>NC_073229.2:138575000-141075000 GCF_029281585.2 Gorilla gorilla gorilla | reverse complement strand
TCTTTTGACAAATACGCCCAGTGTCTTTATATGTCCAGTGCTCTCCAACAAAAGCAAGGATTCTGCTTTGGATCACATTGCCTCATCACAATCTACAGCATGTCATCTTCTCTTGCAGCATTAGAGAGAGAAATCAGCCTTCGACTTTGACAATATTAAACTACATTACATTGAAATTTAACATAGAACAAACAGAATGGGATCCAAGGTGGTGGGTGGCTGAAGGGTGAATTATGGGAAGGAGCGATACAGTCTAAGTAATACAGCAAAAGCAGCTAAAATTATGAGTGGATTTGAATCTCCCCATTTTTAGTACCACTTGTTGGGAAAGGCAGCAACTCTTTGTCAAAGGTTTTCACCTTATCTGGTACCTCCAGCAGCTAGATCCAGGATGGGACTTCCCACCCCTCCACACTCCTAAAGTGGGTATACCCCTCCACTGCCTCAGGACAACTTTGCCAGTTTTCTCTACCCAGTCCTCCGAAAGCCTCAGAGCCTGCTCAGACCAGAGGGCTTAGCTGTATGTACAGTACTAAAGTTTAGAATGTTGCCTCTTTACAGAGATACCCTCAGATTCATTCTGTAAAGGGAGTCCCAGTGATTAACTGTGTCTACTTATATGAAATGATAAGAAGAAAAATGTTCAGGAAAATTACTGGAATTTCTTTTTTAAAATACCATATGATAATGTGTTTGTGTGTGTGTGTGTGTGTGTGTAAGTCATACAGACACTACGTGAAAATCTGGCAATTATCCAATTGAACAGATCATTGGAAACAAAAACCACGATCAGTTAAGGCCCTAAGTGAACTTTTTGCCTTAATTTTAAGTAAATCTGTTTGCCTAACAAAATAATGTGAAAGTTATTTGTGCTTCTATTCAAAAATAGGAAGTCTAAATAGGCCTATAGCAAGTAAATAAATTTAATCAGTAATAAAAAAACTTCCGACATAAAGAAAGCACAAGACGAGATAGCTTCATGAGTGATTTATACCAAACGTTTAAAGAAGAATAAATGCCAGTTCTTCTCAAACGTATGGTATGTGGTGAAAGCAGAGGAGGGGAAAAGCTGTCAATATTCTAAATTTGCTATTTGTAATTATTATAACTAATCTGAGCTCATGAGACTAGTGTTTTAGAAAAGCAGCTCTAGGCAGGAAAATAGGTAAAAATGGAGAATGATCTTTTAAAATAGTGATTTGTAAGATTTTTATTTTTTACATACTCTTTAAGAAATTTTTGTAAGCTATCAACTGTCTCCTAGGGGGAAAAATGCCCATGAATATGCTAATGTAAAAATTTCTGCTTACGGTTTAACAGACTGTAAGTAAAAAAACCTGAAAAAGTTTATTCTGTTTTAAGGAAAAAAAAAAAAAAAACACATGATGTCTGAAAGAAGATTCTTTGAAGTTCCCAAATTACAGTGTCTTCATGACTGGAGGCAAAAGAGTAAAGGGGAAAGGAAAAGGAATTTGGAGTCAGGTACATTTGCACTCATTCTCTTTGTGCTTCTGGGCATTTAACCTTTCTGTGCCTGTTTCCTTCTCTCAAAATTGGAAAAAAATAGTACATAGCTATAGTAGATTTTGTGGGTGTTCTGCTCAGATCCCCTTGGATTTCTTCCACATTTTCTGAGCACCCCTCACCCCGTTTTTGCCTCCTTTGGTTTCCAATACCAGCCCCAAGACCACCACCTGAGAGCTCCTGGGACTTTTCTTTGGAGGAACTGCCCTTAGCTACCAGACCACCATTGCCCATAGGCAGATAGAGCCTAGGTTCCCCTGAGTAGCACTTAGCCAATGACTGATGGTTGAGAACCTTGATCTCATGTTGGATACATCTGAGGTACAACTTACAACCCGGAGCTCCTCTATGGGATCGGGCTGAAACCATCTCCCACTAGACCATTCCTAAAATCCCATCCGTGTTGGCTTCTTGCCCTCCTCTGTCCTGCTACCCCTACTCCCTTTCCTGTTTCTCCTGGCAACACTTTCTTTAAATTGCTTTTGTAGAAAAATACTTGACTCAAGTCCTGCTGACATAAGACATCACATTATAGAGTTGATATAAGCATCAAATGAAACATTATAAAGAAGAAACTAGTCCAGTGCCTGAAACAGAGTAAGCCTTCAATAAAACATATCTAATCTTTTTATTCTGAAACTTTAGATCTTTTTTAGTTCACATAAGCAAGGAAAAAAAATTTCTCTCTTTCATTGCAGAAGAATTTTGAGGAACATCCTCCTTGCCTAGATTATTTCTGGGCATAGTATTATCTGGAGTGATCATATACTATGAAATTTTCTTCTGTGAAAGTTCATGTCTCTCCTAATTTGTTTTTCTGTTCACCAAAATTATTTTATAAATACAGCAAGTACTTTGCTTTCTGTTAATGAATTTCATTTTGTTTCTTTCAAATAAAAGTAAAGTGAGGTTATGAACCTAACAACAGAGCCCCAAAATACACAAAGCAATAAATACCGTTTTTTGATAAAGGTACTAACACCATTCAGCGGGAAAAGATATATAGCCTTTTCAATTATATAACCATATCTAAAAGAATGAGTTTGGAACCCTACTTCACACTATATACAAAAATAAAAATGGTTCAAAGACCTAAATATAAGAGCTAAAACTGTACAACTCTTGGACTAAAACCTTGCCTTAAGTCTTTATCACCTGGGATTAGGCAAAGGTTTATTGAATGTGATACAAAAAGTACAAGCAATAAAAGAAAAAAGGTAGATAAACTGAACTCCACCAAAATGCGTGCATCAAAAAACACTATCAAGAAAATGAAAAGACAACACACAATGGACAAATATTTTAAAATTGTCCATCAGAATATATAAAGAACTCTTACAACTCAACAATCAAAAGACAATAGCCCAATTTAAAAACATGTAAAAGATTTAAATAGACATTTCTCCAGATAAGATAGATAAATGGCTAATAAGCACATAAAATGCTCAATATCATTTTCATTAGGAAAACGCAAATCAAAACCACAATAAGATATCACTTCACACCCACTATAATTTTTTAAAAATGATATTGAGGTTGTGGAGAAATTGGGACCTTCATACCTTGCTGGTAGGAATGTAAAATGATACCACCACTGTGGAAAATAGTTTCACAGTTCCTCAAAAAGTTAAACATATGATCCAGTAATTCTGTTCCTAGGTAGATCCTCAAGAGAATTGAAACATAAATTCATACACAAAGCGTGTATAAAAATGTTTATAGCAACATTATGCATAAAAGTTAAAAAGTCAACACAACCAAAATGTTCATCAGCTGTTCTATACATAAACACAATGTGGTATATCCATACAAGGGAATATTATGCAGTCATTAAAAAACAATGAAGCTGACGCTGACAGATTGCTTGAGCTCAGGAGTTTGAGACCAGCCTGGGCAACATGTGAAAACCCCATCTCTACTGAAAAATACAAAAATTAGCTGGGCATGGTGGTGCATGCCTGTAATCCCAGCTACTCAGGTGGCTGAGCTGAGATTGCAGCCACTGCACTCTAGCCTGGGCAACAGAGCAAGACTTTGTTTCAAAAAAATAAAACGAAACAAAACAGTGAAGCAATGATACATGTTTCAATATGTATGAACCTTAAAAACATCATGTCAAGTGAAATAAGCCAGATATAAAAGGCTACATATTGTGTGATCCATTTACATGTAATGTCCGGAATAAGGACATCCATAGAGACAGAAAGTAGAGTAATGGGTTTGCTAGGGGTTAGAAGTAGGGGAAATGAGGTGTGACTCCCTAATGTGTATGGGGTTTCTTTTTTGTATGACAAAAATGTTTTGGATAGTGATGATGGTTGTACAATATTATCACTATACTAGAAGCCACTGAGTTGTACACTTCAAGACGGTTATAATGATGACTTCTGTGTGAATTTTGCCTCAATAAAGTAAATTTTTTTTAAATAAGAAAGGTCAGATTTTTTTGCAATGGAGTCTTGCTCTGCTGCCCAAGCTGGAGTGCAGTGGTGAGATCTCGGCTCACTGCAACCTCTGCTTCCTGGGTTCAAGCAATTCTCCTGCTTCAGCCTCCCGAGTAGCTGAGACTACAGGCACACACTCCCACACCCGGCTAATTTTGTATTTTTAGTAGGATGGGGTTTCACCATGTTGGCCAGGCTGGTCTTGACCTCCTGACCTCAAGTTATCCACCCCCACTTGGCCTCCCAAAGTGCTGGGATTACAGGCGTGAGCCACTGCACCCAACCAGATTATTTTTAAAAATTAAGGATCTGCTATATTCTTACCAGGTAAGAATTACTACTTAGTCCAAAACTTTGCTGTGGAAGAAATTTATAAAATTTCGACAAATTTCCCAGGCTTGTTCTTAAAATATGAACTATCAGTTTTCCTGTTATCCTATAAACATCAACAGATTAGGTCTGCATTCCTTCTTCAAGTCTAATTTCCTCCTCCTTCGATCTTTGTTGTGCCATATGTTTTTCCTTATTGCATGTAGGATAATAGAGAAGTAACGGGGGAAATGGAAAATGAAGAGGAGAGATGAAGAAAAGGAAGGATCAATAAATGGCTGAGAGGATTGAGGGAGTCAATTAAAAAAGAGAGAAAGATAAATAAAATATATTCAGTTAGTTATGATTTAGGAGACCAAGTTGATGGGTCCAGTTTCTGTGTGAGCAGAACCATTCTTTTTTCCATAACTGCACACCAATGTAAAAGACAAATTAATTTGGGGAAAATCCAGGAAAGGAATCCCAGTTGGTCAGGGATCGGAGTCAGGAAGGTAGTATGTGGTTGGAAATGGGGAGAGTGACAGGTACTAATGTTATTGAAAGGAAGAATCAGTATAGCCTGGCGACAAATGCGGAGGTCTTGCATGGAAAGAAAAAGTTATTTCCTAGATTGCAATTTTTAGGAAGTATCAAGAAAAATAAAAAGTACTTTCTATGTAATTAATTTCTCAGTTGGTTGTTTTGACTTTATACCAGAACTCACTATCATCACTGACAATCACAATTGTCAGACAATTTCCTGAACAACTATGTCTTCTATCTCCATCATTCTAAAGATAGACATGTCTTTTAAGCCCAAGACAGGAACTTCAGCTTGAATTGGGGCCCAGAGCTGGCAATTTAACCCTGAACCAGAAGTGTCTTTAATGACAATGTGTGCTGTTGAAACCCATTTAGGTGTGTAAATGTTTCCTTTGATTTTCCTTAGGGCTGTGATGAGATATTCTTCTTCCCTTGTACCTCTTCATACAATAAACCCTAATGAGTGATGGATTCAAATAGGCTCATTTCTTATTTGATATGTGATTTTGAAAAGTAAAAGTGTCAGGATAGAGAGTATAAAGGATCTTATTACATTACTCTCTTTTTTTAATATATATATATTTTTTATTATACTTTAAGTTCTAGGGTACATGTGCACAACGTGCAGGTAACAGAGAACACTTGGACACAGGAAAGGGAACGTTACATTACTCTCTTTTTAAGAAAGTTATTTCAAAATAAAAATTTTTAAGCTGAGTTTTTTTTAATTGTTAGTAAAAGTTAACCTATGGTTGTTTGTAAATAGAAGATATTTATATAATTCTAGGAATGCAAATATAATCTTAAAATATGTTAAAGCTTGGGAAATGTATGTTTATTATAATGTTACAGTTAAAATGTAGAGAAAATACATTTAAAATATTTCAATGTTCACTTCTTTAGTTAAATTAATGTAAATTACTCTATTTTTTATTGAAAGTTATTTTGTTAAGCCTTAACATCCAGTATCTTCAGGAACCTTTGTTCTTCACATATAAACAACTTACATTTCTTTCCATTTCCAATAAAAGATAGTCTAATGCTCTTTTTTAGATTAATGTAAGACTACTTGTTTGTTTGCAATAGTGAAGAAAGAAAATAGATTATATTAGTCAGTGTACAAAAGTAAATAATTTATTGCTCTATGTGTATTTAAGAACTGCTCCTTACATACTATTGTAATAAGCACACATAGTAAATGGCAAAAATATAAGTTGCAACTCAAATTTAATATTAAATGTATATATTAAACAGCAGCTGGCACATAGTGGACACCTATTAAATATTTGTTACAAAAGTGAATGGAAATTGGTGGCATCCTTCATCCTTACTTTCATCAACCAAAAATAGTTTATCATGACCTGGTGATTCAAATATAAATAAGACATTTTATTTCATTTTCAATACTCAGTCTAATGGAGGAGGCTGATATATTAGAATACAACATGGTGGTATGTACAAAATGCTCTAGGAATACAGAAGCAAGGGTCCATGAAGGGCAGGCAGAAGGCTTCACGGAGAATGCAACATTTAATCAGCCTTGAAGGATTTGTTTGCATTCACAGGTGGAATTGTGGGGAAAATACATTCCACACAGAGGGAATAGAATGTACAGAGGCACAGCGACAATAAAGAGTACAGCTGGTTGGAGGAGTTGGTATTTGGGTCCAGTTACAGAAAAGGATCATCATGAGACATGAAAGACCATGAGTTAAGGTCAGATCTTGAGAGGGCTTGATCAAGCTAAGAAATGTGTACAACTTTATCACACGGACAATAACAAATCACTGAGGGGTACTAGGAAGAAAAATATAATAAAAAGTAAGTGGATTGTGGAGGAGGAAAGTTAGAAAGACCAAGTGATAAAACGAAGACTTGGATTAGGCTATGACGGTGAAGATAGAAAAGAATGGAGTGATTCAAGAACATTTTGAGGATATACACAGGGTGATTGCTGTAGATTGGTATAGTATTGGTCCCTAATGATTCATGCATCTTCCATCCATGCTTTTGGTAATACCCACCTATCTTGCCTCTGAACTTGGCTATTAGCAACCATACAAGCAGAGGCTTGGAAAGAACTCATGCATTGAGGCTTCACCTCTTGCTCATGCTGGATACCTTGAGACCATCACCAGGAGGCTAAGACCAGGCTAGCTTGTTGTAGACGTGTTAAGCCCATTATTTCAGCTGATAACCAGTTGGTCTGGCTAGCTATTAAAAACTGCTAGCCAGAAAGACCCCACTGCCAGACATGTATGTGATGCAAGCGAAGCCATTTTTAAATAACCAATTTCTAACTGACCTGCTAGTTGACTACAGCCTCAGGAGTGAGCCTTGGTGAAGCTCAGCTTGGCCAAACCTGGCTTAAATTGGTGACCCATAGAATTGTGTCCTAATAAATATTGTTTAAAGCCACTAAAATTTGAAGCAATTTGTTACACAGCAAAAACTAACTGATACAGTAACATATTGGCTTTTGCTTTGCATGTCACAAAAAGTTGACTTAACTTTAGAGATGATGAAGTAACAGCTAGTAGAGAAGCTGTTTGAAGAGTAAGTGTGAAGCAATTTTTTATTTTTTGCTTTTGAGGGTGTTTTTGTTTGCTTTTTATTTTTTTTAAAGGGAACAGAGGAACTCAAAGGTGAGGGAGATTTTGAATAATAAAACTTACTTCAAAGAGATCATATAAAGATAAAATGCACTAATATACACAAATACACCAAATGAAAAATAATCGTTACCTTATAAGTCTGTGTATATGTAAACTATATGTACTTTATTTTCTATTTTACTTTTTTACAGAACTCACACAAGTGGATGCACGCATACAGACATATACACGTTCTATTTTGGGGAGAAATAACTTGGGTGCCATATTATACTCTAAAACAGCTTCCTAAAGTTTCTGGTCATAGGTAGAATGTAATTTTTGCAAGCAGATCTCTCCTTCTACCCCCAAATCCAGGGAATTATGCAGCTGCTTCTTTGAAATGAAGTGTCTACAAAAAGTCACACTCTGCAGGTGTAAACAGAGTCAGATATTCCAAGTGTGAACCCTAAACCCTTGTAATAAATTAAGCATGTTTGAGGGCTAAGCAAACTCTTCTTTACTTTTGAAATTTTCAGTTAAAATATTCTATTTACCACACATTTTCCTAGTAGTTTTGGGGCTGAAGTATCTATTATTTCAGAAAATAAATTATGTAACAAGATATGTCATCTTATCAAGCATTTAATTTCCAAACGTAATGTGTAGTCTACAAGATGAAGGAAATTAACTGCTTATTGTCTTATCAGTGCTCATTTGAGATGAATGGGCAAAATCAGAGTGCTTTTCAGTCCTAATATTCCTATAACAGGGCAAATAATTAAAATTAAATGTCTTATAAGTGTGAATTTTTAGGCATGTTTTATCTATTGTCATGAGCAACACAAAAGCAATTAAATCATCTAAAATTTAGGGCAGCACACATGATTTTTCACAAATTTGTCCTTAATTTTTTGTAATCAATAGCTGACTCCAAACCTGTTTTTCTTCTCAGTGTACTTCTCTGTCATTGCTCAGTTGTGAAATACACTCTAAATGGCTCCTTTACTTAGAATTCCTGTTCCATTAATATTTAGGATTGTAGCTTTTATTTTTTCTTAGCCTTCCAATTTTTTTGCATGTTATAAAATTACATGTGAATATGCTGATTTTAATCACTTTGTTAGTATACCACAATAATGTCTAATAATCATTAGCAATTTTGATGAAATAAACTACTTTTAAAATACAATATTGAAATAACTCTTTTCAGAACTCACGTAATTTCCTCAATCTAAACAAATTAGTTTTGTTAAATTACTAGTTTTGTACTGTGTCACTGAGTGGAATGGATAACTCTGTCTATTAACTCAAGGCTGTGGTTCCAAGACTGTGTGTACAATGCATTTATTTCTCATTCCTCACTCTGTTTGAAAGCTTTTGAGCCCAATATATCATCTTTGCTGAACTATTTATCAAATGGAAGAACTGAGTAAATGCTGTTCTTTCCATAACATTACTTTTGGGTGCCTGCAGAGGATAAATAACAATGGAATAACACAATAAGTAAGTAAACATTAGGTCAAGAGAAGAGACGGTTGGCTATATCCAACCCAAGGATTAGAGCAGTGCTTTTTGAAGCTGAGCCATTTGCATCAGAATTACCTGAAGTCATTGTGAAATATGCATGTTCCCACCTCAGAAGCAGTTCATCAAATGTGTGAAATGAATATTAGCAACAGAGTATCATATTTTATAAATTTCTCACATTTGTAAAAGGAAAATTGTCCTTTAGAATATGTGAGGGAAGAGAAGGTATCCCAGCCTAAGCCATGGTCTAAAATCTTAAGAGACATAATAAAGTTGGCCTTCGCCAAGATTATAATTTAGCATTGGTTCCTTCAGAAGGGCAGTGTAAAGAAGAGAGTTGGGGAATTGGGTAAGGAGGAGCAGGTTGAAGAAGGAGACAGTAATCACAATTCCTCTGTTGTCTCAGCAGTACTTCCCTGGTGTTTCAGATCACAACATGTAGAAAACGACAATGTTATATCCAGCACACTGGGACAAGCAGATGAGTCTGTTCACAAATACAAGCAAGTACACCAGATACTTTGTATGCCAGAAAGAGACTAAGGGGATCAACGCCATCCCCTTGGGGACACCTGTTGGGAAATTTCACCAGGCAACATCCATCACTCTGTGAAGGTGTTTATCACTAAATGCTTTCAGAATTGCCTGGGCATTGGTTTTACTTTCTCTACTTTGTAGAGTGGAAGGGCTAGTACCGGGAAGTTGCTGACTCATTCTCCAGCTTCTTTTAAAGAACATGAGATAGGTTTTTTGATTTCCACAGTCAATTAGTGAACATGATTTAATGAATATGATATTGCATGTAGAATTCTTTCTTGATTGTTGTATCAGAAAGCACATGCAATTCACCTGTATTGTCTTTTCAGTTAACAATCTACAATGTTGTGAAGTGAAATTTCAATTTTGATGACTCCACATAAAATAAGAAAAAATATAAGTGCAAAATAAATAGAACAGTGATAGATAGATTCCACTTTTATTTATCCTTAGATAACAATTGTTTGCTAATCATGTTTACATTTAAAAAAAAAAAAAAGCAGGCTGGGCGTGGTGGCTCACACCTGTAATCCCAGCACTTTGGGAGGCCTAGGCAGGCAGATCACTTGAGCTCGGGAGTGCAAGACCAGCCTGGGCAACATGGTGAAAGCCTATCTCTACTAAAAAAACAAAAATTAGCCAGGTGTTGTGGTGGGCGCCTGTAATCCCAGCTGCTCAGAGACTGAGGTAGGAGAATTGTGGGGGGGGGGGGGGGGGGGGGCGGGGGGAGAAAGAAAAATAAGCAAACAGGTAAAATAAAATAAAATAAAGATGATGGCAATTAGAAACAGGGAAGTCAAAAGAAAGAAAAAGAAAGAAAGAAAGAAGAAAAATAAGCAAACATGCATTCCAGGTAAAATAAAATAAAATAAAGATGATGGCAATTAGAAACAGAGAAGTCAAAAGATGGCTTTGACACTAAATTTTACAAAATCAAAACCACTAAAAGTACCAAGTGTATTAGTCCATTTTCATGCTGCTAATAAAGACATACCCAAGACTGGATAATTTATAAAGAAAAGAGGTTTAATTGACTCACAGTTCAGCATAGCTGGAGAAGCCTCAGGAAACTTACAGTCGTGGTGGAAGGGGAAACAAACACATCTTTCTTCACATGGCAGCAGGAAGCAGAAGTGCCAAGCAAAGGGGGAAAAGCCCCTTATAAAACCATAAGATCTCATGAGAACTCATTCACTGTCACCTGAACAGCATGGGGGTAACTGCCCATGATTCAATTATCTCCCACTGGTCCCTCCCATGACATGTGGGGATTATGGGAACTACAATTCCAGATGAGATTTGGGTGAGGACACAGCCAAACCGTATCACCAAGTAATTAATATTTCAAATAAAAAGGCTTCTTGATTATTCCCCCAAATTCTGAAGAACTGAAAATGTGGGTTTCCATATATAACTCAGAGTATGATGAATTTTAGCAATATATCTTGCAGTATTAATTGGATGCATCAAATTATTACACAATAAATCAGAAAATATATAACTTTGAAAATCACATGTCAACTTTAAAAAAATTAAATGGCACGCAGAGCTAAAAGTAAACTGCAATAACATTTACACTGACATGGGAAGCAAATAATTACATTTGATTACACATTTGGGGTTGATCTATATGTAATTTCTATTTACTCACATTTCCAGAAACTTCAATCACTGACAAGTAGGAAAACATAAAATCAAATGTAAAACCAAAGTGCATATTAAGTCTATTCACAAACTTGCAGTAAATGTAAACTAAGCTTCAATTTTATGAGGTGAAACACTTCATCCTTAATGCTTACCTGTTATCACTACTGATTTATTACTTAAATCACATAAAATATGTGGCTGATTATTTGTTTATAACCATGAGTTAATTTTGAAGGAACACATGAGAGAGATATATGTCAATTGGTCCCTCTAGAGACAATATGTAAATTATCAGGGTTATATAACTTACTGGTTGATCACATAAGGAAAATTAAACTAATTGAAAATTCTCCTATGATGAGTTTCCATCAAATACTCTATGGATTGCCAGCTGCCTTCAACATTCACTTACTACTAGATGTAAAAGGACTCAGGAAAACCATACAAAATAAGGAAATTGTAAGGGTTGATGCAGGAAGTGATTAAGGTAAAAATGAGGATTTTAGTAGGGTCATGATCATGGTAAGGATTATTTCTGTTTTGACCCTGTTCCAGTGTATTGATAATTACAAGCCTACGAAGATAAAAAGTAAGTCTGTACTGCCAACAATAAGAGTATGTTAGAATTCCAATAATTTCCTTATCCACCTTGATGTGAATGAATCCAAATGGTTTAAGCTAGAGTAATTACTGATCATGAAAGCTTGTGGAAATATGAATCCATGTCATATATAATAAAATTCTGAGTTTTAGAGTTATGATTGTAAAATGCCCTTTTCAAACTCATGGCCTTCCCATATTTTATCAAGATCACTCAATCAGGGAATGGAAGGATATGATATCTTCATTGCTTCATTCAGTAAGCCCCAGGCATGATATGCTCACTGGGTGGGTAGCTTTGTAGAAAACCCCAGAGGAAGTAAAGCTCTTTCTCCCTGTCAGGGATACACTTTAACACTTGCGGTGAAAGGACACATGCAGACTTGCTGAGGAAGCAGGCTGACTCATCTCACCCAAACAAGCAATCTCTTCTGTACAGTGGCTTCGTGATGTCCAAAGAGACCTGGAAACTCATATTTACCTGTGTGTAGTCCTGTGTTCCTGCAGGAAAACAAGAAATGCTGAAGAGAATATGGAGAATGAGAGAAAAGTAAATAGAATAAACAAAAACTAAGCATCTGATATATTTGAATGCAAATTCAAGACCCAGAGGATATAACCAAGACGAACTGAAAAAAGGCTAATTTAGCATAATTGGAAAAAACACATGGTGGAATAAAAGCACATTGAATCTTGTGACAGCTAGAATGGAGGTGTAAGTTCTTCAGAAATGAAAGGATAAATGCAAAGCATTTATCAATTTCTATGTCATCAATAGTATGTAACACTTTGCTCATAACTGGTGCTCAATATTCAATATAGGAATTAATGACTCTATTAGGTTTTAATAATAATATATCATCGGGAAACATTTATTATGTGCTAGGTAGTGTGTTAAGTATTTTATATATTACAGTTTTTTTGTTCTCACTGATTCTATGAGGTAGATGTGGATATGACCTTTCTACTGATGGAGAAACTGATACTCCAAAAATTTAAGTAACTTGCCCAATTTTCCATGGTTAGGAAATAAAGAGACAAAACCAAACCAAGCCTTCCTTGATTTAAAGTTTCCTGTTCTTATCCAGTATAATGCCAACCTCGTTAGACTTCCTACTCAATATATGGGCCAAGTCTCTGTCTCCTACTTGCTTGGACCAGTGGTTCTCATCCCTATCAACTCATATCCACATACCCCTTTTTATAACAAATTTCGTATACTCTCTTTACTACACCAAAATGAAATTTATAGATGACATACATATGTGTTTAATCAATGTGATGCACTGACTGTAATAAGCAACAAAATTAATAATAAATAATATGTATTTCAATGGATACATGCTTAGGCATGTATACATTATACAAGCACATTAATATTGGTGAAGTTTTTGGGGTTTTTTTGAGACTCAAGCATGAGAAGTATTGCCATTGGTAATATGATTTTCTTGAAATGGTAAACAAATCTTGGTAAAGTTACATTCAAAATAAAATATAATCTTTCCTCAATTTAAATAGTAGTTGCATTCTGTATTAATCTGTTATTGCACTGCTATGAAGAAATACCTAAGATTGAGTAATTTGTAAGAAAAGAGATTTAATTGGCTCGTGGTTCTGCAGGTCGTATAGGAAACATGGCAGCATCTGCTTCTGGGGAGGTCTCAGGAAGCTTCCAATCATGGTGGAAGGTAAAGGGGGAGCAGGCTCATCACATGGTGAGAACAGGAACAAGAGAGAGTAGGGAATGAATGGCCACAGACTTTTAAACAGCCAGATCTCATGAGAACTCATTTACTATCGCAAAGACAGCACCAAGCTATGAGAGATCCACCCTCATGACCTAAACACCTCCCATCAGGCCCCCACCTCCAGCACTGGGAATTACAATTCAACATGAGGTTTGGGCGGGGACAAATATCCAAACTGTATCACATTCCTAAAAATGTTATTATATATTGGGCCGGGGATGGTGGTTCATGCCTGTAATCCCAGCACTTTGGGAGGCCGAGGCGGGCAGATCACGAGGTCAGGAGATTGAGACCTTCCTGGCTAATATGGTGAAACCCCATCTCTACTAAAAAATACAAAAAAAAAAAAAAAAAAAAAAAAAAGGTTATTATAACCATACCAAAAATTTCTTTGTGTTTATATGTAAAATAGCTTCTAGGCTTATAGAATTATACACAGCTATTTCACCTACCTGATATATAGTGGGGTATTTAAAAGTCATGCAAAATTCATTTGTGGGATATCTTTATAGGATGTTAAGCATCTTGGTCCCACCCACAAAATACTGATAGCATCTCTCCTCCCAATCATAATGAAAACCAAAAGTACCACTGATCGTGACACAAATTGCTCCCAATGAAAACCATTCATTCAAACCTTTAAACAAGATTCACTAATATAAACAAAAATAATATACTAATTCAACTACACACATTAAATGCATGTAAAATTTGAACATTTAAACTAGGGTGTGTGGCAATTTCAGGAACTGGGGAATATTTAGATTAAGATAATGAAACTAGCCAGGAGTAAAATACTCATACGGAAAATGTAAAAACCAACAGGAAAAGGGGCACGTAAATACAGGATAAACATTGTCTAGAATTAACCAAGGGGAAACTAACACAAGCGGAGAAAAGAGAAGCCAGAGTATACACCCTTTCTTCCTCAGGGAGTGTGTCTGCCATTTCTGCATTTCCTCCCAGGATTCAGCTCCTGGCAGGCAGCCCCCTCTCCATGGGCCCAGCTTCCACTGAATGGCATGGCTCTAGGCTGTGTAACATCATCTCCCCCCTTAGTTCTTCCACCCCTGGAGACAATAGCAGCTTCCTGCTGTTGCTGATCTCCAAATTAATTTACCATTCTATTTGGCTTTTTAACTCTTCCAATATCTTTATAATTCATTCCCTATATTAAATTTCCTCTTTGAACCTACCTAGCATTGGTTCATTTTTCTGACTAGTCTCTGATAGACAAGTTCTTGATAGCAAGAAAAATTAGTCCAGTATCTTAACAAAAATCGTAAAATAAATATTAGTCAGTAAAGCTACCAGTATGTTTTTACCAAATACTATATACCTACTAAGGTGCATTTGCTATTATTACAACATAATTAATTTACTCAGCCCTGCTCAAATGAAGTATACACTCTACTAAGCCATGAAGTGAAAGCAATATACTATAAAAGTTAAGGGTAAGGTTTTTGTTTTCAGATAGACCTGGATGATAATCCACAATCTGCCACTGAGTACCCATGTGACTTTGTTGACGTGTTTTAACCTCTCTAAGCCTCATTTTTCTCTTCTACAAAATAGGGATCATGATAATAATATCTGATTTGAACAATAAATTATATAAAATATGTATAGCATCCCCCATAGTGCTTGGCTGTAAGGTCTTATGGAAAAAAAATCAGTAAAGTAAGGAAATTTAAATTTAGAAAAGTAGGCTTTAAGAAAAGGTGCTGTTAAGCCCTTAATGAGATAATTAATAGAGGTTTAACATTACAAACAGTTGCATATTCTCCTTATTTAGAAAGGGCAAGAAAAATAAATCTGGCCTTCAGGATATCAGGCTTTTCGATTGAAAGGCTTTTAGGAGAATAACTCTTCAACTATATTAAGGTTCTGATACACTTTTGCATAATCGTTATGGTTAAACAAATTTATGACTACAGTTTAGGTATTTTGTTAATACTTTACTAGGTAGATCAGCTGTTTATCTTACTTGGGATTAATTATTCAGTTTACTATGTATTGTCAAGGAAGAAAGGAACATAAGAAAAATGGGGGGGGGGGGGGGACGAAAGTCAAAGAACAGCCACAGTTCTCTTTCTTCTTTTTTTGCATAAGAATGTACACACCAAGAAAATGTCTTAATTCAGGGAGTAAGGCAATGGGAGGGAGGGTCCTATAATTCTTCTTTGAGTATCAAATTTTCCAACTATTCTCTTCGTGAAAGGAATAACAATAGACTAAAGTGAAGAAATACAGAATTACACCAAAAACTAAAAAATCAAATGGGAAGAACTTATTCCAGGGATGATGAATTGGGTAATTCAAATAACCCTTTCCACTGAGAACAAGTAGAAAAGCTAAAACAAGACAAAACAAAATTTTTAAAGCTTTAGAAAAATCTCTTTAAATACATTGGAGACCTTACAATATAGTGAAGATAATCTGAATAAGATTCAAGGGAAGAAGCAACCCAGAGAAGAAAGCTCAACTTTCAGAGCTGCTTCTTCCCCAGGAATGTCTAATGGTTGAAGAAGAGATGCCTGACAGTCTGAGAAGCTGGATAATGTACTGACAGTATCACAAAACTCAGTGAACACAAACTAAAGTTCAGATCCTAGTGAAGAAAGAAGTTCCTGAGAAAGAGGCTTGTTGTGGTACAGTAGAAGACCCATTTCCCCTAAAGAAATGGTAAACTGAAAATCGACTGGCCCCAGAAGAAACTGAAGGTCAATTTCAGATACTCTCAGATCATAAATTTGAATTATTTGAATGGCTGCTATTTATTCCTATCCAACTACCAAAGAGAAAGTTAAATCCCTTCTGGGGGAAGAACACATTACCCTAGGCCTCAATTATTTCTAAAATAAAATTTTCTTATACAATAACTGGCATTCCACCAAAATAAATCTGGATACCACAAGGAAATAAGAAAGTATAATTTTAAAAACCACAAGAACAAAGGCAACTGAAACAATTCACAGAAGATGCAGAAAGAGAGTTACCAGACACTTAAAATTACCATGTTTAATATACTTAATAAGTAAAATGCAAGATTGGTAACATTTATTCTATAAAAAAGAAATAAGCAAAAATTCTAGAAATAAAAAATGCTATCAGTGAAATTAAGAATTTAATACAGCTGAAGATAGAATTAGTGAACTAGAAGGTAAACCACAAGAGACACAGCTGAAGATAGAATTAGTAAACTGGAAGGTAAATCAGAAAAATATCCAGACTGAATCAATGAGAGACAAAAAGAAAGGCAAAAATACAAGAATTAAGCTGAGATTGACTTAGTGTTCTCCAGAAAGATAGGACAAATGGGATATATAAAAATATAGAAAGAAATTGACTGGGCTCACACAATTATGGAGGCTGACAAGTCTCAAGATCTGCAGTCAACAAGCTGGTAAACCAGGAAAGATTATGTTGTAAATCCAGTCCAAGACCAAAGGCCTGAGAACCAGGAAAGCCAAGGGTATAGTTATGGACCGAATGCTAGCAATCTTGAGACTCAGAAAGAGCCAGTGTTTCAGTTTGAATCTGAGATAGGAAAAAAGAAACAATGTTCCAGCTCAAGGAAGCCAAACAGGAAGAGTTCCCTCTTATTCTCAAAAGCTAAGCCTTTTTGTTTTACTCAGGTCCTCAACTGAATAGGTAAGGGCTACTCACATTAGGGAGGGCAATCTACTTTACTCTGTCTACCAATTCAAATGTTAGTCTCATCTATAAACACCCTCTCAGACACACCCAAAATAATGTTTGACCAAATATCTAAGCATGTATCTCCCAGTGAAGTTGACATATAAAATTGACAATCACAGAGATCTAGGGAACATAGTTAAAAATATTATTATCCAAGAGGAAGAAAGAGAAAAAAAATCAAAAGTAATACTTAAAAATATAATGGCTTGAGTACTTTCTAACAGTGACAAAAGATATAAAACCACAAATTCAAGAAGTGCTATAAAACTCAGGATAAATAAGAAAACTAAAATATATATCATGCAAACACAAATCATAAGGCAGGTGAAGAGCTTTAGATTAAAACAAAGGAGACTTTAGGATGGAATATTATCAGAGATAAAGAGAGACATTTTATATTGATCAAAAGGTCAATTGTTTAAGATTTAATATGTATGCATCTAATACAAAGCTTTAAAATTTATGAAGCAAAAACTTTAAAAATTAAAGGAAAAAACTGAAAATCAGTCATCAGAGTTAGAGATTTTGACATTCATGTCTTTATGGTTGGAAGAATAAGTGGACGAAAAGTTATTACAGATATAGATGGTCTGAACAAACTATTAGGCAACTTGACCTAATTGATATTTACAAACACTACACCCAACAACTACAAACACACTCTTTTCAAGTGCATATGGAACATTTATCAAATATGCTGAGCTAGTAAGAAACAAATCTCGGTATATTTTAAAAGGCTGAAATCATACAGATTATGTTCTCTCAATGAAATTAAATTTAAATTTGAAAACAGCAAGTTATCTTGAAAATTATCATGTATTTGATAATTAAACAATATACTTCTAATGTGGGTCAAAGGAAAATAATTGCAAGAAAAAATATTTTGAACTGAATGATGATAAAAACATACTCTATTAAAATTTGATTTTGATCCAAATTTGAGGTATTCAGTTAAAGCAGTATTTAAAAGCAGATTTGTAGCTTTAAGTAATAAACTAGTGAAGAAAAAAAGTTTAAAATCAGGGCTCTAAGTTACCATCTTAAGAAGTTAGCAAAAATTAACTCAAGATGGATTAAAGACTTAAATGTAAGACCTATAACCATAAAAACCCTATAAGAAAAACCATAAAAACCCTAAAACAAGAAAAACCATTCAGGACATAGGCATGGGCAAAGACTTCATGACTAAAACACAAAAAGCAATGGCAACATAAGCCAAAATTGACGAGTGGTATCTAATTAAACTAAAGAGCTTCTGCACAGCAAAAGAAACTATCATCAGAGTGAACAGGCAACCTACAGAAAGGGAGAAAATTTTTGCAATCTATCCGTCTGACAAACGGCCTATATCCAGAATCTACAAAGAATTTAAACTAATTTACAAGAAAAAACAAACAATCCCATCAAAAAGTGGGTGAAGGAAGTGAACAGACACTTCTCAAAAGAAAACATTTAAACAGCCAACAAACGTATGAAAGAAAGCTCATCATCACTGATCATTAAAGAAATGCAAATCAAAACCACAGTGAGATACCATCTCACACCAGTTAGAATGGCGATCATTAAAAAGTCAGGAAACAACAGATGCTGGGGAGGATGTGGAGAAATAGGAATGCTTTTACATTGTTGGTGGGAGTGTAAATTAGTTCAACCATTGTGGAAGACAGTGTGGCGATTCCTCAAGGATCTAGAACTAGAAATACCATTTCACCCAGCAATCCCATTACTGGATATACACCCAAAGGATTATAAATTATTCTACTCTAAAGACACATGTACACATATGGTTTATTGCAGCACTGTTCATAATAGCAAAGACTTGGAACCAATCAAAATGCCCATCACTGATAGACTGGATAAAGAAAATGTGACACATATACACCATGGAATACTATGCAGCCATAAAAAAAGGATGAGCTCATGTCCTTTGCAGGGACATGGATGGAGCTGGAAACCATCATTCTCACAAACACTGGAACAGAAAACCAAACACCACATGTTCTCACTCATAAGTGAGAGCTGAACAATGAGAACATATGGACACAGGAAGGGGAACATTACACACCCTGGCCTGTCGGTGGGTTGGGGGCTAGGGGAGGGATAGAGTCAGGAGAAATACCTAATGTAGATGACAGGTTGATGGGTGCAGCAAACCGCCATGGGACTTGTATACCTATGTTACAAACCTGCACGTTCTGCACATGTACCCCAGAACTTAAAGTATAATAATAAAAAAAAGAAATTAGCAAAAGAAAAGCAGATTAAAGCCAAGCAAGTGAAAGGAAAAACATAATAAAGAGAAGAGAAAAAATCATTTCAATAAAAAATTAAAGAATAGTCAAAATGTTGGTTCTCTGAAAAGAGTAAAATTTATAAACTTCTAGCAAGGCAAGAATTATTTTAATGAGTAAGCTAAAACATAAATCATTAATATCAAGTATAAAAGAGAGGATGTCATTATAGATTCTAGATATAAGAAATGGTGAAAGGACAATTTATGAACAACTTTTGCCTAATAAATTAAAAAACCTGGATGAAATGAATAATTTCATCAAAACATAACTTATTAACACTGATTTGATACAAAATCAAAAATAAAAATAGCCTTATTTTATTTTTAAAAATTAAAATCACAATCAAAACTTTTCTACGAAGAAAACATCAGGTCTGAATGGTTTCATTAGTGACTTCTATTAAATATTTCAGAAAGAAATAATACTATTGTTACACAGATTTTCAGAAAAAGGACATGGGAATACGTTCTATATTAGTCTGTTCTCATACTGCTATAAAGAACTACCTGAGACTGGGTAATTTATGAAGAGCCTTAATTGACTCACAGTTCTACAGGCTTAACAGGAAGCATGACTGGGAGGCCTCAGGAAACTTACAATCATGGCATAAGGTAAAGGGGAAGCAAGCACGTCTTTTTTTTTCCAACTTTTTTTTTTTTTTTTTTTTTTTTTTTTTTTTTTTTTTGAGACAGAGTTTTGCTCTGTAGCCCAGGCTAGAGTGCAGTGGCGCGATCTCGGCTCACTGCAAGCTCTGCCTCCCGGGTTCCCGCCATTCTCCTGCCTCAGCCTCCGGAGTAGCTGAGACTACAGGCGCCCGCCACCACGCCCCGCTAATTTTTTGTGTTTTTAGTAGAGACGGGGTTTCACCATGTTAGCGAGGATGGTCTCGATATCCTGACGTCGTGATCCGCCTGCCTCGGCCTCCCAAACTGCTGGGATTACAGGCATGAGCCACAGCCCGGCCCCAACTTTTATTTTAAGTTCAGGGGTCCATGTGTAGAATGTGCAGGTTTGTTACATAGGTAAACATGTGCCATGGTGGTTTGCTGCACAGATCATCCCATCACCTATGTGATTAAGCCCAGCATCCATTAGCTATTCTTCCTGGTGCTCTCCTCGTTCCCCATACCCTCTGACAGGCCCCAGTGTGTTGTTTCATGCCATGTGTCCATGCGTTCTAATCATTCAGCTCCCACTTATAAGTGAGAACATGTGGTATTTGGTTTTCTGTTCCTGCGTGAGTTTGCTGAGGGTAATGGCTTCCAGCTTCATCTGCATCCCTGCAAAGAACATGATCTCATTCCTTTTTATGTCTGCATAGTATTCCATGGTATATATGTACCACATTTCCTTTATCCAGTCTATCACTGATGGGCATTTAGGTTGATTCCATGTCTTTCCTATTGTGAATAGTGCTGCAATGAACATACACATGCATGTGTCTTTTTGTTAGAATAATTTATATTCCTTTGGGGATATACCCAGTAATTGGATTGCTGGATCAAATGGTATTTCTACCTCTAGGTCTTTGAGGATCACCACACTCTCTTCCACAATAGGTGAACTAATTTACATTCTCACCAACAGTGCAAAAGTATTCCTTTTTCTCCACAACCTCACTAGCATCTGTTGTTTTTTTGACTTTTTAATAACAGCCATTCAGCTGGTGTGAGATGATATCTTATTATAGTTTTGATTTGCATTTCTCTAATGAGCAGTGTTGAGCTTTTTTTCATATGTTCAATGGCCACATATGTCCTCTTTTAAGAAATGTCTGTTCATGTCCTTTGCCCACTTTTTAATGTGGTTGTTTGTGTTTTTCTTGTAAACGTGTTTAAGTACCTTGTGGATGCTAGATGTTAGACCTTTGTCAGATGGATATATTGTAAAAACTTTCTCCCATTCTGTAGGTTGTCTGTTCACTCTGATTGTAATTTCTTTTGCTGTGCAGAAGCTCTTTAGTTTAATTAGGTCCCACTTGTCAATTTTGGCTTTTGTTGCTATTGCTTTTGGAGTTTTCATCATGAAATCATTGCCCATGACTGTGTCCTGAATAGTATTACCTAGATTTTCCTCTAGAGTTTTTATAGTTTGGGGATTTACATTTAAGTCTGTAATCCATCTTGAGTTAATTTTTGTATAATGTGTAAGGAAAGGGTCCAGTTTCAATTTTCTCTATGTGGCTAGCCAGTTCTCCCAGCACCATTTATTAAATAGGGAATCCTTTCCCCATTGTTTGTTTTTGTCAGGTGTTGAAAATAAGATGGTTGTAGATGTGCAGTATTACTTCTGAGTTCTCTATTCTGTTCTATTGGTCTACGTGTCTGTTTTTGTACCTGTACCATGCTGTTTTAATTACTGTGGCTTTGTAGTATAGTTTGAAGTTGAGTAGTATGATGCCTCCAGCTTTTTTTTTCTTTTGGCTTAGGTTTGTCTTGGTTATTCAGGCTCTTTTTTGGTTCCATATGAAATTCGAAATAGTTTCTTCTAATTCTGTGAAGAATGTCAATGGTAGTTTAATGGGAATAGCACTGACTCTATAAATTACTTTGGGCAGCATGGCCATTTTCACAATATTGATTCTTTCTATCCAGAAGCATGGAATATTTTTCCATTTGTTTGTTTCCACTCTGATTTCCTTGATTAGTGGTTTGTAGTTTTCCTTGAAGAGGTCCTTCACTTCTCTTGTTAGCTGCATTCCTAGGTATTTTATTCTCTTTTTAGCAATTGTGAATGGGAGTTCATTTATAATTTGGCTCTTGGCTTGTCTGTTGTTTGTGTGTAGGAATTCTAGTGATTTTTGCACATTGATTTTGTATCCTGAGACTTTGCTGAAGTGTTTATCAGCTTTAGAGGACTTTGGGCTGAGACAATGGGGTTTTCTAGATGTGGGATCATGTCATCTGCAAACAACGGTAGTCTGACTTCCTGTCTTCCTATCCGAATATCCTTTATTTTGTTCTCTTGCCTGATTGCCCTGGCCAGAACTTCCAATACTATGTTGAATAGGAGTGGTGAGAGAGGGAATCCTTGTCTTGTGCCTGTATTCAAGGGGAATGTTTTCAGCTCTTATTGGCTGTGGGTTTGTCATATATGGCTCTTATTATTTTGAGGTATGTTCCTTCAATACCTAGTTTATTGAGAGTTTTTAACATAAGGGATGTTGATTTTTATTGAAGAACTTTTCTGCATCTATTGAAATAATCACGTGGTTTTTGTCTTTAGTTCTGTTTATGGGGTGAATCACATTTATTGATTTTGATATGTTGAACCAACCTTGCATCCTAAGGGGATAAAGCTTACTTGATCATGGTGGATAAGATTTTTGATGTGCTGCTGGATTCGGTTTGCTAGTATTTTATTGAGGATTTTTTTTTTTTTGAGATGGAGTCTCACTCTGTCACCCAGGCTGGAGTGCAGTGGCATGATCTCAGCTCACTGCAACCTCTGCCTCCAAGGTTCAAGTGATTCTTCTGCCTCAGCCTCCTGAGTAGCTGGGATAATAGGTACTCACCACCATGCCTGGCTAATTTTTTTGTATTTTTGGTAGAAATGGGGTTTCGCCATGTTGGCCAAGCTGGTCTCGAACTCCTGACCTCAAGAAATCCACATGCTTTGGTCTCCCAAAGTGCTTGGATTACAGATATAAGCCACTACACCCATCCTTTTTTGAGGATTTTTGCATCAATGTCCATCAGCGATGCTGGCCTGAAGTTTTATTTTATTGTTGTATTTCTGCCAGGTTTTGGTATCAGGATGATGCTGGCCTCACAGAATGAGTTAGGGAGAAATTCCTCCTTTTCAGTTTTTTGGAATTGTTTCAGTAGAAATGATACCAGCTTTTCTTTGTACCTCTGGTAGAATTCAACTGTAAATCCATTTGATCCTGTGCATTTTTTTATTGGTAGGCTATTTATTACCGCCTCAATTTCAGAACTCATTATTCATCTATTCAGGGATTCAATTTATTCCTGGTTCAGTCTTGTGAGGGTGTGTGTGTCTAGGAATTTATCCATTTTTTTCTAGATTTTTTTTAGTTCATGTGCATCCCAGAGATTCTGGTATGTTGTATCTTTGTTCTCATTAGTTTCAAATAACTTCTTGATTTATTCCTTAATTTTATTATTTACCCAAGTCATTCAGGAGCAGGTTGTTCAATTTTCATGTAGTTCTGTGGTTTTTAGTAAGCTTCTTAATCTTGAGTTCTAATTTGATTGCACTGTGGTCTGAGAGACTGTTATGATTTCAGTTCTTTCACATTTCTACAACACTCCTCAGCAGGAATATTGTACTTCTGATTATGTGGTCAATTTTAGAGTAAGTGCCATGTGGCAATGAGAAGAATCTATGTTTTGTTGTTTTGGGATGGAGAATTCTGTAGATGTCTATCAGGTCCACTTGATCCAGAGCTGAATTCAGGTCCTGAATATCTTTGTTAACTTTCTGTCTCAGTGGTCTGTCTAATATTATCAGTGGGGTGTTAGAGTCTCCCACTATTATTGCATGTGAGTCTAAGTCTCTTTAAAGGTCTCTACAAACTTGCTTTATGAATCTGGGTGCTCCAGTATTGGGTGCATATTTATTTAGGATAGTTAGCTCTTCTTGTTGAATTGAACCCTTTGTCATTATGTAATGCCCTTCTTTGTCTTTTTTGATATTTGTTGATTTAACATCTGTTTTGTCAGAAACTAGGCTTGCAACCCCTGCTTTTTGCTGTTTTCCATTTGCTTGGTAAATTTTCCTCCATCCCTTTATTTTGACCCTATGTGTGTCTTTGCATATGAGATGGGTCTCTTGAGGACAACATACCAATGAGTCTTGGTTCTTTATCCAGTTTGCCATTTGGTGCCTTTTAATTGGGGCATTTTGCCCATTTACATTTAAGGTTAGTATTGTTATGTGTGGATTTATTCCTGTCATAATGATACTAGTTATTTCAGCAATCATGTCTTACCACAGTGGAGCACGAAAGAGAGAGCAAGGGGGGAACTGCCACATACTTTTAAACCATCATATCTCATGAGATCTCACTCACTATCACAAAAACAGCATAGGGGAAACTGCCCCATGATCCGATCAGCTCCCACCAGGTCCCTCTCCTAATGCATGGGGATTACAATTTGACATGAGAATTGGGTTGGGACACAGAGCAAACCATATCATTCAGCCCCTGGCATGTCCTTCTCACATTCCAAAATAATTTATGCCTTTGCAACAATCTCTCAAAGTCTTAGCTCATTCAAGCATTAACTCAAAAGTCCAAGTCCAAAGTATCATATGAGACAAGGGAAGTCCCTTCTACCTATGAGCCTGTAAAATAAAAAACAAATTAGTTACTTCCAAGATACAATGAGGGTACAGGCATTGGATAAATTCTCTAAATCTTCCTTTTCCAAATGGGAGAAATTGGCCAAAACAAAGGGGCTACAGGCCCCATGCAAGTCCAAAATCCAGCAGGGCAATCATTAAGTCTCAAAGCTCTGAAATAATATGCTTTAACTGCATGTCTCACATCCAGGGCATGTTGATGCAAGGGTTGGGCTTCCAATGCCTTGGGCAGCTCCACCCCTGTGGCTCTGCAGGGTACAGCCCTCACAGCTGCTTTCATGGGCTGGCATTGAGTGCCTGCAGCTTTTCTAGGCACATGGTGCAAGCTGCTGGTAGATCTACCATTCTGGGATCTGGAGGATGGTGGCCCTTTTCTCACAGGTACACAAGGCAGTGTCCCAGTGGGGACTCTGTGTGGGGGCTCCAACCCCACATTTCTTCTCCTTATTGCCTTAGTAGAGGTTCTCCATGAGGGTTCTGTCTCTGCAGCAGACTTCTGCCTGGACATCCAGGCATTTCCCTACATCTTCTAAAATCTAGGTGGAGGCTCCCAAACTCTTGCTTTTTCTGCACTTGCAGGCCCAACACCATATGGAAGTCACCAAGGCTTGGAGCTTGCACTTTCTGAAGCAACAGCCTGAGCTGTTCCTTGGCCCCTCGTAGCCACAGCTGGAGCTGGAGCAGCTGGGACACAGAGCACCATGTGCCAAGGCTGCACAGAGCAGTAGGGCCATGGGCCTGGCCCATAAAACCAGTTTTTCCTCCTAAGGCCTCCAGGCCTGTGAGGGGAGGGGGTACCATGAAGACCTCTGAAGTGTTCTGAAGACATTTTCCCCCATCTTGGTGATTAACTTTTGGCTCTTCTTTACTTATGCAAATTTCTGCAGCCAGCAGCTTTAATTTCTTTCCAGAAAATGGGTTTTCATATTCTACTACATGGTCAGGCTGCAAATTTTCCAAACTTTTATGCTTTCCTTTAAAACACAAGTTCCAATTTCAGTCCATCATTTTGTGAACCCATATAACTATATGCTGTTACAAATAGCCAGGTCACGCTTGAATGCTTTGCTATTTAGTGTTTTCTTCCGCCGGTATATTAGTCAGAATTCTCCAGACAGAGAGAACTAATAGGATATATGTATATATGAACTGAGTTTATTAAGGAGAATTGACTCACATGATCACATGGTGAAGTCCCACAATAGGCCGTCTGCAAGCTGAGGAGCAAGGAAGCCAGTAGTGGCTCAGTCCGAGTCCCAAAGCCTCAAAAGTAGGGAAGCGAACAGTGCAGCCTTCAGCCACAGACTAAGAGCCCCTGGCAAACCACTGGTGTCAGCCCAAGACTCTAAAGGCCAAAGAACCTGGAATCTGATGTTCAAAGGCAGGAGACATCCAGCACAAAAGAAAGATGAAAACTGGAAGACTCAGTAAGCCAGCTTATTCCACCTTCTTCCACCTGCTTTTTCTAGCCAAGCTGGCAGCCAGTTGGATAGTGCCCACCCACACTGAGAGTGAGTCTTCGTCTCCCAGTCCACTGACTCAAATGTTAATTTCCTCTGGCAACACCCTCACAGACACACTCAGAAATAATACTTTGCATCCTTCAAACCCATCAAGTTGACACTTAATATTAACCATCACAGCTGGATACCCTAAATCATCCTTCTCAAGTTCAAAGTTCCACAGACCTAGTATGGGGCAAAATGCCACCAGTCTCTTTGCTAAAGCATAGCAAGAGTGACCTTTATTCCAGTTCCCAATAAGTTCCTCATCTCCCTCTGAGGCCACCTAAGCCTGGACTTCATTGTCCATATCACTATCAGCATTTGGTCAAAGCCATTCAACAAGTCTCTAGAAATTTCTGAATTTTCCCATACTTTCCTGTCTTCTTTTGAGCCTTCCAAACTATTCCAACCTCTACCATTACCCAGCTCCAAAGCTGTTCCACATTTTCAATTGCCTTTATAGCAGTGCCCCACTCTCAGTACCAATTTTATGTATTAGTTCATTATCACACTGCTATAAAGAACTACCTGAGTCTAGGTTATTCATGAAGAAAAGAGGTTTAATTGACTCACAGTTCTGCAGGTTTAACAGGACACATGACTGGAGAAATTTCTAAGCCTCAGGAAACTTACAATCATGGCAAAGGGGAAGCAAGGCACGTCTTACCATGGCATAGAAGGAGAGAGAGAGCAAGGAGGGAACTACCACACACTTTTAAACCATCAGATCTTGTAAGAATTCTCATTCTTGTAAGATCCAATCACCTCCTACTAGGTCTCTCCCATGACACGTGGGGATTACAACTTGACACAAGATTTGGGTGGGGACACAGAACCAAACCATATCACTTTCCAACTCATTTTATGACGTCAGCATAACCCACCTGTCAAAAACTGACAAAGACATTACAAGAAAAGCAAATTACAGAATATCACTTATAAGCATAGATGCAAAATATCTCAACAAAATAGATTCAACAATATATTAAAAAGATAATACATTATGCAAAGGGGGTTATTCCAGGAAAGCAAGAATACCATAATTTTCTAAAATTAATCAATATAACGTATTACATTAATAAAATAAAGAAAAATCAGCACCTCAATAAACATAGAAAAGGCATTTGACATAATTCACCAACCACTCATGTAAAAGCACTCAGCAGACTAGAAAAAGAAGGAAACTTAATTGGGCTCTGTGTCAGGCTGTTCTTGCACTGCTGTAAAGAAATACCAGAGACAGGGTAATTTATAAAGAAATTAGGTTTAATTGGTTCAAGGTTCTGCAGGCTTCACAGGAAGCATGGTGCTGGCATCTGCTCAGCTTCTAAAGAGGCCTCAGGAAGCTTATAATCATGGTGGAAGACAAAGGGGGAGCAGGAATGTCACATGGCAAAAGCAGAAGCAAGAAGAGAGAGTGGAGCAGGGGGAGGTGCCACACTCTTTTAAGTGACCAGGTCTTGCAAGAACTCACTATCACAAAGACAGCACCAAGACATGAGAGATCCACCCCAATGATCCAAACATCTCCCACCAGACCCCACCTCCAGCATTGGGGATTACAATTAAGCATGAGATTTGGGTAGGGACAAATATTTAAACTATATCAGGCTCAAAAAGGAGAACTGTTACAAAATTAATGAATGAAAATAAGCTGGAACAATGCTTTGTCTATTGTCTCACCCCAAAAATTGGACTGGTGAAGTTTATTCTTGCCTTTCAATTTGGGTTTACAAGCAGTCACAAAGATGATGATGTTGATGACAATGACAATAATGACAATGATGGTGACTGTATTTTGTTTAGAAAATTCTTTTGTTCTCAGGATTCAATGACTTGATTGGAATGTCTGGTCCAAATGAATACAGCAAAGAAGAAATTTCACATTTGTAGAATTCAGGTGAGCTAAGGTTGAACATATTTTTCTCTAAAACTGAAGTAAACTTACTTCTCGAGGCCCCATATCTGCTCAGGAGTGATAATGCAACCTTATTAGTTCAAGGTAAATGCAGTTATTCAAATATTCAACAAATATTACTGAACACTTAGTTTGTGTCAGACACTTGAGATTCATTGAACAAAACAGAAAAAAAATCTGGCCTTTGGGGAGCTGATATTTTAGCCAAGACAATTAGATAATATTATGAATGAATAAATTATACAACAGGTTAAAAGGACATGAATATGGAATAAAGTCAAAATTATACAGGATAAGTGGGATCAAGAGTGCTTGGGGGTGGGAATACCAGGAGGCCAGGATAATAGTGTTAATGAAGGTCATCAGTGTAGGCCTCGTTGAGAAGGTGATGTTTGAGCAAATACTGAAGGGAGGTGAAGGGGTTCACCAAGTGGCTATGTAGAAAGAAGCACAGAGTGCTAGAAAATGGAATATATTATTTCAAGTTACCAGTAGGTGGGGATGTTGAATAATATTTTTCTAGATTTTCACAAGCCTTGTTCCTAACAACAAGGAAAAAAATGTGGGCATGTGAGCAAACATCTGTCCTATGATATAATCTCTTTTTTAATAGAAAATTTTTTCAAATATCATAAATAACTTTTTAAATGTTTCAAAATAACTGTAAAAATGATTGGATTCAGCCTAGAATGTGAAATCTAGAACTTTTGGAGGGAGGCCCTCTCACCACACAGGGTCAACACTTCAGCGTTTTGCTTCTGAGCTGCTTAGGGGGCTTTAAATCTCATCTAAACTTTGGACTCAATGCTTTCAAAGTGAACTACAGATTACAAATGATGGATAAGTCCCTAACCCACACACTTCAAGTATGAGGGAGAGGCTGATTCTACTTATTCTCCTACTATTAATAAAGTTATTAAGCAACTACTGACGGATATCTGGTGCTAAAACAGGTGTTTTCCATATTAGGCCTCATTTAATCTTCATAGCAGCTCTAGGAGGTCAGCATTATCAATTATATTTTACAGATAAGGGAACTGACAAATTAAGTTACTTGACTGTGTTCATTTGACTAGTAAGTGATAAAGACAGAATTTGAGCCCAGCCTTGGCTAACTCATGTTTTGATGCTCATCTGCCTAATATCAAAATTCATTTTCTAAGTTTTAAAGGAGGAACTAACTTAAAAACGTGCATTGCTGGTTTAGCACTTTCTACTAAAGCTAAACATACCTCAATTTAAGGTATCCAATTGATGGCCAGCGTATATTTTGTCCTAGGAGTCAATTCTAACTCAGGAGCCTAGGGATCAAGTGAAACTAGCAAATATCTCCCTCAGTGCCAAAACTATAGCATTTGCTCACCCCTCTTGAAATGCAGCTTCAGTCTCATTGTGAAGTTTTGCTAGCATTTATGGAAGTTGCCAATTTAGCAACAAAAGAACTATGTTTTCCTAACTTATCTGTGAAGTTATGTTCTTGGACAAGTCATTCTCACCTAAAGGTACACTGTTTTTCCCTGATGCTTTAGGGAATAACAACGGAAAGGAATCTGAAAAAACAAGATACAGAGTGCTAGAAAATATTTTTAATACATGTGTCTAATGAAGAACTTGCATCCAAAATTATAAAAGTCTCCTTTAAGTTGATGAGAAAAAGAGACAAACTCTGTTTTTAAGGTAAAAACACTTAGAAAAGGCACTTCATGAAAAATATTTCCAAATGGCTAGTCAGCATTTAGAAAGTTGTTCAATACTTTGTTCACCAGTAAAATGCACATTAAACTTATGAGACATCCACTAAAATGGCTAAAATGAAAAAGATGATGATACCAAGTACTAAAAAGGAAAAGAAACAATTGGGACTCTCATACATTACTACAGAGACTGAAAATTTATACAACTATGTTGAAAACCAATTAGCACTTTCTACTGAAGCTAAACATACATTTACCTTTTGACCCATCAATTAAATTTTATCCCTTGAAAATATGTTGTAAAAATACGCGTATATTTACCAAAATATATTACAACAATATTTATAGGATGATTACTTTTAGTATCCCAATCTAGGAACAACCCAAATATCAGCCAATAGTAGAATGGATAAATTCATGTGATATATTTTTACAATGGAATTCTATACAGCACTGAAAAAAATTAATTACAGTTTATATGACAAAATGGATAAACCTCATAAGCATATTGCTAAGCAAAAGAAACCAAACGCTGTATGAGTCTATTTATATGTAATTTAAATCCAGATAAAACTCTATGTGATAAAAGTCAGAAGAGTAGCTATCCTTACTGGAAGGTAATGACTGGCAGTAGGCTTAGGGAGTCTTCCAGAGTGATGGCAATATTCTGTATCTTGATGTCAGTGTAGGTATACATATGCTTAATTTGTAAAAATTAATCAAGATGATGTGCTGTTACCTGTACATATATCACACCACAATAAAAATAGTTAAATACATCCCCAGTTCAGCATAACATAGTAAAAATGGAAAATAAGATGAATGGAAAATATGAAGTGTAACCTGAGAGAAACACTGTTTAGCTACAAAGAAACCAGAAAGACTAATTGTAAACTTATCTTCAATATGCAATTGATAGCTTTCAAACCAACGAGTAAAAGTGAAAAAATAAAGAAAACTTTATCAATTCAGTATGAGGCAGTAAAGGAGGGTGGCAAGCAAAGGAAAAGAAGAGTTGGAAGTAACTTCAAATGTAGTAGGAATCACACTACAGGTAAATAGATTAATTTACCTATTAAAATCAGAGAATTTTGAAATCAGGTAGTTTTTTTTAAAAAGCTCTTAACTGTATGTGCTTACAAGACAATCCTAAAACAAAATGGAACACGAAAGTCAAAAATTATGGAGTAATATATACCAGGTAAGTGCTAGCTGGAAGAAAGCTGGCAGTATAATTTTAGTATCAGACAAAATAGGATTTAAGACAAAACAAGATACTAGGGATAAAATGAAAAACCCACGAAGAGAATATAACTATCATAAACATGTATATGTACACCTAGTAATGTAGCTTGAAATATATACAGCAAAAGTGGCCAAATTTCAAAATGACATTAACAAATCCCCATTAGTGGATAGCTTTATTTTAACATAGTTTTTATACATATGATATACCTACATAAATGTAAAGAAACAACTGTAAGTGCACAGTTCAATTAATTTTCATTTATCAAATTCTGTACCTGGCACCCAGACTGAGAAACAGATCATCAGCATTCCAGAATCCCCTTGTTCCCTTTCCAGTTACTTGAACTCAAGGGTAAACATTATCTCAAATTCTAACACTATAGGATGATTTTGATTGCTTTTTAACTCTATATAAGTGGAATAATATACTAAGCATTCTTTTGTGTTTAGCTTCTTTTTTTCAGCATTATGTTTGGGAGCTGTATCCAATTGTTGCTTGTAGATATAGTTAGTATGGGTGAATATACCAAAATTTGTGTTTACATTCTACTGTTGATGGACATTGCAGGTGTTTCTAGTTTTGCATCTCACAAATTGAGCTACTATAAAGATTATTATAAGTGCCTTTTGGTGAAGTTACATGTATATTTCTGTTGGGAGGCTTTCCTAGGAGTGAAATTTCTGGGTAATAGGTGTATGCATGTGTTTAACGTTAGTACATACTGGCAAACAGCTTTGTAATGTTGTAGTAATTTATATTTCCCCCAGGAGTGAATGAGAAATCTGGCTGCTTTGAATCCTTACCAACAGTTTTTCTTTCTTTCTTTCTTTGCTTTTTCTTCCTTATTTTATTTTATTATTTTTTGTTTTTTTGAGACAGAGTCTCCCTCTGTTGCCCCGGCTGGAGCGCAGTGGCACGATCTTGGTTCACTGCAACCTCCACCTCCTGGGTTCAAGCAATTCTCCCACCTCAGCCTCCCGAGTAACTGGGATTACAGGAGCCCGCCACCACACCTGGCTAATTTTTGTGTTTTTAGTAGAGACAGGGTTTCACCATGTTGGCCAGGCTTGTCTTGAACTCCTGACCTCAGGTGATCCACCCGCCTCAACCTCCCAAAGTGCTGGGATTACAGGTGTGAGCCACCATGCCTGGCCCCAGTACGTTTTCATTTTAACCATTCTGAATCAAGCACTGGTATTTGTTGTTTTAACTTTTATTTCAGTAAATGAAGTTGCACCTCTTTTCATACGTCTATTGGTTCTTTGAATATCCTTTTATGTGAAGTTTCTTTAAAGTCTTTTGTCTATTTTCCTACTGGGTTGAATGCTTTTTCCTTATGGATTTGTGAGTTTTTTTAATGTTTATTCTAGATAGGAATACTTTGTAGGATATATCTAACCATGGGAGATTGATAGCTCAAGCAAAAGAGCAAAAACAGTAAGAATAAATAATATTTAGGAGCGTCATGATATGTATTTTTAAGACTGACAAATAGAGAATTTGCATCCTTTTTAAGCATACATAGGCTGTTTATAAAAATTGACCATGTCACAAAGAAAGTCTTAATAACAGCTTAAAAAAATCAGTATTATACAGTACTGATTTATACTTGTTATCAGTATATAATGAGATCAGATCATATTTTCTAGCTATTAAAATATAAATCAACAATAAAACACCAGTTTTTTAAAAATGCTCCCTTAGTGCCCTGTAATAAATGACTGGACTTGACGCTACTTTGGAAATTAGGACTATAAAAGGTTTACCCATCATGATTATGGCTCTGTGAGAGGAAGCATGTGGGAAGACCAAAAGTAACTAGTGGAAAATCAGTGGCAGCACATCCATTTTCCAGGTTTGGGAAATGCTGCAGGCTATGTCTCTCTAGGCTAAATAAAGGCTGAGATGTGAGAGCGCTAGAGAAAATAAATAAATAAATAATCTGACCACTGTTCTTAATTCAACCCAGTGTTTCACATTTTATTCATACATAAAAATTCTTTTATCAAAGGACAACTATTAACATCTTAAGGAACAGTTTGGAAAAACTAACCTAGAGATTTTAATTCTTTGTCTTTTCCTCTTGTAGCTCACATAAAACGCTTTATTTGATTTTCCTGGTACCCAAACTAGGAAGTCATCAGAAGACTTTTGCTAGCATTCTGTCATTCTTTGACTCTGTAACTCATTAATGTTTTGTTTTTCTTATATCTCCTGGAGGATTTTTAAAGTGGAGTTAGGGGTTTTTTTTGCTTACTTTATGATCACGAGAAAATGCTTTCATCATCTTTTGTTTACTAAAGCAAAGTATAATGGTTATAAACTAACTATGAAAGTTAAATGTAAAAATACACTAAAAGATAGTAACAAAGTTCAAAAGTTGGAAAATGTTAATTATTACTCTTTTCCTGTTTTTTTCTTTACTGTCTTTGAAGACAAATGGGGGAAGCCTTTGATCATCTGTGTTTTCCAAAATACATATTTTCTGTTACTATTAGATAAACACAAAAACTGAACTATGAAGTTCAAACCAAATGTTTCAACCACACCTCATTAAAAGCAATATTTACATACTTAGTAGGAGAAAAGAAAAACAATTTGCATTTTATCTTTTATGCTATTTTATCTTAGTATTCTAGGATAAATATATTAATAGTATAAAATATTGAGAAATAGTACACAGTTTTCTTGAAATTATGTCTACTTCAAATTTCAGTATATATAGCCAACTAATTTGACTTCCTGAATCTGCTCCAGAATCTTTAGTATATCTGTAGATGGAAATTAAGAAAGGAAAAAATATCTATAAATGTTAGAGCTGACAATTTTTCTAGTAATTTTGGCAGGACAGACACTTGATCTGAATAAAAGCAGAACTAAAGATTAATCCTTACCTTTTGTAAAGTGTAAATTTTATTTATCTCATAGAAAGGTACATCTTAGTAGAAAAGTGATTTATAAATCATAAGTGCTCATTTCTAGGGAGTTAACAATTTGAAATTCCTTGGACAGAATAAGTATTAAATATTGCTTTAAGTATCAGATATTATTTTTTCAAGATCATTTTGTTCTGCAAGTCTTTGTGGCACACCTACTAATGGCCAAACAGGGTGTTTGGCACTTGGAATTGTACTTGAATAAAAACTTCAAGGTATTCAAATTTAGTGGAAAACATAGATGGATGGCAAATTGATACAACAATATGCAACAGTTATTAACACATAACTGACTTCCACTTCTGGGAAGGAAGTGGCATAATATTTTTCAAGTGCTGAAAGAAAAGAACTGTCAAGTCAGAATCATCTACCAGTGAAAACATTTTTCAAGAATGAAAGGAAATTCAAGACATTCAGAATTGAAGGAAAACAGAATTTATCGTAGCAGGCCTATCCTAACAAAATGACTGGAAGGAAATTCTCCAAATAGAAAGGAATGATTTTAAAAAGTGTTTTAAAGGAACCCAGGATTTGTTTTAATCAGATATGGTAAGACACACAGATACAGAAATGACTGTCGTGAAGGAAGAAGTTTTTCATACTAACATTCCTAGAAACAGGAGGCTTGGCATGCTATGCAGGGCCGCAATGGGAAGTAATGCAGTCCATCAGTATGCAGAGGGAGATCGACTGGGGGTGAGCAGAACATGAGCTAGGAGCCTTTATGCTGGTTTCCGAGAGAAGGAACAGGAGATGATGGGTAAGCAGGTGTAGAATTGGCTAGTTTGCATAATTTCGGTGGGCTCTAGAAATTGGAACTATTGCTAGCTGTCTGTTACCTGGCACTGGAATGATTAGGGCAGCCGGATAATGGCCCAGAGTGTGAGAGGCTGACAAAGTGCATTGTTGGGGACATGGGCTCTGGTTTGGTTGGTTTGGATGTAAATGGTGAGTTTTTTACTATCGTTAGGAATTACCTAGCCCTGGGAGGGGCAGTCTCTCCAGGGTCAACAAGGCCCCAAGATACCAATGTACAAAAATCAGGATAAAAAATATATAATTAACACAAGAAGAAATCCTGAAACACCAGGAAAGAAGAGAGGACAATGGAGAGTAAAAATGTGGGTAAATAAAACACATCATCATTTTTCTCTTGAGTTCCCTAAATTACAATTGACAAATGAAGCAAAAATTATAACACAGGCTGCTGTAAAGTATACAAGCCCTGTGCATGTTTTGTTACATTTACACTAAGTACAGTCATGTATCATTTAACAACAGGAATATATTCTGAGAAATGCATCATTAGATGATTGTATTGTGGTGTGAACATCACAGAGTGTATTCAGACAAACCTAGATGGTATAGCCGACTACACACCTAGGCTATATTGTATAGCCTATTGCTCCTGAGCTACAATGCTGCAAACAATTGTAACGCAATTGGAAGTATTTGTGTATCTAAAGATATCTAAAGATAGAAAAGGTACAGTGAAAATAATTTATTATAATATTAGGAGACTGCCACTGTCATATATGTAGTCCATTGTTGACAGAAGCATTATCTGTGCATGACTATATTTCATTTCTTGAACATGCAAAATAAGTAGTTAAGTCAGGGGACAATGTGTAAAAAGGCACAGTGAGTATGAAACACCTTCAATGTGGCTTCAGAATAGGGAGGCAAGGGGAGATCATCAGGGGATAAGCTGGAGGAGGATTGGGGTCTAGGTTGTGAAGAGTCATGCATGAGTCACTGAGGAACTGAAAGTTAGGAGTTTTGTGGCTGAAGATGTCCAAGCAGTGGGTAATGAATCATGCAGAAGAAATATGTGCTGAAATTTGTATTTTAGGTTTATTTTGATGGGATGATACTAATAGCTTTATATGTGGTAACAATAACAATATAAACATTATTACTATAGATTATGTTTTTAGGATCTAAATTTAATAAATTTCAGAAATATTTCAAATGTTACAATATTAACCTGATAAATCCACAGTGACTCAGGCATCAGTCTGGAGGTGGCCATTTATATGACTAACAAATATTTAATTTATCCCCCACTACTTCATCAAAACTATTCTTGTCAAGGTTATCAATGCCCTGAACATTGCTAAATCCAGTGCTCAGTTTTTAGTCCTCATCTTATTTCACCTAAGCAGCATTTGACAATATAGATCAATCCTCGAAATTGTTCTTTATCTCCTGAGCCTTCTCCTACCTCACCGGTCGCTTCTGCTCTTTCTTCTGCCTTTTCTATCCTCTGACAATGGAGTGTCTCAGGAGTCAGACTTTGGACCTCATCTCTTTAACATCTTCACTAATATTTGATGAGAAGATCTCTTCTAGTTCCATGGCCTTAACACCATATACATGATGATGATTTTTCATATTATATTTCTCACCCGAACATCACTTCTGAACATTGCACTCATATATTCTATGGCCTTGACACCTTCATTTAAATATGAATTACAGATATTTCAAACTGAAAGATCCAACGTTGAAATTCTGGTATTTCTCACTCTAAATCTGCTACTCCTGCCTTCTTATTCTTCTGAAGTAATTGCAGCTTGGTGCTTCCAGTTGCTCAGAATGAAAATTTGTAGCCAACCTTGACTCCTCATTTTTTTCTTATGTCCCATGTGCATTATGTCAGCAAATCCCGTTGGCTCCATTTTTTAAAATATATTCAGATTTTGCCTACTTCTCACTTCCTTTACTACTACCAGCCTTATCAGAGCCAACATCATCTTGCCTGAATTATTGCAAGAGTTACCAAGTAGCCTGCAATCTATTCTCAACAGAGACAAAATAATCTTTAAAAGTCTAAATCAGAATATATCATTCTACTAGTCAAAATCTTCCAGTGACTTCCAATTTCAGAGTAAAAACCAAAGTCCTGAAAAAGCCCTTATGATATGGCTGTCAGCTCTCTAATATTTCTCATACTATCCTCCCCTTGCTCCCTTTACTCCAAATCACCCATCCCTGTGCTATCCTGCTGGGCTCCCTCTTCAGGCCGTTGCACTCATCTCTGCCTGGATCACTTTTACTTCCCACATCTACATGCTTCCTTCCCTCACCTTCTCTAAGTCTTTGCTTGCATATCTTCTTCTTCTTCTTTTTTTAAAAATATTTTTATTATACTTTAAGTTCCAGGGTACATGTGCACAACGTGCAGGTTTGTTACATATGTATACATGTGCCATGTTGGTGTGCTGCACCCATTAACACGTCATTTACATTAGGTATATCTCCTAATGCTATCCCTCCCGCCTCCCCTACCCCAAAACAGGCCCCAGTGTGTGATGTTCCCCTTCCTGTGTCCAAGTGTTCTCATTGTTCAGTTCCCACCTATGAGTGAGAACATGAGGTGTTTGGTTTTTTGTCCTTGTGATAGTTTGCTGAGAATGATGGTTTCCAGCTTCATCCATGTCCCTACAAAGGACATGAACTCATCATTTTTTATGGCTGCATAGTATTCCGTGGTGTATATGTGCCACATTTTCTTAATCCAGTCTATCATTGTTGGACATTTGGCTTGGTTCCAAGTCTTTGCTATTGTGAATAATGCCGCAATAAACATACGTGTGCATGTGTCTTTATAGCAGCATGATTTATAATCCTTTGGGTATATACCCAGTAATGGGATGGCTGGGTCAAATGGTATTTCTAGTTCTAGATCCCTGAGGAATCGCCACACTGACTTCCACAATGGTTGAACTAGTTTACAGTCCCATCAACAGTGTAAAAGTGTTCCTATTTCTCCACATCCTCTCCAGCATCTGTTGTTTCCTGACTTTTTAATCATTGCTATTCTAACTCGTGTGAGATGGTATCTCATTGTGGTTTTGATTTGCATTTCTCTGATGGCCAGTGATGATGAGCATTTTTTCATGTGCCTGTTGGCTGCATAAATGTCTTCTTTTGAGAAGTGTCTGTTCATTTCCTTCGCGCACTTGTTGATGGGGTTGTTTTTTTCTTATAAATTTGTTTGAGTTCTTAACAAGGCCTTTACTGACCAACTTGCCTGACTAAAATTTCAACCCTACTCTCAAACTTCCTATGCCTTTCACTGCTTTATTATTTTTCAAAATCTTCTTAATACCGTCTAAGATATTACAAAACATATATTTTTGTCATTGCCTGCCTTCTCTACTACAATGTAAACTTTATGAGTTTTTTTCTACCCTATTTCGTTCACTTCTGTTTCTTCAGCACTAAGAACAATGCCTAACACATAGTAGACATTTAGTAAGTATTTGATGAATAAATGAAGTATCATAGGCGTGGTTTAATATGCCTCTTCAACAAGAAAAGAAAGCAACTATAGGCAAATGAAAAGTAACTTTGATCAACTGCCAGGTAATTATCTGAGGCTAATTTAGATAAAGTAAGCAATTCTCACTATAGAATTGCTGATATAAATGATCCAAGTTCTCTCTATACTTTGCTAAAGCATTGAATTACTACATAATCAGTTTACCTCTGACTGTATCACAAGAAATTTGATAATAGCACAAGAATATCCATGATTCAACCTCATTTCTTGTTTCCAACTTGCATTTTCTACTTTAACAATTTAAAGGATTATACACATTTATTTCTACAGTATTTGAGGACAAATCAATGGATTCAGTTAAACAAAACTACTGTTGATTGAAGAATCTAATCAACCAGAATTCTATACAGCAGTCCTAGGTAAATTTGTTATCTTTTTAAATTGGTTATCTGTACACTGTGTTTTCTAATCATAATAGAGAGGGTTTTCTATCTGTTTTTTTTTTCTAAGAGTTCTATTATCTCTTCCTACAAGTAAGTTTTCGAAGGAAACTCTTGATGATTGTTGGTCGACTGAAGCAGCTACATCATCAATAATTCACCAAGCTGGTCAAACCATAGTTGTCTGCATTTGCTTAAGGGATTAAATCTGTTGATTGCCTAAAATCTCAGGGAAGAAGACCTGACATTGTCTCTCACACAATGTCCTATTGCCCACTCAAAATTGCCAACCTCTTATTTTTCCTTACATTAAGTAGACATCTATAATGGCATGTACTCCTTTTCCTGAACAATCTCTTACAGTCTTTTCACTGATAGCCTATTCCTTATGAAAGAATTTCTGAATCTGTTGTCTAATTACTTTTCATTTGAGTTGGCCTGTTTCTTGCTACTGAACAGAACCTAAAGTGGCATGTGTAGCGTGTATAAAAGGTTATTTATCCTTAAAACATAAACATGCCACACTCACAACATGAACTGTGAACCTGATGGATGATGGGATATGCCTGTTGAAAACAAATAACAAGCAAGTAGTGGGAAGTCTTTCAGGCTTACAATCAGGCAGGTGCTGACTATATTGTCTCATTAGCAGAGGAGAGCAAAGAATGGATAAATAGGAAAGCAGGTGTTACCGATTCTCCCAAACAAATCCTCTTTCTGACATCACAAACTGAAGAAAACCAATGTGAACTTGGAGTTTCTGCTTTTAGCTTCTGAGTGTTCCTCACCAACATTCAGCTTTCAGAGCTGTTCCAGGTATTGCAGGTTTCCTAAAGCTACATCCACGTGGCTAAGAAAAGCAGTCTAAGCTGTAATCACTCATGTCTGTGCTATTTCAATGTACTCGTTCGTTCATCTAACAACTAGTTATTGAATGTCTACCATTCATAGGTTCTGTTTAAGATGCTGGATATATTTTAGTAAATATGTGCATATAACCTCTGTCCTTATAGAGCTTTAAAATAATGGAGGAGGTAGACAATACACAAAAAACTAACAATGATGGATATTGATAAATGCTGTGAAGAAAATGAGCACGTTTTCTGAGGAAGGTCACATTGAAGCCAAAATCAAACACAAGAAGGCTAAAAATACTCTGGTATTAACATTTGCAGGATTAAAAAAAATATTTATGTGTCCTCAACTTTGAGTCCAACACGGTAATCTGGGTTTCTTGCCAATTTAAGCATTTGTTGTGTGTGGAATGTTCTATCACAGATTGTGGGGATCTAGGGGCACAGTTTGTGATTCCTGAAGAAAGTTTATTTTATATATCCTATATTATTTATTTACTACATAGAAAAGACAGCTAAGTTAGTTGTTGACTTGGACTATGTGTATATACATCAGAAAACTGATTAAAAAGTGAGAAATTCAATCAGCTAATTTTTGTATCAACGGCACTAAAGTAGTGATTTGGTGGATTTATTTTTGATTGAATTTATACTTCAGCTTGATATCAAAATGACTTTTAAGCTATGCAACTTGCTACAAAAAAGACTGAAACCTTTTGGTATTTTTTAATGACTACTGAAAATGCAGTTGCAATATGAGAGATTCAGTCAATACCCAAAAAGAAGATAAGGCAATGATTAAACACTAAGCTGAGTAACTGGTAGATACTTTGGGATTTGGGGGGTGAGGGGGTTGCTTGTTTTACAATTAGTGCTGAGTTGGATGAAAGAAGTAATTTTTATGACTAGTACTGAATATCAGGGCTAAGAGAGAGGATGATGGAATACCATGTTGCCATTCTATATGAGACAATGAAAGGCAGAGCTGATAGTATCCTAAAAGATTAGAGCTCTTCCCTGAAGTGGGGGGAACATATATGTGTATATACGTGTATATTAAATACATACAGTTGACCCTTGGACAATGCAGGGGTTAGAGGTGCTGCGCCTTCCCTGTACAAAGTACCCCAGAACTTAACTATTAATAGCCTGTTGTTGACTGGAAGCCTTACCAATAACCTAAGCAATTGATTAACACATATTTCACATGTTATATGTATTATGTGCTGTATTCCTACAATAAAATAAATAAACAAAATGTTATTAAGAAAATCATAAGGAAGAAAAAATATATTTCTGTTCATCAAGTGGAAATGAATCATCATAAAGGCCTTCATTCTTGTCACCTTCACTCTGAGTAGGCTGAGAAGAAGGAGGAAAAGGAGGGGTTGGTCTTACTGTCTCAGGGGTAGCAGAGGCAGAAGAAAATTCATGTGCCCATGTAGTTCAAACCCATGTTGTCCAAGGGTGAATTGTGTATATATATATATTTATATTTATATATGTATATATATTTATATTTATATATTATATATATCTTCAATTTACAACAAAGTATTTTAATAACAATTCATTTTTTGTATGATTGTTAGAAAATAATTTTTTGTTGCAGCACTATTCACAATAGCAAAGACATGGAATCAACCCAAATGCCCATCAATGATAGACTGCATAAAGAAAATGTGGTACATATGGAATACTATGCAGCCATAAAAAGGAACAAGGTAATGTTATTTGCAGAGGCATGGATGGAGCTGGAAGCCATTATCCTCAGCAAACTAACACAGGAACAGGAAACCAAACACTGCATGTTCTCACTTATAAGTGGGAGCTAAACAATGAGAACACATGGGCACAGAGAGGGGAACTACACACACTGGGGCCTATAGGGCATATCGGGGGAGGGGAGAGCATCAGGATAAATAGTTACTGCATGCTGGGCTTAATACCTAGGTGATGGGTTGATAGGTGCAGCAAACCACCATGGCACATGTTTACCTATGTAACAAACCTGCATGTCCTGCACACGTATGCTGGAATTTAAAATTAAATTAAATTTTTAAAAATAGAAAATAGCTTTGAAAAGTGAACACTTGACCTCTTCTGTACTATTAAAACCTTATAGATTATTACTACTGCTTAACTTCACCAGAAAATTGCCATCTTCACTATTTCGTGGTAAGGTAACCAGATCTGGCCTTAGGGTAGTGATCTAGCTGAGTTCTACACTTGGATGGATGAGAAGTGATTTGTGGGCAATAATACATTGTTCACAATTTTTCACTGATGGTATTAAATGGTGATCTGTATCAGGCACATGAAGTTGTTGGTGGGAGATTAATGAGGATTATTTGAGTTACAAACAGGTAACAACAAAGGCAGGATCGTTATTTCAGAAAACATTCCTGTGTTTCCTGGGAAGCAGAGCTCCAATCTGTTCTAACAGATTTAACAGTGTTCTCATAAAACAGACAGTGGTTCTTCACATTTCTGGGGCTAAATGACCCTTTGATGATCTGACGAATAACTGAATGTTCTCCCCAGAAAAAATCTATATACGCATGTTCACCCAAAACTTTTATACAATTTCAAAAGATTCACAGACTCTCATGAAGTCCATCCCTAGACCTCCTAGGGTACCCTAAGTAAGATAAAATGCTGTACGTTGCCCATTAAAGAAAATGAATTACCTAATGTTAAAACTACGTATTAAGTAAGAAATGCTAGGGGGGATTTCAATTACAGACCAGGGTACAGCAGGAGAAGAAAATGGAGCAGGATGAAGTAGAGTGTTGCAGAGGTCAATGATAGTTCAATATTAAATAGTACAGTGATGGAATAATAAGCCAGCTGGGCAAGTACGGGGAAACGGGGAACCTGGTGAGGGAAAGGATACAAGAGGACCAAAATCTGCCTTGGTTATTTTATGACCTTGTTAAGGACCAATCTTTCTCTTTTTTTGCATATTTGAAATTCAGCTAAATGAAACAGCTTTCTTAGCTATGCATCCAGCGGTCCCCGTGGGGATTTAGGCTTTTGCTTGTAATTTTACCTCTAGAAGAGGTTTTATTGGAACTCTTTATTTAAGGTGCAGTGATATCCCTCTAGCATTCAATACTTGTTAAGCAATATGAATTGATATTTTTATTTTCTTGGGTAAATGATAATAGCAACAGACTGTAAAAGCTGCTGATCATATCTAGTGAGAACTATAGCTTGGATTCATTTTCTGGGGCTCATCTATCTACTATGAGCTCATTGGTGATTTGTTAAGATGAACAAACTGAGCAATATATTTGTAATGTAATTAAATGCATACATACACAAGTAAATAATAACATTATAATAAGTAACGTGTAATTGCAGACATCTAAAGAGTCTTCAAACTCATATATGTTTGTTAAACTTTCTGGACAACTGAAGTTGTCCTCGTAAAAAAGCCTGCCATTTGAACTGTGAGATACACAAAGAAGTGTAAAACATTTATCTGAATCTTTAAAAAGCTTCATTCTAGTTGAAGAGGTAATAGTAAGCACGTGAAAAATTAGAAAATAATGGAAGGATTAAATAAGCTGGTAAGCTAGCAGCACAACAGATGCCAGTTGAACGTGCCTAATCGTGGGATTCACGGCTCAGTGCTTATGGTTGTTTTTAAGGGTAAAATCTCTCCTGTTGTGACTTCTTGATAAGGAATTATTGAGAAAGAGAGGCATACCACAAGCAGAAAAAAAAATGCATTCAAATTTAATGTTGATGAAATAAAACGGAATTGGATAATTGTGTTTTGAATACCTGCTTGTTTTAGCTAAATATATTTTTGTTCATGCTGCCCTGAAAAACAAAAGGAAACTGAAGTAGTTTGACAATATGGAATGATGGGTCAGAAGTGACTCTTAAGTTCTGTTTATTTTCCCCCTAGGCTGTAGATATTGGCCTCTACCCTTATAACATTGGTGTTGGCTTCTTTCCTTCCAGAGGCCACACTCTGACCTGTTCCATCAGGCTGACTCCGTGTGCAACGGCATAGTCAGGTGCCTGCCTAGTGTGGACCAAGGATCCTCCGTGAGCCCCTGCCACACTCTACCTCCCTTGACCCCTCTTGCAGACAACTGAAATTCCATTGTTTTAAATTTATTCCTTTAATCTTGAAGACATTTCTTTTTTAAAAATCTTATTGCAGATGCAAATAGCACTGAAAATAATTTTGTAGTGTCATTGTTAAGATGAAACTCAATGAAGTATGAAAGACGGGTGTGCAATTGAGGAGGGTGAGTGGGAAGCTGGAATAACAGGAGGGAAAAATAAAATGTTAAAATAAAATAAGACATGTGTCAAACCTCACTCTCTTGAGGGCTTTCTTGAGTGCGAATGTGGTATTCCCTGCCCCTGCTCCCGGAGTATCATTTCCAGCCTGATCCCATCTTCACTGCCCCCTTTCATCACTGGGGAAGCCATCCCATCTTCAGTGCTACAAACTCACCATTTTAGAATAAAGTATCTTTAATCATTGATTGTATTTTCCTACTATGCTTGTCTAACCAGGATAATGGTATCTTTATGAGAATTACTTGGGGAGTGATACTTTCTTACTTCCCTCTAAGTTATTTTAACCAGATGCCCCTCCACGTAAGGCTAGTTAAAAAAAATAATAGAATCTTGAGATCAAAAGGAGCAATAAACTAGTACTGTCAGTAATTCATATCTCAAAAATTTTTAAGAGGTTTTACCCTTCAGAAATAGTTACTTAAGATAAAAATCATAATCTTTTTGGAATAGAAGTAGTTACTGTTGTCATTTATAAGGATTTTTTAAATAGAAAAAAATGTAGCAACTGTACATTCTAAATTATGGCTAAAAGTTCTATCCCTAATAATAGAAACTACAAGAGTGACAATAATGTTTCCAGTGGAATTCTAAAGTAATTAACATATTCTATATCTTCCTTCAAGTTTAACTTAACGACGGATTTGCATTCCAACATGACAACAACCAGCTAGTAGTACTATTATAAAAGTCATTTCTACCATGCATTTAATGCTTGAGAAAAATCTTTGAACAATGATTTAGCCAGCTGTAGAAAGCACTACAAATTTGGCTGGGTGCGATGGCTCATGCCTGTAATCCCAGCACTCTGGGAGGCCGAGGTGGGTGGATGGGTGGATCACCTGAGGTCAGGAGTTTGAGACCAGCCTGGTCAACATGGTGAAACCCTGTCTCTACTAAAAATATAAAAAATTAGCCGGGAGTGATGGCACACACTTGTAATCCCAGCTACTCAGGAAGGTGAGGCAGGAAAATAGCTTGAACCTAGGAGGTGGAGTTGCAGTGAAACGAGATCATGCCATTGCACTCCAGCCTGGGCAACGAGAGTGAAACTCCATCTCAAAAAAAAAAAAAAAAGAAAAAAAAGAAAGAAACCACTACAAATTTAGGAAATGATAACTTTCAGTTTAGTTTTGGGAAGGGAAAGAAGGGAAAGGAACTAATTATTCAGTGCGTACCAGAATACAGAAGCTTTGCAAATCAAACCAGCTTATCTCACAACATATTCATTAGATAGAGTATCTTAACTCTTTTATAGATGAGAAAATTATTTTTCAGAGAAGTTAAGTAACTCATTCAGTGTCACATAGCTAAGTAGTGGGCAGAGCAACCCAGGTCTATCCGATTCCAAAGTTTGGGCCCTTTCTGCCACATGATACTTCATTTTACAGCACAAAAGTCTTTTTAGATGTTTTGTTTTCCTACCTTCAGAGGCTCCTTTAAAGATGTAGTTCTTCAAACTTAGATTATATTTATTAAAATTTAAAAAGTGCCTTATGTTTACATTTCATCAGATTACAAAGACCCTAAATATTGTTAAAATTGCAACCTAAAAGACATTATTGGCATACCTTTTGTCATTGATTTTTCAAATAAATGTCATCTGAACAATGTATCTTCAGAATCACTCTGAGTTGCTTAATACTTACTATAATTTTGCTGGGAATTATCTGGAGTTCCCATTTTTTAGTTTAGTTTTCCCAAAATCATTTTTGAACTTGTAATTACATAAGACCTTTGAGGTTATCTGAGCAAAATAACTAAATTCATGAAAATATAAATCCATCCGATACCATGCACACACATATATACCAATAAATAATAAGATTAAGATGAGTAAAATGTAATTGCTAAACATCTCAAGAGTCTTCAGACTCATGTATGTTTGTTAAACTTTCTGGGCAACTGAAGTTAACCGGTTTTCATTCTAATAGAAAATTCTGCCATTAGTAAAAATGGTAAGACTTAATAAAACATTTGAAGCTGCATGATGAGCTGTGACTTCTCCACTCCTCAGCTGGCATAACCCCATAGGACTATGGAATCTAATGCTAATTTGGATAATGAAAAAATGCCACAGTGGCCATTGTACTCTTTTATTTTTTGAAATTTCTTTAAATGTATCTGCCACTGCACTCCAGCCTGGGCAACAGAACGAGACTCTATCTCAAAAAAAAAAAAAAAAAAAAGTATCTGCTACCCATCAAACAAACTGGATGTATTGGATTTGAAACTGCTTGCCCATGAGATATTCATTTTTAATAAACCATTTTTAAAAGACTGACTTTATTAAATACATTTTAAAACTTTAAACTTTTCCTTAATGGTGACTACATTATTGAGGTTTCTCTATCCTCTGTTAAATTCCAAAAGACACCCAACAAATTATGTTAGTTCAGAGAATCCTAAGTACTTAAGAATATGTAGCCTGAAATCAGTCCCAAATTTATTAAAATATAGCACCCACAATAGTGGAAATGTCAATGATCTATGAACAGACCTTTCTTGTTCAAAGCAAAATACTGTATCGGACAAGTTTCATCTTGTTTTTAGTTTTACCCATCTTCACAAAAGCTACATATTTCTAACACAGGGAAAGTGGAAGTGACAAATACCTAAATTTAACTGAATTTCATTTTTTAAACAGAGCTTTTCAGGAAAAATAAAAGCAGGATGTTTTTTTCTAAACACATGATAAACTATATTGAATTATTTGTGCCTTGAATGTGATAACCTTTTTAAAATGCAGAACTGTCTATTTCTAAAGTGGAAAAACTTTTCCAAACTGCCTCTTCTTGAAAGTTCTACATTCTGCTTCAAAAGAAATGCCAACGTGACTCAGGGCCCTTGACATATCACTAGAGTAAAAAAGTACCATTACAGTGAAACTTGTGTTTATAATTCTATCAGCTTTTACATCACATGACTGCTATCACATTATCTCTAACACTGGAGTGTTAAAAAGCCTATGTTCTTATTGGTGAAATAACTGTTTTGACTATCATCAAGTATCTGAATACTGAGTGTTTCTGGCCCTTGACACTGTCCTATACCTTATAAGGTGTTTACAGGTGAAATAGGAATCTTGCTGGCACTCCGTGCACTTAATGATACCTAAGAACTCACATGAACTGAGCAAATGAGATAGAAACATGGCATTCTTAATTATACTAATTACCTGCTTTGTGATTATTCTTGCTACTTCACAGCCTTGCCAGACCCCTGATGACTTTGTGGCTGCCACTTCTCCGGGACATATCATAATTGGAGGTTTGTTTGCTATTCATGAAAAAATGTTGTCCTCAGAAGACTCTCCCAGACGACCACAAATCCAGGAGTGTGTTGGGTGAGTAAGTCTCAAAAAACACATTTAGATTTCAAGATTGTCATGAGACTAGGACATATAAACTGTTGACTTGTATTAATATCTAAATCATTTAAAAAAATAAACTTATATGTATTTTTTAAGTTGCATATGGTTAATCTTGCAATCCTTCTTTAGAAGAGAGCTATAACAGCGCTCTATGTATAATGAAACAACCTCCAAGTGCAGAGGATATGCATGCTTTTCATTAATATATTAATTTAGATTTTGCCTTTAAAAAACAATGCCTGAAGTCACTTGAAAAGACATTGTGGCCTATTTTTCACCACAAGCATACATAACCCACATGTATTTCTATCGCACACATGTATTTTGTTTTAAACACAGATCTATTATTTAATGCTTTGTTTAAAATAGACTATAGTTGAATTTTTTCTTACTAACATGTTTTTTCAACACTGCATTCATTTCATTCCAGAAATAGTCTAACTCTTTCCTGATAAATTAAGACCCTCCTCAACTCAAAGTGCTCCTTCCTCCTGGATGAACACTTTGTGTCGTGAGAGCTTACCTGTGAGAAAGACATTTCACTGGCACAGTATAATGTGGAAAAGTAAAGCTGGGTGGAAGGTGTTGCAAATGGATTTTCCTTAAGGAGAACAGGATATTCTAATTCTCATTTCAGTTTTGGGACAAGCTAATTTTGTAAACTTAGGTAGATCACTTAAACTCTGAGTTCCAGTTTCACTGTTGTGTATATTTTCTCCTCTGTAAAACAACGGCCTGGATAACCTCTAAGGACACAGGCAGCATCAGCTGCTGTTGCTATGGAATGTGCTCTTCATGCTTCCTTCCAACTCTAAAATTCTCATTCTATTTTTATGTTTCTATGTCTACGTTTAATCTTGTTTTTTCTCTTACCTTTCTTTCTTTATCAACGAAGTATTTCCCAAGCCCTCTAAGAATACTTTTAGATAAAATGTGATCCCCTGTCACACTAAGATTTCTTGGCATTCTCCCTAAAAGTTGGGCACTTTTAGCTATTGTCATCATAATCACTGATTAACAGGAATACCAGAGAATGGTAAAAAAAAATTAATAATTAATGAAGATTTTCAGAGCACTACGTTGGCACACAAAGAATGACTGCAGAGTTGAGGCCCACAATTGCAGGCCAACAATTAAGGATGGAAAACACTAAATAGTTATTTGACCAAATAAGGAAATTTCCTATTTTAAAAAATCACTCCGTTGAAAATCTCTTACCTTTTTGTCACTCATCAAGAGAAATGGTACTCACTCAACATTGCACAACTACTTATTAATTGCCTACCTTACCTGTACCCTATTATAGGCACTGGCACACCAACATGAATACACCAAGGAGGTTCCAACTCTAATGGAGCTTACATGTGCTGGACTCCGAAAATATTATACAATTTAATGTCAGACAACCTATTCGTTTACCCTTTTTCTCTTCTATGTTTCTCTTTTTTTAATTGATACGTATTAGTTTACATATTTATGAGGTACATGTGGTATTTTGTTATATGCTTAGAATGTGTAATGATCAAGTCAGGCTTTTTGAGGTGTCCACCACTTTGATTATTGTCACTTCTATATATTGGGAACAATTCAAGTCCTCTCTTCTAGCTACATTGAAATATACAATACATTGTTGCTAACTAGAGTAACTGTGCTGTCAAACGATTGAACTTCTATCTTTTATCTAACTATATGTTTATACCCACTAACCTACCTCTCTTTATTCCCTCTCCTACCCACCCACCTTCCCATCCTCTAGTACTTTTATAATGTCAGCTCTCTACCTTTATGATATCAATGATTTTAGCTCCCACATATGAGTGAGAACATATGATATTCGTCTTTCTGTGCCTGAGTTATTTCACTTACCATAATGGCCTCCAGTTTCATCCATGTTGCTGCAAATGATATGATTTTATTCTTTTTTTATGGCTGAGTACTATTCTGTTGTGTATATATATCACGTTTTCTTTATCTATTCTTCTATTGATGGACACAAGTTGATTCTACATCTTTGCTATTGCAAATAGTGCTATGGTAAGCATGTGAGTGCAGGTATCCCTTTAGTATACTGATTTCCTTTTCTTTGAATAGATACCCAATAGTAGGATTACTGGACTACATTGATCATTTTTAGATTTTTGAGAAATATCCATACCTTTCCCATAGGGGTTGTACTAATTTACATTTTCTCCAATAGTGTAGATGAGTTCCCTCTTCTGCATGTCCTTGACAGCATCTGTTTTTGTTTTTGTTTTTGTTTTGTTTTTGTCTTTTTAGTAATAGCTATTCTAACTGGGGTAAGATAATATCTCATTGTGGTTTCAATTTGCATTTCTTTGATGATTAGTGATGCTGAGCATTTTTTATATACCAGTTGGCCATTTATATCTTCTTTTGAGAATCATCTGCTCGTGTTCTTTGACCACTTGTTAATGAGATTTTGCTTTTTTATTGTTGAGTTGCTCAATTTCATGTATATTCTGGATATTAGTCTTTTGTTGGATGAATAGTCTGCAAATATCTTCTCCCAGTAAGTGGTTGTCTCTTCATTCTTGATGGTTTCCTTTCCTATATAGAGATTTTTATTTTAATATACTACCATTTGTCTATTTTTCTTTTAGTTGTCTGTGCTTTTGAGGTCTTACCTGCAAAATCTTTGCCTAGACTGATGCCCTTAAGTGTTTTCTCTATGTTTTCTTCTAATAGTTTTGTAATTTTGGATCTTATGTTTAAGTTCTTATCCACCTAGAGTTGATTTTTGTATACAGTGAGGGAAAGGAGTCCAGTTTTATTCTTCTGCATATGGATATCCAATTTTCCCTGTATGATTTATTGAAGTCCTTTCCCCTGAATAGATTCTTGGCTCCTTTGTCAAAAATCAGTTGGCAATAAATATGTGGATTTACTTTTTAGTTGTCTATTCTGTTTCCCATGATCTATGTATCTATTTTTATACCATGCTGTTTTGGTTACTATAACCTTGTGATATAATTTTGTCAGGTAGTTTGATGCCTCCAGTTTGCTCAGGAGTGCTGTGGCTATTCTGGCTTTTTTATTGTTGTTCCATATGAATTTTAGGATTTTTTTAAATATCTGTGAAAAATGATGTTGACATTTAATAGGGATTGCATTGACTCCATGTGTTGGTTTGGGTATTATGGTCATTTTAACACTATTATTTTTTCTGATCCTTGAGCATGAGATGTCTCTCCATTTATTTGTGTTCTCTTCAATTACTTTCATCAGTGTTCCATAGTTTTCCTTGTAGAGATCTTTCACCTCCTTGGTTAAATTTATTCCTATGTATTTTTTGTAGCTATTGTAAATGGGATTGCTTTCTTGATTTCTTTTTCACCCGTTTCACTACTGGTGTACAAAAATCCTATTGATATTGTATCCTGCAACTTTACTGAATTTGTTTATAAGCTCTAAGAGGATTTTTTTGGAGTCTTTTGGCATTTCTAAATATAAGATAATGTCAACTGCAAAGAGGGACAATTTGACTTCCTCTATTTCAATGTGTATGCCATTTGTTTCTTTCTCTTGCCTGATTGCTTTGGCCAGGACTTCCAATACTATGTTGAATAAGAGTGGTGAAAGTGGGCATCCTTATCTTGCTCCACTTCTTAGAGAAAAGGCTTTCCACTTTCCCCAGTTGGTATGATGTTAACTATGGGTTTGTCCTATATGGCCTTTATTAATTTCAAGTATGTCCCATCTGTGCCTAGTTTGTTGAGAGTTTTTATCATGAAAGGTGTTGTATTTTATCAAATACTTTTTCTACATCTATTGAGATGATCACATAGTTTTTGTCCTTCATCCTGTTGATGTGATGTATTACATTTATTGATTTGTATATGTTAAACTATCCTTGCATGGTTGATATTACACTTAATCATGGTGTATTATCTTTGTGACGCACTGTTGAATTCTGTTTACTAGTATTTTTTGAGGATTTTTGCATGTATGTTCATCAGAGATATTGGTCTATGGTTTTCTTTTTTTATTGTGTCCTTATCTGGTTTTGGCATTAGGGTAATGCTGGCCTCATAGAATGAGTTAGAGAGAATTCCATCCTCTTGAATTTTTTGGAGTAGTTTGAGGAAAATTACTATTATTTCTTCTTTATATGTTTGGTAGAATTCAGCAGCAATCCATCTGGTCCTGAGCTATTATTTATTGGGGGCTTTTTATTACTGATTTAATCTTGCTATTTGTTATTGGTCTGCTCAGGTTTTCTATTTCTTCCTGATTTAATCTTGGTAGACTGTATGTTTCCAGGAATTTTCACATTTCCTCTAGGTTTTTCCATTTATTAGCATATAATTGTTCCTAATAGTCTCTGATAATCTTTTGTATTTCTGTGGTATCAGTTGTAATGTCTCCTTTTTCATCTCTGATTTTGTTTATTTGGGTCTTCTCTCTTCTTTTTTCAGTTAGTCTAGCTAATGATTTATAAATTTTTTTTATCTTTTTGAAGAATCAACTTTTCATTTTTTTGATCCTGTTTTTTTTTAGTCTCTATTTCATTTAGCTCTGCTAGATCTTTATTATTTCTTTCCTTCTATTAATTTTGGGTTTTATGTTTTTTTGCTTTTCTTGTTCCTTAAGATACATTCTTAGGTTATTTGAAATCTTTCTACTTTTTCGTTGTAGATGTTCATTGCTATTTACTTCCTTCTTAGTACTGCTTTTGCTGTATCCCACTGGCTTTGGTATGTTATTGATATGGCTTGGATATGTGTCTTTGCCCAAATCTCATATCAAATTATAATCCCTAATGTTGGAGGTGGAGCCTAGTAGGAGGTGATTGGATCATGGGAGCAGTTTCTTATGAATGGCTTAGCACCATCCCCCTAGTGCTGTTCTTATGATACAGTTCTCATAAGATCTGGTTGTTTAAAAGTGTGTAGCATATCCCCTCCCTCTTTCTTCCTCCTAATCTGGCCATGTAAGATGCCAGCTCCCCCTTTGCCTTCTGCCATGATTATAACTTTCCTGAGGCCTCCCAAGTTGCTAAGCAGATGTCAGCATCATGCTTCCTGTACAGCCAAGAGAACCATGAGCCAATTAAACCTCTTTTCTTTATAAATTACTCAGTCTCAGGTATTTTTTATTCAATGCAAGAATGGGCTAATACAGAAAATTGGTACCAGAGAGGTGGGGCATTGCTATAAAGATATCTGAAAATGTGGAAGCAGCTCTGGAACTGGGTAATGGCCAGTGGTTGCAACAGTTTGGAGGGCTCCAAAGAAGATAGGAAGATGAAGGAAACTTCGGAACTTCCTAGAGACTTGTTAAATTGTTGTGACCAAAATGATGATGGTGATATATATGGACAATGGAGTTCAGGCTGAAGAGGTCTCAAATGGAGATGAGGAACTTATTAGGAACTGGAGTAAAGGTTATCTTTGCTATGCGTTAGCAAAGAACTTGGTGGCATTGTGCTCCTGCCCAGGGATCTGTGGAACTTTGAACACGAGAGTGATGATTTAGGGTATCTGGCAGAAGAAATTTCTAAGCAGCAAAGCAGTCAAGAATTTGCCTGGCTGCTTTTAATAGCCTAGCTCATATGTGTGAGCAAGGAAATGATGTAAAACTGGAACTTATATTTAAAAGGGAAGGAGAGTGTAAAAGTTTGGAAAATTTGCAGCCCAGCCACGTGTTAGAAAAAACAAAACAAAAAACAAACAAACAAACAAAAATTTCTGGGGGAGGAATTGAAGCTGGCTGCAGATATTTGCATTAAATAAAGAGAAGTTGAATGTTAATAGCCAAGACAATGAGAAGACTTCAGAGGAATTTCAGAGACCTCCATTGCAGCCCCTCCCATCATAGGCCCAGAGGTCTAGGAGGGAAGAATGATTTCTTTCTTTTTTTTTTTTTTTTTTTTTTTAGAGACTAGTAATTGATTCTTTTTTTTTTTTTTATACTTTAAGTTTTAGGGTACATGTGCACATTGTGCAGGTTAGTTACATATGTACACATGTGCCATGCTGGTGCACTGCACCCACTAACTTGTCATCTAGCATTAGGTATATCTCCCAATGCTATCCCTCCCCTCTCCCCCCACCCCACAACAGTTCCCAGAGTGTGATATTCCCCTTCCTGTGTCCATGTGATCTCATTGTTCAATTCCCACCTATGAGTGAGAATATGCGGTGTTTGGTTTTTTGTTCTTGCGATAGTTTACTGAGAAGGATGATTTCCAATTTCATCCATGTCCCTACAAAGGACATGAACTCATCATTTTTTATGGCTGCATAGTATTCCATGGTGTATATGTGCCACATTTTCTTAATCCACTCTATCATTGTTGGACATTTGGGTTGGTTCCAAGTCTTTGCTATTGTGAATAATGCCACAATAAACATACGTGTGCATGTGTCTTTATAGCAGCATGATTTATAGTCCTTTGGGTATATACCCAGTAATGGGATGGCTGGATCAAATGGTATTTCTAGTTCTAGATCCCTGAGGAATCGCCACACTGACTTCCACAATGGTTGAACTAGTTTACAGTCCCACCAACAGTGTAAAAGTGTTCCTATTTCTCCACATCCTCTCCAGCACCTGTTGTTTCCTGACTTTTTAATGATTGCCATTCTAACTGGTGTGAGATGGTATCTCATTGTGGTTTTGATTTGCATTTCTCTGATGGCCAGTGATGATGAGCATTTTTTCATGTGTTTTTTGGCTGCATAAATGTCTTCTTTTGAGAAGTGTCTGTTCATGTCCTTCGCCCACTTTTTGATGGGGTTGTTTGTTTTTTTCTTGTAAATTTCTTTGAGTTCATTGTAGATTCTGGATATTAGCCCTTTGTCAGATGAGTAGGTTGTGAAAATTTTCTCCCATTTTGTAGGTTGCCTGTTCACTCTGATGGTAGTTTCTTTTGCTGTGCAGAAGCTCTTTAGTTTAATTAGATCCATTTGTCAATTTTGGCTTTTGTTGCCATTGCTTTTGGTGTTTTAGCAATGAAGTCCTTGCCCATGTCTATGTCCTGAATGGTAATGCCTAGGTTTTCTTCTAGGGTTTTTATGGTTTTAGGTCTAACGTTTAAGTCTTTAATCCATCTTGAATTAATATTTGTATAAGGTGTAAGGAAGGGATCCAGTTTCAGCTTTCTACATATGGCTAGCCAGTTTTCCCAGCACCATTTATTAAATAGGGAATCCTTTCCCCATTGCTTGTTTTTGTCAGGTTTGTCAAAGATCAGATAGTTGTAGATATGTGGTGTTATTTCTGAGGGCTCTGCTCTGTTCCATTGATCTATATCTCTGTTTTGGTACCAGTACCATGCTGTTTTGGTTATTGTAGCCTTGTAGTATAGTTTGAAGTCAGGTAGTGTGATGCCTCCAGCTTTGTTCTTTTGGCTTAGGATTGACTTGGCGATGCGGGCTCTTTTTTGGTTCCATATGAACTTTAAAGTAGTTTTTTCCAATTCTGTGAAGAAAGTCATTGGTAGCTTGATGGGGATGGCATTCAATCTGTAAATTACCTTGGGCAGTATGGCCATTTTCACGATATTGATTCTTCCTACCCATGAGCATGGAATGCTCTTCCTGTTTGTATCCTCTTTTATTTCCTTGAGCAGTGGTTTGTAGTTCTCCTTGACGAGGTCCTTCACATCCCTTGTAAGTTAGATTCCTAGGTATTTTATTCTCTTTGAAGCAATTGTGAATGGGAGTTCACTCATGATTTGGCTCTCTGTTTGTCTGTTGTTGGTGTATAAGAATGCTTGTGATTTTTGTACATTGATTTTGTATCCTGAGACTTTGCTGAAGTTGCTTATCAGCTTAAGGAGATTTTGGGCTGAGACAATGGGGTTTTCTAGATATACAATCAAGTCGTCTGCAAACAGGGACAATTTGACTTCCTCTTTTCCTAATTGAATACCCTTTATTTCCTTCTCCTGCCTAATTGCCCTGGACAGAACTTCCAACACTATGTTGAATAGCAGTGGTGAGAGAGGGCATCCCTGTCTTGTGCCAGTTTTCAAAGGGAATGCTTCCAGTTTTTGCCCATTCAGTATGATATTGGCTGTGGGTTTGTCATAGATAGCTCTTATTATTTTGAGATACGTCCCATCAATACCTAATTTATTGAGAGTTTTTAGCATGAAGGGTTGTTGAATTTTGTCAAAGGCCTTTTCTGCATCTATTGAGATAATCATGTGGTTTTTGTCTTTGGCTCTGTTTATATGCTGGATTACATTTATTGATTTGCGTATATTGAACCAGACTTGCATCCCAGCGATGAAGCCCACTTGATCATGGTGGATAAGCTTTTTGATGTGCTGCTGGATTCGTTTTGCCAGTATTTTATTAAGGATTTTTGCATCAATGTTCATCAAGGATATTGGTCTAAAATTTTCTTTTTTGGTTGTGTCTCTGCCCGGCTTTGGTATCAGAATGATGCTGGCCTCATAAAATGAGTTAGGGAGGATTCCCTCTTTTTCTATTGATTGGAATAGTTTCAGAAGGAATGGTACCAGTTCCTCCTTGTACCTCTGGTAGAATTCGGCTGTGAATCCATCTGGTCCTGGACTCTTTTTGGTTGGTAAGCTATTGATTATTGCCACAATTTCAGATCCTGTTATTGGTCTATTCAGACATTCAACTTCTTCGTGGTTTAGTCTTGGGAGAGTGTATGTGTCAAGGAATTTATCCATTTCTTCTAGATTTTCTAGTTTATTTGTGTAGAGGTGTTTGTAGTATTCTCTGATGGTAGTTTGTATTTCTGTGGGATTGGTGGTGATATCCCCTTTATCATTTTTTATTGCATCTATTTGATTCTTCTCTCTTTTTTTCTTTATTAGTCTTGCTAGCGGTCTATCAATTTTGTTGATCCTTTCAAAAAAACAGCTCCTGGATTCATTAATTTTTTGAAGGGTTTTTTGTGTCTCTATTTCCTTCAGTTCTGCTCTGATTTTAGTTATATCTTGCCTTCTGCTAGCTTTTGAATTTGTTTGCTCTTGCTTTTCTAGTTCTTTTAATTGTGATGTTAGGGTGTCAATTTTGGATCTTTCCTGCTTTCTCTTGTGGCCATTTAGTGCTATAAATTTCCCTCTACACACTGCTTTGAATGCGTCCCAGAGATTCTGGTATGTTGTGTCTTTGTTCTCGTTGGTTTCAAAGAACATCTTTATTTCTCCCTTCATTTCGTTATGTACCCAGTAGTCATTCAGGAGCAGGTTGTTCAGTTTCCATGTAGTTGAGCGGTTTTGAGTGAGTTTCTTAATCCTGAGTTCTAGTTTGACTGCACTGTGGTCTGAGAGATAGTTTGTTATAATCTCTGTTCTTTTACATTTGCTGAGGAGAGCTTTACTTCCAAGTATGTGGTCAATTTTGGAATAGGTGTGGTGTGGTGCTGAAAAAAATGTTATTCTGTTGATTTGGGGTGGAGAGTTCTGTAGATGTCTATTAGGTCCGCTTGGTGCAGAGCTGCGTTCAATTCCTGGGTATCCTTGTTGACTTTCTGTCTCGTTCATCTGTCTAATGTTGACAGTGGGGTGTTAAAGTCTCCCATTATTAATGTGTGGGAGTCTAAGTCTCTTTGTAGGTCACTCAGGACTTGCTTTATGAATCTGGGTGCTCCTGTATTGGGTGCATATATATTTAGGATAGTTAGCTCTTCTTGTTGAATTGATCCCTTTACCATTATGTAATAGACTTCTTTGTCTCTTTTGATCTTTGTTGGTTTAAAGTCTGTTTTATCCGAGACTAGGATTGCAACCCCTGCCTTTTTTTGTTTTCCATTTGCTTGGTAGAACTTCGTCCATCCTTTTATTTTGAGCCTATGTGTGTCTCTGCACGTGAGATGGGTTTCCTGAATACAGCACACTGATGGGTCTTGACTCTTTATCCAATTTGCCAGTCTGTGTCTTTTAATTGGAGCATTTAGTCCATTTACATTTAAAGTTAATATTGTTATGTGTGAATTTGATCCTGTCATTATGATGTTAGCTGGTGATTTTGCTCGTTAGTTGATGCAGTTTCTTCCTAGTCTTGATGGTCTTTACATTTTGGCATGATTTTGCAGCGGCTGGTACCGGTTGTTCCTTTCCATGTTTAGTGCTTCCTTCAGGAGCTCTTTTAGGGCAGGCCTGGTGGTGACAAAATCTCTCAGTATTTGCTTGTCTGTAAAGTATTTTATTTCTCCTTCACTTATGAAGCTTACTTTGGCTGGATTTGAAATTCTGGGTTGAAAATTCTTTTCTTTAAGAATGTTGAATATTGGCCCCCACTGTCTTCTGGCTTGTAGGGTTTCTGCCGAGAGATCCGCTGTTAGTCTGATGGGCTTCCCTTTGAGGGTAACCCAACCTTTCTCTCTGGCTGCCCTTAACATTTTCTCCTTCATTTCAACTTTGGTGAATCTGACAATTATGTGTCTTGGAGTTGCTCTTCTCGAGGAGTATCTTTGTGGCGTTCTCTGTATTTCCTGAATCTGAACGTTGGCCTGCCTTGCTAGATTGGGGAAGTTCTCCTGGATAATATCCTGCAGAGTGTTTTCCAACTTGGTTCCATTCTCCCCATCACTTTCAGGTACACCAATCAGACGTAGATTTGGTCTTTTCACATAGTCCCATATTTCTTGGAGGCTTTGCTCATCTCTTTTTATTCTTTTTTCTCTAAACTTCCCTTCTCGCTTCATTTCATTCATTTCATCTTCCATTGCTGATACCCTTTCTTCCAGTTGATCGCATTGGCTCCTGAGGCTTCTGCATTCTTCACATAGTTCTCGAGCCTTGGTTTTCAGCTCCATCAGCTCCTTTAAGCACTTCTCTGTATTGGTTATTCTAGTTATACATTCTTCTAAATTTTTTTCAAAGTTTTCAACTTCTTTGCCTTTGGTTTGAATGTCCTCCCGTAGCTCAGAGTAATTTGATCATCTGAAGCCTTCTTCTCTCATCTCATCAAAGTCATTTTCCATCCAGCTTTGTTCCGTTGCTGGTGAGGAACTGCGTTCCTTTGGAGGAGGAGAGGCGCTCTGCTTTTTAGAGTTTCCAGTTTTTCTGTTCTGTTTTTTCCCCATCTTTGTGGTTTTATCTACTTTTGGTCTTTGATGATGGTGATGTACTGATGGGTTGTTGGTGTGGATGTCCTTTCGGTTTGTTAGTTTTCCTTCTAACAGGCAGGACCCTCAGTTGCAGGTCTGTTGGAATACCCTGCTGTGTGAGATGTCAGTGTGCCTCTGCTGGGAGGTGCCTCCCAGTTAGGCTGCTCGGGGGTCAGGGGTCAGGGACCCACTTGAGGAGGCAGTCTGCCCGTTCTCAGATCTCCAGCTGCGTGCTGGGAGAACCACTACTCTCTTCAAAGCTGTCAGACAGGGACATTTAAGTCTGCAGAGGTTACTGCTGTCTTTTTGTTTGTCTGTGCCCTGCCCCCAGAGGTGGAGCCTACAGAGGCAGGCAGGCCTCCTTGAGCTGTGGTGGGCCCCACCCAGTTGGAGCTTCCTTGCTGCTTTGTTTACCTAAGCAAGCCTGGGCAATGGCGGGCGCCCCTCCCCCAGCCTGGCTGCCGCCTTGCAGTTTGATCTCAGACTGCTGTGCTAGCAATCAGCGAGACTCCGTGGGCGTAGGACCCTCCGAGCCATGTGCGGGATATAATCTCGTGGTGCACCGTCTTTTAAGCCGGTCGGAAAAGCGCAGTATTCGGGTGGGAGTGACCCGATTTTCCAGGTGCGTCCGTCACCCCTTTCTTTGACTTGGAAAGGGAACTCCCTGACCCCTTGCGCTTCCCAAGTGAGGCAATGCCTCGCCCTGCTTCGGCTCGTTCACGGTGTGCGCACCCACTGACCTGCGCCCACTGTCTGGCACTCCCTAGTGAGATGAACCTGGTACCTCAGATGGAAATGCAGAAATCACCCGTCTTCTGCGTCTCTCACGCTGGGAGCTGTAGACCGGAGCTCTTCCTATTCGGCCATCTTGGCTCCTCCCTCGGAAGAATGATTTCTTGAGCTGAGACCAGGGCCCTGCTGCTTCTTGTGTCCCAGCCACTTCAGCTTCAGCTTGTACCAGCATCCCCTGGGTGTCAGACATGGAGTTAAAAGAGATTATTTTGGAGCTTTAAGATGTAATGATTGCGCTGCTGGGTTTGGGATTTACATGGGCCTGTAGGCTCTTTCCTTTGGCCAATTTCTCCCTTTTCAAATAGGAGTATTTACCAAATGCCTGTACTCCCATTGTGTCTTAGAAGTAATTAACTTATTTTTTATTTTGCAGGCTCATAGGCAGAAGGGACTACTCAGATGAGACTTTGGACTTCGGACTTTTGAGTTAATGCTAGAATTAGTTAAGACACTGGGAGACTGGTGAGAAGGAATGATTGTATTCTGCAGTGTGAGAAGGACATGAGATTTGGGAGGAGCCAGGGATGGAATATAAAAGTGTGTTACATCTTCCCTCTCTCTTTCTTCCTTTTGCTCTGGCCATGTGAGGTGCTAACGCCCCCCTTTGCCTTCCACCTTGATTGTGTTATGTCCTGAGACCTCCCAAGAAACTGAGCAGATGCCAGCATTATGCTTCCAGTACAGCCTGCAGGACCATGAGCCAATTAAACCTCTTTTCTTTACAAATTACCCAATCTCAGCTATTTCCTTATAGCAATGTGAGAAGGGACTAATACATTCATGTTTCCATTTTCATTTGTTTTAATAAGATTTTTTATTTCCATCTTAATTTCTTCATTAATCCAATGGTTATTCAGAAGCATGTGGTTTAATTTCTGCTGATTTGTATAGTTTCCAAAGTTCCTCCTGTTGTTATTTCTAATTTTAGTTCATTGCAGCCTGAGAATATATTTGATATAATTTTTATTTTTGTAAATTTGTTAAGACTTGTTTTATGGCCTAATATATGGCCTGATCTGGAGGATGTTCCATGCACTGATGAGAAGAATGTGTATTCTACAGTTGTTGGACAAAATGTTCTGTAAATGTCTGTTAGGTCCACTTGGTCTAAAGTTCAATTTAAGTCCTTTTCTTGAGATGAAGTCACACTCTATTGCCCAGGCTGGAGTGCAGTGGTGCAATCTTGGCTCACTGCAACCTCCACTTCCTGGGTTCAAGCGATCCTTCCACCTCAGCCTCCCAAGTAGCTGGGATCACAGGTGTGTACCACCATGCCTAGCTAATTTTTGTATTTTTAGTAGAGTTGGGGTTTCATCATGTTGGCCAGGCTGCTCTTAAAGTCCTGACCTCAAGTGATCCACCTGCCTCAGCCTCCCAAAGTGCTGGGATTACAGGGGTGAGCTACCATGACTGGTCGTAAGTTTGTTATATTTTTGCCAATTTTCTGTCTAGATGATCCACCTAATGCTCAGTAGGGTGTTAAAGTTTCCCACTATTATTGTATTGCAGTCTCTCTCTTTTTAGATCTGGTAATTTTTGCTTTATGAATCTGGGTGCTTCAGTGTTGGTTGCATATAAATTTTAAATTATTTCCTCTTCCTGGAAAGATTCCTTATCATTATATAATGACCTTCTTTTACTTTTTCTACTATGTTTGGCTTACAGTGTGTTTTATCTGGTATAAATATAGCTACTTCTGCTCACTTTTGGATGAGATATCTTTTTCTATCCCTTTACTTTCAGTCTATATGTGCTTTTATATGTAAAGTGCATTTCTTGTAAGTTGCATATAATTGGATCATGCTTTTTTTATTTATACAGCCAGTCTATATCTCTTTTATTTCTTTTTTTTAAATTATACTTTAATTTCTAGGGTACATGTGCACAACGTGCAGGTTTGATACTTAGGTATACATGAGCCATGTTGGTTTGCTGCACCCATCAACTCATCATTTACATTAGGTATTTCTCCTAATGCTATCCCTCCCCCATCCCCCCACCACATGACAAGCCCCAGTGTGTGATGTTCCCTGCCCTGTGTCCAAGTGATCTCATTGCTCAATTCCCACCTATTAGTGAGAACATGTGGTGTCTGGTTTTCTGTCCTTGTGACAGTTTGCTGAGAAGGATGGTTTCCAGCTTCATCCATGTCCCTACAAAGGACATGAACTCATCCTTTTTATGGCTGCATAGTATTCCATGGTGTATATGTGCCACATTTTTTTAATCCAGTCTATTATTGATGGACATTTGGGTTGGTTGCAAGTCTTTGCTATTGTGAATAGTGCCACAATAAACATATGTGTGCATGTGACTTTATAGTAGCATGATTTATAATCCTTTGGGTATATACACAGTAATGAGATTGCTAGGTCAAACGATAATTCCAGTTCTAGATCCTTGAGGAATCGCCACACTGTCTTCCACAATGGTTGAACCAATTTACACTCCCACCAGCAGTATAAAAGCGTTCCTATTTCTCCACATCCTCTCCAGCATCTGTTGTTTCCTGACTTTTTAATGATCTCCATTCTAGCTGGTGTGAGATGGTATCTCACTGTGGTTTTGATTTGCTTTTCTCTGATGACCAGCAATGATGAGCATTTTTTCATGTGTCTGTTGGCTGCATACATGTCTTCTTTTGAAAAGTGTCTGTTCATATCCTTCACCCACTTTTTGATGGGGTTGTTTGTTTTTTCTTGTAAATTTATTTGAGTTCTTTGTAGATTCTAGATATTAGCCCTTTCTCAGGTGGGTAGATTGCAATAATTTTCTCCCATTCTGTAAGTTGCCTGTTCACTCTAATGGTAGTTTCTTTTGCCATGCAGAAGCTCGTTAGTTTAATTAGATCCCATTTGTCTATTTTGGCTTTTGTTGCCATTGCTTTTGGTGTTTTAGTCATGAAGTCCTTGCCCATGCCTATGTCCTGAATGGTACTGCCTAGGTTTTCTTCTAGGGTTTTTATGGTTTTAGGTCTAACATTTAAGTCTTTAATCCATCTTGAATTAACTTTTGTATAAGGTGTAAGGAAGGGATCCAGTTTCAGCTTTCTACATATGGCTAGCCAGCTTTCCCAGCACCATTTATTAAACAGGGAATCCCTTCCCCGTTTCTTATTTTTATCAGATTTGTCAAAGATCAGATGATTGTAGATGTGTAGTATTATTCCTGAGGCCGCTGTTCTGTTCCATTGGTCTATATCTCCTTTTTGGTACCAGTACCATGCTGTTTTGGTTACTGTAGCCTTGTAGTATAGTTTGAAGTCAGGTGGCACGATGCCTCCAGGTTTGTTCTTTTTGCTTAGGATTATCTTGGCAATGTGGGCTCTTTTTTGATTCCATATGAACTTTAAGTTTTTCCAATTCTGTGAAGAAAGTCATTGGTAGCTTGATGGGGATGGCATTGAATCTATAAATTACCTTGGGCAGTATGGCCATTTTCATGATATTGATGCTTCTATCCATGAGCATGGAATATTCTTCCATTTGTTTGTGTCCTCTTTTATTTCATTGAGCAGTGGTTTGTAGTTCTCCTTGAAGAGGTCCTTCACATCCCTTGTAAGTTGGATTCCTAGGTATTTTATTCTCTTTGAAGCAATTGTGAATGGGAGTTCACTCATGATTTGGCTCTCTGTTTGTCTGTTAATGGTGTATAGGAAGGCTTGTGATTTTTGCACATTGATTTTGTATTCTGAGACTCTGCTGAAGTTGCTTATCAGCTTAAGGAGATTTTTGGCTGAGATGATGGGGTTTTCTAAACATACAGTCATGTCATCTGCCAACAGGGACAATTTAACTTCCTCATTTCCTAATTGAATACCCTTTATTTCTTTCTCTTGCCTGATTGCCCTGGCCAGAACTTCTAACACTATGTTGAATAGGAGTGGTGAGAGAGGGCATCCTTGTCTTGTGCCAGTTTTCAAAGGGAATGCTTCCAGTTTTTGCCCATTTAGTATAATATTGACAGCCAGTCTATCTCTCTTAAGAGGGGAATTTAATCCTTTTAAATCCAAGGTTAATGTTGACACATGAGGCTTTGTTCCTGTCATGTTGTTGCTTACCGTTTGTTTTATATATTCTATGTTCCTTTCTTTTTCTCATTTTTTGTCATTGTGGTTTGGTAGATGAATATCTGTAGTAGTGTCATTTGAGTCCTTCCTCTTTTTTACCATTGTTTTACACTTTCTTGTGTTTTCACCATGATAAGCATCATCATTTCACTTCCAGGTATAGAACTCCCTTGAGCATTTTAGGGCCTGTCTAGTGGTGCTGAATTCCCTCCGCATTTGCTTCTCTAGGAACAACTTTATTTCTCCTCTATTTATGAAGGATAAGTTTTCTGGATATAGTATCCTTGGCTGGCAGGGTTTTTTCCTCAACACTTTAAATATATCATCTCATTCTCTTCTGGCCTATAAGGTTTCTGCTGAGATATCCTCTGTTGGTATACTGGGATTACCTTCAGAGGTGACTAAATTCTTTTCTCACTGTTTTTAGAATTCTCTCTTTGTCATTGACTTCAGACATTTTGACTATAATGTGCTGTGGAGAATTTGTGCATTGTATCTGTTTAGGGATTGCTGGGCCTCCTGTACCTGGATGTCTAAACCTCTTGCTGGATGTGGAAAGTTTTTATCTATTATTTTGTTATATATGTTTAACTATTTCAATATCTCTTTACCTTCTGGGATATCGATAATTTGTATATTTGGTCACTTTATGGTGTTCCATATACCATGAAGGCTTTGTTTAGCTTTTTTTAATTCTTTTTTTTCCTTTATATTTTCATGGCTGGGTTATTTCAAAAGTTGAACCTGAACTGTCTTCAGGTTCAGAGGTTCTTTTGTCTGCTTGAACTAATCTATTGTTGAAGCTTTCAAATGTGTTATGTTGTTCATTCAACGAATTGTTCAGTTGCAGAATTTCTGTTTGATTCTTTTATGACATCTATGTCTTTGGTAAACTTCTCATTCATATCCTGAATTGTTTTTCAGATTTCTTTGTATTGTTTTTCAGAATTATCTTGTATCTCACTATCCTTCTTTAGAATCTAATTTGGATTATTTTTCTGGAATTTCATTAATTGCTTTTTGATTGAGATCTGTTTCTGGAGAATTATTGTGTTCCTTTTTTAAAAATTTTATTTACATTTTTTTTCTTAAAGACCAGTAAGATAGTATATCTTCCTTTAAAAGTGTCATTTTTCTGGCTTTTTCATGTTTCCTGTGTTCTTATGTTAATATATGTACATCTGATGTTTCAGTTGCTTCTTCCAATTTTTAAAAATTTGTTTTTGTAGGGGGAGAATGTTTCCTAAGGATGAATAGATAGTGTTGGTTGGGCAGGGTCCTTTGGCTTTTCTTCTGGTTGCAGTAGTAGTGTAGTTTCTTTGATTTCTTTGGCCGTGACTAGCATAAGTGCCATCTGACATTGCCTCAGTGGCCTAGGTACAGTTATTAATGGGAGCTATGATGCAGTTTTGCTGGTGACTGGGATGCCAAGTAAGCCAGTCTCTGAGCCCAAGTGGTGTTAGCAATGGGCTAAGTATGCCCATCATTGTGTCCCAGGGCAGTATACACTGGCACCAGTGTTAGGTCAAACCAGGCCAATTCTTGGGCCTCCAGGTGCCTTACTCAAATACTGGTAGTGGAAGTCATGGAACCAGCAGGTTGGTGATTTCTTGGGTTCTTGGGACACTTGTGTGGCATGCATGATGGGAACGGCAGTGACAGGATGACCCTCTAAGTCCTGAGTGGTGCTGGCTAATGTTGGTTGTGCCAATGATGAGCTGGGCTTACTTCTCTTTTTTAATTGAAATTGTAATGTTAAAATTAAAATTTTAATTAAATTAAAATTTCTTAATTAAATTTAAAATTTTAATAAAGAGGGATATTATTGTTCAGGGTTTTGATATACTTTCTTTTTAGTTCATTATGTTTTGATAAATTAAGCTATTTGAATATTACTATTTGTCATTGCAAGCCATGGTTCACAATGACAAATAGTAATCTTCAAATAGTTTAACTTATTAATATATTTTTATTATTATTTACTTTATTCTTTTAGGGAGGGGAGAAGAGTATCTGGCCAAGAAGCAACAAGTGCAAAATTGGAATATCCAAAGAATAGCAAAATATTTAACCTGGCTATATCAGTGAAGCAGAAGGAAACATAGTAAGAGATGCATTTGTAGAGATAGAACCATCTAAACATGGTTCACAATGACAAATAGTAATATTCAAATAGCTTAATTATCAAAACTTAATGAACTAAAAAGAAACTAGAATATCAAACCCTGAACAATAATATCCCCCTTTATTCGTTTTAAAAATGTGTATTGAACCCTTATTATATATCAGGCACTATTTGTAATAACTTGTATATAGTGGTGGATGAAATAAACTTAACAGTAAATCTGTAATTAGACAACTCAGTGCTCTGGAATAATCACAAATCAAGATGTATAAAAAATGTACGCTGAATGTGGAAATAGCTATGTCTCAGAACTAAAATAAGACACTTTATCTAGGAGCAGGCTGTTAAGCTTTAACCAAAGCTGTTTAAATGTAATTCTTAAGAGTCTTATTTATCTGGTTTCCAATCACACAGACTAGAATCAGAAAACTAAAAGACAGGCTTATGAGTCTAAAAAGCAAGCATTTTGACAGCAATAAAATGCTGATCTCTAACTACAAAAAGGAACAAAAATCAAACACATCTTCATATTGCAGTGTTCAAAATGATCAAAAAATTCATCAAGAAAAGGTTAAATCCTGTAGCATAGACTCCTTTTAAGAAACGGTGGGTTCTTACATTACCCTTCATAAATATTATCATGAAAAATTGTTTTTAAATAAAATTTAGATCATTTAAGAGATAAGCTTCACTCATCCAGAAATTGCTATGAGGAGATGTAGGCAAAATGAGATACAACCATGTCCATAGAAGAGTTATGTTCTGATTTCAAAAAATACTTGTTTCCCAACAGCTTTGAAATATCAGTTTTTCTTCAAACTCTTGCCATGATACACAGCATTGAGATGATCAACAATTCAACACTCTTATCTGGAGTCAAACTGGGGTATGAAATCTATGACACTTGTACAGAAGTCACAGTGGCAATGGCAGCCACTCTGAGGTTTCTTTCTAAATTCAACTGCTCCAGAGAAACTGTGGAGTTTAAATGTGACTATTCCAGCTACATGCCAAGAGTTAAGGCTGTCATAGGTTCTGGGTACTCAGAAATAACTATGGCTGTCTCCAGGATGTTGAATTTACAGCTCATGCCACAGGTAGGTTTTGTGCTACCTCCATACATTGCTTTTGATCACATTTGTTATTATGAAAGGATCAGGGAAACCTGAGGAAACTAGTTAGGGAGTCACTTTTACTTTTCTTTCTCTTTAGTTAAAGAAAGGATGCACACCATTACAGAGAGTATAGTGAAAAAGTACTAAGGGAGTAATTACCCCTCAGTCTATGAGGTCTAGTTTCTGACCGTTTTCAGCTTGATTTGTATAAGACACAAACATCGTCACGCCTAAACTGCCTTGTTTCTAAAATAACATCAGTCACATGCTATGAAGAAACTAAAGAGACTGAGGAGTAAGGAGATAGAGAGGTCAAGGAAGACTTCTTGAGGAAGGGACATTTAGTCTCAAGCTTGAGTGAGGAGTGTGAAGGGAGGATGAGGGAGGGGAGAAAGAGTATCTGAGAAAGCAGCAAGTGCAAAGTTGGAATGCCCAAAGAATAGCAAAAAGGCCAATCTGGCTAGATCAGCTGAAGCAAAAGGAAACATAGTAAGAGATGCTTTTGTAGAGACAGGCAAAGCCTGGGTCATGTGGCATCTTGTAAGCCCTGGGACGGTTTGCATGTTGTTCTGAATATGATGGGAAGGCTTTGAGCAAAGACTGTACAACTATTTATCTCCCTGGAATGCAAGCCAATAACCACAAAGTAAGCAAAAAGTTCTCTGAAAAAACAAATCAGATATCACAGCACTGTGTACTAAGTTCTTGAACATTACTCAGAGTCAATTAAGTCTCTTTGGCTTTCATTTTGAAATCACACTACTTTGTAACTCTCTATGTCACTGATTTCTAATCTTAAGGAAGAAGAGAAGCCAAAAGTTAGAAAAGAAAAAGGCTTATATTCAGATGATAAAGAAATGACCATCTGATAGAAGTGAGCAGACAGAAAATATATATAACATAATGAATGTGTATAAGAATTCAAAATATATAACATTTTGGAGGTAGAGTAAATAAATACATATACAAATAAAGACTATTAGCATTCCATTATATTATAGCCTAGTGACATTGGTAATAAAAAATTTAATCCAAAACGATTAAACAAAAAGAACTATTTATCAAATACATCAAAGATAAGGCTTTGGCTTAAAATTTCTAGACTATGTATGATGCTAGTTAGGTGATACGTAAGGAAAGTAGACTTTTTTTAACAACAACTGGCTAATGCAAAAATGCAATTTCTGTAATAGACGGCAGAAAAGGTAAGGGGACATTCTATGGGTAACACTAATTTTAAGAAAGCTCAGCTCTTAACAATGTGGCTGAGCATAGCAACATCAGGTACTTGGAAGGGAACTTAGGTTTACTGAAAGTCCACCATGTGCTCGCATCTATTTAAATTTTCTCCTTTAATCTTAGCAAGAATCTTATAACTTTACAGTAAAGAAACATTAAATAACGTTCCCAAATTTATTGGAGTTGGAGTTTATTGGAGTTATAACAGTTTATCTGGTTCCCAAGCCTATTGTCTTTCCATCATACCACATGGCAGCTATAAGTAGTTAAAAAAAAAAAAAAAAAGAAGGAACGAAAGAAAAGAAAAAGAAAAAGAAATACTGAGCAAGTGACATGTTACTATTGCATCTATAGAAGGTAATAATTCACCAAAGCTATGAATCAGGCAAAACTTTGTGTACATTAAGTAGGTCTTCCAAAAATGCTGATACTTATTTGACTTCATCAGGAGTCAGAAAATCACAGCCTGCGGACCAAATGTGGTTCTCATGCTCTTGAGCTTTCAGGCTAAAAATAGCTTTTACATTTCTAAAAGGTTGTAACAAAAAAATAGATATGACAGAGACTATACATGACCAAAAAGCCTAAAATATTTTATATCTCGTTCTTTACAGGAAAATTTTGCTGACCCCTGGACAAGATGATTATTTGACTGATTAACTTTACCTAGAATAAAATCACCCAAATTATGAATTAGACAAGATTTTGCACACACTGATGTTCCAAACTGCATTTTGCTTATATGATGGACTGCATTTTTCCTGTATTTACCTCTAAGTATTTAAATAATATCCACCCTTAGCCCCTGGCCAAAGATACAAGATAAATATAGAAGAATATAGAGGTGTAAATGGAAAATGAGATACAGCCTGAATTCTCAGAGGGCCTATACTAAACAAAATATGAAATAATTAGAAAGCCATGATTCTAAACCATCATCAGGGGCTAAGTAAGGAAAAGGATGAAAAAGACTAGAGAATTTAAGGAAAGTCATGAAAACTTACAGCAATCAAAGAAAGGAACACCTACTGTGAACAGTTACCTGGAGTTCATCAACACCATAACTAAAATATTCTGTCTATTTCCAGGTGGGTTATGAATCAACTGCAGAAATCCTGAGTGACAAAATTCGCTTTCCTTCATTTTTACGGACTGTGCCCAGTGACTTCCATCAAATTAAAGCAATGGCTCACCTGATTCAGAAATCTGGTTGGAACTGGATTGGCATCATAACCACAGATGATGACTATGGACGATTGGCTCTTAACACTTTTATAATTCAGGCTGAAGCAAATAACGTGTGCATAGCCTTCAAAGAGGTTCTTCCAGCCTTTCTTTCAGATAATACCATTGAAGTCAGAATCAATCGGACACTGAAGAAAATCATTTTAGAAGCCCAGGTTAATGTCATTGTGGTATTTCTGAGGCAATTCCATGTTTTTGATCTCTTCAGTAAAGCCATTGAAATGAATATAAATAAGATGTGGATTGCTAGTGATAATTGGTCAACTGCCACCAAGATTACCACCATTCCTAATGTTAAAAAGATTGGCAAAGTTTTAGGGTTTGCCTTTAGAAGAGGGAATATATCCTCTTTCCATTCCTTTCTTCAAAATCTGCACTTGCTTCCCAGTGACAGTCACAAACTCTTACATGAATATGCCATGCATTTATCTGCCTGCGCATATGTCAAGGATACTGATTTGAGTCAATGCATATTCAATCATTCTCAAAGGACTTTGGCCTACAAGGCTAACAAGGCTATAGAAAGGAACTTCGTCATGAGAAATGACTTCCTCCGGGACTATGCTGAGCCAGGACTCATTCATAGTATTCAGCTTGCAGTGTTTGCCCTTGGTTATGCCATTCGGGATCTGTGTCAAGCTCGTGACTGTCAGAACCCCAACGCCTTTCAACCATGGGAGGTAGTAACTCACACATCCAAGAAAAACTCTTCTACCATCATTTTCCCCATTTCCTCCCTTGTTTTAATTTGCAAAGATTTATATTAATTGCTCTTAATCCTACTCCTTTTATAAATAGACACTTTCAGTGTTTAAATAACCAGCATTTCTATCATAGTGCCTTACTCTTCAAGATAACAGAGTTCTGTTTTATCTTCACTTCCTACTCTGACCTACCAAAGTTGTATTCTTTTATTTCTCACGAAAATTCTTTTGATGTTGCTATTTTCCTTGAGTCATATAAATTATCGCTTTTAAATGCTCTTAAAAAACACAAGAGTTAGAGCAGACACGTTTAATAATCCTTTTGTTTTTTACTAAATATGATGGATGAGGAAACTAAAGCTGGGAAGTACCAGAAATACAACTGCAGTCTGGGTCTTCTGACTCCACCTTCCTTGCTTTTCACTGTCTTTGGTGGTTTACAATCCCAACACCTATAGTTAAGACTCTCAGTTAGGATGGAGGTAGAGTAAATAAATACATACACACATAAAGACTCTAATGGTCTTTATGTGTATATGTATACACGTAAAGGACTTGGACTCCAGTCTTCTTCAAAGGAATGTTGTTAGGTCAATTATGATATTCCAGGTTTAAAGAAACCAGCAATTGTGTGTAAAAGAGCTTTTTCCCTTTCTTCTCTTTGATTAGTTTGGGGAAACTTAAAATTTAATATGGCTTTAATTTAGTGAGAATTTTCCATTGTGCTTTCTCAAATGCCCTTGAACAAGGCATTGAAAAGTAAATTGCTTCTTTTAATAATGATGTTTTACTTATTAGAAATAAATTTCTCAATAATATGTATTCAAAGACAAACTTGTATGTCCTGAGGCAGAATCATGTTACAAAATATATAAATTTTAAATTTGTAAGAGAAAAGAAGGTAAAAGAAATGAGACAATTCTTCTGATCATACAAGTGGGTATCTAGAACAAGTTTTTTCTACTTTTGTCATTTTTTTTTTTACTTTAAACACCCAAAACTGCCATATCCGAGGTCTGATATGACCAGTTAACATTTGGGAGGATCATGCAATGGTGGGAGGGTATTTTAAATTGCTCACTTTTAAACTACTTTTCACCTTATGAATACAAAGCCAAAAATCTAATAAGGAGGTAAAACTAGAGATTAGGACCTTTTCTCAAGTGCAAACACTCTTTTAATATATATATAGTTATGTCTGATGACTTTAAAACACCTATATGAAAGCATTCTCTTTGTAGTATAAAACTTTAATGATGGTGGCAAAAACCATAAATTATCTTTTTTAGATCATCATTATTCACTATATTCCAAGTTCAGTACAATGTTTTCTAATATATTTCAAGGCTTTTGGCCTGGTGCACTGCAGAAAAACAGTTTTAATTTTTAAAATTAGACTACAATAATAATACCACCACATAGAATTTTAGAAATAAGAGATTGAGAAAGAGAAATAGAGAACAGTTGTGGAGACAGATGACATAAAGTGGAGCAGGGGGCGGTTATATAAAGAACCTCATAAGGACAAAGAAATGCAAATAGTAAGAGTTATTCACCCCCTGAAGATCTGGGGAAAAATAGAGAAAGTATTTTAAATTAGGAATAAGTCTCAAACACTTCGAGGATAAGATTTGAGAAGAAATTATCTAAGCAGAGTCTCCTAAAATGTTTTATTTAAACACTAGGAGCCTGGAGTCATTCTTTTTGCCCTCAGAGCCTGTTAATCTAGAAATAAACAGAAACAGATTAGAAAGGAAGAACAGGGGGATGACTTGCTCCTTTGATCAAGACGTGAGTGAGCCACATCAAGTCAGTGCTAGAGTCAGTAAGACAAACAATACAAAGAGTTATCCTTTTATAAAGAAATCTCTGTAGACTTAAACTTTAAAGATCAGCAACATTTAGGGTCCCTAGTCAATGATACATTCTTAAGGATTACTTTGTACCCTAGCAAAATTCACTAATATTTAAATAGCACTTTCTAAATGATTTTAGATGCAAATAATTTTAAAGGGGTTAATTTTTCCCAGTGTTTGAGGATAGCACTTATTTTGGCCCTATATGTGGTCATATTTGTGAGCCATACTCAGGGACAGCACAGTCGTGCTTGTTTTACTTCAGCAGATTTTTAATGTTCCTCAGATGTGTGTGGAGGATACCACCTCCTTGCTGTGACTAGAGATTTTGGTTTTTTTGTTTGTTTGTTTTCCTTTACTTCTGATGATATATAAGGTAGTAAGTGATGTATGAGAAATGAAAGAATGTCTAATAGTTGAACTTCTATTCATATATTTATTTAGCAAATGTTTGGTGTCTCACTGTTTCAGGCAGTGTGTTGAATGGTGAAGATATTACGGAGAACAGGACAGAATTCCTTCCCTAAAGGAATTATCTGTCCATTGATATATACAATCAAATAAGTAAGGGGCTGATTACAATGAAGGATGATGCACTATAGTGTTTCACATAAACACAAGATGGCAGAGAAGTACATAAGTGAGACAGCTAATCCAGTATTAACAATTCAGAGAACATTCTCCAAAAAACATGACCTCTGTGTGAATTCAAGGAAGGGTAGCAGTTAGCCAGAACAGAAATATTCCAGCAAAGTCCCAGAAAAGGGAGAAAAGAAAGCACAGCATCTTTAGGAAGCAGGAAATCATGGCATATGACTGGAGTCTTGCATGAGAGCTGTAATGGACTAACTGAATGAGTTAGTGAAAGACATATTATTAGAGCCTTGTCCATCAGGGCATCTCAAACTTTGATGTGCAGTTGACTTTCCTGGGAATCTTATTATCATGTTAATTCAGTGGTTCCACAGTGGGATTGAAAAGTCAACATTTTTAACAATGTCCTAGATGATGCTGATACTGCTAGTATAGGGACTCCCCCTTAAACGGAAATGTTGCAAACTGTGTTCAAAGGTTTGAACTTGACAGAGAATAGGGCAGCTAATTAAAGACATTTTCAGGCAGAAGAGTGATATGATATTTTTTCCATCCAAGGTGAATTGATTAGAGGGACACAAGACTGAAGGAAGAAACACCAATTTGGTAAATCAGACATAAGATAAGAATGCCTACAGGTGTGACAATAAGGATGAAAAGATGTATACATGGATATTTAAGAGGGAGGATGAAGAGTATTTGGAGATCGATTGGATGTAAATGATGACATAGAGCATCAAAAATGTTGCAGATGATTCCAATATTGGACAACTGGTATCATTTGTCAAGCTGGAAACAGAGAGAAAAGTGGAGGTCTGGTGGGAGTAAGAAATATTTAGCATTCCATTTTGGAGATGTTGAATTTGATGAATTTGTGAGACATGTATTAGTAAGTGTAGCAAGGTAGTTGCATATTAGTCCAGAAGTCAAGAGAGACATGAGAGTAATTTTGGCATGGTAAGATAATAGTAACTAATAATTTTTAAAACATATAGTTCTAGATACTGATATACACCACCTCTAATCTTTATAAAATGTGGTAGGCCGACAGGACTCATCTTCCTTAAATTCCATCTTGAAGAAGTAGTAAGAAGAAGTGTTTCTAGTGACCAAGACTTGTCAGAGTTTAGAGATAGAGGGAACCTTAACAGTAAAGACCTGTCCCATGGTGATTCACACAGTTAGCAATGAAACTGCTGCCCCAGCCTTAGATCAATGTGTTTTCTGCTTCACAATGGAAAACTTCACAAAAGAAGGTATAGTCTGGGCATCAGGACACAGAGGCAAGGATGTTTCCTCTGCTCTTCTCTAACTTAGCCATGAAGATACCTCTTTCCACAGTAACCTTACTTACGGAGGTAGAGCAAGCATCAGCACAGTTACGACAATGAAAAACAATATCAACCATATCACTTTAATTGGTGTGATTCCTGGCCATGTGTGCTTAAAAACTAGGCATTATCATACACAGGTGAATAAGATAATAATTGAAATGCAAATCCCATTCTCTAAATTTTATAGTGTCAATTGATAGTGAATTTCAGAGTCTCCATGAAAATTTTTTTAAATGATGTGAAAAAGCAGTTAACAGCTTAATAACTGGAGTGGTAATGTTTAAGATTTACCTTACTTCAAAGCAAATGTTTTATTATATTTAATGAGTAATGAAAATACTGTTGTATTTGCTTCCACCCTGTTTCCTGTAAGAACAAGCATAAAATTGTGGAAGTTTATTTACATTATACAATTTCATGATTATTTACAGAACAAATACATGTGAGAACTTTAGCCTATAAAGCCTAATTAAGCACAGGAAAAAAGAGGTAGAAATTATAGTTCAAACACTTGTGTGGAAGAGGATGTGCTCCCTAAAGAACTGAGTTACTGGGGTTTACATGTGTATATTGCTTAAGGAAAGAACAGAAGAAACAAACCAGTCAACAGATAGAAGTGAGAACATTGGAGGTAGGCCCTTGCATATTCTTTTATTTTTGTTCTCTCCTCTTTTTTTTCTTCCAGGCAATTGCTAGAATAAAATTTTGTTAGTGAATTCAACCATGTTAGATCTGATATCCTGCTTCTTTAAAGTAACACTAATTAATTGATATTCATTGAAAGCGCTAAGAAATCTGTGGGGACATAAATACACACATGTAGACGTTCTGCTAAAGTAACATTTCTCATTGATGTTACCATCATAGCTAATCTATTTACTTGAAAATATAACTTATTTTTTATATTCTATTGACAAAAAATTGAAACACTCATAAAAAATTAACTCAAAAGAAATAGAATAGAATAATTGTCTTCAAATAGAATAATTTCTGCCTTATTCTATGGATTTTATACCCAACAAAAGCCACATAGAACCATAGATTTAGATAATAAATGGGCCATTATGAAAGCATTCAGAGAGGATATTTACTTGGCATACTTATATATTAAGTTAATGGTGAAGCCAGAACAGCAGCCTGTTTCCCTACATTCCAGCCTATTGTTCTTCCACTACAGCACAACCTCAGTATGGCTACCCCATTTGTAAACAAAATATTTTTTGTCCTAACTCTATAGTATACAAGTTCTCACTGTGCAAATTAGGTAGCAAGACAGGTAATTTATCCTTATATTTCTTTCTTCTCAAGTTAAAAAATAAATCATTTTGTGAATTAGCTTAGAAATATAATTTAGAGATCACTTTACTACATACTCAATCATTGAAACAAACTTAAGAACCATTGGAGATAATCAGATAGAAAGTAATTGTACCTGTCAAGATTGCATTGATGAGAGATGGAACCAGAGTTAGATCCCGGGTGTCTATACCAGGGGACCCATTCTAAAATTCTGTAGGATAAACGAAGATACTTAGAAACAACCATCTATAGAAATTAGCTTGCTTTCCCAAATTTATATAGCAAAAGTTAGGCAGAAATGAGGCTAGAACCCAAGTGAAATTCATTCTCAAATTGTTGCCAGATAGTTAAGAATTCTCCAACCAGTGATTTATAATCTTTTTTCCCTCATTTTTAAATGATATGCTTTATAAGGCAGTGTTATCATTAGAATAACGGATACATTTGCAACATTTATTTTAAGTGCTTATCTCTGTTTTTATTTTTTATAGTTACTTGGTGTGCTAAAAAATGTGACATTCACTGATGGATGGAATTCATTTCATTTTGATGCTCATGGGGATTTAAATACTGGATATGATGTTGTGCTCTGGAAGGAGATCAATGGACACATGACTGTCACTAAGATGGCAGAATATGACCTACAGAATGATGTCTTCATCATCCCAGATCAGGAAACAAAAAATGAGTTCAGGAATCTTAAGGTAATCTTGTTGTAGGCCGTTTTGTAGCACTCAAAGCAATTGGTACCTCAACTGCAAAAGTCCTTGGCCCCCTCTCTTCATCATACTCATCTGGCCAAACACAATCCCTGTTAATCAAGTTTCTGCCTAATCAATGTAGCTCCTATTTAGCTGAAGTTGGCAAAAGAGGAAAGAAAAAGAAAGAAGGAAAGAGAGAGAGAGAGAGGGAGGGAGGGAGGGAGGGAGAGAGAGAAAGAAAGAAGGAAAGAAGGAAGGAAGGAAGGAAAAAAAAGAAAGGGAGAGAGAGAAAGGAAGGAAGGAAGGGAGGGAGGAAGGAAGGAAGGAAGAGAGAGAGAAAGAAGGAAAGAGAGAAAGAAAGAAAGAAAAGAGAAAGAGGGAGGGAGGGGAGGGGAGACTGCTGACTGGTCTCATTTTAAATTCATGATCTCTAGCCTCCAGTGGGCTCTTAATGCTGCAGGGCAATCAGATTATTGCCCTAGTTCATGAACTCACCTTCCTAGATGGCTATTTTATGCCTTCTCTTCTCTCCTCTGAGATCAGTACATCTTTCCTGTTCTCATTTCAGTTAACTCTATTTTCTGTTCTAACAAAACTGAAACATCAGAAGAGAATTCCAGTGGCCACTGTCACATCTGTGCCAGTACCCCTGCCTTCCATCTGGCACTATAGACAGACTGTGCCCCTAGTCAAGGTCAGCTCCTCCACTTCACCTCTGGGTGCCAACCTCTTTCACTTATTCAAAGACATTACTTGGTAATTTTATACCCTCTCTCCTTTATTCTCAATCATTCTTTCTTCTACATTATACACTTAATGAGATAAATAGGTCATTATTTCTCTCATCTTAAAACAAACAAACAAACAAACAAAGAACCTCTGTTGTTCCCCCAAGTCTTTCTTTGTATACTCTATTTCTCTTTACAGTAAAACTCCCTGAAACAGTTGAATACATTTAATGGCCCCAATTTCTCTCCTCCCATACTCTTTTGAATCCTCTTCAATCCATCGAAATTGTTTCTGTCTAGCTCACCAAAGTTAATAAAGCCAAATATTAACATATATCACTTACCAGCTAATTATTCTCCCCTCAATGAAATCTTTTATTTGTTTGCTTCCGTGACACTACATTTCCTTGATTTTCTTCCTGTGTATCTTGCCACTAATTCTCTGTCTCCTTTGCTAATTCCTCATCATTCACACTACCTCTAATCATTCAGATGCCCAGGACTCAGAACTGCTCCTCTTTTTATCTACACCTTTCCTTAGTGATCTTATCCAGGTTTGGGGCTTTAAATGATATCATTATATGGGAGACTGATGACTATTAGATTTTTATCTTCTGACTTCTAACCCAAATAAATATACAACTGCCTAGTTGACATCTCTACCTGGACGCGTAGCAGTCAACTTAAATCTCCAAAACAGAACTGATATTCTCTCCCAACCTACTCACCTCTCAATAAACAGCAACCCCCTTCTCCTAGTTGCTCATGAGAAAACCTGCTGGGATTCTTGTCACCTCTCTTTCGGTCACACTCCATAACCAATGAGTTTTACTTTCAAAATGTGTCCAGAAGCTGACCACTTTTTACTACCTACTCCACTGCTGTTGCAATCACTTCTCACCCAGATTATTGTAGAAGGTTTTCTGCCTCCCCTCTTATTCCTTCGGTCTGTTTCTTTTCTTTTTTTTTTTCCCAAGATGGATTCTTGCTCTCTCATCCAGGCTAGTATGCAGTGGCGCGATCTCGGCTCACTGCAACTTCCGCCTCCCAGGTTCAAGCATTTCGCTGGTCTCAGCCTCCCGAATAGCTGGGATTACAGGCGTGTGCCACCATGCCCGGCTAATTTTTGTATTTTTAGTAGAGACGAGGTTTAACCATGTTGACCAGGCTAGTCTTGAACTCCTGACCTCGTGATCCGCCTGCCTCGGCCTCCTAAAGTGCTGGAATTACAGGCATAACCCACCGCGCCAGCCCCCTTCAGTCTGTTTTCAAAACAGACACACAAGTGGTCCTGTAAAACATAGTGCTCTGCTCAGAATCCTTTGATGACAACCTATTTCTCTGAGAGTAAAAGCCGTATCTTTAAAAATTCTACACAACCTACCCCCAGTATGAACCTGACCTTATCTCCCACCCTCCCCTTACTCTACAGCCCTCATGCGATCCCACAGGCTTTTCAGTCTTCCATGCATGCTTCCCTTCTCATAGCCCAAGGACTTTGCCCCTGCTATTTCCTTTGCCTATAATAATTTTCTCTGATGTTCATGTGGTTAATTTTCTTATTCCTTTCTGTCTTTTCTAAAATGTCACCACCTCAGTGACAGCTTCCCTGGACACCTTATTTAAAAATTGCAACATCAACCTAGTAGTTCTTATTCACTGTCCTATCCTTATTTTTCTCCTTAACACTTATAACTTTCTGTCATTCTGTACATTTTGCTTATTTTAACTCTGTCAGTCTTGTCAACTAGAACTTAAGTTCTACGAGCTAAATATTTGTGTTTCATTCCCCACTGTGGCTTCAACAATTAGAACAGTGCCTAACATATAGATAGGCACTCAACAAATATTTGGTGAATGAAAGAATGAACACAGTAATGCTGTAAACCATTTTCCTTAATCTGATTTCCCCTGGCTGTAAAAGTTTTAGTAAAGCAAGATACTTCTTCCTTGAAAGACAGAAACGTAGCCATTCTTCTGTGTTCTCAAACTTTCACTGTCATCATCTTCATTTTCCTTACCATTATCCTCACAACTACATTACGAACCCAGCACTCTGCTAAACACTGTAACTCATACTGAAACTTTTAAAACATGCTCTGATTCATTTCCTTTTTGAATGCAGAGATGGTTGTTATTTTTGCAAGAAACACTGTTGTTATCAATACTTATCTCCAGACTCTGTAGGGAATTCACTTAATGAAGAGAAGGTGACAGAATGACAGGTAATTATGTGAGGCTCTTAGTGACTAAATGGAAGAGGCTGACCACTACAGAGAGACAAGTCTTCCTTTCTGATGGAGACACCTATAATTATTTCAAGGATACACTAAAAACCAACAATATCTGAAATCACTTAGGTCAGATTTCCGGATTTGTCAATTTGCAGGCTAGTTAGGGTATTGACATTTCTGGTAAGTCACCAGAACTCATAGTCCAAAACATCAGATAATCCTAAATCAATTGAAATCTAAAGTAATTAGTACAAGATTTTAGACTGTCTTTGCTCTTGATGCAGAGGGAGAGACGGGACCCTAACAATGTCTGGCTTTATCTCGGAAATGTCCAACAATGATAGACTGGATTAAGAAAATGTGGCACATGTACACAATGGAATACTATGCAGCCATAAAAAATGATGACTTCCTGTCCTTTGTAGGGACATGGATGAAATTGGAAATCATCAGTCTCAGTAAACTATCGCAAGAACAAAAAACCAAACACGCATGTTCTCACTCATAGGTGGGAATTGAACAATGAGAACACATGGACACAGGAAGGGGAACATCACACTCTGGGGACTGTTGTGGGGTAGGGGGAGGGGGGAGGGATAGCACTGGGAGATATACCTAATGCTAGATGACGAGTTAGTGGGTGCAGCACACCAGCATGGCACATGTATATATATGTAACTAACCTGCACATTGTGCACATGTACCCTAAAACTTAAAGTATAATAATAATAATAAATAAAATCTTTTTGTGTCCTCTGAGCACCCTCCAGGAGAGTAGATAAGTTAAAAGTTTGCCCTGGGGAATTCCCAAGGCATATATACTGCCTGCTGAAAACCCAGGTCAGCAATAACTGGAGAGAAGAAGAAAACCAGTGCTTGCAGACCCAGGGCCTACTGAATCTTTTGATTTCTCTCTCAGACAGATCATTTGCATCTTCCAGAGAAAGACTGGATAGCTTAGTACTTCAATTGTGTTCCAGAGTAGGAAATTATGGATAAGAGAATCTTGAGAAAGACTCATTTAACCATTCTGCTCTGCTCCAAGGGTAAAAGTGACATGACAAAGCAGATTTCTCTCACAAGATATGCTGTGAGAAAGGGACTATGAATGGAGAATAACATAGCTGAAATGCAAAGAATTACCAGCTAGGGTTCCATAAAAGTAGAACGCTGCAGTGATTCAAATTGTGACATGCAAATTATAACTTGAATTCTCAAGATTATTTAAATAGTATATATTTAGGCCTGTCTTTTAAATCTAATATTCTAATATTAACTTAGAGTATTAAATTTTAAATTTTATTTTAAACTCAAAATGTTTCTTTTTTTTTATTTTTTGGAGTTAGACAGGACATGCTCCTTGACAGCATGATAAAAACTTTCTTTTAAAGATTATAAAAATCTAGCCATTTGCTATTTTCTTATCTAGTGGAACCCTTCATTCAACATGGGATTGAAACTTTCCAAACCATCACTATTTTCTTTAGTTCTAGTACTACACATTTCTCCCTCTACTAGGGACTCTCTGAAAGGGCTAATTTCCATAATTTGCTTACAGAAGTTATTAATGCAACAAAAACTGTGTTCTTCGTAAAGCAGCTTCTCCATCTTAAAATCCTGTTTACATTTCCCACATGGCAAAAAGATTCTATAATCCTATGAAAAAAGACCAAAATAGTATTTAGTAAATATATCTTTAAATTAAGCCGAGGATAATTGATTAGGATAATTTTTTTTACAAATTTACTTGTGATTTTTTTTTCACTTTTAATATAGCAAATTCAATCTAAATGCTCCAAGGAATGCAGTCCTGGGCAAATGAAGAAAACTACAAGAAGTCAACACATCTGTTGCTATGAATGTGAGAACTGTCCTGAAAATCATTACACTAATCAGACAGGTAATCACAGTCACTCCACATACACCTGAATCATTCCTCTTAGGCTTTTTTTTTCTTTGCATGAATTTTATTTTGGTTGGTTTTTTTCATTTGAAAAAATTTAAAAAGCTTCCCATGCTCCTGTGAAATTAAATTCCAGTGAAATTTCATTTTATCTTGGAATTTGCTCTATTATGTCAACAGGTGCACAGCCAATAAATAATAGAGATGTAAAAGTTACTTTACTTCCAAGGGAAAATGTTATCGCTTCGCTCATATTTTTTAAAGTATGCAACTCTTAAAGTGATGCAAGTTCTCTGTCAATTTTGTCCATGTATCCCTATACAGATGTGCTTGGCTTGTAACTGAGGTACAAAAAAAATACAAATAAGTAAATGTTGAATTAATTAGACATAATAGAAACCCAGAGGCACCCGGAGTTAAGAAACAGGTGTGCACATCCTGGCACTCTTATTATTTCTACCAGGAAACAAAAGTTAAACCTAAAAGAAACTTCTGTGAGACAAGGGACCAACTATCAACAGGGATGAGATGCTAGTAAATGACTGTTTGCCAACCCTATCTTTAAAAATTTCACAAAATGAAAGCAAAATACACAAATTAAAGTACAAGAGTGAGGTCAGCAGCCTTAGGAGCCTAAAAAGAAACTATGAGCACTTTGCCTGGAGTTAAGCCTAATTTAAAAGCATCAGATGTTGTTGTTTATTAGAGCATTCCCATTCATCTTGTAGAAAAGCTGAGAACTCCGGAAGTGGAATAGTCCCCAAATGCCTATTCTTTTTGCTTGCTGGCTTCAAGAAGAGAAGTATACCAATGAAAATATTCCAAGATTCATGTTCTGTTATTGTGTCACACAAAAAATGCCATTTATTCCAACCTGAGAGTATCAGACCTTTATATGTATCTGCATTTTATTATCTCACATTTAAAATTTTCCCATTCCTTGGTATGTTTAATAATGTTTATATTAGTGGAATTGAGCATTTAAATTATCAATAAATAAAAATGCTATACCACTGCCTAAAAAATTAGATAATTAGGGAGGGAGTTTTTCAGGCAACATGGTAACTAGCAACTACCTTCCAAGTGAAAGAAATAAAAACACCAAGGAGTATGTAACATTTATTTTCCATAAAGACGTACGGGACCCTTTAAAGGCTGTATCTGGGTTTTCTTTTGGTAACCAGGGTAAGTCGCTTCCAAGAACAAATGGAGAAATGTAGAAGACTGAAGACAACTTGGAGGATAAGCTAGGAGTTAGGAAAGCCTAAAAGGATACCATCTGCTGTTCCTCTCTATCTCTCTAACACACAGCTCCCATACCTAGATGAGGCCATTAAATGTCCACTGGACAAATGAAATGACAGACACTAGCAACTGTGGTTACAGGGCAAACAGAAAAGAACAGATATTTTTAGGGGAATAGAGTTCGGAAAGAGGAGGAGGCTGGAAGGGTCATGAAGTTTATAAACAGAAATACAACCTTACTTTGAGGTTAATAAAGAAGAGAACACAAAATTTTAAAGAGTTGTACAGGCTGTGGCACGGTGTAATCAGATGAATGCCCTGACAGAGGCCCTTTGATTGCAGCTGAGACTCACCAACTTTGGGTGGCTGGAATGGGGAGCAAATGTAATATCACTTCTAGAGACAAAACTCTAAAATCAAGTATTTGTGCTGCCCTGCAGCCATAATCAGCATAAATACTTTTCGAAGTTAACACTTACAGTGTGAGAGGCTCTGATTTACCCACTACTTGGAGAAAAAATAAACTTTAATTCTTCATCAATTGCCATCGATTACAATTTTGCATTATCTCACTTTTACAAAGAGACTTCAAGCTTTCAGAGTGACCTAGCCATATTGCCTCTGCTTTTGAAAGAATTGCACCCTTATTCACGATAGCAACTCCCATACATTGAGGGTCTACTATGTGTAATGGTCTGTGTGAAGCATTTTACATTTATTATCTCATTAAGTACGGCATCCCAATATGGCAGAGTCTTTTCATTTTATTATTTTTTGAGATATGGGAGATTCTGAAATAGGCTCAGAAAGTTCAGTTAGTTTGTTCAAGTTTACAGGAATTATAAGTGGAAGAGATAAAAAAAGCTACGTCTGATTCCAAAACCTTATTCTTAAGAGTGCTGGAACCATCATCTATAATAGCAAATGCATAAGAAGCTAGCATCTATTCTGAGTATATTCATTTCCTAAACATTCACAATCCAGCTGGCTTTTTTTCTTTCTCTATTTTCTCTTTCTTTTCCTTTTTACTCACTTTTACCCTTTCTCTCTCACTTTCTTTGAGTTTTAGCATGTTTTATTTTAATAAGTAACCAATGTAACAATCATCTATATCTATTCTCTAGTCAGAACTATTAAAGAAGATGAATCTCATTTGTAGTATTGTGGACTATCACCTAGTTTAAATGTTGACAATGTAACTGCGTCTCCTCTGTCTTTTAGATATGCCTCATTGCCTTTTATGCAACAACAAAACTCACTGGGCCCCTGTTAGGAGCACTATGTGCTTTGAAAAGGAAGTGGAATATCTCAACTGGAATGACTCCTTGGCCATCCTACTCCTGATTCTCTCCCTACTGGGAATCATATTTGTTCTGGTTGTTGGCATAATATTTACAAGAAACCTGAACACACCTGTTGTGAAATCATCCGGGGGATTAAGAGTCTGCTATGTGATCCTTCTCTGTCATTTCCTCAATTTTGCCAGCACGAGCTTTTTCATTGGCGAACCACAAGACTTCACATGTAAAACCAGGCAGACGCTGTTTGGAGTGAGCTTTACTCTTTGCATCTCCTGCATTTTGACAAAGTCTCTGAAAATTTTGCTAGCCTTCAGCTTTGATCCCAAATTACAGAAATTTCTGAAGTGCCTCTATAGACCGATCCTTATTATCTTCACTTGCACGGGCATCCAGGTTGTCATTTGCACACTCTGGCTAATCTTTGCAGCACCTACTGTAGAGGTGAATGTCTCCTTGCCCAGAGTCATCATCCTGGAGTGTGAGGAGGGATCCATACTTGCATTTGGCACCATGCTGGGCTACATTGCCATCCTGGCCTTCATTTGCTTCATATTTGCTTTCAAAGGCAGGAAATTACCTGAGAATTATAATGAAGCCAAATTCATTACATTTGGCATGCTCATTTACTTCATAGCTTGGATCACATTCATCCCTATCTATGCTACCACATTTGGCAAATATGTACCAGCCGTGGAGATTATTGTCATATTAATATCTAACTATGGAATCCTGTGTTGCACATTCATCCCCAAATGCTATGTTATTATTTGTAAGCAAGAGATTAACACGAAGTCTGCCTTTCTCAAGATGATCTACAGTTATTCTTCCCATAGTGTGAGCAGCATTGCCCTGAGTCCTGCTTCACTGGACTCCATGAGCGGCAATGTCACAATGACCAATCCCAGCTCTAGTGGCAAGTCTGCAACCTGGCAGAAAAGCAAACATCTTCAGGCACAAGCATTTGCACACATATGCAGGGAAAATGCCACAAGTGTATCTAAAACTTTGCCTCGAAAAAGAATTTCAAGTATATGAATAAGCCTTAGGAGATGCTACATTCCAGAATAGAATGTTTCCAGGGTCTTTGCATCTAAGATATAAATTTACTTTCCCAGCAAATATGTCATATGTATTTCCTTGCCACCATCTTTACCAAGTTTTAGTTGAACAGTCACTCTGTTCAATCACCTATTTAACAAATAGAATTGAGCCTTCAGCCTGAAACTCCCTTCATTTCCTGCCTTTTTCATTGGTCTCCATCTTTACCTGCTTCCTCTTAGGCACATCGTTAAAGACTTCTCTTCTATTCAAAGTTGTCCCGTAATGTGTCATCCTTACTCCATTCCCGACACCCTCTTCTCAAATCTCTTTGGATTCTCCTCTCTTGAGCATTTTTACTTTTCTTCCACTGTTCAGTGTAGTTGAACAAGCACTTGAGCAATTACTATGAACCAGTTGATATGCTAAATAACAAGGTACAAAAGCAGCAAGGTGTCATTGCTGATCTCAAGGAGCTCAAAATCCAAGGAGAAACAGGCACATATCAACATCTTCAATCAGTGTGAGGAAGTCTATGATTATAATGTATATAGAGCATTACAGTGGTATAGAGAAATGGCACTCAACCACACTGGGAGAGGATGGGAAGGCTTAAGAGAAGACTTTAAATAAAGAGTATGATGTTTAGGTGAAACCCTGAAAGATGAGTAGGAGTTAGCTAATTAGAGAAAGCACAGAAAGGTATTCTAGATAAAGGAGGAAAGTGGGAGCAACAACAGAAAGTGCGACAAGAAGGTGCATTCAGGGAATTATCATCATTTTGGTATTACTGGAGAGGAGCCCTCTTTGGTATGTAGAGGTTAGGTCATGAGAGAATGCCACCCATTGGAGTTTCTTGCTAAGGAACATGGGTCTTGTCCTGTGGGCAGTGGGTAGCCATTAAAGTGTCTGGCACAGAAGGGACAAGTAGCTCAAAGTCCCCAGAATGATCACTCTGATACAAGGTGGAAAATGGAGTCTAGTTAAGAGATGATTAGGATCTGTACCAGGGAATAGAAAGGGGGATATGTATGTGAATTCAAGCTATATAGAAGGTGGTAATTTATTTGAAGTGGTTGTTGAAGGATGAGTTACAGGCTTCTAGTCTGGTTTATTGAAAGGTGGTATGGAATATAGGAGGAGGAAGTGGCTTAGAATAGAAGATGGAATGTTGAATTTGAGATGCCTGGAAGAATTTTAAGATGTATCAAATATCCACATGAACATAAGACCGTGAGCTCAGGGGATGGTGGTCAGGGCTGGTGATAAGGATTTGGATGCCATGTTCACATTGCTCCCATCTGTATAAAACATAAATATACAAAATAACACTGTGCCAAATCTTTACTTTTTCCTTAGCTGTCACCCTCTTTCTTCCTCCATCTCACAATAGACTGCTTAGAGGAAGATTGTCATTATTGACTTGTGACCTATTAGTTCTCAGTTCATTTAAAATCTGGCTTCTAGTTCACCTCTGATGAAATAGTTCATGGAAAGTTTACCTGTTACTCTTTATCTCTCAAATTTGATAATTATTTTTAAGTGTTTATCTCCCTTGAATCTTAATTATATTTCTGATCTAACTCTTCCTCATCGAAATTCCCCTTCCTGGTTCCCTCTATAATTTATAAAGCCTTCAATGAGTCAAACTCTTAAGTCTGATGCAAAGGCTTTTCTGGTTCTACTCTGATACCCTGGCCATTGCATTTTAGTCTCTTTGGCAGAGTTGTCTTCCTCCACTTGACTATTAAATGTGAGTATTTCCCAGAGTTTCATCCTCAACCTACATCTGTTTTCCTGTAACACACTGTCTTGCTACAATATTACTCAGCTCTGTGTCTTAACTTTGACCCAAACGACTCCCCAAACCATATCTCTGGCCCAGGTCACTCTCCAACCAATCCGGCTGCTTGTTCCCCCTCACACTGCAAAGTCAATATGCATAAAATTTAACCCATATTTTCCTTCTCCTTCTCCTCCTCCTGTTTTTTATTTCTCAGTATGTAATAGTACCACTTTTGGGCTAGTTAGGCCCCTGGGATGCATCCTTGACTCTGCCGCCTGCTTCACTGTCCTACACCTTTAATTCATCACCTGTATTTATTTTCTAACACCTACATTTTCTCAAAACCTTGACGTAATCTGTATCCCTGTCATCACTTCCTTAATCCTGGTCTTCATCACCTCTTTTATAGATTGTTGCAATAGCCTTCTCATTTGACTATGGCCTCAAATGTTTTACTCTAAATATAGAGAAGGTATTGATAAACCTTCTATTCACTTCCACTAGATCTCTTTCTATAGTAAAAATCCCTTCATGTTACTAAATTATTTAAAAATCTATAATAAGTCAAAACTCCTTATCTTGATACCCAGGCTCTTCAAGTCCAGCACCAACTTCTACTCCTTCCTGCCTAGTGAAGCATGCTTCAGAATTGGCAAACTGCTGTGATTGTTGGTGATTGTTCATCCCCATACTATGCTGTTTCAGGCCTCGGAGCCTGGGCTCTTCCCTCTGCCTTGATGTCCTCTCCACTTCTTGTGTTTCTGAAACACTCTAGCTAAATCCACTAGACACAACTCTAGTATCTCCTCTTCTATGAAGCCTTTTTTTCTGCTCCTGTTATAGCACATATTACATTTTATTGCATTTACCTGCTTTTATCTTAATTTGTTTTAACACTTATTGAGTCCCAATACATACCAGGCATAATTCTATGCACAGGGATTATTAAAAAGTTTTTTTTAAAAAAAGGGCAAGTTCTCTGCCCTCAAAGAGTTTACATTCCAGTGTTTTCACCATTTTGCAGTGAGGAGTCAATTCTTTAGTAATAATTCTCTCAACTGCTCTTTCCTCTCTAGGACTACTACTGTCACCACAACTAATATCACCCCAATTCGGGCTCTTACAACTTCACATCTCTGCTGTTGAAATATCCCAAACTAGTTACCTACCTTACGATTTGCTGTCTAATACATAGAATACATCATTACAGAATCAATCTTTCTCAAATTCATTCCAATACTATCAAGCTCCTCTTTAGAAAAATTTAATAACTTCCCATTGTCCTTAGAATTAAGTTGAATTTTCCTGCCTTGCTAAGCAAGACCTCCTGCAGCCTTGCTTCAACATAAATTGAATGTTTTTTTAAAAAAAGATATTAATTTTAGTTTTCTGTTTATCCTAGATTTATTCATATACAATACAGTGATAATGTCTTGTAAAAATTGTTAAGGAGAGAAAATATTCTGATGTACATGAAAATGTTAAGAAATGATTATTCTGTTTGTGATTTCATTGACTCACTGGTCTGTTGATATGAAAACAATTTCTCCTATTGACATGAGAGCAAAGTTGCAGGATAGTTTTCATATTCTTAAGTGTAATCTCCCAAAACAAAAATCACAGCACTGTTGTGCCAATAGAACAATAAAGGAAATATTGTTTCATAAGACTTGTGAGTTTTACTACAATTACATAACTTTCAACAATTATTCTGGAGGAAAAAAATCTTATTTAATCTAAGAAATTAAGTTTTAAATTCCTTGAAGCCAAAACTACATCCTTGTCATCATTTGAATAATACAAGTAAGAGAATGACTATTTTACTTTTTCTCTTTTTTTTCTTTTTGAGACAAAGTCTTGCTTTTGTCGCCCAGGCTGGAGCGCAATGGTGCAATCTTGGCTCACTGCAACCTCTGCCTCCCAAGTTCAAGCGATTCTCCTGCCTCAGCCTCCCAAGTAGCTGGGATTCCAGGCACCTACCACCAAGCCTGGCTAATTTTTGTGTTTTTAGTAGAGACGGGGTTCCACCATGTTGGCCAGGCTGGTCTCGAACTTCTGACCTCAGATGATCCACCCACCTCGCCCTCCCAAAGTGCTGGGATTACAAGCATAAGCCACTGTGCCCAGCCTTTCTTTTAACTTTTGAGGCCCTTAAATTCAATTGGGTGTAAATTGAATAATTTCTAACTCTTTTTGGAATAAAGGGTTTCCTCCCCTTTTACTATAAAGGCTATACTTAAATATTATTTTTAAAATAAGAAAATAAAAATAAGTGAAAAAACTACCTATCATTCCAACTAATCAGCAATCCTTCATTATATAAGTATTCAACCCTTTAAAATTTGTCTTGATAACTCCATATTGTTATTTAGATAGAAACTTTTCCATTAGTCAAGACAAACTAATCTGGGGCAGGGTGGGGGGTAAAGTATTTAGAATGCAGTGTCAGACTGACTCATATAGTTATCCCCTTACCCTACAGGGTAAGGGACACACATAGTAAAACACTTTATTGCTAAAATGGAGAATGCACCATAGCCTTCATTGACAGGATGAAATGAGAAGCAGGTCAACTCGGATTGTGACGATCTCAAGAGCAAGATTCACCTATAATTGTTATGGTGTATCTGGATTTTGTACAAGGCCACACCAAAACTGGTACTCAATAAATATTGAATGAGTAACTTTTAACATTCTCATGAATATTCTTGAAATCTTGTTTAACACAGTAACTCAATGACTTTTCCCGACCTTCCGTCTGATATTAGAATCTCCACATCTCTTAAACTGTCTTTAATCTAAACCCTCAAATAGGCCCCTACTGCCATTGCCAGCAAAATAAGACTTACAGGAAGTTAGAGTGGAAAACAATTAATGCATAATCCTCAAAACGTGGGTGAAAGGAAGATGGAGCATAAGCTTGTAGACAATTAAACACAGGAGTGAAAATAGAACTTCCTTTGTGACATAGAAAGGAAAGGAGTATCTCCACTCCATACTTTTTTTCACCTTCTTGCCAGTCTCTATGCAAAAGTAGAGCAGCCATCTTGGACCATGAGATGAAATCTGCAAGGTGAAAAGGACAGAGCAACAAGATGGAAGAGGACTTGATCCCCAACACTCTGGAGCTGCTTTTTCAGCCCTGCACCCCTTATGCTTAGAGCATATGGAACAAGAACAGCCTGATAAATTCACATGTGGGCTTCCTGTCTATTTTAATGAGTGACCAAGCACAAAAACAATATGAAGAGTGGGAGAATCAACATATTAAGTAGATGCACTCACATTCAAGAGTCTCTTGTAGGAAAATCTCAAGTGATTGAAATTTCTTATATTTATAACTTCTCTTAATTTTTCTAGTAACCTGGAAGTACATTTGCAGACAAAATTAGATTATCAGAAAATGAAATGTTCAGACCTAAAAACAAATGAATCAAATTCACATTTTTACATATAGCCATTGTTTCACATCTGTAAATATGTGGACTTGATCTGTGTTTTAGCTTGCTAGACATAGAAGGGCATGACTAAAAAGTATAGAAGCCTAAATAAAGTATAATATCCAGTCTGTAAATATTTTCAACTTTATTTTTAACTGACAAAACATATATATTTATGGGGTACAATGTGATATTTTGATGTATGTTTACAATGTGGAATGATTAAGTCAGGCTAATTAACAAAACACATATTATTGTGGTGAAAACCTTCAAAATCTACGCTTCAAGTAATTTCAAAATATACGATGTATCATTATTTATTATAGTCACCATTCTGTGCAATAAATTATTAAAGCTTATCTTCCTGTCTAACAGAAACTTTCTACCCTTTGATCAATATCTCCTCTTCCCCATCTACTCTTCCCCTCCCCAGCCTCTGAGAACTACCATTCTACTGTCTACTTCTATAAGGTCACCTTTTTTAGATACCACATGTAAATGACATCATGCAGTATTCCTGTGCCTGTTTATTTCACTTAGCAGTGAAATAAAATGAAACCAGATTCATCCATGTTGTCACAAACAACATGGTTTCCCCATTTGTAAGGCTGAATAGAATTCCTCTGTTCCCCAATTAACCACTAAGTCTGTGGTAGTATATTTCTCCTCTAAAGGGCTATCCATTGTAAATACCCCGACAGAGAACATGAGAGCAAAATTCTGGGAGTTGCCAGTGTAAAACCAATGAAATCAGAAGAATTGCTATGTCCTTTCCTAAGACTAAATAGAAATGAGAGCAGCTAGTGAGACCCCTATGATGGTAAACAGAAAAGAAAAAGTGAAGTGTTGATAGTGTTAATTTGCTACAATTGCAGCCACCTATTTCCAAAATAGATTGAAATTAATTTTATAATAAGAAAACATATTTAATAAGGTTCTTAAAGATATTTACAATTAAATATATAATAGAACAAGGCCAATAATAATCATTGAAATCTAGGCTGGGTATAGTGGTTGCTCTCGTACAAAATTTGGCAGTGGACATCACAGAAGACAATAGAAGTGGACACCATAGCCCTCAACAGGTACAGCCTGAAATGATATTGGAAATTTTAGTCTAGGAGGCTTGTTTTCTGGTCTCGGCTCCTTCCATATCTGCTATGTAATTCTATAAGTTCCTCGCCCTCTTCACAATTCTTTTAGGAATCTCCCCACTCCATGTGTGACTGGAAAGGCTGTCAAATCAGAGTGGTAGAAAACTGGCTCAGACTGAGCCATAAGAGTCTTTGTGGGTCCTTTCTGGCCTTGGAGGGAAACAGAAAAACTCCTTCTGATTTAGGTTTGTGAATGATAGTGTTTCTGACAATCATCTTTCCTGCAAATGAAGGAAACCTGTTTGATTGAGGCAGGAGATAATGAGGTAAAAGGAAAAGTGAAGCCAAGTAAAGTGATAGAGAGAAAAAGAGAGAGAGAGAATTACATGACCACCCTGATTTAGCTGTGCCTAAAGCTGAACTATCCTTAGACTTTTTAGCTATGAGAGCCAATACATGTTCCCTTTTATATTCAGCTTATTTTACTTGGATTTCTATGATTTGAAACTAAAGCATCATAACTATAAAACCCTTGTGCTTCACATCAATGGTTAACCTTTTCCCACCTGTAAAATGAAAAGCATGAACCAAATTATCTCAGATTTCCTTCTGAGTCTAAAATTTTACAGCTCTAGATTAATTGCGCATTGCTCTAGCACAGGGCTATTATCTTACCTGTTTTGATAGCCAGAATTTCTGGCAGTTAGTAGGGTCTGAATAACCATCTCTTGTATTAAATTTTTTTAAATGGTCTGTCCACTCTTTAAACCTAGCCTTTTGTAAAGCAGTTACCTCTGCTATTTTTGCTTTCTTATTTCCCCTCTGTATCTCTAATAAAACACAGTGTCAAGCACATGTTCATGGGTTTCCCTTCCAGGCAAAGGGAGCTAAATAATGTTGGTGAGGCTGCACGCGGTGGCTCACGCCCATAATCTCAGCACTTTGGGAGGCCAAAGTGGTTGATTGCTTGAGCTCAGAAGTTGAAGACCAGCCTGGGCAACATAAGGAAACTCTGTCTCTTCAAAAAAAAAATATTAGCCTGGCGTGGTTGTGCATGCCTGTCATCCCAGCTACTCAGGAGGCTGAGGTGAGAGGATCACCTGAGCCCAGGAGGTCGAGGCTGACATGAGCCGTGATCGTGCCACTGTGCCCCAGCTTGGGTGACAGAGTGAGACCCTGTCTCAAAATAGTAATAATAATAATAACAATAATAATAATGTTGGTAAAATGAGAAATACACATTGTACTATTGATCTGATACCATGGTAAATATAATAATTCAACAGTTATTTATTATTGATATAATCCAAGCTAGAGAGAAAAATTATTAATCATTCCATTTATAATTAACTTTAAGATTTGATATTTCTTGCTCTGTGGAAACAGGGAAAAAGTAAAAGGATTTATTGAATCAGTAGCTAAAAGAAAAATAAGCCAAGTTTTAGAAATTTAGTTCATACTTCTGCTAATGTTTATGTTTGGACCTCCTTTACTTTCAGGAGTAAAAGAGGTCCTCCTTTACTTTACCCTTTATATATACATACACACACACACAGAATATACATATATATACACACACAATTATATATACACATAATATATATATAAATGAGTGTGCATGTGCTTGCACACATGTGCACATGCACACACACACACGCCATTTGCCCCTCCAGGACGGGAGAGAAAATAAGAAGTGCCTCACTAAGACACATGAGAAAGGATTCTTTTCCTTTCTCTAAGACACAACGTGTACTGTGCTTTGGTTGTTACCCTAATAACCTAGTGTATGACTCACCCAGAGTAGATTTTTCAAGATCCCAAGTGAGTGCTTGGAATGAAGTTCTAGCATAAGCTGAAAAGACAGAAGCTGGAAGTTAGATACATAACGAAGGTTCCAGTGGTGACATAAGGAAGAAAACTTGAGTATCCCATTGTCAGTGGGCATGGGCGAGATGAATTGCTATATAAAAGTAATGATTGTCCAAGAAGTCTCAGTATTTATATAGTATATATACTTATAAATCATACACACACACACACACACACACAAACTTCTATTATTTTCTGTTAACTTCCCTATAACCATATACAAGGAGTTTTGGTGGGAAAAGTGAGGGAGAAAGGTTGGTCACAGAACTGTCTTTTCCTCTTAGTAAATAACCTCAGGCATGTTGGAAGGAGAAACGCCATACACACAGCCTTCTCTGAAGTTCCTTGCCAGGAAAACATCTGTATTTCCTTGTTCTTGGTATTACAGTTGTGCGATACTTTTAACTTCCTTAAGAAACTTTTCTTGCTATTACCGAAACTTAATAGAGTCTTAGTTTTTTACATGAAAAATGATAAAAATGTCTATCCAGTCTAGCATATGAGGTTATTATAAAGATCAGAAGAGATGATGCACAATAAAGTACTTCAAAAGCTATAAATCACTGTTCAAAATATTATTACTATCCTCACCACTGTTAGTATTTGTTTTCACAACATCTTGTGAGGTGGGTAACTATTACTAAGGAGGAAATTAAGGAACAATAAGATTAATTGTCTTGCTTAAAGTTGTATCTCTATTTAGTGTCCAAGTTGAAGTGAATTCAGACACCCTGACTTGGCTCTAGGACACCATGTCATATACAATGAAAATCAAAAAAAGAAAAGATTTCCAGAATTTTATATGAACACTTTGCTTTCATACCTTTGACCTATGTTGTTTAAACTTGAAAGAAAGAGAGAAACAGAGGGAAACAGAGAGAGATTAGATAATTTTACAGGCATCCAAGTCAACCGATCAGGTTAGAATCATAAACCTCTTTTTCCATGAATCAATCAAAACAAGATATGGAACAGGAGGAAAGGATAGGTTTCGCAGAGTGTTTACCCAACAGTAAAGATACAGATATTCTTAGACCTTCAAAGTATGTTAAATTTACTAGTTTGGAAATAGGAATTGTTATGTACTATCAATGAAAAGATAATTCAGAACAATTTTTGGAAACCAATTTGTCTCCAGATATCTAGATTTGCTAATATCTATCACAATTAAAGAAAAATATAGGCTGAGCTCGTGCCTGTAATCCCAGTGCCTTGGGAGGCTGAGGTGGGAGGATCACTTGAATCTAGGAGCTTGAGACCAGCCTAGGAAACATAGCAAGATCTTATCTCTACAAATGAATTAAAAAATTAGTCTAGTGCATGCCATGTAGTCCTAGTAACTCAGGAGGCTGAGACAAGAGGATGGCTGGAGCCAGGCGTAGGAGACTGCAGTGAACCATGATCACGTCACTGTACTCCAGCCTGGACAACAGAGCAAGACCTTGTATATTAATAAATAAATAAATAAAATAAAAAATAGTAAAAAACATAGTCTCTGACTTAGCAAATCCACTCTTAGAAATTTAGACCTCAGAAACAAATTCTCAACTACACAAAGATATATTTATTTACAGGAGATTTTTTGCAATAATTCTTAATATAAGATTTCAAAAATTTCAAACAACTTAAATATCCATAAAGAATCAATTGTATAAGCTATGATACATTTTATTGAAAGAATGTTCAGCCATTTTAAAAAGTGAGGTAAGCTTATATGAATAGATATTAAAAGACCCCACCATGGATTGTGAATGAAGGAAATCAGTCACAGAATAGCAAAGTTTTCACATGTATGATGTATGTAAAGAGTGGAAAGACACGTATCTAACTGATAATACTGGTTTCCCTTAAAGAGTGAATGATTGGCCGGGTGTGGTGGCTCAGGCCTGTAATCCCAGCACTTTGGGAAGCCAAGATGGGTGGATTACCTGAGGTCAGGAGTTTGAGACCAGCCTGCCCAACATGGTGAGACCCCCATCTCTACTAAAAATACAAACAAAATTAGCCAGGCATGGTGGCATGTGCCTGTAATCCCGGCTACTCGGGAAGCTGAGGCAGGATAATTGCTTGAACCAGGGAGACAGAGGTTACAGTGAGCCGAGATTGCGCCATTGCACTCCAGCCTGGGGGACAAGAGCGAGACTTCATCTCAAAAAAAAAAGAAAGAGTGAAAGATTGAGTAGACTTTCTCTTTCTATATTTCATTTTTATTTCAATTTTCATTACAATGAACATGTTTTATTTCAGAATAAAAATGTAAATAAAATGTCATTTCTTAACCTGTCCATTTACTGATTTAGTGTGATCACAATGAAAATCATTTTTAAAAAATGCTTTATATAATGAAAATAGAAAAATACATGCTAAGGAATATTCTAAAAAATAATAAAGGTGGAAGAAATGTCAGGAAGCACAAGTCCCTCCAGATAAAGTAACAATAATTAGATGATGCATATTGATACAAAAATAAATATGAATAAAATGGGATTTTTAAAACCCAAATAAATTCATTTATGTTTTATATCTAAATGTCTGACAAAATAAGAATCACATGATTTCAGGAAATGAACATTACTTAATAAATAGAAAGGGGCATTTATACTACAATATGGAACAAATTGATTTAGATCTAAAATTTATACACCAAATCAACACCATGTCAATTATTTGGAAATAGAAATCCTAAAAGAACACTGGGTGTGGTGGCTTATGCCTATAAACCCAACACTCTGGGAGGCCGATGTGGGTGGATCAGCTGAGGTCAGGAGTTCGAGACCAGCCTACCCTCTACCAAAAAGCACAAAAAAATTAGCGAGGTGTGATGGCACAAAACTGTGGTCCAACTACTCTGGAGTCTGAGGTGGGAGGATCACTTAAGCCAGGAGGCGAAGGTTGCAGTGAGCCAAGATCACGCCACTGCACTCCAGTTTGGGTGACAGAAGGAAACCCTATTTAAAAAAAAAAAAAGAAGAAGAAGAAAAAAGAAATGCCAAAAGAAAAAAAAAGGAAAGCATTAGTTACACAAAATAAACAGATGCTGATATTCCCAGAATTTAAAGTATAAAGAAACATTATATTACTCAGATTTTTTTCTTTTGAACTATTTCCTTAAGTCAATATCCCAGAGTAAAATTGTTGGCATTCACACACACACACACACACACACACACACACACACACACATTTACATAGTTCTTTGCAGGTGTTGGGAATCCAAATCAAATTCAGGACACATGCTTTGACAAATATTAGAGTATTTATAGTCAGAATTAAACAAAATATCTGAACTCAAACCCACCCAGAACATCATCCATACTGTAATTAATTGCAACACATAAAATAAAAAACAACCTGTGTCCACCAAAGAAATAAAATAAACTTTATAACTCAATATTAAGATGCCATATACAAAGATAAAGATTATGCTGCAAAATTGAAATGTTTATGAAATAATAAGTGAAAATTTTTAAATGCTATGGGTGTTCTAGAACTCTCTATTAGGAATGATTATATGTGGGATAAAGAGGGAAAACAGAGCTCTGTATAAATGTGGATAAAGATTCTAAAGAAGCATAGAGAAATAGAAAATAGTTTGTGTTCAGAATGTGGGAATATGAGATAATTTTATATTACCTATAATGTTATTTAACAATATATATTTTCAAACCTAATGAGGTCTATTGAAATGCACATATGACAAGAATAAGATGTTCCTGGACAACTTACAGCTGTATTACCACTAATTACACTAGAAACGTAATAAATGTGAACTGGATGTCCTAAAAGCACAATCACTTTCTAATAAATGAAATGCCAGTTGCCATTGTCTGGAGGCTGAGAAAAATCATGAAAAAACACATGCCTGAAACCATGTATATTTTTAGTGAAAAGACTATCGTAGAATGTTATTAGATTAACTTTTGTGTGAGTGACTTTAAACTCTTAATTGGATTCCAGGCATGTCAGACATAGGCAAAATGGCTCTAATTGCCTCACTTTTCCTTCTGACGCTTGAGAATAGCCCATATTTAGGCTTTTTAACAACCAAAAGATAGAAAAAGGACAGAAAGAAAAAAATATATATTTGAGCTACAGAACACAGACTGTGAGATAGTTGAGGGCAGTGGGAGGACGACTCTAGGAACTTAGAAAATTCCCCATTCTTCGGTTATTTGTAGAACAGTTTGAAGATACTGCTGCCACCTTGTGGCAATTATATTTTTACTTTTTATTTATAGACAGAATAGTGTAGCTGGAACTAAGACCCTCATGGAATATTTGTAGAACAATTTCCTGATAAACACTAATATCGATGTTTCCGTTTATCACAACAGTGAGGAATACAGGCGACAAAACTAAAAAATATATTTTACGGCCGTGCGCGGCACTTTGGGAATCGCAGCACTTTGGGAATCGCAGCACTTTGGGAGGCCGAGGCAGGTGGATCTCCTGAGGTCAGGAGTTCGAGACCAGCCTGCCCAAAATGGCAAAACCCCATCTGTACTAAAACTACAAAAATTAGCCGGGCGCGGTGGCGGGTCTCTGTAGTACTAGCTACTCTGGAGGCTGAGGCAGGAGAATCGCTTGAACCCGGGAGGCAGAGGTTGCAGTGAGCCGAGATCACGCCATTGCACTCCAGCTTGGGCAACAAGAGCGCAACTCCGTCTCACAAAAAAAAAAAAAAAAAAAAAAAAAAAAAAAGGATGGTGGGCATAAGTAATTAAGACATGGTTTAGAAGAGAAGAATTTGGCTTTAAATTGATTATCAGGAAAAAAATACAACTTTTAATTGGCAGGTCAATAATCCCTCATTCCGAGCTTTCATACATATTGCTTCCTTAGGGAAAAGTGGTTATTAAAAAAAAAAATTGTCCTTTAACCAGCCTGGCCAACATGCTGAAACCCCGTCTCTACTAAAAATACAAAAATTAGCGCTCCTCTATTCCCAGCTACTCGGTAGGCTGAGGCAGGATAATCCCTTGAGCCTGAGAGGCGGAGGTTGCAGTGAGCTGAAATTGCACCACTGCACTCCAGCCTGGAAGACAGAACAAGACCCTGTCTCAAAAAAAAAAAAAAAATTGTCCTTTCTTCCAAATATTCTAATTATAATGCATATGAATAAAATCATCATTGCCGGGCGCGGTGGCTCGCGCCTGTAATCCCAACACTTTGGGAGGCCGAGGCGGGCAGATCACGAGGTCAGGAGATAGAGATCATCCTGGCTAAAGCCGTGAAAACCCGTCTCTACTAAAAATACAAAAAAAAAAAAAAATTAGCCAGGCGTGGTGGCAGGGGCCTGTAGTCCCAGCTACTCTGGAGGTTGAGGCAGGAGAATGGCATGAACCCAGGAGGCAGAGCTTGTAGTGAGTGGAGATTGCACCACTGCACTCCAGCCTGGGCGACAGAGCAAGACTCCATCTCAAAAAAAAAAAAAAAAATCATCATTAAATATTTTTTAAATTTTTCACTATGTATTCATTCATTAAACATTTTCCAGTGTTACAATATTCAACCCTTGGTACAAGCAACAAGAAAAATTATTTCAGCATTTCAAATATCTTTCATAATGTGCGTGCATCCTGGCTCACTGGTGGTTACAATAAACACTAAATAAAAACATCATCTGATTTTCCCAGCTTAACTCTTTGTAGTCAGCACTAAATTCAAGTGTTTCTTTGATGCTAAAGATATACTTGCATTTTCAACATATAAATGAAATAAAAATTACAGTTTCAAAGTCTTTAAAACTCTTCATTAGAAATGTATGCATCATATAAAGTTAGTTTCCTGGAGCAAAGCCTCAGGTGCTCCATGCTGATCATAGCTATGGCCTTCATGGAAGGAAATTATGTGAAACGCTAGAGCTTCAGAGCTAAATCAAACCCTGATGTCTGACTTGTCTAACAAATCAAGCAGAAAAAAAAATCTCAACAAAAAGTGGGCAAAGGACTTGAATAGACAAGTCTCAAAAGAAGACATACAAATGGCCAACAAATATATGAAAAAATGCTCAATATCACTAGTTGTCAGGGAAATGCAAATTAAAACCACAATGAGATACCACCTTACTCCTGCAAGAATGGCCATAATTTAAAAAATCAAAAAATAGTAAATGTTGGCATGTATATGGTGAAAAGGGAGCACTTTACACTGCTGGTGAGAATGTAAACTAGTACAACCACAATGGAAAACAGTATGGAGACTCCTTAAAGAACTAAAAGTAGAACTACCATTTGATCCAGCAATCCCACTACTGGGTATCTACCCAGAGGAAAAGAAGTCATTATATGGAAGATACTCGCACATACATGTTTATAGCAGAACAATTGGCAATTGCAAAAATATGGAACCGGCCTAAACGCCCATCAACAAACAATTGAATAAAGAAAATGTCATATATGTATATATATATATATATATATATATATATATATATATATATATATATGTGGACACAAAGACATGAGAACGATATAATGGACTTTGGAGACTCAGGGGGAAGATTGGGAGGAGGTGATGGATAAAAGACTACACATTTGGTACAGCGTACACTGCTTGGGTGATGGGTGCACCAAAAATCTCAGAAATCACAACTAAAAAACTTTTCCATGTAACCAAAAAAACCACCTGTTTCCCAAAAACTATTGAAATAAATTTTTTATCCAGGACCAGATGGATTCACAGCCGGATTCTACCAGAGGTACAAGGAGGAGCTGGTACCATTTCTTCTGAAAGTATTCCAATCAATAGAAAAAGAGGGAATGCTCCCTAACTCATTTTATGAGGCCAGCATCATCCTGATACCAAAGCCTGGCAGAGACAAAACAAAAAAAGAGAATTTTAGACCAATATCCCTGATGAACATCGATGCAAAAATCCTCAATAAAATACTGGCAAACCAAATCCAGCAGCACATCAAAAAGCTTATCCACCATGATCAAGTGGGCTTCATCCCTGGGATGCAAGGCTGGTTCAACATACACAAATCAATAAAAGTAATCCAGCATATAAACAGAACCAAAGACAAAAACCACATGATTATCTCAATAAATGCAGAAAAAGCTTTTGACAAAATTCAACAACCTTCAGGCTAAAAACTCTCAATAAATTAGGTATTGATGGGACGTATCTCAAAATAATAAGAGCTATCTATGACAAACCCACAGCCAATATCATACTGAATGGGCAAAAACTGGAAGCATTCCCTCTGAAAACTGGCACAAGACAGGGATGCCCTCTCTCACCACTCCTATTCAACATAGTGTTGGAAGTTCTGGCCAGGGCAATCAGGCAGAAGAAGGAAATAAAGGGTATTCAATTAGGAAAAGAGGAAATCAAATTGTCCCTGTTTGCAGATGATATGATTGTATATCAAGAAAACCCCATTGTCTCAGCCCAAAATCACCTTAACCTGATAGGCAACTTCAGCAAAGTCTCAGGATACAAAATCAATGTGCAAAAATCACAAACACTCTTATACAACAATAACAGACTAACAGAGAGCCAAATCATGAGTGAGCTCCCATTCACAGTTTCTTCAAAGAAAATAAAATACTTAGGAATCCAACTTACAAGGGACGTGAAGGACCTCTTCAAGGAGAACTACAAACCACTGCTCAATGAAATAAAAGAGGATACAAAGAAATGGAAGAACATTCCATGCTCATGGGTAGGAAGAATCAATATCATGAAAATGGCCATACTGCCCAATTTTTAGATTCAATGCCATCCCCATCAAGCTACCAATGACTTTCTTCACAGAATTGGAAAAAACTACTTTAAACTTCATATGGAACCAAAAAAGAGCCTGCATTGCCAAGTAAATCCTAAGCCAAAAGAACAAGGCATCACGCTACCTGACTTCAAACTATACTACAAGGCTACAGTAACCAAAACAGCATGGTACTGCTACCAAAACAGAGATATAGACCAATGGAACAGAGCAGAGCCATCAGAAATAATGCCACATATCTACAATTGTCTGATCTTTGACAAACCTGACAAAAACGAGAAATGGGGAAAGGATTCCCTATTTAATAAATGGTGCTGGGAAAACTGGCTAGCCATATGTAGAAAGCTGAAACTGGATCCTTCCTTACACCTTATACAAATATTAATTCAAGATGGATTAAAGACTTAAATGTTAGACCTAAAACCATAAAAACCCTAGAAGAAAACCTAGGCAATACCATTCAGGACATAGGCCTGGGCAAGGACTTCAGGTCTAAAACACCAAAAGCAATGGCAACAAAAGACAAAATTGACAGATAGGATCTAATTAAACTGAAGAGCTTCTGCACAGCGAAAGAAACTATCATCAGAGTGAACAGGCAACCTACAGAATGGGAGAAAAATTTTGCAATCTACTCATCTGACAAAGGGCTAATATCCAGAATCTACAATGAACTCAAACAAATTTACAAGAAAAAACAAACAACCCCATCAACAAGTGGGCGGAGGATGTGAACAGACACTTCTCAAAAGAAGACGTTTATGCAGGGAAAAGACACATGAAAAAATGCTCATCATCACTTGCCATCAGAGAAATGCAAATCAAAACCACAATGAGATACCATCTCACACCAGTTAGAATGGCAATCATTAAAAAGTCAGGAAACAACAGGTGCTGGAGAGGATGTGGAGAAATAGGAACACTTTTACACTGTTGGTGGGACTGTAAACTAGTTCAAGCATTGTGGAAGACAGTGTGGCGATTCCTCAGGGATCTAGAACTAGAAATACCATTTGACCCAGCCATCCCATTACTGGGTATATACCCAAAGGAATATAAATCATGCTGCTATAAAGACACATGCACACGTATGTTTATTGCGGCACTATTCACAATAGCAAAGACTTGGAATCAACACAAATGCCCATCAGTGATAGACTGGATTAAGAAAATGTGGCACATATACACCATGGAATACTATGCAGCCATAAAAAATGATGAGTTCATGTCCTTTGTAGGGACATGGATGAAGCTGGAAACCATTCTCTGCAAATTATCACAAGGACAAAAAACCAAACACCGCATGTTCTCACTCATAGGTGGGAATTGAACAATGAGAACACATGGACACAGGAAGGGGAACATGACACACTGGGGCCTGTTATGGGGTGGGGGGAGGGGGGAGGGATAGCATTAGGAGATATACCTAATGTTAAGTGAAGAGTTAATGGGTGCAGCACACCAACATGGCACATGTATACATATGGAACAAACCTGCACTTTGTGCACATGTACCCTAAAACTTAGAGTATGATAAAAATAAAAAAGTAAATTAAAAAATTTTTTTTAAAATAAATTTTTTAGAAAGGTAAAAAGAATAAATAAATATTTTTATTTAAATAAATAAGCTTCATAATATCTAGTATTGCACTGATTTAGACATTTAATTTCTAAAAATGGAGATTATTCTTTTTTCCCCATTTGTGGGTAGGCAGGGATAATGAAGATTGTTCTTATCATTAAAAATGACTAATGGATTTTAAAAGTACTAAAATGTTTAAAACCTGCAAAATATTTCATCCAAGCGGCAGAGAACAAATAGGCCACAGGATGGACTTTAAGGAATAACATGAGGATTAGTTGCAGGGGAGTTAAGAGAATAAAGTTACTTTATTATTATGCTCTATCAAGTTCCACTTTTCATCTATAATGAATACAATATTTTTATTCACTTCCATTCAGAAATTCCACTTCTAGGTAAATACCCCAAAACAAACTATTGCACATGTACCCAATGAGATTTGTCAAGAACACTCATTGAAACTTCTTTTACAACAGTAAAAAATTGGAAAACAGAATAGGCAAGCAATATATTAAAATATAGGAGACTACAGAGCATGTAAAATGAATGTATTAGTGCAACAGTAGTAATATAGATACATATCCTAGACATTGTTGAATAATGGAAACATTTGTTAGAAACATTTGTTAAGTAACGAAAACAATGTTAGAACATTGTGATCTCACCCCAGGGACGCCTCCTAGTGATTGTTGAGGTTGAGGGAAGAAAACAAAACTGAACCTACTTGGCCCAGCCCCTTCTATGAATCTTGCTGCCTGCAAAGAGGAAGGACACATTCTGGTCTATTCCTTATGCCATTCATTTCATAAAGTAGACTCTGGCATGGTTGGGGGTCTGCCAGGTCCAGGTAGTCTAGGACTTGATGAGTCAGTCAATTTCATTCTAGGGCTCAGTACTAGGAACAAAGTACTTGCCTGCAGATGCCATATCTTCCAATCAACTTTATGAATAATAAAGGTAAACTTTGCTTTCCTATTAGCAGACTATTCTTTCATATCTCAACTGCTTTAAAATTGGCAGGAAACAGAGGTGTCATTTATTGAGCCTCCTCACATAGCCTGACATTCTACAATTATTATAATAGCCATAGTATGTATTTAGTGACTAATACTGACTTTAACATTTTTAATGTATTTTATTATGTAATTTACATTTCAGTCTTTCCCTAAAATTTTATGTTTTTCTCCTTTGTGTACTCTTTGTACATTTTTGTGCATTTATACATCGTGATAGAGATTCATCTTGTACTTAATGCAACCAATTACTATATGAGGCAGGACATTTTTCACTTATATGTAGCTAAATTTATTTTATAAAAGCAATTATGATAGCATATATAAAAGTGACCTTACAATTCAATTTTTAAATAAAGCACTTACACAACTAGCAAGTGCTTCAAGCACTTCTTTAAAGAGTCTCTTAGAGCAGTCCAGCTTTTTAGGAACTAGCTTTGAAGTTTTTAGATGACTATTAGAAAAAAGTTGGAAGCACTTCAAACTCAGAACATAATGGTAGTAATAGAAGTAAAGACGCTGAAGTACATGAGTTTCCATCACCATCAAAAATTTTTGCATGATTTTAACAGAGCTTTATTATTGAATTAATACATCTCACTCTGTAGGTGCCATAAATTATTTCTCTTTAGAGTTATGATCTAGTCAAAGTAGACACTGACATTCCAAAAACAATTAAGTATATACTCAAGCAGGCAGCTGTTTTGATTTTTAAGGTTTGATTTTTGGATAGCATAGTATAGATAGATTTTGGCTAGATATGTACAGTGCTAGACCTCTGAAAGTAAATGTTTGACATTTTGCAGTTGAATGAAAGAAGAAAAGGAATAAGCAAAATATAATCACTGATTTTTAATTCCTAAAGCATCCTGTACCTTAGGTTATCCAGTTTCAATTTTGAACAACTTCCCTAAATTTTGGTACTTTAACCCAACACAGAGGTCTTGTTAGAGAGCACTGATAATTAAATGATTTTTGGTAACAGTTCCTTGCCAATTATTTTTAACAAATTTTATGGTAAATTTTAGTTATCATGATGATAAATTATTGTTAGTATTTGTAGATGGTGATATAGTAAGAAATATGCAAAAAAAAAGCTTACACTGCAAATTGGAAATCAGTAAGAGTAGTCTCAAGTAAAAAGTTTGGAACAGGAAAAAAAATTATTTTGATGAGTTGATTTTTATCCCTGAATAGGCAGAATGTTCAAATAGGTTGGTTCCCAATTTCGAAGAGAACATGGCCATATAATCCAAGAGAGAGACAAGTGGCTTAGAGTAGTTAAAGAGGAATTGTACCAACGCATGTAGGACAAGAGGTAGTTGTCTTAAGGTAATCTGAGGTGGCATCATTCGTGGTGATTATGAGAGAACAACCTTCTTTTACTGTAACTACTTAGGTAGGAAATTACATTGTATATCTATTATGAGTGTGATTAATTTTGCAAGACCATTTACATGTATGTTTATGAGGGGGTAGTATAGGATGAGGAGCTGGAGAAGCACTAGCAAGTCATCAGAAAATTCTACGCAGGCCAGGTGCGGTGGCTCACGCCTGTAATCCCAGCACTTTGGGAGGCTAAGGCGGGCAGATCACCTGAAGTCAGGAGTTCAAGACCAGCCTGATCAACATGGAGAAACCCCATCTCTACTAAAAAAAAAAAAAAATACAAAATTAGCCAGGTGTGGTGGCACATGCCTGTAATCCCAGCTACTTGGGAGGCTGAAGCAGGAGAATCGCTTGAACCTGGGAGGTGGAGGTTGCAGTGAGCCGAGATCGTGCCACCGCACTCCAGCCTGGGCAACAAGAGCAAGACTCCATCTCAAAAAAAAGGAAAAAGAAAAAGAAAATTCTATCCAAGCATGCAGATTTGAACCATGTAGTCATTATTGTGGATTAAGGATGGAAAGCCTGTAGCAGATTCAATTTCTTGGAATGATAAAATGCTAACTTTGTCATGCAAAATTGTTACTCAGAGCTTAAGAGTTTGAAATTAATCATGGGGGCCAGAGGCTGCTTCACCATAAAGTGATTAGGCAATTGCACACAATCTAACATATATAAGACAGTCTTGATAGCTACTGAACTAGACTACATAACTAGACAAACATAAGCTTTCCACATAAGCTTTCCACTAAAGAATGTGAGTGACATAGCCCTTGCAAATGGACACATGCTTTTTTGCTGTCCTGGAGGGGCAGTGAATAAACCGTTCAAATGTGCATGCATTTCAGATTTGCAACTTCTAAAGCAAAAGCTTTGTATTATTGAAAATATGAAAGGCTTTGAATAGTTCTTATCTGCAGGAGTAGTTAATCAAACCTCCTTTCTCCTGAATGTATTTCTCAGACTAAAACAATGGGACAAAAAGCAACTCAACCAACTCAGTCATCCCCTAATGAGCACTGGTCACACATACAATTTTTACCCCAGCACTCCAAGCCAGAACTAAATCATTATGTTAGTTGATAGCTGCTGTACGTCACTATTAGTACCACAGAGTAATTAAATGTCACCTACCTTCCTGTGGTTAGTGACATTTTGTGTCTAGGGATATAACAAGGACAGAGAATTTGAATCAGACCATGCAAAGTATCAAAGCAGAAGACTTTGGAAGAATCCTCCCAGAATCATTGTGATTTTTTTCAGGGCTGTTTTTTCTGTTTTGTATTGTTTTGTTTTGTTGAGACAGGGTCTCACTCTGTCACCCAGGCTAGAGCGGAGTGGTGCGATCTTGGCTCACTGCAACCTCTGCCTCCCAGGCCCAAGCAATCTTCCCACCTCAGCCTCCTGAGTAGCTGAGACTACAGGCATGCACCACTATGCCCGGCTTATTTTTTTAATTTTGTGTAGAGACGAGGTCTCATTATATTGCCTAGGCTGGTCTGGAACTTCTGGGCTCAAGCAGTCCTCCTGCCTCAGCCTCTCAAAGTGTTGGGATTACAGGTGTGAGCCCCTATGCCTGGCCTCAGGGCTGCTTTTGTATTCTGTGGATAGAGATTTGAGAGCTAGGGTTAGAAAAAGAATATGGAAGAGCTTGGCACCATGAAAGTTTTGCATGATTACAACCATGTTTTAGAAAGCTCTCTGCAGGCTATGCAAAGGAAGGATTGGAGAAAGAATTAACCAGAACTGGGGAAAATACTTTGGAGGTCATTATAATAGGATGGTTGAGAGGTAATAAAAGACTGAACTACAAAAATAAAACTGGGAATCAAGAGGAGTAACATGAAGACCTGTAAGTAGAGCTCATTGATCTTGCTTGATATCTCATTTTGAGCAGAACTATAGGGTAAAGAGCCAGACCACCAAGGGCTGAGGTATAAACAGGAAAAGACAAAAACGGACACAGTTAAAAATATGCTTCTTTTTTGAGAGCTTTGTTGGAATGAGATCAGGCAATATCTGTCATCCATCCATTCCTTTATCCAATACATATTTGAGAATCTGCAAATGTGCTAGGTACTGTGCTATATCCTGTCCATCATATAGTGATGCCCCAAGACCATCAGGGTTTCCCTGGTCATGGAGATTGCATTCCGAGACAAAGCATGTATGCAAACACACAGAGACTGGCAATTGCCAAGGAGAAAACAAGGTAATGAAATAGAGGGTGGGAGGAGGGGTAGGGAAACCTTTGCTAGGTTGGACAGGAAAGGCCTCTAGGAGGTGGTGACAGCTATACTGAGACCTAAAAAATGAGGAAGATGGCCAGGCGTGGTGGCTCACGCCTGTAATCCCAGCACTTTGGGAGGCCGAGGTAGGCGGATCACGAGATCAAGAGATTTAGACCATCCTGGCCAACATAGTGAAACTCCGTCTCTACTAAAAATACAAAACTTAGCTGGGCATGGTGGCGCGCATCTGTAGCCCCAGCTGCTCAGAACGCTGACGCAGGAGAATTGCTTGAACCCAGGAGGCAGAGGTTGCAGTGAACCGAGACTGCGCCACTGCACTCCAGTCTGGGCGACAGAGAGAGACTCTGTCTCAAAAAATAAAAAATAAAAATAAGTGAGGAAGAGGTGAGCATGTGAGGTGAAAGGCAATGCAAAGACCCTGACATGAGAGCAAGCTTTCCCTATTTGAGAAAGTCAAAGGAGATGCATGTGACTGGACCATATAGAAAAGAGACAGTGGCTGGAGTTGAGCTTGGAGAGGTAGGCAGGTCCAGATCATACAGGGCCCTGTAGACCCTGGTAAAGAGTTTCCATTTTATTCTAAGCACAATGTGCTTGGAACCACTGGAATGTTTTGCCAGGATAAACAGATGATTTGATTTATGGTTGTTTTTTTAAAAAAAGACTACAACCAGAACAAGTTTTGATGTTATCATCAGCTCTGACCCTAAGAACCCAGGCCAAATTAAGACCTTTGGCATCCTCAGTGCTGAAAATGTTATGGCCTTCATCAACCCATATGTAAATACATATTTAGAAAACAAGTGTGAGGTCATTTTACATATTTCTGGTGCTCCCGTGAGGATTTTGTTTGTTTTTTGGGTTTTTGTTGTTGTTGTTGTTGTTGTTTTAATTCCAAATTTCAGAATAATTTCAAAACGCTCCCTCATGTTTTCAGTGCCCTTTCTGTTGCTGGTGTCCTAAGCGTATGCTTAGTGCCTAATGAATAATCGGGCCCTCATTTGGACCACCCACTTAATAAGGTTACCCCAAGCACTGGAAACCCTTGTGAGCTGAGTCTAGAGATAAACTGTCACTTTAGCACTTTCCCTACAGAAAGACTAGCAGGGGATTGAAAAACAAGTTAGTTAAGGTCCCGCTCAGGCCTTCCTTTGGGAGCGGGTCATTTCCTGATGAGGGAACCTCATCCCAGCCAGACTGAGAGCTCCTCGGGGGCAGCTCTGCAGCTCTATCTTTGCATCCTCTGCTTTAGTCCAGCAAGAAGCACACAGCTTCCAACTAAGAAAAAAAAATTACCTACACTCTCCAGTGTTTATGGAATTACTTTATTTAAAATCTACTCCTAGTTATAACAGTGTATCTTAAGAAGTAACTAAATTAGCTATAGAAAAGGAAAATGTGAGCCATTCTAATCAAAAACAAGGCTTGAAGGAACAATACTGACAATCGTACGTTCAAACAAACTGCAAATTACATGGATCTTTGAAATGAAAAATAACATAGAACACAGTGAGTAAACGAAAACTGCATGGATTAATAAGCTCTGTAATGAACAAGAGATTTTTGTTTGGTTACCTGCTATAATCTCAGAAATAAAACAGTATCCAGCACATAGGAAGCACTCAGTCGATATTTGTTTAGTGAATAAATGTGCTGGCTAGGCGTGGTGGCTCACGCCTGTAACCCCAGCACTTTGGGAGGCAGAGGCGGGCAGATCGCCTGAGGTCAGGAGTTCCAGACCGGCCTGGCCAACATGGTGAAACCCCATCTCTACTAAAAAACTACAAAAATTAGCTGGGTGTGGTAGCAGGCACCTGTAATCCCATTACTTGGTAAGCTTAGGCAGGAGAATCGCTTGAACCCGAGATGCAGAGGTTGCAGTGAGCCGAGATTGCACCACTGCACTCCAGCCTGGGCAACAAAGGGAAACTCCGTCTCAAAAAATTAAATAAATAAAATAAAAATGTGCTGTCCTCATTAGAAAAAGAAATAAAGGAATATAATTACTGTATTATTCTATTAAAAGTTTATTCAAATTTTTTTTACTTGTTCTAATTATAGAACTGAAAAAAATCTCTAATGCAGATGTAAGTAATTTATTTATGTAGACCACTGCCAAATAGTGATATTTTAATCCCATCAGGGATAGAGAACAGCAAATTGTTCTTTCTCTCATGACTTGAGCTTATTCTGTTGACCTGTAGTTCTGCAATACTGGAGAAGCTCGAAATAGAAAATCCTGTGTATATATATGACATTTGATTCCCTCCAGGGAAATAAACTTATTTCCCTTGTTTAATATTTCTTAGTGAATTATTAACGATTGTTTGTTTCTCAGTGATGGCTTTCTCTAGCTCTATGGATACTCCCTCTCAGTGATGTGAAGACAAATAAAATACTAATAGAAAAAAACACATTTAAATAATGCAAGAATCTTCAAGTAGCATAATGCTGGAGCAATATTAGCTATGGCAACATACTTTCTCAGGCAGGAATTCATTCAGTTGAGTTTTATAAACACTTATTTGGAGACTGCTATGTGGTAAGCAACATGATAGACACTGAAAGTATGAAGTTTAAAAGGACATAGAGTGTCCTCAAGCATCTCAGTCTTTTCGTAAACTAGCCTAGGTGCAGACTATTCTGTTTTCGAAGACTTGTATTCATCTATTCATTTATTTAACAAATACTTATTAAATATCTACTAAGTGCCAATTTTTCAGCTATATCTTGGGAATATAATCACAACTCCTGAAGGTCAGGGAGCTCCTAGTTCCCCACAGGAGATTTCATAAATTAAAATGCCCTTGTGTTTTGGGACTAAAGAATGTGACGGGGAAAGAAATCATTATCTTCTGAAGTATTATTACACACCAGGCACATTTAGAAGGACATTGCTAACCATGGTTTCTAAATATCTTCTCACTCTACTCCTGCTTATTCTTTTTCACCTTGTTTTATTTTTCTTCATCTTCACCTGATGTCATCACTGCTCCAACCCCAGCTCTGAGAGGTAGCTGGCACATAGCTGGTTATTGGTAGTCATTGCATGAATAAACCTAAAAGATAGGAATTCTGGTTTTACAAAAGAGACCAAGACTTATAACTTAAATGATTTACTGCTCGTGATTGTGCAACTTTTAAGTCACAAATCCGGGATTTAAACCTAGGTGTGAAGGCAAAGCCCATGTTCCTTCTGCAAGCGCTCCTCTAAATGTATGTCTTCACAGAGCTATTAACCCCTCTTTTTTTGTTTAACACTGTTATGTAAAAAGAAAAAAAAACTGAGCTGGCAGTTACAGAAAAGTTATTGCCTTCAAGAGCCTGACAGTCTAGTTAGGAAGCAAAATATCTAGAAATCCAACAAGTGCAAAGCAGTGTCTAGATAAGGAGGAAAACTCACAGGCAGTAATAGGAGAGGAGGGTGAGCTCGGCCTGGTGCTGGGCTGATGAGCACTTTGACTTGGCAGGAGGTCTGTTGTCTGTGGAACAAGATAAGTAAATTGCTTGTACAACCCTTCTCTCCAATCATTGAATCTGAATCCCTGTTACCATTTAATGCCTGAAAATAGTAGATTCTTTTACCTTTTAGCATAGAGGAGATGGTGGAAGGTGACAGAAGAAAGGCACATTTTGAAGGGAGTGTGGAGAGTTTGTGGGCTAAGAGATGAAGAGGTAGGAAGCTGGCATGGCGGCTCATACGTGTAATCCCAGTGCTTTGGGAGGCAGAGCCCAGCTGACAGCTTGAGGCCAGGAGTTGGAGACCAGTCTGGACAACATAGTGAGATCCCATCTCTTAAAAAAAAAAAATAGCGGAGCGTGCTGGCGCACGACCAAAGCCCTAGCTACTCTGGAGGCTAAGGTGGGAGGACTACTTGACTCCAGGAGTTCGACGTTACAATGAGCTATCAGCATGCCACTGCACTTTAGCCTGAGTGACAGAGCCAGAGGCTGTCTCTGAAAAGAAGAAGAAAAGACAGAGAAAGACACTTGGAGGAATTGAGATTGTTTTCCGTAGGAAAGAGAAAAGGTATGCGGGTGGGAGACGATGAGGTGAGGAGCTAACTTCAAGAAATCTCATCCAGAAGTTAGTGGAGTGCCCTTAACACTTAATTGGGAAATGTCTTCAGTTTCCTGCACTTGAAGGATTGTTGTCTCTTCCTGGAAGAGAGGATTTAGATTTATTCTCCTGGGGAACAAACGATGGAATCAAAGGCTAAAAGCCTGGCGGAAACACATTTCTACTCAATACAAAGAATTTAAAAGGAGCTACACGCACTGCCTCAGGCGGTGGTGAGCCTGTTTCAGAGGCCGGCTGCTTCCTGAGGAACCAGCCCCTCGGGGCTTAACGCCCTGATCCCGGGTCGCTGGCCGGGGGCGGAGACGGGGACAGCGAGCTGAGTGTGCGAGCGCCAGGGGTTCCAGCTGCACGTCCCAGGCTCTCCAGCGCGCGGCAGGCCGGGGCGGGACGAGGAGAGCTGCGGGGACAACGCCTGTGGCTGGGTCCGGAGGTGCGGGTGCGGCGCGGGACAAGCGGGCAGCATGCTCAGGGCGGTCGGGAGCCTACTGCGCCTTGGCCGCGGGCTAACAGTCCGCTGCGGCCCCGGGGCGCCTCTCGAGGCCACGCGATGGCCTGCACCGGCTCTTCCGCCCCGGGGTCTCCCCTGCTACTCCAGCGGCGGGGCCCCCAGCAATTCTGGGCCCCAAGGTCACGGTGAGCCAGGGCTCCGACGGCGAGGTCCTGGGAGGGAGGAGGTTGCGGGAGGGCAGCGAGGGGCCGGCCCGGGAGTCGGCTTGAGGGCGCGCTGATCCTCTGTGCCGGTGCGTCAGTTCTCGCGTCCATCTGGGTTGCTTTCGCTGCAGGGGAGATTCACCGAGTCCCCACGCAGCGCAGGCCTTCGCAGTTCGACAAGAAAATCCTGCTGTGGACAGGCTGTTTCAAATCGATGGAGGAGATCCCGCCTCGGATCCCGTAAGTGTGGCGACCGCCGCGCGAAGGAGAGTCGGTCCCCGGCCGCAAGGGTGCGGGGTGACCCACCTTCCGACCGCGGCCACCTAGGAGCGAAAGCGGCCGCAGTGCCAACACTTCGCAATATCACCCACCACACACGGAGTTTACCCACACACACACCCCGCCTCCAGTGTGTCAAGAGTCAGTTAAGCTTACAGGGAGATTGCAGAAGGTGGGTGAAAACTGAGGTTCAGGGGACACTTCCAGCATCGCCAAGATTGCCGGTCCCCAGCAAGCTCCGAACAGGGAGGCAGTGGGGCTCTTGTGCCAAACAGGCCACGGTCCTCGCGAGCATCCGGATGGCTGCCGGGACGCCAGACCGCAATCCAGGCTTTGGCCGGGGGCGTCCCCCTACCCCACCCAAGGAAGGGCTTCTCTGATCTTGGCTGGCGGGGCGGCTGGGCGGGGGGGGGTCTCTGGAAAAAAGACGCATCCATGCGGCTTCCTCTTCTGGGGCAGGAGACGCCTGGCGGACGCGTTTCTGCAGCCCTCTAGGCTCCGGGTTTACTCAGGGTGGGACGCGCGGGAGTGTCAGCACTGTGGGCCTCTTCAGCATGCTAAACCCACCAAGACAGATGATAAAACTCAAGCTAATAACTCCCCCTCTAAGGTAATGTAACCTGTAAAATAAATGCTAATAATAAGTAAATGTAACCTGTAAAAAAATCTTTCCAAAGTTTCTGTTTCTGCCAAGCCCAAAAACCTTAGCAGCATTTTTACAAGGGATTGGGTAAAAAAGAGAAGGACGGAAACTAAAAATAAAATCAATCTACTACTTTTTAAGTTTATCTTTTAAAAATAAAAGACTAAAACCATAACGTGAAAGAAGGATTTTAGATATTCTGTATATTTGTACAATGTAATGAATGCCTATTAGAATGGATAATGGAAACTGGGCCTATATTTCTGTTTTTCACATGGTGCCTGCCATGTTATTGTTTATAAACAATTGCAGTTTATCAGTTACCAAAGCATCTCAGATAGATAGGGGGCGGGGTGGGAGAACATGGCAGGAAATGTACACTCAATAATGAATTCTGAAGCATTTTCGTTCTTTTATTGGAGCAAGTCACTAAATGAGAAATGGACATGGAATTTGAAATAACACTGCATTTGAATCCGTTTTCAGTATTTATTCAACTACAGAGGCACTTTCTAAGATTGTTTTTCCTCGAGATCTATAGACTCCAAACTACAGACTTAGCTGAAAGCAAAAGTTAGCCTCAGAAAAGTCTTTATCATCATAAGCTCTGGTTATCAAATTTTAATTGATGCCTGAAAATTTAATACTATAAATGCCAAAGAAGTAAAAAAAAATTAAAATAAATAAGCCACCACCCTCAATTGGTTTGAATTTTTATTTCTAGTGGCCTAACCGAGTAATCAAGAGTGTAAAGAACCAACATTATTGTATATTGTTTGTCAAGAAAACCTATGCCCAGTATTGCATTTAACATAGCTGTATTTGTGAACAGACTCATTTTACAGAAATAATTTAATTTCCCCAAGATCATAGTCAAAAGATGTATTATAAACAGGAGCATTTCACTAAGAACAAGATGCCTATAAAAAGCATTGCAGTTTTGCATTGAAAACATAAAAGTATTTGAGTATTTTTCATTTTATTATTTTTCTATAATTTTTTAAGCATTATTATTTAAGAGAGATATTCCTGTTAAGCTAAGTGTCACACTTACAATGTAAACAGCTTTTACCCTTTAATGGACATATAATGAACAAGTGACCTATAATTTTTGTATCATACACTAATTATGTTTAATAATAACTGTACTTTGTCTTGTTTTTCTCAGGGCTAAACTAATTTGTTATAATAGATTAAAGCCAAATGGCTGGGTAAAAAAGATCAGAGCTTCTAGGTTCCATCTGGAACAAAAGTTAGCAGCAAATATAATCTAATAATTTCTCCATACTCACTAATTGGACCTGTTTGCAACTAACATCTTAAAACTTACATCACTCTGCCTAAAATCTAAAGAAAATAGGCTAGATAGGAGTTTTCTGTAGTCTTTTAACCAGTGGAAAATTGAAAAACTTTTCTGTTTTTAAGAGAAAATGCAACCTTGTCTTTCTGGATTTTTTTTTTCAATGTAACTACACTCTATTTAAACTTCACACAGAGAGGAAAGAATACCAATGAATATATTATAATGAATGAAATTCTTTAAATATGCATATTTATAATCTGCCACTTCATATCATTGAAAATTGTTAAAGTTTATTTCAACGTAAAAGTCCCACAGGCATGATGCCTTTTGTATTACTACTTTGTAAGTAGTATTATTAAAATCTTGGACAACATGCATAAAACTATGAATGAATATCAAGAATTTAAGTATATCAAATTTCAGACTAATAATAACATGAAAATGAAGGTCTCTTTTATCTTTTTCCTTGGCAAATTACTGTGATTTTGATCACATTTAAAAAAAAATTATTGCAAAAGCCATGAAGGGAACATTTTTCTAACAGACATTCTCACAAACTGGATAATAGTGTGTCTTTTGGGGGTAGCATGTGAAGGGACAAGAGATTGGGAGGCGAGTGAAAAAAACAAAATGATAAAAATGAGTTTTAAAAAAAAAACTGTTCAAATGGAAAACAAAGCCTACTTTACAAAGAGGCTAAATAATTGCAAGTCATCGACATACATATGCTTTAACTCTTCTTTTACCCCACTTAGTGAATAAAAACAATGGAGAGTCAAGTTAGCATCTCTAGTAGTTATATTTTGAGGAATTAGAAACTAATATTCTATACAGTGGTTTCATAATGGCTAACATTAATTTAAGATCTGAATAAATACTTGTTAATTTGAAATTGGTAAAAATAACTAGCTAGCATTTCAAGTCTTTCACATGAAAATGTCACCAAATGCAGTTTGCATTCAGGGAATTTTTTGGAATGTTTACATGGCAAATTATCTATCATGCCTGTCAGAAAACCATATTACTTTTACATATTTAACAAAATACACATCTTCGTTTAGGCCAGAAATGATAGACACCGCAAGAAACAAAGCTCGAGTGAAAGCTTGTTACATAATGATTGGACTCACAATTATCGCCTGCTTTGCTGTGATAGTGTCAGCCAAAAGGGTGAGTATCTCCTTTAAAGGGCAAGTCAGTTAAAAGGGTAAGTACCTCTTTTTAAGTACCTCCCTAAAAGAGTATCTCACCAAAAGGGTGAGTACCTCCTTAGTCAGCCCAAAGGGTGAATTTTAAGAAATGTCATGGACATTGTTCTCGATTCAGGATTACTGCTGTTTTTTAATATAAGAACAATTTTGTCTTTGAGACTTGAAGTCATATATATATATATATGTGTGTGTGTGTATGTATACGTATATATACGTGTATATACGTGTATGTATACGTATATGTACGTGTATATACGTATATGTATGCGTATATATACACGTGTATATATACGTACGTACGTATATATATGTACATATACGTATATATATATACGTATATATACGTATATATATACGTATATGTACGTATATATATACGTATATGTACGTATATATACGTATATATACGTATATATACGTACATACGTATATATAGATATGTGTATATATACGTATATATACATGTGTATATATATACATATATACACATATATGTATATATACGTATATATACGTATATATACACATGTATATATACATATATACGTATATGTGTATATATACGTATATGTGTATATATACGTATATATACACATGTATAAGTATATATACGTATATAAGTATATATATGTGTATATATATGTGTATGTGTATATATATATATATATAAAATACTGGAGATAAATTTGTTCATGGAAATTTGAGTCAACAAATTAACACTATATGGCCAGGAGGGACAAATGCTTGTTTTAACTTATAAACAAAACAATTTACACTCTGGTTAAAATCTGCAGAAGATGGAGAACTTTGTTGTTGAAAGTTATCCAGACTAGATCATTCATTAAATCAGGAACCCAATTAGCTATTGCACAGAAATATGAACTAGTTAGAAATGCAAAGCTTGGAAGTGATTGCCAAGGTAATCTAGTTTGTCTGGATCTTTTATGTCAGCCCTTTCCTTGCCTTTCTCAATGTATGGTTTCTGTTTAATACCTCTAGTGAGAAATTAAGAGCTGACTACCCTCTAATTTTGTTTTCTGCCTCCCAAAATCCTTCCATCTACTGGTCACTTTTTACCACAAAGAGCAGCCCCGCAAGTATTTTGACATTTCTAACACATACCTATGAGTATTTGCTTCTTCAGTTTTAACCACTCTAACAACTTCCTTCTACCTTTGAGCTGTCCTCTCAATACACTCCAGTTTTAACAGTGCCCCTCCTCATCGTGGCACCTGCAACTGAAGCCATTAGAGCTGGATTATAACATTTTTGGTTGTGAACACTGGGTTTCAATAGTGCATACACATCATTCAGAATAGTTTGCTTGGCTCCATACATCCTCACTCTCTGGGCGTATTTAGCTAATTACCATTCTGCCCAATTCTGTGATTCTGTCCTTTACTCCTCAGGTGCCCAAGTGTGTCTGAGCCCACTAACTTCACACAGGGATTAGGACTTACAAGCCTACTGATATTATATAAATGTCCTTTCATTCCTATTAACATGGAAACAATCTATGCTTTGAAATTGTTCTCACCAAATGAGAAATTTTGAAATGTTTACTGGACTGAACACTCAAGCATGTAAATAAATAACTTTGATAATATTTTGTTTTTAACCTAACGTTAAATGACTGCCTGCCAAATTGATGATTCTCTAGTTTCTAGGAATATTTTGATGATTAGTGTATTGCCTCATCTACATCAAAAAGATAAACATTAATTAGACAATTTGTTTACTTAGAATCACCCTCTAATAATTTATTTATAATGGCACTTTAATGTTTTTTAATCATAATCACAAGTTTCCAAATGAGACATTAAGACCAATTAAACTTAATATATATTTTATCAGCAAGTTGGCATATTAGAGATCTACTGATGTCATCATTTTATTTTCAATACATATGATTTGAATTGAAGGAAAGATTTTTTCATTTCCTGTTAAAATTCCATATTTCAAATATAATTCTGCTATAAATCAATAGCCAGGGCTTTTCTCTGTGTGAATCTGACACAAAAAGTAGCAACTGAGAATTGAGTTTTATGTATAGCACCAGTTATTGCTCTGTTTCCTCTTCTCCAAAAGTGTGATAGCAAACACTGATTTTAAATCATTAATACACTAAATACTTTTGAGCACCTGAGACATGCCAGGCACTCTGCATGTAGTTATTAGAATATCATGGAATTAAAAGACAGGTATTTTGTAGTAGGGAAAATGGAGAGTGATCAAGTAAACACATAAACTAAAAAGATCTGAGGAATTCTTAGTGCGATGAAGGAGAGGAACAGGATGATAAAATAGTAACACCCCAGGAGAGGCCATTTTTGATGGAGTGGTCAGGGACGTCCTCTCTGAGGAGGATGAGAATAAGCTAGCCATGAGAAGAACGGGGGGAAGGAAAGAACAGCATGTGCAAAGCTTAGAGGTGAGAAAGGGTCTGGTGTGTTAAGAAACAAAAAGGAGCTAGTGTGGGTGGAGTATAATGAGCAAAGAGAAGATGGTGTGAGACAGGGAGAGTCCAGATAGTGTCAGGCCTATGGATCACTGCAAATAGTTCAGGTTTTTAAAAATACACTGGGGATCCAGTGTAGAGTTTTAAGCAAGATAGTGACAAGATTTAAAAATTTTCACTCTCCTCTTTATTCAAAACCCAGTGAAAAGAAAGATCAGGCCGGGCGCGGTGGCTCACGCCTGTAATCCCAGCACTTTGGGAGGCCGAGGCGGGCGGATCACAAGGTCAGGAGATCGAGATCATCCTGGGTAACACGGTGAAGCTCCGTCACTACTAAAAAAAAAAAAATACAAGAAAATTAGCCAGGCATGGTGGCGGGCGCCTGCAGTCCCAGCTATTCGGGAGGCTGACGCAGGAGAATGGCGTGAACCCAGGAGGTGGAGCTTGCAGTGATCCGAGATTGTGCCACTGCACTCCAGCCTGGGCGACAGAGACTCTCTCAAAAAAAAAAAAAAAAAGAAAGATTAGAAATAAGGATCCTACTTAAAATAGCAACAAACAAAAAAGGTAAGGCACGTAAGAATGAAATTAAAAATCATGCAATATCTATATAAAGGCAACTTTTAAACACTACCAGTGGCCACAAGAGAAGGTATAACCTAAGAAATTTTTATTTGGAATAGGAAGACTTGACATTTTAAAGAGAGCGAACTTCTCTAAGTCTATAAAGTTGACATGATTGCAATAAAAATAGCAATAGGATTTGTTTTGGAAGTAGACAAACTAAGTCTAAAATTTATATAGAAAAATAAGCAAAATATACAAGAAAATACTAAAAATAATAGTTCTAAGGGATGACTAGCTCTAAAATATATTAAAACAAAACAACAACAATAATTAAAACTGCAGTACTGACATACAAATAGGCAACTTAATAGAACTGAATTCAAATCACATAAATAACCCACTACATAGGGATTTAATATATGAAATAGTGACTCTGTATATGAGTGGAGAAAGATAAATTAGTCAAGAAATGATATTGGGACATTCCAACTATACTTTCTACATAAAATAAATTGCAGTTGGATATAAGATTTTCACATTAAATGTGAAGTCTTAAAATCACCAAAAGAATATATGAGGGAATTCTTTATAGTGGTTGGGTAGACATTTCTAAATATAGAACAAAACTGAGAAGCTATACAAAAGAAAAGATAGATAAATTTAATCATATAAAATTTAAAATTCTGCTTGGTAAAAAAGTGCCATAAATAAAGTAAAAACACAAATGACAAACTAGGAAAAATACAAAATAGATCACAAACAAAGAGCTAATTTTCTTAAATTATAAGGAGCTCCACTAAATAAAACAGCAACAACCTTTTATTTTAAAAAATGGGTAAAAGATACAAAAAGGCAGAATTTGCAGAAAATAAAATGCACATGCCTCTTAAACACAGGAAAAGAAGTCTAGCCATCCAACTATTTCATGCTGCCTCTTCAGACCTTACACCTCCACAGTCCTCCCCATTGATGACCTTTCCTTCCACCTCACTGAGAGAATTGTAGCAGCCCAAGGAGCAGTTTCCAGTCTTATGACACATAATCCTGTATATTTTGCTTTTCTGCCTATTGTAAATGATCCTTGCTCCAATCTAGAAGCTCTTATTAATTGCGTGGATCCCATTCCATTTTGCCTTTTCAAGGTTTTCATTCCAGGAATTCTCAGGTTTATTTGCTCATCGTTAGTTTTTTTTCTTCTCTACTGTATCATTTTTTATCAAAATATAGAAATGTTTCTACTTCCCTCTTCAAAACCAAAAACAAAACTTCTTTTGGTATAGCTGCATTTCTCTGTGGCAAACCTTTTCAGTAGACCTGTCTATATACACTGTCTCTGATTTCCTGTCTCATTCCGTTTGATCAGGCTCGTGCCTCAAACGCTCCATCAAACTGCTGTTATCAAGGTCACCAATGATACACTCATCTTCATTGACCTATCAGCATTTGACACAGGTGGTCTCCCCACCCCACCCTTTTTTTTTTTTTTTTTTTTTTGGTGGAGGAGGACAGGGTCTCACTCTCACCCAGGCTGGAGTGCAGTGGCATGATCTTGGCTCCCTGCATCCTCTGCCTGCCAGGCTCAAGGGATTCTGCAGGCTCAGCCTCCTAAGTAGCTGGGACCACAGGTGTCAATGACCATGCTGGGCTAATTTTTTTGTATTTTTTTGTAGAAATGAGTTTTTGCCATGCCACCCCGGCTGGCCTCAAACTCCTAAACTCAAAGCGATCCTCCTGCCTTGGCCTCCCAAAGTACTGGGATTACAGGCATGAGCCACTGCATGCATCCAATAAATTGTACTTTGTTTGTGAATGACACAAAAACATTTTCCCTAAAATTTTATTAACATGTATGACATATACCGTATTATATATTTAACATATTTTCATGTAGTAACAATACAATTGAAATGCTTTATTATTATCTACAATTTTGCAATTTTATCTTCATTATAATATTGTAACTGAAAATAAGACACATATTGATACATAGATCCAGTAAAAGAAATACCTCTTTAGCAGTGATTACTAAATGGTGGTGCTAATACTTAATTTTATCCACCAACTATGCCAAAGCTTTTGTTGAAATATGCCCAGTAATTTCTTACCCTCCCTGATGTTCTTCAGCTATTTTATTCTTGCAAAATAATTGGAAGATATAGTAGTTTTGAATTTTGTACCAAATGGTTCAAAACCCCATAAATTGTTTAGAGACTTTATTTAAGCTTACAAAATTATCCATATAAGTATTTAAAGATGCCATGTAATTTTCTGGCCAAAAAAGAAACCATTCTTATTTATTAATATCTATTCTAATGGTATTGAAATGAATGAAAACAGGCATACCTCAGAGATATTGTATGTTCAGTTCCAGACAACCACAATAAACTGAATATTACAATAAACTGAGATACGCAAATTTTTTGGTTTCCCAATGCATATAAAAGTTATGTTTATAGTACACAATGAGTTGTAATCTTTTTGCTGGTGGAAGGTCTTGCTTTGATGTTGATGGCTGCTGACAGATCAGGATGGTGGTTGCTGAAGGTTGGGGTGGCTGTGGCAATTTCTTAAAATAAGATGACAATGAAGTTTGCCATATCAGTTAACTCTTTCTTTCATGAAAGATTTCCATGTAGCATGCAATGCTGTTTGACAGCATTTTCCTCACAGTAGAACTTCTTTCAAAATTGGAGTCAGTTCTCTCAAACCCTACCACTACTTTATTAACTAAGTTTATGTAATATTCTAAATACTTTGTTCTAATTTCACCAATGTTCACATCTTCACCAGCAGTAGTTTCCATCTCAAGAAACCACTTTCTTTGCTATTTGTAAGAAGCAACTCATCTTGTGAAAGTTTTATCATGAGATTATAGCAATTCAATTTTGTTTTCAGGCTCCACTATGAATTCCAGTTCTATTGCTATTTCCACCACATCTGCAGTTACTTCCTCATACTTCCTCCACTGAAGCCTTGAACCCCTCAAAGTTGTCTATGAGGATTGGAATCAGCTTCGTCCAAACTCCTATTAATATTGACCTCTTCCTATGATTCACAAATATTCTTAATGGCATCTAGAATGTTGACTCCTTTCCAGAAGGTTTTCAATTTACTTTGCTCAGATCCATCAGAGGAATCACTATCTATGGTAGCTATAGCCTTACAAAATGTGTTTCTTAAATAACAAGACTTGAAAGTTGAAATGTCACCTTTTTCCATGGGCTGAAGAATGGATGTTGTGTTAGCAGTCATGAAAATATTAATCTCCTTGTAAATATCCATAAGAACTTTTGAGTGATCAGATGCATTGTCACTGAGAAGTAATATTTTGAAAGGAATCTTTTTTTTTCTGAGAAGTAAGTCCCAACAGTGAGCTTAAAGTATTCAGAAAGCCATGTAAGCAGATATGCTGTCACCCAGGCTTCATTATTCCATTCGTGGCACAGGCAGAGTAGATTTACCATAATTCTTAAGAGCCCTAGGATTTTCAGAATGGTAATGAGTATTGGCTTCCACTTAAAGTCATCAGCTGCCAATAGCTCCTAACAAGAGAGTCAGCCTGTCTTTGAAGCTTTAAAACCAGGAATTGACTTGTCTCTATCTCTGAAAGTTCTAGATGGCATTTTCTTCCAATATGAGGCTATTTTGTCTTCATTGAAAAACTGTATTTTAGCATAGACTTCATCAACAATGTTAGCTATAATAGATCTTCTAGATGACTTGCTGTAGCTTCTCTATTAGCACTTGCTGCTTCACCTTGCACTTTTGTTATGGAGACAGCTTCTTTCCTTCAGCCTCATGAACCAACCCCTGCTAGCTTCCAACTTGTCTTCTACTGCTTTCCCACCTCTCTCAGCCTTCACAGAACTGAAGACAGTTAGGGCCTTGCTCCATATTAGGCTTTGGCTTAAAGGAATGCTGCGGCTGGTTTGATCTTCTTTCCAGACCACTAAAACGTTTTTTGTATCAGTAATAAGGCTGTTTCACTTTATTTAGGTGTTCACTGTAGTAGTACTTTTAATTTTCTTCAGTAACTTTTCCTTTGCATTCACAATGTGGTCAGCTGTTTGGCACAAGAGGCCAAGCTTTTGACCTATCTTGGTTTTCAACATGCTTTTCTTCACTAAGCTTAATCATTTCTAGTTTTTTAAAGTGAGAGATGTACAACCCTTCCTTTTACTTGAACATGTAGAGGACATTATAGGGTTATTAATTGGCCTAATTTCAATATTGTTGCATCTCAAGGAATAGGGAGGCCCAAGGAGAGGGAGAGAAATGGGAGACTGGCCAGTGGATGGAGTGGAGAATACATACAATGTTTATCAATTAAGTTAGCCGTCTTATATGGGCATACTTATGGTACCCTAAAATAAGTACAATAGTAACAACAGCAATCACTGATTACAGATTACCATAACAGATGTTATGAAAATGAAAAAGTTTGAAATATTGCAAAAATTAGCAAAATGTGACAGAGACACGAAGTGAGCACATGCTGTTGGAAAAATGGAGCCTATAGACTTGTTCCATGCAAGGTTGCCACAAACCTTCAATTTGAAAAAAACAAAAAAAGAAGAAGAAGAAAGAAAGAAAGTCACAATAAAGCAAAGCACAATAAAATGAGATGTGCCTTTATATTCTTCTGTATTATAGAACTGTCACAGGTTCCTCAAGATATCTCCAACTCCTGACATAGACAGGGATTCTGGATTCTCTATTCCTCAACTCTTCTATTAAATGTTAGCAATTTTTCTTTTTAAAAAAAGATGAAATGTGTTCCTATTGCTTTCTTGACCTCAGTGGACATCGTAGTTCTTATGCTACTTTGAAGACTGTTTATTTAGACTCAGTTTGACACAACGTTTCAATGCTTGGGTGCTGATAAATCTCATTACATTTTGGAGAAGCAGTTGACAATTCTGCTTGATTAGCAAATATTTTCTTCTGCCGAATCAGTGCTGAATCAGTATCTTCCCTCCCTCAGATTCTGCTCAATCTGAGTTCAATCTACGGGAGCTGCTAAAACTATATCTAGGTTGAGAATATCTGGATTATAAAGGAATTTGGTCTCCCTACACTTCAAAGCCACTCCTCTACAGAAATTCTGGCACATAGTAGCCAGTCTCTCCATTCTTCAACCAAGAAAAGAATATTTTTTGCACATAGGGAAATAGTTATAAATGGATATATGAAAAACACTGGAATAGGCCAATGTGGCATTTTTCACTTACCCTTTGTTGGAGAATGCAAACTAGCCATTGTCCTTCCATAAAAATCCTCAGAAGCTCTGAAGTGAGAGCATTGGGAATGAAAATCCTTTATCTTTTATGAAACGTTTTCTTCGCTTGGTTTCCGTGGTACCACACTCACGTAGGTTGTCTCTTGACCACGTCTTCCAAGTTTACTCTGCTGGTTTCTCCTATTCTCCTGGACCTCATAACAGTGGAATCTCCTCATGGATCAGTCTTTAGTCTTTCTGTTCTCTAGCTACACTCACTCCCTTGGGGATCTTACCAAGTCTTCTGGATTTAAATACCTTCTATATTCCAAGGACTCTCAAATTTATATTTCAGCTAATGTCTTCCTTCTGCACTTCAAATTCATATAGTCAGTTGCTTACTTAACATTTCCCTTTGGATGTCTAATGGACATCTCAAACTTAACGTGTCAAAAGTTGAACTCTAGATCTTCCCCCAGACAACCCTGAGCCACCCTTTTCTGTACTGTTTTCCTCCTCTCAGTTGATGTCAACTCTATCTTTCTAGCTGCTCATGGATAAGTCATCAGCAACCCCATTGGCTCCACTTTCAAAATACAGCCAAATTGGAGCACTCCTCAGTATCTCTCCTGAGATACCAATATACATCTATTGCCTGGTTCATTGCAATATCTTCTAAATGGTCCCACCACTGTCCCTCTTGCCTGTCTCCAATTCATTTTTCATTTTTAATAACAATGCATGTACCTTAAAGAAATTGTGGCAGATGGAGATGCAGAAAAGGTTAGCAAGTTCAGGTAAATTTGGGGAAGTAAAAAGGATAGAACTTTGTGGTGAATTCATTGTGGAAGCAGAAAAGAAAATGAAATAAAGAAGTGAAAAGGCCTGGGTTTTTTTGACTTGAGCAAGTAGGTGGATGATGCTGCCATTTATTGAGATGTGTATGGCTAGGGAAAGACTGGTAGGCAGGGGGAACAAAATATGTCAACTCTCTATTTTGGCTATATTAAATGTGAGATGCACACTAGGTATCCATCAATATATATAAAATGTTTATTTATTTTACTAAGGACTTTGTATGTCTCTCAGTTTGAGGACTTATAGCTTTCCTCACTTCTGAAAAAGTCTATGCTGTCATAACTTCAAATATGGCCTCTTTACCCATTCAGTCTGTTCTCTCTTCCCATTATTAACATATGTTAGAACTTCTAATTCTATTCCCTCCTGTGTATTTCTATCTCAAATACAAATTTTTCCAGTTTCCAGAGAGTCACAGTGAGATATATATATATATATACATATATACATATATGTGTGTATATATATATACGTGTATCTATATCTATATATATATATATATATATATATATTTCTTCCCCCCCACAGGCTGTAGAACGACATGAATCCTTAACAAGTTGGAACTTGGCAAAGAAAGCTAAGTGGCGTGAAGAAGCTGCATTGGCTGCACAGGCTAAAGCTAAATGATATTCTAAGTGACAGAGTGTTCACCTGAATACCATCCCTGTCATCAGCAACAGTAGAAGATGGGAAAAATAGAATATTTACCAAAATATCTGCCATGGTTTTATTTTGGTAACAAGAAGCACAATGTCTTTTTTATTTTTATTTTTTAGTAAACTTTTACTGAAGTATACCATGCATTCAAAAAGTGGACAAAAGTGTATATAGTCTGATAGATATTTATGTCGTGAACACCTGTGTAACCACTGCCAAAGTGAAGATGTAGAATATTGGCAACACTTCACAGCCTCATTCCTGCCTTTTCTCATCCATTACCTCCCAAACATAGCAGTTTTTCTGAGTTTCATCACCTTTGATTCATTTTGCCTGTTTTTGAACTTTATATAAATGGATTTATACATTATGCACTTGTGTGTGTGGATTCTTTACCTGACATTAGTTATAAGGTTAATCCACAAATTGTGTGTACCATTAGTTCATCCATTGTCATAGCTGTATTCTGTTGTATAAACATACCACGATTTATTTTGATATTTGGCACAGTTTCTGGCCACTACGTATAATGCTAAAATGAGCACATTGTATATGTCATTAAAAAGAGGTTGAACTAATCATTAAGGGCTCATTAAAATCAAAACTAATTTTCAACCAAAATTTCACTGTATTTAGCAGCTGGGTAGTACCTCTGATTATTCTTTTTATAGTTTGTAACTAGGTGAAATAGGTTGAATTATTAATTCTAAAACCTATTCCTAAAATGGTAAAGTACTAAAAACAGTAATTGTAACAGCAATTTTGAAAATGACAAAAATGTTAGAGAGAACAATGGTATACATTAATGATCCTCAAACTTGCTTAAGCCCTAAAATAACTTTTTAAAATTACATATCTCATCCCTGCACATTTTTAACTTCACATTTGTTATTTTTTTAACCATAAATGTAAGTATTATAAAAGATATAACTTCTGGCATATTGTATAGTTCATGTGCTTTAAGTGTATTTTCCATCATAACCTTGAAGCCACATAATTAGCTCAATCAGTTTGTGGAGGATGTCTGCCTGTCCATTTTGAGGTACAAAGCCAGTTCTTATTGTCAAACTAATGAGCCAAATCAAACTTATACAGTCACACATCATTTAATGATGGGGATACATTCTGAGAAATGCATTGTTAGGTGATTTTATCATTGTACAAACATGACAGAGTATACTTACATAAACCTAGATAGTATATATATTTTTATTTATATGTATTTTTCATATGGAAAACCAAACATCCCAGCACCATTACTGAATTATCAGTCATGTCCCCTACTTGATCTGCAGTGCCAATACCAAGTGCCATATATCAGACTTCTATGTATGCTCCCTATAACCTTGGGGACCACTGTTGTATATGTGGTTCATTCATCTTACACCAAAATGTCATTATGTGGCACATAACTATACTTTCTGTTAGAAAAAGGCTTACTTTGATTTGAAAATGAAAATGTTAATATATATTCCTGTGACAATAATCTCATTTTTGAATCCTAACTCTTAGATAGAGAAGGCATGAAGCATTGTTATGAGTCTGTGTCTTGGATGAACCAAGGCACTGCTGCTTTTTTTTTTAATTTGTAAATTTATACACAATAGATGTACATAAATTCAGGGTACATGAGATAATTTGATATATTCTTATAAGGTGTAAAGATAAAATCAGTGTACTTATCTGTCACCTTAAATATTTGTCTTTATGCTAGAACCATTTGAATGATTCTCTTCTAGCTATTTTGAAATATACAATAGATCACTGTAAACTATAGTCACCCTACTGATCTATCTAACACTAGATCTTACTTCTTCTACCAAACCATATGTTTGTACCTGTTAATCAACTTATCTTCACTGCCCTCTCTCCACCACTCTCTCTGGCCTCTGGTAACCACCTGTCTATGCTGTGTCTTCATGAGACCCACTGTGGCACTGGCTGCTTTCACATTTTGCACAGTGACTCCCTTTGTTTTGCTCTCATGGAACTCCCTCTCTGGAGCTATTAATTCTTAAATTATTCTTTGTCATCCAGAAGGTTTTTGTATCACAAAGCACAGCATGAGTAAGGTTCAGAATGAGAGTGAAGTGCTCTCTTTTTGCACAATAGTGTAAGGTTGGTTATGAGGAGAGGTGAGAAAGGAGAACCGTCAGACCACATTCTTGGGCATATACATTGTAGGAGGGAGTATATATGGGGTTAAAATATCTGGAAATCAATTACCTTAAAATTATACTACTCTTTAAAAGTCTTTTTATACCTTGAGGATTCCTGGAATATTCTAAATATTGAGATACTCAGAGAGAATATCTATAAGAATGAATATGATGATTTCCATTTCTGGTTACATAGAAGATGAGATGTCCAGAGAAAGTCTTCTAGTATTGGACTAAATAATCTGGACAAAATATTTTTTTAAACATCTTTTAAAATACTTGGTTAAACTGTTGGGAAAAGAAGGAAGATCCTTGTCATAGATAGTCATAGATAACAAAGTAAAAATCTAGAGTGTTAATAAGCATATCTGATGCTGCTATTTGCCATGGGCATATCCAGTTATCCTAAGTGGTTATATGCTGGAGAGAATAGTCAAAAACATGAGACCTGTAAAGGCTGAGAGAACATCAACACAAAGGCAGAATCCCAGAAAGGTTACACTATCCATATGGTTGAACTGGAGTTTGGTAGTGATGGGGTGCACATATCAGAGTCCTACCAGACAAATGGAACAATAGGAGATATAATGTCCTATTTCTCTGGTAGAATATATATCATATTCATCCTTATAAATATTCTCTTTGAGCTGTTCAATAATATTTAGAAATTTCAGGAATCTTGAAGGTGTAAAAAGACTTTTAAGGAGTAGCATATTTTTAAGATAATTGAAAGTGTGTGTATACTTACATGTACATATGTATGTATATGTAAAAGATAGAAAGATGATAGATACATAGATAGATAGATAGACAGATAGATAGATTATAGGAATTAGCTTACCTGATTGCAGGGGCTGGCAAATCAGAAATCTGTAGGGCAGGCCAGCAGGCTGAGAATTCTCTGGCAGAAGCTGAAGCTACAGTCCAAAGGCAACATTTTTTTTTTCTTCCTCAGGGAAACCTCAGTTTTATTATTAAGGCCTTTCAACTGATTGGATGACACCTACCCAGATTATCAAAGATACCTCCTTTAATTAGACTTATCTGACTATAGATGCTTACCCAACTACAGAATACTTTCACAGCAACATTTAGATTCATGTTTAATTGGAAACTGGGTATGATAGCCTAGCCAAATTTACACATAAAACCAATCATCGGCTGGGCGCGGTGGCTCACGCCTGTAATCCCAGCACTTTGGGAGGCCGAGGCGGGCGGATCACGAGGTCAGGAGATCGAGACCATCCTGGCTAACATGGTGAAACCCCGTCTCTACTAAAAATACAAAAAAATTAGCCGGGCGCAGTGGCGGGCGCCTGTAGTCCCAGCTACTCAGGAGGCTGAGGCAGGAGAATGGCGTGAACCCGGGAGGCGGAGCTTGCAGTGAGCGGAGATCGCGCCACTGCACTCCAGGCTGGGCGACAGAGCGAGACTCCGTCTCAAAAAAAAAAAAAAAAAAAAAAAAAACCAATCATCACAGTGCTCCAGAGAGAGAGAGACAGAGAAAGAGAGGAGAAATTTACTTATCATCTTGAGATCTAAATGAACAGTAAGAGAGACAGAGTAAAAAAGAGAGAGAAACCTATCATGTTAATATCTTAAAAAAAAAATAGAGGAAAAAAATCTTTAAGAACACTTAACCATGTTTGTTATTACATGTTTTTTGAGACCAGATTTTATGCCACCTGTGTTAACCCCCCCACATAAGTCTACATCAAGTATTTGGTTAAAAGTGCTCACAGCAGAATTTACTGAGGATTTAATGGAAGTGTTCTAAAACCGGATTGTTGTAATGCACAACTGCACAAGTGGGTAAATTTACAAAGAAAATGTACACATAAAATGGGTGAATTTTATGGTATATAAAAATTACAGTGGTATATAGAAATTATATGAAAATAAAACTGCTTTAAAAAGTGACCTGAACAACATACTATGTTTCCAAGGCTGGGACGTGGTAGGTATTCTTATATGTTGCTGTTCTGAATAGAAGATAGTATGACCCTTGCGGATGGAAATTGGACAGTTTCTAGCAAAACTGCATGTTTATGGACCTAACAGTTTACAGTGATTTTCACTGTCATACTATTTGCAATAGCAAAGACTGAAAACAATTTAATTGTCCATCAGTAGAGGATTGATTGAATAAATAATGCTAGGTTCACACAATGGAGTACTGTGCAGATGTGGTAAGAAATGAAGAGCTCTGCATCCTGCTATGGAATGAGCTACAGAATAGAGTTAAGTGAGAAAAGTGCATTGGAGGAAAGCATATGTAGTATTCAGTAAAGGGAGGGGAGCTGTAAATGTATTTATTATTATGTTAAAAAAACAATGGAAGTATAAACCAAGAAAAAGTTTTTAATGTTATATATAGAAGAAAGGAAGAAATAGGTGGAGGAGGGACAGTGATAAAAGTGAAACTTTTCTGCATATAACTTGTTTTATCCTCTTGAACAATGTAAAGGTCATATATTAAATAAAATTGTTAAAAAAAAGTGGTCAACTTTTTTAAAAACTCAAAACCAAAATCGAACAAATAAACCCGTGTATTAAATTGGTAGGATGGCCAGATGGAGAGTAAATATTTCAAGTGATTTAAAAATATTTCTAGTGGTATATACTTGATGTTTAAAAAAGATATCCCCTCCCCATCTCCCAGAAAACATTTTCAGTAAGCAAATTGTGATGATTAATTTTAGGTCTCTACTTGACTAGATTAAGGAATATGCAGATAGCTGTTATAACATTATTTCTGGGTGTATCTGTGAGGGTGTTTCTGGAAGAGATTGACATTTGAATTAGTGGGCTTTTAAAGAAAATGCACCCTCTGTGTAGATAGGAACCATCCAACCAGCTGAGGACTTAAAACAAAAAGGCAGAGGAAAGATGAATTCATTCTCTCTTCTGGAGCTGGCACATCCATCTTCTGTCATTCATTGGTCATCAGACCTCCAGGTTCTCTAGCTTTGGACTCTAAGACTTGCAGAAGCCCCGTGGATTCTAGGGCTTTCACCCTTGCACTGAGAGTTATACCATCAGCTTTCCTGGTTCTGAGGCTTTCAGACTTGGACCAGGCCAGACTACCCACCTTCCTAGTTCTCCAGCTTGGAGATGGCCTATTGTGAGACTTCTCAGCTTCTATAATTGCATAAGCCAATTCCCCTAATAAATCCCTTCTCATGTGTCTATCGTTATTAGTTCTCTCTGGAGAATCCTAATACACATACTATTAGTGATAATATTGGTATTGTTAATATGACAACCATACAAATATATATTACATATATAAAATGATACAGCAAGTGAGTTAAAAGGAAAAAACACACACACATTTTTTGGGCCAGGCGCAGTGACTCACACCTGTAATCCCAGCACTTTGAGGGGCCAAGGCAGGCGGATCACCTGAGGTCAGGAGTTCGAGACCAGCCTGGCCAACATGGTGAAACCCTGTCTCTACTAAAAATACAAAATATTAGCCGGGCATGGTGGCACATGCCTGTAATCCCAGCTACTCAGGAGGCTGAGGCAGGAGAATCGCTTGAACTGGGGAGGCGGAGGATGCAGTGAGCCGAGATTGTGCCATTGCACTCCAGCCTGGGCAACAAGAGGGATACTCTGTCTCCAAAAAAAAAAAAAAAAAAAATGCCAGGCGTGATGGCTCACACCTGTAATCCCAGCATTTTGAGAGGCCGAGGCGAGCAGATTACCTGAGGTTGGGAATTTGAGACCAGCCTGACCAATACAGAGAAACCCCTTCTCTACTAAAACTACAAAATTAGCCGGGCATGGTGGTGCATGCCTGTAATCCCAGCTACTCGGGAAGGTGAGGCAGGAGAATTGCTGGAACCCGGGAGGTGGAGGTTGTGGTGAGCCAAGATTGGTCCACTGCACTCCAGCCTGGGCAACAAAAGCAAAACTCCATCTCAAAAAACAACAACAACAACACATTTTTCCTAGTTCTGTCCATTGATAGCAATGGACAACACAGTAGTAATACGCAGTCCTAGCGCCCAGATCTTGGTTTCTAAATACTATTTCATATTAAAAGAAACCCAGGGCTCCCTCCTGAGTTGGCTTATTCCAGGTCTGGTACATGAAACACACAGGATGGTCCTGGAACATCTGGCCATACAGAAAATAAGGAAGCTAATACAGCTTTGAGGCTATGTCCAAAGACCTCTAGAACCAACCTGACAACAGTGTCACCAGCCAAAAATAGGAACATCTGCAAGAATAGTAACTGGAAAAGGTTGAACCTCTTCAAACAGATTTAAATCTGTGAGTTCAAAATAATAAAACAAAAACAAGAAATCAGGTCACTGTTAGAGAAGGCCAGGGAATCACATTATTTTGAAAATAGTTAAAGGAAAGGAAGAACTGAAATTGTCTCTGTTGCTGATGATGTGATGTTATACATAGAAAGCCCTAAAGCCTCTTCCAAAAAAGCTGTTAAAACTGATAAAGGAATTCAGTAAAGTTGCAGGATACAAAACCAGCAGCATTTCTATAAACTAACTACAAATTATTCAAGGGAGAAATTAAGAAACAACTCCATGTACGATAGCACCAAAAAATACTGAAAGATAAATCAACCAGAGAGGTAAAAGATCTACATGCCAAAAACTATAAATAAAACATGGAGAAATGAAATTGAAGAAGACATAAATAAATGGAAAGATATCCTGTGTTCATGGATTGGAAGAATATTGTTAAAATGTCCATAACTATCCAAAACAATCTACAGATTCAATGCAATCCCTATCAAAAGTCTAATGACATTTTCCACAGAAATAGAAAAAGAAATTCTAAAATTGGTATGGAACCACAGAAGACTCCAGATAGCCAAAGCAATATTGTTTAAAAAGAACAATGCTGGAGGAATCACAATATCTGATTTCAAAATATATTACAAAGCTATAGTAATCAAAATAGCATGGTACTGGCATCAAAACAGACACAACAAGCAGTGGAAAAGAATAGAGAGCCCAGAAATAAACCCACATATCTATATAGTCAATTGATTTTTGACAAAGGTGTCAAGAACACCCAATGGAGAGAGTCTTTCAGTAAATGGTGTTGGAAAAACTGGACATCCACATGCAAAAGAATGAAATAAGACCTTCATCTCACACTATGTAGAAAAATCAACTTGAAATAGATTAAAAACTTAAACATAAGACCTGAGACTGTAAAACTAGTAGAATAAAACAGAGAAAAGCTCTATGACATTGGTATGGGCAATGATTTTTTGGATAAGAACTCCGAAGCACAAGCAACAAAAGAAAAAAGACAAATGTGATTACTTCTGAGAGAGGAGATAAAAAGAGACTAGCTAGGCAGATAGTTAAGGCAAAAAGTTCTTGGCAGAACTTCCCTTCTAACAAAAAGCAGCCAAAGAAATCACTTTTTTTTCTAACGAAGAGCAGCCTGGAAGATTGGGCTGCAAACAGTGATAAGGAAGCTGGAAGCTTGCATGTGGGGAATGTCTGCAACTGCACCAGTAGAAAGGGGTACCTGGGGCCACACATGTCCACCATGGGGGCTCCACCTCCCCCTTTTTTTTTTAGCACGTGCACAGTAGGAAAGCAATGTGGAGTCACTCAGGCAAAGAACCGACAGCATAATAAAAGGTTGGGGTGGGGGATGCCAGAGATTCACATTCTATGCAGATAGCATACCTGGTCCTAACCAGTTTTTTGTGCCCTATGAGATAAGATACTGCCTCCCTACCAACTCACTTATAAAACCCTTGCATTTCACTGCTGAATGGCAACCCTTTTGGGACTGCTCTCTGCAACAAACAGTTGTTCTCTTTTGTCTATTAAACGTCTGCTTCTGCTCTGACCTCACCCTTGGCGTGTGTGCGTCCTTGATTTACTCGGCCATGAGACCAAGAACTTCAGATGCCACCCCAGGTAATGAGGCCATTTCACTTCAAACTAAAAAAAAAATTATCATAGCAAAGAAAACAATCAATAGAGTGAAGAGAAAGCCCATGGATTAGGAGAAAATATGTGCAAATTATATATGTGATACAGAGTTTGTATCCAAAATATATTAGAAACTCAACTCAATAGCAGGAAAAATAAATTACCCAATTAAAAAATGGACAAAGGACCTGATAGACACTTATCCAAAGAAGACATACAAATGGCCAATAGATATATGAAAAAAATGCTTAAAATCACTAATCATAGGGAAATACAAATTAAAATTATAATGATATATTACCTCACATCTGTCAGAATGGCTATTATCAAAAAGATGAAAGATAAGTATTGGTGAGGATGTGGAGAAAAGGCACCTTTTGTACACTGTTGGTAGAATGCAAATATAGCTATTATAGAAAAAAGTACAGACATTTGTCAAAAAATTTCAAATAGAATTACCATATAATCCAGCAATCCCACTTCTGGATATATATCCTAAGGACTTGAAATCAGTATGTCAAAGAGATATCTGCACTTGCATGTTCATTGCAGCATTATTCACAATGGCCATGATATGAAAGCAACCTAATTGCCCATCAAGGAGGAATGAATAAAGAAAATGTGGTAAAATGGAATACTATTCATCCAACAAAAAGAGGAAATTCTGCCATTTACAACATGAATGAATCTGGAGGACATTATGCTGGGTGAAATAAGCCAGGAACAAAAAGACAAAAACTGTATGATCTCACTTACATGTAGAATCTAAACAACTCAAACTCATAGAAGTAGAGAGTAGAATGAAGGTTACCAGATTGGGGGATATGGAGGGGATGAGGAATAGGGAGACAGTCAAAGGGTACAAAGTTGTCAGTAAAACATATGGAATAGGTTTTAAAGATCCATTGCACAGCATGCTGACTATAGTTAGTAACCATGTATTGTGTATTTCAAAATTGCTAAAAGAGATTTTAGCCAGGCACGGTGGCTCACGCCTGTAATCCCAACACTTTGGGAGACTGAGGTGGGGTGGGCGGATTGCTTGAGGCCAGGAGTTCTAGACCAGCCTGGGCAATATGGCGAAACCCCATCTCTACTAAAAATACAAAAAACTAGCCGGGCATGGTGGTGCACGCCTGTCATCCCAGCTACTTGGGAGGCTGAGGCATGAGAATTGCTTGAACCTGGGTGATGGAGGTTGCAGTGAGCCGAGACCATGCCACTGCACTCCAGCCTGGGTGACGGAGTGAGACTCTATCTTGAGGAGGGAAAAAAAAGAGTAGATTTTAAATGTTCACATCATAAAAAAGGGTAAGTAAGGTGACAGATATGTTAATTAGCTTGATTTTTATCATTTCATGATGCAAATATATTTAAAAAACACAATATACCCCATATATACCATTATTTCTCAATTTAAAATAAAAAATACATTCATGAAAGAAAAAAAGTCTAAACAAATGGAAAAGCAAAAAAAATTTAAAACAATTACCATGTTAAACTAGTATTTCTGAATCTGTAGTCACTGAGCTAACTACAATATCATCGTGATTAAATAAGATTAAAATCTTTTTAGTTTTTGAAATGTTGCTTATTATACTTTAAAAACGCATTTGTACAGCTGATTATTTAAAACTGGAATTAAATATCAATTAGTGGAGTTTGACATCTTCCAAAACATAGACTCTAGAGAGAACAATAAAAAGGGGTGCTTGTTCATTTTTAAAAAAAAGGATTTTCCCCCTTTTAAAGTATAATTTCCATCCCAACAAAAAACTTAGTGGCAAATCCCCAACACTAGGACAGATTTGTCAGTTTTACGGGTACAACTGGAATACCCCTTCCTTACATAACAGAATATTATTCATATAAGTTGTCTTCAACTTTCACACAGAAAGTGTGATAGCTTTAAAAGAAATTTACCTTAATGTACATGCTTCAAAATACAATATTGAAGGATTATTCTTTGAAAAATTTTAAATCCCACTCTAAGATGCAAGCAGGAATACATGTATAGATGTTCACTTGAATACAGTAAGCTGTGACAAATTACTGAGCTAGAAAGCCAATATTTTAAAATTTTATACCAATAGGATTTTCCTATTTGTTGAACTTTTTAAATTGGTGTCTTCTCTTCATGGTGTCTTAGGGCACAGTCAGAAATAAAATAAAGTAGGTAGGTTCAAGTAGTGCTTTCAAAGATGTGAGAGTTTTAAAACACACCAATATTTAACTCTTATTTTTGTGTGTCTTATTCTATTAGGAGTATATAAAAAATAGGCTGTGGTTAGTACAACAGAAATCAGTATCAAATGAAGGAGAATTGTGTTATCTAATAGAGGGATTTCCGAAAATGACTTCTACTTTGGGTTAAATATATTTTAAAAAGAACTCTCTCTCCATAGTCAAGACTTTTAGATGTCTATTATCGGTAGAAACTTGTGGTTCTTTATACTCCTGTTTACATTTCATGAGGTAGTTCATACATGTATTTTCAAGTGTAATGGGTAATGACCAGTGTATTTGTTAAAAACTATACATATCACATGTGTTTATGTAGGTACGAATGTATATTCTATATACACATGTGTATTCTAATATATTTCTGAGGCAATGTTAATGAATTACCACATGCACAGGAAAAATAATAACTGTCATCTGACCCATAAATCTGCATTTGTGTTTTAGTATGTGTATATAAAAAATTATTTACCCAGTAATGTTATTTGACATCAAATTGCAACAAATAAAATTTCTTGGTGCTAGTGGTTTGCATGATAAACACAAGTTTTTTGTGTATTTATGACCAGCACTTGTATTGGGTGAAAAGATAGTTACTCTTGTGGTTCAAGAAGGGGGAAAATAAAAGACTTGATTGTTTCACAAAAAGCATAAAACATTAATACACAAAGTAGATTCTTTTATTCTGGAATTGTGACTGAAGGACAGTCATGGGGATTAAGAACAATGCTTTAAAAAATCTTGCTTCCCTTCAGTTAAATCATTTCCTTAACTGTTTCCTGTCACTGCTTTTTTGTTGTTTTTTGTTTGTTTTTTAACAGTAAATCCCAGAACAAAGGTTTAATAATCTTCTTTTCCATCAGCTGACTGCTTTTTTGGATGGTAGGCATTCTCTGGCGCATTGGTACAGAAGACTTCACCATGGAAACTCATGCTTGATCTTTCAATATGATCATGATATTTTTCCTCTTGGCATAATATGGCTGCTGTGTCCTCATCATTCAATGAAAAAGTCTGTCATTTCTACCACAAAGACCAAAGGGAAAATATTTTCAAATAAGTTTCAACTATTTTGTTAAAATTCACTTAACAAGTACTCTGAAAATGTCAACTATTGTTCTGTACTTTTAGCACATAAATGTACAAATTCTCATCTGAACCTTAAAAAAAAGACGTAATTCTAAATTTCTATGCACAAAATAATGTAAAAAACATATAAAACATAAAAAAATCGTCAGAACTATATGGAAAATTCAAAATCCACCAATCATCTTGGGAGATTTTAACACACCTCTCTTAGAAACTGGCGAGTTAGAAACTGATGAATTAAGCAGACTAGTATGTAAAAGACATGAATCAATTAACAAAACACATTCTTTTCTTACACACATGGGCCATTTCACTAAAACCAACACATACCAGATCATAAAGCAAGTATCAACGAATTTCAAACTCATGTAATCACATCACAACTTACAAGTTAGTGGCATAATATTTTTAAGGTCTGAAATTTAAAAGTACATTTCTTTTTTTTTATTATACTTTAAGTTTCAGGGTACATGTGCACAATGTGCAGGTTCGTTACATATGTATACATGTGCCATGTTGGTGTGCTGCACCCATTAACTCGTCATTTAGCATTAGGTATATCTCCTAAAGCTATCCCTCCCCGCTCCCCCAACCCCACAACAGTCCCCAGAGTGTGATGTTCCCCTTCCTGTGTCCATGTGTTCTCATTGTTCAATTCCCACCTACGAGTGAGAAGATGCGGCATTTGGTTTTTTGTTCTTGCAATAGCTTACTGAGAAGGATGATTTCCAATTTCATCCATGTCCCTACAAAGGACATGAACTCATCATTTTTTATGGCTGCATAGTATTCCATGGTGTATATGTGCCACATTTTCTTAATCCAGTCTATCATTGTTGGACATTTGGGTTGATTCCAAGTCTTTGCTATTGTGAATAGTGCTGCAATAAACATACGTGTGCATGTGTCTTTATAGCAGCATGATTTATATTCCTTTGGGTATATACCCAGTAATAGGATGGCTGGGTCAAATGGTATTTCTAGTTCTAGATCCCTGAGGAATCGCCACACTGACTTCCACAATGCTTGAACTAGTTTACAGTCCCACCAACAGTGTAAAAGTGTTCCTATTTCTCCACATCCTCTCCAGCACCTGTTGTTTCCTGACTTTTTAATGATTGCCATTCTAACTGGTGTGAGATGGTATCTCATTGTGGTTTTGATTTGCATTTGTCTGATGGCCAGTGATGGTGAGCATTTTTTCATGTGTTTTTTGGCTGCATAAATGTCTTCTTTTGAGAAGTGTCTGTTCATGTCCTTCACCCATTTTTTGATGGGGTTGTTTTTTTCTTGTAAATTTGTTTGAGTTCATTGTAGATTCTGGATATTAGCCCTTTGTCAGATGAGTAGGTTGTGAAAATTTTCTCCCATTCTGTAGGTTGCCTGTTCACTCTGATGGTAGTTTCTTTTGCTGTGCAGAAGCTCTTTACTTCAATTATATCCCATTTGTCAATTTTGGCTTTTGTTGCCCTTGCTTTTGGTGTGTTAGACATGAAGTCCTTGCCCATGCCTATGTCCTGAATGGTAATGCCTAGGTTTTCTTCTAGGGTTTTTATGGTTTTAGGTCTAATGTTTAAGTCTTTAATCCATCTTGAATTAATTTTTGTATAAGGTGTAAGGAAGGGATCCAGTTTCAGCTTTCTACATATGGCTAGCCAGTTTTCCCAGCACCATTTATTAAATAGGGAATCCTTTCCCCATTGCTTGTTTTTCTCAGGTTTGTCAAAGATCAGATAGTTGTAGATATGCGGCATTATTTCTGAGGGCTCTGTTCTGTTCCATTGATCTATATCTCTGTTTTGGTACCAGTACCATGCTGTTTTGGTTACTGTCGCCTTGTAGTATAGTTTGAAGTCAGGTAGTGTGATGCTTCCAGCTGTGTTCTTTTGGCTTAGGATTGACTTGGCAATGCAGGCTCTTTTTTGGTTCCATATGAACTTTAAAGTAGTTTTTTTCCAATTCTGTGAAGAAAGTCATTAGTAGCTTGATGGGGATGGCATTGAATCTATAAATTACCATGGGCAGTATGGCCATTTTCACAATATTGATTCTTCCTACCCATGAGCATGGAATGTTCTTCCATTTCTTTGTATCCTCTTTTATTTCATTGAGCAGTGGTTTGTAGTTCTCCTTGAAGAGGTCCTTCACGTCCCTTGTAAGTTGGATTCCTAAGTATTTTATTCTCTTTGAAGCAATTGTGAATGGGAATTCACTCATGATTTGGCTGTTTGTTATTGGTGTATAAGAATGCTTGTGATTTTTGTACATTGATTTTGTACCCTGAGAGTTTGCTGAAGTTGCTTATCAGCTTAAGGAGATGTTGGGCTGAGACAATGGGGTTTTCTAGATATACAATCATGTCATCTGCAAACAGGGACAATTTGACTTCCTCTTTTCCTAATTGAATACCCTTTATTTCCTTCTCCTGCCTAAACGCCCTGGCCAGAACTTCCAACACTATGTTGAATAGGAGTGGTGAGAGAGGGCATCCCTGTCTTGTGCCAGTTTTCAAAGGGAATGCTTCCAGTTTTTGCCCATTCAGTATGATATTGGCTGTGGGTTTGTCATAGATAGCTCTTATTATTTTGAGATACGTCCCATCAATACCTAATTTATTGAGAGCTTTTAGCATGAAGGGTTGTTGAATTTTGTCAAAGGCCTTTTCTGCATTTGTTGAGATAATCATGTGGTTTTTGTCTTTGGTTCTGTTTATATGCTGGACTACATTTATTGATTTGCGTATATTGAACCAGCCTTGCATCCCAGGGATGAAGCCCACTTGATCATGGTGGATAAGCTTTTTGATGTCCTGCTGGATTCGGTTTGCCAGTATTTTATTGCAGATTTTTGCATCAATGTTCACCAAGGATATTGGTCTAAAATTCTCTTTTTTGGTTGTGTCTCTGCCAGGCTTTGGTATCAGGATGATGCTGGCCTCATAAAATGAGTTAGGGAGGATTCCCTCTCTTTCTATTGATTGGAATAGTTTCAGAAGGAATGGTACCAGTTCCTCCTTGTACCTCTGGTAGAATTCGGCTGTGAATCCATCTGGTCCTGGACTCTTTTTGTTGGTAAGCTATTGATTATTGCCACAATTTCAGATCCTGTTATTGGTCTATTCAGAGATTCAACTTCTTCCTGGTTTAGTCTTGGGAGGGTGTATGTGTCGAGGAATTTATCCATTTCTTCTAGATTTTCTAGTTTATTTGCATAGAGGTGTTTATAGTATTCTCTGATGGTAGTTTGTATTTCTGTGGGATCGGTGGTGATATCCCCTTTATCATTTTTTATTGGGTCTATTTGATTCTTCTCTCTTTTCTTCTTTATTAGTCTTGCTAACGGTCTATCAATTTTCATAGGTCATGAATAAATCGTAATATAAACTTTAAAACACTTAGAACTGAATAACTTGTGGAATGCAGCTAAAATGGTACTTCAAGGTAAATTTTTAGCCTTCCCAAATTAAACATTTAACAACCTTAAATGTTTAGGGAAATTAGGGAAAGACTTAAGAATAAATCCAAAGAGAATAAAAGACTGGAAATTCTAAAATTATGAGCAAAAACTAAGGAAATAAGTAAAAAGACTATAATCACTATAACTGAATTCAGCGAGAGTGATTGAGACAAAAAGGCACCAAGAAAACAATATGAAAAATGATCAAAGCCCACATTAAACAGAGATTTTAAAAAGAACATAGATTGGTATGCTAACTTCTGCTTTAAGTCAAACTCGAGTAATAGGGACCAGGAGAAAAACATGAAACAACAGTTTCCAGACATTAGACATCAGATAATGAGGAACCGTGATCTATGAAACAGAGGAAACAAACTAGCTGAGCCCTATGACTGCTCTGTCTCTTACTGCCTAGAGTTTCACGATTGCAGGGCAAGGAAGGGAAATCCAGGTATAGCCACAAAGTCTCTGAGATGGGGAGAAAGAGTTAGGAAGCCAGGGAGGACAAAACTAGAGTTCACAAGGTAGAGTACCAAATGTGACAAAACTACACAGATTGCTCCAGATTATCTGCAAAGGATTCCCCTTTGAGTCTTCAGCCGAGTATTGTTGACCACATGTGACTACTACCCAAGGCCTTCTAAAGAATCACCTGAAAGCACAAGGGGAAACAATTTTTGGAGCCCACAATGATCAGGAACAGTTTAACTTCCACTAGCCAAAGTGAAAATCCCTTGTAATTCATAGGGTAATAGAGTACTCGGAATGGTACTGACTCAGCAGTAAAATAAACGTTCTGTGCGTGCCTTACAAAGTTTAAAAGCAAGCCTTTAATGGATCACATTTTTTCCCCTAGTAACTTGTGTTAAGAAGAACAAATATGGGAAATTCAATATCCAAACATGTAAATGCATGCAACTGAAAAATACAACTCATAATAAAAAAATCAATAAACAGAAACAGAGCAAGAAATGACAGAATTAGTAGCAAGGCCATTCAAACAGCTATTATACTTGCTGTGTTCAAGCCAGCAGAGGAAAGCTTCAGTGTGATAAAAAAATGGAAGATATAAAACAGATCCAAATTGAATTTTTAAAGATAAAATACACGTCTGACATAAAAAATACACTAATGGAATTAAGAGATTAGACACAGCAGAAGACAAGATTAGTGACCTTGAAGACGAAACAATGAAAACTATACAAAATGAAAAATAACCAAAAATGAGCAAAGCATTAATAAACTGTGTGAGTATTTCAGGCAGACTAATATAAGCGGAATTGGAAATGAAAAAATGTTTAAATAATTGCTGTGTTTCCAAATTTGATGAAAACTATAAATCCATGGATCCTAGGAAGCTCAGCTAACTCCAAGAACAAGAATTGGTTGCTTTGGGGTGTAAAATATGCATTTAAAACTTTGTGTTACTCTCACATGATTTAAAAAACATACTGTAGCCCTGCACTCCCTACTGAGCACTTGAAATATGGCTAGTGCCAGCAAAAAAGTGAACTTTTGCTTATGGTGATGGCAGCACATCTCTATGAATTTATTAGAAAATCCTATTTTTATTGCCCAAAGAAGAAACTTTGTACCCAGTCACCTCCCATTTCCAACTTTCCCCAGTCCTAGATACTAATTTATTTCTGTTTCTATAGATTTGTCTATTCCGAACATTTCATATAAATGGAATCTGGTTTCTTTCACTTAGCCTAATGTTTTCAATGTTCATCCATGTTGTACCATATATCCATATTTCATTTTATTACTGAGTAATATCCCATTTTATGAATATAACATTTTATTTATCAATTGGCTGATGAACATTTGTTTCTACATTTTGACTATCATGAATTGATCCCTTTATCAAATGACCCTCTTTATCTCCAGCAATAAATATTCCTTGCTCTGAAATGCACCTTTATATGCATTATATGGCCACCCCAACTTACTTTTGATTTGTGATAGCATGGTGTATCTTTTTTCCATCCTTTTACTTTTCACCAATTTGCTTCTTGAAAACATTTTCTTAGAGGCAAAATACGGCCTTACTTTTTTATTAAAACTGATAACCGCTGCACTTTAATTGGCATGTTTAAATCATTAGTAATTACTGTGACTACTGATATAACTGAGTTTGATCTTTCTTGCTATTTGTTCCATCTTCATTTGTTTTTTCTCTTTTTCTGTCTAGTTTTGGATTAGCTATTTTTTATAATTCTATTTTTTCTCCTTTGTTAGTTTTAGAAAGTAAATGGATTTTTAACCAATAATAGCATCTGTCTTTGTTCTGTTAGGAAACAACAATCTTAAGAAAAAATGAAATGGACACATTTATATAAATGCAATTTTAAAATATTTTATTATTTTTAATATAGTGTTGTAACATTTCATAATATTGCATACTACTCAAAAGTTGGTTTATTTAGTAGGGTAAGAATATCTTCTCTTCTTACTCCCCAGTCAGAATTTAAAGATACACTATCCTTTTAGAGCTCTATTATATTGGCTCCTAAAATGTCACATTTCATAAAACAGTAATGCTATAAACTAAACTGAATAAAGGTTAAGAACAATTTGATTTCACAGTTTCGCAAGCAGCCAGTAGATTGCTGAATTGAGAACCACAACAAAAATTCACTAAGACTTTATATTTATTTTTCCATAATGCTCCTTCTTAAAAGAAGAAAAAATATAAAGGCAAAGGTAATATATGCTTCTTTTAGTCCTTTATCCAATAAATCAACCTTTAACTGCAAATAGGTTTTACAGTTACCAAATGATATGTTAGTTCTGTGCCAGCAGAATTTATTACTTTTTTGCTTTCTTGTTCTGGTGTTACCAGTAAGTTGACCAAATGACACTAAAATTTAAGGACACTATCACTTAAAACAACATTTTGAAATAAAACACAGTAAAAAGACCACACCCAGTGAGTCAAGTGCTTATAAATATAAAACAAGCATAATTGCATAGATTAAACAGGAGAAATTCAGATTCAGACAAAATAAAACACCAAATTTAATTAAATAAATGAAAAGGACTCTTTCAAGTATTTTCTTGATATTTGCATTAATGCTACATGCATTCCTCTTTATAACACTTTTTTTTGGCATAGTTTCTCTTGGATTTAAATATAACAAATCTTAGAAAAGCAAGTTAAAAAAGTATTTTTCCTCCCACAAGGGCCAGTGAAGACTACTGAAAACACTTTTTGGAGCATTTTATTTATTTTTTTCTTTTCTTTCTTTTTTTTTTTTTTCCTGGTCAGGGCTCTGCCTGATGAAATATTTTAAATGGTATACTTGAAAAGAGTAGCTATATTTTGAAGAATTTTCATCACAAAGTTATTTGTTAGTCTTGATCCAATAAACTCATAACAATAAGCCAAGCCAAGCCAAGCCAAGAGCTGGTCCCAACTGCTATACAGTGCTCTTTGCAATCAAATCTAAAATTAATTACCCAAGTAATATATTTAAGGAAATAAATAAAACTGTATTTAAATGCTTATGAAGTATAATCACAGTCTGTAGAGATATGTTTGTTTTACCGGCAAAATTTAAGTTTCCTTTCACAGGTCATTCTGTGTGCATGCATCAACACACACATATTTATTATTTCTCCTTCTATAAGAACTATCTTGTTTGAAAAATTTGGCTTAGAAATTTATTATAGTGACTACAGGGTCCTCAAAATAAAAGGAGGCACAGCTGGTTAGTTTATGAATCATGCTGCATTATCAATTTTAATTGACTAGAAAGAGTAGAATACCCTGTCACCTGATACTTAGAACCATCTGCACCACAAAAAGGTTAATCTGATAAATTCACCATCAATTTGGTAAGCTTTAATATAACTACCCTGTTTTTTGAATACAGATAATGCAAAAGAAAACCATTTTATACTCGGCTATATACCTTCCACTACGAAAAAAGGGGCACAGATACAATCTTCTACTTAATAATAAAAAAGGGCTGGCAGATGCACTCAGCATTACGAACACCATTTAAACCTGTATTTTACAGCTGTAGGTTTTAAGTATCTTGTCAAAAGCTTAGTTTCATGATATGTAATTTACAAAGTGACATATTCTTTAAAAGTACTCCTATATACATTTTCCTCTTGGAACGTGCCTCTGATTTCCAGCAGAAACATTACAAATACTATCATAAGTGAAATCTTTTTTTAAAGAATAGACCATGAATCATATCAAAATTGCCTTAGTTCTCATCTTAAAAAGAGTTGTAAACTAAGTTTTAAGTAAGTATTCTAGGTATACAATTGGACACATAAATAGCCTACGTATAACTATAAATTAAAAGATTGAGTTCAACAGTAGTTGAACTGTGAGAGTAACACACACACATATATATGTATAAATAAATATATGTAATTTTTCTATTGAAACCTTTCTTTCAAATTTTCAGTTTGAAGAGGTTTTTGCTGTTAAATCATAAAACATACGTATTGACCAATCTGACATGAATGTAATCTATGATTCATAACAAGCAGCAGTATGACCCTCTGAGTATTACTAAAAGAAAAAAGTCTATTATAGATTTGAACCATATTAAAGAATCTTTAGCAGTTTTCATTATCATTTAGCATCCAAATGTTAAATGCATTTAATACAATTTAACACATAATAAGGTTATTTCTTCAGGGTAATTTTGTCATTCGAGTACCTAAACTTGTACTTGTACTTAAACTTAAACTAGTACTATTATATAGAAAATGAAACTTTTCAATTACTGCTCTGAAAAATCAGAGAAATAATTAGTTATTATTTTAGATATGCAGCACTACTTTAGATTCATGATGACATCTGTCATGATGCTCTTTAAAACAATGAGTGAAAAACAATGAAACACTATTTCAAAAATGGTAGCATATTTGGTTGAAATACAAAATATACTAATATACATAGCACTTATATGTTAAAAACAGAAATATTTAAACATTTTGTAATCTTTTTAATGTGTTCAACATGAAAAACAGCTTCTCCCTTCACAATTGCCACATTTTAATGGATTATCAGTACAATATTTCTTCTGTTTTATAAATAAATTTTATAGGTTTTCTGTTGCAATTTTTTGCAAAGTATAACCTACAGCACAGTGATATGTATAATTTAAGGTAATAAATATTTTCACATTCTAATTTAGCATTTGCATTATTTCATGCTTCTGAAGCTTTTTTGTTTTTATTTCTGCTTCAAGAGAGAGGTAGATTTAGTAGAGATTGGATGTGTAAGACTTACTGCCAAAATGCAATTATCAATAGGTTTACTGCTAATGTGCAGTTTCCAAGAATGCTTGAAAAAATTCAGAATTACTAAGTAATGCTTCACGAAAATTCTCCTTTTCAAGCTTAAATTACTAAATAATTGCATATTCAATTATTCACAAATAGATACAAAAATCCAAACAATAGAAGATATAAATACAGGCACAACAACAAAACTAAAACAACAACAAACTACAATGAAAGGTTGCATCTGAATGGAAATTTTTGTTTCATTTTGCTTTCTAAAAGTGCATCAAATTCTCTTTACTGTTCTATGTAAAAAAACAAACATTCTTACTGACATTGGCAACAAAGAGGAGTTACCTGAAGCTACCCTTTTTAGCCACAAATTTTTTTTCCTCCAGTAAGTTAAAGTTGAAATCCATCCATTGGTGCTTCCTGCTGCTGAAATATAAACTGTTGTTGGTTTTCATCCACCTGAGGTACAATGCTGGGGTCATCTTCTTCTACACCAAAGTAATGTTCAATCAGATCAAATGCCTTCTGGTAAATTTCCTGATTTTCATGGCTTTGCAAAAACTCAATTTTATCCAGACCTGTTATACAAAGTATATATATAAACAAACTGTTACTACAATTTCAGTATATGTTTAAATCAAAATAATAAATGAACATCATCTATCACCTCACTGGCAACGGGACTATTTTAATCTAATTGTTGCACATATCGATAGCCATCACTTACGATTTATACTTCAAGAATGAGAGTATGTAGCAGTGTGATATGAAGAAGGACCATAGGCCTGGGAGTAAGATCACAGACACCACCCTGCTAGGTGTGTGATCTTGGCCAGGTAAGTTTAGTTCTTCTGTTTCTCAACTGTAAAATGGCAGTTTTAGATTAACTCCACAGGTCCTTTCTAGAGTAATTAACAAAGCCCAATAAGGGAGAGCAACAAAACAAATTAAATGAAGAAAATAAAACACGCTGAGCCAGAGAATATCACTATGAAATAAATGTGTAAAATTTGCAAACCCATACAATAAAAAACATATGGCTGTTGTGCGATTTAAAAGAATTACAATCTACAATTGAAACTGAAAGGCCTCATTTTGAAACGATGAGAAGAATCTATAGCAATCGATTTTACTGCTTATCAGAAAAAGCTCTACACGTAAGTCTGGGTAGTGCTGAAAATACATTTCATTTAATTACAGATAAACGACTTCAATCAGATTATCACAGAAAAAAAAGCAGCAAAGCAGTCCTACCTATACACAATCACAGAATAACTCAAACCCTAGTCTAACTTGGGGTCAAAATAATGACTGTAGTAAGACAATATTCTTAAATCAGTGACTAATATCTTGTATTCATGTAATGTCTTATCCAGTGATGTTACATAATTTGAAAGAAAGACAAAGTGATATCATGGGCTTTAAGAATCAAAAATAACAGCCATACAATGTAAGAGGACTTAATACAGAAAAGTGAATATTTAATGCAAATAAAAGAAAATCAATTTAGATTCATGCCTTATCTAAAATAAATTCCATATGATTAAATGTTTTAAGAACCCAATTTTTAAAACTTGGCAAATAAAAAAATTAATTTTCATCAAATCTCTGTGGAGGTAATGACTTTGTAAACTTTGAAAGAATAGAAAATTAGACTGAATTATTTAAACATAAATGAACATGGTATGTTTTATTAAAATAAAAGAATGTGTTCAATGGATGATCTGAAAAAAAAAATAGACCGAGGAAAAAGTCATATCAAAATAAACTACTATAAAATAAAATTCAAATTTTTACCAAAAAAAAAAGTCAAATAGATAACCAGACAAAATACAATAAATATGCAATTTGGATAAGGACACAGACTAACTCATGAAAAATACATACTACTATCTATAGGAAATAAACCAAAAAATGTACATAAAAGCAACTTGGTGTACTATTTTACATCTGCTGAGTCCGCAAAATAAACAAAACAAGTATGAGGTTGTAGAATAGATTCATACAATGCCAATGACACTGTCAGCAACAGGCCTTTGGAAAACAAAATGAGAAGACATCAAAAGCTTAAAAAGAAGTCAGTGCCCTAAGACTCAGCAACTGTATTCCTGAAAATTTATCCCCAGATATTAATTCCATAAAAGAAATAAACGTATACACAGAAAGATGCTTATTTTGGTATACATAAAGTGATAAACTGGGAACAAACTAATGGTCAACAACAGGTTATGGTTAAACTTCCATTCAAATGGCTAAAACCTGACTCAATATGTAGCATTATGGCCAGACATGGTGGCTCATATCTGTAATCCTAGCACTTTGGGAGGTTGAGGTGGCTGGATCACTTGAGGCCAGGAGCTCGAGACCAGTCTAGCCAACATGGAGAGACCCCGTCTCTACTAAAAATACAAAAATCAGCCGGGCATGGTGGCATGCACCTGTAATCCCAGCTACTCGGGAGGCTGAGGCAAATGAATTGCTTGAACATGGGAGGTGGAGGTTTCAGTGAGCCAAGACCACACCACCACACTCCAGCCTGGGAGACGGAGTAAAACTGTGTCTCAAAAAAAAAAAAAAAAATTACATATTTATATATATATATATAGTATATACATAACATTATGTGGCCATTATAATAAAAATTATGTAGAAATGTAAAATTTCTCCAAAATGTTAAAAAGTAGAACATAAAACTATACATACAATACAATTAAGTCAATGTAAAGTATTTGTGCATAAAGACAATGTTAAAAAAAGGTAAATAATAAAAATAAATTGTTAGGGTAATAAAATTACGGGTGACATTTTAAAACTTAAAAAAATACACACTGCTTTTACAACAAAAAAATTGTAGGGAACTGGAAGGGGAAAGTATCTATGACAGATAGTTAAGAACTGACTATAATTGCAAATTTTTAACTGATTGCTTACCATATGCTTCTTCAATGAGAGCACAGTATGGATTAATGCCTATTCCATTCTGCTTAGATTCTTGTTCTCCAAGACGTAAAATATTTTCAAGTCCATTTAAAGCCACTTGGACTATTTTGGAGTCCATAACAGTCAAAAGATCACAAAGTGGTTTAATGCAGCCTAAAGCTACCAAATACCTTCAGATTAATTTAAAAGAGAAGAAACAGGGAAAAAAAGATTTAAAAAGACTTAAGTACTGTTTGTAACAATGACACAAAAGTATTTTTCATAGTGAAATGTTACATAAGCAATTAAGAAAAAGTATTCCTATACAAATGCAAACATTACACACATTTAAATTCTCACATAGGAAACTTAAAATTTTCTTTACTCACCTATTCTCTAATTTAACATAATTAGCAATAAATGGTCTTGCAAAGACTACAAAATACAGACACAAACTGGTACTACGGCCTGTTTTTCATGGTCATGTTGCTCATCTGAGCATTAAACGTAGGTTCGAAAGGTTTTTTTTTTTTTTTTTTAAAGGCAAGCCTACACACAGACACACACAGACACACACACACACACACACACACACACACACACACACACACGGAGGTCATATGGGGGTAGACAGAAATGGAAAGAAAGAAGAGACATCTAAATTAAACTTGAGAAAATTTCCCATAAAAACAATCACAGCTAATGTTCTGAAACATATACTGTGTTTCAGAAGGATAGAAGGCCTGTAGGAACAAAACAGGCTCTCTTGTGAATAATGTTCATAAATAATATTCACAAAAAAATTCTTTAATTTCTGAATGCGTGTCCTTTTCTAGTTATTGGCTGGTTTTCTGTACTCTATAATGTAAATGAAGTAACTGATTTGTTCACTTGGCAAAAAGTCCATATTAAGTACAAAGGTTAAAAACATACTATGAAGCCAAGCTGTGTGCCTTCAAGTCCCAATTCCACTCCTTATTAGTTGTGTGACCTTGAGCAATTACTGTGTCTCAGTTTCCCCATCTTAAAAATGGGAATAATAATAGTACCAACTTCAGAGAGTTGTTGTAAGAACACAATAGACATTTAATAAAAGTTTCTGTCCCTCTTAAAAAAAAAGATGTATATACCTTCACCAGAGCACTCATTTGCCCTATACTGTACTGTAATTGATCAAAAATATCTGTTGAATGAATAACTGCCTCACAGTTAAGAGATTACAGGAGATAAAATACATGAAAGTACCAGACACATTGCTGGTGCTCAATAACTGAAATGACTTACTTAGCACAATAACTGGCAATAGTAGGCACTCAACTAGTGGTATGGATGCATCACTTAATCTGAGATCAAGAGGTCTTTTCCCATATATGCAGACTTAATGAAATGATAAAAGTTGTTAGAAAAATAATTATCTCAGTTTGGATACTTAATCCATACTAATAAATTAAAGCAATAATATACAGAATAGATATAACCACGAAAATTAATTGAAAAAATACAACTATTTGCAGGTGAACAAACTTGCAGCCCAAATAAAATAAAAATAACATCAACATTAAAAAAATACAAAATAGAACAAAGGAAGGGTCTTCATTTATTACTGCTTGTATCCATGACACAAAGTGGAAATACTGATGAAAGCAAAGAGATAGAATAGAAAATAAAAGGCAGAGACAGATGCTACCAATATACAGCTATACAAATTTGAGAGAGCAAGATAATACTACAAATAAAGGCAATAAAAGACAACAATTTCACAATAGGTAGATTTCAAAATTATGTGATTTATAAAATAGCACTGTAGTTTGACTTGTTTTATAAATTGAAAAATAAATCAAATATGCATTAGAAAATATTTTCTAAGAAGTCTAGTTTCATGGAGGGATCCTCCGAACAAGACGATTCTGTAGAAGCTTTTAGTAGAGGTGTAAGTGAAACTTTGCTATGGGAGATAAAAAAGAGTGAAAGTACATGATAAAAAGAGATTCAGGAATCAATACTGATAATAAAAATTATGATGATTACAAATAATAACAGTAGCTATTCTTAATTATCTATTAGTTATTAATAATATGTTTAGGCACTGTGCTGACACTTCAAAGACATAAATTTCACTTAACTATCAAGATACAGTCCCTCAGTTTCATCGGAGATTGGTTCCAAGACACCCTTCCTCTCAATACCAAAATCCACAGATGCTCAATTCCTTTATATAAAATGGCATAGTATTTGCATACAACCTACGCATATCTTTCCAAGTATTTGAAATTATCTTTAGATTACTTATAATACCTAAAACAATGAAATTGCTATGATGTTACTAATTGTTGTATTGTGTTTTTAAATTTACATTATTTTATAGTGTTGTACTGGCATTTTTTACTGTCTTTTCCTTTTTTAATATTTTTGACCTGCAGGTGGTTGAATCCACAGATGCAAAACCCAAGGATATGGAAGGCTGACTACACTACCATTACTATTCATTACTGGAACTCATTTTTTAAAATGAAGAAACTAGATTAGAGGGGTTAAATGACTTTGTCAAGACCACACAACTTTTACTGAAGGAGCAGGATTTGAAATCAGGCTGACTTAAAAGCCCATGCACCTATTATTTACATGGTCAGCAGAATAAATAAATTTAAAAAGCCTAGACTCAAAAAGCTAATATTAAAAAAAGGTAACTAGTATAGAAAAATAAAAGTAAGATACTATCCATAGACAAGGCTAACAATCAATGAGGAACAGAACATCACCATATAAACAGTCTATTTCAATTTTATTTAAAGTAAGTGGATATTCAAATTTATTAGCCATTTCTATATAATAAAGCTATATTTTTGTGATTAAAAAATATTTAATGCCCATGACAGTGTACTCTGCAAATTAACATAGATCGTTCCCGTTTGGATTTTTAATCTCTGATTTTTCTTAAGCAGCCTATCAAGGAGAATGATGTTAATTACACGTTAAATGGGAAAAAAAAAAAATTGTGAATGAGTAACTGACATAAAACATGCTGTCATTTCATATTATCAAACTGACTTAGAAATAATATTTTAGTTCCATCAGTAAATTAAAATATGTTTTATTTCAACTTTTGTCTCATTTACATGTAAAAAACAATTAAGAAGTTTATATCATACCTTATTTGCTCTGGAGTACCTCCTGATGTTGCATTAGTTATAGCCCAAGCTGCTTCTTTTCTGGTACGAAACTCCGCTTTCTGAAGAATCTCAATCAAAACAGGAAAAATATTTGCATCTATAACAGCCTGAGAGGGGGAAAAATATATAATCAGTACAAATACTGTTTCTAAAATATTACCAGTAAAAAAAATCTTGAAACTCAATGGCTTCAAAATGTCAAGGTTTTTGGAACCTTGACATTAAAATAAATTTTTAATTTCTATTCTGTCAGCAAACTTTTCAAATATTTTTCTTTTTACATAGGAAATTAGCTTTTTAAAAACTGGAGAATAGCAAAATATAAATTTTAGAGATGATAAAGCACAAGCCATGTGACTGATCGAAATGGATAAGTAATCACTGACGCAAGAAGCTTGATAGAACCCTAATAAATCATTAAAAGCTTTGAGAGGAAGATTATTGCATAACTTATTTAAAACTAATGCAAAAAAATATCTTTCTAAAGACAAACCATTATGTGTCAGGCACCGTGCTAGACACACACACACACACACACACACACACACACTTGATGTTCTTCACTAGAATACTACAAGTAAATGTTATTATTTTAGAGGAGGAAAGGCCATGTTCTTTAAAATACTTTTTCTGTATCTTTTTAAAAAGGAATCTTTTTTAGTAAAAGTGTTAACTTTTGTCCAAACTGGCTTCTTAGACCTTGCTGTTCTACTCTCAGATCTGAAGGGTAGTTACCTGAATCTGAGCTCTATTTCCAGCAGTGATGTTAGAAACAGTCCAGCAGGCTTCTTTTCTAATTGACTCCTTTGGGCTACTCAATAAATGTAAGAGACAGGGTAATGCAGAACAATTCAAAATTACCTAAAACAAGTTAGAAATGGAAACAAAAAGTTTTATAGTAAATAACCTATATGAAAATCTACTAATGAATTATTTAGATGTACAAAACCCATTCTAGAAAATGAAATTAAGAAAGGAGAAATTCCTCCCAAAGTAAAACTTGCTGTCTTCTACACGTCTGCTATTGATAAACCTAGTCTCCTGCCACTATAAGGAAGTGTCCTGTTCTCAACCCAATAAAATGAAAATCAGAGGTGTATCCTTCATATTTACAAATGTTCTCAGAGTTCAACTGATAAAACTGAAAAAAGATTTGGTGACCGAGGTCAGGATCCAACCTCTAGCTTTGCCAAATGAATTGGTGAAAAAAATATATATATCATACAGTCTGAGAAAATCCAATTCTACAACCATTAAAAACAGCATGTAGAATCAATTGGCTTCATAAAAATTTTTACTATCTTACTTTTCTTCTGTAAACAAGTATATTCTGCATTGTCCCTTTACATTCTTTATTCCATTGCAAGATTAATTATGTTCCTATATTCAAAATACTCCAATGATTTACATTAAATTCATCTGGTGAAGAAGTGTGGAGCAGTGCACTGGAAATCCAACTGAAAATTACAGTATATGTCTAGAATGGCATTTTCATTTCAAGAGCTATATTAAATGAATAACTGTCAATTACTAAAGAGCAACTGTTTAATAACTATGATTAGTATCCAAATAGGCCTTTAAAAGGATAAAACTGAAAGAAAATATGTAGGTTAGAATAAAAAATACACTGTAAGGCGGTAAACAAAGGAGAATCTAACATGTTAAATAATTTAAGTTTCTATCTTCAAGAAAGATTGTGCTGGACATAGTGGCTCATGCCTGTAAGTCTAACGCTTTGAGAGGCCAAAGCAGGAGGATCACTTGAGCTCAGGAATTTGAGACCAACCTGGGCAACATAGCAAGACCCTGTCCCTAAAAAATAAATAAATAAATAAATTAGCCAGGTGTGGTGGTGCACACCTGCGGTCCCAACTACTTGGAAGGCTGAGGCAGGAGGACTGCTTGAGCCAGGAGGACTGCTTAAGCCAGGGAGGTAAAGGCTGCAGTGAGCCATGATCACACCACTGCACCCCAGCCTAGGAGAAAGAGCAATAACCTGTCTCTAACTAAACTAACTAAATAAGTAAATAAATAAAAAGATTGTAACCCAAATCTGGCTGGAGTCAATCTTGACAGCACATCTTCTTTGACATCTCACCATCCTCCAAGACACAGATACAGACACACACACAATTATGGTGATGCTAAAATCTTGATTAATATGTAATCAAGTTGTATGAAACATAAATTTTTTAAAGTCCTTTATGTTAACAATTTATGATACTCAAGTTTGAACTCACCTGTGTTTGAATATCATCACCAGTCACAATATTACCAACTGCCCTTAATGCAGGTGATACAACTTTATAATCATTGTGCCTAAAAATAATAAAAACATGAACCTAAATACTAGTAAGAATTTAAAATTTACACAGAAGTTACAAAAATACTACAAACTCCTGCGGGGTGTTCAGCCAAAGATCCCATTGAAGTTTTACTAATTATTCTGATAATCTTTATAACAAAGGATCTAATCCAGGATCGTTCATTACAGCCAGTTTTCATGTCTCTCCAGTCTCTCCAGAATGGTTTCTCAGTCTTCCCTTAATTTTCATGATTTTGCCATTTTTGAAGATCGTAAGCCCATTATTTGGGTTTATCCAATGTTTTTCATGATTAAGACCCAGGTTATATACTTTGGCTGGGGGATATCATAAGTGCTATAATCTTTTCATTATATCCCAATCTGTTTTTTCCCATTATATTGGCACTGAATTCTGGTCACTAATTACGATGATGTCTGCCAGACTTTTCCATTTTACCATTATTGTTTTCCCATTTATAATTAATATAATTAATATTTTGCAACAAAATACTTTGAGATAATGCAAAATCCCACTCCTTAACCTACTTTACCACTAGGTTTTAGCATCTCTTGATGCTTATTATCTGAGGTATTGGTAATTATTAGTATTATTACCAGTGATGTATTTCTAATACTATCATTCCAACTACATGCTTTAGTGTGGACTTATGGGTTTCATATTTTATTCAATAAAATATATATTAATGCAATTTATTTCAAAGCACAAACTGTCCCAGGTTTGGATAGTGAGAACCCCTTCAAATAGGCTTCTGCGTCCTTTTGACATCTGTCCATTACTTGAGCACTCATTACTTCCTGCATTCATCTTACATTTTCTCAGTCCCAGTCCTGAAACCAGTCATTTCTCCAACAATCTTGGTTCCTTTCAATGGAGAGTAGTGTTTAGAAACTTCGATTTGAACTTCAGTTTCCTCAGCTTATTAATGTAGAAGTGTTACTGTTCCCATGCCCTTCAAGAGGATGCACACACACACACCTACACACGTATATATTTATTTCTATACCTAGCTATGTTAAGAGCCATGAGTTCACACTGATATTTCTAGTTCTAATCTAAAATAATTAAATTATTCAGGCTTTCTCCTCTTCTATACTTTTATCTCTATTCTCCGATAACAGGAAATAGCTTCTAGTTTCCTAACCTCCCTATATCAGCCAATCTTTTACCTCAGCCAGACTGGTACCCCATGATGTGCTGGCCCCAAGTCCTGCTCCAGCCTGCTTATCTGCTCACCCCAGTGGGTGTCATTATCAAGTTGGGGCCCTGATCCCCCATGCTGAACCTGCATGCCCACCCTCCTCTGATGCTATCCTCATGCTGGGACCCCCAACTCCTTATCAGACCTATCTTTGTGCCATCTACCTTGTTTGGGCCTACAACGGCTTCTCAACAAAAGAAGAAAGGAAGGAAGATAATACATTTTTTAAAGAAGGTAAGAAGATGAAGTTATGAAGTTACAACATCTTTTTAAAACAAGTTTTCTTAAACGTTTTTAACTTCTTTGTATAGAAAAGCTGTTCTTTTTAAGGAAAACAGCTATAACAGCCCAGCAAAGAGAAACATGTTATCTTTAATAGAGGTGAAATACTAAATGATTGTCACTACATGGACTTTTACTCAAATTAATTATTAAAATGAATAATAAACTAGATTATTTGTTCTGTGAGAGGAGAAACTGTGTTCTATACTTCATTAATGTCTCACACAACACCTTAGCAGATAACAGGCATTCCATAAATACTTATTAAATTAAGTTTATCTAATTCATAAAGAGATCACATTAAACTAAGGAAATTCATTTACAAAATAATTAGTCCCAACTATAGGACATAAGTTCCAAATTTTAGGGTCAACTTTCTAGGATTATGGCTATTCTGTTAAGTGTAGGGTCAGTAGCTTTTTAATTTTCCCTGAAGACAGTGACTCTTGAGATATTTACAAAGCTATTACTTGAATTGCTAATTTTAATCTCAATCATACAATTATTAAGCATAAATTATTTATAGTTACATCAAAAGTTCCACCAATCTTCGACAGACTCCAGAATCAATGACTGCTTGAATTTTATCATTGGGTCCATCGGAGAGATAAGAAAGGGCCCAACACACGTCTGCTAACACATCTGGGTCACTGCTAAACAACAGTCGTGACAGGACATTTAAGCAAGGTGAAACCTGTAAGGGAAGAAAGAGCATATTTAAATTTTTTCTCTATTTAAAACCAAGTTTCCTTAGAAAAATATAGAAATTCATTTTAAAACAAAAATTTAATGTTATAAAAATACCAGAAAATTTATATTGTTTTAAAATTATAATCAGATGTATGAATATGAAGCTGATTATGACTACTATTATGTTATATTGAATAAGATGTGTAGTTAAATTTGTTTTAAAAAACAGTAAAATATTTGAGATCTCTTGTCTGTGTCTAAATCACACACACCCCCACAAAAAAAGCATACCAAAACTGAGAAGTTCAAATGTTCCAGTTAAGTGTTTGATATGATGATCACAGAATATAATCTAACTTTAATGAGCCTCACTTTACTCATTACATGTACTTAACTGGAAATAAATCTAATAATCATTTGAGGAACTAAGGTACAGAAAGCACAAAAATATTTGTGAAGGGTACTCAAGTGGAAGTCATTAATAAACTATTACACTGATAAGAAGGCATGTAGCACCTAAGAACAGTGCCTGACATAGAGTAGGCACTCAAATGTTGGCTTTTTTTAATTCCCATGATCACTATTGATGCTATGTTCCTTAAAGTTGTTTTTTTAAAATAAGCAACCTAACATATCCCTTAGTCTTTCTCCTCAGTTAAGAACTATGTTAAGCTGGGCACGGTGGCTCACACCTGTAATCTCAGCACTTTGGGAGGCCGAGGCGGGTAGATAACTTGAGGTCAGGAGTTCGACACCAGCCTGACCAACATGGAGAAACCCGATCTCTACTAAAAAACGAAAAAAAAGAACTATGTTATATGTTATGTATCTCACAAATAAAAAGTGATGACATTTTTCTTAAATGTTCTAATATTTTAGATGACTCTTCTCTTTACACCTATTTTAAAGAATATCAGTATATAAACGATCCTCTTCTGAAAGCAGTTACCATCTCTGCTGGGCCTGTCCTCTAAAGATCATTTTCAAGATTATCAGCATATAAACTATCCTCTTCTGAAAGCAGTTACCATCTCTGCTGGGCCTGTCCTCTAAAGATGATTTTCAAGATTATCAGAATATATACTACATTTTCTGAAAGTAGTTACCATCTAAAGATGACCCTAGGACTCATGTACACAAATCAGTTAGCTTACATAATAGGTATGTCTATCTGTTAGTGGGCAAATAAAATCAGCACAACTGGATCCTTCTCCAGCAATCAAGCTTCCACCCTTGCCAACCACCTCTTCCTTGAACAGAGAAATCAGGGTTTGTTTTTCTTTTTTTGTTTTGTTTTGTTTTTGAGACAGGGTCTCACTCTGTTGCCCAGGCTGGAGTGCAACCTCTGCTTCCTGGGCTCAAGCAATCCACCAGCCTCAGCCTCCTGAGTAGCTGGGATCATAGGTGTGAGCCACCATGCCCAGCTAATTTTTGTACAGACAGGGTTTCACCATGTTGCCTAGGCTGGTCTAGAACTCCTGTGCTCAAAGCAATCCACCCACCTCAACCTCCCAAAATGCTGGAATAACAGGCATGAGCTGCCACGCCCAGCCAAATATCGAGTTTTTAAAGCAAATATAAAGTATGTTTAAAAAAATTAATATAGCTGACATATACCTTTTCGCTGAGTTAAAAAACAATGAACTAATACATATTTCCAGTATTAAGTGAGCAAAGTAAAAACATTTCTGCCCCAGTATCTTCTCAGGAAAAAAGAAAAGAAACAGAAATACAAATATCAACTTTGAAAAGGCCAGTAGACATTAATAATCCTGCCCACAATATATAAAGACAAAAGTGAACAAAGAAACAGTAACCGACTTAGAAGAGGGGAGAAAAGTGGAAGCTTAATGCCAGGAGAGGGAACTACCAATAAGAGGAAAGCTAATTTATCTCCCCACCATCAACTCCAAATGCTTAGAAATCAGAGGAACCAGGTATCACAGACAGCAGGAGAAACGGTGCTAAAGTAGAGGAAGAGATTAAAAATCTGATAAGAAGCAGGATAGACTTTGGGTCCCTACTACAAAGGTAGGTGACTAGCATTCTCAATGCTACCAAAGACTGGAAGTTTATTTGAAGGAGAAACTGGACAACAAAATGTGAATCACAGAAACAGAACTTTGGGATATAAAGCACAGTGGAGGCTGAAATAAAACACTAGACTAGAAAGTAGGAGATAAGTGTAAGTCTGCATACTGACTAGTGAAAACCTCTAGCTCTCTTCCAATACTCAGTTCCCAGATGTTTATTATTTGTATTTTTTATTTTTGAGACAGGGTCTTGCTCTGTTGCCCAAGCTCGAGGTGCAGTGGCATGATCACAGCTCACTGCTGTCTCAACCTCCCAGGATCAAGCAATCCTCCCCATCTCAGCCTCCTGAGTAGCTAGGAGTACAGGCATGTGCTACCACACTCAGCTAATTTTTTTGTAGAGACAGGCTCTTACAATGTTGCCCAGGCTGGCCTCGAACCCCTGGGCTCAAACCATCCTCTCACCTCAGCCTCCCAAAGTGCTAGGATTACAGCATGAGACACAGTGCCCAGCTGCAGGATATGTAGTAGCCAGGTATGTTACCTACTCTATACCTCAACCCAATCTACCCATCTTCCAGCAAAAGAATGCAAAATCTGTCTCTGAAAAAACTGAACGGTCTCACAAAAGAGACTGAAATTTAGTGTTCCTCAAAGAAAATAGGGTTTTGCTGCCCAATTATCCTACAATGAAGTCCATTTATACACTCATCTTCCAATCAGTTTTTAGTTTCTTCCAAAATTTGTTCAAAGATCACCAGATAAATGAAGACAGCCTCCAACATTAAAGTGATTAAGACAAACCACAAACAAAATTAAAAAAGCACAAAGAAACAAAGACGCCAAAAAACAAACAAACAAACAAATAACACTATAAATCCTTAGATATGACAATTTGCTGGGTCCATAAAAGAACAGAATTCTACATAAAGATGAGCAACCAGAGAGCAAGACAACTAATTATTGAAAAGATAAAATAGGATTGTAGAAATGAAAATTTCCGGCTTGGTGTGGTGGCTCATGCCTGTAATCCCAGCACTTTGGGAGGCTGAGATGGACAGATCACCTGAGGTCGGGAGCTCAAGACCAGCCTGGCCAACATGGTGAAACTCCGTCTCTAATAAAATATAAAAATTAGCCAGGCATGGTGGCAGGTGTCTGTAATCCCAGCTACTTGGGGGGCTGAGGCAGGAGAATTGCTTGAACCCGGGAGGCAGAGGTTGCAGTGAGCTGAGATCGCACCACTGCACTCCAGCTTGGACAACAGAGTGAAACTCCATCTCAAAAAAAGAAGAAAAAAAAAAGAAAATTTCAAAAAAAGTGAATGATTAAAAAACAAATCTCTCATATAAAATTACAGAAAATGTACTTAAACAAGTCTTAAGCCCCAAAATGTGATATTATTTCATAAGTTTGTAACACATAAGTAAACAACAGACAAAGTTTCCCTCAGGAGTTCACATTTTAGTGGAAGATTTTTAAAAATTAAAATACATAACTAAGGGCCAGGAGTGGTGGCTCACACCTGTAATGCCAGCACTTTGGGAGGCCAAGGCAGGTAGCTTGCCTGAGGTCAGGAGTTCGAGACCAGCCTGACCAACATGGTGAAACCCTGTCTCTACTAAAAATACAAAAATTAGCTGGGCGAGGTAGCGTGCGCCTGTAATCCCAGCTACTCGAGAGGCTGAGGCAGGAGAATAGCTTGAACCCGGGAGGCGGAGGTTGCAGTGAGCTGAGATCGTGCCACTGCACTCCAGCCTGGGTGACAGAGCGAGACTCCATCTCAAAAAAAAAAAAACAAGAAAAAAAAATTAAAAGACATAGAAAAACACATATATTATGTTAAAAGGTGATTTGAAAGAAACAGAGTAAAAATGAAGAAGGTCAGGTATACTCATGGGGTGAGGGCAGTTGTTACAGTAGGTAGACACGCTTAAGCAGGGCATGAGAGGGCTGCTCCCCCACCCACTAGGAATGTCAGGTGATGGTTTGGCAATTATCACATTGCATCTTTAAAAGTGATAAATTGGCAGCTGGTGCCAGGAAGTGGCCATTTCCTGATGATCCTCACCTGTTGCACTAAAGTGTTAACTGAATGCAGGCACCAGGGAGATGCAACTTCTCAGGCATGTCCATTAAGAGACAAAATGACGGAGTATAACTTTCCGGCGGTGGGAGGGGCACACTATTGGAAAAGGGAAGAAAGCCTCAGATGGGCATGTATACAACTTCCTAAACACACTGCTCATGCTCACCTCCCAAGTGTAAGGAGGGCACTGGGCATGGAGGCAGCACACCCTTAAGGGAAGAATCATGGGAAAGGGGCCAGTCTATAAAGTCCTAGGATCAAGGTTAATTTAAACACGGCACTTCACCTCAGTGCCTGCTTGGGTCCCTTCCAAGCGTACTTTCCTTTCTTTCCTGTTCTAAAGCCTTTTAAATAAACTTCCACTCCTGCTCTGAAACTTGCCTTGGTCTCTTTTTCTACCTAATGCTCTCAGTTGAATTCTTTCTTCTGAGGATGCAAGAAATGAGGTTGCTGCAGACCCATATGGATTTGCCACCAGTAACTTGGATACCTTCCACCGGTACCACAGTGACAGATTACATTATTAAAAACAGTGATAACAGTAGAGCTCATTAAAAAATGTGACTTCTAAGCAAACAAAGATGAGGGAATCAGTCAAGTAGCTACCTACAAGGAGACTGTTGTAAGACAGTGGTTGTCAAAGTGTGATCCATGGACCCCTGGGGGATTCCTAAAACCCTTTTGGGGGTATATGTGATGTCAAAACTATTTTCATAATAATACTAAGACATCATTCGTCTTTCTCATTTTGTTGATATTTGCACTAAAGGTACAAAAACACTGGCAGGTAAAACTGTTGGCATGTTAGCACAAATCACGGCAGTAGTATCAAAATGTACTACATATCTTTGTATTCTTCACCTCGGTTAAAAGGGCAGTGGGTGGGGAAGAGCCAGTTTTATTTAAGAGTTAACGTGAATAGGCAGTAAAAATTACTACTTTTATTAAATCTCAACTCTTGAGTTTGTGTCTTTTGAATATCTTATGAAATGAAATGAAAAGTAAAAATGAGAAGGCATACTAGTTCATGCATTACCTTTGTGAATTAGAAATGTATTATCTTTTATCCCCAGAAACTTTATCACTAGATCTTTACCAAAGTTTAAACTTCTCTTAGTGCTAGAGTCATTGTGCCATTTTAGATACTAAATTCAAAAGAAGTAGAATGGTATTCTAAAAATTTACCCCCTTTCTACCTTCCTAACAGCATCTTAAACAATAAAACTAAACTGGGAATTAATTAATCATCTGTATTTCTAGAGGCAAAATATCAGTAGATAGCGAAACAGATATCCTAAGAGATAAAAGTTACAATGAAAAAGTACAAATGGTGAACGTAAAGGAATTATTTCATCTTTTGGTGGACTTAGTTTCCTATAAATGAGAGAGCTAGACTAGAAGATTTCTGAAATCAATTCCTTGATACATGTGGTTGCAGTGACTGCCTCTGGGCATAGGAATTTAAGGTGTGTGAAGAAAAGTACAAGGGACACTTCCTTTATATTGTAAAGCTTTTGAATACTGTATATGTGCAAACATTGGTCAATAAAGAAAATAATTACTAAACAAAAAGTGGAGTTCCTTAAACATCAAAAAGCTATTATATAGAAACTTAGGTTTATGGAAACAAATATTTTAATTTGTGTATTTTACTCATACCTTACTAAAGTTTGGAGGAGGGTTTTTGCCTCTACATAAATTTGAGAGGGCCCACACAGCATTTCTTGTTGTTGTGAGTCTGTTTGAATTTGTTAATAACCTGCCAAGAAAAAGAAAAAAAAGAATTATCACCTTACATTCATTTTTCCTCTTTAGCTATCATAACACAAAATTTCTCTCCAATATATTTTATAAGATATTCAAACTAGCAAAACAGGAAAAAAGAATCTAAAATTCATTATGTTTTCACAAGCAAAATAAGCATATTACAGTTCTATTTTCTAAAGTGAATCTACAATCTGAATTCTTAAAAGAATTCTTAAGAGGATGCCGTGGGAAATTTACTTATTTCTATATATATTAAAAAGAATACTAGATTAATTTTTCTTTTTCTTTTTTTTTTTGAGTCAGAGTCTCACTCTGTCACCCATGCTGGAGTGCAGTCGCACGATCTTGGCTCACTGCAACCTCTGCCCCCTGGGTTCAAGCGATTCTCCTGCCGCAGCATCCCAAGTAGCTGGGATTACAGGCGCCTGCCACCACGCCCGGATAATTTTTGTATTTTTAGTAGAGATAAGGTTTCACCATCTTGGCCAGGCTGGTCTTGAACTCCCGACCTCGTGATCCACCTGCCTCAGGCTCCCAAAGTGCTAGGATTACAGGCGTGAACCACCACTCCCGGCCAGATTAATTTCTTTAATCATGAAAATAATATATTATATGAATTCAGAAAGCAAGGAATACAGTTTTAAATTATATAAAGATTACCTATTGACAAGAGAAGTTCTTTTGTTGTGTTTTTAACGGAGTATGTCTTAGTATTTTTTTACCTGGTTTGCAATGAACCTTGGTATCTACTGAGTATCTAAAATGAGAATTTTTCTTCTCAGCTCCTAAGGAGTTACTACTTATAGGTTTTTTTTTCCAAAGCATAACTTTATGTTTTAGTTATTTAAATAGGAGAGCCCCTAAAATAGTAGTAATTGAAACTTTTAGAGTTGTGGACCCCCTTGAGACCATAATGGATCCTTACCTTAGAAAAAAAGCACATATATCAAAATTTGGCATGCAATTTCAGGAGTTTGTTAACCTCCTAAGGACCTCCACAAACTTGCTAGAAGTACAAAGAACCTATGTTAAAAAAAATCCCTGTTTTAGAGTGACATATGCAAAAATGGTGCAGAATGGAACTCCAGGTGCTTGTCCCTCCCAGGAACACCAAGAAACTTGCAAACACTGTCAGAATCAAGTTTATTAGAACTCTGAAGATAGTCAAAAGTTTATGGCAACTAAGATAACATTTAACCAGGAAAGGGCTGAAATGTGGTAGGAAAGCTTTCTGGCATTTTAACCTACTCTTACGCAACCCCCTCCCCAGCCTGGCAGCAACCTTTAAGACAGCAGCCTGAGTTCTCACTGTGGCTTCCTGGTTCTGGAAGGAGTAGAGCAGAACTTGTTTCCAAGAAATTGTGTTTGTCTGTTTTGACCTGTTTGGAGGCTCCCTGAAAAACTGATGCAAAGGGCTTGCCTTTGTTTTGCATAACTGGGAATTCTCTCAGGGTGGAAAAGTAGCTTTGTAAATAAGGAATGGTCCTCAAAAACATTAAAAGGCAAATGAATGAGATGTTGAAACCTGAGCAAAAGATACAGTTGAGGCAAACAAGACACATGTTGAAAACCTGGCTGGAAAGGTGGGGAGTAAGATCCTTGGGCTATGAGGGATGTGAAAAGCTCCCACATATATCAGACAATCTGAAGGCCCATGCACATGTCCAGGGCAGAGTCCACAATCAGAAAAAACATGAAGAGACCTACGCTTTTACTTCTAGTTTTCCTTTAGGCTTAGCACGAGCAGGGAGTAAAGTAGTGCTAAGTCATAGCTGTAATCAGCCTGACTAAGAATTGAAGAGGTGGCTCAATGCAGGGCCAATCTGTAAAAACCTGAAGACTTTTCTTTTGTTTATTTTTGGCTCCAGATATTTAAAGCACTCTCTGCTGTCAAACCACTAGCTACCCACTGAGTTAAGGGAAAAGAGATTTCAGAGACCACGCATGACAAGGAATACAGGCTTTATAAAATTAATTTTAAAAGTCCCCAAATAAATAACTACAACAAGCAGCAACATGAAAACCTGGAAGGAAAGGAGAATCTGATTTCCATAGTTACCATAGTTACGATAATCAGTCCAGTTTTTCAACAAGAAATTATGAGGCATGCAAAGAAATTTTAAAAGTGTGGTCCATTAACAGTGAAATATATAAATTAAAAGAAATTTTCCCTGAGAAATCACAGACATTGGATTTACTATGCAAAGATTTAAAATTCATTGTCTAATATGTTCAAAAGAGCTAAAGGACCTATGCACAAAAAAACTAAAGAAAACTAGAAAAACAATGTCTCAACAAATAGAGAATCATCACTATGGAAACAGACATTATAAAAAGGAACTAAATAGGAATTATGAAGCTGTAAGTATAAAACTGAAATTAAAATTTCACTATAGGGGTTTGACAGCAGATTGAGCAGGGAGAAGAAAGAATCCACAACCCTAAGACAGGTTAATTGAAATTATTCAAACTGAGAAGCAGAAAGAAAAAGAATGACAAGAAATGAACACAGTCTAAGAAAGCTGTAAAATAGCATCAAGCATACCAACATATGCATAATGGAAATCCAAGAAGAAAAGGTGCAAAAAGAATATCTGAAGAAATAATTACTCAAAACTTTTCAAACTTTATAAAAGAAATGAATCTACACATCCAAGAAGCTAAATAAACTCTAAGGATAAACTAAAAAAGACACATACCAAGACATAAGTAATCAAAAGACAAAGACAGAATCTTGAAAGCAAAAAGAGAGAAGTGACCCGTAGTGTACAAAGATTCCTCATAAAGATCAATAGCCGATTTCTCATCAAAAATCATGAAGGACAGAGGCAATGGGATGACATATTTAAAGTGCTGAAAGAAACTCTCAACCAAGACTTCAATATCCAGCAAAACAATCCTTCCAAACAGAAGGAGAAAATGAGATTCCCACATGAGCAAAAGCTGAGGAAAGGCATCACTAGCAGATTGGCTTTACAAGAATAGCTAAACGGAATCCTTTATGCTGAAATGAAAGGGCCATAAACAATACCTCAAAACCATACAAAGAAATAAAGAATACTGCTAAAGATAGCTACATAGGTAACTCTAAGAGCTAGTATCATGGATTTTTTGGTTTGTAATTCCTCTTTTTTTCCCTACATGACTTAAAAGTAAAATGCAAAAAAAAAATCATTATAAATCTAGGGTAATGGGCACACAATGTATAATAATGCAATCTGTGGCAATAACAACTTAAGAAGGTGAGACAGAAATGTATAGGAGTAGTGTTTTTGTGTAATTTTGAAGGTAAACTGCGAGTAATTCAATCAAGGTGGTTACAAGTTTAAAGTGTTAATTATACTCCTTAGGGTACATTAAAAAAAAAACTTTTTAAAAAAATAGGAAAGGAAACAAGAAAGGAATCAATACTATAAATTATTAAAAAAAAAGTGACATTTGGAAAACAAATAACAATGGTCAGGTGCTATGGCTCACACCTATAATCCCAGTGCCTTGGGAGGCCAATGCAGGAGGATCGCTTGAGGCCAGGAGTTTAAGACCAGCCTAGGCAACATAACGAGACTCTGTCTCCACAAAAGCTTAAGTAATAATAAAATGGCAAAAGTAAGTCCCCATTTATCAGTAGTTATATTAAATGTAAATGAATTAAACTCTCAAATTAAAAGTAGTAACTGGCAGAATACATTAAACAAAACAAAACAAAACCCATAAGTCTACGATGCTGTCTACAAATGACTCATTTTAGAATCAAAGACATAAATAGGCTGAAAGTGAAATAGAAAAAGATTTTCCATGCAAATAATACACTTGATCTTAGCCAAAAGGCCGAAAAGCGATTTTCCATGCAAATAATAACAGAGATCCGAATAGTTACATGAATGAGACAAACTAGACTGTAAGTCAAAAATTGTTTTCAGAGACAAAGAAGAACATCATATATTGATAAAAAGTCAATCTATCAGGAAGAAGTAACACATGGGTCAGATGTGGTGGCTCATGCTTGTAATCCCCGCATTTTGGGAGGCCAAGGTGGGTAAATCGCCTGAGGCCAAAAGTTCGAGACCAGTGTGACCAACATGGTGAGACCCATCTCTACTAAAGATACAAAAATTAGCTGGGCATGGTGGCATGTGTCTGTGGTCCCTGCTATTCAGGAGGCTGAGGCAGGAGAATCACTTAAACCTGGGGGCGGAGGTTCAATGAGCCGAGGCTGCACTACTGCACTCCAGCCTGGGCAACAGAGCAAGATTCTGTCTCAAAAAAAAAAAGAAGTATCACTTAAAAACTTACATGGTCTAGGCCGAGTGCAGTGGCTCACGCCTGTAATCCCAACACTTCGGGAGACCAAGGCAGGTGGATCACATGAGGCAGGGATTTGAGACCAGCCGGGCCAACGTGGCGAAACCTCATTTCTACTAAAAATACAAAAATTAGCTGGGCTTGGTGGTGCATGCCGGTAATCCCAGCTACTCAGGAGGCTTTGGGAGACCAAGGCAGGCAGATCACCTGAGCTCTGATAAATTTTTGAAAAGTGAAATCATAAAAAGTATCTTCTCTGACAACAATGGAATGAAACTAAAAATACAGAGAGAAAACTAGAAAATTCAGAACTATGAGTAGAGTAACATACTCTTAAATAACTAGTGAGTTAAAACACACACACACACACACACACACACACATATGCAGAAAATACTTTGAGATAAATAATGAAAACACACCAAAACTTAAGGGATGTAGTGAAATTAATAGTCAGAAAAAAATTTATAGTTGTTAACACCCCATATGAAAAAAGATAACCTTCCACCTTCAGAAATTAGAAAAATTAGAGTAAACAAAACTCATAGCTAGCAGGAGGAAGAAAATAAAGTTAAGACCAGAGATAAAATACAGAATAGAAAAACACTACAGAAAATCAACTAAACAAAAAGGTAGTTCTTTGACCAAAAAAAAAAAAAAAAAAAATCAACAAAAACAAGCCTTTATCTAGATGGACAAAACGAAAAAGATTCATATTACTACAATTTGGCTGGGCGTGGTGGCTCACACCTGTAATCCCAGCGCTTCAGGAGGCTGAGGCAAGCAGATCACCTGAGGTCAGGAGTTCAAGACCAGCCTGGCCAACATGGTGAAACCATGTCTCTACAAAAATGCAAAAATTAGCCAGGCATGGTGGCATGCACCTGTAATCCCAGCTACTTGGGAGGCTGAGGTGGAAGAATCGCTTGAACCCGGGAGGCGGAGTGTGCAGTGAGTCGAGATCATGCCATTGCACTCCAGCCTGTGCAACAGAGCAAGACTCCAACTCAAAAAAAAAAAAAAATATATATATATATATATATAATATTACTACAATTAAGAATGAAAGTAGAGACATTACTATCAGCACTTCAACAAAAAAAAATTATATGAGAATATTATCATCAAAAGCCAAGAAAGATAAGCTAGAAGAAATGAAAAACCACTCAGAAACACAGAAACTACCAAACTGACTTAAGAATAGAAAATCTAAATAGAACTATAACAAGATATAGAATTCTAATCAAACACTTCCCAAAAAGGAAAAGTCCAGCACCAGATGGCTTCACTGATGAATTCTACCAAACATTAATGAATAATTCTCAAACCCTTTCAAAAAATCAGAGAACACTTAAAATAATGGAAAGAATGTAACTGGATTATTTGTAACTCAAAGGATAAAAGCTTGAAGGCATAGATACTCCATTATGTGCTTATTTCACATTGAATGCCTGTATCAAAACACCGCATGTACCCCATAAATAAACATATCTACTATGTAGCCGCAAAATTTTTTTTAAAAAAATAAGATAACACTTCCTCATCAATTCTATGAGGATAGCATTACCCTGATACCAAAGACAAAGACATCAAAACAAAAGTTACAAAAGAAAAAATATTTCTTCGGAATATACATAAAAAAATCCTCAACAAAATTCTAGGAAACTGAATCTAGCAGCTTATACTATGACCACATGGCATTTAACCAAGCAATGCAAGGAAGGTTCAAGATACAAATATCAATCAAAATAATAAACCATATTAATATAATGAATTAAAAAAAAACAAGTTATCTCATTGGATGCAAAAAGTATTTAAAAGAGCTCAACATCCTTTTATGATAAAAACACTAAACAGGTCAGGCACAGTGACTCATGCCTGTAATCCCAGCACCTTGGGAGGTCGAGGCGGGTGGATACGAGGTCAGGAGATCGAGACCATCCTGGCCAACATGGTGAAACCCTGTCTCTACTAAAAATACAAAAATTAGCTGGGCGTGGTGGTGCACTCTTGTAGTCCCAGCTACCTGGGAGGCTGAGGCAGGAGAATTGAACCCAGGAGGCAGAGGTTGCAGTGAGCCAAGATCAGGCCACTGTACTCAAGCCTGGCGACAGAGCATGACTCCGTCTCGAGAAAAAAAAAAAGAAATAGAAGGAAACTACCTCAACAGGATAAAGGGCATTTATCGAAAACCACAGCTAACATCAAACTGAATGGTGAAAGAGTTTTTACTCTGAGATAAGAAAGAAGACAAAGACAATCATTTTTGCCACTTCTAAATAACATTGTAATGGAAGCTCTATCCAAAGCAACTGTGCAACAAAAAGAATTCACACAGCCAACTTGGAAAGCAAGAAATGAAACTATCTTTTTTTAAAAAAAATTTAGAGATGGAGTCTTACTATGTTGCACAGGCTAGAGTGCAGTGACTATTCACAAGCATTATTATAGTGCACTACAGCCTCAAATGATCTTGACCTCAAATTCGACTTCAAGACCAGCCTGGCCAACATGATGAAACTCCATCTCTACCAAAAATACAAAAATCAGCCAGGCATGGTGGTGCACGCCTGTATTCCCAGCTACTTGGGAGAGTTGAGGCATGAGAACCGCTTGAACCCGGGAGGCTCCTGACCTCAAACGACCCTCCCTACTCAGCCTCCCAAGTATCTGAGACTACAGGCATGTGCCATTATGCTCAGCAATGAAACTATCATTATTGACAGATGACATGATCTAATATATGGAAATCCACAACAATCTACAAAAAAACTATTAGTGTTAATAAATTCAACAAAGTTGCAGGATGCAAGATCAACATACAGGCCAGGTGTGGTGGCTCACACTTGTAATCCCAGAGTTTTGGGAGGTCAAGGGGGGGATGGATCATTTGAGGCCAGGAGTTCAAGACCAGCCTGGCCAACATGGTGAAACTCCGTCTCCACTAAAAATACAAAAATTAGCCAGGTATGGTTGTACACGACTGTAATCCCAGCTACTTGGGAGGCTGAGGCACGAGAATCGCTTGAACCTGGGAGGCACAGACTGCAGTAAGCCAAGATTACGCCACTGCGCTCCAGCCTAGGTGACAGAGCAAGACCCTGTCTCAAAATAAATAAAAAAAAAATAATCAACACACAAAAATCAGTTGTATTTCTATACACTACCAAGGAACAAGTCAAAAAAGAAATTAAGAAAACAATTTCATTTACATTTGAATAAAAAAGAATAAAATACTTTGGAATACATTTAACCAAAGAGGTATAAGACCTGTTTACTAAAATCTACAAAATGTTGTTAAAATTAAAGACCTTAATTAATTAAGAGATTTCCCAGGTTCATGAATTGGGAGCCTTAATATTATTAAGATGGCAATACTGCTCAAAGTGATCTACAGAGTAAATGAAACCCCTATCAAAATGACAATGACCTTTTTATAGAAATGAAAAAGTCAACTTACACCCACTAAGATGATCTAAATCAGAATAACAGATAATATGTGTTGGTGATGATATAGAGAAATTAGAACACTCATACATTGCTAGGAGAATGTAAAATGGTACAGCTGCTGTGAAAAAGTTTGGTAGTCTCTAAAAAATTAAAGATAGAATTACCATATTACCTGGCAAATTCCACTCCTACGTATTTGCATACCCACAAGAATTAAAAACCAGTACTGAGACAAAACCTTGTACATGAATGTTCATAGGAGCACTATTTACAGTAGTCAAAAGGTGGACACACCGAAGTGTCCATCTATTAATGAATGAACAAAATGTGGCACATGCATAAAATGGAATATAATTCAGCCATAAAAAGAATGAAGTACTGATACATTCACTATAATATGGATGAACCTTGAAAACAGTAAGCTAAAAGCCAGACACAAAGGTAATATATTGTATGATTCCACTTATGTGATATATACAGTATAAGCAAATCCATAGAGAGAGAAAACAGATTTGTAGTTTCCAAGGCACAAGGTGATGGCAAAACGGGATGTGACTGCTTAATGGGTACTGGGTTTCTGTTTAAGGTGGTAAAAAAATTCTGGAACTAGATAGTAGTGATAGTTGTACAATGTTGCAAATCTACTTACTGCCACTAAATTGTACACTTTAAAATGGTTAAACTGGTTACATGTATTCTACTACACTAAAAAAAGTTTCTGTTCTAAAGGCTTTCCTAAAAATAGATGTTAGATTTCCCCAAAATACAACAGATTTAGAAATAAAATAGTTATACTGCTTTTGTATGCTAAGAGTTGACAATTTTTTCAGTAAATATTTTAGGGTTTGCAGGCCCTCCTTCTCGTTTTTATTACTCACCTATGCTGATGTAGCATGAAAGCAACCAAAGACATTAAGTAAGTGAATAGGTGTGACTGTGTTCCGATAAAACTTAATTTACAAAAACGTGAAGCAAGCCAGATTTGACCTGAGAGATAAAGCTGGCCAACCCCTGTTGTATACTATTGTTCTTTTTTTGTATTAATGGGGTTATTATGAGAAAGTACAAATATGCTACATTATAAATTAAAGTTGAGTTAAAATACAGCAAAATTGTATCAGGATAGTTTATAGTAGTAAAAGATTTACATTTACTGAGAATCAAATGAATACTAATAAAATAAATTAAAATATCACTCAAACAGATAAAATGATACATTAATAAGTTTTACATTTGCTTAAGCATTACTAAATGTGAATTACAATGTGAACAACAAATAATGCATAATCATTTTTTTTTTTTTTTGAGACAGTCTCTCGCTCTGTCACCCAAGTTGGAGCGCAGTGGCGCAATCTTGGCTCACTGCAAGCTCCACCTCCTGGGTACAAGCCATCCTCCTGCCTCAGCCTCCTGAGTAGCTGGGACTACAGGTGCCTGCCACCACGCCCGGCTAATTTTTTGTATTTTTAGTAGAGATGGGGTTTCACCGTGTTAGCCAGGATGGTCTTGATCTCCCGACCTCATGATCCACCCAACTCAGCCTCCCCAAACTGCTGGGATTACAGGCGTGAGCCACTGCGCCCGGCCTGCATAGTCATTTTTTAAGCTGAAAATTTTTCCTTTTGCCCAACTCCAGAGACAGTATCTAACTTAACTTCCTTTTAATTACCTTTCTTATTTTTTTAAATACTATGAAACTTTCTAAGATGAAGTTTTATAATGAAACTCAGAAACTTTCCAACTTTTTAATACCCTTTTTGGAAATTATTATTATTATCTGAAATGGAGTTTCGCTCTTGTTGCCCAGGCTGGAGTGCAATGGCATGATCTCAGCTCACCACAACCTCCACCTCCTGGGTTCAAGCGATTCTGCTGCCTCAGCCTCTTGAGTAGCTGGGATTACAAGCATGCACCACCACACCCAGCTAATTTTGTATTTTCAGTAGAGATGGGGTTTCTCCATGTTGGTCAGGCTGGTCTCGAACTCCTGACCTCAGGGGATCCACCCGCCTTAGCCTCCCAGAGTGCTGGGATTACAGGCGTGAGCCACCACGCCCAGCCTGAAATTGTTTTTATAACTATTACTACATAGCTGGGTACTGGTTATTCTTCCTTTGTTTTATTTTTTAGTTTGGTTTCTTCAGTCATGGTTAAAAGACTCCTTAGGACATTTAAAGAGATTAGACCTAAGAAATGTTTACTACTTCATAAACCACTACCTACTTGAGATATTAACAAATAATAAAATGACATAGAGACAGAACAACAAAAACAAAAAGTGCTCAGTTAATTTATATACCACATAAATCAGGTGAGACAAGTCTCAAATTGAAACTTTAAGAGATGTTTTTAATAGTACAGACTTCAAAATGATTCATATTGAACTCTAAATCAGTACTTCCTTTTATAGCTCAGCTAAATTCTCAATTACTATGGACCATTAACTTTAAGCCCATAATAAATGAAATTATAGTGAGTAGTTCAGTGGTTTGTACACAGATCTTCAATTAATATTGGTTAAGTGAAACCATGCCAAGAAATAACTTCTGTCCACAGAAAGCTAGAGTAAAATGTTTTTTGAAAACTAGTGTCTAGAAATTTATTCTTCCTATTCAATTCCTCAGTTGGAGAGCATGGAAAACGCACCTCCATGCAGAAATGAAGAGTAAAATATTTACTTCTAACCATCTCCTCGATTAGTATTTTTCTTCACTACCTGCCATTAGCATTTATCCTACATAAAGATCCTCTTAATCATAAACAATATGTATAAACCTGTATTTCAAAAAATTTTATGTCATTTCTATAAAGGACCTTACATTATAGGGTAATTTCTTTTTTAAAAAAATACGTAAAGTAGTAGAAGAAACTACTAGATAAATCACTTGAAGTAAAACTCTAATCCTGAAAGAAAAATCTCTATCTTAAAATCTTGGTTCTTTTAATAAAATTTAAAACATACTGACATCCTAAATATACTGTCTGTTGAAGTATTAAGGATTCCCTACTATAGCAATATGTAAATTTTATCATATTATAAACTACTATATATCCTTGTTTTTGCAGAATAATTATTTTAGATCAGTAAGCATCAAGTAAGCAATGACCACTGTTACGTGTGGTTTAAGTGAACATAAAAGACAGAGTTAACAATTTGAAAATTTCTCTTGGTTCTACCTACTGTCAAGCTACTGCAGGCTTGATAACCATAAGACAAATTTACAAGTATGACTGGAGAACTTAATTATATATGTAGAATATCGTGGAGTATATAGTTTTTGATACATAATTGTGATAAAGTACTTACTCTAAAAGAGGTGGAAGTATTTCACAATTCAAAACAAAATCTCTGCATTCTGCATTGTCACCAGCAATATTACCAAGTGCCCAAACAGCCTTAGGAAAAAAAAAAATTATCTTAAGACAATATTTTAAATTAGAGGCTTTCCTTTAGGAATGAGATTTTAGTACACAATGAACAAAGCAACAGTTTCCGATATGTTAAAAAAAAAAACAGTAGAAAAGAAAAACTTTTAAAATTCAATTTAATACTTTTATTCAGATTGAAAGATAGGACATTTAAAAAGTTTTCCAGCTGAACAAGGTGGCTCACGCATGTAATCCCAGCACTTTGGGAAGCTGAGGTGGACAGATCGCTTGAGTCTAGGAGTTCAAAACCAGCCTGGGCAACATGGTAAAACCCTGTCTCTACTGAAAAATGACAAAAATTAGCTGGGTGTGGTGGCACGCACCTGTCATCTCAGCTACTTAGGAGGCTAAGATGGCAGGATCACTTGAGCCCAGGAGGCAGAGGTTGCAATGAGCCTTGCTCCACCTTGGGCAACAGAGCGAAACCCTGTCTCCAAAAAAAATTTTCCTTGCATATTAGTGAAATATCTATACTGTTCAACAAAGAGCATAGTTTACTATGAATTTACATGGAGAGACAAAATACATCTATTCAGCAAATTTTCCAATTATAATCATGCACTGCATAACATTTTAGTCAATGACAGACTGCACATAAGATGGTAGTCTCATAATATTATAACACCATTATCTTTACTGTACCTTTTGCATGTGTAGATACACAAATACTTACCACTGCATATACAACTGTCTATAGTAGGTCGGGTGCAGTGGCTCATGCCTGTAATTCCAGCACTTTGGGAGGTGAGGTGGGCAGATCACTTGAGGTCAGGAGTTTGCGACCAGCCTGGCCAATGTGGTGAAACCCCATCTCTACTAAAAATACAAAAACTAGCTGGGTGTGATTGCAGGTGCCTGTAATCTCAGCTACTCAGGAGGCTGAAGCATAAGAACTGCTTGAAACCCAGGAGGTGGTGGTTGCAGTGAGCTGAGATCATGTCACTGCACTGCAGCCTGAGTGACACAGCAAGACTCTGTCTCAAAAAAAAAAAAAAAAAAATTGCCTACAGCATTTAGTACAGTAACATGCTGTATAGGTTTGTAGACTGGATGCAAAAGGCCATACTATAAACCATCCAGGTTTGTGTAAATAGACTCCATGGAATTTGCACAATGATGAAAATGTATTTCTCAGAACACATATTCATTTATTAAATTTCAATTAGGTAAGAAATTACGCAAATGCAAATTATCATTTTATTTTATTCTCACCATAAACTTTTCATGTTAGTACAAAAGTAGACATGTTACTTTTCAATTGGGAAAGTTTTATTTTAATGTTTAAAACATAAGTTAGTATTTTTAACATCTACTCTAGACCTAAGATTTTTTTGTTTGTTTTTAAGAAAAACCTTTAAACTAAAGACATTTTCTACCTTGTGGAATATAATATTCTGTTGGTGGAGATCTTAATTGGTATAATATTCTTGGAGTCTGACTTTGAAATACATAGTAAGAGCTTTAAAAAATTTATCTTTTGGCCGGGCACAGTGGCTCACACCTGTAATCCCAGCACTTTGGGAGGCCTAGGCGGGCAGATCACCTGAAGTCAGGAGTTCGAGACCAGCCTGGCCAACATGGTGAAACACCATCTCTACTAGAAATACAAAAACTAGCTGGGCGTGGTGGCAGGCGCCTGTAATCCCAGCTACTCGGAAGGCTGAGGCAGGAGAATCGCTTGAACCTGGAAGGTGGAGGTTGCAGTGAGCCGAGATCGCGCCATTGCACTCCAGCGTTGGGGACAAGAGCAAGACTTCACCTCAAAAAAAAAATTTATCTTTTGACAGGGTAGTCATTTTTCCTAGTAAAATAATCAAAAGGTACATAAAGAGTGATGACATATAATGATATTCATCACAATATTATTAACACCACCAATAAGCTAGAAATAATCCAAATGTACAACAATTGAGGAACAGATGGCAAATTATGGTACATATCTGAGCAGATATTGAGTAATCAGTAAAATTTCCATGGAAGAATAATTACTGCCATAAAAAAAGGCTCCCAATATTAGTGTTAACTGAAAAATATATATATAAAATGAAATGATGAATAAAATGGGAGACAGATCAACAGATTTATGTACATAAAAATGACGCAAAAAAATGTTAAATGACTTGATTTTATTTAGATGGTACAATTATATGTAATTAAATTTTACCTCTTACAACAAAACTTTATTCATTAAGTTTATTAAAAAATGGTTCTATTCAAAGTAATGTGATATTCTTAAAACAAACAACAAAATAATCTACATATATGCAGAGAACAAGAAGTCAAACCAGTTCAGCTTTAAAACCCGGCTCTGCCATTCGTTGTGACTTTAGGTAAGTTACTAACTTTTGAGTCTCAGTATACACTTTTGTTTTGAGACAAATCTCGCTCTGTCGCCCAGGCTGGAGTGCAGTGGCATGATCTCGGCTCTCTGCAACCTCTGCCTCCCAGGCTCAAGGAATTCTTGTGCCTTAGCTTCCTGAGGAGCTGTGGCACCATGCCTGGCTAATTTTTGTATTTTTAGCAGAGCTGGGATTTTGCCATGTTGGCCAGGCTGGTCTCAAACCCCTGGCCTCAAGTGATCTGCTCGCCTCAGCTTTCCCAAGTGCTGAGAATACAGGCATGAGCCACCATGCCCAGCCTCAGTATGCACTTTTATAAACAGGAATAGTAATTCCTATCCTAGCTGTGATCACACTCATAGAGAACCCAGGATTATGTCTGGAACTGTTCATTCTTCCCCCCTTCTAACTTAACACCAAAACACTACTATAATTTAATGCAATATACAGCAATTAGAAACAAAAATGAATTACACATCGTAATTACAAATGGTACTTTCAAGAGAAAACTGAATTCTGGTACATATAACAATACAAATTAGAGACGTACCTGTTCCTGAACATCTTCATGTTCAGAATTAAGAAGTTTGATAAAAATCGGAACAGCCCCAGTTTCAATCACTACCTTGGTATGCAGAAAAGTTCCAGATGCTATATTTGTTAATGCCCATGCAGCTTCAAACTAAGAAGAAAAAAAAGGTAAAATAAATGAAAGAACCAAAGAATTGTCAGAAAGGCAAAGAAGGAAAGAGAGGGAGTAAAGACCTGCCAGGACAAGTGTGAAAGACTGACTTATATTAAGATTCATTGTGAAGTCAGATTTAAGGATAAAAATTCATAGAAAAAAAGTAATTGTCATCAAAGATCACTGATTACAGAAAAGTATTCTTTAATATGGAAAAATAAGAACTGAGAAAAATATAATGAAAATATACAAAATCAACAATATATAAACACCTTTGAATTTATAATGCATAAAACTCCTGTTTATTATTACAGAGGCAAGCATTCTAAAGCAAGCAGTTTAAAAATAAATAAGAGACACTACTTATAACAACAGTATATTTAGGACACTTAGAATCATAAGAGGTACTTATTTCTCTACAGATCATGTAACCTCAACCTACTATTTAAGAAACAAAAAAATTAGAAGTTGAGAGATTAGGTATTTGTTCAACATCAAGCTTTCATTATTAACAGAGCCAGTGCTGGGACTTCTGGTATTTTTTTTAAGCTGCAGAGTCTCTGAGAAGTTATCATATCAACTCAACTAAAATTTGAATATATATATACATTATGGATTTAAAATAAAATCAACTGAGAAAATTCAACCATGGCTCCAAAACAATGAACTAGTGAATTACTGAAAGCAACCTACGAATCCACAGGCAAACTAAGCAGTGAATATAGTTTAAAAAATATTTCACATATTTGACATATAAAATTAACCATGAAAAAAATTTTTTTAATATTTCACATAAATAACTTTTCACGTAAACGTACACGTCATTATAAGTAACAAAAAATGTACCCAAAAGCATTACTGAAATACTAAAAAGTACAGTTACTTTTACGTGTAGGACTAAGAAAAATTTTAAAGGGAATTTATATTTAAAAATAATGGAGACCATAGTTCTAACCAATTGTAGATAATGAAATAAGCTAGTGGACAACTGAAAGGTTACTCTATAAACTTGTCACTAGTATCCCTAGAAGAAAGCCTTAGTGAAGACTGGTAAAGTCAGAAGCCTGCCAGCAACCAATTAAACATAAAACGAGTGATAAGCAAGTGACAACTGTGAAAACCTATAGTGTGTGGCTACAATTTTAAAAAAAAGGTAAACTTTCCAGTTGAAAAAAGAAAATAGAGACAGAATGCCTATTCAACCTCCTTTCATTTTTAACTATCTGACAACAGTGCCAACACCTCTGATTTGTTAAAAGGAGCCAAAAACCTGGATATTTATTTGAAATCCCCCAATTTTTTTAACATTTAATATCTAATTCACGCTTTAAAACATGTGCAGGCCAACAAAACTTGTTTGTAGGCCCCCAACTTAAGGCCTGTTAGATGGACCAATCATATTAACTAACATATTTCACACGCACTTGGGTAACATGGCACAACATGTAGCTGTCCCAAGACCATACTGTTGAATTTCTCTAGTTTTTAATTACAGTGATTAATAAATGCTCAACTTCTCAGTGTGTGTGTGTTTGTTTGTTTGTTTGTTTATTTATTTAGAGACAGGGCCCAGGCTGGAGTGCACTGGTGCGATCACAGCTCACTATAACCTCAAACGTCTGGGCTCAAGTTATACTCTCACTTCAGCCTCCCAAGTAGATGAGACTACAGGTGCATGCCACCACACTCAGCTAATTTTTATTTTTTTTGTAGAGATGAGGTCTCACTATTTTCCCAGGCTGGTCTCAAACTCCTGGGTTCAAGAGGTCCTCCCTCTTCAGCTTCCCAAAGTGCTGGGATTACAGGTGTGAGCCACCACGCCCAGCAAATCTTCCCACACTGTGCTGTCTACACACGCTATCCTCTAAACCTAGCATTAATTTTCCTCTTTTCAGTCTGCCAAACACTCCTTCATCCTCAAGACTAGTCCTGCAACACTACCTTTGTGAAGTCTTAAACTTAAACTTCCCCTAAACATAGTAAGTTGCTATGTTCTGTGTCCCCAGAGTACTTTGTTTATAGCTCTGTTAGAGCACTAAGGATATGATGTTACCACAGATCTTTTTTATGTCTGTCTTTCCCAGGAAAAAGTGAGGAATTTCTCTAGACAGGACAACATCTGAATTTTGGAACTACAATATCTTACATGATGCTTTGCTCAAACTAGCTCTCAATAATTTTATTTATTCACATTCAATCATTTCTTCTTTCATTCAATTGGAATTAAAAAGCCAAATAATAGGTATCAAGAGGTCTGGGTTTTAGTCTGGACTTAGGGCTTATATAAAGGAATGGAACCAGATTTCATGATCTCTAGTTCAAAATAATTGACAATAAAACTGTAACGTGACTAAAGTAGCCTCTTAGAGACCCTTATTGTAAACATTCTCAACAATTTTTCACATTCACACATGCAATAAATTCCTTTACTTACACCTAAAACGTGAGGATCTTTCTCAAATTATTCAGCTAAGTAGACCACTACTCTTAAGTTATAAATTCAACAAGTAACAAGTAACAGTCCTCCATTATTGACAATAGCATTTATAAGTTAGGTGTATGTCTTGTGCAATTCCTGATACACAGATAAAATTCCAACCTGTACTCTGACTTAAGAATATGCATAGCAATGAATGTAGGGAAAACCAATCTTTTTTAACATTAAAATATTCACAAACTTCAGTAAATTTCCATTACTAGCAAATTATTTGGAAGACATCTTAAAATTGTAACTATATCATGGTTGAGAACCAATGTTCTTTATGACAAACTTAACTCTGGTCACATTTCTACTAGATAATACTAAATAATAATTTATTCTGTTTTGAAAAAAAGAACTAATCAGTCAGCTAACAGTGTTTTAAAAAGTAAAAGTTAGAACCCTGGCTAGCTAAGAATCAAAATAAATTTAACAACATTTTAGTCTGAAGTTTTCTAAAACAAAAAAGTTACTAAAGGTTAACAACTATAAATTGTTTATTAACATTAGTAATGATTTTATATACTTTTTCCAAAATTGCTTAATAAAATAACAATTCCTAGAAAAAAACTAGCACTGAAACCGTGTCCAAGACAAGACAGGCAGCACTACCTTTTCCTTTAATTACCAAGTATTTACTTAATGCTTACAATAGTCAATACTGCAGAAGTTGCTTTCACTAGAAACTTTAACATGTCATTTCTAGAGAAAAATTAAGAAAGAAAACTTTAGACTCACTTGTAAAGTGCAATTTTCATTTCTTTCAAGAAATTTCACAAATCTCTGTACAACTCCTGGTTTCTGTATAACTTGATCTATTGGTGGATTAGGTTCTAAAAATTTAAAAAGACTTAAGTTATTACAAAGACACAAAAAGAAAACAATCTAGTCCCTGTGTCCATTAACAGGGCACATAAAATAACTCTTTCCTAGGTTTCCCTGACCCAAGATTAAAACCCTTAGCTAGATGTAATTGAAGTCAAATTTTCTCCAGATTACAATGTTCTTTGTACATTTTGCAAATTCCGCTTTCTCATTCACTGCAAGAAATTTTAAAAATATTTCCTACATAAACATTTAAATTTCATAAATTGAAGGCTATTGAGCACACCTTTAAAACACTGATTATTTCTGTCTAAAACTCAAAATACCAACTGAGGAATTAAGTTTCCACTAATTCTTTATAGTACTACCCTCAATTTCTAAGCATATCTCCTTCATTATCAACCACAATTTACCTAATGTCTGTCAAACAAGATTCTTTTTTGTCCGTGAATTATTTTTTACAGAAATGTTAATGGACTGTCTACAATTATTGATAAATTTTCATGAAATGCAGACAGCTTTTGAGAATCATAAAATATCTAGGAAGCTTATATAAAATCCAGACAAAGACATTTCAGGTACTGGTCATCTAAGTATAAAGAACTCTTTCCTCTACCTTGGCTTCTGCAAAACGTACCCTCTACGGTTCTTCAGTAACTTCCCTATTGGTGTTCTTTTGGGATAGTCTTATTCCTGTTTATTCTCATCTTAGAAAATGTACCTATTTTTGTTAATGCAAGTACCAGATATTATTACTATTTGTGATAATTCACAGACCTTACAACCTTAACCGAATTCTCCTTTCCTAGATTTCAGGCCATATTCCTAAGTGACTATAAGATGTATTTTTATTTTCACACCTTTTAAAATGTATTTTCACACTTCTTTCAAAATGCAGCATACCCAAAATCAAACTCATTATATCATCATGGTTATTCCTTCCCTTGCCCTGCATCCACCACCTAAATTGTATATTACTGAGTTATCTATTCATGTAGTCATGAAAAAGAGAATACTCATTTCCACTTCTGATTCTTCCTTTTCTTCTTACTTCCTCTATTTGACTGTGTTACTGATCATAAAGAACTCATATATTAATGTTATCATACTGTGTTTAATTAGTAGGATGAATAAGCAAATGGTGGACATAAAACATCTGTACAAATCATTCTTTTTGATATAGAAAAATGTTTTCATTAAGTTTTAAGTCAGCTCAAATCCTAGAAACCTTGTTCTCAATTGTTAAGAAAGATTTACTTAGAAACAGACTTCCTTCTTCCTTTTCATTTTTCTACAAATTTGCTATTCTTCTAACTTGGACAAAATTTAGAAAATTTCTGTAAAGTTAGTAAAGTTATACCCATCAAGTTTTGTTTGGGTGTTCTAAATGAAAAGCCCCAATTCTTCAAGATGGAAAACTGAATTCCAGACCCTAACTTATACTGTTATAAAACATCAACAGGATAAAACAGAAAGTATTCTTAATCATTTTACCTTCCATCTTAAAAAAATCAAAACAAAATTATAGGGTTGCAATTATCACCTTCACTTTCTTGTTTTTCCTTTATTTCCAAAGCAAATCATAAATATATTATCCTATTTTGTTTTAAATTTAATGGACAGAAATTTTGTCTTGCTCTTTATGAGAGAAAGAGATGAGAGAGAAGGAAGAAAATATAGGGTTTTGTGGTTGGTAGGTAGGGCGAGGTGGGCATTGAGAATGTCAGCTATATATATTAAAGTAACTATAGATATGATATGATATATACCCCCCCACACACACATATAAGAACCCAAATATAGTTTCTTCCCAGTGAATTAAAAGCAACACATTTATATTTATCTTCATATAAAAGAAAGCAATTAAAGTGCACTTGGATTGTCAGCTTATCTAACAGGTATCATGAACTACTATTAGTATTATATTGACAGAATGATAGTCTACATCATCTTATAATGGTGATAAACTGCTACCGAGAAGATTTTTAGTCATTATGGCAATAAGTAGTATAGGGGGAATATCTCCTTCAGCACTGAAAACTAAGCAAGAGTCAGGCAAAAGAAAAAAGCTTTGGAGAACTTTCTACAAAACTGGGATTGAAGAAAAGGATGGTTTGTGATTTACATCCACAAGAGTGGCCACGAAAAGGAAATGAATAGAAGATGTAACAAAAGGTCACCGTCGCAGACTTAAGTCAGAGGAGTAAAAGCTGGAGCTAAGATAGGCTGTGCAGTACCCAGGGCATATTCATATCTTCCTAGTGTCTACAGTAAGAACACTAATTACAACTAAATGCCTGCAAAAGAGGCAAAGTTTCCTGTTGTTTCTGCTTCCAGTTCTGGCCTCTAGATGCTTGCTTTCCCATATTTCCTACTTTGACAGATCAAATAAAAATACAGTAAATCTATTATTTTTCTAGGCCTGATAGATGTGGCAGGAACTCACATCAATCAGTGAAAGAAAACATCTATTAACTCCTTGCTGTATGTCCAACTGGGCAAGCATAATTCCATTACAAAGAAGAAACAGAGAACACAATTGTCTCTGTGAAAGATAGTACAGTTTAACGGAAACAGAATACCTTGAGGAATTAGAGTAAATGAGGACAAAATCTTCTGATCAAAGAATTTGATACCCAGACAACTTGCTCAAAGATATCAGAAATATAGTATTTAGATATATAAAGGCTTAAAAAAATTGTACCAATGCAATTTTCCTAGAATGGGGGTAAGAAAGGGGTAGAAAATCCTTCAAGCAATGCTCTAATAAAAAATGAATCAAGATAAAGAATTCAATAATGAGGAAATGGTACAAAAACACTGGTGGCAAACTCTAAAACTCTTAAATCTAAAGAAATTCTGTTATCAGTATGACATGTATGTCAAAATAAAATCTTGAAGGAATATACTTAAAAAACAACTTAAAAATATTAATCTGACTCAGAAAATAATCCCAATTATAAAAACCAAAACTGTGAAGTATTGTGAGGAAGAAAGAAGCCATTCTTGATTGCATAAGGGTTTCTTGACATTGCTACGGTATGTGAGGAACAGAAAATGAAAGTTAAATTTATTTATGAATATAAATTACAGTAAGAAAGCAAAAGTGAAAGCCTTGTAATCTATGCTGACCTGATCACAAGATTACTTTCATTCTTCATGTGTCACTAAACTCTGTCTCCCTTAGGACAATAAGGCAGTTGAGCTAAGGGCATTTTCAAAACCTTACCCATTCATATATACAATCCCATAAAGTTCGAATTACTAGTTCAATAAATTCCATATATGAAACACAAGACAAAGATTTAAATTTTTATTTAAATGAATTCTTATTAACTCAATATAAAATTGGTCAAATAACACAAATAGGCAATTATGTACTATAAAGAACCAATAAATAAGGCAAAATATTCAACCTAATTACAAAAAAAAAGCCAAATAATGAATTACTATTATATAAGCATTTATTTTTTTCTTAAAGATAATTGCGAGGCCAAGCATGGTGGCTCACACCTGTAATCACAGAACTTTGGCAGGCAAAGGTGGGAGGAGAGTTTGAGACCAGCCTGGGCAATATGACAAAACCCTCACTCTACTAAAAATACAAAAAATTAGCTGGGCGTGGTGATGCATGCCTGTCGTCCTAGCTATTCAGGAAGCTGAAGTAGGAGAATCACCTGAGCCTGGAAAGCAGAGGCTATAGTGAGCTGTGATTCTGCTACTGCACTAGAGTCTGGGTGACAGGAGTGAGATGTTGTCTCAAAAGAAAAGAAAAAGAGAATTGTGAATGTTGGTAAAAATAGTAAAATGAATGCTTGTACAAACTGAAGATGGGAGTATAAATTAATACAGTGTATTCCCTTTGACCCCCTACTTCACTTTTATGAATATATATTAAGGAAATTTATATTGCTTAACAATTATTGTAGCATTTTTATGGTAATCTAAAATTGAGAAAAATTTAAATGCCTGATTACATTATTTTGTGAATTAAATGCCTGATTACATTATTTTACACTCATACTCTATGTTATGATACCATTTAAAAAATCATGTCTGATTGCATATCTAGAAAACCCCATCATCTCAGCCCAAAATCTCCTTAAGCTGATAAGCAAATTCAGCAAACTCTCAGGATACAAAATCAATGTGCAAAAATTACAAGCATTCTTATACACCAATAACAGACAAACAGAGAGCCAAATCATGAGTGAACTCCCATTCACAATTGCTTCAAAGAGAATAAAATACTTAGGAATCCAACTTACAAGGGATGTGAAGGACCTCTTCAAGGAGAACTACAAACCACTGCTCAATGAAATAAAAGAGGATACAAACAAATGGAAGAACATTCCATGCTTATGGGTAGGAAGAATCAATATCATGAAAATGGCTATACTGCCCAAGATAATTTTTAGATTCAATGCCATCCCCATCAAGCTATTAATGACTTTCTTCACAGAACTGGAAAAAAACTACTTTAAAGTTCATATGGAACCAAAAAAGAGCCCGCATTGCCAAGATAATCCTAAGCAAAAAGAACAAAACTGGAGGCATCATGCTACCTGATTTCAAACTATACCACAAGGTTACAGTAACTAAAACAGCATGGTACTGGTACCAAAACAGAGATATAGACCAATGGAACAGAACAGAGCCCTCAAAAATAATGCCACATATCTACAACTATCTGATCTTTGACAAACCTGACAAAAACAAGAAATGGAGAAAGGATTCCCTATTTAATAAATCATGCTGGGAAAACTGGCTAGCCATATGTAGAAAGCTGAAACTGGATCCCTTCCTTACACCTTATACAAAAACTAATTCAAGATGGATTAAAGACTTACATGTTAGACCTAAAACCATAAAAACCCTAGAAGAAAGCCTAGGCAATACCATTCAGGACATAGGCATGGGCAAGGACTTCATGTCTAAAACACCAAAAGCAATGGCAACAAAAGACAAAATTGACAAATGGGATCTAATTAAACTAAAGAGCTTCTGCACAGCAAAAGAAACTACCATCAGAGTGAACAGGCAACCTACAGAATGGGAGAAAATTTTTGCAATCTACACATCTGACAAAGGACTAATATCCAGAATCTACAAAGAACTCAAACAAATTTACAAGAAAAAAACAAACAACCCCATCAAAAAGTGGGCGAAGGATATGAACAGACACTTCCCAAAAGAAGACATTCATGCAGCCAAAAGACACATGAAAAAATGCTCATCATCACTGACCGTCAGAGAAATGCAAATCAAAACCACAATGAGATACCATCTCACACCAGTTAGAATGGCAAGCATTAAAAAGTTAGGAAACAACAGGTGCTGGAGAGGATGTGGAGAAATAGGAACACTTTTACACTGTTGGTGGGACTGTAAACTAGTTCAACCATTGTGGAAGTCAGTGTGGCGATTCCTCAGGGATCTAGAACTAGAAATACCATTTGACCCAGCCATCCTATTACTGGGTATATACCCAAAGGTATAAAGACACATGCACACGTATGTTTATTGTGGCACTATTCACAATAGCAAAGACTTGGAGCCAACCCAAATGTCCAACAATGATAGACTGGATTAAGAAAATGTGGCACATATACACCATGGAATACTATGCAGCCATAAAAAATGATGAGTTCATGTCCTTTGTAGGGACATGGATGAAGCTGGAAACCATCATTCTCAGCAAATTATCGCAAGGACAAAAAACCAAACACCGCATGTTCTCACTCATAGGTGGGAATTGAACAATGAGAACACATGGACACAGGAAGGGGAACATGACACACCGGGGCCTGTTGTGGGGTGGGGGGAGGGGGGAGGGATAGCATTAGCAGATATACCTAATGCTAAATGACGAGTTAATGGGTGCAGCACACCAACATGGCACATGTATACATACATAATAAACCTGCACGTTGTGCACATGTACCCTAAAACTTAAAGTATAACAAAAAAATAAAAAATAAATAAAAAATAAATAAATACAAATAAAAATTAAAAAATCATGTCTGAAAAATATTTCCACAAGAATTAAAAAATATATATCTCTAACCTTATTTCTTGGCAGCAGGATTAATCTTTTTATATTTGCCTCTTTAACTGCTTTTATATTTTTACGATTTTTCTACAGTCAACATATGTTACTTTGGTAACATCATGTTCAAAAACGGATGTTACTTTACAATATATTTTGCAGAGAATATAACACCTGTGTCTAGCAAAGAAAGGTATTTTAAAATTTAAAAAAAACAATAAAATAAACCTCTACTAAAAAATCGTGTAATATCAAATAAGCATACTGAAAATAATTCTTGCCTTTAGAAAGCAGCTTTCTAAATTTCTGTGTTGCTGTTAGCTGTTGATCAGCATTATTAGAAAAAATCATCTGAACCATATCTGTAGTAACAACTTCTTCCTAAAACACACACACAAAAATATAATTAACATTTACATATTTTACATGAATAATTTTGCATGCATAAATATTTGTTATACATATTATTGCTAAAATTATTGAGGTATAATTTGAAACATATTTTGGTCAAGTATACCTCTGGAATGGGTACAGTGGAACTAATATCTGGATCCTGTATAGGACTTTCAAGCATAGATTCATCATTTCTGGGCAAAGAGACATTTCTGCGTTTGAACAACTGTAACAAAGAGAAATCAGTTTACACATTGAGCTTTCCATAAAACATTAACTTGCCATAGAATTCCATGTTTTCATTTGAGTCGACAAAAAAAACCTATCAATTTTATAACTTAAAATTCTGAATATTTGAGTATTTCCCAATCATTATACTAGGAAGATCCAAGGTATTTATGAGAAGTCAAATTTCTGGGCTAGCTTTTGGCTGCACAGACTACTTCACGTCACTTTCAATCTCAGATCTTTTACCAACAGTAAGCGTGTAAGTGGAATACACATGGTCATTTTATAGCACTTAAAAAAGCACATATTTCCACACTGGATTATGAGGTATCTAAGAATTTTTGCAAGAAAACTTAAAAAGCACATCTGTTGCATACGAAAGATAACATCTGATACATTAACAGATTTAGTATATCTGATTAACAAGGAATAGAAAACAATTCTTAGGAATGACAGTACTATGCTTATTAATTCAGGAGCAGATAAAAATGAAGCAGAAAAAAAGAAGAAAGAAACATGGTGAGTTCACTAAAGGAGATTTATAGGTACAGTTGGCCCTCCATATCTGTGAGTTCCACATTCCCAGATTCAACCAACCTCAGATCAAAAATAATAATAACAATAAAAAATAATAAGCCAAGCATGGCAGCACGTGCATCTGGTCTCAGCTACTTGAGAAGCTGAGGTGGGAGGGCTGCACAAGCCCAGGAACTGGAGGGCAACCTGGGCAACACAGCAAGACCCCATCTCTTAAAAATAACAACAAAAAAATACGAAAATAAAAAATAATACATATTTTATTTTACTTTATTTTATTTTATTTTTTGAGACGGAGTCTCGCTCTGTCTCCAGGCCAGAGCGCAGTGGCACGATCTCGGCTCACTGCAACTCCACCCTCCTGGGTTCAAGCGATCCTCCTGCCTAAACCTCCTGAGTAGCTGGGATTACAGGCGTGCGCCACCATGCCCAGCTAATTTTTTTATTTTTAGTAGAGACGGGGTTTCACCATGTTGGTCAGGCTGGTCTCAAACTCCTGACCTCAGGTGACCCGCCCACCTAGGCCTCCCAAAGTGCTGGGATTATAGGCATAAGCCACTGAGCCCGACAATAATACATATTTTAAAACAACACAGTATAACAACTCAACTACACAGCATTCACACTGTATTAGATATCATAAGTAATCTGGAGATGACTTAAAATATACAAGAGGATGTGTGCAGATAATATGCAAATACCATGCCATTTTACATAAAGGACCTGAGCATCAGTGAATTTTGATATCTGCAGAGGATCCTGGAACCAAGGGATAACTCTACATTTCCTAAATCAAAATTTGAGGAAAACAAAATCTGGTTATATTCTTTTTGACAGCTAAATAAATATCGTTCTTCTTTTTTTTTTTTTTTGAGATGGAGTCTCACTCTGTCGCCCAGGCTGGAGTGCAGTGGCATCAACTCGGCTCACTGCAAACTCTGCCTCCCGGATTCACGCCATTCTCCTGCCTCAGCCTCCTGAGTAGCTGGGACTACAGGGGCCAGCCACCACGCATGTCTAATTTTTTTGAGATGGGGTTTCACCTTGTTAGCCAGGATGCTCTCAATCTCCTGACCTCGTGATCCGCCCGCCTCAGCCTCCCAGAGTGCTGGGATTAAAGGGGTGAGCCAGCGCTCCCAGCCTGTTCTTTAATATGTAAACAATCTTCCTTCTAATCATTTATTCAACACAATTTTTTTAGTACCTACTATAATGTATGAAGGACTGTGTTAGATGCTGTAGATAGGGAGATGAGAAATCATTATCACATTTCTGAAATAGGCCTTGCCTATTACATGCCTGTAATCCTAACACTTTGAGAGACAGAAGCAGGAATATTGCTTGAGGCGAGGAGTTCAATACCAGCCTGGGCAACATAGCAGGACCCCATCTCTACTTACAGAATAGAATACAATAGAATACAATAGAATAGAATAGGCCTTTTCTACTTTCTTCACTGCTAGTCCTTTTCACACATCAGTTTTAATTCATACGTGTGAGAACCACATTATTTTACTTATTTATAAATACTTCTACATTTAAGTACATCTTGGAATAAAAAATGTTGAGATGTACTCTCTTAAATAATTTTATATTCTTTATGTCACATATGAAAAGTATAAACAGAGATCCAGCTAATAAGACAATGGGGGAACAGTATGAATAGCATGGGAAGATGACAATAATTTACTTACGGGCAAGAATTATGAAAACTACAAAGCAGCAAATAATATATAATTAATGTTTCTTTAAGGGGCAAATTTTACAATGACAAATGGAAGTGATCTAAATAGATGCAAGAGGAAAAATTTCTTAGCAGTAGGGTAAAAATATAATTAACACAACAGGTTTATCAATAAAACAGAAAATCCATTTCTCCCAGTGACTAAAGTAGCACAGAGTTCTGTTTCACAAATTTGCAATTATGATGCCTGGAGTCTAATAAATAATAGATTTAGCTATATTCAATTTCTTAAAACATTTCCATTTAAAATTATCCAATAATTAGCAAATAATTAAAATTTAAAAAAACAAAATTAAATAGCTAAAAACACCTACCTGTTCTTCTCTTTTTTGTTTTCTAAGCTGTATTCCTTCTTCTTCTCTTCGTCTACGCATCTCTTGAGGATTTAGGGCTTTATTCTTATAACTTTTCATTCTATAGTTATCTTTCCCTGGACTAGCCATGGCATCTTAAAGGAAGGAGAAAAGAAAACAGACACTGATAACTCACTCTCTCAAAACAACATGAGACACTTAATCTAGCAACTAAATTCAGGCTCACTGATTAACAGGTCAACAAAACCCATTCTGAAAATTATGTACAAAAAATACATTCCCTTAATTCCACATCAAGATTAGAGCAAAATGGCCACATATTTTAGAAATAATATCTTAAACAAATAATTTTGGTCTAAACAAAGACAAAGTTTACCCTATCTTATTGATTCTAAGATGCAACAACCTTTCCTGTCTCCCTAGCCCCCACAGTGTTTTAACCTTTCTGAAACATAATTACTGTCAGGAAATAATCATGAATTATTTGGGTTAAAAAAAAAAGTCTTCTAAATTACAGTTCCTGGCTAGATCAAGAAATAACCAGCTTTGAAGTATCTTATTTTTAATGAAATATGATATTAGGCTCCAGTAAGCACATCTCAAATATTTATTGGGGTCTGGCTTCTCTCACTTACTGAAGGCATTGCCTTAAGAGCTATGGCCACAACGGTCAGGACTTGAATTATGACTACAATATCAGTTTTTAGTACTCCAGTATAATTAGTTCTTTTGAAATACTAAAATACATGTATACTTTATTTTTAAGTAGTTTTATTGCAAATATATTTTAAAACATTAACATTTATATACATATTTTATAAATACATAAAATATATGCAAATATATTTCATATTTGAATATATGTGCTAGTTTTACTTTTAGAAAGTGAATTATAAACTTTAACAATGTAACAGTATTGATATATTGATATTATCTTATAGGAATATTAAAATACTGATATTATAACCTATTCTGGACTTACACATCACACACACACAAAATCTGCCTAAAGCAGGGTGCCAACTTCAGTTTAACATTAGATAGTGAGTACCCAGTATGTTATTCTGTTAAATTCAGAGGACATATCCATGTCCAACCAGAGACAATGTTGTGACCAATTAGCTTATGAAGTAAACACAAGAGAAGGAGAGGCTGCCATCTGTCTGCCATCCCTGATATTGAAGAGACAGACTAATGAATTGGCAAATTTTGTTGTAAGCAGTACACTAAAATACATGCTTTAAGTCTTGAGAGAGCAGTGAAGATATGGCAACTAATTGTGCCTTAGGGACTTCTGAAAGCTTCATGGGTATCCTATCTTAAAGGAAAAGCAGGAAAGAGAAATGGGGAGAATCAAGCATTTCAAGCAGAAGGAATATATGCAAAGGCAAAGTTTTTGAAGAAGCCTTGCATAACCAAGAACAGTAAGAGACTAAGTGTGTCCAAGATGAGGATGCACAGCCGAACATAAAGCTATAAAGGTAGGTTAGAGGACATATGGTTCCTATAATGTAGCTGTGAAATTTGGACTTGATCCTAAGGAATAGAATTAAACAAATTAAGGAAAAGGTTGTTTTTACATAGTTCAGAGAGAGAGATAGGAAAAATGCTGAAGGCGTGAACTAAACAAGTTACTACAATGAAAACATAGAAGACAAGTTGGATTCTAGAAATATTTCTGAAATTGATTCAGTAAAAATTAGAGGCCAAATGAATGTAACAGATATCTGGTGAGGAAGAAAAGGGAGTTGAGGATGACTCCATGGTTTTTAACTGAGCCATCTGAGTAGTATGGCAAGATAACATAAGACAGAGAATACAGATGGAGGATCAGAGTAGTGGTTGTTGTGTTTACATATCGGCTTGTTTCTGAGACAAGAATAATGAATTCCGTTATTTTAAGTTTATTTTTAAATTTATATTTAGTAAAAATCACTCTTTTCGTATACATTTCTATGAATTTAACAAATACACATGCATGTAACTATCACAATCAAGACACAGAACAGTTGTCACCCCCTAAAACTCCCTCAAGCTGCTTCTATTAGCCCTCCCTGACCCTTAACATCTGGTAAAAAGTTAATTCTCCATCCCTACAGTTCTGCCTTTTCCTGAATTTCAGAAAAGTGGATTCATACAGCATGTAGTCTTTTAAATCTGACTTCTAAGAAAAAGTATAAAATACCTCAGAATATAGCCAGCCAGGGAGGTGAAAGACCTCTAGAGTGAGAATTACAAAACGCTGCTAAAAGAAATCAGAGATGACACAAACGAATGGAAAAACATTCCATGCTTGTGGATAGGAAGAATCAATATCGTGAAAATGGACATACTGGCCAAAGCAATTTACAGATTCAACACTATTCCTATCAAATTGCCAATGACATTCTTCACAGAACTAGAAAAAACTATTTTAAAATTCATATGGAACCAAAAAAGAGGCTGAATAGCCAAGGCAAACCTAAGCAAAAACAACAAAGTTGGAAGCATCATATTACCTGACTTCAATCTGTACTACAGGGCTACAGTAACCAAAACAGCAGAGTACTGGTACAAAAACAGACACATAGACCAATGAAACAAAATAGCCCATAAATAAGGCCACACACCTACAACCATCTGATCTTTGACAAAACTGACAAAAAGAAGCAATTGGGAAAGGACTCCCTATTCAATAAATGGTGCTGGGATAACTGGCTAGCTACATGCAGAAGACTGAAACTGGACCCCTTCCATATACAAAATAACTCGAGATGGATTAAAGACTTAAATGTAAAAACCAAAACTATAAAAACCCTGGAAGACAACCTAGGCAATATCATTCTGGCCACAGGAATAGTCAGAGATTTCATCACGAAGGGGCTATTGCAACAAAAGCAAAAATTGACAGATGGGATCTAATTAAACTTAAGAGCTCCTGCACAGCAAAAGAATCTGTCAACAGAGTAAAAGACAACCTACAGAATGGGAGAAAATTGTTGCAAACTATGCATCTGATAAAGGTCTAATATCCAGCATCTATAAGAAACTTAAACAAATTTACAAGAAAAATACAAACAATCCCATTAAAAAGTGAGCAAAGGACATGAACAGACACTTTTCAAAGGACATACATGCAGCCAAGAAGCATATGAAAAAAAGGTTAACATCACTGATCATTAGAGAAATGCAAATCAAAACCAGAATAAAATACCATCTCACACCAGTCAGAATGGCTATTATTAAAAGGTCAAAATGAGCCAGGTATGGTGGCTCACGCCTGTAATCCCAGCACTTCGGGAGGTAGAGGCAGGAGGATTGCTTGAGCTCAGGAGTTCAAGACCAGCCTGGGCCACACAGTGAGACCCTGTCTCAACAAAATATCAAAACATTACCCAGGCATGGTGGCACGTGACTATAGTCTCAACTACTCAGAAGGCTGAGGTGGAAGAATCACTTAAGCCCAAAGGTCAAGGCTACAGTGGCCATGATCACACCACTGCACTCCAGCCTGGGCAACAGTGAGACCATGTCTCAAAAAAGAAAAGAAAAAAAGTCAAAAAACAAATGTAAATTAGTTCAATCACTGTGGAAAGCAGTGTGGCAATTCCTCAAAGAGCTAAAAATAGAACTACCATTTGGCCCAGCAATTCCATTACTGGGTGTATATCCAGAGGATATAAATCATTCTACCATAAAAACATGTGCACACAAATGTTCAGTGCAGCAGTTTTTACAATAGGAAAGACATGGAATCAACCTAAATGCCCATCAATAACAGACTGGATAAAGAAAATGTGGTACATAAACACCATGAAATACTATGCAGCCACAAAAAAGAATGTGATCATGTCTTCTGTGGGAACATGAATGGAGCTGGAGGACATTATCCTTAGCAAACTAATGCAGGAACAGAAAAACAAATACCACATGTTCTTACTTGTAAGTGGGAGCTAAATGAGGAGAACACATGGACACAAAGAAGGGAACAACAGACACTGGGGGCCTACCGGAGGGTGGAGGGTAGGAGGAGGGAGAGATGCAGACAAAATAACTATTGGGTACTAGGCTTAGTACCTGGGTGACAAAATAATCTGTACATGTAATCTGTACAAAGTAATCTGTACATCTGTACACCCATGACACGAGTTTACCTATACAACAAGCTTGCACATGTGCCCCTGAGCCTAAAGGTAAAATAAACAACAACAACAAAACCAACAAAATAAATCCGGCTTCTTTCATTTAGCACGGTATTTGAGTCGTCCACATTGTTGGCATCTATCAACTCTCCTTTCTTATTGCTGTTATTCCACTGTAGGGACAGATCACGGTTTATCAGTTTTCCAGTTAAAGAACATCTGGGTGGTTTCTAGTTTTTGGAGGTTATGAATAAATGTGCTACAGACATTTATGTAAAGGTGTTTGTGTAAACATAAGTTTTCATTTCACTCAGTAAATATCTAGGAGTAGAACTGACGGATAATACAGCAAGTTTATGTTTCACTTTATAAGAAACTGCCAAACTTCTTTCCAAACTGAGTATTCCATCTTGCATTCCCATCAGTAATGTATGAGAGTTCCAGTTGCTTTGCATCCTGTCTCCACTTGATGATTTAAGGGGTTTTGTTGTTGCTGTTGTTAGTCATAGCCATTCTAATAAGTGTATAGTGACTCTGGTTTTAAACATGTTAAATGTATAGTACTTGGTGCACATGTAGGAGGCTTTGATCTATAGATGGTTGAAAATACGGATCAGAACTCAGGACAGGGATCTGGAGTGATCATTTGGTATCATGTAGAGCTACAGAAGAAGGATGACCAAAGGAGAAATCTTGGGGACCATCATATTTTAGCGGAAAAAGGCAAGAGCAAAAGAAACCAAAAAGAAGTAGGTCAGAGAAGTAGAAGAATAAGGAAGAAAATAAGAGTCCTGCAAAGGAAAGGAGTTCAAAAGATAAAGGAATATTTAAGTTGTAGTACCACTGAAAACAGGCCACTCGGTTTATTCATTCATTGATTCATCCAGAAAATAAAAGTGCCTGTAACAATCCAAGTACCATATCAGGCATCAGATTTGGTAATTATGTCACTGGTAAAGATAGTGAGACAAATCTCACTACTGGTGGAGCTCAAGGTAGAAGGGAAGGGGCTGAGGACTTGAGAATGATTGAAAAGAAATGCATGATTAATTTACCAAAATTCCTCCTTTAAAATATTTAATAGATTCAGCAATACTATGTGCACCTACAAATAGATATCATTAGAAACTGCTCAATATGGCCGGGCGGGGTAGCTCACGCCTGTAAACCTAGCACTTTAGAAGGCCAAGGAGAGTCGATCACTTAAGGTCAGGAGTTCAAGACCGGCCTGGCCAATATAGTGAAACCCTGTCTCTACTGAAAATACAAAAATCAGCTGGGCATGCTGGTAGAAGCCTGTAATCCCAGCTACTCTGGAGGCTGAGGCAGGAGAATCGCTTGAACTCGGGAGGCAGAGGTTGCAGTGAGCCAAGATCGCTCCAGCCTGGACTCCAGCCTGGGAGACAGAGCAAGACTCTGTCAAAAAAAAAAAAAAAAAAAAAAGCCGGGCACGGTGGCTCACGCCTGTAATCCCAGCACTTTGGGAGGCCGAGGCGGGTGGATCACGAGGTCAGGAGATCGAGACCATTTTGGCTAACACAGTGAAACCCCATCTCTATTAAAAATACAAAAAATTAGCCAGGCGTGGTGGTGGGCACCTGTAGTCCCAGCTACTCAGGAGGCTGAGGCAGGAGACCCCGGGAGGGAGACTCCTGGCATGAACCCCGGGAGGCGGAACTTGCAGTGAGCCAAGATCATGCCACTGCACTCCAGCCTGGGCCACAGAGTGAGACTCCATCTCAAAAAAAATAAATAAATAAAAGAGGGAAACCGCTCAACATAACTTTACTAATAACAATGTTTGGTATTATTCTCTATTTTATATCTGTAAAAAGCTAGACTCTTGAAAGGAAAAAATTAGAGATCAGAGTTCATTACAGAGCAAACTGACCACAGTATTAGTTGTTGAATTATACTCAATATATATAAAATATTTAAGTAAAATAAAATGCTCATGGAAATAAAACTCTTAAAATATTTATCACCTATATATGTAGCATATTCTAGGCCACTGGCTCTAAACGTTTTCAATCATACATCCTACATTCGTAAAATATATTTGTGCATTCATCCTCAATATATTTATTTCTATACATGCATTACTATTCTAATATACTACTCTAGCATAAAATTCACAAAAAAAAGAAATTTTTAAGAATGAAAGTTTTAAAAGGTAAACAAATAGAAGTTCTAATATTTTCTTACCACATCTGACTGGATCACCTTGTGCCCCACCACACACACATACAAAGGCGCTACTTATGAGACCATTAATCCAAGCAACCACATTGTAACTGTTCAGCATAAATTTTAGCCAAATAAAATACAGCACCAACAACTCATATATCACTTGTTCCTTTTTCTTCAATAGTACTGACTTCCGGCTTCAGATTTAACACCTGCATCCATCCTCACTGCAGTTGCTTTAAAGGGGACAATAAACCAAGGGAAATTATCTCTAAAGGGGCCCCATCCAATGGGATTGTTTCGTTCACTAAAAAATAAATTTAAAGGCTGCACTTCAAAGGCTGAGGTCTCATAAAAATTAAATATTTTTATTTAGAAATGTTATTCCAGCACTTTAAAGTTACAGAATAGAGGAATTTTTTTTCATTCATAAGCTTTCAACGGCTCTTAGAAAAACCATGTTTAAGTTGGGCAAATAACTGGAATCTGAACTTATGATTTTCTTTAATATCAATCGACATTATTTCTTATGCCAGTAAAGCCTTCATTTCCATGGGGCTGGGAGCCTCATTAGTGAAAGTAAAAGACTGCACAAAGCGGGGGAAGTGCCAACTAGAGAGCCCTCACAACCAAACAAGCAGTACTTAGGTCGGAGGGAGAGAGTTGCTCCTGACCTACCAAGAAAACCACTTTTGTACAGAATATGAGTCATCATTATTGGGTGTTGTAATTGAGAGATAAATCATTAGTGTTTTTGTCTTTTTTAAAAAACATGTCTAAAAAGCTCAAAAGTAAATGCCAGTGTCATATTCTTTTGTTTGTTTTTTGTTTTTTGAGACAGAGTCTCGCTCTGTCGCCCGGGCTGGAGTGCAATGGCGCGCTCTCGGCTCACTGCAAGCTCCGCCGCCCGGGTTCACACAGTTCTCCTGCTTCAGCCTCCCGAGTCGCTGGGACTACAGGCGCCCACCACCATGCCAGGCTAATTTTTTTTTTTTTGTATTTTTGGCATTTTTTTTTGTATTTATTATTTTGTATTTTATTTTGTATTTTTTGTATTTTTGGTAGAGACGAGGTTTCACCGTGTTAACCAGGATGGTCTCGATCTCCTGACCTAGTGATCCGCCCGCCTCCGCCTCCCAAAGTGCTGGGATTACAGGCGTGAGCCACCGCGCCCGCCGCCAATGTCATATTCTTTAGACATATCACTGTCATTTCACAGCTTTCAAATACTTCCATCTCCTATGTATTATCGATGAAAACCTAAGTTTTCATCTTAGAACGGAGCTGCCCGACTATTAGAAGCGTGGAACCCAGGCTTGCCTTGTCGTCGGGAATGAGCACTAGAGGCACCTGCACGCAGGTGGAGGAGGGAGGCTGGCGGATGGAGAGGGCGAGGCTAGGAGGCCCTCAGGATGGAACCTGTCTCTTCTTTGGACACTGTGGAATTTCCATAAGCTGCTGGACACAGCTGATGGGTACCAGGTATGAGTGGCAACGTTTGGCAATTCCATTAACTGAAAAGAACTACCGAGAAACGGTGAGGCGGGGCGGCGAAGATGAGACCAACTGCCCATCACTCCAGAGGACCTGCTGAAAGAATCTGAACTCACCACGCCTTCGCGTCCGCAAGGGAAAGGTCCGGCTGCCACGCCCCCGCGACCGCTGTCGCCCTGGGGAAAACACGAGAAACACCCGGCACCGCCAGGTTCCAGAGACCTTCGCAAAGTACGGGGTAAATAAAAACCGTGGCCCCAGGAACTAGTAGTTCCCAAAGGGACCAAAACCGAGGCTCCCCCAACCTAGCCCGTGTTCACTCCAACTTACCCATTAACGTGGCACTCTCCGATGCCCTGATTTCCCAGTCCCCAGCGGCGACGTGTGTGGCGGGTAACACAAGGGCCGCCACTCCGCCCCTGGCGTGAAGCGTAGCGACCCAGTTCGCAATCCAAGATGGCGGCCACCTGCGCCCCTTCTCCGAGACCCCGAGGCTCGGCTCCCAGAAGCCCTTGCACTCGACGCGGCGGCGGCGGCGGCGGCGGAGGAGGAGGAGTGGTGGCCGCACATCCTAGCAGTGGGGCGTAGAGAAAGTGCGCGCCGCCGTCCCACCCACGGAAGGAGGAGCCTGTGCCTGCGACATGCCCTAGATTTTAGTTGCGCTTGCGGTGGCCATGCTGTAGGTACTCTTTGCGGCCCGTAGACCTCCGTGTGTGCAAAGGGACGACCCCTCATTCATTCATTCTTCACGCGTGCGTGCATGCATACATTCTTAAGGATATAAACTGTGTCAAGTACCATTTTAGATACATTATTGGGGCTACAACAGTGCAAAAAAGTTGGTAAAAATCGCAGCCTTGTTAAGTGTACAGAGAAGCTCACGTTTTCTTCAGCTTCATTAACTTTTATATGCTCTGCTCGTTTTATTTCAAGCTTTTTGTCATTTATAATTTTATATTCTATAACATCTGCGGTTTTTTGTTTTTGTTTTTCTGTTTTTTGGGGGTTTTCTTGAGACGGAGTCTCGCGCAGTCATCAGGCTGGAGTGCAGTGATGCGATCTCGGCTCACTGCAACCTCCGCCTCCCAGGTTCAAGCGATTCTCCTGCCTCAGCCTCCCAAGTAGCTGGGACTACAGGCATGCGCCACCACGCCCAGCTAATTTTTGTATTTTTAGTAGAGACCAGGTTTCACCGTGTTGGCCAGGATGGTCTTGATCTCTTGACCTCCTGATCCGCCCGCCTCGGCCTCCCAAAGTGTTGGGATTACAGGCATGAGACACCACACCCAGCCACATGAGTGTATTTTTGACAGCAATGTAGTCACCAATAAACGAGTAACTTCAGTTAAAGTACTGTAGATTATAATACACAGCCCTGTAATCTACCCTGGAGTTCAACAAACGGTATTGAAAACAGACTGTGTTCCAGATGCAATAGGAAGAGAATAAATAAGATAAACAATACATAAATCCTGCCCAGAAGACGTTTGCAATTTTTTAAGAGGAAAAACATGAAGACAAATTGTTTTAAGATGTTTGCTATTTTCAATAGTTGAAAAATAAACAGGAGAGAAGGGATTATTTAACTGTGGGTATGTAGGGCTGAGAAAGGCATGCTTGACAGGAAACCTGGGCAGTGTTACCAGAAAGCGTTGCCAATTATGAGTCCATATAGTGAAGTGAAAGCAAGTTTATTAGAGAAGTAAAGAAACAAAAGAATGGCTACTCCATAGGCAGAGCAGTGGCTTGGGCTGCTGGACTGAGTATATAGTTTTTTTGTGTGTTTTTTGTTTGTTTGTTTTGACACGGAGTCTTGCTCTGTCGCCCAGGCTGGAGTGCAGTGGCGCCATCTCGGCTCACTGCAAGCTCCGCCTCCCGGGTTCACGCCATTCTCCTGCCTCAGCCTCCGGGTAGCTGGAAATTTTTTGTACTTTTAGTAGAGACAGGGTTTCACCGTGTTAGCCAGGATGGTCTCGATCTACTGACCTCGTGATCCTCCTGGCTCGGCCTCCCAAAGTGCTGGGATTACAGGCGTGAGCCACCGCGCCCAGCCAGTTATTTCTTAATTATATGTTAAACAAGGGGTGGATTATTCATGAGTTTTCAAGGAAGGGGGCAGGCAATTTTTGGAACTGAGGGTTCTACCCTCTTTTAGACTGTATGACTTCTGGATGTTGCCATGGCATTTGTAAACTGTCATGGTGCTGGTGGGAGTGTCTTTTAGCATGCTAATGCATTATAATTCACATATAATGAGAAGTGAGGATGACCAGAGGTCACTTTTGTCTTCATCTTGGTTTTGGTGGGTTTGGCCTGTCTTCTTTACGACATCCTGTTTATCAGCAGGGTCTTTGTGACCTGTATCTTGCATGGACCTCCAATCTTCTGTGACTAAGAATGCCTAACCTCCTGGGAATGCAGCTCAGTAGGTCTCAGCCTCGTTTTACCCAGCACCTGTTCAAGTTGGAGTCACTCTGGTTCAAACGCCTCTGACAACAGGACTATTGGAGTACTGATAGGAGTTTATTTGCCTTAATCACCTGGCCACCCTATCCCTTTCTTATTTCCTCCCTACTCCTCCATCCTGGGAGACTGAATTCAAATAGACAATGGCCAGAGAATATATACAAATAGAACACTAACCTGCAACCTTCAACAACCAGTCCAGGAAGGCAACCTACTATGTCCAGTAACCAGTCTAAGAAATCAGATTACTATATTTAGCAACCAGTCCAGGAAGCCAAGCAATAACCCTTGTAGCAATCTACCCCAAATGGCCAGGACGTGATTAATAACTGACAGCTTCTCTAAGTTTTGTCTGGGCTTCCAACTCAAGGCCAGCTAGAGAGAGCCAAATATCTACCCACCCCTAAATAATTACATAGGATGCCCTGCTTTTAGTTAGCCCACCTGCAGCTTCTCCATGCCAACAGCCTTGAATTGGCATACCTGAAGCTTTCCCTTTTTTCCACTCTAAAGCTTTCTCACTCCTCTGCCTGCCGTTGAGTCTCTGACAAATGCAAGTGATGATGGCTGACTCCCTTGCTATTGTAAGCTCCAAATAGATTTGGCTTTTCTTGTTCTCATTTAGATGGTCTGCACTTGTTTCTATACTCCTGAAGAAGATTCCTGCTATCTGGACATGCCTTCCCTCTGGATAGATATGGCAGAAGAGATGATAATGGTGTCTTTTAGACCTCTGCTCAGCAGGGTCTAGGTCCCGGCTTTTCATATCCAGGAAAGAACTGGAGGAATAGGATTGGTATCAAGATGCTGACTTCATTAGTTGTATGCAGTGCCAACCACAGCAACTTCCTACCAAGAACTGACCTTCTATGGCATCTTTCCCAATCTGCCTGTCAAAATAAAATCCACTTCTCAGTGGTCCTTTTATCCCAAAAGCTGCTGCCTCAACAGTAGAGAGCATATTGCCCTATTAGCTTACCTCCTCCACAAGCCATGATGGAAAAGAAAGGGTTCTAACCCATTGGCTCACCAATTTCTTTTTACTTAAGCAGATGCTATGGTCTGAATATGTTTGTCCCTCTCAAATTCATGTGTTGAAACCTAACCCTCAAAGTGATGGTACTAAGAAGTGGGGCCTTTGAGAGGTGATTACATCATTGGGATGGAGTTCTAATGATGGGATTAGTGCTCTTGTAAAACAAGGTTAGAGGAAATGCCTTGCCTATCCACTATGTGAGGGTAGAGGTACTGTCTATGAGGAAGCCGGCTATCATCAGACACTAAATTTGTCTGAGCCTTGATCTTGGACTTCTGGCCTCCAAAACTGTGAGGAATACAGATGATCCTCAACTTACAATGGGGTTATTTCCCAATAAACCCATCAGTAAGTTGAAAAATATTGTAAGTCAAAAATGCATTTAATACACCTAACCTATTGAGCCTTATAGCTTATCCTAGACTACTGTAAACATAGTCATAACACTTAGGCTACAATTGGGCAAAGTCATGTAACACAAAGCCTATGTCAGAATAAAGTTATAAAGAATTTTTGAATCAAAATTCAAAATTTGAAGTATGGTTTATTATTAATGTGTATCACTTTTGCACCATTGTAAAGTTGGAATGTCATAGGTCAAACCATCATAAGTCGGGGACTGTCTGTAAATGTTTACTGTTTATAAGTCAACCCATTTTTGGTATTTTTGTTATGGCAGCCCAAATGGAATAAGGAAGCAGGTAAGTTATCAAAGTAAGAACATACTTCTTCTGAGATCCTGTTGATCACTGCAAAATTAAAATTTGATATACTTAACTTTACAATGACAACATGAGATAGGGGACACTGAGGCACAGATGAATGTGTAAGTAAACTTTCCACTGTCACAGGGCTAGTAAGAAGTAGCTGTGATTCGTACCTAAGTAGTTTATCTTAATGAGAATTAGATTAAGACTCAAAGTTATCAGTAGCAGGATCATATAATTTGTGTTAACCAGGACATTTTTGATAGTGGAATGGGATACTAATAGTAACTTTTTTGGGATGACTGTCCTGGGCAAACTGGGACACATGACCATCCTAATTGTTGAAGCTGTAAATTATTGTTAAATTTCCCTCACTTCTGTAGCACAAGTCATTCCACACAACAGCATGTATCCTTGCTGCTATCGATAGGTCTGATCCAGGATGTGGGGACAGAGTGACTTTATTTGAAATGCTAATGTTCCATTAGCATTTCTGACTAACCCCAAGTCCAGGAATGCTCCCAAAATGTCTAGTTGATGTATTACTCTTTAAGTAGGAACACCTATTCACCGTAAGTTTCCTCCAAAACAACCCTTGATGCTGTTACAGAAATCACAGGCTGTGACACCTGTAGCCACCTAAACACTCCTTCCAGAGTACGTATATTTTCCCTAAGATATAAGCCCTGGGTTTAGAGGGTTAGCCCTGGGTTTAGTGGTATGGAGATCTACCTGTCTTGCGGCCACCCAAGACCACGCTTCTGTCTGTAAGTTCCCCTAATAAATCACCCAAGACCAATTAACTTGATTTTTCTGCCTTTTTGGGTTCTTGGCTACTTCAACATTTGGCGGTTGCTTTGCATATACAGCCCTTTCACGGAACACAGGGAAACAGACTGAGATTCAAGATTTGCCACCTGATATTTATTGCAGAGTGCTCTTTGGGAATAATAACAGTCAGGAGTGAGGAAGCAGGATTCTACAGAGAGATAAATTATGCTGCATTATTAGCAACAGAGACTTCGGACAATCTTATAGGAAGTGCAGAAGCTGGGATGACCCTTAAGAATTGTCACTGTTGAGGCTAGAGGCTCATGTTTCTATCACTGAATCAAGAAGTCTTTGGATATCACTGAATCAAATCCAGAGGGAGGGTTAATCTTGGGTGAGGCAGCAGCTCCCTTTGACCAGCATGCAGTTTCTGAAGTGGAACTTGGCCTAGAGCCCTGATCAGTGGGGGAAGAAAATCCTTTAGTCCTGAACCAGAACTTGGGCAGTGTACCAAAGGTTCTACCACACATACTTTTTCAGTTTTCCAAAGACAAAGAAATGAATGGCCTTCTTTCAGCTTCATGCCTCCTCTTTCTCATCCTCCTTATTTAGTCTTCCTCCTCTAAGCAACCTATAAATGTTGGTGCCAGGCCTCTTACTTTGCTGCATTTCCTCTCTAGGTGATACGACATACTCCTGTATTTTTAAAAGCCATCTACCTATAAACCACTTTCTCCCAAATTCAAATTTCCATCCCTGACCTCTTCCTGGAGGTCTAAACTCATATATCAAACCTCCATTTGGATGTCTGATGGGCATCTCAAATTTAATAAGCCAAAACAGATTTTTTATTCTATCCCATTCTGCTTTATTTCTTTCTCGGGCCTCTTTATCTCTGTAATGATAAAACTATGCATCCAGAAACTCCAGTTAAAAAACTTATGAATCATTCTTTACCTTTACCTTACCAGTGCCTCCTGTCTTTCGGTTCTAGCTCCAAAATAGTCCACATCTACACCTAGTCCATCTCTACTGACACTTCTTCTAGCATTCCATCATTTATTTCATAAACTGCAGTAGTATCCTAATTAAGCAATCTGTATCTACCTTGACTCCTTTATAATCTATTCCCTGTCCAGAAGGTGTAGTAATTTACAATTAAATTTTTATTTATTGTAATCAAATAATACAAATATATCATTTAAAGGGTCCAATAATAAGTTTATCATGAAAATTAACACTTCCCACCTGACCATCCCCAGATGCTGCTCCCCAGAAGCTACTATTTTCAACTTGTTTAGGTATTCTTATTGGTATCTCTTTTCTAATTAAATATTTTAAAATCATACACTGCTATTTCTTAATTCGTAAAGTCATAGACATTTTCTATTGTTATAGATGTAAAATGAGAATTTATTACTCATAACTGCACTAACCTCCCAACATACACATTTACACATACTTCCTGATCGCACATCCTCCAATATAGTTCTATCAAAATTATTTTGGTTAAATCAGTATTTAAATTTTTATGTAAAAATTACATTCCTTGTGTAGTTTTTTATTGTTCTAAAATTAATTGCCTGTTTTCTGTCATTATCATTTGCTTAATTTTCTAACTACTCATCACTAACTCATCTTCAAACACACTGCTGGAGATCTGTATTAGTTTCCTGTTGCTGCTCTAACCAATTACCACAAACTTGCTGACTTAAAATAACATAAATGTATTATCTTACACTTTTAGAGGTCAGAAGTCCAAAATGGGTCTCACTGGGCTAAAATCAAGGTGTCAGCAAAGTTGTGTTTCTTCTGGAGCCTACAGGGGAGAATCCATTTCCTTGCCTTTTCCAGTTCCATGAAGCTACCCACATTCCTTGGCTTCTGGACCCCTTTCAGCAATTACATCTCTCTGACCTCTGTTTCTGTTATTGCATCTCCTTTTCTAAGACTGACCTTCCTATCTATCTCCCTCTCATGAGGACTCTTGTGATTACATTGTGCCTACTAGATAAACCCCTCTTGTCAAGATCCTTAATCACATCTACAAATTCCTTTTGCCATGAAAAGTAAGATATTCACAGGTTCTGTTAATAAGGAAATAGAATCTTTTAAAAAAATTTAATATTAGAGATGGGGGGGCGGGTCTCACTATGTTGGCCAGGCTAGTCACCAACTCCTAGCCTTAAACAATCCTCCCGCCTTGGCCTTTCAAAGTGCTGGGATTACACGTGTGAGCCACCATGCCTGGCCAGGACATAAACATCTTTGAGGGACACTATTCTGCTTAACAGAATATATTTCTCTCAGTATGGTCATAAACATGAAGTGATCTGTCAGCTGCCTCTTTCCTCCCTCCCTCCCTTTCTTTTTCTTCCTTTCTGCCTTCATTCCTGTCTGTTCTCTCTCATCTTGATAGAGTTTTTTATGGAATTCCATACCTTCTACTTTCTTTTTTTTTCTTTTCTTTTTTTTTTTTGAGATAGGGTCTCAATCTGTCACCCAGGCTAGAGTGCAGTGGTGTGATCTCAGATCACTGCAACCTCTGCCTTCTGGGCTCAAATGATCCTCCAACCTCAGCCTCCTCAGTAACTAGGACCACAGGCACATGTCACCACGTCTGGATAATTTTTTGTATTTTTGGTAGTGATGGGGTTTCACCATATTGCCCAGGCTGGTCTCAAACTCCTAAGCTCAAGCAATCCGCCTGCCTCAGCCTCCCAAAGTGCTAGGATTACAGGTGTGAGCCACCATGCCCGGCCCCATACCTTCCACTTTCTTTGCTTCTTCCCTCATTTTGGCGGGAGCTTCCTGGGAAATAATAAGAAATAATGTTTCAGGAGAAATTATTATTAAGTCGTGAATTATCATGTCATTTCATTGATAACTAATTTTCCATTGTTTTTGTTGTTATTCCTCTCTGTATCTCTTATTAGTTGGATGTAGAATCCAATTTCTCATTTGATTATTTTCCTTTCCTGTTTTTCTATCCCTTGTTCTTTTTGTTCTGTTTTCTGAGAAATTTCTTGGGCTTTATCTTCCAGCCCTCTATTAATATGTGTATTTTAAAGTATGCAATATTTTTAATCCCAACAGCTATTTCCTATTTTGGATTTAGAGATTCAATACATTTTCTTATCTATCTGAGGATATTAATTGTGGTTTCCATTGAAATTTTTTTCTCTTTCTTTGTTTCTTCAGAGCTTACTTTTTAAATTATGATTATTGTTTAGCTTTCCATCTTACTTGCCACAGGCTGTACTCAAATGCCTGGAACCCTTGAGTATCTATTCATATTTAATAATAAGACATTAAAGAAACCTTCTATACACTGTGCGTCAGTGGGGCTTGTTTACTCAACAATTGGCAGCCTTCCCACAGAGTGGTAAAATAGGGACCCGGCAGTATCATTAGATAATTTCCTAAAAGTTGACATCTGTTAGGTCTTTCTCTTGGGACAATTGATTTCTCTGGGGAGGAATTTTCCAACCTCCTGCCTTGGAGGCAGAAATCACATATCAAGATGTGATGTGGAAAAGGAGCAAGAGGTTCATAATTTAGTATTTAGCCTTCCCTATTTCCCATTTTCAGTCCAGTGCCTTTACCCTAAGGATAGGGTCAAGCCTTTGAACCCCCTAGGATAGGGTTCATAGCTGTTTTTTTTGGTTCGTTTTCTTCATGAACTAAATCTGTAGTCTTCTGTCTGGAAGGGAAAGAGGAGTCTCGTGGCAACCTAGCTGTATTAGAGTTCTTCAGAGAGACATAACCAATACTATATACGAGAGGCAATTTATTAGGGAATTGACACATGATCACGGAGGTGGAAGTCCCACAATAGGCCATCTTGCAAGCTAGAGCACCAGAGAAACTGGTAATGTGGCTCAGTCCCAGCAGCCTCAGAACCAGGGAAGCAGAAGGTTTGGCCCCCACTCTGAGGCTAAAAGCCCAAGAGTTCCTGGGAAGCCACTCGTGTGAATCCCAGTGTCTAAAAGCTGAATATGGTGCAATCTGATGTCCAAAAGCAGGAAGGAAAAAGGTGTCTTGTTCCAGAAGGGAGAGAGCAAAGAGGGAGAATTCCCTTTCTTTCCTGTTTGCCCCAGCCTAGCCCTCAGCTGACTGTATGGTGCTTGCCACACTGAGGGTAGGTCTTCCTCTCTCAGTCCACTGACTCACAGGTCAGTCTCCTCTGGAAACACCCTCACAGATACAGCTAGAAACAATGCTTCACCAGCCATCTAGGCATCCCTCAATTCAGTCAAGTTGATAGTGACGGGGTTTCACCATGTTGCCCAGGCTGGTCTCAAACTCCTGAGCTCGAGCAATCTGTCTGCCTCGGCTTCCCAAAGTGTAGGATTACAGGTGTGAGCCACCATGCCTGGCCCCATACCTTCCACTTTCTTTGCTTCTTCCCTCATTTGGCGGGAACTTCCTGGGAAATAATAAGAAATAATGTTTCAGGAGAAATTAACCATCACACTGGTGATGGAGAAAATCTAGAGTTGGAGTTCTAACTGTTCCTTATTCAGACTTTCAGTAAAACGATCCTTTATTTAGTTCCAAATGTCACCATCATTTTTAGAAGTATCTTGTGTTTAATTTCTGGAATTTTCAGATTTCTGGGAAGGAGGAGTGTATTAAGATGGAGTAGGGACCCTACTTAAGGGCCCGTGGGCAACCCCCAAGCATGGAAATAAAGGAAAATATTGAGTTCCTTCAAGGAAAATTCCAGGAACCTAGCTAGCGCTGAGAAATAAATGAGCAATTTGATAAACAAAACGGTAATAGTAGCTTAAAACATTGGCCCAAAAAAGAGTCAGGAGATGTTTTATTCCCTATAGAAACTTAAGATAACATTTTAACATATGTCCCTGGGTTGTTTTCCAGAAACCCAGATCCCCCACCAAACAGATCTACTGTCCAACATGATTTGGCCCCTGATAGTGGGAAACTGAAGACTAAATCCTGATCGCTGTTCTTTGTTCTAAATTTCTTCCTGAGGGGCCTGGAGGAGATCACACCCCTGAGCGAGAGCTAATATTCTTTTCTGCTGATCCCAAATTTTTAGACAAAGCTTTGCCTCCTTAGCAAATCAAACGTCAGAAAATCTTTGAATCCACCTGTAACCTGTGCCCCGAACCACTTCAAGATGTCCAGCCTTTTAAAATCAAACCAACGTATAGCTTCCGTGTATTGATTTATGACGTTGCCTGTAACCTCTGCCTCCTCACCTTTAAAAACTCTTACCTGTAAGCAATGTGGGAGTTCAGGTCTTAAGCATGAGCTACTCAATTCTCCTTGCTTGGTGCCCTACAATAAATGCCTCAACTTTCTCTTGCTGCTATCCCAGTGTCAGTGTTTGGCTGTGCTGTGCTGGGCAAGCAGACCCCAGCTGCTGTGCCGGGCAAGCAGAAACCCATACGTCAAGACAGTATGACTTGACTTGGTTTTTGTTGACATCTGTTCTGAGTTAAGTTCGTTATTAATCATTCATCTTTTTTTAGCTTTCAAAGTTTTGTAAAATCTCATTAGCTGTTAGTAGTATTATTTTTATTTTCCTCCTATCATTTTAATAGATTTTGAGAGGCAGAGAAATATAAATTTACATGTTTAATCTTCCATGTTTGTCCACAAATTTCCAGAACGATTTTTTTTTTTGAGGCAGGTTCTCATTCTGTCACCCAGATTGGAGTGCAATGGTGCCATTATGGCTCACTGCAGCCTCAGCCTCCTGGGGCTCCGGTGATCCTCCCACCTCAGTCTCCCGAGTAGCTAGAATTACAGGCCACATCACCACGCCCAGCTAATTTTTGTATTTTTTTGGTTGAGACAGGTTTCTCCATGTTGCCCAGGCTGGGCTGGAATTCCTGGGCTCATGCGATCTGCCCGCCTCTGCCTCCCAAAGTGTTGGGATTACAGGCGTGAGCCACCGCGCCTAGCCAATTTTTAAAAACATACTATTTATCATCAGATAACATCACCCTCCTATTTAAATACCTCACTAGTTTTCTACCAGGTCCTACATGATTTGGCCCCTGTCTACAACCCTAACCTCATCTTGTAATCATTTTTCTCCTTACCACATTATGCTCTGGTCAAAAAGTGTTCTTTTTGCTCCAGCCTTAGGCCTTCGTTCTTGTTATTTTATCTGTCTGAAATGCTATTTCCCCTGTTGGTGTAAGGTTTGTTCATCAGCACACTCAACTCTTCATCAAGACCTTTTCCAAACATTAGTATCTCTATAATCCAGTTTTCTTTTCTTTCTTTCTTTTTTTTTTTTTTTTGAGACTCAGTCTCAAAAATCTATTGCTCTGTCACTCAGGCTGGAGTGTAGTGGCACGATCTCAGCTCGCTGCAACCTACGCCTCCCGGGTTCAAGCAATTCTCCTGCCTCAGCCTCCCGAGTAGATGGGATTACAGGCACCTGCCACCACGCCCAGCTAATTTTTGTATTTCTAGTAGAGACAGGCTTTCACCATGTTGGCCAGGCTGGTCTTGAACTCCTGACCTCAAATGATCTGCCCACCTCGGCCTCCCAAAGTGCTGGGATTACATATGTGAGCCACTGAGCCTGGCCAATCCAGTTTTATTTTCTTCATAGCACTTACCATGATCAGTTAATTTACTTTTTATTTCCTCTACCTCACCAGCATGTAAGCCTCAAAAGTTCTGAATTGTGTGTATTTTGATTACTGCTGCAGCTCCTGTTCCAAGCAAAACGCCTTTCTAATAGACACTCTTTAAATATTTGTTGAATGAAATAAAGCCTGAATGACAAGATATTTGTGATTTTGGGCTAACATGGTGGCTCACACTTTGGGAGGCCGAGATGGGAGGATCATTTGAGGCCAGGAGTTCGAGGCTGCGGTGAGCTATTTTAGCCACTGTGCTCTGGCCTGGGTGACAGAAAGAGTCTTCCTCTCTAAAAATACATACATACGGCCGGGCACGGTGACTCACGCTTGTAATCCCAGCACTTTGGGAGGCCGAGGCGGGCGGATCACGAGGTCAGGAGATCGAGACCATACAGGATAACACGGTGAAACCCCGTCTCTACTAAAAATACAAAAAATTAGCCAGACGTGGTGGCGGGCGCCTGTAATCCCAGCTACTTGGGAGGCTGAGGCAGGAGAATGGCGTGAACCCGGGAGGCGGAGCTTGCAGTGAGCAGAGATGGCACCACTGCAATCCAGCCTGGGCGACAGAGCAAGACTCTGTCTCAAAAAAAATATATACATACATACATACAAACCAAGATATTTGTTATCTTGTAACCTTGAGGAAAGAACCTGTTATCCTCTACCTTCGGTGCGTAGCTGGGAGCTTGATACCTAGCAGCATTATAAACCCTTTATTGATACTAAAATAGAGTGCTACTCAGCAGGCCCTAGTGTAGACTGCTATTTGCCCCAGGACCTGCCCTGTGAACTCATTCAGATTAAGTATGAATGACCTCAGATCCCGGTTTTCTCTCCTAGCAATTGAGTAGCAGGAAACTCGATGGGAGAAGGAAAAACTGGGAAATGGGAGGAATGCAAAAATGACTACATCTCCCAGGAGATCGAGACCATCCTGGCTAACACGGTGAAACCCTGTCTCTACTAAAAATACAAAAAATTAGCCAGGCATGGTGGCGGGCGCCTGTAGTCCCAGCTACTCGGGAGGCTGAGGCAGGAGAATGGCGTGAACCCGGGAGGCGGAGCTTGCAGTGAGCCGAGATCGCGCACTGCCCTCCAGCCTGGGCAGCAGAGCGAGACTCTGTCTCCAAAAAAAAAAAAAAGACTACATCTCCCAGAATGCACTGCATACAGACCGGCGTGGAGCGGCGCATTCTGGGATTACTTCTTTTCCGTGGGAGTAAGGAAGTGCTTTTGAATGAGGTACTGAGGGCCAAGGTGTTGGAAGTTCCTAATTCTTTCCTCGGTTAACTGTGAAACTCTGCGTATTGGGAAGGCCTGGCCTCAGTCATCAGGCCAGGAGAGGTATTGGACGCCGCGCACGCACTCGTCTGCCAGCGAGGCCCAAAGGGGAAGCCTAGCGGAGCTCAGTGTGGCAGCTGCTGGCCTCTGGGCAGGTAAGAATTGATGGTCCCCTCCCTTATTCCCCAGGCCCAAAGCTTTGACCCAGTTAGTGCCTGCTAGTTTCTTGTGCCTGGCTTGTGCCTTTGGCGCGGAACGTTTGGGAGACTCGGCCTTGCGGTCTTCTGACCTCACCCACCACGTACCTAGCTTGGCACTGGGTCCTTCTTGCCTCTCACTCGCTTCCTCTGAGGCACCTGGGTACCCATTTGTCTCTTACCCGCTTAATCTGAGTCCATGTCCAAGTTCATCATTCTGTGTCTGACCGTGTCCCAGCCACCGGAAGAGAAGAAACTCCGGGTGTGACATTAATCCCACTGGGGGCTCGGGAGAACGGCCTTCTAAAATCAGAGACTGTATCCATTTGTCTGGAGAGAAATGAAAAAAATAAGGACAATGTAGGGAGGTATTTTAAAGGTAAATTTATTTAAATGAAGTGATAGTGTCATTACTTTTCTTTTCCTGTTTGATTTTAAATAGTCTTTAGCTGAACGATGGACCTGTAGTAGGAAGGTGGTGGCGAAGTGATTGCTTTTTTTAAAATTATTTTTTTAACACTTTATGTCAGTAGTCAGTACTTTATTTGTCCATAAAATCCAAAAATAACTACCTTTGGATTTTACAGTAGTCTTTGACTGAACCTCAGAGAGATGAGATTCCTTACCCAAAATGATGAATCTGAAATTATTACCCAGTTCTCTTGACTCTGGAATAAGTGCTTTTTTCTACTATACCACTTCTGCTTTTATTCTTGGGGCTGAGAGTACAGGCTGTGGAGCACGACGGGGTTGGCATTTTGGCTTCCACCTTTTTCTGCTTGTGGTGACCTGTCTGAGCCAGAATTTCTTTATGTGTAGAGCGATAATAATAGTACTTAAATTATAATAATAGCACTTAAATAGCACTTGATACATGTAAGACTCTAAGTTTACAGTGTTAAACTCTACTTGTAAGATGTGTTTATTTACCTCCTCAATATAATCAGCTTCAGTATTCAGTATTTAGATATATCAGTTGATAAATAGGTTTCTTCTCTTCATTTTTTTCTTACCTGATTTATCTTACCTGGACAATTTTTTAAACGTTATTTTTTCTCCACCTTGGGCCAGAGACATTTTTTGAAATATTTTATTTTTAAAATTACTTGTATTCGTTATTATTGCCTTTTTTAAAAAAAAACATAAACGAAATTTTGGTTGATATTTATAAATAAGTTTTTGTATTTGAGGAACAGTAAGTACATTGAAAACTTCTTCATCAAAATAATCCAGCGTTAAAGACCAAGTAATTGTCTCAAATCATTTTATGAAACACATTTTTTCTTCAAATCTTTGAAACCTAATGTTATGTTCTTTTCTAGCTACATGTCATACCATGCTTTCCTGTGATATTTGTGGTGAAACAGTAACCTCAGAACCAGACATGAAAGCTCACCTAATTGTTCACATGGAAAGTGAAATTATATGTCCATTTTGCAAGTTGTCAGGTGTGAATTATGATGAAATGTGTTTTCATATCGAAACAGCTCATTTTGAGCAGAATACACTTGAAAGAAACTTTGAGAGGATAAATACAGTACAATATGGACCTTCAGATAACAAGAAAGACAACACCCTACAGTGTGGAATGGAAGTTAATTCAAGTGTTCTTTCAGGTTGTGCATCTAATCATCCAAAAAATTCAGCTCAAAACCTGACTAAAGATAGTACTTTAAAACATGAAGGCTTCTATTCAGAGAACTTAACTGAATCTAGAAAATTCCTGAAAAGTAGGGAAAAACAGTCCAGCCTGACCGAAATAAAAGGATCTGTTTATGAAACAACATACAGTCCTCCCGAATGTCCATTCTGTGGAAAAATAGAGGAGCACAGTGAAGATATGGAAACTCATGTGAAAACAAAGCATGCCAATCTTTTAGACATTCCATTGGAAGGTAAAGTTTTCATTTCATTATAAATTATAGGTTTACAGCCTCAATTTAATATGTGGTATTTTAAAAGTTGGTTTGTAAGTCAGCTTACTACAGATGTGTTTTGAAATCCATTTTATGTCTATAACATTTTTCATTTGCTGTTATTGAAATATAAAAGTACATTATGGAAAAGAATTTTGATGCAGATATAAAATGTTTCAGCTACATTGAGAGTAGTTTTGGAACTTTCTGTCTAGTTTCCAGAGGGTATTCTTTTTATTGTCACTAACCCCGTAGCATCTGGACTGTCCTGGACTCTCTGACTTTGCATTGAGTTCTATTTTGACTCCATTATTCTGTTATGATTAGAGAACAAACTCTCTGTGATATCAGTTCTTTTAAATTTGTTGAGGCCTGTTTTATGGCTCAAGACACGAGCTATCTTGGTCATGTTCTGTGGATACTTGGGAAAAAAAAGTGTATTCTGCTTTGTTGGGTGGAATGTTATATGTATGTCACTAGATCCTGTTGTTTATGTTCAGATTATTTATATCGTTGCTTGTTTTATATAGTAGTACTGTCTAGTAGTTCTATCAATTTTTGAGAAGGGGTTGTTGAAATCCCTGATTATAATTGTAAATTTATCTATTTTTCCTTTCAGCTCTGTCAGGTTTTGTTTCATGTATTTTGAGACTCTATTGTTGGTGTGTACACATTTAGGATCTTATGTCTTTTTCTTATTGTTGAACTTTAAGAATTTGTGGAGCCAGGTGTTGTGGCTCATGCCTGTAATCCCAGCAAGTTGGGAGGCCGAGGTGGGCAGATCCCTTGAGCCCAGGAGTTTGAGACGATCCTGGGCAATGTGGCAAAAGCTCGTCTCTTCAAAAAAAGAAAAAAAAAAACCCAAAAACTAGCCAGGCCTAGTGGCTTGCGTCTGTAGCCCCAGCTATTTGGGAGGCTGAAATAGGAGGATCACCTGAGCCTGGGAAGTGGAGGCTGCAGTGAGCCATGATCACACTACTGCACTCCACTCTGGGTGACTGAGTAAGACCCTGTCTCCAAAAAAAAAAAAAAAAAGAAAAATTTTTCTGTATTTTGGATACAAGTTCTTTTTTGGATGTGTATTTTGCAAATATTTTCTCTTAGTCTGTGGCTTGTCTTTTTATTCTTTTAACAGTGTCTTTCATGAAGTAGAAGTTTTTAATTTTAATGAAGTGCAACTTGACAATTTCTTCTTTCATGGACCATGCTTTTGGTGTGTCTAAAAACTCTTTGCCAACTTCTAGAAGTTTGATAGTTTTGCATTTTACATTTAGATCTGTGATACATTTGAATTACTTTTTGTAAAAGGTATGAAGTCAGTGTCTACATTCTTTTTTAATGCATTTCTCTGATTATGAAATCAATCTTTTTTGTATAGTTATTTTAATTTCCTCTATTATGAACTGCATATTACATTTTTTGTACACTTGAGTTACATGGATTTTTCAACTGTATATTGTCAAATATTTTTTGAGTTTTTTCCAGTTGCTTTTAAAATATATTTTCAATACTAATCCTTCAGCTGTATTCCATAAGATGTTGCTTATCCTTGAATTTTGTGCAGTATTTGAATTTTATTTTTGTTTTCTATGTATTGTCTAAAAAAGTATTCTTTACTCTGAATTCAAAAAGGTATTCTCATATATTCTAAAAACTTTAATGTTTTATGTTTTCACTTTTTAAAATTTTTTCTGGATTGTGTGTGTGTGTGTGTGTGTGTGTGTCTGTACTTGTGTACATGTGTGTATTTTGTGAACTTGGGATCTAATTTTTAGTTTTTCCCTGTACAGAAACCAGATATATCTCTGATTTATAATATGGTTTGTGTCTTTTATTACATTTTCATATCTGTGTCAGCCAGTTTCTGGTCTCTTACTTCTGCTGTATTTATCTATGTGACTTTTGTTCCCTTATTACACCACCACTTTAATAGCTATTTTGTAAAATGTCATCAACATCAGATAGGACAGTTTTTCTCTCGTTCTTCATTTTCATCATCAACTTAGACCTTCTCATTCTTTCTTTTCTTTGAGTTTTAAAGCCATATTATCAAGTTTCATAAAAACTCTGTTGTCATTTTGTTTTAAATTAGATCAAAGTACATCTCCCCATTAATTCAGGTCATCTTTTGTATCCTTTAATACAATTTTGTGTGTGTGTGTTTTTTTTTTTTTTTGATGGATTTTTGCCCTGTCACCCAGGCTGGAGTGCAATGGCACGATCTCTGCTCACTGCAACTTCTGCCTCCCAGGTTCAAGCAATTCTCCTGTCTCAGCCTCCCGAGTAGCTGGGATTACCAGCACCCACCACCAGGCCCAGTTAATTTTTGTACTTTTAGTAGAGACAGGGTTTCGCCATGTTGGCCAAGCTGGTCTGGAACTCCTAACCTCAGATGATCCGCCTACCTCAGCCCCCCAAAATGCTGGGATTACAGGCGTAAGCCACCGCGCCCAGGTTTGTGTTGTTTTTTCATTGCACATTTGTGTTAGCTTTATTTCTGTGTAGTTTATAGTTTCTGTTGCTTTTGTAAATTAGATTTTTTCCCTCTCATCTAAGAAACTTTTGCAGTTTTATAGAAACACTATCAATTTTTATAGATAGTTGAGGTATCTAGTCTTATTCAACTATTACTAATATTATTTTATTTTATATTTTTTGAGACAAGGTCTTACTATGTCACCCAGGCTGGAGTTCAGTGGCATGATCATGGCTCACTGCAGCCTTGATCTCCTGGGCTCAAGTGGTTCTCCTGCCTCAGCCTCCCAAGGGGCTGGGACTACAGGCCTGCACCACCACGCCCAGCTAATTTTTTTTTTAATATTTAATAGAAATGAGGTCCTGCTATGTTACTCAGGCTGGTCTTGAACTCCTGTGCTCAAGCAGTCTTCCTTCCTCAGCCTCCCAAAGCATTAGGATTGCAGGTGTGAGCCACTGCGTCTGGCCTGTTAACGAATTTTAATAATTCTACATTAATTCCCTTGAGTATTCTAAGTAGATCATTTTATTATCTGCTAATAATGAAAATTTATGGACTGCTGCAAGGAAAAAAAACAAGTGTATTGAAAAATGCCTGACAATCCTTTGCTGACACAATGTTTCCTGTAAGTTTCTCAGGACCAGTAAACTGGTGAATTTTGGTAGTCTTAGGAGTCTGAATGTTTAGTTGCGTTTAAAAAAGACCTGTTGTCATTATAAGTACAGAAGTGAAATAGGTAAATAGCTAGATTTAACCAATGTTCAGTTATAGTAAATGGAACAGGTGGATTTGCAGGTGTTTTTTAGGGAATGATTATCATATAGAGAAGATACATGGAATCTGGGCTGGAAAGTAAAGAAAAACATGAGGGGGGTAATGAATGACAGAAAAATAGTGTTTGTATATTCTATATAGGAGGTTTTAGTTAGGTCAAACACTTTTTAGAGTGGTAGAATTAAAAGAAGTGAGGTAGAAGGATAGATGTTTGGGAGTGATATTTGAAATTGAGATTTCAGAGGTTCACTTATTAGTGATAACAAATTAAGGGTATAATTTTTGTCATTCGGTTGGTAAATTAGGGTAAAGGAAAAGATTGTTGGAAATGAAGGCATAGAACTATTTCTATGGATATTGAAGTTGCTAAGAATGATCATAGTATAGGGGCTAGGAAAAGAAGGTTTTGATCCAGGTGTTAACATTTTTAGTAAACGAAAGGAGTGTCTAAGACTTCAGAAAATATTAGGCACTAAGAAAGGTAGGTGATGCCATATTATGGTGACATGAGTTATTACAAAAATGGGGCTTAAAACAGGTTTGACAGTGATGAAAGGGAGCAAAGGGGATGCCTCTTCTACTTCTAGGGCCCTGAATTGTGAAAGAAAAGTTGCCTCTGTGTTAGGGGGCTGTAGAGAAAATGGGGTGTCATGAACCAACCAGATTTTAGTTAAGTCAGGAAGGTGAAGTGAATATCCAGAGAAAGATTTTGTGTATAGAGAAGCTGACTGATGACCGATGGTATTTCTGGAGGGCATTGTGGTAGGTATTGGGAGAATAGGAGGGGTAATAGCTTAGGTCAGATTAGCAGATGTCCTTCAGGTACTTAAAGATTGTTAAGACACTGCCACTGAACAATTAGATTGGATTCATTGACACAACAGTGTTGGTGGTTACATCAGCCCTAGATGACTCCATTGGACGATGATGGCTAACCTCTGAGGCTTAGTTTAGATTCTGGTGGTAAAAAATGTATACCGGGATATGAGGTGTAGTGTGGTCTAATGTTGAGGAAGGTTGGTTATCACTTAAAACTAGAAGGGGTGGAGGGATTGGCTTGCGGTAGTGTGATGATCAAAGCGATAAGCAAAGGCCTCCTTGGCATTGGCTCTGGCTCTAAGGCATTTTATGGTAGAGAACTGGCTGAAAGACTTCTCTTATATCTGCCAGCATTACTTATGGAAGCTGTATACCATTATTTCTTAGTGCTGCTTTTGGAAATATTTTCTGAGTACTTCTTAATACTTCATTTTCTCTTGAGCTTTGCCATTGAATTTTTTATTCCAATGATTACATCTTAATATTTTCATTTTTTTCATCTTTCTATTTTTGCTTAGTAGCTTTCTGTCCTGGTTTCAAAGATTCAGTTCCCTCCTTTATTTCAGTGAGCATTTTGAACATAATTATTTTACAGTTTATTATGGATTACTGTAGCTCCATTTCTTCACAGGTAACTTTTTCAGTTTGTAGATTTCTGAGCTGTTTTTCTTGGCATTGCAGCCCCCAGTGAGTTTAGCAATTCAAATTTTAGTGTTCATCTGTTATGGGAGTTTTATATGATCCCTTCCCTGTGAAGCAGTTTCATGGTTCCTTCACACTGGCTGTTCACAGTCTCTGCTTTCAGACCAGGCCTTACATATACAGATTGCTCTATGCTTTCACTCTGTGTATATGCACAGTTCTGGGTCGCTCTTCTGTGTCCCTTATCTGCTAGGTCTTGGTCTTATAGAGGAACAATTTCTGTTTTTGGCAAGCTAGACCTGTCTGCCTGCAGTGCTATGTGATGGATGCAGCTCTTTAATCTCCTGCTCCTGTGTAGACAGTATTACCCCAATTCCCAGCTTTATGCTGGATGTTTAAGTTCAGCACCTTACCACTCTGTTGGGTGCTGAGAATTTAGTCCTAAAAACCCATATCCAGACTGGGCCCTACTTACCACTTTGGTTTTCCTTTCTGCTTCTCTTGTTTTGACTACAGATCTGAATATTTATTATTAATATTTCCTTTTTTTTGGAGTGGTATGAGAGGTTTGTGCTATGCTCAGCCTTCTATCTCGACCCTAGAAGTAGAAAAATAGCTTTTAAATCCACTACAAAGAGCTTTTACTTACATAAGGTTAATAGGTGGTAGACAGTCTTTGACATGGGGTGAAAAAATCTAAAAGTTATAAAAATAAAACCAACTTGGCTGGGCATGGTGACTCATGCCTGTAATCCCAGCACTTGGGGATGCTGAGGCAGAAGGATCACTTGAGTCCAGGAGTTTGAGACCAGCCTGGACAACATAGTGAGATCTCATCTCTAAAAAAAAAAAAATTAGCTGGGCGTGGTGGCGCATGCCTTTAGCCCCATCTACTTGGGAGGCTGAGATGGGAGGATTGCTGCAGTGAGCCGTGATGGTGCCACTGCACGCCAGCCTGGGCAACAGAGTGAGACCCTGTCTCAAAAAAAAAAAAAAAAAGCAAAGAAAATAATTAAAATAAAAAATAAAAACAACTTAATTATATCTCTAATACAGACTGTGATCAACCACTCTATGATTGTCCTATGTGTGGGCTCATATGTACAAATTACCGTATTCTTCAGGAACATGTTGACTTGCATTTGGAAGAAAACAGCTTTCAGCAAGGTATGTTTATATGTTTGAAGATAAAAATATCATTTAATTTCTACTTTCTAGGACACATATCTAATTTTTAGATTTGTGATATGGAAAAAATATTTTAAAATACATCTTTTCCTTTAAAAGTGTTTTATTTACAAGTTGAGGCCATTTCTTTAGCAGCTAGAAGTATCTGAATATTGTATTTGGTCAGCGAAAATTGTGGAACTAGAAAACTACCATATGGCACATAAAATTTTACAAATGAATGTGAACTATATAACCAAAACATCTTTCAGTGCATCTTGAGCTGCTTGAATAGCTTCTAAATGACTTACCGGTTTTATTGTGATTCTATAAAAGTTTTCCTTTCTCCCCTATGTTTTTTAATAGTGGCATTGTTTAAATAATCATTATGGTGGCTTAGAAGTGGAAAAATCCTATATGAATGCTAGAAGCCCACTGAACGAAAATAAAAAGTAGATCCCAAGAGAAACCAATTGTGTTTTACCCTATTTCTGTTTTTTAAGGTACGTAGATAGCTTCTGTTAAGGCAGAGGTCTTTAGTGTCCAGTATCAATGATCCTAGTACCAGTATCAGTGTTCATGGACAATGTTACTGCTCACTCACCCTAAGCCAAATATGAGATTATTGGAGCAAAGATGGAAAAGTTCCCTGCTCTGGTGGTTTCTGAATGTCTGCTAATTCTTACTCTTATTTATGATAGGCTTTGTATGAGCACGTATATTACAGTGTAAACCTATAGTGGGTAATAAGAAAAAGATATGGTCTAAGTAAATCACTGTAGATAACCTCAGGGGACACTAAACATTGAGTGTGACTTGTATATCCCCAAGAATGGAAGGGTGACCAAATAGGAAGATGTAGCAGCAGCTGAGAACTTTGAAAGGAAAGGAAGGATAGTCAGTGATATAATTAAACCATCAGGTCATGGGGTTAAGGAGACAAGATAGTGGCCAGAAGCCACTGACAAATGGATCTGGGGGACACCGAGTAGAGAAGATGCAGGATGAGATGTTGCAAAGTTTTACCATTTTTGGGGGCCAAACTGTAATTAAATTATTATCTAACACCTGCACTTTGTAAATGTGTATTTTTATGCTCTTTATTATTTTCTTTTTCTCCCCTAGTATTTCTTTGAAAAATCAATCTGCCTTAGTTATGTTAAGGAGTATCAATGCAGGATGTTACTTAACGTTTTAAAATTCTGGTTTCCTCAGTAAATAATAATACCTACTTCATAAGATTGTTACAAAGATCAAATGATATAATTAATGAAAAGTGCTTGTCACAGCTTTAAACACTTAGTGAGGCTGGGCATGGTAGCTCACGTCTGTAATCTCAGCACTTTGGGAGGCCGAGGCTGGTGGATCAGCTGAGGTTAGGAGTTTGAGACCAGCCTGACCAACATGGCGAAACTCTGTCTCTACTAAAAATACAAAAATTAGCTGGGCATGGTGGCAGGCACCTGTAATCTCAGCTACTCAGGAGGCTGCAGTAGGAGAATCACTTGAACCTGGCAGGCAGAGGTTGCAGTGAGCTGAGATCGCACCATCGTACTCCAGCCTGGGCAATGAGAGCGAAACTCCGTCTCAAAAAACAAAAAACAGTGACTGTTAGTTGTCATTTAGATGGAGGTTATTCCTTACCAAAGCAGTTCTAAGTTTTCCTAAATTTGTACTCAGTTCCGTATCATCACAGTCATGAATAAATGGCAAATAACAGCACTTACTCTATTCTAAAAACATATATTAAATAATAAATAATCTTTGATTGCAACAGTTATTTTATTCTGAACATTAAAAATACCTAACAGGCATGGATAGAGTCCAGTGTTCTGGTGATCTACAATTGGCTCACCAGCTTCAGCAAGAAGAAGACAGAAAGAGGAGATCTGAAGAATCAAGACAAGAAATAGAAGAATTTCAGAAGCTGCAGGTACAAAGATTAATAACAATTATAATATTTTGATTTGGTAAAGTTATTTTTCAAATATGCTTTCCAGTGTATTATTTTTGTCCTTGTTATTATTCAAAAAAAATTTATACATGTTTGTAACAGACACCATTTATAAATATTCATTCTAGTCAGGCACAGGGGTAATCACTTCACATATAATATCTCAAAATCTTTACAACATATTCATGAAGAAGTTACTTTAGGCCCTCCCACGCCCCCTTTTTTTTTCAGATGAAGAAATGGAGACAGAGAATGGTTAAGTAATTTGCTCAGTGTCAGGCAGCTAATTAGTGATAAAGCTTGCATTCAAACCTGTGTAAGTTGATGGGACAAATTAGGAAACCAAGACTCAGAATTTAAGTGTTTGTATAGATGCTTGGAAGCGAAATTTATACTTAGAATTAATGTCTCCTGAGTCTTAAATTATTTTACAGATTGCAATTTCAAACATTTAAAACTATTTTATGGGAAAATGCTTTTTTTAATGATATTTGAGGCTTCATTTATCTTAGGTGGGTGGTTTTACCTGTTGGACTAAACTGGTAGCATCTGTTATATTTTTAATGCATTTAAAATTTTAATGTCTGTTTTTCCTTTTTTCAATCCTAATTTGTAGACTGTAGTGTTATCTGTGCTAATAATGCTCATAGATTCATAGATTTTGTTTTTGTTGTTTGTTTGTTTGTTTGAGACGGAGTTTCGCTCTTGTCGCCCAGGCTGGAATGCAATGGTGCAATCTTGGTTCACTGCAACCTCCCCCTTCTAGGGTCAAGTGATTCTCCTGCCTCAGCCTCCCAAGTAGCTGGGATTACAGGTTTGCACCACCATGCCTGGCTCATTTTTTTGTATTATTAGTAGAGACAGGGTTTCACCATGTTGGCCAAACTGGTCTTGAACTCCTAACCTCAGGTGATCCACCTGCCTTGGCCTCCCAAAGTGCTGGGATTACAGGCATGAGCCACCGTGCCTGGCCTATTGCTTATAGTTTTTAAATGTTCTTTTTTTAGTGATGATAGGATAGTGCATAAATAAAAAGGGTTTACAATTGAATAGGTTTGAAAGTGTTCAGTTAAACAGGTTTGTATACTTTGGGACTTCTCAAAGCCTTTAATATACTAATGTGCATGTACATATCACAATTTCCCTAGACTTGTTTGACCTCTCTTTTTCCTCAGACATCTCACGTGGGTATTGTTGCTTAGAATGTGCTTTGGAAGACCTAATGTAGGATTTTTTTCTCACTGGTGACTCACAATACTTGCAAAATAGGAAAGAAAATTGGCTTTTCTTAAGACTTTTATGCCTTATGTAATTTAAAACATGATCAATACAAAAAGTTTCCAATATTTAAGGAGGTTATGTAATTTTGCAAGTTAGTTGTTTAGATCTCAGAAAATTTTTCTGTAGAAAAGTTTCCGTGAAAACTTTTCCATAGACAATTTTTCCATAGTTTTATACATACTATTTGAGATTTCTGTCCAGTGTACAAAACATAGTTCATTTACTGTGTAACATGACTGACTAAATGAATTATGGATTAAGTAGGCCTTTGTGGACTAGACTGGGAACCAAATAACAAGGACTGACAAGTTTCCTTGAAAAAATCAGCAATGCATTCAGAACTCTTCTGCATCTCTCAATACCTGAGGTAGAAAGACAGGATCCTCTGCTTTCCCTACTACAGGAAAAGCAAATCTCTTGCCCTGGAGATTGATTATAAAGAAGTGGTTGCTTATTAAGTCAATAATTTGTGTGTGTGTGTGTGTGTGTGTGTGTTATTAGTTTTTGTAAAAATCTTTAAGTTAACTTGTATAAAGTCTATAAACCAGAATGTTTCAACATGTTTCCAAATAAAATTTTAATAAGTTTCCATCCTCATAGCGTTACAGGGATGTAAAAGTTAAGTCACTTATTTTTATGTTCAATAGAGACAATATGGTTTAGATAATTCTGGAGGATACAAACAACAACAACTACGAAATATGGAGATAGAAGTAAATAGGGGAAGAATGCCTCCATCTGAATTTCACAGGAGAAAAGCTGATATGATGGAATCATTAGCTCTTGGTTTTGATGATGGAAAAACAAAAACTTCCGGTGAGTATTTAAACATCAGAGTCATTGTTTTAATATTGCTTATACCACTGAAGTAATACTCAGAATCATTTTAATTTTGCTTAATTTTCATAATCAATCTGTGCACAAATTTTTTTAAATGTATTGTTTTAAAACTTCTGAATTATTTTTATGATAAATAATTCACTTAAAAATTTACTTTTATATTATGTTACTTGACATTTAAAAAGCTATGCTCTAGACAGTGCTAAGAGAAATATAATGTGAGCCACATATATAATTTTAAATTTCCTGGCTCCACATTAACAAAAGTGAAAAGGAGGCCGGGCGCGGTGGCTGATGCCTGTAATCCCAGCACTTTGGGAGGCTGAGAAGGGCGGATCACCTGAGGTCGGGAGTTCGAGACTAGCCTGACCAACATGGAGAAATCCCATCTCTACTAAAAAAAATTACAAAATTAGCTGGGCGTGGTGGCACATGCCTGTAATCCCAGCTACTATGGAGGCTGAGGCAGGAGAATCGCTTGAACCTGGGAGGCGGAGGTTGCGGTGAGCCGAGATCGCACCATTGCACTCCAGCCTGGGCAACAAGAGTGAAACTCCATCTCAAAAAAAAACAAAAAAAAAGTGAAAAGGAACAGGGGAAGTTAATTTAAGTAGTTTAAACCAGTGTATCCATGATATTATTATTTCAACATGTAATCAATATTAAAACTATTACTGAGACATTTTACATTCTTTATACATTCTTCAAAATCCATTGTGTATTTTCTACTTCACAGCACAACTCAATTGGGCAGCCACATTTCAAATTCTCGATAGCCACAAATGGCTATTGGCTATTTTATTGTTTGTACATTTTTAGACACTAACAACTCTATATACATTGTATCATTTAACTCAAAACATCCTCTCCTGTACTGTTATATATTCCAAATGAGGTCACTGTTGCTTAGAGAAGTTACAGTGACTTTGCCAAAGCAAGGTTACACAGCTGGTTATTCCTAATCAAATCTTCCTTGCCCCATAATACGGCTTTTTTCTGACGAGTATTAAAATTTGTTTTCTTTGTATATATTAGTATATTAACAGACGTTTTATGGAAACAACTTTGTTACTGCCACCCAGATTTTTTGAATCTTAATGTTTTGCCATATTTACTTAAAAGTTTTTAAAGCTTCAACACCTTTGATAGGTATTCAAAGCCCTTTATGTACACTTTTTCTAATTCTAATTTGCCCTCCCCACAAGGGAACTATTATCCCAAGTTTAATATTTATCAGTCTCATACATGCTTTAGTAGTCTTACCATGTGTGTACATTTCCATAAAATATTTTGCAGGTGTTTATATATAAATGGGATACAACATGTATGCTATAAATTGTTTTGCTCAAATATATTGGTCCTTACAGTTCTACTTCATTCATTTTAGCTGCTGTGCAGTATTTCCTTGTATGAATTATAGCTAACTTATCTTGTTTTCATATTGATAAACATTTAGATTGTTTCCAGTTTTCTACTCTTATAATTTATGAACATGTCTACTTCAGGAGTTTCTCTAGTATTACATCCAGAACTGGAATGCTAAGTTAAAGGGCGTGCAAATCTTCAACTTTGTTAAGGTTATTATAGAATTGTTTTCCAAAGTGCTTGTAATCTACATTCACACCAGTGTATTTCACACATTGTATGGTGACACTTTTAAATTTTTGCTATTTAACAGGTTATGAGATGATACATGTTTTAATTTGCATTTTCTGGATTACTCCTGAGTTAGTTTCCTCTTGAACGAATTACCTGTTCTCTTCCTTTCTCTATTCTCTATTGAGTTGTTTGTTCTTATTGATTTATAGGAGTCTGTTAAGTATTCAGAACACTATTCTTTCATCAGTTATATGAGATGCAAATATCTTTTTCAGGCCTATGGTTTGTGTTTAAATGTTATATATAGTGCCTTTAATTAGACAGAAGTTTTGAATTTGAATGTAATCAAAGTTCTCAATCTTTCTATTTATTATTTGTGTCTTAAGTAACTCCCCCATCTTTAAGATCACAAATATATACCTTTATGTTTTCTTCAAATATTTATATTTTGCATTTCATATTTTGATTTTAAATCTACCCAGAATTTATTTGCATGTGTATGTTGGGGGGAGGAGAGAGAAGATAGGAATCTGATTATTTTCTCCTTGTTTATAACAGTCCTTATAGCAAGTACATATTATGCTTATTTATTTCACTACCATTTATTGAATCTGCATTTTCTCCACCTATTTGTGATACTATATATTATAGATTTTCATATATCCATGAGTCTGTTTCTAAAGGCTGCCTTTATATTTCTTCAGGGGTCTCCATGTAAAAAAGTTCTCACTGTAGCACAGAGCATCCTCCAGATGTGTGATATGATTCGTTAGGATACAGGAAGAAAATATTAAATATGTCTGTAAAAAAGCACACTGTCCTGTAATATAGAAGTGATTTAGTGGCAGAGATTTTTATTTTTCGTTAATTATGCAAGTGTTAATTGAAGCAGCTATCATTTAAAGAGTCTTCACTTATATACTGCAATCTTGTTATAATTTTAACAACAGAATATAATTTAACTGAAGATAAATTTACTGTGGAAAATATCTAAAGAGATTTAGGTGCTAAGGAATAAAAAGTATAAGGAAATTTCCCCCTAAAGCAGTTGCATGATGTTGCTAAGACAGTGTGGCTCTCCATCTGATATGTAACATATATACTAGAATGTTTATTACTTTCCTTTCTATTTTTTCTGTCCCCCACTCCACCTCATTCTTAAAGGGCTGCCTCAAATCTTGATCTCTTCATCAAAGTCTATGATATTAAAATCTACATTTAGCTTTCTTTCTCTGAATTCCTAGGGTACCCATTCATTCCATGCTACAACATTTAGTACTCAGTTATATACTATTTTAATTGTTGTTTTTCTTGAGTTCAAGTCTTTCTAAGTTCTTTGGAAGTGGTTACAGTGACCAGTATTTCTCCTTTTCATGGTGCAAGGCACAGCTACAACTATTGGTTCATTTAACTGTTTTTATTTATTGATCTTTTATTGTCTTTATTAAAGACAAAAACCCATTTTCTTCTAGGAAACCCTTCACTCAAGCAAAAAGAATTTAGTTATTGTCTTTGGTGCCACATGCTATGAGAAAGTTATGGGGCATATAATAAGATCTCCCTACCCATAGGCTTCACAGAGTCTGTAGAATATGTAAATATACACAAAGAATTATAGTATTCTGTGACTGAATGTTGCTGGTACCTTGGGGACACAAAAATAGGGTAGAATCAGAAAAAGGGTCTATGAAGACAGTAGCATGTGAAGGATCTATAATTTTAAAACATAAGGAGAATATACTAAAAGCAGGAAAGGGGCCGAGTCAGATGTCCCTTGTCCTAACACCTTGTTTTTCCATATTATAGCACTTGTTATAGTTGGGGTCGATGACATTTTAAAGGATATTATCATATTTATCTTTTTGTACTTAGCATTTAGATAGTGCCAGTTGTATTAAAAAGTACTTAGCAAATACTGAATTTGAAAATTTAATAAAACTCCGTGGGCCAAATTATGTTTAACGTGTTCAGTTAGGCCACAGCCAAAATTACAGCAAGAAGAGTAGTGTGAAATAAAGGTAAGATAGTGGATAGCTTTCTGTAGACTTCATGTAACATAGATTAGAACTATTCTAATTAGGTTTATAAGGCTATTAATAAGATTCCTAAACCTATTGTTGTGCCTTAAGAAAAGTTGTCTTCTGTTGTCTCAAACAAATTAATTCATCTCCCCAAATAGCAAAATGGAATATGTTACTAAAGGGTTGAAATTTAGCGTATTGGAGTATGAGATATGTTTATTATTCATGAAGTCAAGAGTTTTTAAATGAAAACATTTGTGTATTCTCATGCTTCGAAAATTGCAAAATCTGCAAAATAAAATCTTAAATTACAAAAAAATTAAAACTATTGGTAATAGGGAGCTATTAATATTTTTTGATTGGGAGCAAATTGATTAAGACTGAGTGATCTCCAGTAGTCTATACAATAAAATGGAGACACAAGAAGAACATTCATTCAACAGTTGTACTTTATGTGCTGGGCCCTGCAGATGCAGAAAATTTCAATTAACTATAATAAATAATATGCTAGTGTTAGGAAACTTGGACTGTAGTAACAAGCAAGGACACAAACTAAGGTTATAGCAAGAAGAAGGTGAAGAAGATGGAATTGACAGGATTTAGGTATGGTGCGTGAAGGAGAGGTTGATATTAAAAATGTATGAGATAGCCATATAGAGGTGATAATGACTGCTTCTGAATCTCTTTTCTACTTTAGGAATTATTGAAGCACTTCACAGGTATTATCAGAATGCTGCCACAGATGTGAGACGGGTGTGGCTTTCTTCAGTGGTGGATCACTTTCATTCATCTTTAGGCGACAAAGGTTGGGGTTGTGGTTACAGAAATTTCCAAATGCTACTTTCATCATTATTACAAAATGATGCTTATGATGATTGCTTAAAAGGTATGTGAAATCTAGTACTCTGAACTTTCATCTGATAAAATACATATGATATAGAATGATATAGCATACACAATTAATAGCTTTAACAGTTAGTGGATATTTATATAAGAAACCTGAATTCTGGTTAGAGGAAGAGAAAATGATAGAAGATGTCAGGAATAACTGTCTTAAAAACTGTAAAGTTCCCCTAGTACATAATACATGGCTAAATATTATTCAGTACTTTATTAACGGTCATGTAACATGTTTGCTTGTGTAATTTTAGGTATGTCGATTCCTTGCATTCCAAAAATTCAATCTATGATTGAAGATGCATGGAAGGAAGGTTTTGATCCTCAGGGGGCCTCTCAACTTAATAACAGGTTACAGGGAACAAAGGCCTGGATTGGAGCATGTGAAGTATATATACTCCTGACCTCCCTAAGGGTAAAGTATGTACCTTAAAACCTAAATAAATGTTATTTCCTTATCGGGGAGCTTTGTTTTTTAAAATTTTATTTTTTAGCAAAGAGATAGTTTAAAAATAAAATTAAGTAGCACTAAATTAAGTAGCAATGAAAACCAGCAACCTATTCACTATCTTGTGCTCTTCTCTACCCTCAAGTTCTGTCTCTCAGAGGCAACTGTCACTTCCATTGTTTTTAAATGGTATGCTTTCATAGCTGTTTCTTGGTTTATGAGTTTCAGATAGTCTGTTTTAATATCTTATACCTGTTTACCTTCAATCCTTCTGATATGATTAAATCTCAGTTTTTATTAAAATCAGAGTTTACATCATTTTATAAAGTCAGATTTTATTATACAATTGTGTAAATATTGCTTGTTGCTGATTTTGTTTTCTAAAATCATTTATAATTTTTTCTTGAGTTAATAATTGTGTTTCCTTTTCTCTTTTACTATAATATGTGACTACATCATGGCCTCAAGTTTTTGCACTCTACCTGTCATGTAATCTGAGGCTCTCCTTATTCTCGGACACATCCTTCTTGAGCCTTCTGTCCTCTTTGCTCCAATCTGGACTTTTTGCCTTCTAGATCTACAGCTATTGTCATGTAGCATTTTTTCACTGTTTTTGTGTGTGTGTGTGTGTAGTCTCATTTTTAAAATGTATAACCTATTTATTTTCTGTGGAAGTTATTCCAACCTTCTCTTAGCCCATCATAATTTCACGATATTATGAAATTTCACCATGGGGTGTAGGGCTTTGATTCATTGTGTTGGGCATTTGTTTTTCTCTTTGAATCTGGAATTGTGAGTTGTCTAAGATCTTAGTTCCATCTAGGATAGTAGGTAAGAGCTTGAACTTTGGAGCAAGACTGCCTAACCTTGGTTCATAGCTTTCCTACTTAATAGCTGAATGAATGAACTTGTCTGTACTTAGGTCTACTATTGATAAAAGAAGGTATTAATAGTAGTTAGACAATTAAATGGGATAATAAAGTACTTAGAACTGTGACTGGCATACAGCATGACTTCAGAGGTTAACTATTGTTGTTTGATAATTATAATCTCTCTGTTTTCTTTGTGGAACTATTGATAGTTGGCCACTGAACTAATCTTTTTTTTTTTTGAGACAGAGTTTTTGCTGTGTTGCCCTTGGCTCACTGCAAGCTCCGCCTCCTGGGTTCAAGCGATTCCCCTGCCTCAGCCTCCCGAGTAGCTGGGATTACAGGCTTCCGCTACCACGCCTGGCTAGTTTTTGTATTTTTAGTGAAGACGAGGTTTCACCATGTTGGCCAAGCTGGTCTCAAACTCTTGACCACAGGTGATCTACCCGCCTCGGCTTCCCGAAGTGCTAGGATTACAGGCTTGAGCCACTGCGCCCGGCCTGAACTTCTTTACCTTCTAAGTTTATCATGTCTCTTTTTAAAAAATCTTTGCTTTTTCTTTTATTTTCTAGATTTACTCAACTTTATCCCCCAATTACTGTATTGAAATTTTTATTTTACCCACTATGTTAAGGGGTAATTTCATAGCATCATTTTCTTTATGGTTGCAAAATTTCTTCCAATGTTTTCTTTCTATTGCCTGCATTTTGTTTGTTCGATATTAGTATTTTTTCATATCTGTTTGTTTTAGTCTTTTCTATTTTGAAGGCTTTCTTTTAACTTTTGGAAATCCTTAGTTGTCCATTCAGAGAGTGAAGAATGAAACCTTAAAAAGCTGATTAGAAGTGCTGTAGGACTGCACAGAGCTTGCAGATTAGCAGACTTCATTTAAAAGTCTTAGGTGGAAGGCGGAAGGTTACTATTTGGTTGGGGAACTCTCAAATATCATTATATAGAGAGATCTTTTCCCAGAAGTTATCCAGAGAAGAGTTTTTCACTCTCTTACCTAGAGTTCCTACATTAGTGGAGGGGAGAGTTAAGGTGTGATTTGCCTTCTAAGCAAACTTTTAATTAATCTCATATTTTTGGCCTCACTGTTCTCAAACCTTGTGCTTCTAAGCTTTCAGCCTCTCTCTGATTTTGAAACATACGGTCTCCATTTTCTTTTATTTACTTTTATATGTTCTCTGTGGTGCTTTCCATTTTCTGAAGATGTGAGCTCTTTTCCTGTCTATTCCCATTCTCTTTGTCCTTGGGTGTTTAAATCATTTTTTCCTTCAGTATTATGTCATTGGGTTTTTAAGAGGAAATAGAGATAGATGTCTGTGATCATGTTTAATGGAACGTTTGTGTTAAGCTTTATGGCTTTATATTTTCTTTTATGTTTGTTTCTAAGTTATTTAACCAGTGTATCACATTCTTTTTACCACATTGATTGATTAGATTCAGAAATAAAAATATTTCTTTCATTAACATAGAAAAACTAATATTGTGTGTATGTATAATAACTTTCTTGAATTATTTAAAGAACTATTTTAATGCCCTCTAAATTTATTTCTGCTTTTCTCCTTTTTCTTTTTGCCAATCTGTTCACACTTTGAGATTATTTATACTCTATCATGTTTTGAGTTTTAAAGTAATTTTTTTCTTTTTCTTTTTTTTTTGAGACAGAGTCTGTCTCCAGTCTGTCCACCCAGACCAGAGTGCAGTGGCGCGATATTGGCTCACTGCAACCCCTGCCTCCCAGGCTTAAGTGATTCTTGTGCCTCTGCCTCCTGAGTAGCTGGGATTACAGGCATGTGCCACCATGCCTGGCTAATTTTTTTTTTTTCTGCATTTTTAGTAGAGATGGGGTTTCACCATGTTGTCCAGGCTGGTCTTGAACTCCTAGGCTCAAGCGATCCACCCGCCTTGGCCTCTCAAAGTACTGGGGTCACAGGCGTGAGCCACTGCACCCAGCCGTAATTTTTGTCCAGCTTCTTTCTTGGTACCTTAAATAATTTAGAAAGCTTTTTTATTAATATATCCTGAATGTGTTTAGTAGTTATTTACATGTCTTTCTGTTGCTCTCTATAAGAGTTATACTCTGTAGGGTACTGTTTAATTAGTATTCTAAATGTAAATATGCAAACTGCTAACCCCAAAACATTCTTTTTAAACGGTTTATCCAGAAGTTTATTTGAGCATTTAAAACCCAGTAACCAACTGTAAGTTACCAGCATTAAATTTGCTGAGGCTGAGGTTAGCAATTCGGATGTTTTAGAGATTTTATTGCCAAGAGAAACAAGAACAGGATATCTGCGCTGTAGTTTAAAGTGATGATAAAGCTATCAAATGCTTTTAGTTGTACCCGACCTTTTAAAAACAGTTGTTGCGTAGTATAAACAGTGTTTCTGGTTAAAAAAATGTTTATTCAAGGGTGACTTCCTCTTGAAGGAAGAATACCACGGTGGTCTGGTGGCAAATAGGAGATAGATGTATAGATGTGGGTACACACACATTTTTCTATGATTTACAAGTATTTTCTGTTATAGAGATTTGAGAGACCGACAGGAAAAGTATTTAGGATCTATTTGATATATACAAATGGCTACTGAGGAATTAAAATCAGAAATCAGCTTCTGATCATCAGGGTTAGAAACTAGAATAAAAGCTGTGAAAAAATTATGTGTAAATGACTTTTTAAAAATCAAGTATGGTCATTATTTACTATTCATGGAGATTTTATGTATCAGAGAATGTTTGTAACCTTTAGGTTAGTCAGCAGACTTATTATGAAGTTATTTAAATAGTTAGCTAGTTAGAGGAATAGTTAAATAGTTAAATAGGGAGAATTGTTAAATAGTTATCCCCCACAAAAAGGAGTTTTTTAGATAAGTAATAAAAATTTATATTTACTTTTCTTCTTTTATAGGAAAGTAATGGCTAGAAACAGTTCTAAACTAAGAATTTGTTGTATTTGATAACTCCATCGATGAAAATATTTTAAAATGCCCTTTAAATGTGCATTTTGTCAATTTTTGATAGGTGTCGTATTGTTGATTTTCACAAATCAACTGGTCCTTTGGGTACACACCCTCGCTTATTTGAATGGATATTGAACTATTATTCTTCAGAGGGAGAAGGGAGTCCAAAGGTAGTGTGTACATCTAAACCTCCTATCTATCTTCAGCATCAAGGTTAGTATTAATATAACTCATATTTGACAATGTTGTTTATAAGATAACAAATTGTTGCTTTCGGACAGGTTAGGGTTTTTTGTTTGTTTGTTTGTTTTTTTAGACAGAGTCTCACTGTGTTGCTCAGGCTGGAGTGCAGTGGCGCAATCTTGGCTCGCTGCAACCTCCACCTTCCAGGTTCAAGTGATTCTCCTGCCTCAGCCTCCTGAGTAGCTGGGATTACAGGCGCCTGCCACCATACCTGGTTAATTTTTGTATTTTTAGTAGAAACGGGGTTTCACCATGTTGGCCAGGCCGGTCTGATAATAGCAGGGAGTATTATGACATTAATCTGTCTAATTTTTCAGAGCTCCTTTGATAGTACAATACTTTCTTAGGTAATTAAGATTGATATTTCTACAATACTTCGTTGGGTAATTAAGACTGATATTCCTGACATCTTCAGGACCTTTTGCACTTCTTGTTTTCTGTGTTTAGTTCACTTGTCCTTCATTGTTCATCCCTTACCTTCTTGGGTCTTTACCCACATGTCACTTGAGTGAGGCCTTCCCTGACCTTACCTTACCTTAAAAGTAGAACTCAAGGCCAGGCATGGTGACTCATGCCTGTAATCCTAGCACTTTCAGAGGCCAAAGCAGGAGGATTGCTTGAGCCCAGCAGTTTGAGACCAGCCTGAGTGACATAGTGAGACCCTGTCTCTACAAAAACATAAGAAAATTAGCCAGGTGTGGTGGCACATGCCTGTAGTCCTAGCTACTCAGGAGGCTGAGGTGGGAGGGTCACTTGAGCCTTGGAGTTGGGGGCTATAGTGAGCCATGATTCTGCCACTGCACTCCAGCCTGGGCGGCGGAGTGAGGCTGTGTCAAAAACACATACAACTCATCCCAGCATCCCACCGCTGGCATTTTCTTCACTTATTTACCTCATTTATAGAGTATCTCTTCCTATTAGAATATAAGTTCCAAGAACACAGGCAAGTTTGTCTGTTTTGTTTGCTGTTACATACCTTCATGCTTGGAGTAGTACCCAGCACATAGATACTTGGTAAATTATGAATGATTGTTTGGATTGACAGGAATAAACAGAAGTAAATGTTAGGAATTTCATTGTTTAGGAATATAAACTATAAGAGATTAAGCTCCCTCCACTGATATTCTAGCATTTATAGGTTTACTTTTGTTTACCTTTTGGAATCATGAGAGTTTTGTTCTAGAACAGTTTTTGTTCTTTCATTTGAGATAATTTGAATAAGAAGGATCAAAGGATTGGGAAAGGAAAAGTAAAATATTTGGCAGAATAAAAATGTTTTTTTTGTAATGAAGCCTTTAGAAAACTAAAGTTAAATGAAAAAAACTGAAGTAGAACTAAACTCTTATGTCTTAGGAGAACTCAGATACATATGTGTCAGAGTCTGACTGTATTTATATTCTTTTTTTTTTTTTTTTTTTTTTTTTTTTTTGAGACGGAGTCTCGCTCTGTCGCCCAGGCTGGAGTGCAGTGGCGCGATCTCGGCTCACTGCAAGCTCCGCCTCCCGGGTTCATGCCATTCTCCTGCCTCAGCCTCCCGCGTAGCTGGGACTACAGGCGCCCGCCACCACGCCCGGCTAATTTTTTGTATTTTTTAGTAGAGACGGGGTTTCACTGTATTAGCCAGGATGGTCTCGATCTCCTGACCTCGTGATCCGCCCGCCTCGGCCTCCCAAAGTGCTGGGATTACAGGCGTGAGCCACCGCGCCCGGCCTGTATTTATATTCTAAACACAATGCTCACACAACATACATACAGAGACTATTTGTATAACTGTAAATAGATGTGACATACGTATAACTTAAAAATATTTTGATAGGTCACAGTCGAACTGTTATTGGAATTGAAGAGAAAAAAACCCGAACATTATGCTTACTAATATTTGATCCTGGATGTCCTTCTCGAGAAATGCAGAAATTATTAAAGCAAGACATAGAGGCTAGCAGTCTCAAGCAACTTCGCAAATCTATGGGAAATTTAAAACATAAGCAATACCAGATATTGGCAGTAGAGGGTGCTCTTTCTCTAGAGGAGAAACTTGTAAGTATCTATTTATATGTGAAGTTTGAATGAGATGAACTTAAAAGTTTAAAACTTTTAGTTTAAAATCAGTGTTATCACTTTTTTCTTTTTTTTCTATTCTTTTTCTTTTCTTTTCTTTTCTTTTTTTGGAGATAGGGTCTCGCTCTGTTGACCACACCTGAGTGCAGTGGCATGCAATCATGATTCACTACAGCCTTGACCTCCCAGGCTCAAGCGATCCTCCTGCCTCAGCCTCCCAAGTAACTGGGACTACAGGCACATGCCACCACACCCGGCTAATTTTCGTATTTTTTGTAGAGACGGGGTTTCACCATGGTGCCCAGGCTGGTCTCAAACTCCTAGGCTCAAGTGATCTGCCCACCTCAGCCTCCCAAAGTGTTGGGATTACAGGCGTGAGCCACCGTGCCTAGCCCACTTTGTATTCCTTAGCACCTTATTCCGTTTCATTAACTTGGAAAAGCCATTTGGTTTTATATGTTTTTAATTTCTGGAATGAACATATTTATATTTGAAATGGTACTTTAATGACTTTTTATACTTAGAGCTTCATAAAAGTGTTTAATTTAATTTAATTTTTTTTTTGCATTTTAAATATGTGCAGTTTACTGTATGTTAATTAAAACTTAATAAAGCTTTCAAAAATACTTTTGTACAAATAATTATGATAGGATACATCTTAAATGATGTTTTCATCAACCTTACAATTTAGTCTTGTAGGAATGTCTGAATCCCTTGCAAAACAGTAGTCATTAAATGCCAGTTTCCTGTCTTGATATCACTCATGAGCTGATTTTTTCTTTCCACCTCCTCCTCCTCTTTCTTCTTCTTCTTCTTCTTTTTTTTAATTATTATTTATTATTATTATTATTATACTTTAAGTTTTAGGGTACATGTGCACAATGTGCAGGTTAGTTACATATGTATACATGTGCCATGATGGTGTGCTGCACCCATTAAATCGTCATTTAGCATTACGTATATCTCCTAATGCTATCCCTCCCCACTCCCCCCACCCCACAACAGTCCCCAGAGTGTGGTGTTCCCCTTCCTGTGTCCGTGTGTTCTCATTGTTCAATTCCCATCTATGAGTGAGAACATGCGGTGTTTGGTTTTTTGTTCTTGCGATAGTTTACTGAGAATGATGATTTCCAATTTCATCCGTGTCCCTACAAAGGACATGAACTCATCATTTTTTATGGCTGCATAGTATTCCATGGTATATATGTGCCACATTTTCTTAATCCAGTCTATCATTGTTGGACATTTGGGTTGGTTCCAAGTCTTTGCTATTGTGAATAGTGCAGCAATAAACATATGTGTGCATGTGTCTTTATAGCAGCATGATTTATAGTCCTTTGGGTATATACCCAGTAATGGGATGGCTGGGTCAAATGGTATTTCTAGTTCAAGATCCCTGAGGAATTGCCACACTGACTTCCACAATGGTTGAACTAGTTTACAGTCCCACCAACAGTGTAAAAGTGTTCCTATTTCTCCACATCCTCTCCAGCACCTGTTGTTTCCTGACTTTTTAATGATTGCCATTCTAACTGGTGTGAGATGGTATCTCATTGTGGTTTTGATTTGCATTTCTCTGATGGCCAGTGATGATGAGCATTTTTTCATGTGTCTTTTGGCTGCATAAATGTCTTCTTTTGGGAAGTGTCTGTTCATATCCTTTGCCCACTTTTTGATGGGGTTGTTTGTTTTTTTCTTGTAAATTTGTTTGAGTTCATTGTAGATTCTGGATATCAGCCCTTTGTCAGATGAGTAGGTTGTGAAAATTTTCTCCCATTTTGTAGGTTGCCTGTTCACTCTGATGGTAGTTTCTCTTGCTGTACAGAAGCTCTTTAGTTTAATTAGATCCCATTTGTCAATTTTGGCTTTTGTTGCCCTTGCTTTTGGTGTTTTAGACGTGAAGTCCTTTCCCATGCCTATGTCCTGAATGGTAATGCCTAGGTTTTCTTCTAGGGTTTTTATGGTTTTAGGTCTAATGTTTAAGTCTTTAATCCATCTTGAATTAATTTTTGTATAAGGTGTAAAGAAGGGATCGAGTTACAGCTTTCTACATATGGCTAGCCAGTTTTCCCAGCACCATTTATTAAATAGGGAATCCTTTCTCCATTGCTTGTTTTTCTCAGGTTTGTCAAAGATCAGATAGTTGTAGATATGCAGCATTATTTCTGAGGGCTCTGATCTGTTCCATTGATCTATATCTCTGTTTTGGTACCAGTACCATGCTGTTTTGGTTACTGTCGCCTTGTAGTATAGTTTGAAGTCAGGTAGCGTGATGCCTTCAGCTTTGTTCTTTTGGCTTAGGATTGACTTGGCGATGCGGGCTCTTTTTTGGTTCCATATGAACTTTAAAGTAGTTTTTTCCAATTCTGTGAAGAAAGTCATTGGTAGCTTGATGGGGATGGCACTGAATCTGTAAATTACCTTGGGCAGTATGGCCATTTTCACGATATTGATTCTTCCTACCCATGAGCATAGAATGTTCTTCTATTTGTTTGTATCTTCTTTTATTTCATTGAGCAGCGGTTTGTAGTTCTCCTTGAAGAGGTGCTTCACGTCCCTTGTAAGTTGGATTCCTAAGTATTTTATTCTCTTTGAAGCAATTGTGAATGGGAGTTCACTCATGATTTGGCTCTCTGTTTGTCTGTTGTTGGTGTATAAGAATGCTTGTGATTTTTGTACGTTGATTTTGTATCCTGAGACTTTGCTGAAGTTGCTTATCAGCTTAAGGAGATTTTGGGCTGAGACAATGGGGTTTTCTAGATATACAATCATGTCATCTGCAAACAGGGACAATTTGACTTCCTCTTTTCCTAATTGAATACCCTTTATTTCCTTCTCCTGCCTAATTGCCCTAGCCAGAACTTCCAACACTATGTTGAATAGGAGTGGTGAGAGAGGGCATCCCTGTCTTGTGCCAGTTTTCAAAGGGAATGCTTCCAGTTTTTGCCCATTCAGTATGATATTGGCTGTGGGTTTGTCGTAGATAGCTCTTATTATTTTGAGATACGTCCCATCAATACCTAATTTATTGAGAGTTTTTAGCATGAAGTGTTGTTGAATTTTGTCAAAGGCCTTTTCTGCATCTATTGAGATAATCATGTGGTTTTTGTCTTTGGTTCTGTTTATATGCTGGATTACATTTATTGATTTGCGTATATTGAACCAGCCTTGCATCCCAGGGATGAAGCCCACTTGATCATGGTGGATAAGCTTTTTGATGTGCTGCTGGATTCGGTTTGCCAGTATTTTATTGAGGATTTTTGCATCAATGTTCATCAGGGATATTGGTCTAAAATTCTCTTTTTTTGGTTGTGTCTCTGCCAGGCTTTGGTATCAGGATGATGCTGGCCTCATAAAATGAGTTAGGGAGGGTTCCCTCTTTTTCTACTGATTGGAATAGTTTCAGAAGGAATGGTACTAGTTCCTCCTTGTACCTCTGGTAGAATTCGGCTGTGAATCCATCTGGTCCTGGACTCTTTTTGGTTGGTAAACTATTGATTATTGCCACAATTTCAGATCCTGTTATTGGTCTATTCAGAGATTCAACTTATTCCTGGTTTAGTCTTGGGAGAGTGTATGTGTCGAGGAATTTATCCATTTCTTCTAGATTTTCTAGTTTATTTGCGTAGAGGTGTTTGTAGTATTCTCTGATGGTAGTTTGTATTTCTGTGGGATCGGTGGTGATATCCCCTTTATCATTTTTTATTGTGTCTGTTTGATTCTTCTCTCTTTTTTTCTTTATTAGTCTTGCTAGCGGTCTATCAATTTTGTTGATCCTTTCAAAAAACCGGCTCCTGAATTCATTAATTTTTTGAAGGGTTTTTTGTGTCTCTATTTCCTTCAGTTCTGCTCTGAATTTAGTTATTTCTTGCCTCCTGCTAGCTTTTGAATGTGTTTGCTCTTGCTTTTCTAGTTCTTTTAATTGTGATGTTAGGGTGTCAATTTTGGATCTTTCCTGCTTTCTCTTGTGGGCATTTAGTGCTATAAATTTCCCTCTACACACTGCTTTGAATGTGTCCCAGAGATTGTGTTATGTTGTGTCTTTGTTCTCGTTGGTTTCAAAGAACATCTTTATTTCTGCCTTCATTTCGTTATGTACCCAGTAGTCATTTAGGAGCAGGTTGTCCAGTTTCCATGTAGTTGAGCGGTTTTGAGTGAGATTCTTAATGCTGAGTTCTAGTTTGATTGCACTATGATCTGAGAGATAGTTTGTTATAATTTCTGTTCTTTTACATTTGCTGAGGAGAGCTTTACTTCCAAGTATGTGGCCAATTTTGGAATAGGTGTGGTGTGGTGCTGAAAAAAATGTATATTCTGTTGATTTGGGGTGGAGAGTTCTGTAGACGTCTATTAGGTCCGCTTGGTGCAGAGCTGAGTTCAATTCCTGGGTATCCTTGTTAACTTTCTGTCTCGTTGATCTGTCTGATGTTGACAGTGGGGTGTTAAAGTCTCCCATTATTATTGTGTGGGAGTCTAAGTCTCTTTGTAGGTCACTCAGGACTTGCTTTATGAATCTGGGTGCTCCTGTATTGGGTGCATATATATTTAGGATAGTTAGCTCTTCTTGTTGAATTGATCCCTTTACCATTATGTAATGGCCTTCTTTGTCTCTTTTGATCTTTGTTGGTTTAAAGTCTGTTTTATCAGAGACTAGGATTGCAACCCCTGCCTTTTTTTGTTTTCCATTTGCTTGGTAGATCTTCCTCCATCCTTTTATTTTGAGCCTATGTGTGTCTCTGCACGTGAGATGGGTTTCCTGAATACAGCACACTGATGGGTCTTGACTCTTTATCCAATTTGCCTGTCTGTGTCTTTTACTTGGGGCATTTAGCCCATTTACATTTAAGGTCAATTAAATGTATGTGTTATGTGTGAATTTGATCCTGTCATTATGATGTTAGCTGGTTATTTTGCTTGTTAGTTGATGCAGTTTCTTCCTAGTCTCGATAGTCTTTACATTTTGGCATGATTTTGCAGCGGCTGGTACTGATTGTGCCTTTCCATGTTTAGTGCTTCCTTCAGGAGCTCTTTTAGGGCAGGCCTGGTGGTGACAAAATCTCTCAGCATTTGCTTGTCTGTAAAGTGTTTTATTTCTCCTTCACTTGTGAAGCTTAGTTTGGCTGGATATGCACTTCTGGGTTGAAAATTCTTTTCTTTAAGAATGTTGAATATTGGCCCCCACTCTCTTCTGGCTTGTAGAGTTTCTGCCGAGAGATCCGCTGTTAGTCTGATGGGCTTCCCTTTGTGGGTAACCCGACCTTTCTCTCTGGCTGCCCTTAACATTTTTTCCTTCATTTCAGCTTTGGTAAATCTGACAATTATGTGTCTTGGAGTTGCTCTTCTCGAGGAGTATCTTTGTGGCATTCTCTGTAGTTCCTGAATCTGAATGTTGGCCTGCCTTGCTAGATTGGGGAAGTTCTCCTGGATAGTATCCTGCAGAGTGTTTTCCAACTTGGTTCCATTCTTCCTGTCACTTTCAGGTACACCAATGAGACGTAGATTTGGTCTTTTCACATAGTCCCATATTTCTTGGAGGCTTTGTTCGTTTTTTTTTATTCTTTTTTCTCTAAACTTCCCTTCTTGCTTCATTTCATTCATTTCATCTTCCATCACTGATACCCTTTCTTCCAGCTGATCGCATTGGCTCCTGAGGCTTCTGCATTCTTCACGTAGTTCTCGAGCCTTGGCTTTCAGCTCCATCAGCTCCTTTAAGCACTTCTCTGTATTGGTTATTCTAGTTATACATTTGTCTAAATTTTTTTCGAAGTTTTTAACTTCTTTGCTTGTGGTTTGAATTTCGTCCTTTAGCTCGGAGTAGTTTGATCGTCTGAAGCCTTCTTCTCTCAACTCGTCAAAGTCATTCTCCATCCAGCTTTGTTCCATTGCTGGTGAGGAACTGCGTTCCTTTGGAGGAGGAGAGGCGCTCTGCCTTTTAGAGTTTCCAGTTTTTCTGCTCTGTTTTTTCCCCATCTTTGTGGTTTTATCTACTGTTGGTCTTTGATGATGGTGATGTACAGATGGGTTTTTGGTGTGGATGTCCTTTCTGTTTGTTAGTTTTCCTTCTAACAGACAGGACCCTTAGCTGCAGGTCTGTTGGAGTTTGCTAGAGGTCCACTCCAGACCCTGTTTGCCTGGGTATCAGCAGCAGTGGCTGCAGAACAGCGGATTTTCGTGAACCGCGAATGCTGCTGTCTGATCGTTCCTCTGGAAGTTTTGTCTCAGAGGAGTACCCGGCTGTGTGAGGTGTCAGTCTGCCCCTACTGGGGGATGCCTCCCAGTTAGGCTGCTCGGGGGTCAGGGATCAGGGACCCACTTGAGGAGGCAGTCTGCCCATTCTCAGATCTCCAGCTGTGTGCTGGGAGAACCACTGCTCTCCTCAAAGCTGTCAGACAGGGACATTTAAGTCTGCAGAGGTTACTGCTGTCTTTTTGTTTGTCTGTGCCCTGCCCCCAGAGGTGGAGCCTACAGAGGCAGGCAGGCCTCCTCAAGCTGTGGTGGGCTCCACCCAGTTCGAGCTTCCCAGCTCCTTTGTTTACCTAAGCAAGCCTGGGCAATGGCGGGCGCCCCTCCTGCAGCCTCGCTGCTGCCTTGCAGTTTGATCTCAGACTGCTGTGCTAGCAATCAGGGAGACTCCGTGGGCGTAGGACCCTCCGAGCCAGGTGCGGGATATAATCTCCTGGTGCGCCGTTTCCTAAGCCCGTCGGAAAAGCGCAGTATTCGGGTGGGAGTGGACCGATGTTCCAGGTCCCGCCTGTCACCCCTTTCCTTGACCAGGAAAGGGAACTCCCTGACCCCTTGCGCTTCCCGAGTGAGGCAGTGCCTCGCCCTGCTTCGTCTGGTGCACGATGCGCTGCACCCACTGTCCTGCGCCCACTGTCTGGCACTCCCTAGTGAGATGAACCCGGTACCTCAGATGGAAATGCAGAAATCACCCGTCTTCTGCGTCACTCATGCTGGGAGCTGTAGACCGGAGCTGTTCCTATTCGGCCATCTTGGCTCCTCCACCAAAAGTGTTTAATTTTATAGTATTTAATTTTTAATGTCAGATGAGCGATGAATAATGGAAACGTATAGTAAGAAAACCTAACTTAATCCAAGGAGACCTAACTCATATTGGTCTTATAATTATGGTTTATTAAAATATGATTCTTGTGACTCCTAAGGCTCTGTTTTATGCACTTGGGCTTATTGGATATTCACATTTCTAGAATTTAACTTCATTAGAATTTCCTCTTGTTTTTATTCCTTGCAGTTAAGTGATGAGCACAATATTCCAGAAAAATTCCTAGGAATTGAATCCTAGCTACTACACCATCAGGGAGGAACGTAATATTATAGAAAAATTCCTAGGAATTGAAAAATTTCCACTTGGTGTGAACTGAAGCTATATGATAGCACATCAAGTCTAGAAAATGCGTAAGCCCTAAATTAAGGAAAAAAAGCTCCAAAATACTTCACATTGATTTATTTCCCTCTAAAGAGAAAAGTGACTGAAGACTAGAGACAAACAGTTATGGAGAATAATGGGATCATGGGGGAAAGGACTGTAAGTTTTTGAAATAATAGAGCTAGAATAATCTGTTCAGCCTCATAACATGGGATACAAAGGCAAGGATTTTTTTTTTTTTTTTTTTGGAGACCGACTCTCACTCTGTCACCCAAGCTGGAGTGCAGTGGCTTGACCCCAGCCCACTGCAACCTCTGCCTCCCTCCCCAGTTCAAGTGATTCTCCTGCCTCAGTCTCCCAAGTAGTTGGGATTACAGGCGTGTGCTACCACGCCCAGCTAATTTTGTGTATTTAGTAGAGATGGGGTTTCACCATGTTAGCCAGGCTGATGTTGAACTCCCAACTTCTGGTGATCCACCCGCCTTGGCCTACCAAAGTGCTGGGATTACAGGCGTGAGCCACCATGCCCGGCCACATTAATTTTTTTAACCCTATCATTAATTTGTCTAGATAAAGTTAGGTTTGTTTCAATTATTGTAAAATACCAAGACACTTGCTCACCAGTGTACACATTCGAGAGCATAGGTGTGGTTAAATATTACTGTGGAGTCTTGCTGAACGTTTTAGTTGGCTGTTATCTTTCTGGTTTTGGAAATGGAGTTGTTTGTGGGATTAGAATACTAAAAATGTGCTTTCTGCACTGTGCATTTGATGTTCTAGTTTTCTAAGTCATGGACAGTAGCTGTGCTTTAACTGTAAGAATCGTAACTTGGCTAACAATGTATAACACTGCCAGGTAGAAAAGGAATAATAATAATAAATATAATAAGATTTAATTATAATAGATTGAAATAACACTTGTCTAATGCTTATTCTATACTATGGGCTATCCTATCCTAAGCACATTACATATGTTAACTAATTTAATCCACACAACAGCCCTATAAAGTAGACACCATTATTAATCTCCATTTTATATAAGAGGATGCTGAGGCAGAGAGAAATTGTATTCCTAAGGTAGCACAACTGCTAAATAGAGAGTCAGGATTCCAATTTAGGCAGTTTGCATCTGGAGCCCTATATTGCCTCTTCTGTAAGGATACAAAACCTCATAGTCATGTTTGCTGAGCTTTTGTATGAACAATTTCACATTTCTTTTTGAAAAGATATTACATTTTGAAAAATGAAAAAATGTAATCTTACTAATTTAATATAACTTTTTTAAGCATCTGTTTCTTATAGTTATTCTGTCCTTTTTAACAGTACTTTATACTGTAGGAATTCAGCCAATATTAATGTGCCAAGTGTTTTGCAGATCATCAGGTAAAAGTCTGCAGCTTTATTTAAAGGACAAAATAGTGATTTCACTTTTATTTCATATTAGCTTTTATAACTCATTTTTTAAAAGTCTATTTCTTCAAAGCAATAACTACAATTTTTTAAATTGTAGGATTAAAAACAAATGTGATAGTTTATGGTATCCCAAAATATACATATTTATAACTGCATTTTATGTTTTGTTCTTCATATTTGTACTTATGATTAGTTCTGATCTTTTAATAATCATGCAACTATTATAGAAAGAGAGTGATTGGTTTTCAAAAATTTTTTTTAATCTTGGCCACTAGAGTCTTATAATTACCATAAGACATTTCTGCCATAGATATGTTTTGAGTGTCTACTAATTTCAGACTCTGTTCTAGATGTTGGAGCAATTGTTTAGGTGAAAGGACAATATCACCTAATGCAGTTCAGTTAAATAGTAAATACAGATTTATGCAATAGCCATGTTCCTTAATTCTTTTTCACATTATGATATGCAGTTTTAAAGTTACCCCACTATATTCTTAAATTTTCCATCGTGTCATCCTTGTATTCTCAGCTTGATTTAACTTAGTTTTAATTTAGCTTGGTTTGATATGTCTTGATTTGGAACTCAGGTTGTGAAAATAGCACAAACATTGAAAATATTTTTGAAGTGACATTTTTACGACTATAATGAGGGATATGCATAATGTTTATAAAGTTTCTCTGTGCACAGCCCTGTCTTCCTCTAGCCTCCTCTCTGTTTTTATTCATCTCTCTCTGACTTTGAGCCAGCATTTTACTTTTGACTCATTATTCCACAAAAAAGTGACATTTTCTATTTCATACTGTTTTGTCTTTATCTGGACTTTTCTTTGTTTATGTCTTGGCTGGAAAAATGTTTATTCCTAATTTCATAAGTTTGAGATTGCAATTTTTCTTTAGGAGTTTTCATTATTATCTTGAAAAAAAATTCCAGATTTTATTTTTTATATTAGAATGACAACACATATTCTAATTAATTGACTTATAGCTTAAAATTGTTTTTTAAAATTTCTTTTCAAGGCCAGGAGACAAGCTTCTCAAGTCTTTACAGCCGAGAAGATTCCTTGAAGAATCAAGCATTTAAGCATTTCAGTGATTGAGAACAATACTTTGTTTTCTAAATGTAGATATTGAACTCTTTAACACAATTATGAATCTGTGAATTCTCTTAAGTCTTAACATATAATTTAATTTCTAAAATGCCTGTGTTAATTGAATTATACCTATCATACTTCATTGTTTGGTAAATTATTTCAATAAAATGTCTTGTTTTTGCATTGTGGATTTTGTTTTTCTTATCTATGTTTCGGAAACCAGTTTTATTTTATAGCTGTAAGCTAATATGCATTGGGTCCTTACTTTTGTTAGGTACTCTTAGTATGTTACATATATTACTTAGTTTAATCTTCAGAATAGTTCTGTGAGACAAGTACTATTATTAGGCCCATGAAGAAGCAAGCTAAAGCCCTGAGAGGTTAGTAATTTGCCCAAGAAAATAATCTTGATCCAGGGTATGAACCTAGGCTATCTCACTTCCAACCAAACTCTTACCATTAAACTATTTGGCTGCCTTCTGTTAGAGAACATATGTAATAAAATTTCTTCCTCACTGCTTAGAAATAATATTTAACAGGCATAGTTCTATAAACAAGGATTTGCATTGATTGTTTATACTAACTATACAACTGTGATTTGAGTCTTGTGTTTAATGTGTTCTGTAGAAAAGAAACTTTCCACTTCTTGTTGGACATGCCATGTGTGGTTGCAACCAAGAATCCTGGCCAACGTAATTCATCAAAAAATTACCAGAAGCTCACAGTCCATGGGTAGAACTTAGCTGGAACCAAGCCAACTGTGGAAACTAGAATATGGTCTAATTTATAGAAGGAACAATCTGGTTAGGAGCCCATAATTTAGATCCCAGAGAGGCTACATCTGATTGGCATGAGACTAATGGGACAGAGGCAGTTCCTCAAAAGGAAATCAGGGTAGGTAATGAAATGGATATTAAGCAACACTAAAGAACATGTCTACTATGTCATGAAAAAATGAATAACAACCAACATGAATGAAGTTTTGTGAATTTTAGGTATGCCAACAAAGACTGAAAGTTGCACTTCAAGAATGAAATAGTATTGCCAATTTAATTCTGGAAACCATCTTTCCTAATGTTCTGTCCTTCAGACTGGTAACCAGTTTTCTTTTCTTTTTTTTGGGGGGGGGACATGGTCTTGCTCTGTCACGCAGGCTGGAGTGCAGTGGCACGATCATAGCTCCCTTGACCTCCTGGGCTCAAGCGATCCCACCTCAGCCACCAGGTGCAGTTTTCTACTTTATATCTCCTTGCAGTTATCCTGGGTTTTTTGTTTTTTTGTTTGTTTGTTTTTGTTTTTGAGACGGAGTCTCATTTTGTTGCCCAGGCTGGAGTACCAATGGCACAATCTTGGCTCACTGCAGCCTCTACCTCCCAGGTTCAAGCAATTCTCCTGCATCAGCCTCACGAGTAGCTGGGATTACAGGCATGCGCTATGACACTCGACTAATGTTTGTATTTTTAGTAGAGACGAGGTTTCGCCACGTTGGCCAGGCTAGTCTCGAACTCCTGACCTCAGGTGATCCACCCGCCTTGGCCTCCCAAAGTGCTGGGATTACAGGTGTGAGCCACTGTGTTACCTAGATAATGTGATAACCTCCTAACTGGTCTCCTTGTCTCATGTCTGGATTCTCTCTCATCCATCTACACTGTAGCCAAAACGTTCTCAAATACAAATATTTGTGTGACTTTCTAGTGTAATCCTCTTCACTGTTCATGGGTAAAATCCAGACTTCCACACACTCTAGCCCCTCTTTGCCTCTGCAGGCTCATCTCTCACCACTTCTTGCAGTTGAAATTCCATTCCCTTCAGCCAAAAGTCCTTTGCCAGGATGCAGCTGATGCCACCAAGAACCTTCTCCCATAGCACTCCACCTGGTGGCTCTTAGAAGTGCTTCCCAACTTGCTGAAATCTGAATTCAGTGCACCTTGTGTTTGACAACAATGTTACTCCGGGTGCAGATCTGTGATCTGCAAACTGAAGGTCTGTGGCAAGGTAAGTACAGACATTGAGAACTGCTGTGTCATTTTATTTTTAAAAAACAACAGTAATGGATTGGAATTATTTTTTAACTTACCAAAATTCCTTTACCGTAGAATTTGAGAAGCACTGTTCTGTGTTACCTGTAATATTTGTATCACAATACTTTCTAAATTGCAGTTGATTTTACATTTCTATTTACCTTTTTATAGTTCTCTCTTCAATGAAAGCTCTATGATTTCAACAGTAGTGCCTAGTTTTTGGTCATAGCCACAGGTATATCTGGTACATACAGGACTTAAAAATGCTTTTTTAGTGAGGGAAAATAATGTTTTAGAGAAGTAGCGCTAGAAAATATAAGTCAAGTCTCTGGCTATCTCCAGCTAACCATATCTGTGCAAAGCAAATCATTTTTCCCTAATCAGTTCAAATCAATTTCTGTAGGATGAAAGAGTAGTCTGAGAAGACTTTTTGAGAAGTAACAAAAGAGTTAAAAATTTACCAGCCTGGCTAACATAGTGAAACCCCGTCTCTACTAAAAATACAAAAAAAGCCAGGTGTAGTGGCGTGCACCTGTAGTCCCAGCTACTCAGGAGGCTGAGGCAGGAGAAACACTTGAACCCAGGAGGCAGAGGTGACAGTGAGCCGAGATCGCACTACTGCACTCTAGCCTGGTGACAAGAGACTCCGTCTCAAAAAAAAAAAAAAAAAAAAAAAAAAAAATTTGAGTGTTCCTACAGTTTTAAGCAGGTGACAGAATTATGATACTATCTCAAGCAGGAAAAATGAATATATATGCTATACAGTGTTTGCACACAATATCACAGTCCGCACCATAGGTAATTACAAAGGTTTAAGAATACATGCTGAGATCAGTTCTTACAAAGGTTAAGAATACATTACTCTAGTGACTATCAATATTTTTTGTCTTCATACCCCTTGACACTCTTTAAAAAGTATTGATGTTTCCAAGAATTTCCTGTGGGTCATATCTTCCAGTGTTTGTCATATTACAAATTAAACCCGAGACCATTTATTTATTTATTTTAATTGTTTTACCTCACCTGGACCATATGAAACCTGAGCCCTTTTAAAAACAGGAATGTACAAGTACATATTCCATTATCCATAACCCTCAGAACAATTATGCGATTGCGTGTTATTTAGCCTCTGGAAAATCCTATGAGTATCTTTCAATAAAAATGCTAATATTTCTACCTATGAAATTTCAAGCTTGATTTTCAAGATTGACATTTTGCAGTTGAATAATTTCTTACATGTGTATGTATATACACACATACACAGAAAAGTGTAAAATTAGTCCCATATAAGGGGTGTGTGTGTATCAGTGTCACATAAAACCAGGCTAATTTTATGTTTATTAGTCATAATCATCTTCCTCATCTTCATCTTCCTCAGATTCTTCATTCTCAGCTGCGAGTAGAACTGCTTCTTGTGCAGCCCTGAAAGCCTGCTCCTCCTCCACACTAGGATCATCCATTTCTGTAATTTCTGGTCCACTGGGGTATTCTTGATAAACTGGTGGTGGAACTGGGGGTGTATAATTGTCTGGACTATACTTATGACCCCAGCCTATGTAGAAATTTTCAAACTTTCTATAAGTAAAAAAAAAAAAAAAAAAAAAAAGATCATTATATAATTTCTCAGAAAAATTGACCCTTCTGTAATATTAAAGTGCTTAGAATATCATGGTCCTATAATTTAAAAAAGCAATACATGTAAAATGCTAGAAGTGAAATATTCCTCAATGATTCTTCTACCACAGGGAATTGTTTTCATCCAAACTGCTTAAGCTGGTTAAAAAAAAAAGCCATGGGGCCAGATACTGTTAAAATGTACCCTACACCTAGACCACAAGCAAAAGCCTTTCTTCCTTCAATTATTTTCAGGGGAGGGAAAAAAAAGTTACTACCTTCCACAAAGTTAGAAAGATATAAAAATAGCTAACCGTGCAAACTCTTGGTTGGGCAAGGAGTTGGGCTTGTGGTTAGAAACCTATGTGTTACTTTTTTTAGGCATGACCGTAGGCAATCACAGAGTTTACCTGGCACATCAGACTTGGAGTACAATGCACTGCTGTCTTTACGGGAAGTTGCAGTCAAGGATGCTGGCCCCTTTGGCTAGTCATGCTCTTCAATGTTTGCATTCCTAGACCAGGTGCTTCCATTCCTAGGTCTCTTTATCTGAGGCCTTCAGCAGAGGCCTTTCCAGCCCCTCCTTTCTCTGCTCTCTGTGCTCAGCACTTTTTCACTTCTAGCCCTCTCATCCTCCTCTTGGTCTCCAGGTCTGTAAAACTGCAGGAGCCGTTTGAGGATTCCCTTGTCAATGAGATGACCCCAGCACCTCCACATCTATGATAGCCATATCTGTGCTGATCCACCTGACTCTCCACTAGAGGGCCATTCCATGGGGGAAAATGGAACAGGGGGATGTCAAAGCTTTCTCTTGCTTATACTATCACAGTAAATGATTAAAGGCTTAACTCTCATTTTTAGCTTGTTGTTGCTTTAATGGCTACTCTAACACCTGGCCGCTCAGCTTTCTCTCCAGAAATGATCTGAGATTTAAACTAAACATTGCTTAGAAATACCTCCATTAATCTACTAAATGAATAAGTCATTACCCAAATAATCAATGATGAAAAACCATATTTTATTTCAACAAATTGGATAATTGAGATGAAAGGGTAAAAGTCCAAATTACTACTTAATGTCCTGAATTTGATGTTTTGTTGTGTATCACAGATGTTATTTTAATAAATTTTATGCCACACACACATAATATGCCAAAGATGAGTTAAAACGATAGTAGCAGCTGGGCATGGTGGCTCAAACATGTAATCCCAGCACTTTGGGATGCCGAGGCGGGGCGGATCATGAGATTAGGAGTTCAAGACCAGCCTGGCCAACATGGTGAAACCTTGTCTCTACTAAAAAAAAAAAAAAAAAAATACAAAAATTAGCTGGGCATAGTGGTGCATGCCTGTAATCCCAGCTACTGGGAAGGCTGAGGCAGGAGAATGGCTTGAACCCAGGAGGCGGGGGTTGCAGTGAGCCAAGATCATGCCACTGCACTCCAGCCTGGGTGACAGAGCAAGACTCTGTCTCAAAAAAAAAAAAAAAAAACGAAAAAAAAAAAAAACCAAAGAAAGAACGATAGTAGCTGAACATTCTAGTGGTTATTTATAATTTCCAGAGCTTAACTAATCACAGAAATGGCTTTGTAAGTGGTCAGATACTTACTTGCCATTGGAGAAAGCATATGCTCCAGGCCAAAGGTTGGATTGAAGGACTGCAATAGCATATTGTGGAATGAGATTTGAGGATAACCGTGTTGTCCATGGGGGTATATTCTGAATCTCTGGAACCCAAAGAGAAATGCAAAAGCTTAATTCCTAACTAGACAAGAATCTACTGTGTAAGCTATTTTTATAAATCCACACACACACACATGCATGCACACACACAGATACACACATACTTGATATAGAAAGAAAAAACAGCAGCAGCTTAACAAAATCAGGAGGGTACTTCATGAATGTTTTGGAACAATGGAATTTGAAATATACATCTCCATTTTTGCAACCAAGACAAGAAGTTTTATTAAGGGAAAGGAGGCTTATGTGGTAGAGTGAGTAATATTTGATGGCCCAATGAAAGGTACATCATTAATATGAATAAGATCAAGGGTTGCAAGCACAAATACTCCAAAACTGAAGGGAAAGAAACAAGAATATAGGAATGAGAGTAGAGTTTTTAAAAACCAGGACGAAGAATATTTATGCCATTTGTTTATGGTCTGCAGAATGCAAGACAAGAATAATAAAGGAGACAATTGTCAGCATTTCCAGAAAGCGCTACAGCCAACTTATGTTTCCTGTCTGCATGACTCCTTCAACCTCTGTCAGAGAACTTGATGTGGCCAGCTACATTCTTCACTCCCTATCATCCCAGAACATGAATGGGAAGAGGATGAGACCTTGGCTCCTGTCCAGTTCTTAGAGCTTTCCGACTCTCATATTTACTATATAACGCACACAGTATATTATATTGTTTGTGTGTCTGTGTGTGATAATAGTTACGTAAAATAACCTAAATCTTCAGAGATTGGCGTCAAAAGAGGAGGCCCCACTTCCTGTTCTATGTAGTCAGGCTCGTCATTTTCTTCATCTTCTTCCTCTTCTTCTTCCTCATTTTTTTGTATGGAGTTGAACCAATTACAGCGACCCTGGGAATGAATGTTGCAAGATTTAGTAGTCTAATGGGGACCTTAAAATTTCAGAATATTCATTTGAATTGATCAGGATGAAGTGTAACTCTGTGGGAATTTAATCAATTATTCATTCATTCATTCTACATACATTTTCCAAGTGCTATTTTGATCTAAGTTGTTTCAAGGAAAGGACCGTGCTATTTATTTTAAGAATTTGCCAAATTCTTGAAGTCACAGAACGTGTATTTTTAAATTATCACATATTTTAAAATTAGCAGAACCTTAGTGAAAAAGGTAAGAGTGTATTTTACTGGTTTGTGGTAAATAATTTATGTGAGAGAGCTAAAGCTATTATGATGATTATTATTAACAATAACATTTAAATGTGGTAAGATTATTTATGGAGGTTTAGGGTTTATAATGTCTGATTTAGTTAGCTCTTATGTAGAGAAAGCTAAGAGTAAATCTTATCTAGATCAAAGTATAACGAAGATTTTCTACCTGCAGATGAGGTAATATAGCACAGGGGTTAAGTGGATGCACTGGGTCCACTCTGTGCAGCCTCACATCTGATTCTGTTCCTTATTAGTTATGTTCCTTTCGTCACATTTCCTAAACTCTCTTTCAATTTCCTCATCTGAAAATTAAGGATAATAATACTATTTCATGGGGTTGCTGTGAAGATTAAATCTTATACACACACACAAACACACACCCCAACACACACACACCTGGCACAATAGGTATTATATAACTGCTATATAGCACTGTTTCCTTGCTTTTTGTTTTTGTTACAATCCCTTATTGTTCTTGGCATAAAAGCTACATGTATTATAGAGATAAAATTAAAGAACTATTTTCAAAATTAATGTACCCATCTATATTAAACATATAAAAAATTGAGTAATTTCAGAACACACAAATCTAAATCTGTACATCATCTGTCAAACGCTCCATAGAAGAATGTGTTTTATTTTCAAATAGAAAATAAAGTCTGTTTGGAGATCCCTGGGACCTTCAGTTATATAGACAATTATATAGACACTGGCAATTGTATATTACTCTGCATTTTGGGCTGTGTTTTTAATTATCTCTTTTCCTGCCTATTAAATAGAGTCCGAAGGCCTTTATTTTGTATGTCTTTGTGCATTATAGTGACAATTTAATGAATATTTGCCTAATTACCTGATAGATTGAGAAGTGCAAAGCTCCTACCTGAGAGAGAATATGCTGTACATGATGAACCCAATTGGATAGGGATTCTACTAGATCAATCACTTGGATGCCTTCAAAATCAGGGTTTTCCTCAAAGCTGTTTCGCCCACCTTCTACCTCTTCCTCTTCCTCCTCCTCCTCCTCTCCTTCCTCTTCACCAAACTGATAAAATCCTAGAGGACTGACGTGGGTTCCTGCTGAAATTCGGGCAATTTGCGCTCGTAAGTAATTACTCTCATTTCCTGGGAAAGGTGGGTAGCTTATGATGGGAGCATCCAATCGCCCAGTGAAAAATTTCTTGATTTTTCTTGCAATAACAATTTGTGCAGGTATAACTGGTGGTAACTTCACCCATGGTCTTCCTGGTTCATTGCAAACAAAATAGACATATTTGTTGGCACCTGTTCTACTTTCTTCTTTTGGTATAGCCTGTGGGGCCTTGTAAAAGGACTTTGGTAATTCATCTTCCTCATCTTCATCAGCTTCACTTTCTCCATTGTCCCTCTCTTCAGCTACATCTTCCTCTTCCACTTCCTCTTCATCTTCCCCCTCACGAAATTCCACTTCAGCTACAATATAATTCATTTCCAGACCCAAGATCTTTCCCCAGAAGCGGCATCTTTGGATTGGGTGGGTGTCAGTAAGCTGCTTGAGGGCAAGAAATATGCGGTATGTCTCATCTGTGCCCAAACCAACTCCAGCTTGTTCAAAATAAAAAGCTGACTCCATTACATTTGGAAGAGCGTTTTCTGCCTGGGGAAACAAATGCTGTGGTTAAAATTTATCGATAAGACAAATGCTTGCTTCCCTTGTCTTTTTCATGTATCTCGATATTCTACTTTCTCCACCACTTCTTTGACATTTCTCTCAAGATTTAGATCAAATTGGCTGGGTGCGGTGGTTCACGCCTGTAATCCAAGCACTTTGGGAGGCTAAGGCTGGTGGATCACCTGAGATCAGGAGTTCAAGACCAGCCTGGCCAACATGGTGAGACCCCCGTCTCTACTACAAATACAAAAGTTAGCTGGACATGGCGGTGCGTGCCTGTAGTCCCAGCTACTTGGGAGGCTGAGCCAGGAGGATCACTTGAACCCGGGAGGCGGAAGTTGCAGTGAGCTATCGCACCACTGCATTCCAGCCTAGGGAAAAGAGCAAGACTCCATCTCAAAAAAACTAACAAAAAGATTTAGGTCAAAGTATAATTCCTGAATTTCTGTTCTTCTCTCATTATTTATAAATGTAGCTTCTCTTGTATCTTATACTCATTAATGTATAATAGCTACCTTGTTTATGTGTATATCTTAGGTAGAGAAAGTTTAATAATTACTATGAATAATAAAAATTCAACATTCCTGTTTTATAAAAAATATTTAAGTGACTCCCTTACTATCCTAAAATAAGATGTAGAATAACTATGTACACATATATTTAGAACAAAATATGGTTTTACATATGTCTATATTACTATATATCTTTAAAAATAATAAACATTTATTAAGTGCATGGTTTTATATTATAGGATCACTAAAAATTAATATAGTATCCTGTATAATGTAATGTATGGAATAAATAAAATGAGCATGTAATAAAGTGCTCATGTCTATACTTGAAGACATAATGTAGTCAGATGCTCCTCCTACTTATAATAAATTATTTTGAATTTAAAATAATGAGAAAAATTAAAAAATTCCACAAAAGAAATACAGAGAAATGAATAAGCAGAGTCTCAAATGGACCATAGAAACACATTTGTGAAGGCTGGGCGTGGTGGCTCACGCCTGTAATCCCAGCACTTTGGGAGGCCAAGCCAGGCGGATCACAAGGTCAGTAGATCGAGACCCCCTGGCTAACATGGTGAAACCCTGTCTCTACCAAAAATACAAAAAGTTAGCCGGGTGTGGTGGGGAGCACCTGTAGTCCCAGCTACTCGGGAGGCTGAGGCAGGAGAATGGCGTGAACCCGGGAGGTGGAGCTTGTAGTGAGCCGAGATCGCGCCACTGCACTACAGCCTGGGTGACGGTCTCAAAAAAAAGAAAAAGAAAAAGAAAAAAAGGAACACATTTGTGAAAAAGTGGGAAAGAACTTCAACTACAGGTCAAGATAACTTGCAAGAGAAACCTTGACCCTCAAGATGAAAAACTTGAGAGCTCTGCTATTCTTACAAATGATATGCTCTTATAATTGTAGTGTCAAAATAAGTATAATGACTTTTTAAAATCCTCATTGCCTTGATGTAGGATTGCAAAAGTCTTTCCTTGACATTTGCTGTACCACTCACTCTTGATCCTACTTGGCCCTCTAGAACTATTTCATCTTAAGTCTCTTTAATTGCTCCCTTATTTCTTGAGCTCCAAATGTTGATGTTGTCAAAATATCCTTTTCACTTATCGCATCTCTCAACACTTTATGCTTGGAAGAGTTCTCCACACCACTTCAAGTGATAAGTGGCTGTTTAAAGTTTCTCTAACTCTGACTTTTCTCCCATATTCTACACATATTTCTAGCCACTTCTGATAAATTTCACTTGAGTATTCTAAAGATACCTCAGTTTAATATTTAATTCACATTTATCTCAAAGTTTTCTCTTTTTTCTATGTACTCTTTCTTCGCCAGTGACATCTCAGTTTCTCACACCAGAAAGTTCGGTCATCCTTGCTTCCTCTGACTCCCTTGATCTTCAATATTTAAGTAGTTAGATTCCTATTGATTCTAGCACATAAAAATTTGTTGGCATTATTTCCTCCTCTTGTATTCATTTATACTGTATTAGGCACCATCCTCACTACTTGTGCTATAGCAGAAGGCTTCTAACGCTCTCCTCCTGGCCCCATTCTACTTTTCTTTTTTCATTATCTTTCATATTATGATCAGAGTTATCTTTCTAAACCAAAAGTCAGACCATGCTATTCTCTATTTAAAAACTTCTTACTGTTTACAAGAAAGAAGTTACTTATCAATGCACAAAGAACAGTCTGGCTTTAAGCACTCTGTTTGCTTCATTTCCATCACTCTCTCAAACCCACACTCGACTTTTCCAAACATTAAATAATCTTTCCTAATTATTTTATTGTTCCTTTTTCTAAGAATTTAATTTCTAAGAGTCTTCACCTGGTGAACTCCTGCTTATCCTTCATGGCCCAAATGAAATATTACCTCCACTAAAAAGCCTTGCCCAATGACCAATAGCAGAGTTAGTTGTTCCATTCTGTCATTTATCGTGTTGTCAAAACAATATAATAACAATTGCTATTATTAGGTTCCTATTATAAGCCAAATCCTTTATATATACTACCTCTATCCCTCAGGGTTTAGCCACTTGATTATCCTTAAGGCTTGGAAAGTTTAGCCTCTTGCTCAAAATCACACAACTAGCAAGCTAGTTGAACTAGGATTCTAGCTCAGATCTGGCTACCTCCAAAGCCCATGTTTACTCCATCATATGAGGCTGTCTCTTTATTGCACTAATCAAATGGCTTTCCAGTCTTTTTTGCCTTTCTGTAAATTGTAAGCAACTTAAAGTCAGAAAAGCCTTTTTCCCATGTATATCTCAGTACTTGGTATGCAGTAGTCACATTGTGTATGAATAAATGGGTGAATGAATAAATGAATGCTGAAGACTAAGCAAACGAATTCTGGTGTGGTCAAAGGCAGGAATAAAAACATGAACACTCTAAACATATAAGTCAGGGACAGGTTGGTCATATAGCTCATATTTCAATGCATCAGAGAGACCTGTCTCTCTATCTGTTCCTGCATCTTTCTACTTTCTGAGGTGGAGCTTTTAATCTTCACCTGATGACTCAGCTGTTCCAGGCTTTAAAGTCAATCTTATCCCTTATAAGGAAGATGTATGGAATCTAGTTAAAGGGCCCAGGTCCCGTGATCAAAACAGCTTATTTGTATTCTCACCCCATATTCTAGTTTTAGGATGCAAAGCCCTACCTTGTAATTCTGTGCCTATAAACGGCACCCATTCTTACCCTGGAGTCTGAACTTTCTTTGATTAACTCCTGCATGAGAATGCCTGCCTATCTGCCTCATCTCCATATGCTGTTTGCTCCCAGACTCATCATCACTGGATATGGCTACATAACCAACTGCCACCTTGTTGAAACTGTCTAATGTCAACTCCTTGACACCTATCACCTGTTCCTTCTGTATGAGTACTACAGATCTTACTGCATCAGTTAGGTCTCTCCTCATAGGCTGCTTAGCCTGGAGAAAGCATCTACTGACTCCCTTATCTTTTCCCTGACAGAGTGCTGTTTTGAAAATACCTTATTCCAAACATCAAATTTGAAAGTATATAGACACATCTTAAATAATCTAGTGGTACAGAATATACGTTCAGCAGATGTGAACAAATTGCAAGTATGTGAGTATTTAGGAAACAGAATAGCCAATACTATTTTGAAATATTTGAAGTTAAAATTTCTGTGATGTATAAGATTTTATTCTCTAATTATAGCTTTTTTCAATCTCTGTCACCAACTTTTTCTCCAAATATTTTCAAAATTTTGTCTATGAAGATTTTAAAAAGTATTTTACTCCTCTCCTCTTGTATTACATCCCATTGATGTAATATACATAATATCAAGTCATAATATAAGGAGCTTGTCTTAGAAGAAAATACAAATGATATTAGAAGTGCTTCTAAATTTTCTAATAAACATGCAACTTGATTTAAAACCTGATTTTTAATTATCTAACATTTATTCATTATTCAACAAATCTTTAGCAAAAAATAGCTATACATCCAGATCTGTACCAGGCACCTTGGAGAATATAAAATGTGAAGAAATCCTTTACTCTAATGTCAAGGAGCTTAGCATACAAACATATAACAATCTGTTATAGCTTGCAAAATACTAAAACACAGTATGAAAAAACAAGAAATCCCTAATCAAGGAAATGAGTAGTGTGAAATGAGTTTGACTAAAGAAGACTTGAAGAATTTTTAAAAAATAAGATGTAAATACTATGTAAGAAGCTATAAGGGCCAGGTGCAGTAGCTCACACCTGTAATCCCAACATTCTGGGAGGCCAAGGTAGGCAGATCACTTGAGGTCAGGAGTTTGAGACCAGCTTGGCCAATACGGCGAAACCCCATCTCTACTAAAAATACAAAAATTAGCTGGGCATGGTGGCACGTGCCTGAAGTCCCAGCTACTCAGGAGAATTGCTTGACCCTGAGAGGCAGAGGCTGCAGTGAGCCAAGATCACGCCATTGTACTCCAAGCCTGGGAGCCTGTCTAAACAAAACAAACAAAACAAAACAAAACAAAACAAGCTATAAAATACAGTTGGTATGAATTTAAAGCCACAGCCATTCATCCCAAATAAAATCCTAAGATTTATTATTAAAATTTATAGTAGTGACTTACTATTTCATCTTCCAATTCTTGGTCAACTCCTTCCAAATGTCCCTGGAGAAAAAGAGCCTTTTGCTTTTCTGCTATTTCATATGTTGGAAGCAACTCATTCTCATTTTGGAGTGCATCAAATTTTTTACTAAAATGTGCCATCTTCACATCTTGGCTAATATTTTCAAAGATGTCAACAGCATTTTCAGGACGCTCATTTAATATCTTGGTCAACATATTAGAAAGATGATCATATCTATCCAAACAGAGAAAATTCCAGATAATATACATGTCAAGAGCATTTGAAGAAGCATTTTTCTTTGACATTTCTGGGGTCATTAGATAAATATAGACGTTAAATGAAAAGGAAAAAAACAAAAAAAATATAGCTTAGGTCAATTAATAGGAAGTAGGCAATTATTGAACAACGATTTGCAGACTCAGTTTGTTTTTAAGGAACTTCAATAACTTGAAGTCTTCAGAGATTTTCAGAGGATAAACACTTAAGATAATTTCTCCTATGCCAGAAATAACTTATCCTAGAGTTTTCCTTAGGAAATGATTCCAATATGATAAGGATGTTTAACTTATTAAAGAAAAACATTTTAGAGCACGATACGTATTCCACATCAGGTACATTTTCACATTTTATTTCTGAAATTACAATCTTTTGGTTATATATTTAAAAGTGATTAACATTATTTTTCACTTTTTATCATAACTTCTTTTCCATTCCCCTTCCCCTCCGCTCACCAAATCCAATTTGATTCTAATCCTGTTGACTGTCTTTAAGATCTGTTCTCTTCCTTTCCATTTTATTTTTAAAGCCAATTTTCTACTTCAGTGCTTCTCAGACCATCTTGCATTTCATATTGTAACATCCACTTACACACAACAAAAAAAGCCATTAAATATTACTTACCTTTATTGAAATGTGATACACTCTAATATTTTGTTCTATTCCATTAGAAACACTGCCCTAGATTTTTATTTCACAACTGAATTAGTGAAATTGCCTCTATCCTCTCAGTAATTCATTACATTTTATATATAACTGCTAGTGTTTGCTTTTTCAAATACCAGAATTACAAAGTGAATTTTAAGAGGCCAAAATGTCTGTCAAAGTATCCTTGTGTCCTGTTAAAGTGCTCTTTTCTTGAGAAAAAAATCCTCTGTTCAATGTGGAAATTTGTATACATTGCTTCTCTGGTGGATATGCATCGTATCTCTCCAACTTTGTTTCTAATTATTAGTTCAATTAGACGTTCTAATAAAAATTACTTTCATACATTTGCTAAGTTCTACCTGGGAGCTTTTGCTTGCTGTGAACCATATATATAATTTCTCTCAAAAAATAATTTAAAACTCCTTTCATTCTTAGGGACTTAGCACTTAAGTCATTCCCCAAAATCATCCTTCCCCAGTTCAGAGGAGTTCTTTCTGAGAACAATGATATGCTGCTCTGAAATTTTATACATTATATATTTCCTATTCAGCAACTGCAGTATGTTCTTCACAGCCAAGCTTAGGATTTTATATATCTCCTCTCTTATTATAGTGAAACAAAATAAATAGTTGTTCAATAATTGTCTACTTTCTATTAATTGACCTAAGCTATATTTTTTGTTTTTTCTTTTTCATTTAACATCTCTATTTATCTAATGACCTCAGAAATGTCAAGGAAAAATAAGTATATTATATGGGAGATCAATGTAAAGGGCAGTTAAAATATTATACAGTATTTGAAGAATATAAAATTCCTTCCTCAAATAATTCTTGTAAATGAACAGAAATGTTTTGACTAGGAGTTTCTTTAAAACTTCATTAAGCTTCCTTAATATTCATGCACTGTTGGAATTCATGGAGAAGGCCGGGAGCAGTGGCTGCCTGTAATCCCGGCACTCTGGGAGCCTGAGGTGGGCGGACCACCTGAGGTCAGGAGTTTGAGACCAGCCTGGCCAACATGGTGAAACCCCGTCTCTATGAAAAAAACAAAAATTAGTCAGGTCTGGTGGCAGGCACCTGTAATTCCAGCTACTCGGGAGGCTGAGTCAGGAGAATCATTTGAACCCAGGAGGTGGAGGTTGCAGTAAGCCAAGATTGTGCCACTGCACTCCAGCATGGGTGACAACGTGAGACTCTGTCTCAAAAAGAAAAGAAAAAGAAAACTCATGGAGAAGACTCCAGACTAAAAACACTGTTGGTTATCGGGCAATAGCTGGGTTAATAATGAAAGGGTTTGATTTGCTTCAGTAGCAGCTGTGGATGACATCACATCAGGGACTCTCTGTCCAAATTTTCATTTTATTTTTCAGGTTTCAATATAATATATATATGTGCTTTATTCAAGTCCACACCTGAAAATGCCTTTGTGTCAAATTATGAAATATATGTATTAGGTTTTAATTTACAATTATAGTTTTTTCTATTAGGGAGGAGTAATAATTTATTTTTAAAAAAATGGAAGAAAAGGAGGAAGCAATTCTTTCCTATAGCCTGTTAGTTCAATGATGAGAAACCATTTTCAGATTCCATATTTCAGTCAAAGATTGTTTAAATTGCCATGAAAAATAGCTTTTATGGCTGTCAAATTAGATCTGCATATAAGAGATGGAGTTAAAGTAATCTTTTACTAAACAATTTTAAACTGCAGGCACTAAAGTACTTAGAGGATAACAGTGAATATTATGGAAGATATTCACTTATTACCTCAGAGACAGCATTTGGAAATAAAATGAAATTTAGATATGTAAGTAATATCAATTATAAAATAATTCAATAAAGAAAATTTTATCATGTTTTCACATTCAGTTTTAAATTGTTAGTGAACTCACAAGTATTTATAATGTGTTCCTTCGCAATTTTAGCAGTTTGTAAATTCAGGCTTGCTATCTAACATAGGGCATTATGACAAGAAGTTTATATCAGAAATTCAAGTAGAGTCCACTATGGAGTAGCAAATTACATTCTTGCAGCTTAAGTAAATTGTAGTTTAAAATATTAACTAATAGGCCGGGTGTGGTGGCTCACGCCTGTAATCCCAACACTTTGGGAGGCCGAGGCAGGCAGATCACGAAGTCAGGAGATCAAGACCATCCTGGCTAACACAGTGAAACCCTGTCTCTACCAAAAATACAAAAAAATTAGCCATGTGTGGTGGCAGGTGCCTGTAGTCCCAGCTACTTGGGAGGCTGAGGCAAGAGAATGGCGTGAACCTGGGAGGCAGAGCTTGCAGTGAGCCGAGATCGTGCTACTGCACTCCAGCCTGGGCGACAGAGTGAGATTCCATCTCAAAAAAAATTAACTAATAAATAATATTTCAAACTGATCTCACATTTCATGAGATTTCTCACATCATACATTAATTTTTTTATTCCTTAGACTTTAAAATTATATCTCATATATCTTAAAGCCTAGTAATAGCTGCAAATATTTGCCACATTGTAGATTCAGTAGGCATTTAATTAATATTTACTGATTAATCAGGAAGCACCCCAATAGATCATGGTGAGAACTTGGGAATTATGATTTACATACATTGGTTTTCATCCACAGTTTCTGACTCATAAGTCTCATACCGCTTCTCATTTATCCCCAAGATAGGCCTTAGAAACTAAAAGTATACTCTGTTTCTCCATGTCTGGCCATAATAAAATTCTCTAACCTACTTTGTCTGATTGATGGTCATAAGACCCCCATTTCAAAAGAGGTCCTGCCCCATATCAAGGAGGAAAGAATGCTCCACAGAGAGGCCAAGAAGAATCTGGTTAGGCCTTGCTGGGCTTCCCCACTCAGTCTATTAGCATTAGATTATACCCCTTTTCTACACAGTCACCAATCATACCTATCCAATAACATATCCATAAAAGGCCCAAGAGAACAGGTTTAGGGGAGCATCTGATAGCTGAACACATGGAGGTTGCTGGAGGATGGCCTTCCCAGAAAGGGCAAGGAAACTTTGCACTCCTTCCCCAATACCTCTTCATATGCATCCTTTGTAATATCCTTTATAATAAACCAGTAATCATTAGTGTTTCCCTGAGTTCTGTGAGCCACTCTAGCAAATTAGTCAAACCCAAAGAGGGAGTTGTTGGATCCCTGGTTTATAGCTGGTTGGTCAGAAGCACAGGTTAATCAGCCTGGGGCTTGTAATTGGCATTGGAAGTGTGGGGCAGTCTTGTGGGATTGAGCCCTCAACCTGTGGGATCTGATGCTATCTCCAGGTGGATATGTCAGAATTGAATTGGAGGACACCTAGTTGGTGCCCACTGCAGAAGTGATTGCTTGCTTGTGGATAGGAAAACAGAACCCCATTTTGTCACAGAAGTCTTCTGTGTTGAGGCTGGGCGCAGTGGCTTACGCCTGTAATCCCAGTTACTTGGGAGGCTGAGGTAGGAGAATCGCTTGAACCCAGGAGGCAGAGGCTGCAGTGAGCTGAGATGGCACCACTACACTCCAGCCTGGGCGACAGAGCTGGCTCCGTCTCAAAACAAAGACAAAACCAACAGCAACAACAAGAAGTCTTCTATGTTGGTGGCTGTAGAGTGAGAGAATAGAAAAAGCATTCATTTCTTCTTAATAGTTGCTAGCATTGTGCTACCACTAAGTATATAGTGGTATACAAAATTCAGAGTCCTTGCTCTCTGGGGGCCTCCAATCTAGTGGGAGAGTCAGATATTAAAACATAAGTCTGTCTCTCTGTATAAAAAATTATAAATGACATTAAATGCTATGAAGGAAAAGAATAAGCTTTTTAGTAGTGTTCCATGGAAGCTGAGTTCTGAAGAATGAGGAACCAGCCAGCCAAAGACTTAGAAAAGAAGCCTTCTGGGCAGAGTGAACAGCCATGGGGCTAGAGCTTAGTGATGGAGGGAGAGGTAAGAGTCGGTAAGTGTTGTTAGCCACTGGAATCTTGAGCAAATTAGGTTCTTCATGACTTGCTCTCCTCATTTACAAAAACAAATGAGTTGTATTAGATGTTTTCCAAAAGCGCTTCTAGCCCTAAAATTCTATTGACCCTATCATTATGTAACTCTGGAAGCAAAAATCTATAGAAATCTATACATGTCATAAGTTCTAAAATTAAAGCTATAATGGGATGGGCAGAACATATGTAGACTATTGATCATCACATTTTAAGAGACTTGGATAAAATGGCATGTGTTCCAGGTGGCTTGTATAGTGACCAATTCTCCGAGTTTGCGAGGACTAAGGGGTTTCTTAGGATAAAGAACTTTCAGCGCTCAGCCAAACTGAGATGGTGGTCACCCTAGCACTGCCTGGGTTGGGAACTCAAAAGCCATGCAAACAATAGCATCTACAGATGAGAGACGTGATTGCTTTCACTGGTAGACAATTATTTTTCACAAGCATCCTGGAGAGATGCTTGGACTTTATGGTCTTTATGGTCTCTTTCAAGCCCGAGATTCCACAATTCCTAAGTTTTATTTTGTTGTGTGCCTAGGATCTTTAAAGAAGCTGGAGGAAAAGGAAAAAAAAAAAAGGTTAAGAAAAAGAAGGTATAAGAATCTCCATTAATGACCTGTTCTGAGTGATGTGATCCAGAGTTATGTCATTAACTCTCTTTTACTAATACAATCTTTCAAATATATTTTGATTCACCCACAGAAACACACTCTCACAGAGATACTCACACACCCTCTTGCTTTGCCAAACATTTATCTTTTTTCCCTCTGAGACTTACAGATTAAAGCCCGAATTGCTACTAGTCTTCAGCAGGTAAGCCTTAGCATTCTGAATGGTGATCTCAAGCATGCTGGGGGCCACTTCAGAGCCCCCAGGCGCCGGCTGCTGTAAATCATAGTCACTGTTTGAGTCTTCCTCCTGAAAAACGTCAAATCTCAGCTCTTTCTGTTTAGCGTTGTTATAGCTCACGTCCCTTCGTCCACACAGGTGGGGTTTGGGTTGCTGAGACTGTTGAAAGCTGTTTCCCTCTGACTGGCTTGTGTGATGAGGAGTTGATTCTCTTTTATCAGATGATTGTTCCAAAGGATCAGGATAAGGTGTCCCAGCTTCAGGAATCACACTCGTGGTCCTGTCTGACTGAGGTGGTGCCGCGAGGTCTTGTCTGGCCGGAGCCAGGGGAGAAGGAGAGGAAGAGGGCTCCCGCGGAGAGACAGGAGCAGGTGATGATGTTTCTGGTCCCGCGGGGCCACCCAGAGGCGTCTTGGCTCTAGACTGCGGGCTCCAAGGACGGCTGCTTCGGGACTGGCGTCCAGTTTCTGGCCCCTGCTTCGCCTCCAAGGGCTCAGACCACTCAGGCTCAGAATATTGGGGAGAAGCTGCTGTCTTTCCTTCCCATGACCGCCTTGTTTCCCCTAGTTCTTCTTGGTTTTCTTTTTCTTGCTTCGGGGAGGTTGAGTCTTCCATGGAAGCAGTTCAAGAAAAAAAATGTTCTGGATGAAAGGGGCGTGAAAATATGGAAGAAGGCAACTCAGTTAAGTTACTTTGCCGCGGTCTCTTAAGCGATTTCTGGGTCCTGGTTGCTCTGTGAGTTGCTGCGTCCTATCTCCATAGCAACCCCAGGCCGGGTTCCTCTCAGAAAAACTCACCGCGCCTGTTGCCAGGATTCGAGGGCGGAGACTAAGAGAGAACGAGAGAGATGAAAATCCTAGCTTTGTGATTCGGTATAACCCCTGCCCCTCGTTCTATCGCAGCCAATCCGACCTAGACTCGACCAGTCTTGCTTGGAAACCGAGAACTCCAGGTCCTGCGCCTTGAGCACAAAGTAGGAAGAATGGCGACCCAATGTGAGAGACCTTTAGGGGTCTGAGACTCATCTAAGTTGTGCTGTGAGGAGCGAGTCGTGCGTTGGTGGAGGGACAGTGTATTCATGAAGCGTGTGTGTGGAGGGTGTGTGTGTGTGTGTGAGAGAGAGAGAAGGAAGGAAGGAAAGAACGGAGGAAGGAAGGGAGGGAGGGAGAGAGGGAGAGTGAGGGGTAGAGACGGAGGAAGACACTGACCTTGGTAATCTCGGAGGTGCAGGTAACAATGGGACCCCAGTGTGCTGACTAGGAGACCCCAAGCCTCACATTTAGCGTGCATCAGCTACAACCAACCAACTCTAAAGACTCGGAGAATAGACAAAGCAGTCCTGAGTTTTGTTCTTCCTGCTTATAAGGAATCTCCTGATGATTAGGCAGAATATTATACTTGAGGAGAAGGCAATGCAGAAAACTTATAAATAGGCAATTCATGGGTTACCCGTTTTCTAATAATTAAAATTCAAATTAACACTAAACTATATTGGCATAATATAATTTTTATTTGATAATGTAAATGTAAATGCATAATTTTGCAATTATTTAAGTTCAAGATTATGACTATTCATTTATAGTATACAGTCTCCAATATGAAGAAGGTATAGAAGATTGGACCATATCTGGACTTAACTATAAACCATATATTAAAGTCTTTAATGTTAATTGTTTTGTATTTCTTTCTCTTTCTAAATATACCAACAAATACTTGGCATTTGACAGTTTACATTGATATAGCTTCTATTTAGCAAGATGTTGCTCTAAATTCTAACTTCATGGAAGAACATAATACTCCTCCATTCAGTGTGGTGAGGGAACCACAGACTAAAATAATTTGATAAAAACTGTGTGCACACACACAAAATGTTGAATATAACTTCTGCTGGTACAGAGACTCTTTAAAGTCAAATGTCTGGGATTTAGAATGCTTGGATTTCTAAAAACAGAACATTAAGATAAACTAGAACAATAAATTCTGGGGTTTTTTGGTAATTGGTGCAAGAGTTGAAGAAGTTAGCATTTTTTCCCCCTTAATTTCTCCCTTGCAGCTGGCAAGCTGTAATGGAGGCTTTTTTTTTCTTTGAAAGACAAGCCAGAGGGCCAGGTGTGGTGGCTCACACCCGTAATCCAAGCAGTTTGTCTTTTTTTCACCAGGTAATCCCAGCACTTTTGTGTTTTTTCTTTGAAAGACAAGCCAGAGGGCCAGGCAAGATGGCTCATGCCTGTAATCCCAGCACTTTGAGAGGCCACGGCAGGTGGATCACCTGAGGTCAGGAAATTTGAGACCAGCCTGGCCAACATGGTGAAACCGCATCTCTACAAAAATACAAAAATTAGCTGGGCATTATGGCGAGTGCCTGTAATCCCAGCTACTCCGGAGGCTGAGGCAGGAGAATTGCTTGAACCCAGGAGGCGGAGGTTGCAGTGAGCCAAGATCGTGCCACTGCACTCCAGCCTGGACGACAGCCTGTTGTCCAGGCTGGAGTCAGAAAAGCCTGTGTCAAAAAAAAAAAAAAAAAAAAAAAAAAAAAAAAAAGAAAGAAAAAAAAAGAAAGAAAAAGAAAAGAAAAGAAAAAGAAAAGAAAAGAAAAAAAGACAAGCCAGAGAAGGGTAGGGCCAGGAGAAAGAACGCACGAAGGAACAGACATAGCTTGCTTATCTCTCCAGTTTAGGAGAGAAGAGCAACTGCAAGGAATGATGTAAGTGTCCGTTATTATTCCTGCTTCATTTTCAGTCCAGAGCTTTATCTAGACTTTGACTCTAGTAATCCTAAATTTGCTTCTTACTGTTCTTAAGATAAAGACTAAAGCTCTTAGCCTACTTATGTTCTCAGTTTTGTATTATGTGTCATATAATGCTGGCCTCATAAAATGGGTTGAGAAGTGTTTCCTCCTTTTCTGTTTTCTGGAATAGATTATGTAGAACTGGTGTCATTTCTTTAAATGTTTAGTAAAATTTACAGTGAAACTGTATGAGTTTGGAGACTTCTATTTCAAGCGGTTTTTAAACTGCAAATTCAAACTTTTAAGTTGTTATAGGACTGTTCAGATGATCTCTTTCATCTTGGATGCATATTGGTAGTTTGCAATTTTAAAGGATTTTATGCATTTCATCCAAGTTGTTGAACTTATGTTTGCAGAGTTCTTTGCAACATCCCCTTCTCATCCTTTTAATGTTTGTGGGGTCTGTAGTGATATCTCCTCTTCCATTCTTGATTTTGATAATTTGCCCTTTCTTTTTTTCTTTGTCTTATTGGAAGTCCATCAATCTTACTGGACACTGTTAAAATTAGCTTTGGGTTTTATTTATTTTCTCTATTATTTTTGTTTTCAATCTCATTGATTTCTCTTCTTATTTGTTTGCTCCTCTTTACTTTGTATTTATTTTGCTCTTCTTTTGCTAGTGTCTTGAAGTGGAAACTTGGATTATTGATTTGAGATTTCTTTTTTTTTTTTCTGATGTAAGCGTCTAGTGTTTGGTTGTTTTTGCTTTTGTTTGTTTGTTTTGTTTTGTTTTTGAGACACAGTCTCACTCTGTTGCCCAGGCTGGAGTGCGGTGGCACAATCCTGGTTCACCGCAACCTGTGCCTCCTGGGTTCAAGCAATTCTCCTGCCTCAGCCTCCTGAGTAGCTGGGATTACAGGCACCCACCATCACACCCAGCTAATTTCTGTATTTTCAGTAGAGATGAGGTTTCACCATGTTGGCCAAGCTGGTCTCGAACTTCTGACTTCCAGTGATCCACCCACCTCGGCCTCCCAAAGTTCTGGGAATTACAGGTGTGAGCCACCGTGCCTGGCCGTGTCTAGTGTTTTATATATTCCCTTTAAACATTCTTTTTTTACATTTTTATTTTTATTTTAAGTTCTGGGGTACATGTGCAGGATGTGCAGGTTTGTTACATAGGTAAACATGTGCCATGGTGTTTTGCTGCACCTATCAACCCATTACCTAGGTATTAACCCCAGCATGCATTAGCTATTTTTCTTAATGCTCTCCTTCCTTACCCTCCACCTCCTAACAGACCCCAGTGTGTGTCATTCCCCTCCCTGTGTCCATGTGTTCTTATTGTTCAGTTCCCACTTATAGGTGACAGCATGTGGTGTTTGGTTTTCTGCTACTGCATTAGTTTGCTGAGGGTAATTGCTTTCACTTCCATCTATGTCCCTGCAAAGAACATGATCTCATTCCTTTTTATGGCTGCTTAGTATTCCGTGATGTATATATGCCACATTTTCTTTATCCAGTCTATCACTGATGGGCATTTATGTTGATTCCTTGTCTTTGCTATTGTGAATAGTGCTATAATGAACGTATACATATATCTTTGTAATAGAATGATTTATATTCCTTTGGGTATATACCCAGTAATGAGATTGCTGGTCAAACGGTATTTCTGTTTCTAGATTTTTGAGGAATTGCCACACTGTCTTCCACAGTGGTTGAGCTAATTTATATTCCCACGTATAGTGTAAAAGCATTCCTATTTCTCTGCAACCTCACCAGTATCTGTTATTTCTTGACTTTTTAACAATCGCCATTCTGACTGGCATGAGATGGTATCTCATTGTGTTTTCGATTTGCATTTCTCTAAGGATCGGTGATGTTAAGCTTTTTTTCATATATTTGTTGGCCGCATTAATGTCTTCTTTTGAGAAGTGTCTGCCCTTTAAACATTCTTTCAGCTGTATCCAACAGATTTTGATATGTCATTTCCTTTTAATTCAGTCCAATATACACTATTTAAAATTTCCCTTAGACTTGCTCATCGAGCTGTGAATTATTTTTAAGTGTGTTATTTAATTTTCCAGAGTTTGGAGATTTTCTTATGTTTTTGTGATTAATTTATATGTAATTCCATTATTGTCAGAGAATATACTTTGTATGATGTTATATTAAGGTTAAATTTCTGATTTTGGATTTATTTTCTGTGGCATTCACACAGCTTCTTAAATCTGTATATGTTTTTCACCAAATTTTAAAATGTTTCAGCCACTATTTTTTTTAAAAATGTGTTTCTATTCCACACTCATTCTTTTGTTTTTTGCCCCAGTGACATAAATGTTAGATCTTTTGTTGCCTTTCCACAGATCCCTGAGTTTCTGATCATTTTTTCATCTATTTTCCTTATGATGCTAAATTATATAACTTCTATTGACCTATCTTCAAGATCATTGGTTATTTCTTTTGTTTTCTGCTTTTGAGCCCATCTAGTGAGTTTTTAAAAATTTGTTACATTTTTCCATTGTGAAATTTTTAAAATTATTATTTATATCTTTAATTTCTTTGCTGAGGCTTTCTATTTTTCCATTTGTTTTAAAGGTGTTTATAATTGCTTCTTGGAGTATTTTTATGATGACTGCTTTAAAATCTTTGTTAGATAATTCCAACATTTGTGCCATCCTGGTGTTAGCATTTGTTGTCATTTTTCACTCAAGTTGAGGATTCCTGGGTTTTTGGTATGACAAATACTTTTGGATTTTATCCTAGATATTTATATTTTTTGAGACTCTGGTTCCTACATAAATCTTCTGGGCAAAGTAAAGAGTACACAGAGGAGTCTAAATATGGTCGGAGGCAGTCAACTTTCCTAAACTCATAACACATGTCCAGTCCAATTTTGTGAGCTATAGTTTGAAAGTCAATTTAGTTTTCAAAACCTATGAAAGAAAATTCTGGTCTGCCTCTCTATGTGCTACTTAGAGGTCAATTTAAAATATGAGCCGTATTCACTCTGTAATTCAGTTCTCACAGCTTTTGTTGTGTTGATTCTTTTTGATTTTATGCATGAGTCACTTAGGATTTGCTTAGTAATTTATACACAGATTTAAAAAATTCACCCTCCAACCCCATTTAGACTCCTCTGTGTACTCTTTACCTCATTCTGTAATGGGTAGGGGATGGTGTGTGCAACCTCTTTGCAACTGTTCACTTAATGCAGAATGGGAAAGAGAGAAACAGGCGCTGCCTCTGCTCCTGTTAATGCAGGGTGGGGATGACTGACAGGACTCTACCTCACAGCCTTAAAAGGGCTCAGAGTGTGTGGTGGGGGATGGGATGCCACCTCTGTGCTCATGTAGAGTAGGGATGGTTAAACAGGCTGAAACACGTTGGCTCTGCAGTACCCAGTGTGCAGGAGGCAGAATGTGGCTTCTTCTTTGGGTTTGACTGTAGTAGAGTGGGTAGAGTACAAATAGATTTGGTTCTGTAGGGCCTTTGTATTCCTAGTCTTTGTCTAGGGAGAGAAGACCCTTCTTAAGGCTTTTCAAAGTCTGGGCACGTTGGAATTTTCAAGTGTAGATTTCTCTAGTGCCAGATTTGGATATATAAGATGGGAGGAAAAAACCCCAGAGAACTCACCACTGGGTTATTCCTAAAATTCTGTGATCTCTGGCCAGTCTTCCTTCTTTTCTCCACCTTTCGGAATCTTCTGATAGTTTATTTTACTTAGGGTTTTTAGTTGTAATTAATGGGAGTAATAGAATGGTATGTGCTTACTTTATCCTTTCGTAATCAAGGGGCTAAAATCTTTGAGAAATGAGAGGATTGACCTAGGAGTTGGTCATTAATTACAGTAAGAATAGATAATGAAGGCTGAGTGCTATGGCTTATGCTTATAATTTCTGTGCTTTGTGGGGCTGAGGTGGGAGGATCGCTTGAGCCTAGGAGTTTGAGACCAGCCTGTGCAACAAAAGGGGACACTGTCTGTACAAAATTTAAAAATTAGCCAAGCATGGTGGCACGTGCCTGTAGTTCCAGCTACTCAGGAGGCCAGAGTGGGAGGATCGCCTGAGCCTGGGAGTTTGAGCCTGCAGTGAGCTGTGAGAGTGCCACTGCACGTAAGCCTGGGCAACAGAATGACAGAGTGAGACCTTGTCTCAGGAAAAAGAGGAATAATAATAATAATAAAAATAAATAGATAATGGGTGATATGGATAGATGACATGAAACTCAAAACTGAGTGTTTTTATGGAGGAGAGTGGGCTAATAATCTGAAAGGAGCAATAAGAAAAAAGGAAGGCGAAACCCCACTAGCGAGAAAGAAAATGGCCACGACTTGAAAGAGTCACAAGGGAAGCATTATCTTAGAAATGTTCATAGTAGCCTCTGAGGATCATTTGTATTTCTGTGGAATCTGTTGTAAAGCCATCTTTGTCATTTCTGATTGTGTTTTTTTGGATCTTTTTTTCTTTGTTAATCTAGCTAGCCATCCATTGATTATTTTTATCCTTTCAAAGAACCAACCTTTTCAGCTGGGCGTGGTGGCGCACACCTGTAATCCCAGCACTTTGTGAGGCTGAGGCAGACGGATGGCTTGAGCTCAGGATTTTGAGACCAGCCTGGGCAACATGGTGAAACCCCATCTCCACCAAAAATAGAAAAAAGTGCCAGGCATGGTGGCTCAGGCCTGTGGTCCCAGCTACTTGGGAGGCTGAGGGGGGAGGATTGCTTGAACCTGAGAGGCAGAGGTTGCTGTGAGCTGTGATCACACCACTGTACTCCAGCCTGGGTGACAGAGCAATATCCTGTCTGAAAAAAAATAAAAATAAAAATAAAAAAAAGAACCAACCTTTTGTTTAGTTGGGTTTTATTTAATTTTTTTTTTTAGGTCTCAATTTCATTTAGTTTTGCTCTGATTTTAATTATTTATTTTCATATGCTAGATTTGGGCTTACTTTGTTTTTGTTTTTCAAATTCATTTAGGTGTGATGTTAGGTTGTTGAGATCTTTCTATCATCTTGATGTAGGTGTTCAGCACTATACATTTTGCTCTCAACACTGCTTTTTCTGCATTCCAGAAATTTTGGTACTTTGTGTCACTATGTTCATTTGTTTTGAAGAATTTTTAAATTTCCACCTTTCATTGTTTACCCAAAAGTAATTCAGGAGCAAATTGTTTACCTTCTATCCTTGGAAAGTATTTGCATGATTCTGAGAGTTCTTCTTGGTATTGATTTCTATTCCTATTTTACTGTGGTGCAAGAGGATACTTGATATGATTTCAGTTTTTTTTTAATTTCTTGAGATTTGCTTTATGACTGAGCATGTGGTCAATTTTATAATATGTTCCATGTCTAGATGAGAAGAATGTATATTCTGTGGTTGTTGGGTGGAGTATTTTGTAGATATCAAATATTGACTTTAAGTCCAGAATTTCTTCATTAGTTTTCTGCCTCCATGATCTGTCTAATGCTGCAATGGGGTGTTCAAGTCCCTCCACTATTATTGTGTGGAGGGACTTCAAAAAAGGCTATCTAAGTCTTTTTTTGGATCTAGTAGTAATTGCTTTATAAATCTGAGTGCTCTAATGATGGTTGTGTATATATTTAAAATTTTTTATTGCATTAAATCCTTCATCATTATGTATTTTCCTTTTGTCCTTTTATACTGTTTCTGGTTTAAAGTTTGTTTTATCTGATATAAGAATAGGGATCCTGGCCGGGTGCGGTGGCTCACGCCTGTAATCCTAGCACTTTGGGAGACTGAGGCAGGCAGATCACAAGGTCAGGAGTTTAAGACTAGCCTGGCCAGCATGGTGAAACCCTGTCTCTACTAAAAATACAAAAAATTAGCCGGGCATGGTGATGCACACCTGTAGTCCCAGCTACTCGGGAGGCTAAGGCAGGAGAACTGCTTGAACCCCGGAGGCGGAGGTTGCAGTGAGCCGAGATGGTGCCACTGCACTCCAGCCTGGGCAACAGAGTGAGACTCTATCTCAAAAAAATAAAATAAATAAAAAATAAAGAAAAGTGATCCTGCTTTTTTTTTTTTGGTTTTCATTTGTGTGCTAGTTTCTTCATCCCTTTACCTTGAGCCTGTGAGTGTCATTCCATGTGAGATGGGTCTTGTGAAGACAGCAGAAGGTTGGATCTTGTTTTTCTTTTTTTGAGATGGAGTCTTGCTGTGTTGCCCAGGCTGGAGTGCAGTGGTGCGATCTTGGCTCACTGCAACCTCCGCCTCCCCCTGGGTTCAAGCAATTCTCCTGCCTCAGACTCCCAAATAGCTGGGACTACAGGCACCCGCCATCACACTTGGCTAATTTGTTTGCATTTTTAGTAGAGATGGGGTTTCACTATATTGGCCAGGCTGGTCTCCAACTCCTGACCTCATGATCCGCCCAACTCCGCCTCCCAAAGTGCTGGGATAATAGGTGTGAACCACCGCGCCTGACCTGGACATTGTTTTCAAAATACAATTTGCTAGTCTGTGTCTTTTAAGTGGAGTGTTTTGAGTGTTTACATTGAAGGTTAGTACTTTTATGTGAGGTTATGGTGTTGTTAGCTGTTGCTTTGTAATCTCCATTGTGTGGTTGCTTTGTTGCATCTGTGGGCGTTGTACTTATATATGTTTTGGTGGTAGCAGATATTGTTCCTTCATTTCTGTGTTTAGAACTCTTAGCATCTCTTATATGGCTGGTCTGGTAGTAACAGATTCCACTAGTGATTGCTTACCTGGGAAAGACTTTATTTTTGCTTCATTTATGAAGCTTAGTTTGGTGGAATATGAAATTTTTAGTTGGACTTTATTTTCTTTAAGATTGCTACAAACAGGCCCACAATCTCTTCTGACTTGTACGATTTCTGTTGTGAAGTCTGCTGTTAGACTGATGGACATCCCTTTATAGGTGATATGGCTCTTTTCTTTAGCTGCCTTTAAGTTTGTTTCTTTCATGTTCACTTTGGAAAATCTGATGACTATATGCTTTCAGGTTTGTCGTCTTGTGTAACATCTCACAGGAGTTCTCTGAATTTTTTGTGTATTATTGAATTCTCTAGCAAGCTTGGGGAAATTTCATAGACTATATCCTTAAATATGTTTTCCAAGTTGCTTACATTGTCTTCTCTCTCATGAATGCCAGTGAATCACAAGATTGATTGTTTTACATAATTCCGTATTTCTTAAAGGCTTTGATTTTTTAAAATATTTTTTCTTTATTTTTGTCTGACTGGGTTGATTTGAAGGAATGGTCTTTGAACTGAGAAATTCTTTTTTCTGCATGGTCTGGTCTGTTGTTAAGGCTTCCAACTGTAATTTGAAATTTCTGTCATAAATTTTTCAATTCCAGAAATTCTGCTTAGTTCTTTCTTAATAAACGTATGTCATCTTTCAAAACTTGGATCATTTTTCTAGGTTCTTTTTGTTGGATTTAATTTTTCTCTTGAATCTGGTTGAGTTTTTTGGCCATCCATATTCTGAATTCTATGTCTGTCATTTCTGACATTTCCTTTTTTAGGATCCATTGCTTGGGAGCTAGTGGGGTTCTTTGGAGGTGATAAAATGCTCTGGCTTTTTTATGTCCAGAGTTCTTGCACTAGTTTTTTCTCATCTGAAATAGCTGATTCCTCTCTCTTCTTTAATTTGCTATCATTTGGATGAATTTTCTTTATTTTTAAATCTTTGTCCCCTTAGGGATACAACAGTGGTGTATATGATGTCTGATCAATTGGCTTCATTTCTAGGTGCTTTTAGGGTGCCAAGGCTCTGTATAGGTTCCTTGTTTGCAGTTAGGTTCATGCAGTGGCTTTCTAAGATGTTGCTTGTTGTAGCAATGTAATTTTGTTTCGTGATACAATTCAGGCTGCCTTCCAGTTGGTAGCACTTAACAGTGAGAGCCAGCAGATAGGCTCTTACTCACCGTAAGATAGGCTCTTACTCACCGTATTTGCCCGTTTTTACTTTAGTGCATCTGAAGCAGTGTTTGGTGAGGAGTGGTGGAAGACAAGACATGACTCTCTCTCCAAGTCCATTCCTTGGCCTTGGTGGTGTCCCTTTCAGCTACTGGCACTTACACTCATGTTTCCTTTGTCCTAAAGGGGGCTTTGGCAAGCTGTGCTTTCTGTATTCCCTTAGAGGCAGTCAGCACCAAAGGGTAGTCACCAGGCAATCCATTACTACCTGGACCCACCAGTTCTCTGTGCTTGCCAAAGTCAGAGGGGACTATGGGGTTTTTCTGTGTGTGATCTGGTGATGCAGTTGTCAGAGGCTTTCAAACCAGAGTGACTCCATCTTGAATAGCGGCTGGGTAAAATAAGGCTGAGACCTACTGGGCTGTATTCCTAGGAGGCTAGACCTTCTTAGTCACAGGATGAGATGGGAAGTCAGTACAAGGTACAGGTCACAAAGACTTTGCTGATAAAACAGGATGTGGTATAGCAACCGGTCAAAACCCACCAAAACCAAGATGGCGATGCAAGTGATCTCTGGTTGTCTTCATCGCTCCTTATACGCTAATGATAATGCATTATGCTAAAAGACACTATCACCAGCACCATAACAGTTTACAAATGCCATGACAATGTCTGGAAGTTACCTTATATAGTCTAAAGAGAGGAGGAGCTCTCAGTTCTGGAAAATCTCTGCTCCTTTCCCAGAAAACTCATGAATAATCCACCCCTTGTTTAGCATATAATCAAGAAATAACTAGAAGTATATTCAGTCGAGCAGCCCATGCCACTGCTCTGCCTATGAAGTACCCATTCTTTTATTCTCTTATTTTCTTAATTAACTATCTTTCACTTTGCTTTATGGACTCACACTGAATTCTTTCTTGTGGAAGTTTCAAGAACCTTCTCTTGGCGTCTGGCTTGGGACTGCTTTCCAGTAACACAGTGGCTCAAGCATGGGGGATCCCCAGAAAGAGCAGTGGTATCACGGGTGTGGAACTTCTATGGCACCTGCAGTCTGTAGTTTTTCAGCCCAGTAGATGGCTGTTAAATATGCTCTTTTCTGTTTATCCCAATCTTTTAAAAAATTTATTTTCATAGGCTTTTGGGGCACAGGTGGTAATTGGTTAAGTTCTTTAGTGGTGATTTGTGAGATTTTGGAGCACTACCACCCAAGCAGTATACACTGGACCCAATTTGTAGTCTTTTATCCCTCACCCCCTTCCCACCCTTTCCCCTGAGTCCCCAGAGTCTATTTTATCCTTCTTATGCCTTTGCATCATCAGAACTTAGCTCCCACTTATGAGTGAGATCATATGTTTGGTTTTCTGTTCCTGAGTTACATCACTTAGAATAATAGTCTCCAATTACATCCAGGTTGCTGCGAATGCCATTAATTCATTCCTTTTTATGGCTGAGTAGTATTCCATTGTGTGTTTCTTTATCCACTTGTTGATTGATGGGCATTTGGGCTGGTTCCACATTTTGCAATTGCAAATTGTGCTGCTATAAACGTGAGTGTGCAAGTATCTTTTTTGTATGACTTCTTTTCCTCTGAGTAGATACCCAGTAGTGGGATTGCTGGATCAAATGGTATTTCTACTTTTAGTTATTTAAGGAATCTCCACATTGTTTTCCATGGTGGTTATACTAGTTTACATTCCCACCAGCAGTGTAGAAGTGTTCATTTTTTCAATACATCCATGCCGACATCTATTATTTTTTGATTTTTTGATTATGGCCATTCTTGTGGGAGTAAGATGGTATCTCATTGTGGTTTTCATTTGCATTTCCTTGATAATTAGTGATATTGAGGATTTTTTCATATGATTATTGGCCATTTGTATATGGAGTCAAAGGAGATCATTTTGGGGCTTTAAGATTTCACTGCCCTACTGGATTTTGAACCTGCGTGGGGCCTATAGCCCCTTTGTTTTGGCCAATGTCTCCCATTTGGAATGGCTATATTTACCCAATTCCTATACCTCCACTATATGTAGGAAGTAACTAACTTCCTTTTGATTTTACAGGCTCATAGGTGGAAAGGACTTGCCTTGTCTCAGATGAGACTTTGGATTATAGACTTTTAAGTTAATGTTGAAATGAGTTAAGACTTTGGAGGACTGTTAGGAAGGCATGATTGGGTTTGAAATGTGAGGGCATGAGATTTGGGAGGGGCCAGGGGCAGAATGATATGGTTTGGCTGTGTCCCCACCCAAACCTCATCTTGAATTGTGACTCCCACAATTCCTACATGTTGTGGGAGGAAACTGGTTGGGGGTAATTGAATCATGGGGGCGGGACTTTCCCATGCTGTTCTCATGATAGTAAATATGTCTAACGAGATCTCTTTGCCTGCTGCCATCCATGTAAGACATGATTTGCTCCTCCCTGACTTCCACCATGATTGTGAGGCTTCCCCAGCCACATGAAACTGTTTAAGTCCATTAAACCTCTTTCTTTTGTAAATCTCCCCTTCTTGGGTATGTCTTTACCAGCATCATGAGACTAGAATAATACACCTGGTCTTGATGAATCTTCCTATTTATTTTGATCCTCTAAATTCTCTCACTAATGTTTTACATTTTGTTGTGTAAAGATTTTGTATTTCTTTTGTTAAGTTTATTCTTACATGTTCTATTTTTTGGTGCTAAGTGCAAATTGCATTTTGTCTTAATTTGTTTTTATCATTATATAGAAATATAATATTCTTGTACCTCATGATCTTACTAATAATTATTTCTAGAATTGTTTTTGTAAATATCTTGAGAATACAATATTAAGTTTTTGAGAATAAAGAGAGTTTTATTCCTTCCTTTCTAAACTGGCTGCCTTTATTTTCTATTTATTTCATTTATTGCACTGGGTAAAACCTAATGTTAAATAAAAATGATAGGAATGATCCTTACCTTGTTCCCTACTTTGAGAGGAAAGCATTTAGTCTTTCTCTATTATGTGTGATGTTATCTGTAGGTTTCTTGTAGATCTTCTTTATCAGGTTTACAAAGTACCTTTCTATCTTAATTTGCTGATATTTTATATCAAAATTGAGTTTTGATTTGGTCAAGTAACTTTTCTTTGCCTAATATGATGCTATTATATTTTCTTCATTGTATTGTGTATTTCATAAAAGTAATTTTTGGATGTTTAGACCAACTTTGTATTCATGTGATTCATTGCACTTAATCATCCTGAATAATCCTTTAAATAGTTAGATTCCATTTGCTAATATTTTGTTAGCTATTTCATGAGGTATATTAGTGATATAGTTTGGCTGTGTCCCCATCCAAATCTCATCTTGAATTGTAGCTCCCATAATTCCCTTGTGTTGTGGGAGGGACCCAGGGAGAGATAATTGAATTGTGGGGGCAGTTTTCCCCAAACTGTTCTTGTGCTAGCAAATAAATCTCAAGAGATCTGTTGGTTTTATAAGGGGAAACCCCTTTTGCTTGGCTCTCATTCTCTTCTCTTGTCTGCTGCCATGTGAGACGTGCCTTTCACCTTCCATCATGATTATGAGGCCTCGCCAGCCACGTGGAACTGTGAGTCCATTAAACCTATTTTTCTTTATAAATTACCCAGTCTCAGTAATGTCTTTATCAGCAGTGTGACAATGGACTAACACAGTAAATTGGTGCTAGTAGAGTGAGGTGCTGCTGTATAAATATGTGCTCCCACACATTTCCAAGGCCCACCTAGAATCACTTTCTCTAGCAAGAGTTGGGGTCTATGGGCACTAGCCAAAGGCACTAGCTCAAGACTCATCCTTCCAAACTGTGCCCTTAGCTACTTCTGATCTACTGCTCTGCTGCCACTGAGTCACCTTGGTGATTTAAATAATTTTATAAGATGTTTTAGTTTTGGCTCCCCCAGGAAGTAGTCTAAGATTTACATGAAGATCAAGTACTCTTAGGAACAGTCTGTGAGGAAATCAAAGAAGCATGATTGGGCAGAGTCAAAAGTTGAACTACAATGTAGTTGCAACAGAGACAACAGGTAAATTTGAATAGGGAGCTAAGGAGCTGGGATGCCCTTCAGAATTGTTCTAAATTGAGAACGTTTTGTTGCCACAGATGTGAATGCATGACAGCATTTATGCAGTTGTAGCTGAGGGAGGTACAGTCTGCATATCAAAATATTCTTTTATTTCTTTTCTTGAATTTATATATATATATATTTTTAAATAATGGCAAAAAGAAGATGAAGGATTATACTTCTTCACTGTAAGTTAATTGTGTAGGGTAAGTGGAATAGGTGAAATGTGAAAGATAAGGGATTTATAGACAAAATCTCTTGAAAAACTTCCTTCCCTGGTAAGTGACCAATTTGGAACATGTTGATCAATTTTTCTAAGTTATTTATGTTAAGGAAGTATTATTATCCTAATTTTACAGATGAGGAAATTGAGAATCAGGGGTTCAAGAATTTTTTTCAAGCTTCCACAGTTAAAGAGCCTATTATTCCAATTCTCACCATTTTTTCACAAGTCCGATCAACTGTATTATATATTTTCATACTAAGCAATGTGTCAAATTTCGGTGATGAACTAAAATATTAAGATTTAAATATTAAATCTTCACTATCTTTTTTTCTCTTGTGCTCAAGCTCCCTGGGGCTGGCTCAAAGTGTGGAGGTTCATTATCAGTTGAGTGTCAATGTCAGAAAGAGAAAACCCCAACCCTCCTATATAAAAAGTACACATGCACAGAGATACTTCCTATCTCAAATAGAATCCCATAAAATTAGCTGACAGTAGCAAGGAAAGGAACAACACATTAAATGCATACCTTTGAAGATCTGCCTAACTCTCTCCTTTGACATTATTTTCATGGCTTTACCTTTTAAAAGGAAAATAATTATCTTGTAAACAACTTTAGTAACAGATCCTAGCTTCTTACAAGGAACTTTAGAGATTAATCCATCTGACATCTTAAAAACAAAATTTAAACATCAGAAAATGTATCCCAAATAATATCAAGAGTGATCAAGAAGGTTTCCAAAAAACTTTATCCCAAAAGTATAGGTGAAACATGTTCTAGATCTGTATTTTCAAAACAGCCTAAGTTCCATCATATAAACAAAACCACCATATATGGATTATAATTCAATTTAATTTCATGATTCTACCACATTTAGATATGTTTCGACTGGATGTGACCAAAATCAATAACCTATTTTTCAATGTCTTGGGCATGTAGCAACAGCCCACATTCCAGTGATTTCCAGGTCCTTTTATCATACAGATAGTTCGTTTAACCATGTTTGGGGCCAGCAATAACATGGCTTCATTTTATTCATCCATTGAGCACTATCATTTCAGCAATGAAGCCTCCCTTGCCTGAAACCCCATGTGGTTCAATTTACAGGCCTTTCTGCCTAATGGTCTTGGAGATGGAGGTCAGGGAACCTGAAAGCCTTCTTGATCTGCTGAGGACTATGGTGAGGTGAGTGAGGCATTGGTCTCAGGTGCAAACTTTAAGGAGGCACTAAAACTCACTAATCAAAAGAAATAATATTTTAATGCAATATTTATAAAAATCAAAATTAATGTAAAATCTGTGATGTACAAAATGAACATCAAAATGTTAAATAACACAAATTTTTCCTTTGCTTCAGCCTCCAATATGGCTCTGCACTGCACTGTTATTTAAATATGTGATTTAATAACCCTACCCACCTTTGCAATAATCTTGAACCTTGAATTTTCACTGGCATTTTTTCCACCTTTTAATACTGGAGGGGATTAAGTGCATTCCCAACCCAACTCACTTCCTTTCTTCCGCACTGCAGATGCAGTGGCTTGAACTCCACATTCTGACCACACACACACACACACACACACTCACACACACATTTTTATCCCAGATTTCTACTCTTAGAGAGTCCCAAGGCCACTTCTTTGCTTCAGTATTGAAAGATCTTCTAAGCAAAATTGTGTTTGAAGTAGAAAAGCCAGTTATCTTAATGTTTAGATGAATTAATTCAGGATCATTTTAATCCAGATATTTAAGAAGTCTAGAAGTTTTTATTTCTAGGGACATATTTAGCATAAGCATTCACACTAAGACCACTACCTGGGCTAGGTCACCTGCACACACAATTCATCTTGCCACCTGCACATGCAATTCATCTTTCCAATAAAAGTGTAGAAAATTTTTTTTTATCTTTTTTTGTACAGTTTTAGCCGCAATAGTCTTGTGTCTTGAAAAACCTAAGTTTTGTTGGGATTTTCTTTTTCTTTTCTTTTTGTTTTTTTCTCTTTAAATATTAATGCCATTTGGGAAGCATCTAATCAAAATAAACCATTTCTGAGTCTTTGAGCTCAGTATTCTATCTTTTAAATCTGGTGCAAATTACAGGAATATAAGATTATGACTGTCTTTTTACCTTTTGAGTTAAGACCAACTAACATATCTGAGTTACCATATCTTTGGCAGTTTCAATGTCCTCTATATAACCTGTCCTCAGCATTCTAACCTCATAACTTATTAATATCATTAAATAACTATTATTTTTGCCCCACTTCAGCCATCTCCTACCTCAAAGAACCACTCTTGAATTGTCATTATCTGAAAGAACTTCTCAGAAACCTAAGTCTCTTATGCTTCTCTCCAATCTCAATCTCCCAGAATTCAAATTTTATCTTTTCCTTATTTTCCATTAGGAATAATCTTTGATTTTAAAGAGATATGTAGCTTCCATTTCTCCCCACATAAATGCTTCCTTTGACTTATTTTTTCATCCAGCTTAAATCCCAAGATACAACAGTTTAAATATGTTCCCATGCATCTTCAACTTGATTTCATTTATTCATCCAATAAATTACTACATGAATAATTATTTCAGATTTCAATGATTATTTCATCCAATAATTATTTAGTATAGATTATCTACAAAGCAGTAAATATAAAGTCAAATAAAACACAGCTCCTGCCCTCCAACTGGTCATTTCAAGCACTTCTTTTGAGAAGACTCCTTGGGCCATCCCAATCCCAGGTTAACTTAGATGTCCCTCCTTTGTGACCCTGGAGCATCCTGTAAGTTTTCATTCAATACTGTATTTATGTGCCCGGAAATATGAGAATACCTCAAGAAGACAGACTACATCTCTTGTCTCTTATCATCCCACTGGCTAGCATGTGTGCATAAGGTTTGGCTGAAAACAATTTGACTAAATGCAATTTGACCAAATGCATAAAGCAATCTGGCTAATAGGTAAATTTTAGGCAGAATGGTATTGTAAATAAATATTTGTTACTGGCTTTAAAATCTGTAAAATACTGGTATACTGGGGATAGATTGTGTGTATGGCAATTTCCCAAAGCTTCGTGTATCTTTAAGTATTTTTATGCATATTTATATTTCTAAATTGGCAGAGGGACGCTCCTTTTGTCACATTTTCGTTTATCCCAACCTATATATCTGACAAATTGTGTGTTTTAAAAATTACAGCGGCCAGGTGTGGTGGCTTATGCCTGTAATCCCTAGCACTTTGGGAGGCTGAGGCATGTGGATTGCTTGAGCTCAGGAGTTCAAGACCACCCTGAGCAACATGGCGAAACCCCACCTCTACAAAAAATACAAACAACAATAATAATAATAATTATTAGCCAGGTGTGGTGGCGCATGCCTGTAGTCCCAGCTAATTTGGGGGCTAAGGTGGGAGGATGGCTTGAGCACAGGAGGTCAAGGCTGCAGTGAGCTGAGATCACGCTACTGCATTCCAGCCTGGGTGACAAAATGAGACCCTATCTCAAAAAAATAAAATAAAAGTTACAGTATGTTACAAAACAGTAGTACAAAAGGACTTATTCATGTATACACTCAACAAGTATTTACAGACTGCCTGCTCTCTGCTAGGCATTATTCTCATAGTAACAATAAACTGGGGAACAGACAGACAAGGTCCATCATCACGTGTACATTCTGGTGGATCCCAGTTTTGAACAGAAATGACTAGAAAAGGCTCTGACTAGAAACTTATGCAACCAGATACCAATATCATACATCTTTAAGTTGAAGGATTTATAAGTTTTCTAATGTACTTTTCCATTTTGATTTTCCTACATAAATGGGCACTGTCAAACAATAAGAAATAGGAAATAAATAGGAAACTGGCCATACTCAAACAATAAAAATGCTATTAAAAATCTGAGATTTAGGATTGTTGAAAGGTTTCTCTTTTAAATAAACCCAAATCAATTTTCAGTTCCATCCTTCTACTCAAAGGTGTATTTGAAGAACTGATATATTATCTTATAATAATAAAAGCAGGAATATCAGTGATCTGGCAATTTTATTGGTGTTTTTAAGGTATAGTTATAATAAGAAAAATTTTAATTTATAAATGACTTATTGATAAAATAGCAGGTGAATAATTTTTCAATAATATATGTGCTAGGAAGGGGTTAGTTTCCATAGAATATAAGCTTGATATATAATTGACATGACCTTTGCTCCCATACGACTTCCTTGGACTTCCACAATATGGCTCCAACATGACTTTCTAGTCCTATTTTCTGGTAGGCACCTAACAACTATTGTTCTCCAGGAAATCTGGCTGAAAGAATTATAAATATAATTTAAATATATGTATATTTTATATATATATATACTATAAACAAATAAAACTAATTTGTCGAAAGCAATTTGGAAATTGGCCTAAAGCTACTGAGAGAACGGTGGCAAATATGACTTTGATTGAAATGCCAAGTTCATCAAAACTGTAATTTCCCAATCACTAATTTTGTTGTTGTGAAGTTTTATTTTAGTATTGGTATAAGAGTGCATCATGAGGTAGCTTTGCAACCCTTAGTCTTTGGCAAATATTTTATTTTTACCTGTTTTTTAAAAAAAATTTAAACTTAAAACGCCTTTTATGTTTCCAATTTATTTGCAGCCAATAATCCCATGATGCATTGTTCATTATGTAAAAATTGAAAACAATCTAAATATTCAACAGTAAAGGATTTTCAGAGCTAAATACCCTTCATCTTTGTGCAGGGAGATGAAGAAGTCAAGAAAACTAATGGAGACTATTCTTTAAAGGAGAACAGCTGCAAAGGCAGAGATAGGCAATAGCTATAAGAGGAAGGTCTAGGAAGTATTTTTTATGATAAGTAAATATGTAGTAGAAATAGCCAAAAGTTGGAAGAACAAAACTAAATATAACAATTATTTAAAAATTCATCATGTCAATTATGTAAGGAAATTAAAAAGCTTTGGTGGACTGAGTAGAACCTCTTCTCTCTCTTTTTTACTTCAATTACTTAAAAACATCACCACTAGTCTCTCTTTTTCTCACTTGCTATCTCTCCCCTCCCCTCACCTCCTTTGCAGCAACCCACTGCTATCTTTCTCCTCACTTGGTTCAGTATTCCTGGAATATTTAGCTGCATGACAGGATGAAGATCCACAACTAAATACCATTTAGCATTGATGGTTCAGTACCGTGGACAGCAGCACTCATGCTGGGAATGGGCCTTACTGAAATCGCAGAGTGACTTTGTAAGTTTGGTATATCACAGAATAAATTTGTTGGCGTGGCTACAAATGGATAAGGTGCTGGCCAGAATATTAAAATTCATGGCCGAATTAATTTTTTTTTTCTTCCCTTCATGGAGGGGAGGAAAAAAAAATTAACATTATCACAAAGAAAGGCTGGCACATAGTAGCACTCAAATACCTTAATTGAATGAACTTTTCACCTTAATGATAAAGAGTGGCTCAATATGTAGGCGTATTTGATGGTTCTTTTAAAGTGATCATTCCAAATCAATAACTGCAAAGGAAATTTGTGTATTTTTTTACTGTGCTGTCCATGGTGTCAATGAAAATAAGGTTGTCAAAAGTTGAACTAAGAAATGAGGACTGGGTTGAGATTCAGTCACTAACACAGGATAATGCAAATTAGTTTTAAATGTAAAATTAAAAACATCATTGGCTATTTTTATGACAGAATTTTAAAAGTCCTTTCATGGCTTTGTCCAACAATTTAAATGACCCCGTCATCCATCCTCTGACACAAGTAACTTAAGTGAAAGGTTACTTGAAACTTCACCAATAGAGGCCTGAAAATTTAACAATATACTTTTCTGGCAGCATTCTTTCATCTTTGTCACCCTGATACAGTTCCTAAACAGAAAACAAACTAATGCTACTCAAATTTACATGTTTACATAAACTCACATTTCATGTGTCATCTGTTCTGAAGAGTCTTTTTCTAAAATTAGTTCCTACAGTTCTTGAAGTGTGTGACTCTCATTTTGACACACAATCATACAATGGCTCCAACTTTTGCTGCCTGACTCGTATGTCCTCTGAAAGACAAACATTAAGAGCTATGTGAAGTAGTTCACTTACTTTTATGTTACATTTCATTACACCTAAAAGGGCTGCCACACAAATACTGAACACTTACAAATCATCTTCTTTCTGGAATACAAGAGTGCATCTCTTTGCTTCTTGGCATATGTATCTCTGGAGTATGACAGTACGATCAGTGAACTTGTCCTTTAAATTGATGAGATGTTATTATCACTCCTCTTAGTTTTACCCCAACTGGGAAATGTTCACATAACCATTTAGACGTGTTGCCTTAGATCAGCATTTATCCAACTTTTTCCCTAAGGCATCCACCTCTGCTGGCAAAAGTGCATGAAGTAAAGCAGGATCAAGGAACATTATTCCAAGTTGTAGATGGCAAATACAACATTTCTTTGAACTCTCATGCTTTACTTTAAAATACATTAGAATTAATTTTGCACTCTATTCTATAATTCATTCATTCAACAAATATTAGGGACCTACTGCATGCCAGGCATTATTACAGGGATACAGTAATGAATAAACATATCTGTGTTTGTTTTTAACCTAGTGACATTTTAATACAACTGGCACGAGTAGAAAAACAAAAACTTTACCAAATCAAAGAGCAAAACCGATAATCCAAGATGTAACAATTATTGCTTCAAATACCACTCGTCATGCTATTGCAACCTGAGAGTATATTTGCACCCATTTGAGCAGCATAGTCTTGGGCTAATTCCCAGAATACAAAGCCAACAGTAAATATTTACTCTAGATGAAAATATTTGAGAATGTTATTAGAACTAACTAGGTTATTAGAAGACAACTAGGTTGTCTTCATTTTACCATTAGATTCTGCCTTTAGGTTCTGAAATGGCAAAGGTGGACATCCACTTTAATACCTGGAGAAATATATAAAACTTATTCTTAAAAATCACATGAAGTGGATGGGAGGTTATCATTCTTGACACTTCAAAGTTAAGTCTTGATTTCAGCACCACATTGCTAACAATTGCTTATTTTTTTTAACCTTAATTGAGCAGCTTCTTCCAGGTTCTTATGTATCTGCTGATCAGCTTCAAAAAGATGGGAAAAGCAAAATCTCACATAGGACAAACTTTTGGATTTCTCTCTGCAAAGAAATGCTGAACATTCCTGTTGTTATTCCATTCTATTGGTCTGGGATCAAGGCTGACGTGAAGATTCCTTGAAAAGTATTAAACTCCTCAATGGTAATTTTATCTTAAATAATTTGCTTTTTGATTATAAGGTCTAGCTCCAATAATAAATGAAGGATTAATATTGCTGTTTGTGAGTATGTGGCATGTGTATTTTTTTACTGGAGGCAGCTCTTTGTAATAGCTTTATGAATTTAAAATAGCACAACTGATTTCCTATTGGGGTTAAGAGTCAGTCCTCCAAAACTGTAGTGACTGAATAACTTGCATGAAGCCTGGCTCTCCTACCTGGAGCCACCAAGTCAATCATCCCAAATTATTACAAAGGACTCTATGTGCACGGATGTTAAAGTGTTTCTCTTGCAGACAATGTACGATCCCCAAAATTCAAACTCCTTCAGACTGGTTAATTAGAGAAGAGGTAAAGAAAATACCAAAATATATAGACTTCACGACTACAGGACAGTGGTTCTTAATCCAGATTGTGCATCAGAATAATCTGTAGAACCAGTATGAGATTTTGCTGTTTTAAAATTCAGACTGGGGATCAGTGTTCATAAATCTAACTTGAGAGGAACCTAGGAATGCATACCTTTTAGAAACTCCACAAATGATTCTAATTTAAATACTGTAATTTAAATTTTAATTTAAATTCTAATTTAAATACTGTAAGACTGCTATGGTTTGGATATTTGTCCTCTCCAAATCCCACATTGAAATTTAATCCCCAGTGTGGTGGTGTTGGGAGATGGGGGCTGGTGGGTGTTTGGGTTATAGCAGGTAGATCCCTCATAAATAGATTAATGCCTTCCTGTGGGGAGCAGGGGTGAGGGAGTTCCCACCAAAGCTAGTTTAAAAAAAAAAGAAAAAGCCTGGCACTTCCACCCTCACTCTCTGGCCATGTGATCTCTACACACATAGTGCCTCTTCCCCTTCTACCATGAGTGGAAGCAGCGTGAGGCCCTCACCAGATGCAGATACCCAATCTTCAACTTTCCGGTCATCCAGAATTATGAGCCAAATAAACCTTTTTTTTTTCTTTTTGAGACGGAGTCTTGCTCTGTCGCCCAGGCTGGAGTGCAGTGGCGTGATCTCGGCTCACTGCAAGCTCCACCTCCCGGGTTCACGCCATTCTCCTGCCTCAGCCTCCCGAGTAGTTGGGACTACAGGTGCTCGCCACCACACCTGGCTAATTTTTTGCATTTTTAATAGAGACGGGGTTTCACCGTGTTAGCCAGGATGGTCTCAATCTCCTGACCTCGTGATCCACCTGCCTCGGCCTCCCAAAGTGCTGGGATTACAGGCGTGAGCCACCGCACCCGGCAAACCTTTTTCTTTATAAATTACCCAGCCTCAGATATTCCTTTACGGCAATACAAAATGGACTAAAAGGAAGGCTAAACTTCATCTTATTTCTGATCATAATATGGCCTCCTGGTTTTATCAAGACTTAAATTTAGTGTGCCTGGAGGCTAGAATCTGGATGGTTTAATGTGCTAGTCACCTCAGTTTTCTCACACTTCATACAATGCTTGAAATCCAGAAGTAGCCAAAGTCTCCAGCATAGAAATTCCAAGTTATTCCAATTTCCTGTGTATAAACTCATGTGCACAGCAGCAGCCTACCTTCAAGTCTTGGTGCTATAGGCAGGATCTCTCTCAAATACTAGGTGATTTTAAATACGTAACCCTGTGCTCACCAGTAAGAAGCCTTGAACATTTTATATTTGAAATTTTAAGGTCAGTTTATTAAGTTCAATGATGAAAGCTATCAGAAGAATATTCTCCTGAAAATAATTTTTTCTTAGAAAAAAAGAAAGGAAAATCATAACCCTCTGAGCATAGCCACAGATGCTGTGGCAGTCAAGCCTCTCTGCAGATGGGGACAGTCCATTAGTCAGCTGAGTCACTCTCTGGGTCAGCAGGATTATAGTCTGGATCATCTTCATCATCCTCCAGCTCCAAGTCATCCATTTCTTGGAACAAAGACTCATCTACCTCCACGTTGTTTCCAGCTGCAAAAGGCAAAAAAAAAAAAAAAAAAAAAAAAAAAAAAAAAAATCTCCTTTAGTCTTATACTCAGAAATAAAAGATAAAACTCATTGGCACTACCAAACAGAAATCTCCAAATCTGCATGTGAGGTAGGAGTGATGAAATCCCAAACTACAGTTATCAACAGTGATTTGCATTGGTCAGTAGAGACTCTGAAATTTTAAGAGCAACTTCATGTTTCCAGTTCATAGTCTAAAAATCCAGTTATTAAAAAAAGCTTACTAGAATTTATAATGTAGCATGTTATACGTTAAAGACAAGGATAATATGTTCTCCTGGTTATAGAAAATTGATTATCACTGATCATGGGACCTGTATGAGGAGTTATCTCTTCCAGTAGTGGTAGATAAGCACATCGTTAAAGCTCAGCCATACTTGTTAATTTTTGATTTGATCTTCATTCTCACCCAGTTCCCCTTTTAACCAATGGTATGCCTTCAGTTACAATGTCTAAAGCCTATAGGAAACAATACCCAGGTTCTGCATTAAACATCTTCACTCTTCAGTGTGTCTGAAGTAGGTAATACAATTAAGTCCTGGCCAAAGAATAACTGGCTCTGTCTAGGAGACATAGCAAAGGCATCATGGAGCAAATGAAGTCTGAAATATCTTCATGATAAATTTGAATCCACCAAGAAGAAAAGGAGCCAGGATGAAGCAATTTTAGGTAGAAGTATACACAAACGCAGAGAGAAAATATAAGACCTTGAATAATTCTAACTGGAAGATGAAATTCCTGAGAAAAAATACCTGAAAGTAATGTAGATGAGGGCCAGATTGAGAAAGATTGTGTAGGTCATTCTCTCCCTATAAGCAGTGGAAACCATCAAAGGATTTTAAGGAGAGAAATTGTATGATTAAATATGGGTTTTAGGAATACCATCTCATAGGGAGTGACTATAGAATAGGTAATGGCACTAGGAGGAGGAAGAGGTTTAGGGAAATAATTTAAGAAACTACCACAAAAATCCAGGTGAAAATGACAAAAACATTGAAATCAGAAAAGGAAAAGGTATCAAAAACTTTAAAATGTTGCCTATCAGTAAAGGCCTAGCTTAGATTAGAAAGCATTTAGCAGTAAGCTATATCAATACTGCTTCTTAACCTTCTTCAGCAGGTAATCCAGAACAAGGCTGAAAGGCCAGAAGCTAAAGGATTCCCAACTGGCAAGACAGATACAACAAAAGGTTAATGAAGTACGGAACTCAAGAGTGCTATCAAAGATGTGACTGAGTATGGAGCCCAGTTTAAGAAAACACATGTAGGCCATAAGCTCCCGAGGGGAGAGAACTGGCCCATACTGTACTCTTCTGTATCCTCAGTGGCCAGGACAGTGCAATCAATATTTCTGAATGAATCGATGATGGATAGATGGAAGAGGATAGGTGGTAGAAGAAAAGCACAAGGGACTAGATGCTCCAAATACAGCAAGAGTCATATGAAAGTCTGGTGAGAGGGGATGCTAGGAGTTAAACATGAGGTTTTTACAAGCTCCATGACAGTCCATAGAATAGTTTTCACAGATTTATGATACTAGAAATTTGAAGAAAACAGGTCACCTGAGTCACAATAACCTGGTTTACTAGTTGTGAGAGGCTGGTGTGATCATCATTGTCTACTTCTATCTTTGATATTCCTTAAATTACCAAAAAATTTAAAATATATGTTGCTATAGAATTACAACATTAATTTCAAATGTATAAATTAGTCAACCACTAGAATTTATTCTCCAAAACGTATTTTTTAACAGCCTTGGGAGGAAAAATGTACAATAAATAAAGTTCAGTTTGACTTTCATGGTTCAAAATTAAAGAGACTACATTATATACATGTGGAATTCTTTTTTTTTTTTTTAAGTAGAATCAGGGTCTCACTATGTTGCCCAGTCTGGTCTCAAACTCCTGGGCTCAAGCAATCCTCCTGCCTTGGCTTTCCAAAATGCTGGGATTACAGGTTGGAGCTACTGTGCCTGTCCTACATGTGGAATTCTACTATTATCTTACCATCCTCCAAGAACTGGATATCAGATGTGTCAAGATTATGATCTGTTTCAAATAGTTGTTTCCCTAAAAAAAAAAAAGTATGTTTAATTCAAATGGCATAGTTTTTCTCCATTTTCACTACAATACTTAGAAAACAAGTTTGAAAACCTCTTTTTCTGTGAATTTCAATAAATTTCTGAATTTATTCAGTAGCTAAGTGGCATATGAAATGTATCTGCATTAAAATGGAACAAGTGAAAACCCAGTCTGCCTTGGAGTACTAGAAAAACACATGGGTTTGACTCTACTACTTCTAAGACATGATCCTGAATGTCCTTCTATCACAGGATCTAGTAATTATAATACTTACATCAAAGATAAGCCATAAAAATTAATTACAAATTATGAGTGGAGAAATATCATCTGGTAGATATGTTTTCTCTTTTTGTCCTAGATGCCTATGTATATTATTTTCTTACAGAAATCTGACCAAATGATCCTCTTGCTATATAAAAAATGATACAGGAGGGTTTAGGAAGAACAGGAATGGCAGGGGAATCATACCACTTAATTTATTTTTTCCTGCTTGTTCTTCTTCTTTCATCCTTTTCTTTTTAATTTCCAAGAGTTCTGCATCAAACTTGGCTTTCCAATTTAAGAAATTCTCAATTGTAACTGGAGTACCATGGAATAATTGCTTAGGAAATAAAAAAAAAAATAAGTCACCAGATTAATGAAACAGCAGTTTAATAAATCCTAACAGTATCTTTTAAACATATCAATATAACCCCTTATAAGAAAAACAGAAAAATTAATGTTTGAATTTTTGAAATATTTAAACTGATTTCTGCCTGCACTGGCTACTCTCATTGGTTTTGGCAACATACTTTGGAGTAGTCCATTTTTTATTCTTATTACAAGAAACAAAGATAATATGCAATGTATTCACTGTATTTACCACCATAGCTATTCATTGTTAAGAAGAAAGTTGTTGCTGTCTGATATGGTTTGGCTGTGTCCCCACCCAAATCTCAACTTGAATTGTATCTCCCAGAATTCCCATGTGTTGTAGGAGGGACCCAGGGGGAGGTAACTGAATCATGGTGGCCTGTCTTTCCCATGCTATTCTCATGATAGTGAATAAATCTCACAAGATCTGATGGGTTTATCAGGGGTTTCTGCTTTTGCTTCTTCCTCATTTTTCTCTTGCTGCTGCCATGTAAGAAGTGCCTTTCACCTCCCACCATGATTCTGAGGCCTTCCCAGCTATGTGGAACTCTAAGTCCAATTAAACCCCTTTTTGTTCCCAGTTTTGGGTATGTCTTTATCAACAGCATGAAAACGAACTAATACACTGTCAAAACTGATATGTTTTGAATACACATCAATTTCTAATACTAAATCATTGCTTTATCACTTCATTTCAAAATACGAGGTTTTCTTTACATGTAGTAACTATTTAATTCACTGTAGTATAGGGGATTTATAATTCTAAACTCTATACCAAGCTTGTCCAACCCATAGCCTGAGAGCCACATGCAGCCCAGGACAGCTTTGAATGTGGCCCAACACAAATTCGTAAACTGTCTTAAAACATGTTTTTTTCCTGCAAATTTTTTTTAGCTCATCAGCTATTGTTAGTGTATTTTATGTATGGCCCAAGACAATTCTTCTTCCAATGTGGCTCAGGGAAGCCAAAAAATTGGACACCCCTGGCTCTATATCATAGGTGAAATCTTTATACTTCTTGGTCTTATTTGCATGAGTTTTACTAACTTTTTACTGATTATCATTCATTACTCATGCTATGCCACCAACCAAATGAAGGACTTCTACAATTTTAGTGAAACTTTACTAAAATTTACTTTTATTTATTTTTGTGATTTCCAAAAAAAATACTGCTACTGATAAAAAAAAAAACCCAACCAAGCAACTGAAAACTGATTTAAGAAATAATAAAAGAATACAAGGCTTTTAAATATACCTTTTCAGCTTCTTCTGCTTCTTTTTCTTTTTGTTTCTTTTCTTCTTCTCTTCTAGTTTTTATCTGATCTACTATTTCATTTAATTTTTCTTGCACAGCTGTCACTAGAGTAAAAATCATCACCACACCAAGATTTTCTTCAGCCTGTGTAACACAAAAAGGTGATGAGGAATAAACTCTCAGAAAAATAAAAGTCCATACATTTATAATAATTACTAATTTGGTTATATTCTATGTTCATACAGTTCAGTAAAAGATCATTTAAGTGAGCATATATATAAATAATAATATCTTATTTAAAAAGTCGTGTAAATGTGCCATATCCAACCTGAAACAGATACTGTGTTTCAGCAAATTCTGTTTAATAATCATATAGGTAAAAATTCAGAAAACTGTTTCCTATAGTAACTAGTAACATCCTTTCTCCAGCATGTTTTCAGTATTTTAGTTCTTTCTGACTATTTTAAGAGCTGTGACAATGAACTGCATTTTGAGGCCAGAGTGATTTCTAAAATAATATAATAATAAAGAGTGTAAGAAATACTGTAGTTTATCTATATCAACCTTTTTTTCTTTAGATTTGAAATGGTTTAAAACCAAATATAAAAGAATCTCGAACTCATGAAAAGGATATAACTCAAAAGGCTATTAGGAAGTTGGTCATTTGAAGGCAGAAAAAAATAACAAGATAGGGTTCCAATGAAGAAGACAAAAATAATTTCAAAATATACTAGCCAGAATCTCAGTGCTAGAAGCAGAGATTACTAGGCATTTCTTTGACAGGGCTGGCCTCAGCAGCATCTGAGTAGGTATTGCATCTCCTGGGACCTCTATGAGTACTAGGCTTTAAGCTAGCTCCTACAATCCAATTCACTAGGGCTTCTCTGTGGTGTTTCAATGCTAACCATCCTAAATCTATGACTAAACAAACTTCTCTCCTGAGTGACAAACCCATATTAAAACTGACTATTTTGGGCAGTGACTTGATGTCCCACAGTCATCTCAACACACAACCATCATCTTCTCCTCAAAACCTATTCCTGGATTATGAATCTCCACAAATCACACCACCACCCACCCAGCCTGAACATCCCCATCCCATCATAAGCTCCATCACTGCTACTTACCTATTCCTAAACGTCTTTTAAGTCTGTCCATCAACACTGTTATAAGCCTAGCCTGGAGTACCAACATTTTCAGCTTGGAATACAAGAAACTCCTAACTGGTCTTCTTAAAAGCTACGATCTTAAAACCTAACATCAACCTCCCCTGACCACTCAATACATACATACATACATAAACACACACACACACACACACACAGAGTCACAGAGAGAACTAATCAATTTATAAACTGAAGCACCACAAAACTGATCTAGTCAGTGTCTTGCTTAAAACCCCTTCATAGCTTCGCAAACCAATCAGGACCAAATACATATTTTGTGAACATTTAGGAGACCCTTCAAAGAAGAAAGTAGCCCTTTAGTTACACCACTTATCACCACCAACTTCAAATCCTAAGTTCAATAAATGTTGTGTGACTAGAAGTTCTAGGAGAAATAATCAATCACTTGCTCTCTCTCACCTCAATATCCTTTAACAAGTTGGTTCCTCTATCCTGAAATTCTTCAACTCTATTTCCTGGCCAACTCTTTCTACAGCTCTCAGCTACTCCTGGAAGCTTCTACAGAACTTTGTCTATGTCAACCCATATAATCTTATATTTCATAAGATTCTGTCATAGTATTTTTCATACAGAATAATGATTTCCAATTTGCTAATCCACACTGCTCACCAGAGAAAAAAATCTGTGAGACCAGGGATGGTGTCTTTCTTGTTCACTCAACCTAATGCTTGACACATTTCAATAACAAAACTTTCATATCCAATAAAAGTAGGATATCTTTTAGAAAAGTTAAGTATTCCGATAGAAAAGCAAAAAAATAATCATTCACATGGAAACTGGATAACTCGGAAGTCATACTAGTTCCACATCACTAGTATTTTTAAAATGCAACTTATAATTACATTCCATTTTCACCTTGTCATCATTTTATGTCCAAGTGTAAATATCTGGTATTAGCAAATGTGAGAAAACAGATACCACAATGACTACAGTGAGATCATAAATTGGCACAACCATTTTGAAGGCCAAATTAGCAATATGTATGAAATTATTAAGTATGCATTCTCTTTAATCCAGCAATCGTACTTCCAGGAAACACTGAACTACCATACTTATCAGCAATTCATTCTTTTCATTTATTCAACAAACATTTGAGTGTCTATTATGTGCAAGGCACTAGGAGTACAAAAGAGAACCTGCTCTAAGGACTTACAAGTAGTGATATATAAGAATGTTGAAAGAATTATATACTAATTCTTAATTATTTGTTAATTATATATCAGGCAAAAATGAAAGACAACTGTAAACTGTTTTACAAAAAGATGAGTAATTACATATACATACAATGAAATTCTATACGATTACCAAACATAATGACTCATATATGTTTAACTGAAATGAAAAGATGCTCACATATATTATGTGCAAAAGAGGATATTATAAAACATTATACATAAAATGATCAAACTTGGGTGGGAGAGGGGGACTATGTATATAACCATAAGGAAAAAAAGTCTCACACTAGATCACATCAAAATGTTAATAGACAATTAATTATATATGGTTGGTACAATTAAAAATCATCTTTATTTTCTTCTTCTTCATGATTTTTTGTATCTTCTGAGTTTCTGCAATACGAATTTATTATTTTGATACCGGAAAATTATAACAATTATTTTTTGGAAAACAAAGGACAAATACTCCCTGAACACAGCTGAGGGTCAGGCAGGTGTCAAATAAATCAAAACAGCCTTTTTGAAAAGAGACAGTTTGAGTACAAACAAAATACTAAAAACATGGAAAAATTCACTTAGACTGAATAATTTACATTAAGGTATGACTGACTGAATATAGCATAACCATCCCAGGTTCTCTGCAATGTTTTAAAAGATGTTCGAAGAGCTGGGCAAGGTAGTTCATGCCTGTAATCCCAGCACTCTGGGAGGCTGAGGCAGAAGGATCACTTGAGCCCAGGAGTTCAAGGCTGCATGAGCCATGATCATGTCACTGCCCTCCAGCCTGGGTGACAGAGCAAGACTCTGTCTCAAAAAAATAAAAATATATAAAAAAAGATGTTAGAATTAGCATAACTTCATGCAAGGTAACAAGGTGAATAGGGCCCAACATCAGCAAAAATTCCTATCTGATGTATCTTCTTTTGCTCCTCATTGTACAACAGCTCCAGATATTTTTATAACATCAACATTATGGTGACCACTGGTCTTTAGAATATGTAAGTCACATCTAAGGTGGAGATATGTTTTCTGTCAATTCTTCTTAGAGTAAACAAATAAAGGTAGGACTTCTGACTTTAAGATGGTGGAGTAAGAATTTTACCCCCCTCCCTACTCTCTACTCTGAAGAACCCCATGAAAACTCTCTACCCAAGCATGAGTATATTTTAAATACCTGCCAAGCCCAGATTACGGGTAGCCTATCCCACAACAAAATTAATCCAGTAAAAACATTTTTTAATATCCATTTTTATTTCCACACAAGCCTCCCCTCATAGAGGGGTCATAAGCCATTATTGTTGTCTGTAAGCTTTGGGAAGGTGAGAGATGGGAGAAAAAAAATCAATTACCAGTCCTTTTCCCAGACTGCAGGCAACTAGCATGTAAAAGTCAGAGAGGGAAGAAGTTTTAATTTTTTAAAAAAGTTGAAAATTGTAGCTACATATGGGACTAGGCATTCTAAAAACCAAATCAAAACACTGTTTACAACTTAAAGTACCCGTTGGACTTTTTATCACTAATGACATGAGGGAAAAAGCCATGAGGCTGACTGAGTTTCAAGCAGGGGCACTGGGACAAATTCTGTTACTCAAATTTTAAAGGGACAGTAGGAAACAAAAATAAAGATGCTCTGTGATTATGTAACATGAATTCCGCTTGGTCAATGTTCTGTTTACACAATAGCATTTTCTAACTCTTGAAATTAATATGTAATATTTAAGGCCAATAAATGCTGCTACAAAACATAAAATTATTATTTCCTTACCTGTAATGCTAGTAATTTTAAAATGTCTGAGACATCATTATCTTCTAGATTTTCCTGGGAGAATATTTCATAAAGGGGAGCTTCATCTGGGTATTTTTCACTGTATGTAAACTTGAGGGTAGTCTGGACAGCTAAGACACAAGATAAGAGTTTGATGTGAATACCTTAAAAGTAAAGAGGTAGATATCTTTGCTGAATCAGTAGAAAGTAGCACGATAGATTTTCCTACAAAGAAAAAGGTTATTAAGAGACCAGATGGATAATCACTAATGTAAACAACACATATCACAAAGAGATACGTGAAACAAATCATGGGAATACCAAAAATCACACTTACACGTGAAGCACATTTACCACTTATTGGTATTTTACCAGACTGCATGTCTGAGAAAGAGGGTGGATAAACGTCACTTTTTAAAATCCTTTCCTAAGATAAACAAAGGCACTGAATACAACATATTTTTAAAAAGTACTACCGTATGCTCATTTTCAGCCTCTACCAGAGCCAGTTCCTACCTGCAGAAGATCTGGCTATATAGCCCTCGAATCTATATTTGAATCCACACAATGTCAGCAGGGCTAATTAGTGGCTGGATGGCACCGTTTCGACCTCGAGAGTATAAAAGGTTATATGGGAAACTTTTAACCTAATTCATCTATATATTCTCACTCACTCTTTTAGTCTGTGTCAATTTACGGATCTCACACTTGTACGGAAGTAAAACTCTTATGGGCGTGTCAGTGCAAGGTGCCTCTCTGCAGCACAGGCCATTGAGTTCTCAATTCCACCAGGCAGTCTGCAACTAAGTAGTAGTGCTAAACATTTTCTGTTAAGACTTTTTATTACTCACAATGACCTTTTTCCCAGAGTGCCATCTTTTGTGTAACTCACATTTTATATTATTAAAATCTACTGATTTTGATGAAGCAATACAAATTTATACTGCTCTTCATGGACGGGGAAAAAAAGCACTTTAAAATTTGCAGGTTTGATATTTTATTTTTCAGGTTATGGTATTAACAAGGAATTTTATGAACCAAAAATTGCAAAAGATTAAGTGTTAGAGGTCAGTAAGAAACAGTATCTTCTGGCATTTTCCTTTCTTCTTTTATTAGCACATTTTTAGTTTTATTGGTGGAACAAGATTTTTTTTTCATTTTATTTCTTCCCCCCAGCTTTCTTAAGGTATACTTGACAAATAAAAATTATATATATTTAAGGTATACAATGTGATGTTTTGATATACATATATATTGTGAAATGATTATCAGAACCAAGCTAATTAACATCACCTCATATCATTATGATTTGTGTGTGTGTGTGTGTGTATGTGGTTAGAACACTTAAGATCACCTCTTTCAGTAAATTTCAAGTATACAATACAGTATTATCTATAATTAATTATAGTCACTATGTTGTGCATTAGATCCCCAAACTTATTTCATCTTGTATAACTGAACCTTTGTACCCTTTGGCCAGCATCTCACCATTCCTACTACCTCCCAGACTTTAAACAATCAATGCATTAAAGAAGAAACTTAAAGGGAACTGTAAAAATATCTTGAGACAAAGGAAAATGGAACATGGCCAGGCGCTGGGGTTTATGCCTGTAATCTCAGTACTTTGGACAGCCAAGGTAGAAGGATCATTTGAAGTGAGAAGTTCAAGACCAGCCTGGGCAAGAGTGAGACCCCATCTCTACAAAAAGTTGAAAAATTGAGCTGGGAGTGGTAGCATGTGCCTGTAGTCCTTGCTATTTGGGAGGCTGAGGTGAGAGAACTGCTTGAGCCCAGGAGTTGGAGGCTGCAGTGAGCTAAGATAGCACCATGGAACTCTAGCCTGGGCAACAGAGTAAGACCCTTGTCTCTAAAAAATATTTAAAATTTTAAAAATTAAAAAAAAAAAAAAAGAAAATGGAAACACATCATACCAAAACTTATGGGTTGAAGCAAAAGCTGTTCTAAGAGGAAAGTTAATAGCAATAAATGCCTACAATCAAATAAAAATAAAGATCTGAAGAAACAATTTAACATGCCCCTCAAGGAACTAGAAAAAGAAAAAACTGGGCATAAAATCAGCACAAGGAAGAAAATAATAAAGATCAGAGCAGAAATAAATGAAATACATCAGAAAAACAATAGAAAAGGTCTAACGAAACAGCTAGACTAGAAAAAATGGAGAAGACGAAAATGAATAAAATCATACATGAAAGAAGATATTTTATAACTGATATCAGGGATGGGGAGATATCAGTTACAGGATAAAAGGTTTAAGACAGGATGAATAACTTCAGATCTATTGTAGTGCATTATTACTACAGCTAAGAATAATGTACTGTATACTTAAAAACTGCCAAGATATTAGATATTAAATGTTCTTACCAAAAAAATTAAAAAGTAAATTAAAAAAATAAAGTTTATCATTGTGGCAAATTAGTTTCTTCCTCTTTTCTATGAATAGAGCTTTATACTGGATTTGCTTCATGTGCATTATATCCTGAGAATATTCTTTAACACTTAGTGTAAATAATTGCAAATTGATTTTCACCATGCAGGTATATTAAAATGCATTTAACCATTTAAATAACTAAGTTTAAAAAGAAAAAAACTGATTCTACTATAAGTAAAAGACATTCAGTAGAGAAAATTTAGGAATAAAATAACGGAAAAATAAAATAACAAATAATCCCATTATCAGGAAGAGATCGCTATTTCCATTTTGGTATACTTTAAGTATCTTAAAAATATTTCATAAAACTACATTATTTTTATCTGCATATATTTACATTTTAAACAAAATTTTATGTATAGATGGATAAAATTTTGCTTAAAATGTACATATTCATATATAAATATAAAATCTCAAAAATAACATGAGAATACTTTCAAGTCTTTATTCAATACAATCATATTTCCACTTTATAAGTATGTCACTGTTTATTAGTTAAGATAGAAACAATGACATTATAAATATCCTTGCATGTATTATTTTGTATTATGATACTGTGCTTAGAATAGATACCCATAAATACAGCAGTCATTGTATCAAAGAATATGAACATTTTCACAGTCTCCTGCTTCATGATTCCAATAGTTCTCCTGAACATGTTTCGATTCATATTCCAAACAGCATAATGCTATCTTCCAATACTAATAATTTGCTGGATATATTATTTTAGCTTGCATTTTTAATTACCTGTGAGATCGTTCTTTTAATACTACCTTTAGAAATTGTACATCAATGCCTTTTGCCCACTTTTCTACTAGTTTGTTCACTAAAAAGGAGTTTTTTGGGGAAAAAAAAGTACAATGCAGGATTTAGTTTCAAAGAAATAATTTTGAAAGTATGGTGGATAATGCACTGAGTACACCTATTTCATAGAGCTATTACTAGCTCCTAATAAAGCTATTATTCAGAATATGGGAGCTCTCACAAGAAATTTTTATATTTTATTTTTCATTTCAGCATAATCTTAAAGAAAATTTTATTTGGATTATTTACCAGTGAGCATCACCACACCATTTTGGAACCCATAATGGCATCATATGAAGCCCAAATCATGTCACTGGCTTATTTACAAAGGAAAATTTTAAATGGTTTGAAGAACAGTCAGTACAGTATTTATTTCATGCTTTAAAGCATTATAGAAAAATTTTTAGATACCAATCTGCAAAAGTATATTGGTTACCAATTTGGTAGTAAATAAATGTATTCAATATCCCTTTAATTCAGATTTCAATAATGTGTGAATGCAAACCTCATTTTCAAGTATACTAGACAGATTTGGAGTTATCAAGTAATACCATAAAAGTTGGCTATTAATGACTGCTCCTGGCAGAATTTAGGTTTACTAGCTTCAAAGGGGGCAAAAAAATGTGTAGGGTTGTTAGTTCCAATTTACATAACCTTTTTATCAAATTACCATATCAACTAACGTGACTAAAAGTAGAAATAAACTTCAGATACCATTCCCCCAAACATCTCCAAATTTAGTTTATTTAACTTTAATTTATTGGTTTTTATAGTTACGTTATTTCAAAAGAAAGAGACAGAAACATGCAGACAGACATATATCCAGCCCCATTTATAACAGCAAATGTCCAGTGAACAATCTAAATGTTCAAAGAGAAAAACAGCCATGAAAAAATAATAGTCACTCAAAGGAACCACTCAACCACTGAAATATGTTTGCACGTGAAGTATTGCTTTGAACAAAACAAAAGTTTCCTACCTTTTTTCATCTGCTGTATTATTAATATTACTATTTCACTTTTAAAAACTAAGCTTATTGTGCCAGACTATATTTCATTAATTTCCTCTCTATTTCCCTAGAAGTCATGTTCACACAGTAAATTCTGACTAGAAATATACAACATTCATAGTAGATTCGTAACAGCCCCTTAGCACCTCCACACGACAATATCCAGCATAATGCCTACAGAATGAGTGAAATTCCTGAGAAATTTAGAAAAACCACAAGTATTTTTTATGAGACTTACTTTCATCATTTTCTCCAGCCTCAGACGTCACAGTAATGGTGAAGCTGGGTGGATTTTCTGATAATACTGCAAGAAAATACACACAGAAGTTATTGAAATGCTTTCTAAGGCAGATGCTTTTCCTTATTAGCAAATTATCAGTACCCAGTCCTAGAAACTGGTCCCTAGGCTATATTTCCATTTCCACAAATACAGACTGAACAGAACACTGAAATGATAAAATTACCATCAACTTTCTATTTAAATGGAGGGTTGTCTTTAATCTGGAAAGAAATAACTATGGTAGATAACCCTCTTGGAGTTTTACCAAGTCAACTGAAATAATGAGGTAGTTTACCTTTTATTTTAAAATATCCACCTATACATGGAAAATTACATTCTTAAAAAATCCCAAAAATAATGGCAAAGAGTTTCATGTTTCTCACCTGAAACTACCCACTGATACTCATGTTTCACTGATTTTTATACTTATATATCGTGAGATATAACTCAGAATCTCCATGACAAACAGTAAATACCGATTTGTTAAAGTTTATGTCTTCTTGCTGTCATTCTCTACCACATCATCTCTAAAACCAAACTTTCTTTCACATATGCTTACTAAGCCTCTACCATCTTTCATAGAATTATAAAATGAATTAGCTATGAATGTAAACATCAGATTGCATGTAATTTACTAAGCAAGACAAGACACATAAATCAACATTTATATAAATAACAAAGCTTTGTATGTCATTTTATAGCCTATGTCTATCTAATACTAATCTCTGTTTATCATCTATTCCTCAACAAGAATGCTATAACAACTCTATGAGAGCTCCTAGATCAGTATCTGGCAGTATCTAGAAACTCAATTAATACTGCCCCAATAAAACAAGAACTAAATGAATAGAATGAAAGGAGGAAAAACAGTAACAAAGAAAACTTGTACTCAGAACCATTTGAAAAGTAAACAAGGAAACTTCAAGCCACCAGGGATGGCTGCTAAGCCTATGAGAAAAGCCTATGCCTCACTCCCTGTCCAGGAAGCACTGGTACTTGTCAAGGTTGGCAGCAGCTCTGCAGACTTTTTCAGAATGAAAGAGCAATGGATTACCGAAGAAGTAATCATGGGAACTATTCAACTTTTCCTACCTGGGAACTTTCTAAAGCCATCATAAATATATATTATCAACAGTATTTTCTGGCCGGGCACAGTGGCTCATGCCTGTAGTCCCAGCACTTTGGGAGGCCAAGGCGGGCGGATCACTTGAAGCCAGGAGTTCGAGACCAGCCTGGCCAACATGGTGAAACCTCATCACTACTAAAAACACAAAAAATAGCCAGGCGTGGTGGCGCATGCCTGTAATCCCAGCTACTCCAGAGGCTGAGGCACAAGAATCACTTGAACCTGGGAGGCAGAGGTTGCAGTGAGCCAAGATTGCGCCACTGCACTCCAGCCTGGACGACAGAGCAGGACTCTGTCTCAAAAAAAAGAAAACCCCAAAACCCAATTATTTTCAAGATAGATGTCTTCATTTTAATTGAATTTAAGGTACTTTAAGAAATGATGAACAGCTGTGATTATTAGAAAAGTGTTAGATAAAAGACTCAGTAGATTCATATTTTAATAGGTTTTGGGTAGTCCAGCCCATGCTGAAAAAAGTTTCAGCCCACCGAAAGGTTATTATAATAGAGCCATAATATGGTTGGGCTTGTCTATATTTTACAAATATATGTAAAATATAGTTGATGTATTTCATTCTTATTTCCTTTCATGACCAACTTTAACATTTACAAGTCATGAAATGTAAACACTGCAACTATAGAAATAAGGGATCAGCCCAATGACATTCCAACTTATTACCACTTTCTATGACTCCCTGAGGCTATAGGTCAGGGGTAACCAATACTCAATTACAACAGGTAACATTTATTGAGCATCACTTTGTGCTTGTGCTATGCTATGCATTAACACGAAAATCCTGTACTTCTGGCACAAGACCATGATTTATACTATAATTCACTAAATTTTCAATGCCATCAAGTATGAGATATGCTTTACATACCACTAAGAAAGAAAAATAAGCTGCCAACTAAACCGAGATGTAACTGATTATAAGAAAAGTTCATATTTCAGAGATGTTAAGTGTAAAATATGTCTCAAAAACTATTAAATATACTACCACCCCAATTTTACAGATGTGGAAACTGAGATACAGAGCTTTTAAATAATTTGTCGAAGGTTATCAGGTAGTAACTGAACAAACAGAATAAACTATATAGAGCATCATTTAAAAAGAAAACATATTTCCAGCTGAGAAATTCCAAGAAAGTCATTTGAGCTAGGCTGTCAATCATGGGTGGCATATTGGCAAGCAGAGATGGAGAAGGGAAATGCACTTGAGGCACCATGGAAGCAAGGGCATAATGGTGGGAAAGCTAAAGATATAGGGAATAAGAAATTATTCCATTTGCTGAACTTATATGTGAGCGAAGAAAACTAGGTGAAAATACAGTTGAAAGTTTAGTTGCGCACAATCTTTTTTTTAGCAATAATATGATCAGAATTGTTCTCAAAACATAGGAAGACAAATCTAACAACAGCACATAAAATGAAAGGAGGGAGACGACTACAGGCAGTATGAAACTAGGTCACTATTGCAATCATCCAGGCAAAGGTAATAAGGTCCTGAACTAGGTCGGCAGCAATGGGAATAGCAGGAAATGGTGATGATGATTATTTTAAGTTGGCAGGCTGCAGGCTGAGAATGTGATGCCACTAACAAAAATGAGTAGTAACAAAAAAATCAGACATGATATATTTTAAGGACACTTTAGGACTTTCAGTTAGAAGTGTCGCACATGCAATCAGAAATGGGCGAATGGTGGCAAAGAGAGCTGGGCTTTAATTCAATTTGGGATCATCTAGACAGAGGTGATAGCTAAAGCCATTAGACTAAATGAGATCATCAGAAATGTAACACAGAGAAATAAAAGCCAACATAAGCTTTTTAAGGAATTCTCAATTTGGAAAACAAAGTAAGAGGAAGTAATAACAAACTCAAGAGATAACAGTGTTATGAAAATCAAGGGAAGTGAGTTTCAAGAGCATATGAAGAATGATTCTCCTCATTCTACCTCATCCTGCCCACTGTCTCTTGTCAGTTTCCTAGCAAGCAGATTTTATCACATTGTTACCTGCTTACAGCAGCAGTTCCCTATCCATATAAAGTGTGTTGGAATGAGTTCTGAGAAAGGGGTAGAATCACAAATAACACACTAAAAAATATGCGTAACTCAAAGTCTATTTTATTTGTGAAGCCACCCTACCTATTAGAATCTGAGTCTGATGTGGCAGTGTCTACAATATGCACTGTATTGTCTGTGTGGGAATAAAATGGGCAATGAACTATTGCCCTGTCAGATCACATCTAAGTCCCTGACAAGGCCCTCTGTGATGTGGTCCCTGCTTACTGGTCAAGTCTCATTTTCCATGACTCTCACTTCTCACTTCATGTTCTAGCAATACCCAAATCACTTGTCCTTTGAACATATTCTGATCCCTCAGAGTCCTGCTTCTGCATATGTGGGTCCCAGGCTGGAATACCCTTTCCCTAGTCTCATTTACTTGTTAACTTGTCATTACTCCTAAATTTTCTGAAACAACTCAGACCATCCCCTCTCCCTAAATTTATCTGATGTCTGTTTCCCCAAGCTGAGATCCTAAAAAAATGCATATAGTAACTATTTGGTAAATGAGGAAACCAAAAGATATGGGAATGTTAGCAAGAATATCAGTGAACTGCCGGACCTGGGGAGCCAGATAGAACAGGGAGGCAAAATGGACCAGAAAGAAACTGATGAACTATCAATCCATGAGAAATCATGAGACGCATGTTCAATACAAGCATGGGAACAAAAGAAGTACAGGGTACAAAGGTTATGGGAAGGAGTAATTTTCAGAGGCCAAAATGTTAGAGATGGCATTTTCAAGGTGTGGCAATGCCCATGTGCCGCTAAAAAAAAGTGGAAATCAAAATCATTAGTTGAAAGAGACAAGAAATTATGAAGCCATATTAGTGGAAAAATCAACAACTAAGATGGTATTTCTAGTAAAGAGTATCATATGTTTGTTTTACAATTATAAGGTATAAGGTATTTTCACTTACATTATTTCTCATTAAACAGATACAGAGACTAATGCTTGGAGAGGCTAAGTGATTTGTCCAAGGACACTACATAAAGTTGCCACTACAGAGAAAAAAACGTGAAGCAAGTACGGCAAAGAAAAAAGATTTGGGGAAGTACTGCTAAAAGTCCCCCAATATCCACTCTCCCCTTATTTAAGTTATGCCATTTTTAACTGAGCATACTGACTACCAGAATAAAGATTACATTTCCCAGTTTCATTTCCAGCTAGCTCTCACCAAATGACTAAGTTCCCACTAAAAAGATGGAAGTAGATATGCCCTCTGACAGTTTCCAGGAAATTTCCTTAAGAAACTGCCATCTCTTACTTCTCTGTTCTTCTTCCTTCCTTTATTCATCCTGCTTCCTGGAAAGGGAATGTCACCATCTTGGCCATGAGTGTAAGACTACATCTTAGGGATGACAGAGAGCTACATTAGAAGATGTGTCCCTGAGGAATTCTTGAAATAGAGCTGCCACAACTCTCTTATATGTGCAAGAGCAAAATAAGTTTTTACCTTTTTAAAAACCAATGTTATTGGGGGTTTTCTGTCACAGATGAACCTAATCCTATTAAAATAAGTATTTTTTAAAAACAGAAAAAGGGATATTTCAAAGTTGGGCAGTAACTAAAATAGGGATGGGAAAGTTACTTAATTGGATTCACAAAAATAGATAATTCCTAAGTTCTGATAAAGGACTAATCCCATTACCATGCATTACTGTGAGTTAGGGTAAGTAGAAGAAAGATTAGTCTTCACTAAGGATGCCAGACTTCCACCACTGTAAGTAATTCAAAATACTTTTGAGGGCCAGGCATGGTGACTCACGCTTATAATCCTAGCACTTTGGGAGGCCGAAGTGGGTGGATCACTTGAGGCCAGGAGTTCAAGACCAGCCTGGGAACATAGCGAGACCCCAGTCTCTACTAAAAATACAAAAATTAGCCAGGCATGGTGGCACACCCTGTAATCCCAACTACTTGGGAAGGTGAGGCAGGAGAATTGCTTGAACCTGGGAGGTGGTGGTTGCAGTGACCCAAGATGGTGCCACTGTACTTTAGCCTGGGCGACAAAGGGAGACTCTCTCTCAAAAAAAAATTTTTTTGAGAAAAAGAGTAAAGCTGGGCCAGGTGCAGTGGCTCACGCCTATAACCCTAGCACTTTGGGAGTTGGAGGCGGGAGACTCGCTTGAGGCCAAGAGTTTGAGACTAGCCTGGGCAACAAAGCAAGACCTCTGCTGTTATAAAAAATGAAAAAATTAGCCAGGCATGGTACTGCGAGCCTGTAATCCCAGCTACTCTGGAGGCTGAGGTGGGAAGATCACTTGAGTAAAGAGGTCCATGGTTCCAGTGAGCTGATTGGGGCACTGCACTCCAGCCTGGGTGACAGAGTGAGACCTTGTCTCAAAAAAGGGAAGGGGAGGGGAGGGGAGGGAAGGGGAGGGGAGACGGAAGGAAGGAAGGAAGGAGAGAGAAAGAAAAAAAGAAAGAAAGAAAAGGAAGGAAGGAAGGAAGAGAGAGAGAGAGAGAAAGAAATAAAGAAAGAAAGAAAGAAAGAAAAAAAGTTGTTGGCCACAGAGGAAGGGCAGGAGAGATGTTAGGGGACAGATGGTGGTGCAAGTGACAGAATTGAAGATTTGTCAAAAACAGGGATAATAGAGGTAGCAGCTAAAAGGTACATTAAGAGATACACAAATTACCTTTAGTTTCCACAAAATACGAGAGAGCCCATATTAAAATAAGTACCTCTGGTTATTAGGGAGTGTCTGACCTTTCAAAAAGTATGACTTAGAACAAACTGCTTTTACAAGACGACTTCTTACCTATCTCAAGATACAATTATAACTGTCAAATGTGAATGGCTGCTGCTTAGAGGTACTGACAAAGAAATACAGGATTATGTACTCCTCTTTGTAAGGCAAACAGAATTAAGGAAACTTGGCTTTTGGTTAACCTGATGCCAACAAATTTGTTTCAATAAAACTCCCCACAGCCAGAGATTTCAATACATAAATTGAAATAACCAAATTCTACTACCTTAGCAGGACCTTGTCAAGTGAAGCACTACTGAAGGAGAATGTGGTATCAGGAGAGTCCATTTATATTTTGGAAGACTAGTTGTTAGGAGGGTTGGATCAATGTGCAATCAAGCTACAGAATAGGCAAAAAGAAGAAATTGTATTATGATTTGTTATAATCACAACAAATGCAACACTGGACCAAAAGTTCTTTGCAAATAGTCAAAGCAATTAATTCTGAGGTTAGGCTAAATCTATGTGCCTAGGTCTATGGGCTGGACTGTGTCTCTTCAGCATCCACATGGCGTCACGTGTACTTAACAAATGCTTCATTGTCAAGCACTCAGTCATCCATTAAAAAAAAAAGTATATCTATTTCCTTCATTAATAGTATTGAGCATTAACCAAATTCAATAATTAAATGTGATTCAAAATGAAGTTACAAAACTCCCATTTAGTGTTCCTTGGCCAACTGACACAAGCAAGATCTCTTTCTTAAATCTGGCATGAGAATACAAAAGTATGGAATCATAAATACAAAAGAAGGCTATAAAACAGAAAATCTTGCAAATCTCCAAGATTTTAAAAGATCAAACATGGAAACATTTTATTTCAAAGTCCTCTGCCTTTTCCCCAAGAGGTTTCATAAAGAACATGATCACTAGGAAGGCAAAGTTCCCTAAAGAACTATAAATAAAGACACCTCATTTTAATTTATTTATTGCAAAGCTTGTAGAAATGTTGACAGGAGTTAGAGATAGATGGCTCATCTGATAGTGCAGAATACCTGAATGCATCAAAAGATTCACAAATTGTCTTTTATTACCCTGGCTCAGAATCCTCAAGCACTTGGGCATCTGATAAGAATTTCACATAGTGAACTATACCAGAGCTGTCAGGGCCTAGTACAATTTGAAATACCCATAAGATTATTTCAGGGTTAAAAACAAAAAAAGATATCAGTTTTATAAATGCTTATATGCATAGGATTTAGCGAGGGATAGCTTATGTCCAAAGAAATGAAAAGAATAGCACATCCTGCTGTCTTGACTCTGCCTACAGTGTTCATACCTAGTATGTTTCCAAAGTACTGGAAATGACCAAACATGATTAAGAATATATCCAACTGACCCTATATTCTATTTTAGACATAGACATATAAGCAAGGATAGAGAAGGGAGCCAGACTCCATACACACTCACCCAGTTAATGACACTCTCAAACCCCTCTTCACTCATCCCCTTAACATCCTCACAGCACAGATGTACTGCTGGTGAGAGAGAACATGAACAGGACTGGAGCTATACAGGGATAGCTGAGAGACATCTGCCTGTTGGCAAAGCAGAACAAAATTTGCTACTATTGCAAGCAGTGGTCAAAAGGTGAAGCCAAGAAAACTAAGCTAAACAATGAAAGGGAGAGGGGTTGGAGTTTATAAGTTAAAGTAATATACCTTACACTATAAATTCTGACTATCAACGATAGGCAACACTCAAAGGAAAGGATAGGGAATGTAAATGCACACACCTAGGTTCTACTCACTCATATTGGCTTTATTTGACCGCTTCTCAAATCTCAGAGGAGCCATATTGATATAGTTATGTAGCATTTTTATAATCATCCGAAGCATGGCTTAATAGAGAAATCTCGTCCTCTAAATTATACCTAATGAACTTCTCATTATAATATTTTACATTAGCCCAACCTACCAAGTAATCTTCTGCTCTCTCAATCTCAGCTGGAGCTGAATCCCAAGTCCCAAAAGTCTGGAAAGTGAAAGAACAGGCAAGCGTTCCGGACGTAACTCAGTACTAGCCCTGCCGCTAACTCGCTGGCGGACAGTACAGAGCAAGCCACTTAGCTTTCCTGAACCCCCATGACCTTGGCTTGGAGCAGGAGCCCCAGGATAGATGATGTCTAATCTCCCTTCCAATCTAACAACCTATGAATTTATAGCAGAACGGAAATTTGGCCCACATTATCCATTAGGCATTCTGCTGAATGCCAGATTTTTTTTTTTTTTTTTTCATAAGAAAAGAAACCCGATAGACTTCAGGAACTATGCTACTCTCAAAACCGATTTGAGTAACTGAAAACAGCACTCTGAATCCTATAAACTAAAACAGCATCGTATGAAAAACAGTTTCTACCTTAATAAAGGTAAAAATGTGAAAACTAACATCCTTGCGGCTGTGGAAAAACGAATCTCACTTGGAGTATTTTTTCTCTTAATGTATTATAAATCTCAGGTTGCTGTAGGTTACACGGAAACCAAACTAATCCCGACTCAATTTTCAGGCCTGACACCCTCCAACATCACCCGGACTTTTAGATTTCCGGGAACAAGCAAAGAAGGAGAAAAAGTCACTGGGTTGCTGGTAAGTGACTGAAGAACTTGAGAAGAGTGGAGGGCAAGGTGGCCGCGCGGCCTCAAGGTCCCCTTCTCCACCCCAACCTATGAGGCCCAGAGCTGCGGCAGCTCCTGCCCGTCCTACTCCACCTCGGGGCGGCTACAGGCTTGCGGCCGCGGGAGTCACCTGTGAAGGAGTCAGGGTAGATGGACTCCAGAGCCTCCAGCTCGTTGCGCTGCTCCTCGCCGTAATCTGTCATCGTGGCCCTTGCTCTTGCCCATGGATCGCCCAGACACCTAGGCGGCGCGCAGCAGCCCAGACAGCTGCCGCGCCGGGAGAGCAGGCGGCGGCCAGGCGGGCGCAGGCGCAGAGTCCCCGGCAGGAAGGCCCAGGGCCCAAAGCCAGACCCGGCTTGCTTAGCTACAGCTCCGCGCCGGCCTCCGCCTGCTCCCTACTTCCACGTTCGACTCATTCTGCCTGGCCAGGGGGGCACTGATTTGCTGCCTGTCCCACACTCGCTCGGGACTTGCTGGGACGGTGCGCGCGGTCTGGCATTCGCCAAGGACACCTACAGCCGGCTCTTGGGCTTTGCAGGGCCTGAGCCTTAGAAGCCTCTCAGCGCTGCATCCTCGCTCGATGAGTCTGGGCTGAAAGGCCGGCATCGCGCGTCAGTGAAGGATAGTGTCGCTGGTGGCCGGGCTGGGGGGAGGGGCGTCCGATGCCTTCACCTTTTCTGGTTTCCGGTTTGACGCCGTGGCGTAGGTGCTGCGGGCTTGCAACCTAGTGTGGACTGGTGGGGCTCAGGAGATTTTTGAGCTTCTCGAACTCCGTATTGCTTGGCGTCCTACGGGAGTTGGACGAGAGGCTGGGACCAGTGTAGATTCCACTGGGCAGGGGAGCAAAAGCTCTGCACTGCCTTGAATGAGTATGGAAGGGTCGGTCTAACTGCTTAATAAGTCGGGGTGGATCCAGGAGGGAGAAATAGACCGGAGGTCCGGCTTCTCGGTTCAGATCTTTAGGCTTAACTTCTGATTTTGTGAAATGAACGCGGCTGGACGTATGATAGATGCTCAAGATGTCTGTGATTGTGTATTTGTGAATTGATGAAAGGAATGTGTAGATCTCAGTAATAACAATTATCATATGCAATGTAAAAATTGCAGTACCCCGAGAAATGTTGAGAACCTTTAATTTGGTAATACGACTTCCAAGAATAAACTTGAGCAAGTAGCATGCATCTGTGATCTCCAAAATCACTGCAGCAATTACAAAGAAAATGTTCAAAGAACCATGATGGCAAAAGCTAAGAAAATGGCTAAATAAACATGGTTAGCTTTATGAAAATAATATTAAAAACTATGGTAACAATAATAAAGGATCCCGTGTTCCTTTATTATATTATTGCGCTAAGTCGAAAAACGGAAAATTTTAAGAAAATACTCAAAAGCTGTTGCCCACTTTTCTGTATTTTTCTTTGTTTTGATTTCTCTGTATTAAAGCTGGTTTCACTTGTATAGTGGGAGGAACACTTTTTAAATGAAAGATTCCTAATGATGAAGCCTCTGAAGTTTTCTCTTGTTGAAATGGTGATGTCCCATGCACCAGAAGGCACCTTGATCTTTTATTGAGGAGTGCTGCTTACCTATAGCAGAGGAACACTTTGATACTGATTCCGTGTTTACGGTATTAAGGGTTGATTTCAGGCGTTCTTTTAAACTTTAATGAAAAAAGTGGAGTCTCCTAACTATGATGACAATCAAATAAAATACATAAAGTAACTTTGCAAGTATAAGTTGCTCATTTTTTTTGGATCGGCTCAGTTCAGAGGAATTATACTGATTTATTATAAGGAAAGAGCTGCCAGAGGAAACAGCTAGTGCATTAAGTCCTAAGTGGGGAGTCAAGGATGATTTTTGGCTAGAAGAACTGGAAAGACGAAGTTCTGTTGACCAAAATAAGTGAGGAAGACAGAATCAAATTTGGCAAGGAAGGTGGCATTACATCTTTACATGACTCCTAGATGAAAGAAAATCAAGCAAAATTAAGTTTTTTTCTCCTAACAGAATAATAAAAACAACCTACCAAAAGAAATGAGATGCAGCAAAGCAACAAACATACAAGGTTTACGTTAGAAAAAGGTTACTTTTGGTTGCCAGTTGCAATCCAGTAAATGTACCTCTTTATTTGCATTCCTATTTCATTAACAAAATTTTTGGTAAAGCATCCTTTTCAAACCTTACGTATCACTGTAAATAAACCCTACATGCTTCAGAATGCTCAAGAGTGTTACTTTGATACTGGAGATGGCTCTTGTAATCAAGAAGACACTTCCGCAAATCTTTGTCACACCTACATAAGCATTATTAAGCATTTTTTAGTGGATCTCTAATTTCATTTTGACCATAACACATGCTTAACACAACACAGCAAGTCCCTTAACTGAAATTGTGGAAAATTCTCATGAGGCAAATTGACTTTCTTTTAGTGTTTCATTTTTAATCAGTAGGTAGAGATGTTACAGACCAAGTGTGTTTTAAGCTCTGCAGGTAGGCAAATGGTGTGAGTCACTGATATGGTTTGGCTGTGTCCCCACCCAAATGTCATCTTGAATTGTAGTTCCCGTAATCCCCACGTGTCCTGGGAGGGACCAGGTGGAGATAATTGAATCACAGGGCCGATTTTTCCCATCCTGTCCTTGTGATAGTGAGTTCTTATGAGATCTGATGGTTTTATAAGGGTCTTCCTTCTTCGCTGGGCACTCATTCTTCTTCCTGCAGCCATGTGAAAAAAAGGATGTGTTTGCTTCCTCTTCTGCCATGATTGTACGTTTCCTGAGGCCTTCTCATCCATGCAGAACTATGAGTCAATTAAAACTCTTTCCTTTATAAATTATCCAGTCTCAGTTATTCCTTCTTAGCAGGGTGAGAACTGACTATTACAGCCATCATAGGATCTGGAACCAGAAGTGAGAAGCCCAGGCTTAGTCATTTGCAAGATACATAAGCTTATAATTCAGATGACATGAAATAATGTGTAAGCATGTTTTGTAAACTCCATATAAATATTATTTACTGGTAATTAAATTCATATACCATCTTGTAAAGCATTGCTATTCTCTGTTCATCTTTATTGCTAATGAAATTGTCCCTAAGAGATTCATCTTATTTGTATTCTTAGTTTCTTCTGCAGGTAATGCATATTAGCAGTTGCTGTTTACTAATGCTATCAGCCTTTAAAAATTATTTTGATGTTTATTTTTACTTTTCTGTGCCTGTGAGTTTTCTAGGCAATCACACTACTCTCAGAAGCTCAGTGTTGAGAATTCCCTATTTCATGCTTAATTTTAATTATCGAACAGTTCATGTGGCTAATGTTTCATTTACTCAGGTATCTCAAAGACTTTACCAGTCACAAGCACAAAGAGCCATATAAAATTTTAATTTTGTGTACTCTGAACAGAAATCTCTTCAAGGGTAGTGAATCTCAGTAATACTTTCCAGCCTAACTCACTTCCCTGGCCTGTAGTCTACTGTGAGTCAATACAGAAGCCAGAGTGGTTCTGTTACAATGTAAACCAGTCCATATCACTCCTTTGCTCATAACTGCCCCATCCTCAGATTAAAACCATGTGTTTATAGTATAGGTCCTAGAGAATCTGGCTTCCTGATCCTCACCCTCACAGCTCTTCTTTCTCTCTTAGTCTGTTTTCTGGACTAAGCTTATAACAGAATACCTGAAACTGGGTAATTTTATTTCCTACAGTTCTGGAGTATTGGAATTCCAAGGTCAAGGGGGACATTTGGTGAGACCTTCTTGCATGTGGGGACTCTGCAGAGTACTGAGGTAGCACAGGACATCACATGGCGAGGAGGCTGAGTGTGCTCACTCAGGTCTCTCTTCTTATTCTACTCCACTACTCCAGCCATACTAGCCTCTTTGCTGTTCCTCAAGCATGCAAGGCAGGATTTCCTCCTAAGGTCTTTGCACTTGCTGTTCCCTCTGGAATGCTGTTCCTGCCATACCCATATGTGTCACCTCCTCCCTTCCTTCAAGTCTTTCCTCAAAGGTCACTTTCTAAATGCGGTTACCCCAACTTGACCACCCTACTTAAAATTACAACCACTCCTAGCACTACCTATCCCCTTTAACTCATTTTTCCCATGCTTCTTTAAAATTACACTATTTATTTATTATGTTTATACTCTTTCTCCCTGTAGTAGAATGTAAGTTCCATGAGGGTAGAAATTTTGTTTACTGTTGTATTTTGGCACATAAGGCAGTACCTAAACAGACTAGGCACTCAGAAAATATTAACTCTCTGAGTGAATGAATGAATCCAAAAGACTGGTAACATGGTACAATTCTAAAAACACTGGACCAGGGGATTATAAGTCTAGGTTGTAGGTCTTTACAATGACTGTCATATAAATTTGGGTAAGAAACAATCTCTCTGGATCTAAGCTTCCCCATCTATAAAATGAAGGAGTTGGGTAAAACGATCTCTAAGATTCTCTGCAGATGTAAGAGCCTATGATTCCTCAAGATCATATTTATATTGGAGTCAATTTTGTATAGATTTCAAAGTTAGCAGTTAACTTCTCTGCCCCAAGGTGGCATGGCTAAAGGAGTAGTGATATGGTTTGGCTCTGAGTCCCCACCCAAATCTCATCTTGAATTGTAATCCCCATGTGCCAGGGGAAGGGTCTGGTGGGAGATGATTGAGTCATGGGGGTGAACATCCCCTTGCTGTTCTCATGATAGTGAGTTCTAACGACATCTGATGGATTAAAAGTGTGGCACTTCCTCCACCCCTCACCACTGTCTCTCTTGCCACCATGTAATACGTGCCTTACTTCCCCTTTGTCTTCTGCCATGATTGTAAGTTTCCTGAAGCCTCCCAAGCCATGCAGAACTGTGAGTCAATTAAACCTATTTATGAATTACCCAGTCTCAGGTAGTTTTTTTATAGCAGTGTGAAAACGAACTCATACAAGTAGTATTTATGCATGGAGTTGTTTTTCTTCTAACAGCCTTGATGCTAATGTTCTTGAACCATATAACAGATAGGGGCCTCAATTCTGGGCAACAACAAAGCAGGCACAACACTAGGTCTAAGTGAGCTACGCTTCCAGCATTGCCTTGCATGTAAGAACAAATTATAAGGTGGGAAGACAAGAAATAAAGTTTGTACATGTACCTTTCCTCCTACCCTAGTGATAACCATTTTGATGTTCTTTGACTTTCCTCCTCTTCCTCCCTCTTTTCCTCTCCCTCTTCACCACTCTCCACAAACCCCTACCTTTGCTTTGGATGTGAAAAGGATTGAGGCATGGGGAGAAGAAAACAAAGGAGCAAAAGAGATATAGAAGATAGGGTTAGTGAAATGCAATATAAATGACTTTAAATGTATAGAAAGAAAACATGAGAGTTAAAATGAAAAATTTAAATGTAAGTCATCAATTCTCTGGCTTCCTTCAAGGAAATACAGTGAAGGGTTGAGTTGGGGTTACCCCTAAGGTAAGTAGTGTCTTGGTGGCAAAATTTTATTGTGCAGTCCCTGTCTCTATAAGCAATCTTATTTAATTGTATTTGCAAATGTATTTTTAAAACTCACGGGCCCTTGTAAGATATAATGACTTATTGATGAAGATTTGGAATAAATAATAGAAAATTACTGATGGCAGCCGGAGGTAGACAGGTTCCTAGGTGGGAAGGGGCAGGTCCCCAGTGAAACTCCATCTTCAAGCCAAGGACAGCCTGAAGCCTAGGGGCTGGGCTACCAGTTCCAGGTGAAGTCCCTAACCTGGAGTGAGATTTTCCTTGATACCTTTGGACCAATTAAGTGGCTCACCCATGGGCCAATCAGCATGCATTTCCTCCTGTCCATGGACCGATCAGCATGCTCTTCCTGCATTCTGAGCCCATAAAAGCCGCTGGACTCAGGCCGGCTTAGACACTCATGGCAACTACCTGCCTGCAGTTGGTAGCTGCACACTTTGGGTGTCCTCTTCGCTGGGCGCAGTTCGGTCACCCAATAAAGCTCTTCTCTGCCTTGCTTACCTTCCAGTTTTCTGCATAACCTCATTCTTTCTGGACGAAGGACAAGAACTCAGGACCTGCCGAACAGCGGGAGCAAAAGGAGCTGTAACACTTTTCTGGCCGGTTTGCTGAACTGCAGGCGGGAGCTAAAGGGGCTGTGACATGTTCTTGGCCTGCTTGCTGAGCTGTGGGCGGTGATATGCTCCCAGACTGCAGGAAGGAAGAGTGGCAACTCTTCTGGGGACCTAGATCTTGGGAGTCCCCAAGCCAGAGCTTTAACACTATAGTCCTCCCACCCTCTGCTAGTGCAGGGCGGCTGCCCCATATGACCGAAAGCAGCCGCAGAGCCAGGCCAGAGCGGGGTGTTGAGACTGAAAGACCTATACCACAAAGGGGCTGAAACACACTCCCTCAAACATGCCCCCCATCCCCGCTGCCCACACTGCAGATGACAAGAGGGAGAGAAGAGCTGTGGCCGTTCTGGAAGCACAGACCTCGGGGCTCCCTGAGCCAGGGCTGTGACACATTGTAACACCCTCTTTGGAGCTCTGTGGTTCCTGGAATCTCTGAGTTTTTGGGTGACACCGCGTTCCCCTCGTCCAGACACTTGTGTGTACAGTGGAAGCTGCTTGCAGTATGCCTGGTCCCGCCGCAGTCTCGCTCGGTGACGGTGCCAGGAGCTACCCGCCCCGCTGCGGCAGCTACCCGCCCCGCTGCAGCAGCCGGCATGCTTGCTGTGTACAGTGGCCGACCCCGTACTTGCTCGCTCACACACCCCTTGCCGCTCCGCGCCTGGTTCACTCTCCGCAGGCATAGGATCTGGGCCGGTAGCACAAGCGAGCAAGGCCTGCTGGGCCAAGTGGGCTGAACGAGCCCAGCAGGAACAAGCAAAACTCAAGTAGAGGTACCACTGGCCACAGAGGTTTCCAGCTGGTAAAGCAGCACCTGAAGGAGCCTGTGACAATACATATACATTTCTTTTTGTTTAATCAGTTTGTCTGAAGATTCTCTATAGTGTCCAGGCACCATCTCTTTCTATTCAGGAAGAAGAGCCATCTCTTCATGTTCTTTATTGTCAAATGCACTACTGTCTAATTTCATATCTCTCACCATGATTTAGAAGAACAACAACAACAAAAAAAAGCAGTGCTTCTACACACAATCCCGTGGCTCACTGTCATTTCTAGCAAAACAAAATCGTTCTTCTTGCCTCTGCAGTATCCCAATACCTTTTTTTGTAATGCTGGTCACATCATTACTCGTTAAGCTGCGTCATTCATCCTGCTGCTCCTGAATACTGGCTTCCAAAGTCTTTCTCAAAGAATGTTCTTTATTGATGACCACAAATGGAAATTTTACCCAAAGTATGCAGGAAAATGGGAATGGTTATTTTCCAGTCAGTTAAATTTACTACACATCTTCCAACTATGTCTTTTCTTGAATGCCTTAGGCCATAATCACTGCATTCTTAAAACGATGTCTCTTTTAATGTCGCTGCACCCCACCTTCTTCACTTGGCCACCAAGTGGGAAGAAGGGAGAAGGTCCTAAGGGTGGTGCCAGATAAGCAGTTCCATTCCAGTGCAGGGAATGTCCTTGACCAGCCCAAGAGAGCACAGATTCACAACACTGATCTGAAGCCAGAAAGGGACAGCAATCTGTAAGGCCCCTCAAAAGCCATCAGAGAACTGGTAGTAGACACACCACCCCAGAGGACAGCCTGATCCGTGGCACACAGTGGAGACCACCCTGGGCCCAGTGCAGCGGCACACCAAGGAAAGGACCTGCTGCTGCCACCACCTCGCCGGCTCCGGGGCTGCAGGTGGGAGCTGGTACTTCCAGCTAGAACACACCGGCATGCCATGCTGTGGGAAGAGGGTCGAAGAGTGTAGGGATGTGGGGAAGGGAAGAAACGGGTCCCCGCAGTCTGGTCTGGCTCAGGGCACCCCATGCCAATGAGCCGCAGACAATTTCCCAGAAGGAGCTCAAAATATCAGGCTCCCTGATGGCGCGCAGTACTGAATCGCATATTAAATTATGATTCTAGCTCTGCCAGTAATAACTTGGATGAATTTTGCTTTTTGCATTATCTTCCCCATGAAATATAAACCTGTCTCACAGGACAGCATAGGATCTATTAAATCATCATTGGACTAAAGATGCTTATTTTGTAGGCAGCTTTTCCAAATTCAAGTTATTTCAACATGAAAGAATGATGGCAGGCATAAACTTATCAATAATAGGTCACCTATTATCGACTTATGAAATTTGTGCAATCAGTAAAACACCACGTAGATCCAGAGATTGATTGATTGTGCTTTCACATTTGCTTTCTCACATTTGAAATGCTAGCATATGTCTACATTATGAAATAATTTATAGTAAATAGTTCTGTTGATGCCACTAACTGGCAACTACAGAAGAAAAATATATTTAAATGTTTATTTGCAGCTTAAGGTAAAATATCCACAAATGCCTATGAAGTTTATATTCAGCTCTTTCTGCACTTTAGCACACTGTAAAATATTAGAGCACATGGTATTTTATTCATAAAATATTATATTATAGATATATTTGTTTTCCAGGAGCAACAGTTTTGCCCAAGGCAGAGTGTCAGCATATATAGAATCAGGATGCTTGTGTTAGAAATGACCTAGAGGTCTTAATCCAGGGAGTCTCATTCAACAGGCTTGTGGGCTCATAAGCTCCTGAAATGTATTGGCTTGTATAATAGCTTCCTATTGCCACTGTAACAAATTACCACAAATTTAGTGGTTTAAAACACTGCAAATGTATTATTTTATAGTTCTGTAACTAAAAGAACAGTATGTAGTTACTACTTTTCTGGCACAGGTCAGACACAGCTCTGAGCAGGCTAAAAGCAAAGTGTCAGCAGAGCTGTGTTCCTTCTGGAGGCTCTTGGAGAGAGTCCATTTCCTGTTTTTTTCCGGTTTCTAGGGACTGCCCACATTCTTTAGCTCATGACCCCCTTATCTTCAAAGCCAGCAATGGCTGATTGAGTCTTTCTCAAGCTGTGTAACTCCGACATTTTTTGACACTCCTTTTCTGTTGTCACTTTGCCTTCTCTCTGACTCGGATTCCTCCTACATTCCTTTTATAAGCACCCTTGTGATTACATTGGGCCACCTAGAGAATCCAGGATTATATCTTCACATCTCAAAATCCTTACCTTGATCTATCTGCAAAGTCTTTTTTGCCATATTGAGTCATATTCACAGGTTCCAGGGATAAGCATATGGACATCCTCAGGGAGCCATTATTTAGCCTACCACAGTATTGAGAACTCTGAGGTATGTGAGCTGGTGTCTATGTGTATGTACTGGATATGTCCTCAAAACAGCTTCCCCAGAATCGCTCATCAAAGGGGTCTGTGATTCAAAATGGTTTAATCAACCACCTTTGCAATTTAACCACCCTCTCCTTTCTCGTGGAGGGGAAAATTGAAGTCCCAGAGAGGCTGGCTTGTGCAAGACAACATAAATGATAGGAGATGGTGTTTTCCTGATCCCTGTTTTGACACTTCATAACTATGGCCTACTGAAAATAAATGGACAGATTACAGTAGTGCCATGCCCATGCCATGCATGAGAAAGAGAACACCTGATACTCCAGAGCAGGTTTGTGGTTAGTCTGCGGCTAATAGAATCAGTGCCACTGGCTGTTGGGGAGATCAGGTCCAATGTTATGCCCCAATGAGAGTGGACAGGTCACTTTGCTAAGAAGCATAGTGCCTTGAAAGTGGGCCCTGATGTATGCAGGTATGATTTAGGTGGAAAGAGAGCGACTTACGTGATATGGCAACACACGGTCAGAGCCCAGGATGTTTCAGTTATTCATCGACAGAAGTATTAGGGATATCCTCCTAACACCTACAAGGCCTTGGAAGATTGATAACGTACCTCATTGCTGTATTCCAGCACAGTGCTATAGAGTGCAGGATCCAGGGGTGGATTCTGGCTTCAACCCTTACGTGACCCTTGGCACATTGCTTGATTTCTCTGTATCTCAATTACTTCTCTGTATCTCAGTTACTCAATGAATTAATAAAGAATTAATGTTATTTAATATCATTTCAGCAAGTTACTTTCTAACGGGTGACTATATGTCACGTGTCCAAAGGTGTAACTAGGATAATTTGTTAAAAGTTACTGGCATACAGGGAGCACTACTTATTTTTGCTACTACTATCACCACAGATGGGTGCAGACACCTGTTTTGACCACGGGGTGGCAGCAGAGGAAACCATACTTGAAATCCGTGCGTTTTGTTTTGTTCCTGAAGTTCTGGTATACTGAAATTACAGAAGCTTAATCATACTTGGTTGTTACTGCAGAAAAATAATCAGGTCAGGAATAATACAGTTTGCCTCTCTGGAAATACCATTTATTGCTCTTCGGTCCAGACGTCACATTTATGGATTTACGCCCCCCAGCTCAAGAAGCCAGTTGCGTAGCAGTCTACGCTCTTCAGCCTGCCAGTATCTGTTCTTTATTGACTGGTACTAAATTTCTGTAGACTCTATTTAGAAGTTAAAGTTGTATCTCCACACCTTATGTTTTCAAGACAGCAAGTATCTACCTAGTCTTGCATTCAGAAGGCCTTTGGTTGGCCATGATACTTCAAACTTTTATAGGATTAATGTGATGTCCCTTTGTGATACAAACCAAATGCAAGAAAACAACTAGCAAAATCTCACTGTTGTTTATTACAATCATGCATTAGAATTTCTACAAAAAATGAATGGAAGACTGAGAACAGAGAAAAGAGACACAGAGAAGGACAGCGTATAAATGCGGTTCTACAATTCAGCTTTGGAAAACATAAAGAAAGCTGAGTAAAACACATTTACACAATGGTTTGTATTTGTCTCCTGGGAAGGTGGCAACTTAGGTCATGATGGGACCGTGGAGGAGCTAATGAAATTAAGAAAGGAGCAGGTTTATATATGTCAAGCTCCAGGGTTTGATGTGGTAGCCAAAAGCATTTGGTAGCAAAATATAAAGTAGTATTAGCACATAATTGACTTTAATTATATGTTTTATAATTACATAAATCCATTAAGCATAAAGGGGAGGGAGTACCATGTTCTTAATGAAAAAGTTTCATTTAACTAGCTGTGGAACAAAAAAATGCTATAGACCATAGCCCCCCAAAAAATACTAAAAATTCCATTTATTTGATCTGAGATAGATAATGTACTGTAAGATGAAATCCCAGGGGTGTGTACTACCTTTTAAATGTTCACATAGATGCTATAAATCACTCTGAAGCCATGTAGAAGAGCCAATGAATACTTAGAATCCTTTGCCAGAAAGTTATAGGGGAAGATCATGATTAACTGGCTCAAAATATAAAATTTTTACATCATACACTAAAAGAGTTTGATGTAGAAAGGGCTTCAGAAGCTAGTGGAAATAGTTTCCTGGTATTAGGGTATAAACAACTATTAATCTTCTTTCTGATGATGTAATGCTATAACTTCAAATATTCTTTGATTTTGTTGTTAACCGAAAATCTTATTGAAGAGTCTTTACTGTGGTATAGTTCCTGACAACTAATAAACTAATTCTGAGCATGGTTGAAAGTGTTCATTTAACTAGTATGTTCCAATACAGAGGAATATAAAAAATTATCAGTTATATAGGAACAGAATTTTAGAACTGGAGCAGACCTTAGGGAACAAAATGGATGTGACATTCCATATTTACACAGTTCATTTGTATCAGTGTGGAACTAGAACCCTAGTTGCCTTCCACAACATACTTCTATTTGTATTTTTAACATCCTTCATGTAATGTCATATCAGTACTGAGTGTAGAGTTAGTAGACAAACTGGAATGGCTTTCCTTGATGACTTGAAAAAGGTCAGTACATTAACATTCTTTTAAAAGTGGAATGCCAGTAAATGTTTTCAGAGAAAGCTCAGATTCAGAGTTGGGGACATTTTCCTTCCAAGAGAAGCAACGTGGGTCTACTACCATTTCAGAAAGATGTATGCATGTTGACCTGTATATATATATAAACATAAACATAAAAATCGTACTTGATGTAAAAGAGACCTTAAGCAGTTATTTAGTTCAGTTATTTTCTTCCAAGAGGTAAAATATTATCATCCCTTTTATTGTATAGATGAAAAAAATCCAGGGTCCAGAGAGATGGACTGATTTGTCCAAGGTCAAATGACAGATGAGTAATGGTGAGGGCAGGACAGTTCTCTTGTCCCAGCAAAGAGCTACAATATGCAGTCTCTTATTGAAGGACAAAACAAAACCCGAAAACATTTTGATTTCTTAAAAATTCATTTTCTGCTTCTTCCTATTAAGTTCAAGGACCCAGAACTTTATAGAAAATAAAACCTTCCATAATTGTGTAAAAGTAGATTACCAAGTAATTGATTGCATTTTAGATAGTATAGTCAAGTTCCTTGGTCTCCTTGAAAGTGAATCTTGAAAATTGGATTGACTATTGGCAGTTGGTCCACTGTCCAGTAAGCATTGTTTTGACTGAAGAAATAAATAGACAGAATGCCCTCAGACAACTTATTTTTGCTAATGAGCAAGTTGCTTCAGTGAACGTAGCAAAAATCAGGCACGAGTCACTATATATCACAGAAATAATCTAGATAAATTAGAAAATTGTCCAGATACTGTAGGCTGCATTTAGTAAAGCCAGGCAGAGCAACACCAAGCAGGAATTATCCTCTTTTGTAGTTACAGATAATGGATATACAAGTACAGACTGCAGTTTTGGTTTCACAAATGGATTTTGAGTGCAAAGGTGCAATTTGGTAATGAAAAGGTACAAATGGTATCTCTGGAGTAGAGCACAGTGGAGAAGCTTTCTAGAAGAAACTTTATATGTAGTGGCCATAAAAATGCTCCTAGTATGGAGGTGCTACAAATAACATGATACTAATAATGATACAATAATATATCATTGTCCCCAGGTTATAGTACTATAACTCAAGAGCTTCCTGCATGGGCTTCTCCCTCACATGTTACTGGATTAGAAAGAGGTTTCTGTCCTGCTTCCCAAAAGGTCAGATATTTAGGTCTGAAGAAAGAGGGGGAGGCTGTGAAAAGTTCTGGATATTATATAAAGGTATAAACTGATAAAACCAGAAAATAGAGGCAGGGAAAATAGTGAATAGAAGACATGGAATGCAAAAGAGAAAGAGAGAAAGTAACATTTATTAGCATCTATTTTTATGAAAGACACTGTGCTAAACACTTTGTATTATCATGTTTAATTCTCATAATAGCTCTAGGAGGTAGCTACAATGTGCAGATGACAAAATGGCACTCAGAAATATTAATTTTCACACAGCTACTAAGTAACAGAACTAAGATGCAAATTTCCATGTGACTTCACATTCCACTCTAGGCATTACCAGACCATTGGCAAAATTTCAAAATGAGAGATTAGCACAATTATCTAATAAATTGATTTTAGAAATAATATTTGAGATGGACTTACATAAACAAATATCAGAGAGAAAGAAAAAGATGAAGAGATTACGTTGAAATGGCCTGATCATAAAAGCCAAGTATCTGCTAAGCAACCTGACTCATGAAAGGTGCTGTAATCAAGGTTTTAATTCAATACCTCTTGATCTGTCTTCCTCGTTATCCTCATCCACCCTATTTCCAAGGAAGCTATAGTGACCTTGCAAGTCATCACCCATGCATAAAAGAGTGGGTACTGAAATATCTTTCCAGTCCTGACAAGAAGGAATGCGGATGTGTTTGATGTCTTCACTCCCGGGAATGAAGCCAAATAGCTTCTTTATGCGATGCATGATGAGGAGCCGAGAGTGCTGCTCTGCTGCTTGTTCAAAGAGTTCTCTCTCATTCTGGAGGTGGCTGGTCCAGTAGCAATGTTGCAGAGAGGTGAGGGGAGAGCAGCACTTTGCCACACAGCAGGAGACTAAGGCAGCGATGGTTGCCAAGGTGATCAAAATCCAACCCAGCATCTTCACATCATTATTAAAAAGAAAAACAGGAAGTATCAATACATCAAATATTCAAGCAACAGTCATGGGAGGGGGTATTCCTACAAACCTAAGAACTAAAATATGGACATAAAATTTGCTTTTCCCATCTTTAGTATATCAACAACGTGCTAATGATATGATTTGGAAACAGGTCTGATGGAGGGCATAGGCCCAGCCATTTCAACTTCGTTTTTGAGTTACAAAGAAATTTGACCAGTTAACTTGGAATGGATTCTAAGTACTGTCCTTGAAGTGACAGATGCTATAACCCACCAATTAACCTTACATATGATACATACCTTTCTTTGCTTTTAGTTCAACCTTACTTCTCAACTATCAGTTACAGGCCTATGCATTCTTTGGGTGCTTAATAAGTATTTGATAATGATGGTGATGAAAATGATATGATACATAATAATAGTAACCTTCTAAGGCATCTTCAATGATGTACCAACAGGTGTTCATTGATATTTCTTCCTGAATTGCACTTTCCTCTTATCTTTTGCAGCTAAAAAGCAAGTCAGTGAAGAGAATTATGTTTCTAAATGTATTATAAATAGCATAGTTGGCTGGGTGTGGTGGCTCATACTTGTAATCTCAGTACTTTGGGAGGTCAGGCAGGCGGATCATTTGAGGCCAGGAGTTTGAGAATAGCCTGGCCAACATGGTGAAACCCTATCTCTACTAAAAATACAAAAATTAGTCGGGCATGGTGGCACATGCCTGTAATTCTAGCTACTTGGGAGGCTGAGGCACGAGAACTTCTTGAACCCAGAAGGCAGAAGTTGTGCTGAACCGAGATCATGCCATAATAATGCTCAGGTGACAGAGAGAGACTCCATCTCAAAAAAAAAAAAAAGATTAAAAATAAATAAATAGCATAGTCACTGTGCCATGTAGTAACATATTGTTTTCCTTTTCATTTCCCTTGTCCTCAAATAATCATTTGCTGACCAGTTTCATTATGTGTCTTTGAAACATACTTTAAAAGGAAAATGAACTAGTTTTTGAGACTATTTAGTGTCGGCTTTTAAAGATTGACTCAAATGGCTGTTTTCTATTCTTAGAATCCTTTTTTTCTTTTCATTTTACTGTTTTCAATATTTTGCACTTCTTATGTAAAGTGAGAGAGGTAAGTTCCACATATTTAGAGACACTAGCAGTATGCAGCCACAGTTTGGGTAGTGAAGGCCTCTTCTGCATCTTGTGATTTACCAACAGGCCTGAAGTTTCCAGTGTGTGCACAGTGGGATAGTTGTACTCTACAGAGGCTAAAACCTACAAAGTGGTATTTATTACCATTTAACTAAACAGAGGCCAGCATGGCAGAGGAAAAGCCATCCCAGATGCCCATTAACCTATAAACAATCATTTACTGAGCTCCAGGTTGACCTTCCCCCATGTGTAATACATGTGCTTGGTTATGGGGAACTCAGATGTGAATAATTAAAGATGCATTCATTTTCTCTATAATTTTTAAGCCTAAAAAAGGAGACAAATGAGCAATCCAAGAAATATGGTACAATGGGATAGTTTTTGATATGAGTAATCAGAGCACCCGAGGAAGCACAATGGAATTAACTCACTTAAGGGAAAGGAGTATCAGGGAATACTTTCCAGAGGAGATAATGCAAAAGCCTAAATTATTAAAAAGAAGTTCACCAAATGCAAGAAGGTAAAGAGAGTTCTAAGAAGGTAAAGAAAAATAGCATGAATAGTTGGCAGAACCTCAAGACATTTGGACACACATGCTCATAGGAGTCATGTAAAAGTGGTCAAGGGCCACATGTTGAAGCCTTGCATGTTATGCCAAGAAAGTGGGTTTGTTCTTAGGCTAGTAGAAAATCACTGAAGGGCTTTATATGCAGTAGGGAAGGGATCTCATCATTCAAATTGCACTTAGAAATATATTTTTGGCATATATCTAGAAGGTAGATTGACATGGAGTGAAGTTAATGTCAGGAAGATATTTTAGAATAGGGCATGGGCAAAGAAGAGATTTGAATTCAAGGTGATTTTGTGGTCAGTTCACAAAAATCTAACAGAAAAATAATCTATATTCTTGAAATGTGATTGAGACAGTCACAGAAGATGGCCTAGTGAAATGGAAATAGCATGATCTCGGGATATCTTGATCCAGTTTATTAGCCCTGAATTATACAAGTTACATAAACTTTTTGAGCTTTGATTTACTTACCTGTAAAATGGGGTAGTAATATCAGTCTCTCAATATTATCAGGACTAGAATTAAGATATGAAATATTTATACAGTATGTGATAAGTACATCAATAAATGTAAGCTTCGTTGTCACAAAACCAAATAATCTACTGGCAATGGTACTCAGAACTGTAAAACTGTCTTTTCACAGAAATCTGTGTATGCGTTTAATAACACATTTTGTTTTGACTTTAAGAAAATCTTACCAATGTGTGTTTCATTTTAGCTTTTCTTAAGCAAGAAAATTATTTTAAGTTATAATTTTTCTATTGATTTTTTGAATGTTCACATATTTTTACACAGCTCCTCTGAGCATTAGGGCTAGTATTAAAAAAGTTAAGACAGAGCATATCTAATGGTATTTCTAACTTTTTAAAAACTGGGCCATATTGCAATAACTTGATATTCTGTGTCTTGATAGTAGCTTTTCCCAACTAAATAACTTTAGCATTTCTGAAATGTAATAACTCTAAGGTTACCAGTCAAAAAATATGCATGCCTTTGCAATAAGTAGTTTTAAAAAGCCATGTTTTTACTATATGACGTTGATTTCAAAATGTGTTTCTTCCTCAGATCCCTTGGAGAAATTGATGACAGCAGTGTCGCTCTTTCTACTGACAAAATGCACAATAGCACTTTTAAAATTCAACCTATAAATGTAGTAGGGTTCAGGCTTTCTTCCCACCCCACCTCACTTTCTGACATAAACCTATCCATAGACACCAAATTTAGAATCATAACTGGAGTTATTTTTCATCATAATTAAGCTTCTTATAATTTTAGATGAGATAGTAATATATAAGAATGCATATTTAAGAATATATATGTACAGAAAATGGGATTTACTAATATAACAATAATAATATTCATAATAATATCTAAAATCTATTGTTCTTAATATAGATTCTAGAAATCATATTAAACACTCCAGATATATTGGTAATTTATTCCCCACAGCAGCCCCATGTGGTAGGTGCCATTAATATCCCCATTTTACTCAAGGCTTTGCACGTTAATAAGTGGCAAAGCAAGACTAAAACTCAGTTCTGCTGACTCCAAAGCCCAACATCCTAACTATATATATTTGCTCAGTAGAACTCACTTTGATGAACAGCATCTAGTATTGTGTTCTATAATCAGAGAATATGAGAAGCAGTAGGAATCTGAAATGTTTCCATTGACTGTAGTTCTATAGGATAACATAGCAGAGGGAAAAAAATTCTAAAAACTTACCTGTGACTGGTATCTGTGCAGAAGAGCTATTTCATCTCTTACTAGGATCACGTCAGAAGGAGCTGATCTGCAACATGGAAACCCAGCTAGGATCTCTTCTCGTTTGCTGGCACTGACATTATCAAACATTGGGTAATGGTCCACAGATGCAAATTCACTTGCTGCACATTCATAGTACGTGCCTGTCAGCAGGGTCACCGCCAGCCAAGTTAAAGGAGCAATAACTGCCCTCCCAGTGATGCTGAAGAACCTAAGGCAAGCCAGCTTGCACTCTAGGGGGCTGATTCTCCTGTATGGAGGGGCACAGCTGCAGCAGTATTCACCGGTAATTGTCCATATTTGGCTTCTCAGAGCAAAGCCAGCAACGAGAAGGATCAAGGCAGGAATGACAAGAAAAGCAGAACCATAATAGAAATTTTTTCCAACCTGACAAGGACAGCTGAATGTAGAAGAGGAGAACAGTTGTTGCCCACCAATAGTCAAGGCTGCAATTAAAGAATTGATAAATATTCCATTTCTCTGCAGAGAAGACACAATATTGTTGAGAGTTGGGCACATCTTGGGAAGCTCTTACACAAATCAGCTTGTGGCCCTTTCTGATCATTAGACTCCACCAGCTATAACCATTTTATGGGATCTTACTGGTTTAACTGGTTGTGTCAAGTGATCCAACATCCTTACATGTTTAAAGGATTCTAGCATCTTTCCTTGTGTACTTTGAAAACCCTGAGCTCAGATTGATTACAGCTGAAAGAAATTGAGGGAGAGCTCCTTTAGGTATGAGTGAAGCGGGGAATTTCTTTTTTTTAACTATAATAAAAGGAGGGTGGCTTGCTTAGAAAGCAGACTGCCTCCATCTTTCTATGTGCTGCTTTGTATGACACAAAATGCTGAGCACCAGCAAATAGAGCATTGAAAGCAAAACAGAGACATTCTTAACCTTGTACTAGACTAGAATCTCGTCACCATAAAATTATAATAAAATGATAATGGAAATTATTAAATACTAGAGCAATCCAAAATTTAGGGCTGACTGGAATGTTCCTAAGGGTTCTGCTAGAAGAGCTCAAAAGATTTCCCAAAGGAAAGAACAAGGCTAGATGCCCCTAAAGCCAAATCACAACAAAGTATTCTAACTTTGCATAAAAATTTTAAATCTGCTTGCATTGACAGAATATTGCTATATGCTGCTTAAAAATTTAAGTTGCAGGTTTGTTTATATGTATCTTTTTGTTATATGAAAATGCGATATTTGTTTTGTTGTTGTTGTTTTTGAGACGGAGTCTCGCTCTGTCGCCCAGCTGGAGTGCAGTGGCGCGATCTCGGCTCACTGCAAGCTCCGCCTCCCGGGTTCACGCCATTCTCCTGCCTCAGCCTCGTGAGTAGCTGGGACTACAGGCACCCGCCACCACGCCCGGCTAATTTTTTGTATTTTTAGTAGAGACGGGGTTTCACCGTGTAAGCCAGGATGGTCTCGATATCCTGACCTCGTGATCCGCCCGCCTCGGCCTCCCAAAATGCTGGGATTACAGGTGTGAGACACCTCGCCCGGCCGATATTTGGTTTTTAATAAAGTTATATATCTATAAACAAAAAGTAAGATGTTTTCTGTGTGTATTTAACCAGTAAATATTTATTATAGAATTTCTATATAAAGGGCACTGAACTAGGCTTGACTGGGTTTATAAAAAGTGAATATGATACACATTTTCTCTTCTCAAATAAACTTTTAACTGGACATGGTTAAATACATAATTAGTGAAAGGAAATGTAGTACTGAGAAATTCACCCAAAATGCAGTACAGACAAAGAAATAAAATAATTATTTTTGAAAACAGTTAAGCAACTACACAATCTGTCTAGTAGGAGTTCTGGAAGAAAAAAGGAAGGAATAGACAGGCAATATTTGAAGAAGAAATAACTGAGAACTTTGCAGAATCAAAGAAAAGTTCTTATATCTGAAGAATGTTGGTAATTCTGAGCAATATAAAGAAAAATAAACGCACAACTAAACACAGAATAAAACTGCAGAATGTGAAAAAATAGATATTCTTTAAAACTACCAGAAGGAAAAAAACAGATAATCTACAAAAGAATGGCAATGACTGACAGCAGACTTCTCATCAATAACAATAAAGACCAGAAGATATTATCTTCAGAGTGCTTAGTACCAGCCAAACTATCATTCAAGATAGAGCAAAATAAAGACACATCAAGGCTAAGGGAATTTACCATGCACAGAACCTCATTAGGAGGATTACTAAAGGATATATTACAGCAAAAAGGAAAATGAGCCCCAGGGAAAGACACAGGAGCAAAAAATAATGATGGGCACAAGTATAATCTTTTAAAAGTCCATTCAATTCAGAAATAACTAATTTTTATTTCAAAATATACAACTAAAACTATATATTATTATAATAAGATGTCACTACATATCTACTAAAATGTCTAAAATAAAGACTAGCCATACCAAATGTTGGCAAGGAGGCAGAGCAACTGAAATTCCCATACACTGATGGTGGGAATGTGAAATGGAGTAACCACTTTGGAAAATTGTTATTTTATTTAAAAGGTAGCCATACATCTGCCATATAACATAAGCATGTGTCTCCTAGTTACTTACACAAGAGAAATGAAAGCACATGTCCACATGAAAACTTGCACATGAATGTCCATAGCAACCCTATTTAGAATAGCCAAAAGCTGGAAACAACCCAAATGTTCATCAACAAAGGAATGAATCAACAAAGTATTATACATTCGTACAATGGAATACTACTCAGCAAAAAAAAGGATAAAACAATTGAAGTAATGGCAAAAACCACAATTACATTTGCACCAACCTAATATATATTAATACAATAACTTGAATGAATTCAGAAATAATTTTCTGGATGAAATAATTCAGGAAAAGGAGTACATAATGTATGATTCTTTTAATGTAAAATTCTAGGAAATGTAAATTAATCTATACCGACAGAAAACAGACCAGTGCTTGCCTAGGAAGTCTGGAAGTAGGGATAAGAAGAGAGGGATTACAAAGGAATACGAGAAATATCCCTTTGTAATTCTGGGGTTATATCAACTTGTGCCATGGAATTTTAATTTAGAGAGGTGACTGAGTGACAACACAAAGAGGCCAATGCCATTTAAATAATTTATTGCCACATAAGGTCACAGGGGTGCATCAGGTTTGGTCAGGGGACAGAAGGAGGCAGGGAAAGCCTAACTAGAGCCTTTATTGCGTACTCTGTGGAAAAGGCAAGGCAGGGCAGGGAAAACACTTAGGGTTGGCTAGCTTAAACAATTCTGATTGGCCTTGGGGCACAGAGGTTAGCCCTATGTGCCCGCGACCTGGCCATAGTTTATTTAGGGGAGGGTAAATATTGGCTTGGTGTATGAGAATTAGATAAGGAAGTGGTTCAGAGTATGGTCTCTGATCACAGGTGAGATGTAAGCAACTTGGCCATTATTTGACCTAGTAATTAATGGATGCCAAATAGACAAGTACAGAATCTGAGAAAATACAACTAGGACACGGATGATGGAAATGTTAATTATATTGATTTATTTGGTGGCTTCAGGCGTATAAGTGTAATCACTAAAAGAATAGAAATCCAACGCATAGATCATTCAAAAAAGAGGAAATACAAAGAGAATATTGACAGGAAAGGAGAGAGTAAACAAGGGAAAGAGGATGGTAAAGAGAAAACAGAAAATAATGGTAGAATTGGGACTAAATACATCAATAATCACAACAAAAAATTTTTTTCAACAACTAACAATTACTGACACTAGGCACTGCTCTAAGAACTTTATGTTATTTAGTTCCTACAATAACCCTATGATGAGATACTAATATTATCCTCAATGTTTTTGTAGATGAGAGGACTAAGGTGTGGAGAGATTACCCAGGAAAATTACCCTGGCACTTCTGCCCATCACACACAGATGAGCGGAAGTGCCAGGACTGGGACTCAGGTGGTCTAACACATGCTTTTAACCACTATTCCAGAGCTAGATTAAACTTACCTACAAAGTCACTGAAAAATAGAGTCATGCTGCTTACGAGTGACACTCTCAAAACTATACCACACACAATGCTTGAAAATAAAGGTACTGAAATATATATCAATGGGAACAATAATATTAATAGAAGGCAAAACTTAACTAAAAAGTGTCACAAGGAATAATTTTGGCAATCGTCAACTTGTAGTCTGTGATTGTATAACTTTGAAATATATAAAGCAATAACTGATCAAATTATAAAGAAAAATTTTTATAATTATGGATGTGTGTGTGTGTGTGTGTGTGTGTGTGTGTGTGTGTATAATTTAAGATGGAGTTTCGCTCTTGTCGTCCAGTCTGGAGTGCAATGGCATGATCTCGGCTCACTGCAACCTCTGCCTGCCGGGTTGAAGCGATTCTCCTGCCTCAGCCTCCCGAGTAGCTGGGATTACAGGCATGCACCACCATGCCCAGCTAAATTTTGTATTTTTAGTAGATACAGGGTTTCACCATGTTAGCCATGCTGGTCTCAAACTTCTGACCTCAGGTGATCCATCTACCTCGGCCTCCCAAAGTGCCGGGATTACAGGCCTGAGCCACCAGGTCTGGCTGGAGAGATATTTTTAATATACTTTTATCAGAAATGAATCAATCAAATAAATATCAGAAAATATATAAAATATACTAAGAACAAACTTAGCAAGTTTTGTCTGAGAGTTTTATATATATAAATAACATATAATGTATTTACATTTCAAAACAGCTAGAAAAGAGGTCTTGAAATGTTCTCAGCACATACAAATCATAAATACTCAAGATGATGGATACCCTAAATGCCCTAACTTGATCATTGTATATTCTATCCATGTACCTCATAAATATCATGTATCAACACAAAAATTTAAAAAAGCAAAGCCTGAAGTGTATATAGTGACATGTTCAGTAAAGCTTAATAGTAAATGCCACATCTTTCCTTAGGCTTATACTTTTATTTATTTATTTTTTTACATATATGTACATTTTGAGACGGAGTCTCACTCTGTCACCCACGATGGAGTGCAGTGGCACCATCTCGGCTACTGCAACCTCCACCTCCCAGGTTCAAGCGATTCTCTTGCCTCAGCCTCCCAAGCAGCTAGGATTACAGATGCCCTCCACCACACCTGGCTATTTTTTTTGTATTTTTAGTAGAGATGGGGTTTCGCCATGTTGGCCAGGGTGGTCTCGAACTCCTGACCTCAGGTGATCCACCGACCTCGGTCTCCCAAAGTGTTGGGATTACAGACGTGAACCACCATGCCCGGCCTTCTTATGTTTAAAATTTTATATTTAAAAATGAACTTAATAAAAGTACAGATGGTCCCCACCTTACAATTGTGTGAAGGCAATACACATCCAGGAGAAACCCTACATCAAACATGCACACAACCATTCTGTTTTTTATTGTCAGTGCAGTATTCAATAAATTACATGAGATATTCAATACTTTATTATGAAATCGGCTTTCTGTTAGATGATTTTGCTTAACTGTAGGCTAATGTAAGTGTTCTGAGCATGTTAAGGTAGGCTAGCTTAAGCTATGCTGCTCGGTACATGAGGTATATTAAATGCATTCTGACTTCTGAATGGTTTGTCGGGATATAACCCTATCATAAGTTGAGGAGCATCTGTATACGGGGAGTGAGGAAATTAGGAAGGAAATTGTAGACCATTCTTTCAGGGAAGTATGTAGTAAAGGATGGAGCATAGATTGATTAGAAAACATTACTGGATTGTAAAATTCTTGCTGTAAAGGAGTTTGTAGATGATAAATTCCCAAGTTTTACTATTGCTTACTGTTGAAAGAACTAATCACTTCATCTGCAGTGCCAATGTGTAACTTGTTAATGACTGTGAATGATTACATTTATGAGTAATCAATTTTCTTAGTTCTTTTGTGATGCTATACTTCAGACTAGTATAAACACCAGAAATTTATTTTTTACAGTTCTGGAGGTTGGGAAGTACAAGATCAAGGTGCTGGCATTGTTTTCTGGCAAGGGCTCTTCTCTGCTTCCAAGATGGCACCTTGTTGCTATATCCTCACATAGCAGAAGAGCAAAAAAAGTCTAAGCTATTTCCTTCCAGCCCTTTTATAAGGTGCTAATTCATTCATAAGGGCAGAGCCTTCATGACCTAATCACTTCCCCAAAGGCCCCAACTCTTAAAACTACCACAATGGGCATTAAGTTTAAACACATAAATTTTAGGGACATTCAGACCTTTGCCTTCTCTGATAGTTTGCGGGTGATCATACAACCGACAGATCAGCGGATGTCATCCTCTATTAGCACCTTCCCAAGTGTCTACTCTGCTGCCCGTGTATTCCCAAAGGACCAGCATAGGGGCATAGCTCAATTCACCATTTACTTGGGTTGGTTGACTGCAGTGCAGTTTTACCAGACTGAAGAATGTGTCTTTCTCCTAACCCCAGTTCCAAATTTAGTCCTAACAAGCCTAAAGAACTCTTAGTAAAACAGGAAAAACTTTGCTTACGCATTATCTTGGAATAATTCTTTCCTAGTTGGCTGCCAGGGCAGACATTATAGATCATGTACCTGCTTGAAACATCATCTCTGTGCTTTCTTCTATTTAAGGGAGGAGTACATTTACATTAAAAAAGGAGTCTGGGGAACACAGGGCTCACTTGCATCCTAAGAGCTGCTGAAGACTAGTAGGTTTCATAGACTGAAAACCAGCAAACCAGTGTCCCCTGTGATGGTGAGTCCAGCTGTGGTCGTACAGGTTGTGCTTTGTACAGTAGCACCTGGCAGGGGCTCTGCTCCTTCCTTAAGCTCATGTCTTGACTGGAAGGTCAATGGAGCAGAGGGGAGCCATGTCAGTCTGAAGTAAAAGCCGGCTTTTTCTAATACATCCAATGACATCCTGAATTCTCCCGATGGCCCTAATGTGACCATACCACAGCCATTAGAGTTTGGTGAAATTGATTCCAGTACTGCCATCACCTCGCAGCAAGCACACAGGCCCTTTCTAGGTTATTCTCTGGGGTATCTTACTCAGAACTAGGATTGCCCACAAATTGACCCAGCAACATGCTGTCCCTGCACCTTAGTAAGCTTTTTGAGTCTGCCTCTAAAATAGTTTGCTCTAACATAATTAGAGTTGTGTGCGGTACAAAATAAATTTGATTTGGAATCACCAAATTTAGCCCAAATCCCTTCTTGTTGCCAACATCCAGATAACCTTGAATACATTTCTCAACCTCTCTACTTTTAGATTCTTATCCTGTAACATGGCCATGATTACAGTACTATTTCACAGATTGTATCTGAATTAAAATGAGATGAAGAGAACGAAAACCATGTTGTAAACTGTAAATTTGATATACATATAAGTAGTTATTATTTGCTACTGAAAAACTCTCCACCCCATACCCCGCAACGAAGTGAAATTAATTTTCCTGAGATCATAGTGTCATAGAACATATGCAGTGATGGAAATGCCTTAGGTATTGTAGAATTCCATTCAATTTATCCAACCACAAGAATAACCTATAGTAACTAGTTATTATATGGTGCATTTTAATGTGTTTTACGGCACACCTCATCTCTTTGGTTCTCACAATTATTCTATGAGGTGAGTGATATTGTTGCCATTTTGCAAGTGTGGAAACTGAGCCATAGAGCAATAAAATGGCTTGCCCAACACCACACAGCCAGTAAATGGTAGGGCTGCAACAGCCTGATCCTTCCAAATCCTCCTAGGTTCTTTCAACTACACCACACTTTTCGTCAAAGTATTCTTGAGTCTGTCACTTTATAGCAAGAATTTGCCAGAACAAATAGGACTAATGGACTCAAACTAAAAGTAGAAGAAAATTACTTTCCTAAACTGAGTTTTCCACTTCCATTTCTGGAAAGATTTTGATCCTACTCTGCACCCTGCAGTTGTCAAGGTGAAAGGATTTTTTTATTTGAACTTTAAGTATTTCTGCATAAATAAAGAGAGACTTCAATAGCTTACGTCTCAGGAACTCTCAAAAGAAAGCTAAGGGCTTACTTTCTCTATCAGAATCATTATACATTATGATACTGTAGAGCGCCCATTTTGAACAACAGTTTTGTAAGAAAATATTGCCCATTCTATCACTCCTTAATGTTGTTGATTGCTGCTAATGAAAAGCAAAAAAGTTACCAGATATATTTGAATACTGTAATCACACAAGATAGGGATCTGTGGTTTGGGGGACAGTGTGATAACCATTGGTGTAGTTGAGGGATCAGGTTTTAACTCAGGATTTATTACCTACAGATTGCTGATCTTGTCTCTCTAATTCTTACAACAATCAATCCAAGACTGAATAATGCTAACATTTAGATCTATCTTGGATTGCGAAGATTTCTGTTTGTGATTTTAAAACAATGTCTTGGCCTGAGAACAAAACACCACTCTTGAACTCCCTTGGGCTAAAGAATTTTTTGAGTCTCAGTGCTTCAGGTCTGACTTCACATTATCAGCTTTTATGGCTCTAGATTACAATTCATCCTTACAAATGAAGCAGTTATTTGATCCATGACAAGTTACGTGGCTATAAGACAATCCTGTTGTTCATGTTTTTTTTCCCTCTTGAGCTCAGCAAAGAGCAAAAGCAGCAGAGTGCAGAAGCAGCACTCCTGTCTCAAAGCGAGGAAGAGCTTACGAAAACAAAACAAAAAGACATGGACTGATACACCTCTAAGAAACAGGCAAAAGAAGAGAAATTGAAGATCATATTCTTCATCTATCAAGCACTATGTCTCGCCCTGCACACCGAAGACCAGAATACCATAAAATAGTAAGATCTTTCTACAAAGAGATTTTTTCTACTTCAGAGAAAATGTTTTCTTGAGTGATTTCTGATTGATTTTAAAAATTTATGCTATAAGAATTTTTGGTGGAGGAAAGACAGTGTTCAGCGAAGTGAATCATATATGACACATCTAGGAATAATTATGATTATCTCCTACATAAAGAATAATCAATTCTTTATACACACTTTAAGGTCTTCTTTTCTGACTAATTATATCAATATGAGTGTCAATTTTTTTGCCTCTGACAGAAAATATGAAAATATTAGCAATTTTTTCTATTTCATACTTCAGGAAATGGGAACTTACATATATATGTATGTGTATATATATGTATATATGTGTATATATGTATATATATGTATATATGTGTATATATGTATATATGTATATATATGTGTATATATGTATGTATATATATGTGTATATATGTATATATGTATGTATATATATGTGTATATATATAGTTGATTATGTGTAAAACTGAATCGAAATAGGTCATCAAAAAAGGATTGCCTTTAAAAATGTTTCCTAGTCTTATTGTAGCTTGGTATATAATATCATCCTTTCTATATATTCCAGGTTAAGAGTTATTTATAAACCTTATTTTTTTGCAGATTAGTTTTAAATAATATTCTTTAATACTCTCTTATAGTTTTAGTCACTCAGAAGCTACAGATACAAAAACTCATTGCTAACTTTAAAATTCTGTTAATTATATCAGGAGACTGATGGGCATTTGATATAATTAAGTAATTTCAGACTTGGTGTTTAGAATTGTAGTGACTAACTGGCATACTTCAGTTTGAAATGCCTGCAGATACCTCCTCTGGCAGTCTGGGATCTTGATTTATTTTCCTGTGTGACTCTCAAGTGCTAAAAATATATGGTACATAGTTCATATTATACCGAAATCACTTGATTTTATAAAGCAGTTAAAATGTATTTTTATCCTGATACATTCATAACCTACGGAAATAGTTAATGATGTTCTTTCAGATATTCATATGATTATTTTTATTGTTTTAAAAACGATAAAGATAAACTTATGTTGACCTTTCGTGGCATCTGTGGTATGGATTTGAGACCCAGTTGAACAGATAGTTCAAGGTACAGTCCTTGGCCATGAAGCAGAATACAGAAAGCTGGCCTTTATGGGTACTGAACCAGAAACTCAGCTGGAAATAAAATAGATTTCAATATATAATAGTGCCCACCCGTCAGGGACAGAGAAGAAATTCCACTATTTCAGTTTGGTCTTAATTATAAATGGACACAATGTTGGGGCCATGGCATGTAGGTAGGGTATAATTTTTTCTACTTTTCTCTTCTTCAAATTCTTTTGTTTTACTGCTAGTCACAACAATCTCATCATTCTCTCTCTCTCTCTCTCTCTTCTTCACCTTTGCTTATCTTTATGCTGTAGCATTAGTACATGGCAGCACTTTGTCTTCTGCTGTGGCTCTTACATGTTGAGCAGACCTTTCATTGATAATTTACCAGCATTTCTTGTGATTTATTATTAGATTCTTTGAAAAACCCTAAGCCAAACCTAAATTGTCTTAAGTTTTAGTTTTCATTTATAATTTACTCTAAAAATGGGACATATTTTGGAGATCTATAAGGAAATATCACATTCCCCTTTTTTCTCTAAGTAAAAAGAAAAGAAACTCACAAATTTGCTGCTACATTTGGGTTTATCCTGAAGGTCTCCTTGGCAGATCTGGGGGCCATTAGGGATTGTGCAGATGCCTGAGAAGTCTTATTCAATTCTTGCTTCCAACTGAAAACATGGATGGCATATATTTTAGAAAAACAGAAATTTATGTTAGAAATTAGTATTTTTAAAAAACTGTCCTCCATGAAAATACACTGCAAGTTATCATGTAAGCAAATGCATAGAAAGATGTTCTCATGTTAAGAAATTCATTTTATTTAACAGCTCTCTCTCCCCCACCTCACATCAATGTATCCAAATGTGAATATAATTTGTTTTCAAAAGTGCAGATTGTTGCAATAATAGGAGGAAGGAAAAAATGTACAGATGACTTCTAAGGCTACTTCAAACCAGATTTTGTAAACAAAAGAAATACAGTAGTATACTGTCATAACTTGCCTATAACAAGAAACTACCCCTTTTTCTCCAGAATAAAGATCTCTTTGTCCTTACCTATGGAGCTCTGGTTGCCCAGCTGTGTAAGGATTATGAGAAGGATGAAGATGTGAACCAATATTTAGATAAAATGTAAGTGGAAGTCCTTCATTCTTATTGAATGGCTGTTGTTTCTTACATCACCTGCATTCTTTCTGCCTCTAATGACTTCCTTTGCTTCATTTCACCAGCTGTTCTTCTGTCTCAATTAATCACATCTGAAAGCTGAACATAATTTCTTGCAAGTGCCATTTGGGTTGATAGAATAAGATAATAGGAAGGAATTTTTTCCTACAAATATCAAGTGTGGGATGTTTTCTCTTTAGTTAGAAATCATTTCTTAAGTGACTTAAGAGTCGCTTACAAGCAAAAGATGTGGTAAAATTGAAATTATTTCTATTAACAACATGAGGGAACATCAAATTTTATTCTTTTCAGAAGTCTTTTGTTCTAACACAACTCCTTCCAATATAAATATATGCTTACACAACCACAGACCATCTATTGAAAGATATGCAAGAAACTCATAACGGTAGTTTCCTAAGGGGAAGATGGAGAAAATAGGAATTGTGAATTAAAGGGAGAGTTTATTTTGTTTAAGATAGCATTTTTATTGTTTGAATGTTTTTTAATCATTACTATGCTTTTCTTAAAAAACATATTAGGTAGAAAAACTCACTTCTTCCTTTTTAAATGAGACCCATTCTCTTTGTCTTTATTGTTGGAGATTCCTCCTGCACAAATTCCACCTTTTGATTTTCTCTGAGTAACTGTGTGATCATCAGATGATTGCCAAACAATAAAACATCTGTCAATTGTTTTTGAGCTTTTTAATTATAAACTCTGAAGAGGACTCTAACAGAGGAAAGACTGGAAAATGTGTACTGGTTAGAAGATTTATCTAGGCAGATTGAAGGGGTAATTTAGCCTAACATTTTAGAGATTTCTAAAAGGGTTCATTGTATTTTCAGTTGAAATACAGAAAAAGACAACATAAAGATTGAAAGTCTTTTTAAAAAACTCTCATTTTTCTTCTTTCTGTATGCATATTCTTTTTCTTTTAAAAAAATTCTAATTTATTTTTGTACACATGACTTTTTTTGGAATTTCTACTTAATTAGTCAAGGGCATTCACAAAGAAGAGAACTGCCCAACTGTCCACCTATAGATTTTTCAGTCACTTTGTTAGCTGAACTGTCTGTCTATAGCTGTGAGGAATGTTAAGGTTATTTTACACTAGCTCACACTTAAACATCTGACATAGCATTTCCAGAAATTACTTCATTTTATTTGACTTATGTTAAACTTGCATTGTTTTGTGAAAAAGCTGTGAATAATAAAAAAGCTCACTTATTTGACTAAAAAAATACCTTTGGTTAGCTAATTGAGTACACATTTAACAAATATGAAAGAAATATTAAATAATAAATTTTTGAGAAGCTGCAGAAAGATCTTTCCTTAAGAAAAAAATTCACATTTAGATTTCCTTAATAGCTTCTGCTGAGAGCCTTTTACATTTTTAATTTATAAAATATCTACTTTGCAGAAACATACCCTTTGACCAAAGCAATATGTGTAGATATAGCACAGCTCATAACGTTTTGGCTTCTGACCACTGTTCCCAGTTGCTGAGCTGTGGATATGCAAAGTGAGAATTAGAAAACACTGGAAATATTTTTTAATCCTGATACAACTATTTCTGTAAAGTAGACATTTTGATTGTTAAAAGTCTTTGCAGTGAGAGCTTCTTGGCTGAAATTATAAACCATTTTTCTCCAAAGTCAAGGAAGCTAAACTGAATATTTCTATCCACTCAGAAATATAAATAGGATATCTCACAAGATTCATTGAATTCATAAGCACTCTCACATCAAATCCGTCTCCCTCCAACCACCTAGTCACCAAAGATTTCATCTCTTTTTAGAGCCTCTGGATTAATCATTGCCTCTGAACACTGTGGTGTCTTGTTGGGCATTTTGTGGCTCCACTGGAAATCGTTTCACTTGTCTATGTACATGTGGCTGTGAAATTAAAAGACCAATTTTGATAGAGGTTTGGCAAAAATAGTGTTCCGTTTGATTTCCACCTTGAAGGTCACATTTTCTCAGCTAGATTGCAAGTTCTTATAAGACAGAGATTCTGACCTTTCTTTGTATCCTTCTGGGAAATCTAGTCGTTTTTCAGTTTATCTTGTTGAAAGTGTGTGCTCAGCCAACTTAGCTGCATATTCAGTGTGTGTATAATCACATCTCAATCGAAGGTTTTCAAGATTGTACTTCAGGCACTACTAGAGCTATTTTCTCGGGGTGGAGATAATACAATACCTTCCCCCAATCCCATAGTTTGTTTCCCTGGAATGAAAAATGAGTTTTCTGAACTTGGCTGTTTTTCACTTAGTAAACTTCAGAGTCTGAAGATGCTGAAACTTTCACTGGCAACAAAAATTTTTTCTGCTCCCTTCTTCCCCTCCTTCCAGAGCCCATCCTGGAAATGCCTGCCCTTCTACCCTGATAACAATGCTAAGAGAAGAGCGAGCATCCGGTTATCACACATGTAGCAGACGCTTTAGCTAGGATCTCATTTGATTTCCATCAATAGCTAATGATGAGAAAATTAGCTGCCACTGAGAAACATTAGGCTACAGAAACCAGCCTTCCTTAATTTTAATTTGTCAAGTTTGGGCAAGTCTTGATTCTAGGCAGACTCTTCTGCTTGTAGGAGACCAGTTAATATTTCCTCAGTGTGTTGTTCTCTGCTTTGTGGTCTGTGGGACGAATAAGAAGCCCACAGCCAAAAGCCATTTGACTCGTCATATTTGGTTTGATTTGTGATTCACTTGCACAAGTGCTAAACACACAAATCGCTTCTTAAAAACTGACAGACTTCACTAATTTCTTAGAATTTTCAGACCACACTCTTTCCTTCATCCACAGGGGTTACGGCATTGGAACGCGGCTTGTGGAAGACTTTTTGGCTCGATCCTGCGTGGGAAGATGCCATGGTTATTCAGAAATTATAGACATAATTGCCCAGGTAACTATGTTTTTATCTCTGTCAATATGTTTTGAAAAATCTCTGATTCTTTTTGAGTATGGTGGTTTTCTGCTCAGATTGGACAGGTTCCATCTGCATTCATTGTTAGATGCTGAGAAAGGAGATTCTGATTGAAAAGCATTTTATTTCAGCACAGAGATAAAGCTACTGTGAACTGAAAGATGCATTTAAGCAACTATAGATTTTCCTGACTACAGGAGTGTGTAGAGTATATGTCTCACAGTGGAAAAAGCATTTTCAGAAGGTAAACAGAAGGGCAGTGTAATAAGGCAACCTTAAAACATGCATGCCCCAAACCAGTTTCTTTATGATAATTCTCAGCACATGGAGGGAGATGGTTTTTGGTAGTATCAGAGAATATTGTTTAGTCATTCCCAGAGTATTGTTTTCCCAAGAGAAAAACAGAACTTCCTGTAAATATATTTGTTCTAAGAACTTTCATAGCCCTGATATGTAGGAGACAACTTGGAATCATCCAGGATTAGCTCACTTTTATTAGAAATTAAACTGGAAAATGCATCTTTAGCCAGCCTTTAAAAATCTTGGCCTATGGTTATTAATGTAGTGTTGTTAATTTGTGGGAGACTCAGAAGATACGCGTGTCTCCAGGTTTACACAACTGATCAATTAAGTCAGTCTCATTTTTTTTTCTCTCCTAGTCCTTAATATTGTTGTACGTGGCCAAACTGACTCTGTGCATGAATGGCTGTCATTCTATACCATCATGCTTTCTGAGCCTAAATGCAGTTTTACATACTCTTTGTCTTTCACTGTCACAGTAACCCTCTGAAATAGGCAGAATTGGAGTTGCTATCCCCATTTTCCAGATAAGAAAATTAAGTTCCAGAAATAATATGATGAACAGTAAATAATAATATATGTGGGAAAAAATTCTACATTAAAAATACAATCCAAATGAAAGATTTTTCCATTTACTCATACTATTACTTGTATTATTTCATGGCTAGTGAATAATGTGGTTGAAACTGTTATTTGAGTATCTTCCAACCTTAGCACAATGAGTTTATCATACCACTAACCAGGCTGGGGAAAAAAGTCCCTTTTTATATTGTCAGAATATAAGTAAGATCCCAAAACAGTAGTTTGAAAAATAAAATAAAACATTTTTTAATGAAACTAATTCTATAGGCAATACTACAAGAATACCAGCTGTTTTAATGGAAAGTAAATACTTGTAATATATAAATGTAGATGGTTGTGTTTTGTTGCATTTCTAGTTGGTAGCCCCCTAGGCTTTTTGATTAGTAAGACACAGTCTCTCTATAATGAGGATAGATTGGTTTGAGAATGACTCCCTCTTGATCTTTGCCAAAATTCATCCCATTAGCTTAGTGTGGGCAAATCACTTGAGCTCAGGAGATGGAGAGATCGAGACCAGCCTGGCCAACATGGTGAAATCCCACCTCAAAAAAAAAAATACAAAAATTAGCCAGGCGTGGTGGCACAGCTGTAGTCCCAACAACTCAGGAAGCTGAGAGGGGTGGATGGCTTGAGGCTGGGAGGTGAAGGTTGCAGCGAGTCGAGATCATGCAACTGCACTCCAGCCTGGGTGACAGAGCGAGACCCTGTTTCAAAAAAAAAAAAAAAAAGAAAGATTTAAGACTTTGTCTTGCAAATTAATAAGGCGGTAGAGCATTGACCAATAATCTGAAAACTTATATAATGTGGAAAATAAAACCTGACTCATGTGTTTAAGGTTGTTTATTAGGCTTTGAACATTTGAAGAATAATTTCAAGGGCAATTTGGAGACTTCATTCTAAAGATATGTTAGCATAACTAGCAAAAATTTTCATTCCTCTGGATATGTTTGTATATGTATCTTCTTCCATTTATTAATGTATTCACTAATTTTTTTTAGGAAGATGATTAACAGAACAAAAAATATCTGTTGAAAAAAGAGCAGTAACCAACCGGAAGTAGAGGCATATACAACCCCATTGCTGAGAAGCTGGAATTACATTCTGTCACACGATGTACGGTCAGAGATTATCTGAAGTATGCTCAATACCGTAAATGCCCTTGGCCCAGAGAATATTGGCTCATCCAGTTAGAATAGTGCAGTGACATGGGAGGATTCTCCAGTTTTTTCTTACTGTCTATTATTAGCGCTGAGGGCAACATCCAAATCACTGAAAAGCTTCTGAAGAGAATCAGAAGAGATAATTCCACATATTCATTTTAATCAGAAGAACATAAAGGAACAAAGCTTCTCTAGTAGAAAATAAAAACGGTAACTTTTAAAAATTATTATGATTAACTTCAAAATAGCTGCTAACAAATATCCCATATAAATCCTTCCCAGAGGTGGCTAAGAAGTCTCACGTAAAACTTTCTTGTTGCCTGTGGTCCTCAACCAGGATATTCTCCATTCTCTATTAGCCTCAGGAAAATTACAGAGCTGAAAGCCAAATTAAATATGCCAATAGGAAGTACATATTTATGTGGGGCCTAATGTAGGACTTCTTAATGGGTATTTACTCAATAAAAATTAGTTGAAAGAAAAGAAAAGAGGAAGGGAAGAGGGGAGGAAGGAGGAAGAAGGAATCAAAGCAGTCTTTTGTTCAGGCCCCTTAGGAAGTTGCTTTTCTTCTGCAGGAGGTAGCCTGCGAATGCTCCTCACCTTGCCCAATGCATTTAAGGGCTCCTCGAGTCCCTTCCATGAGGAACTACTCGCTTTACCTTACAATGAAGTCTTCAATATGTGGAAATAGAACAAGAGTTCTTTCAATGCTCCAGATTAAAAAAGAAAAAGTTGAAGAGGAATCAAGTAAGAAATGTTCTATGGAGAGCATAGGAAAGAAAATGAATTCATATCTCAGCAGGAAAAGACCCATGAAAAAAACCCAGAATGTTCCCCATTTAGAAATTATATTCAGAAACCATATTCTGTCTTTAAAAGAGTAGAGAAGATTCTAACGAAATTTGACCTCCTAATGGTACACAATTTTCACCAAGTTAGAAACAAGTTTGCTTGATTCTCCCCTATTAGAAAAATGTACAACATCTGCTTTCCAAATATCCCTTCTCTAAGATTTTCATGTCTTATCAACCATTCTGATGAATTCCTTCCTGTGTCTTCTGTCCTCAGTGAACAGGAAAAAGATCCACTTCCACTCCTATGCAAGGTTCTTTCTTGCCAATAAGGAGAATATTCATCACCTTCACCCTTCTCTAGTGTAGGACAATTGTCCCTGCTCTTTGCACCTTCCTTCAAAGGCCTGATTTCCTTCCTCTTGATCATTTTTACTTCTCCAACAAAATGTTCCTTTACTTGTAGCACTAATGTCACCCATTTCAGGAGCACTTTGACAAAGATGAAAGGTCAGACTTTAGTTATGGACCTGCCCACTGAAGCTTTGTTAATAATTAGCAGCTTTCATCCAAACGTCGGGCCTGTGGCAGCATTATCTTATTAATCCTTGTAAACTCTCCTCAGAGGAGGCAGATGTCAAATGATACAGTCAGTTTTACAGAGAACTAGGCCAAGTTCAGAAGAAGTTTACTGTAGTCACATGCTGCTCCCAGAGCATGGCAGAGTCAAGAATAGAACGTAATGGCTGTAAAATTTGTTTGGCTCCCCTCTCAGACCACACACTTCTACCGAACACCATCATCATCCGTCTCAAGTACTGAGCACCTAGAGACCATGGCACCCATAAAACTCATGATCTCTGTCCTGTCTCCAGGGAAGGAAAGAGAGAGAAGGAATGCATTTGAAGAGAATTGACTAGATGAAGAAACCTATGCCCAGACAGGAGAAGTGATCTCTCGCTCTGAGTTAGTAAAAAGACTACATGTAGGAACAGGTTTCCTGAACTTACACTGCACTCAGCACGCCTCTGCCTTTGCGAGAGAAGGACTGTGTAACTTCAGGTATTCGTAACATTCCTCTCTTGTTTCCCTCACTTGCTTTTTTTCTTCAAAGAGGAGGTCGGTCTGTCATTAGGCCTCTGACAATGTCTTTTAACAAGTAGTACACCTTAAGTTGCGCCATCTAGTGGTCTGAAAAGAAATACCATGACAGTGGCCAAATCATTGAAGGCAAAAATCTTTAGTTGACCTTGCATTTTATATAAAAAAAAGATGCCAAGTTAATTATAAAGTCTCATTCCTACAACATTAAAATTCATCCATTTTTAAAACAGAATTTTATAATATACAACTTAACTTTTTGTAGTAGTTACTTCAAAGTACAACTACAAATATTAAATAAGACATACTAATTTATTTTGAACATTTGTAAGTCAGCATTATAACATGGTATTGAAAAACTTTAATAGCATTGATATTTTCTTTATAAAAGTTCAAAGTAACTCCTACCTATTACCTGTATTTCCCTTATAAGAACCTTGTGAAATAAAAAGAACATCTATCATCTATCATTAGCCCCATTTTACTGATAGAATAATTGAGACTTATCTGCTATCACCGTGGACACATAGTAAGAAAAGCCAGCTTAGAATTTAATTCTTCTGACCTTATTCTAGTGTTTTTTCCACAAACTAATTGTTTAAAATATATCTTTAAAGTTTTTTTTCTACTATGATAATTGTTCTGAGAAAAATTTTGCAGTTGGTCTAAATGAAAATGTGTAATATTCAGTAGAATTACCATAGCTGATTTTAGTTGTAATAATGAAATATTAGATAATTCAACTGTTACTTACAGACCTATATGTCTTTCTGTTTATTATAAGGGAAAGTAGAAAGTGCAATTGCACCTGTCTCTGGTCAAAGAGCCAAAAAACCTCCTTAGTTATACAAAATATATTTTAGGGTTTCCAAACACATTTATGATAAAATAGTTTTGTTATTAGGAGAAGCTAATTAGAGATAAACTTGATCATTTAAGTCAAGATGATTATAAAGGCTAGGCTTGACAATAATTATAATAATGTTGCCTTTTGAAAGTAATTTGGACACAAAGAGCTGTGATCCTAATCAGTAGATGAGCACTGGCCTAACCATGTCCAATGTAGTGGAGATTAAAAGGGAAGAGTCCACATCCTGCTGATCCACATTCCCACTGTGTGACTCTAAGCAAGTTGCTTAAGCTGTCCAAACTTCGGTTTCCATATTTGTCAGAAGAGACCTCTTTCAGCTGTCATTCTCCTGAATTTCAGGTGTTACTTTCACTAGCTATCATCTGCACATTGAATTATAATCATAAATAGCTGAGTGTGGTGAATGTAGCTTCCAAAGCCTCCTGCAGAGCATCCATCCATACCTTCTAGTTACTGACAATGTTTATAACTGCTTGGCCTTGCACAAATTATGTTTGTCAAAGTTGAGAAGCTTTTTGCTCTCAGGTCCATGTCAATATGATGATTACTCTGAGGGACGTGGGGGAATTTATCATTTTTCAGTGTAAATATCACATTACTTTGTTGTCACAGTAAGAAGGGATTTTTAAATACAGCATGAAAAGACTTAAAAAACTTGAAACCCCGATTTTTAGGTTAAAAAAATCAGCATCTAATATACTGTACTTGTTGGAAATTCTGGAAAGCAAAAGAAGAGAACTTTTCCTTTTATAGTATAAATTGAAATTTTACCTTAATTAAATAATGTGAGCAATGATTTTGGGGGATGAGTAATAAAAAATCAAGGAAATGGTCATAGGAAGCAATATGAATGAGGGTGCCTAAAGCAGGGAAGTAAATCTAAGTGGTGAATTTTGTAAGCATAAACTCTAGGGCAAAAGATTTAGGCACATAATCCAGAGAGAAAACAAAATAGCAGAGGGAATTTTTTTCCCAGTGGATGAATCATTTTTATTTCAATAAAATGGTCCATTTGAGATTAGAGTTGAGTGTACACAGAAAAATTTCAGCAAATCATACTAGTCATATTTTTTTCTTCTGCTTCTGATCTGAATGCACAAGACTGCTATGACTGAATCTATAGGACGAATGAAAACATTTCAAGCCAAAACTCCTGAGCTACTTTAGAATGGAGACAGCATGAGGGTTATAGATTTCCAATCTCCAATACAGATTTGAAGCACTGATTTGACACTTCAACAAGGATATCCAAATCTGATTTTATTAGACATTTTCAGAGGGGAGTCCCACAGCTTGGAAGGTGAGCCAGAGAGGTTTCAGTCAGGAGACAGGAATCACACAATCATTTCAGAATGAAAGGTTGAATATAAAACATTATTAGCTATTTATAGGGGATTAGCTACTGAGAAAGGGGAAAAAAAAGCGCACTACAGAATTTATGGGTGAGAGTGAGTACCCAAAGGAGGAATCCTTTTTAGACAGAGTTCCACTTCTTAAGGCTGGGATTCAAATCTTTTTGGGGAAGGTATGATTACAGACCATGGATAGTGGAGAACGCCGCTGTGTTGCTAGGCTCAGACTGCAGGCAGGGAACAATGGGCTAAACCTTGCAATCAGGAAACTCCCATTAGGGTGTAAGTGGGCTGATGGGGACAGTAAGACAACTATAAGCTGGAAGTAGCAAGTTAAGAAGGAAAGGCCACTGGGTATTCTATGCCCTGCCAGTCACAATTCACAGCAGGAGCAAGCCAACAAAAGGCACGCTAGAGACAGAAGAAAAGCCCCTTCTTCCTGCAGTGTCCCTGCAGCACCTTCTTCTGGCCAAGGAGAAATGTCTGCATGATGGAGCTCTAGTGTTACAAGTAGGGCATTGAACAGCAGGTTTTAAGCTGAGAGGCAATAATAATCTGACAACCAGTACAGAAGGCATGAGCCGAGCCAACCTGATTGTTACTTACATTTCTATTGCCGTTTTAAATTTTGGTGGCCTCACGTTTGACCCTATCCTACCTGCTCTCTCACGCTGGAATTATTCTGGCCACTCAGTGCAACTCTAGCTGTCTGGTGGAAGGAAGAGGTGGCAAAGGAAGCCACGTGTTTTTCTTGCTAGAGTGGTGTCAACTTCTTGTCACTGAAGACACAAAATAGGCTGAAGAGCACAATTTTCAGTGTGCAAACTTTTCTTCTGAAATAAAGACTTTTTGTTAAATACTGTGAAATTTGTTAAATACAACCACTACCTCTTTTTTCCTACAAATTTCTTCAACTTCTGCAACCAAATCTATGTTCGCTTTCTCAATCCCTCCAATGACTATAAATCTACTGTCTCTATTTGACTGCTGTTAGAAGTGCTGTTAAATGACACTGTGGCCAAGAACTCCAGAATATCACCCGCCAATAATTTATACTTTCTTCCCTGGAAGCCCAAGGTGGTGATATGCAAGGATAAATGGCAGACTGGCCCTTAAGCTACCACCCAGTGAAAGATGTAGCTGGGGGCTTAGACTTAAAGCCTGCCAGTGGGTCTCATAGGCTTTAAATTAACCAAGTTGACGTTCTGAAATGTTCATTAGATCTTTCTGTGCCAAAGGGAGATAATTAGTTTGCATTATGTGAAGCAAGAGTTGTAGTGTTAAGATAAGTAAGCAAAAATGACAAAGCAACGTTGTAAAGGTAAGGGAACCCATGATTAACCTTACTTAACCTACCTTTATTATGAAAGCAGAGCAATGTAAGTCTGCATTTTAGTTTAATGTTTTAATCAGTTTGAGATTCAATTTTATCGTGTTTTGTGCCTGTTGATCTTCCAACGATTTGCTGTTGACCAGCTTATTTTGTACATAGTTCCAGTCTCCATCTAAAGAAAGCAAAAATGTTTCACAAAAATGGAAGTAATACAGTTTCCCAAAGTTATGATAATACTAGTAAATTTTGTTTAATTTGATTCTTTATTGTATTAGCCAGTGAAGTTGCCTTTCATTTACAATTTCATTTCCCCATCAGATCTGTAAGTTTTTCCAAAGGAGGGATCATTTATAGCATTCTTGGGATTTGGTTCACCAGGTAAATCCACACCTGTTGACATTTATTAAATACTGTTAAAGTGAACTTAGAAAATACTAGAAAAATTGGCCGGGCGCGGTGGCTCACGCCTGTAATCCCAGCTCTCAGGGAGGCAAGAGGCGGAAGGATAGCTTGAGCCCAGGAGTTCGAGACCTGCCTGGGCAATATAGCGAGACCCCGTTCTCCAGAAAAAGGAAAAAAAAGACAAAAAAAAAAAGACAAAAAAGAGAGAAAATGCTAGAACTTTTCACATCTACACCCTGTTGCTCCTCCTAGTCTGTCCAGAAGAGGGCAGTGCTCCACATTTGTCTCTAAATGAAAGACTCCTACCCTGTCTGCTCAATACTAACACTACATGCAGAAGCAGCCCTCTTATTTCAAGCAATATTCATTACACTGAAAATCAGTGCTCTAAAAGTACCTGGTTGTTCACAATAACGAATCCACAGCAACAATATTTAAACTGCGATAGGATCCTGAACAGGACAATAACTGATTCTTATTAAATAATGACAGCGAACTCAACTTGGTAATTTTATTGAAACATTTGTTTTTTCCATTATTGTTTATTATATTATATTTTAAAATTAAATATAAATTAAATATAAATAAAATTTAATTATATTAAATTATATATTTGTTACTGTTTTTTCCATTATTTATTTTATGAGTGTAGAAGGTTTCAGAAGAGGGATATTCATTCTGCTACTCTGAGGTCAATTGTGATTTAAAATGCAAATATTAAGTAGGTAACCAAATCATTACATAGTGCATTTCCTATTATTATGGAAAATGCTTGAAAATTATCCTAAAATTCATCATGGAGCCAAATTGTGTTAGGTAGACTCCTTTAGGTTACCAGCATTCGGTTTATGTCAGACCTTTAGGGTTTATTGTAGAGATATTCTGGGACACGATAAACAGACCCCATGAAAGAACCAAAATTGGAAAATCCTTACAGTTTTAGTCTATCCTGAACCCTCAGCAGCAAGCCTTTGTGGTTCTCTACTTCAGTCCTGTGCCATTTTCATGACTCAACCCTTCTCTGCTTGTTCTGCTCTTATAATTACCTACTAATATCTTTCCATTTTTCTTTTCCTTCTCTCCACCTCACTGCTTCTGGTGTTTCACAGTTTTTGTTGCCTCATGGCTTCTGCTTACTCTCTTTTCTCTGGGTGTGATTTGCATTCTGCCCAATCACCCAAACTGTGACTTTCTGTATGTGTTTCATATTTAAAGTCCCAAAAAGAGAGTCTTTAACCTGTCCAGCCAATCATTAGCCCCGTGTTAGGTAGAGTTTCATGCTAGGTCACTTCCAGGGCTCTAGCCAAGCTATGAACTGACTGTCCAGGCTCACAATGCCCACCCTAATCCATTAACTGTGGCCAGAATGGCAGGATAATTAGATAGAACATGGCGATCATAGGGAGCCCCTCAGGAAGGGAATCTGGGTATGAAAAACATTCCAAGATTTTCCAAAACAGGGCAAAGTAATTGACAAATATCTTGTTCTTCTTGTCTAGGAAATTAGTAACATACATATATATATGAGTCTCACTTTATCTATGAACCTTCTGCTCACATTATTTATGTTACTGATGCTGGTGTTTGTTTTTCTTTGTTTCAGAGCTAGAATTTGGGGCAAGTAACTAGTGTTGCAGACTCCATTTAGTATGCTAACTGTAAGGTACTGAAGTAGACAAAACTGTCTTTGTTATACATTTGCAGATAATAATAAAGAAAGCAAACACTTCAAAATAAAATGACTCTGCACTTGGAAGCAGTCAAGTGAAACTACATTGTTAATGCAAAGTAAATATTTTAGACCATTAGCAAGAGTGGGGCAGACATTATTCCGAACAGTGAGCTCAGAGGAACGCTTTGGTAGAAGGGAGATAACTAAATTCTCCTAAGAAAAATGATGTTGTGCTACAATAGATAGTATTAGGTTTCCCTTTGAACTTCTTATAAAGGAACCGATTACAAAAGTTTGCTCTGGTCATCTAATCCTGTGGGGCTTTTTCTTTTGTTACTCTTTTTTCTAAGTATTTTTCAGTCCTTTCTCTTGACATTCTGTGTGTTTTCTTTTTTCAAAGAATGTTAACAGAGACAATCTGATTTTTAATGTGAATAGGAAAAGTGCCCAGATGAAATGAACTTAAACCAGGGCATTCAAGTCAGAGACAGTAACATATCTTAGGCTGTTTTTTCCTTTTTCTTAAAAAGGAGGGGGGGTGGTTTGTTCCTTATGCTTCTGTATTTTACTTACTTTGCTTTTTTTTTTTTCTAATTATATTTGGCTTCCTTCATTTTCTAAATAACATGCATCTTAAAAACAAATACTTCTCTAAAAGTCACCATATTTCACAATTCTGGGTCTAAGTCTAGTTGTAACACACCCAGTATGATGCACAACACTTGAATTTTGCTGCCATCATAATGCTGTGCAGAAAATGGGGAGGCATTTTTTTCCTGTCCTCTGAATGTTCTTTCTTTTACTAGGATGAATATGTAAAACTCAGTTTTAGAGTTGCTTTCCATTCCTCAACCCTCTTCCGCACACACTCCTTCTCTTACACACAACAACTTACTTTATGGTATAGGCTCAGAAATGCAGCCTGGGGGCCATAAAATAAAAGACCTGGAACCTGTTTATTTTCATGCAATCTCTGCCCTTCACTTGGTTAAAATCTCTCACTGATATTGTGGAGACTGATTTTTGCTGATGGTCCTCTCAAAAAGTGACTCATTCATGCTGCATTCACCTCATGAGGGTGGAAGGCACATCACTGCAACTGCCTACCTGTCAACCTCACCAGATGACATGTAACTTCTGCCTTGCAGGACATGGAGGGGGGTTCTGTGCTCTCCACATAGATACTGAAGGCAGATACGAATGGTGGACAACTTCCACTCAGCTCCAATCTACTTTACCTCGAGCAGCACAGTGCTCTGTCTACCAAAAGCAACCTGACAGGAAATCCCTAACTGTAGGGTGGGAAGCAGGAGGGTGCATGGAGGCTACCCCATATTTCACTTCCATTAGACAGCCAACAGTTGTGACTCCATTAGTTACAAAGATTCTAAAATTTTTTAATATCTTGCCACTGTCTTATCTTAGAATAACATGTAAATAGATATTTGAGAAATTAGCTGTTATTGTACATGCCTCCCACCCCAGCCAAAAGATTGAAGTAGGAAACCCAGGTATTGGAATGGAGCAGAATCCCCAGGGTCTAGTGAGATTTGCAACCCAGGCATTCCTTACCACGCACAGAGCTGAAGGGGTGCAGCAAAGCCAAGTGAAAGGCTCAGTTATTCACCTGAAGAGTCAGGACAAATGTGGAGAACGCATGTTCACAACCAACCAGGTAGAAACAGGAGACCCGGTCAGAGAGAGCAGTTCTCAGCACAGTATAGGCAGGGGAGGACCCAAGGGTAAAAGCACCATATATGCCTCATTCTCAACATTTTCCTAAGATTACTAATCCCTTTAATCCCTCAACAACTACAACAACAAAGGAAGCTTATCAGATAAGCCTAAAAATAAAATCTTTCTTTGCTCGTCCTGTTTTTCAAAGGCTAACTCAAAACCTAATTGTAAGAGCCTATTGAATTGCTTTTCTTTTTTCCACTCTTTTCAACATACTATATTAAAATAAAATAAGTGGGAGCCCTTGGTAAACAGGAATTGAATTCCATGGAAGTCACAGCCCAACACAACACAACATTCCAGAGAAGGCTGGCATCACAGTTAGCTGAAGGTCAGACCATTTTCCTATTTAGTAGCAGTTTTGAGTAGAGAAGGGAGCGGAAATCAATTAAAAGGAAAGAAAAATTCTTTGTGGTAATAAAATTCTCAATATTTAAAAAATGATGAATATTCACAGCAAAAGCAATTTATAAATTATTTTAAGACATCTTACAATTTGGGCCAGAAATATGGCAGATAGATTATTAAAAATATGAAACTTGTTTAAACAAGCATAACCACTTAGGCTTGTTTCTCCCCACTGAGTAGGCAAGAACTGCCTTATGTAATCACTCACCCATTTGGTCTATTCCGCTTTGTACCTCTGGGAGGGGTGAAAAAGGAAAAATGTAGGAAATTTTCTTTTGTGGAAAAGCATATGTGTACAGCCACAAGCTCTGTGGATTTTGAGACTGATTGGATCAAACCCAGAAGGCCACATCCACTGTTTATGGCAGAGTTCCAACATGAAGGCAAAGCACCTGCAGGGGAATTACCCTTAAACTTTTATTATGACTGCACTTGTATAATATTATTTTTTCTTTCATCACAGAGAAGAATCTCTTAGGGGTTGATTCTTAGTAAATTCTGCAAGTCACTAAATAACTTAGCACTGCCTCTCAACTTCCTTATGAATGTCCATCTTCCATTTTTGTTCATAATCAGGACTTACAAGAAATCTGGCTGCATGTAGATGTCATTTTTGCTCTATTACTAAAAATGCTCTAAGGGAGAAGTTTTTTTAAATTTTACTTTATGTTCTGGGATACATGTGCTGAACGCGCAGGCTTCTTACATAGGTATACATGTGTCATGGTGGTTTGCTGCTCCTATCAACCTGTCATCTAGGTTTTAAGCCCTGCATGCATTAGGCATTGGTCCAAATGCTCTCCCTCCTAGGGGAGAAGTTTTGAATCTTCTGGGTATCCCAGCACATGAATATCTAGGCTGCCCTGCCTTTGCATTGAAGATTATTGGTTTTATTTCTGCTGTTTAAGTTATTTGGATGAAACTCATGTGAAACTGACTTATGAAACTGTAGGGAAGGCAAAACTTCACCTCTATCCTCTTAGGATTTTTTTTTAAAGTTGTCCTGAGAATTAAATTGACATGAGACAGATCAACAGAAAAAAATCATACACATTTACTTAATACATAGCATGGGAATTTTTTTTTTTTTTTTTTTTTTTTTTTTTTTGAGACGAAGTCTCGCTCTGTCGCCCAGGCTGGAGTGCAGTGGCGCGATCACTGCAAGCTCCGCCTCCCGGGTTCACGCCATTCTCCTGCCTCAGCCTCCCAAGTAGCTGGGACTAGACACCCGCCACCAAGCCCGGCTAATTTTTTGTATTTTTAGTAGAGACGGGGTTTCAGCGTGTTAGCCGGGATGGTCTCCATCTCCTGACCTCGTGATCCGTCCGTCTCGGCCTCCCAAAGTGCTGGGATTACAGGCGTGAGCCACCGCGCCCGGCCGGGAATCTTTAATAAAGAAATGGAGACCCAAGGAGTTGAACACTTACCTACTGAATTGGACAAAGAATAGTAATTTGTGAAAAGGCAACTAAATTATTTGGGGAGGCAAGAAGACAAGAATTATTTTAATAAAATCTGTACAGAATCCTCTCAGCCTCAATTGCCCCTCCTTGATGATAAGAATGTTGCTTGCTTTCTAGTACAGGGAGGATATCCTTCACATGGGAATTTTTTCTCCTGCCTTTAAGAAACAGCAGGAAGGTCAGAGCAACCTTGTGACTGCTGCTTTTCAAGTGCCTTTAACTCAAAATAATGAATATGTATGTCAAAGTGGCAATATTTTGGGGTGGCATATTCTTAAGTCCTTTAAAACAAACCTAAGTGGACTGAAGATAGCAATAGCTTTGGGAACATTTTATTAATGTAACTATTTACAATAAAATTCTTTATTAAGAAAAGAAAACCATGGAGAAAATACCGTGGGGAACAAAACCCTAAAGCAAGATCTGTCTGGGTCTAAGGATTCAGAGACACATCAGGAACACCAAATCCCAGGCCATCGCTGCCTGGTGTGATGTTTAGTTTGTGTCAGAAGTAAGATTTGGTTTAGACTTGCCCTGACCTCTCAGTGATACTCCAGGGCAAGGGTTATCAATTCTAGCTCCTGCATAGAATCACCTGGAGCTTTCCAAAAAATCCTGACGTTCAGAACTTACTTTTGACCCAATAAATTGTGGTCTCTGGGAATAAGGCACAGGCATTAGAACTTTTTAAATGCTCTCCAAGTGATCCTAATTGGCCTCCACTGTTTAGAACAAGAGTTTCCTAACTCTGTTCTATGGAACTCTAGGGTGATTCCTATAGAAGTGAGGCTGCAGGTTAAGGCTGCCACGCCTCCAGACCCTCCATCCAAATTCTTCTCCTAATTACCTCTCTTTTTATGTCTTTTACATGCTTCAAATACAATAAAAATCCATTTGGAAAAAAAGTGGAAAACACTAGAGAGATATGATCAAAGTGGAACAGTTTTGATTGAAACAAAGTCCATCTCACCTTTAGTTGGGACAACAAACTTGTCTATAGGGAAAGAGGTAGGGAAGGAGGCTGTGTTTTTGAGGACATTTCTCAAAATAAGATGGAAATCGATCAGTTTGTAAGCATATATTTCTTTAATTGCTGGACTTCATGCATAGGGTCGGTGAAACCCACTCATAGTTAGCCAACTGTTTAAGGAAGTAACCCTTTTTAAAACACTGATTACTATCCCTCATGTTTCCTCCGTGACACAAATACCAACAAAACCCCTGGGAGAAATAACTGTGTTCTGTTGAAACCATCAGCAATTATTATGATTGCAGAAGCACATCTCTTTATGATAAAATATAGGCACAGAATGTTTTTACAATGCAACTAGTCACCATTTTATAGGTTATAAACTGCCAAATAATGCATATATCTTAAGGTACTGTTCTTAAGCAAAGTTACTCAATATCATGAGTTCTTACTTTGCTGACTTAATCCTATTTCTTGAAATGACCCAGTGAATGTGATTAGGTGAAGTAATTAATTCATTTTCCCATTTTAATCTCAGTTTTCATTGCAATTTAAAACTTGTGAAGATTTCTCCCTGGCATTGTTGTGGCTGTAGGTACAGGAAACCTGAAATTATAAAAAGATAGTTGGCCAGACAGAAAGAAAGGTGGACTCTAAAATATATAAAAATTAAAGTTTGGGGACTATTTGAAATCTTTTATAAACTTTCCACTGCTAAAAATTCGTTCTATATCAATTGTCATTTTTATCTAAGGAAATTTTTAAAAAAATAAAATGGAAAGTTTACTTCATTGATACAGTAGGAGCATAGTTTGAGCATAACTATCCTAAATATTTAGAAACCCAAGGTGAAAAGCTGTTCAGAGTGGGAAAGAATCCAGGGGCCTAGACAGAGGCCAGGAAACTTGGAGATAGACCTCTATTCCCAAGAGGACATTAAGAATCGAACTGGCTGGGAATTCACACACCACTGGCTGTAAGATTTAGGACAACAGAGTTGAGACTTTGAGATGTACTAATTCAACATCCTCATTTTACAAATGATGGAACATACTTTGAAAAGTTATATGAACACTCAAGAATATACTAAAATGAGGCAGAATTTGTGTGATGGAAATTAGGATTAGACAAATGTAGGTCCAAATTGATGTTCAATAACTTAACAGTGGCTTAACCACCTTAGCCTTTTTGGACTCCAGCATTATTTATAAACATAGAAAAGGTAATACCTCCCTCCCAGTATGCTTGTGAAACTTAGATGAAACAAGAGCCAAGACTTCAAGTTAACTTAGTTTTTTAAATTAAATTAATGAAATTCCAATAGGAACATAGGAGTGGTTTAGTTTTAAATTCAAAACAATATAGTTTCTTGAAAATGGTATAGCACAGAAAGGAAAATAAGTTGAAAATTTTCCAACTCTTTTACTGAAATATAAGAAAATGATTCTCCACAATGAAAGAGTAAACTTGTAGCAGGAAAAATTGTTCCAAAAAGACCTACCTGAAGGCCTATTTAACATTTTTGGATGTGAAAGATAAAGAAACCAATGAGAATATAGGATAAAACATCATGTTAGTAATAAAGAAAGAAATAAAGATGGCATCAGACATCAGGCTGTGGCCACCTCAGCAATATTCAATGACAAAAGACAATGAAGTAACGCTTACAATACACTCACGTAGAGAAAGTATGAACCAGACAAGCTGTCCTTCAATTCGAGAACAGGCCAACAGGCCGAATATGTAAGAATTCATAGAATAGCACTCCGGTGAGCCTTTGCTGAGAATGATACTAGAAGGTAAACTCCAGCTAAGCAGGAGGTGATTGACAAAACTTCAGCAAAATAACTGAGGTGACCATATCATTTATTTTGTTGTGTACCTTATGAAATTTTTCAAACATATACAAATGTAAAGAGAATAATGTAATGAATTCCGTGTACCTACTGTCCAGCTTCAATAGTTTCCATATTTTGCCAATCTTATTTCATCTTTCAGCTTTCTCCCTAAACTTTCTTTTTTCTAGAGTATTTTAAAGAAACTTCTAGACATCATGGCAGTTCACACATAAATATTTAAATATTTATCTCTAACTGAAGGACTTTTTAAAAAACATAAACCAGCACACCATTATCACACATAGCAAAATTAATAATTCTCTAAAAATCATCTAATATTCATTCATATTTTCCTAAATATCTCAAAGATATCTTGTTACAGTTGGTTGTTGGAAACAGGATACAAATAAGGTCTATATAGCATATCTGGTTATTAAGTCACTTATATCTCCTTTATTCTCCTTTTTTAATACTGTTAATCTGTGGGGAAACTGAGTCATCTGTAAAATGGAATGTTCTGTTAGATCTAGATGTACCTGGTTGTTTTCTTGTGGTGCTAATTGCCTTGTTTTTTGTTGCTCACATTTCCTATAAACTAGCAGTAATGTCTAAATACTTGATTAGGTTTAGCTTCTTAGGAAACAATATTTCACAGGTGATACTATGTACTTATTCTTGCCTTGCCTCATAAGGCACGTAACATCTGCTTTGATTTTTAGTGATGCTAATATAGATGAGTGGCTTCAAATTGCATAGGTCTGACCCCATTCTGCTTTCACCTAATAGTTTAGAATTCATTATTTATTATCTAGATCCATTTTGTCATCAAAGGTTGCAAAATGTTTACTTTCAAATTCTGAAAAGCCCTACAAACAATAAAAGAATTAGTAGAGAGATAAAATTAATAAGCATAAGACAATAGCTTTTCACGTACTCAGACAACAATCACTTAGAAAGATATAGTGGAAAAAAGAAACCATTTACAATAGGAACAAAGAAAACACCTACAAATAGAGTTTACAAGAAACATGTAAAACTTATGTGAAGTAAACTTTAAAATATTCCTAAAGGACAAAATATATCCTTGAATAGAAAGGTATCCTTGAATGAATGGAAAGGCACCCCAAAGTCTTGGACGGGCTGATGACCGATTCAGTAGATCTGGATTGCAGGCCAGGATTCTGAGTTTCTTACAGCCTGCCTTCCCCAGAATAGCCTGCTCTGTGCTGTAGAGCAGTTATTCTCAAGATGTAGTCCCTAGATCAGTAGCATCAGTATCACCTGAGAACCTGTTAGAAACGCAGATTCTCTTGCCTCACCCCAGACCTACTGAATCAGACACCCTGGGGGTGGAGTTCAGCAATCCACATTTTAATAAGCCCTCCAGATGATTTTTATATGGACTAAAGTTTGAGAACCACTGCCTTAGGGTTATCAGATTTAGCTTGAACTGGAATCAGCTAGGATCATGTTAAACTGCAGGCTTGACTCAACAGGTTTTAGATACTGTCTGATTCTGCATTTCTAACAAGCTTCATCGTGATACTGATGTTGACAGTCTGAAGATAACATTTTGAGAGACAACTAGAAGAACAATCTGTTTCCAGCTTACTGAAGGCCAGCCTAGTCTGAAACCCTCACTTGCTATTTTTTCGTAGATATTAATGACAAATAATAGTTTAATGTGTTACTCCTCCCAATAATATGTTTGTGTTCCTTTCAGACAAAATTTAACCAAAAATAATTAAAAGTGAATCTCCAGCTTTGGTGGAGTGATTTTAGAGAGCTACTTATCAGCGTCTATCAAGTCATGCTATAGATGCTATACTGCTAACTGGAACCTAAAGAAAAAGAAAACATGATTGAAGAAAATGCTCTCTAGGCATAGGGAGAATGTATAAATGTATAAATACAATTTGCCTGTAATTTTTGTCTTTTTATAAATTCTGATTTTCATGTTAGTGTTCAGGTTCTATCGCTTCATATTGCCCCAAAATTCAGTGGCTTAAAGCCACAAACATGTATTTAAGCTCATGATTTTTGGGGTCATGGAGTTGGATAGGACATGGCAAGGACTTCTCTACAAAGCCTGCAGCCTCCACTGGAGTGGGTCAAATGTTTGGAGATGGCTGCAATGATTTGACTAGGGTCATAGATCTGGGGCCTTTTGTTCTCACTGTTGGTTGGACTTCCTGGTTCTTCTCCATGTCACATACACTGGGGCCTGAACGTTTAAAATGGCTCCTTCGCTCACATGCCTGACCCCTAAGCTAGAATATCTGGGACAGTTGGAGCCACTGGGATCTCTCTCTCTCTCTTTTTATCTCTCTTTCTCTCCTCCCACTGGCTAGCTTGGGCCTCTTCAGAGCTTGGTAGTCCCTGGGTAATTGCAGTTCTTACATAGTGGCTTTTACCAGACTGTTGAGCATTGCAACATTGTAAGAGACCAAGGCATAAACTGTGATACTGCTTAACAATCTACCTCATGTCTGCCATATTTTATTGGTTCATAAGGTCAGATTCAAAGTGAGGATAACACGACTATATCTGCCAGAAGGAGCCATTGAACCATATTTAATTTATCACATGTGCTGGTTAATTTTAGATGTCAACTTGATTGGATTAAGGGGTAGCCAGATAGTTATTAAAGCATTATTTCTGGGTATGTATGTAGGGGTGTTTCCAAAAAAGATTGGCATTTGAATCAGTGGACTGAGTAAGGAAAATCTGCCCTCACCTAACCTGGGTAGGCACCATACAATCCATTGAGGGCCTGGGTAGGACAAAAAGGGAGAGGATGGGCAAATTTGCTCTCTCTCTCTCTCTCTCTCTCTCTCTCTCTCCCTCTCTCTCCACTCAAGTTGGGTCACCAATCTTTTCTCTGTCTCCTGGAGTTGGGTCACCAATCTTCTCCTTATCTATTGGCCCTTGGAAATAAAAACTTCAGGTTCCTTTGCCTTTGGCTCTGGGATTTGTACCATCAACTCCCCTGGTTCTCAGGCCCTCAGGCTGGGACTTGAGCCACCCTACACACTTCCCTGATTCTCCAGCTTACAGGTGGCATGTCATGGGCCTTCTCAGCCTTCATAATCACATGAGCCAATTCCCACAATAAATCCTGTTTTATATATATATACCCACAATATATATAGCACATATATTTTGTTATTTGTTATATTTTGTTATATAAATAATATATATTCCCACAGTAAATCCCCTTTCATATATATAACACATATATATACACACACACACGCATACACACACAGACATACAGACACACACACACATGCACACACATACATATATGTGTATGATATATACTGTTGTACTGTTGGTTCTGTTTCTCTGGAGAACCCTGACTAACATACTACTGTTACGTTTATTAAAATGAGAGACTCAGGTACACCAAAGATATTCCGAAATTGCTTAGCTAGAACCAATTTAAATTCATAAAAAAAAAAATGCTCACTGTAAAACTTCCAAAAGTTCATCCCAGCCCAAGAAAACCCATGGTATATTGGCAAATACATCATATTAGGATGTCTCTTTTTTCCTGGAGAGCCAGTTTTTAAATTTTTATCATACTCTGCTGTTTGAAATCCAGATAACATTTCCAATATTTCAACTTCACAGCCCCTCACCACCTTCACTGACTCCCCATATAAAATCAGTAGTTCTTCACCATGACTGCACATTATAATCACTTAGGAAGCTTTTAAAAGAAATCTCAACGTTCAGGCCCTAACCCAGAAAAGTTACATCAGGTTCTCAGGAAATGGGACCAGACATTGTGATTGTCAAAGGCCCCCAGGTGATTCCAATGTGCAGCCAACATCGAGAGCTACTGACAAACACAGATAGATGCTTTCCATCCAACCTCTCGTGCCAACCTCTTAGCTTTTTCTTAACGATTTTGGGATCTAAAATCAGAGAAGTCCAAGCACTACCCACAAAGGAAATTAATATCCTCTGGCTTGTACAACAGGGGATATTTAAAATAAGAGAGAAAAATGAGAGGGAAATATTAGAAAATTAAAATAATTACCTTAGAGAATTCGGAACCACCAAAGTCTAAATAGAATAATATAGTTAATAGTTGAAGTACTTGAAATATATCATGTGAGAAGCGGTAGCAGTTTTCTGCTACCCAGTGACTTCTGGATTGCTTTAACCAGTTTTTAGAGTAAATCAGTGGATCATCAGGCTTTGAAACAACTAATTTGAATCAATAATGTCATCGTTTTTTCATTAAATGTATACATTTTCGGTGATGCTTTAAAGGTCTCAAGTAGAAAACCGCACAAAAATTTTAAAAGTTGCTTTGGACACATATATTTTACAATATATTACTTTAAGGTATAATGCATAGAATTATGTAGTGATTTGTCTGCCATGCCTTATTTTTGTAATCTTTGTTAAATACCTTTTTCCCCCCACTTTATATTTGATATGAATAAGCTGAATGTATCCTAAAGCTGAATTAAGTGGTTGAGCCTGAAAAAAGGAAGGAACTGCACAGGAAAAACAAAAGAATCATATATATGTGTACACAATTTATTCATGGGATAAATTAGACAGAATCAGCATTTTGTGCCATGAAGTTTTTCCTTGAGTATATTCCTTGTGTGGGAAAGCATCACATTCTTTTCAAGAGCATTCTCCAATCCTTTCCTCTTATGTAACAGGGTAGTGGTGGTAGGGAGACCAGATCTTCAGGGAAAATTAGAAGTATAAAAAGGGAGTCAGCCTGGGCTTGGGTTGGCTCTAGCCCAAGGACTCTTCCATATGCTTCAATTCTAGACCTAGAAGAGACTGTTATGGCAGACATTAGTATGACCATTGGGTGTCCTCTTTAGATATCCAAATTCAGGGTGCCAACGTCCCAGTTCTGCGGTGTAACCTCCTCTGGAGGATCACCCTTGGGCCACTGGAGACTCCTCACCTGGAGTTTTCCGGGGAATGCTCTCTCTTGGCTGCAATGGAAGCCCCAGAGCACAGTTGGGATCAGGAGAAAGCTGACATTCCAGAGCCCCCCGTAGGTCAAGCTGAGGCTGAAGTCCTAGAATTTCCTGTGGGATTGATTGAGACTCCACTTGTAACTGAATTCTTTCTTGTGTTTATCCTGCTAATACGTTTCTCCTAAGAGGATTTCCTTTTAATAAATCATGTATACACAGCTCCCTGTGTCAGGCACAGCCTCTAGGGAGCACATCCAAAGACAACTAATGGTCCACACATTTTAAAGTCTCTGCTATCAAAGCCAGTTCATCCTGCTGCCTCTAGATACCCATTCCCTCAAGATACTCAAGAGCAGACACCAATCTGCTCTCCCTATCTTACTCCACTGCCTCCAGGACTATTTGTGGGACAGATAAGTTTTCTTGGACTTGTTTTATTCCTGAGTAAAGGACTGTTAAGGAATTTAGGAGTCAGGACGAGAACCTGTTAAGTGGCTTCTTCCAGAGGAGGAGGATGAGCTCTTCTGCTACTTATTAAGCTGCAGCAACAAGTACCCAGGCTGCCGGCTTCTTGCCAGTCAGCTTGGATTTTCTTGAATGAGGCAGTCATTGTCATGAGCGTAAGTTTTTTGAGTGCAGAAAGTCCCTGGACTTGAGGGTGGCAGGAATATTCCCCAGATATGACTCCTCAATCCTCAGCTCCTTACAGCTAACCTGCTTCTGTAGAACTTCTGTTTCAGCCTCTCACACACTGCAAGAGAGGCATCGGCATCGGCCAGTTCCTATATGTCTTTTTCCAGCTCAGAAGACACTTAAGGGCAGACAAACTTTAAGTCAAGAAAGATTAAGAAGGAGAACTCTTTGCTGAATTTTCTCTCCCTTTATTCTGAAAACTCTACCCCCTCACATCCCTAATCCCTGTTCTGTCCCTGCCACATACACACACAGACGTCTGACCCTGCACCTCTAAGTTCCCAAAGTTATTGTATGTAGAAAAAACAAACCTTTTTTTATTGACATTCACACTCAACACTGAACACTCCTTGCCACCAACTGTGTGGGTTTTCTCCCACACTGGCCAATTCTCCAATACCAACTGGATATCATACAATTCACTTCTGGCATTAATCGGCATTAAGTGCAGATCCCCAGCAGGTTAAGGGCTCAGTCCCATAAGACCTCCCCCAACTTCAGATACCAGTCACAAGCAGTGGGTCCCAAAGTTACTCACATCTTCTATCTGACATGGCTACAAAGCAGAGGTTCCCATGATTTCCTTCTCAGACTTCATCATTTGCTAGAGCAGCTCACAGAACTCAGGAAAGGGCTTTATTTACTATCGTCAGTCTATTATAAAATAATATAACTCAGAAACAGCCAGATGGAGGCACAGGAACAGGTTTGGGGGAAGGGGCACGGAGCTTCCACGGCCCCTTTGGGCGCACCACTCCTCATGTACTGAGCAATGCAGAAGCTCTCTGAACCTTGTCCTTTGGATTTTTATGGGAAGCTTTATTCTTAGGCATGATTGATTAAATTATTATCCATTTGTGATCAACTCAACCTTCAGCCCCTCTTCCTTCCCCAAGGTCTGGGAGTGGGGCTGAAAGTTCCAACCCTCTAAACACATGGTTGGTTCCCCTGGCAACCAGACCCCATTCTGAGGCCATTCAGAAGCCCCTAACTATCAGTCATCTCATTCGCGTACTACCAGACACATCACTTCGGAGGTCCCAAAGGTTTTAGGAGCTCTGCACCAGGAATAGGAAGAAAGACCAAATACATATTTCTTCTTGTACATGACAATAACATAGATATGTTCTGGGTCCTATACTTGTAGGATTCAGTTTGCCATCATGTTTCATGTTAATAAGAAGTTAATATTCAGCTTTGTCAAACTAGGAGACATAGACTCCCACTGTAAGGTATGAGACACAGCACAAAACAGTTCTTTTTTAAAGCACAATTCTTCTCAGAGATTTAAGGAGAATTTATGTACATATACACATACTCATATATATGTACATACTAACATGGATATAGTACATTGTAGAATGCAAGATTTGCATTATTTCTGATAAATGTAAGAATGCAATACAGTTTTAAGACAGTACTGCTTTGGACAGTGTCCCTAGACCTTTAGTCAAGGTCAGTTTACCATACTATAGTCTGAATGTTTGTGTCTCCCCCAATTTCATATGTTGAAATCTTAACCCCCAAGCTGATAGTACTAAAAAGCAGAGCCTTTGAGAAGTAATTGGGTCATGAAGGTGGAACCTCCAGGAATGGGATTAGTGCCTTATAACAATGCTCAAGGGAGCTTATTTGCACTTTCCACCATGGAAGGACACTGAGAAGTCAGCAAGCAGTTTGCAACCTGGAAAATTGCTCTCGCCAGAACCTGACCATGCTGGCACCCTGACCTCGGACTTCCCAGCCTCCAGAACTGTGAGAAATAAATTTCTATTTTGTATAAGCCACCTATCTATGATATTTTGTTATAGTAGCCCAAACGCACTAAGACGTACCCACAGCCTAGTAAGCACTGTGCCTAAGGCCCACAATACTTGCAAGGGCCCACTAAAATGTTTTTAATTTATTTTAAAATCAGAAGAAAATACATAAACTTTTAAGTAGAAGAAAATGCTAATATATTCACCTTTTATCAATGCAGTTATAAATATATATTTCTGTATATATATATATATATATATATATATATATTTGTTACTACTATTTTGAATGTAGGAAGTGGTTCACAAAGGCAAAAGTACATAAAGCCCACAAAAATCATGATGCAGCCCTGCTTCCAGGGGCGTATTTTCAGTATACAGTGAAAACATGTGAAAAACTTTCAGTTTTAGGTATCATATTCTTGCAACTTGTCATTTTTGAGAACTGGGGTCTTCGGATTCTGAGGGAATGAATTCCAGAATTTCATACATCCTTAAAAGGATAGATTTGTAGGACAGAGACCCCTGCTGATCACACTGCAGGAGCCACTGTGTAGGGCAACTTATGTTAACAGTAACTTGCTCACTCACAAGCCATTGCTTCTACCCCTAACTTCTGCAACCAATATTTACGGAGACTGATGAGCCCTCTCACATGAGTCTGTCTGTTGAACGATATAATCTTAGATCTTGGAGCAACATTTGGGCCTACTGAGCCCAAAGCTCCACCAATGCAAGAGTACCTTTGTCACCCCTCAGCATCAATTTGAGCACATCCTGATGCTCCACTTGAGAGCTTCAAAGCAGTTTCCTTTGTGTTATTGTCTTGTAAAGATACTCCAAATGTAAGAAAATACAGAGATACACAGGTTGCTGGTGATACATTAGGAGGATCCCAGAATGAGCATACCACTCAACACCATGAGTCAGTGATGGTGGATGAGCTACATATTGTGGGCAGTACCCACAAGGACCATTGTCGTCTCATCATCCTCAGGGCTAAGTTCCAGACCATTGTCCACCACTCTGTGGAGGGTGCTATAGTGTTGCTGGCTTTGGTGGAAAGAATGCAGCTCTGAAGCAGCCTCCCAGGCAGCAAACGTAGGCATGGGAAAAGGATCTGGCCTCTTGTTTTCAAAAAAACATTTCAGGTTCCTCTCGCTCAGCTTGTTGGCATAGTCCAGAAATGTATTTTCCAACTGCTCCTTCTCCTTTTGTGCATATGTCTTCCAAAAACTCAGCTGAAGGTAGCTAACTTTAGAACGGCAGCGAGCATAACATGTGGTGAGTAGAGAGAAGAAAGATGCTGAACAAATCAGGCACCATCCTAGAATCTGAAGAAGAAAGAAATATTGAGTACAGGTAAAAGCAAAGTCATTTAGGTAGCCGGGGTATTATTGAGAAGTGTATAGCTAAATTATTACCACAGTCTTTGGCATACCTCACTTGAAATCATTCATCTCAATTTTTAAACACTTTAAACTCACTTTTTGAATTTATTAGGTAAACTAAAAATAAAGTTAGGGTTTACCTAATCTCTATTCTCCTCCCCAACATTGCTGGTGCAAAGAGATAATCAGAAGGCAGGCAGATGGAAAAGAGTACGAAGTATAGATTACATAAGACTTACAGAAATCAAGCTCAAATAGTGTTAGCTCTGAGAGGAAAATATTCTGTGCACAAGTAAATGTGGTCATTTGAGCAAATGACCAGCTCTTCAGCCAGGCATTTTTAGGCATTGATACATGTATATAAATGGCTAGTGACTAATTTTTTTCTGTCATTACTCACTGTCCATGGAAAAGGGAGACAGATGATACAATCAGGAAGCTGAAGCTGTAAGAATTTAAAGGCTGAGAAAAAATTAGGATCATTAAAACCTTGAAAATGATTTGTCTTGATTTTTGGTAATTAGAAAAAACAAACTCTTTCCTGAATATGAAATGGTTCAGCTTTTCTCCCCTGGATCTTAAAAGCAAAAGTTTAAATAGCTCAAATTATCTTCTAACTTTTTTGGCTCTAATTCTGTTTTCACAGAATTTTTGTTAATTTTATGTTTGGAAAACTAACATCTTTTTCAAAGTGTCTCTTGACATTTAGTTTAAATGATCTTTAATATTCTTTAGCAAATGAGCCTATTTGAAAATAGAAATAATAATCTACAAATGAACCCATTCAGACCATAACAAAACCACAAATAAGCTTTATATCAGTGGTTCCCAATCTTTGGCTCAGATATAGAGTGTTTGTGAAGGGTCTCAACCTCTGCACCAATGCCAACACTGGACAGGCAATACTCAGGTTTAAATCTAAACTTTCCCCTTACTATGCATATTCTTTGTATCTCAGTTTCTTCACTTGTGAAACAGGGGTTACTCACCTTGAAGGGCAATTTGGTGGACCTAATGAAATGATACTGGACATATGTATTCATTAAGTTTTAGCTAATATTATATGCTGCTATTCTTCAAATGTATATGCACTTATGTAAATGTATTACTGAACTCATAATATCTTTCTGTACTTATAATTAATGAGTGAGGCACAACTTCCATCATGTGAAAGTCCTTGAATGGCTTGTGGTTGGCTACCTTATATCTTCCTCTTTCCTTCATCGTCTATCTTCCTCTTTTTCCACAGCTGAGGCTTCTGTACGCCATCTCATCTCAGTATCTGAGCCTGTTCCAGCCGAATTATAAACTATTCCATCAGCTTCAGGTCCCCTTCCCCGTTTCACATGACCTTTGCATTGACCGATGCTTTCCCTCAATTCACAGTACCCAGAGTCAAACTAGAGCTTGGTGGATGCTTCCATACCAGCCCTCAATAGTGTCTTATTTTGCATGTGTCCTCCCCCAAACCCTGGCAGTTTTCCTCATTGACTTGGAACACCTACTGTGTACCAGAAGCTTTATGCCCATTTGTGTCTATCATCTCTAAATCTTCCAACAACTCTCCAAAGTAAGTGATATTACCACTAACTATGAGAAAACTGGGACTCAAAGAGGTTGAACCACTAGTTCTAGGTCACATAGCTGGTGATTGGTAGCATCAGCATACAAACCCAACGCCAGACAATTCCAAGACTCTTTCCACTACTCCATTCTATCTTCCTTAAGAATAGAGAGTCATCCAGCTAGATTTTTTATCTGCCCCACCCATGGATGAATGTTCTTTTCCACCTCCAGGCACATGTACAACTATTGTTGGTCTGGACTATATGTTGCCTCCTGCCTATCTGAACCTCTGTAGTCAGCACCTGCTATTGATACAACTCCTCTTGCCCACATTCCTTATGCATCTTCCCACAGGAATCAGCCCCAGGTCCTTCTCATTCTGATGAAGAATCAGCAGGTCAGTGTGCTCAGCCTAAGCTATGACATGATGTGCATGGTTTCCTTGTGACTGTGTTTAGAGAGGAGAAGCTCACACAATGATAAATGTTCGGGCCTGCCACTGACTGAATGGAGCCTGGTGCCTGAGGACATATACCATAAATCAATCATTCTGTCATAAGAGTTGTAAGTTATACCCTTCTTCAATAAAAGACACAAGACATTTGGGAGCCTGATATGTTTTATCTAAGATGTGCTTTATGCATTAAAGAAAAGATTTTGTTTTGGAGTATTTTTTGACTTATCAATTTATGAAGAGTATGACTTTACTGCCAACCGGCTTTGGAGTGTATGATTTTAAAAACAGATTTTGCCTTGATGTGTTTTTACCAAGGCAAATCCTTGTTGAAAAAGTAAAATAATGCTATTTCTGTGCCTTTATTCTGAAACAGATAGCATTCCTGACAATTTGTGGATCTGCTTATCAACTCTTACCACTTGTTTTGCTTTTGAGAATGCAATTCTTACTACCTATAAATGGGAAGTCAGTCCTTCCTAATGCTGTACATCTGGATTTGTGTTCATGTGCCTGGAGGAATGACAGGCTACTTCCCTGCATCAATTAGGTAAAGATATGATTTCCTTCTGTTAAACAAAACAATGCCCAAATCTTGAGCTTCTGAAGTAATTAAGAACCCCTTTAGCTGTATAGCACAAAGAATATAAAACATAATCTCCCTAGAGAGTATGGTCACTTTTTCACAGAAGGCTATTTAAAAACTGCTGATTCCTACCGTACAAGGGAAATTCTTCTCAATCTTGACAATATTTATACACAGAGATAGCAGTTGCCAGAAATCATTCAAGAGAATCTCCACACTAATTATATGACATGCAACTTTGAAAAGTAATAACTCATTTCATTCAGCTACATTTTAATAGATGAATAATATATGTGTGTGTTTGAGAAACCAACTTGAATGTAAATAATTGATAGAAGGCAGTAATTTCTAATTACAGCTCTGCCATTAACACTCAATTCATGATTTAGTGTTAGGCATTATTCATTTACAAGGTCGACCCAGAGAGACTGTTTTAAAGTACTTAAGTATTTACATATGGACAATCCAGTGGATACTTTCTTTTCAGAACCAGAAAAGAGATAATCCAGTCAGCAACTTTACTGAGCCATCCAGCCTTTCAAAAGCTTTTCCTGAGATAATCTCAATGCTGCATCATGTTTCAGTTTCCATTTACTTTCAAAATATTCTGACAGGACACAGACAGCCCTGGCTGAAAGGAGCACAGAGAGAATACTTCAAGCTCAGGCTGAGAGAAAAAGGCGAGTTTGTCTTTTCTTACCTGAGACTGGGCCTGAAGGGAGAGTTTCAGTTCTTCATTGACGGTAGGTAGCATGCTAGTTTTGCCACAAGATACTTTGTGAAGTTCTTCCCAGCACTCTTTGGGCTTACCCTTGCAAATCAGTTCCAGGAGTCCTGAACTTCTCGTCCCGCTCATGGCACATTCATAGAAAGTTCCATTGAGCAGAGCCACAGAAAGCCACATCACTGGAGCCACCAATGAGCTCAGAGTGATCTGGCCAAGGACGTAGAAGAAACGGCAGCTGTGGCCTCTGGGAAAGATTTTCCTGGGATTCACACAGCAGCCTGTGAAGAGTCTCCACGACCTATTGTTCAGAAAGAATCCCAGGATCAGTAACACCCAGGCAGGAGCAAAGAGGAAAACCAGCCCATAGGTCATATTCTCAGTGCTGCAGGGGCACTTAAAAGCCACAACAGAAAAGAGACGCTCACTTCCCACGGTCAGCAGAGCCATGAAGCTGTAGCCAATAACAGTTTTCTGATTAAGGAAGAATTTTAAAATGCCCTGAAAAGCATCCATGTTGGAGATGCACAGAGGGAAAATGCTGTGCCTTTGTTATTGGCAGAGCAGCTGTGGCAGTGGCCGAGGGTGGAGCTCTTTCTTCATCAGAAACAACAGTCCTTCTTCTCAGACTGAACTAAGCCAGATAAGGAAACAATGTCATTCCTTAGGAGTGAATATTTCTCAACATGTTTAGATAATGCCTCCTACTGGTGGAAATTGGGCTGTGATACTGCAGCCTAAATGCTGAGAATAAATTCAAAGTGCACAGGCTCCGTTTTAACCTTCTTTCCATGTGGTTTGGATTGAAAATCAGAAAAGAAATTCTCACTCGTACAAATAATAGTCTAGGATTTTTCCAGTGTAAGGAATCAACATTAACAGAAAGAGGTTTCAGCCGACAAATCAAATCTCCAAACCTAGAATTTTATGAATTTTTTCTCTTCCTATGACTTGAGATTTGGAAGACAGGGATTTGCTGTCTTTTTTCATATATATAAATACATATGAAAATTTTATATATATATATCAATAGCTTTTGGAGTACAAGTGGGTTTTGGTTACATGGTTGAAATATATGTATAAATACACATATTTATATATGAGATTTTAGTGCACCCATCACCGGATATGTATGTGTACCCAATATGTATTTTTTCATCCCTCACCCCCTTCCCACTCTCCCTCTTTCTGAGTCTCCAAAGTCCATTATACCACTCCATAAGCCTTTATGTACCCATAGCTTAATTTCCACTTATAAGTGAGAACTACAGTTTTTGGTTTTCCATTGCTGAGTTACTTCGCTTGGAATAACAGCCTCTAGCTCCATCAAGTTGCTGCAAAAGACATTATTTCATTCTTTTTTATGACTGAGTAGTATTCCATGGTATATATACACCACAGTTTCTTTATCTATTCATCAGTTGATGGGTGCTTAGATTGGTTTCATATCTTTGCAATTGTGAATTGTGTTGCAATAAATATACATGTGCAGGTGTTTTTTTTTAATATATAATGACTTCTTTTTCTTTGGATAGATACCCAGTAGTGGGATTGCTGGACTGAATAGTAGATCTACTTTTAGTACTTAAAGTTCTTTCTTTAAGAACGAAAGAAAGGTGCCGTGGTTCATGTCTGTAATCCTAGCATTTTGGGAGGTCGAGGCAGGTAGATTGCTTGAGCCAAGGAGTTCGAGACCAGCCTAGGCAACATGGTGAATCTCCATCTCTACAAAAAAATACCAAAAAAAAATTAGCCAGGCTCGGTGGCATGCACCTGTAGTCCCAGCTACTCAGGAGGCAGAGATGGGAGGATTGCTTGAGCCCAGGAGGCTGAGGTTGTGGTGAGCCAAATCATGCCACTGCATTCCAGTCTGGGTGACAGAGCAAGACCCTGTCTCATAAATAAATACATAGAAGGAAAGAAAGAAATCTCCATACTGTTTTTTATGGAGGTTTTACTAATTTACATTCCTACCAGCATTCTACAAGCATTCTGTTTTCACAAAATTCATACCAATATCTATTGTTTTTGCCTTTTTGGTAATAGCCATTATTACTGGAATAAGGCGGTACCTCATTGTGGTTTTAGTTTACATTTCCCTAATGATTAGTGATGTTGAGCATTTTTTCATATGTTTGCTGTCCATTTGTATATCTTCTTTTGAGAAATGTCTATTGATGTCATTTGCTCACTTTTTGATGGGATTATTTGTTTTCTTCTTGCTGATTTTTTGAGTTCCTTATAGATACTGGATATTAGTCCTTTGTCGGATGCATAGTTTACAAATATCTTCTCCCATTTTGTGGGTTGCCTGTTTACTCTGATGTTTATTTCTTTTGCTGTGCAGAAGCTTTTTAGTTTAATTAGATCCCATTTATTTATTTTTGGTTTTGTTGCATTTGCTTTTTGGGTCTTAATCATAAATTCTTTGCCTAGGCCAATGTCCAGAAGAGTTTTTATTAGGTTTTCTTCTAGAAATTTTATGGTTTCACATCTTAGATATAAGTGTTTGATTCATCTTGAGTTGATTTTTGTATATGGTGAGTGACAGGGATCCAGCTTCATTCCTCTACATGTTGCTATCCTGTTTTCCAAGCACCTTTTAATGGATACAGTGTCCTTTCCCCAGTTTATGTTTTTGTATGCTTTGTCAAAGATCAATTGGTTCTGAGTTCTCTATTCTGTCCCATTGGTCTATGTATCTACTTTTGTACCAGTACTATGCTGTTTTGATAACTATACCTTTGTAGTATAATTTGAAGTCAGGTAATATGATGCCTCCAGATTTATTCTTTTTGCTTAGTATTGCTTTGGCTGTTGGGGCTCTTTTTTTTGCTTCCATATAAATTTTAGGATTGTTTTTTCTAATTCTGTGAAAAATGATGTTGGTATTTTGATAGGAATTGCACTGAATCTGTAGATTGCTTTGGGAAGTATGGTTATTTTCACAATATTGATTCTTCCAATCCAGGAGCATGGCATATATTTCCCTGTGTTTGTGTCATCTATGACTTCTTTCAGCTGCGTTTTATAGTTCTCCTTATAGAGATCTTCCACCTCTTTGATTAAGTATATTCGTCGGTGGGTTTTTTTTTTTTTTTTTGCAACTCTTATAAAAGGGATTGAGTTCTTGATTTGGCTCTCAGCTTGGTTGTTGTTGGTGTATAGCAGGGCTACTGATTTGGGTACCTTAGTTTTGTAAACTAAGACTTTACTAAATTCATTTATCAAATCTAACAGTCTTTTGGAGGAGTCTTTAGGGTTTTCTAGATATGTGATTATCCTGACAAACGGAGATAGTTTGACTTCCTCTTTTCTAATTTGGATGCCCTTTATTTCTTTCTCTTGCCTGATTGCTGTGGATGGGATTTCTATTAACAGCACTGTGTTGAATAGAAGTGGTGAAAGTAGGCATCCCTGTCTTGTTCCACTTCTTAGGGGGAATGCCTTCAACTTTCCCCCTTTCATTTTTTATCTTCCTAAACTGGCTAGTGTTAGAGATCCAATTTTGGGATTTGGAATATGTGCATTTTACATGGGAAAGTTTAGGGAGAGTTTGAGTTTTGAAGGAATGTCAAAATGAGAAGAGTCCTCATCATTTCTTTCCTAGGCTTACTGTAATAGTAACCTTTTGATTAGTATCTCAGCCCTTGACCTCACGCTCACTCCTATCCATAACCCTAAATCCATCCTCTATGCTGACAAGAAAAGGATCCCTCTAAAACTGAAATTGAATTCTGCATTAGCCAGTTCACACCTTTGGGGCTCACAACTGCTCACAAGTTGATAGATGTAGAGCTTCCCTGAACCCCATCATGGTATTTTATGCTCATGACATGTTCCCACTACCTAGAATGTCTTTGTCACTTCCCTCCAGACCCCTAGTCTTGTCTACCTGGCAAACATTCAGTCAATAGATGCCCATTCTATAATTTGTCTTGCAAATGGCTATTGAACTCCCACTGTGTGCCAGGTACTGTGCCAGACTGGCGGTGCTCAAGAATTTTCTGTTGAATAAATGAAGAATGAATAAGGAATCTCCTAGTCCTTCTGATTATAAGTAATTTAAGAAAATTGCTTCCATTTCTCTCCTACACAGCTCTCAACTTAAAAAATTAATTAATTTCTGCACTTGAAAGATGGCAACATATCAAGCTGACAAAATTTCATTAATAAACTTCAAAGTCCAGGCCTGTGTATTTTGTGAAAAGAAATTGCCTTGGACTAGGAGCCAAGGAATTAAGTTATAGCATAGTCTTGGCAGTGTCATTTGACTTCTCTGAACACCAGTTTACTTATTTTTGAAACTAAGGCCTTAAAAGACACAGTCTGCAAGATTTCTTCCATTTCCACATTGTAAAATTCTTCAAGCACTGTAAAACAGCAGATGTTTTTGCGAAGTTACTTTATAATTCATTTATGCGCCTGCCACCACTACCACTTGCTCCTTAGAGACTTGTCTTCGATAGTAGTGTAGTCCCCTGTTACCCACAGGGGATACCTGCTACCAAGATCCCCATTAGGGGATACCTGCAACCAAGACCCACAGGGGATACCTGCAACCAAGACCCCCAAACTGCAGAGAGTACCAAACCCGTATATATTATGTTTTTTTTAAATCTGCCAACTGAGGCAGTTAATAAGTGACCCAAGGGCAGGTCATAGCATAAACAGTGTGAATATACTGAACAAAGGGATGATTCACGTTCTGGGCAGTATGGAGTACGGACAGTGAGAGGTTTCATCACACTGCTCAGAAGCACAATTTAAAACTTATGAATTATATACTTCTAGAATTTTCTATCTAACATTTTCAAATTATCTTGACCACAGGTAACTGAGACCACAGATAATGGCCAGCTACTCCAAAATTGTTCCCTCCACTTCCCAAAATGTATTCTTGGGTCTAATCTGCCCCTAGCATCCTCTGCTTTGACTGTCACCACATTGTTGTGGCAAATGTGTCCTGGGTCCCTTCTAGTCCAGGGTTTTATACTTTGCTAGTATCAGTGTGACAAATATCAGCTGATATGTTGATGATTAATAATATTTTAATTTCTTACTCCCCTAAAGGAGATATATCTTTTAAAAAGATTTTGAAAATAATGATTTAATGTAATTTTTTACAAACTATATTATTTCCACAGAAAATTAGCCTCTTACAATATTCTATACAATTAAAAATAGTATTTATTTCTATTTATTTATTTATTTATTTTTATACTTTAAGTTCTAGGGTACATGTGCACAACGTGCAGGTTTGTTACATAGGTATACATGTGCCATGATTGTTTGGTGCACCCATCACTTCGTCATTTACATTAGGTATTTCTCCTAAAGCTATCCCTCCCCCAGCCCCCCAGCCCGACAGGTCCCGGTGTGTGATGCTCCCCTACCTGTGTCCATGTGTTCTCATTGTTCAACTCCCACTTAGGAGTGAGAACGTGCGGTGTTTGGTTCTCTGTCCTTGTGATATCTTGTTGAGAATGACAGTTTCCAGCTTCATCCATGTCCCTGCAAATGATGTGAACTCATCCTTTTCTATGGCTGCATGGTATTCCATGGTGTATATGTGCCACATTTTCTTTATCCAGTCTATCATTGATGGACATTTGGGTTGGTTGCAAGTCTTTGCTATTGTGAATAGTGCCATAATAAACATACATGTGCATGTGTCTTTATAGTAGCATGATTTATAATCCTTCGCATATATACCCAGTAATGGGATCGCTGGGTCAAATGATATTTCTAGTTCTAGATCATTGAGGAATTGCCACACTGTCTTCCACAATTGTTGAACTAATTTACACTCCCACCAACAGTGTAAAAGTGTTCCTACTTCTCCACATCCTCTCCAGCATCTGTTGTTTCCTGACTTTTTGATGATAGCCATTCTAACTGGCAAGAGATGGTATTTCATTGTGGTTTTGATTTGCATTTCTCTGATGAACAGTGATGATGGGCATTTTTTCACGTCTGTTGGCTGCATAAATGTCTTTTTTTGAGAAGTGTCTGTTCATATCCTTTGCTCACTTTTTGATGGGGTTGTTTTTTCCTTGTACATTTATTTAAGTTCTTTGTAGACTCTGGATATTAACCCTTTGTCCGATGGGTAGATTGAAAAAATTTTCTCCCATTCTGTAGGTTGCCTGCTCAGTCTGGTGATAGTTGCTTTTGCTGTGCAGATGCTCTTTAGTTTAAATAGATCCCATTTGTTTATTTTGGCTTTTGTTGCTGTTGCTTTTGGTGTTTTAGTTATGAAGTCTTTGCCCATGCCTATGTCCTGAATGGTATTGCGTAGGTTTTCTTCTAGGATTTTCATGGTTTTAGGTTTTACATTTAAGTCTTTAATCCACCTTGAGTTAGTTTTTGTATAAGGTTTAAGGAAGGGACCCAGTTTCAGCTTTCTACTTAAGGCTAGCTAGTTTTCCCAACACATTTATTAAACAGGGAATCCTTTCCCTATTTCTTGTTTTTGTCAGGTTTGTCAAAGATCAGATGGTTGTAGAGGTGTGGTGTTATTTCTGAGGCCTCTGTTCTGTTCCATTGGTCTATATATCTGTTTTGGTACCAGTACCATGCTGTTTTGGTTACTGTAACCTTGTAGTATAGTTTGAAGTCAGGTAGCGTGATGCCTCCAGCTTTGTTCTTTTTGCTTAGGATTGTCTTGGCTTTGCGGGCTCTTTTTTAGTTCCATATGAAATCTAAAGTAGTTTTTTCCAATTCTGTGAAGAAAGTCAGTGGTAGCTTGATGGGGATGGCATTGAATCTATAAATTACCTTGGGCAGTATGGCCATTTTCACGATATTGATTCTTTCTAACCATGAGCATGGAATGTTTTTCCTTTTGTTTGTGTCCTCTCTTATTTACTTTGAGCAGTGGTTTGTAATTCTCCTTGAAGAGATCCTTCACATCCCTTGTAAGTTGGATTCCTAGGTATTTTATTCACTTTGTAGGATTTGTGAATGGGAGTTCCCTCACGATTTGGCTCTCTGTTTGTCTGTTATTGGTATATAAGAATGCTTGTGATTTTTGCACATTGATTTTGTATGCTGAGACTTTGCTGAAGTTGCTTATCAGCTTAAGGAGATTTTGGGCTGAGACGATGGGGTTTTCTAGATATACAATCATGTCATCTGCAAACAGAGACAATTTGACTTCCTCTTTTCCTAACTGAATACTCTTTATTTCTTTCTCTTGCCTGATTGCCCTGGCCAGAACTTCCAATACTATGTTGAATAGGAGTGGTGAGAGAGGGCATCCTTGTCTTGTGCTGGTTTTCAAAGGGAATGCTTCCAGTTTTTGCCCATTCAATATGATATTGGCTGTGGGTTTGTCCTATATAGCTCTTATTATTTTGAGATGCGTTCCAACAATACCTAGTTTATTGAGAGTTTTTAGCATGAAGGGCTGTTGAATTTTGTTGAAGGCCTTTTCTGCATCTATTGAGATAATCATGTGGTTTTTGTCTTTGGTTCTGTTTATGTGATGGATTACATATGTTTAACCAGCTTTGCATCCCAGAGATGAAGCTGACTTGATGGTGGTGGATAAGCTTTTTGATGTGCTGCTGAATTCGGTTTGCCAGTATTTTATTGAGGATTTTTGCATCGATGTTCATCAGGGATATTGGCCTAAAATTCTGTTTTTTGTTGTGTCTCTGCTAGGCTTTGGTATCAGGATGAGGCTGGCTTCATAAAATGAGTTAGGGAGGATTCCCTCTTTTTCTGTTGATTGGAATAGTTTCAGAAGGAATAATACCAGCTTCTTTTTGTACCTCTGGGTAGAATTTGGCTGTGAATCCGTCTGGTCCTGGACTTTTTTTGGTTGGTAGGCTATTAATTATTGCCTCAATTTCAGAACATGTTATTAGTCTATTCAGAGATTCAACTGCTTCCTGGCTTAGCCTTGGGAGGGTGTATGTGTCCAGGAATTTATCCATTTCTTCTAGAGTTTCTAGTTTGTTTGCGTAGAGATGTTTATAGTATTCTCTGATGGTAGTTTGTATTTCTGTGGGATTGGTGGTGATATCCCCCTTTATCATTTTTTATTGTGTCTATTTGATGATTCTCTCTTTTCTTCTTTATTAGTCATGCTAGCAGTAGATCTATTTTGTTGATATTTTCAAAAAAACTGCTCCTGGATTCATTGATTTTTTGAAGGGTTTTTTTTTGTGTGTCTCTATCTCCTTCAGTTCTGCTCTGATCTTAGTTACTTCTTGTCTTCTACTAGCTTTTGAGTTTCTTTGCTCTTGCTTCTCTAGTTCTTTAAATTGTGATGTTAGGGTGTTAATTTTAGATCTTTTCTGCTTTGTCTTGTGGGCATTTAGTGCTATAAATTTCCCTCTACACACTGCTTTAAATGTGTCCCGGAGGTTCTGGTACATTGTGTCTTTGTTCTCATTGGTTTCTAAGAACATCTTTATTTCTGCCTTCATTTCGTTATTTACACAATAGTCATTGGAGCAGATTGTTCAGTTTCCATGTAGCTGTGCGGTTTTGAGTGAGTTTTTTACTCCTGAGTTCTAATTTGATTGCACTGTGGTCTGAGAGACAGTTTGTTATAATTTGTGTTCTTTTACATTTGCTGAGGAGGGTTTTACTTCCAGTTATGTGGTCAATGTTAGAATAAGTGCGATGTGGTGCTGAGAAGAATGTATTTCTGTTGATTTGGGGTGGAGAGTTCTATAGATGTCCATTAGGTCTACTTGGTCCAAAGCTGAGTTCAAGTCCTGGATATCCTTGTTAATTTTCTGTCTCGTTGATCTGTCTAATATTGACAGTGAGGTGTTAAAGTCTTCCATTATTATTGTGTGGAAGTCTAAGTCTCTTTGTAGATCACTCAGGACTTGCTTTATGAATCTGGATGCTCCTGTACTGGGTGCATATATATTTAGGATAGTTAGCTCTTCTTGTTGAATTGATCCCTTTACCATCATGTAATGGCCTTCTTTGTCTCTTTTGATCTTTGTTGGCTTAAAGTGTGTTTTATCAGAGATCAGGATGGCAACCCCTACTTTTTTTTTCTTTCCATTTGCTTGGTAGATCTTCCTCCATCTCTTTATTTTGAGCCTCTGTGTGTCTTTGCACATGAGATGGGTCTCCTGAATACAGCACACTGATGGGTCTTGACTCTTTATCCAATTTGCCAGTCTGTGTCTTTTAATTGGGGCATTTAGCCCATTATATTCAAGGTTAATATTGTTATGTGTGAATTTGATCCTGTCATTATGATGCTAGCTGGTTATTTTGCCCAGTAGTTGGTGCAGTTTCTTCATAGTGTCAATGGTCTTTACAATTTGGCATGTTTTTGCAGTGGCTGGTATCGGTTGTTCCTTTCCATGTTTAGTGCTTCCTTCAGGAGCTCTTGTAAGGCAGGCCTGGTGGTGACAAAATCTCTCACCATTTGCTTGTCTGAAAAGGATTTTATTTCTCCTTCACTTATGAAGCTTCATTTGGTTGGATATGAAATTCTGTGTTGAAAATTCTTTTCTTTAAGAATGTTGAATATTGGCCCCCACTCTCTTCTGGCTTGTAGTGTTTCTGCCAAGAAATCTGCTGTTAGTCTGATGGGCTTCCCTTTATGGGTAACCCAACCTTTCTCTCTGGCTGCCCTTAACATTTTTTCCTTCATTTCAACCTTGGTGAATCTGACAATTATGTGTCTTGGGGTTGATCTTCTCGAGGAGTATCTTTGTGGTGTTCTCTGTGTTTCCTGAATTTGAATGTTGACCTGCCTTGCTAGGTTGGGGAAGTTCTCCTGGATAATATCCTGAAAAGTGTTTTCTAACTTGGTTCCATTCTCCCCATCACTTTCAGGTACACTGATCAAATGTAGATTTGGTCTTTTCACATAGTCCCATATTTCTTGGAGGCTTTGTTCATTTCTTTTCACCCTTTTTTCTCTAATCTTGCCTTCTCACTTTATTTCATTAATTTGATCTTCAGTCACTGATATCCTTTTTTCCACTTGATTGAATCGGCTATTGAAGCTTGTGTATGCTTCATGAAGTTCTTGTACTGTGGTTATCAGCTCCGTCAGGTCATTTAAGCTCTTCTCTACACTGGTTATTCTAGTTAGCCATCCGTCTAACCTTTTTTCAAGGTTTTTAGCTTCCTTACAATGGATTAGAATGTGCTTCTTTAGCTCAGAGAAGTTTGTTATTACTGACCTCTGAAGCCTACTTCTGTCAACTTGTCAAATTCATTCTCCATCCAGTTTTGTTCCCTTGCTGGCAAAGAGTTGTGTTCTTTTGGAGGAGAAGAGGTGTTCTGGTTTTTGGAATTTTCAGGTTTTCTGCTCTGGTTTCTCCCCATGTTTGTGGTTTTATCTACCTTTGGTCTTTGATGTTGGTGACCTATGGATGGGGTTTGGTGTGGATGTCCTTTTTGTTGATGTTGATGCTATTCCTTTCTGTTCGTTAGTTTTCCTTCTAACAGACAGGCCCCTCAGCTGCAGGTCTGTTGGAGTTTTCTGGAGGTCCACTCCAGACTCTGTTTGCCTGGGTATCACCAGTGGAGGCTGCAGACCAGCAGATATTGCTGCCTGATCCTTCCTCTGGAAGCTTTGTCCCAGAGGGGCACCTGCCTGTATGAGGTGTCTGTCAGCTCCTACGGGGAGGTGTCTCCCAGTCAGGCTACATGGGGGTCAGGGACCCACTTGAAGAGGCAGTCTGTCTGTTATCGGAGCTCGAACACCATGCTGGGAGAACCACTGCTCTCTTCAGAGCTGTCAGGCAGGAACGTTTAAGTCTGCAGAAGTTTTCTGCTGACTTTTGTTCAGATATGCCCTGCCCCCAGAGGTGGAATCTAAGGAGGCAGTAGGCCTTGCTGTGCTGCGGTGGGCTCCACCCAGTTCAAGCTTCCCTGCCTTTTTATTTACACTGTGAGCATAGAACCGCCTACTCAAACCTCAGCAATGGCAGACACCCCTCCCCCTGCCAAGCTTCAGCATCTCAGGTCAATCTCAGGCTTCTGTGCTAGCAGTGAGCAAGGCTCCATGGGCGTGGGACCTGCTGAGCCAGGCACAGGCTTGGGAGGGAATCGCCTGTTCCTGCAGATGCGAAGACTATGAGAAAAGCTCAGTATTTGGGCAGAAGTGTACAGTTCCTCCAAGTACAGTTACTCATGGCTTCCCTTGGCTAGGAAAGGGAAATTCCCTGATCCCTTGCGCTTCCCACTTGAGGCGATGCCCTGCCCTGCTTCAGCTCACTCTCCGTGGGCCGCACACACTGTCCAACCAGTCCCAATGAGATGAACCAGGTACCTCAGTTGGAAATGCAGAAATCACCCATCTTCTCCACTGATCTCGCTGGGAGCTATAGACCAGAGCTGTTCCTATTTGGCAATTTTGGAAGTGACTCACAAGTAAAAATATTTAAAAATTTCACATCATAGGATCAATAAATTGCAAAGCTAAGGGTGAAGCCGGACTTTCTGACTATAGACTCCATGTGCTTAACCGTTGTGCTGCAATGCCTAGAACTGGGTATTTGTTTAGTCTGCTAATAGTTATTTGTTCTAGACCAAATTTTAGTAATTTTGTTCTCTTCTTATCAGGTTGCTTTCAAGATGTACCTGGGAATTACACCAAGTGTGACCTGTAACAATTCAAGCAAAAATGAATTTTCACTGATTCTAGACAAGAATCCTCTGGTGGAGTTTGTGGAAGAGCTCCCTGCTGGGCGATCTTCTCTGTGCTACTGCAACTTGCTCTGTGGGATTATCAGAGGTGCCTTGGAAATGGTAAAGTTGAATAAGTGAAGAATGAATGAAGAATCTCTTAGTCCTTCTAAGACTAAAATAAGATAACCAATATACATAATTCATTTTGCTGGGTATATTGGTTATCTAATGGTGTGTTACAAATTACCCCCAAAATGTAGCAGCTTAAAAAAACAAACATTTATTATCTCACACAGTTTCTGAGGATCAGAAATCTGGGAGCAGCTTAGCTAAGTGGTTGTCAATCAGAGTCTTTCATGGCTTAATACACATGCAGTCAAGCTGCTGGCCAGGGCTGCAACCTCTGGCGACTTGACTGAGGCTGGAGAATCTACTTCCAAGTTCATTCACACAGCCCCAGTGCCTTGCTGGCAGTTGGCAGGAGGCTTCATGAAGTTCCTGGCCACATGGACCTCTTTGTAGATCTAATCACAACATGGCCACTTATGCTGCCAACCCTGGTGCCGTGTAGGAGGGTGCTACCTGAGGGTGTGAATAACAGGAGGCAGGGATCATTGGCCATTGTGGAGGCTGGATTTTACACCTGAATTATTCATTGGTTTAACTGAAACAGTTATTAGTATCTTCTAAGTGTCAGGCACTGAGTATACACAGATGAACAAGACATAGTTGCTGCCTTTAAAGAATCTTCTGTCTAATGGAAAAGTCAGATGTATAAAGAAGTATAATTAAGGCTATGAGAGGACCTGTGGCAGGAAAAACTTGTAGACTTCCTAGGGAAACACTAAACTGGCTTTTGAAGGAAAAATAGGAGTTAGATAAAAGCCTTGGGTAAGAGGAGCAGGAGAAAAATAATATAACAGGTAGAAGAATCAGCATGTCCAAAGGTACAAAAAGAGTGTTTCACTCAAGGAACAAAGAACTTGAATTAGTTCAGTATGACTGACATATAAATTGGGAGACAGATTGTCATGAGAAAGGAGGCTTAAATTCTTTACAGAAGCCTGATTTTAAGAAAAGGGATTCATATGACAAGCTTGGAAATTCAGATTTTTATATTGAAAGCAACAGAAATCAATATAGGTTTATAAACAGTAGAATAATATTTTGAAATTTGTGTTTTAGGAATTTCATTTCTTTATCAGCCAAATGAAAGTATATCAGAGGGAACAATGCTGAAGGAAAGGATTAGGGCACTTTGGAAGTTATGATGGTAACCTCAGGTAAAACGAGAACAAAACCCTGACTGCAGGAATGGGGAGAGGAAGACCATTTGAACAACATCAAAAAGATGGAACAGGTTATGGACTAGTTTATGAACTGGCTGAAAGGAATGAAATTGAGAAAAAGATTCAAGAATGATTTGTAAGTTTCTGAGAAACCTGTAGAGATGGTTGTACTATTAAACCAAGAGGAACAAAATCAAGAGGAGTACATCTGGGCTTGGTAGAGACAAAGTGAGGAGTTTGATTTTGAGCCTGCTGGAGTTGAGGTGTTTAACACACGCAAGTGAGGCTTTCCAGCAAGCAGTTGTTTATCCCTGTCTGGAGATCACAGAGAGACGTGGATTGAAGAAGCATTAGAATAGGAAAAGAATGCCTAGGCAGAGTCTGTAGAGCAAGAATAAAAGGGAGTAACAGAATCATAGGAAGCAATAAAATATAATAAGTAGGTTAAACAGAGGGCACAAAGGCTGAAAAGGATACCAAGAAAAAGAAATCAGAGGTAGGAAAAGAAGGAGTCATAGAAACAAGAGAGGAGATCATTTCAAGAAGACAGAGTGATTAATAAGAACAAGTACAGCAAAGAGTCTAAGTTAAACCGGACCTGAAAAATATTCACAACATTTAGGAACCAAAAGACCCAGAAGGGCCTTGGTAAAAGCTCCTTTGGGAAAGTGGAGGAAAAGAAGACAATCTGTCATAGATTGGTGAGCCAACAACAGCTTAAGAGGAGGTAACAGTCAACAAAGTCTCATTTTCCCAGAAGCTTAGCTATTAAGAATGGTGGAACCAGATAGCAACCAAAGTCTTGCCATGTATTGAGCTACCTAATAATGAGGCATGCATGTAATTTTAAATTATTTGTGATAATTAGGGGAAAATAGAATAACAAGTAATCCAAAAGCATAAAAAAATAGAAATAATGTATTGTTCACACAGATTCTCCATGCTTCTATCCTAGCATCTTTTTAGACTTGTCCTGTAGTCGGTGGCCATGAGATCAAGGAAGGGGTGGGAAAGCATTATAAGTGTTTATGGGCAAAGGGAAAAACCATAAAACCAAGTCAATAATAGGATAAGAATGTCTTCCACTCTCATAAATAGCAGTTGATTATATTTACTGAATGACAGCTGGTATCAGACCTCATGTGTCCCCAAATATCCAAATAGCTTCAACACTGTCTCCCTGTTAATTTAATTTATGTTCTGTTAAATTTTGACAAAGACTTAAAAAATCTTATGGAAGAAAAAGTTGAGGATGAATGTTGCTTCTGTATTTCCAAGTGCAATCTACATCCTCTGTTAAATGGTAGGCATTGCAAGGCCGGGCCCAGTATGAGCCAGATAATTTGGTACACTAATGGTTTAACAAATTGAAGCTGGCTAGCTAAGGAATTCTTAGTGAGAGAGGGGACTGAGTCAGGTAAGATTCAATAAACATCAATTAATTGCCCACTACACGTGGACATTTTTCACATATTATTTGCTTTTACTAGGTGCTTTTATTTATTTATCTTATTTTTCCCAATAAATCAAAATAACTCTGAACAAATACACTACTGGGGGTAGGTCAGCAATATCATGCTGCTCTTATGTGGACACATTTTAATGAATAAAGAAGTAAGCCCTGCTTACTCAGTGCCTGGGAAATGGGAAATAGCTTACAGAGAAAAAGAAGACCTGAGTATCAAATATTCATGTCTGTAAATTCAATCTTTAATTTTATATCTATAATTCATTTAATTGATATTATTCTCAAAGCTCTCAAAGCCATAAGTGACTGCTAAATGTTGTTAGGATAAGTGATTATGTTATTTAGCTAATGACAGAATGATTTATGGCAAATCTGTTTGAGAGCAATCATTTAAGAATCCATTTATTCTTGGAAATTCTGCTGGCTAAGCACAGTGGGTCAAGGCTATCTCTGAGCTGGGAATTCGTGTTCTTGTAAAGATGGATCCAGAGTTCAGCCTTGCACATTGAGCTAAGCTGGGCAGAATCTGGGTGTCCCAGTCATCCTAGTTGGCCTGGACCACCCTTCTCTTTGCAGATTCACACCAGAGCTGACACACAGCTGGACCATCTCTGGAGGACACTCAGTAAAGGGCCCTTTATCCACGAACAAGCTTTTTTAAAAATCATTTCTTAAGGAAAGTAAAGAAAGCTGAAAAAAGACTGAGAAAATTTAGTTTTTTGTTTTTTAATTAAATGACACAGGCCTGTTTTTTTCTTCTTTCCTAGGTTCATTTGGCTGCTGATGTTACATTCTTGCAAGACAGACTAAAAGGTGACAGTGTGACAGAAATAGGAATAACATTTCTAAAAAAGCAAGATGAGAAAAAATATAGACGGAAAAAATGAAGAATAGCACGGAAAATGCCACAGGGGCGGCTAGTTGAGTTAATGTTAGCTAAACATGTATAGACATAGAAATTTTGAATTGCTTCATAGCATGAGCTTTGAAAGGTTTATAAATCAGCCAGAAATTTGAAATGCAGGGCATGAAGGTTTAAAGGTTTTTTTTCCTTTTGCTTATAAATCACGCATTTTCAGTCTCATGTCTACAAAATTTCATATGCAAACAGCTCCTTACAAGATAGCAGGCAGGAATTCCACATCTTACACTATCCATCCTCAGAGAAGCTGTTCATTCCATTCGCGTATGGTAATGGGAAAAAAAAGCAGCACAAATACAAACAGTTGTGTATTTGTCTCTTTGCTGAAAAAAAAAGAATGAAATGATATAGCATAGAGTTTCCTATATATAGACAGTAGTTTCTAGATACTGTATATTGCATTCCTTAAATAAATAATTCCATATTTCTAAAAAAATATGATTTGATTTTTCTCATGTATTAGCTTGGCTTATAACTTTAGCCTTCTGACGCTACCCTTGATTTGTAATCACCAAGTCAAGCTATTTATTCAATGATAATTTTGAAATATTTATAAACAACATTTAATTTTAATTTATTTTAATTTATTTAGTTTTAATATAGCTGGCATTAACCAAATTCCTTCCTTTTCTCATGAAATATTGCTTGATGGTCAGGCCAGGAAACTTCTAAAATAAAGGATAAATAATATTCTTTGAAAATACTTTCTTACCCCAAAGCTTATTAATTCAGAATTTCTACTATCATTTTCATCCTCTAAAAAATCTTCCAAAGGATGTTTTCTTTGTGACCAGAACACATTTAAAATTCAAATGTACTGAATTAAATATACAGTAATCTTCACCAGACCACTGGCACACAAGGGCGGCCTACAAGGCAGCCCAGAATCTACTGGGCTCTGCAGAGAGCCCAAATTGCAAGTACAAGTTATAATTAGTGTGATACCACCCTACGGAATTGGAGAAAATATTTGTAAACTATGTATCTGACACCCTTGTGCTATTAATAACCAGAATATATAAGGAGTTCAAACAACTCCATAGGAAAAAACTAATAATCCAATTAAAGATGGGCAAAAGATCTGAATAGACATTTCTCAAAAGAAGACATACACATACAAATGGAAAACAGGTATATGAAAAGGTGCTCAACATCATTGGTCATCAGAGAAATGCAAATCAAAACTATAATGAGATATTATATCACCCTAGTTAAAAATGGCTTTTATCCAAAACAGGCAATAGTGAATGCTTGCAAAGATGTGGAGAAGAGGGAACTCTGGTACACTGTTGGTGGGAATGTAAATTAGTATAACCACTATGGAGAACAGTTTGGAGGTTCCTCAAAAAACAAAAAATAGAATGATCATATGATCCAGCAATCCCGCTGCTGGGTATACACCCAAAATAAAGGAAATCAGTATATCGAAGAGATATCTGCACTCCCACGTTTACTGCAGCACTACTGACAATAGCTAAGATTTGGAAGAAATCTAAGTGTCCTCCAATAGATTAATGAAATAAAGAAAATATGGTACATATACACAATGGAGTACTATTCAGCCATAAAGAAGAATGAGGTCCTGTCATTTGCAAAACATGGATGGAACTAGAGGTCATTATGTTCAATGAAATATGTCAGGACAGAAAGACAGACTTTGCATGTTCTCATTTATTTGTAGAAGCTAAAAATTAAAACAGTGGACTCATGGAGATATGGAGTAAAATGATGGATATCAGAGGCTGGGAAGGGTAGTTTCAAGAGGAGTGGAGATGGTTAATGGGTACAAAAATATAGTTAGATAGAATGAATAAGATCTGGGCTGGGCATGGTGGCACAAGCCTGTAATCTCTGCACTTTGGGATGCCAAAGTGGGAGTATTGCTTGAGCTCAGGAGTTTGAGACCAGCTTGGGTAACATAGACCCCTGTTTCTACAAAAAAAAAAAAAAAAAAAAAAAAAAAAAAAAATATATATATATATATATATATATATATACATACATGTATAGTGCATACCTGTGGTCCCAGCTACTCAGGAGGCTGAAGTGGGAGGATTGATTAAGGCCAGGAGATTGAGGCTGCAGTGAGCCATGATTGTGCCACTGCCCTCCAATCTGGGCAACAGAGTGAGACCCTGTCTTAAAAAAAAAAGTACAAGAATGAATAAGATCAAGTATTTGACAGTGCAACAGGGTAAGTACAGTTGATAATAATTTTTTGTACATTTAATAATAATTAAGATAAAAATGGATTGTTTGTGACAGAAAAGATAAATGCTTGAGGTAATGGATACCCCATTTACCCGATGTGATTGTTATGCATTGTATGCCTGTATGAAAATATCTCATGTACCCCATAAATATATATACCTACTATGTACCCACAAAAAATAAAAATTAAAAAATAATCAAAATAAATAAAACTGGTATAAGTGATATGTTCATGATAGACGTCAATTAGGATTCAGGAGCCTGTTCTGAGTCCCTGTCCAGTTCTGTTTCTAGGGGCTTCAGCTGATCCTGAGTAGTGACTGATCCTGGGCAAGGCACATAATCTCTCTCTCTCTCTCTCTCTGTCTCTCTCTCTCTCTCTCTCTTTCCCCACCCCTTTAAAATCAGGATGCAATAAAGGTCTAAAACTGTACCAATGGGTACAGTTTAAACGATATAAATGACCACTGAAATTCTACATTTTTGGACTTTAGAACACTGCAGGGAAATTGTTTGTTCTCCACTTACTCAACTGTCTCTTCAAAAGGACATTGCAATAGGCATAAAGGAAATAGGGTCATTGGCACACAGCTGAGGCATCAATGGAAGAACCTTCAAGCCTGCTCCACAGAAGACCAGGAATAGAATCTGGAAGAAGATATCTGACATTAGAAGGAGTATCACAATGTCACGTATTTTAAACTGATAAGAATTCCATAAGAATTCTTGCCTACAATCTGTCCTAAAGCTTATTTTTAGGATTTTTTCCATCTTCTGCTCAGTTGCCTCTTTCTCATTTATAATATATGCATTCCTCCCAGGAACCCAAGATATTCATGCCTAAGGCCCTCTCTCTTAAATTAGCACCCAACTAGCTATCCTGAAAATATTCCAGGCATTGGGGGTATTCTCCTACCTGTCTACACCTTCCTCTTCTTTCTCTCCTAACCCAACCATCAAAAGTCCCTTGGCCCAAAGTCTTTGTTCCCCACCCTGCTGAAGACAGCTTAATCTGGTATGCTCAGTGATGCTGGGTATAGGAACTGATGATGGCTTCAGGATGAGGCTTGTTCCCCATCCCTTGTTTTTCTCACCGTGGAAGGAGGGGAGCCTCTTGGCATTGAATATATTAGAATTATGAGAACCACCTATATAATTTTATATTTTCTTATAGCCATATTAAATAATAAAAAGAAATAGGTGACATTAGTTTTAATAATATATCATTTATTTTAATTATCCAAAAATTTTTATTTCAACATAGTAATATAATAAATGTTATTATCTATCATAATAAATATAATTATTACTATTTTCGGTAGAGATGGAGGTCTTGCTTTGTTGCTCAGGCTGGTCTTAAATCCTGGCCTCAAGTGATCCTCCCACCTTGGCCTCCCAAAGTATTGCAATTATAGGAATGAGGTACCCATACCCAGCCAATATAAAAATTATTAACGAGACATTTTATATATTTTTTATACTAACTATTTGAACTCCCGTGTGTATTTGACATTCTTAGCACATCTCAACTCATGGTAAATTTTCAAAGGCTAGAGTGAAATGTAGTTCTACCAAAATAACAAAGTTGTGTTTAGTGGTGTTTAATAGCCTCAATTTTTAAATCTAAATTAATTAAAATTAAACTGAAAAAATTTCAGTCACACTAGTCACATTTTACATGTTTGATAGCTGTGTGTGTCTAGTGGCTACTCTAATGGACGGCACTGGTCTAGAATTCCCAGTCAAAGATTTGTTTTGTCTCCTTGACCTTTGACACAAAGAATGAATGGAGAGGATCCAGTACCTTGGAGAGAAAGAGAGGAGATGGGTAGAAAAGAAAAAAATCAAAGAAAACCAGGGCAATAAGACTGTCAGAGACCCATGAAATGGTCTTTCTCCACCAACTGAGCGGTGACGCATAGAAACAATAGAGATTACACATCCTCCCCTGGGCTCCAAGTGTGTTTCCATCACCATTGTGTAAAGCTGGGTTTCTCTGATAAAGGGCTTGAGGAAGTTACACAGCATAACTACACAGCATAACTACAGGGTTATATAATATTTTTATTTTATATTATTTTATATTTTTATTTTATAAAAGCCTTTGCTCTGAACCCAAAACCTTGATTAAAGCAGAGTTTTTTTTGTCACCTCAGCAAAGCAAAAGGGGAGGAAATGTTTGGGGCAGAGACGTAGTGCAATGCTCTTAAGTGACTACACCAGATATTGCCCAAGCTATTAACTGAGGAGATCTCCTTTGGTTATCTATTCACTGTTTGCAGTTGCTAGGAATCAGAAATACCTCCCTCAGCGTCCTGCAGACTTACTTATTGTCTTCTCAAAGCTCTCAGTTTCATTTATTAGCAGTTAGGAGCCTGGATCTGTTTAGCAGTTGGAATGAATGATGGTGAATAAGTGGAAAGTTTCCTCTTCTCCCTGTTTATGAGAGACAAAAGGAGAAATTTGGAAAATCAAATGCTTGAAGTAAGAGGATGATATTAAAACTTTTGTAACCAGAGACTGCTTTAAGAAAAATCTGCTACTACTTTAACAAAGATCTGCTAAATGTTAACTAACACAGTAAATGCTAAGTGTCATTGTTAAGTGTCTCCCACTGGGTGGTAGACTCTGGGTGGTTGTTACACTTCAGTTTACTTCACCAGCTTTGGAAGCTAATATCTCTTCAGTAACACTGGAGGAGTCTGTGATGGATGCATCCTCCCAGCTCTGGAAACTTCATGTGACAAAAGACTCTGTATGCTTCTTATTAAGAGAGAAAGCCAAATTTTATTTACTCCACTTAGTTGCATATTTCTTGAAAAATCTGACCAGTGTCTGCATTTCTTCATCCTAATAAACCTTCCAGAACTTTAGCTGGACATAACCAGTGGTCGGCCAGTAGGGTCTATGACAAACCACCAACAGACAGGAAGGGATATAGCAGGTATAATGTACCAGTGTGTGATGTCAGAAGGAAATGGTCAATTCTTATTCAGTTAGCAAGTGTCACCCTAACATTGAAAACAAGGCACAGCCACAGTAATCATTAGCAAAATTTTATTTTCATTAGAAATGAAGAGCTAAACAAAACAAATCAAAAGTTGGAGCCCCTTCACAAAAAAAAAAAAAAAAAACAGTCAAGAAATAGAGCTTCTGGGGGTAATTCTTGTTCTCCCTTGAACCCAGGCTCTGTCTTTCCCAATTAAATCTTTATTTGTGTCCCAGGGATGAAGCCAACTTGATTGTGGTGGATAAGCGTTTTGATGTGTTGCTGGATTTAGTTTGCCAGTATTTTATTGAGGATTTTTCTATCGATGTCTATCAGGGATATTGGCCTGGAATTTTCTTTTTTTGTTGCATCTCTGCCAGGTTTTGGTATCAGGATGATGCTGGCCTCACAAAATAAGTTAGGGAGGATTCTCTCTTTTTCTATTGTTTGGAATAGTTTCAGAAGGAATGGTACCGGCTCCTCTTTTCACCTCAGGTAGAATTTGGCTGTGAATCCATCTGGTCCTGGACTTTTTCTGGTTGGTAGGCTATTAATTACTGCCTCAATTTCAAAACTTGTTATTGGTCTATTCAGGAATTCAACTTCTTCCTGTTTAGTCTTGGGAGGGTGTATATGTCCAGGAATTTATCCATTTCTTCTAGATTTTCCAGTTTATTTGTTGAAATCTTTTTCCAGTTGATTTGGGCTGGAGAGTTCTGTAGATGTCTATTAGGTCCGCTTGGTCCAGAGCTGAGTTCAAGTCATGAATATCCTTGTAAATTTTCTTTCTTATTGATCTAATAGAGGTGTTTGTAGTATTCTCTGATCATAGTTTGTATTTCTATGGGATCAGTGGTGATATCCCCCTTATCATTTTTTATTGTGTCGATTTGATTCTTCTCTCTTTTCTTTTTTATTAGTTTAACTAGCGATCTATCTATTTTGTTAATCTTTTCAAAAACCGGCTCCTGGATTCACTGATTTTTTTGAAGAGCCTTTCATGTCTCTGTCTCCATCAGTTCTTCTCTGATCTTAGTTATTTCTTGTCTTCTGCTATCTTTTGAATTTATTTGCTCTTGCTTCTCTAATTATTTTAATTGTGATGTTTGGGTGTCAATTTCAGATCTTTCCTGCTTTCCGATGTGGGCATTTAGTGCTATAAATTTCCCTCGTGACACTGCTTTAGCTGTATCCCAGAGATTCTGGTATGTTGTCTCTTTGTTCTCACTGGTTTCAAATAACTTATTTATTTCTGCCTTAATTTCATTATTTACCCAGTAGTCATTCAGGAGCAGGTTGTTAAATTTCCATGTAGTTGTCTGGTTTTGAGTGAGTTTCTTAATCCTGAGTTCTAATTTGATTGCACTGTGGTCTGAGAGACAGTTTGTTATGATTTCTGTTCTTTTGCATTTGCTGAGGAGGGTTTTACTTCCAATTATGTGGTCAATTTTAGAATAAGTGTGATGTGGTCCTGAGAAGAATGTATATTCTGTTGACTTGGGGTGGAGAGTTCTGTAGAAGTCTATTAGGTCCGCTCGGTCCAGAGCTGAGGTCAAGTCCTGGATATCCTTGTTAATTTTCTTTTTGATCTGTCTAATATTGACAGTGGTGTATTAAAGTCTCCCATTATTATTGTCTGGGAGTCTAAGTCTCTTTGTAGGTCTCTAAGAACTTCTTTTATGAATCTGGGTGTTCCTGTACTGGGTGCATATATATTTAGGATAGTTAGCTCTTCTTGTTGCATTGGTCCCTTTACCATTATGTATTGCTCTTTTTTGTCTTTTTCTATCTTTGTTGGCTTAAAGTCTGTTTTATCAGAGACTAGGATTGCAACCCCTGCTTTTTTTTTTGCTTTCCATTTGCTTGGTAAATCTCCTTCCATCCCTTTATTTTGATCCTATGTATGTCTTCGCACATGAGATAGGTCTCCTGAATACAACACACTGATGGGTCTTGACTCTTTATCCAATTTGCCTGTCTGTGTCTTTTACTTGGGGCATTTAGCCCATTTACATTTAAGGTCAATTAAATGTATGTGTTATGTGTGAATTTGATCCTGTCACCATGATGCTAGCTAGTTATTTTGCATATTAGTTGAGTGGTTTCTTCATAGTATCATTGGTCTTTATATTTTGGTGTGTTTTTCCAGTGGCTGGTACTGGTTTTTCCTTTCCATATTTAGTGCTTCCTTCAGGAGCTCTTGTAAGGCAGGCCTGGTGGTGACAAAACCCCTCAGCATTTGCTTCTCTGGAAAGGATTTTATTTCTCCTTCACAAGGCTGGTTCAACATATGCAAATCAGTAAAGTAATCCATTACATAAATAGAACTAGTGACAAAAACCACATGATTATCTCAATAGATGCAGAAAAGGCCTTCAATATAATTCAACATTCCTTCATGCTAAAAACAATCAATAAACTGGGTATTGATGGAACACATCTCAAAATAATAAGCTATTTATGAGAAACCCATAGCCAATATCATACTGGATGGGCAAAAGCTGGAAGCATTCCCTTTGAAACCTGGCACAAGACAAGGATGCCCTCTCTCACCACTCCTATTCAACATAGTATTGGAAGTTCTGGCAAGAGCAATCAGGCAAGAGAAAGAAATTAAGGCTATTCAAATAGGAAGACATGAAGTCAAATTGTTTCTGTTTACAGATGACATGATTGTATATTTAGAAAATCCCATTGTCTCAGCCCGAAAACTCCTTAAGCTAATAAGCAACTACAGCAAAGTCTCAGCATACAAAATCAATGTGCAAAAATCACAAGCATTCCTATACACTAATAATAAACAAGCAGAGAGCCAAGTCATGAGTGAACTCTCATCCATAATAGCTACAAAGAGAATAAAATACCTAGGAATACAACTTACAAGGGACATGTATGACCTCTTCAAGGAGAACTACAAACCACTGCTCAAAGAAATAATAGAGGACACATACAAAAAATGGAAAAAAATTCCATGCTCATGGAGAGGAAGAATCAATATTGTGAATGGCCATATTGCCCAAAATAATTTATATATTCAATACTATTCCCATCAAACTACTATTGACTTTCTTCGCAGAATTAGAAAAAACTACTTTAAATTTCATATGGAACCAAAAAAGAGCCCATATAGCCAAGACAATCCTAAGCAAAAAGAACAAAGCTGGAGGCATCACGCTACCTGACTTCAAACTATACTACAAGGTTACAGTAACCAAAACAGCATGGTACTGGTACCAAAACAGATATATAGACCAATGGAACAGAACAGAGGCCTCAGAAATAACACCACACCTCTACAACCATCTGATCTTTGACAAACCTGACAAAAACAAGCAATAGGGAAAGGATTCTCTATTTAATAAATGGTGCTGGGAAAACTGGCTAGCCATATGCAGAAAACTGAAACTGGACCCCTTCCTTAAACCTTATACAAAAATTAACTCAAGATGGATGAAATACATAAATGTAAGACCTAAAACCATAAAAACCCTAGAAGAAAACCTAGGCAGTACCATTCAGGACATAGGCATGGGCAAAGACTTCATAACTAAAACACCAAAAGCAATTGCAACAAAAGTCAAAATTGACAAGTGGTATCTAATCAAACTAAAGAGTTTCTGCATAGCAAAAGAAACTATCATCAGAGTGAACAGGCAACCTACAGAATGGGAGAAAATTTTTGCAAACTATGCATTTGACAAATGGCTAATATCCAGAATCTACAAGGAACTTAAATTTACATGAAAAAAACCAATCTCATCAAAAAGTGGGCAAAGGATATGTGCAGACACTTCTCAAAAGAAGACAATTATGTGGCCAACAAACATATGAAAAAAAGCTCATCATCATTGGTCATTAGAGAAATCCAAATCAAAACCACAGTAAGATACCATCTCACACCAGTTAGAATGGCGATCATTAAAAAGTCAGGAAACAACAGATGCTGGAGAGGATGTGGAAAAACAGGAACGCTTTTACACTGTCAGACAGATTTTAAATTAGTTCAACCATTGTGGAAGACAGTGTGTCAGTTCCTCAAGGATCTAGAACCAGAAATACCATTTGACCCAGCAATCCCATTACTGGGTATGTATCCAAAGGATTGTAAATCATTCTACGATAAAGACACATGCACACGTATGTTTATTGCAGCACTATTTACTATAGCAAAGACTTGGAACCCACCCAAATGTCCACCAATGATTGACTGGATAAAAAAAAGTGGCACATGTATACCATGGAATGTTATGCAGCCATAAAAAGAATGAGTTCATGTCCTTTGCAGGGACACTAACACAAGAACAGAAAACTAGACACTGCATGTTATCACTCATAAGTGGGAGTTGAACAGTGTGAACACATGGATACAGGGAGGGGAACATCACACTCCAGGGCCTGTTGGGGGGTTGGAGGCAAGGGGAGGGAGAGCATTAGGACAAATACCTAATGCATGTGGGGCTTAAAACCTAGATGACAGATTGATAGGTGCAGCAAACCCCCATAGCACATGTATAACTATGTAACAAACCTGCACATTCTGCACATGTATCCCAGAACTTAAAGTAAAATTTTAAAAAATCTTTATTTTTCTTCCTTCTGTTTCTTTTGTCGTCCATTTTTTAGCAGCCCTGTGGCCACTACTGAATCTTCTTTTTTCTTCCATGGAATCTTCCTGGAATTCCTTACTTTCTCTTTTATTTCCTCTTCCATTTTCTTTTAATTATGCTTCATGTAATAGACATTTTTTAGCTTCCTATGTCTTCCCCTCTCCTAATTCAATGACATTTCTCCATAGGAGCCACCATTTAATTAAACAGCACATCTACTTCAGGTGGCTCATTCTCAGTTTAAAACTGCTTCCTTGCCATCCAGATCTAAGCCAGTCCACACATAGTATTGCCCAGACAACAATCAATAGTTCTGGCATGGTCCAATTACCGCAATTTTTACTCTGTGGTTATGGAAAGAGGATCTCTCTCTCTCTGTCTCTCTCTCCACTCCACTGCCCCGCCACCCCGCTCCTGTCTTATTCTGTATATCTGTGGAAATAGTTGGCTCTGGTTCCTGCTGACATAGGGAGGATGAGGAGGATGAATGAATTGAAGAGAAGAAAAGCCTGCCCTGCCTCTGGAATTTCAGTTACTCACATCAGTAAGTTTACTGTGTTATTAAGAGAATAGAGTCAGGTTTCTGTTACCTGCAATTAACAGGATCCAAACTAATTAATTTTCTGATTCTCTCATCTTTATTAATAGCAATGCAACAAAGTTCATTGTATGACAAATATGTGATAGGTCAGATAATCTGTAATGTATTTGAGAATACCAAAAAAATTAATTACTTATTATTACATTTTCACATGGTTGAATGTTCAATGAAATAAAACTTGTATTTACATGGCTCTCCTCTTCACAAAAAGGAAACGTTCACAGGAGTAAGAGAATAGAAGGTTGTATTATGTTGTGCAGCTACTCAGCCCACAAGACCTAGAAAAGGGAGATTCCACAGGGAGAAGACACAGTTTTGAATTGGTGGTACCTCTCAAAATAAAACAGTCAAAAAATTTATACATTTCAGGCCCTCGCTACACCTATTTCCACTGGAATCCTAAATCACATCAGGAGTCACTAAGGATTCTAAATTCAGAACAATCCTCTCATTTCCGGAACCATTCAGTGATACAAATCTTTAAAGCCAGAAGACTGTATTTAGTGACATGCTGTTCCTGTGTAGCGTGTGAATCACATAGATTTTGATGACGTGGAAAAGGAAATGTTAATTCCCAATGGATACCAAGCAATTCAAACACCTGGAAATGCTGATTTTTAAGATTTGCATTCAATTAACGTTTTTATCAGATGCCAGGCATATGTGGTACATCATTTAATTTTCAACAATCTGTGAGGCATTAAGTTTGTAGTGGGGGTAGCTGTGAAATTACAAAGAAAACAAACTTGCCAGTGCTTTAAGTGCATTAAGATGTGCAGCTGGTGAGTACAGGGAGTTGGCAATGGCTCCTGAGGATCTTGCTTAGGGGGCTGAGTGAGTGGAGGAACCACAGGAGAAGAAGTCAGCTAAAAAGAAGAAGCTAATAAGCTTGGAATACTTTGAGTTTGAGGTGCCTTTGAAACATCCAAACAATACCAGGAGCTCAGAAGAGAGGTCTGAACCGAAGATAGACTTCAGAGTCATCAGTGTATAAACAATAGTAACAGCAGTGGAGGTGGATGGTAAGATCTGAACAGAATATGGACCTGAGAAAATACAAGGGGCAAAGATAGAATCTTGAGAAATACTACCATTCAAGGGGCAATAAGAAAAGAAAAGTACAAGTCAGGCTGAACTTTCAGCCAGAGATGTAGAGGGGAGAAACTTGTGACACCAAAGCCAAATTTCAAGGAAAATAAAGCGGTCAGAGGTGTTAGAGGGCCCAGAAAAGCAATCAAGTTAGGCCAGAAAAGGGATGTTGGAACTGGTGTAGAGGAGGTCTTTGCCTCTTAGCAATTTCAGGGCAGTGGCGGAGGCAGAGGCCTCATTGAAGATAGAGGAGTCAATGGGTGGTGAGACCCTATGTGTAGATAATTCTGTTAAGGTACTTGACTGTAAATGGACACTGAGTGCAAGGTTGGGCTGTTTGCTCTTTTAATTTTAGTTTTTTTTGGTTGTTGTTGTTGTTTTCCTTAAGAATTCAGGCATTTGAAACATGAAAGAGAGGGAATAACTTGTGAGGAAGTGGGAGAAGGCAGGATAAAGATGACAGGAGAAAGATTTGACTCTGAACTGCATAAAGATTACCCTTTCTCCTGAGAAAGGCATGATGAAGTTGAAAGTGGGCAGATAAGGGAATTGGATTAGAGATGTTTGGGGAAGACGCTGATCAAGCCCATGACCGTTGGCCTTATTCTTCCCTATGAAACATGATTCAAGGTCTTTGTAGAGATGGAGGTGGACAGAGGCTGGACGAGGACACTTTGTGCTGTCCATACTCTCAGCACTTAACCCCTCAGAGTAGAAAATAACCCAGCCTTCAGAGTGCATGATCATGCAAATGCCTGGGAAGAAAATACACAAGACCTTTACTTCCCTGTGCTCTAATGAATGATTCTTCACAATGGCACTAACATGGGGATAATAGCCTGCCCAGACATACTTACCTGAGATTCCACATAGATCATAAGTACAATTTTTTGTGCCTCCAAGGAGATGGGTGATTTGATTGTAGGCCATCTTAGGGAACTTTTCCAAACAAGGAGCGGATTTGTGGCTACAAAATTTCCCCAAGTACTCCCGTATCTAGAATGTGGAAATGTATACTGTTTTGGCATTCTAAAAATGCTCATAATACATACAAATGACCACTGAAGAAAGCCATAGAAAGCCACATATTAGGACTACCAAGACTTGTATAATGATTGTCCCAAAGATGTCAAAGAAATGTGAAAAGCTGACAAATGCCACTATTGAAAAAAAATACCCCCAGATAAAGCAGCACAAGAGTTGGAGCCAATAAGTAAATAGACCAGAGATGATTTTTACTGCTTTAGGGGTGCTTAAAAAATGAGATAAAGAAGAAAATTTCTACTCCCACTGGCAGTATTCTCCGACTGTCAGTGTTCCCCCCAGAACCTTACCTGTGATTGTCTTGTGGCTGCCTAAAATGTTTAGACAGTCTGGAAGAACTTCATGTCAAAACAGTACATTTTTTCACACCCTAGACAGGTGAAAAAATGCCATTTTAAACCTTTCTGAACACCTGCTGGGTGGAGTCCCCCATGAAGATGTCAAATCAAAATGAATGAATGGAAGAAAAAAGTCCCAATACTGGTTGCTCAAGTTTAGACAGCTCAAAGGGCAATTCTTTATCAAGAATATCATGTTTCCAGACCTGGCAATTGATGATGATGGTACTTCTATGCATGAATTCAGCCAGGAGTCTTTTGGCAAAGATTTGCTCTCTATTATCTAAAGTTAAACATAATTAAACTAAGTGTTGATAATATTCCTAGTAGCTACCTTTTATAGGCAGGAATATTTGTGGCAAATTTAGGTTGGAGACCGAAACAGAAACCATGTAATCTTGGTGAGTTCTTTCTAGTTCTGGGATGGCAGACTTTATAGGAAAAGCTATAAAGATAAAATTTTATGACCAAAGATGGTTCGAGATGATATAAAGTATTTAATATTTTTCAATTAATAAAATTATGAGGCCTGAAAGGTTGATTTGATGTCATGAGGAAAATCTTAGGGAAGAGCAAATTGAATAATTACTAGTATATGGAATTGCTTATTCTTAGAGAGACATGAGTGCTCTAGTTCCTACTAGGTCTTCAGTGACCTTCATCACCTATCTCTCTTCCCTTTCCACTGGCTTCTTCTCATATGCCTGAAAGCATGCTCAAGTTTCTACCATTCTAGAAAGAATATTCCCTTGACAATTCTTTCCTAACAGTCCACCAGTGTCTCCCTCATCCTTTCACTGGCAAACTTTAAGAAAACTTATTGTGGAAGAAGCATTACCAGTTTGGAAACTGGACAATCCTTTGTTAAAATGCTTACCTTGCCACTGACTAGCCCAGTGGCCTTAAGCAAGTTTCCTTCCCTCAAGTAAAATGGCACAATACTATAATACTTCTTTGAAAGATTAGGTATTTAATGACTGGTACCCATTGTTCTCAGGCTTGTTGATTCTTCATTTGCTGACACATCCCAGTTGACTGCAATCTGGTTTCTAATCCCATATTCTACCGAAACTTGACTTACTGTCACTAATTACAGTAAAGTCAGCATTTTGTTCCTAGTCTGTTTTTATCTTTTTACAGTGCCTGACACTCCTGACTTCTCCTTCCTTGGTTCTTTCTTCTTGATAGGCTTCAGAGAAATGTCTCCACCTTGATTCTTCTCCTGTATTTCTGCTGGCTACTAATTCTAAATCTCTTTCAGTCTCCTATAATTCTTTAACCTTCCGCAAATGGTGGTATGCATGTGGCTCTATGGCTGGCGTTTTCTCAAGGTAGATGTTTTCCCTGGATAGACTTTACACAGAAAACTTCTCTTCTCTACCTTCTTCACCCATCTGCTGCTATTCCCTAATAGTCACTGCAACTACATGTCCCATAAGCATGTATTTGGTGTGCTCTAAACTACACTCATTATTTCCTTTTCTCCCTGCTAAATCTCTGTTTTCTCCAAAATTTCATTTCCTAGTTAATGACCCCATTGTCAAAACTAAAACATTCTGTTTATTTCCAACCCCTTTCTCTCTTAACTATTTACATCCAATCTGTCACCAAATTCTTTTAATTCTACATCCTAAATTCATCTTGATTTTCCTTTGCCCCTTAGTCGAGGGCCTCATCTGTATTCTTGAAGTTACTTCTAAGTGGTTAGAAACCACTGGCGGTAATGGAAGTAACTGCCAGTAACTCCCACCTCCATTTCACTCTCCACACTAAAATCAAGTGATTTCCATAAAACACCAGTCAGATAGTGGTACATCCACACCAGAAACCTCTCAGAAGTGTTCCTGTCCATTTCCAGTTCATGCTATGCTCCTTATCCATCACATGAAGTCCAACTGATCAACCTCCTGCATATATCACCTACTCAATGAAAACTGTCCTTGCTGGCTCATTTCCCCACCCCACCTCTGGACTGAGCGAGTTTTCCTCTAATCCCCAACTCCCTTAGTATCTCTCACCTATCTCTACCGTATATGCTGAGTATTTTCCTGCATGTCTTTAACCCCAATTAGTCTGTGAGTTCTCTGGCAAAGAGCATATATTATTTGTCTTTGTACTCCCAGCACCTGGCACAATCCCTGACACTCAGTCAAATACTCTATGGTATTTTTATTATGCTACAAAATTGCAGAATGATTGAATAAATGAGATGATAATCTACATGTGTAGTTGCACTATTGTGGAAGATTATTCTCCATTTCATATTATGCATTAGGTTTTCCACTGTTAATGTCAAACTTTTCATAAAAGGTTCTCTAACTTACCAATATAAAATGTATGAAATACACCTTTGAAATTACAGACTCATTTGGTCATGAGGACATCTAGAATATCTTGACTGGTCATGGACAAAACCACATGCCTTGTTTTGCTCAAGAAAGTGGGGATTAGGCTGAAGACCATAATTTTACTGCATATTTCCTGAGTTATGTGCTGTCCCCTTTATTTTCTGGTATGACTAGTGTCTTTGTGACAAATGGGGTAAATGTTCTTTATTCTGCCTATCTTTTTGTTCCCTCAAAGATTCATTTTCCTCAAGAATCATGCTTTAGGCCGGGCGCGGTGGCTCACGCCTGTAATCCCAGCACTTTGGGAGGCCGAGGCGGGCGGATCACGAGGTCAGGAGATTGAGACCATCCTGGCTAACACGGTGAAACCCAGTCTTTACTAAAAATACAAAAAATTAGCTGGGCATGGTGGCGGGCGCCTGTAGTCCCAGCTACTCAGGAGGCTGAGGCAGGAGAATGGCATGAACCCGGGAGGCGGATCTTGCAGTGAGCCGACATGGAGCCACTGCACTCCAATCTAGGGGGGCGACAGAGTGAGAAGACTCCGTCTCAAAAAAAAAAAAAAAAAAAAAAAAATTCTACGTATGACAACCAAAGCACAGACAACAAATTTAAAAAATAGATAAATTGAACTATACTAGGATTTAAAACTTCTGTGCGTCAAAGGGCACAATCAACAAAATAAAATGCAATCCACAGAATGGGAGAAAATATTTGCAAATCATATATCTGACAAGGAGTTTACATCCAAAATATTAAGGAACTGAGACAACTCAACATAAAAAACCAAAATGATTAAAAAATAGGCAATGGACTTGAACAGACATTTTCCCAAAGATCTACAAATGGCCAATAAGCACATGAAAAGATGCTCAACATCACTAATGATTAGGGGAATGCACATCAAAACCACAATGAGAAAACGATTTACACACATTAGGGTGGCTACTATCAAAACACCAAAAAATAACAAGTGTTAGTGAGGATGTGGAGAAATTAAATTCTTGAGACTGTTGGTGGAAATATAAAGTGGTTCAGCTGCAATGAAAAACATTATACTGGTTCCTCAAAAACTTAAAAAGAATTGCCATAAGATCCAGAAATTTTGCTCTGCTAACATGTCTCACAAAATTGAAAGCAGAGTCTCAAAGAGATATTTGTATACCACGTTCATAGCGGCATTGTTTACAATCATCAAAATGTGGAAGCAACACAAGTGTCCTTCAATGGATGAATGGATGAACAAGATGTACACATACAATGAAATATTACTGTGCCTTAAAAAGGAAGGAAACTGACATCTGCTACAACATGGATGAATCTTGAGGATATTATGCTACGTAACACAAGGCAGTCACAAAAAGACAAATACTGTATGATTCTACTTAAATGCAGTACCTAGAAGTAGTCAAATCTGCAGAGACAGGAAGAATGGCAGTTTCCAGAGGTTGAGTAGAGTGTGGAGTGGGGAGCTATAATTTAATGAGTACACAATTTCAGTTTGCAAGATGAAAAGAGTTCTGGAGATAGACGTTGGTGATGGTTCCACAATAATGTGAATGTACTTAATACTACTGAAATGTACACTTAAAAATGGTTAAGATGATACGTTTCATGTTATGTGTATTTTACCACAATTAAAATTTTTTAATGAATCAAATGTCTACAAATAAAGGATTGATTAAACAAACAAAAAAGACATTTAAGGAGCATTTCAATTGTGCAATATATAAACTTTATTTAAATCCCAATTCAAACAAATACCTTTATGAGGTAAGCAGAACTTAAATTCTGGCAGGATATTTGATGATGTTAAGTAACTCAGGAATGGAAAACCAAACATTGTATGTTCTCACTCATAAATGGAGGCTGGCTGGGCGCGGTGGCTCACACCTGTAATCCCAGCACTTTGGGAGGCCAAGGCGGGAAGATCACCTGAGGTCAGGAGTTTGAGACCAGCCTGACCAACATGGTGAAACCCCATCTCTACTAAAAATACAAAAATTAACCAGGCATGGTGGCGGGCGCCTGTAATCCCAGCTATTCAGGAGGCTGAGGCAGGAGAATCGCTTGAACCCAGGAGGCAGAGGCTGCAGTGAGCCAAGATCGTGCCATTGCACTCCAGGCTGGGCAACAAAAGCGTGATTTCATCTAAAAAAAAAAAAAAGTGAGAGCTAAGCTATGGGGACGCAAAGGCATAAGAATGATACAATGGACTTTGGGCTCTCGGGGGAAAAGGTAGGAGAGGGGTGAGGGATAAAAGACTACACGTTGGGTACAGTGTACACTGCTTGGGTGATGGGTGCACCAAAATCTCAGAAATCACCACTAAAGAACTTATTCATATAACCAAAGAGCATCTGTTCCCCAAAAACCTATTGAAATAATAAAATAAGTCACTTTCCTAAAAAAAAAGAAAAGAAAAAAAAGAAATCCTTGTTATTTCTTAGATATGATGGTGATATTGCAGTTTTTATATGGGTCCTCTCTTTAGTGATATATATTTGTGTGTGTACAGATGAAATGATGTATTTGGAATGTGCCTCAAAAATCTGGTAATGGAGGGAAGTGTGGGAACATAGATAAAATTGGCAATGAGTTGATAATTGTTGAAACTGGTTCATGGGTACATAGAGCTTTATTGTCTTATTTTCTCACTTTTGTTTATTCTTGAAATTTTCCTCAATAAATACTATTTTAAAAATGTTAGTAATTGTCAAATCTTTGTTTATGGTGGTTCATTATACTACTCTATTTTTCTCTGTGTTTATATAGTAGTCATTATATAAAGTAAAAAAAAGTCCTTCATCGGAATGATCCATCTGTACCTCATGGTATCACCAGTTTCTTTACTGCCTCTCCATGGTCTCTCCAGCTAATTATCCTATGATGACAGATAAAGCCTTCTGTCACCTGCCCTCTGCCTTTCACTCCATCTCTTGCATCTGGTACTGGGTCAGTGTTGAACTAGTTTGGTTCCTAAATACACAATACTGTTCATGCCTCTGTCCCTTTTCATATGCTGTTCCTTCTTCCTGAAATGCTCTTCCCCTTCTTTACACCTGGTAAATAACCCATCTTGCAAAAACCTCTTCAGCGTTCAAGTTCTCTAAAACCTTCCCATATCACCCTTCTACTCCTTAATTAACTTGTTAATGTGTATCTTGCTTCATTCCATACATATCTGAGGCAGCTTCCAGGCAAATTGCCACTCTACTATTTCTCTGACATGTACATTATATTAATCTTTGCACAAATCTCAAAGTGTTATAATTATTTCATTACAGGCTTTTCCTGCCCCCACTAAACTATAATTATGTAGTCAATATTTGATAAATATTTATTTAATCAAATTGGCTCCTGCTTTAAAATGTTTTAAGTGGCATTGTGAATAGAAGCAACGGTTAAAACAAAGAAAATCTTAATAACTAGAATTTTTTTCATACTATCAATCAGTAGAAGAAAAATAATCACCACCACTGCTGCTTAAAGTGGTCACTAGAGGTTTAGTTTCACCTCAAACACTAACAGATTCTTGTCGAAGATCATATTATTATGACTCCAGTAATAGGATTATTTTGAATCAGTTAAGAAAACATTGGAAGATCTTAAATGGAGATTAATGTCATGTAGATATGTGTCTTTCTGTGTATGCAATGACCATATTTGGGGGACCCCTTGAAGAGAATTAGGCACTGCAAAAGATGTAAAACCAGTAACACTGGTAACATTTACCGATTCTTTCCATACATTTTGGTGACTATTTAAGTAATTATCTTGCTTCTCTTTTCTTTTTTAACTTACTTTTAAAAATGTATTCATGCAAACAGTTTAAAGATCCAGAAAAGAGTTAATCATTTGCCTATACCTCTCCTCCCCTCCCTGACCTCCACCACTTCCACATCTGCTGCCACTTCCTGCTTCACAACAGCAACTCTTTCTACACTTGTAACCAATTCTTTCGGTATTTATTGCATTGTTGTACATAGCATGCTTATAGCCCTCTCTTGATTTTTCAGTTTGAGTCATTAGTTTTTTTTGTTTTTTGAGATGGAGTCTTGCTCTGTCACCCAGGCTGGAGTGCAGTGGCACGATCTTGGCTCACTGCAACCTCTGACTCCTTGGTTCAAGCGATTCTCCTGCCTCAGCCTCCTGAGTAGCTGGGATTATAGGCACGCGCCACCATGCCCAGCTAATTTTTGTATTTTTAGTAGAGATGGGGTTTCACCATGTTGGCCAGGATGGTCTCAATCTCCTGACCTTGTGATCCGCCCGCCTCCGCCTCCCAAAGTGATGGGATTAAAGGCGTGAGCCACTGCGCCTGGCTGAGCCATTAGTTTTTATAATACTTCTGCATAAGAAAGATGAGGCCTTCTCACACACAACCTCCACCTCAACCACACACATACGGAAATTTCCTGATTATCAATCCTGCTACTATAGCAGGCTCTGAAAACATATCTCATCACTTTCAGTTTTTTCTATTCATTACGAGTTACTCAGTCCAGCACACATCAAGGGAGGGAATTAATCTCTATCTTTATAGGAAGGAGTTTCAAAGAATTTGTGGGCATGTTTAAAAATGACCACACTCTATCTAAAAGACGTCTCAGTGATTTTTCCAGTAATACATTAAGGACTCAGTTTTATTAAAATTTTGACTTTTTTCCTCTCTAACTCTTGAGATATAGGGCTAATTGTATTACAGAGGAGCTGATTTTGCCATCAGGTAGTGTGCTTTCCTTTCACCATCAGCTTAAGGATTTCCTTCTCCTGTATCTTGCACGGGGCCCCTTGTTTCCTTGATCCCATTACTTCCCCTTCTTGGTGTACTCACTTTTCCGAAAGAGTGCATACTTTACTAACTTCCTGATAAAGAGTGAATAGGAAATAAAGTTTGTAAGCATATGATCATCCAGCTTCCAATTGTTTTTCAGAATTTCCATGCCATTTGACTCTTTATCCTTGCTCTGTTCTTTCTCTCTGGAAAACTTTAGGATTTTCTCCATATGCTCAGTGTTCCAAAATTGCACCATGATGCATCTCAATGTGCCTGTATGCTTCCTCTGTACTGATTAACTAATGGAATTCTTCAATCTAGAAATCCATGCTCCTCCATTTGAATTATTTCTTTGATAATTTCTTATCCTATTCTCTCCATTTTCCCTGCTTTCTCCTGGAATCTTACTAGTAGAATGTTAGATCTCCTAGACTGGGCTTCTATTTTTCTTTACTTTTGTTTCTTTTCTATCTCTTCATCTTAATCCTTTACTTCCTGAGAGATTTCCTCAATTATATCTTCCAGACCTTCTATTACATTTGTAATTTCTATCATGTTGTTAATTTCCAAGAATTACTGCATTTTCTAAGCGTTTTAAAATAACATTCTATTCTTACTTTTTACATATGTCTGTTCTTATAACTCTAAAATCACTAATGGTAGTTTTAAAAATTTTTTCTTTAAAATGCATAGTTTCTGTTTCCTCCAAGTAATTGTCTTTCTGTTTGTTTTGGTCTCTGCCTTTCATACTTTTCTGAAATCTCTGGAGCTCCTTGGCTATCCACTTATATTGCATAAAATGTAGACTTTGATGGAGCTTGTAGATTATGGGCTTCCACATAGGATAAATTGGGCAATTTAAATGTGAATTTCAAAATGTGTCATTTTTTTGAAGTCACTTTTTTAGGGGCAGTCAAATTTCTGATGAAGACTCATCAGAAATGAGTCTTCTGATCCCTTTCCTGGAGAATATAGGCTTAATTTCAGCATTCTGCAAGCCAGGTGGGAAAGATAATTGGGGAAATAAAATTTCACTATGTACATTTTAACTTAATTTCCATTTGTTCAATATAGTGTCCCTGCCTTCAGTTATACCTATTATCTCTCATTCCAGAAATATTTTTGAAAAACTATATCTAGAGCTTAAAGCTCCCATCTTCTGCTAGGGTAGGGAGAAGCAGTTGCTTGGCTGCATGGAACGGGACAGATATCTGAGGGACAATTTTCCTTAAAAAGGTTTTCAACCAATTCTGCTTTGAACTCCACCTCCAGCCCCGTATCTAGAGGTGAATGGTGCTGCTAATTCCTGAGAATTTTACAGATTCCATGGTGTAAATCATATTGCTTATTTTTTTCCACTTCTGGCTTAGGTTTCAGATTTTTTTTCCTCGGGTCTATTAGACCAATTATCAGTTACCATCTATGTTTTTTGTTTGTTTGTTTTTTGTTTTTGTTTTGAGACAGGTCTCACTCCCGTCGCCCAGGCTGGAGTGCAGTGGGGAGATCACAACCTACTGCAGTCTCAACTTCTCAGGCTCAGGTGATTCTCCCAACCTGGACCCCCTCCCGTAGCTGGGACTAGAGGTGCGCCCCATCATGCCTGGCTAATTTTTGTAGTTTTAGTAAGGCAGGGTTTCACCATGTTGGCTGGGCTAATCTCGAACTTCTGGGTTCAAGCAATCCACCCACCTTGGCTTCCCAAAGTGCTGGGATTTGTGTGAGCCACGGGGCCCGGCCACCATCTACTTTCTAGCTCTCCAAAATTGTGTTTGTTTTGTTCCCCTTCTTGTTCTCTGCTTGCTTTATGCCATTGAAAAAGATCCCTTTACTTTTTTTTTTATTGTGGTAAAATGTATACTTTCAAATCAACAATTTTGAACAGAAGTACCTTTTCCAAATATCAGTCATTGCCAATGATCATATTTACCAAGCACTATTTTTAATAAGTCTAAATTGTTAAATCTCAAATCGGGGGGGAAATATAGAGGATATGGAGTAAAGGTGTAGATTTTTTCCCTTTCTTTTTTTTTTTTTTGGAGACATAGTCTCGCTCTGTCGCCCAGGCTGGAGTGCAGTGGCCTGATCTTGGCTCACTGCAACCTTTGCCTCCCGGGTTCAAGCGATTCTCCTAGGTCAGCCTCCCGTGTAGCTGGGACTACAGGCGCCTGCCACCATGCCCGGCTGATTTTTGTATTTTTAGTAGAGACAGGTTTTCACCATGTTGGCCAGGCTGGTCTTGAACTGCTGACCTTGTGATCCACTCACCTTGGCCTCCCAAAGTGCTGGGATTGCAGGTGTGAATCATGGCGCCCGGCCTGTTGTAGATTTTAAGAAAATAAAACTGACAATTTTAAAGAGTGAGCTTTACCATACATCTGCAGGGAAAGTTAGGCAGCTTCTAGCTGGGATAAATGTGCTTGGCAGCCTGGAAAGACTGTGGAATTCTGTTGGTATGAACAGTGGCAAGCAGACTTAAAAGTTAAGGAATGTGGACTTGTTAAAGTTAGTCCTCTTAGATTATATATGAATTGAATAGGAACAGTTATTTCATCAAGAAATATTGAGCAGAGCTGGAAGTAGAGAAAGAAGTTAGGACTGATTTGATTTTTAAGAGGAAAAACATCTGTTTTTGATTTTGTGCACTGCCCTCTCTCCAAGTGCTTTTAAGTATCTTTAAAGATGCCTAGATGCAAGATGATCTAGTCTCCATGAAATAAACCATGTCTTAAGGAATCCCCTATGCATCCATCTACTTGCTTGGCCATTGAAATAAGTTGCCCTACAACTTGACCATATCTCAGATACGAGTTTATTTAAGTTGCCTCTTTTGAATTAGACTATGTGATTTAAGAATATCGTGAAGTAAATTAAACAACTGTTGGTGGCCATCTGCCTCTGATTATCTGAGGTACAGTTTTCCAAACTGTGTGTTCTGGGAAACATCAATAACCCGTAAGTTGGTGAATACCATATGGAAAAAAAACCTGTTTTTGTTTTTTAAATTTTCTTGCTTTACTATATATAAGAAAAATATGAAATATATTTATATAATTTTATAGTGCTATATATAATCTGCCTTTATGAAATGGAATGCCATACAAAAAAGACCAACAAATAACATTAGCAATCACCTGATTTATGAACACACGGATTTATGAACACTCTAACATGGTTTTGAGGTCTAGGAATGATAATGTATTTACCAAAATGCCACGTCGGGTTTCAGATTTATTGTATATGGTTATGTATCGTGTGTCTCAAAATTTCAAGAAATATTTGCAATACTTAAAAATGTTTTTCTTCTTAAAATAAAAACATTTAATTTTCTCACATGTTTTTATCAGTTTTGTCGCTATTTTGTGGGAGTTACAAACAGATTTTTAAAAATCTTCAGAAGTTATAAAATCATGCTGGAAAGAGGAAACATACAGTTTTATTATAATACAACAAGGTTTATGGTCAAATGTTATAGTAAGTTTGAGAGATGAAGTCACAGGATTCAGAGGAGAAAGTTACTGTGGACTGATACAGTTGGGGCACACACTGATGAGGAAGTATGATTTGAAATAGGACTTGGAAAATAGTGACAGCTGGAAGATTGTCCTTCTCAGTCTCTCACACTCTCACATGTCTTGCCATATGCCAAGATTGCAAAGCTCTGACTGCTTTTTACCCAAGCCATGTCTTAGAGTTCTGTTTGCAGCAAGCAACTTTAAGAGATGAAGTAAAGTCTCCTTTTTGGAAAAAGAGCAGGTTTGATTATTAGTTCCTATAAAATGGCAGTTCCCCAAGCTCACTGTTCTCTCCAGTAATGCAACCTGCTGTGTGTGCAAATATCCATCTTAGCCATCTCTGTTGCCCCTGTAGGGCTTAGGGACAAGGGGAATCAATGCAAACATGATACTCATGCTGTTTGTGCTGTTGTGATTAATACAATTTTTGTCACTGGGCTAGACATTTCATCTCTTCTGCCAATTTTCATGATACAGTAATAGACTATTAGCTTGTAAATAGGGTAAAATAAAATCCCAGACCTGACACTGGGATAATGAGAGATTAGTATGTTTTAGAAAGCACTGTTCAGTAGGAATGTAATGGAAGGGACCTTCATTGGGGGCTCTGAGTAGCCAGCAAGTTTATGAGGTTAGACTTTCAGTAGATTTGACTTTTCAGCCCTGATTATTGGAATCTAACTCATTCTCAAGCTTTAGCTAAAATATTTCCTCTTTAATGAAATTTATGTTAATATTCCTAGGCAGATCTGTATTCTGAAAACACTTTGCTTATTCTTTTATTATAGTTTAGTTTTTTATTCCAATTATGGCTAATTGTTTACGTATTTGCCTACTGATTCTTTGAGAGTAGAAGTAACATCTTATTTCTCTCCTTTTCTCTGATCCCTTTAGCCCACTGCCTTATAATAATAATAAATTTTGTTTATTGAGCATTTTCTAGGCATTATCTCATTTAATCCTCACAAAATCATCTGGGTAAATAATATGATTATTCCACATTTTACAAACGCTGAAACTGAGATTTGGAGAGGCATTTGAAGTCACATCCTTAGTAGAGGCCAAGCCATAAACCCAGTGTTATCTGCCTCTAGTGTCTGAGCTCTGAATGATGGGATTATAAAGATTCCCACAAACAGTATCCCCTCTCAATACAATCAGCTCTCCATATCTATGGATTCAACCAACTAACTATAGGTCAAAAGTATTTGGAAAAAAATTTCGATAGTTGCAACTGTACTGAACATGTACAAACTTTTTTCTTGTCATTATTCCCTAAACAATAGAGTATAACAACTATTTACATAGCATTTTCACTGTAGTAGGTATTAAGAATAATCTAAAGATGATTTAAAATACATAGGAGGATGTGCATAGGTTATATACAAATGCTACACTATTTTATAGAAGGGACTTGAGTATCCACGGATTTGGTATCCATGGAGGGTCCAGGAACCAATCCCCCACAGATACTGAGGGATATTTCTTGAATGGTTGAAAGTAAATATATTAAGGAGTAGATGGTGACCCTGAGGGCATTAGTTAAATAGGGCCCAAAACTTGACAAGGAGGGTCACTGAAAAGTGAGTTGCAGAGTTTTAAAAGCAAACTGTGACTACTGAATATACAAGTTCATTACTCACTGTTATCAATAATTTTATCAAACCAAGTTTCTCATGTAATATTCTCCTAGCAAAACAAACTATAAAAAAAAGTACTTAAAGTACCATAAGGAAACTCATGCACAACACGCATGCATGCCCATACACTTACCATCTGACTTTAATTCCACAGTAACACATGCTATTTGGTCTTAGGTATCTTTCCTTAGCTCAAGAGTTATGGTTACCTACATTCTAAAAGGGAGCATCACTTCTTGTCTTTTAAGTCAGTATGTTCTTATCTTCTGTTGATTATCCCAGAAAGTCCAATGGTCAGCTTCAGTCATCAGATCATTTAGGTGTTGTAGGGCAGGGGTCCCTAACCCCTGGGCCATGGACTGGTATCGGTCCATGGCCTGTTAGGAACTGGGCCACACAGCAGGAGGTGAGTGACAAGCGAGCAAGTGAAGCTTCATCTATATTTACAGCTGCTGCCCATTACTTGGATTACTGCCTGAGCTCCACCTCCTGTTAGATTGGCAGCATCCAGTGAGGGATCTAAGTTGCATGCTCCTTATGCAAATCTAATGCCTGATGATCTGTCGTTGTCTCCCCTTACCCCCAGATGGGACCATCTAGTTGCAGGAAAACAAGCTCAGGGTTCCCACTGATTCTACATTATGGTGAGTTGTATAATTATTTCATTATTACTATGTAATAATAATAGAAATAAAGTGCACAAAAAATGTAATGCACTTGAATCGTCCTGAAACCACCCACCCCCACCCGTCTGTGGAAAAATTGTCTTCCAAGAAACCAGTCTCTAGTGCCAAAAAGGCTGGGGACTGCTGTTGTAGGGAATGTGTGAGGTAGTTGTTCAGCTCATTCAGAATAAAAGCCAGAGTGCTTACAGTGGTCCAAAGGCTTACATAATCTGTCCCCAACCCCTTTATCTCTCTGACTTCATGGCCTATTTCTGTCTCCTAATTCGCCATTCTCAGACCACCTTGATTAACCCTTCATCCCTTCAATCTTTGCTCAAAGGTCGCTTCTCATGAGGGCAACAGCTCTCCAATCTCCAGCCTTTCTAATGCTTCTTGGGGTGCTCTCCTTTTTCTTTTTTTCATAGTATTAATCTTCTCCTTACATACCCAATTATTTATTTATTATTATTATTATTTATTGTGTCTGCTCTTTTTTTCTCCGCTTCCCCCTAGAATGTAAGCTCCATGAGGACAGAGCTTTGGTTTTGCTTCATCGACATATGCTAGAACATGCCCAGAATGTAGCAGACACTCAAAAAATATTTGTTGGTTTAAGTGAATGAAATAATAATGAAATCCTATGAATCAATAAGGAAAAGACAGACAAACTAAATATAGAAAATGGGCAAAAGGTTTGAACAGGCATTTCATAAAAGAGGATATCCAAATGGCTAGAAAAGAGATGTATAGATGCCTAAAGTCTGCAATGATTAGGGAAATGTCAGTTGAAACCACAATGAGAAATACTATTACATATTCCCCTGACAAAAAGTAAATAACTAGAAATACCAAATGTTGCAGAAGTGAGAAGCAATGAGAATTCTTATAGTAGTATAAATGGATACAATCCTTTATATTTGACATGATATAACAAACTGGAATATGTGCATACTCTCATGCTACCACTTATTCCCAGAAATGCACTCTGAAGAAACACTTGCTCGTGTTTATCAGAGTACAAGTCCATGAATGTTCATACCAGCAGTGCTGATAAGAGCCAGAACTGGGAACAACCCAAATGTCCATCAGCAGTTCAATGGACTACATTATAGTATATTTGAACAATAAAATACCACACAGCAATCAAAATAAATAAATTGTCCTAGACATAATATGGATTAATCTCTTAAAGACAAAAAGAATATCACAAAACAATTATTACAGCACGATTGTATTCATTTAAAGTTCAAAAACCAGCAAAACTAAGCATGGATAGTTTAGGAATGCACACTTAAGTGGTAAAACATTAGCAAAAAGAAAGAAATGATCACTTCTCACTTCTAGGTGGAAAGAGTTGGAAGTGTGAAAGGATGTATGAGGCAGGGGTTTCTGGGGTGCTGGAAATGTACATTTCCTTCCACTCTTCGGTGGTTACATAGATGTTTGCTTTGTAATAATTATTAAATTGTACATAAATGTTTCATATACTCTTCTCTGTGATTTATTTCTCATAATTTTTAAAATGGCAATAAATTGCCGGATCTTGTAGGATATTCCTTTCATTTGGAACTTCTTAATGTTCTAGTCCTTGTGGCAAACCATCTTGAAAGAATATACCCTTTTTTGATTTGGATCTTTTAAAAATCATTTTATGTATGTATGTATTTATTTATTTAGAGACATGTCTTGCTCTACCACCCAGGCTGGAGTACGGTGGCACAATAATAGCTCACTGCTACCTCAAACTCCTGGGCTCAAGTGATCCACCCACCACAGCCTCCAGGGTAGCTGGTACTACAGGTGCACAGCACCACACCCAGATAATTTTTTTTTGTAGAGATGAGATCCTGCTATGTTTCTCAGGCTGGTCTCAAGCAATTCTCCTGCCTTAGCTTCCCAGAGTGCTGGGATTACAGGCATGAGCCACTGTGCCAGCCCTGATTTCAGTCTTTTTCACTGGATAAGAATATAATATGATCAATTCCACAGTCCTTACATTGCAATTTACAAGAGATATTTCACAAGTATGTAATGAAGAGGAAGGGACAAAATTAAGTCAACTAAAGGCTTTGCTTTTGGGGTAGGCTTAGTGTGAGGTGTGCTAAACACTCAGTGGGAGTGCGCTGCTGTCAAAATAGGCCCTGGCTGCTGCTGCTGGGGCTGACTCAGAGAGGGAGGGTTTCTCCATCTTTTGTCTTGGGAAGAAGAATTTATTGCAGGCCACCTGGTAGATAAGATGCAGGATGTTGTGAAATTTAGAGTTCCAAGATGTTTTTCAGCCAGAGACATTTAAGTATTTGGCTAATTCTATTTTCAGATACTCCCCTTAGGACTTGCTTCTTTAGTCAGTTCATTGAGCATTGATATTTCTAGCCATGGCTTTGGATAAAGCAAGGAGACCATTCTTAATCTTATGCCTTGTTATTATCTTGCCAGTACTCCATACAATGTAGAATCATCTCTTATAACAATGTGGTTGTTTTTCAGCAAATATTAATAGCAGATTCTGCATCTGAATCTCTTTAAAGGTTAAGTGTTCAGGATAGCATAAAGCTGGGGGTGATGATGAAGAATCATTTGGTAAACCAGCAAATAAATACATACTGAGTGTAGAAATGCTTCTTTAGCCAATGATGCAGCCTGTTTGGGCCAGGCCCAGAGGAGTGGTGACTTCTGCCAAATAGCAGTGACCTTGTTCCCACCAAGAAATAACTTACTGTGTCTCAGTCTCACCATGTTTATTCAAAGTGGTCTTTCCTATTAGTAGTTGCTGAGTTTCAAGATAAAACGTCAAATATTGAGGGTCACTAAGGAGATCTGTATCTCTTCTGCCCACAAAGTCACATGGGCTAGGAAGGGAAAAATCTGACCCAGTAATAAAAACAGCCAGTGGCCACATTAAACTACATCATCTAGGGAGGATCCGTACCCTACCTTTGGTTTTGCCTTTATTGACATGTAACTTTGGATTAATAATGTAACCTCTTTAACTTTCGATTCCCATTTGTAAATGTGAGTGAGGTGTTTCATGGGTAACCTGGAAACTTGTGAAAATGAAATGAAATAGAAGATGCAAAACTGCTTTTTTGACTGTAAAACTCTACACCAGGGTAAGGTTACTTTTTAAAATTTTCAAATTATACATTTAATATTTATTATTCATTACAACAACCCCAAAGATCAAAAGTGCATGAAATTAAAAAAAATTCCTGCACCAATCTTAGTCCTCAGAAGGGACCACATTTGATAATTTAGTGCTTACCTTTCTACACTTTATGAATGTGTGTGCATGTGTGTGTGGGCTGGTGGGTGGGGTTAACAAAAAAGGGATAATATCCTACTAACCAGTAAAATACTAAGTAGCAATTTTTTAAATGAGGTAAATTGTCAGATACTGACATGGAATAATTATACTTTATGTGTAAAAGTTACAGAACAACACTTATGATAGAGTTTATGCAGACACAGAGTTTATACATGGCTACTTCTGAGAAGAATATATTGCAAACGAATGAGGTAATTTTATTTTACTTCTCACCACTCTCTACCATTACAATTATTTTCTTAAGCATATATATTTTCATAATAATTATTAAAGACTGTGCAAGAGGAGGTGGAGCATAAATCAACACAATGGAGACAATATGATACTACTGAAGATGCAAGTGTAAGTGATAGAACATAAAAAAAGTTTTGAAAGGAAAGAATGTACAAAAAGATATTGGAGGCTGGGCGCAGTGGCTCACATCTGTAATCCCAGCACTTTGAGGCTAAGGCAAGCAGATTGCTTGAGCCCAGGAGTTCAAGACCAGCCTGGGCAACATGGCGAAACCCCATTTCTACAAAAAGTACAAAAATTAGCTGGGCATGGTGGCACATGCCTGTGGTCCCAGTTATTCAGGAGGCTGGGGTGGGAGGATCACTTAAGTCAGGGAGGCAGAGTTTGTGGTGAGCCAAGATCTTGCCACTACACTCCAGCCTGGGTGACAGAGTGAGATCCTGTCTCAGAAAAAAAAGGAAGAAGCAATTGGAAAATGAAATAAAGGAAGTAAAAATGAAACTAGATATGATATGATTTTCAAAAGCATTCTTTTAGGGAATGAAAAAAAGCTGATCACGCTGTTTCTGCTGCCAACTTTCTTGTTACGCATGACTCTCAACAACAGGATATTCCGCCCTGCAGGTTAGTTCTTTTTAACGGCCTTATGAAGAAAAAGGTAAACAGAAATCAGCATAAGCGTTTGCCAAAAGAGGAAGAGGGGCTAAATATGACCAGTGCTCAATTATTTTATAGTTTAAAGTTTTTATATCTCATATTTTAAAATTCAGAAAACAGCCACAAATTTGGGGAATGGGCAGGAATGACAAGCTAATGGAAGGCAAGAATCGCTGAAAAGTCCCGGCATTATAAAGTTACAGAATTTTATCCGTAGATATAATTGCTCTCACCGTCTTTAGAGACTTTCTATCAACAAATCCTGCCACGTCTATGTACAAAGTCTACCTTGAATCTATCTACTTTTTCCATTTTGGTCCCCATCCACTCAGTTCAAGTTCACTCCCACCTATTTCCACTGTAGTGGCCTCCTGATTAGTCTCTCTCCTTCTACCCTGGCTCTCCTGCTTCCCATGTCATTCCTTTTCTCTCAAGAAAAGCAAACCATCTTCCTAAAATGCTCATATGATGAAAACCAAAATCCTTCTCATGGTTTCCAGGCACTGCACACTCAGTCCCTTGCTCATTTTTTTCAGTCGCCTTTCAGGTTTCCAACTCTGCTAACATCTTTTTCTCCCTAGTCTTTGCACATACTGTTCCTTCAGTAGGACTGAAATGCTCCTTCTTGCTACCCTACAGGATTCAGTTTTTAAAAAGCTTCCTCAAATCCCTTCTCCCCTAATCTAAATCAGGTCACAATTTGCATTTCTTTGTATGGTATTGGTTTTATCTGTATGACTGAAATGCTCCTTCTTGCTACCCTACAGGATTCAGTTTTTAAAAAGCTTCCCCAAATCCCTTCTCCCCTAATCTAAATCAGGTCACAATTTGCATTTATTTGTTTGGTATTGGTTTTATCTGACTTCCCAACTCTGTTGAAGCTGTGTAACAACTACTTGGAGGCTCATAAAACTATCCTCTCTACTTTTGTGTTTATTTTATATTTACCATAACATATAAGCTTTAACACTTTTCCTCTGATCCTATAAACTAAAAACAACACTTGTTGCCTGATATTCTCTTAACTACTTTTTCAAATTTCGTATTTTACAAAGTTTATTTTCCTTTTCATGATTAATTTATTGTAACCCTATTAGAGTCATGAAATGCTCTAATTTTTGAATGACCACAGCAGGCTCGACTAGAAGCCCAATGTGCCATCAATTGTGCTATAGAACCAGCTAGAATGCCATGATTTTAAAGTTCCTAACAAGATGTTGTGGGCAAGAAAATGAACTTGAAATTAACATCAGATAACCTAACAGAAATGTCTGAAGTTCAATTGTTCTGCCACTGTTTTTGCTCCAAAAGTCTTTTATTTGAAAAGGACTCTAGAACAAGGATATAAGACTTCTTTTAGTTCTAGCTTTTACTTTGGATAAATCACTTTCTTTTTTTGTTTGTTTTAAATAATATTATAAAGAGGTTAAGCTCTATATTTTAATTTCAGATACAAAATTCCACAATTTGGAAGAAAAAAAGCACTCAAAAAATACCAATGTTTATTTTTTAATAAAGCAATAATTCAAAACAATTTTTTTCTACTCATTCAAAAGGTCATAACCCAGGAGTGCTGTTTATACCAGATGAATCTACAAAGCCAAGAACAGGAATCACCGTATCTCCTTCAGTAGACCTGATACTGTGAGTCTTCTCTTTTCTGTTGACATATTTGTGCAACATGCTGTAGTACTGGCCCTTCGGATTGAAAGTATACAGTGATGAAATTTGCTGCCACTCTTTCATGCTTGGAGTGTTATATTCTTTTGGATGCGAGCCCTCAAAGAAACATTTAATATTCTCTTTTGCCAATTCAGTTGCATGCTCTGTGGCTTTACTTTTAAGGATCTGCTGCTCCTGTTCCAAATAGATTTTCCAGAATTTCAGCTGCAGAAAACTAACTGGAGATAGGCATCGGGTGACAGATGTAAAAATCAGAAGAATGATGATAACAACTGCTATCAAGATCCAGCCCAACACCTTAAGAAAACACAACAAAATAGTAATTTAGTTACTTGGTTTTTTACAAGAAATTTAAAAATCCTCAGATAAAGTTTCAACTACTCGCCAGTTATGATGATGAACAAGCAACAGTTTTAGGTCTTAATTCCTTAAGAGTAAGGTGTCACAGTAACCTCCGTAGCCGCCCAGTACAACTTCTTGCTTGGAAAGTCAACTGTAGTCCAAGTTATGCACTATGATTCTGCCCAGGGAGGAGCCCATACCATTCCCTTAGAACTCAAAATGTGGAATTTCTGCAAATCCTGGGAAAGAAGTGTTCATTTTAAAGAACCTCTGAGCTTTCTAAGTCCAGTGGTGGCTTTAGAGCCAGACAAACCCATCTTATTGTATAGACCCCTTTAATTGTAACAATTCTGCTTTCTATTGGCTGGGCAAACAACTTTACTTAGACTCAGTGAAGTCACTATATAGTGGAGATACGAAACTATTACTTGTAATGGCAAAACCGCAATTTTGCACCCAACAGAGCTGCTGTGAGACGTAAAAATAATGCAGGAGGTCAAGGGCCTAGCGCAGTATCTGGCACAGAGTAGGCGTGCCCACTCTCACTCCCAGTTTCCACGATTCATGTACAGTGCCAGCCAGATACTACGGGAATGCGTTTTTCTCCTTTTCATTCGTTTTATTCAGATATTCGCTTGACGGCAAATTAGATGCAAGGAGCCATTCTAGATTTTCTTAGGGTACTGTATATCTGGAGAAAAGTCACCGATTTTTCCCTCACCCCAGCGGCCCTGAGAAAGCTCGGCCCCTCGGCTCCTCCCAAACGCCCCCAGCGCCAGCGGCAGACCTGCGACTGAGCCTTCAGATCCTTCAGGAGGTCCTGCACGTCCGACGCCTTGGCCTGGTTGCACGGCACCAGCGGCAGCTCCGCGGCGCAACTGCGGTCGCGGCCGAGGCACAGGCGCTGCGCGAAGGCCGCGCTCCCGGTGGCCGCACACTCGTAAAAGGCGCCCCCGAGCAGCGCCACGGCCACCCAGGTGAGGGGCGCGAGCGCGGCGGCCGCGCTGATTTGCGCGCACACCAGGGAGCCGCGCAGCGCAGGTCCGCAACTCGCGCGGGCGTTGGAGCAGCATCCGGTGAGCAGGCGCCACGTGCGTGCGCTCAGCACGTAGCCCAGGAGGAAGAGCGCGAGCGCCGGCACCAGCAAGAAGACCAGGCCGTAGGGCAGGTTCCAGGTGGCGCTGCACGGGCACTGGAATGCCACGGCGGAGAAGATGCGCTCCCCGCCCGCCGTCAGCAGGGTCACCAGGCCGTAGCCCAAGGCGCTGTGGTGCTTGAGGTGCAGGTCCAGCACCGCCCGAAACTTCTCCATGAGCCTCGTCCCCCGGGGCGTCGCGCACAGGCCCAGGTCCTTCTGCCTCTTCCTTGTCCTGCTTGTCAAATGGTTTTGGTGGGATGGGGACCGGCGCTTTCCACTCTGCGAGAAGCAGCTTTTTTTTTTTTTTAAGGGAAGAGGGCTTCTCAGACCTTCCTAAAGTTTCACTTTCTCATTTCAGCCACACCACCTCTGGTTAACAAACAGAACCAGGCAAGCAAACACCCCCAGGACCTTGACCTCTCTGGCACCCACCCCGTTCCAAAGGCAGAGGCACCAGTTATCTTCCCCCTACAATTCAGGAACTCTGACAGAAGATTGACCTTGTTCCTTTATTACCACCAATCTGACAACGAACCAGGAAACTAACCTTCTTGACCCACGGCCGCCAGTTGGAAAAACTGGGAAATACCAGATTTTCCTCTATTGCAGCCACCCTAGTTACTAAGCCAGATCACAGTAAAACCAAATAATTATCAAAAAACTGATTACTTACGGGAAACATTATTCAAGGACAAATTTCTGGTTCCTCTTCCATAAGCTAAATCAGCAAAGTCCAGCTCAAGTTCTGGTACTTCTATGATGTGCTTCACCCTTTCTGTCTCCCTACCGGACAGAGCCACCAGCCTAGTTCACACTGAGTCTTCTCTCCTCTGCCTGATCTCCTTCAGGACATTAGACCAAATATACTGTATTGATTTACTCATCAATACAATGTTCTTTTCTTTCAGATATGTCATAACACTGTCAATGCCTGGAGGAGGGTAAAATTCTGACTCTGACCACCAAGCTGATCTGCACAGAAGGGGATACATGATTATTCAAAGAATGCTAGTTGAACCCAAAATTTCAAACTGCAGCTACATCTATCTAATGTTGTTTCCTCCACCTTCAGTTTTCTCAAGGCAGCGTTGTTCTGACACAAACACTGTAACCACTTCTGTGATATTGAGCCTTACTCTGTGTGACTCCAGAGTGAGCTGAGGTGTGCTTGAAAGAACATGGGCTTTGAAGTCAAGTGCATCTTGTCTGTGGTGTGTTTAACAAGTATGCCCCTCTGAGACACAGCATCCTTATTTGTAAAAGAAGGATAATAGTGCCCACTTTTCAAGATTACTGACATGAGTAGATTGAGTAGCATATGTAAAGTGCCTTTACATATAGGGTATGTCTGTTAAATGAATGATCAGTGTGAGAGTTTTCCCCTTAAAATGCAATTTTGGGAATAGACAACAAATAATTACATTGTACATAACTTAAGAATCTTGATGAATACTGAATTTTGAATTTTAAACAAGGATCAATTCAGTGGATAGTATTAAGTGACTCAGTGACTCTGCTACCTTAAGAGAATTGGTGTACACCTTAGCTGTCTGCTTCACCACAAGGAGAGTATCTGGATATGGAGCTTGGGTGGGCAGTTCACAATGAAATGGTTCTTATTGGTGCCCATCCACTAGGCTTGCCTTATTTTATCTGGAAAGAATAGGTAGCCCATGGAACCAAGTGAATTTTTAGAGAAGGGACAAGAAATGTATTATTCTTTTCTTAGTCCAACTTGCCTTCTTAACTACTCCCTCTCCAACACCACCAGCAGGGTGCCTAGCGTAGTGCCAAAAGCTGTCATTCCATAGTGATGTGGTAAATAGACATCTTTTTTCTGTGTGTTTAGAGGCCAACCCCAGATGAGGGTCTTCATGGTCATGCAGGAAAGTTGGGGCCCTCTTCTCTGAGATTAGACCAGATACAGCTAGGCTTCCTGTCAACTTGCAGCAAAGTTGCGTGTTTGAAGCGAATCACTTCTGCTCTGACTGTTATCTTTGTAATTTGTCATCTCCCAAGATAAATTTCTTCTCTTGTGCCTTGAGTAACTCTCCTCTTACTGCTGGACTCTTCTTCATCTCTACCATAATACTCTAAGATGTGTCCTCTCTCCTCCACCCTTCCCATATTCCATCATGCAGAAACATCACTATATCCACAACCTTTGTGCAGATGGCTTTATCCAAATCTCCCCTAACTGAAACCTAATAAAAATGCATCCTTCTGTCTTCTTGAGTGAGATTAATTTATTCTCCCACATCTCTCAAACCAAGAGGGATGGCTGGCATTTTCCTGGTTACCTGCTGATAGCCATACCAGGGTTTTACCACTGTGCTGTAATAGTTTATCATCCACTGAGGCTCAATCTAATCAGCACCATCTCCTCCTTCACCTCATTCCTATGGTCTGTTTTCATTCCCTTCATTTATTAAGACTCTAATGAAGTCCATCACCTTCTCTTCCCTGGCTTCTGTTATTTAGTCAAGGATTTGTTTGAAATATGTTTACTTACAGAAACTTTTATCTATCAGCCCGCTTCCCCAACTAGATTAATTCGTTAACCAGTTATTAATTAGTTTATTTGTTCATTCAGTCATTCATTTAAATGTTTAATAAATACTCAGAATATGTCAAGTACCTATCAAAAGTGCCTGGTATTGCTGGATACAACAAGGAAGAAGACACAGGTATCCTGCCGTCTTTGAACTTATAGTAGAGATGATATAGGAAATGGAGAGGAGGGGTCCTAAAGATTATGCACAGGATAAATTGGAGTTAGAGAGTGTCCTGAAAGAGCCTCTATGAGAAACTGACATTTAATCTGAATGAGTCTGGGGTACAAAGGAGCTTGGTTAGAAAGAAGGCCAGAGTGATGGGAGCATTGAGAATGACAGGCAAGTTGGCACATCATGAGGCCAAAGCTGCAAGTGGAAGGTCAGGTTTAGGTGCTTCACAGACCAGAATATGTAGTCTGCAATTCTGCCTCTGAAACTTATCACAGACTGAGCTGCATCCTGACATATTGTCTTGTCAGCTTGTGTCTCTAAACACCATCTCCTGGGTTTGCTACTTCTGTGCTCTCCCAAACCCAAATCTCCCAGATGCAATGATCATTCAGAACTTAGTACAGGTTTCTATAATTGAGAGTCCAGGTTTTGCCTGCCAGCCTGAATGTTTCCCCAGCACTTGGTCTTGAGTCTAGTACTCTGCCATCCACTCCCACCACCACTGGATTGACTGGTTCTAGCTCTGGGTCTATTGAAGATTCCCAGCCCTCCATACCCAGGTCTGTTCTGAGAGGATATTGCTCAGAAGTTCAGCCCTTAGTGGAAATTGACTTAACACCCTAATGGTGTGGAGAGGTAGACTAAATAATATTTTAAATGTCTTTACACTTTTGAAAGCCTGTGATTTGCTTCAGCTGTTAAGAAATGAGTAGTAGAACGTCGTCGGCAAAGCCTGAGTCCTGTCCTCTTGCTCTCCTCCCTGGACAGTATGAGCTTCACCACTTGCTCCACCTTCTCCACCAACTACCATTCCCTGGGCTCTGTCCAGACACCCAGCTTCATCACCCAGCTGGTCAGCAGTGCAGCCAGTGTCTATGCAGGCACCCGGGACTCTGGTTCCCAGATCTCTGTGTCCCGCTCCACCAGCTTCTGGGGCGGCATGGGATCCGGGGGCCTGGCTGCAGGGATGGCCAGGGGTCTGGCAGGAATAGCAGGCATCCAGAATGAGAAGGAGACCATGCAAAGCCTGAATGACTGTCTGGCCTCCTACCTGGACAGGGGGAGGAGCCTGGAGACCGAGAACTGGAAGCTGGAGAGCAAAATCCGGGAGCACCTGGGGAAGAAGGGACCCCAGGCCAGAGACTGGAGCCATTACTTCATGACCATCAGGACCTGAGGGCTCAGATCTTCACAAATACTGTGGACAATGCCCGCATCGTTCTGCAAATCAATGCCTGTTTTGCTGCTGATGACTTCAGTGTCAAGTATGAGACAGAGCTGGCCATGTGCCAGTCTGTGGAGAGCGACATCCATGGGGTCCACAAGGTCATTGATGACACCAATGTCACTTGGCTGCAGCTGGAAACAGAGATCGAGGCTCTCAAAAAGCAGCTGCTGTTCATGAAGAACCATGAAGAGGAAGTAAAGGCCTACAAGCCCAGATTGCCAGCTCTGGGCTGACCGTGGAGGTAGATGCCCCCAAATCTCAGGACCTTGCCAAGATCATGGAAGACATCTGGGCCCAATATGACGAGCTGGCTCGGAAGAACTAAGAGGAGCTGGACAAGTACTGGTCTCAGCAGATTGAGGAGAGCACCACAGTGGCCACCACTCAGTCCACCGAGGTTGGAGCTGCTGAGATGATGCTCACAGAGCTGAGATGTACAATCCATTCCTTGGAGATCGACCTGGACTGCATGAGAAATCTGAAGGCCGCTTGGAAAGCAGCCTGAGGGAGTTGGAGGCCTGCTATGCCCTGCAGATGGAACAGCTCAATGGGATCCTGCTGCACCTGGAGTCAGAGCTGGCACAGACCCAGGCAGAGGGACAGCACTAGGCCCAGGAGTACGAGGCCCTGCTGGACATCAAAGTCAAGCTGGAGACTCAGATCGCCACCTACCAATGCCTGCTGGAAGATGGCGAGGACTTCAATCTTGGTGATGCCCTGGACAACAGCAACTCCATGCAAACCGTCCAAAAGACACCACCCGCCCAATAGTGGATGGCAAAGTGGTGTCTGAGACCAATGACACCAAAGTTCTGAGACATTAAGCCAGCAGAAGTAGGGGACCCTTTGAGGAGCAGGAGGCCAATAAAAAGTTCAGAGGTCAAAAATAAAAAATAAAAAGAAATGAGTAGTAGAGTCTCACATTAAGCACAGTGTAAAGCCAATGGTTATGGGTTCCCTTTGGTTTCCTTTAACTGCAGTACTTTGTTTTTCAGCACTATCATTTTCAATGTCAGGAATGGGTTTCAGAAACCACAGAACATTTCTTGGAAAAGAAACTTCTTGAAAGGAAATGCACATACACACTGTGAATCTGAAAGTGTCTTGCAATTGTCTTCATGTGTGCTAGTTCTCAAACATTGTTCTCTGCAGCTCTCATAAGAATACAGACTAATGGCATGACCCTGCTTGGAATATGACTGCTAGATTCTAATACAACATTAATCTTGGCCCCAAGACCCTCCAAAAAGAGTAAAATCAAATTAATATTCAAATATCTTAGGTAACATATGCAAGAAGAAATGCCAGATGCCAAATTAAAAAGTTAGTTTACAAAATCTGACACTCCTAGTCTTAAAGGGAATATCTTTCTGAATGTTAAAATTTGTGGATATATTGCTCATGTTAGATAACATATTTGAAAATCTGGAACATGCTGTTGTCTTCAGATATTTTAAATGTTTATAAAAGTTTTTTCCAATGGAAGTGTAAAGCAGAAGGAGGGAAAGATCAGACCCTTTCCTTGGCACAGAGATGTCATTTGTTAAATGGCAATCCCATGACATTTCAAAAAAGCCTTTTAAAGATTTTTATTCCTCTCTTAGTGTGAATTTCCTGCCTATCACAAAAGTTTAAGTACTTATTGATTAACACACTAATTTTTGTTCTTGCAGCAGATAATTATTTTAACTCTGTTAAAAGAAAAACCATAGCCAAATTAAATTTAACAGAGTTTAATTGAGCAAAGAATGATTCATGAATCTGGCAGCCTCTTGAGCCAGAGTAGGCTCAGAGAGAATCCCATGGAAGATTTATAGACAGAAAAAGGAAAGTGACGTACAGAAAACGGAAGTGAGGTATAGAAACAGCCTGATTGGTTACAGCTTGGCATTTACCTTCTTTGAACACAGTTTGAACAGTTGACCCCCTTTGATTGGCCAAAACTTGTTGACTGGCACAACAGTAGGTTACAGTCTGCTTACATTACAGAGAAACCTTTAGGCTGAACTTAAGATATGTAAGGAGGCTGCTTTAGGACAAACTTGATTCAACAACTTAGAGAAACTAGATATGGCCAAGTCTTTGTTGACATCATCGTTGCTACCATTGTTGTTGTCACTGCCATCATCAATATCATCTGATACGCTGAGGCTATTAATAAAGGTCCTAGTTAGTTTTCCTTCTGTGCTTTTTACGACCTATGTCTATTAGCAATTTTGGTGAAACAATGTTTTCTCATTGTCTTAGTCTTTCAGTCTGCTATAACAAAATACCTTAGACTAGTTAATTTATAAACAAAAATTATTTCTCACAGTACTGAAGGCTGAGAAGTCCAAGATCAAGATGCTAGCGGATTTGGTGTCTGGTAAGAGCCTATTCCTCATAGATGGCAACTTTCCTGTGTCTTCACATGGTGGAAGAGACAAGGCACCTCCCTTCAACCTCTTTTATAAGGGCACTAATCCCATTCACAAGAGTGAAGCCCTCATGATTTAATCACTTCTCAACAGGCCTCACCTCTTAATACTATTGTATTGAATACTAAGTTCCAACATAGGATTTCTGGGGGGACACCAACATTCAGACCATAGCACCCATCAAATCAAATTGTTATTTCAGAGGTGAGAGAGAGAGTTGGAGAGAGAGACAGAGAGACAGACATAGAAAGAGAGAGAGAGCCACAATATGTAGCTACAAATTTATATATCCACAATATACATCCAGAATATATCCACAAATTTTAACATTCAGAAATATATTCCCTTTGGGATTAGGAGTGTCAGATTTTGTAAATTAACTTGTTAATTTTGGCATCTAGCATTGCATCTTGCACGTGATACCTAAGATATTTGAATCTTAACTTGATTTTACTCTCTTTGGAGGGTCTTGGGGCCAAGATTAATGCTGTATTAGAATCTAGCAGTCATATTCCAAGCAGGGTCATGTCATTAGTCTGCATTCTTATGAGAGCTGCAGAGCACAACGTGTGATAATGTGTGATAGAGCTTTGTTGTCAATGGGCACTTATCGTCACAATCTCAGTTCTCCTGAACTCAAATTTCCTTTACTAATTTATGATATATGATCAAAGATACGAATTTCCAAAGAAAACAATAATAAATAACAAACAAGATTAAAGAATAAGAATGAAGAAAATAAAAATAACAATAAAACAAAATTTTGAGTTCTTCAAATTATAGATGACACTATTATAAAATCTCAGAAATTTAAATGAACTCTGTGGAGAGCATAAACTGTCATGGAAGATCTTCCCAAAAAGAATGCATCACTTGAAACTTGCTACAATGTCAAGTTGTAGAGTACTATTTAAATAAGTTATGTAGTATTGGTGCATAGAATACAAAGTAGATCCATACCATTGAGGTAGATCTGTATGTGCTGGTATGGATGAAAAGACATGGAAGACATACTAATTGGAAAATAAGCAAGAACATTTCATGCAATCCATTTGTATACAACAGAAAATTTACTTTTCAAGAAAGCAGAAGAATGGAATCATGTATTGAAAAGAACTGTGGCTATTGACAAATATAGCTCAGAACTGTGGCTATTGACAAATACAGCTTGCTGGAATCAAAGAGATAAGAAGCTTACTAAAATTTGGGAGAGATTTACAGTCAAAGGAATCACAAGCCCAAGTAGACCTATGGTCTTCTGACATTACGTAAGAAGGACACGCACTAAGAGAATTACACAGTCCCCAAGACGAATATATGCCCATTAGTACATGGCAAAGGAAGATAACAGAAGACCCTCCGGAGAGTGGAATCCTGAAAATCAAGGAACATTTCTGTATACTCAAGGTAGGGACTTTTATGGCTTTTGCCAAGTGGTAATTTAGTAAGCTTCTTATTTCTTTGATTCCAGTAAACAGTATTTGCCAATATCCACCATTCTTTCCAAGACATGGTTCTCAGATATACTCTAGCATTTTGCTTTCTTGCCCCATCCTCCGTGTCTCTCTCTCTCTCCCTCTCTGTCTCTCTGTCCCTCTTTCCCTGGTCCTCCTATCTACCCTACCTTCCTCTGTCTCTTCCTCCCTCTCTATCTAGCTCTTCATGTCTCTCTATCTTTATCTCTCTCTTGCCATTACTGGTATCCTGCATATACATGAGTCTATGATTTTCTGTGGAAAAGCCACAACTTTAATTTGATCTTTGCCATGTGTATTTATCCAATTGAATACCTAAATTTTATCTGCCCTGAAATTCCTTAATCTATTGAAAGGCATTATCAATAGGTGGAGACACCATGCTTTTAATTTTACCTATCCACAGGTTATTTTAATGGGCTTCATCTTTCAAGCCTTTCTCAATTTCTGACTTAGTATTTGGAGTTTAAAGCCTGTTAGAATTCGCAATTTTGCAAGGCCCCAATTTTCTGAAATAGTTCCATTCCTTCTCATATTTGTTAACAAAGCAACCAATTCTTTTCTTGAGTTTAAAAAGGCTTGTAAAAAAAAAATAGCTAGTAGTGGTAGGCGCGCAGGGCCGGAGACGCTGCAGACCTGCGACCCGGAGCAGCTCGGAGGCGGTGAATAATATCTCTTCAAGTCTGCTATAAAAAATGGCCTCCAATAAAACTACATTGTGAAAAATGGGGGAAAAAAACAGAATGGAAAAAGTAAAAAGTTGAAGAGGCAGAGCCTGAAGAATTTGTGGTGGAAAAAGTACTAGATTGACGTGTAGTGAATGGGAAAGTGGAATATTTCCTGAAGTGGAAGGGATTTACAGATGCTGACAATACTTGGGAACCTGAAGAAAATTTAGATTGTCCAGAATTGATTGAAGCATTTCTTAGCTCTCAGAAAGCTGGCAAAGAAAAAGATGGTAAAAAAGAAAAAAAGAAGACAGTGAATCTGATGACAGCAAATCAAAGAAGAAAACAGATGCTGCTGACAAACCGAGAGGATTTGCCAGAGGTCTTGACCCTGAAAGAATAATTGGTGCCACAGACAGCAGTGGAGAATTGATGTTTCTCATGAAATGGAAAGATTCAGATGAGGCAGACTTGGTGCTGGCAAAAAAAGCAAGTATTGAAGTGTCCTCAAATTGTAATTGCTTTTTATGAAGAGAGACTAACTTGGCATTCTTGTCCAGAAGATGAAGCTCAATAATTGTTCACATTGTTTTTTTATATATATTTTAATATATATAAAATTTGGGTCTTGGATTTTGATTTACTAGTGTGATGAAATAACTACATCCTAATGAAAATCAAGTTTGATATGTTCATTTTGAAAGCGTTGGAAGAGTTGTTGGGGGGTTTTTTGAATCCATAGCACTGATTACTTTGAACAAACAAAAGCTTTCTGTAGTTGCTTCCCCTATCAGAAAAGAACATTTGATACCATGGTATATTATTTCCTCTTCATTAAAGAACAGCTTCTCTAAATGTTTGGGGAAATGTCCATAGTCATTACTCAATCAAAACTTGTGTTCTCATAAGCCTAAGGACCTTTCTAGATTTTTTACATGTTTTTTTTTTGTGTGTGTATCCATAAAATGCATATGTAAATTTTTTGTTTGTTTGTTTTTGAGCATTCACACAAACAAAAAAATCACAGGTAAGCCCATGTTTCTGAGATGCCATTATTCCGAGCAAAATAAGAGATAATCACTTCAAGTTAAATTGAAAATTTTCCTGAAGCCATGCATTTCAAGTGAAATAAGTAATTCTAAATAGGACAATTTAAATTGGATAATTTTAAAGCATCTATAATTGCAGTGGTTTATTTGCAAAATTCCTAAAAGGAAAAATTTTATCACTGCCATCACAGCAGTTTTCCTCATCCAGATGAGGAAACTAGACAAATGCTAGTGTGTTTTAACTAGCTAAACAAAACTAAATTAAATGAACATTAAAAAATTTCCCTAGTGTGCCATTCCTTAACAAAATGTTGAAATCCCTGTTGCTACATTGACTAAAAGGTAATGATGAATGGAATATGTAAGACTTGGCTCATAGAAACCTAATCAGATGGTTAGAGATGTTGGCAGTTTAGGACCTGCTGCTACAAATGTGTGAACAACCTTTTGTAATCTAACCTATTGACCTGCATGTTTTTTCTTTACCCCAACTCATTCCTTACATGTAGGTTCAATCTTCACTTTGCTTTACTGGTTCAGCAAAAGCCAGGAAGAACAACTTTGTAGTAATCAGAATGTTATTCAACTGTATATTGTTTACTTTATTGTAAATACTGGTGAACAGTGGTTAATAAATAGTTTTGTATTCCTTTAAAAAAATAGCTAGTAGTTGCCAACACACAGTAGACACATTATTTTCCAATCCTTTCCCTTAGAGTCATATTTTCTTTAGCTACATAATCTTCCTCCAAGTTAATACAGAAGTTGGCTTTACCAACCACCACATAACAAGAATTGTCATCTATCTAGCCTCCATTATCAATTTCTATGCTGTCCACCACTGAACTGCGAAGCCCATGCCACATATTTTAGGGTTTTTAAATTAATAAAGCACTCTGCTTCAAATACCAATATCTGTTCAGAACTAGCCACCAGGTTTCACCTAACTGCAATGGAAAGAGGAAGTATGGTTCTTTCCCATGCCTTAAAGGCAGAGAACCTGACACGGACGAGTACAGGAAGTCTCCACCACATCTTCTATGACCAGTCTTTCTAAACAGTTCCCCATCCACCCCTTCACCTTTCTTAGCTGCATTTTTTCCTTATTATATGTAGCAGTTTTATCTTTCATTTGTTGCTTGTTAATTTTTGTTCATCTCCTCCACTAGATTATACATTCCAAGAGGGCATGGATAACACCTGACTTAATCCTCTTTCAGTTACACAGGTCTTGGCATAGTGCCTAGGACTTCGTAGGTGTTCAGTACACATTTGTGGGAACAGTGAGTGAATCGATGAATGAATGAACGAGAAGCAGGCTTAGATTTTCTCTTCTCTTACTGCAGAGCCAGCACCATTCCTATTTTATTCAGCTTAGAATGTGAGCCCTTCTGCACAGGCCATGCCGGTCTGAGCACATCACACAGCTCAGAATAACGTAAGGAATCTTGAATTGCCAACCTTGTGGAAAACAGTAGGTAGCTTATCCACGGAGGAACAAGGCAACACCAGGAACAAACAAGGTCATAGGTTAGGTTCCAGGTGCAGCTGAAGGGCCACCTGGACACCTACTCCCATCCACTTTAATCAGAGTCACCAAGCCACAGTGGGGGATGGTGGAGGTGCAGGCCTGGGCAGAACAGGGACTGTCCCAGACTTCTTCCTGTTCTCCTTCCCACTCAGCTCAACTGCTTTTGTCTTGTTTACTCAGCACAGTTCTCTTCCCCACTAGCCCCACTCCCCACTGCCCACTATCTTTCCATACCCACACATAACTGAATTATTTATGGGAGGGATTTTTTTTTTACTTTATCTGAGAAAGCAACACAAGGGCAAGAATTTTTTTTTTTATATTTTACTTTTAGATTTATTTTAAAAGTTCAGAAAAAAAAAAGTTCACCTCCTTTGTTGGAAGCAATGAACCAATCTTGAATAAGTTTCATTCACAAGTAGATTCAGAGCTTGACGATCTGTGACTGTACTTTGGCATGATACCTGACCTCCTCTGGTAGTGCCAGGCACCTGCAGTACTTACCTGATTAAGGTAATTTAAGTTTGGCTGCTAATAACACTCTCTGGCTCTCCTCCAGACTCCCTGACTGTTCATCCAAGCCTCCTTCATAGGCTCTCCCTCCTCCTCCCAACCATTAATATTGGTACTCACTAAAATTCGGTACTTTCCACATACACACCCTGAATAATCTCCTCTTGGCACCACCACAGACTAGACATGTGACCTTAAGCAAGGTAGTAGATCTCTCTGTGCCTCAGTTATCTGTAATATGAAAATAATATTATCTGCCTCATTGGGTTGTTGTGAAAATTAAGAGTTGAAACATACAACATTCTTCTAATAGTGCCTGGCACATAGTAAATGCTCAAAAGTGTTGGTAATGATATTATTCTCTTTTCCTATGGCTTCAACAACCAACTCTGTGTTAACATTTCCAAATATTCATCTCCCTTTCCTAAGTTCTACATGGGCATTTTTAACTGCCTAGAAGATATCTTCACTTATTTGTTTAGCAATCATTTCAAACATAAAGTAGAACTCAGCTTATGTTACAACTTATTTTTCCTGAATTTTGATGTCAGATAAGGATATTAATCTTTCAAGCTAGAAAACTCAGGGTCACTGGTGATGCCACTCCATTTCTTGTGCAGCTTAAGTCTGCTTCAGGTCCACCCCTCAGTGTGGACCTCTCCTCTCCAACCTCACTGAATGTGGTCCACATTCTCATTACATCACCTCACTGCAGTTTATGCCACTCAGTCCTGTCAGAGTTAACTTCCTGAAAAATGAACATGTCATTTGTTGTTGGTGGGGATGCAAAATGGTGCAGCCACTTTGGAAGGCAGTTTGGCAGTTTCTTACAATACTAAAATACTCTTACGATATGATCCAGCAATCATGCTCTTTGGTATCTATCCAATTGATACCAATTGATATTTCAATTGAGTTGAAAACTTATGCCCACACAAAAACTTGCAAATGGATGTTTATAGCAGCTTTACTTGTAATTGCCAAAAGTTAGAAGCAACCAAGATGTCCATCAGTAGGTGAATGGATAAATGGTAAATAAACTATCGCACATCCAGACAATGGAGTATTATTCAATGCTAAAGAGAAAGGAGCTATCAAGCCATGAAGAGACGTGAAAGAAACAAATGCATATTACTAAGTGAAAGAAGCCAATCTGAAAAGGCTACATACTGTATAATTACAACTATTCAGGAAAAGGCAAAACTCTAAAGACAGTAAAATAATCAGTGTTTGCCAGAAGTTGTGGGGCAAGAGGAATCAACAAGCAGAACCTAGAGGATTTTCAGGGCAGTGAAACTAATCTGGATACTATAATGGTGGACAAATGTCATTACACATCTGTCCAAACATGTAGAATGTACATAAGAGTGAACCCTAATATAAACTGTGGACTTTGGGTGATTATCATGTGTCAATGTAGGTTTCTCAGTTGCAACAAACATATCACTCTGGTGGGGTGTGTTGATAAAGGGGGAGGATATGAATGTGTGGGAGTAGGAGGTATGTGGGAAATCGCTATACCCTTCTCTGAATTTTGCTATGAACCTAAAACTGCTCATAGAAAAATAAAATCTTTTAAAAAGTGAATTTGAGTATACCCTAGAGACTGTTATGCACCATGTGAACGGGATACAGAGTACAAAAGCTCATATTGTTCATAATTGCTATTTTTAAAAAGCTGGTATAAAAGAACTGGTAATAAACATAAAAACTGATCAAATAAACATAAGAATGATTTTTAAAACCAAAGAAAAAATATACAACAGACAAGATAAACTGTGAAATAGTCAAATAAGAAAATACTATATAGCAAAGTAAATAAATAAATATTACTACAAGAACAATCAACAAGGATGAATCTTTAAAACAAAACATTGAGCAATAAAACTTAAACACAAAGAATATGTTCAGTATTATTCCATTTATAAAAAGTTCAGAACTAGTCTAAATAGACTGTCTTTTCTGAGTATGTATACCTAAGTGAAAAAACTAAGGAACAACAAAGAAGTGATTAAGAATCAGGACAGTGGTTATCATTTTTGGGGCTTCCATGACATATGACTGGGGAGGAGATGAAGGGTTATATGTTACAGAGGTGTTTACAATTATGCTTTATACACTATATCTGTTTTAATGTTTTAGTATTTTTTCCTCATTAAGGATTATATTTCTTAATTTTTATGGCAAGAGAAAGACAGCAATCCAATTACATTATTTTCCAACTGAAAACCTCCAATACTTCCAGTTTTCCAGAGGACAACTTCTATATCCCTACATTGGCACAGAAACTTGTCCCAGACTTGCTCCACACATCTCCACCCCACTTCATCCCATGCACCCTGGTTTCCAGCACCACTGACCCCTTACATTTCCTGTGCATACACATCACAGTCTTCCTCAATACCATGCCTTCTCACTTGTTTTTCTTGCTTCCTTGAATGACATTTCTGTTTTTCACCTGGCAAACTACTCTCTTCCTTTAATACTCAGTCTGATGTAACTTCTTCATTCAAGTCATCTTCAAAACCCCCAGAGTTAGCATTTCCATTTTTTTTGCTCTCACACCATTTAAAAAGAAATAACTGTGCAATAGTTCTTGACATGCCTATTGCAACATTCCTTTCCAGGGATCTGTCTCTCCTACTATGGTGGGAGCTCCCAGGGATACAGGGCCTCTTCTCATTCATCATTGCCTCCCTCAGTAGAGTCAGCTGCTCTCTGACCACAACTCTCTTCCCACACACGAAGTAGACCTCACTACATTGTATATTATCTTTATCTACTTACAGAGCTGTCTCAAGCTATGTTGTGCAATTTTATGAGAATTAAAAATGAGATAGTATGAAAAACCCAGCACAGTGTTTAGAATATTTTAGTTTCAGTTACATATTTTAAAAGGTTTTTTTTTTAAAAGTAGTGACTCAGAAATGTGCTAGAGGGTGCTGATTCACTGTTTTGTTATAGATGATGGTATTCAGGTTGTTAACATTTGACTTGCTCATCTAACCAGGAGCCAAAGAAATAATCAGATTTTTAGTAAGCAAAATATCAGCCATTTTTATTTAATAAATAAATTAATACATTTCAAGTGTTTGTGTCTATAGTTGACTTGAAATTATTTTGGGGAAGAATAAGACAACAACCAGACTGATGGCTGATGGCATGATGTTGCTTGTTTTAGTCCCTGTTTGTATATATCCCCCAACCTAGGGTTTGTCCGACAAGCAGTGAAAACTCAAAGCAGGCAGTGTTGATTTTGGCAGTGCCCCAACTTTCCTTAAAGTAAAGAAATGCCAAACAAAGTGTTTCCTCAACTGTCAAATGGGAAGGCTGAACTAGATCATCTTTGGGGTCCCTTTCAATTCTAACATTCTATAATACATACTTCCAGTTCGTTAAAAAAAGAAACAGGCATGACCTCTTTAAAAAACACACACATACATACATTCGACCAGGAACTGACAAAATTCAATGAAAAGTAAACCAAAAAAAGTTTTAAATCTGCCTTAACAGAAAAAAAAAAAAGAAGAAAAACCAAACTGGAGTTCCATTTATTCCTTCCATGTAAAGCTGGGTTTAAAAAAGCAATATGAGTGACAAATGATTGACTGCTTGAAAGATGTATTGATTGTGAAATATTTTCTAGTTTCTTCTGTATCTCCACATCTTCTGTTAATAATTATTCTAGCTAAATCTTCTCTTCTTTAGGAGAGGATGATAAAGTAGGTTTATGTTATATAAAGCATTGGTCAGCTGATTGAAAGCGTTTTACAATGTCTCCATTCACTTCAACCACCTGAAAAACCACAAACATTTATGACAGAGTCTTAAAAGTCCAGGAAACAATACTAAATTAAGAGATGGAGACTGTAGATAAATATATTAATAAATAATTTGCTTTTATGTTTATGAAGCTCAATCAAAGTGACTCACAGTTTGGGTGCAAGATGAGAGTAGACACAAAAAGCAGAAGTCTGGTTTTGCAACTGATTATTTTATGATGTCTGTAGGCTGTGCTGCAGGATCCTAAACTATGACAAATAGTTATAGTGATTTCTAAAATGTGAGGATGTTCAGTAGTCTTTTTTTTTCTTTTTTTTGAGATAGGACCTGACTCTGTGCCCAGGCTGGAGTGCAGAGGCCTGATCTTGGCTCACTGCAACCTCTGCCTCCTGGGACTCAAGCAATCTTCCCACCTCAGCCTCCACAGCAGCTGGCACTACAGGCTTGCACCACCACACCCAGCTAATTTTTGTATTTTTAGAAGAGACAGGGTTTCACCATGTTGCCCAGGCTGGTCTCGAATTCCTGGGCTTAAGCTATCCGCCACCTCAGCCCCACAAAGTATGGGATTACAGGTGTGAGGTACATCACCTGGCCCAGTAGTCTATCTTTAACAAAGATAATCTACTTTGACAATTTTTTTGCTTGTTCACTTAAGTTTCATGAGATTAAAGGCAAACAATTATGGTGAAAGTTTAATCGTTTTGATGTAACTATGCTTATAACTCAGTATTTTTAATGATTATAATGTAGAATTTTGAGCACTCTAAATAATTAAAATTCAAGTTTAGAACATTGTTTTATTTTGAGTTTTATGCTCTAATCCATAATTACTGTTGGCTGTATGTCTCTGGTCACAGTTCTTAGCCTCTCTGAACCTAGCTTCCTAATTTATAAGATGGGGCTGTAGCTATTATCTTCCTTACAGTATGCAGATGCGTACAAATTTATTCAAACTTTGCTAGGCTTCAGTAAGACTGCTATTATCATTGCTATCTAGTAAGCTTTAGCATAATAATGGCGTAAACTTGGACTAGGCAATGTTTTTATGAATTTTAGCACATTTTATAAAATAAGCCTGCATGTGGGCTCATTGCATACCATTTAAGAAACAAAACTTCTTTTACAGAATTATAAAATATTCTTTCATTCCCTACTTCCTCCTCTGACATCCAAATTATTTTTTTAATTAAAAATGACCTATCTTCAGTAGTGAATTCACGAAGGTCCTCTCATCATCCATAAGACTCTTAAAACATGCACTAGGCAACAGGTGCCATGGTTGACTCTCCACGTGTGCAGGTGTGGCAGAAAAGCCAGCTGAATAACCAACCCTCCCAACCACACTGCTTGCCCACACCCTTGACACCCACACCACATTGTCCTATGTTCTCTAGGAAGTCTGCTTTGCTGGCATGGCTATGCTTTCTCGATTGCACAGTGTCATGAACTCACAAGGCATTCTTACGGGCAATGGCTGAAGTTTAGCAATCGTCTGCTGATTACTGGTGGTTTACAACATCCCACACAAATGGTGTGTTATTTTAAGTTGTGCTTTGGAATCTGGGCTCTCGATCCCACTTGGGACCACCCTGTGTTTAGCAATCATATAAGCAGCTGCTTGCTTACCTTGTTAACATCTGTCTTTCACATGTACCCTGTCCTGGAGACTGAATTTTAGGCCTCCACATAGCTCAGAGGTGACAGTGTTGAAACAGCTCTAGGATCTAGTTGGAACATCTCTCAGGGCCACAGTTCACAGCTAACTGAGAGGTTAGTGATGTTAGCTCATTATAAGAACTATGTTCTATCTTATCTCATTCAGGCTGCTATAACAAAAACACCATAGACTAGGTGGCTTACAAACAACAGAAATTTATTTACCACAGTTCTGGGGACAGGGAAATCCAAGATCAAAGCACAGCAGATGTGGTATCTGGTAAGGACTCACTTTCTGGTTCACAGATGGCCATCTTTTCACTGTAGCCTCACATGTTGGGAGGGACAAGGGACCTCTCTCGGATATCTTTTATAAGGATACTACTCCCATTCACGAGGGCTCCACCTTCATAACCTAATCACTTTCCAAAGGCCCCACATCCTAATACTATCACATTAAGGATTAGGTTTCAACATATTAATTTTGAGAGGAGGCAAACATTCAGTCTGCAGCAAGCTCAATGTTCAGGTCTTCTGGGACCACAGTCTTCTGTACTCCATTCAGTCATTAATCCACCAATTTATTTATTCATTCAGGCAGTCAATCAGTCAATTCATCAAGCATTTTTTGAATACCAAATTTTTCTGAATGCATTTTTTGAATGCCAGGCACTGTGTAAGAACCATGTATATACAACGAGCAAGAGACACAATCCCTGCCCTAAAGGATTGTAGTCCAGTGACTTTGTGTCTTCTAAGAGTGAGCCACCTAAGGGCAGTGTTCAGCAATAGCAATCAGTTTTCAGTTGTTATTGCAATTGATATTTCAACTGTGGTAAAAAATTCTGTGAATTAATCTTTCAAAAGAATCACGTCTCCCTTTCATCAGTCCTTTTTGTATCAAAAAATACGGAGGTTTGAATATATAGAGTGCTCTAAGAATTCTCTTCAGAACTCTACTAAATGACCTAGATCCATTCTTTTGTCAGTAAAACAAATTCCTTCAAGAGAGGAGTAAAGGAGTTTAGAAATCAAGATTATCAAGGAGACAATAAATAGAAATTCCTTTTATTTTACTGGAGGTCTCTGATCCTGGACAAAAATGGTAAACAGCAGAGACTGAAAAGTACAAAGTAAGGAAAACTGACAAGATGTTCGCTTTACACAGAAAGGTACTTCTAGTGTCCTGTTATTACCATTTCTTTGGAAGAAAAAGGAAGTGCCTAGACCATTGAAAATTTTTTTTGTTCAGAAAAGAATTCCTAAATAAATACTAAACACACTTCTCATTATTTAATTTGGAATGTGCTGGGCTGACTGAATGTTTTTAGAAGCTCTTTTCTTAAGAAATTCTACTGAAATCATAGGGACATTCTTTGATAAAGACTTCCCCATAACAAATTTCTAGAGATATGCAGAAGGAGCAGCACTTTTACTTTTCTGATTTAGAAAGTACTCCAACTGCCTGCATTAATCACAATGCTTATATAATTGAAACTATTTCTTTTTTAAATTAAATGGAGTGAGGAAAAGAGACCCTCCTGCCCTGGAGCCTGGTCTACTTTTCCAGTCTAATTTTCTATCACCCGCCACTACATACACACCCTGTACTCCAGTTATACCATTCTATGTGAAGTCCCTGAACAAGGCAAGCTGAAAATACAAATGGCAGAAATATTTGAACAATTTCCTGGGCTTATTAAGGGATAGCCAGGGTGACTGGAGCAGAGCTATGGCAGGCAACCATGCTCTTCTTATATTAAATAAGACTCAGACATATATACCATTAGGGATCCTTGACTCATTATCTTTCTGATCAATACTTTCACAAAATATGCATTCCTTTGGCCACACATTTTGCCTGCGGGCTAGGAGTTAAACATTCCCTCTCCAGACTTATTCAAGGAGCTAATTGTCTTCTACCCAGACTATGGAAATGGTCTAACCTCTTCCCCATTGGGTCCACCCTCTACACTGAAGCTAAAATTGCCTTTCTGAAATGCAAATCTGATTATTTAAAAAGAAAATTCTTTAATGGCTTGCCATTGCTTGCAGCGATTTCTAAGTAGAGGGTACCCCCTCCCTGCCCCACCTCGCCCCAGGGAGTAAACATATGGAATATGGGGGGCATATCAGAACCATCTCAGGGATTTTTCAAAGCTTCACACACACACAGGTATATGTGGCATCATCAACACCCCTCACCCATGTCCCTTTTGCTCCCATACACATTTCCTATCCCATGAAAATCGCTGCCATGCTTGTTGAGTGATGGGTGTTATGTTGTAGCCCTCAGTTATGCTGAGGCATAAAAATGGTTGAGCAGCCGTCATGGCAGACTAAAGTCCAGATTCCTTAGCATGTCCTACAAAGTCCTGCACAATAGCCTCCCTGCTTGCCTTTTCAGTTTCATCTTCACCCATTCTCCATCACACACCCTGTGGGCCAACACCACCAGTCTGGAGAATTCCTGAACCAGGTTTGCTTTTTCGTACTTTTTTCTTTATTCTATTCCATTTACCCAGAATGCACTTCTCCTCTCACACAGCTAGTAAATTTCTGTTTAACCTTTAAGAAGGCACCAACAATTACATCTTCAGCCAGAGCCTGCCCCTGGATTCCAGGCTGGTACATCTCCACTTGGACTTTTAGAAAGTATCTTAAACTTAACATGGCTAAAACAACCTCCTGGACCCACTTCCTACTACTTATTCCTCCTGCAGTCAGCCACATCTCAGTTCATTGCAACTGACTCCCCAACTCATAATCCAAGTCTTTGCTGCAGTCTGTGAGGGCATGTATGATCTGATCCTATTCCTATCACCCTCCCCTCCCTCACTCTGCTCTAGCCACACTGGCCTCCTAGTCCTAAATACACCAAACACATACTGAGCTCAGGGCCTTCGAACTGCTGTTCTATCTGGAATGCTCCTCTCTCTTAGATGTCCCTGTGATTCATTCCCTTATTTCTTTCAAGTGTCTGATCATAAGTAATCACACCAGAAACCACTGTTTATGGGACAGTACCAATTCACCATCACCTTACATCCCCTCCCCTTGCTATATTCTCCACGGTACTTACCACTACTTGACATCCTGCACTATTACTGTTATTATTTGCTCCCACTAGAACATAAACTATACAAGGGCCAGCTTTTATTATTCCTATTCTCTACCATATCTTCAGTTCCTAAAACAATACTTGGCATATAGTAGATGCTCTGTAAACATGTTATTGTCATTCGTTATTTGTTAACTCAACTGAAAAGTGCTGTGGGACTTCCATTTAAACATACTGCACTCAATATATAAATTTCCTTCAGTTCCTTCCTAAAACCCCATTAAATTAACAGCAAATAGATTTTCAAAATGACACATAGAATGGAAGTGGAGACATCAATAAAGCCTAGCCTGATCACCACATTTTAAATTATGGCCTCCTCTTCCCAGTCTCCTTACCCTGACTTTTCCCTCCATAGCACCTATTATCTTCCAATAAGTATAAAGAATGGGTAAGAGAGCTAAAGCTTCATTAGTAGGCAGTTTTAGACCTTATTGTAAACAAGTACACAATATATGTAACAGCCAAAAGAATTAGAAATTGGTTACTTCTGGTATGTACAAACTAAGAATGAGAAGGGAAGGGACAGATAATTTATTGTTTTGTTTTTTAAATAAGCCTTCTAGTACTATTTTACTTTTTCAATCATGTATGTTCATAATTTATGCCAAATAAAAATTCAATTAAAAAAATCCCAAAACCAAGAGGGAAACTGTATATGCAAGAAGAAAAGTCATAATGCAACTTTGTCTATTTTTATTCTTCACATAGTGACTACGTCTTGTTTAACAGAATTTGAACATATTAAAATAGATGACCAAATACTAAATATTTAGACTATGTAGTGGAACATATGATTTATGTCAGTCATTTCTTGAAAACTTATGAGTACTTCATTGACATTACATGCATAAAGCAAATATCTAGCTGAAACACTGCTGAAAAAAATACGTCATTTTGCCAGTAAATTAAATAAACTGCAGAAAGAAACTACTTCTCAACATGAAACTAAAGAGAAGAGAATCAAGGCAATGGGCTTTGCCACAGACAGGGAATACACAGGGAACAGGGAAAGGATCAGGCCCCCCTTGCTTGAGGCTTGCTTTCCTCATCTGTAGATTTAGGGGTCTCAATCAGGTCATCTCAAGTTCCCTAAACTTGCTTAAAAAGCACCAGACTTTGAGTTAGACCTTCACACTTCCCTAACTCCTTTTTTCCTGAATTAAGCTATGACAAAGATGACCATATGTCCCAGCTCCCCTAGTATAATCTCGATTTATATCTGTTGTCCTGGAATAACAATTAATTGCTCCTCCTTTAACTCTCAAAGGTATCTCCAGTGGGAAGATAAATTACATGCCCCTCATACCTATGACTATATTCATTTTAATCTTGTTTTACATTTTTAAGAAAACACACTAATTTACTTTTAAGCTTACAAATATAGCATTTCATAGCTTGCTTTCTCTTAACACTTGGAGAAATTTCAGATTCTTTTGTGAGTGGTTTGTGAACTATCAAAAATTTTTTTAACTTGGCCGGGCATGATGGCCTATGCCTCTAATCCCAGTACTTTGGAAGGCTGAGGCAGAAGAATCGCTTAAGATGGGAAGTTTGCGGCTGCAGTGAGCTATGATCACGCCACTACACTTCAGCCTGGGTGATGCAGAAAGGACCGTGTCTCTAGAAATAAAAATGATTTTTTAAAAACTGAGCAAGTCAAATGTAAATTTTCCTTTTCAAAAACAAATTATTCAGTATGCAAAACATTCTGTTAAGACATATTTTCTGATAACCTTAGAATACGTGGTACTGAAAAACTATGACTAAAATATTTGTGGAAGAATTCATTGTCTTAGGTGGTACATTTTAACAATTAAAATAGTTCCAGAACACGGTCTTCCACCTGACTTTGACAATTAAAACAATGTTGTCAAAAGAATGTTCTCTCTGAAGATTCTGGGTCTCATCCACCACCATAGGTCTCATCTACCATCAACTGAAATAAGCTAATCAGTTATAAACAAGGGAATATACTTAAAAAAAAAAAAAGAGAGAAACACGGTCTCACTCTGTCTCCAAGACTGGAGTGCAGTGGCACAGTCATAGCTCACTGCAGCACAGAACTCCTAAGCTCAGGCAATACTCCCACCTCAGCTTCCCAGGAATATACCACTTTTACTGCACTGACAAGCTCTGTATGCTAGTGATTCTCAAATTTTCTTTAAGGCTAGGACCAAGAGTCCTGCCAATCCCCTGAACAACAGCTCACATATTATCAAATGAACTTGAAACATTCCTGTCATAGCGAGCAGCATTGAAACAGATTCCATAATTGATTACTCAGTTTCAAGGGAGATTTAACACTGCCTTGTTTTCAAGTTACAAAAAGTTCCCTAGTTTTACTCAAATATGCACTATCCCTGATAAAAAAAACATGTTTCATTATGAAGAGGGGTGATTTGTTTCAGCATTTTTTTTTTTTTTTTCACTTAACCACTTAAGTCACTGCCTGAGGAAGTTTCTTTAAGGAAATAAATACCAGGTTCATTAGAAGAAAAAAAAAACACATAATTTTAATTCATTTTGTTTTAAAGATGCATATTTTTAAAAAACTACTTTAAAATGAACTAATATGTTACACTGGATCATGCTGTGGTGACTAACGTATTGTCAAGCCTTAACCTAATGAAAACAAAAGAAAAGCGAGTTTGGCACTCACTTGCACTTTTCATCTCTGTTAGAAAGTATGTCTCAGTTTGGATCTGAGATCAGGTTTGCTTGGTAACCTCAAAGAATAATTTTCCTTTTTTTTCTTTCAAAATTTCCTTTTGATCATTTCAGACAGTTCATCCTTTTGAGTGAGAAAGAGTAAAAGAGAGGAATGTTGAGTGAGGTTAAGTAAACGGAGAATCTGTCACATAAAGCAAGTTTAAATCCTAGTAAGAGCATCCATGCAGGACAAACGGAAGCATTATTCTTTTGAAAACATTATTCTTTTAAACAGTGTGTAATGACATCCTCCCTAGAGACTTTCCATGAGAGGGGAAAAAAATTACTTCCTCAGAAGTCGTTTTCTAGATTCCAAGCATAAGTGAAGCACAGTCAAAAGTCAAACTTGTGTTTTCTTTATGCAAGAAGGTTCAAATTAGAACTGCAGAAAGGTACTTAAAAGTTTCTCCAACTTGTCTTTTGGTTACATACTGGTATTGCTGTGAACTAAAAGAGCAAGTAAGAGGAAAGGTTACTGTTGTTACTTTACACCTATAAATCAGTGAGTGTGTCCTTACTGTAAAATTTGAGCTGAACATATTTTCTGTTTCAAAGGAGAAATATATGACTCAAATATGCTGAATGTATGATAATTTATTAAGTTCCTTTTAAGTATATCATTTTCTTATGCTCAAATATAAACTATGGATTATTTTTCTAGTATTCTATGCTGCTGTTACCTTCTGAGGAGTTGATTGAAAATTTTATGCTTTTAAAAGTTGGGTGCTACTTAAATATCAGAATTGGCTATTGTTTTAAATATTTAAAATATGCTTAAACAACAATTAAGGTTAATAAGCAGAGAAAATACTTCTTTTGATTTAAACACTACTTTATATATTAAATGAATACACATCCAAATAAAGATCTCTCTTCAAAAATTTTGGAAAATGTTAATGCATTTTGAATATAATGGAACAAAGAAGAAGAATACTAGAGAAAATTCACAATTATGATGTTTATTTAGGAAAATAAACTTGAAGAAGGTTTTCTATTAAAAAAACATAAGAATCATATCCAAATTTTAGACTCTCCATCTTCTTTGGTATGAAAATCAACATTCATAACAGAAAATATTTTATTTTGAAAGGTTTAGTTGTTATTGGGTCTATAACGGTTTTCCATATAAGGAAAATACAGTATTAAGTTATCTGTAATCATCTCACTTATTGAACAACCAATGAATGCATACAAGTAACCAAGCATATGTGTGCAGAGACCAGCATCAAGGAAATATTCATTCATAGATAAATGTTTTCTAATAAAATATATTTTTTAATGATCTTCTGCTATCATTTTTTGCTATGTTATCTGAATAGCCATCCAGATCTGTAGTAAAAGATCCTGTTAGTTACATAACTCAAGAAGTACTTCCCCAAGGAAGCTGACACCATCATACCAGGACTTAGCAACATTTATCTTTCAACATGACTATACCATTAAAATTTTTTTATATTTCTCAGAATTGTATTCTTCAGTCTTTTCCATAATATAGTATATGGAAATTGCTAATAGCATTAAATTAATATTAATAAAACCCAATTCTATCTAAACCTTTTTCTCATAAGAAAAAACATTACTTTAAAAAACAGACTTTTTGTTTCTTCTAAAAGTAGTACTATATGGACTGCTCAATTAGCGATGCCAAATACTTCCAAAAACACCATAGGACCACCAAGCTATTTCTATTGCTTTGATAAATTCTTTTCCTGCTCCAATTTCTCCACGTTCCTGCTTTCTTGTATCAAAATATCTTCCCTTAATTTGTTAAAATGAATCTGAGGGAAAAAAATCTGATAATCTGGGGTAAAGAAATTTTTTTTTTGCATAGACTCTTGTGATCACAGAATGACCAGGTAATTTATAGCTTCAGTGCTAACACTGTGATTGGGAACAAGAAGAGTACAACCATAATAAAATACAGCTATCTATGAGAAGAACTGCATAAAGACATCTTTGGCCATGTAGGCTCTGGGCCCTCTGGAAATAAGTCAGTTGCATTGCCAACATGACAAAGAAAATAGCAATGTTCAGAATCAGGAACAACCTGGTATAGGAAGCAGACAGTGATGGGGCCCTGCTGTGTGTAGTTGTCACCATCCGTGCCTGTCCAAACCGACCTTTAATCAAGCCCCCATTTTTATGTTTCTCGTATGTTACATCTGCAAAATCTAAAAGGTCTTTCATTTCTTCATCTTCATCTATGGGTAGTTCTTTCTGTGCCAAAATCTGAGCTTTCTGTCTGATCTTTTTCTCATTGACTTCAATCTGTGCAAAAATATCAGGGACAGCATCCACAAATTTATAGCGTTTGCCTGCCCTTCGGTTTTTCTTTGACTTGCTTTGCTGCTGCTGTTGCTGTGATATGGCAAAAATCCTGTCAATGGCCTCCTCAGTCTGTCTCTTATCTGAAAATCTCAGCAGGCGTTCAGCAGTCTTCCTAAAGCTAGCTGTGTTCTGGACTCGGGACAGTATCTGCTTCTCCAGCAGCTGAAACACTGGTTTAAAATGTTGCAAGTTCTGTTCCACAATAGCAGCATAGTCCTTCACCTCAGGGACAATGCTGCTCTTGATGGCTGAATTCCGGTCAAACAGAATTTTGTGACGATCAGCAATGACCTGTGCAAAGGCAGACTGTCCTGTGGCCTCATCTGTCCACAGGTATGTGGCGTAGGCATGTTTGCTGGTGGCTATGAACACACCCAGTTGCTGAGAGTCTCCGTGGACAGTGAAGCTCTGAACATCTATAGATGGCCCTATGAAGAGGTAAGCTGCCCTGGTGATGGGACTTCGGAGGTGCATGGTGACATTCACATAGTTTGTCCCGTTGTAGGGATAGCCCCGAGGATATGTCACTGAGGCAAAGGTTGCTTTCTCGCTGTAGCCAGTATCGTCCATCCAGTACATTTTATAGAGACCATCTCTCTGCCTGATGAAAGCCCCATGGACACCATCTACCACAGTCTCCTCAAAAGGAACATCCACATTATGGAAGAAGCTCGCTGCTGTCTCCAAGGGACTCTCCTCTCCCAGGTGTATTTGGTCTACAAGGAGAAGCAGCTGTGGATGTAGGAGGATGAGATTCCTCTGAACATTCTTCAGGTTGAGCTGGGGGTTATAAGCTCCCACACCTTCTCCTCGGATGAAAACCACCCCATTTTTCTCCTCTGCTGCAACCACCCTCCCCTGACAACTAGCTGCCAGGTCATGCTTGTATTTAGACCATTTTGATGAGCAGTCTTCTGTGACCTGACCCACCCAGGGAGAAAAGCAGCTCTTTGACACAGCTGGGGAAAACATCAAAACATTGTTGAAGAAGGTGTACTTTGGCCCGTACAGGGCCTCAGTAATGAAAGGCACACCATTGGGAGCAAAAGTAAATGAGTTTTGATCAGGATGTTCATGCCCTGCATTAAAATTTCTCCATCCTTTGATCCAATCTTTGTATTTGTTTCTGTGGACAATGTCATATATTGCACGTCCCCCCAGTTTTCCAGACTTGAAGGAAAGGAAAGATCTATTGATTTCTGCAGGTAGTGCACTTCCATAAGTCACGACACCCCAGTCTTCAAAATAATGCAGTGTAGGGGTGCCAAAGTCTGGAGGAGGAACCGATTTCAAGCTGGCATCATACCTGAAATTAATTTTGAAAAATTAAATGGTTTTCTGATGGCAGTGAAAATAACACATAACATGGTAATGTGGAAGATGCGACACACAAATGCTACCCAGAGCACTTGCAGTGCAGAGTGTATTAGGGACAATTCTAAAAATATCCAAGGACAACCAGTATGCACAAAGGGAAACCCTTGGTGACCGGAAGAGGAATATTTCTTTATCATTTGTGATCCTTGGGTTTGGGCCCGAAATGATTTCTGCTCTAATCTCTACATGGACCATCTTCACTTGATGATGTCAGAGTGACCATTCAAACTACTGGGCCTCATGGATTTAAGCACTTCATCCAAATTTCTGGTTGAGGGGCTCCTCTTCTAGAAATGCCATGTTAGAATCTGGACTCTAACAAGCCTTGAGTTGCAATAAAGTATAGTTCTGCAGTAACTGATATTATTGAATGTTTGGTATTGAAAAGAGTTCTCCCTCAAGATTTTTTTCCTTGAAAAAATAAACTGAAATAGAGGAGAACTTCACATATTAGATAAAATGTATCACCAACACCACATCTCAGAATATAAATGGATGAAGTTTCAGCAAACTGTCTTATATTGAGGGATTTATACTTGTGCCTACTACTGACCAGCCAGGTCCAAAGGTTTGGTTTTGTTTTAATCTGCAGATGATGCCATGCTTCTTGGACAATAAATGACTTCTTATTTTCATTTATGATAAATGTTTATTATTAGCACTATGTACTTTTCCCTAAAGTAAATCAATCACCTAGAGTTAATCTTATTGGTGTTTGATATTGACTGTTTCATCTGTTGTTCTAGAGTCTCAGTTTCAAGACATCAGAAATTATATCTCTACTTAGGTCTAGTATAATGTTGGCTTAATTAATGTGATTTAACAAGTGTAGATGTAAGCTGAATTGGCCATCTTACTCTCAGTTTTTGGTCAGTTTGCATATTGCCATAAAGGCAGATTTTTAAGTTAGACTTAGCATTAATCTGACCTATTAATCCTGTAGTTAGCTTTATAGAACTCTCTTCATTGAATATTTATGAGTAACTTATTTATGGGTTACACTATTAAGTAATTATGTCATACTCCTGAGAGAACTCAAGGATGGTTGCATCTTAATATGTTTAGTTTATCTATGAAAATAATCTTAAATTGTTGGTTAAACTATAGACACCATTTTACTAATATTTTTTCCTCCTTAATTTTTTGTATTTTGAAAAAAAAGAATAAAGAGAAGCAAACCACAAGAAAGCTTGTTTTGGAGTTGAATGCAAATTTCAACAGCTTGAAAAGACATCAGGGATTGATGATTAATCAGTTCCCTGTAATTTTGATTTTAACTTATTGGATGCCAACAACATATTTGGCAATACTTTAAAAAGGAGACCCAAGCTTCTCTTTCTGGGCTTAAAAGATTAAGGCAAAAAAATTTACACGGTCCTTTTATTATCAAAGTGAAGCTGTCAAATACTGTCAAACTCTTTTAAACACTTTTGAAAATTTAGTAACAGCTTTGCTATTAGAAGATTATAATGCTCCATTTACCAAAACAAAATATTTTACTACCTTTTTTTGGTGTGATTATCAGAATAACCTAGTCTAAATTTTGTGTTTTGTTTTATATGCTTTCAAAAAATGATGTAAAATCAAAACATGCTTATTTATGAAATAGTGCAAGTGTAGGACAGCTCTAATATGAGAACCAAAAACTGAAAACAGTAATTAGATGTTAAACATAAAGAAATGTTTCTAACACTACCTATTAGGTACTATGCTCACTACCTGGGTATACTGCACATGTACCCCTGTATCTAAAAGTTGAAATTTTTTTTTAAAAAAGAAAAGTTTCTAAGAGTTTCAAAAACAGTGATATGAGTTGAATTGAAACTTCATATACTCAGGTGGCATGGAGAAAAGATTTAAAACGTGTTTTAGTTTTTCTTTTTAAATGCAAAAAAAAAACAAGTGCATAGCATGAATAGTACCCTTGGGTACCATTTCTCTTTAAAGCTAGCCCAATGTGTCATACCAGAGAAATTCCGTGTGCAGAGTGCACCAGCGCTGCCCTTTGGATGGTGTTCCTGGACCTTCCACCACACGGTTCCTTCTGATTTGGTCAGCTAGCCAGTTACCACTGCCATTACGCATAACAAATTTATCAAGGAACACTAATTGGCTTTCTGGACCATAAAACCAGTTGTAATTTGAGTCTGCAATAGCCACAGTCCTTTGAAACCCTAGGGAAATAAGTTGGAAACAATTAAGATACATTGAAAACTTCATACTCCTATATAGGTCTAAACAATGATTTTTCAAATCTAGTTGCAAATTAGAATTGTGTAATGGAAGGGATAAAATAAAAGAAAAATCACAATCCTCACATTTTATTCCAGACCAGTTAGTCAGAATCCCTCAAAAGGTCTTCCACATATGTTGTGTGCAAGCTTGTATTTATTATGTGGTAACCTGTCCTTGGTAACATTAGTGCTACACCTATTCCCTGCCTTCCTCATTTTCCAATGTTCATGCTATACGTGATTATATTTGCATATATACATGGGACATCCTCTTGTGCAGTTTGGGTTGCTGAACCTGGAATGAACGCTAGCTCTCCCACAACTCAACATGCATTCTAGGCCAAGATAATAAAATAACATGCTTCAATTTGGCTTCAATAAAGTGTAAGTTATACTATATATAAAGTTCAGGGGAGAGACTGAGTTTCTACAGGAAGAAAATTTAATTCCCGGAGTAGCTCCTGCCAGTATGTACTGCTGGAAGTTAAACGACAGAAAATGCAAGGATCATAAAGCCATATATCATTTTTGGACTAGGGAAGAAAAATAAAAGCAGTTAAGACTGGATATGCTCCACGTGTTCATGAAAAAGGAAGCAGCATGGGAGAAAACTCAGCCAGACAAAAAAATTGCTACTAGAGTATCAACTGTAGAAAAAAAAAAAAAAGAGAGAGAAATGCAGTCGAAAACAGATTGCTTTAACATAGAACCTCTTCTAAAATGTTACCACAATTTATGTAATTTACAGCTAATGTTTTTGTTCCTAATAATTTAGTAAATGATCTTGTAAGTATACCTTATTTTAAAATGATATTTTCTGAATCTTCTACTAGTCTGTGAATTCCTTGAAAGCAGGAGATGTGTTTTATTCCTCTTTGAATCCTCTGCCTACTACAGTGCCTGGCACACAGATGTTCAATAAAAGTTTGTTTAATTAACACAAACATATAAATGCTGCTCTTAGACATGTTCATACTGTCTTTTCCACTTTAGGAAGTAGCCACAGACACAGCTCACAGCAAACACAATTCCTGATGTAGTTAGCCTTTAGATCTCAGCTTAAATTACAAAGCACTGAAACCTCTTAAAGGTCCCTTGCTTCAGGTAGCCTTTGTTTACTAAGATGAATTGCAGAACAGGCCTCTCCTGCATGTCTAAGAAAAAGCAACAAAGCAGTATTTTTTTGAATGTAAGTCTAAACTAAATCTTAAAATGGTTCTTATGCTCTGCAATATTTTTGAATTAGTCCAATAATGGAGATTCTATTAATCCGTATGTATACTACCAGAGTCAAAAGATTTAAATACTGAATTATTTGTTGTAGGTCTAGAATCACCATCTAAAAATTGCATTTCCTTGGGGAAGGGGGGGAATCTATCCTGATAAAATTTTCCTTTATAACTTGTTCTAACATCTTAGTCCTGTTTTAGAAATAAAAAAAGGTTACAAAGTTCTCTAGAAATGAATACATTATTAAATCATGTATATTTGTTTTTAGAGCTAGTTCTCTTAGAAGGCTAAATGACACAGCAATAAAGAAATTACAAGTTTTACAGCACTTTTTTTTACTTTTCTATACTATACTATTTACTTCAATAAAATATTAAAATACTAAAGCTCCAACTTAAATGTGTAGGTGTAATCTTTCATTTTGAATTACGTCTGTATAGTTTGAAAGAAAAAACTGAAAACCAAAAATTAAAATAGGATTGATCAGGGATCACATATAAAGGAAAACTGACAGGTAATCACAAATGTTTATATTTTGCTTGCAATGATGAAGATGAGCTCGTATATTACTCAAGTTTGGATATATAAAAAAAAAGTATTGAGGGGCCTAGAAATTGTATTTAATCCATAACCCTCCAAACTTTATAATACCTAAATCATAAATACTCACATTAGCCTCCAAAATGTTCTGGCTATATGCAACTCTTGAATTCAATTTTTCTTTGATTAAAAAAACTATTTAATTTCAATATGACAAACTCTAAGGATCTAATTTCTCTGCCTAGTCTAGCTCATTTTCATAATCAGAAAAAATTACAATAGTTTAATGTTTTCACACTTCTGACTCCTCACTATACCTGGCAGGATGGTTCTATACATAAATGCAAAGTGTTGTTTAAGCCACGGATGGCCAAAGTGGTTGATGTTGAAGTGCCTCTGGACGAGAAACATGTATTGGAAGAGTGATCTAGTGGTGTAGCTGCCATACGCAACTCCTTCATAGAGGGAGCCATCCGTCACCTCCCTGAGCAAGACCAGAGATTTCTCCATGATGGTCAGAACTTGTTTGGTCCATAAGTAGGCTTCTTGAAGATATCCTGAAGGATGAAAACACATGGAAGCAATGACTAAAGCCTGTGACAAAGCATAAACAAAAATATGGCCAATAAAACTCTCTGAGTTATCTAACTAGTTTATATTACAAATCGCGTTTTGTAAAACTCCAACTTGTCAGTGTATAAATAACATCTTGTAATCCAGGTTGTGACGGTCCATGATGTAAGTTAGGAAGTTCTTCCTGGCTAATATGGTGAAACACTGTCTCCACTAAAATTACAAAAAATTAGCCCGGTGTGGTGGCAGATGCCTGTAGTCCCAGCTACTTGGGGGGCTGAGGAAGGAGAATGGTGTGAACCCGGGAGGTGGAGCTTGCAGTGAGCGGAGATCGCACCACTGCACTCCAGCCGGGGCGAAAAAGCAAGACTCCGTCTCAAAAAAAAAAAAAGTTATTGACTCTATAAATGAAGAGAAACCCTTAAATGAGTATCAGTCACTTTCCAGTCTTTAATAAACTGTATCACATGTAAGATCACAAATGCATATAACTTTATGTTGGCAAGAGAGGATTTGTATATTAAGATTTTTATTCAGTGTTCCTAAAAATATAATACTAGAAAATATTTTTACAAGTTTATCTCTTCGTGAAACTTGCATCATTATTTTATAGAATTTGTAATAGGCTGCACATATTATAAATGCTAAACGGACAGTCTTCAATTTGTATTGTCATTAGAAGGTAACCTCTTATCCTTTATGTGCTTTTCCAGAGGATCTGAAAAGACAGCACAGTGGGGCTGAGAAACCACTGGAAAGGCAAACTAATAATGAAAAAATCAACTAGGAATCCTGAATCTGCCAAAAAATGAGCTACATGATTTTGTCCAAGCAATTCTTCCATCAATTCTTCCATTTTAATCTCCCCACTGAAAATTAAGTCTATAACAAGTTATAAAACCTTTTAACTCAGAAATGCTAGCTTTCTAGAACTGTTGCACTTAGTTGACAATAATAACTCCTCATACTTCTGTAACATTTATAACTTACATAGCACTGAACAGAATCTTAGTTAATCCTTTTAACAACCCAATTATGTATTATTGCCCCAAAACAGAAAGGCTGACTTGTTCAAGACCTCTGGCACATGACTAAAAATGAACACAACTTTAATCTCAACCTAGGTCTTTAGATTTAAGGTTTCGCTTTCGCTTTAAAACACGCAACCCTTGAGAATAAAATTAAGCCCAATGCCTCCTGGTGTGGGTGTAGCCACATTGCTTTACTTCCACAAACATGTTGACCACACTACCATGGCCTACTATGTGGCAGGTGTGGGGCTTCCAGAGGCCCAGGTCCAACCAGCTCTGGGCCTAAATATAGGTCCCAGGCTAAGACTTGGCTCCTGACTAACGGGGGCAACTCAGCTGTCAGGCTTGGGTATGCAGAGGTGACTGTTCATCATACCCTGGCCTCTTCTGCCACCCAGCATCATACCTGATATGTCAATATTCTGGATAGTTTTCAATTTCCATTCTCTACCATTCTGGTTTAAAATTCTAATTATCTTCATCCTTTTCCTTTGTGTCTTCCATCTCCCACCAGATACCAATGTGACTGATGCCTAAAATCAGATCATTGTTCCCAGGATACCACATTACCTAAATTTCCTTATTTGTTCCTTACAACAACCCTCTTCAGAAGATATGAGGCAATGTCTACCAAAATACTTTGTAAACTGCAACTCTCTATGAATACAAGGTACTGATACTGTTAATTGAAGCTATACCCTGTATTTTTTTTCTGCCACCCAAATACCTTGCCTGGAATGTTCTTTAATTTCCCCTTAAGTTCTCCTATCCATATTCAAAGTTACATGAAGAAAATTACTGAAAGAACACTGCTCTCTTGAATTCCAAGTTAATATACTCATTTTATATTTAACCATAACGCTTTTCATGGTATCTTTTGTTTCACTCTCTGGGGTTACTGTAACCACGGTGTAATCATTTAAACATTTCACACCTGTCTTCTTTCCAACTGATTTCTACCTCCTTCTGTCCAGTCTTGTCATAAATGTGTGTACTTATGTGGGGGCTCTGGAAGAATGTCTGCCAGGGCCACCATAACTTTAATCAGAAAATAAACGCATAGGAAAATTCCTGCCAGGGCAAAATGACATATTTTGATTCAATCCAAACCAGTATTTTGGGTCACTGCTTATTATTTGGAATAATGTTATTTACAAAGACTGAAGAAATAAACTCTACTCCTTCCCTTAAATAAATAAAAATTTATTTAAGGAAATAAAACTATAGTAGCTTAAATTTAAGACCTGAAGCAGAAATTTGGCTCACCTAAGGGATCCTTTCACCATTTCATGATGGTGTCTTTTCACAGGCCTGGGGCTTTATAAACGGTTAGTGGATTCTCACATTGTTTGCATTTTGATGTTTTAATTTTCTTTTCCTTTCTATTTTATTTATTTATTTATTTAAGACTGAGTCTCACTCTGTTGCCAAGGCTGGAGTGCAGTGGCGGGATCTTGGCTCACTGCAACCTCCGCCTCCCAGGTTCAAGTGATTCTCCTGCCTCAGCCTCCTGAGTAGCTGGGATTACAGGCACACGCCACAACGCCCAGCTAATTTTTGTATTTTTAGTAGAGATGGGATTTCCCCATGTTGGCCAGGCTGGCCTCGAACTCCTGTCCTCAAGTGATCCACCCGCTTTGGCCTTCCAAAGTGCTGGGATTACAGGTGTGAGCCACCACGCCTGACCTGATGTTTTAATTTTCTTTAGGTTTTTGTGAGAGTAGGGGACAAGGGGAGCTAGCATGAAAATTCACTCTCATAATTAAATTTTGCTTAAGTTATTATAAATGGAATTCCCCTTCTGACAGAGATAACAAAATACAGCAGAAAGAGATTGAACTTTATGGATGGCCAGAAGTGGGTCCAAATCCCAGCTGCCTTATATGGATGATGTGAAAATTGAATAAAATATGGAAAAAGACTAGCACATGTCATATGCTCAGTTAATGTTAGTTTCTTTTCCTCTAAGACCTAATTAAAAGTGACAGTTGGTTGATGTGACCAGGGAGAAAGCTAGATTTGGGTAAAATCTGATGTTGGATAATCAACAAAATGCTTAATAATTCTTATGGGGAATATAATCAAGTTAAATTCTGTTAGATTTCCAATCTCCAATTATATATTTAATATTCTGATAATTCCCTGTGATCTTAGAGCTGCTTTTCTTAAACACAATCTTAGTCATTTATAGATTTCTACAGAAGTTGTAATTTAGAGTTAAAAGAACAAAGAAAATGTATTATTGGCAATTATGCAATATGTTAAAGCAAAGTAGCTACACAATCCACAAAAATTGCTTCCAATTTGGATGTAAATAATCCAGTTTGGTTGTTTTAAATATTAAGAGGAAAAAATAGCAGTGGTGTTATGATTCACATCTGTGTGCTGGAAATCTTCATTTCAAATAACCAACCATCTGTTTAGCTTTTTTAAATTTCACTTATTCCAGGATGGCTGTCTTCACTGTCAAAATTCTCTGGAAAAATGAATATTTATCACTGACCCTGAGCTGTGAGGATTTGTTCTGGGATCATCATAAGCCATAATTAGATAACATGCTGGCTAATATACTAGCAGAAAATAAGGAGAAGATGTCCCTCAATTAACTAAGTGATACTGTAGGCACTACTTCATTTCATGGGTTTAGTTAGGATCCAAGTATCAACATGTACTAAGAATGGTTATAAAAATGCTTTGCTCACAACATGGCAACTATGACTTCCGTCAGCTCAGGCATCACCTTGGCTGTGTCCACACCCACCTTGATTCATCAGGACTAGGCTTCCTGTGAGCAAAGCCATACAGTTGGTGGGCTGATGATTGTGCAGGTATTGAAATCCCCATCCTCTCCTGTATGAAGTTTCATACATATACCCTGAGGCATTGGCAATCACTTCAAGAAACTTCTCCTGTTGTGTCTTGCTCAGGTAGTTGTACAAGAAGTCATAAGCAGTGGCAAAACCAACCAGGGAGTGAGCAAGTGGGACCTCATCCCAAGGAGCATCTTTCACCAACCTGTAAAGGAAAATAAATCATGGAAATGAGTTCATCAGACTCACAGCTTTCATCACACTTCTAAAGTGTCTATTTCTTAGAACTAAAGGGCACAATTGAAGATATAATCCAAGGGCTTAATGACACACAACTGACTTCCCTCCACATTAGAAACAAGCATAAAGTTTGTCTAAAATGTGAAAATTATACAGTAAACAGTTTTCTCTCTCAGGATTCTGGCCACATCAAGATGTTGAGAATTTTTACTTTTTAAATTCATGACAAGAAGTAGAAGAATATATTCAAAGAGATCTAAAGCATAGAACATGTGTTGGCAGGGCAAAATTCTCTGGAATACCCATTTAACCAGTGCTCACCCTACTCCTCCTTTTCACTTGAATAAGATGCTCTCAGTTCTATTCTTATGGCCACCTTGCTAAGACAGTTGAACATATGTATTGCCTCTTATTTCCCATAGCTGGTCAATGCGAAGGTATTGTGGTCCATAATCCATGACCTCTCAATCTGCACAGACCCACTTGGTCATCACCATGGCGGGAAGCGTGGCAAACGTGAGTGGCAGCTGATTCTAACTCAGAATTTTTACATCTCTCTTTCCCATAAACTGAACTGCACTGCCTTAAAGGTCCTTCAAATATCTTTCTAAGAAGTCTAAAAGTTGATCTTCAGTTAAGAATTACATTGTCATTTTCCAGGAAGCCAAATTTCTGTTTGACTAGCTATATTATTCTGCAAATTAGTGTGTGGCTTGCATTAAGCAGGAAGCAAACAAAGGATCTTTCACAATCAGAATTCTAAGGAATTATCCAGAAAACCCTTCCCATCTGTTCAGGATGTATTTGAGTAATCTCCAAGTGAGGGAAACAAATCAAAAGTGTGCTGTACCTGTGGGAGGTAGAAGAAAGCAATTAGGGATGAAGCTAAAGCTTAACATTTCTATGCCATGAACTTCTTTTGGCAATCTAGTGAAGCCTTGACCTCTTTCTCAAAATGTTTTAAAATTCGTAAGACATAATATGTAAGGATACATGGAAATCTATTATTGTGAAATATAATTATCAATACACATATTTAAAAAATAATAATACAGGCTTTTTTTAAATTAAGGCATGAAATACCAACATTTAATAGCAGGGATAATAACTACTATAATTTGTAAGTGGTAATAAGCATAATTTTTGAGATGTCTATAACAACTGTAATGTGGTAATGAAAATATCTGTGATACCTACCTGTAACTTTGTTACAGATCCTCCCAATAACATCAAGATTGGTTATCTCTACTCATGATTGGAAGAAATGTTGGATTTCAGTTAAAGTTAGTAAAAGTTAAGATGTATTAGTTCTCTCAAACAAACCTTACAGACCTCAGTTTACAAATACTTTAAAATGTTCTGAGAGACTACCTCTTCCAGATTATGTTTTTCCTTTAGAAGTTTATGCTAAAGAAATGGCCTAGGTGAGGCCTTCCCTGGTCACCCTATCAGAATTTCATCATCCTCCCAAAATAATACTTAATTCCCCTTTTCTTTTTTCCCTTTAGTAAATATATGTATGAATATGTCTATGTATATGTTTCCCCTCCTAGAATTTAAGTTCTACAAGGGCAGGACTTTTTTCTTCACTATTGTATTCGCAATTGGATCCCCAATCATAGAACAGTGTGGCACACAGCAGATGCTCAATAAATATTTTCAGAAAGAAGGAAAAAGTGAAGGAACAAACTTGTAACTCACTGTCAGCCACACTGCTGGCAGTGATTATGTGATCATTATGGAATCAGGAATTTGGAGAGATCCCTTTATATTTAGTAATAATTTCAGTGTTTGGTTACCATTCGGTGTTTGGTGCTAAAAAGACTGGTGCTAAAAAGATTGATGAGTTTCTTAGCAATTTAGTAACAGACAAAGCTCCCTTGCTCTAGCCAGTCAGCTTGCCAGTGTGTGTACTGTTTGTAAACAGACTATGAGAGTGTGAATGAATTCTCTACTTCTAGGAGAAAAACAATTCATACTGCACACTCATTGCCAGGGAGTTGGGAATATCATCTTCACTGACTCATGGTGACTGGTGGGCCAGGCAGGGAAGCCAGGTCATTTGTTTCCCAACTTGTGTCATTGTACCATGTCATGATGCATCTATAAATGGCACTATATACATTGACCCATGATAAAGCTGATGTCAATGAATTGCTACCAGCCAGTAAACCCTCACATGTGTGATTAACCAATAAGCTTATTTTTATAGATAACCAGAACATTTGATATAATTCTCATCCTTCATGAAATGTTATGCAAATTTCTGTGAAAATGTCCACGCCCCAACCTGCAGTTTGTTTATTTCAAACAGTTTCCAATTCAATGTAACACTGGCGCCCCAAAAGAAAAAAGTTTATGGCACCTTCAGGTCTGTCCCTATATCATTAGAAAAGCTGAACTGTAATAGCTGTATTTCTAAAAAGTTATCTAAATCTTTCACCAACACGATCTTACCCAGCCTTAGATACAAAGTGAAATAATGGAAGAGACTATATTTTATAGTCATAAAAACCAATGGAAATTTGCTCTTAGTTCATGGATGGCAGCTAAGAAACTATCTTATTCAATGTGATCCTGACCAGTAATAAATCAGTTCACTGGGAATGGTGGTTAAGTGGGAAATTATTTTTTAAAAAACCAGACAGACATTAATTTATGAATTGTGCTTCAACTTAAAATATATCCATGTGTACACAGATTCACCAATCTTTTGAAGGTGAGCCAAAACCTATTCTCTGAATATGGGTCTACAGATGGAGTTTCATTGTTCTTTCCTGCAAAGAACACACATAAGACATCACCACAATTTCCAGCTTTGTTTTCTTTATTCTATAGGAAGAAATTAAAGATACCTGTGAGGGAACGCAGAAGCCTTCTAGATTTTTATGAGTTTTTCCCTAATCTTCTACAAATCTCAATCACACTATATCATGACAGCAATTTTTTACAGTAAGTTATTCCAAAGCTTTTAGGTTGGTTCTAGAAATATTAGCTTTTTCTTTTTGAACTCACACTTTATCTATTTATATTATTAAAACTGTCTCATTACAGGTATTAGGGAAACTGTATTACCTGGTTTGAGAACAAATACAGCTGACACTTGCTCAGCCGGTAACTCTACTGTGGGGAAAAGAAATAAATGTAAAGTAAAGGGCAACCTACAAGTCCTGACATTCAGCTACTGTGTTACACAAGGAATGGAAGCTGGGTTCACTGGCAAGTTAGTTAAGAGGGGGTTAACTGAGGAAATATTTACACTATTCCTCTTTTGTAAACTACAGTTTCACCCCTTAGAGCAGCTGTTCTCAAAGTAAGGCCCAGGGAGGGGCTTCCGAGACTATTACATTTCAGAGAATTCACAAATAAGAATCATTTTCATAATAACGTAAAGATGTTATATGTTGATATTTGCACTGATGGTACAAAAGCAGTATTAAGTAAAACTGCTGTAACCTTAGCAAGAATCCAAGCAGGGGCACTAAACTGCCCTAGTAGTCCTTGTATGATTTTGCACTGCCATGCACTCAGGTTTTTGTTGTTGTTGTTGTTGTTGTTGTTTAATTTTTAAAGCCAATTTTATTTAAAAATGTCCTTGATGAGGTGGTAAAAGTGATTAATCTTTATAAAATCTCAACTCTTTGAGTATACATCTTTCTAATATCCTATGTGATTAAACGGAGTACCAAAGTACAAGAACGTTACAAACAAAAGAAGTCATGCACTGAGTTGAGAGCTGAGCTAGCTCGGTTTTTTCATGAAACATTTTTACATGACAGAATGATCAACTGACAAATTATAGTTATCTCGATTTGGGTGTTAGCATAGAAATATTCTTGAAAATAAACAAGGAAGGCCTGCCAGTTCAAGGAAAGCTGAAAGCCTTTGTTGCCAATGACAAACTTGGAGCTTTCAACTGGAAATAAGAATTTTGGAAAATTTGCATCCACTACCAAGAGCTTAAGAGCTTACCAATACTTAAAGATTTTTCTGATGAAATCAGTAAGAACATCAACAAACATGATTTTTATATTGTATAATTAAATGTGTCAACATTCGGTAGACTGAAATAACTCAGTGAACAAACATGCAAAATAACAAAGGCATGATGTTATAAAACCATGCACCGATAAGACAGCCACTCCTAAGTGTAAAATATGCCAATGGATTTTAATGTAAAAGAGTATGAAGAGTTCATTAACATGGCTTCAGATTCTATACTGAAATTAATTTTTATGGAACCACTACCAGTCAAGTTTTAGTGTAGCGTCAAAGAATATTCACAATTATTTGAAAAGATTATTAAAATACTTCTCCCTTGTCAATCACATATTCCTGTGAGGCTGGATTTTCTTCATATACTTCAACCAAAAAAACACATAGCAACAAATCAAGTGCAGAAGCAGACACATAAGATTTGCAAAGATGTAAAACAACACCTTCCTTCTATTTTTTGTTTTAAAAAAATATAGTTTGGCTGGGTACAGTGGCTTATGCCTGTAATCCTAGTGCTTTAGGAGGCCAAGGTAGGAGGATTGCCTGAGCCCAGGAGTTCCACATAGCAAAACTGTCTCTACACAAAATAATTTTTTAAAAATTAGCTGGGCCTGGTGGCATGCACCTGAAGTCCCAGCTTAGGAGGCTGAGGCAGCAAGATTGCTGGAGCCCAGGAGTTCAAAGCTGCAGTGAGCTATGACTGCACCACTGCACTCTAGGTTGGGTGACACAGTGAGACCCTGTACGTAAAAAAAAAAAAAAAAAAAAATATATATATATATATATGTATATATAGTTATTTTTTCCTAAAAATATGTTTATGTTAATATGAAATGAGCTTTGACAATATATAAATATGAGTAAATGAACAAATAAATGTTTCAAACTTCTCAGTTTTAATTTCTAATATGGTAAACTTTGATAGATACAGCCCAAATAAACAAAGCTGTTTGATGTCCTCATTAATTTTTAAGGGTACAAAGTGCTTCCAAGTCCAAAAAGTTTAAAAACTGATGCTTTGAATATTTTCAAAGGTGAATTTATATGAAATAAATTAATCTGAACACAGGAAAGAGCTATTGATTTTCTGAGTGTAAGGGTGGAATGTTGGTGGGGAAAGGCATAGAGTTTGGTCATGGTGTGCTGTGTCTATGAATTAAGTTGTGATTCTGAAAGGAAGAATGAGCCATAACTATTTTTCCAAAGTTGAGCAGTCTCATTAATCCAAATTTTTGTACCAATTTTAAATGGATAGACTGCTTCTATTATCATAAATGCTTTTTAAAACATTATGTACGGAGTATAATAGTTGGCAATTGAAGAAGTCTGTATCACTAAAAAGGTGACAGTTTATTTGATTAAATAACCATTAAAAGGAACCCTAAAAACAATGTTGCTATCTATTTTTATTGGTATAGATTTGAACTACAAGTGATTAAATGCTTCTATTTTTAAAATTTTCATATAGTTTTGATATAGACAGTCTATAGAAAATAACTGCCTGTGAAAAGATTAAAATTTAACATTGCAAGGTTCACAGAATATTATTTAAATTTGTATACTGTTGTCTTAGCCCAGGCTGCCATAACAAAATGCCATAGACTGGGTAGCTTAAACAACAGAAATTTATTTTTTACAAGTTCTGGAAGCTGAAGGTCTGACATCAGGGTGCCCGCATGGTCAGGTTTTGGTGAGAGCTCTGTTCCTGGCTTTTAGAAGGCCGCCATCTTACTGTGTGCTCACCTGGCCTTTCCTAGATGTATGGTGTGGGGATAAGGCAAGCGTGAGAGAGAGTGCACAAGAGTACAAGCTCTCTGGCACCGCTTCTTATCAGGGCACTTATCCTATCATGAGAGCCCCACCTTTAGGAGCTCCATCTAAATCTAATTCTCTCCTATAGGCCCTTTTCTCTAAATACTTCCACATAAGGGGTTAGGGCTTCAACATGAATTTTGAGGAGGGTCCCATTCAGTTCATAGCAACTGTCTATTTCATTTACACAAATACTGCTAAAATAAACACTTAGAATAAAAAGAAATTAGGTCTTTGAAACCAAAGATGTGCCAAGAGATCACTCATACTTATTTAAATTAACCAACAGTATACAAGAAACAAATACTAGAAACAATAGAACTCATAATTCCCTTTATAATTAATCCTATTTCCTAGTACTTTTCAGAACCTAACAACTTTATAGCAGGCTTTTCCATATGTAGCTATGCTCCAAAGATCACAATTTGATCCACAGTATAGGCAAATCTACATATTTTTTAAAGTGTATTTAAATGAGACTTTATGATTTGTCAGACCTTTCCAACAAAGGAGGATAACTCCAATAAAATGATCCATCTTCTTTTTCTCATTTTCAGAATAACTATAGTTTTACCAACCTATAAAATATTTACTTCGTAAATTCATAAAGTAGAAGATTTGTGTTTAAAATCTGATTTTATACAGTAGATAGTTATGGAACTACAAATTTAAGTTAAAATGAAAGAAGCTTTACAAAAATTATAAATTTACATTCAGAACACAACAGTGAACTCCTTAGAAATTGCAAACTCTGAAAGTACCAGGGTAGTGCACCACCAGCTTCCCATTTGCCAGCTTTGCTGCAGCTGTGTCTACTGTACATATGCTCCACCTCTGTCCACGTGCACTTGGGCACACCATTACAATAGGCCAGAATTAGGTCAACTCTATTGTAAAAATGTAAATTATTCTATTCATTCTAAAAGTCTCCTGAACACAGTAACTTGATAGAAAACCATTTAACTTTCAACCAAACACCTTTGTGTGTTTGGAAACAAACTCCAATAAGTTAAGACAGTCATGTATTACCACTCCTTTTAAAAACATGACTAATGCAGTAGTGATTCACCTTTTTTCCCTCCATTTTAAATATGAAAACTAAGCATGAATGTTAAATGTTAGTAATATGTTAAATTTGGTATGGAATTCCTATAAATGTAGCTAAAGGGAAGTGGATTTCTCACCTCTGAGGCCTCATCTGTAAAGCACATTGGGTCTTGGCAGACATTTGCCAAGAGGACCAGATTAAGCCTGAAAGATAGAGACTTGATCTAGGAGGCTCTGAGTGGGTAGTCAGCAATCCAAGGGGAATGTTCAGCTAATCTCTGGCCTGGCTTGGCGTCCATACTCCAAGTGTTTGATCAGGTGGCTAAAGGTTAGCACTGGCATTGTGAAGCAAAATGCACAGGGAGGGAAAGGAGAGGGGAGTGTACTTCATATTAATTAAGCACATGTTATGTGCCCAAGCCTCTACATACATTGTGTCATTTCATCTTCTCAACTCAACATTAGGTATTCCATCCCCATTTTATAGGTTGTGAAAAAGCAATTTGGATAGGAGATTACTTGTTCAGGGCCACACAGTTAAACAGTGAAGCTGAGAATGGAATCCAGAATTATCTGAATTATCTGAATCTAGAATGGTTTTTGCTTCTTAGTGAGGGGAAGAACGGTGCTTTCAAAGAAAGTCGCCAAGTTTGCAATAAGAACTGAGCCAGAACATGCCAGAGTCAGTGGCTCTACCAAAAGCTAGGCAGAAGGGTCCAAGGGTTCTAAGCCTTGCCATTTTCATAACACCAAGACAGAGCAAGGCATGAGATCTGAGAAAAGGGGCACACATTAGAAGAAGAGATACTGCCATTCTGTGCTCACGTGGTTGCTCAGGGCCCACCCAAGGAACATGAGACACCAATCATGTAGATTTCCTGAACAACTCTTTCCCTCCCTGATGAGCCTGCACACCTAATGTACTACTCTAAGGTAGAGTTGGTCCAGGGGATGGTGGTTCTGGTTTGTCTCTTCAGAACCTTAGGCCCCTTAAGGTAGTAACAAACACTCTCTTCGTGATCAAACCCTAGCCGGGCTCCTCTGTGCCTTCTTGGCTAGGCCTCAACCTCATTCCATGAAGAGTAAACACCAACAAGTTTCCAATACCTCAAGGTCATATCCCTGAGATGACCCTCTCCCCGTTGAAAGTGTCTGCCTAAGAAACTCAAGGCTTCCAAAAAAATTTGTTTGTTCCTGTCAACATTTGAGGATAGGGTCTCTGTCTTTCAGTCTCTGTGGGAAGACAGAATTCTACCCTTGATAATTGCCACTTAGCAGATGTGTGATTAGCTGGCCTAATCACATGTACATTGACTACCCTTTGTAATTTTTCTCTTTCCTGGCTCTACTAAGCCCCTGCTTGCCCTCCTCCCTTTAAAATGCCTATTTGCCTCTGTACAAATTGACGTTCAGTTCAGTTTATGCTGAACTCTTTTCCTACTGAAATACTACTGATTAAAACTTATCCTTGCCACTTTAGTGTCCGGTATTGTTTACCTTTGACACTGGCCAGGGCTAGAGTACACAGAAATGGACAATGAGCTTTCCTTTTTCAATATCCACTTTGGGAACAAAACTACTTTCCCTTTCTGGAAACAATTGCTAGAAGGATGAACGGTATGACAGAATGGGAACTCATTGTATATTAAGACTTTTTCAGGGAAAATAACTTATTAGCTCTGAAATGTAAAAAACCATTTCCTCTCACAATCTATATTTCTATATTAATTAAATCACTGGATTTAATATAGCAGTATATTACCACTTAATTTCATTTTAATGCTGTGAATTCAATATCCCAAATATTAAATTCTAAAATATATAAAATTTAAGTCAGCCTGGCCCCACTCAAGCAGAATACTGAGGAGTCAATTATGCCAAAGCAGACATTAAAAGAAACACATTTTACTCAAATGAAAAGTATTCTAGATGATTTGTAAATAAAAAGAATCGAAGTGTCAGAATATACCAAGTTAATTAAAATAAAATGTAGAGTAGTACTGTTAAATGGGAAAAGGCATTTCCATGTCATTATCTCAATGTTTACTTCCATGACATGAAGTATTATTACCCAAATATCCAAGTGTGCCACCCAAACATAATCTATTTAAATGGAATCAAACAACATTTATAATTGTAATCCCTTTTAACTGAGTAAGTATACTTTGCCCTAATATTCAACCTACAAAAGGTGAGAGGAAGAAACATGATAAGTAAAAATTATTCAAATTTAGGAACAAGACCTCTATTTTGGTAGAATGGCATAGCTTAAAGACCACGATTAAAAATACACTTACATATCAAATTCTAATGACAAATTCTTAAAGAATCTATTATAATGGAGAAATTTTAAAACCTGGAAAGGCAATAAGAGGGAATAACCAGGTCTGCCTATATTGTTCATGAAAAGGATAATTTAATGATATTTACCCATTTTAAAAAGGAGCTTGATATTTTAAATGCCTAACATGTTTTACAACTGTATGTGTAAAATATGTTTCAAAAAGTTCAGCTGGACAACTTGTTGATGTTATCACTCAGTCAATGTCTATGCAAGCATCCAGTGATCATGTGAGAAGCCATACAGACAACTGCCAGTTAGCAATTGTCAGTAGTCAGTATGATTTTAAGAAAAAAAAAAATAAACATGCAAGAACAGCCAGGATGATGGACAGTGGCCAGTCCTGTCAGAGAAGAAAATATAATATATAAATGTTGGCTTGGGCAACAACTGAGCAGTTATAATAACTGTATGTAGTTGACACATTTATTTATCTTATAAAAATTTAATATAAATTTTATAACACACAACATCAAAAATATGCCATCTATTTTAAATATAACATGACTCCGGAGGACAAGAAGTCTATAATGAAGAATAAAAATCTAAAGATTCTGAACACCAAGTATTTCCCAATGAAAAGATTTAATCAAACTATCAACCTTATAGTGCAGTCAAAAAGCTACACACACATACACACACACACACAGTGGCAATTAGCTGTTTAGAACCTGTGACAGGCAAAATAACAGTCCCCCAAGAATCTGTGCATACATTACCTTCCACTGGGGCAAAGGGACTTTGTAGATATGATTAAAAACCTTGTGATGGGAGATTATTCTAGATTACCCAGGTGGTCCCAATCTAGTCACATGGGTCCTTAAAAGCAAAGAACCTTTCTTGGCTGTAGTCGGAGAGAGATGTGACCATGGAGGAAGAATCAAAGAGATGCAAGGTTGCTAGCTTTGAAGGTGGAGGCAGGGAGCCACAAGCAAAGGAATATATGTGAAAAGCTATTTCTAGCTTTTCCAAAAGCTAGAAAAAGGCAAAGAAAAGTATTCTGCCCTAGAGCTTCCAGAATAAAATGTAGCCCTGCTAACACCTTGATTTTAGCCCTGTGTTACACTTCTACAAAACTGTAAGATCAATCTGTGCTGTTTTAGGCCACTGAGTATGTGGTAATTTGTTACAGCATTTGTATGCATTTTTAGGCAGTCAAGGACTACCAGAGATTTGTGGAAATCCCATAATAGGACAAAAGAGACCCAAATGAACAAAGTCATTAATGCAGCTTGGGAGAAATTAAACCATGCAGGCAGAAAGAAATTTCAAGACAAAAGAAGCTCTTGAAATGGAAAACAAAATAGCAGGAAGGTAAGTGCAATAAAAGGGCTGGGGGAAAAGTTGAAGAAACCTTGAAAATGCAAAAAAAGTAAGAAAATAAAATAGAAAACAGCAGAGGAAAAAAAAAAGAGGACTGGCCCAAGAGGTTAAACATTTGAAAAAGAAGAGAGGAAAAAAAAAAGAAAGAAAAAAGAAAAAAGGGGAAAGAAAAGGAGATCCAAATATATCAAGGAAAATTGCTAGAACTAAAGGGGATAAGTTTCCATATTGAAAGAATCCATGAAGTGCACAGTACACAGACTCATCTCAAAACAAGATACATCATCCCGTAATTTCAAAACACTAGTAACATAAAAAAGATCCTAAATGCTTCAGAGTGGAATATCAGGTTTCATTCAAAGCATCAGGAAGAGTGGGGTCAGACATCTCAACAGCAACACTAGACACTAGTATACAATAAAACAATGACTCCAAAACTCAGAGAGGCAATTTCCAGACTATAATTTCATATCCAGCCAAGCTACCCTTTAAACATGAGGGAAGAAAAAACACATACAGACATCCAAGGTCTCAAAATTTACCTCTCATAAATGCTTTCTCTGGAAGCCAGTGGAAAATATCTCCACCTAAATTAGGATGTATATCAAAAAGAAGACATGGCACAAGGAATCCAATTCAAGAGAAAAAGGAACAAAGATGGCTGTACAGCAGACCTGGCTGCAAGCAATCCACATCCTAGCATGTCAAAAAGCTGCAGCATTACTTCTTCAAAAAGATGAATTATTTTAAAAAAATGTCTTATTAAGAATGTCTTGTTTGAATAGATAGAAAACTTACACAACTGAGTGAGAGTCTGGCTGGTGACTAGAGATAACCATATAAAAAACTTACCAAATAAAACAAAAAGCTATTATGAATCCAAGAGAAAACAAAGAGTTGTACACACATTGAAAGGTCATTACAGTATACAATATAGTTCAGTTGTCAATAACTTTTGCCTTTTTAAAATATGCAAACAAGCTGGCCGTGGTGGCTCACACCTGTAATCCCAGCACTTTGGGAGGCCGAGGCGGGCGGATCACCTGAGGTCGGGAGTTCGAGACGAGCCTGACCAACATGCAGAAACCCCATCTCTACTAAAAATACAACATTAGCTGGGCGTGGTGGCACATGCCTGTAATCCCAGCTACTAGGGAGGCTGAGGCAGGAGAATCGCTTGAACCCAGGAGGTGGAGGTTGCGGTGAGCCGAGATCGGGCCATTGCACTCCATCCTGGGCAACAAGAGCGAAACTCCGCCTAAAAAAAAAAATGAGCAAACACTTGATATTCCTCTCATTAAAATTATGGCATATTTATAAAATAAAACAGATCTATATTGTAATGAAAATAACTTATCTGTGTCAGAGTGAGAGAGAGATGATGCATTTGCAAGCCAAGGACACCAAAGATTGCCTACAACCACCAGAAGCTAGGAGAGCAGCTTAGGATGGTCTCTCCTTCAGAGAGCCTCCAGAAGGAATGAAGCCTATTGATATCTTGATTTCAGACTTCTAGCTTCCAGAACCGAGAGAAAATAAATTTCTGTTGGTTTAAGCCACCTAATCTATGGTATTTTGTTACAGCAGCCCTAGCAACAAGTACACCGACACTAAAAAACCTGATCGGCCATTGCTGCCACCTCGTACACTCCCCATCATCTTCCTGTCGCTGCCTGAACACTCAGTTACTCCCATTTACTTGAAAGAACACTTGCCTAATATTCTGAGAACATGGCAGGCAAAAGGGCAAAGAATTACTTGAGGAATGAAGTTTCAAAATAATGAGGGACACTTTTTCACAATGGCAAAAACCGTAGTCAAATCGCCAATTTTTGCTGCCCTCATGGTGGGAAAACGTCAAATCCAAAGTGAGGTAGGCCTGGAGGAGCTAGCATACGTGAAATGATATTTTGCTGTCTCTTAGAGTAAGGTTAATATATTTACCCACTATTTCTGCTTTTAATGTTTTATGAATAATTTTCTTTGATAATTTGCTTTTTAAAGGTTTTGCTGAAATTATGCAGAGCTTCATAAAATCCAGAGGCCTTTTTAAAACAGTGAATGAACTGTGGCTGATTTTACTCTGGGTGCAGTAGGAAATAATGCTCTGCACAGTTTATTCCATTCAGCCCCGGAAACCTGACATATAATCATTAATCACAGGCCTGTACTGTTTCTTAATGAAATAAAGATGCTTCCCAATACATTTCGAGAATAAGCATTCTAAACACTAGAATTATAGAATAAACAGGGCATCTTAAAGAGTGGAATGGTCTCCACAGTGGAGATGTCCAAGAAAGGATATTGGGTAGGGATTCTCTGGAAAAAATTTTGTATTTATCAGAATGTTAGGCAGGGCTTTCAAACTATAAATATACTGTGAAATGAATATAATGGGTTGCAATCAGCATATTTTTAACGGAATGAAATAGAAAATGAGGACAAGGCATAATTTAAATGCAAGGGCTATTTCATGAAACATTTATTTATATATTTATATATGTAAAGTTGAAGTTATGTGTGCATCAGCTTGTGCGTCCACTGCACTACTATTTACAACAGCAAAAACACAGAATCAACCTAGGTGCCCATCAACGGTGGATAAAGAAAATGTGGTACATATACATTATAGAATACTAGGCAGGCATAGAAAAGAATGAAATCACATCCGTCACAGCAACATGGAGCTAGAGGCCATTATCCTAAGCAAAGTAATGCAGACACAGAAAACCAAATACCACAATACCGCATGTTCTCACTAGTAAGTGGGAGCTAAACATTGGGTACACATGGACATACAGGAACAAAAGACAGTGGGGACTACTAGATGGGGGAGGGAGGGAGGGAAACAAGGGTTGAGAAACTTCCTATTGAGTATTATGCTTACTACCTGGGTGTCAGGATAAATTGAATCCCAAATTGCAGCATCACACAATATACATACTATGAAACTGCACATGTACCCCCTAAATCTAAAAGTTGAAATAAAAATAAACAATGTAATAAAATTAGAAACAAAAATAAAATTAAAAACTAGAAACAAATAAAAAAAGTTATGTCTGTACTGGGTTGTTTGTTACTGTAGGTCACAGTGAAAAAGTTTCAAAGCCACTGTCTTAGAGGGTAAATGTGATCCAAAATAAGCCACCCATCAGAGGCATGCTGCTGGCATGGAGGGCTGCTTCAGTGGGAGGAGCTGTGTTGAAATCCAGGCTGCCCAGGCACTTCCCAGCAGAGGGTCTGGAGCCAGGACTAAGACAAAATTCTCACTGTGAGATCATCAGGAGGAACCCAGGAGACCAGAGAAGTTCAGAATGTTCAAAGTAGAGGGCAGATGGTGTTGTATGAAGGGGGCAGGCATGAAGACACTAAATGGGCTCAGTCAATTCAGGAAGGAAAGCATAATTTGTCATGGTGTGGAAAAAAAAAACAAGAAAAACATCCCTTGACCTCCAAAACAATTTTGTTTGGCTTTGAAGCCACTTACATTCAAGAGAAATAATGAAATAATGCCTGTGACAACACCCTGAACCCATAATATTTATTTTTTGTCCTGGGAATACAGTTTCAAAGAATATGTCTTTAAAAAGTAATTTGGCAGTATAGTGGATAAAAGTTAATTTAGAACTTTGCTTTGTGAATCATAAAAAATGTTGTGGGGTATAGTTATCTCCTATGTTGCCAAAAAAACAGAATAAATAAATTAAAATTATGAGCCAAACTTGTGAGCTAACTTCAATACGCCCCAGGCATTAAACACATTCCCCAGTTTTAGATCTAGAGTTACTGCTATACTGAAAATAAAAGTTGACCCCAAATGCTGAATGTAATCATACTGTCCCAACTTCTCTGACCAAGTTACAGGTTATAGTAGAAAAGCAGAAGGCAAAAGATTCAAACTGGTTTCAGTAATACTTTAAAATATTTCTCATGTCAACAGGCTCTTGGAAGAAGGTAAAATAGTAAACTTCATGTGGTTTCTAGAAATTATGATTTAGAATGGGAAGATGCTGAAGTTAATATAAAATATTAGCAATACATACAGATTTTATTTATTCTTATCTCTTCATTTCCCAATTTTTTTCTTGTAATAGTGAACTCACTGTAAATGAATCACAGATATGAACTAAAAATTGCTCACTAAGTTGTTACAAGCCCTAATAGCTATCTACACTTCATCAGGAACCTTTTTTCTTTTTCAACTTGAGAAGCAGCAGCACGACTCACTCAAGCTGATGCCCTCCTCCCAGAGTGCAGCCTGCACAATGTTTCTTTGGCTTCAGCTCCAGAAAGTGATTTGAGGACACCCACGTGGCTGCAGTGCTGTATCAGCACCTCGACTTCTCATTCTTCTAGCTATTCTTCATTTATTTATTGTAGCAGGATAATTCGAACTAAATACGATCTCCTTTGGACTTTCTGCATTTTTCTATCATCAACAGAAAGGATATATATTGTACCTGAAAGCATATTTCATATTGGATAATTTTTTTATGACTGAGACACACACACACACAACACACACACACATACACACACCCATTCTTAAGTTACAGTGTACCACTGGCAAACGGGAAGCAGCTAAAAATAAAGCTTGAGAGATATAAATTGGATATCTCCTCTTGGGCCCACAGGCACTTCAATTCTGTATATCCAAATCCAAACCTTTATTATTTATAGCATTCCTCAATAGCTCCAAGTGTTAGAAGCCCACTGAGAGATCCCACCATCCCATAAAGAAAATTCTTTGTCTCCTTTGGCCCTCAAATACAATTGTCAAGTCTTATGAATGCTAATTATTTATTACTGGAACTTATCAATTATTTCCTATTCTAGGTTTTCATTTAGATAAACACCAAAGGCCTACTTGACTTCCTGGTTTGACATCGGCAATCTACTCCCACAATGAGATTCTTCTTTTTTTTTTTTTTTTTTTTTTGAGACAGAGTCTCGCTCTGTCGCCCAGGCTGGAGTGCAGTGGAGCGATCTCGGCTCACTGCAAGCTCTGCCTCCTGGGTTCACGCCATTCTCCTGCCTCAGCCTCCCCAGTAGCTGGGACTACAGGCGTGTGTCACCACACCCAGCTAATTTTTTTGTATTTTTAGTAGAGACGGGGTTTCACCGTGTTAGCCATGATGGTCTCGATCTCCTGACCTTGTGATCCACCTGCCTCTGCCTCCCAAAGTGCTGAGATTACAGGCGTGAGCCACCACGCTCCGCCTGTAGATTTTTTTTAAAGCCTTAAAAGACATTTAAAAAATGAGCAAGATTAAATGATAATGCCTAGAGATGCACATTTGGATGAACTATAAGGGAACACAAGGACATGACGACTGTAGGCATTGGGGCATCAGGGTAGTCTTTGTGGGAAGGGAGGGAACTGGGACTGGGATGCGGCCCATGAAGGGACTTCAGGGAGCGACTGGCAAAGTTCTATTTCTTGACCTGTGTTGTACTTACCAGGGTGTTTGCGTTAAAATACTTTATCAGCTACACATTTATTCATATAATATTCTACTTTTATTTTTCAATGAAAAGGTTAACATACATACATAAATCTGATCATATCACTGCCCTGTTACACCTTTCAGTGGCTTCACAGTACTTGTAAAAAAAAGTCCAAGCTCCTTTATATAGTAGACAAGGCCTGGCAGCATCTGGCTCTCTACCCAAAGCCTCAACACTTGCTAGTTTCCTCCCTACACTAAATTTTCAGTTCCTCAAAAGCACTCTGCTTTCTTTTATCTCCAGGCCTTTGTACAGCAGCTACTTGTGCTTGAACAGTCAAGCACGGCTCCTTTTTCCCCTTCATGTGGCTGGTTCCTATCTGTCCTTCAGGCCTCAGCAAGAAAACTTCCCTGATGCTCCAATGTTGGGCAAAGTATTCCTAGATCTTCCCATTACACACTGTAGTTTCCCAGTCACAGCACTTATCCCACTACTAGTATTAATATGCTAATAGTATTAGTATTTATATCTTCCATAGACCAACAACTCCAGGCAAAAGAGATACATAACACGTCTTGAAATTTTTGTACCTCCAATGCCTAATAAAATACCTAGAACAGAGCAAGTATACAATAAACTCATATTGGCCGGGCGTGGTGGCTCACGCCTGTAATCCCAGCACTTTGGGAGGCCAAGGTGGGTGAATCATGAGGTCAGGAGATCGAGACCATCCTGGCTAACATGGTGAAAGCCTGTCTCTACTAAAAAAATACAAAAAATTAGCCAGGCGTGGTGGTGGGCGCCTGTAGTCCTAGCCTACTTGGGACGCTGAGGCAGGAGAATGGCATGAACCCGGGAGGCGGAGCTTGCAGTGAGCCGAGATCGCACCACTGCACTCCAGCCTGGGCGACAGAGCAAGACTCTGTCTCCAAAAAACAAAAAAACAAATACAATAAACTTATATAAAGTGAATATGTACATACATTTATCGATGAATGAAAATTGCCTTTGGCATCAATTTATAAGAACACAAAATATAAGCGAAGTAATAAAGATAACAATAATAGTTAACACATTATGCTATGTACTGTTTCATTAACTAATCCTCCATAATATGAAGTATATATCATATATATCCCCAAATTACAAATGAGGAAACAGAGCCACAGAGAAGTCAAGTAACATTCTCAAGGTCACACAGCTCATAAATGTAATTGGAACACTGGCAGACTGGCTCCACAGTCCTTGCTCTTAATTCCAACAAACTATCGCCTCCCCTTGCTTAACAGCACTGCCATTCATTTCAAAGACTGAAGCAGGTGGCTTTAAAGTGAATAAAAACAAAACTCTGTTGTAGTTACCTGATAAGGAGCACACATGGACATTACATGCGTGTAAGAAGATGAACACCAAAATTCAAGGGATCAGGGAAGAGAGAAGGCCAGGTGCAGGAGGAATACTTCAAAGACCAGGTAATCTGAGATTCTCTGCTGAGCTATGCGTCAAGATGTCAAATCCTGACATCCTTCCTACTGGCCTCCAAGTAGGTCAAAGGTACAGTGTCTCTGTGATTATAGGCTGACAGACAAACGGCTGATGACAGGCACGTCTTCAGAGTGAAAGTGAGACCAGATAAGTATGAGCAGCCACAGTACGCAGGGCACCAAATCAGTTTCAAAGGTGTATACAGATCCAGGACTTCTGCTCTCAGTAAGCTTAGACTCTCAATAAAAATAAGACAGATTATTCATTCATTCAACCATCCATTCATTCAATATAATTAATTAGTGTCTTTGTGGTAGGTATACCATATGTGGCTCTTAGAACCCCGAAAAATGCTGGGGCTACCCTCAATAAGCTTATGTGCCAGTAGAGGAGGAGACAAATAAACCAAGAATTGCAGTGCAGGCAAAACAACCTATAACAGTTTTGCATGGGTTCCTTGGAACATATGAATCACACTGGAGGGTGGGTATAGAAGATGGAATCTGGAAGTTTTCTAGAAAGAAGTTTCTTTGGAGCCGAATCTAGAAGATGTACACTCCTGGTCAGAAAACCAGGCAACCCAGTTATGACTGCAAACCAATGAATTAAATAAAAAGTAACTATAGGATTTGGGTTGGATGAGGGGCTAGAGAACATGTAATGGTGGAAGAAGTTAAGGTGGATCATACAGTCTGGATAGGGTTGGAGAGAAAGGTGGAAGACAAGGTATAAATGAGTCTGTAGGCGGAAAGGCCAGCTCAGGGCTGATCTGCAAACTCATTACTGCCCAAACTGAAGGCAGAGTTGAAAATACCAGTGCCACAGGTCCAACTGGACCACTGGGAAGACCACACATAAATACCTATCAGTGAAAAGCTTTAAAACAATAAAAATCACAAAATTCTAGAAAAAAATGTAAAAAATCTCTAAGCTCTGGATGGGTGAAAATAGACTGATCTTTTTTATTTATCAGAGGTACTTTTTCCTGAAGAGCTCACTTACATTCAAAAATGACAGAATCACCAATAGCAAAATGCATTCATAGAGTGGCAAGAGTGAAGAACAGAGCAAGGGGAGGGAAGAGAAAAATGACTATGGGTAAATAACGAGCATAGTAGCAGCAGTGAAGCCACAGACCAGGTAGAAGTGGAAGACAGTGAATTTGTAAGAATGAGCAGATATGGCCAAGAGGTCCTAAAAGTTACAGTAATAACTATACACCAAGATACCTGCTAAGGGTATCTATGAGCCCTTGCAATGTAATAGGGACAGAGAACTTTGAAAGTCATCTGTCCATACAGTTGGCAATATCAACAAAGTGAGACAAATAAAGTAGATAGAAGAAATAGAGTGACACAAAAAGACACGTAAAAAAGTGAACCATTTTTTCTCTCCCACAAACCACTCTCTCCTCCCCATATTCTCCATCTCATTTGAGGATCAATATGCAACCAGTCACCCAGGGCCATCATTTATGCCTCCCTCTCCCTTACAATTTAAGTTTTAGTACATCTAAGAATCATATAGAGGACTTGTCAAAAATGCAGGTTCTGTGACCTACTCCAAGAAGATATGATTCAGTGAGTTTGGGCGAAACCCAGGAATCTGTCTTTTTAAGGATATCCAATATGCTGAAAGACTCACACTTTAAGAAAGAGCGTCCTATATCTGATCAATCTCTGTGTAGATTTTCAGTCTTACATGTCTCTTAAATTTATACTTTCTTCTCCCCACCCTCACTGTTTTAACTGTGGTCTTCATTTCCCTCCTACACTAATATTATAAGCTTCTAACCGTTTCTTTTTTCCTGAGTCATCCCTTGCAAGCCATCCTAAACACAAAGCTTTCTAAACCACAGGCTTATGTGGGATAAGCAATGATCTGGCCCCCGACTATGGTATCTCCTCTTGTGCTGTCCAGAACTCACATGTTGACACTGGAAAGGAAAAGGAAAGATGGATGAGAGAGACTGTGGTAAGCGTGGCTGAAATGTGTTCCCTTAATGGACATGGCAGAAGGAGATGAAGAAGTAAAAAAGCCATTCTTAAGATACCTAAGGTAAAGGGAACTACCCAGCTTTATAAAGGACTCCATGAGCATACTCATGTCACTATTACTCTCAAGTTATCAGTAGCATGAACTTAATGTCAGCAAGACCCTACATCTTAAGTGGTGTTAGGCGTGAATATTTTATTCAAAAAATAAAGCCAACTTTTAAAAAGTGATTATGAAGTATCAATGAAAGAGAATACAGACATACATGCGGCACTTGCCAACTAACATTTTCCCTTATGATAATGAGGCAAGACATCCACAAAATTCAAACATCATGCTTGCCAGATTTTTATGTTAGAAAAATTTAAGACCCAGATTGTAAAGACTACATGAAACTTAATATATTCATGTTGCCTTTGTTCATATGGGGTGAGGGGCACTGATTTATACCCCAATTAAAGAGGGATGAGAACTCCTCTGGCCTTGAGCACAGTTCCCTCTGACAACTCTGAAAGCCCGCCCATGTCGCATTTAAAAAGGTATCAAATGACACTGAAAGGGCGGGAGGTAGGCGAGCAAGTGAGTCACTCATCGCAGAGATGACTTGAGGGTCATACCAATACTGAATCTTAGAGTCAATAAACATATCTTACAAAGAAAATTAACTTCGGATTTCCTTTCAATCATGTATGATTTATAACTGTCATAACATTTTTAAAGTTATTGTTAGAAAGAAGCATTATTAGAATAACTTTATCTTCACCTGCATTTGAAATAGATGGGGAAGAGTTTAAATTAGTTGAGTCCTAACAATTTAGGTGAGCAGAACATCCTATTTAGGGTGTGACTGTGCACCACACAACTGTCCAATGGCACTGTAACTGGGCTGCTCAACTAATCTGTACACCTGCCTATGCCTCTCCCTCGGGTCCTCTTCATCTGCTTCCTCCCACCACAGGGCACCTGACCTTGATTCCTGCCCAAGAATCCATTTGTAACACTGATGGCAACAACCTGCTTAATAAACAGCATTCAAGAAGTGAATTCCCAATGGCTGTGTGTTTCTGTAAATTTTAAAGAATCTGATCGTTGTAAAAAGCCTCATAAGTTATTTTACCCTTCTATAATATTTTTAAGTCTCTGCAGCAGCATAAAAGGGAATAGCTTCCCTTAGGTCACAGAATGAAAAGAACAGAGAAAAAGAGAGGCAGAAAGAGTGAGGGGGAAGGGTAAGAGAAAGGAAAAAACATGAATGAGAAAAAGCCAGGGGAATTAGGGGCTGGGTTTTCTGACAGCCCAGCATTTGTCTCCACGAGTCCACTTTAATGGATTCCAGGTGCATTCTGGGCTAAGCCGCCCAGCCTTCCTCACTGTAAGGTCATGAGAAGAAAACCTGATCTTTTTACTCACAGGGCTGTGGCTCCACATGTTTGAGGCCCAGCTACATCCTCCCGGCTTTTGATTCTCAGTCTTAACTTGCAATTTTGAGAAGTAAAAAACCTGAGAAACAGCTGCAGAGAACTGCATTTGAAGCCCAGCAGGCAATGCTGAGCAAGGCAGGCACACTCCTCATTTTCATACGTACAGCAATGAAACTGGTTCATTTCAATATGCTGGAGACTTTTTTTCTCTCTTGATATTTTATAATTATATTTTATTTTTGCAAATACACCCTCGGATGACACCATCCAGAAGTTTGCAATCACAGGCAAGAATTTAATACTCAGTCTGTTGTGAAAAAAAAAAAAATACAATTACTTCTCTGTCCAAAAGTTCAACTTTCTTTGTTTCCCTCACCAGTTCTCCTGATTTCCTGTAGCTAACTGGCTCCAATGCAAGAGTGAAGTAATTTCTTTCCTCTGTGATTTATTTTCTGTCTGATGATAAGTAAGGAAAAATACTATAAAGAGAGAACTAATGAGTCACAACAAATACTTTTCAAAAACACAACTCCAGAGTGACAACATAGCTAAAATGGAGTACTGTGTACCAAGAAACCTAGCGAGAATAAAGTTATATATTCGTACCTATTTCTGTGTAATAATAACAAACTTTTTAGTAAAACTATGTGCCAGGCACATAATGCTAAGAGCTTTATATGCATTACTCCATTCAATCCTTGGGATGACCTTGTGTGGGAGGAATAATCCATATTTTACAGATGAAGAACCAGGTTTACAGAGTGTAAGGAACCTGTCAAAGGACATGTGGCTAACACAATGGCAGAGCCAAGATGCAAGGACAGATCCAAAGACCACTGGGCCAGACCTGTTCCTCAGGGTTTACAAATTAAGACAAGGAGCCACGAAAAGCCTGCTGCTTGGAAATGGATGCTGTATAATTCTATGTTATCAACCAGGGCTTGAACAATAAGTGCTCTCAGTTACAATCCTATCCTAAATCTCTTTTAAATGCATTCATCTTCCCATATTATTAAGTGAAATATGGTAAACTTAACTACACCTTTCTTAAGTGATTCAGGATCTGTAATGTTTTCCAATAATTATTTGAGTACATTTTGTTTGTTTTGTTTTTAGCTCCGGAAAATCACTAAGAATTTGCTGAGGAGTGTAATGTTAAGCTCATAGCAACCCATCTACCAAGAGCTTGGCTAAGATTCATAATGTACAGGGAGGCTGCCTGGTGGACAGGCAGTAATTTCATTTTTCTACACATGCAAAATTCTACCAAAGGATTAAGCTAGATTAGGAAAAAAGTAGCCTGGGCTACCCCATATATCCATCCTTTTCACCACCCCCACTCCCTCCCTGATCAAGGTTTTAGTAAACTTTGCTTTGGAGATCCTCCATCGAGGGATACACATATGAGCAAAAGAGGCATGGTCCCGCTCTCAGGTCAGTCTGGTGTAAAGAAATAACACTGTGCAATTCATCATACGTACACTGCAAGGATGAGAAGGCTGCGAGGGTTCTTCATAAAAGCCCTATGGGAAACTTCCTTCTGATCCTTGGGCCAAGAGAGTAGTCAGTTCTACAGAGTAACAGATCCCATAGTCACTGTAAACTTCAAAATTGACTAAGCCTACTTTCTTTGCTACGAAAACCAACCAACCAACCAACCAACCAACCAACCAACCAACCAAACCCCTCAGTGTCCACCTGTGGCCCACTCATGGTGCGTTTTAGATGCCCTTTAGCAACTGTCACATTCCCTGTCCAGTCAATGTCTCCAGTCTTCCCCCCTCTTTTCTTTCTCAGCTACTTCTAATTTGAAGCACAATATTTTATGCTTCCTTAATCTTCTAGGGGAAAAGTTACAGTAGAAATAAGTTATGAAAATTTTAGAAAAGTAGAATAATATATGTGCTGACCCCCCAAAATCCTGAAAACTGATTTTTTAAAAATTCCTTTTAAATCTCTACTAAGCACTGTTTTTATTATTTTCCTACCTTATCATTTAGGCTCTTGAGAAAAGAAAAACTGATGGATGATTTTCAGTTATTTAGAATTCTGCTTTTCTTTTTATTTTTTTTTTAACTATATAAGGATTGAATGCAGAAAGCAACCATTAACAATGAGGATAGCCCCCTATGCCAGTTGGCATATACAGAACTTGTATGTTTTATACCTAGGTGATACTATTTCAAAAAAGGTGAACTCGCTTTAAGTATGATAAAATATTTCCATTGTTACCAGCCCTAGATTTATGATCTTAGTTCATTAAAGCTTTCTAAAAGTAGTGCATGTTAAGTTCTAATAAAGCTTTTATATAACACAGAGCCAACTGCAACTTGAATCCTAGCTTTCATTTGGAAGGCAAGATTTATAGAAGGAAAAAGACTTAATTAAAAGGGTAAAAACAAAGACATTATTGCTGATATCTTTGCCATTGTAATTTTTAATAAAGAATATGTTGCCATTATATATTGGATTAAAATAATATCTTTTTATATTTTACTTTTAAAACTAAGTTCAGCACAAGCTTAAATTACTCTGTTACTTTTACTGTAATGAAGAATGTGTGTTCCTTAGCAAAAGGGAGAGAAACGGGGGAGAGCTTCTGAGACAGGATGCGAGCACCTCTGAAAAAGTAGATAAAGCACATAGATTAGTCTCATCATTCTGCGGTGCCCAATCGTCTGGATACTCAGAGACACACACAATAAAAATGCATGCTGTTATTTTTCAATCACCATTATCATTATAAATCTATAAGATTCCCGTTCTACTTTGTAGGCTATCAGATGGACAGAGTACAATTGAATATTTTCCCTTTAACGTTTCTGCTTCAGGATTCTTAAGTGAATCTATAGAGGTGAACTTTAACCTCTTTATTTACTATTCAAATGAAATGAACCCCATTAATAAATTTGTATGCATATATATCTCATAGGCACTTCTTTTTAATACCAGACAAATGATACATCATTGTTACTTTCCACTAAACCTTCTTCATTGGTGTTAACATTAGATTCTTGTATACATTTTAAAAAGGGCCCAGGAGAGCATCAATGAACGTTTTAATGGAAAAAGCCAAGGGGAAAATTTTATGAGTTAAACAGATGTTCTAGTTTTGAGAGCAATTAAGATTAGTAAAATCCTAAATGGATACTATTTCCTTGAAGCCTACATATACCAAATTATAAACCAAACAGGGTCTAATTACTAGGTAGGTAAAAGAACAGCATCAGTAATTACCATTATTGTCATTATTCTCATTTACTGAGGGCTTACTATGAGACAAGAACTGTGCTAAGTACTTTACATTGATTATTGCACTTAATCTTCCTAGCAACCCTATAAGGTAGATAGGGTTGTTACTGCCACAGTAACATCAGGACACTAATGCTCACGCAAATTAAGAAAATTAATCTGGAAAGTTAATTAAGAAAATTAACACAGCTGAAGAGTGAGGGAGCTGGGATTCAAAGGCAGTGTGACTCCAGAGTTGGTGCTTTTCTACCACACTAGGGTGCAGCATGATACAAATGTTTAAGTCATGAATGAAAACTAAGGAAACTCCTTATGAAATGATCCACACACTCAATTCTGAGCAGAGAAAATATCCCTAGCTTAGGCTTTAAGAACCCAATGTTTGCACCCTTTGCCATAGGTAAAAATTATAAAATTACTGGGCTATTTCTTCATCTTTGAATCCCCAGCACCCTAGCACAGTGCATGATACACAGTAGACGCTCAATAAACGTTTGTTGATCAAATGAATCAGTGAAAGAACATAACTTAGTAACTGGCTTTCAAAGAGTAGAAATGCTCTTCAAAGAAAATGGCAAATGCATTCAGCCTGATGAAGCTATTGTAGAAAGTTTTTTTTTTACTTTCATAATATCAATTATTGATCTCTTTTGTAAGTAACAGCTAGTTTTTTGTTTTTGTTTTTTCTGAAATCAAATATAGGTGAATTATATCCTAAGTCAATGACAACACTCATTGTATACTTCTTGGTACACAGTGAGAACATGATTTAATGGAGCAATTGAAACAGAGGTAGTTGAACTGTAAAATCACTGAACATTGTTTTAAATGATTACAGCACATAATTGTGTTGTAATTGTGTTCAACCACAAATCTAAATGAAAGTTTAAAAGTCTAAGGGTTGGGTGTGGTAGTTTTTAAGAAGTTAAAATTTCTGTGAAGTTATTAAACAGCACAACTTAATAATAGTACCTGCCAAAACAAAATGTTCAAGTAGCTCAACTTTCTAAGCCAAGTTCACTTTTGCAACTAGAAACCAGATGTAAAGGTAAATTCTCAAGATTTTACCTTGAAGGTCAAGAGAAAGAAGTCAACTGTTCAGCTCTATTAAGTCAAAAATTGGCTTTTAGTTTACTAGATAATGGCCTAGAGTTATACCTATTTCTATCAATATTGACATGAATAAAGTACTAGACCCCTAGTAAGTTTCTATACACCTCCAGTGATCAATAAATCTGGACTTGTGGAAACTATGTAAAATTATAATATTTCTTTCAAGTTATTTATTTCTCTTTTCATAGAAGGAGTCTCATCCTAATGGCAGCATTCATTCATTGGTATTTATATACCCAAATATTTTACATTATAATGAGAAAACAGTACTAGTCTTGTACAATTCTCATGTTACTGTATTGTGCTAAACAATCTCCATCAAAAATGGTATTTCACAGTCCATTACTTTCTTGTGAGATTAAATACACGGTTCTCTACAGGCACTATCTCTGGAACATTTACATCAATTTCTTAATTTGCCAAAATCCACTTATCTAAAACAAAAAGGACTTTAAAGTACCCTTCTAGATGACAAAGGTTTCTTTCTAAATAATGTAAATATGGTTGCCATTTTAAACTAACTAATTGAACAAATCAATCAGCGAGTTACTGTAGCATTTGATAATGTAATCTGGTATTTCAAATATCAGATAAGTTTTCATACATCTTTTCTTTCTTGGTGTCAAGAATAGAATAAGATCAGTTAATGTCAGTCAAAGTCAGAAACAACTACATACATGGCTAAGCTTTGAAATAAATCAAATAAAAAATTCTTTTCCACCTACAGTATTATAAACTTCAAAATGACTACATGTACTTAGCAACAGGCCTAAAATATCAGCTCTGATATGGATTTAATGCCAACTCTTGCATAATACTTTTCATTACAAAATTCCAGAAATTTATCAGAAAGCTTGCAAACCACCATCCTTCACCCCTGTGATATGTTAAGATGTAATTCATCATAGCATTAGGTGCATTCACTGATTTTTTTCTAAGCATTTAAAAGGAGCTCTCTCTAGCCCTATGACAAGAGGCAGCTTATGTAATTTTTAAAAAAAATTCATCAATCTGTAAATTCTTTTATTGCAATTGAACCATAAATGTGTATTTAAAAATTGCATGAGTAAAAACATCTGTAGAATCCCTTGTTTAATCAACTCATCCCATATCTGTTTGGAAGCATATGAAGCATTAATTATAAATTAATCAAATAAATTTAAGCTAATCAAAAAGACAGGAATTTGTTCTCAAATCTTAAACTTCGAAACTAAATTATTATGTAATTAGAATTCCTCACACAATTACACAATAATGTTGGTTTTCCTACAGGTCTCAGAAATCTGCTGGTTATTGGAGGGGATGTGTTTATAAATTGCCAGTCAGTCCCATCCCATTCACATTTAGTTCCTTACGATCATAAAAGGCAAGTAAGTCTTAATTACTTGAAATGTCTTGCTGCAAAATGTTTTAACCACTTGGGGTCAATCAAACTTAACACCAGATGATAGTAATATATGCATGTTGAATATGGAAGAAAGAATTCTCAGCAATCACGATGATACTCTTTACTCAATTCAGCAAATTATTTTTTCTTTAGATTAGGCTGCATCTAAATATTTTCCTTCTAACTTTAAACATGGAAGTTACTACATCTTTTGAAACTAAGCGCCATTCATAAGACTGGCAACACAAATAACAAATAACACCTCCCCCCCCAACACATACACAAAGAGGTATATGAAGATCTGGCCACTGAGATGTCATATGGATTTGTTTCTTTCTAATGCAGAGTTACTATAGTAAGAAGAACAAGACAAAAATCTACCAACTAGGCTGCGCTGCCATCCTCTCCATGTAGTCTTTGGCCATGTCTCGGGCTTCAATGTTCTCAGGATACAGCACACAGAACATTGCCAAGGCACCCAAGTTGTTTCCAAAAATTTCATTCCAGCGGGCACTGTAGTCTTTGGGATCCCAGGGAGGGAGGTATTCCAAGGGGCTGGACAGCATCGTGTGCACAGCCTCCGTGAGGCGGGCTGCAATGTGCTCGTGCGAGCTGGCAGCCCTGCGCTGCAGCTCCGCCACTTCTGCCCTGGAGAAGTACAGCATGGGATGGCTGTCGTAGTTGGCATTGGTGAAGGGAATCATGACTTCTGGGTTCTCGTCGGTGATGTAGGCTGACACAAAGCAAAGCAAATATATGAAAAACACACTGGGAGCCCCCCGTGTGTGAGTCCTCATCGTGGCATCAGATCTCTAAATCTCCAAGGCAGCCAAACCATCTTCGAAAGATCCTACGTGAGATAAAAAGGAAAAAAAGCGTCTGTCAGCCAAGAGAACATGGCACAGGTGTGGAAACGTATGAGAGGTAGAAACCATATGTGAAAATAAAGCTTATGAATTTAGATTTTTAAAAATACAACAAAAAAATTTAATTAGGAAGAAAATTACTAAAGTTCTGATTTTATAGAGTTAAACATACTACATCAGAATTGTATTCATTATGGAAAACAGAATTCTGGACTTAGGGAAAATGTATAATATTTGTTCAAGTAAGGAAAAAATTATTCTTGGTATTCTTCTCACATAGTATCATGCAAAAAACATCACATGGTATATTTTTTTAGACATTAATACATAAACCACAATAACCAAAAGCTGGTAATGAACGATCATCTGGGAATCTGAGTAGACGTTACAAAAACCCACAAAATCCTGTATTTCTTACTACAGCCTCTTTCACTGTAACTTATCTCCTTTTCCTAACATTTCTGAACCAGGGATTAGGATCAATACATCTGTAAGCAGACAAAATATTATGAATAAGGTTAAATATCCTCTTTATGTGAGCAGAAGGTGGAAAGAGAGAAGACAAAGGCCATGTAAACATCTGCCAAGCCCGTGTATTTCCTGGGCTGACATCAGCAAGCATGTAGTGAATAGTGAAGACCAAACACAGTGCCACTGGGACCAGAAACTGACATGCCTTCATTCAGAGAATAAAATCCCAGAATTAAAAGGCTGAAATAACACGGGTGCATTTTCCCCTTATTATCTGAAACGACTGTCTACTTTTTCATTTGGCATATGGGATTTTGGTGTCATTCAGTAAGTGAGAAATGTAAACAAAGTTCACATATTTTCTTAACTACTTGATTTTTCTTCAAAGCCCCTTTTTTCAGTGGCAGATTTGTGCACTGGTTAAAAGAACGTCTTTCAAATGTAGAAACACTAAAAAAAAAAAAAAAAAAAAAAATCCCCAAAACCTCAGCCTAGTCAATGTCCCACATCTGGGATAAAGCAGGCAGAAAATCCCTCAGAGGAAAGTCAGGGAATTCTTAAAATTCTTAAGAGGGGAAAGGTTATAGAAAGCAGACCAGAAAAAGACAGTTTTATGTAAATAACGAACAGTGGTTTTCAATTATTAAAGGGAGAAACTGATGGTGGAAAATCAACCTCCCAAGCTGAACACAAACTGTTTTTCCAAGGAAAAACTGCCTCATCATATTTAGAAGAAGAAAAACTAATAATTTAACAGATATGGCAGATCAATCCACATTTTCAACTTGCTGTGTGTGTTTCCAAGAAAAAGGCAATGAGACATCATTTGAGGGTGCTACCTTATTCTGGAGTTTTTTATATTTCTACCTATATATGAAACTCGATGGCAGTGGTTTTGGTTTTGTAAAACATTTTACATTTATTTCAAGAGCAGAACTTCTGATGAATAAAAAATTAATATAGCCATACTAAATAAAACATATGAAATAGAAATAACTCTTGGACTCTGCCAGTATTATGTCTAGCACCCAAAGTCTCAAGGCAGCTGGCAGGCTGGATCCTTCAAGGTCAGAGACCCAGCCAAAAGAAATAGTCTTCTGTGGTTATGCCTGAGGAGGGGTGTGGTCTCTGGCAGCACACAGAAATGGCTGGGTCTGAGGTAACGCTCAGTCCCCCCAGGGGCTTATTCCTTGCTCCATTTAGAGAACAATATACCGGCCAGGCACGGTGGCTCATGCCTGTAATCCCAGGACTTTGGGAGGCGGAGGCGGGCGGGCCACTTGAGGTCAGGAGTTGAAGACCATCCTGGCCAAAATGGCGAAACCCCATCTCTACTAAAAATACAAAAATTAGCCAGGTGTGGTGGGGGGTGCCTGTATTCCCATCTACTCGGGAGGTTGAGGCAGGAATCGCTTGAACCCGGGAGGCGGAGGTTGCAGTGAGCCAAGATCCACCACTGCACTCTAGGCTGGGTGACAGAGAGAAACTCTATCTCAAAAAAAAAAAAAAAAAAAAAAAAGAAAGAGAATAATATACCACTAACGATTAAAAAAAAAATCCTGTATATATTAAGTCCCTAAAAGTCTAAGTCTGAATGCTCTCATCAATGCAATCAGCATTGTGGGGGTTTTAGACACTTTCTCCTTTAACTGAACCCCCATACACACACCCAACGTACATGCAGTGAAAGATCCCTCAACTACCGGCTTTTGAATGTGTGGAAGCTCAGGTGGATAGAGGAGTGGTTCCAGCTATCAGCATATGGGTAAGAAGGCATTAATACATGGAAACTAGAATTTTTCCATCTCACATTCTGTACAAACTTCCCCAAACGTGGCTAAGGTTAATTCATCATGTTCTTTGTCCTCCGCTATGCAACCACACTCCCACCCAGGCACAGAATCACTGTATATTCAGGACTGCTCCGAAGAGTCCCTCACACTGTGGGGCCTACATGCCTAACTCAGCAAAACTCACAATATGACCCCTGCCACTTCTGCCACATTGCTTCCAGTTACGTAGGATATGTCTGAATATATTTAAACCAGAAAAGCTGATCCTGAAGCATAGAACCTCATTAAGATGTTGTTTTGGGAAGGATGCCATCTCAACATGCCAACTGTTATTGAAGGTTCTCTAGCTATTACTTTGAATTCGTGCAAGGGAGTCAGAGCAGCAAGGTTGTGCATTACTGTACATTTAAAATATTAATTTCTGTCAGAACACCATGTTAGCCAATGCAGAACCCATAGAGATTCTGCAGAACAGTCATCTATGAAGACTGAGGAGAGAGAACCGCGGCATTCTCAATACCACAAATGGTGTACTACCTTCCCCATGCCCCACTCAGTGTGCTCAGCCCCCAGTGCTCTCCCAGCTATTAAGGCTTTTGTTGATTCACCCAAAGAGTTGATCTCTCCTGTATCTGGCACATACCTATATCACACTGGACTGTTTCGGTTGTTTACACGCAATGCCTCACAGAAGGTGAGAACCTTCTTCCTCTATGTATCATGGAGCTTAGCACTGAATCTGGCTTTTAAAAGGCAGCATGCTGGCTGTGCTGAACTAAATCCCTGGGCTTAGCTGTTGGTAGAGCAGACCTCATCAATAAAATAAGCATGGAGAAACTTTGTTCCCCCTTATTTAAAGCCAAGGCAAGTGTGGAACTTTCCAGAAAAAAAGTCCCTCTAGGAAACTAATGGGAGAAAACACGTATGAAGCCTAGAAACTTATGTAGCCTAAAAACTATCCACTAGTTTAAAAAGAAAAGAAATTAAATCTAACTGAAGTCTAAACCAAACTTGTTTTAGGCTGCTAACCTAAAAGAGGAAGTAATACCCACCCATCATTTTAAATCTGTCTAGAAAATTTCACTGAAAAATCTCTATTTCCAGTCATTGAGTTTTCTCTTTGACCTTCCACTCTAGACATTGTGTGTGCTCACTGTACAAAGAGAAGAGCCAAAATTAAATGAAAAGAGTGTTTCAAGATAATTTTAGGTGGACCAAAAATGGACAGGCTTTACGTTAATTTTACGTACTTATTTTAATGTGCATTATGAAAAACTATACCACATCAAACCTGAGATTTCAACAGATATGCAAAACTCCTGTTTAAAATACATTTAAATTTAAAAGTAAAAAAAGTAAATGGATATGGCAAAAATTGTTGAAGGTGGTACCTGAATAACTATAGTTTGAGAGATGCCAAAAATGCTTACCAAAACAAAGGGCATTAAAAGCTAATGAGTTTATGGGAATGGTCAGCCCCAACCCTCCCACTTTCTTTTTTTTTTTTTTTTTTTTTTAGACGGAGTCTCGCTCTGTCGCCCAGGCTGGAGTGCAGTGGCCCGATCTCGGCTCACTGCAAGCTCTGCCTCCTGGGTTCATGCCATTCTCCTGCCTCAGCCTCCCGAGTAGCTGGGACTACAGGTACCCACCACCATGCCCGGCTAATATTTTGTATTTTTAGTAGAGACGGGGTTTCACCCTGTTAGCCAGGATGGTCTCGCTCTCTTGACCTCGTGATCCACCCGCCTCGGCCTCCCAAAGTGCTGGGATTACAGGCGTGAGCCACCGCGCCCAGCCAACCCCCCAACTTTCAACACTATGAAACAAACACAGACACACACACTATCTCAAAATGTGCCTTCTGTCCTGGAGAAATAAGTCTGAACTTCAAGATGTTTGTGCATGATCTCTCAAGCTATTCACCCCCTACTTCATTGTGTTTCAGAAACAGCAGAGCACTCCCAGCCCCTTTAAATCTTTAAGTTGCACTTGGCCCAGTTCAAGAGCATAGCATTTTCAACATGGCAAAATTACCAGCGACTCTCAGCAGCTGATGCTACTAATAAGTAGTTTATCTACAGCTCAATTCTCAGGCTGTTTCTGAATGATTCCATTGAGCATCATGTCCCCTGAAATTCTTTTTCCTCTTCTAACTCTACAACTTTCATGATCCACTTTTTCTTCCCATTCATTTGTCTTATGTCACACAACTTGGATAGTAAAACATTCCTAAATCTATGAGGTAGGAGGATCAGTTGAGGTCAGGAGTTTGAGACCAGCCTGGTCAACATAGTGAGACTCCATATCCACAAAAATAAAATAAAATAATAAAAAAATTAGCCAGATGTGGTGGCATGTGCCTGTAGTTCCAGCTACTCGGGAGGCTGAGGCAGGAGGATTGCTTGAGCTCAGGAGTTCGAGGCTGCAGTGAGCTATAACTGTGCCACTGCACTCTAGCCTGGGTGACACAGTGATATCTTGTCTTAAAAAAAAAGAAATCACGCTGTTACTGCTATAATTCAGATAGCAATTTGATCATCTCTCTGCCTGTATATATTCAGCAGTCCAAGTTTAGCATTACGTGTAGGCCAAGCCATGTGAATTATGAATTACAATTACCTTAAGCAGATCTTTATAAAGCAACGATAGGCCCCAAATTATTTTGCTGTAATTCTGGTTCCAACAATCCACTGCAGCTATTATGATTCAGCAGTCACACAGAAAAACTTCGTTTCTGTGATCCTAAATGCTTTTCACATATTTGATCTTTTACTCTTCAATAACTTAATATAGCAAAATAGTATTATTTGTTCCACAATAAATTTCAGAGAAAGAACTAGAACTTGCACCTCCTAAATCCTAAGCCAAGATTCTTTCCTTTAACCAAACTAATTTGTGAGAATGTTCAATAACATTAAAAGTTCCATTTTTTTTGCCATCCTTACACAAAGAAAGCACAGAAGAATATGCTGAGAAGAAAAAACTGAACACTAAATTAGTACATTAAGTTTCAAAAAAGATTTGGGTTTCAAATGATCTGGGACTGTTTACAGAATGAAACAAATGGTAGTACAAAAGTTCTTTCAATTCCACAGGCTTCAGAAAACAGAGAAAGTATAAGGATGGAAGAAAGAAATCACCCTGTAGAAAGTAAAACATACCCCAAATTAAGATGGATTAAAAAACCCTCTTATAACGTGCCAAATTTGAGGAACACAACATAACGATTAACAGTATGGGGCATGGAGTTGGGCAGACAAGAGCATAAATCTCAGCTCTGCTGCCTCCTAGCTTTGATCAACTGACGTCCACTCTCAAAACCTCCCTTCCGTCATCCACAAAATGAAATATGCTTCATGGGGTGATTAGACATGTGTGATGCACTTAGCATAGAACATGACATGAAGAGCTCAATAATATTTATAAAAAGGAAGATGTTTCAGACCTGCAAGATTAGTATATACTAACCTATTGATAAAATATTTTATTTGAAAGAAACTAAATCTTCATACTTTACAGGTAAAAATATAAGAACTACAGATGTTAACTGACTAGGGCCAGATCATACTGCTTATTAGAGACTTAGTTGAAATTGGAACACAATGCTTCTCACTCTTCAACGCATCACTCATAGTAAGCTCATCACTCACTGGAAAGGAAAGGATACGACCCTTTAAATTTTTCAAGTGTTTGTTAGAGGTTTTGCCCCAAAGAAAAGAATAATAGATTAAATGAGCTATTAACTAAATTTTCTTCCTAGGGTCAGTAATTTAATTCTTCATATACAAAAGGCGACCACTTCTTACTTTATTCTGTCAGGAGAAAGGCCTGCCGATCTAACAGCGACTGGGAAACACAGTCTCTGGCTGGAAAGCTGTTTCTTAGTAACACATTTATATTACGGAAGGAGTACATTAAAATTTAGGGGACACCTGCTGCCACTGCAAGGCGGATACGTTAACCTCAGTCCAGGATCTGGTCCTGGCTCCATCACTGCCATCAGTATCTCAGCTGATCATCCTGGAGATGAGATGCTACTTAATGTTAGGCTTCCCTACCTCTCACATATGAAAAACCAGAATGTCAGCATATTCGTTTACCGTCAAGCAGATTGGGAAATATTTTCTAACTTCACAGGAAACCAACACAGGAAGTGAATTATTAGATAATTGTCTGGTGAACAAGTAAAGAATCAGAACAAAGGCAATGGGAAAGGCCCTGAACTTGCGGCAACTTGACCAGTTAAGATCGCTACCATAACTTCATTTGAAGGAGGCTGCTGAACCATAACTTCATTTGAAGGAGGCTGCTGAAATTGCCAGCAGCTGTCACAGATGTCCTTGGGGGTATCATTAAAGACAAAATTTTAAAAACTGAGTTGTAATCATATTTAGAAAACAAGAGTGAAATGTACATCCCCTATAGCTCCTGCCACCACACCCGCCAAGCTCAGCCTAAGAGCAGCTGCTCCAGTTTGCTCAACTTAATGGATGAGCCCCATAGTTAGTTACGTGATTAGGAATAATCCCCCACACTAGAACCAGCGTGCCCATATCCACGGCAAGATGGAACAGGCAGACCCGACAAATGAATGTTCCTGACGTTGCACCCTCTCCCGTGGAAAACAGACAGATGTTGCCGAGGTTAGGCACTGTGACTCGCTTGCTCATGCTTCCATTTAAGTCCAAGTTCCCTCCTCCTTCAGGCCTCCAGTGAAGTTTTAGGAAAACCCTGATTGCCTGAGAGCATTAGATATACTAGACACGGCTGCATTGCCTTCTCTGATCCATTTTAGGATTTAACTCTCAGAGAAACCTTCCAAGTGCCTTGGGGAACACCTTGCTGTGGTCTCACGTACTATTTCACTGTTACTGCATATTTTAACTATAGTAATAAAATGCATATATTTTAAAAGGTCTCCTCACTTTTCTATTTCAGTTTTATTAAATGCATAATTAAAATAATTTTTTGAAGAATGTTTCCTCAATACCAAAGTAAAACCTTACATGTCCTTGGTAAATTTTTGTAGTGAAATAAATCTAACGTTATTCTTAAAAATGTCAAATCCTAAGAAAACCTATGGCTTCGGTACTGCAGAATCATTCCCTAAAATTATACTCCCTGATGTGTAAAGCCTGTGGACTCAGACAAAAAGGAAAATCTTAAAACTGAGAGCTCCTTTTTTTTTTTTTTTTTTTTGAGACGGAGTCTCGCTCTGTTGCCCAGGCTGGAGTGCAGTGGAGCAATTTCGGCTCACTGCAAGCTCCGCCTCCTAGGTTCATGCCATTCTCCTGCCTCAGCCTCCCAAGCAGCTGGGACTACAGGCACCCGCCACCACGCCCAGCTAATTTTTTGTATTTTTAGTAGAGATGGGGTTTCACCATGTTAGCCAGGATGGTCTCGATCTCCTGACCTCGTGATCCGCCCGCCTCAGCCTCCCTAAGTGCTGGGATTACAGGCGTGAGCCACCGCGCCTGGCCAAAACCGAGAGCTCTTAATCAAAATCAAGAATACTTTTGCTCCCTAAAAGATAATTTCCAAACAAAAATCCACAATATGAAATGATAGTATATGGAACCTCCAAGAATTTGCACACGCTGCTGAAGGAGTAATTAGAAACCTGAGGCCACACAGCAAAACCACACCATGTATAATAACGGTGTTCACCACCTTAAAATACAACATTAAAAAAAACTTTAGGTCAGGCTTTTATTAACTGCAGCTCTGTACAGTCAAAGAACATTTCTATCATTGTCCCCTGAAAGGTTTTCATGAAGATACTACATTTTTTCATTATATAATGTGAAGCCCACTTTCTTTGTTATACCAGTGATGATAATTGTTCAACTTCCTTATATTAGAATAATTCATGTAAAATATGTTTAAAGTGCTCACAAACATTTTCTGATGTCAAGTCTGAAGGCTTCCTCCCCCATCCACCAGAGACCACCTGAGTGAGAAATGTAGTGGCTATCTAACTAAATTCATAATTTAGTGGTAGGTTAGCCTGGTGCATGTTACTACTAAACTACAAACCATTAGTATCCAGCTTTTCAGAGATTGGTTATCATTTCATATGTAGAAAAAAAGTAAAATCTGTATTATTTTCATGGAGGCAAAGGGAAACGAGGGTAGAGATACGAGTGTACAAAAGTCACTTATGAGAGTACTGGGGCATCTAATTTTGCTTACAGAAGGCCAAAAGAGAAAATGAAATGGTTACACTTTCTAAGATAAGCTATAAATAAATTCTAGCTTATCTAGCAGTCTAACAATTGAAGATCTTCTGATTAGTATTTCTTTATTACAATTTTAGTTGATTTTCTTAATGATGGTTTTAGAACACACTATTCTAAATTATTTTCAGAATTTTCTATTTTGATATTATTTTCAGAAGTTAATATTGAGCATAATTAAGTGTATTTTTTATGCTGAATCACTTAAAAAGTAGTAATTTTTGCCTGTTATGCTTTGCAGTGCATTGTGATCCAGTATTGGAATATCAATTCCTTACCCAAGTTGGGGATAAGAATTTCTTATAAATACCAATAAATTCTACTATGTATTGAAAAAGTATTAAATCCAGGAATTATGGGCCAGGCACAGCGGCTCATGCCTGTTATCCCAGCAGTTGGGAGGCTGAAGCAGTTGCAGCACTTGAGCCCAGGAGTTGGAGACCAGCCTGGGCAACATGGTGAAACCCTGTCTCTACAAAAAAATACAAAAATTATTTGGGTGTTGTGGCATGTACCTGGGGTCCCAGCTACTTGGGAGGCTGAGGTGGGAGGATCGCTTGAAGCTGGGAGGCAGAAGTTGCAGTGAGCCAAGATCGCCCCACTGCACTCCAGTCTGGGTGACAGTCTCAAAAAAATAAAATAAAAAATAAAATAAAATAAAATAAAATCCCGGAACTATGTTAGGCATTGAAAATACAAAGTGGGCAAGAAAATCTATACCTTCCCTAAATAACTATAAACAAAAATATAAGAAAATGATGTCTCTGAGGCTTTTTTTTTTTTAAAAAAACTGTAGTACTGTATTACTCTGCCTGAAAATAAAGATGAATAGTCAGTCTCCCTTAGTCCAAAGCAATTTATTTAACCTATTGAACTTGGCCACTAAAGAAAATTTGCAATATATTTTTAAAAACTTTCTCTAAAGAGTAAAAGATTTTCTGTAATGGTCTGAAGGACAAGCTATGGCTCTCTCAGCAATAGCTTTAACCATGAAAACACTTTTGTGGCATTACTGACTAAAAAATAAAGTATAGAAAAGAGGATGAATAAAAATAATGAAGCCAACAGCTAAATCTCAACCCTATACAGTTTCAAATAACAGTTAAACTAAACCACAAAATGCTCCTGAAAACCAAAGTAAAATTTTTCTTCCTGCAATACATTCCTGAAGGCAGACTGGTGAGATGGTTAAGAGGGCTGGCATGGGGTCACAGTTGTTTGTCACTGTATGACTTTGGACAAGCTATCTAAACCTATTTCTTCATTTAAAATAAAATGCTATTTGTCTCACTGACTGGTTGGGAGATTAAATGAAGTAGCACCTTTAAAGCCCTCACTTCACAGTAAGTGTTTAAAAAAAAAAAAAGCTAGTTATCATTCACCTCAAAACACTATCAGTGTTTGAGGGTGCAAGCTGGAGCCACACTTCCTGGGTTTGAATCCTAGCATCATCACATCCTTACTACGTTCCTGTTTCTTCCTCTGTAAAATGGATAAAATAATAGTACCTCCCTCATAGGGTTTCTGTGAAGCTTAAATTAGCTGATATACTTAAAGCATTAAAATGGTGCCTAGGATTTAGAAAGTGCTCAATAAATACTAGCAGCCATCATCATCTTCTCAATGAGAACAACGAGGTCAGTCCAACTGAGGGGAAGTGCACCATGACCCCAGGAGGAAACGCTCACAAAACTATCACTCAGAGAATGCTATTTTTAAAATATGTACAATGCATTGTTTATTCTCAACCTTGCAGTCTCTTCAGGAGACTAAAAATATCAAATATTTTGAGAAATATAGAATATTTGATGCCAAAAGTTTTCTTCTTCTTCCTGCTCAACTGCACATTTATAACTTTCAGCTAAATATTCCAAGTAACCAAACAGATCTGAGGAAAAAAGCAATTACCAATCTATTTCTTCATCAACCAAAGTCTATATATAGATAAAGCTAACTGATTCACCATACTAATAAAAACATGCTTACACAGTCACAAAAAATCCTAAATGCATAAATATAAGTCCTGATGAAATGCAACAGATGAAAACAATTACTTATAAACTTAAATATAATTTTCTAAAATTTTGATGTTTAATCAAAATACATTTTCTACTTTCCACAAATGCCAATGTATATTATCTTTCAACTGGCAATGTAACTCCTTAAATCTGTAAATTAAATATCTTTAATTCTGTATCACCAATTCTCCCCCTTTGATGTTTACATATGTGACTTCTTACCAGTTGTGATAGTTAGTTTTGTGTCAACTTGACAGAATCATAGGGTACACAAGTATTTGGTCAAACATCATTTCTGGATGTGTCTATGAGGGTGTTTCCAGAAGAGACTAAACTGAGTAAAGCAGACTGTCCTCCCAATGTGGGTGGGCCCAAATAGAACAAAAAGAGAGGGCCTAACTGCTTGGGCTGGAACATTGGTCTTCTCCTGTCCTTTGGCTGGGATTTACACCAACAGTGGTCCTAGTTCTCAGGTCTTTATATTCAGGCTGGACCTATTCCACCTGTTTTCCTGGGTCTCCAGAGTGCAAATGGCAGATTGTGGGACCTCTCAGCCTCCAAACTGCAAAAGCCCATTCCCATAATGGCCAATTCCCATAATCTAGCCAATTCTAGATATAGATAGATAAACAGATGTAGGTGTAGACATGGATCTACTGGTTCTGTTTCTCTGGAGAACCCTAATATACTAATTAAAGCTGCTCAGGCCAAGCCCTTTTTCAAATTCCCATTAGAAAAACCCAGTATCCCTTTCCTAGTACTTACTCTCCAGAATCTCACCACCTAGGATAATACACCACACTCTTCCTCTTCCCTGACACTTTGGGAAATTAGTTTCTGGGATACCGTATTCTCCTGCTTCTCTTAATACCTCTGTGGAAAATCCTTCTTATGCTTTTTTCCCAGAAAATTTTTACTGCTTTTACTGTGCAAAGAATGTGTATTTCACTATCATATTTAATCCCCAAAATTATTTTATGGGTAATTTTGTTGGAAACAGACGAGGAAAGTGAGATTTAGAATGGTGAAATAACCTACCCAGTGTTGTTCAGTGAGTGGTCAGGTTTATTTTTGACTTCAGGTGTGTCTGAGTCACAGTCAAGACTTTAGCCATTATGCCTCACTTCCTTTCTCCCTGCGAGCTGCCTGCAGTGTCTCAATCCTGGGACTTCCCACAAGAATATGGCTGCATGGCTGCACGTGGTCATTTGCTCACTCTCACCTCCTTCCTCATAACCTGCCGTCTAAGGTGCTCATTTATACATCTAAAACTAAATTCTTCCAGTCAGAACTTTCTTAACTTCTTCACTACATTTTCTCAAACCAATTATTTGGAAATCATCTTCATTTCTTCCCTATCCTTTTTCTTTCATTCCAATTTTCTCACCAAAGTCATGCTTTTTTTTCCTAAGTACTGTTTCATTACTCTGCAGTTTTTCAACAGATTCCTGAGACTATTCCAGAATTCAACATCAACCTCCAGGGTAACTTTCCTCCTTTTGACCTTTTTCCTGAACCCAATAAATATCACATATACTTGTGGGTTAGTTTCTCTGTTCCTCTAGCCCTTTGTCTGCAAACTCCTATGGGTGAGTCATGACACTGATTACAGATTTTCAGGGGAAGTGCCCCACAAAAAAAGTACTACTAACCTCACTTATGCAATCTAATCTGGTTCACTCATTTATGAATTTAGCTAAACCGTTATTGACATTATGTGTATTTTTGGTATGTCCTTATATCATATCTTCTAGGATAAGATACTATAAGTTTACTCTCTAATAGTAATAATGCCTCTAAGAAGCACTAATACAATGTTCAAGGATCTACTATGTTAAATGGGAAAGGGTTATATTAGCAGACCTGAGTTGCTGAAACCATACACATTCCCAAGAGAAGTCTTCAGGACTGGCCCTTTACCAGCTCATGAGAGATGAGCCCTTGGAATATTCTGCCTGATAAAGAGTTTTTTATACACTCGAGGCCTTGGGTTACATGGCAGTAACAGTTTAGTCAACTAGGTGATTCATGATAAACTCCTATCTTTGCTCTGGAGAGGATGGAGTCTGAGTAGCTGAAGTCAGTCACATCTAACTACAATAAAAGCCCAGGACACCAAGGTTCAGGTGAGCTTCCCTGGCTAGCAACACTTTGCATGTGTTGGCACACATTGTTGTTTTGAGTACAACTTCAGTAGGAGTGGACACCTAGAAGCTTATGCCTGTTTTCTCCTGGGCTTTGCCCCATGTGCCTTTGCCCTTTGCTAAGTTTAATCTGTATCCTTTGGCTGTGTTAAATAAAGCATAACCAGATGATAACAAATGTTGTAAGTCCTTCTAGTGAATTGCCAAGGCTGATGGTGGTCTTGGGGACTGCTTCCCCATCCATATGCCCTTTATCTTCTTTTTAGTTAAATCATCTAAGTTCCTGTTAGAATTATGAGTAGCTTGCCATAATACTTTGTCCCATTATAAAAGAAAATGTGATACTTTCACCACATCTTTCTCTTTAGTCAACTTTTGCTATTTTTCTCTGACTTACACCCAGAAAAATGACTAAGAATGTTGCTGTTGAAGCAAAGGACAAAGCAGAATACACTGGACTGACACATTTTTTAAAAGGCTTTGGGAATATTCCAAAAATGAAATATACAGATGGTAAGCAAAGGGCTAAAAGGAAGTTCATTGGAAAGTAATTTATGGGCATTAAACCTGTAACTGCAGTACATCTGACTGAAATAAAAATTGTATATATTGGATGAGTATATATGGAGTGGTGCTTTTATTACTACACATGAAGTTCTTCTACATTCTTTACTTATATACAAGCATTCCTCATTTTTCCAGACTTCAAGTACTCATCAGTGATAAAATTTACTTTTTTTTTTTTGCTGTCTTTAACATTTCCAAACATTTTTATATGTACTTATTTTGATTCTCACTTTTGTCTCACAGATGAAAACCTTTGAGTTCTTTGGCATTAAAATCCCAGCATACTTTTCAAATGTCCTCCTGTGAATCATAATCAACTCGGAATACCACAGACTTGGTTTATAAAACAATGATACATAGATGTAGTTAACCCAAAGACGTAGGCACTGCCTTCTTAGACTTCCCCATCTCAGTTACTGGCAACTAATCCTGCCAGTAATTGGACTCAACCCCACCCCCTCCTTTTCTCCCTTCCCTATTTCACTCTCCATATCCAAACTATCAGCATATTCTGTTGGCTCTACTCCAAATCCGTCCAGAATCCAGCCACTTTTACCACCACCATACAGCCATACCATGTCTTGCCTGCGACAGCCTCCAAATTTGTCTACCTGCCTTCACTCTTACCTCCCTAAGATCATTCTCCACATAGGAGCCAGAGTGATCCTGTTCAATCCTAATTCAGAGTATGTCACCACTCTATTTAAAACACTCTAATGGCTTCCCACCTCATTGAGATAAGTATCAAACTCCTAAGCATTGCTCTCAAGGGGCTAAGCAGCCTGGCTATACTGCCTCTCTGCCTTCATGTCCGACTGTCCAGTCTCTCTCTGCTCCAGCCATGTTGGCCTCTTTATTATTCCTGTACACATGAGGTGAGCTCCCTCCTCAGCGCCTGCACATTTGTTCCCTCTGCCTCAAATGCTTACCCTAGGATATCCATGTGGCTTGCTCCCTCATCCCCTTTAAGTTTTTGCTCAAATGTCACTCTCTCAGTGAGGTCCGCAATGACTACCTTATTTAAATGACATCATTACCAAGTCCAACCATCACCATTCTCTAATTCCCTCCTGGGTTTTATTTCTCTTCATGGCACTTATGACCTTCTAATCTACTATATAATTTACTTATTTATTTTGTGTGCTTGGCTCTCCCATCTAGAATGTAAGCTTCAGAAGGGCACTTTGCTTTCTGCTATATCTCCAGCACATAAAAGTGTACCTAGCACTTAGTAAACACTTAAAAAATATATATTAGTTGGATAAATTTAACTGTGTCAAGAGGTAAACTTTTAAGTCCTCAGAGATAACTAAACATATAGTTATACAGCTACATAAATATAATTACATTAAAAGAAACAATAAAAATTTGTGTAGGAAGACAAATCATATGGAGATAAAATGTACTACAATGTTTGAACTCTGAAGGTTACTCTGAGTGATTATCACAGAGTTTACTGAGAGCTGTGATCACGGCCAGTGCCTTCCCAGCCTCCCCCAAGGCACAAAGCTCCCACTAAGTCCACCTCAGGCTGCTAGGTCTAGGTGACTTGCTTTACCCCCAACTTTCGCCATCCCATTATTAGCATGCCTAACTAACATGCCTCTAATCGCAGACCACTGCCTGAATGTCTCTCATTAGTTCCTGACATTCCAAGGATAGATTTCATGAGTCCTCTATGGGTCTTTTTCTAAATGCCACCTCAAAATTTTCAGCCCATCTTGCATGGGATTAGGCACCTCACACTCTCCCTAGTCTATCCATGTCCAGACCAGCCAAGCCTTCCTTTCTGCTGAATGACTGTTTCTGTGCTGACTTTTATTTAGGTTGCTCTGTTTTGAAATTTAAAGTGATTCCCTCATGTCCCCATGTCTAATCACATTCCCAAGGATTGTAATTATTATTTAATGGTTTGGTATAAGGACTTGATTAGTGTTACTATTTGTAAATTTAAACAATCTTTCTGTACTATTAACTTTTATCTAGAGAATTCAAAAGAATACTCTGTAATTATTATTTCTTCTACATCTATACAATTGCTATTATTTTCTGCTAAAAAAACTTAATATGGTGTATATTTAAGTCTATGAAATGTTACCAGTCAGGAAATAATTTTTGAGGAAAAGTAAAGCTCTAGTAGACTGCTGGAGACTACATATATTATGTAGAACAAGAGAATAATTTCTGAATTGCTGGCCATGGATACACAGGACAAATAACTTGCTCCTGCAGAAATATTCCAACTCAGTTCCACATCTGTAAATTGGGGATAGAAATATCTATCTCCCAGGACTGTAAGGAAGATGAATGATAATATGAGCAAGGTGCCCAGAGAAATGACTGGCATATGAAAGGTGCTTAATAGGTATGATTATTTAAAAAAATTAAAAACTCCAACTGAGGGCCTGAAATATGGCCAGATATTTAATGCCCATGTCTGTGTGCATGCACAAGTTCACGAATGTTTAATACGGAGTCTATATCCTTATCTAGGTGAATAAGTTGTCCTTATTTCATTCTGTCTTAGCAACCTGCTCTCATAGTGTTAGCCCCATTCTTGGCATCTCCTAATCTAGGCATATACTTCTCTCTCGCTTGTATACTTCTCCACCCAAACTTTCATACCCACCCTACCCATTTTTACCCCATGTCTATTCACAGCCAGATTCCCCCTAGCTACTTCTCTTCTGATCAAACCTAATGGAATTCCTCTTTGTCTATGCTGGAAAAAAAACTCCCTTTTGTACTAAACTTATTTTTCAAACTCTCTTCTTATGTCTAGCCCTAAATGAATGTAGAAACTAGATGATCACCTGTCAGGTGATTCAGAATTTAAATAAGGTGAGGTTGGGGAACACTTAAGATCCTTCCAAATTACAGATTTTATGAAACAACTGCGTCTTTCAATAACAACTTGTCTCCAGTTGTGCTCTCCCATGCAGGCCAAATCTCACATCCTACCAACTCACAAGCAACATGGAGGCAGCCTCTTCAATTCCTGAGACAGCCTCTTCAATTCCTGAGACAGCCTAGTTCTCTAAATGACTCTAAGTATGACTCTCCTGGCACTTTTATCATTTGAAATCACCATTTGTCCATATACTCTTTTAAACCTTCACTGGTAATTTCTATCACTCTGGGGATATTTCTAACTTTCTCAGTGACTTAAGGGAACTTGATCCTATTTGTTCACTTACCTCAATTCCTACCATATGCCTGGGGGTAGGGTGAGGAAAAATTTCTCTCTTGCCATACAGCTGCATACCTACTCACTTATCATCTCCAACTGACTCCTCAGTAAAATCCTTACCATTGACACTTCAAGAGTTTTTGCCCCTTTCCACAAGCATTCAGTTCTTCCTTTGTCACCTATACATTTGGACAGTGACATATCATCCAAATTTAGAGAAGACAGAAACTATGTGGTATAAGTATAATGTCTCATTTATCTTAATATCCTTATCTCTAATCCTAGACAGAAATAAGTCACAGGGAATGTCATGCTGGAAAGAAGGAAGAAAACAAAATATCTTTTCAGGAAACAGGGGGCACAGCAAAATCCCAAAGCCCTTTATGGCAATGTCCATTAATGTGGCTACGTAGGGGAATGATGTAGGCCCAGGCAGAAAGGAGACAGAAGAGACAACAAGCTCATTAACTGATTATCATATAAACCTACAGATTCCTCCTCTTTTCTACAATCCTTTTGCCATATCATGGCCATGTTATGGTAGGCTCGAAATATCTGACTTACAGTCTGTTAAAGGTTAAATTTTGTTCCACAAAAATTCATATGTTGAAGTCCTAACCCCCAAACCTCTAAATGGGACCTTACTTGGAAAGAGGGTCATGCAGATTTAATTAGTTAAGACGAGGTCATATTGGAATAGGGCAGACCCCTACTCCAATATAACCAGTGTCTTTATAAAGAGTGGAAATTTGGAGACACACACACACACACACACACACACACACACACAGAATGCCATGTGAAGATGAAAATAGAGATTGGAGTGAAGCATCTACAAGATGAGCATGCCAAAGATTGGTAGAAGCCACCAGAAACTTGGTAAAAGGCTTGGTACAAGTTCTCCTTCATAGCCTCAAAAGGAAACAGTCTGCTGACAGACTTTTAGATTTTAGACTTCAAGCCTCCACCACTGTGAGACAATAAACTCCTATTGTTTAAGCCACCTTGTCTGCAGTACTTTGTTACAGCAGATAACTAATAGAGTCCTAGCTCTAGAATTTTCTCATTTCTAAAGTAAGCATTGTAATTCTTATAGTATCTACACCAATGAACAATAAAGTGCCTTTATTGTGCTTGCCAAGTGCCAAGAACTATGCTACATATTTCACGTAGATTGACTTATTTAATCCTTACCACAGCCCCATAATGCAGTTACTTGTATAATTTGTATCTTCACCTTTTGAGGTGATAGAACCTGAGGCACAGAATAATTAAGCTACCCAAGGTCCCATAGAATGTGAAGAAGCCAAGACATAAATGCAGGCAGTCTGATAAAATTACCCAGGAAATAACTATCTTTACAAATCATAAAATCACCATTTTCATATCATTTCCCTACTCAAGAGCCTGTATTTCCCTCAGCAAAATGAGCAACAGTCTTGTCCAAGAGCTTTCATAATCTAGCTCTGGCCTATCTTCTCAATCTCATCCCTCATTTCCTCTCTACATAAACTCCCCCTTCAGACTTACCTGCCCATCATTGCTTGAGCATGACTCACATTTCATTCCTTTATTCCCTATGTTACTCTCTCTTATCTGCTCCACATCCAACGTGGTACTTTCCTCATTCAAAGAACACAACACTCTTTAATGAAGCCTTCTTGGCAACTCCATCCATAAGCAATCTCCCCTGGGAACCCATGTATGCATTGCTCAATATTCTTTGAGAATTCAGGGACGGTGCCAGCCATGAAGGTGCTTATATCATCTTATAAAATGATAGAATAAATATTTATACAAACACTAAAATAAAATGAAGTTTGCATAAGAATGACAAAGTACAACTGAAATTTACAGAAGAGCTGACACTTCTGGCTAAGGTGAAGAAGGAAGGATGCACTGAGGAGGTAGTATCTGAATTGGGCATTAAAAAAAGGTCGGTAAGAATGTGTACAGATTTCACTGTCTCTGCTATACACTTAGTACTAACTATGTGCATACTGAGTTATGTGAATATACATGTTATCTTCCTGTCTCACATTTATTATTTCAGTCCTCTCTGGATCCAAAAGGGATTTGATCACCAACTCAGGTATAAACTGCTGGGAGGCAGGGTCTGAGACTTCTTTGTCTTTCTTGTAGTGTCAAACACCCTTGTGGAAAATAATAAAGAATATACAAAGAAAGGAAGGAGAAAAAGAGAATGTCATCAATGGAGATAAGTGAATTCCCATGACTTTTCCCTGAAGTTCTCCTTGACCTGGCAGCTGCTCCATATCTGCTTGCTCCTCTTCTTGTGCCTTTGCTCTGCTGGCTGATCTGCTTGTAGTGCTTTCTCCTTTCCTCTTTTTTGTATAAAATCCTCTGAGACCCAATTCACTCCCCTTCTTCTGCCCTTGGAACCTCTTCCTTCCTGCAAGCCTACTGCATTTATGTCCATTCGGCACCTAATTGTTCTCACAAAGTTTCATATTCAGTTATTCTTCTCCAACCAGATTTTATAGCTCCTCAAGGCTGGAAACTATGTTATATTTATTTTGCATGTCTTCCCCTCTTCCCTCCACCTAGACATCCCCTCAAACACAGAAGTACCTGGCAAATACTTAATGACTAAATCCTTTCAGTATGTCTATCACTAAAGTAAAATATCCTTTCATCTGTCTCTCCAAGTTCAAAAGTACATTGGGAAAAGTTATATATTAAAACATTCATTCCCAAGTAACACAGATTTATCTTTTCTAAAACTTGCAATCACTGAACCAAACATCAGTGGCTTCACCAACAAGAAAAAAAGGTGTAAGCACACAAAGAAGGATCTGTAATATAACCACCCTAGGATCTGTAATATAACCGCCCTAACACCACTAACTCCACTTCCTTATGTGCAGGGTTTATCATTTTATGGCAATTTGTAGTCTAAATACTGCCATACATAACCTTTCTTAAGAAAGAGATATTGGAAGTGGTCCAACAATCTGAAATTTGCAAGATGAAATTTAACAAGTTGAGGTGAAATTCGACTTTTGAAGTTACCACAGCAGACATTCAAATGACATTTCTTAATTTAAATTTTACACAGAATAATTCTATGCAAGCCACATGAAGTCTAAAAATTTTAATGGTGAATATCTTGGGACTGTAACAAAGCACATAGATAATGGGATGAATCCACCCTGAACAATACTTGTTTCCTTAGAAAAAAAGGTGGATCTTAAATTTTCACAAAATAGTTTAAGAAGGAATAAACTGAACTTGCATAACAGCAACAGATCAATTCCTATTTTGCTCCCTATTTCTCTTGGGTTCTCATTAAAACCAAAAGCTCTAACTTACGGAAGAATTAAAGTAAAGATAGAGGAGGAAGAGAACTAGGAGTAATCTGGAAACTAAAGGGGCCAGCAAAAGACATTCTTACCTAAGATAACTTTGGAGGTTTTCAATGTTCCCAAGAATCAGTTTCTTTTGAGAAAGGTAATTTTGAAAAGTATTTTGAAATTGCTTTAAAACTATAGTCTATAAGACTAACCCGAAACAGAACTCGAAATGCCTAAGACATTAACTTTGCTGAGCTCCATTTCTTGGCATCCTTCAAGCCCACTGACCCATTATCAGCTCAGAGTGCATTTTCCAACACTTTATGCTGCATCAAAATGATCTTGCTTTTAAGATACTTCTATCTTAATTTCAATAAGCCTAATCTTGATATTGAGAAAAAAACAGAACCACACGCCTAAAAGCATGGGATCAATTCTGCTGGAGATTGCATCTTCTTAACAAAATAAAATAAAGTTAGCATTCTGTTTATAAAAACACCATTATTGTTTTTAACCATAAACACTGCAATAAGAAGCATGGTATGACAGAAGTTTCCAGGTTCTTTCTGACATGGGCAACACCCATATTTTAATCACATGACTGATGAATGCCCCCTACATTCATGCACCCACTGAGATCCTTTCCCTCTCACCACCAGTCTGGTTCTACCATAGAAAATGATGTAGAGAATGGTAAAAGACAAGACTTAAAAAAAATAAGGTTATCTAGAATAAAAAAGAAATGTGGGTGGGGACTTAAGGTACAGTAAGGTGGTGATGGATGTGTTAATTAATTTGATTGTGACAATCACTACATGATGCATATGAATATCAAATAATTAGGTTGTATACCTGGAATATAGATAATATTTATTGTTAATTAAATGTTTCTTCAAAATTTTTAAAAATAAAGAGAAATATGGAGGAAAAATGACCTGTTTGGGAGAAAACAGATTAAGCAGGGGATGGAGGAGTTTTGCAATGTTTACCTCAATGAAAGATTGATCTTATATATGATCAATATTTAACCAGTCAATAAATACTTTGTTCTTATAAAAATACCAAGTAGAAAATGTAAAGGCATCTTTTATGTAAAACATTAAAATATTTTCTTCTATATTCACATATTTAAATCATTTCTAATTTCTAAGATTTTCAACTTCAAATAAGCAGAAGTCATAAATTAGAGCCCCAGAAGATAAATTTAACATCCCTTCAAGGCAACCCCATTTAAACCTTTCTAAACAGAAAAGAATTCAAAGGCCTTTTTCAGAAATCCATCCTAAAGGATAAAAGCATTCAGAAAAACTTCCCTGTATTTACCATAAATCCTTCTTGATGCTTGCTTTAAGTTAATTTCCCCCTTCTTTTCTTCAGGGAAGATGGAAAACAGCTGTTCAACGTTCCCTTTCAGGCTACTTTTTTCCTTCCTGACAGGTCCCTACCCTCCTTGGGAGAAATGTAAACACTGCAGGTGATTCCAAAATCCAGTTGGCCCAAGTCTGATTATCCATGGGGTTGGTAAGCCTGCCCCCATTCATACCACCTAGAATGATATCATCAAACTGCAAAGGTCCCAGGAAAAGATTTTTCCCCAGAATTTGTGAAATTCTAGAAATTCATTGGATATAGTCTGTCCTCACATATATTAAAATGACAAAAATAGCACAGCTTCAAGAATAAAAGTTTAGTCAGAACTGTCTAGAAGGTAAACAAGGTTGTATTACAGCCGGGTACCTTGGTCTTCACTACTGCTCTACACCGTGTTGGATATTGAGTGCACCTTGGCGTAAAGTATTTTTAAATGACTTACTGATTTTTATCATGAAATTCCTGAGTATTTGTCACTGAGGCAATTTTCTCAGTGACAGAAACTGTCATTTCTCATTTCTAAAACTGAAAAATTCTAGAAATCCCTTTCAGTACCCCAGTCTAAAGGACTACTCTATAAACAAGTGTCCATTTCTAGTCAGTTATTTCTTTAAATGAGCAATGTATATGGATTCACGACATCATCTGCAGATTACTGCATTTTACAAAAAAACACTTACACAACACTAATGTTGCTACCTACTTCAGGAACTGCTAACAAACATCATTTTTCTTGCAACAGCCATTTGACAGCAACAATAAGGCTGATATATTGCCTTCGTACTTCATCAATAAAAACATTACAGACCCACAAGCTTGGTGAGCCTATTTCCTTTACAAATTCCTTTTTAAGAGTTAGGAAATGCTGATTCAACTTTGTTGCGGTATAATGTTTGTATGCATTAAATGCCTACTAAAGTAGCTAAGTTTGTTATTGTTATACATGATAAAAAATGCAAAAGCCCTGACTTAAGCAACAAACACAACTTTAAAACTCTACGAATATTTCAAATGGAAAGATTTAAAGGACAGCTTCTTAAACTGACTGTATACCTAATTCAATTTCTACAAAAAGAGCATGAATGCTAATTTATACACACACTGGGGATTTCTATATGATTATTCTGCTATCGTTCGCACTGAGAGGAGAGAAACTATTAAGTCTAGAAATAAAACTCAAAAGGTGGGGGTTGGCATGCAGACACATACATTCAGTTGCAAACTCTTTCTGACTCTGTCTTGGACAAAGCAGATGAACATAAATAATCTACGATGGATATATCACATATATGTAATTGAAAGCCAACTGCCTATATGTCTTTTGTTATATTTTCTCTAACAAGACTACACTTACCTAATAGGTATAACTATTCCCAAATATAAAATGCCAAAGCAAATTATGCTTATTTGTCAGTATTGTTCATAGCTTCTACATATTACTGAAAGGCAAATTCTGTTCTTTCAGGACTTATTTACTAACATTTAATGATAACACTACCAAAATCATGTTTACGAAATATTCCAAGGGAGCTGAAGCAAACAGAAGGAAATCCAGTGGTAATCAGTACACATTAAATTTCATATGTTATTCTGAATTAAAGACTGAACAAACTACTCCATTCAAGAAATAAACAGATCGCCTCAATAATCTTTTCTTCTCTTTCCAAATTAAAATCATTCCCTTCTTCTTTGTGATCTCTAACAGGCTCTCTGAACACTTTTCCTCCAGCAGGTTTATACTCTTCTGGGCATCTGAAAGAGGATCTGGAATCCACAACTTCAACAGGCTGGAACTTGCCTACACATGGCAGAAGTAAGCAACACAATCAGTAAAGGTAAAAATCCTGAAGCCAGCTAATGAGAACTGAGCAATCAGCCCAGGGCTTTGCAGGAATTAGAAGTGGCCCCACAATGGAATCCTCAGAAGGCATGAGAAGAGATAGAGAGAAGTGGAAGAGGAGGGGGCTGCGGAAAGGGGGTCTGTAAATAGCCAGTTACATTAGTCTAGGAAGCACATAAGCATTTTAAGGAGCTGACGGTTCATGGGGAGTAGTGAGTAGTAAAAGGGATAATAAAGTAGATAACAGGAAAATAAAATGTTAGAGTCTAATAATATGAATTTGGAGTCAAAAGGGATAAAAGTAGGATTAAATGTGTAATTTAAGTTAATCTTCTATTTAAGGTATACCACTAATGACTTGAAAATGAAAGACAAGTCTTTTACCTTCAGTATTTCCATTTCCATATCCCTAAAATGAGGGTAAGACACTAGCTCTATATCACTGTCCATTTCTACTACACTAAAATATTAAAATATTTGAATTCTTTGAAAAAAAAGTTAAAAGTACTGGGCAATTTCAAAATGCAAGTATTTATGTAGATGTATGTTCAGGGATTTTCCTTTACGGCAATTCTCTAAATGCATATGAATTTATAAGCGAGAGTTTATTCATAGTAATGGTCCCTCTATCCTATGCACAACACCTTGTATTTCTCTTTCTAGTTTGATTCTTTTCTGCAAGACTTCAGCATCAACTAATCAAGCCACTCTTCTATACATAACTAGAAGTTGTGGAACACTAAAGTGAGATGATAGAAATTTGGGATACATTTATTTACCATACACATAAAAAAGACTTTGAGGCAGGATCTTGCTCTGTCGCCCAGGCTGGAGTGCAGTGGTGTGACCATAGCTCACTGCAGCCTCGAACTCTTGGGCTCAAGTGATCCTCCCATCTCAGCCTCCCAAGTAGCTAGGAAGAAAGATTTTCCTTTAAAGAAAAATTATTTCAATTAAACATACTATCCAATTAATGAACAGTTTAATTTTTAAAAGCATGTTTCCTATTAGAATGCGGCTTTAGAGTTGAGAAGACTTTGTGAAACATACATTCTTCATTATTGTTATCATCAAATGGTACATCGATCAGTACACCTCAAGAGTTTGGGATTTTAATCTCTACTTCCCATTCTAATTCACCATATGAATTTCATAGGAAAATAATTTTCCTTTTCAGTACTCTGGGCTTATATACAACTTGCCTCATTGCCATGTTGGGCACCAACTTGAGGTATAAAGAATTTTGCTGTGTCACCCAAACATTTGCTGGTAATTTGGTGCTCCCAGAGAGTTTTATTCTAGCAATCACTATAGGGGAAGATAACATAATCCCATGAGAAAACCTTAACATATTTGCTATGGTTTGAATAATTGCCACCTCTAAAACTCATGTTGAAACTTTACCTCCAATGTGGATGTGGCAGTATTGAAAGGTAGGACCTAGAGGCGACTGGGTCATGAGCCTCTACCCTCATGAATGATTAATCCATTCATGGATTAATAGGTTAATGGATTCATGGGTAATCACGGGAATGAGACTGATAGTTTCACAGGAAGAGAAACCTGAGCTAGCATGAACAACTCCCTCACCATGTGAGGTCCTGGATCACCTCGGAGCTCTGTAGAGTCCCCACCGGCAAGAAAGCCCACCCCAGATGCAGCCCCTCAACCTCGGACTTGAGCTCCATAACTGTAAAAAATAAATTCCTTTTCTTCTTAAGCTATCCAGATTCAAGTATTCTGTTATAAACAATAGGAAATGGAGTAAGCATTTAAGAACTGTCCTATCCTCTTCTCAGGCACATTCTTTTAGTAGGGTTATGTCACTGAATCTCTTCAGGTGCCCTACCCACTCCTTCAAAATAGTAAAGATCCAGCCCCCTCAGAAAACAGAATAATAGTATCCACTATAATGAAGTTCCCTCTACCACAGATTCCGGCTCTCCTCAAAGGCCTGCCACAAACACATCCTAAGTCAATAACAGTATTTCTCTTTTTTTATTTGGGGAAGGGGCAGTGGGGTGGTGAAAAAGGATAATACTTACTATATTTATGATTCAAGTATGCTAATGGTTATGTAATATTTAATATATGCTACAACCACAAAATGCTAGTCTTTTGGGAGTTTCTTCTGAAAGAGGATCTGGAATCCACACCCTCAACAGGTTGGAGCTTGCCTACACATGGCAGAAGTAAGCAACACAATCGGTAAAGGTAAAAATCCTTTGACAGTTTCAGGTTATGTAATATTTAATATATGCTACAACCACAAAATGCTAGTCTTTTGGGAGTTCCTTTTTGAAAACAAAGATTACCAATATACTAAAACTCAAATTTAAATATTTTTTCTTTTTTTCTCTACAATTATTTATTGAAATAATACTATTGAGTGAAAATCATGCAATTTCTTTCATGCAACACAGTGTGATCCAAGGCAAGTATAAATAAATACCAAAATATTGTATCACAAATAACATTAAGAAATGTATAAATATTTTATTGTTTAATCGCAAAATGCACTTTCATCAGTGATCTTAAAGCACTTTTTCAGAAATTAAAAAGAGACTATAACGAGGCACTGGGAAGCATCTGCGAAGTTAAGAGCTTCATCTCATGGATGACCACCAGGTCCTATCAGGGCAGCACTGAGAGATATTGAACCGGACAGCCCATAAAATCTTATTGAAAGGAACTGTATTAGCTTGTTTCTGAACTAATTTCGTAAATACTAAAGCAGATGTACACACAAACATTAGTCACTAAGATGGTCCTGATCTCACATAGCAAACCTAGCTGATGTCTCACCCAGTGCTTTTTCAACAGGTCCCCAAGATCAGGAAGGACAGCCTCTATCTAGCAGGATCGAGAATGGAACCTAATAACCCCATCATGGCAACTGCCTGTACTGTTATCAAAGTATCTCTTGGTCAAAGTTTCTTTTCAGATAGAGTCTTCTTCTGTCGCTCAGGCTGGAGTGCAGTGGCACGACCTCGGCTCACTGCAACCTCCGCTTCCTGGGTTCAAAAGATTCTTCTGCCGCAGCCTCCCAAGTAGCTGGGACTACAGGCGCGTGACACCACGCCCAGCTAATTTATTTTTTGTTTTGTATTTTTAGTAGAGACAGGGTTTCACCATATTGGCCAGGCTGGTCTCGAACTCCTGACCTCGTGATCCACCTGCCTTGGCCTACCAAAATGCTGGGATTACAGGCGTGAGCCACCGCACCCGGCCCTTTTTTTTTTTTTTTTTTAATTCCCCTTCACTTGGTGACTGTACTTTCAGTATTTTTTAAACTGTCAAAATGTACTTTTTAGGCCAGTGTTTTTATTTAACTAAAACTTCATAAAAACTGATACTGACGTCATATACTAGTCAATGAAAAATAACTCTTCCCAAGCTCAAACTTGGGAAGTGCTGCTTATTGATGTTTCTCAGGTTCTGCATTAGCAGCTCCAAGAGAGCTAAGGCTGATCTCATATACCTCTGTATGTAACCTAGGTAACCAGCACTATCTTGCACTTTTTGCTGAACCCACACAGACGGGTCACTAGGTGATGGAGACATCAAATTCAATCTGTTATCTTCTCCATTTTTACTAGAACAGACCTTACCTACATACTTCAGAAAAGAACTTATATCTGTATCGTGACCGTCAAAGGAAGAGGTCACAATACAGAAATCTAAGTATTTGCATGAAACAAATACTCAGATAATCCTATATTTTATTTTCTTCCATGCACATTAGGTTTTTTGTGATCCCATTTAGTAATATAGTTAGAATACTCTATACAATATTGTATATCACTATTTCACATAGAGATTATCATTGAGAATTTTGTCTTGTTTTGTTTTGAGATGGAGTCTCGCTCTGTCGCCCAGGCTGGAGAGCAGTGGCGCAATCTCGGCTCACTGCAAGCTCCGCCTCCTGGGTTCACGCCATTCTCCTGCCTCAGCCTCCCGAGTAGCTGGGACTACAGGCGCCCGCCACCACGCCGGGCTAATTTTTTGTATTTTTAGTAGAGACGGGGTTTCACCGTGTTAGCCAGGATGGTCTCGATATCCTGACCTCGTGATCCGCCTGCCTCGGCCTCCCAAAGTGCTGGGATTACAGGCGTGAGCCACTGCGTCCGGCCGAGAAATTTTTTAAAAACTTGAGGGAATTACTGAAAGTTTAAATTCTATAATGTGAAAAATACTAAAAATATGTATAAGTGAGAAGGTCTTTCATGCATTTAATTAACAATGCTAAACCACGACTTTCTAAACCATGACCAACGAAAAAATTTTTAAAAAGAACTTTATTACACGAAGATTCCTAGAACTAAAAGCGTCATTGCCTGACCTAAAGAATTTCAGGTAAGTGAGGTTCACCTCCTGATTTTAACCAAAGGCTTCGGTTTCTATCTGAATGCCAGCCGGCTTAAGAGGAGGCTGCTGCTTTAAAGGAGCGATATAAACGAAAAAGTTCTCAGGTCACAAACTTAGCTCAGATTCCAGCCCCGACAGATCTTGAGCCCATGTGGCATCGCTTTCAGAGCTTCCCAGTCTGTGAGTCAAGCCCCCGCCCCCTCCCCTCCCCGGGACTGCCTGGGGGATGAGGTTTACTAACAATTTCTCCGAGTGCCGGCGGAGCCCAGGAGCGCTGGAATCCAGCGTCTGGGAGAGGCTTGGGGAGCTCTTCCTCGGCTTCCGCAGCCGCAAAGTAGGGTTGCCAGCGCCAGGATCTGCAAACAAGCCGCCGCCACCTCCCCTGCTCCCAAATGGCTGGGGTACGGAGGGAAAGGAGAACGCGAGGGTGTGCCACCCAACCCCGCAGAGTGAAGCCGAGGCCCCAAGGACCGTCGAGGAAATCGCGGCTGGGCCGGCCAGATCCGACGCACGGAATGCGATCTCCAGGTTCTCATCGTGTTCCCGGCTCGGTGCTCGGCGTTCAAGGGGGTGGGGAGGGGCGAAAAGCTGCCCCTCGAGGCTGCTCCGCCGCCAGGGAAGCCCGTGGCTCAGGCTTCACGCGTCAGGCGCTCTCTCAGAGTCCAGCCGAGCCGGGCCCGGGCGCGCAGCCCGCGGCTCTCCGCTCTCAGCCGGGGACGTGGCTCTCCGTCTCCCGCCCGCGCCGGGACAGCCCCGAAGGCTACCCGCCCGAAAGTCCCGAAGAAAGTTGCGCCGCGCGCCCCAGCTCGTCCCTTGCGCGCGCCTCCACTTACCGCTCCCAGCCGAAGCTTAGTTCTCTTCGGCGTCGCCTCCGCAGCCTCCAGAGCCAGCTCCCGGTCCTCCTCACTCCAGGGCGCCCGGGCTCCCGGCCCCCTCCGAACCGAGCCCTCCGCGCCCCCGCCGCGCCATGGGTGCTAGTGGGCGCCGCGCCGCGCCCCGGGATGCGCTGCTGCAGCCTCGGGCGGCGCTACTGAGAGCCGGGCCGGCGCGGGCGGGTAGGTGTGGGCGAAAGGGGCGGAGGGAGGGACGCGGCGGGCGCTGAGGCTCCGCTGGAAGGGGGAGGAAACCGCAACGTCACCAGAGCCAGAGGAGACGAGGATGAGGAGAGGGAAACGGGGACCCCCTCCCCCGGCCGAACCCCGACCGCAGGCCCGCCCCGCTTTCTCCCGCTCCTCCTCTCCCGGGACTCGCCGCTCGCAGCTGTGCTCGGCCTTCCACGCCACCCGGCCCGGACTCCACCCGCACCCCCGCCCGCCAGGCCTCTTTGGCTCTAACTTGTTCTAGTTTCTTAGGACTCAAACGCTTCGGGTTCGAGAATCACACCCAAAGGAAAGGTAACTTTTGGAGGCCCAGGGGGAGGAGCTGATGCTTCCACACTACTCTGCGAGAGGAAAGCGAGGAAGACGTTAAGACTCTTACTACCGGGGCTGGTGCCCACTCCAGTCTGCCTCCTCCCGAATAGTTACTGCCTCTTTTCTCTCGAATTCGGTTCTACTCTCTTCTCAAAGAGAAGTTAGTGGGAGGGGGGACTTTGGGGCGGGGGTCATCTATAGAGAAGCAGTTCTCTTTTTTACTGTACCAACAAAATACACTAAATCCAAGCGCACCGAACCCTGCAAACGGAACAGATTTTAATCATAGAAGGTCAGGAGCAAAGCATTTAATGTAGGCAGCTCACAAACAGAAATTTATCTTACGCGGTGGGGGGTGTGTGTGTGTGAGAGAGAGAGAGATCCCTCATGCACCCAAGTTCAGGTGGAGCATTTGCAACCTTGGTAGTCACAGCCTCCTGGAGAAGAGTTCTCCTGTTTTCCAAAAATCAGCCACTGTGCTCAAACACGCTCAGCCAGGTCCAACCAGGCCCCAAGGAGATGTGAGGTAGGATCAGGGCCATCACCTCAGGAATACTTTGCCCCTTCCACCTCCACCCAGTGTGTGCAAGTAACCTACCAGACCTAGATTGTACAGAAGTGAAAGATTTGTAGGATACTTACCCATTCATTAGAATGAGAGATATTTTACTGGGAGCAGTGCTTTTCTCCATGAGTTCTGAAGGGCACCTCCATCCAATTCCTCTATGCTCAGAGGTTCTCACTTCTATTTGGCCAAATAAGGAAAAAATGTGGATGTCTCAGTTTATGCTTCTCTTTTTCAGAAATTGCATTTAAGAGGAACTCCTTACAAAGAGGTCAAGAGGAAGTGGTACTATTAAATTTTTTAAATGTTCACTCAGGTAAACCACTAATTTGCATAAACTTCTTGATGCTTTAGGGAAGGACCGTCGAGGAGAGAAGAGGGCTCTGGAAACTGGAACTAATTTTTGGTTCAAATCCAAACTTTGCTTTTACTGCTGTGGGCCTTGGAAAACTAACATCAGAACCTCAGTTTCCTCATCTATAGTGTAACAATATAATACCTTGTTTGAACAGTTATGGAGAGGATACAATAAAAATAGCTAATGTTTATTGAGAGTTTACTACACCATATCAGACGGTCACTGTGCTAAGAGATTTACGTATACTAATTCAATTATTAGAATAAACTGTGAAAGTGTCTAGCTGTATTATGTAATCCGTAAGTGTTAATTTCCATTTATCTTCTCAAATTTGAAAGAGACTTTAGAAAAAACATCTGGTTTAATTTACGTAACCTCTCAGCAAGTAGTAGTCTAGTTCAGTGATTCTCCAACCTAGAACTTTAGAATCAGCAGGGGAGCTATAATAAATTCTTTCCAATGGGGACCCCCACACAAGAACAACAAATCAGACTCTCTGAGGTTAGGGTCTAAGCATCAGCATCCGCATTTTAAAATCTCTTCCTAGATGATCGCAATGTACAACCAGGATTGAGAATTCTTCAAAGGAGGCAGTACTGACTGTCATTTGCTCCCCTTTACCCTCACACCCCCCACAATTTTGCTTTTGAGTGACCTGCGAATTGGCCTCTGGATGACATTCACTTTGTGCAAAGCCCCCCCGTCCCTCCGCCCCCGCCCACCCCATTACAGTAAGTCTCAACAGATCTGCTATTCTGCTCTCTGGAACTACAGGATACACCTAGCCTTGATTCCACAGGAGAATACTTCAGTTTACCTGGGTACATATTAACTCCATCAGGTTTTCTTCATCCATTAGGAAAGCTCTCAGGAGGAGATTTACTTTGCCAACATCTCTCTCAAACCCTGATGCCAAGAATTGAATTCAAGGTTTCACCCAAGTGACAAAGTAGAAAGATGTTTAATGGCTTTGTTGTAATTACTGTATTTCCCTAAGTATATCCTTGGAGCTTCTATGGCAGCAATATTACCCAGCTGACTCCATATTACGATCTACCAAATAAAACCTTAAAGTGTTAAAAGTTTAGTTGGAGAATCACTGAACTAGACAACTACACTCAATGCAGTGTTCAGCACTTTACCTGTGATTCTACTGAATTTTATTGTGTTAAATTAGGCCTCTTAGCTTGTTGACATGTTGGGTATCATTGATATAACTGAGTAATTCTACCTCTCAATTTCATGACCTCTGTAAATCCCGTCTGTATGCCATGCCATCATTTAAGTTCTCATTCTCAGGTACCTTCCTCTGCCAACTGACACTGGATTTGAATGCTACTGATGAACATTCTTATCAGTTGAGGACCCACATGTTACCTTGTCCTATTTTTGTCTGTTGTCCCAGGGTAGCAGCCTGTGTACATAGGTAAGTGGCACTTTTGTAGGAATTAGAAAAAGGTATCCCCACTCTCACCTTAGCTGAAGGATTAGGAAAAAGTGACCCCTTACTCCTAGATGCAGCTCCAGACAGCAGATGAGCTTTGTCTATTGGATGTCTTTGCTCTACTGTAATATTGTCAAAAAACAAAGGAAATGACTACTTAGTGAATTGTGGTTCATGTATACAAAATTGTGTCTTCCTTTTCTAAGTACCCAGATGTCATTTTAATAATAGGTTTATTCATTTTGTTCAGTATCTGTGAAAAGTTTCTTGCCTTGGTTTCAGACTAAGGCAAAAACTGGAACTCCATCTGTCCACCTCCAGTTTTTTAGTGTTCATCTCCCTCTATGCTGATTCTAGCTGAGAGTCCTTATTGGTAAACTCTCCTTGCTAAGACGGAAATTTACTAGGCAAGAAGAAGTTAAGCTTTAGACAGCTAGGACATATTTTCTTACAAGCTTCTTCACCTATCTTTTCAGTCAACTCTTTGAAAGCTTATTTTATCCCTTACATTTAATGGTTTATTTTTACATAATAGAGAAGACAAAAAAAAGGGAATTAGTTTTGTTTAGTCATCCATTTTATCTCAAGCAGAGGCATCCCTTCCATGTTCTTCTTGTCTGAACAAAACAAAATGTTATTTTTTGTTGTTGTCGTCCTTAGTTTATTCTTGGCTTTAGCCTAAAATAACAGAGTAACAATATTACAGGGCTGTTACAGGTATGTGGCTTCTGTTCTCCTCTTGAGTTTAATTCATTAAACTAAATTTTAATCTGCCTTTTATGTTTTACTAATCAGTCTGGTCCATGACTATACATCTGCTTCCATTCTTGAAATGCTTTTTGTTTTTCTTCCTCAGGCCAAAATTATTCTATTTGTAAAACTGCCGTACCCTGCACCTATAGATTCTCTCATCTTCAGATCACAGAAGAAGTAAGATCATTTTGGTTTGCTCAAGCCATACTGCCCTGTGCTTGTACTTACTGATTCAGTGATAATCTCCTGAGCTTTCCCTTCCATTTCTGAGCATTCAGCCCCGGCCAGGCATCCTCCAGAGGCTTCTCCAAGCTTCCTTGCTCAGGCCTCCCTCCCTGCCTTTCTCAGCGCTGACATGATCTTCTCCATTACCAAGACTGCTCTGCTGCGACTGCTTCATCTCCAGATGACTCAAGCTTCGTGGGCTTAGTTTTCATCTTTTAAAAAAATGAAACATTGACCTACATTCTTAATAATAATTGAATTCCACCTCCACTGCAAGTCACAATTTGAGATTTCTGCAGGTACATACTTCCTGGCCTCACAATCTTCTAATAGGTCATGAAATGTACCAGGCACGTCCATACGTGTCTCCTTTTATCCTCACAGGCACTGACTGATGAGGAAACAGAGGCTCTGAAAGTTAAAGTGAATTTCCCAAGCCATAAATGGTTCAGACCACATACGATTATGTTTTCTGATATAAAATCTAGGATCCTCCCACTAAACCACTTGGCCTAGACTAACTTTTTGTGTCTAAAGCCTCATTTACAGTTTGCGTATCCTGGCCTCAGTTGAAAGCTATTCTTCATTCATTGACAATTGACTTTTGAAATGGATGATTTTATATCACCTCTTATTATAAACTACCTAAGGTGTCCTAAACACCTTCCAAATTATAATATTGTTCTCTGAAATTACAAAAATTACTGATGTTTGTTACATGAATGAATGAAATTAGATGTTTATTCTTTTCCTCAGACTTAATAGAACAAAAGGAGTGTAACATTTAGTATTATAAGCTCCTTCATGGTAGAGACTCTTCTTCATTTCTATAGCCATTCCTCATATTTCCTGGCAGAGGGCATGTTTATTAAATTAGAATTCAATTTTCAGATTGTGGCTGTGTCCCAGTCTAGATACTATGGTGGATAATTTAATGTGTCCATCAAATAAGAGCAAGGACTTTGAAGTTGAACAAAACTAGGCTGAAATCTAGACTCTCTGTCACTAACTGTGTGACCTTAGGCAGGCAAGTCATTTAACATTGTTGAGTTCCACTTTCTCATCAGTAGGATTTTGATATGCAAACTTTTCTCATACAGTTTCTGGAAGGAGCAAACCAAACGTTGTATATAAAATACCTGCCAAGGAATGAGAACTCAATAAATAGGTGTTTATTGTCATAACTTAGAATGGTTCTAGGGGCTGTCAATGAGAGATACACCCTTTGGAATCAGTCTTGTGTGGACTGGAACATGCCTGGGCATTTTTCAGGCAGGATCTGAACCAGTTAAGGTGAGTGATACCCTACCTCTCAGAACCCTGCTAAAAGTAGTTGAGGTCATGCCAGTTTTTGCAATAGTTTGGAAATCAAGCCTTCTGTGCTCTTCAGGAGGAGATAAGGATTGTCGTGGCAGTATTCTATAATAGTAATTCTAACCCCTGGGTGCATATTAGCATCACTTGGGAGAACCCAAAACACACCAATGCCTAGTTGTACTCTCAGAAATTCTGATTTAATTCCTTCTAGGATGAAGTCCAGATACCCCATATGCTTTTAAAGGTACGAGGTAGTTCCAGTGTGCAGCCAGAGTTAGAACCAATGCTACGTAGTGGTGCTTCCCAAACTTTGCTGCACATTAAAACCATTTGGAGAGCTTTAAGAACTTCCGGCCACGCGCGGTGGCTCACGGCTGTGATCCCAGCACTTTGGGAGGCCGAGATGGGCAGATCACGAGGTCAGGAGATCGAGACCATCCTGGCTAACACGGTGAAACCCCGTCTCTACTAAATATACAAAAAATTAGCCAGGCGTGGTGGTGGGTGCTTGTAGTCCCAGCTACTCGGGAGGCTGAGGCAGGAGAATGGCGTGAACCCAGGAGGCGGAGCTTGCAGTGAGCCGATTGCACCACTGCACTCCAGCCTGGGCGATACAGCAAGACTCCATCCCCCCCGAAAAAAAGAACTTCCGATGCCCCAGTTATAGTCTGTACCAACCAAATTAGAAAGTTTGAGGTGTTTAAAACTCTGTGATTCCAGTGTACCAAAAGTTTGGAACCACTGTTATAGAGTGTTACTAAATAGGCTGGGTGAGGTGGCTCACACCTGTAATCCCAGCACTTTGGGAGGCCAACGCAGGCAAATTGCTTGAGCCCAAGAGTTCGAGATCAGCCTGGGCAACATGGCAAAACCCCATCTCTACTAAAAACACACACAAAAAATTAGCCGGGCATGGTGGCGCACACTGTAATCCCAGTTACTCAGGAGGCTGAGGCACGAGAATTGCTTGAACCCAAGAGGCAGAGGTTGCAGTGAGCCAAGATCACACCACTGCACTCCAGCCTGGGCAACAAGAGTGAAACTCGGTGTCAAAAAAAAAAAAAAAAAGTTACTAAACAGGTACTTGAACCAAATGAAGTATTAATTAGAGAATATGTTTATTTGCCACATTTCTTCTGGTTTATTAATTATATAAAATATTGTGAAGATTAGTTTTTATTAACTCAAGCTCACTAATATATTTCTTTCTAAATACTTTTGTTGGATATGCAGTTTGGGAAAAATAATATTTGATGTCAACACTGGCTGAACTAGTCAAGTTGACTTCATATTGCAGTTAATGTTTCACTTCAAGTTTCTGCTGCCTGAGTATTACACATAGTGAATTCCAGTAAAACATTTAACAGCCAGGCCATTCAGACTTCTCCTTCTGCTCAGGCCTTTTCTTCTGCTGATGAGATTACCTGTGTCAGGCAAAGAAAATCTTGGCTATTTTGCATTTATAGTATCTTTTAGATGGGAAATAGTCGACAGTTTGCTGATATTAAACTTAAGTGTGTAGTCTAGTGACATGTTTCTATATCCTTTCTCACCAAACTCCAAAGAATACACACTGGTTCTTTTTCCATGTTTTCTTTCATTTTTGATTTTTTAATAGTGACATTTTGATTTTGCCATTTTTACTCATCTTGGCCAAATGGAAACACTGCCATTTTTAAAAAATGTTAAAATAACAAAATAAAAACCCAACAACAGTTTAACAAACAAACAAACAAAAAACACAGCATTCCTTAGAAGTATTTGTCATCTAAGTGAGAAAAGTATAAGGAAACTTGGAATAATTATATTCTAACCATTTTGTTTTACAAAGAAACCAAGGTTAACATAGATGGGGACTGTTACCAGTTTTTGCTGCTAATTAGTTAGAAGTGGAAGGAAAAGTCAAGCCTCCTGATTCCTAGCCAGATTTTCTTTTTCTCGCTTCTCCTTGCTGAATCATTGGCCAAAAATGTACAACTAACTTCTCCTTTTGGGAAGTGCATATTTCATATTAACTCTGGCAATTTATGAAAAAATGTAGATTCATTTGCTCCATTAACAAAATGTCAGTGCCTAAGAAGAAATAAGGTTTATTTTTGAAAGAAATCAAGTGCCTACTCAGAATGTGCAGGGGATGGCACCTTTCATTTAGCAGCGTTAAGCTTAATGTGTTGTTTTACTTATGATGTAATTTCTCCCCGATATATGAACAATGTAAGTTCACATCACTACATATGTAAAATCACTAACTAAATGCCTGTCCTTGAGGTGAAATCTTTAATAAACTTTCACCCATCTTGAGTTATTTTTCCTCTCATTATACCTGGGAATTAAGGTATTTAAAAGTTCTAATAAATTTCCATCTTTTTATTGCATGAATCAATTTTCTGAATTTCCTGTTATTATACAAGAAGGCTGATACTTGATAGCAGTGCTTCTGTTCATGGTGGGCAGATTAATGTTGTGGTGTGAAGATCAGCTAAGTATCTATCATATATATATATACACACACACACACAAAGTGCACACATGTGTATATATATGTATATTTTAAAATCTCACTTTCTGATCAATCATTAAACATGTGGCAAGTATCTATCATATAGACACACACACACACAAGCACACACATATATGCATATATGTGTGTGTGTATATATATATATTTAAATATCTCACTTTCTGATCAGTCATTAAACATATGGCAAAAAAAAGCAACTGTTACAAAGTAGAAATAGATATAGGATACAACAATCCTGGATTGTAGTATAATGGAAAAGTTACTTTAAATGAATCTGCCTGAAATTGACAAATTTTAATGTTGTCTAGGGGGAAATTAATGGGTTAATTCTGGAAACTGAAAGTTATAGGTTCTAGGACTAAATTGACCCTAGAAGAAATTCTGTTTTTTACTTCCCCTGTACATTTGGAAAAATCAGCAGTAGCATAAACCACGATAACTTGGGAAAATCACTTAACTTCTTTTGAGTCTTAGTGTCCTTAGCTATAAATAGAAGAAACCATTCTACTTCATTTGTTCTCAAGTATGGTTATACTTTAAGACCACCCAGGAAACTTTGGGAAAATAAATGATGCCCTCTACTACCTCCAGACAAATTAAAGCGAAATTTCTGGGGGATGTGGCCTAGGCTAGAGGTGCTCAAAAATATGGTCCATGGACCACTGCTATTAGCATCACTGATTCATTAGTCAGCCTGGGATGCCATGACAAAATACCATAGACTGGATGGCTAAAACAATAGAAATTTATTTCTCACAGTGCTGGAGGCTAGGAAGTTCAAGATCAAGGTGCTAACCAATTCTGTTTCTGATGAGGGTTCTCTTCCTTGCTTGCAGACAGTAGCCCATGTTCTCACGTGGCCTGCACATGGAGACAGAGTGATCTCTCTTTCTCCCTCTTATAAGGCACCACCCTTATGACCTCATTTTACCTTTCTTTAATCCTAAAAGCTCTATTTCCAAATATGGTCACATTGGGGGTTGGGGCTTACATATGAATTTTGGGGAACAAAATTCAGTCCATAGCACTTGAGATCTTGAAAATTTTCAGACCAATCCCAGATCTACTTAATTAGATTCTCTAGGGGTGAGGGCCAGGAATCCATGTTTTAAAAAACTCTGCAGGTGATTCTTATGTACATTTGAGTTTGAAGACCACTGGCCTAAGCCAATAGTTCTTAACACTTAGACTGTATATTGGAATCACTTAGGGCATTTATAAACCTTTGATACCTGGGGCCCTATCACAGAGATTCCAGTTTACCTGTTGCAGGATGCATAGTCTAAACAAGTTTTACAGCTTCTGAAAGTGAATCCCGTCTGAGAACCACTGGTGCAGAATATCTCTGAGGGTCTTTACAGTCTAAAATGGTATATATTTTAATATAATGACATACACAAAATATGTATATAATACAATACCTAGTCTAGATAATTTTCATCAGAAGGAGGATGATAGAATAGCTCTATTTTGTAGCTTCAGATACGACTCAGGTTTGTTGTCAGTCCCTTTTCATTAATCACTTGATGACATAATGCATTAAACAGGAACTTTTTGAGAAGTACCATTGTGATAGTACATTTGCTAAATATAAGCTTCTTTATTTTTCAGTAAAAATCAAGGATTTATTTGATGGTTAATGTGTTTCTACTGGATAAGACTAAATAAGAGTTTGGAGAGCAGCCAGAGGCTTATGAGATACACACACACACAAATTTTTTTTTCCATAGATGGGGTCTTGCTCTGTTGCCCAGGCTGGAGTACAGTGGCAGGATCATAGCTCACTACAACCTCAAACTCCTGGGCTCAAGTGATACTCTCACCTTAGCCTCCTGAGCAGCTGGGACTGTAGATGTGCACCATCACACCCAGCTCTCTTGAGATATTTTAAAAGAATCTTACAAATTGTGAGTCCAGGAATAATTCTGGAAAACAATCTAATTATTTTGTAAATCTCAAAAAAGCTCATTAAGCCATATAAACTAAGAAGCTATGGGTATTTCTTGATGTTAAAACTTATATTTGGCCGGGTGCAGTGGCTCACACCTGTAATCCCAGCACTTTGGGAGGCTGAGGCAGGCAGATCACAAGGTCAGGAGTTTGACACCAGCCTGCCCAACATGGTGAAACCCCACCTCTACTAAAAGTAGAAAAAGTTACCCAGGCGTGGTGGCGTACACCTGTAATCCCAGCTACTGGGGAGGCTAAGGCAGAAGAATCGCCTGAACCCAGGAAGCGGAGGTTGTGGTCAGCCGAGATCACGCCACTGCACTCCAGCCTGGGTGACAGAACGAGACTCCATCTCAAAAAAAAACAAAAACAAAACAAAAAAACTTCAGTTATATAATTTTAAAATCTCTTTTAATATTAGAATATAAATGGCTCTATGATAAAAATTATATATGTCATTTTCCTCAAATTTTACAATAATAGCTGTAAAAAATGGCATCTTAAAAAATGTATCCCAAATCATCAGAACTCTGACCAGTGAATTTAATTGTGATGCAGTCAGCACAAATATTAGCACATAAAAGCAGAAAACTCAACTCATAGTTTTTCTTTTCTCCCCAAGGCACGCAAGCCATTAAAAAAAAAATTAAAAATGTCAAATTCATCACAGAGGAATAAGTAACTGAAGAATCAAAATTAACTATCATCTTTAAAGTGCTGGGGCTTAATAGGAAAGTTATTAAAAGTGGTATTTGAGCATTTGACTTTATTAGAATTATCTTATGATGCGGCCAAGGTGGCGACCTTTTCCAAATTTATGTACATATTAAGTATCCACACTAATGTTACAAAGGGACTGAGAGAGTTAACACTAAATTGGTAAATTCATTCAAATATTCATGCTCTATTTAAAGAGGGATAATGGTGTCACCTTTATTTTCAAGTCTTTTAAAAACTAGCTTTTGAATATTTTCCCCATGTTTCAATAAGTAAAATTACCAGGAAATTACAAATGAAATATTAAAATACATGTCAAGATATGACTTTTTTTTCCAGATGCAGATGCAGATAAATATTCCTTACCTTTTTCAAAATTTTTTTTAAATTTTAAGTTCCAGGATACATGTGCAGGATGTGTTTTGTGACATAGGGAAATGTGTGCCATGGTGGTTTGCTGCACCTATCAACCCATCACCTAGGTATTAAGCCCAGCATCCATTAGCTGTGTTTCCTGATGCTCTCCCTCCCCTGTCACCCACAGGCCCCAGTGTGTGTTGTTCTCCTCCCTGTGTTCTTATCATTCAGCTCCTACTTATAAGTGAGAACATGCGGTGTTTGGTTTTCTGTTCCTGCGTTAGTTTGCTGAGGATAATGACTCCATCCATGTCTCTGCAAAGGACATGATCTTGTTCCTTTTTATAGCTGCATAGTATTCCATGGTGTAATATACCTTCTCTTTAAGCAAGTTTTTAAGTAAAACATAATTTTGTGGGGAATCATTTGAAAATAATGTTGCCATATGAACTGTGCTTTCTTTGGATGCTACTAAGAATGACTATGGCTTAACAAACTAACCTAAGAGATCTTGCCTCACAAGTCAACAGATGCCATTTGGTGAGTAAAATGAGCTACATCAACACTTAGAACGACAGATGAGCTAGCATATGCTTGAAAAGTAATGGAAGTATTATAGATTCCTATTAATTTGTAATAATATTGCAAAGCCTATCTGTTTCCACTTAACTATATCACCTGTCCTATACACTGTACTGAAATTAATGATCTGTATTACAGTTTTTATTCTGAGTGTGAAAGAATAATACTTTTATTTATCCCTGATCTATCAGCTGTCGTTCTCTGAAATTTAAACCTAGACAAGAAGCTTCTGTATTTTACTAATATTAAAACAATATTTGCTATATATAGGAAACAAAAGCTATATAACTACAGTAGCTGAACTAAAATTATAAATAGGAAGAAAAGTATATTTAAATTTGATCATAGATGGTTGACAACAATTACTAAAATCCTTAAGACTTATGATTACCCCCTTTTCTAATCTCTCTACCATTAAAAAAATAATAATATGGAGGTTTAGAAGGAGGAAGTTGTGAAAGATACCATAGATGCAAACCTACAAATGCTTGTATACTAAGTGTTCCCTATTTAGTCTAGCATGAAATCATAAGAATTGTTATGTACTCTAATAATCTATTTCTGAGAGTTCCCTTAAGGCAGATTTTCTTCAAACCTTTTCTTTAAACTAAAACTAATATGGATAGGCAGATGATAAATAGGAAGATAGACAATAAAGATATAGAAATATATATATTAAAGTTTCAGAAGTCAATGTTTCTATTTTTTATTTTAGTCTATTTCATTAAAAAAGAAAGAGAATTTGATCAACCAAATAGATTTCAAGACCCACTAATAGATTGCAACTTGAAGCTTAAAAACATTGCACTGAGGTTACTGTGTATGTGTAGAGAGATACTGTTCATATTTACTTTCAAAGTTTAAGGGTATAGACCTCTAAGAACTATGAAACTGAAATAATGACTTCTGAATGCTTTCTAACCTACATAAATCTGACTGATAAACACAATAAAGCATCAAGAAGATGGCTTGATGCTTTAGCCAAACAAAAGGCAAAAGTAGAGCCAACTTTGATTAAATTCAAACACCTTGTGGCATTTAGAGGCATGCTCATATTGGCAGGAGAAGGAAACTGTAGCAAATAGATAAGGTTTAAAGCAATACACTATCTTTGTTTGTCCAAGGACCACGTAGCTCTTCCAATAGGAAGATCATTTGTTTATGAGGCACAACAAGCAATTTTGCAGTAGTTGGAGTTGTAAGGCACCAGAGGTTCCCCACAGCCTAGAAGCTATCAGCTCATCAATGAAAAGGTCCACCTGATTGATCTGGAGTCTTCAGTTCCTGCCACTGGGAAGGATACTTCCAAGAACTGCATTTTCTACCCTACACCTGGCATATTCCATCACCACCTTGTCTTAGATTTTTATTAATTAAAGAATAACTCTTCCCCTCAACAAAGCTCCATTTATAAATAATTGTATGGCACTAGTATTTATGCCAATGTAGGCTGCAGTCTGCTATTACAGATGGTAGTGATATTATATCTCCAAACATGACATTTTCATTTATTACTATTCACAAAGTGAATGTCATTGCCCTAGATCTCTATGATCAGAAACAGTCAGTAGCAGAAAAAACAAACAAACAAAAAATCACCTACAAGACATGTAGGAAAGAGACTCATGATCAGGAATTTTTGCTGCATTGGATACCAGGCTTTGAAGAAAGGCAAAGACTTGCCTGCCTTCTTCCAGCAGCAAGGATTCAACTAGACAGTAAAGGACTGAAATTGAAAGCATTTTTGTGACCTGTTCTAAGAAATTATTAAAAATTCAGATTTATTCACATACTCGTATTTGCCTGGGGACATTTTAATTTATCAGTGACTTGGGTTAATTACTCCCTATAAATTCTATACTTGACAGCTCAGCTTAAACTTGAGGCATTCAGAAGGAAATACATCAAAATGCAACAGACATGGGCTGGGCATTTCTATGCATCTGCACTGACTTTGAAAAATACACACACACGCGCACACACGGATTTTAATACATTTTGGGACATATATGCATGAATCTCAACTGGCTTGGAATCATTGGGGAAAGTAGATCCTTTGCACCCTTCAGAGCAGCAAATATTTCTGTGGCAGGGGAAGTAGTTTCTAAATATTTTGGATGCTTACCAATAACACTATTAAAGTTCTTACATATTTTATTAAAAGATGAGAAAGAAGAAAAACAATTTTTTGGCGTAAAATAACTGTTATATAAGCAAGGCTCTGCTGATGCCATGCAAAAAGATAACTTTTTTTTTTTTTTTTTTGAGATGGAGTCTCACTCTGTCACCCAGGCTGGAGTGCAGTGGCGCGGTGTCGGCTCACTGCAAGCTCTGCCTCCTGGGTTCACGCCTTTCTCCTGCCTCAGCCTCCTGTGTAGCTGGGACCACAGGCACCCACTACCATGCCCGGCTAATTTTTTGTATTTTTAGTAGAGACGGGGTTTCACCGTGTTAGCCAGGATGGTCTTGATCTCCTGACCTCGTCATCCACCCGCCTCGGCCTCCCAAAGTGCTGGGATTACAGGCTTGAGCCACCGCGCCCGGCTGATAACTTGTTTTTGTGGCTAAAGGGCAGGAGCCAGGGAGGGACTCACCACCCATCAGCACTTGATCCTTCTAACTAGTACTGGAGAAGAAGAAACATTGTTCTCTGGATGCCAGAGAAAACCAGAATGTTAGTAAACATGGGGGTGGGAGAAATATTATTAGTGAATGTCACACTACTCAAATAAGTAGAATTTGTTTTTTGGAACCATATTTTGCAAAGATACTAAGGCCTCACTTAAACCATAGCTCCGTGTGGAGGCAAAACTAATAATGTGAGATGGTGAAAAGAGGAGGCATCTGCTTAAGGGCATGACTATGGTTCTGTAGTAATGAATTTGGATGCATTAGTTATGCAAACAGAATCTGGTCAGCAGAGACTACAGCAGGGGCTATGAGTGGTGAGGCTTTCTATGCCTCAGAATTGTAGGAATCCTAAAACACTCAGTGTGGCTACTGTCGCCAAAGACAAGCAGCATGGGAGGGAGAAGCTAGCATTGGATGGAAATCCAGAGTTGTGGGATTCGGGAATATCCTGGCTCTACCAACAACTCAGGTTACCAGAATAAGTCACTTTACCAATGGGGTACCTGTTTCCTCATTCACAAAGTGAGACAATTGTTTCATCTACAAGATTCCTATAACTTTAAAATTTTATGACTCAAAGTTCCTGAGCTATGGAACCTATGCCTTCTAGATCAAAATTGTCCAGTAGAAATATAATGTAAGCCACTTATGTAACTTTAAATGCTTTATTGCCACATTAAAATGTTTTTAAAAAGATGAAATTAGGTCTTATAATACTTTTATGTAACCCCCTATGTCCAAAACATTATGATTTTAGTGTAAGTCTTTGAAATCTTGACTAGCTATGCATACTTCAAGTGGCCAATAGCCACATGTGCCTAATGGCTACTGTCTACCATATTAGATATCATAGCTCTAGGCAGTTGTGTAAAGTTCACTGGATGGGAGCAGGAGCTACATTTCTCTTTGATGCTCTGAGCCATAGTTCCAAAAACTAGAACTATTTACCAAAATTACTGGAGGAACTTAAAAATGTCTGAGCCCACCCCATTACCTTGGCCATGGATCATGTCTTATATCTCTCTAGATAAATGGGAAGTGCAGCCTGTCCATACCAGTCTACAGGACAGCGTTTAAAAGCCTCTTCACTCTGAGCTAACAGCCTTCATGCCATTCAGGGGTGGGTTGAATAAGGGAAGCAATAGTCACGTGGTTAGCATCCTCTTCAGGGATCCTCCAGATAGTTATTGGGCGAACTATGTTTTGTCTAGTATGTGAGCTGGAAGATTTCAACACTAATTCTATGACAGTGTAATTGTCTTGTTATTGAAGGCTATTTAACTTTTTCAAGTTAAAATGTGTTAAAGAACAATGAGCAAATGTAAAACAAAGGAGGTCAGATTGTACTTTGCCAGGATGTGTCCACTTGTTGCCTTGATGGAGCTGCAGCTGTAGTTACAGATATACTTTTGAGCCTGCTTAGTATTTGCGTTGTAGACTGGTTGCTCACAATCTTCCTAGGACTGATTCTCACCTTTGAGTGTCTGCAATTTAGTATTAACAGATTAGTTGAGATAACATATCAAATTGAGCAGTCCCATAATGCTTTTATTTTACTGACATGAAAGAAGTGGGTATATGTATTGGAAAATTCCCTTTTAGACTTCTGAAATCATTTAAGCATGGACAAAGGAAGCTACTCTACTAGGGCAGAAAACAGAAATTAGGCTAAATGAGCCCTAGCCAGTATTATCCTAAAAGGAAAGGAAATAGGAGTCTGTGGCCTAATTGGAGTAGAAGGCTTAAAAGTATCAGCTTAAAAACAATTGGTAAATAAGCAGTAACCTGAGGCTCTACAGTCTGGTCATACCTAAAGTGCTCAAATTAGAAGAATGTGAACGTTTGAGGAAGGTACACAGAAATTGTGAGTCTCATACAATGCTGGGGGAAGTATAAATTGGTACAATACTTTGAGAGAGGATTCGGAGGACAAATATGTAACAAATCTTTAAAAGGTATGTAAATTTGCATCCAGCAATTCCACTCCTTAGAATATATGCACGTATGTGTGAAACTGTATGTATGCAAAGTTGTTCAACATGGTGTTGTTTAAATTAGCAAAATACTGAAAACAACTCAAGTGTCCAATAATAAAAATGCTTAAATGAATTATGCATATAGGTATGTGTGCCTTTATATATGTATGTGTCTATGTAAAAATGTGTAGTGTGTATTATATATGTGAATGAGTACAATGAAATTGACACCAGTGTCAAGTTTGGAGTATTTCCATGGAAAGCACATTTCATTAAAAAGCCAATTACAGATTGGCTTTTTATAAAACCTGTCACTATTTTATTATAAAACCTGTCACTATTTTATTATAAAAAGTAATGTAAAACCTGTCACTATTTTATTATAAAAAGTAATGTAACCAAAAAATATAATTACAGGAAAAACTGTGGGAAAATAAACAGAAAATTATAATTTTTATATAGATGTTATAAGAATGCAAGTAATTTTCATTTCATTTACATAATTATGAACATGGATTTCATGTTTCTGCCCAGTGGGGTCTGTTTTCAGATTAGACCCATTCTGAAGATAAATCACCTCACCAAAAGCCAGAAAATACCATCCTTTCCTTAGATGGGAAAAGCAAGTTTCTTGAGTCCCTTCCCATTTTGACAGAGTTGTAACTGAAGTGCTTGTAAGGCCAGATTGTATGACAATTCCATGAGGTTCCTGGTTCCCTTACTGTACAAACCCTCCACCCACTCTCCCTTAAAATAACTCATGCCTTTTGAGACAGCATGAGGGGGTGACTCTTTCTTATACCAGAAAAAAGAGCCTGACTCAAGAACAATGACTGACCTCCAGAGCAGTTGTAAGGTCCACATGAGGTTATGTTGTCTAAGCTCCTAGTAGCACATAACACACAACAGGCTTTCAATAAATATTACTTACTGTTATCCCATCTCCTTGAAAATTTTTAAAGGGATTTTGCTCATTAGAGTTATATAGTCTGGGTCAACATTTACTTAACAAATCTCTAATCCTTGCCTCATATCTCAAGGACCTGAACTAATATTATTCTTTTTTTCTTTAAGAGAAAGACTATATTTCAGGAAATACTATATCCAAGTATTGCTGTAGATATAGGTGTACATTTGGAAGTCATCCGAAGTCTAGATTTTTGAAAGTGGTGTCATACCACTCGTTAAAAGTAGATAGGCATTATAATTCAGTATCTGAAGACTGCTTGCCTCTACTCTAAAATATGTTCTAAGAGTCTCAGTATATGACATAGGAGTATGTTTAGATTGATTATAAGATTTTTTTAATTTAAAATAATTACCAAATTGTTTTACATCAGCCATTAAAGCTCACAAAAACCAAACATCTTTATAGACAATCTCTCACCAAATGAGAACAGTTATAAAATAAGCTAGATATCTGTCTGAATCCCCTTATGTGACAACAGTAAGTGTCCAGTGGTTGGAGACAGTCAGATCTATGATCAAGTAACAGCTGTGCAATGTATTTGTTCCATAACCTTAGGCAAATTTACTTAGCCTCCCCAAATCTCAGTTTTCTGGGAATATCAATGCCTCATCTTTTGAGAGTATAAGGATGAGAGATAAAGAATGTAAAGTGTTGGACACAATGCTAGGAAGTATAAATGCTCAATGGTAGCTAGTATTATTATGATTGAAACAAAGTTTATTTAAAGAACCTTACTGAGAAACCTTTATAAGATTTTTCTGGAAATTAAGAAGGCACTCATGAAGAAAGATATTTATTCCAAGTAACTATCTATGACATAAACAGATTTATTTGGAATACTACAAAGGAAAATATCCCTTAATTTTCCACCCAATATTACCTAACACACACATGCACAATTCCATCATGACTACTCCCCCTTAGCAGTCTTTTCATTTTTCCAGAGCAAAAGTAGGACATAAAGTTCCTTCTCCTGAACCAGAAGTTAGAGGTCATCATCAGTTCATTTGGAAAAATATCCATCAGTGTTTATACACACACAGACCCACACATACAAACACACATTTACTCCTATGTATATTTTAACTATAAATTAGTAAAGACCTAGATTTTAATAGTTAGCTAACATAAATGAATGAGGTAGTGGGGAAGCCCAACCATTTATGACCACAAGACTCATATCTCTCTCTTACCCTATTAAGGGACTGTTATAAGTCCCTGATGGACTTGTCTGACAAACACATTCCACAGTCATACAAATCATTCATTCTGGAAGAGAGAAAGAGAGAAAGGAGGAGGGGGGAAGGAGATAGAAAGGAGGAAAGAAAGGAAGACTTCACGTGTGGGGCATATACGTGGGGTGGGCTGGAAAGCTAGGTGAGTTTTGGAAAGGCTATTTTTTGCCCACCCAGAGCTTGCCCAGACTTGCCCTAAGGCTGTGTTGCAAAATGGGTAATGATTTCTCTGCCAGGTCTGTTATTGGAATGAGTAAACTCTCAGACCTAACATTTTTTTTTTCTTGGCCATCTTACTCCTTCAACACAAACATCTGAGGCTGTGGTGGTTTTAAGTATGCTCCTCAAAGCATCCCAAAGTTCCCGTTTCTTATTTCTCAATTTCTTGATGTTTACTATCCAGTTCAAGAGCTACTGACCTCTGCCTCACCCAGCACTAACCCTGTGGATTTTAAGTCCTTATGCATTTCAGAACCACTGCTCCAAGCACAACTAGCCTCCATTCAGAGTCTAGAAATTAGGATCAATAACCTATGCAAATGCAGCACCATATTGAGAGATTCTTCTGGAGCAGGTATTTTATCATTTGAGGAATCCTTGTGTTTGGAGAACCCTTGTGATTAAGAGAAAAAATGGTTCTGACCAGCCATTTCAGTTGAATTGATTCTTGGACGCAGGAACAGGATAAGTTAAGGTCTGAAAGGATTGGTTGTACCAAGGAGGCCATGAGTAGATAGATAATAGTTGACTAGCTCTCACAAATATATGGAGAGTGGTGATTCTAAAAAAGTATAAACACTTAAAATCAAGAAATGTTATAGCTAGACATCTAATTGGTTCCTTTCATTTTACATATTTACAGGCAGAAATGAGGTCCAGAGATATTAACTAACTTTTCCAAGGGTTTGAGCAGAGACTGAAATGAGCTTTGTTTACAGGCCAGTGTAACCAAGGAGGTTACACAAATTAATAAAGATTTAATATCGGGATTTAAATTTCCCGTAAACTAAAGAGTACCACTGTGGGATAGAAGAACTGCAGTTACTAGAAAGGTGCATGATAAAATGTAAAAGACAACTCTCCAGGTTCTACCAAAGTTGGGATAAATATTCCTTAAGGCCTTTGTCACTATTCATAGTTCACCAGGGAGCTTTCTGATTATAAACTGAAATTCCTAAACTCTCTGAGTTTAGAATTGGAATACTCTGATGACAGAAAAGACTATTTTAATCAGCAAACACTGCTTATTTGAACTAAGTTGATAAAGTTGAGTTTCTAAAATCACTTACTGAGGACTTTGAATTCATGAAAAACTATCCAAGATGGTCAATATCCCTTATTCTTTTTTTTCCTCTTCGCAGAATATTACTAAACATTTCCTATTATGTAGCTATTTTATAATGAGGTAAAAATAATAGTTATTAATAAATAACAAACCACTATAATAGAGTGGAATAGAATGTAGTTGTGATATATTTAGCCAATAAAAATATATTATAATCAACTATAAAGATGGTTCCTAGAGATTTAAGTGTTAATGTTACAACTTATTAGCATATTTCTTAAATAAAAAAATAAAAGTTTTAAGATGTGAAGAAGTATCAAGTCCATTTTTTACCTTCTACTATACTCAAAACAGACCCTTTGTTTTCTCTCACAGGTACCAGCAAGGGTTACTCTGTTGCTGCCAAGAGATCTTGGTATGAGACAGCCAAACCGAGTCAGATGACTGTTCTGTTAAAATAAGGGTTTCAAGACTGTAGATTCATGAGATGGGGATTCAGTGAAGGAAAACATTCCCATCTCTGTTACAGGAAAGTTATAATGGCGTTGAACTATTTGGAAGAAAAGAGAAAAGAAGACAAAGAAGCAATCTTGCTTAATCACAACAAATGTTCTATTAAACACTATGTAAAAACAAACTATAATAGCAATAATATTAGTCAATTTGGGAGCTTTTTAACAAATGAACATTCTTTTTTAAGACTGTAAGTTCTATGTAAAATAATATAATGCAGAACAGAGACTAGAATATTTCATAAAACAGAAGGACTTTCAGGACCTTTTTTTTTTTCCAAAAGGAAGATATGCCAGGAAAATCTTTATACAATTAAATAGTCTATGTTCGTCATGTCTAAAGGCATGGAAAAGACCCAAAAGCTATTTTTTTTTATTACTTGGAGTCAGAGTATTTGGTACTGTACACGTTTAGTGAATATACTTGCATGGAACATAACTCATCTTTGAGAATATCATCATAGTGGTACGGACTTGCCTGACCTTTAGAGAGTCATATACTTTTCTGTCCAAGGAATAGTCTTAAATATCAAAATTACCAAATGAGTACAAAACAATGTCTGCCTGACTGGGTTTTTTTCTCCCTCAAAGAATAGACAATTGTGTCAGTTGGACTTTTTGATGATTAATGGGGTAATGATGGTCCTGTTTAATACCTTTTCCTGAGATAATGGGTAGAAGCTCATGACCCTGCAAATTCTAAATTTAATTTTCAGTTTGGGTTACCCAGAATTCACTAGAGTAAGCTTTTGTGATATGAAAAGAAGAGATACAAGTTCTTTTCTCTGAAGAGTTCTCATATAATCATGCTTTTAAAAAAAGAATTTATTGCCACAGAAGTTAGAAGTAGAAGATTTCCACTCTATAGGGAAATAAGTCAGTCCTAGAATAATGTAGGCCCATACCCATTGATCTTCATACTCTTCCTCAACCATATCATCTTGGGCAGTTTTTATTAAGGCATACGAAATGGCCTGATCACTTTTCAGTTTTCTTACTATCCTGTTCTCTTATGAGATAAATCATTTTGACATAGAAAAAGAGCAAGATATAAAATTTAAAAATGAAACTAGATTTGAGCTAATTAGTCTCTTAAAATTATAAGTTCAGATTCCTAAACACTGTAAAAGGGAGTAGTATATTTAGGTATTTTTTAAAAAAGACTATGCATATAAACATGAAATAATTAATATGTAAGTGATTCTTTTAAAGGTGATAAGTGGTGAGCTTTTGGTTATGGCCAAGTGAGGAGACAAATTCTCTCTGTAAAAAGCAAGTATAAAGCTGGATAAAATTGACAAAAACAATCATTTTAGCACTCTGAAAATCAACCAAAGGCATACAACCTGAGAAGTGTTTAGGCTTGAAAAACTGCTGAATATAAGAATAATGAGAACCTGTGGCATTCTAGCCTGAAGCTACTCACATATCTGCCCTCCCTTCCTACTCACTTCAGTAAGGACAGAGGTTTTGTAGAAGGAGGCCAGGCCATGAGGATGGGCAGCTTCTCTGTCACGATCAGTGAGAGCTCACTCAATCTGGAGTGATGAGAAACGACCACTCCCAGCAGCATATTTGGTAAAAGTGCTGATCTCTGAGGTGGGTAAACAGGGAAAGCCAACGGCTCTACTAGTCTGAGGCTGTAGTCACAGTTGGAGAATACTTCTCTGGCTGTGTATATTTCCTGGAGAAGGCCCGAGCTAGTCACTCAATCCTGGCTACCCCTGAATTTGTTTGCATAAAAGAGGTAAGAAAAGGTCCAGTGTTAAGTAAAAGCTGGAGCTTGAGTCAGCTTGAAAGTACCTGAACTCTGAGTGAGCTCCCCTACCACATAGAGATACTTTGGCAAAAGACAGAAACTTCATTGGCTCAAGTGTTTCAGCACAACCTCTATCCAATCACTGAGCCATACTAGCATGGGAAAACCTTTAGGAATCCAGGTTTAGAGGTGTGTATGTATGTATATGGGTGTGTGTGTGTAGATATACATATATATGTATACATATCCATTATATATTAGTGTATATAAATATTGATATATATGTATACATATATATTTTTTTGTTATACTTTATGTTCTAGGGTACATGAGAACAACGTGCAGGTTTGTTACATATGTATACATGTGCCATGTTGGTGTGCTGCACCTGTTAACTCATCATTTACATTACGTATATCTCCTAATGCTATCCCTCCCCCCTCCACCCACCCCACCCTGGTGTGTGATGTTCCCCACCCTGTGTCCAAGTGTTCTCATTGTTCAATTCCCACCTATGAGTGAGAACATGTGGTGTTTGGTTTTCTGTCCTTGAGACAGTTTGCTCAGAATGATGGTTTCCAGCTTCATCCATGTCCCTACAAAGGACATGAACTCATCCTTTTTTATGGCTGCATAGTATTCCATGGTGTATATGTGCCACATTTTCTTAATCCAGTCTATCATTGATGGACATTTGGGTTGGTTCCAAGTCTTTGCTATTGTGAATAATGCCACAATAAACATACGTGTGCATGTGTCTTTATAGCAGCATGATTTATAATCCTTTGGGTATATACCCAGTAATGGGATGGCTGGGTCAAATGGTATTTCTAGTTCTAGATCCTTGAGGAATCGCCACACTGTCTTCCACAATGGTTGAACTACTTTATAGTCCCACTAACAGTGTAAAGTATTCCTATTTCTCCACATCCTCTCCAGCACCTGTTGTTTCCTGACTTTTGTTTTTGTTTTTGTTTTTGTTTTTCTTTTTGAGATGGAGTCTCGCTCTGTCGCCCAGGCTAGAGTGCAGTGGCACGATCTCGGCTCACTTCAAGCTCCGTCTCCCAGGTTCACACCATTCTCTTTCCTCAGCCTCCCGAGTAGCTGGGACTACAGGCGCCAGCCACCATGCCCGGCTAATTTTTTTAATTTTTAGTAGACACGGGGTTTCACCGTGTTAGCCAGGATGGTCTTGATCTCCTGACCTCATGATCCACCCGCTTTGGCCTCCCAAAGTGTTGGGATTACAGGCGTGAGCCACCGTGCCCGGCCTGTTTCCTGACTTTTTAATGATTGCCATTCTAACTGGTGTGAGATGGTATCTCATTGTGGTTTTGATGTGCATTTCTCTGATGGCCAGTGATGATGAACATTTTTTAATGTGTGCGTTGGCTGCAAAAATGTCTTCTTTTGAGAAGTGTCTGTTCACATCCTTCACCCACTTTTTGATGGGGTTGTTTGATTTATTTCTCATAAATTTGTTTAAGTTCTTTGTAGATTCTGGATATTAGCCCTTTGTCACATAGGTGGATTGTAAAAATTTTCTCCCATTCTGTAGGTTGCCTGTTCACTCTGATGGTAGTTTCTTTTGCTGTGCAGAAGCTCTTTAGTTTAATTAGATTCCATTTGTCAGTTTTGGCTTTTGTTGCCATTGCTTTTGGTGTTTTAGTCATGAAGTCCTTGACCATGCCTATGTCCTGAATGGTATTGCCTAGGTTTTCTTCTAGGGTTTTTATGGTTTTAGGTCTAGCATTTAAGTTTTTAATCCATCTTGAATTAATTTTTGTATGTGGTGTAAGGAAGGGATCCAGTTTCAGCTTTCCCACTGGCTAGCCACTGGCTAGCCAGTTTTCCCAGAACCACTTATTAAACAGGGAATCTTTTCTCCATTTCTTGTTTTTGTCAGGTTTGTCAAAGATCAGATGGTTGTAGATGTGTGGTATTATTTCTGAGGGCTCTGTTCTGTTCCATCGGTCTATATCTCTGTTTTGGTACCAGTACCATGCTGTTTTGGTACCAGTACCATGCTGTTTTGGTTACTGTAGCCTTGTAGTATAGTTTGAAGTCAGGTAGCATGATGCCTCCAGCTTTGTTCTTTTTGCTTAGGATTGTCTTGGCAATGCAGGCTCTTTTTTTGGTTCCATATGAACTTTAGAGGAGTTTTCTCCAATTCCGTGAAGAAAGTCATTGGTAGCTTGATGGGGATGGCACTGAATCTATAAATTACCTTGGACAGTATGGCCATTTTCAGGATATTGATTCTTCCTATCCATGAGCATGGAATGTTCTTCTGTTTGTTTGTGTCCTCTTTTATTTCATTGAGCAGTGGTTTGTAGTTCTCCATAACAGGTCCTTCACATCCCTTGTAAGTTGGATTCTTAGGTATTTTATTCTCTTTGAAGCAATTGTGAATGGGAGTTCACTCATGATTTGGCTCTCTGTTTGTCTGTTATTGGTGTATAAGAATGCTTGTCATTTTTGCATATTGATTTTGTATCCTGAGACTCTGCTGAAGTTGCTTACCAGCTTAAGGAGATTTTGGGCTGAGACGATGGGGTTTTCTAGATATACAACCATGTCATCTGCAAACAGGGACAATTTGACCTCCTCTTTTCCTAATCCAATACCCTTTACTTCTTTCTCCTGCCTGATTGCCCTGGCCAGAACTTCCAACACTATTTTGAATAGGAGTGGTGAGAGAGGGCATCTCTGTCTTATGCTAGTTTTCAAATGGAATGCTTCCAGTTTTTGCCCATTCAGTATGATATTGGCTGTGGGTTTGTCATAAATAGCTCTTATTATTTCGACATACGTCCCATCAATACCTAGTTTATTGAAAGTTTTTAGCATGAAGCGCTGTTGAATTTTGTCAAAGGCCTTTTCTGCATCTATTGAGATAATCATGTGGTTTTTGTCTTTGGTTCTGTTTATATGCTGGATTACGTTTATTGATTTGTGTATGTTGAACCAGCCTTGTATCCCTGGGATGAAGCCAATTGTGGTGGATAAGCTTTTTAATGTGCTGCTGGATTCAGTTTGCCAGTATTTTATTGAGGATTTTTGCATCGATGTTCATCAGGGATATTGGTCTAAAATTCTCTTTTTTTGTTGTGCCTCTGCCAGGCTTTGATATCAGGATGATGCTGGCCTCATAAAATGAGTTAGGGAGGACTCCCACTTTTTCTATTGATTGGAATAGTTTCAGAAGGAATGGTACCAGCTCCTCCTTGTACCTCTGATAGAATTCGGCTGTGAATCTGTCTGGTCCTGGACTTTTTTTGGTTGGTAGGCTATTAATTATTGCCTCAATTTCAGAGCCTGTTATTGATCTATTCAGGGATTCAACTTCTTCCTAGTTTAGTCTTGGGAGGGTGTATGTGTCCAGGAATTTATCCATTTCTTCTAGATTTTCTAGTTTATTTGAGTAGAGGTGTTTATAGTATTCTCTGATGGTAGTTTGTATTTCTGTGGGATCGGTGGTGATATCCCCTTTATCATTTTTTATTGCATCTATTTGATTCTTCTCTCTTTTCTTCTTTATTAGTCTTGCTAGCGGTCTACCAATTTTGTTGATCTTTTCGAAAAACCAGCTCCTGGATTCATTGATTTTTTGAATGGTTTTCTGTGTCTCTATCTCCTTCAGTTCTGCTCTGATCTTAGTTATTTCCTGCCTTCTACTAGCTTTTGAATGTGTTTGCTCTTGCTTCTCTAGTTCTTTTAATTGTGATCTTAGGGTGTCAATTTTAGATCTTTCCTGCTTTCTCTTGTGGGCATTTAGTGCTATAAATTTCCCTCGACACACTGCTTTAAATGTGTCCCAGAGATTCTGGTATGTTGTGTCTTTGTTCTCATTGGTTTCAAAGAACATCTTTATTTCTGCCTTCATTTCGTTATGTACCCAGTAGTCATTCAGGAGCAGGTTATTCAGTTTCCATGTAGTTGAGTAGTTTTAAGTGAGTTTCTTAATCCTGAGTTCTAGTTTGATTGCACTGTGGTCTGAGAGACAGTTTGTTATAATTTCTGTTCTTTTACATTTGCTGAGAAGTGCTTTACTTCCAACTATGTGGTCAATTTTGGAATAAGTGCAATATGGTGCTGAGAAGAATGTATATACTGTTGATTTGGGGTGAAGAGCTCTGAAGATGTCTATTAGGTCCGCTTGGTGCAGAGCTGAGTTCAGTTCCTGGATATCCTTGTTAACTTTCTATCTCATTCATCTGTCTAATGTTGACAGTGGGGTGTTAAAGTCTCCCATTATTATTGTGTGGGAGTCTAAGTCTCTTTGTAGTTCTCTAAGGGCTTGCTTTATGAATCTGGGTGCTCCTGTATTGGGTGCATATATATTTAGGATAGTTAGCTCTTCTTGTTGAATTGATCCATTTACCATTATGTAATGGCCTTCTTTGTCTCTTTTGATCTTTGTTGGTTTAAAGTCTGTTTTATCAGAGACTAGGATTGCAAACCCTGCTTTTTTCTGTTTTCCATTTGCTTGGTAGATCTTCCTCCATCCCTTTATTTTGAGCCTATGTGTGTCTCTGCACGTGAGATGGATCTCCTGAATACAGCACACTGATGGGTCTTGACTCTTTATCCAATTTGCCAGTCTGTGTCTTTTAATTGGAGCATTTAGTCCATTTACATTTAAGGTCAATATTGTTATGTGTGAATTTGATCCTGTCATGATGTTAGCTGGTTATTTTGCTCATTAGTTGATGCAGTTTCTTCCTAGCATTGATGATCTTTACAATTTGGCATGTGGCTGATATCGGTTGTTCCTTTCCATGTTTAGTGCTTCCTTCAGGAGCTCTTGTAAGGCAGGCCTGATGGTGACAAAATCTCTCAGCATTTGCTTGTCTGTAAAGGATTTTATTTCTCCTTCACTTATGAAGCTTAGTTTGGCTGGATATGAAATTCTGGGTTGAAAATTCTTTTCTGTAAGAATGTTGAATATTGGCCCCCACTGTCTTCTGGCTTGTAGAGTTTCTGCTGAGAGATCAGCTGTTAGTCTGATGGGCTTCTCTTCGTAGGTAACCCAACCTTTCTCTCTGGCTGCCCTTAACATTTTTTCCTTCATTTCAACTTCGGTGAATTTGACAATTATGTGTCTTGGAGTTGCTCTTCACGAGGATTATCTTTGTGGCATTCTCCGTATTGCCTGAATTTGAATGTTGGCCTGCCTTGCTAGGTTGGGGAAGTTCTCCTGGATAATATCCTGAAGAGTGTTTTCTAACTTGGTTCCATTCTCCCTGTCACTTTCAGGTACACCAATCAGATGTAGATTTGGTCTTTCCACATAGTCCCATATTTCTTGGAGGCTTTGTTCATTTCTTTTTACTCTTTTTTCTCTAAACTTTTCTCACTTCATTTAATTCATTTGATCTTCAATCACTGATACCCTTTCTTCCACTTGATCAAATCGGCTACTGAAGCTTGTGCATGCGTCACGTAGTTCTCATGCCATGGCTTTCAGCTCCATCAGGTCATTTAAGGCCTTCTCTACACTGTTTATTCTAGTTAGCCATTCATCTAATCTTTTTTCAAGGTTTTTAGCTTCTTTGTGATGGGTTCAAACACCCTCCTTTAGCTCGGAGAAGTTTGTTATTACCGATCGTCTGAAGCCTTCTTTTCTCAACTCATCAAAGTCATTCTCCATCCAGCTTTGTTCTGTTGCTGGCGAGGAGCTGCATTCCTTTGGAGGAGAAGAGGCACTCTGATTTTTAGAATTTTCAGCTTTTCTGCTCTGGTTTCTCCCCATCTTTGTGGTTTTATCTACCCTTGGTCTTTGATGATGGTGATAGTGTGGATGTCCTTTCTGTTTGTTAGTTTTCCTTCTGACAGTCAGGATCCTCAGCTGCAGGTCTGTTGGAGTTTGCTAGAGGTCCACTCCAGACCCTGTTTGCCTGGGTATCACCAGTGGATGCTGCAGAACAGCAAATATTGCAGAATGGCCAATGTTGCTGCCTGATGCTTCCTCTGGAAGCTTTGTCGCAGAGGGGCACCTGGCTGTATGAGGTGTCAGTCAGCCACTACTGTGAGGTGTCTCCCATTTAGGCTACTCGGGGGTCAGGGACCCACTTGAGGAGGCAGTCTGTCCATTCTCAGATCACAAACTCCATGCTGGGAGAACCACTACTGTCTTCAAAGCTTTTGGACAGGGACGTTTAAGTCTGCAGAAGTTTCTGCTGCCTTTTGTTCAGCTATGCCCTGCCCACAGAGGTGGAGTCTACAGAGGCAGGTAGGCCTCCTTGACCTGCAGTGGGCTCTGCCCAGTTTGAGCTTCCTGGTGGCTTTGTTTACCTACTCAAGACTCAGCAATGGCAGACGCCCCTCCCCCAGCCTCACTGCCACCTTGCAGTTCAATCTCAGACTGCTGTGCTAGCAGTGAGTGAGGCTCCGTGGGCGTGGGACCCTCGGAGCCAGGCACAGGATATAATCTCCAGGAGTGCCATTTGCTAAGACCATTGGAAAAGCACAGTATTAGGGTGGAAGTGTCCTGATTTTCTAGGTACCATCTGTCATGGCTTTCCTGGGCTAGGAAAGGGAATTCCCTGACCCCTTGCGCTTCCCAGGTAAGGCGATGCCCCGCCCTGCTCTGTGGGCTGGATCCACTGTCCGACAAGCCCCAGTGAGATGAACCTGGTACCTCAGTTGGAAATGCAGGAATCACCCGTCTTCTGCATCACTCATGCTGGGAGCTGTAGACTGCAGCTGTTCCTATTTGGCCATCTTGGAACCTCTCCTGTATGTGTATATTTTAACTGAGCAGAAATATCAGCATGTGCAAATGGCAGAGGAAAAGCTTTTTACAAATTTTGCCCAGGCAAGTTACCTAAAGAAACAAAAAATAGGCCAGGTGTGGTGGCTCATGCCTGTAATCCCAGCACTTTGGGAGGCTGAGGCGGGTAGATTACGAGGTCAGGAGTTTAAGACCAGCCTGGCCAACATGGTGAAACTCCATCTCTACTAAACATACAAAAAGTAGCCAGGCGTGGTGGCATGTGCCTGTAATCCCAGCTACTCAGGAGACTGAGGCAGGAGAATTACCTGAAACTGGGAGGCAGAGGCTTGCAGTGAGCCAAGACCGCGCCATTGCACTCCAGCTCTGGGCAACAGAGCAAGACTCCATCTCAAAAAAAAAAAAAAAAAAGCAACAATAATAGCCTTCATAAAGTTAAAAAAAATTAGAATCCAAACTTACTACAATATATTATCTAATATATCCACTTGCCAACAAAATAATTATAATATGTGCAAAAACCAAGATTATGTGACCCATATTCAGGAAAAAAAAATAATTGAACAAAAATAGTCTCTGGTTGTCCCCAAATGCTAAACTTGCAGACAAAAAAATATTAAGCAGCTATTTTTAAAAGCAGCTATTTCATTCTATTTCATTCAAATAACTAAAATAAACCATGTTTTAAAAATTAACATATTGGAACCAAAAAAGAGCCTGCATTGCCAAGACAATCCTAAGCAAAAAGAACAAAGCTGGAGGCATCACGCTACCTGACTTCAAACTATACTACAAGGCTACAGTAACCAAAACAGCATGGTACTGGTACCAAAACAGATATATAGACCAATGGTACAGGCAGAAGCCTCAGAAATAATAGCACACATCTACAACCATCTGATCTTTGACAAACCTGACAAAAATAAGAAATGGGGAAAGGATTCCCTGTTTCATAAATGGTTCTGGGAAAACTGGCTAGCCAAATGTAGAAAGCTGAAACTGGATCCCTTCCTTACACCTTTACAAAAATTAATTCAAGATGGATTAAAGACTTAAATGTTAGACCTGAAACCATAAAAACCCTAGAAGAAAACCTAGGCAATACCATTCAGGACACAGGCATGGGCAAGGACTTTATAACTAAAACACCAAAATGCAATGGCAATGGCATTTTGCAACAAAATTTTGTTGCAAATGGCAACAAAAGCCAAAATTGACAAATGGGACCTAATTAAACTAAAGAGCTTCTGCACAGCAAAAGAAACTACCATCAGAGTGAACAGGCAACCTACAGAATGGGAGAAAATTTTTGCAATCTACCCATCTGACAAGGGCTAATATCCAGAATCTACAAAGAACTCAAACAAATTTACACAAAAAAAATTATCCCATCGAAAAGTGGGTGAAGGATATGAACAGACACTTCTCAAAAGAAGACATTTATGCAGCTGACACATTAAAAAATGGTCATCATCACTGGCCATCAGAAAAATGCAAATCAAATTCACAATGAGATACCATCTCATGTCAGTTAGAATGGCAATCATTAAGTCAGGAAACAACAGATGCTGGAGAGGATGTGGAGAAACAGGAACACTTTTACACTGTTGGGAGTGTAAATTAGTTCAACCATTGTGGAAGACAGTGTGGTGATTCCTCAAGGATCTAGAACTAGAAATACCATTTGACCAAGCAATCCCATTACTGGGTATATATGCAAAGGATTATAAATCATGCTACTATAAAGACACGTGCACACATATGTTTACTGCAGCACTATTCACAGTAGCAAAGCCTTGGAACCAACCCAAATGTCCATCACTGATAGACTGGATAAAGAAAATATGGCACATATACACCACGGAATACTATGCAGCCATAAAAAAGGATGAGTTCATGTCCTTTGTAGGGACATGGATGATGCTGGAAACCATCATTCTGAGCAAACTATCGCAAGGACAGAAAACCAAACACCACATGTTCTCACTCAAAGGTGGGAAGTGAACAATGAGAACCCTTGGACACAGGGCGGGGAACATCACACACCAGGGCCTGTCGGGCGGTGGGGGCTGGGGGAGGGATAGCATTAGGAGAAATGCCTAATGTAAATGACAAGTTGATGGGTGCAGCAAACCAACATGACACATGTATACCTATGTATCAAACGTACACGTTGTGCTCATATACCCTAGAACTTAAAGTATAATAATAATAATAATAATAATAATAATAAAAATGACAGCAATGAATCAATAAATAGAAACTCTCAGGTGATAGAAATTAGAAAAAGGAACCAAATGCATATTCTGGATTTGAAAACTGAGGTGAAGAATTCACTAGAAGCCCTCAATAGCATATTCAAAATGGCAGAAGAAAGAATCAATGAACTTGACAGATCAGCAGAAATTATCCCAGCTGAAGAAAAGAGACCTGTGGGACATCAAGTATACCAATATACATATAATGAGAGTTCCAGAAGGAAACGAGAGAGAAGGAGACAGAAAAATATTTTTAAAAAGAATGACTGAAAACATACTAAATTTGACGAAAAACATTAATCTGCAGGTTCAAGAAGCTCAACAAACCACAAGCAGATAAACCTTCTGCCTGAAACTCTTCTCTCTGGCTTTCTGTGATTCTGTACTTTCATGAGTCCCCTCACACTACTTGACTGTTTCTTTACTTTGTTCCTTCCTCGATCCTTTTTTTCTCAGTGACTTTTAAAATCCCATGCAATTCATATCTTTGTATACTCCACACTCGCATATAGAAATTCCATCTATTTTCATAGTCCATCAGTAAAGAGACATTCAAAACTTAAAATAGGGTTTCTATATTTCTATTGCCTGGTTAATAACCTCTTTGTGGATGTTTCACTAACATCCTAAATGCAGAATGGAGATTCTTCTTCTGTTCCATATTTCTATAATTTTATTAGCACCAGGAATGGGCAACAGACATCTCAAAACCTGTTACCTTTGACATTTTCTTCTTCCTCAACTATAAACTCAATTGCCAAGTCATACGAATTCCACTGACCATTGTCTCCCTCCTCTTCATTTCCACTGCTGCTTCACTAGTTCAGGCTTTCATTACTTGCTCACCCAGATTGATCCTACAGCAGTAACTGGATTTCATGACTCTGTTTTCTGCTCTTTTTAATGCATTCAAAACATAGTAGTCAGATTAATATTCCTAAAGCACAGCTCTGATCACTTCACATTAAAACAACAACAAAAAGATATGATAGTTTTCCTTGGCTCATAAAATCTGAATTTCTTAGCAGAACATTGCTTTCCAAACTGTATTTACCAGTTCCCTTCACCAACCCCAAATTCCAATTGTGAAAAAAATTGGCTACTTTTTTCAATTCCACTGAAATAAACCATGAGATTAAAAAAAAAAGAAAGAAAGGAAGAAAAGTGGGGGGAATGTTATTACTTTTGGGTGGGTACATGTTCCTGACAACTTGTAAATGTTCTAAGATTTAACATTATGTAAGTTTTTGGAAGCATAGAGTAGCCACATCAGCTATGGGAGATGAAAAGATCAGGACACATGGTCATGGAATATGATGAACAGATGGACAGGACTGGGGTGGAGGAGATCTCACCCTGCACTTTTTTAGCCAGTTACAGACAAGAAGACCAACTCATTTATCTGCTGAACAGGAGCATGTTACCAGTAAATGGATACAGATGAACAGAGCTTCTAGCACAGGGTGCATGAGACAAATAAGAGAAAGATTGGAGCAAACATTTCTGGGACACTGTTTGGCTATTTGGAGGCATAGAGGAACTTGTAGTTCCACATGGACCTGGGCAAAAATGTCTGGGCAAGCCCTCAGAGGTCCAGAGATTCTTGACAATGGAAAGCTGGAGACTTTTGATTAACTGTCATGAAGTTGCTTTGTTTTAATAAACATGCTGCTGACACCCTGTACAACACTTGGATGGAAAATGGAAAAAGCTTTCTATCACTTTACAACTTTGTAAATAGAATAAGCTGTGTGGATTTTGCACATTAGGTAACAAAAACTGCAGTTGCTGGTTGAGTGTGAGTCAAATTGCTTAGCTGAGCCTGCCACTCTCTCTGCGCCTAAGCCAAAGGTAATCTTTGGTTCTGTCTGTGAATTATAATGAATTCTAAATTCATGAGATCCACATTTAAAAAATTTCACTGTGAAAGGATGCATAGTAGGCTGGGCACAGTGGCTCACACCTGTAATCCCAGCACTTTGGGAGGCTGAGGTGGCTGGATCGCCTGATGTCAGGAGTTTGAGACCAGCCCAGGCAACATAGTGAAACCCTGTCTCTACTGAAAATACAAAAAATTATCTTGGCTTGGTGGCAGGCACCTGTATTCCCAGCTACTAGGGAGGCTGAGGCAGGATAATTGCTTGAACCCGGGAGGCAGAGGTTGCAGTGAGCCGAGATTGCACCACTGCACTCCAGCCTGGGCAACAAGAGCAAACCTCCGTCAAAAAAAAAAAAAAAAAAAAGAAGAAAGAAGGAAAGAAGAAAGAAAGAAAGAAAGAAAGAAAGAAAGAAAGAAAGAAAGAAAGAGACAGAAAGGAAGGCAGAAAGAAAGGATGCAAAATGAAGGTTATTTGGAATATCAAACAGAGACATGAAGAATAACAAAGCTCCTGTTAGAGCAAAGAACTGATGAAGTTTATTCTCTGTGGTTGTTGTTCTTTCTCTTACCTGACAAAATCAAGGTAACTGCAAATTTCTTCTAGTTTCTGAAGTTATAGTCTTCATAATCATACCAAATTTCATAATGCCCCTCAAAACTGCTAAGGGTGTTACTGAATGCAGGAATAAAAAGTCTAAATAAATTAGAATAGAATGAACTTATAGTCAATGTCATCAGTGCCATTTTTTAAAAACACAATTACACATTTTTGCTTACTAATAATGGTCATAAGAAGTATGTAAAAGCATTTTACTGTAACATATCTGAACTCTGTCTTCATCGAAACATAATTTTTCTAAACCTTTTATTTGACCTCAAGACTCTTTGTAATCATCAGTAATATCAATGCTTTTCAATTTATCTGGATTAATGCCGCAATTAGAGTGTTTCTAGTTTTATTTTATTTATTCATTTATTTATTTTTTGAGATGGAGTCTTGCTCTGTCACCCAGGCTGGAGTGCAATGGCGTGATCTCTGCTCACTGCAAACTCTGCCTCCTGGATTAAAAAGCAACTCTCCTGCCACAGCCTCCTGAGTAGCTGGGATTACAGGCATCCACCACCACGCCCGGCTAATTTTTGTAGTTTTAGTAGAGACGGTGTTTCACCATGTTGGTCAGGCTGGTCTCGAAATCCTGACCTCATGATCCACCCGCCTCGGCCTCCCAAAGTGCTGGGATTATAGGCATGAGCCACCATGCCCAGCTATTTCTAATTTTAAATGACAAATAATGATACTGTAGTAAAAGTTAGCTAAAGCAAATCTCACACAAAGCAACTTTTCTTATATATATTTTCCTCATATATATGAGGTACTGTAGTATGGCAGTGAGGAGCCAGGGTTCTGGAGTCAGCTCTATATATGAGCTCTACCACTTATCAGCTATGTGATATTTAGCTAATATTCAATACTCTCTGTGCTTTGGGTTTCTTATGTGTAAAATAGGGATAATGATAGTACAATGTACTTACAGCTCATGGGATTATTGCATTAAAAGAAATAAAATGTAAACACTGGCATTATTAATAAATCACTATGATTAACTATTCTCATTATAGTCGTGCTGTTTTGTTGCTTTGAATCTATAGTCATGAAATGTAGCCTTACATATAGTGCTGACAATAAAATTATTATTTAATGATTCTTGAAAGCTGAATTTAGTAAGATTAACATTTTTTGCTACAAAGACTATGAACCTAGCCTAAAATACATAGTCAGATATTTTGAGCACAATATATAATTGTACTAATAGAATTTGATGTTACCTTTTTTTTTTTTTTTTTTGAGATGGAGTTTTGCTCTTGTTACCCAGGCTGGAGTGCAATGGCGTGATCTCGGCTCATTGCAACCTCCGCCTCCCAGGTTCAAGCAATTCTCCTGCCTCAGCCTCCCGAGTAGCTGGGACTACAAGCATGCGCTACCATGCCCGGCTAATTTTGTATTTTCAGTAGAGACGGGTTTTCTGCATGTTGGTCAGGCTGGTCTTGAACTCCCACCCTTGGCTGATCCACCTGCCTCGGCCTCCCAAAGTGCTGGGATTACAGGCGTGAGCCACTGCGCCCGGCCTACTTTTTTCTTTAAAACATGCAAGCAAATACATTAGACCATGCATCATTCAGGTAGGTGGCATTATAGTACTAATTTTTAAATAATACTGCCTTATTTTTAACACGACTCTTAGAAATTATAACTGTTACATTCAGATGAGCAAGACTTTGGCTAAAATTAACTATATCACATTATCTAGCATTCTGTAGGCTTGCAGACTAAATGCTAGATAACTATTTAGATTCTGTCTATGTCATCAATAACTTTTTCAATAGGAGTGTATTTTCTGTTCATATACTGCAAGATATATATTTTAAATTCTTCTGTAAAACAGATTTACATTAAATATAGTCAAAATAAAATTCTTCCTGGATTCCAAAGGAGTTGATATCTGACTACAAATGGACATCAGGGACATTCACATGCTGAACATAATTCTGAAAGAGGTGTTTATGACTAAGTGCTGTTACAGTTTATGGGAATCCATTGTTTTGGACCAGCCTTCTGCACCAGACTCCCACAGACCAGACCAGACCAAAATAGTGTCACTCATGCAAAGCACCTCATAATCAAACTGAACTTTAAGGAAGCTGGTAGAGCCCCAAACAGAGCAGTTTTTCCTGAAAACGGGAGATTCACAGCAACTAGTCAAAGAGCTCAATCTTCCTAAGTCAGCATAATAAAGAGGTCTTCTCTGTTTTAACTCTTACAAGAAAAGTGACTTGTAGTAACTTATGCTATCAATGCACATTTATTTATCGTTCTGTTGTCTTATTCCCACCTTACAAAAACCAACCATTCTATCATATCCAGTGGATCACTAATTCTGTTTCATAGAATGAAGTGTTGCCTGATTCTAGAATCACAAATAAAAGCCAATTAGATCTTCAAACTAAATTTGTTGTATTTTGTCTTTAACAGTACAATCAAACAAAGGAGAAGAAAATATCTTTTTTTAAAATTTAACTTTTAAGTTTAGGGGTACAAGTACAGTTTTGTTACATGGGTAAACATGTCATGGGGGTTTGTTGTACAGATTTTTTTGTCACCCAGGTATTAAGCCTAGTACTCATGAGTTATTTTTCCTAACGCTCTCTCTCTTCCCACCCTCCACCCTTGCATAGACTCCAGTGTGTGTTGTTCCCCTCTTTGTGTCTATATGGTTTCATCATTTAGCTCCCACTTACAAGTGAGAACATGTGGTATTTAGTTTTCTCTTTCTGTGTTAGTTTGATAAGGATAATGGCCTCTAGCTCCATCCATGTCCCTGCAAAGGACATGATCTTGTCCCTTTTTATGGCTGCATGGTATTCCATGTTGTATATATACAACATTTTCTTTATCAAATCTATCACTGATGGGCATTTAGGTTGATTCCATGTCTTTGCTATTGTGAATAGTGCTGCAGTGAACATACATGTGCATGTGTCTTTATAACAGAGTGATTTACATTCCTTTGAGTATATATACAGTAATGAGGTCAATGGTATTTCTGTCTTTAAGTCTTTGAGGAATTGCCACACTGTCTTCCACAATGGTTGAACTAATTTACACTTCCACCAACAGTGGGAGGTTCCTTCTTCGCAACTTTGTCAGCATCTGTTATATTTTGACTTTTTAATAGCCATTCTGACTGGTGTGAGATGGTATTTCCTGTGGTTTTGATTTGCATTTCTGTAATGATCACTGATGTTGAGCTTTTTTTCATCATTGTTGGCTGCACTCATGTCTTTTGAAAAGTCTGTTCATATCCTTTGCCAACTTTTTAATGGTTTCTTTTTTCTTGTAAATTTGTTTAAGTTCCTTAAGATGGAGTAAAGACTTAAATGGAAAACTCAAAGCTATAAAAACTCTGGAAGATAACCTAGGCAATACCATTCTGGACATAGGAATGGGCAAAGATTTCATGATGAAGATGCCAAAAGCAATTGCAACAAAGGCAAAAAAAATAAATAAATAACAAATGGGATCTAGCAAGGAAACTATTAAGAGTGAGCAGACAACCTACAGAATGGGAGAAAATTTTCGAAGACAGTATTTTTGGCAAAGAGAGCCTAATTCTCTGGATATAGTTTGTGAAATGTGGGCTTTGCGTGAATTAAGAGACCAACAGGGAGTAGAATTATTTGGGAATCACTTCAAATGGAAAAATAAGGTAGAATCCTTTATCTTTCAGAATATGATTTGACCTTAACTCTGCTAGAAGGTAGCAGAGTGATTTCAAGCTTTCTTTAAAATGGTTGAAATGGGCACTTGCCTACTCTGAGTCAAAGCCTTGAGAATAAAATCTCATCTAGTCATTCAACAGACAATTGTGTGATATGCTGAAGATACAGACACACAAAGATAAGAACTTGTCCTCAAGAATATTATAATCTAATGGTGGGAAACAAATGTGTAAATAGATTAGTATGACAATGTTCACTAAGTACAATACATTAAAATAAAGCAGCTAGGAGAGAGATCAGTATAGCAAAGAGTCAAATTTCTTTCACATATTGCAATATTTTGGAGGGTTGTTTTTGAGAGGGGTTCTTGCTCTGTCACCCAGGCTGGAGTGGAGTGGTGCATTCATGGCTCACTGCAGCCTCGATCTCCTGGACTCAAGAATTGCAATATTTTGTAAACTGCATTGTCTTACCTCTGAGTAGGGAGCAAAAGGCATCAAGTAATGTAATTAAAGTGATATTTTTAAATTTAAAGAGAAATTTATAAATGTATAAGGAAAAACAGGATATATTTTTAAAGGATGCTTTTATAAACATGGTGAAAGAATATGTGGTTGAGAATGAGAAAGAGCTTGTTTAGATGGTGGCTCTTCCACTTAGTAGATTCATGGATTTATTAAAAATCTTTCTCTTTCTGAAGCCTCACTTTTCTCATCTGTAAAGTAGATATGTACATACCATAAAGATCAGTTGAGACATGCTATGGTTTGAAAATCCCCTCTAAAACTCATGTTGAAAATTAATTGCCAATGTAATGGTATTGGGAGATGGGGAGTTCACAAAGTGATTAAGTCATGGGGGCACTTTCTTCATGGATTGTCATTATCACAGAAGTGAGTTATCTCAGGAGTTCGGCCCTCTTTTTCTCTGTCTCATGCTCTCACTCTCTCTCTCACATTGTCTCACTATGTGATGCCTTCCATCATGTTATGACACAACAAGAATGCCCTCACCAAATATGGTCCCTCAACCTTGGACTTCCCAGCCTCCAGAACCATGAGCCAAATAAATCTCTTTTCTTTATAAATCACCAAGTCTATGGTACTCTGTTATGCAGCAGAAAATGGACTAAGACAAGACACAAAATAGGTCAGTGCTTTCCACTGGGATGCATGAATTTATGTGAATATATGTAAATTCTATTCCCTTTTCATTGAAAATTTTATCCTGAGGAAGTACATTTACCAATTTTCACATTAGCAGTGAATGAGAATTCCTAGTGCTCTATATTTTCTCCCACAGTTGAGATTATCAGGATTCTTAAGTTTAGCTATTCTAAAGGAAGTCTGATGGTATATAACTGTGGTTTTAATTTGCATTTCCCTGATTACTAAAGAAATCAAAGACCTTTTCTTATACTTGTTGGCAATTGGGGTATCTTTTTTTGTGAAATGCCTGAAGTCTTTTTGTCCATTTTTCATTTGATTTTCTTATATATTGATTTACTTTGTAGATGTACTTTATAGCAGGCACAAGACTTGCATATGTAATATATTCTACCATGTAGCTTGACTTTTTACCAATTAAAGGTGTCTTTTCATAAACTGAGGCTCTTAATTTTAACTCTAAGTATCAGTCTTTTCCTTTACTGTAAGTACTTTTTTGTGTGTGTCCTGCTTAATATATAAACACTTAATTTATTTCAAATATGTGTCTTTTTTCTAAACTCCAATTTGTTCCACTGATTTTTGTCTATTCTTACCCCAATACTGTACTATCCTAATTATCACAGACATAAGTATTAATATCCAGTAGAGCAACTCCTCTTACCTTTTCCCTCGTATTCAAGAGTGTCTTGTCTATACCTGTTTCTCTTAATTTTTTTTCATATTTTAAAGAATTGAGTTTCAAACTCCTTTTCTCCCTGTGTCTCTCTCTTACACACACACACACACACACACACACCAACTGGGATTTTGATTTGAATTTCTTTGGATCTAAAGCTCAGTTTCAGGAAAATTAACATTTTAAAAATGCTGAGTCTTCCAATATATAAATGTAGTACAAGTATTCATTGATTTGTCTTTTTTAATGTCTCTTGGGAATGTTTTATGTTTCTTTTACAACTGCTAAAATATTTATTTTTAGGTTTTAAATATTTTTGATCCTATTATGATTATTTTCAGTTTTATTTTCTGTTGTTGCTCATCATAGAAATGAAATTTTTAAAATCTACAAGTCGAGATTAGAATTGAGTTTAACAAGGTTGCTGGGATACAATTTTATTAAACTCAATTCTAAGAACTATCTGTAGAGTCTTTGAGTTTTTTTATATATATAGTCTTAGCAAATAATGGCAGTTTTACTTGTTCTTTTTCTTTTAGATGGAGTCTCACTCTGTTGCCAGGCTGGAGTGCAGTGATACCATCTTGGCCCACTGCAACCTCCGCCTCCCGGGTTCAAACAATTCTACTGCCTCAGCCTCCCAAGTAGGTGGGACTACAGGCGCATGCCACCATGCCCAGCTAATTTTTGTATTTTTAGTAGAGACGGGGTTTCACCATGTTGGCCATGATGGTCTCGATTCCCTGACTTCGTGATCTGCCTGCCTCTGCCTCCCAAAGTGCTGGGACTACAGGCGTGAGCCACTGTGCCCGGCCTACTTGTTCTTTTCAATTCTTCTTCCTTACCACACTAATTAGGACTTTCAGTGGCAGGTAGCCTAGAAATGTTGATAACTATTGATATGGTTTGGCTGTGTCCCCGCCCAGAACCTCATCTTGAATTGTAATCCGAATTGTAATCCCCATATATTGGGGGGTTACCTCGTGGGAGGTGATTAGATCATAGGGGCATTTCCCCCATGCTGTTCTCATGATAGTGAGTGACTTCTCATGAGATCTGATGGTTTTATAAGGGGCTTTTCCCCACTTCGCAGTGCACTTCTCCTTGCTGTCACCATGTGAAGAAGGATGTGTTTGCTTTCTCTTCCACCATGATTGTAAGTTTCATGAGGCCTCCCCAGCCCTGCAGAACTGTGAGTCAATTAAATCTCTTTCCTTTATAAATTACCCAGTCTTGGGTATTTCATCATAGCAGCAAGAGAATGAACTAATACAACTATTATCTTATTCCTGATCACAGAAAGAAAGCTTTCAGTATTTCTATGGTGTTTATTATTGGTGTTTTGTAGATACCCTGTATTTGATTAAAGAAGCTCTCTTCTATTCTTCATTTGCCCAAAGATGTATTTTAATCATAAATAGATGCTTACTTTAACCAACTGCTTTTCTGCATCTAGTACAATTATCATATAATTTTTTCCTTTATTCTGTTAATGTCATAAATTCTCAGTTTTCTAATATTAAACTAACATTGCATAATTGCAACAAACTCAACTTGTGACATTTCATATATACATGTTGTATGGTTATCTAATATTAAGAATTTAAGCATATCTGTTCATGATTGAGGTTGCCTGCAATTTTTTCCTCATCATTTAATGTTCATGTTCTTATATCAAAGTTGTGTTGACTTTATAAGCTAGGTTGGAGAACATCTTTGTTTTTCTGTTTTCTGAAAAGGCATAAAATCAGGGTATTTGCTAGACTGGAAGGTTTAAAATGAGTGATTCAGCTTTTTTGAGTCATAAGGAGATAGTCATAATTTCTGTTTCATCATGTTGAGATTTATGCAGTTGTATATTTTGTATTTTTCTTATCCTACTAAGCTTATAATAAAATAATCAAAACATCAAATATATTGACTAGAAATAGTTATTACCAAAATCGGTGGTAGTTGAGAGTTGTATTTAAGGGTAGCTCTTTCTATTTCTTGATTATTAAGAGTTTCCCTTATTAAAATAAATTGCTTTTTGGCATAATTGTCAAAAACATATGTAATACCAAAAAGATTAAAAATGCATTTTGTTTTGAGTTAAAATGAATAGACGCATGCAGTGGCATAGCTAGTGTATTTGATGCCTGAAAGGGACCATTTTTAATACCCCTTCCTCTGTATGATAAAAGTATTTTCAGTAATAATTTTGAAATGAAACAAATAATAATTATGTCCAGAAAAGAAATGCAGGCAGTGAAAGTTTTCATTTATTCAATTTTGAATATGTAATCATGCTAATAATAAATTAATAAAGTATATATTTTAGCTAAAAATGCAAAAAGTTAAGTTTTAATACTTTTTAAGTACATTAGTATGGGCCAGGCGCAGTGGCTCATGCCTGTAATCCCAGCACTTTGGGAGGCCGAGGCAGGTGGATCACCTGAGGTTGGGAGTTCGAGGCCAGCCTGGCCAAAATGATGAAACCCCATCTCTACTAAAAATACAAAAAATCAGCTGGGCGTGATGGTAGGCGCCTGTAATCCCAGCTACCCGGGAGGCTGAGGCAGGACAATCACTTGAATCCGGAAGGCGAAGGTTGCAGTGAGCTGAGACTGCGTCATTGCACTCCAGCCTGGGGACAGAGCAAGACTCCATCTCAAAGAAAAGAAAAGAAAAATATTTATACCTATATACTGGTTTGCCTCAGTGAAGAATAATCACTTTATGTTTTCTGACTTTGAGCATTAACTTTTGCAAATTTGTCAATGCTTTGTCAAATTAATCTTTATATGGTCATGGTCAGTAAAATCAGTGCAGTCAGATGTGTTGACATCAGTCATAGTTGATTGAAGAACATTTTTTATTTTAATTTCAAAAAGTTTCTTTCACGTGAAATAACAGATATGGAAATAGTGATGAAATCTTTAAAATAAGAATACATTCATCAGATTCATACAAATCCCATTTCACAATAAATTCCAGAAATTATAGTACTACTCATATCCTTTTTTCTTTGGGATCAGTTCCAGCAGTTTTCAAATATTTCTGCTGTTGAAAAATTTCCACTAAAATAACTTCACCAGAAAATTCATCATAAATTTCTATCATATTTGGTAAAATTCTCCAAAGCTTGTAACGATTGTGAATTATTTGAGCTTGCTTCAGGCTCAGGTCGCATCTCCAGTCCCTGCGGTACTATGTAAGCCTGTATTTAAACATAGACTAAAAATAAACAATTACAGCAGAGTGATTATAAAAATGAAACAGAACTTGACTGCTTATTCTTGAAATAAACAAGTATAGCTGAGTCCATGTGCATTTGAGAGTTAGAATTACTTCCACATAGAATGCAATGTTTATTAAATAATAAGTAATAATAAAAACGTAATATTCAGCTTACATTTGTTTTGTTAAATTTCAGCAACTGCAGCAGTTGTTTAGAACTTAGACCAACAAAAGTTTTTTTATTTTTCAAAGAGGAGTAGTATTGTTGATATTGCTTGGAACTGCCAGGCATCGTAAGCGGAACTGCCAGGCATAGTAAGCAGAACTGGTTTTTATTATTATTTTTATTTCTTTTCAATTTTCTACATACAAAGCAGCCCTTATTCCCTGTACTAGGGGTGAACTACTCTCCTTATCCCATCCTTGGTATCCCATACCACTGACTGGATGAGAAAAATAGCGAAGCAAGCTGAAAGGGAACACTCACTTCCTTTTAAACAGCAGGCCAAATAGTCTTCTGGAATTAAGAGATTCCAAGTAATTATAAGAAGAATAAAGTGGTTTGTTGATTTATTTCTGGAAACTTTCACAAAAATAGATATTACATTCCTTCTTGCTCCTTTACTGGGCTTGCTTGAATCATTACAATGTGCGTCATTTTTTATTATCTGCTGATACTGGCAGTGGAGTACTAGAACTTACTTTGATGTAATGGAATGGATATACCAAGATTTTAAATTTTGGTCAGTCTTACAGACCTCTGCAGTGCCATTTGAGGTATTTCCTGGCTGTATCTGAAACTCTTCGCACCCCATCACAAACTGAAGGGAGGCAAAATTGTTCTGCTCAATATGTGCACAGTCTCCTCGGTCCAGAAAGGAAACATATGAGAAATTTGATTAAAATCTAAGTGACTCATAATGTGAATCTCAAAAGAGTGTAACAAATGTTAATTAGTTTTAAATTCCAACACCCTAAGAACTTATTGTATAAATTGTAGTAAGTGAAATAACTGGAAAAAACAGCATTGAATCCTTTCACAATCAGACTTTCCCCTAACCAAAATGACTGTACCTTGTATGTTTTCTATGTTTCATTGACAAATTTGGTTGAAGGAACTAAACTACGTCTTTCTTAATAACCACAAAATAAACAGAAGAAATGCCCATTTGGTGCTTCCTGTTTGGTTCTGTTGATGGACTAATGTTCCCTCCTGCTGTAGCAATTGAGGATGTTTATATTCTTGACCCCTCTGCAGGGAAGCAGAAAAGAATCTGAACTCCGATGACTTGCTGTGCTTTTGGCTTTGATGTGCTCCTCTGGCCTCTGTGGCGGAAGCTCCATGTTAAGTAACAGACCTGAATTTACACTAAAAGTAGTGAAAATACCACAACAGCTAAAAGAAACACTTTTAGCTGTTGTGTCTCTAAATTTACTTGTGTAAGAACACAGTTTTTGTAGTAACACACATAATGGTTTCAACTGCCCTCAAAATTAGGCAGGTAAAATATATCATAGAACATTTTCTAGAAAATATGTAGAATGGCCAATGAGGCAGAAAGCATAAACAAATAATGGGCTCACCGATAACAAACAGAAATATTTACCAAGAGCAATTTGGATTCAAGTATTATGGATAATACTTTAAAGTTTTGACCTCCAAATATCCTGTAATACCAGTGACTTCTATGTAACCCCTGGACTCCAGCTGTGGTTCTTTCAGCATATCATTTGCCCAAGATCTTGACAAGAAAATCCATCCTCCTCCAATTCCACCTTTTCTGAAATCCCAACATCATAAGTGGTGGAAAGGTAGTTGAGGGTTAAAGTTATGATTATCCAGGTCACATGTAGGAGCTCAGAAGTTTTTCCTAACCCTGTCCCTTAAACTCTCCGCCTCCTTTACTTACTGTTCACCTTATGATGGAAGAGATGGAGAAATCAGTGAGATTTTATTTTAATTTTCTGCTAGGAAATAATCTCGTAAAGTCTTTGGCTCACTTCTTTTCTGTACCTCAAGGGTCAATAGTTTAGTCTCTCTGATGTGCTGTGTAACTAAGTAACTGAATAAAACAGTGTTTGTTCTGGAGCAGAATGGAGCTCTATAAGCTGGAGATTCCAATCCTCGACTTTTTCCTGTTTTTTCTCTCTTTACTGTATGCACTGTAAGTATCTTTAGACCCCTTAATTTCCCTCTAGGAGAAAGCCATCCATTTCCCCTCGAGTTAGAAGGCTTCTACAGAAGGCCTGAATATTTGAAGATCATACAAATGACCCCAACAACAGCCTAATGGGTGAAGGTTAATAAATGTGAAGCACCATGAAAATCTAACTGCCTGCCTAATCATTTTGAAGAGTCTACTTACAGTTATATTTTTAACTTAGGCATTCCCTCTTTATAGATTGTTCTACTAGAATGAAGTAAGAAAAATATTTTACATTCTCATCTCTCTAGTAATTTTTCTGCTTCATTTTGCCCTTACATACTATTTCACCTATTTAGAGATTTTGATACATTTTGCTGTTCTTTCCATTAAGTCTTCACCTAAATTCATGCTTTGTACCTCAGCAGTTAAGTTTCACGGAGTGCCTAATATCCTTACATTTGACAGATGAAGAGAGAACCTAACAGTTTTCTTGGCCAAGCAAGAGAGACACGGTGTAGGACTGTAGTGAGTCAGGATTTGGCTGCCTCAGTATCCTTTCGGAAGATGCCGGTGGTGCCGCAGCATGGGATAAATGCACAAAACAGTGAAAAGAGACAGATGGTCCAACAGCATTATGTTGGCATCATTTAAATCTTATCAGCAAGATACCCTAAGGAGGTGAACTGCAGTAACTGCCAAAAAATTTCATCACTCTTGGCATAAGCAGCTCCTAAGATATTTGAAAGTTTTTTTGTGGGGGGTAGGGGAGTTAAAGAAAAAGCTGAAAAGAACCCTTGCCTCAGATTTTCCTTTCATCTCTAGAGGCTATGACTCCTTAGGACTCCCACCCTCCTCCCCTCTGAGTTCCTCCAGGATGAGGCCTGTCTTCTGGTTACTATAATTAAGGGAGGAGACCACCCCTCATATTGTCTTATGCCCAATTTCTGCCTCCAAAGAAAGAAAAAGATAAAACTAAAAGGCAGAAATGAAATCCACAAGCAGACAGCCCGGCGCCACACCCTGGGCCTGGTAGTTAAAGATCAACCCCTGACCTAATCGGTTATGTTATCTATAGATTACAGACATTGTATAGAAAAGCACTGTGAAAATCCCTGTCCTGTTTTGTTCCAATCTAATTACTGGTGCGTGCAGCCCCAGTCACATACCCCCTGCTTGCTCACTCGATCACGATCCTCTCATGTGCACCCCCTTAGAGTTGTGAGCCCTTAAAAGGGAGGAGAATTGCTCACTCAGGGAGCTCAGCTCTTGAGACAGGAGTCTTGCCGATGCCCCCAGCTGAACAAACCCCTTCCTTCTTTAACTCGGTGTCTGAGGAGTTTTGTCTGTGGCTCCTCCTGCTACATAGTGATAGGCCAGGAAAATATCTGAATGCTTGCTATAAGTCAGATAGCAAACTATACATGGGTTATGTATTTGAGAAGGTAGAAGTGGTCCTTACATGGAGGGCAGAAGACAATTCCACAGCATGCATTAGTATGGCAAACAGACGTTGTATAAACATCTTAACTTGGCAGGAGAACACCTACCTACTACTCCAGTTGCAACACAGGACATTAGGTTTTATTAAAAAAATGATGAAAGTTGCAAGAAATCTGGGGATGAAGGCAAGATAGAAGATAAAAACAAATCATTTTGTACAATTTCTCTAATCCAAAAGGGAAGGAGCTCATATGTTTCTGATGATACCTACCTCAAGAACTAAAGAGATGATGGAACTTTGGAGATTATGTATCATGCAGTACTCATCCTGGAGTGCACATCACAACTTGTGGCGGACATTTTTCAAAAATCATGCATGGTTTCACCCCAGACATGGGGAAGAAACATCTGAAAGTGAGGTCTTGGGACTTAGAAAGTTTAGGCAACCATGAATCTCACTCGCCAGGGTTTTTCTTTTGCAGAAAATCCACCTTTTCCCAGTGACTTGTGGGTTTGGAGGCTTTGGTGTCTGAAGGACTCCTATGATGCCACCAGACATGATTTGGGGTTAGCAGCCACCTGGTTCCAGCCTTTCCAAGGAGGATTGTTTCCACCGTGGGTGAACCAGTTAAACTCTGCTGCTTCCCTAACCCCAGAGTGGGTGTTATGTGTCCCTAGCTAATCTCCAACTGTTATGCAAAGGAGTCATTAGCACTCCTTATCAGTGCCTCATAGTACAAATATAAAATGGGAAAAATCGAGAGAAAACTTAAAAGCACAGACATAGGAGAGTGCACACAGGCAGAAATGGACTGCATGCATCCCCAAAAGGGTGAAACTCTCCCCCTATAATATTCTACTCATTATAAGGAACAGAGAAGTGCAGTGAACATCAATGCAATGGAAAGAAGTAGTTGAAATGGAAGCCTGTTCTTTCCTTAAGCTAACTCAGGCTCCTCGAGCTACCAATGAGAGGGGATAATGAACTTCCGGGTCACCTGGGTTGTTCTACCATTGCTGTTTAACAAAGCCAGCTCTCTTTGTATTTTACATATACCCCTGCACACAACCCTCAGAATCTCATGTAGGTTCCAAAGCTACGTACGCTGCAACTATCCTATTCTAAAGCAATTGTGCTTTCCCTGTCCTTTGTGTTGATGAAGATCTAAAACTCATGGAGTCAATTCAAACAGCTACAAGGGGGTGGAGTTGGGATTTCACCTGTGACTATTTGACTTCCAAACTCACATTCTTGTCAATAATCTAAACTGCTGCCTTCCAGCAGGTTACTTGTCCTAAGCTATTAAAGCAAACTGGGAAAAATAGTCAAAATACCTTTGCTTCCCTGGATCTTGCCTGCTGTTGTATATATCTTGGAGTTAGGCCAAAAACTGAGGAAAATCTGCCCACCTGCCAATGGCAAGCTGATGAAGTAAGATATAAGTGAAGTCTAATAAAATGATGGTGAAATTAGCAGGAAAGCCTACTAGCAGACATAGCTTTGGGACTTGTGTTTCCCACATGTTAATACGAAGAAAGCCCCTTTGGAGCCTGGGGTGAGGGGTAAGAAGGGGACCTATTAACTGCTGAATTCAGATCTCACAGGTGGGCACTTCCTTTTCTCTTTTGTCCTCTTGCCTTGCCTCTGAGGGTTGTTAATGAGTTGTGCTTTGACTCTGTGGGGCAGGTTTGACTAGGGGGCCCAGAAAAAGAAGAGCTGGATAAATCAGCCATTAAAAATATATCCTGGCTGAAGAAGGATGGTAGAGGTGGAGGGAAGATAAAGGAAGAGGGAATGAGAAGAAAGGTATCAGGAAAGATGCACATGATCAGGCTAATGACCTGTTTTCCCCTTATAGAAACCATATACAAAATTAACTATAACTTATTGCCAACTTAATTTTTTCTCTTGGTGTATATTTTATACCTGAAATGCTGTGCTATTAAACATATTTCTTACTTTTCTGTTAGATTTAAATTTTCAAAACTTTCTTCAGAATATTTAAAAATCTTTGTGTTGTTCATTACAAATCAAATGACATGAAATTCCATTACCCTTAGAACTAAAATGAGTAAAATAGATCATAATAATATAAAGGTTTTTCCTGGACACACTTTTCGATAAGAACATTTAAAAGTACATTTGTAGACAAAGCACACTATAGCACCTGGCTGCTAAACGAATGTCCAAGAAGTAATTATTATCTGCATTGCTGCCATTGAAAAGTTTTTTATTTTTCTGGCAAGTCAAATGTGAATCTCACTACTCAATAAAAAAATAGAAATCCAAATTAATTATTAGCTTAATAGTAGAAGAATCTAATAAGATTGAGTACAGTCATGAAGAAACACAGTGAAAGATGTTCAGCTCTTATATTTCTCAGTATAGGATTTCTTACAAGGTAAATGACATGACATTGCTACAACTGAAAAAAATACATATTTTAAAGAAATCTGTTTAAAAGCTGGCTTACAACTGATGTGTAATTTTCACTTTTTCACTTTACAAGGGAACTGGGAGAGAAATGTTTCCACTGACATCTTAAAGAATAACATTAACAAAACTAGACTTCAATTGTTGCAAATCTGGGATTCCATAATCACAGACCAGTAAAGTGCAAAATACTGTGAACCACTCTCAGCTCTCTTTTCTGGAAGACCCTTATGCTCCCTGCATAGATAAATTATTTTCTGCAGGTGGTTAGGGGAGGACTTCCCACAGCCAGGAAGCAAAAAAATGCCCTCTACACTAACACTCCAACTTGCTCTACATGGACTGCAGTGTCAAATCTGGGAAGTTACCCTTCTGAAACATTTTTCTACAGTCTCTTCTCCCCTGCCACTTCTCTCTCTTCTCTCCATATTTAAACAGGAAATCTTGGTTGAGAGTCATTTACACATGCACATGGGCTGATTACATTTCAACAAATTGAAATATCAGCTTCAATCACAGGTTTGCATTTAAATCTTATCACTGGTTGAGGAATGAAATACTTCTTCTTTATTTACTTCAAGCATCAACGAAATGATGTATTTTAGGAAGAAGGCAATCAGAAACCTAAAAAATCACTCCAGGTTTATTCAACAGGTCCCAAAGGTAAATCTTATTTAATTGGGGTGGGGGGCAGAAGTAATTTTGGGGATGGTGGGGAAGGAAAGGTTTGTCTAAAGACTCAGTGGCAGAGGCTCTGCTCCCTCTGGGAGGCTGGCTGAGGCCTATAGACCTTTGGGAACATCCAGGTCTTCATCTTTTTTATTTAACATCATATTCCACTTATTCTATTAAGGGAGGAGACCACCCCTCATATTGTCTTATGCCCAATTTCTGCCTCCAAAGAAAGAAAAAGTAAAAACTAAAAGGCAGAAATGAAATCCACAAGCAGACAGCCCGGCGCCACACCCTGGGCCTGGTAGTTAAAGATCGACCCCTGACCTAATCGGTTATGTTATCTATAGATTACAGACATTGTATAGAAATGCACTGTGAAAATCCCTATCCTGTTTTGTTCTGATCTAATTACCGGTACATGTAGCCCCCAGTCACGTACCCCTTGCTTGCTCAATCAATCACGTCCCTCTCACATGCACCCCCTTAGAGTTGTGAGCCTTTAAAAGGGACAGGAATTGCTCACTCGGGGAGCTCGGCTCTTGAGACAGGAGTCTTGCTGAATAAACCCCTTCCTTCTTTAACTCGGTGTCTGAGGAGTTTTGTCTGTGGCTCGTCCTGCTACACTATCGTGAAAAAATTGCGGCATGTTGATTGTCAGGTACTAGACGTACAGTAGTGAACAAAAAAGACAAAGTTCCTGCCCTTATGACACAGTATAGGGGAGAAGGCAGACACTACTTAAAGAACTGTAAATATTTGTTTGTTTATTTATTTTGAGATGGAGTCTCACACTGTCCACCCGGCTGGAGTGCGGTGGCGCGATCTCGGCTCACTGCAACTTCCACCTCCCAGGTTCAATCGATTCTCCTGCCTCAGCCTCCCGAGTAGCTGGGATTACAGGCGCCGGCTAATTTTTTCTATTTTTAGTAGAGACGGGGTTTCACTATGTTTGCTGGGCTGGTCTCCAACGCCTGAACTCGTGATCCACCTGCTTGGCCTCCCAAAGTGCTGGGATTACAGGCATGAGCCACTGTGCCTGGCCAGGAACTGTAAATACAAGAAGAGTTTTTGTGGGCTGGGTGCAGTAGCTCATGCTTGTCAAATCTCGGTGCTTTGGGAGGCTGAGGCAAGAGGACTGCATGAGGCCAGGAGTTTTAGAACAGCCTGGCCAAGATAGCAAGACCCCCATCCCTACCAAAAAAAAAAAAAATGAAAAATTAGCTACACATGGTGGCACACACCTTTAGTCCCAGCTACTCACAAGGAGGATCACTTGAGCACAGGTGTTCAAGACTGCAGTGAGCTATGCTTACACGACTGCACTCCAGCCTGGGCAACAGGGTGAGGCCTTGTCTCTAAAATAAATAAATAAACAAATAAGTAGATTTTTTTAAAATGAGTATTTGAAAGTGTGACCTAGGAAGCAATACCAGGAAGATGGAGCAGAGACAGAAGAGTTGCAGAACTGCTTTTCCAAGGAAGTCATGTTTCAGTGACCCATTCAACAATCTCACATAGCACAAGCAAGCCTGCTGACATGTGCAGCATGTCAGCTCTATCTCCATCTCTCCATCGCCTTAGTACACTCCTTCTTTGCCTTCTGTTATGAGCTCAGTTGTGTATTCCTTAAAATACATATATTGAAATGCTAAGCCCTAGTACCTTAGAATGTTTAAGTGTAGTTGGATATAGGGCCTCTAAAGAGGTAATTAAGTTAAAATTAGGTCGTTAGGGTAGACCCTAATCCAATATCACTGGTGTCCTTATAAGAACAGAAAATTGGAACACAGGAAAGAGACATCAGGGATGTGCATGCACAGAGAAAAGGCCATGTGAAGAGGCAGCAATAGAGTGGCCATCTCAAGCAAAGGAGAGGAAACCAATGCTGCTGGTACCTTGATCTTGACTTCCAGCCTCCAGATGTGAGAAAATAAATTTTTGTTGTTTAATTCACTCAGTCTATGGTATTTTGTTATGGCAGCACAAGCAAACTAATACACCTCCTTCCCCAAAGGAGGACTCCTTCACCTGCCCCAACCTGCACTGTTCTCTCCTTTGTTTTGTTCTCTTCAAAGCATAGTTTATATTTTCTGACGTATCTAGTATCTAATAAGTTCTTTATCTAGAAATACATCCTAGACTCTTGAAGGAGGATAAAAAAAAATTGACATATTCTTGCTAGAAAATCTCATTTTTACCAAAGGAGAAAACAAGATTCAGAAAGTCCCACAAGTAGAACTAAGCAGGAACACATTCTGATGTTGAGAGTAACCTTTGCAATAAAATATATACCTAGGAGGCATCTGGCTATGCATCCTCTTATATAAGCAATCCTGGTATCGGTCCCTTTCCTAACAGCTCTGCTAGTAAAGCTGTCTATTCTTTCTGTGAAATCTGGTAATGTAATCTTTGGGCACTAATCTAAAACCCATATTTGGCCAACAAACATTTCAGTGTTTGATTATGTGCTGGGTATTGTGCTGCGGTTGGTGAGTTAAACAGACACAGCTTATATCCTGAGAAAATGCATCAGGTGCTATGAGAACACATAAAAGGGGATCTTTTCCTAGAAAGTCAGGGACAGTTACCAAGAGTTAGTCCTGTTTAAACTGAGTTGTGAAGGTGGGGGTAGGATTCAGCTTATAGAATAGTGGGTAGACTGAACAGAAGTGCAAAGATGTGTAAACAGGAGGGAGAAGAACATATTTATGAAAACAACATGTTGGATGAGTTGACCAACATGACTGCAGTGAAGAAAGCGAAAAGGGAAGAATCAAAAGATGAAGTTTTGAAGGTGAGTGTCAGATCAACAGAGCCTCAAGGGCCATGTCAAAGATACATATTTACCCCAAAGGCCATAGTAAGGCACTATAGTGTAGGATTTTAAGTAAGACCAGGATATGGCCAGATTCTCATTTCACATTGTATTAGTTTTATGACATCCATTAGGGTTTTTCAACAACTACGTTCACTTCAGACCTCTTCTAAGTTGTACTTCCCTGCCTCTTCTTTCCATGTGAGATGTGACCATGTGATTTGCTTTGGTCAATGGAATGTAAGCAGAGGCTTCAAGGGCCAGTGTTAGATTCACCATATTTCCTCATTCCCTATAGCACAATAATTGGTAAACTTGAATAGCTTGGCTATGTACACTTGTTAGCATGTGTCCCTGAATAACTACAAAAACAGAGTTCCCCTGCTTACAGTAAATATGTATAATTAGCTAAAAATAAGCTTTGGTTGTCTTATATCACTGAGCATTAAAGGTTGGTTTGTTACTACAGCATAACCTATCTACTCTGACTAATACGAGGGTGTATGTTAACTAATCTGTGAGAAATCCTCTAAGTAATTAGCCATGTTTATTCATCTATTCCCTATAATATTTATTTTTCAATGAACATCTTGAGAATAAATGGATAGTACTATGTCAAAGTGCTTAGAAAAAGTAAACAAAGAATAAAGAATCTTAGAACTGAAGAGAGTTTACAGATGACCTAGCCACCTAGCCTATTCCCCTCAATTTCTAGAAGAGACTACTGAAGCATTTTTTTCAATGGTTTCATCCTAAACAGAAAAAGAGCATTTTGGGCATTCTGTCCTCTATTTTAGTCATCTTTAAATCATATGTAAACATGTTAATACATATTTACTAGGTACACAGTTTTCTTAGACATTTCTGCTATGTGCTTTGTAGGATACGTTAGCATTATTATTGTTATTAAAAAGCAAGTAGAAAAGAAGCTGATTTAATTCACTTTACTCTTTGGGTATTTCCTTCCAAAAAATATTTTTAAATTTCTCATTTTCTATTTACTTTTAACCCTTCATTTCTAAATTAGCCAGGTAATTTGATGCTGAAATTTAATTTCCTTCGTTTTTAAAAAGACACGTATAGCTGAGAAACACAAACTGGAGCTTTGATATCAGTCAGATAGTTGTAAAGTTGCTAGTTTTGCCACTTACTAGTTGAGAGCCATGGGGCAAGTTAGTTTTAGTTCTGCTTTTTCAGTCTCCTTCTCTACCTTTCTTTTTTTTTTTTTTCTTTTGAGATGGAATCTCACTCTGTTGCCCAGCCTGGAGCGCAGTGGTGCAATCACAGCTCATTGCAAGCTCGACCCGGGTTTATGCCATTCTCCTGCCTCAGCCTCCCAAGTAGCTAGGACTACAGGCACCCACCACTATGCCCGGTTAATTTTTTGTATTTTTAGTAGAGACAGGGTTTCACTGTGTTAGCCAGGATGGTCTCGATCTCTTGACCTTGTGATCTGCCCGCCTCGGCCTCCCAAAGTGTTGGGATTACAGGGGTGAGCCACCACGACTGGCCCCTACTTTTCAAATGTGCATAATGACACCTAGCCCACTGGCTTGTTGTGAAGCATAATAATTATAATGCTACGAAAAATGAAATCATGAATGTCAAATGCCTCAGCATGTCATACAGCAAGTGCTCAATATATATTTGTCCACTCCTTGTTTGATCATAGAAAAACACTGAATAAAACTTGCTTTGATTAGGATAAAATGCTATTTTTATACTATTTGAGGTTTAAGAAACCCTCAAGTAGTTGTTCTGATTGTGTATAATTTCCAAGGAAATAATAAAGAACCAAACTGACCAATAATAGTAAATGACAATTATTCTTGTTTTCCTGATATCTGCTACCAGTTTCTACCACCTCTGAGCTTTGAGTGAACAACTATTATTTCAAGAGGTAGAAATAAAAAAGGACTTGTTCTGAGGTGAAAGCCCAAGTGACAAATTCACAACACTCATAAGCACAGAGTACATAAACCCAAACAATTGCACACTTTGTTTAGATATGGCAATACAATTCCTTTCATGGTCTATAATAACCAGTTGAATAAATTTGTTTCTCAATACTATGTGTGTGTGTGTATTTGTATGTACATATACATGATACAAACAACACACACACCCCTTTTGTTCAGCATTAAACTTTTCATAGAAGATTTAGAGACTAGCAGCGTGGATTTTATGTTTTTAAATTACTAAGCATCCTTGCTAAAAATTATCCACATGGGTTAGAGAGTTCAGCGCAAGACTGATAATAACCAGGTTAAAGAATGTGTAAAGAGAAATTATTCTGGAAAGGACACATCTTGGACACATATCCAAGAGTAACTTCCCAGAATCTCTAGAACATCATGTCTAAATATGAGAATATTGGCCATAACAATATGCCTCCTAGATTTTGACTGCAGGGGGCAGAATTGGCTGAAAGCCCCAGCTGCTCTGCTCTGAAATCCACTGAGGTCCACATTTTCCCACAGGCTGCTCCCGGCCAATGACTGTGTACAACAGAAATACAAAGGCAGGCCCAATCCCATGAGATGAGCGACTCCTCTAATAGTTGGCTTTGGCTTGAGGATTCCCCAACAGCCTTGCTAAGTTTTCATGGAACTGAACAGCAGTCTGAAATGCTTACACCATTCTTCCCTTTCTCTTTCTATCTTTTCCTCAGGGTCAGACTTGCATTAAGGGCTCTTCCAGCCTCTCTGGGATCCCTTCACATTTTTTTTTCTCACAGGAATTTACCCTAATAAATTTCTTGCACATTTAATGCTGAATCAGCATCTGCTTCTTGGATAATCCAGGCTAACATAAGCTCACAGAATTTCTAGTAGTAAATGAGTTAAGGTACCCGCACAGCACATTAAAAGTAGTAGTAGTAGCAGTAGCAGTAATAATAATAGTAGTAGTAGTAGTAGTAGTAGTAGTAGTAGTAGTAGTAGTAGTAGAAGAAGAAATAAGGAAAAAGAAGAAGAAGCTTAATCAATTTCCAAGGCATTTGTTAAATATCTTCCTTTCTGTAATTAGTTTCAGGATAAGGAAGTCATCTACAGCACAACCAAATACCAATCTTTCTGGACTAGCTGTCATTTCAGGTCATTCCACACCAAGTCCCATTATTGTCCTAGTAAAGATTATTTCATGACTTGAGGGGATAATGCTTTGACAAAATTATTTAAATCTTATTCATTTAGTATAATGTGGTTCATTAATTGAAAACTGGAACTAGCTCCCAAGGTTCAGTCCCAGGGTAGGTTTAGACTATCCACTTGTTAAATACCAATATCTGAAAGGGAAGTATAGTCTTGAAATTATACTGTGGTTAAACAACTGATTTTAAATCACATAGATTATTATGAGTTTACTGCCAGTCTATAGTAAGGTCTGTAGATATCAGTCACAGGCCAATCCTACTTAACATTTAGAATCAGCTGGAAAATCATTATAGAAAGATCCATGAACTCAACCATAAACCCAACCATGAATCAACGTCAGAAGGAAGCTCTGCTCTTACTATCTTCCATCTGCCCCTTTAAACAAAAGGTTCAATCTGAACTCCTTTTAGAATACCTTTTAAAGATTTATAAAATTAAGGGTGTTATTGAGATAAGCTATGTTTTTGAAGTTTATCTCAGTTTAGATGCAAACTAAGTTCACTTGGGAATTTTAGGACAAAATATTGTGACTCCAAACTCACTAAATTCCTTCAGAGTATGTAATGGGGAAGAGTAGGAAGCAGCAGGCATCTGTAGTTGTTTTTTTAGACAGAATCTCGTTCTGTCACCCAGGCTGGAGTGCAGTGGTGCGATCTTTGCTGACTGCAACCTCTGCCTCCTGGGTGCAAGCAATTCTACTGCCTCAGCTTCCTGAGTAGCTGGGATTACAGGCATGCACCACCACGCCCAGCTAATTTTTGTATTTTTAGTATAGATGGGGTTTCACCATGTTGGTCAGGCTGGTCTCAAACTCCTGACCTCGTCATCTGCCTGCCTCGTCCTCCCAAAGTGCTGGGATTACAGGCGTGAGCCACCGTGCCCAGCCCGCATTTGTAGCTTTTAAAATATCACATACAATTCTGATGTGAAACAAGCATGATGAACCATGGCTTGGAAGCCATTGGTTGCCTAATTTTAGTCAGTATAACACGGTGCTTTAGAGTATGGGATCTGGAGATAAACAACCTGGGACCAGTTCCCAACTCTGCCCCATTACTATCTTGGTGAACATTAATAAATTACTTAATCTATGTACTTCATTCATTCAACATCGATTTTGTAATTATTGCTTGCCAGGCTCTGTTTTAGAGGTATACCCTAGTAAATGAAACAAATGGAAATTCCTGCCCTTATGACATTTACATTCTAGAGCAAGGAGACTGACAAAATAACAAAAATATAAAGCATACAAAAGAATATATATACATATCTATCTCAGAAGGTGATGAGATAATAGGAGGGAAAAGCAGGACAGAGAGAATTGAGAGAGTATCTGTGTATTGATTTTTCACCCTAACAGAGTTCTGAAGATTTAACAAATTTTACATGCGAAGTACTTGGAGCAGTGCCTGGCACATAATGTTCAGTAAGTGTTAGTGGCTATTCCTTCATTGTACTGATGAAGAAACTGATTTCTAGAGAGATGGAGGAAGCTGCCCAAGCAACCCTAAGAGTTAGGAGGTGAATCAGGCCCAGGACTTCTCCCATTTCTCCCCACTCAACTTCCTCCTACAAGAATTTCACTCTGGGGCTGGAAGACAGATGGTAAAACAATGGGTTCAGAGCCTACCTCTGGACACAGATTCCTGTACCTGAATGTAGCTCTTGCTGGTGCCACACATCAGAAGCAAATATTGCTAAATGGAGCTTTTATTTAGCATCCCTGAGAGCATGGATAAGTTAAAAGGCTAAAGAAACTCACTTTGCTTGTAGCTCCAGCCAACTCCTTAAACACCTTTCTAGAATGTTCACATAATGGGTTATCTACTGGTCTCCACTTAGATCATGAATAAGTAAGCAATGGCTAAGAAAAAATGTAAAAGAAACTATAAAATAAATCTTTGACATAATTTAATATGTAATAATTTCCCTCAAAATAACACTATCTGATGAATAAAGCAAATCTGACAATTTCCCCAAATATATTTAGTCCAGAGCATTATTTTAAAGCATTTTAGAGTCAGATGAAACTTAGAAAACTTACAGGAGACCAGAAGTCAGGAAAGCAAAAATGAAGACATTTTCTTGAGAAAATATATTAACGGAATAACTTATCTGAGCCAAAGTCCTATGAGATGTCCAAACTATTCTTCTAACCCTTTATCAGAATGACTAATGTTTGTTTGGGTTACAAGATAACTATAAAGGTTAAAACCCATATGATGTGACTAACCTCAAACTTGTTCCCATGACCCTCAAGTAGAAGAAAAAAGAAAAACAGTTAATTAAGAATTAAGTTTGAGGCTGAGTAAAGGAAGGGGGAGCAATCAATTTAAACATGTTGCAAACCATACTAGAAATGATTTTTAAAAATATGATTTTCTCTATTTATAGTCCTGCCATATGATAACAAAGCAAAATCTCTTATCCTTATTGTGAAAGCACATGGACCAGAAAAGAAAAAGACAAAATATTAGATATTGGTTTAATATAAGAGACAGCACTGACAGAAAAAAAAAATGGGGGAAAGGAAGCCATCAAGGCAGTGGCTGAGAGCCTTGAAAACAAAGATAAGTAAAATGTAAACCTGATGTAAGTTGGTTTTCTCTCTGTAAACAACAGAAAACAGCTATCTGCCTAGGTGGTTTAAGTTTACATATAATTCATTTCTCTATGAATTTTCTTTCTGATTCAGGACATAAGTTAGCAAGATTATTGGCATAGTGAGTCCTAAATCTCTTGTTACATTTAAATAGGCATAATAAATGACAATATGATAGGCATGTCCATGAACTTAAAACCAAAAAAGTTAAAATCTGTTCTTTATTCTTACATGAACCGATTCACCCAATGATTGTTAATCATGTGATTAAATATACATAGGAATTAATGCTTTAACTAAAATAAGAGAAAAAGAATGCCTGTTGAAGACAGCTTTTAAGATACAAAAATGAAAACAAAAGATCTATGTGTGACTCTACTGGTGATTCACTTAGTTTGTGGCTGGAGTTACTCCAGCTATGCTTGCAATTAATTTATAAAGGACTTATGCACAAAGAATTTAATGATGCTTGCATTTATAGGTATTATGTAACCAATCATTATTACTAAATCAACAAAAACAAAGTTCTAATCAAATTTACCAAATGTTCCATAAACCCAGTTACAAAACAAGTGATGGTTTTCTTCTGTTTGGCTTCATTTCAAAATTGTGTTGTAAAAGCAGAGTTTCTGTATTAGTTTCCTAAGGCTGCCATAATAAAATATCATAAACTGCATGGCTTAAAATAACAGGAATTTATTGTCTCACAGTTCTGGAAGCTAAAAGTTAGAATTCAAGGTATTGGCAGGGCCATGCTCCTTCTGAAGCCTACAGGGGAGGTTCCTTCTTTGCGTCTTTCAGCTTCTGATAGACCCAGGCATTCCTTGGCTTAAGGAGCATAACTCCAATAGCAGCCTGAATCTTTACATGGCGTTCTTCCTGTTTAGCTCTGTCTTTACATGGGATCTTCTTATAAGGATACCAGTCATATTGGATTAGGGGCCCATCTCTCCAGTGTGACTTCATCTTAAGTAATTATATCTGCAATGACTGTATCACCAACTAAGATCACATTCTGAGGTACTAGAGAAGACTTCTATATACATATATATATTTGTATCCCTCACTCATTAATCTCTTGCCTTGCTCTATTTTTCTGCATGGTAGTTATCACCATCCCAAATTACATTTACTTATATGTAAATGTAAGGCAGGGACTTGGCAGTCTTATCTCCTACTGCATTCCCAGGGTCTACATATTTATATATAGAAATAAAAATAAAAAAATATATATTTTACGCAACGCAATCCATAACAATGTGTAACTACTGTTTCTCTTATATTATCTGTCTATAGAGAAAATAATAATATCTTTAAAACAATATTTTTTAAGAAAATAAGTCTTTCCATTACAGGCCCTAAGGATTTACAGACTGATGTTCCAGTTCCTATTTCCAGAGCTAAGTATATTATGGGTAACAATTAATTTCTTGTTAAGCCCTTATAGGTTTCTCCTTCAAGGTCTCCCTCCTATACCTGGACCTCTTCCACCAACTGCTCACTGCTGCAATGCTTTCCTGAAATGCTCCTTATGCTTCCTCACCATTAAATCCCTTTGGTTCTTCAAGGGCCAGCTGATGTCCTCCTTCAGGAAGCCTGCTCTGATCAATGACTGTGTCCACAGTGACTTAAAAGTAACTTATCTTCCTCTAAACCCTTGAGTGCTTTGTGTCTGAATTATTTAACTGGCTACCATCTCACTGATATTTTTCAAAATATATTTATGGAGGTTGTTTTTAAATTAAGGAGCACATTACATAACTCAAAGCTCAAAAAGCATAAAAAGTCATCCTGTCACCGCTGACTTCCATATTCACTGGACCTCCACACATCACCTAACACCCTTCTCAATCCACTCTTTTGCAAAATCATAGCTTGGACTAGATGACCTCTAAGGTCCCTATCTGCCTAAAAACACAAAGGTCCTAACACTGAGTTTTTAAAGATGAGGGGTAGCATATGGTGGTACTTCTACTCTCTTATACAAAAGAACCTAATTGGAAAACCAGATATATCTCTCTCTTTATTTCTCATTGTTTTTTTCAGTCTTACTCCAGGCACTGTTGGAGGCCCTGGGAATGCAGTGGCAAATAAGACTGTCAAGTCCCTGCCTTACATTTACATATAAGTAAATGTAATTTTGGATGGTGATAACTATCATGCAGAAGAACAGAGCAAGCCAAGAGATTAGTGAATGAAAAGGGTAAAAGATACTTTAAACATTTGGAACATTCTCTGGGAGGTGCTATTTGAGAGAGACCTGAAAGATCTGGAGAAGAGCATTCCATACACAAGGAATCACAAGTGCAAAGGCCCAGAGCAGGAAAGCAGATGGTTGGAGCACAATGTTCTGCAACAGGCCTTTTCACTTTATTTCAGAGCTAGTACATCTTGATCCTCTTCATTCTTTTTTATTGGTGCATTTTATTCTATTATATGTAGGCTTCATGATTTATTAATAGTCCTCTATTGAACACATGTAGGTTGCTGCCAATTTTTTGTTGTTACAAGCAAAACGTTACACACAATGAAGAGTCAGCATAACCTGGTGGAATCAAACAGAATCAGAACTGGAAACAACTCATTTTCTTTCTTTCCTTGTGTTATTCTTTATTTCTACTATATTTCACTGATTGTTTTGGGCATTAGAGATACAGAAGTGAAATAGGTGGTTCATCTTCCTGCCCTCAGGATGCTTATATTCTGGTGGGAGAGACAGGCGATATGAAAACAAACATGTATATAAAGAGGATATAGCTTTGGATTGTGACAAATGCTGTAAAAAAAACTAAAGAAGGACAAGGTCTTCCTAGGACCTTGGGCAAAGCTGTGGGTGCTGTTTTAGATATGTTGGTCAAAGACAGCCTTTGAAGAGGTGGCATTTGAGCAAAATATGAATGATGTGAGAGCAAGCCATACAAAAGTCTGAGGAAGTGCATTTCAGACAGAAGTGCAGCATGTGTGAAGAGCTGAGATGAGGAGGAGCATGGCACACTGGAAGCGCAGCAAGAAGGCAGAATGGTCAGAGCACACCTAGCCAGATATTAGGAAACAAGTTGAGGCTGGACACACAGGCAAGGCAGGGCCCAGAGACCCTGTGGCCACACAAGACACTCTGATTCATTTTAAGTGTAATGGGAAACCATTAGGAAGGGCCTTTGTAAAAGAAAATTACATGTTCTCATTTTATGTTTAGAAAGCTTGCTCTGTCTGTATGCAGAGAGGAAACTATGAGGAGGATCAGTGGAACCAGGGATATGAGTCTTGCTGTAGTCTAGGTGAGATTTGATGGTGGCATATACTAGGGTGGACATGATAAATATGCTGAAAAGTGTGTAGATTTGGGATATATTTTGAAGACAGAGCCAAAAGGAGTTGTTGGTAGACTGAACATAGAAAAAAAGGAAAAAGAGGGAAATGAAGGATGACTCCTTGGTTTTTTTCCTGAACTGAATGAATGGTGGAGCCGTGGACCAAGATGAGGAAAACTGGAGTAGGAGTACAGTGAGTGGTTACAGGGGAAGATGTCAAGAAGGACATAGTAAGAGTTGAAAACCTGTTAGGCATCTGGATGGAGATCATCGTGAATGGCTGGATAAGCAGAAGATATCACCAGCAATTGAAAAAAAAAAAGAATTATTTTGCCTACCCATGATTTATCAGTATATTTAAAAATCAATTGATTAGGTTCAACAACCTAAGGAGGGAGCATACACAGAGAAAAGGAGAGGACCACGGCCACACCCTTCCACATGTAGAGACTGAGAAAAAAAGGACTAAGTAAAAGAGATGAGAAATAGGGGGAACAAATAAAGAATGTAGGGTTCCAAAGTTACCTACAAGTCATAGGATCCAGAGTTTGACCTCTGGCTTCCTCAACTGTAAAACAGTACTTTCCTGTAAGAATTTGTAGGGATTAAATAAGATTATATATGTGAGGTGCCTAGCAGAAAAACCTGGCCACAGTAAATATTCAGTAAACTCTAATAGTTGGCAAAATTTTGAATGTTCCTTATGTGCATGACTGCTATGGTTTAAATCTATGCTATGGTTCTTTTTTTTTTCTTTCCAAAATTTATATGGAAACTTAATCCTCAATACAACAGTACTGGAAGATGAGGGCTTTGAGAAGTGATTGAGTCATGAGGACTTTGCCCTCATGAATTGGATTAGGTGCCCTTATAAAAGGGCTTGATAGAGGGAGTTTGCTCACTTTTTGTCCTTCTGCCTTCTGCCATATGAAGACACAGCATTCCTCCCTTCAGGAGAACATGGTGTTCAAGGCACCATCTTGAACCATCTTGCGGTTCAAGGCCACATCTTCACTGGACAATCAACCTGCTAGTGCCTTGATCTTGGACTTCCCAGCCTTCAGAACTGTGAGAAATAAGTATCTGCTCTTTATAAATTACCTAGTCTCAGATATCTTGTTGTAGCAGCACAAACAGACAATAACTATTGTGTTATTTTTATATTTGGGTTAATATAAGCAAAGATGAATAATTCATGTATAACTAAAAACAGATATATCTACTAATACATAAATACTATGCTCATCCATATATGAACAACAGTTAATACCATCATAGTTAAACATATAAAGGAGCAATAATAGAACCCATGCTAGACAATAGATAATAGGCAATTGACCTTCTTCATTTTAGAGTGGTGTGTATGTATGTATGTATGTATGTATGTATGTGTATTCCAAATATATAATGACTAAGTTTTCAAAAATTATTTTCTAGACCATCTTGGAAGAAATCCACCTAAAAAGTAGAGTTGTGTGTATACAGGATGAGGGGGGAATAAAATGAGCACATTGAGTGCTATGTGTCATGTAGCACAACACATGATTCTAATTTTATTTAATTTGCTCCTCATAAAAACATCATGAGATAATATTAATAAGTTCAATTTACTAATGGCTGTTCTAAACAAAATAAAAACTTTTAGTAAAAGTAATAATTAGAAATTTTAATTGATCTTATTTGTCCTCTTGATTTAAAAAACATTAACCATAAGAGCCACTATTTATTAGAATATCTATTATGAGTATCTATTATGCTCAAGGCACTGTAACTCATAATTTATATACCGTTTTTATTCATTTTCAAAAGAATGCAACAAGGCCGGGCACTGTGGCTCATGCCTGTAATCCCAGCACTTTTGGAGGCCGAGGCGGGCAAACCATGAGGTCAGGAGATCGAGACCACCCTGGCTAAATCAGTGAAACCCCGTCTCCAATAAAAATACAAACAATTAGCTGGGCATGGTGGTGGGCGCCTGTAGTCCCAGCTACTTGGGAGGCTGAGGCAGGAGAATGGCATGAACCCGGGAGGCGGAGCTTGCAGTGAGCCGAGATCATGCCACTGCACTCCAGCCTGGGTGACAGAGTGAGACTCTATCTCAAAAAAAACCCAAAAAAACAAAAAAATGCAACAAAAGATGGGGTTATTATCACCATTTTATAGAAGGTATACTTGAGGCTCAAGAGTTTATGTAAATTGCTTTAAAAATATAGCTAGTAAGTCACAAAACAAGAATGTGGGCCCTGATCTTTCTCATTAAAAAGCCCTCATTCCACCTACTATGCCAGGCCATCGTCATAATACTTTGACATTTAGCCTCCTGTTCAATATTCCTTATGTTTTCATTCATATTTATCAACAAATATGTTCTGTCTAAACAGCTCATATCAAAATATCTAAGAGTAAACAAGGTCACATCAAGTTCTATGTTACCTTATACATTTACGAGATTTACAAATCTCTTACAAGATTGAAGCCGAGCTTAAACACAAAACAAAAACACTCCCAGAATTTCTGAGTCTAATGCTTACCAGGAAACAACTTGCCTCCAACTCTTACAACATACAATATAACAGGCAGTATTAGTTGAATAAATAGTAAGTGGAAGCAGCCAGGTTGTCTAATAGTCAACAGGAGAAATAAATCCACTCCGTGACATAGTTAACACAGAGCTATAGTAATATGTGGTTCAGGACATTCAAAATTAGGCCAGCTGGTTATCCAAAGAACACAGGATGGTGATGGTATACTCTGCAGTTACCATAAATTGTCACTGAATGTTCAAGGCCCTGTACAGAATGAAATAAAAAACAAAGAAAACAAGCAAAAGCAATCTCTGAGTTGATAGAGATTGCTACTGAAAGAATTAGAACTAAGGAATATATTCACTGTTCACGCTTTTCCAGTAATTCCTCCTAATTTTACCTGAACTTGACTAAACAGTTCATATTTACATAACCCTCCAATTTTTAACTAGAAACATGTATTGCCCTTTGGAATTATCTTATACACACTTCTTTCCTTGTGCAGCATGGGCCGCACAGTGTTTTGTTTTGTTTTCAATAAAATATCTGCTGAAATGCCTCTGTGTAAGAGAGTAGAGAGGGGACTGCATAAAAAAATTATTTGTAATGAAAGATGAGTTGGAGTAAGGATAATAAACAGAGACCAAGATTCCTACCATTGTTTAACTTCGTACTACCTCTAGAGAAAGAATTAATCATAATTTATTAGTAACAGCATCTCATTTTTAAAAACTTCTCAATTATTATAAGCATACATTATTGTCTAGTTCATATCCATATAAAATGTATGAAGAAAAGGTTCTTTTCAGAATGTTTTCAACCAAATGCATTCAAAATTCTTTATTAAGATACTCTCTTCAGGTCACTGAATCCATCACTGAAGACATAGGAACAGGCAAGTAGGAGCATATACAATGCTTCTGCTTGACTAGAAACTAGCTGTCTGTCAACTGCTGAAATTATCTTGTCACAAATTCAAGAAAAGTAATGATCAATCCACACCCAAACAGTAAGGTTAATGAATGATTGGAGTGGTCAGGTTCAGATTATGCCATATTCATTCAGCAAGCCTGGACTTACGGTCTCCATGGGTCAGGCAGTGTGTTAGGGACAGAAAGATGAAACACATAGCTGCTGTCCTCAGGACTCAAATGCCTGTGTGAAAGATTCATCAACAACCCAATATAAGATAAGAGTTCTAACTGCTATATTTTACCTCTATGTAAAGTTGTATGAATACACAGAGGAGGTATATTAGTCTGCTCGTGCTGCCCTAACAAAATAACATAGACTGAATAGATTAAAAAACAGAAATGTTTTTTGTATTTTCTCACAGTTCTGGATGCTGGGAAGTCCAAGATCAAGGTGCTAGTCAATTTGGCTCCTGGGGAGGGCTCCCTTTCTGGCTTGTAGATGGCAGCCTTCTTGTTGTATCTTCCCAAGGCAAAGACAGCTCTTAGGGCACAAATCCCATCATTAGGGTCCTGCCCCCATAACTTCATCTAACCCTAATTCCTCCCAAAGGCCCCATCTCTAAAGAGTATCACATTGAGAGTTATGGCTTCAACATATAAATTTTGGGGGAACACAACATTCAGTTCACAAAAAGAGGGAAGAGTTGTATCTGCCTAGTGCTGTAGAGAAGGGTATTATAGAAGCAACATTTGAACTTGGTCTCAAAGCAGGCATAGGAGGTCACCAGTGGAAGAGCTGGGAGGGCTTACCTTATAGAGCAAACAGCAGGAACAAAAACACAGAAGGAGAAACAAACATAATCATTTCAGCATATATAGAGTAAGGAGTGCCTTAGAGAAAGCAAAAAGTGAGGCAGGAAAATTAGGATGAGACCTGATTGTAGAAACTCCCTGAGCATAATGTTTATGAGCTTAAAATTTCTTTATATGGGCAGTGGGAAGTTTATGAAATTGTATGTGTATGTACCTGTGTGTGTATGTATGTTATAATAAAGTCTGTTGTTTGGATAACAGTTACATAAGTTCAATATCTAAAAATTGAGTTTTTAAAAGTTTCTATGTTGAAATAATTTTAAACTTATAGAAAGGTTGCAAGAATAGTACAAAGAACTTCTGTGTAGTTTTTATCCAGATTTACCAATTATTACTCTCTTGCCATATTTATTGTTCTCTTTTTACATATATATGCATATATCATTTATATACAGATATGGATGTGTATGTGTATCTATACACACATACACATACTCGCATGTACATACATACATTTTTTTCTAAACTAGTTGAGAATGGGTTCACACATTAATCCCTTTATCTCTTAATAATTCAGTGTATATGTTACAGAAATAAAGATACTCTATGCCAGGCACGGTGGCTTACACTTGTAATCCCAGCACTTTGGGAGGCTGAAGTGGGTGGATCACCTGAGGTTAGGAGTTCAAGACCAGCCTGACCAACATAGTGAAACGCTGTCTCTACTAAAAATACAAAAATTAGCTGGCTGTGGTGGCACATGCTACACTGTAATCCCAGCTACTCAGGGGGCTAAGGCAGGAGAATCGCTTGAACCTGGGAGGCAGAGATTTCAGTGAGCCGAGATTACGCCATTGCACTCCAGCCTGGGCAACAAGAGCGAAACTCAATCTCAAAAACACAAAAACAAAAAAAAAGGATACTCTATAGCTATGGTATAATTATCAAACTCAGGACATTAACACTGATGTAATAATTTTATCTATTCCAATTTTGTCAATTGCCTTAATAGTGATCTGTATACTATGTCAATTGTTTTTCTTGTATAGGACCTAATCCAGGACCATGTATTGCATTTCAATTTCTTGCTTCTTTTGTCTCCTTCAATCTGGAACAATTCCTGAGTCTTTATTTTATTTTATTTTATTTTATTTTCAGGAAACTAACCTTTTTTTTAATAGTGAGAACTTTTAAAGCAACAATATGTTTTAAAATCTTTATTACTGAAAAATAACTAAGGTCTTCAAGAAAGAAATGGATAGATGACAGAGAGTATTACATAAGGGGCAGGGAGGAGCCTTGGGAGATCAAACCAGCTAAGATGCTACTGGGATGGGAGAGGATGGGAGAGGAGGGAGGACACTTATGTGGGAGACCCAACAGGATTTAGTGCAGGTTATGTGCAAAAAGAAAAAAAAAAAAAAAGGAAAGTTTGATTCTAGTTTGGACCATTTAGTGGAGTGACAAGGATTACAGGATAAACAGCAGATTTTGTTTTTGTTTGATTCTAGGTTGAAGGAGATGACCAGTTTTGATTTTGAATGTTAAGTGGATCTGTGTACTAGGCAGCTGGAAAAAAGACATGGAGCTCAAGTGAGATATCTAAGATAGAGATGGATTACCTAAAGGAGGATAAACCTAAACAGCTCAGCTTCTGCTTATCTTTGTATTTCCCAACTGAACACAGCAAATATTCAATAAAGATAGTAGAATGACAACCATCTCACAGTAGCCTAAGGAAAAGGCAAGGGGTGGCAGAGTTTCATTCTAGGCAGATGAGGGCTGGGGGGACTCTGGGGATTTCCCTGAAGAATTGAGGAACCCCTGAGTCAGTCAACCAGGGCAGCTCCTCCTCTGTGCTGGGAATCAGTCAAACAAGAATTAACAGGGCACCAGAAGCACACAGTGCTTTGTACCAGTGCCACAATCCCCCAACCAGAATTTCCAAACCCCAAAAGCTCTTCTAAGCAAAAAGCATTTTGGTATCTCATTTGGCAGCAAAACCTGACCTGAAATGATGTGATGCTATTGATAGTTTACGCATCCCACACACTGTAAATATTCAATGTTTCACTACATGGCTACTAATGTGTTTGATAATAAATGCTGCCTCAGAACCCACTGAGGATGGTAGTTTATTCATGGTAAATGCATTCTGGGATGGCACTCTATCTCCTGTCTAAAATCCAAAAAAATCTGAATTTCAAACTCATGTGACTAAAAATTTCAGATATGGAAAGGTATTTGAAAAGTGGGCTAAATACTTTGCAACCTAGACTGATCCCTTTAAATGAATATTTTGCTCATGAAAATGTGAGTGGCGCTCAAAGAAGCTTCCCCAGTCTTTGACACTTAGTATCTGGAACTACTAAAGAGACCTTCGTTTCCCCTCCTCTGACCCACTGTTTCTTTTTTTTTCTTTCTTTTTTTTTTTTTTTTTTTTGAGACGGAGTCTTGCTCTGTCGCCCAGGCTGGAGTGCAGTGGTGCAACCTCAGTTCACTGCAGGCTCCACCTCATTCTCCTGCCTCAGCCTCCTGAGTAGCTGGGACTACAGGTGCCTGCCACCATGCCCGGCTAGTTTTTTTGTATTTTTAGTACAGACGGGGTTTCACCATATTAGCCAGGATGGTCTCAATCTCCTGACCTCGTGATCCGCCCACCTCGGCCTCCCAAAGTGCTGGGATTACAGGCATGAGCCACTGCACCGGGCCCCCACTGTTTCTTATTGCAGGATATTTGGCTCTTTGTTTCTGTCCCTAGGCAACCATTACAGGACTGGCTCACCATTCTGATCCAAAGTCTTCATTCTTCAGGATATGGTTTTTGCTATTTTATCTATGGACCTTCTGAATTGTAACTGCTTTTAAGAATAGGGCCTACCAGCGTCCTTCCCCAACCAGCCCTCCCCTACCCCTATCGTCACCTGTCTCTTGCTTTCCTGCCCTGAGTTGTTGGGGGAAGGGGAAGTGGAAAAAGAAATCATGTTAGCCATTCAGCCATCCAGTTGGTCATTTGCTTGCTTCATTTATTCATTGAAGAAATATATATACCGATCATCTACAACATGCCAGATGTTGTAGATGCCTTTTCCTCAACTACACTAGGTACTTGACATACAGTAATTAACAGACATATTTAGTGTCATCATTGAGCTTACAATCTAACCAGGGGAAAGGGTATTAAATATCTACAATTGTATTAAGTGCTGCAAATGGGGATTGCAGAGTGCAACAAGAGTGTGTAAGGGGGCAGAAGGGGCCTAACTTTGTGTAAAAATTCAAGAAGTCTTCCTGAAGGAAGTGACTTTTGAGTTGAAAAAGAGAATGACGAGAAGGAGGTAGCAAGAAAAAGAGGGTAAAGTTGAGGGGAGGGGTGGAGGTAAAGAGAAATTCAAGCAAAGCAAACAGCATAAAAAGAAGCCAAGGCAGGAAGGAATTTGTACTAAAGGCAGAAAAGAAAGATGTAACTGTGGCCAGAGAAGAGAAAGAGAGAGCACATTGGACGAATTGGATGAGATAAAAGAATGCTGATTTTGCATTGTACAGCTACCAAAACAGATATATATAGACCAGTGGAACAGAACAGAGGCCTCAGAAATAATACCACACATCTACAATCATCTGATCTTTGACAAACCTGACAAAAACAAGAAATGGAGAAAGGATTCCCTATTTAATAAATGGTGTTGGGTAAACTGGCTAGCCATATGCAGAAAACTGCAACTGGACCCCTTCCTTACACCTTATACAAAAATTAATTCAAGATGGATTAAAGACTTAAATATAAGACCTAAAACCATAAAAACCCTAGAAGAAAACCTAGGCAATACCATTCAGGACATAGGCATGGGCAAAGACTTCATGACTAAAACACCAAAAGCAATTGCAACAAAAGCTAAAATAGACAAATAGGATCTAATTAAACTAAAGAACTATGCACAGCCAAAGAAACTATCATCAGAGTGAACAGGCAACCTACAAAATGAGAGAAAATGTTTGCAATCTATCCATCTGACAAAGGGCTAATATCCAGAATCTACAAGGAACTTAAACAAATTTACAAGAAAAAAACAAACAATGCCATCAAACAGTGTGCAAAGGATATGAACAGACACTTCTCAAAAGAAGACATTTATGCAGCCAACAAACATATGAAAAAAAGCTCATCATCACTGGTCATTAGAGAAATGCAAATCAAAACCACAATGAGATACCACCTCACGCCAGCTAGAATGGCGATCATTAAAAAGTCAGGAAACAACAGATGCTGGAGAGGATGTGGAGAAATAGGAATACTTTTATACTGTTGGTGGAAGTGTAAATTAGTTCTACCATTGTGGAAGACAGTGTGGCGATTCCTCAAGGATCGAGAACCAGAAATACCATTTGACCCAGCAATCCCATTATTGGGTATATACCCAAAGGATTATAAATCATTCTACTATAAAGACACATGGACTCATATGTTTATTGCAGCACTATTCTCAATAGCAAAGACTTGGAACCAACTTAAATGCCCATCAATGATAGACTGGATTAAGAAAATGTGGCACATATACATCATGGAATAATATGCAGCCATAAAAAAGGATGGCTTCATGTCCTTTGCAGGGACACGGATGAAGCTGGAAACAACCATTCTCCGCAAACTAACACAGGAATAGAAAACCAAACACCGCATGTTCTCACTCATAAGTGGGAGTTGAACAGTGATAACACATGGACACAGGGAGGGGAACATCACACACTGGGGCCTGCCAGAAGGTGGGGAGCTAGCGGAGGGAGAGCATTAGGAGAAATACCTAAAGCAGATGACGGGTTGATGGGTGTGGCAAACCACCACGGCATGTGTATACCTATGTAACAAACCTGCACGTTCTGCACATGTACCCCAGAACTTAAAGTATTTTAAAAAAATGCTGATTTTTATCCTAAGAGTACTACTCAGCCATTGAGGCAGTTTAAGTAAGGATGTGACATAATCAGATACTACTCAGCAGATCACTCTGGCTGTAGTGTGGAGAAGGCATTGGAAGATGAAGAGTGAGTGTAGGAAGAATCAATAAAAGATAAAATGGTTCTTCCCTCTTAAGACACATACACATCTAATAGAAGAGATAATACAGAAGCATACCCAAGGAGCATGACTCTGAGCAGACGGAACCTCCCTGCTGTAGGGAGGATCATACAGCCTAGTTGCACATGGGTAAGGCCAAGGCTTCCAGGAAGTCCCCATCACCTCCGAGGAAGAGAAACAAAACTGTCTCTCCAGATGGGTCCTCAGCACTGCCCTTCACCTCTGAGGGAGAAGCCCCGAGGGAGGTTGTACACTTGCATGTGCATGAATGCCTATGTTTGTGTGCTCTCTGGATCTCTCTCTCTCTCTCCCTCCCTCCCTCCCTCACTGCTCTGTCCATATAACCACTCTAAAATCTTTCACCCTGACCACCTCAGAAGTCCAACCACTGTGCTACAACCAAAGAACTCTCTATCTCTTAGGACCTTCTTCCATGTTTTGTATATGAATAATATCTTATTGGGATAAAAAACACAGTAAGATGATTTCACCCCTAAGTTTGCTGTCTATAAATACTGATCATTTAAGCTCTTAAGATGGCCATGAAGTTTGCATTAAGAATCATAATCATATGTTATCATATATAAATGACTTCACTCAAATTGAGAAGAATTTATTCTGGCTTACTTCCACACTCCGAGACCTTTATGCTGCCTGCTGGCATTAGGAACATTGCTGGAATTCATTCTTGAACAGAACTTTCCCTGAACTGAAACTTTACACTAAAAAGCAGTGAAGAGAACTTGTTACCATTCATTTATTTTGGACTCAGATTCAAAGGGTGAAAGAAAGGGGGGAAGGACAATAGTTCTTTGACACTAGCACTGGTAACTTAGCAAAAGGCCAAAAATGTCCCCATTAGACTTGATTGCCTGAGGCAGAAGTCAGGAAAATAATTATGCCAAGTAGATCTTGAGCAGAAGGAGAAAGATAATATATGTCATGAAGCACATCAAGCCATTACCAAATATTATGCATGGTCCCTGTGAATTCTAAAAATTCCCAGCTCTTCAATACTGTGGAATTTTATCAACAAGCAGGATAAAATTATATATTCAGAAATTTAAGGAACTTGTGCATTTGAAGCGAGGCTTTTCTTCTTTCATTTTTGCATTTGTATGAAAATAATACTCAAATATGGAAGGAAATGAGTATTGTACTCATCAGAACTATTTAGTATTCCAAGAAATAGTAACAATCACCTAAAATGTACTATTTGAAACTTACTATTCGGACATGACTCTGTTAGTTCCTATTATTCCTCTAATTATAACTTTGGGTTCTAAAGTACTATGGCAAACTCTGGAAGTACAAATTCAGTAGGTTGGGGCAAAAATAAAATCTCTTTCTGGAATATGTGAAGGTCTGTCTTTTCTTTATTCTCTTACTACTATATACATCTTCCTAAGAAAAGTTGACACTTTTTTCTGGGCTGAGATTTATGAATAACTGCCAAATTTAAAAATGGTTTGAATAAAAGCAAATAATTGGCAGACCAACAGTTTATTAAAATTCCACAACTATATTTCCATCTAATGTTGCATGTTATCCTTGCCCACAGCCAGTCACTGCCAAAACACCAGCAATCTCAGAAAATAGTAAAATGTGTTAGGTAACATTCTTTTGGACCATACTGATTTTACTTTCTCAGTTTCAATTCACAGTACACTGTAGAATTAACCATTTCAACATTAATAACTGTTAAAGATGTGCCCTAAAAAGTTATCTTGGCCTCTTAGGTGACAAAATAAAAAGTTGTGAATAGTATTGTTCAAACTTTAGAGATTCTATGTGGTACAAGTTGAGTGCAGAGGAATGTCCATCATCTATCTCTATCTCTTTATCTATACCTATACCTACCTACCTACATACATACATACATATACACACACATATACATACATATATATGTGTGTGTGTGTGTGTGGAGATTTTATATATATATATATATATATATATATATATATATATATAAATAATTCAAGAAGCCTTTCAGGATGAGAATTTATTTACATTTCTAGTTCACTATACCTTTGGGGCACTTTCTTCCCTTATAGCTTTCTAAACTCATAATTAATTATAGATAACTTCTAATTGGCTCAAATTATTCTTAAAACCATTAAACAGAGAAAGTGCTCATTGTTCTTCAACATTCAGTCCTCCCTTTTTCCCAAAATTTTAGGTAAGCACAAAACTACATTAACTAGAGACAAATTTCCCTCTGTTTCTCTTGCAAACCAAGTTTTGCCAGTGGCATGAGAGTGGACACAACTGTGCAATTTCTAGGTCACATCAGAAAACTGCTTGCTTTCACTTCCTCTTTTCCCATACTTATTACTTAATAATATTTAATGTACATTGGCTACTTTATGCAAATTGATAACATCCTGAGAATAGAAAAGTTAGTAAAAATTGTTTTCATGTTCAACTTGTTTCTAAACTAAGAGAGTTAAGTAAAATCACAAATAGCTAGAAACAAGGTAAAACAAGTATCATAATAGATATGCACACAATGCCTACGGGTTCAAAAGAACAAGATAATGTATCTAGCCTGAGGTATCCAAAACAATTTTTTATTTAGGAGTTAATTATTAAGAAGTGTGTTAATGAATGGCTAGTGTAGAAGAGGATGGCTCCATTTTCCATGTCCCACCTATCAGAATGCAGAAAAGTCAAAGGCTTCGTGTGAGTTTCAACACTGGAGCTGAGTTAGCTAACAGTATTACATGAACACTATATGTCAGATAATGTGTTTAATGCTTTATATGTTGAATTTTCTATAGCTGCTGTAAAACATTATCACACACTTAGTGACTTTAAAGGGCACAAATTTATTATCTTACAGTTCTGGAAATGAGAAGTCTAAAATGTGTTTCATGGGGTTAAACTGAAGGTATCAGAAGGGCTACATTTCTTTCTGGAACCTCTAGAGGATAATCCATTTCCTTGACCTTTCCAGCTTCTAGATGCTGCCCACATTCCTTGGCTAGTGGCCCTGTCCTCTGTCTTCAAAACTAACAATGGCTGGTTGAGTTCTTCACACATTGTGTCCCTCTGATCTCTTCTGCCTCCCTTTTTTACTTTAAAGAACACTTGTGATTACATTGGGCTCACTTGACTAATCTAGGACAATATCCCTGTCTCAAGGTCAGCTGATGAGAAACCGTAATTCCACCTGCAACCTTAATTCCCCCTTGCTATGTAACAGCATATTCACAGGTTATGAAGACTAGAACATGGACTTCTTGCCTGGGGGGAGGGCATTATTCTGCCTATCACATATGGATAGCCTCATTTAATCTTCACAACAGATTTATAGATTTGGTACTAGCATTAACTCTACAGATAAGCAGTGAGGACACAGAAATGTTAATCAATTTGACTATAATCACCAAGTCAATAAATGACAATTCAGGAATTAAAACTCAAATATTTCTTACCCCAGGGCCTAAACTCTGACAGGGTGACCAACAATCCTGGTTTGCTTGAGACTAGCCAGTTTTAACAATGAATTTCCAAGCCAGGAAAACACTAGTCCCAGGCAAACCATGATGGTTAGTCATTATGTCTGAACCTTTAATCCAAATCCTGGTAACAATAGTTTAACAAGATTTTATTAAGAGCCTAGTGATCATAGATCACAACTAAACTCCAGAGAGCTCTACTGCCATGGCAGACATTGCCTAACATGGCAAAGAGATGCTAGAGAAATGCCACCTCTTTCTAGAAATCACTTTTTCCTGGTTTGACAAAAGTGAATTTGCTGAAAATGGTCAAGATAATTTATCCTAAGAAGATTCATAAGCAGAACCTTGGAAGTAGATAAAAGAATGAATTTGAAGTGGAAATGCAGTTTTGTCTTCTTGTAGTATGTCTAACAAATCAAATAATCCCAAACCACTACCTATTATAGGTCCTCACTTTAGCCCCTGCTAATTAATTACTTAGAATTCATTAAAATTAGTGTCTCAGATTGCATTTCCCTAGAAGCTGATGTTGGGTCAGGAATTAGAGTGTAAGTTTCTTCTTTAGGAGGTGATCCTAGCAGGCACTCGTGTGGAGGTAGGAAAAGGAGAAAGGAAGGAAGGAAACCAAGTACAAAGTGTGAGGATGAGCAGGTTACTGATGGGGGCCCGCTGGGACCTTTGAGAGATGGTGTAGAACATGAATTGGAGTTGTTCTCCACCCAAGAGGAGAGGAAGCTGGAATGTTCCTCCTCCAACTCCCATCTGACTTTAGCTAAGGACGGCTCCTAGGGTTGACTTTGGCTAAGGATGGCTCCTAGGGTATCAATTCCCTAGCATTCTGGCCTGGCAGTAGGAAACCTTCAGCACACACTGAAACAGTGCATGCAAAGGGATATGGACAGAGCACCAACATCTCCACTATACTTTGCCTACCCAAATCATATTCTGAGTCTTACCACTTCTCACAGTGTCTACAGCTACAACCCTAGTTTAAGCCACCTTCCCTGGACCACTGCAGCAACTACTTCAGCAGCTTTCCTGCCTCAACTCTTCCTCCCTACCCAATCCCCACAAAACAATGCAAATGATTTTTCCAAAGCATGAATTCAATTACGTCGAATCCACCCTACCAAAAATTCAAACAGATTCTCACTCTACCAAAAATTCACCCTACCCTCACCCTACCAAAAATCCAAACAGATTCTCATTGTAACTAGAATACAATCCAGCTTCCTTATAGCCTTTAAAGCCTCACATGATCTGACCATCTTCATCTTTCTGACCTCATTTCCAAAATAAGGATGTTCACTACTCAGCCACACTACTCTTCTTTTTTGTTAACTAAACCTGTCTCAGGGTCTTTGCTCCTTTGTTCATTCCACTTATAATGCAATTCCTAGTGGATCTTTACATCTGACACCTTCTCACCACTCAGGTCTAACTTAAATATCAACTCCACACAAAACCTTAGCCCCAGTCACACTTTTAAATTACTTTATTTAGAGCATTTCTTGGGTCCTTCAAATTATCTTTTTATGTTTTCATATTTATTATCTTTCTCCTCACATCAAAATATAAACTCCTAATAGGCAGGGATTTAGCATGTCTTGTTCAACCCTACAGTCCACCCTTCATATCCAAGGGTTCTACATCTGCAGATTTAACCAGCCATGAATTGAAAATATTTCAAGAAAATACGTAACAGTAAACAATAATACAAATTAAAAGATAATACAGTATAACATTGTTTACGTATCATTTACATTGTATTAGATATGATGAATAATGTAGAGATGATTTGAAATATAGGGTAGGATGTGTGTAGGTTATACACAAATACTACATCATTTTCTTTCAAGGACTTCAGCATCCATGGATTTTGGTATCTGAGGGGGTACTGGAACCAATTCCCCTGGATACCAAGGGATGGCTATATATCCCCAGTATGTAGAATGTCGCCAGGCACATTTTAGGGATTTCAGAAATATTTATTTAATGAAAAAATAGGTTTCCAAGATTGATGAGGTTGAATGAAAAGTGCTGTCTTTCATATTGTAAATATAATTCCAATATGCCTAGTTTATTATTGATTTATGATAATCATAAAATGATGGTTTGCTAAGCAAAGGCAAAACTGATGAGATTATGGAAAAATTTTCCTCAGTGGAGTCCCAATTAATGAAGTTCTACTTTCAAAGAGGCTTCTATGATAATGTTATGCTTATTTTTGGAATGGAAATAAAATGACATCTTGCAATTTTCTTTTTCCCCTTAAATAAACCTACTTAAACTATAAATTAAGACTGTTCTCTTCCAGGGTTTAGTGATGCCTTGAAAAATAACTGAAACTAACAGTGTCAAAAAACATATCAGTCAATTTCCAGGAGACACATTATTGCTTTCTGAAAATCTAGACAGCTCTACTTTAAATATTTAAATTAAGGCTGTTTTATTTTATTTTCTGTATTGTGGTTTCTGCCTTGTCATTTCACATGTGGGCTAGCATAGTTGTTGGATCACATCTCATCTTACATAAAGACCTTGAAATTAAAAAATGTTTGGAAGGAAATATTTTAAATAGGAAAAAATCAATGGATGTAGTCAGGGTTTAATAGGATGATCACAGCAGAACATAATACTCCACGGTGAGTCTCAAAGTCCTTCAAATATAAGCCAAGCCACATTCAAGCCTTCCTTCCTCATCCACTCTCCCGCTCTCTCCCCACAACCCTCCACACCTTTGCCTAGGCTGTTCCCTGAACCTATCTCCTCCCATCTTCTCCTATCCCACCTTTCTTCTGCCTTCAAGTCCTAGTACAAGTGTCCCTTCTTCTTCTAGGAAGCTCCTCCAACTGCCACAGCAATCAGTAGGTCTTTTTTTCTGTGTTCAGCTTGTACTTGGTAGAATATACCTAATATTCCTGTTTTCACACTGCAGTATGATTTATTTCCAAATCACCCTCCACCCCACCGTGGGCAGTCTCTTGAGGGCATGAACAGTGTCTTTTATCGTTAAATCCTCATCACTTATCATACTTACTATAGGAAGTGCTCAGTAAGGAGTTGGTGAGTAGTCTACTCATTTAACCACCTTTAGGGCTTTGAGATGGGGTGTTCTGCATATATCATTTTGCTTTCCACTGGTAATTAGTAATAAAGATGGGGTGAGAGGAAATTGGAGGAGAGACTTGTTATTCACATCTCCTCTTTTTCCTTATGTTCTTTCTGGCTTCGGGATGGGATCAGAGACTAGATGGTGAAACTCTGGGCTGAGGTTCTGATATGCTAAACCACTGGTAATGCCATGATTCAGGTACCCACTTGCAGGACTTTCATGACATCTTCTCACTTCCCTTTACAAATACTTCCCCTGTCTACCTTCATTCCAAGAGTTCTTGTGCCCACAAGCTTTAAGAACCCTATTTATGGCTTTCCTATTTTCCCTGACCCTTCTGTTAACCTGGCTTGACCTCAGAATTCAATCTAAGAAAGTTGGTTTACAGATTATTTAACTTACTTAAACTAATGTATGAATATAGGAGCATTTCTATTTTACAATAAATCTGTTACTGTCAATACAATTCCGATTACTAAACTACGTTTAACTTGAAAACTGTTTTTTGCTAATTCCAGCACCCTGCTTCTAAGTGTTCCATATAAAATCATTTTTGGCCAGGCACAGTGGCTCACTCCTATAATCCCAACACTTTGGGAGGCTGAACCAAAAGGATCCCTTGAGCCCAGGAGTTCAAGACCAGCCTGGGCAGCATAGCAAGACCTCATCTCTACAAAAAATTAAAAAATTAACTGGCATGGTGGCACATGCCTGTAGTCCTAGCTACTCGGGAAGCTGAGGTGGGAGGATTACTTGAGTGCAGGAGGTCGAGGCTGCAGAGAACTGTGATCATGCCACTGCACTCCAGCCTGGGTGACAGAGTGAGACCTTGTCTCAAAAATAGACAATAAAATAATAAATTTTTCTAAAAATAGACATATTTATTAACTATTAGCTAGTTACTAATTGTATATATATTTTAAAAACATACTTTAGACAAAAGAAATATTACCAAATAGATCAGCAAGGTCACTTCTAGCTCTTTTTATTTCTTTTTGAGGCAACGTCTCATTCTGTCACCCCGGCTGGAGTGCAGTGGTGTGATCATAGCTCACTGCAGCCTTGATCTCCCTGGCTCAGGTGATCCTCCCAGTTCAGCCTCCAGACACCACCATGCCTGACTAATTTTTCTATTGTTAGTACAGCCAAAGTCTCGCTATTTTTCCTAGGCTGATCTTGAACTCCTGAGCTCAAGCAATCTTGTTGCCTTCGTCTCCGAAAGTGTTAAGATTATAGATGTGAGCTACCATGTCTGGCCTCTAGCTCATTTTAAAAGCAACCAATACTTCATAATAAAGAGGTACAACCCAGTAAATTAAGTTTTTGACTGAATTTCAGCTATTTTAAATCACTCTTCAAACAAATATTGGCCTCATCTTCCAGAATTAAGAGAAACAAACCTTCATGGTGAAACCCTGTCTCTCCCAAAAGTACAAAAATTAGCTGGGCATGGTGGAGCACACCTGTAGTCCCAATTACTCAGGAGTCTGAGGCAGAAGAATAGCTTGAACCTGGGAGGCAGAGGTTGTAGTGAGCTGAGATCACGCCACTGCACTCGAGTCTGGTGACAGAGCGAGACTCCGTCTCAAAAAAAAAAAAAAAAAAAAAAAGAAAAGGAAAAACTTTTAATTCACCTTGAACTCAATATCACATCTGAGCAAATGTTTTTGCTTCAGCTTTAAACACAAGCCCAATAACTTATTAAAGCAAATGTGTTCGTTTATGTTATTTTCTTCTTTGAACTCTGTAGTTAATTATATAAAGTTAAATTATCTCATCATTGTATGAGAGGGTTTTCTTTAATGTTTGTCTGAAAAATATTTTAAATCCAATGTGTAAAAGTTATTCCTAATGTCACCACCTCTCTTTAAAATTGTAAGAAGCAATAAGCTAAAGTCCCCTTCCCATCCTAATCCCCCAGAGATCACCACTGTTGGCAACTGGGTACACATCCTTTCTTAATATTTCTTGCATTTATATAGATACATGGGTGTCAGCTAATATTTATTAAAATATAATTAGCATATACTTATTGGTCTGCAATGTTCTTTTACATCTTTCTAATTAACATGGATGTTTTCCAGGTCACTACTTTGGATCCAATTTATTCCTTTTAAAGGTTACGTAATATTCAGTTGTATAAACATGCCATAATTTATCCAACCTTTCTTCTACTTACTGACATTGTTTGTTTTCTTTTTTTTTTGTTTGTTTGCTTCTTCAACACTCCCAGTGTAATAATCAGATCCTTACTCTGCTCCCAACAATGCTGCTCCCTACAAACATTCTTCCCTCAACCCTGCATCTCCTTGAACTTGTCATCCAGTCTTCCCCCTTTTCTATACTGATAATTATGAAAGAACTGGCCTCACACACTATCTATATGTTCATTTATCATTCATTTTTTCAACTCTGCAATTTTTCTGTCTTGCTACTCTTCTGAAATTGCTCTCACTAAAGACACCCATGCTGTATAGCTGCCGCCCAATTCGGAAACTTTTCTTCCCAGTCTTCATCTCACTCAATATGGCTGCATCCCTTGAACCTTAGCTTCCTGAAGTCCATTCTTCCCTTGCATACTGAAACAACACTCTTCTGGTTCTTTCCCTACCTCTAATGGCTATTTCTCAGTTTCCTCTACTTGTGCCACCTCACCTGTTTCTTTCATGTCAGTGTTCCTCAGAGTTCTACTTTTGGCCTTCCTTTCTTCTTCCTCTACATGTCTTCCTGGTGTTCTCGTCCACTCTGATGATGTCAACTATCACCTAAACGCTCAAGATTTCCACATCTAACTGTAAACCCCACTCTTCTCCTGCTCTACAAATACCCAAATCTATCTGATCTACAAATACCCAACATCTCCCTAGAGTCACATGAAACTCTCCTTGTCTGTAGCTGAACTGTTGATCTCTCCTCCCACTACAACCCGATCTTCTTCCTGTATTCCATAACTCAATCACATTTCCACCCATCCTTGTTACCCAAACTAAACAAATCAGTCTTCCTTAACTTCTTGTCTACTTTCATATCTAGTTTTTCAATTGGTTCTACAATTTATCTGACATATTCTGTTGTCAGTTACTACATTCCTAAAGATATCCTCATCTACCCTTGCCTGCATTTTTATAATACTTCACAACTGATATCCCAGCCTTTAATCATATAACCTTCACATCATTTTCCATATGGCAATTAATATTATTTTCTGACACTGTCCACGTCAATCCCCTGTTTAAAAGCCTCCAATATCCTCTAATACCCATAGGATTAACAAATATGTATATATATAATTATATTTAATATATCATAAACATACAATAATGTATAGTAAAAAGCCTTTAACTATCAGATTCCATTTTACCTAACCATCACCCCCAACTAATCTCCCTATCGTTCAGTCATTTCCTCAAGCTGGCTGGACTTCTACTTGTATTTGAGTCTTTGTTCAGGGTATTTTAGTCAACCTGGAATTTTCACCCCCTCTCTCTTATTATAATTTTATTTTTCTTATTAGGACTCATCTCAAAATTATCACCTCTGAATTCTTACCCAGCTCTCTTATCAATATAGGAATACAAATTTCCTATTCTGTGCATCCAAAGCCCTTTGTCCACATCTCTCTTGCTGGAACAACACTCTCCTAGTATTATAATTATTGGTATCATCTGGTATTATAATTGTTTGTTTCATCTGGTATTATAATTATGTGTTTCTGTGTCTATCTTCTCCACAACACTGTGGTCCCTAATGAACAAAGTCCATGACTTTCAGATTTTTGTATGCCATCACACAACACTTGTGTCCTGCATAAACCTCAACAAATGTTTTGAATTTAGAGAGTTTGGAAAGAACAGACGAAGTGGTCTGGTCTCAAGTCTACGCCTCCAATCTTCTGTGCTACAGATGACGTTGCAGAGCACAGTGGTGGCCAGAAAATTGAGCAAACTTAGAATGGGTGCTTTGTTTACTTTTTTGCATTCATAATGCAGTTCTCGGATCAGCATTCAATCAACAATTTCACTGAGGTTGGCTGGAAAAAGTTTCTCCCTTTGGGAGAGAAGTTAGCAGTTAAGAGGATTCCTTTCTGCTTTTGGAATTAGGGAAATATTTCCAATTATGAGAGACCACAAATGGGTAGATGATATACTAAGTGGGAAGGACGCAGATCGTCTCTTCTCAGGATGAGTTTTAAGGAATTATTTCCAAATAAGACTTCATGTATTTCCTGATAACAAACCTTGATTTTCAATAATTGCTCCTGAGTGTAGAACAGTACAAATTAATAAAATATTTATTTGCTAGAGCTCTTATATCCTTGAATTAATTAATCAGCAAGTGAAATCTCTGAACCCCAAGTCTGAGAATCTAGAAATACTGTTAATTTAGAAATATCAGCAGTAGCAGGAGATATTACTTTTAAAATGTGCCCCACATTTAGTAAATGCTTCCCCTGAGGGCACTTAACTCCTAAAAACCATATGTCCTGTTTAGATTAATATATTATAATTAAAGTTTCCATGGCTGTTTAAGCTAGCCGTCAGTGTGGAATCATTTAATCAATGCAGCCAACACTGCCTAAGAATCTTCTAGGTGCTAGGCACTAATGATACAGATCCAAGAAAACGAAGTTATTAGAAAATAGGTGGCAGTAACCCTTGAGTTCCCCAGTTACTGTCAAAGATTTCAAGAAATCAGAAAAGCAACATTGCATAGTACAAAGAGCTTTGAAGCCAATAAACTGGGTTTATATCCATACTCCATTACTTATTAGTCATGTAACTTTAGGCAAGTCACCTGATATCTCTGGGATTTCTTAATCTTCACAACAGGGTGAATACTACCTATGTAATGGAGGGGTGAGGCAATTAAATAATATATGAAAAGCATTTAACACAGTATCTATTATGTAGTAAATATTCAATAAATATAAATATTTCTATTTATGATGATGAATGAAATATGGTATTTTTCAAATCAACCTGTCACATTTTTAAAACAGATGTGCACAGAATGGCTTGCTTACAAAGCCAGTGAAGTTATAATATAGTCTCAGAGCCAAAGAACTCACAAGGCAGAGTTCTCAGCTAATGGATGAAGTGTTATGACAACCAAAGTATTAAGCTGGATACCATAATATGAACTTTTCATATTGAATCAATTTGTATGTGGAAAGTAGTAAATGACCTTGATGAATTTTGTTTTAAAACAAGAGGGCTGGTTTTCTTTATTTTTTATTATTTTTATTTATTTTTTATCATGAAGGTCTAGTTGTTCTGAAAAGGTTCTTTGACCCTAGGACTATATTTCCATTTAAAAAAGAAATTTCTGATATTTTTGTATGATACATGAGCTCTGGAGTTTTAAATGAATGGCAACTAACAAAATGTTTAAAGGGTTTTAGCTGCAGATCTAAATACTACCTAAAAAATACACAGAAATATTTCCTTTGCATGAAATTGCTTAATCTTAGGATATTGAGATGCTTTCACATATAACAGTCATTTTTATTAAATGGCTTGACTGTGAATTTTTGGTATAGTAACAAATCACTATGATTCATAGTGACTTTAAAAAAATCTACGCAAGTATTTTCATTGTTTCATGTACATTATTTTTAAATTTTCTTTTAAATTATTATACCTTACCATTTTACCTTACTAAAAATACAGTAGGGGTTTGTCCCACCAAGTACACATTTTATTGGTTATTTAAATAACTAATTTAATTACACATATTTTTCAACTAACACTTCCTGAATTTGACCCATTTAGCTTCATTCCTCTCTCTGAAGGGTAATGGCTCAGATTTTTGTAACTTATTTTAAATATGTAAGTTTTATAGTGAAGGAACATAATATTTGGAATATCCTTTTTATGTTATGTGAGCCAGTGGATAAGTACTTCTACTTATATACTCCCAATTATAAACACACAAAATTTTTGCTCAAAAAATGCTGCTAGTATGAATTTCAAAAGGTATTTTTTTCCCTTAAGACTCTTATAAAGTGTGTGCCTGCTACCTCTGCGGTATGGCATTTTAGTTCCAGAAACTACACCTTTTTCCACCACTTGAAGATGCTGTATGTCTAGAATAATGTTTTCCAACAAACTTCTTGCTATGATGAAATGTTGCATGAGATCCAATATAGCAGCCACTAGTCAGATGTTGCTAATAAGTACTTGAAATGTAATTAGTGTGACTGATGAACTGAATTTTTTACTTTACTTAATTTTAATTAATTTAAATCAAAATAGATGCATATGGCTAGTGGCTATAGTATTGGACAGTGCAGGTCTTGAATGCATGTTGAAATAGCTGGAGCAGTGGACAAGTATGGTTACTATGTCCTCACGTCCCACTTCTTTCTCAAGCTATTCAATGCTCACCCATAGCAGAATATAAGTCAAGGCTCATTTCTTCCACTGACCACTCTAATCCACAGGGATTATATTCTTCCCTGAAATTCTATATAGTTAGCTGTGTACAGGAAATTGAAAATTTAGTGCCAGATTATACCTTGCACAATAGTCTAACTTTAATATGCCTAAGTTTTAGCATAATACAAATAATATTACCATCTTCTATTCATTGAAAGCTTATAGTACACTTTATATATATCTTATTTCATTTTCATAATAGGCTTGTGAAATATGTATTATAATCTCCATTTTACCTATGAGGAAACTGTGGCTCAGAAAGATGACTAGCTCCAGTCAAACAGCTAGTGAGTAGGAGAGCTGTAACTTGAAATCAGATTCATGACCGGGTAGGGACTTTGTAGGCAGGCTCCTATGAGATACGTAAACAATTTGAGTATTGGAGCCATCATAATAAACCTAAACCTGTCTGAGAAAAATACATTGTAACAATTTCAGCTTAGTGGGAATAAAAGTTTGTGATTCAATTTAAATAAAAAAGTATTTTTTATAGTGAAAGACCATCCCATAGTTCTTCCATCATAGACTACATACATCACTTTCTTAAAGACCAGTTGTTCCCTCTAGTGAGCATCAATAGGAATGACATGCCTAGCAAGTATTTAAAAGTGACAATCTCAGCAGGAGCTGCACCTTCCTTAAGGATGTCTTGGAAGTTTGTAGATGCGAATTTTAGTAATTACAAAAAATGAAAGTTGCTACTTTTATTAGGTGGTGTCATGGATGCTAGATATCATACTATCCAAGGGAAGTCTCCCTCAACAAAAAATGCTGTCCTTCCCAGAGGGAAAACCTATTTATATTTATTTGAGCCTCGAATTTAACATTTTACATATAAACACTAAACATGTTTACATTGATTTAATGTGCAATAAACTTTCCAGGAAGGAAATTATGGTATTTCATCTAATTTGAGACGTCAATTGTAAAACAAAGTATTATTTAAGTATCATCAAGAAAGGAAGACAAGGAGAAAAAACACTGCCAATTAACCTATGACATGATGCATTCTTATACATAATTATTTTATGTTTTTAAAAAGAACTCTTTTAGGCTTTAGACGGAAATAAAATATCATACTTGGAAATATATGAAAGGAAAGGGAAAAGCAAAATAAATTGTTAAGGTATTCATAAAACTTCATATTCACAAAATTTACTGAAAGTTTGGCTCAGAGTTGTCAATATCCATATTTTTTTCCAAACAATACTATCCTCTCTGCTATCAAGTGTTTTGATGATGCAATATTTCCTAGAACAGTGCTCAACTCTCCTGTCTAGAAGAGTTTCAATTCAAGCCAGGCACAAATTATGTAAGTTTTGATGTCAGTACTTTTTTGAGTCTTTCAAAGAGATTAATGGAAAGTTTTAAGACAACAAACAGCACATATTCTTTCTTCAGATGATCTTTAGTTTGTCCAGAAATTGGTAACAATAACCGGGTACACACACGCTCAGGCAGTAATGATGGCAATGATGCAATGACTGACACATGGCTGACAGTGCTTGTAAGACACATCCTGATTTAAGAAACGTGAAATGTATTTCCTATAATGGAAGAAATACAGTAACATGTACCAAGGGGAGCTTTTCCTTTTTCTTTTATAGAACTTAACAAAGATTGGGTCACCATTTCAGAAAACCTCATCACCATGGTATTTGAATCACAGGTAAAACATACCCATATCAGTCTCCATCCATGGTGATTATATCAACAAGTATAACTTTCTAATGACTTTGCTATTTCTTACAGTGTAGGCAATGTTAATGTCCTTACATACCAAAATAGACACTATTATAAATTACTTTTATTTCTCTTTTATGATGTGATTATATTGATGTTTTTCTATTTACATGTGTAGGCAGGTTATATTATCTATAAATTTCATTTAAGGAAAGTAAAGACTCTTTTAGAAGATATCTGTTATAAAAATATGGCATTCAGTCTGATAGAGTTGAGAAAATACTGAATTTGGGGATCATCAATAACTGCTTCTCCTCTGAAAAGAAAGAAAATAATTGGGTACTTTCCTTACAAATATTATATTAATATGCTTGTGGATAGGGGAAAGAGGGAAGAGAGAAGAAAATTGTGTATCAAGTTAACATCAATGATGGTTACTCATTTTAAGAAAGTGAGTTCACCTCCCATTCACAATTGCTTCAAAGAGAATAAAATACCTAGGAATCCAGCTTACAAGGGATGTGAAGGACCTCTTCAAGGAGAACTACAAACCACTGCTCAATGAAATAAAAGAGGACACAAACAAATGGAAGAACATTCCATGCTCATGGATAGGAAGAATCAATATCCTGAAAATGGCCATACTGCCCAAGGTAATTTATAGATTCAATGCTATCCCCATCAAGCTACCAATGACTTTCTTCACAGAACTGGATAAAACTCCTCTAAAGTTCATATGGAACCAAAAAAGAGCCCGCATTGCCAAGACAATCCTAAGCAAAAAGAACAAAGCTGGAGGCATCACACTACCTGACTTCAAACTATACTACAAGGCTACAGTAACCAAAACAGCATGGTACTGGTACCAAAACAGAGATATAGACCAATGGAACAGAACAGAGCCCTCAGAAATAATACCACACATCTACAACCATCTGATCTTTGACAAACCTGAGAAAAACAAGAAATGGGAAAAGGATTCCCTATTGAATAACTGGTGTTGGGAAAACTGGCTAGCCATATGTAGAAAGCTGAAACTGGATCCCTTCCTTACACCGCATACAAAAATTAATTCAAGATGGATTAAAGACTTAAATGTTAGACCTAAAACCATAAAAACCCTAGAAGAAAACCTAGGCAATACCATTCAGTACATAGGCATGGGCAAGGATTTCATGACTAAAACACCAAAAGCAATGGCAACAAAAGCCAAAACTGACAAATGGGATCTAATTAAACTGAAGAGCTTCTGCACAGCAAAAGAAACTACCATCAGCGTGAACAGGCAACCTACAGAATGGGAGAAAATTTTTACAATCTACCCATCTGACAAAGGGCTAGTATCCAGAATCTACAAAGAACTTAAACAAATTTACAAGAAAAAATCAAACAACCCCATCAAAAAGTGAGCGAGGGATATGAACAGACACTTCTCAAAAGAAGACAATTATGCAGCCTACAGATACATGAGAAAATGCTCATCATCACTGGCCATCAGAGAAATGCAAATCAAAACCACAATGAGATACCATCTCATACCAGTTAGAATGGTGATCATTAAAAAGTCAGGAAACAACAGGTGCTGGAGACGATGTGGAGAAATAGGAACACTTTTACACTGTTGGTGGAACTGTAAAGTAGTTCAACCATTGTGAAAGACAGTGTGGCGATTCCTCAAGGATCTAGAACTAGAAATACCATTTGACCCAGCCATCCCATTACTGGGTATATACCCAAAGGATTATAAATCATGCTGCTATAAAGACACACACACATGTATGTTTATTGCGGCATTATTCACAATAGCAAAGACTTGGAACCAACCCAAATGTCCATCAATGATAGACTGGATTAAGAAAACGTGGCACATATACACCATGGAATACTGTGCAGCCATAAAAAAGGATGAGGTCATGTCCTTTGTAGGGACATGGATGAAGCTGGAAATCATCATTCTGAGCAAACTATTGCAAGGACAGAAAACCAAACACTGCATATTATCACTCATAGGTGGGAATTGAACAATGAGAACACCTGGATACAGGGTGGGGAACATCACACACTGGGGCCTATCATGAGGTTGGGGGAGGGGGGAGGGGGGAGGGATAGCATTAGGAGATATACCTAATGTAAATGATGAGTTAATGGGTGCAGCACACCAACATGGCACAAGTATACTTATGTAACAAACCTGCACATTGTGCACATGTACCCTAGAACTTTAAAGTATAATAATAATAATAAAAAAAAAGAAAGTGAGTTCACACTTGTTCAGAGAGTACAGGCTTTTGAGACAAACTTTCTGGGTTCGAATCATGGGTCTATTACTTTCTGTATCATTTTGGCCAAGTGACAGTCTCTCTTTGCCTCAGTTTCCTATTGAGTAAAATGAAGGTCATAAATGCATTACCTCATGGGGTTCTTATGACAACTAAAAGATGTGACACACTGGATGTTGTTTATAAAAGTGGCTGGTACATCAGGAGCAGTAAATAAGTGAAAGCTATCATTAATTATAATGATAAAACCTACCTTTCTGCAAAACAAAAATGTCTGAACTTCTGCTAAACTCCTTGCTACCTGAGAAATCATTCCCAAAGAATCTATGATTCCTTGATATTATGGAGAAAAACCTCAGGGTTTTTTGCAGATGTTTTCCCATAGAACCGTATTAGAAAAGATGCAACTATCTTTGGGGGTAGTGAAGTTTATTGTCAATTACCACAGAAATGCTCTGTCATGGACCTATTTATCCTATATTTTAAAGTGCAAAAAAGGTGATATATGAAGCATAGCCAAAATGTATTTCCTCTGCAAATAAAATATGCCAGTACAGATACACTGTTGTTTTTGTAAGATAATTTGAGGTTTATTTTATTCAAATGAACAAATATTGTTAAGAATCTACCCAAATTTAGCCGGGCGCAGTGGCTCATGCCTGTAATCCCAGCACTTTGGGAGGCTGAGGCGGGCGGATCACCTGAGGTCGGGAATTCGAGACCAGCCTGACCAACGTGGGGAAACCCCTTCTCTACTAAAAATACAAAAATTAGCTGTGCGTGGTGGCCAGTGCCTCCCAGCTACACGGGAGGCTGAGGCAGGAGAATTGCTTGAACCTGAGAGGCAGAGGTTGCAGTGAGCCAAGATCACGCCACTGCACTCCAGCCTGGGCGACAGAGTGAGACTCCATCTCAACAACAACAACAACAAAACAACAACAACAACAACAACAACAAAGAATCTACCCAAATCTGAGCCCCATGCTATGATGAATAAACGCAAAAGAAGCCGCAACTATGCTCCCATCCCATGAGATGATGCTGGAATGCTGGGATGATGAGACTGACACATATAAATCAACTAGTCACTAAGAGGAAAAGCACAATTAAGTGCTAAATTGCATGGTGCAGCTCATAAAAGAGTTGCAGGAATTCAGGTGAGGAAGATTAAGGAGCCATAGGCTACTTAAGAAAGATGCACTCAGGAGAAGGGAGAAAGAATTTACCAGTTACTTTATGTATGACTTTGGTAAAGTTAGCCTCTCAGTGTTACTGTTTCCTCTTTTATGAAATTTGACACTTTAATGCATGTAAAATGCCTAGCACATTTTAAAGCAAGACAGGTTTTTGGTAAGTCTTAGAGAATGTGTAATATCTACCCAGAAAGAGAATTCTCAGATAGCAGGATAACCTGTGTCATGTAAAAGAAACAGGTATCCTTTTTAAGCCTTTTAGATACAAAAAGGTGAACAAAAAATCCACAAGTAATAGTCCTACTATAATAAGTACAATATTCTGTGTTGAATAGCAACCACAGCTTTGCCTGTATGGCAAAATAACTCCCTGAGCACGTGAGCCTTGGTGCATGTTGACATTCCTAGAGAGTTCCTCCTTCCAAGAAAAGATTCTTTCTTTAAAAAAAAAGGACATAAAGTATGCATATTTGCTTTTCCCTCTAAAATCCTTGCCCTTTACTGACCCTTCTTCTGAGCACTTGTCCGAAAGCAATCATAACCTGAGCTTTCCATCACCTACAAAGAATAGTTATAATCACAATCACTTCTCTAATGTAATTTTCTTCTAATACACAGAGAACATGAGATACATTACTTCTAATTTTAAATCACGTTCTCTATATATTCAAATATTCCTTATCACAGCTTTACACATGTTCGACAAGAAGAGAAGGAAGAGTTCCTTTAAAGAGTCTCAACGTTATTTGGGGGAAATTACATTCAGCAGAGCCCTGATTATACTTACATGATCCTAATTAGAGTTTTCCTAGCATTACTGGTAAGAGTGTTAATTACATTAATTACATAATGGCTTCTTTGACAAATAAAGCCATATATTCTAAGATTGGTCCAAGCCTGACACTCCTTTCTGCTTAAAAAAAAATAGGAGACATATTGGAATAATAGAAGTTTCCACTTTAGGCCGAATGAAATTATACCAGTTCAAGATAGAAGATGATTTCATGGCAATTAGAAACAGTCTTTGTGGAAAGTTCCAATATTCCTTTTTATTCACACCAAAAGTAATCCCAGCCATGCATCACAGGCTCCATCACTTGTAGAGAGAAATGCATTATATATTTCCGTAGACAGAAACGAAGTAAGGCCTGAAATGATTACCTTGACTTTTTCAGAAAGGAGAGAATTGGAAATACAGTGCTGGTAGTCCGAGGCTTTGATATGTAAACTCACCTAAATATGCTGGTCTTTTCAGAGTTCGTTTGTCATACAGTGTGACCACACAAACTTAAATTATTTGTAAAATAAAATTGTTTTCTCTGTGTTTTTCCTACCCTTTTAGAGCCTTTGAAGCATATATAGAAATTCATTCTCCTGAGTAGGAATCTGTTACTATATAGAATAGAGCAGCCCTCTGGTTTGCCAGTGGCAGATAGGAAGGAGAGCAGAGTGACAACCCATATGCCCCTTACTTCTCTTCTGCAAGGAGCAAGCTGCAAGCAAGAGAAACTGTTTTCTGCTCATTTGCTCCTTTATTTAACATTTTAATAATCTATGGGATACTGTGTAAGGTAGTGTGCTAGGCACTCGATAAAACAGAGGGAAACGAAACCATGATCATGTCCTCTTGCAGTTTACAGTCTCCTCAGATATCGTTTGTGGTATGTTTAGGCTTTAATTTTGTCTTTCTGTGCATTTGCCTAAGTATATTTCTGGTCTTGATATTGAAAGACAGATTCAAGCTGTAATACATCACAGCTGTTGGGCAGGAACTCACGGGAAGCAATGAGCAAGGTAGAAGGGGCTGCTATTAGAAACAACTTGAGGCACCCATAGATGCAACCAAACCTTAATCCAAGGTGTATTCATTTTATATTGCTTCTGTAACAAATTACCACAAATTTAATAGCTTAAAATACACAAATTTATTTTCTTATAGTGCTGGAGTTCAGAGGTAATAACCTCAAGGTGTTGTCATTCCTTTGGAGGCTCTAGGATTGAATCTATTTCCTTAACTTTCAAGCTTCTAGAGGCTGCCTTTATTCCTACGATCCTGGCTCCTTCCTCCATCTTCAAAGCCAGCAACATAGCGATTTCCCTTTCCTCCCTCCCACACCTATTCTCCACCATTCCTTCCCTCTCTCTGTGCTTTCGTCCTCTTATCTTCTCTGACTGACCCTCCTGCCTCCTTAAGAAATTTTGTAATTCCATAGGGCCCACCTGTATAATCCAGAATCATCTTCTCATCTCCAAATCTTTAACTTAATCATATCTGCGAAGTCCCTTTGGCCGCATAACTAAGACAGGTACATCTTTGAGGGCCATCAGCCTACTACCACACAAAGCAAATTAAGTAGAAAATAACGTTTGCCTCTTTTATACCTTGAGTCCACCAGCTGCATGTTGCCCTTTGCAAGTTTGTTTTCTACTTCAAGGCCATCTTAGTTGTCCATTTTAACTAGCCTTTCCTCACAAAATGGTGGTATGTGGCTCCCCCCACTGATATTTCTCTGAGGCCTTGTAGCTCTCTAAGACAGCACCAGTTTAACTCACAAGTCAACAAACTGGAACACTTCAACCAGAGACATTGACATCCCCCTCTAATGAACTCAGCTGATTGCTAAAGACAGATGCTTCGTTAGAGCCAAACATTCCTACCTTACATAACTAAATATGATAATAAATTAAGTTCTTGGGGCTGGAAATAGTTATAATTTCCTCTTTCTTGCAGTGAAAAGGCATGGAACATTTAGCAAACTGATCCTGGCTTAATTTCTACCGATACTATGCAGCACAAACTCTTATTTGATGCAGATTATAAATCGAAAATTAGCAATGAATACTATGCATCGCTTTAGTGGTAAGAGGCTGCTGAGTAGCTTTTTTTCCCCAGTAATCGTAGAGGCAAGACTTGATATTTTTATGTCACTTTTACTAAGAAGGGGGGAAACATTTTGCTATTAATCTTAAAGAGAAGTCTTTTGCTCCTAGTTACGTGGAGTAACAGGGAATAGATTTACCTTCCTGCCTCAAAAAAGTGAAGACCAGAAAAACATTTGTTTTCAGACACTGGACAGCAGGCACTGTTACGGCTGTGATTTTACAACTGCTCCTACATGCTGGGAGCAGTCGCTAGATGCATCTCAAGGTGGGTCGTCAGCGCTTCCAGACTCAGCACAATCGACATTTATTTACGTAGGTAAAATTACTGTTGCTATGGGTAAATTCACAGAAATAAAGCCCAGAGAATCCGGTTGGCTGGCAGGGAGCGGCGGAACCAATCCCGGGCTCAGCAAGTTCTCGCGATACCGTGAGATCTGCAGTCCTGACGACACCGCCGCTGAAATGTTAGTGAGACTGTAGGGTGGGCGGTGCGAGCGGCGGTTAGCTCCCGGCTTGGCTTCTCTGAGGAAAACGGGCGTTCGCCTGCGGTTGGTCCGACTGTTAGCAACATGAGCGGCCTGGATGGGGTCAAGAGTACCCCTCCCCTCCAAACCCACAGCATCATTATTTCTGACCGAGTCCCGAGCGACCAGGACGCACACCAGTACCTGAGGCTCCGCGACCAAAGCGAGGCGACACAGGTGATGGCGGAGCCGGGTGAGGGAGGCTCGGAGACCGTCGCGCTCCCGCCTCCACCGCCTTCAGAGGAGGGGGGCGTACCCCAGGATCCCGCGGGCCGTGGCGGTACTCCCCAGATCCGAGTTGTTGGGGGTCGCGGTCATGTGGCGATCAAAGCCGGGCAGGAAGAGGGCCAGCCTCCCGCCGAGGGCCTGGCAGCCGCTTCTGTGGTGATGGCAGCCGACCGCAGCCTGAAAAAGGGCGTTCAGGGTGGAGAGAAGGCCCTAGAAATCTGTGGCGCCGAGAGATCCGCGTCTGAGCTGACGGCGGGGGCGGAGGCCGAGGCGGAGGAGGTGAAGACAGGAAAGTGCGCCACCGTCTCAGCAGCCGTGGCTGAGAGGGAGAGCGCTGAGGTGGTGGTGAAGGAAGGCCTGGCGGAGAAGGAGGTAGTGGAGGAGCAGATGGAGGTAGAGGAGCAGCCGCCAGAAGGTGAAGAAATAGAAGTGGCGGAGGAGGATAGATTGGAGGAGGAGGCGAGGGAGGAGGAAGGGCCCTGGCCTTTGCATGAGGCTCTCCGCATGGACCCTCTGGAGGCCATCCAGCTGGAACTGGACACTGTGAATGCTCAGGCCGACAGGGCCTTCCAACAGCTGGAGCACAAGTTTGGGCGGATGCGTCGACACTACCTGGAGCGGAGGAACTACATCATTCAGAATATCCCGGGCTTCTGGATGACTGCTTTTCGAAACCACCCCCAGTTGTCCGCCATGATTAGGGGCCAAGATGCAGAGATGTTAAGGTACATAACCAATTTAGAGGTGAAGGAACTCAGACACCCTAGAACCGGCTGCAAGTTCAAGTTCTTCTTTAGAAGAAACCCCTACTTCAGAAACAAGCTGATTGTCAAGGAATATGAGGTAAGATCCTCCGGCCGAGTGGTGTCTCTTTCTACTCCAATTATATGGCGCAGGGGGCATGAACCCCAGTCCTTCATTCGCAGAAACCAAGACCTCATCTGCAGCTTCTTCACTTGGTTTTCAGACCACAGCCTTCCAGAGTCCGACAAAATTGCTGAGATTATTAAAGAGGATCTGTGGCCAAATCCACTGCAATACTACCTGTTGCGTGAAGGAGTCCGTAGAGCCCGACGTCGCCCGCTAAGGGAGCCAGTAGAGATCCCCAGGCCCTTTGGGTTCCAGTCTGGTTAACATTTGCCCTTGGGAATACTCCTGCACAGGGTCTCCTACCACCTTCTGCTGGACCTGTGCTTGGGCATCAGCAATGGGTATGCCTTCTATTGTGCTTTGTTTTTGCTGACTTTTCTGCACCCTCTTTCCTTTGGATATTCAGTTCTCTCAACCTCAAGATTGAGACGGTGGTGGGTATGCTTCTCCACTTCCATATGACCTTCATGCTGTTCTGGAATATCACATGCTACGAGGCCATCCTTCACACTACTTGTAAGCCAAGCAAATGATACTGTAGATTGTACTGGCTTTATCTGCACTGCTTGGACCCTGTTTATTCCCAGGGCCTCTGAACTGGTTGCTGTCACTTGGATTTCTAGCTTTGGGAGCCTGTTCCACCTACTCAGCTCTGCATTGAGCAGTATGGGCACATGCCCTGTGGACAGTTACTGGACGTTAATGAACTCAGAGGAGAAAAGCAGTGAGCCACTTGTTCTGTGTGATTTATGCTACTTCATTGCTCTTCCTTCACCTCTAGTCACTTTCTATTGCTACCTGCCCTACATTGGCTCCTGCCAAGGTCCCTTTCTCTCCCTATTTTCCTTTTTTTCTTTTTTTTTTTTTGAGACGGAGTCTTGCTCTGTCGCCCAGGTTGGAGTGCAGTGGCGCGATCTCGGCTCACTGCAACCTCCACCTCCCGGGTTCAAGCGATTCTCCTGCCTCAGCCTCCCGAGTAGCTGGGACTACAGGCGCGCGCCGCCACGCCTGGCTAATTTTTATTTTTAGTAGAGACGGGGTTTCACCATGCTGGCCAGGCTGGTCTCGAACCTCGACCTCGTGATCCGCCCTCCTTAGCCTCCCAATCCTCTCTCTTAAAAAAGTGATAGCTCAGAAACATTTGTAAAAGCAAGGTTTTTATTTCATTTTGGCTCTGTCATTTTCAGAGGCAAAGAAGTTGGCCTGTAAAATAGAGTCCTAGAGCTCTTACGCCCCTCCCCTTCTTCCCAACTTCCTACTTCCTAGCCCTTTTATCAACTCCTAGAATATTTAAAGAGAGACACATCTAGACGGGATGAAAGGTGCCCTAAGCAGGAGAAACTGAACAAAAGGCTAGAGGCATGGGCCAGGTAAAAATTGGGCCTAGAGTGAAGACTGTGCTGACGTTAAGAGCTTTAGAGGAAGGAGTACTTACTCCCCAATGATGATGAATGGAGAAATACTTTTCAGGATTGCTAAAGGAGAATTGAAGGGGTTAAAGTGTTAAATATGTTGCCTAGACAAGGGTTCTTTAAAGAAAGACAAACAGCGCAACTTTGAATGCTTTCTTGTTTTGTGACCTAATTTATGTGGAAGATTGTTATTTCATTAGGATTTAGTAAAATCTTTTTTTTTTTCTGATTCTAAACTTATTGTGAAAATTGAGCTGTACAGATATTCTTTTGATTTCAATTGGGAACATTTGGAAGAGCAACAGTCTTACTTTCCTGTACAATATAGAGACATATGAATAGTCATAACAGTTTTCAACTTGTTCTTGTTTCTGTTAAACTATATTCCTAGAAACATAGTTTGAACAACTTGGTCTTTGTTAGGCTTGTCAAATTGCCTTCATGGAAAAATAATCTACAAAAGTGTGGTTTAATTGATTGTCTTACATGATAATTTTCCCTGGTAACAACTTAGTAAGTGATGTATCTTTTTTCCTAAATTGCTTAAATACTGTGAAATTGCTCTGACAAATTGAAGTGTACCATTGGCGTATTTGTCTTCCTTTTTATGCATGATGGTAAAATAAAAGCATGTTGTTCTGCTAGATTTCTTATTTTTCCCCTTACCCATAAATGTAATGCTTGAATGAAGTTGTTCATATTAATTAAAAATTATGGAATCATTAAAGTCCTTTAATCCATTAAAGTTCTTAATGGATTAAAATCATTAAAGTTCTTAATGGATTAAAATCATTAAAGTCCTTAAATTCATGTTAACTAAAAATTACAGAATCATTAAAGTCCTTAAATGGACACAATAGACATTATCCCAAAGAGAAGAAAACAGGGCACGGTATGTTTGGTACCTTCCAAGGTAGTTTGCCTTAAAACATTAGCAGTTGCAACTGCTTACTCAATCACTTTTTTCCATGTAGTTTATGCAGCACAACCTCCCCTTCAGTTGCTCAAATCCTCCATTTCTATCTCCATAAATTATATTCTCAGGTTATTCAGGCTCTTCTTTTTATTAACTTGTATGCAGGGAGTACCTATCATATGTCATGTACTCCTCTATTTTCATACTTTCTCATCTGTAAAAACTTCCTTTTTTTCTTCAAACTTCCTCACCACTCTCTTCTGTCAAATCCTTCAAGGCCTGTCCTTAGTAATTCCTCTGCCAGTCTTTCTGTTCCCCATAGAGGAGATAAATGTTTCTTTATGCACTTAGTGTACTTTGGAGGGACCTCTGTTCTAGAAAATTAACATAATTATTCATTACAGTGAATTCCACAAATAGAGAAAAAGAGTAAGAAGATAAAGTCCATTCCCTTCTTTGGGGAACTGGGGAAGGACTGATAAGCAAACAAAGAATTAACAGAGTGATACAGTAAAATAAAATACAGAGATTATATTTTCATGTTTTTCACATGTTCACTCTTTTCCTCTTAGTAGTTTGGAAACTGTGAAAGTGGAGATGCAGTGCATTTTACATGGTTCATTGCATCTAGCATTTTTTTTTTTTTTTTTTTTTTGCGATAGAGTCTCACTCTTGCCCAGGCTGGAGTGCGGTGGCGCGATCTCGGCTCACTGCAACTTCCGCCTCCCGGTTTCAAGCAGTTCTCCAGCATCAGCCTCCCGAGTAGCTGGGACTACAGGCACGTGCTACCACGCCCGGCTAATTTTTTGCATTTTTAGTAGAGATGGGGTTTCACCATGTTAGCCAGGATGGTCTCCATCTCCTGACCTCCTGATCAGCCCACCTCAGCCTCCCAAAGTCCTGGGATTACAGGCGTGAGCCACCGCGCCCAGCCCATCTAGCATAATGTTTTGCACATAGTTATCAGCAGATAAATATTGAATGACAAAACTCAGAAGGAGGAAAAAGAACAAAATAACCTAGTTCTCAGAAAGATTTAATGAGCAAATGGAAAAATGTCAAAAAGATTTGCAAAGCCATTCCTAAATAACAATATTTCCCCTTTTAGTCATTAGAAAACGTCTAAACACTTTCAACATTTAATCTTTCACTTGCATTTTAATAGAGCACTACTTAATTTTGGGTTACCTTTTATGAACTTTGTACATTTTAAGGTGATTATACTGCAGATAGAAGGGGGTTAGACTCTAGATGTGTGTTGTCCAATACAGTAACTTTTAGCCACCAGTGGCTATTGAGCACTTGAAATGCGGCTAGTCTGAATTGAGATCTATAAATATAAAATTCACACTGGATTTTGAAGACTCAGTATGGAAAGAAAAATGTTAAAATATCTTAATTTTTTTTCATATTGATTGCATGTTGAAATATTTTTGACATTGTGTTAAAATATATTGAAAAATTAATTATCCTCATTTTGCCATTGTTTAATGTGGCTACTAGTAAATCTAAAATTACATAGGACAGCATGTCTCGACTTCCTGAGGAATATCTGAAAGCATATAAAATATCTGTAAAAATTAAACATGTTAATACTTTCTCCTCCTGAAGCTTCTTGTGACTAAGATAAGGGTTATCTTGCTTAAATTCAAGGCCAATGGGTAAAAAGAAGGTGAGTAAAATTTCTTTAATAAACTGTTCTTGAGTACTTAAGATGCACTGAATATTTTGCAAAATGTACTGTGCAACACTTTCTTGATATAGGCAGGGTAGATTTTGATGCCAAATTGACACAGTTATATTGGTTTAATTTTTAGTAACTTTTAAGACCCATATATGCATATTTTCTAAAGTAAAATGCTCTTTTTTTTTTTTTTGAGACAGAGTTTTGCTCTTGTTGCTCAGGCTGGAGTGCAATGGCACCATCTCGGCTCATGGCAAGCTTCCGCTCACCGCAACCTCCGCCTCCTGGGTTCAAGCGATTCTCCTGCCTCAGCCTCCCCAGTAGCTGGGATTATAGGCATGCGCCACCACGCCCGGCTAATTTTGTGTTTTTGGTAGAGAGATGGGGTTTCTCCATGTTGGTCACGCTGGTCTCAAACTCCCGACCTCAGGTGATGTGCCTACCTCGGCCTCCCAAAGTGCTGGGATTACAGGCGTGAGCCACTGTGCCCGGCCAAATGCTCTATTTTTAGTTTACAAATGTACATGATGTTCAGAAAATATTTTCAGTCATATTTTAACAGTTGGCTAGCAACAGAAAAGGAAAATATCTGAGTCTAGCTCTGCATTAAGTCAGTTCAATGAACGCGTACTACTTGAAAAAGCAGCCGGGCAGGGTGGCTCACGCCTGTAATCCCAGCACTTTGGGAGGCCGAGGCGGCTGGATCACCTGAGGTCAGGAGTTCGAGACCAGCCTGGCCAACATGGTGAAACCCCGTCTCTACTAAAATTACAAAAATTAGCTGGGTGTGGTGGCAGGCGCCTGTAATTCCAGCTACTCGGGAGGCTGAGGCAGGAGAATCGCTTGAACCCGAGAGGTGGAGGCTGCAGTGAGCCAAGATTGAGCCATGGCACTCCAGCCTGGGGACAAGAGAGACTTCGTCTCAAAAAAAAAAAAAAAACATACTTTTTGAAAATTAGTGGTCTGTAATTGTAATCTTGCAGTAGTTGTTTATTGAATACTAGCATAAGTAAGGATTGAATGGGATAGTAAAGGTTGTCTTTGCCCTTGAGGAACTCAGGCTCATTGAGGGGGGTACCGTTCCTTGAATGTTTCCTTTTTTTCTGCAGCAAATACACACATTCAAAACATCTACTGCACACAAGCAAACTCAAAGAGGACCAGCCTGGCTGAGAGGAGTTGACCATCCCCCTCAGGACTGACTTCCTTTCCTTCAACATTATTATATAATTAAAGTCCTAGACTATATAGAAGTGACAGGTATGCTCTCTATGCATTTATTATTATGGGAGGTGTTTTACTTGGAAGCAGTACTTTCTCCATGTTAAGTGCTTTGAGCTCTGAAGGGCCATCTTAATCCATTCTCTCTGACCTCAGAGGTTGTCAAGACCTATAGAAGAGTTTCTATCAAGCCACATTAGGAAAAATGGATGTCTACTTTTTGGCTTCACTTTTTTTAGGATTTGTATTTAAGGTAATTTCTTTGAGAACAGGTAAAAGGAAATGGTTCAATTAAAAAGGAAAGGGTCATTTAAGTAAGTTACTAATTTTTGTGAACACCTATATGTCTTAGATATGACCTGATGGGCAGAGAAGGCATACTAGCTTTAAATTAGGATTAAATCCCGGTTTTACAATTACCATGTATTGCATTTGCCAAAATAAACTACTCTGAATCTTGGTTTCCTTATCCATAATGTAGGGATGATAAAACTTGCAGTATAAGCTAATGTTTTAGGATGCATTTGGAGACTGCATTATAAGGTTACAGAGAAGATAACAACAGAAACATTTGAGAGCTTACTTTGCACCCGACACTGTGCTAAGAGATTTCAAGTATTAATATAGTTATAATATAGAGGTTAGACAGACAGCAAGCATCATGTCTAGCATATAATATGCAATCAATTAAAATTTCCATTTGTCTTCCTCTCAATTTTAATTTCTCATTTAATTTACATTCAGACAAATAGTCATCTAGCTTCATGGTTCTCAAACCTGGCTGATCATTATATATAGCTTTGAGCTTTCAAAAAATACTGATGCCAAGACTCTACCCCGAACCAATTAAATTACAGCCTAAGGTGCAGCTGAGTTTGAGAATCATGGCTTACCTTTTCTTGAACTCCTTAAGTTAGGGAATATATACTCCCTTCCCAGTTTTGTCAAATTGATTCAAATTTGCCACCTTATAAATATCCAGCTATTGCAAAGAGTATATCGTAGAGTTTCAGTATATCTATTTCATAGTTTCCCCCCTGTGGTCTTGCAGAATGGAATTAACCTGAATTCAACAAAAGAGCTCTTTAAAATTCATAACAGCAGGTGTCGTCTGTCTTTGAAATTCCCTTGTCAAAAAAGGAAATGATTTCTTAGTGATATGCTTTACTTCTGTTGATCACTATTTGCTCTTTTAAAGTGTCCAAAGATGTTTTAATAGATACTTGGTATTTGTTGTTTTCTTTAATAAAGTATAATTTACATGTAGCACAGGAATGGTCATAGCAGTTTTATTTATAACAGCCCCAAACTAGAAACAGCCCAAATGTTCACCAACAAGTGAGCGAATGAACAAATTATGGTATATTCATACAATGGAACACCACTCAACAATAAAGAGGAACAACCTATTGATCATCAACATGGATGAATCTCAGAGACATGTTAAGTGAAAGATGTCAAAGGAGTATATATTATATGATTCCATGTATATGAAATTCACTAGCATAGAAAACTTTTTTATGGTAATAGAAATCCCAGGAATGGTAGCCTCAACGTTGAGGGGAGTAACTGTAAAGCTTGAGGACATTTGCAGGGGTAATAGTGCTCCATATCTTGAGTTGGGTGATAACACAGGTGTATCCACTTTTCAAAACTTGTCCAAGTATATATTTAAGATTTATGCATTTTAGTGTAAATTATACCTTAATAAATAGATTTTAAAATATTATTGATAATTTAAAAAATAGAACTTCATTTGCCCATCTCCAGTCTTTTGGCTTCTCTTCCTTGGTGGTAAAAAATGCTGACTCTACTTACAAGATCTTATTTGTGAGTTCTTACTGTTGCATGATTTTATTTATAATTCTAATAATGAAATTACTTTTTAAAAACTTATTTCTCTTTCAATTCCAGGCCAAAATTGACCTTTCTCAAGATTCTCTTAGTTTACAAACTGAGGTCTGTCATCCTCTGGTCATTGAAGTGAAGTCTGCTTAGGACATATTGTCCTGTAAATAGGATTGACATTCCCTGGAGGCCCTCTCAAGAATCTCTCTGAGCTTCCCTTTCCATTTCTGACCATTTAGATGCTTACAAGCTGCTTTTCTCTGACTTCTTCAGCTCCAACTGCTCCTTTCCATTACCCTAAAGCTGTGGATCATAAAGAGTGTTCTCCAGACCAGCAGTATCTGCACCACCTGGATCTTGTTAGAAATGCAGATTTTCGAACCCCACCCATGAGCTACTGAAACAGAACTCTGAAGGTGAGGCCTAGAAACCGGTTTTAACCAATGTGCCAAGTGATTCTAATGCCTGCTATCAATCATTTGGGAACCATTGTCCTAAACTCAGCTGCTGCTTCTGCTTCATCTCCAGTTGATTCAGTTTCCTTAATTGTTACCATTATAAAAGCAAAATAAAGCAAAACAAGACATTTGCCTATATTATTAATCACAAATAAGTTCCCTACCCTGTGGGGTCACAATTTGGGCTTTGGATATCTAATTCTGCATCAAGTACATATCTCTGTCTTCATAATCTCAACAAATTATTAGATATATCAGTAACTTCCATATATGCTCTCATTTTGTAGTTGCAGTGTCACTATTTCCATTTAATGGATAGGGAAATAGGGGCTCAGGAAAGAGAAGTGTATTATCCAAGACGAAAGTAACATGGGCTGCATTCAATTAGGGTTTCTCATTTCCAGCTAAGACACTTTGCACCATATTGAAGCAGCTTGTAACTAAATTTGCCATAAAAATATATCTAAAATCCTAATTAAGTTTGAATAGCTTGGTCTTAGTTGAAAGTTATTCCTAATTCATTCACAAGTAGCTTTTAAAAGGGATATGTTTATGTTAAACAATAGAAGGTCTCCAAATCCTATCAGATAACTGTATCCTGTCTTTAAAAATGTAATTTTTTATATCTACTGCCTGAATTAAATTGCTTAGTTGTACTTTCCAGAGAAATAGAATGGACCAGAGCAGTTCAAATATTTTAATATTCTTCTGGAGTTTGGCTGCTGAGATGTAAAGAACTATTGATATCACTAATAAATAAATAATGTATATTTATTGAGGTTTAGTCAATAGAGCGATTACTTATAAGAGGCATGTAGTACTTAATTATCATCCTCTTCACCAAACTCCAACTTAACCTTGGACAATACAATTAAGAGTTGTGTTCAGATGGCTTTAAAAACAGGTGCATGGTACAACATGCTCTTGTTGTTAACCATTTTGCTTAATGGCCAAACTTCTCTTGGGTCAGTTTTGATAACTCCTCTGCAATTTCATCAACAATGAGGGAAATGTAATTTCAAGGTGAGCATTGAGCACTGAGTATATTAGGCAAGAGTGGGGCTTGCTTATTTTTGGCCTTGCAGCTCCCAGAAATAGAATGTTTACAAGGTGTAATCATCTTATATTTCAGTACCTTGTTTTTCCAGAATTGTTTTCTTTTCCCAGAAATTTTTTACTCTCTATTTATTTGTATTTAGCTTTTCTTTACTAAAGTATAACTCTATCAGAGCAGAAGATTGTGTCTTCTTCATCTTTATATCTTACATTCTTAGCATGGTAGATGTTTAATTGGAATGTGATTTCAGAGAGTGGCTGTGTTCCAGTCTTGATCCAATATTGATGAACTGAATGTGTTAGTCTATTATAAGCAAAGATTTTCAGGTCAAACTTGGTTTGAAATACAGACTGTATGTTCCTCACAGAAAATGTGACTTTGAGCAACCAAGTCTGCTTAAAGTCAGCTATTAAAAGTATGTATTTCATGCATCTAGTTTTTTCTTAATATATTTTATAAAGTCTTTAAAGTGATATGTGGAAGAATGTGGTAAAGCACTTTAGTTAGAGCAAAAAGGTTGTTTTCCCTATCAGCCCAAAATACCATATGTCTAGAATCATTAGGAATTAACTGTAACATAGTGGACAAGCATTATTACTATGTGCTAGTGTTTCATGACTTCCTCAGATTATTCAAATGGTATCCAATCTACTTGGTCCAATTCAACTCTTCTTTTCTTCCACAAACCTTTCACTTATTTTACATGGATGACTTTTGTTTCTCAACTTTTACACAATTACAGTTTCATAATAGAATTTGACATTGATTTTATACTGCCTACAATATTGTTTATTTAATGTAATTCTTAGCATAAAAATAATAAAAATGAGCAAGTCAGCTTCTATGTATTGAAAGCATATTGTGAAAAACACTTCATAGATATCTCATTTCACCTTCATGATAATTCTGTAAGTTGTCTTATTATATTCATTTTGTATATGAGTAAATTGTGGCTTAGAGAGCTGAAGTGACTTGCCTAAATTAAACGGCTAGTAAATAACAGAACTGGGACTTGACGTCAGATCTATTTGATTTCAAAGGGTGCATCTTTAACCAGCATACAAAGGTGTGGGGTCATTCAGGTCAGAGCCTTTGTCTCTGGTTTCTCTTAAGACTGGTGAAAGCAGGAGCATATGAGGTTTTTTTTTTTTTCTTTTTCTTTTTTTAAAGTATTATCACAGGCAGTGATCATAACTAGATAATTAGCCTGAGAAAATATTACTTTTGTAACAGTGATAGCCTAAATAAAATAGAAATGTGATTCCATTGTAATAATAAACAGAGTACCAAACATATGTGAGAAACTATGCCACAGTTATTTTACTGAAATATGATCTATTTTTGCCAAGCTGATCTATATCAGCTTAAACTTGAACTTTGAGGGCAGACAAAACAGAATCGTACTATCATCCTAAAGACTACTTCCTCCCTCTAGTGACCAGGAATGGGAATATCACAGCTACAGGCATTTAGAAAACTTGATTCTCAATGTATATGCATACCTCCCTCTAGGGGATATTTGGGAAATTTTCAGTAGTAATTTTGGTTATTACGATGAATAGGGCTGCAGCTGGTATTCATTAAGGGCATTAGGGATGCTAGACATTGTGAATGTGAGGGATAGTGCCCTATATAATTTTCCAGCTCAAAACATTCATGTAGATGAAAAATTCATTATTTTTTTAAGTCTAGAACATAGCAGTTCAGTCATGTTTCACTTAACAATGAGACATTCTGAGAAATGTGTCATTAGGCAATTTCATCATTGTGCAAACATCATACAATATACTTACACAAACCTAAATGCTATAGCCTACTACACATGTAGGCTCTATGGTATAGTCTATTGCTCCTAGGCTACAAGGCTGTGCAGCATATTACTGTATTGAATTCTATAAGCAATAGGAACACAATGGCAAGTATTTGTGTAACTAAACATATCTAACTAACATATGTTGTGTAACTAACATATCTACATAGAAAAACTACTGTAAAAAGATGGCATAAAATATTTTAAAATGGTATACCTGTATAGGACACTTACCATTAATGGAGCCTGCAGGACTGGAAGTTGATCTGGGTGAGTCAGTGAGTGAGTGGTAAGCGCATGTGAAGGTCTAGGACATTACTGTACGCTACTTGATATGGTTTGGCTCTGTGTCCCCACCCAAATCTCATCTCAAATTGTAATCCTTACATGTCAGAGGGGCCTGGTGGGAGGTGACTGAATCATGGGGGCAGACTTCCTCCTTACTGTTCTTTTGATAGGGAGCTCTTATGAGATCTGGGGGTTTAAAAGTATGTGGCTTGCTCTCTCTCTCTCTCTCTCAAGCTTTGTTATGGTTAGATGTGCCTTGCTTCCCCTTCACCTACTGTCATGATTGTAAGTTTCTTGAGGGCTCCTCAGGCATACGGAACTGTCAGTCAATTAAACCTCTTTTCTTTATAAATTACCCAGTCTCAGGTAGTTCTTTATAGCAGTGTGAAAATGGACTAATATGCTATTGTACATTTTATAAACATTGTACACTTTGGGACACTAAGTTTATAAAAAAAATTTTTCTTTCTCCAATAATAAATTAACCTTAGCTTACTGTAACTTTTTTACTTTATGTTTTAACTTTTTAAAACTTTTTGAGTCTTTTATAATGACACTTAGCTTAGAACACAAATATTGTACAGCTGTACAAAAATATTTATATCTTTAATTTGTTAGCTTTTTTCTAATATTTTTTCTTTTTTTTTTTAACTTTTTAAACTTTTTTGTTAAAAATGAAGACACAAACACAGACATTAGCCTAGGCATACCCATGCTCCTGATTATCAATATCACTGTCTTCTACCTCAACATCTTGTCCCAATAGAAGGTCTTCAGAGGCAGTAACACATACTGAGTTGTCATCTTCTGTGATAAAAATGCCTTCTTCTGGAATACCACCTGAAGGATCTGCCTGAGGCTATTTTACAGTTAAGTTTTCTTTTTAATAAGTAGAAAGAGTATACTCTACAATCACATATAGTATAGTAAATACATAAGCCAGTAACATAGTCATTTATGTTTTATCAAGTATTATGTACTGTACCTAATTGTATGTGCTATACTTTTATATGATTAGCAGTGTAGTAGGTTTGTTTATACCAGCATTACCACCAATACATGAGTAATGAGTTATACTATGACCTTATGAGGGCTACAGCATTACTCAGGCTGTGATGACACTAAGCCATAGGAAATTTTCAGCTCCATCATAATTTTACTGTTGGATATGTGATCCATCATTTGCTGAAACATCATTATGTGGCACATGAATATTTCACATATGAAAACAAAAAATTTGCACTTTTTAGATATGTGCTGTATTTTTACAAGGATTTATTTCATCTGCTCTAAAAGTATTGATTGTAAAATAAGCCATTAGTTAACACTAAGAAAGAAAGTAAGAAAAAGATAGAAAATAACTTTCAATTTTATAAACTCTGACACAAAGCTTTCTAATTCTTAGGATTTTTATTGTATACATATTGAAAAACCTTTTGATTTTAAAAATGTAGTTTTATCATATCACTCAGGTATATATACAAAGTAAATTATGAGTGAAATAAGCTAGTTTCACTATTCTAATTATTTTCCCATTTATAATAGTAATCTTAATTACTATTCAAAATTCTTGAATAATTTTGATGATGACAACAAATCTTAGTAGAATGTTCTACTACTAATAACAGTATGCTTCTGAGATTTTTTCCCCTAAGCCTCCAGTACTCATTCTGCAAGTTTTGGTGCTGGCACTTTCTTGACTTTACCAGAAGATATCAACAGAATATTTTCAGGGAACAAATAAGGCTTATTTTCCTTCCTCAAATGGCTCTTAAAGAGTTTACTGATTGAAACGTCAAGAGGTTGCAGTTGTCCAATAATGTCGGCAAGACTAACAGCCAAGTTCACACCTCCTGGATGACTAGTATACCATGACTGCTGTTCTGCTGGTAGCAGTTGTAAGATGCCATTGATTATATCATGGATAGTCATTTCAGAGACGTTAAAGTGTGGAAAAAGAAACTGGGTTAAAAGGGGAGAAAGCTGGGAACCCTGCATGGGGCTACTGCACACCAGGACTCATTCCTGGCTTCCACTGGCTCCAAGGGAATGGGTGAGTTGAACTGGCAAGGAGCAACCTACTCTCACGCGGCCTCTGGAACCCTGGCAGAAGGGAACCCCTTGACCACCATGGACACTCAAGGTGGCAGAGAGAGCTATTTAGAGAAGGGGTAGGGCCAGCAAGCCAGCTGATGCAGAACCCAGAGGGTTTGATGTGGGAGCATCTGTAGCAGAGTACAACTAGGGATGGCTGTCCCCTCTAGGCTTGACTTGCTCACATAGGAGATGTTAACCCTAGGGGAACTGTCAGATCTGAACTCTGCAGAGTGGTCTTGCCCATCAGACTGGGCAGGTCTGACTTGAGCACCCCTTGATTTGCTGGCCTCTCCTGGGGCCCCAGCCTGGCCACTCCTGCTTGCAGGGTGGTCTCGGGTTCCCTGGGGGCCCACACCATACCTTCTGTGCTGGTGGACCATGCTTAACCAGCAGGGAGCTCCAGTGGGGTGGCCACTACAGCCATGTGCCAGCCTGCATGCTCTCTCCTCATAATGCAGCTTCCCCTGGGCTCACACCAACTCCCCACATCACTTTGCTAGCATGTCTGTATGGGCAGATTCTGCTTTCGTTGCCCCACCAGCATGTGGGAGTGCTGTCTACTCCACTCCCCCTGCTGACTGCTATTGTAGACAGAGCCTTGGTGGGCACAGAGCCAGCCAGCCCAGTCCCTGCCAGCACCCCACCCTTGCACTAACACTACACAGACAACAGCAGATCCTTCCCTGCCCTGAGCAATCACTCCTGCTTGCAGGGCACAGAAAAGGCACCCAGACCTGTGCCCATCAGTGACCCACCCCTGAGTCAACACCACCTCCAGCATGACTGTGCACACAGTCACCATCTGGGGCCACTCCTTCCACTCCCCACCTCTGCAGCTGCATTTCCTCTGCCACTGTGGTGAATGCCTGCTAGCATGGCGCCTGCTAGCATGGCACCTGCTAGTGCTCTGCTGCAGCTGTTACCACCACTGCTGCTGGCACATGTGAATGAAGACAGATCCCCCTGTTGCTGCAATATGAAACACTTTGGCTGATACCACCCATCAAAGTGTAGTGACCAGTGGTCCGGGAGCACCTCAGTTCCCCCAACACGGTGAATTCCTAACCTTGAGGAGCCAGAAAACAAAGTCAGGGCCTAATATAAGTTCCCCCAGAATTACAGCTTGAAGTGTAGGACTTGGGAGCTGAGTGCTGGCCCCATAAAAATCTTCCAGAAACAAAGCCAGTTGGCTGAGTCCACCTTACACCACAAATGCTCAAGTTCATCAAATATAACAGGATAAAAGAAAAACCATCCAAAGGTCAGCAACCTCAAAGATTGAAGGAACACAAGACCACAAAGATGAGAAAAAAATAAGCACAAGAACCCTGACAACTCAAAAAGCCAAAGTGCCTTATTTCCTCCAAAGGATGGGCTCACATCTCCAGTAAGGGTTCTGAACTGGGCTGAGATGGCTTAAATGACATTCAGAATATGGATAGGAATGAAGACCATTCAGTTACCAGAGTACATTGAAACCCAATCCAAGGAAGCTGAAAATAATGATAAAACAATGCAAGAGCTGACAGACAAAACAGCCAGTATAGAAAAGACTGTAGCCAACCTGATAGAGCTGAAAAACACAGTACAAGAATTTCATAATGCAATCATGGGTATTAATAGTAGAATAGACCAAGCAGAGGAAACACTCTCAGAGATTGAAGACTGGTTAGTCAGACAAGAATAGAGAAAAAAGAATGAAAAGGAATGAGCAAAAACTCGGAGAAATATGGGATTATGTAAACAGACCAAATCTACAACTCATTGGTGTCCCTTAAAGAGATGAGGAGAATGGAACCAACTTGGAAAACATATTTCAGGATATTATCCATGAGAACTTCCCCAACCTAGTGAGAGAGGCCAACATTCAAATACAGGAAATAAAGGGAACCCCAGTAAGATACTTCACAAGATCATCCCCAAGACACATAACCATCATATTCTCCGAGGCTGAAATGAAAGAAAAATGTCAAAGGTGGCTAGAGAGAAAGGGCAGATTGCCTACAAAGGGAAGCCCCTCAGACTTATGGTGGACTTCTTAGTGGAAATCCTACAAGCCAGAAGACATTGAGGGCCAATGTTCAACATTCTTAAAAGAATTTCCCACCCAGAATTTCATATCCAGCCAAACTAAGCATCATAAGCAAAGGATAAATAAGATCCTTTTCAGACAAGCAAATGCCAAATTTGTTACCACCTGACCTGCTTTACAAGAGCCCCTGAAGGAAGCACTAAATGTGGAAAGGAAAGATCATTACTGACCACTACAAAAACACACTGAAGTACACAGATTAGGGACATTATAAAGCAACCACATAAACAAGTCTGCAAAATGACCAGCCAGCTTCATGATGACAGGATCAAATCCACACACATCATTACTAACCTTGAATGTAAATGGCCTAAATGCCCCAATTAAAAGACACAGAATGGCAAGCTGGATAAAGAATCAAGACTTATTGGTATGCTGTCTTCAAGAGACCCATCTCACATGCAATGACATATATAGGCTCAAAATAAAGGGATGGAGAAAATTCACCAAGCAAATGGAAAACAGAAAAAAGCAGGGGTTGCAATCCTAGCTTCTGACAAAATAGGCTTTAAACCAACAAAGATAAAAAAAAAAAAAAAAGAAGGGCATTACATAATGGCAAAACAGTATTCAATTCGATAAGAAGACCTAACTATGCACCCAACACAGGAGCACCCAGATTCATAAAGCAAGTTCTTAGATCCCTTCAAAGAGACGTAGACTCCTACACATTAATAGCGGGAGACTTTAACACACCACTGACAATATTAGATTGTTAAGGCAGAAAATTAACAAAGATATTTAGGACCTGAACTCAGCACTGAATCAAATGAACCTGATAGACATCTACAGAACTCTCCACCCCAAAACAGCAGAATATAGTCTTCTCATTCCCACATGGCATATACTCTAAAATTGATCACATAATTGGAAGTAAAACACTCATCGGCAAATGCAAAAGAACTGAAATCATAACAAAAAATCTCTTGAACCACGGCAAAATCAAATTAGAAATCAAGACAAAGAAATTCACTCAAAACCATACAATTACATGGAAATTGAATAACCTGCTCCTGAATGACTTTTGAGTAAATAATGAAATTAAGGCAAAAATCAAGAAGTTCTTTGAAACTAATCAGAATAAAGAGACAACATACCAGAATCTCTGGGACACAGCTAAGGCAGTGTTAAGAAGGAAATTTATAGCACTAAATTCCCACATCAAAAAGTTAGAAAGATCTTAAGTTAAAAACCTAATATCACAACTAGAAGAAATAGAGAACCAGGAGCAAACAAATCCTAAAGCATGCAAAAGACATGAAATAACCAAATCAGGGCTGAACTGAAGGAGATTTAGACACAAAAAAAATTTCAAAGATCAACGAATCCAGGAGCTGGTTTTCTGAAAACATTAATAAAACAGACCATTAGCTAGACTAATAAAGATAAAAAGAGAGAAGATTCAAATAAACACAATCAGAAGTGACAAGGAGGATATTACCACTGATCCTACAGAAATACAAACAACCATCCGAGAATATTATGAGCACCTCTATGCTCATAAAGTAGAAAATCTGGAAGAAATGGATAAATTCCTGGATACATACAACCTCCTAAGACTTAACTAGGAAGAAACTGAATCCAGGAACAGACCAATATTGAGTTCTGAAATGTAATCAGTAATAAAAAGCCTACCAACCAAAACAACAACAACAACAACAGAAACCCCAGGACCAGACAGATTTACAGCTGAATTCTACCAGATGTACAAAGAAGAACTAGTATCATTCCTACTGAAATTATTCCAAAAAAAATGAAAAGGAGGGAATCCTCCCTAACTTATTCTATGAGGCCAACATCATCCTGATGCCAAAACCTGGCAGAGATACAACAGAAAGAGAAAATTTCAGGCCAATATCTTTGCTGAACATCAATGCAAAAGTCCTCCACAAATTACTAGCAAACCAAATCCAGCCGCACATCAAAAAGCTTATCCACCATGATCAAGCAGGCTTTATCCTTGGGATGTAAGTTTGGTTCAACAAACACGAATTAATGATGTGATTCATCACATAAACAGAACTAAAGACAAAAACCATATGATTATATCAATAGATGCAGAAAAGGCCTTCAATAAAATTCAACACTCCTTCATGTTAAAAACTCTCAAAGTAGGTATTGAAAGAACATACCTCAAAATAACAAGAGCCATCTATGACAAACCCACAGCTAACATCATAATGAATAGGTGAAAGCTGGACACATTCTTCTGGAAAAGCAGCACAACACAAGGATGCCTGCTCTTTCCACTCCTATTCAACACCGTATTGGAAGTCCTGGCCAGGGCAATCAGGCAAGAGAAAGAAAGAAAGTGCATCCAAAGAGAGGAAGTCAAACTATCCCGCTTTGCAGACTACATGATCCTGTATCTAGAAAACCCCGTAGTTTCAGCCCTTAAGCTGATAACATCAGCTCCTTAAGCTGATAACATCAGCAAAGTCTCAGGATACAAAATCAATGTACAAATATCACTAGCATTCCTACACACCAAAAACAGTCACGCTGAGGGCCAAATCAGGAAGGCAATCCCATTCACAATAGCCACACAAAAAAATAAAGTGCCTCGGGAGGCTGAGGCAGGAGAGTGGCGTGAACCTGGGAGGCAGAGCTTGCGGTGAACTGATATCGCACCACTGCACTCCAGCCTAGGCGACAGAGTGAGACTCTGTCTCAACAAATAAATAAATAAATAAATAAATAAAGTACCTAGGAATACATCTAACCACAGAGATTAAAGTTCTCTACAAGGATAACGACAAAACACTGCTCAAAGAAATCAGAGATGCATAAAGGAAAAACATTACACACTCATGAACAGGAAGAATCAATATTGTTATAATGGTCCTACTGCCCAAAGCAATTTATAGAGTCAGTGCTATTCCTATTAAACATACCATTGACATTCTTCACAGAACTAGAAAAACTATTTTAAAACTCAAATGGAAGCCAAAAAGAGCCCAAATACCCAAGGCAATCCTAAACAAAAAGAACAAATCTTGAGGCATCACACTACCCAACTTCAAACAATAATACAGGGCTACAGTAACCAAAACAGCATGGTACTGATACAAATACAGACACGTAGACCAATGGAACAGAATACAGAACCCAGAAATAAGACTGCACACCTACAGGTATCTGATCTTCAACAAACCTGACAAAAACAAACAATGAGGAAAGGATTCCCTATTCAATAGATGTTACTGGGATAATTGGCTAATCATATGCAAAAGAGTGAAACTGGACCCCTTCTTTATACCATACACAAAAATTAAATCAAGATGAATTAAAGACTTAAATGTAAAACCCAAAACTATAAAAACCCTGGAAGACAACCTAGGAAATACCATTCTGGACATAGGAATGAACAAAGATTTCATGACAGAGACACCAAAAACAATTGCAACAAAAGCAAAAATTGACAAATGGTATCTAATTAAACTAAAGAGCTTCTGCACAGCAAAGAAAACCATCAGCAGAATGAAAGGACAATCTAAGAATGGGAGAAAATTTTTTCAAACTATGCATGTGACAAAAGTCTAATATCCAGCATCTATAAGGAACTTAAATTCATAAGAAAAAACAAAGAACTCTATTAAAAAGTGGGCAAAGGACATGGACAGATATTTTTCTAAGAAAGACATACATGCAGCCAATATTCATGTGAAAAAAAAAGCTCAACATCACTGATTATTAGAGAAATGCAAACAAAACCACAATGAGATACTATCTCATACCAGTCAGAATGGCTATTATTAAAAAGTAAAAAACAGATGCTGGCGAGGTTGTGGAGAAAAAGGAATGCTTATACACTGTTGGTGGGAGTATAAATTAGTTCATCCATTGTGGAAGATAGTGTGGTGATTCTTCAGAGACCTCAAAACAGACAGATTGTTTGGCCAAGCAATCCCATTAATAGGTATTTACCCAAAGGAATATAAGTCATTCTATCATAAAGACACATGCATGTCTATATTCACTGCAGTGTTATTCACATAGCAAAGCCATGGAATCAACCTAAATGCCCATCAATGATAGGCTAGATAAAGAAAATGTGGTACATACACACCATAGAATACTATGCAGCCATAAAAAAGAATGAGATCATGTCCTTTGCAGGAACATGGATGGAGCTGTAGGCCATTATCTTTAGCAAACTAAAGCAGGAACAGGAAACCAAATACCACGTATTCTCTTATAGGTGGGAGCTAAATGATGAGAACACATGGACGAACAACACACACTGGGGTTTATCTAAGGATGGAGGGTTGGGAGAGGGAGAAGATAATGAAAAATAACTCATAGGTACTAAGTTTAATATCTGGGTGATGAAATAATCTATACAACAAACCCCAGTGACATGTTTACCTATATATCCTGCACATATACCCCTGAACTTAAATAAAATGTGGGGAAAAAAGGTGTGTCTTATAATCAAAGAGATATAAATGTGAATTGAAGAAATTTTGTCCTTTTCCTCCAGAACTTTATCATAAAGCTGCTGAAAATTTCAGAAAATCTATCTCAGAAGAGCATTGCTGCTTATGTCTCTAGTACCATACACCTATATCGAGTTGCATCAGTAGTTTCATACACTGGTAAGTCTACAGGTATAACCATTTAACTAATTTATCATGCCGTGAAGTGTTGGCATGTCAAAGCATTTATATTTTAAAATAGATATTTTAAAAATTACTTTCCTTTTATTTTTCCTTTAAATTACAAGTAAGTTTGCTCTTCCTGTCTGTGCCAGGGTGGCGCATTGTCTACATCGAGCAACAGAGACACTCAGGCTGTGTTCTCAGGATGACCGCGTGGGAGACAGCAGCACCAGCAGTGGCAGAGACCCCAGACATCAAGCTCTTTGGAAAGTGGAGCACTGATGATGTGCACATCAGTGACATTTCCCTGCAGGATTACATTGCAGTGAAGGAGAAATATGCCAAGTACCTACCTCACAGTGCAGGGTGGTATGCCGCCAAATGCTTCCGCAAAGCTCAGTGTCCCATTGTGGAACGCCTTACTAACTCCATGATGATGCACGGCTGCAACAACGGCAAGAAGCTCATGACTGTGTGCATCGTCAAGCATGCCTTTGAGGTCATACACCTGCTCACAGGCGAGAACCCTCTGCAGGTCCTGGTGAACGCCATCATCAACAGTGGTCCTCGGGAGGACTCCACACGCATTGGGTGCGCCAGGACTGTGAGACGACAGGCTGTGGACGTGTCCCCACTTCGCCGTGTGAATCAGGCCATGTGGCTGCTGTGCACAGGTGCTCGTGAGGCTGCCTTCCGGAACATTAAGACCATTGCTGAGTGCCTGGCAGAGGAGCTCATCAATGCTGCCAAGGGCTCCTCCAACTCCTATGCCATTAAGAAGGACGTGTGGCCTTCTTGGAGCATGTGGCCAAGTCCAGCCACTGATTTTCCCAGCTGTTGCCCAATAAACCTGTCTGCCCTTCAGGGCAGCCCTACCAAAAAAACAAAAAAATTACAACTAAGTTATTATAATGACTTTAAAAATGTGCATGTTGATATACAATATGAATTTCAAGAAAGGAAAAGGGAGTTATAAAACATGTTATAAAAAGAAATGTTATATCTGGCCAGGTCCGGTGGCTCACACCTGTAATCCCAGCTCTTTGAGAGGCCAAGGCGGGCAGATCACCTGAGGTTGGGAGTTTGAGGCCAGCCTGGCCAATATGGTGAAACCCTGTATCTACTAAAAAAAAAAAAAAAAAAAAAAAAAAAATTAGCCGGGCATGGTGGCAGGCGCCTGTAATCCCAGCTACTTGGGAGACTGAGGTAGGGAAACTGCTTGAACCCAGGAGGTGGAGGTTGCAGTGAGCCAAGATCTTGCCACTGCACTCCAGCCTGGCTGCGACAGAGCAAGACTCCATCTAAAAATAAAATAAAATAAAATAAAAGTAAAAAATAAATGTTATATCTGATGAGTTGAGAACTGTTAAGGCATTGAAACAGAGAATCATGAATTCTTGTTTCTCTTTAGTAATTGGGCACTTCCTCAACAATTGTCACTAATTTTATGGATGGGGGCAGGCTATAGACTGAGTGTTTTTGTCCCCTCTAATATATTGAAACCTAATCCCCAATGTGAGAGTATTTGGAGCTGGGGTCCTCTGGGGGGCAATCGGTGCCCTATAAAAGAGACCTCTGGTTAGAGCCCTAATGAGAATAGTGCCACTATAAAAGAAACCCCAGAGAGACCCCTCACTCCTTTTTCCATGTGAGGACACAGCAAAACAAAACAAAACAAAACACAAAAAACAACAAACTACAGTCTAAGAACCAGGATGCAGGCCCTCACCAGACACCAAATCTGTTGGTGCCTTGATCTTGGAATTCCCAGCCTTCAGAACTGTGAGAAGTAAGTTACTGTTTACAAGCCACCCACTCTATGGTATTTTGTTACAACAGCCAGAATGGACTAAGACAGGTAAAGGAAAAGAAGATAAAGAAGAAAGTTCAACATTAAATTGGGATGGTCATGTAGTCTTATTTCTAAGAAGGTGGCTTTTCATTTTATGGGTTGTGAAAGGTTGCAGAATAGTATGGTGAATGAGTGCACAGGCTCTCCAGTCAGATTACCTCATTCAGATTGTGGCTCCACCACTTGCTGTGTGATCTTGGATAAACCACTTCATTTCTCATTGCCTCAATTTCTTCTGAGGCATAGGGAAGGGGAGGTCATAATATCACCTCACAGGGTCCTTGTAAAAATTAAATGAGATACACATTTAAGCACCTAAAAGTATATGGTATATAGAAAACACTAAATAATGAACCAGAAACTATATCATTCTGAAAAAGAAACTGCTGGTCAAAGATGTAACAATAGGGGATATTTCACAAATTTTCCAATCTTTATACTTTAGTAAAGTCATTCCTGTTTGACTGTATTAATTTATGTTTGAACTTCCATTAAATATCTTTTCTCCTTGCAAATAAAAATTACCTCACAGATTTTCATGGCATTTTCTATCGATATTTTTCCATAGAATCATAAGTCACTGATGTAGTTTTTTCTGCGTAGTAAGGTTTATTGCCAATTTCCAGTAGAATAGACTTTACTGTGTACAAAATATATATTATTCTAATGTGCAAAAAATGTAAAATATAACTCATAGCTACTATTATATATCCACCCACCTCAAAATGAAACACAAGGATAGTCATACTATTCATTTTGGTAAAATTTTTTAAAACTTTTATTTAAATTTAAATTTTCACTTAAATAATCAAGATTCATTAAAACATTCTATGAGATAGTAACTGGGCTATACTGTCGTAGATGCTACAGAAGCTGCTATGCAGTCATTATCTAGCTGGGATAAAACTGACCTTAATGAAACAACCAATAAAGTTAAAAAGTAGAGGATAAATAAGTACGGTCATTTGCTGCATAACATTTTGGTCAAAGATGAACTGCATATACAAGTGTGGGACCATACAATTATAATACTCTATTTTTACTGTATCATTCTTATGTTTAGATACAAAAATGCTTACCATTATGTTACAAGTGCCTACAGTATTCAGTACAGCAACATGCTGTTCAGGTTTGTAGCCTACGAGCAATATGATATACTATTTAGCTTAGGTGTATAGTAGGCTATTGCAGCTAGGTTTGATAGATGTACTATATGATGTTTCCATAATGACAAAATCCCTGTCATTAAGTGAAACGTAACTGTACTAAGTTGGATAGTAAAAGTCATAAGGGCTATACAGAAATCAGAAGACTGTCAAAATGGCAAGTAATTAAGGAAGGAGGTAAAGTAATTAAGGTGGGAGGAGGCAATTTGCCAATTAATACATATGTGACCATGGGCATGTTAACTGCTCTGTGCTCACTGGGTCTTTGTTTATAAAATCTAATGTATTTAAACTGCCTAGTACAATCTACATGAACTGAGTGTTAAAGAATGGCCAGGTGGTTATGAGTGAAAAATGATTCAGGTGACAGAACTAATACAAGCTAGAGATGGGAATGCTTTGAGTAGTAGAGATATAAATCTTTAAAAAACTTTGGCACACACAAAAAGAAAAAGAAGTTCACATGTAATTTTATACTTTTCTATAAATTTATATAGTAGCAAACTTGTTTTTTCCTGCTGCATGGAAAAGTAACTTTCATTCAGTATTCCCTGCTTCTCTTCATCTTGGCTCAGGTTATAATGGAAAAGTTACTCTTTCAACAGTGCAAAGGTTCTTTGGAAAAGAAACAGAGCAGTGTCAATAATTCAAAGTCACAAAGTCAATTATAGCACGCTGTTTATTTGTTTACAAAGACGATACCTCAATAGATTGATTTCACCCCACAAATAAAAAAAGAGCATTTATTAAGACAAAGAGGAAAGAGGGCGAGAAAAATAATTGCTCTCTGCTGTGTGAATCTTGTTTGCATATTTCTTATGGGATAACTGATTAGCTGGCAGGCAGTAAAGAGGTCATTCTGGACACATTGTCCTTGGGTAGGCTGACTAGGCATACAAAAAATCCTGCAAGGCAGGCTGTTTCTCCGTACTGTCTGCCAGTGACCTTTCATCAGTACTTTATCTTAGTTGAACCAGAACTACACTCCTTCCCTCGCTAGAAGTCTCAGTATATATGATGTATTCCTCTAAAAGGAATCCTTTTTCTCTAAATCTGTACTTCTGAGCCTGTATTTGAAAGTGATCATAATCTGGGGGGCTTAAATGGAGTTTCTTTTACAAAGAGTTATAATCATAACCGTTTATTTGAATATAAATTTGACATTAAACATAAATATGCAAAATTTAAATTTCCCTTTGGTCTTGCATTTTTCTAAGGATTAACACCATTATTCTCACACTCCAACAAACTAATATATTGTACTGATTGATAATCACTATCAAATGAATTGTAAGAGCTAACTGACTCGAATAGACAATAACTAACCTTACTGTTAAAGTATTTTAAGAGACAGTAGCATAGATGCCTGCACATAGCTGATTATTGCTCCTGTGCTGCAGTGAATTACCACATGAACACATTTTGAAAAGATTTGTTAGCTTCATGTCCACAAGCATTATGAAGCAGGAACCACTTTTAGATTAAGATTGTAACCTGAGGAAAAGAACATATGCATCAGTTTAGAAATTAAAATCCCCTGAGATATTTCTTTCAGTAATGCTTAAAAGCCTAAATTTGTGCTCGTGTGCCAGTCACCTCTACGTAAGGAAAAACATTTTGCTACTCTTTGTTAAAAGTGAAGAGGAAATATTGTCCACTTGTTTTGCAGATGTTGGCCAAATTATATAAACTTTAAAATCTGTAAGACAAATCGAAATATTCCTTTATTATGTCTTGTTAGGATGAGAGAAGTTTGCCTTTCAGCTGCTCCTTAATTTTAAAAATAACAACACAGCAACACTTCTCTTTAAAAATCAGACTCTGCTCATTTAAATTCTTTGGTAATAGCCATGAATCCACACCTTAAAAGAAGGAAGGCCTGTGAGTTCGTGAATCCACTTTCCTACTAATGAGAAGCCCTATGAACTGACTTGAATAGACAGTAACTCACCTTATTTTAAAGTAAATATTTTCAGAAACAATAGGTTAGGTGCCTTAGAAATTCATTCAGAGGCTTAGAAATCCACATTAACACAGTTCTCACATGCTTGAGTCTGGTCTACATACATTTACGTAAGTAAAACTCCCCTTCCAGACTGACGAAATTCTTTTTGTGACAAGAAGACAAAGGAATACGATGGATTGATAAGCGTAGTCACCCGCGCAGAGAGTTCTCGCGCGATGTTACGACGCTACCGCCCTGACATCACCAGTTGCCATGGTAGCACCGCCGAGTGTAAAAGAGGGGTGGTGCTAGACGTTTCGGGCAGAGGTCGGCCGCTGCGGAGGACAAGGAACTCTCCCTCTCACACTAGTCTGACTTCTTCCAAAATGAGCGGCCTGGATGGGGGCAACAAGCTCCCTCTCGCCCAAACCGGCGGCCTGGCTGCTCCCGACCATGCCTCAGGAGATCCGGACCTAGACCAGTGCCAAGGGCTCCGTGAAGAAACCGAGGCGACACAGGTGATGGCGAACACAGGTGGGGGCAGCCTGGAAACCGTTGCGGAGGGGGGTGCATCCCAGGATCCTGTCGACTGTGGCCCCGCGCTCCGCGTCCCAGTTGCCGGCAGTCGCGGCGGTGCAGCGACCAAAGCCGGGCAGGAGGATGCTCCACCTTCTACGAAAGGTTTGGAAGCAGCCTCTGCCGCCGAGGCTGCTGACAGCAGCCAGAAAAATGGCTGTCAGCTTGGAGAGCCCCGTGGCCCTGCTGGGCAGAAGGCTCTAGAAACCTGTGGCGCAGGGGGCTTGGGGTCTCAGATGATACCCGGCAAGAAGGCCAAGGAAGTGACGACTAAAAAATGCGCCATCTCGGCAGCAGTGGAAAAGGAGGGAGAAGCAGGGGCGGCGATGGAGGAAAAGAAGGTAGTGCAGAAGGAAAAAAAGGTGGCAGGAGGGGTGAAAGAGGAGACACGGCCCAGGGCCCCGAAGATCAATAACTGCATGGACTCACTGGAGGCCATCGATCAAGAGTTGTCAAACGTAAATGCCCAGGCTGACAGGGCCTTCCTTCAGCTTGAGCGCAAGTTTGGCCGCATGCGAAGGCTCCACATGCAGCGCAGAAGTTTCATTATCCAGAATATCCCAGGTTTCTGGGTTACTGCCTTTCGAAACCACCCCCAGCTGTCACCTATGATCAGTGGCCAAGATGAAGACATGCTGAGGTACATGATCAATTTGGAGGTGGAGGAGCTTAAACACCCCAGAGCAGGCTGCAAATTCAAGTTCATCTTTCAGGGCAACCCCTACTTCCGAAATGAGGGGCTCGTCAAGGAATATGAACGCAGATCCTCTGGCCGGGTGGTGTCTCTTTCCACTCCAATCCGCTGGCACCGAGGCCAAGACCCCCAGGCTCATATCCACAGAAACCGGGAAGGGAACACTATCCCTAGTTTCTTCAACTGGTTTTCAGACCACAGCCTTCTAGAATTCGACAGAATTGCAGAGATTATCAAAGGAGAACTGTGGCCCAATCCCCTACAATACTACCTGATGGGTGAAGGGCCCCGTAGAGGAATTCGAGGCCCACAAAGGCAGCCAGTGGAGAGTGCCAGATCCTTCAGGTTCCAGTCTGGCTAATCTCTGTCCTGTGAGAAGCTTCTGCACAAGTTTCCTTACCACCTCCTCTTGGACCTATGCTTGGCCAACAGCATGCAGTCTTCCATCTGCTTTCTCTTCATACTGTGGATTATCTTTTCCTTTGGTACTTCTAAATCTTCAGTAATCGGTTGCAAGATTGTTGGCTTACCTGCCTATGCCATTCTTCCTCTGGGACTTCATGCTTTTCTGCATTGTGTTAACATGTTTCAAGTGCATGGCCTTCTATGGCTTCTATGCCAAGCGTATGATACTATAGATATAGTGTACCATACTGCCTTTCTTTGCATGGCTTGGACCCTGTCTGTGACCATGGTCTTCTCCCAATTTAAGTGGTTCTGTACCCAAAAGAATCTTGATACATCTTCACAAATAACTGATTGGGCTTCATACTTTATGCTGGCTGTGTCCTGATACCCATGTACTTATGGTAAGCTATTTGGGTATTACCACTGCAAGACAAAACTGATATCTTAACCCGGCCATCAACCCAAATTGGACATTCCAGACTACCACCAACTGGATCCCAGCTGCCTTCCTGGGCTTGTGCCATCCACCCTACTGGTTATCTGATAGAACAAGCTGGTGGCTGATGGGTGACTGCTAGGCGTGACTGAGGTAATAGATGAAAAATGTTCTATGTTATCACATTGGTTTTTCTTGTACCTTTGGTTACTCTGCATCATGACCAGCTACTGGTGAGTATGAAGCCTGTGCTATAGCCCACCCCTACTTGCTCTCACCTTCTGGTTGGACTTTGCTTAGGCCACCATTGTCTGCCTCATCAGGAACTATCTGCAGACGTAGCTCCCAGGGAGCTCACAGGAACACCCCCTACCACCAGGATGGGCAGTCATATGTGACAGTGCCCAAAGCAAGGCTGGAACGCAGTCCCTTCCAGCTTAGTCTTTCTGACTCCTAGCCAACAAACCATCCTTAATCTGAGCAACTTCTTTAGGCATTTCCTCTTTTCCCCGCCTGCACCCACTCTGAACATGACAAAAGTTGCCAGAGTTGGGGCATTGAGGAAGAGATATTTCTGGAATGTGAGACTTGTTATGCCTCTCTCTGTCTCTTTCTCTCCCTCCCCCTCCCCCTCCCTCCCCCCTCCCTCCCCCTTTCCCTCCCATCCCTTTTCTTCCCTTTCACTCTGAAGCAGTTTTAGCTTATTAACAGAAAACAAAACTGGCAAAGCAGGCTTTTTGTTTAATTTGCTCTTTCCCTGATTGTGTTCAGAGAGAAAGGTTATGATTAAATGGGCTCCAGATCTCTTATTGCCCATATTCCTCCACCCCACTTCTTTTAGCAAGGTCTGAAAGTTTCAAAGAGAGACCTATAGGTTAATTGTTTAGTTATAGGCAGTGTTAAATTAGGCAGATTTTGACATCTTTATCTTTTTACCCCATCTGTTCTGCCGAAACCTGTGTATTTCTTGAGTTTTTAGTTTGAGAAGCTGGAAAGAGAGAGAAGGGCCTCACAGTGATGGGTTCAGGACGGGTCAAAGGCAAAGGCCTTTGTGATGTGAGCAAAGGCAACCAAAACTTAGCTTCACTCCACTTTTCTAAAGATGGAAATTCTTTTTTGGCCTTGGACCGCTTGGAAATGTGTCTAGGGTAGCATTTTGTAGGTCACTCTTCTCCTTTGTACTATTTTGTTTCTGCCCTGATGTCCCTTGGGTCTCCATCCTACTGCCTGGCTTTCTTGGCCCTCATTTCTCAGCTTCTGCATTTCCTTCCCTGCTCCTAACAAATGAAGAAGCAGGCTGCAGCCTGCATTGTGCAAGATCTCCAGCCTCCTTGTAGGGGATAAGGGGATGTGTAGCATCTGTGTGGATTTTCAGGGACAAGTTCCAGTAGGTGGGACAGTGATGCCGTCAAGGCTTAGTTATGATCATGTGTGGTGATAAAGACCATCCACCATCACCCTTTTCCCCTTTGGTTTTGAAGGCCTTGCCCTAAGCTACCTGAGGTTTTAGGAGGTCTGAACACACACAGTGGAGAGGTTAATCTAGGTTGGGAAACTGAGTAAAAGTCCAGAGCAGGAATGAGCCTGCTGTGGAGTGGGTTTGGAAAGGCTCACAGGAAAGACCCTGCAGGATCAGGGGTGGGAGAGGAGGCCCCTGAGGTACTCTCCAGGGAAGAGGGGCTGGGGTTTAAATAGCATGCTTGGAGGAAGATTTTCCTTCAATTTTTCCTAAGTCCGTGAATTCACCAGTAGATTTTTGTAAACAAAATGTAAGTCGATGTTTTCTCTCAATTATCCTAGGACTGACCTTTATATGTGTGGAAGATTAATGGTATATGCTCCTTATGTCACTGTTTTTGAGTAAAATCCATTTCCTTTCTCTGTTTCAGCCTATGACAAAATTGATGTTTACAGGCCTGCTTTTTGCTTATAATTGACAACATGTGCAAAAATACCAAATTTGTGTCCTGTGCAGTATGAAGAATTCAGTGAATATTCATTAATGTATTAGCTTGTTTTGCTCTCTGTTCATATATGGCTGTATTCTTAGAAATATAATTTGAATGTGATCTTTCAATAGTCTGAATATTTTACAAATTATAGCTATGTCTTGTGAAAATAACCTCAAAAAGAAAAATATGACTCTGTTGTCTTACTTGATATTTCCTGCCCTAGTAATGTACTTGACATTTATGTTCCTAAGCAGTGTAAGTACTAGTAGAATTTCTCTGTTAAACTCAATATCATTTAGTACTTTTGTCTTCTCCCATGTGCTTGAAGGAAAAATAAAGTGTCACTACCGTATTTCTTGTTTTCATCAAAAAATAAAAATAATTAAAAAAATTCTGTGTTGTCTAGGTTAACTTAAGGTTGGGAAATCATTAAAGTTATCAAATGATACCAGTAACTATCATCCTGAAAATTAAAAAAAAAAAAAGGCAACAGCCACCAAACCTTCCAAGATTTTTCACCTGAAAAATGGTAAATAGGAGCCCATCTGCAACTGCATACTCATGAGCATTATTTTTTCTACATAACCAGTGCAGTTTTTGGTGGTAATTGAAGCACCATATAGTATCACTTAAAATACTGTTTTCAGTGGAAAACTTGTCTATGCAGCATCCTTGTTCATTACATTTATTATTAACTGTGCCTTCCGAGATCTAATAAGCTTAAGATAGACTTTTGGAAGAATTAATTATTGTGTATTCTGTCAGTGCTACTTAACATTCTTTTCTTACACCAGTGTGTGGCTTTAAAAAGAATACCAAGAAAATATGAAATAAAATGTCTAGAGACAAATGATATCAGGTATCACAACTTTAATTACCAGTAATGATAGTTTTGCTGTATAGCAGCAATTACATGAAGGTTTATTGGATAAGTACCTCTGCATTCTCTGCAGTAAGGAGGGCTTTGTGGATGCTGCAAAATCTATGAAAATGAATTGCCAAGTATTTGTAGCCATCTAAGCAAAAATTTGACAAAAATGGCCCAAAATTTCTCATTTGAGTTAGAAACTTAATTAAACATACAGTTAAATAGATGCTGACTCTTGGTGCAATTATTACTTGCAATTTCTTGCTGAGGTATTTTTTTCTAGGGCTGGAGAACTTTAAGTATTAGAGAGCTAGGTTTTCTTTTGCAAACTCTACATCCATCTTAATCCTAAATTCCTCTAACAATGTTCATTTTACCTTTTCAGTTCAGTGATTGATTTCTGCATTGTCAGCCACCTGTTTCAAGCTTTATTATACCTTTTCTATGCCTGTTCTGGATGTAATCAGAAAATGCCATTTTTCCTACACTTGGTTTATTATCTGCTTTAGTCTAACCAATAGCATTTACTCTAATAGGCTGGCGCCACTTATTTGTTACAGATTAGCATGGTTTCTGTTCTGTTTAGCCTAATAAAATTAGTAATTAAATTACTCAATTAGGCATCTTACAGGTTTCACTTACCAACCAATTGGTTCACTGCTATAGCCCTGCTCCATTTCTTTGTATGGCTTTTTCTTCCTTAATTCTAGACCCCAATTATTCTTTATGTGGACCTCCAAACCAGTTAAGAAGTTCTCCCATCCTCTGGTCACCTAAGAAGTATCATTTTAGTTTCTCAGGCCATAATCCCTGTGAGTAGTGGTGACACTGCATAATTATCCTGGTCCTCACACAACACTTTGCTTGCGCTTCCATTTCTGGGCATTCAGTGCAAGCCAGACACTTATAAAAGGCTTCTCTGACCTTCTCATCAGGCCCTTCTCCCCATTACTCCTGGTGCTGCTGCTTTATCTCCAGTTAACTCAACGTCCTTAAATGTTTTCATCATTAACAAAGAAAAACCAAAACAAACCCTTGCCTATATTTTTAATTACTGAGTTCCTGTCCTAGAGAATCACAATTTAAGACATGGATATTTGATCTTGTTTCAGTTACTTATTCCCTGGCTTCACAATCTCCTCAAAAGATCTGAGATATGTCAGGCACTTCGAAGTGCACATATTACTTTGATAATCCTTGTAACACAAGTTTTATTATTTCCATTTAAATAGTTGAGAAAACAGAGGTTCAGAAAGTAAACTGCCTAAGATGCAAGTCTCACTGTTGAGTTTTCTGATTTCAAGCTAGCATAACTTCTACTCTATCACAGCTATCGTAATAAATTTGGCATACAAATGTTAACAAAAACCCTATTGACACATGACTATTCAGGCCTCAGTTGAAGGTTATGCTTAATCATTCATGAATAGCCTTTGAGAAGGGTACATTTTATCACTTGATTTAATACAGGACTCCATACGGTTACAGATTAACACATTTGAATTTACTTATGTAACCTTGATGTTTGCTGCACATGAATGAAATTATCAGTTTGTTCCCTTCATCAAAGGCACTGAATATTTAATGTACCAAAAAGACATTAAATGTTATACTCATGGAATTTAGCTGCTAAGCATTGTAAGTAACTGCTGACATTTCTGTTAATATTTATTTTTTAAGTGATTAAACTTGGTGATTGCTTTTAACACATTTAGATAGTAATTTATTCCTTTTCTTTATTAAACTTTGTTAAGCTTTATTCAACTTTGATCTTTACCAAGGAAACATGACCAAAGTACCAAAAAAAGTAAAATAAACTTGTTTTTTGAAAAGAGTCTGTGAACAGGTACATGGTACAACAAACTGATTGGCAAGCAGTCTATGTACTTTTCTAGTTGTCATTCTAAGTAATGACCCAACTTCTCTATAGGCCGAGATATACTATTTCCCACTAAGCTTACTCAAAGATGAGTTTTCATCACTCCTTCTCCATTTTGGTTACTTCAGCACCAGTGAGGGAAATTTACCAAGCAGTCAAGGTGAACATTAACCCAGAATATGAAGAAAGAGTAGGCCTGCTTACTGATGACCTTGACATGTGTGGCTTCCAAGAGGAACAGACTCATTATATGCTTTAGGACTCCTGATTCTTGGATCTCTATTTTACTTTCCTAGGTAAGTTTTATATTACAGATATTTAATATATTTGGCTAAATTATGAATTACTTAAAGATAGAGGCTGTGTCTTCACTTTTAATCCCTCTCATGTCCTAGCATGACATTATTGCTAAATTGAAGTGTGGTTTTGGGCTGAGAATTTGCCCTAGTCTAGATTCAATATTGGAAGACATTATGAATCAAGTAATTAAAAGTGTGATTTTGAGGATCAAACTTGGGTTCATGTATTGCTCTCTTAGTAACAGTGTAACATAGAGCAAGCATTGTATTTAATCTCTCTGAATTTCAATTTTCCCATCTGTACAATTTAATAATTATATACATCTCATATGGTTGCTATAGAGAGTAAACAAGATAATGTACATGAAGTAGCCTAGTGAGGCTACTCATGACCACTGTTTTACTATTATTTCTGAGGATAGTTCTAGAGACCAACAAGAGACACCTTTCTGAATTCATTCTATGTGGACTGGACCATGCCCAGGGATTTTCAAGGGTGGCAATAAGACCATACTGGGTGAATTACTTGGTATGCCCTCATGGCTTTAATTAAAGCAGTCAAGTGTATTCCAGTCTTGCACCAATCTGGAACTAACTCTTATGATAGTCTTCTTGTACTCAAGAGGCTGAAAAGATGTAAGGGACTGTTACTCCAACACTGAAGATTTTAAAAAGCTATCCATGTATTTCTAACATTCAGTCAAGGTTATTATATCTAGAGAGGCAGTTTGATTTTCCATTTTATGCTGATTTGTTATATAAAATAATTATATAAATTTATTTTCATTCAAACCAGTCCACTAAAAGTGTGTGTGTGTGTATTTAAAGTTATTTTTGGATATGAATATTGGTGGGGAAATAATACTTGATTTCAGTTTAGAGTTTAACAAACTCAGAAGTTGATTTTAGATTGTAATTCATGGTTCAGATAAAGTTTTTACTACCTCAGTATTCCAAATACCAGATTCTGACAAAACATTTGGTCACTGAGTCATTCAGATCTTTCCTCTGCTGATGCAATAAACAGTGGCCAGTAAAGAAAACCTCCGCTCGCTTACATCTATTTTTAGGTGTCCTTTAGATTATGAATGTTTGCCTGTATGCGAATATAACACGTCTTCTGTCCATTTATACAATTTCTTTGCTTCATATAACTTCTTTAATATTTTCTTTTTAATTTTTATGGATTTGGATTATTTTTAATCTTCATATCCATTGGCACTCTTTAGAAAGAATGAAAATACAAATTTAAAAAGCCTAATTATAGTCTTTCTAATTACAGAAAAAAACATTCATTAGAAGAAATACTGACTGCTAGAAAGGAAGGAAATTTAGAAATAAACTAAGCTTTTCCTTTCATAAGATGGAAAAAACTGAAGCCAAATTTGGTGGTAACTTGTTCAGGGTCTTTAGGTGGAATGATAAAGGGAATACTAGAATTTCTGACAACTGAATTCTGCCTCCTGAACCCCCGCCACTACTCAGTGGCCCAAAAAGTGCAATTATTTCTTATTTTGGAGTTCTCATTTTTCATATTAACAGCAGTTCATAAGCATTTAAAGATGTATTATTTGCCATTTACAGAATAAACATGGATAAGGAAAAATAGCTTTATTTTTAAAAGAAATAATTTCTCTATTTAAAGCATACATGAGATAGTATCTTTCATTTAGTCCTAAGCTTGATTATTTATGCTCACTGTAATATTCCAGTGACATTCTGGACATAAATTTCAAGTATATCACCATATACTTATTGTTAAATATCAAACAAAGCTACTGACTGTGAGGGAAAAATTTCAGTGGTGTTTTTTGTTTGTTTTTTTTTTACTTACCCTGAGATACTCATCCCACAGTATATCTGAGATTTAGCTGAACATTTACAAATTTTAACAAATTTTTTTTCTTTCCATTGCATGCATCGATATGCCAAATTCTGCACTTCAATCCAGGTAAAATAATGATAGTGTTTGTAAACCAGATAGTGAAAACCAGTGTGTTTTCTAATACTGCCCATGATAGACAGAGTGAAATCACAGCATAAACAGTAGCCAGGAACCTATACTGCAAACATTTGGCTTCAAGTATCTTGCAACAAATAGCTACTAATATGACCATACATGGCACATAGAACACCACAGTCCTGGATTGTAGCATGCCTGTAAAACCCATTAAAGCATTTTTTTCTCAAACTTTTTGTTCATTATTACCCTCCTTCCCAATTACAGAAATTAAATTCAAATTACATTAAATAGTTTTAACTACAAATTTCTTCCCAATGAGATAAATTAATACTAAGGAATAAGATTTTGTTGGATAGGATGATATTGGAAGTCCACAAGCCATATCTAATATTTTTTCATCCCAAGAACCAATTTTTGTCCCCAATTGAGAATGTAATGCTTAAAGTTGATTAAATAAATTAAATAGCCTTTAACATTATTAGAAAAAAACCTAGTGGGTAACAATGGAGGTTGAGATAGTTGACTTCTAGATCATCTTTGTTCCATACTTGCTGTATGAACAGAGAATAAATCATGTCTTTTTATTTTCTTGTTTTGGAGAACACAGGAATAGCATAAAACCTCATAGCCTGCAAAAATCACTGAATCTCACTGGACTCAGTGTTCTTGACTATTAATTCAAAGAACTCGTATAGATCAGTTGGTTTTCAATTCTGGCTGCACTTTCCTAGGTCATATAAAAGATAACAACGCTCAGCCATATTTACCCAGACCAATTAAGCCAAGTCTCTGGAGGATATGTTCTAGCCAGTGGGTCTCAAACTGTACTGTAAATCAGAATCACCTGATGGGCTTGTTAAACCACAGATTGGTAGGCCTTACTCTCAGAGCTTCTGATTCAGCAGGTTTTGCGTGGGGCCTGCAAATATGCATTATCAAGTTCTCAGGTAATGCTATGCTATTAGTCTATGGATCACACTTTGAGAACCACTGGACTAGGCATATGTGTAAGAGTGACTGTGTGTGTGAGTGTGTGTCCCCAGGTGCATTCTAATCACAAAACTACTGTATAGAAAATATCAATAAGGTTCTAAGTTTTAGGATACTGAGATTTTAATATAATAAGAGTTGTTAAACATCAAGATGATTTATAGAAAGGAGACCTATGGACAAATATCAACTTATTGGTCAATAAAACTCATTCCTTAAAGTCTTTTACAGTATTTTTTTGAAAATTAACTTTTTTTTTTAACTGCATATATGGGTCTTCACTTCATTTTTCAGTAAAGACAACTTATTTGGATATCAGTGTCTCATCACTTGATAAGACCAGTGGAGGATTTGGATAGTAGCCAGCTGTTTTTGAATTGCTTGAAGAGAATCTTGTAAATTTGTAGTCCAGAGGTAATTCTGGGGAGGAAAACAAAATTTAATTATTGCACAGGTCTCTGAATGCCTTTCATAAACAAATCAAAACTTGATATTCACTAATAAAACTTATTTTTTAGACTTGTAAAATTTTAATATTTCTTTTGCTCCTTCAGTAGGTCTGTGTGTAGCTATTATTATAAGGTTAAAAATGTGTATAAACCAACCACCATTGCAATACATATGGCTAATAAATACAAACTTTTACAACAGCTATAAAAAAGGCTTCTAGGCATTTAAATGTGAATGAGATAACCATGTCTTACAGAATATCCACAAATATAGAAACATTACTTGAATATAAAAAGGTTTTAAGAGGCAAAAGGGATGCACCAGGTTATTTTTCACTTCCTATCTCATTTAAAACAATTTAATTTTATTCTTTCTCCCATATTACAGAAAAGGTCTATCAAAGGTCACTTAGGATGAAGAGTTAGATATCTTTCCCTATGCAATTTATAATAATGTTTAAGTCAAATCACATTTAGAGATATCTCAAATCATCCCCAGAGCTCTACGTGAGTTTAATTTTAATACTCTGCACAGAAGTTAATACAAAAATATGAAAACTTATCTGAATAAAAATTAAAAAAAAACTCCCAGGCCCTCCTCAGAGGATCATGTAACTGGTGAATGAGACCTAATAATCTTCTTCATAGTCACAGGAAGAGGGTTACTAAGAATAATCTTCAAATGCTTAGCTAAATAAGAATTTTAATACATACAACGTGGCAACTTTCTTCAATTTAAGGAAGAAGAATCGGAAGTTCAAAAAAATTAACTAGACTTCTAACTTCAACTGGAAAATCTGGATAAAATACAAACATGAGACTGAAGTCACCAGAGAGCTAAAGAGGAAACCAAGACTTGAGGCACAATTCTTGGGAAGGAGGAACCAGCGGAGAGAGGAGCTAACACTAAGCCTCAGCTTTTCTCCTCTGGTGCTGGAATTCTGGCTGGTGGTAGGGGCTACTACAAGCAGCAGAAAAACCAGTAGAGATTTTGACAGTCTTGCAGGGCCGCAGAGACAAAAATTGAGGGGCTAGGACCACTGTAAAGGAGGGGTCAGAGAACTGGACTCTGCTGGTTGTCTCCTCAAACCCTTTGCCAAATGCTGAAGGAAATTTGGAAACTAAGAATCCAAGCGGAAAGCATATGCCTCTATAAAGGAGAGTGGATGTTTTCTTTTTTAGGCATTTTCTTGGTATTGTGAAAATGGAGAGATTGAGTTCTGACCTGAGAGAGGAGAGGGGACTTTGTGAGTATCTTAGACTGGCAGTTATATATTTCTGAGAACTAGGAGTTTATAATTATGAAGTGATCTCTCTCATGCTAATCATTTTTCCCCTTAATATCTACTTTGTTTCATATTAATGCAGCCACTCTCTCTCTCTCTCTCTCTTTTTTTTTTTTGGTTACTGTTGGCATGGTATTATTTCGTCCATCTTTTGATATTTAAACTTTCAAACTTTCTGAATCCTTATGTCTCAGATATATCTCTTATAAACAACCTATAATTGGGTATTGTTATTTTTATTTTTTTTATTTTTATTTTGAGACAAGAGTCTTGCTCTGTCGCCCAGGCTGGAGTGCAGTGGCGCAATCTCCGCTCACTGCAAGCTCTGCCTCCCGGGTTCACGCCATTCTCCTACCTCAGCCTCCCACAGGCGCCCGCCACCATACCCGGCTAATTTTTTGTATTTTTTAGTAGAGATGGGGTTTCACCGTGTTAGCCAAGATGGTCTCGATCTCCTGACCTCGTGATCCGCCCGCCTTGGCCTCCCAAAGTGCAAGGATTACAGGCGTGAGCCACCGTGCCCTGCCGGGTATTGTTATTTTTTAAAAATTGGCTATTAATTGGAGTATTTGGTCACATACATTTAATATAATTACTTCAGGTTTAAATTAAACATTTTACTAAATGTTTTCCATTTGTCTTGCTGATTCTTTTTTTTTCTTTTTTGAGACGGAGTCTTGCTCTGTCACCCAGGCTGGAGTGCAGTGGCGCGATCTCGGCTCACTGCAAGCTCCGCCTCCCGGGTTCACGCCATTCTCCTGCCTCAGCCTCCTGAGTAGCTGGGACTACAGGCGCGCGCCACCACGCCTGGCTAATTTTTTGTATTTTTGGTAGAGACGGGGTTTCACCGTGTTAGCCAGGATGGTCTTGATCTCCTGACCTGGTGATCCTCCCTCCTCGGCCTCCCAAAGTGCTGGGATTACAGGTGTGAGCCACCACGCCCGGCCGTCTTGCTGATTCTTAATATTCTCTCATCTCCTTTGTTTTCTTTTAGATTCTTAAATTATTTTACATATTAGCTTGGTATATGTATATCATCACAATTCTCTTGACAGTTATTTTTGAGATTACAACATGCATTTCTGACATCAATACTGAACATAGTCTTATCCTTAATTGTTTAATTCTAGCATGTTAGAACATGTTAATTTTTGCTGCCCCACTCTGGCATATATATGCCATTGTCAGGCATTTTAATTCTCTATGTAAATCCCATGGGACTTTAATTTTTATTGTTTCAAACAGTAAGCATTCATTTTTTATTCATATACTTACACCATATACTTATATACATTCTTCTTGCATCTCCAGTCTTCCGACATGAATTATTTTTAATTGTACCTGGAGAATAATAATCTTTATTTCCTTTAGTGCAGGTTTCTGGACATACATTTTCTCTATTATTCTCTGTCTAAAAATATTTTACTTTTTTTTTTTTTTTTTTGAGACAGTCTTGCTCTGTTACCCAGGCTGGAGTGCAGTGGTGTGATCTCAGCTCACTGCAACCTCTGCCTCCCAGGTTCAAGCAATTCTCCTGCCTCAACCTCCAGAGTAGCTGGGATTACAGGCACCTGCCACCACACCCGGCTAATTTTTGTACTTTTAGTAGAGACGGGGTTTCACCACGTTGGCCAGACTGGTCTCAAACTCCTGACTTCAGGTGATCCGCCCACCTCGGCCTCCCAAAGTGCTGGGATTACAGGCGTGAGCCACCACATCCGGCCAATATTTTACTTTTATTCTTTACAATGTTTAACTGGGTATATAATTCCATCAAGATTCACATCATTTTCTTTCAGCAATTTAAAGCTATCATTCTATTGTCTTTGACTCTCCTCTGTTTCTGATAAGTCAGATGTCAATCTGTTATTTAATCTATATTTATGCTCTTGATTGCTTTTAATATTTAATTATCTTTGGCATTTAGCAGTTAACTCTGAATTTATTTTTTATTCATTTTGTTTCATTTCTTTGGGCTTCTTAAACCTTTGGCTTATTTTTTTCCCCATCATTTTCTCTCATCTCACTTATTCTCTCATCTCCTGGGACTCCAATCACAGATGCCCCTCAGTAACTGCAGGGGACCCCTGTGGATACCAAAGCCTGTGCATGCTCAAGTAAAAAAATGGCATAATATTTGCATTAAACCTACATACATCTTCCTGTATACTTTAATTCATCACTAGATTACTTAATATCGAATACAATGTAAATGCTATGTAAATAGTTATTATACTATATTTTTAAAAATTTGTAACATTTTAAATTGTTGTATTGTTTTATTGTTTTTTTCCTCTGAATAATTTTTATCCACAATTGGTTGAATCCAAAAATGTGAAACCCAAGAATACAGAAGGAAGATAACATCATTCTAGGACTCAAATTATTTCTAAAAACAATTCACATAAAATTCAGTGCATATCTTACCTGAAATCTTACTCCTTCTCACTATATCTTTTATGTCTCAGCCTCTCTTCTGTATCTTTTATGATTTTTCTCTTACTGCTTCATTCCAAATATGTTCTTTTGACCTAATTTCCAGTGCACTAAGTGACTTTTCATCTGTGTCTAATTCGCTGTTAAATCCATCTGTTAAGTTCTTAATTTCATTTTTTAAATATTTAAATTCTACAATCTCCATTCTTTTTATACCACAGTTTATACAATAGTTTTTGTCTCTACCAAATTTCTCATTCCTTCCTTTTCTGTATTTGACTATAATTAACATGGTTATTTCTGTTAGTGTGGTCTCATATCTTTATGTGGCCGGCTATTTTTCATTATGCACTATATTTTATATGAATTGTTTTTAGAAAAAATTTGAGTCCTAGAATGATGTTATCTTCCTCAAAAGAGAATCTATATTTGTTTCTACCAGGTGTGCAGGGGCACTAATAATCTGAAATCTCCTCAATCCAATTTTAGGTATTTAGCTGATTTCAAGCTGAGTTTTAGTCCCTGTGAAAATGGAGATTTCTTCTCAATTCATCCTTATTCTAAAGTAAAGCCCTTCAAGGCCTCAACATAGATTGAGGGAGTTCACCAGACCCACCCCTCCTTAGGCAGGCCCTCTCCTCCAGTTCCTACTCCTGTAGATTCATGAAGTTACTGAAAGGCCCACTCACCCTCTGTGGTGCCCCCTCCGGAATCAGCAAATACCCAGGGGGAAAAGCAGCCTCAAATGCCAGGTTCACCTTACTGGGCCTCCTCAGCAGCTTGTCCTGGTAACTCTTTCCCTAATTTTATAATATGCCTCCAAGCTGACTTAAAAAAAAAATTGTTGAGCTTTTGTAGTTGCCTCCCACAGAAGTGCTGGTCCTAATTACCTAGGTTCCATATCTAGAAGATTTTTCCCCAAAGATAAATCAATGTTGTGGCAACATTTCTTTTTCTTAAAGACAAGAATTCTAGTACTGGTCATTATTGTCTAGTAACAAGTGAAGCTTTATAGGTATTTTCCCCCTTACCTGCGATTGCTTCAATACTTGGAATTGCAATAGTGCTGTAAGTACTGATTCTCTTACAAGACCATGTATAAACCAAGGAGTCTTCTGTATTTTCCAGTCCCAAAACTGAATCAATAAAAAAAGAGCCCCATTTTTTAGATGAAGTATTTAAAGGCTTTGCTTTTGGTCCCTGAAACAAGAGAACAGAATAATTAAAATGGTGATTAACTAACGTTCAATCTCATAATTTTTTTGTCTATTAAGTAAATAAAAACTTTGAAACCCTGTAGGAATCTACAAATAGGCCTTGGGCCCACATTAAATTTTTGGAACAGGAATAATATTTCCTCCTTATTATGAAGTATCCTTTATTTTAAACACAAACTAGCTTTTTATATGGTCAATTGGTTATTATCTGAAAACTAGCCCAAACAAAGCAACCTAGAAAACATAATTTTTTCCCTATAATAAAAATAACTCTCTATTCTATTATGATGATGATGATGTCTAAAGGGTAGTTAAAAAACAACTTGGTCTAATTTTCTTATTTAGTATTTATTTTTTAGAAAGGAATGAGGATGGAATTATTATTTATTGCTTTCAATACAAATGGAACATGAAGTCAATAAAATTAATACAAAGTTTCAAATTATTAGTCTTTTTTTTTTTTTTTTTTTTTTTAACATGATGGTATTCAGCCTGACCAGGACAATTTTGGAGTCAAGTAGTATAAAGATACTTTAGCTTTCAAACATAAATATTTGTCTTTCAAGGAAAGAGCTGCAGGGAACCCTTACCTCATATTTTCCTTTCTTCTCTAGAGGCTCTGACTCTTCAGGCCTCTGACTCCTCGCGCCTTCATCCCCTCTGAGTTCTTCCAGGATGAGGACTGTCTCCCAATTACTATAGTGACGAGCTGGGAAAATATCTGAATGCATGCTGTCACCAAAATAAACAACCTGTAAGACAGATAGCAGATGCTGTTTGAGGCACAGAATTGTGAAAGTGGCATTTATTTCATATAAGGAAGAAGAAAATTTCTCAACAGGCATCAGAGTATGACAATCAAAAATTGCATAAACATCTTAACTTATTTGAATAATCTCACAGGTGACCATCAACTTGTCTCATTTGATTCACAGGGTGCCAGATTTGTCTTAAGAAGTTATACAACACATTCACAGGTGGAAGACAGCATAAGGTGAAATAAGTGATTTTATTCAATTTTCCTAAAGAAGTGAACCTATATGTTTACATAGATGTTTACAATTATTAATAAAATGGCCCCTGCAGTTGAAGAGCTGGTGAGGTATTAGAGACAACTTGTTATAGTGGGTTAGAGATTATTAAAAGTGCAAATCACAACCACTTTTCAAGTTTCTGGGCCCAACCCCAGACTGGTTGAAACAGAATCTGTGAGAGTGGGGCTGGGCATGTTGAATCTGGAAAGTTCCCTAGGTAGTCTGAGGCAATGGAGTCTGAGGACTCCATTGATTGAGTCCATACCTCTCAATTTTCAGATGTGAAAACAGAGTTAAGGGATATGAGAATCAGCATCTGCAAGTCAGACTGCTCCATCCATTAACCCTCAGGAGTCCCCAGGAGACTGTGGCATGGTGACAGCCAATGGAGCAGGGCTCTGTTACCCCACGATCTCTCAGCTCACAGAAATTCTGGTAAATATTTTCTTAGAAGAAAGGGTTCTGCTGTTAGAAATGCACCAATGTCCAACATCAACAATGTGATCATTCTGTCAAAAACAAGTGTATCTTTAAGCTAGTCTGTAGCATAATTTCAGTTGTTTGTTTTATATATGGAAACTTTTTAGATAGATTGTTATCAGGATAACATTCCACAGGCATCCTACACACTCATACACCCCCTAAATCTGTGGTGCCCTGCTTGGAATCCTTGCTCTTCTCTATCACAGATAGACAGCCTGTCTACATTGACAAAGGAAAGGCTTATTTAAGCAGAAGAATTAAGAGGAGAGATTTGGCAGTTCACAACTGCTTATGTCTGCAAGTGGGCACTGAGGACTTCTCCTCAACTGGGAAATACCTTGGGTTCAGGTTTGCCAGTCATTTTCTTCAGAAGTTCATAGAGGTGGACAGCGTTCCCTTGGGAGTACCAGCCAGGTTTATCCAGAGATGGCAGCGCCTCCTGCTCCTCATCATTCTCTGAAAATACAGTTTGACAATCATATACTTTTTAATCAAGTGAGAGTAGCCAGTTGGGCAGACCATACTTAGGGCATGGCTACAGGACATGTACAAACAAGAACCTTGTGGGGAAAGGAGCTGACATTCAGTGGTACCTACATATTATAAGGCCCTTATAGGTATATACTTTTTAATCCCGTGGCCTTCTTAATTGGGGAAAATAAGGTTCAAGGAAGTTATTTTGCCCAGGATCTCAATGCTGGTAAGTGATTTATTCAGTGATTAGACAGACATCTGCTTGACATCATGCCCCTACTGCTACAAAACGGTTTACCAAATAAATAACACAATGAAAGTCATTAGGTGTTAATTTTTTAGAATTGAGGGTGAGGAAGGTAAGTTTTTAATTAGTAGTCTATCAGATTCAGATGTAAATTTTGCACCCTTGGTGCCTCAAATGCTTTACCCTAGTACCAGCTTGGGGTGGGTGGGGAATGAAAGGACTATCTGATGCCAAAGCACAAGTTTGTGGACCATTCCAAGTTGTCCTCTCCCAACACATTACCTTCCTACTCCTGTTAAAGCAGGGCTAGTGAAAGAGGTAAATGTCTTTGCCTCTCTGAATTTTGCCAGCTATTCTATTACTTGTACATGAGCTGAAAAGCTGAAGAGAATCTGCCTACCAGCATGATGATTAAGGAAGATTGAGTAAGGTTTTATGAAATACATGATATATCTATCAGCAGAGACTTTGGTAGCTGTTGATATAGCTTTGCAAATTGTATGGAGAAAACCTCTTTTTTCTCACATCAATTGTACGATTTCTGATTTTAAAAAGGTTTATTCCCCCCACTTTTTTGGTCCTCTTTGCTGTGCCACTAAGAAGAATCTTATGAGATACAATCCTATGCTGGATACAGAGGTTGTGTATACAGAAGCTTATATAATTAGAAGGGTCCTCTTTAAGAGAACAAATACAGAATTAATACAAAATTACCATGGTCCCTGCTAGGATTTGGAAGAGATAAATGAGGGGGTCTTAAAGCTTAAGCTTCATTGGCTTTATTGTAAATCAACCCTGGAGTAGGACAGGCAGAAAACAAAGGGTTTAGAAAGAAGGCAAAGATGGTTATGTCAGTCATTAAAAATACATCTCTGGCAATGTTAGTACCTTTAACTAAAATCTAATTTTCCCTAAAGAAACTATATGTAAAAGTCACAGACAACAACATTAAATCTCCGCTTAGTTTATAACAAAAAACATCTTGAATCTGGTACTAGAGAATTTAAGATTTACAAATTAAAGTTTGGTCATTATAACTGAAATGAAATATAATTTATTCATTCTACTACAAAAATGAGTCAAATAATGTCACAATAATAAGGTGCATTTCTGCATAACCTCAGATATTTTAAACAAAATTCTAAAACTACATTTATAGATAATTACAGCCAAATCATAGCAGCTAGCAGCTTATGTTCAATAAATATTTATGCCTATCTTGCTGCCATTTCAGCAGTCATTTAAAAATTCTTCTGCAAAATCAAATGAAAATCCCACTATTCTTTTAAGAAAGAATAGATAGGAAGCCAAAATCATGTACTAGCCTAACATTAAAAGGGTCTAAGAAGATTCAGCATATTCCTGGAGAAACACAGTAAAAAGTGATCACTTCTCATGTCTGTTTATTTACTGAAATGTCTTACTATGCAAATAATGTGGATTTGATGGCAATTGGAAATGAATAATTTACAGAAATACTTCTGAAAAGACTCACAGTTGATATGTAGATGCCCACTTTGCAAGGATAACGGGAAGAGAATCTTTCTACTACTTATGAAAAATTTAAAAAAATCCACAGTATTATAATTTCTTAAATGTTGAGACTCAGTAATCTAATAGGAAGCAAAAAAAAAACAAAAAACCCAAATCAAGTCAAAACAAAAAATTCACTTTATACAAACATTACCTCCCCTCCCTGTTTCCAGCCTCTATACTGGAGGCTGCCTTAAGGAATAATTAATTTACAAGGGCAGCTGAGGCTGCGGGTTTTGGCAGAGCCTCCACAGCTAGGAAGCTGCAAGACTCAGAGAATTATTAATTCCTGCAGTAGACAGCCTGTTCGGACTGTGAAAGCCACAGAACTGAGGTGGAAGCTGTACAGTACAGAGGAACAAACTCAGGAAAGTTTCAAGCACAGTGTTTATAAACCCAAATAAACACTTTTTACATTATTTAGATAGTGCACTGTACTTCTTTATAAGGTCAATCAAAAATAGTTACATAAATCTCTATTTTTACATAATATTTAAAAATGTAGGCTGGGTGTGGTGGCTCACACCTGTAATCCCAACACTTTGGGAGTCTGAGGCAGGCAGACTGCTTGAGTCCAGTAGTTCAAGACCAGCCTGGTCAGCATGGTGAAACCACAGTCTCTTCAAAAAATACACAAATTCACTGGGTATGGGGTTGCACACCTGTAGTCCCAGCTACTTGAGAGGCTGAGGTGGGAGGATAGCTCGAGCCCGGAGAAAGAGGTTTCAGTGAGCCGAGATCATGTCACCACACTCCCCACTGGGTGACAGAAGTAGACCCTGTCTAAAAACAAACAACCCCCACCCCAACCCAAAAAACAGTGTCCCGCAAAGAGTACAATGAGGATATTGATTTTAAAAAGTATAATTAAAAATATGTTAGAAGGGCCAGGCATGGTGGCTCACACCTGTAATCCCAGCACTTTGGGAGGCTGAGGCAGGTGGATCACAAGGTCAGGAGTTCAAGACCAGCCTGGCCAGAATGGTGAAACCCTGTGCCTACCAAAAATACAAAAAATTAGCCGGGCATGGTGGCGCGTGCCTGTAGTCCCAGCTACTCGGGAGGCTGAAGCAGGAGAATTGCTTGAACCCAGGAGGTGGCGATTGCAGACTGGACTTCAGCCTGGATGACAGAATGAGATTCCGTCTCAAAAAAAAAAACAAAAAAAAACCAGTTATAAGATATAGAAAGATAAAGAAAACGTTAGAAGATATAGAAAAAAATAAACAAGACAAAGGGGATAGATGGTGATGATAATTTGCTTCCACAGTTTTAAAATGGGGATAATAACAATGCTTACCTCACAGAGTGGTTGTGTAAATAAATTAATACAGATAAAAATAGAGCACATGGAAAAGTGTCTGCCACAAAGTAAGTGTTTAAGAAGTCTTAGCTATAATCCCTTCAATTTACAGATGAATAAACTGATATCTGAAAAAGTTAAGGAATCTGCCCAAAGTCACTGAAATGTTATAATAAGAGCCAGGACAAGAATGCACTTTGCCTCCTTATTCCAAAGGATTTCAAATTGGTGCTAGAAGACAAAGATGATACTCCCAGAGAGCATTTCCGAATTTGGATTCCTGGACCTGAATGTGTCCCATGGTATTGCCACAAACAGGAAACAACTAAAGCACAGAATAAACCTTTATCTGGCATCCCTGAGGACACCTGCAAACTAACAATTCTCACTTAGGATGGAGCCTCAGCCAACCTCCTATGACATCTTTATATAAGGCTCAAATTTAGTGCTGTTACAATCTTCCATATATATTGAAAACAGGTCAGCAATGAATGAAGAAAAGAAGGAGGGCTTTAGAATGCCCTTTGAACTGAATGTTATAGTTTATTATTTTCACAATGTCCCTCAAATTCACTGATAAAAAGCTTTATTTCATAAAACAGCAAACCTGTATTACTTTCCTAAAATTCCACTGTCCCAGCTTTAATTTAAAGCAATCTTAACAGTTAGGTAAAATGTATTAATTGAAAACATTTTTCTATAAAAATATATTATTAGGGCAATTTTCTATACCAAAGTTCTACAAGACATACAAATTATTCCTCAAACCCTTTAACTTAATCACTAATAGATGTTTGGGTTATAAAATAACTATAAAGGAGAAAACTCATAGGAGAACAAAGCTCAAATCTTTTCTTTTAGCCTACAAACTACCAAAAAACTGACCTAATGAAGTTAAGAAACAAATGAAGGTTGGTTAAAGAGATGGAGGAGCCATCAATTTAGGCAAATAAATAAAACTAAAGCTGTCTTGGGAACTGTAATTTATTCCTAAATATAGCTATGTCTTACTACAATGAAGTATATCTTTTTATTTTCTTATTGTAAGAACATATGGACAAGACGAGTTTAAAAAACAGTAAAGTTTTTGACAGTATAATCGTTACAAAGTAGATATGGGACAATGATACAGTCAAGGCTAGACTGACAGCCTTGAATAAAGCTAAGCAAAACTTACCACAGAGAGCAGAACCTGTGAGAAGTTTTGTAGGCCAGAAGCAGTAACCTCAACTCACAGAGACTGCTGCCTCCCCTAAACTCCCCAAGCACTTGGTGTCACTACTTTATTAATGTTTAAAAATATGCATTTATGAGATTTTTTCTGAATCAGTAATATATTTACATGTTTTTTAAGTCTTATTTTTGAACTCTATCTGGTATGCACTCACCTCCTCTGCTCTTTTATGCATATAAAAGCAAATACGAATATGAGTATATTCTTTTCCTCCATGTTTTTACACATTTGTTGAGACATAATCAACATACAATAAATGGAATATATTTAAAGCATATAATTTGATGAGTTTCAGTATATGTATATACTTGTTATGGCCTGAATTATGTTTCTCCCCAAATCATAAGTTAAAATAATAACCCCTAGTACATCAGAATGTGACTATTTAGAGATGGAGCCTTTAAAGGCTGGATTAAATTAAAATGAGACTCTCAGGGTGGACCTAATCCAATAGAGTCTCCTTTAAGAAGATGAGATTAGGACACAGATAGACACAGAGGAAAGACTATGTGAAGACACAGGCAGAAAACAACCATCTACAAACCAAGAAGAGAGAGGCCTTAGAAAAAACCAATCCTGCTACAACCTGGTTTCAGACTTCACAGCCTGCAGAACTGCAAAGAAATAAAATACATCGTTCAAGCTATCTAGTTTGTGGTATTTTGTTATGGCAGCCCTAGCAAACTAATATAATACTAATAATTTTAAAATGCTTTTAAATGCTAATATTAGAATAATCTGCATGAGGCTCCGCAACTTGCTATTTTTAAACTATTTTATAGCTAGCACAGTGTAATCTACCTCCTTTTAAAATATGTGCATTTCATTCTATTTTACACATGTTCTATTATTTATTTATTAATAATAGTCCTCTATAGATAGACATGTGGGTTGTTGCCAATGTTTTTCTGTTACAAGTAAAAAGTTACAAACATGACAGGATCTGCACAGCCTGGTGGAGTCAAACAGAATCTGAGCTAGAAATACAATTCATTTTCTTTCTCGTCTCATTCTTCATTTTTACTATATTTCACAGACTGTTTTAGTCAGTAGGGATATAGCAGTGAATGAGATGGCTCAAGTCTCTGCCCTAAACATCTCTTCCCTAAGGATGCTTATATTCTGGTGGCAATCTCTGACTTGTTAGAGGTTACTAAATAATGAATTATGATTAAAAATATATTTACAATTTTTATTTCTAGGATTCCTTTCTGTATATACGTAAATTTGACCAAACAGTTCATATTTACTTTTATAAATCTCTTCCTCAATTCTGGGCTAGACTTTTTTTTCTCCAGTTGTTCATTTTCATACATACTTTCTCTGTTTCTTGGCATGGACAGGTAAGACATTTTTCAAGTAAAATGTCTAGTAAAATGCTTGTGTTGAGGGCTATAACAGGAAAATTATACTATTAAAGAAAAAGTGTGATTCTTACCCTTATCTACTTTGGTTTGTGGGGGGGATTTACCATTCATTCATAGTTTTTTTTTTTTGAGATGGAGTTTCGCTCTTATTGCCCAGGCTGGAGTGCAATGGTGCTATCTCGGCTCACTGCAACCTCTGCCTCCTGGGTTCAAGCGATTTTCCTGCCTCAGCCTCTGAGTAGCTGGAATTACAGGCACCTGCCACCAGGCCCAGCTAATTTTTTGTACTTTTAGTAGAGATGGGGTTGACTAGTTCGCAGATGGATTCAGCCTCCTTCATTCGGGTAGCTTTTAATGTTGTTGGAATTGTGCTAAAGACAGAAAGATTCCTGCACACAGCTGCACCCCTCAGCACTAACATCCGGTGACAAAGTTCAGCAGACAATTTCCCAACTGTAGCCAAGTGAAAGCACTAAACAATACAGAGAAAGAAACAGCTCTGACTGGAGCTGCAGAAGGAAGGTATCACAAAGGAGGTGTGATTTGTATGTTTGACCTTAAATAAGAGGTAGGAAGTCACCAGAGAGGAAAGGGAGAAGGCATTCTACATATATCTATGCCACTCAAAGTGTGATCTTCCAACCAGTAGCATCTGCTTCACCAGACAAGTTATTTAGAAATGCAGAATCTAAGGCTTCACCAGGGCCTCTGAATCAGAATCTCCATTTTAACAAGATCTCTAGGTGATTCACGTGTACATTAAAGTCTGAGAAACACTGATGTTGACAGAATAGCGAGAACAAAAACTTGATATAAGAATAAAAGGCAATCATTTCAGTAGGAGTAAAGGGTACTTTTATAGAGATAGAGTTAAGGAAGATGGAAAGGTAATTTAGGAACCAGATTGTACAATTAGCCTTAGGATGCTATATGGAATGGAAGCCAATGAGATACTGTGTGCATGTGATTAAATATATTTGTGCCTAAGTAAATAATAAAAAAAGATGTGGGAAATTTTAAAGAACTCAAAAATAGAAGTCTGTGCTAATGAAAAGTGAAGAGAGGTTGGGGAGCGGTTAGATGGCCTAGTGGAAAGGGAGAGGAGGACAAAGATGAGAGATTTCCAGGTATATTAAGCAGGATTTAATGCATAGCATACTGGAGGTAAAAGGGTGAAGACAACGGAGGTTATTAGCTGGAGAATTCTAATGGATGGTTAAGTAAAGAATACACACAAGGTGACCGGCATGTTTGGTTGTTTTTGGTTTCTAGGCGGAAGGAGAATCTCAAGCTTGATATCAGAACACTGAGTGGAGCTGCCTAGTGTGGAGGAGGAACTGCGTATGAGACTCAGGAAAACAGGTCTCAGGGAAAGATTTGGGAGTCAGAGTCAGTGTATTGGTGACAGCTAAGGCCAAGGGACGAGAGAGAGAGAGAGAGAGAGAGAGAGGAGAGAGGGAGAGGGAGAGAGGGAGGGAGGGAGAGAGGGAGGGAGGGAGGGAGGGGGAGAGAGAGAGAGAGAGAGAGAGAGAGAGAGAGAGAGAGAGAGAGAGAGAGAGAGAGAGAGAGGGAGAGAGAGAGAGTTGGCTCATGATTCTCCCAATGGCGGGCAGGGGCAGGAACTGAGCTAGCAGCATTGGCGACACTGCGATGAACAAGGCTGGCACGTTCCATCTCCAATGATAATTTAATCTTGCAAGTCAGAGATTCCCCCGTATCCCCACCCTCTGCACTGGCGAGGATCTGGTGACGCACTGCACGTGATAGAGAACAGAGGATGAAGATTTTGCTTGGAAGACGCTTCTCCCCTCCATACATCCTTAAGCACTGGCAGGAATCAGACTGGAGGGAGGAGCTCAGTCCTGACTGACACTGGTATCAGCATCCTTGCCCCTGTTACCATGACAACAGCTGACGTCAAACCTGTGCGACTCGCTAAGGCCATGCTGTGTTTCGTGATTGGCTCGCTGTGCCTTCCATCCTAGCAAGCTCAGTTGCATTAACTTTACTTTAACCATTTGGAGCAATGACTTAAATATTGTGCCATTTCACACAAGGGATGATACAGGCAGTGGTGGGAATGTACTGAGGACAAACCTGAGAAAACAGAAGGACAACTTAAAAGGGAGGGAAGAAATGAGGATGACTGATTTTTTAGGGTAGTGCAAAAGTAATTGTGGTTTTTGCTTACTAGCTTTGTTAAAGTCTGTGCTTGGAAAAGTAACTAAAATGTAATTATCGAATATGGGAAGAGGGGCATGCTAAAATGGGATGGGGATTTAATGAGCTGTTGCAAGCACATCAACTCTCCTGCCACCCTGGGGCTGTGGGATGTGAAGATTTTAGAAGACAGATAGAAATAGGCTTCTGAAGGTCAGAGAAATGTGAAGCCCAGAGACAAGGAAATGTCAACCATCAGTATATAGATGATAGTTAAAAGCTTCCCAGTGGTAGAGAGCTGAAGGACAACAGGAGAAGAAAGGAGAGCCAAATACAGAATGTTAGGGAATATCAACATTAAAAGAGAAAGGTAGCAGAAATGGAGGTAAAGCAGTTAGAGGTAGCTGAAGAATCAGAATCAGCAGCAGAATAGACACATAATAGAGAATGTAATGAAGTAGGGATTTTAAAATATGTGCAGTATAGTCCTGTAATTAGTAATTGTTCTCACAATCTTTTTTGCATTCTAAATAGAATAAAGTATTTTGGTTTAATTCTAAAAAATATTTCTTCCACTGAAATATTTTAAATCAGAGGCCTAGAAAACAAAGGCTGGAAAGAACCTTAGATATCTAGCCCTCCTGGATGTGATAAAAATGAGGTAAGCTTTTCTTCTTTTTTTTTTTTTTGTGTCGGAGTTTCACTCTTGTTGCCCAGGCTGGAGTGCAATGGCGCGATCTTGGCTCACCGCAACCTCTGCCTCCCAGGTTCAAGCGATTCTCCTGCCTCAGCCTCTCTAGTAGCTGGGATTACAGGCATGTGCCACCATGCCCGGCTAATTTTGTATTTTTAGTAGAGACGAGGTTTCTCCATGTTGGTCAGGCTGGTCTTGAACTCCCGACCTCAGGTGATTCGTCTGCCTCATCCTCCCAAAGTGCTGGGATTACAGGCGTGAGCCACTGCTCCCGGACAAAATGAGGTAAGTTTTTCTAAATATCTGTACAAAAAGCATGAAATCCTATATACGCTGAGATTGCTAAGCACTTTACAGTCTTCATTACAGAGACTGGTAGGACTTTGGGTCCTGCTTCATCAATCCAGATTTTTCATCTCTAAAACCACAGAAGAGAATGAAACACAGTAGACTGCTAGTTAAAATGAAATTTTTATCAGACTTTCTGGCTATATCCCGAAATGCACAGACAACAAAAGCAAAAATAGATAAATGAGATTACATAATACTAAAAAGCTACACAACCACAAAGAAAACAGTCAACAAAGTGAAAACAATCTGTAGAATGGTAGAAAATATTTGCAAACCATACATCTGATAAGGGGTTAATATCCAAAATACAAAAGGAACTCAACTCAATAGTAAGGAAACAAATAACCCAATTAAAAAAATGAGCAAAGGACCTGAATAGACATTTCTCAAAAAGATATACAAATGTCTAGCAGTTATATGAAAAAGTGGTCAACATCACTAAGCATTGGGGAAATACAAATTAAAACCATAATGAGATATCACCTCATACCTATTAGAATGGCTATTATCAAAAAGACAAAAGATAAGTGTTAAAGAGCATGTGGAGAAAAGGGAATCCTTGTACATTCTTGGTGGGATTGTAAATCAGTTTAGCCATTACGGAAAAAAGTGTGGAGGTTCTTCAAAATAATTAAAAATAGAACTACCATATGATCCAGCAACTCCAATGCTGAGTATATATGCAAAATGTGTGAAATTGGTATGTTGAGCTATCTGCACTCCCATGTTCATTACAGCATTATTCACAATAGTCAAGATATGAAATCAACCGAAATGTCCATTAGCAGATTAAAGGATAAAGAAAATATGGTATATATACATAATGGAATACTATTTGACCTTAACAAGAAAGAAATCCTGTCATTTGTGACAACATGGATGAACCTGGAGGACACAATGTTTAGCAAAATAAGCCAGGCACAGAAAGACAAATACCATATGATCTCACTTACATTTGGAATGTAAAAAAGCCAAACTCATAGAATCAGAAAGTAAAACGGTGGTTATGTGAGGCTAGGGGTAGGGGTATTAGGAGATGTTGGTCAAAGGACACAAAATTTCAGGTAGGAGGAATAAATCCATAAATCCAAGAAATATATTGTACAAAATGTAGAGTTAAAAATAATATATTGTATATTTGAAATTTACTAAGAGAATAGATTTTAAGTGTTCTTACCACACACACAAAAAATGATAATGTGAGGTAATACCTACTTAAATAGTATCATTTAGCCACTCTACAATGTATATATATATCAAAATATCATGTTGTACAACATAAATATATAATTTTTACTTGTCAATTAAAAAATAAATGAAATACAAATTAGAGAAAGTAGAAATTAAAAAACTAAGTGTTTATACAACCCAAAATGTAAAACAATTTTTTAAAATGGCATATTTATTATCAGGATGTGCTTATTTTTAAAGTTTAGATTCCTAATATTTCCATACCATAAATTCAATCAAAAAGACTTTCAAGTCTTTTGATGAGTATAATATTTAAAAATATATAGTTTGGATAAACATCATTATTATGTCAGCCCTCAAATCCAATTGTACTATACAACTAACAGAAAATATTGCACAGAAGTCTTAAGATAGGTACTTCTAAAGTAATCGTTTTTTAAAAACTCCACCCTTTTTCTCAGTATACTCTCAATTAAATTGAGAAAAACTACATAAAATGCTGTAAATTGTCAGCATAGTTAATGCATTTATAATTTCCAATATGTTAAAAAAACTTGGTATATTTTTAACGTGCAGTTTTCCATTAATTGTATCTTTGTGTGAAATTTTAATAAAAATCTTATGGAATGGCATAAATACTACTATGGGTATAAAAGCGGTATAGATTTTCTTGGAACAAAATATGCAAACCCCACAAAAATAAAAATAAAAACAAATATTTATTGGGTACTTATATATTTAAATGTAAGTTTGTAAAGTAGGGAAAAACATTTAAATTTTTTTCTGGTTTAATTATAAGAATATTATTAGAATCCTTGATAACAGATTATTTCTTAATATCAAGGATTTTATTATATAAGACTTTAAACCAATATATAAAAACAACATCAACCTACTTCTTTCTACTAGACTAGGGTTTCTTAGCCTTGGCACTACTGAGATTTGGGGCTAGATAATTCTTTGTCGTTGGGGGGTGCTGTCCTGTGTGTTGTAGGCTGCTTAGCAGCACACCCAGCCTCCACCCCCCTCCAAAGGTGCGACAACCAAAAACGTCTCCAGACATTGCCAAATTTGCACTGAAGGGCAAAACTGCCACCGTTGAAAAGCACTGCAGCAGATCATTCTCATCAGCACATATACATATTCCAGTATCTTCGATCTTAAAAAAATAAAATATGCCCTTAATCCTACACTGTCTTCCAGCTAAAACCTCAATTCTTTGACTGCCTTTAGAGCTAAAATTCTAGAAAGAGCTGCACATATACCCCGGTTCCATACCTCCAATGAACTACTCAAGATACTGCAATTTAGTTTCTATCCCACCACTCTATGGCAACTGTTCACTGAGGCACTAGTGATCTCCATCTTGCCCACCCCAGTGAAGATTTCTCTTTCCTCATTTCAGTGGACTTTTTCTGTAGCACTTGGACTAGCTGGCTACCCTTTCCTCTTTCCTCTGGCTTCTGAACACGTATTCTACTGTTTTCCCTACTATAATCTATCTGCTGCCACACTGCACTCTTTCTTCTCTATCTTTAATATTAGAGAATGTCAGGGCTTGGTCCAGGCCTTTTGCCTATCTACATTCTCTCAATATTTGGTTTCATATAATCCCCTGGCTTCGAATACCTATCTATGAACTGATGATTACTCCCAATACATATCTTGAGCCTAGACTTGTTCCCTTGGACTCCAGGCATATTTATTCAATTTCCTAATTGATAGTGACAGTTACATAACTCATAGGCATCTCAAAATTAACATGTTGAAAAATGAGTTCTTAACAGATGTAACCCCTACTCCACACAACTTTATCCTCTGTATTTTTCCCCAAGTCTGTAAATGGTACCACCATCTACTCACTTGCTCATTTGAGGAAAAAGAAAAATCAACCACCTGGAAGTTATTGTTTATTACTCCTTTCTTTTCGTCTGCTGTTTCTTTAAGTATCACCGAGCCCTCTGTGTTTTCCAACTCCATAATGTATTTAAATATATCTACCTCTCTCCATTTCCAGTACTGTCGCTCTGGACCAAACCACGACAGTTATCTTACTAGGGACGCTGCAGTTGCCAGGTCTTCTTCTTTCCATCCTTCCCCACACTCAAACCATTCCCCACCCAGCAGCCAAAGTAGTCTCTTATATCACTCTTCTGCCTCAAACAATGGAACAGCTTCAGGTTACTTGTGGAATAAAATTTAAACCCCTTTCCACTGCTTATGCGGGTGCCTGCCTCCCTAACTTCACCCCCTCCCACCCCATGACCATGTGCCAGAATGGCAGGTCTCTTCTCTGTTACTAGAATGTGACAAAACTACTCTCCTACTGGGCCTTGGCATTCATTTGATCCACTGCCAGGAACACTCTTCCTCTGCTCTTCTCATCACTTGTCCCTTAGGGCTCGCCTTGCAAGTCACCTTACCTAACCTTTTTGGACAGAGCTTCCCTGGCCAGCCACTCTAAGGAGGCCTGCCCCATATACTGTACCTCATAAGGTGGTTATTAGCTTCATGACATGTACTACAATCCATAAGCATCCCTTGCACTTGCTGATGTGCTCACATGTTCACACATCTGTCTGGTGCACAGAAAATGCCTTGGTGCTTGACACGTGCTACCATGAACCTCACTTAGATTTCACTGTTCATAAGCACATCACTGAGTACTGAGCTACTATCAAATGCCTAGAACTGAATCAGGCTTTTGAATAGCAAAGTTCAAGGTAAATAATACTGTATTACCATATTAAATAAATGTATTAAATCCATCTGACTCACATGAACACTTTTTTGGGAAATTTTAAATTTTATTTCAAAGCAGGGTAGTGTGTGGCCATGGGAAAGCAGAGAAATGTATATTAAATATCAGTCCCACCTGGCCCAGGTTGTTATATAATGCCAAGCATATGAATCAAAAGTAAAATTATAAATCATATATTATGGTGGATACTTATATATATTTTGCATATAATATGCATGTATGTTAATTTTATCATTCTGTTTAAAATACAGCTAGATTTCTAGGTAGATCTATAAATTTTATTTGTTAATAATCTTTTATACATTTATGTGCATTTGCAACCATTAAGTGTGTTTCAATTTCCAACCATCCTGGATTTATTTTAGATGTTCATCTCCTAAGAGAACTTCTGAATGGTCCTCAAATGTTAATATATCATTGAGCTTATTTGAAACTACTTAAATAGAAATAAAAGACACAACAGATATCAAAACACTGTCTTTCACTCCCCAAAAACTATAACTTCTCTATTCCGGATCAGGCTCTTCTTTTTATTCATTTATATATTTATTCAAGAAGCTTTCAAGAACACCTACTATGAGTACCTCACTCTATTATCATTCTTTTCCATCTGCAAATCCCTTTCATTCCACGTCTCTCCCTATCAGTCTCTTCTACATGAATGACAATTCTAAATAACCTTTCAGGAAGGGCTTGCCTGTTCCCCAGAGAGAGGAATGTTTCATTTGTTATGATCCTCATGTGTTCCGCAGGCGCTTTTGTTCTAGAAGATAACTTGACTGATTTATCACAAGTAATCCATCCTTCAAATATTTATCGAGGCATTTATTTAGGCCCTAAAAACTAAGGTGAAGTTCATGCCCTTCATTTTTAAAGTTGGGGAGAGACTGACATGCAAAGAAATAATTGTGATATAAAGTGGTAGCATAAAATTTAATACAAACATAGGTTTATTATCTTTTTTCTTCCCCATGAGAGGAAAGAAGACATGGCATTGCATGTAACACAGTGTTCTGCACAAGGTTGTTAGCCAACTGTATATAGGAAAAGAAAGAAACCAAATGTAACTTACCGAGTGTCCGGAAAGGTCTCTGACTTGGTAAGTGGGAGAAGAAACCAGGCTTCAATGCATTTGTAATCACAATGTCAAAAAGGTCTGTAAAATCATTCCTAAAAGCAACACAATTTTTCATAAGTTTATTTTAAGAATTAGAAAAGGTCCATATAAAACAGAACTTGATCTTTGCTTATCTATTTTACCACAGCATCATTTATCTTTTGACTAACTTTTACATGCTTTATATTTTTCTCACACACTTTAAGGTGAACATTCCACTGGAAATAGAAGGTGGGTGAGTACTAGTCTTCCTGACAACTCTTTGAAGTATAAACATAATCAGGAAAAAAAAGAGAGTAGCACATAGACTCTAGGTACCAAGCTGGCTTTGGTAGTGAACTCAATAGTTTCTAACAGCTGGAAATATTTGGAAAATCTATCTTCAAATTTGGGGGCCTGAAATTGGCTGGCTTTGTTAGCTTGAAGAGTTAACAATTTTGTGTGTTACATGGGTCCCACAGAAAGCAGCATTATAGCAAGTCATGGTCATCTTTCAGAGAGTGCTTCAAATGTGAAGAAGACACTTTATTTGACAATCAGTGTAGTCTTATAATGTGGAAACTTTTGTATGACAATAATTAATGATTTTAAATCTGTAGTTAGCATTATATTAAGGATTACTTTTGATGGCAAAGGCAAGGTAGCCCTTCTCCTGAAGGACTCACTATTACAATGGGGGAAACAGTATTTACCCAACATTCTAGAATACTTTTACAAATCCAAACAGCAATACATAGAAATTAAGATGAAGAAAGACTATGGTTATCTATGCTAATAAAAAAGGAATTAAAATCCAGATTGTTCATTTTAAAGCATGGGCCCACTACTAGGATAGCAAATGTCTCTATGAGAGGCACCTTCTAAGACATCCAGGACTTTAGCCTTAATTCACCCAAAGGATGCATTATTATGTATCAGCCTGTATATTATTCAGAAAGCAGGAATTCTACTCACAGATTGTAAGCATATCATAGAAGAAACTAAAGCCACACATGCTAAGGAACATGGAAATCATGATGCTAAAAAAGCTGGTGAAGGTAGGTTTTAAGGCTCAAACTTGCTCCATACTCATGGCAATTCGGTATTTGATGGAATTTGAGGAAACATCAGGGGAGACCTAATGACTCATGTAGAATCTTGCTTTGACCACAGACATTTCCTGGTATTTCCCACAAGAATAAGTATTTACACACTGAAGTCTATCAGCTATTCCTGTCTAATTCTCTACCTGTATTATGCTATTTAAATATCCCCTCATACCCACAAGGAATTACTGTACCATTTTTATGACGACAAAATTGAGGCTTAAAGAGGTTATAAAACCTGCCCCAGGTAATACAGTAAACTGCAGAGCGGGGCTTGAAATCAAGTCTGTCTTACTTTAAAGTCTATGCAGTTATACTGCCTTCATTCTCATGAATTCAATCCCATCACGGCTGTGTTAAACAGTAAAATACACGGCTCTGCACGGAAATGACTAAAGAGTGGCTGTACTCCAGGTATCTGTGGAGGAGTATAACCTACAACTCAGAGTCCCTCAATCATCGTCCAAAGATGAGAAACCAAATTCATGGAAAACTGAAGGATATACCGTTTACCACCTTCTAGAAAACCTAAAACCTGGACATTCTGTGAGCTATGAGCATACTGGTCCCCAATAACATTGCTTTGCTAAAATGTACTTGGTTGGGCTGCTGTCAGCAGAGATTGAGGTATGTCATGAGAAAAAAAATCAACTTGTCACTCAGCATTGTTTAAAATAATGATATGGTCATGGCTGACACTTTTAAAAAAGCCCTGGTCTAATTTGCTATCTGTATTTCATAAGGCAATGAAAACTGAATGACTCATCACTCACCCAAGGATATATTCGCAGAGAAGTCTACAGTAATCACTGTGAGAACTGGTAATTAACAGAAGAATTTTCCCAGCATTCTTTAGCTGTCGAAGCCATTTTTTCACAGATTCAGGACAACTATGTAAATATCTGCCTGGATCTCTTTTTATTTCTGGAAAATATATTCCACAGTTTTCTGAAAAATAAAAATATCAATGAGGTTTCTCTTTTTAAACATTTTTTGACTAAATATATTCTCTAACAAGTTAATCTCTTTCAAATCTATAGATAAAACTAAAAGGATAAGAACAAGGTTTGACCAACCTAGCAATTATGCCAATACTATTTGCTTTTTAAGAATAGTTCTTTACTTGAAAACACAATATTGTTTGAAAATGTTAGTTGATAATATTCGCTGGCTATTTGACAAGAACTGATAAACTGTTAAAACAGGTAACACAAGAAACACAATATGATCAGCATTTTCAAATGCTGTAAGAGAAAACCTTACATTTGAAATATCAATTGTTACAAATACTCTTTTAATTATTCAATGAATATTTGCTGAATACAGACAAGAAACAAATCAACACTCAGATATTGCACCAGGATCACGTCTTTTGCATAAATAGCCAAGAAGGGCGATGAGTTCCTCAGAGACACAGTTTGCTATTTCAGATGGAATCTATACTAGGGGAGCCATTCTATAGCCTCTGAGAAGTGCTGAGATATCAAAATGGAAAAATCGGTGCAAAATAGGCCAGAACAGGCCAAAAGGCACTGTATTTGACAGGGAACAATGAATGACTGGCATCACTGAAGCGGGGTTGCTTGCTCTGCCCCTTTAGAGTGGCCACGGGGTCTGGCTGAGCTCCAGGGCAGATGGTGGCAGTGTTTCCAGATGTCTTGGCCAGACTTACCCATAGTGCTTGACCCAATGCCTTTAAAGTTGTGGGTACTTAGCAGGCAATTGCAGATTTAGTTGAAATGTTACTAGATTCATAACACATTTTAGAAATACTGTTCTCAGAGCATGATAGAACTAATAAGCAGATAAAAAGGATCCAAGATTTTACTTTCTCTAATTGTTAGGAAAAGGACACATGCATAGACAAAAAAAAAAAAAAAAAAAAAAAAAAAAAAAAAAAAAAAGAAAAAAAAGGTTAAACAGCTTGTACTGAATGATAGAGTCTGCAATAGCTAGATATGGGATATATCTGTGACTCTCTCCAGTGTGATACACTTGAAATACTTGACAGTTATATTTCAAGAATATCAGGACATCAGGAAGAAGAGTTTTTTTTTTTTTTTTGAGACAGAGTCTCACTCTGTCACCAAGCTGGAGTGCAGTGGCATGATCTCTGGCTAACTGCAACCTCCGCCTCCCAGGTTCAAGTGATTCTCCTGCCTTAGCCTCCCTAGTAGCTGGGAGTACAGGCGCGTGCCACCACGCCCAGCTAACTTCTGTATTTTTAGTAGAGACGGGGTTTCACCATGTTTGCCAGAATGGTCTTGATCTCTTGACCTCACAATCCGCCCGCTCTGCCTCCCAAAGTGCTGGGATTACAGGCATGAGCCACCGTGCCCGGCCAGGAAGAAGAGTCTTTAAGTGAAACAAAAACAAACAAATAAAAACAAAAACGGTAGCAAATATTGTGGTCTGCCTCCCCACATCCATCTCCCTCTTTGCTGGGGAGTGCTCTGATATTGTTTCAGGTTTCATCTTCCTCTGAGGGGGTCTGTGATGCTAGGAAGGGCAAGGGTCTCTATCAGTCTACACCTAGCACAGTTATTCCCTCCTCCTGTCATTGAATTGTTTAGGAAGTGCTGGGGACCCAGGCATGGCAAATGAGACCTGAGGAGAACTTTGCTGCAGGATCCTGAAGTAATGTATACCACTGATAAAAATAAAACTATAAAGGGGGGAATATCCCCTCTTCTACTACTGGACTTTCCCGTGATTATAAATTCTATGTAGAACTGCAGTGGTTATCATCAACACAAGGCACAAGTCTGATATACCAGAGATGGCGGAGTGGACATATGAAAGGAACAAACCTGGGTCCCTGATGACATCACTGGGTTTCTGCTTTTGTTTCTGTTTTTGAGACAGGGTCTCGCTCTGTTGGCCAGACTGGAGTGCAGCGTGGCACGATCATGACTTACTGCAGCCTTAAACTCCTGGGCTCAAGTGATCCTCCCACCTCGGGCCTCTGAAAGTGCTGTGATTACAGGCATGAGCCACTGTGCCTGGCCACCACTGGATTTCTGATTAAGTCACTGACTAACTCTAACCACCACTGGAAGTACCATTCAACTTCTGGACAACTTCTGGTTGTGTAAAATAACTCGATTTACTAATAGCTTAAACGTTAAGGATATTTATTATTTGCAACTTAAAGCATCATGATTCAGAAAATATATTGCATGAATATCATAACCAGACCAAAACTAACAAAAGAAATAATATTTTGCAATATGAGAATAATATTTAGAAGAACAAAAACAAAAACAAAGTTTTTGCTCTTTTTATATTTTGCCCTACAGGAACTTCTGTGTGTGAATCTCTAGGATCTATTTTTAACATGCCAGAGGCTATATAATAGCCCTTTAAAAAAATTAAAATATATTCTCTGTTTCCCAGCGAAGAGGAAGTACTAGTAAGAAAAGGTCAGTTTAAGAAACAGATGATAATAATAAATCTAAATGGCCAAGAATAGAGAAGTTTGATGAGTGGATGACTGCTAATTTCAGAGGCTGTGTCTCTCTTGTAACTTACTATACCTAAGGGAGTCAGATGTGAGATTATTTCACTTAGAAAAACAAAGCTTTTGTAGCAAGAAAAATTTTATGGGCTACATAAGAAAAAAATTTATAGTGTGTAATGCTGAAAACATAGACTTGCTTTCAGAAAACTTGAGAAAAAAGTTATTTTTTCTTAGCTATATGTGCTTAGTGCCATCTAGTGATCAAAATATAAATTACCATTAAAAAGCTACTGTTAACATTTCCAAAGGAATAAAAATACAAGGCATATGCATTTAAATACAATATTTTAAATTTCTTACCTAGGTTAATTTCATTAGTATCTCTTATTTAATAATGTCTGATTCAAAAGAGTACCAATATAATAATTTAATCAGATAAAATTATTCTCTGAAGTCATAACAGAGATGTCCTTGTTTTGTTCATAAGCCAGACTGAAATGAACAAACTAAAAAAGACAAGCCCTGTACAAACACATACCCAATGGTAGATTATGAGTTGCTCTTACTACAAAAGATCACTGTCATGGAGAAAATATTTCTGCCTCCTTGTAACCTCCAATTATTAAAGGAATAGGAGACATAATCATACAAATAGAAACATCTTTTTATTGAAATAAGTCAAGGTATTAAATCAAATGAGTTATGTTAAACATACTACAATGGATTATAATTGTCTATTAAATTATATCCCCAAAGAAACGATAAACTTCTAAAGGCAAGAAATATATCTTTCTGCTTGGCATGGAGCAAGTATTCAACGTATGAATACCTAAATTAGTGCAGGAGCAGACACAGGAACATTTATGTTTCCTTACATTCAAGGCAAGAGTATGATTAGTACCATATAGCCAAACTGAAGTGATAAAAATAATATTATTCATGTATGATTAAGGCAGCCTATGAAAAAAGTCATGTTTAATTATGATACTAATTAACACTGATTGAACAAAATGGAATTTAGACCTAAGATGGAAAGGAGTGGTATTGTTTGTTCTTAACTCACAAAGAAGCCTGTGTTTTCACTTAACCTCTAAAGGAATTCTATTTCACTGCCACTTTATGTAACTTATTTTCCTGGTTTTTCCACCACTCTTAAATCCTTTGATGCTGGTATTTTCTAGGTCCAGATGAGATTTAACGGAAATTCTTTTAACAAGCTGATTCTAAGGAATAAAAATTTAGCTCTCCTATGTTAAAAAAAACTGGTTAATATAGAGTGACAGAAATAAAACCAAAGTGTTGCAACAGTCTGATATGCACATCAAATGGCCTGAATACACCAAACAGGATTTAGGGACCTCTCGTGGTAAAAAAATATAGTACAACCTGAATATTAAAAACAGTTTTTTTCAGTTTAACAGACAACTGTGCCACATCACTATTTCTATCATCACTGAATAAGCTTTTTCTTGTTAACTGTATCACTACTGTTTGCATGATTTTTGGCCAGAATTTTCAAAGCTGCTGTCCGAGGGGACTAGAGATGCCAGGATGCTAACACTTCCATGGTCAGCCTCCAAATAAGGTCTGTTGTTTCCATTGCAGAATATAATTTAGAAGAGATTTAAATATTTACAACCTTTACAAGTTATATAAGAGCACGCTAGTGAACAGCTAAAATGCCTAGCGATGAACTGTTTAAATGTACTTACTGTAGAGATGATATAATTAATTTTCTTAAAACAAGAAACTTCTTTGCTAAGAGACACTGAAATATTTGTTGGAGGATAAAAGAGATAAATTTATTTTGTTTATTTATAGGTGGCAAAAAATAAAATTAAAATTTATTAAAACATTTGCTGTTTATATAACAAAATATATGGTTTATATCTAATATTTTATAATTAAATAAAGAAATCTAGAATATCTAGATTGTATAAAGTGAAAATCTATATGCTAAATATAATACTTGGAAAGTCTCTCAAATAAAAGCTGGGAAATGAAGTACAGAATATATGAGAAAAACATAATATATAAAATTTACATTTTAACAGTATCTGATTTCCAGATCTGTAATTTAATTGCATATCCCAGCCCTACTCCAAAAATCCTGATTTAATTGGTTTGGGGTAGGGCCACAACATTGGTATTTTTTTTTTAAAGCTTCCCAGGTAGTCCTAATGTGCTACCAGGATTAAGACTTGTTGACCTAAAATACAAAAACTAGAATTCTTACTATTATTTTCTGTGTATTTTGCCTGCTTCATTGGAAATCACAGGCTCTCAGAGGGCAGGGACTTTTGAATTTTATAGTATCTTTATTACCTAACGTATAGCCTTGTACATATTAGGTAATCAACAAATAATAACTGTTGCCAGTTATCTTAAATGTCATTGTGGTTGATGATCTTTAAAATGTTTACTCTTACACTATACCAATTAAGCATGGTATTCTAGATTTAGTTAAGTATTGTGAATACAGAATGATGGATTTCATTCCTCCTTTGAAAGGAGGATTCCTGGAAAAAGTGTATATTACGGAATTCTTTGAAAGAAAAATTATTCGAACAGTTTAAATGAGTATAGACAAGCCAAACAGACTCCTTTATCTCTCCAAAGCCATCAAACTGCCTGACTCTGGGCTGAATACAGTTTATAAATATGATTTTGGGTCGGCAGTATTTTAAAATTTTTGGATGTTAATGTCCTTGGACAGTATTACATATGTATTGTAATAGTTTACCCACAATCCCACCACACCATATTGTCTACACTTGGCCTAGTCAACTCCCCTGTTGGCATCAGTTTACAACCCATTTTTTCTCCTATGATATCAGAATGAATCATTCTAAAAGAATCTAGTTTCCTCTTTCCGACATGGTTACTGGACAGACAACGTAAATGTGGAGAGAGGTTTTTGAAGGTCTGCCTGGTTTTATTCAAAATATAACAAATCCTTTAATGAGGACGCTGACAGCTGGGAGGGTCAGCAGATGGATCTGATGACAGAATCACATACAATAACATCTGGACAGCCTGTAAAGTCGACAAGGTGACTCAGTGAGGTACAATTTCATAGGGAGAGATGTAATCTTACCAGGTTGAAAGCTCAGCCATACAGGCATAACAATGGAGGAGCTGTTGTTTGTCAGCAACTTCAAAATATAGAGCTTACAGTCAGCTTAGGCTCCACAGTATAGACAAAGTAAAATAAAAAGTTTGGAGACCACGTTTTGCAATTTATTTAGTTACTACTATGTACTTTTGATATCATGTTTCTGGAAAACTATTTCTGCTCCAGAAAGCTGGGTAAGAAGCATGTGTCCCTCCTTTATAACCCTAGGCATCTTATATTCATGTGCTCCGTATTATCCAATTAGGTGATTAGATTGTAGAGCTACATTAATATCAGTACAATGTTCAGAACCAGGAAAGCAATAATTTCCACTCTTTTAATCATTCTCAGACTAAACCTTGATAACTGGGTTCTATTCTGGATGACACTTTTCACAAGAAAGTGTGTCCAGAGAATGATGATGTTAACAATTCCTATGCCCCCCACCCTAGAGACCTCTGGTGGAGCCCCAGAGATATACACTTGGCCAATCAGACATTTGCAAACCTGTGAAACAGGCAGCTTCAAAGGACCGTTTAATCTTAGAGTTGCTTGAGTCTATGCCTCCATGGTGATGTCCAGCCAGATAACTCTTTTTTTTTTTTAATTATACTTTAAGTTTTAGGGTACATGTGCACAACGCAGATAACTTTTTAGCCACAATGAACACCCATTTCCACAGTGTTTCTCCTCCTCTAAAATGTCTTTGCATTTTGAATATGATATTTCAAAAACAGACTTTCAGTAGAGTAGTGTGTCTCAAAATGAAGGTAAATTAGAATTATCCAGAATGCTTTCAAAAATACTCCTAGAATTTCTGATTCAGTAGGTTTGGGGTGGGGCCTGAAGATGTGCATTTCTAACAATTTCTCTGGTCAACTGACAGTCCAAGAACCACACTTTGAGAATTACTTCAGTAGAATACCCCTATAAAACCAGACAGCTTTTTGAAAGCCTTTTTTCTCCTAGCAGAACATGGTCCTCACTATTTCGGCTAGAAGTGCAAAACCAGATTATGCATATTTAACGTTATCTGATAAAAATGCTCAAATCTGTGTCTGTGTTTAAAAACATTTTAAGTAAAAATCTTTTTAAGTAAAATAAAACTTATTTTTATTTCCTTTATAAGAAGGATATATATGAGAATAAAGACCTGATGAACTGTTTTATGTTTTTCAGTGTACTATTTCACATTCACTTTCATTTCTCAGCCTTGAGAGCAATACTCTTGCATGTAAGGTAGAAAAAGCACACACTTTGGAGTCAAATGGCCTAAGTTTGAATCCTAAGTTTGTAAGTGGTTTGCCACTTACAGTATCAGGATTTTTGAGAAATTTACTTAAAAATTTTAATTTTAATTCTTAATTTCTTCACCTATAAAATCTCATTAAATTATGGAGAATAAAGCCAGGTACAGTGATGTGTGCCTATAGTCCCAGCTACTTGGGAAGCTGAGGCGGGAGGATCACTTGAGCCTAGCCTAGGCAACACAGAGATATCCCATCCCTTAAAAAACAAAAAAAAGTAGTGTGGGTAAAGTATCCATCTCATAGTGCTTGGCACAAAATCCCCAATAAGAATTCCCTTCCACCCCTTCTACTTACCTAGACACAACTCTTTCTGATCCTTTTGCAGGGAGCCTATCACTAGAGGTGAAATAGCCAGGATCCTGTGCCTGTTAGTGCACTTCTCAAAGTAGCATTAGTTTTTAGTAGCTCACTATAATTGAAGGGGCATTTTCATGTTCTCCTACATGTGATCTACACATAGAACAGATGTTAAATTTATTGAATATAAAACATTATAGAAGATGTGAAGTGGATTGAGTTTCCAAGATGGACACAACAATATCTCCCACCTCACACGTCTAGAGTTGGAGTTAATTGTTCCATTCTTTTATATCTCGGCAGGTTATTTTACTGCTTTGACCAATAGAATGTAGTGCGAATGACCCTGTGTTAGTTCCAGGTGTAGCCCTTAAATGGCCTGGCAGCTTCGACTCCTTACCTGTTGGAAGTCATGTGCCATGTAAGATGTGCAACCAATCTGAGGCTACCTGAGATGCTGTGAGGAATAGGTTAGATGAAGAATTTGTGTTGTAGGTGCTCCAACTGCCAGCCCCAGCTGAGTGTTGAGCTAAAAGCTTCAACTGCAAGACATATAGTGAGCCCCTTGGACATCCAGCCCAGTCATGCCTTCAGAAGACTACTGTCCCCACTGACATCTGACTGCAACCACAGGAGAGACCCCACATTTAGAAGCACCCAACTAAGCCCAGAATCCATAAGTGACATAATACTGAGTTTTGCGTGTTGGTATCCCATGGAGCAATAGATAATCTAAACAAGATGCTTTGGAATAAAGTCCCAATTTTAATTATTATCTCTATGCAATTCAAGATAAAATATTCACAAATCCTTTTAGAAACAGATGAAATAAAAGTAAACAGGCTCTAAATTGTTTTTCTTCACCTCCAAAAAATAACTCAAAGGTTTCTACTGCATATAAATTTACAAAATGTAAATATATGAAAAGCTTTTGTCAGCATAAATGTTTTAAACAGTTTGAAGAAATCCAAAATTAACAAGTACTTAAAGCAAATTCTACATACTTATCAGTTCTCATCTAGTTCAAATATGAAATGCTTAGAAACTGAAAATAATAATCAATTGCTGAAATACAGAGTGATTATAGCAGTAAAAAACGAATATCCTGGGATGTTTGTTCCCCTGCCTCCCTGCCACCCATTAAATCTCAACTCAAAAACTTTGGATTTTTCTTAAAAAACTAGATTGGTATTCAAAGGAATATGCATTTTAAAGATCAAATGTTATCACAAGAGTGCACTGTTTCCTTAATTAATTTAGTTCAGATATCCTCAGTTTCTTCAGAGATATCTTTTCGTACTAATAAAGCCAAAAGTATGCAGAGTTGTATTTCACTTAGAAGCAATCCATTTCAGAACACACATAAAGATTATAATCACAAAGGATTACTTGTTCAATGTCCAGACAGTGTATTATACAAATAGGAAAGCCCTCTCTAGCCTCCTAGGTCTGTGCCACATCTATACCTTGCATAGACAGAGTAGTTAAGCAGCTATTTTAATGAGGCACTACTCTGTTTTTCACTATACTTTTCCACCTGTATTTGTATCAGTCATATCTTCTATATGTTTTCATAAAATATCACCTGGCTAGTTACTCCATGGTAACAAAAGAAAAAGGAAAAAAGAACATACTAAAGTTTCAAATCAGTGAGATTTTAACTCTGATAATTGTTTTGACAGAGTTATTAACTTTTTAATATAAAATTTGAAATAGAATTGATAAAATAGTATTAGAATAATGAAATAATTTCTTTGATATAACAAACATAAATATATAGGATAGTCTATGTGTAATACTCTGCAACATTGCTTGAGGAGTAATAATGCCCTAAGCCTGGGTTCTTATCCTAAAATCCACACACGGGCCTCAGTGCGTGAATGAAACCCCAATACTCTTTGCAACATTTTGTTCATCAGTGTGTTGTGTGTGTTGGGGGATCAGAGCAGGTGTAGGCTCTCTAGCTTTAATTAGATTCCTGAGGCTAGGGACATGAAGAACCACAGACTTAGATTCTCTTAGATTTGCACAGTACAACAAAGCAAACATTCCAATATCCCTCCCTTTGTTATAGTCGAGAAGAATCTTATAAAAATGTTTTAGAAAAAGGAAATTCTCTGTAATAGGTAGTATAGAATTTGTACACAATTTGTCCAGGAATAAATATACTTCGTGGACTCTATATTTTTTACATGTAAATTATTCTAACTCCAATACATTTATACTTATTTAGCATGGCTAATGAATGGGTGTTCTAGTTAAATTAATTTGTAGTTAATTAAGAATAACCAAATATACAATATAAAAACATACATAAAATACAATCAACTCTTACTGTTGAACCTATATGGAAAAAAGAACTATTTAAAGAGATTACATTATTGCTTTTCTTATATATGATACACTTTTGCTAGAGAAAATTCATTGTATTGGGTTTTTTACTGCTGCACAACAAACCACCTCAAACATGATGGCTTAAAATAACAATGTATTATCATCTCCTGATTCTGAGGGTTGACTGAACTCAGCCAGGCATTTCTCACTTGGAGTTGTGCCCGGGGGTATGGAATCATCTAAGGGTTTCTTCACTCACTGTCTGGCACCTGGGCTGGGCTGGCTGGAACGGTGAGAGCTGGTGAAACAAACATCTCTCCACTTAGCTAGCTTGAGCTTTCTCACTGCATTTGGGTCTCACGGTAGTTGGACTTCTTAAGTAGCGGTGGGTTTCCCCCAGAGCAAGTGTTTTAAGACAAGCAAAAGCTGCAAGGCTCCTTATGACCTAGTTTTAGGAATTTTACAGTAGCACTTCTGCTGAATTTTACTGATGATAGAGGTCCAGCTCATTTTCAAGGAGAAGAAAACAGAAAGGTGTGACTTCTGGGAGGCATGATTCATTAGAGAGCTATCTCTGTAGACTAGCTGCCAAACATACTAATACTTCTATGTGATTCCTGCCAGTATATTTTCTGTTCATATCTAACTCTGTGGGAATTTTAAGCATATCATATATAGTTTTTTTACCTGTGTTTCTGTTCAGCATTGTATCTGAGGAATTTCCTATGGCATTAACATTTATTTTAAAACATTTCCATGGTTTTAACTTAATATCACATTTTAAAATAGATTATTTATAATAATTATCCTCATAATAACTGACATAATCTGAGTGCTTATTTTTGCCAAACACAGTTCCAAGACCTTTATAACTATTAATGGATTTAATCCTCATAATGACCCCAGGAACAGGTCCTATATGATTCCCGTTTTGCAACTGAAAATCCGAGATACAGAGAGGCTAAGGAACTTGCCCAAAATCACACAGCTACCATGTGGCAGAATTGGAATTTGAATGCAGGCAGTCTGCTTTCAGAGCTTGTGCAATACTGCCCCTCCAGTTACAAGGCATTTGGGGACTCTATGGTAACTACAGGGTCACCACAAATCCTTACTCTTTTTTTTTTTTTTTTCACATGGTACATTATTACATTTCAGGGGTTTGAGGTTGTTCAGAATTTTAATAAGTGAGAGTTCAGAATTTGGATAAATCTTGACAAATCAAATTAGCTTCTTTTTGAACCTTACATATAAATTTATTTAAAATCTTGCAGTGTGGAAAGTCTTTTAAGCATGGCACTGAACTCAAAAGCCATAAAAGAAAATTGAAACACCAAATTAGATTTCTGCAGAGGAAAAAAGTATCCATCAATATGCATTCTAATTATATCTAGAATTGAAAGGAGCCTTAGAAATCACACCCTTCAACCTTGTCATATTAAAGATGATTAAGTAGCCACCATATATTTTGCTCAAAATTACGGTTAACAAACTTGGGTATGGAATAGAGTCCTCAAGAATCCTAATCCACTAAACCTCATCATTTATGTGTCTAAATCTATATGTTTGAGATCTAACTTATTTGATGACCATTATCTGTTAAAGAAAAATAACTTGCATTCAGAAGCAGAAATCAAATGCTTTAAATGGTATGCCTGTTTAGCTATATAATTATTGGATAATAATTATAAAATTCAATTCTGCTTTTCCTCAGGATTTCTGCAGAAGTTCTTTGTCACTTAACTGATATTGTCTCTGCTATTATCTGGAAACTCAGACCTTCCACTGAGATAGGAAAAAAAAACCCAAATAAACGTCTAAAATTAAGGCATAAATATTATCTCCCTTCCTGGAATACTCTGCCTTCCCTCTGCCACCTGGTGAACCTTGGAGGCTTGTCACAAGGTTACCTTCTATGAGGAGCCCTCCCCAATACCCACTCTGCACATCAATGATGGCATTCATCATGTTACACTATAATCAACACTTGTAATAAGCATATTTATGTATTTTTCTTTCTTCTGAGACTCTGAGATCTTTTAAGAAAAGAACCATCTTAACATTCATGTTTATACTCCTAATATCAGGCAAGTACCAGAGGATTCCTAACTACAGAAGTAAGTGTGTGTGGGAAAAAGCTACCAGCAAGACTTACCAGGTGACCATAAAGACCAGAGGTTGGCAAACCACAGCCCACAAGCTAAGAAAGGTGCTTACATCTTAAAATGGTAATGTAAGTATCAATATAATAGCCTTGATTTTGTCTCTTGGTGCCCAAAGCCTATAATATTTACTATCTGGCCCTTTAAGAAAAGGTTTGCTGAATCCTGATATGTAGTATTTAATAACTACAGGACAGTAACGTAATAAAAATACAATTAGTTATATATAACGCACTACTATTAGAAAGTACCAAAATCAATTTAAGAGACTTTGTTTAAAGGCTATGCAGTCTCTGAGCAGAGTGAATATTACGAAATGATTTGTGATCAAACTAATGAAAAACAACATAAATACCTTTATGTATCTTTTAATCACAGTGGATCCCCAGCCATGATGTAACTGCCCTTCAATTACTCTCTGGCCTGGGTTCTCTATTAGTATATTCTATGAGCCAGATGATGGGTCTCTTTACTCTGCCATCTCTTTAAAACCTATCTATATGTGCCTTTGCTATTGCTCTTATGATTTTAGAACACTTTATTTTTAGTCTCTGAATAAGATGTTTTCAGGCTCACTTGGTCTGCTTGTTAAAAGAGCAATCGCAGGGGTCACAGAAAGACACTACAAGCCTAGGGCTGAAAGCCACCACTGGTAATATTTTTCCTCATGAATGTCAAAGGAAGCTGAAAGATCCCAAAAATGCACATGATGACATGATGACATGATCAGAAAGAACTAAAGAGCTTGTAGCTTGAGATGAACGAATAAAGGCACTATTGCCTAAGTACAGCCTTACAAATTAACTGTTCAAGAAATAGGAATGTTTTCCTTGGTACAGCAAAACAAAGATGCCTCCAGGTAAAACCTGGGACAGGTTTTAGGGGCTAGCTTCAAAGAGATACACTGTAGCTTTCATTTCAAACGGTTTTAAAATGTATTTGTGAAGCACAAAACCATTTTGGGAGGGTTTTGTTTTCAACAGAAGTCAGCCCACTGACATTATCCTTACTTGAAATCTTCCACCTCCTTCAGAAGAGAGAAGCTGGAAAAAATTAGGAGAACTAAAATGGGATGCCTCGGGGCAAAGCAGACTCAGAAATGTGGCAATGCTTATTCCTTTGAAAAAAGTTACAGTTGACTTCTCTAGCTTTGAGGCACAAAGAGATCAGAAAAAATAACAGGAACATAGAAATCATAAGCTAGATATTAGGGGTCATTAACTATCAATGTCTTAAGGAAATCTGCCCCACACTGAGGACTGAAGTGCTCAATTATCTAACAAACAAAAGACCTGGAATAGAACTTTCACTGTGTTTCTTCTAACCTGGTTTTTCTTCTATAGTAGGTAGCCTAACAGAATGCCAAGACAGCATTTCAGTATGTATACACTATGCTAAACTCAGCTCCCAAATCAATATAAATAACAAAAATAATCTGTGATGGGAACCCAGTCCTCATTCCATAATGATCAGTAATGAGGCACAGAGTAAAGAAAGCCTGGGGGCAGCTCTTTATAGCCTCTGCAAGGAGTGGGCAGAGACTCAGGTAGAAATACAGTGGGAACCTGGGCACGAGGGGTTCACAGTTCAGTAATGGCTGGGTTCCCAGAATATTCTACTCTAAGTGGGGCTTTTAACCATCTAAATTCCTCTTTTTTCTTCTTTGGTCTTATTTTTGCCTTTTTCACACTGCCTGCTTCCAATCTAATGCAACAAGTTTATATATTTTGGGTATTTTTTAGAATTAACATATAATCATAATAAAATACAATCATATATACTTTTCAAACATAAAGATGAAAGACTTTTTAAACCAAAAATTAAGTAACTCTTTACCCAGTTAGCATGAAAAAAAATCTGAAAAATAAGGTTATGAACTTAGCCTTTACCTATATAATATGTACATATGTATCTATCATCTATCTAATTAAAGATTGTAAAGGATTTTTTTTGCTTTCTCTCTTTAGAATACATTAAGTCCACAATAAAAAAGAAAAGATTTACTTCTATAGCTACAGACTCTATTGATCTTAAAAGGAAATGCAGGTACAGAAATATTTTTTCCCATGATTTCTTAAGACATATGATCCATTTATTGAGTGCATACCTTCAATCTTTCAGAATAAAGTGGAAGAAATCTGCTGTAGGCAGGGAATAGGTATAGTTATTAATGCAGAGATATCAGCTCCCAGAGGATCTGGATAAAACAATATTGTAATAATGAAACTATTTTCTAATAAAAAATTACATTCTTTTGACCTAGGAAAAAGTTTAAGAAAGCATATGACATAAGTGATCAGACTATTTATTTTTAAAAGGAAAGATGTCAATATAAATCCAGAGAACTTTAAACTCTAGAATTACTCAACAAACAAGAAGAAAACATTCAAAATCCAATTTAAATGAGACAAATATTTTGCACACAATTATTTGGCAAATGTTAGCAATAAACACTAAATGCCCTATGTGTATTCAATGAAGAAAAATGTGAGTAAAGAGGAAACTGCACTAGACTTCGACCAACTAACAGTTTATCTAAAAACTACGGCAAAGAAAATGTTTTGCCCTCCAGATATAAAATCCATTTAAAACATCAAAAGGAACTTTATCTAAATGTCTCATGCCAGCAAATTAAATCATTATGGAGCAGGGTAGGAGGGGGATGGCAGAAAGAAATTCATAATTTGCAGGTGACTTCATTAAGAAACAGCTGTTGCTGTTGATGTAAGGAGAGTTGCTATTCCATTTCTACCGAAAAGCTTCAGAGGACAAAGTTCTGTACCAGAGTAGACACACAGATAAAAGTATATTACAGGATATGGTCTCCAGTGTTCCTGGGTGGTATGGACCCAAATCAGACAGTCTTGAGTCAAGTCTTAGTTGTGCAATTTCCTTGGGTAAGTGCTTTAGTCATTCAGAGACTGTTGGCTTATCTATAAAATGATCACAGTCATAACACTCACCCCATTAGGTAATTGTGTGAATTATATGCAATGATATATGTGAAACATTTAGCACAATGCTTTACACCTAGTAAAAATTTTGTGTTAGAGCTATTTTTACTTTAACAAGTTCCTCTGGCTTAAGTACAGGCAGTTGATTAACCACGAAATGCTATGGGCCACACTGCATCATGGAATTGCCCTGCATGGGCCCAAAATGCAAGATTTCCCGTATCAAAATGCTACTTACCTTCAAAACATATTTTGAAACATATGCTATGAAAAAACCCTAAAAGTCCTACTGAGCAGGAGGCAGGGTGGTTCTACTTTTTGTTACTTCCAGGAAAAAAACACTGGGCTAGATGGTCCAATGGTCTATTAGATCATTCTCAAAGGACTGAGCAGAGAAACTTGGGGTAGCTACTAGAACCTTGGAGACCACAAAACCTAATCTCATTGTGCAGATATGAAAATGAGGCCTAGAGAGGCTGACTTGCCTATCATCATGACATAATAAGGAAAATAGCAGGATGGAATGAAAATCTTGGTCTCTTTGATTTTTTCATTACACATTCCTTACTGTCATATCTACTAATCTTATTGTTTTATCCCCTTTATTAAGACATTTTACAACCTTGTTGTAAAGAGGTAAATACCATTAGTGAAAAATTTAAAATGTACCCTTTTAATACAAAATCAGAATAAAGACAGAAACTACACAAACAGCTGGTTTATTCTTAAAGAAATGTATAAAATATCTGAACAGCCTTTTTTCCCCCCAATTTATTCCACACATTTAAGGAATTTCCTTTGGGAAGACTAGGTCTAGCAAGATCAGATGCTCTGTATATCTGTGTAGAGACTGTGGGGCTCCAGAGGGAGAAGCTCCTGACTCAGTAAGTTCCAACCTACCAGATAACACGGAAATTATCTTTCTAAGGTTAAATGTTATTTTAAAATTATCTCGTAATTACTCAAGTAAGATATGTGAACACTTCCAAATTTCCAAATATATGTTCTAAATTTTGAAACATAAAAAAAAAAGTCTGAAGTCTTCTCTAAATAGTACTCTCAATTTCTGGTCCCTAGTATCATTGTTGTCATTTTAGTGTCACACCAAGCTTGTCCAACCCAGCTTATTTTGTTGTTGTTCTATTTTGTTTTGTTTTAGGCTTTTAGCAGCCTGAAGACATGGTTTTTAGTTTCTGTCTGTAATGATAAGCAGAAAAGAGGGATGAGGAAGGGGTTTTACCGGCCTAACCAGAAACAGAAACTAAGAACCCATGAATGTATTATTTGCTTGGACACTTCTGCACTGTATACTTTTCAGATAAATTTCTACGGACCTGCATACACACATATGTAGTTCACATTTTGGTGTGTATCTTTCCAATAAGGTGTTATGGACTTACACACACATATACATGTATTTTCTAGTACACATTTTGTGTAATTTGCTTTCCTCACCCAACAAAATGACTTCAAAATCTAGCCATGTACTTAAATCTAGCCATGTAATTATAACAAATAATTACTGAGCACCTACTACAAACTATTCATTGTTCTACTTGTTGAAAACATGGACAAAGTTTTTTCTCTCATAGACCTTACATTCTAGAAACCCTTCATTCTTTTTAACCACAACATTGCAATCCAGCATATGAATACAACAGTACTTTGGTGATTTTTTTCATTATAAATTCTGGAGTAAACAACATTGTATCTGAGTCCGTGTACACATATGAGTACTTCTTTAGGGCTTATAAATGTTAAACGGCTGGCTCATTGCATATCTGCATTTCTAATCTTAATATTTACACTGAGTTTGCTTTCAGAATTGTTGGGAACAATAGTTTTTAACATTGTTAGCAGCATATATGTGTGTACACTCACCCCACACTCTCATCAGGTCATACTGTCAGATCTTAATTTTTGCTAATGTACTAAGCGAAAGTGGACATCTCGTTTTACCTTGCATTTCCCTGATTACTAATTAGGTAGTGCATCTTTTTGAATCTTTCTCAGTCACTACCTCTCATCCCTTTTACATTTCTACATTCAAGGCTGAGAATGAAGTAATTACCAAAAAGCAATTTGTTGTATTCAACTGAGTAAATTGAGGGCTATTTATGAAGTTACTTTATTATAAAAATTCAACAAACACACTCTGAGAGCACTTGACAAACTCGGTGGTATTAACTCCTGAAGTGTTTCTTACCCCACCAAAAGCCTTCAGGCTCACAGCAGTGCATCGCCCTCTCCCTTACCCAAGTGTTTCACTGCAGGACCAAATTCCAAATTATACTGCCCAAAGTGAGCTGGGTCAGAGGCCACAGCCTTCGAGGGTTTTTTTTCAGCGGGTCTATGGAGAGCTGGGAATAGGTATATTTGATGATCACCGTGTGTGTGTCAGGGCATCTGTGGTCTAAAACTACTGGTGTTCTCTAAAAGGTAAATTATGATAATAATTATAGATATCAAGTGGCAAAAAGTATTTCTGACAACATCAAGTACTGGTGAGGATATTGAGAATATAAAGTGTCTGGAACTCACACTGTGCAAGTACTTTGAAAAATTATTTGGCAGTTCCTACTAAAACTGAACTCACAAATACACCCTATAATGTGGCAATTCTAATTCTAGGTGTAGATCTAAGGGTAACATGTAAATAGGCATGAAAATCACATGTAAATGATGTTCATGAGGCATTATTTATAACAGTCCCCAATTAAATTAACCCACGTCTACCAAGGGTAGGATGAATAAATAAAATGTGGCGTAGTTATATTAATATAATGGCATATTGTACAGCAATGAAAACTAATGAATTACTGTGACATTCAGTAACAGGGAGACATTATAGGAGCATAATTTTGAGGAAGAGCCACTAGATGCAGGAAAATACATACTGCATAATTACATATATAAAATAAAAAATGAGACAAAATTAATCTGTGGTGTTAGGTGTCTCTCCAGGAAAGGGATGTTGGCTAGAAGGGAGCATGAAGAGAGCTTCTGGGGGACTGCAGGGCTCTATTAGCTGAAAATATGTTCACATTTAATAACAATGTATAGTAAAGTAATAATAAAGAACTGACATAATAGTTTCATGACCATGAAAATGAATCCAAGAAATAGAATAAAAACAAGTGTTAAATCAGAAATGAAAGACTCACATTAAATGACAATCTAATACAATACTGTAAAACTGTTTAATATAGAAAAGCAACCACTTGGTAATTTGGTTTGTTCAAATTTGCATTAAGTGACATTTTACATTAACTTCACTATTTTCTGTATCCTACCATAAAAATGTTTTTTTAATATCATAATCTGTGGGAAAAAATTTGTGTATTAAATTAAATTTAAAAAACCACTTGTATTAAGTGAAAAACCATGTTTGGAAAAGAAAAAGTTTATTATGAGGCAGCCCCTCCCTCCCTTTTTGCATTACTACATTACCCCTAGTAATATTTGTTGCCTTTGTACTTTCCTCACTCCTTAAGATTTTCTAGTTAAGGAAATGTGAGGTAATTAAGAACTGTCACTTTTTCTGATTCCTTCCATAGAGCTTCTGAATTTACTTGCTCAAGTTAACAACAACAATAAAAATAGCTGTCATTGTCTTAATATTTTAATGTTTATCTGCAATGCATTTATGAAACTGTACACTGCAGTTCCCCCTTTCCTAGACTATAATCTCAGAACGCCATTCTTAACCTAACAAACAACATGTGACTGGATTTTCATATGACTCTGTAAATATCACTCAATCTAAACTTAAAGTGTCACTGAACTTTGCAGGCATCAAATTAACAGATTTGCATCTGTAAAAGAAAATAGCCTTTGTTTTTAGAATTAAAGAAATAAACCTATTGCCAATAATAATTTTCTAAAGGTTCAAACTCTTAAAGGTGGAATCAAGAACATATGGGATCATTGTTTCCTCATTTCCCCTAAAAAAGAGTATGGTGAACAAAACTCAGTGAATTTTACTTTTTAGTGATGAGTTTAAGAACTTACAGCTTTAGATTTAAGTGGGCCAAAATTGAGAAGGAACTTTGTTCTGCTACTGATCTATGTATTCCAACCATGCTAAGCATAAGAAAAAAAGGTACTACAGAAATGTTTTCTTGAAAAGAATAGCCAAGTGTGTGCAAGGAAGGCCCAGAGCTAAGGTAGCAGGGGAGCCTGCATCACATGGAGGATTCCTACACTGTCTAGACTGGTGCTCTAGCAGGTATGGGCCACACGTGGCTACTTCAAGTTAAGTAAAATTTAAGTCAGTTCCTGCAACTCCCTACCACATTTCAAGTGCTCAGTAGCCACATGTGGTTAGTGGCTACCACATTGGACAGCCTGGATATAGACTATTTCTTCACTCCAGGAAGTTCTATTGGTCAGCACTCCTCCAGGTGTAAATTAACTTTAGTTCACGGTTCCTAAAATTATCAGCTGTAGGTGCATAAATCTACCAGTGTGGCATTTGGATCCAAATAATAAGCAAACATGATTTGGTCCAGAAATAGAGCATTTAAAAAAGTAGAGGCAATAATTATAATCATGAAACCATGCCAAGACTTCAGTGCAGGCTAGAAGGGGAAATACTCTGCCCAGAATCAAGTGGCTTAGGCTGTACACCTGTGTTTCTTTCAGCTGCATGTCCTTGCCCATGACCTCACATGTCAGAAGTGGCCATATATTACCTTCCCGACTTCATGGGTGGGAAGGGATGTCAAACAAGCCTAAATAATAGTAAGCACATGTTGTTTGCCCTATTATCTTTATATTAACTAATACTTTTAATATCATCAGTAAACCTGACTCTGGCAAATGCTCACCTCACTGAAGTTCTCAGAACTGAAAAGCATTACCGAGGCAGTCCCATAAGTCACTGGTCTCATTAGGGAAATTTGATCGGTCAATTCTTCTTCACCAACGGATTACAGAACACTACTCTATATACTGGAGTGATTCTAAATTCAATTTCTATAACAAACTATGTTCAAATACATATCTTTATACAGTGCAATATGCCCAGAATGAATAAACAATACTGTTCACTGAAATAAAGGTGATGGGAATGACTTCCAATTACACAGTTAGTTATAATGGCTACAGCCAAAAAGGCAAGAGTATCATAGAGGTAACTAATTGTAGTTACCTATATTAAACTTTTTTATCTGCTCATGTATCGTCCCTCCAAGATTTTACATGTGGTGACTCATTCTGAAGGATCCCCTTATCTCACCTTCTTATTCTGTACACATCTAGGTGCAGTACCTCTCGGGCAAGTTGGTACTTCACTCCTATTGGGCAAGTTAGTACTTCACTCCTACTGGGCAAGTTGGTGCTGTGGGGTGCTACCATAGTACCTTCCCGCTTTTTTCCATTCCTCTCGAGAACAAAGAAACTAAACAGAGAACCTTTCAGACCTTGGTTAGAAAAAAGCACTGGTAAGTTGTAAGGCAGCTGTATTTCTGAGTGGGTGGGGGAAGAAGAAGGGAGCATATGTGGATTTCCTCATAAGAAAAAGTAAACATGGTCTGCCACAGGATTTATGCCAAGAAGGTGAAGAACTGTTAAGTGATATCCTTCAGCTTCTTTAGCTGGGAACCTGAAACTGCTCCAAGCTAGAGGGAGAAGAGATGAAGTACGATCCGTAAGGACATTAAACATCACCCAGAGAGAGAAGTTGAGGAATGACTTCATGAATAGACTTCTAAAACTAAGGGAATTATATACCAGAGCTCGATAATATCCTTCTGGATAAAATAACCATTACTTATAATAGTGTCTTACCTTTATTTAGCTATGCTTTTTAAAATAAAATTTTAATTTTAGTATAGTTTTAGATGGACAGAAAAATTACAAAGATAGTCCAGAGTTCCCATACACCTCACACTCAATTTCCCTATCAATATCTTCCAATATTATGGTACATTTGTCACAATTAGTGAAGCAATACCAATACATTATTATTAACTAAAGTCCTCACTTCATTTAGATTTCCTTAATTTTTACCTAATGTCTCTTTTCTGTGCCAGGATCCCATCCAGGATACCATATTACGTTTACTGGTCATGTCTCCTTAGGTTACTCTTGACTGTGACATAGTTTCAGACCTCCCCTGTTTTTGGTAACTTTGACAGTTTTATGGAGTACTAGTTAGATATTTTGTAGAATGTCCTTCAATTGGGATTTGTCTGACTTTTTCATTAGCCTGGGTTATGTGTTATTGGGTGGAAGACCATGGAGATAAAGTGCCACTCTCATGTTATATTAAGGGTATATACTATTAAGGGTCACTGTTGATGTTGACCTGGATGATTTGGCCAGGACAGTATTTGTCAGGTTGCCCCACTGCAAAGTTACTCTTTCCCCCCTCTTTCCATACTGTACTCTTTGTAAGGAAGTACAATGCACAGGCTACCCTTAAGGAGTAAAAATTCATGCTCTACCTTCTTGAAGGTAAAATGTGTGCATCAACTATTTTGGAATCTTTTGCGTGGTAGATTAGTCTCTTCTCCCCATTTATTTACTTGTTAATCACTTATTTATATCAGACTCATTGATGGTTATTTTATACTCTGGGTTATAATTCCATACTACTTGTTTTCAAATTGTTCCAGCATTAGCCATTGGGAGCTCTATCCTTTAATTCCTGTGTCCCTTTTACACACCTCCATCATTGTAATTTTTAAAAAGCATTTATTTACTTCTGGCACTACAAGATGCTCTAGGTCATCTTGTATACTTCCTGCCCCGGGCCTAAAGTCAGAGATTTCTCCAAGGAGCCCTGGCTTCTAATACTGGAGAATGGCGTTAGAAACTAAGATCTGAGTGCTAGGTGACTTCTTTGTTTTTTAAAGATGCTTTTGTACACACATATTTCTCTTTCCACAACCTTGATGACAGATAGGTAAACTAAGGCTTAGAGTAGTTAAAGGATTTGCTCAGTGCCAAGGCTAATAACAGCAGTGTTGGAATAAAACTCAGTCTTCTAATGGTAGTTCCCTGTCCTTTGACTATCTAATGTCTTCTGGATGAGAACACAGCATCAAAGACCAGATTAACAACCTATAAGAAAAGGAAAAGGGCACTTCCAGAAGATAGTCCTTTCAGGAGGTAAAATTTAATAGGCGTAACTGACAAACTCTCTTGTCTATCTAGAAGAAACAACTGGAGATTTTGTCTTTCATGGAAAGATATTTTTATATATTACAGCTTTTGACTGAGGGTGATTTAGCTCCCCTCACCCCCAGGGACATTTGGCAATGTCTGGAAAGATTTCTGGTGGGTGGAGGGTGCTGCTACTAGCATCTAGTGGATAGAGGCCAGTGATCTTGCTAAACACTATATAATGCACAGAACAGCTCCTCCAACAAAGAATTACCCAGTTCAAGATGACAATAGTGCTAAGGTAGCTAAAGGAATAAATACTAGAAGATTCTTCATCTAATTTACACTGTTTATATTCTAACTGAATTACTTTTCTATTGGTGGCTATGAGGGATCACCATGGAAGACTCTGTCTCATTCTGTGACCTCATGAGTTAGCCTATCAGAAGAAAAAGTCCCCACTTTGGTTAAGAAACATGGCTCTCAAATCAGATAAGAGACTCCTGTAGTCCTTTTTTTAAAAAAATATTGTTTAGAGACAGGATCTTCCCCTGTTGCCCAGGCTGGAGTGCAGTGGTGTGATCGTAGCTCATAGGTAACTTTGAACTCCTGGGCTCAAGCAATCCTGCCTCAGCCTCCCAAGCAGGTAGGACTGCAGGTGCACACCACCAGATCTGGCTATTTTTAAATTTTTTTTCTAGGGATGAGGTCTCATTATGCTGTCCAGGCTAGTCTTGAACTCCTGGCCTCAAGTGATTCTTCTGCCTCAGCCTCCCAAACTGCTGGGATTATAAGCATGAGTCACTATACCCAGCCACCTGTAGTTCTTACGTATGGGACGAATAGAAGAAGGCATGCTCTTTAAACAAGCTGCTTGAGTCAAGCAGGGCATGAGCACAGTTACATATAATGGTCCTGAAAAGGAAAGGCCTATCTCCATATAAGCCATCATTTACTGGCCACGTTGACTGTTTTCTGTTTCAGGATCAAGTTGTGTGGAATAGTTACGTGGCTTTGAATGAATGGGTGAACCTTACCAAGTAGATGGCTGTTACCCAGAAACTGTTGTTCACTACTCAGTGACCTCAATTTGGAGAGGAACTGAGTGACTGAATCCCTATTTGTTGATGTGGTGACCACCCAGCACTTTGACAGGAGAAAGAACCCTTTTATTTACCAGGATCTCTCTTGGAAGATTTAGAAAAAGCTTGCTCACTTTTGGCACTAACAAGCTGATGAAGGACATTTTCTGAGCAAAGCTAGGTGCCCTGGGGCCATAAATTGCCACTGCCCTCTATGACAAAATTTGGAGAGCTTTGGTGGCAGCCCTATCTGGGGTGAAGCTATTTGTGGAGCTCCTAATGAAGTAGACATGTGTATATAAAGTAGTCAATGCACTGGCATGTCTGGTACATGTAAACGCTTCTCAGTGGTAGCAAACATAAAGAAGAAATGTTTACCTAGCGCTTTCAATCCATCAGTCCTTGTGCTAAGTTCTTTATACATTATCTCACTGAATCTGCACAACATCCTATAAGATAAATATCACTATCAAGTTTATTTTCATATGTGGAACTTAAAAGTAATTGTGTCAATTGGCCAATGCTAAACAATCAAAAAGTAGAGATGGTATTTGAATCTCTAACAGTCTAACTCTGACATTTGGGTGCCTTCATTACTGTATTATACTGTCTTCTGTCTGCACTGCAGCAACTAAAATTATTGTTATTAACCGCTGTACCTGGCTGTTTGTTCTTAAAACTTGGGTGGCAGAGGTAAAAGGTGGTGAAGGTCAAGAATGTTGAGTTATTCTTCCCAGTATCTTCCAGTGATTCAATTCTGCTTAGCATTTTAAATCAGACAAGATGATAATCAGAGACCTAGCAGAGAATCAAGGACTTTTTGCGGATTTTGTAAAATGTTCAGTTATAAGTCTCAGTTGGCCACCAGTAAAGGGAATGGTGTCTACAAACTATGGATGGTATGTGGTTCAGGACAAAGCTGACATTGACATCATTAACCAGGCAAAGCAGATCCGTGGCCAGATGCCTATGAAGACTCATGCCTCTACAGACCCTAGGTAGAGAGCAGAAGATAGTAGAGGTGAGGAGGGCAGCTGGCCCACTACAAATGGAGAAAGGAGGTGGGGGTGGACAGGAGATCCTGCTTCCCGTGACCCTCTGGCTCTGAGGCTATGGCTCTGATGGACACACACAGCTGTAGAAGAATGAAGAGCCCTCAGACACCAGGTCTGCCAGAAATGAAAGGAAAAAGAGCTGGTCAGATGCAACTAGATAGAACTCTGGAGAAAACATGGCTATTCCATTTGAGGATATCTCCAACACCAGAGTAGAAGAGGGGAGGAAAAGGAAGTATCTGCTTTCCCTGTCTAATGAAGAACGGTGCCTGGCTCATGGTAAGCACTATGTGAGTGTTAAAAACAGCATACACAAGGCTGCACAAGTAGAAGAGGAAAAGGTGGAGAGAGTGAGCCAGCATTCCCAACACCGCAGAGTTAAGAAGCAGCAAACACAACCCAGAAAAAGTCAGCAATGCTGGTGAAATGCTCATAAAATGTCATAGCAGACACAAAGAAACACTATTTTGTTTAGTGTAATGAAGCTACTCCTCCTGTTCCCCTGACCTCAACTTTCTATATACTATATATAATTTGATAAAATAACATCCAAATAGTTTGAGTATTTTTCTAATTGATATAATTTCTTTGTGCTATTAAAAACCAAAAGGCAAAGAGAAAACTTTTTTTTCCCTAGATCAAACTAATCACTAATAATGGTTGATTTATAGTTTGGGGAAAAATTTAGAAAAGATTTAAATGCTATTAGGTAAAACTGGTTTAAATTTTGATTAACTGAACTCTTTCCCATTGCATATATTTTGTTGCTGTAGTTAGAGCAATGCAAAAATTCAAAAACATTTAAGGATTTAAATGTACTTTTAGGAAATAACAAATGTGATGTGGAAAATATAACTAATCTATTAGTTAAAAAATGGAATTCCTGAAGGTCATTGCTGGGTGATTTGAGGTTTAAGTCATCAAGGAAGTTAGATGCTTATGGAGTACGAGTAATAAGGAAAGGACGACTGTCCTTTTGAGATACAATCTCACTCTTGTGGATAGCATGATGTCAGGAAATAACAGAATGTCAGGGATAACAGAATGTCAAGTTTAGCCCCTTAACAACCCGACAACACCAACCAATGAGTGTTACAGTAGGTACTCAAACAAGTACTAGACAGATGGATGGAAGAATGAATAACTGACCAAAATGCTCATCATCAAATATGGTTAGAGGCAGGAATCTCTCTCCATCTCTACCTTCCCCCTTTCCAACTTGTGGCTTAAAATAGCTTTTTGGTCTCTTCTAAAGTTACTGTTAGAAAATAGCATCTCTTTGGTCTTCAGTCCCCACCCACAATCCCACCATCTGTTCTGTGCACATTAAATTTGCTTAATTGCTACTAGTTGCTATTGTTGATCTAAATCTGCCTACACTTCAGTCTTAATGAATATATTTAGCTAACAAGAGAGTCTACCATATTCTAAAGATGTGCCTTTTCCAACCAAAAATTTAAAAGCTGTTCTGATAGCCAGCCATCTTTCTAACCCCGGATTATGTACATTTGAGGGAGGGAGCAGATAAATGATATGAAAGTAATCATTTCCAATACGATCATATATAAAGCAGAATATTTGGATTATCATTGGAATCCCTGTATTGAACTATTCTTAAAAATGAATATTTTAGTAATGATTTGGTCACAATTTGGCCATGACCAACCTAATCTGGTAAACTACTATGACGTCTTGAATTAAAAAAATGTTAATTTAATAAAAAAGTTAAGGTAAACTTAATAGAAAAATACAGAAAATAGTGTTTCCAAAAAAATTTCCAATGTTTGAGTCAATTAATATTCTCCCCTGTATAATTTTAATAGCGAAATTGTGATATAAAATATTGGTATAATGCAAGTTATTTTCTAAGCAGTAGATACACTGTTTCTCTTACTATCATATGCCTATATTATAACTTCAGTATGTTTTATTTTATAGAAATTAACCAGATTGACATTTCAGTGAACAAGAGAACTAACAATGAGATGATATAAAATATAATGTGACATAGGCTGATCCTAGGCTGGCAAGCAAAAACAATTCATGCTACCTAGAAGTCAAAGCAGAATATAGAGAGAGCGCTAGAGTATGGATGGCAGGAAGGTGAGGTAACTTTAGGTTTGAATAATCACTGTACATCTTCCAGATTTGGGGATGGCAAATATGCCACAGTATCCAGCTATGACTTTTGGTTATCAGTACTTAGAAAAATATGCTTGTATCAAACTAATAATGTAAACCATAAAAATATTACAACAGTATATAGAGTGTCTTATAATGGAAAAGAATAGGTTCTAGCTCCATACCTGCCCCACTTCAGCATTGTACCCAAAAGCCACTACCTTTAGTCATTTGTTTCTAACTCTTCTGATAATTTACATTCAAAACTCTAAATAATATAATTATACTTGTAGTTCTTAGTTCATAAGCCATAAACAACATCTACTGACTTCCCATTAAGAAATAAAGACAATTCACATTATCCTTTATTATTCTTACCCCTCCCTCACAGTTGTTACAGTTTTATTTTTATTGGCCACTGCTAACTTTAAACAATATACTTCAGGTTCTATCTGTTCAATCAATTTTTAACTCCCCACAACATAAAACAGGCTATTAGTGATTCTCCCCTTCTCACCAATTCCCAGTCCCCTTCCATATCTTAGCCTCTGACTGCCATTTTTTTCCCGAAATTTTCAACTACCCTTTCTAGGCTTTGTCTCTAAGTTGTTCCTAAAAATTAAAGGTAAATAATCTGTTTACTCTGTTATGAATATAAATATTACTTGTTGTGAAAACAAGTAATGTGCTAGAATTACATTTCTATTTTTAGAGTTCCATTTTTATAAACTCCGTCATTTGAAAGAACATGTTACTAGAATAAAGATCAAATAGAGTTCCTTTTCTTAATTTTCACAATTGCTCAAAATCATGTCACATTTTTTGTACATTCTGATTGGACCGTGACATCATTCTACAATTTCTTACTTTACCTGGAGTTCCTAATTGCTTTTACTTTATTTATTGTTGACCAAATATTCTTTTTTTTTTTTTTTTTGTTGAGACAGGGTTTCACTCTGTTACCCAGGCTGGAGTACAGTGGGGTGATCATGGATCCTGGGCTTAGGTGGTCCTCCCACCTCAGCCAACCTAGTAGCTGGGACCACAGATACATGCCACCACATCTGACTACTTTCTGTATTTTTTGTATTTTTTGCCATGCTGCCTAGGCTGGTTTCGAAAAACTGGGCTCAAGTGATCTGCCTGTTTTGGCCTCCCAAAGTGCTAGGATTATAGGCGTGAGCCATTGTGCCTGGCCCAACTCCTCTTTTTTTATTTTTAACAGTATAATTATATGTTTAAGTCCAACAACCAAGATGAAAGATTCAAGGTTTATTACAGCAGAGTTAAAATTAAAGCATGCTTTGAAAATACTCGTTTTTAAATGCTTACACAAAGACAACCATTTGCTCATATTGTCCCTTAGCACAGAGATGAGACATATTCTGTGTATATTAGTGACTTTCAGTTTATGAAACATTGCTTGCATATATTATTTTATTCTCTCAATCCATAAATTAGGAAATATCTTCTCCATTTCACAAAGTAACTTAAAGTTAGAGAAACAGAGATTTAGCCAAGATCACACAGCAAGCAAGTTGCAAGTTCCAGATTTGAAATCAAGTTTTCATTTTTCAAAGGTCAGTGTTCTTTGCTTCCACCACAGCTTTCTAACACATGGGCTCTTCCTGCCTTTTGTTTAAAAGTAAAACATCCTAATTTTTTATTTATAGGTTTTGTTATCACAGCACTCCTATAAGGAAAGCACAATATCTCCACTTCTTATTTATTACTGGATACTATGGGGCAAGATTTTAAAAAATAAACAGTGAAAAACTGGCAGAACTAAGAGTAAAACACAAATAAACTAAAAGGCCATTACACAAAGAGTTGCTAATAACAAACTGAATAGTCAAGAAAGGCCAAAGGTTCATAAGCATATTCTCAGGTAATACATGAGAATCTGTAAGGCACAGAGCTATTCTGTACAGCTTTAGTAATGCTGCATTTATATAAAAAGGAAAAGTGATCCCAACAATACTCTGACAAACTAAGTATATCTCATACAAATAGCTTCTTGGCAACAATCCTGGCTTTTGACTTTAAGGTCAAGCCCAACCAGAGACCAGTCAGGACAACTGGGGTCTGCTGAAGATGCAACGTGAGGAAGCAGGGGAAGTTGAGACTAGAAAAGACACAGCTTCCAATAGCAGGAGGCCAAAGAAGCAGGTTTCAGCTTAATACCAGGAGGAATTCGTAATAGAGGAAATGTGCACACAGAAATAAAGACAAAATATTAGTACTCAGACCAGATAGATTCTGGTTAGTTGAAGTTTTACACTCTCTATACAGGTATAAGGCAAAACCTCAAAATTCAGTTACAAAGTTTTGAACTTCATATTGACTTTTTATAATATACAAAGTAAACATTCCTTAATGTACTTTAAGATTTGATTTTTGACTTTACATCACAAGAAAATAGTTTAGGAAGTTTTGCTTTTTAAAAACAATACCTACTTAACAGAAACATAGAATCCAATTTGAGCAACATAAAATGTCCATTTCAAGTCTTTCATCTGTATATAGTTAAACCCTAGTACTAATTTTCTCTTTTTAAAATAATGGAGGGGAATATGTATAACCCTTTAAAGTAGAAATGGCATCTTAAAAGAATATTCGAGTATACCCAAAATGGAAATAATGCCTTTTCATTAGTAATATTATCTGCTGATATTTATTGAGAGCTCCTCACTATGTATTAGGCACTGTGCTTAACATAACACATATATTATCTCACTCATAATACAACTTATCCCAATTTTAAGAGCAAACAGAGACTTATAGAGGTTAATTAACTGGCAAAATCACACAGTTAACTCAGAACTCACACCATTTCTTAAACATCACACAGACTACCACTCTCTCTAACCACCTAATTAAGTCCACATGACAAATTCTTAATCATGATATTAATGATTACCAAGTTTCACCTAAGTAATGGGCTAACAGGAGATTAACTGGATGAGTTTTGTAAGCCTGCATCCTCATCCTCATGTTTGCTCGTAATTTCTACCTCATCTTTGTTCTGTCCAAAAAATCATGGCAATCAATGTAGCTTACAGGAAGCAGCAAAACTGATTTGATTTATCACCGATAATGCCTCCTGTTCGCTTGTTGATGGGGACATTAATGAGCAATGAGAACCAGGCAGCCTTAAGGTTTGGGGAATACAAATATATAAATACTGTACATCAATATACACACTTTAAGGATTGAAGTATTAGGAGAAACACCTCATTAGATAGTAATCCTAGGAACTTATATAAACTACATTATTACACAAAAATGTTAGACAATGTTATTGACTCTTTTTAGCAATGGATTTTCTTTACAGTTAGTTTAGACAGACTGTATTTTCCTACTGCACTACATTTCATATAACTGGTGGTATCACGTACCTTGAGGACAAAAGATGTGGCTATTTTAAGGTATAATTTATTACATAAAAAGCTTTTTTGAGTTAGACAGTGATTGTTGAAGGCTATTTCATCTATCAGTAAATATTTATGAAGCACTTACTAAGTAGAAACTCCTTACACTGTAAAACATTTTTCCCTCCTCTTCTTTCCCTTGAATCTCCTCTCCTTCCCCTTCCAGAGAGAAATGGGGGCCATCACACAGTAAGTACAGTAGGGTTTCTTTTGTTTGTTTGTTTACTATGGTTAACATTTTTTAAAGACCTCAGATGCTCTTCCTTGTTTTGCATCTTGAAGCAACTTGTCCTTGGAGTTTGGGTCAGAGGTACAAATTCTTGCTAAACTACAAAGGAAGGGTAGGAGTTGTTTATTTCTCTTTCTTTATTTAGGATATTGACTTCCAGAGCCAAATAAGGTTACATGAGTAGAATCACACCCTACATTAAAAAAAATTGGTTTCCACAGATATTTGCATTTAACTCAGGAGTTCAGAGACTCGGGTGTTGGCTGTAGTTCTAACAACAACTCACTGTGCAACTTCGGGGAAGTCACTTGAGGCCTCTGAGCCTCAGTTTCCTCATTTAAAATAAAGAGCTGGAGTTAATTTCTCAAGTCTTTTCCAGTTCTGGAATACCAGGATTTCCTTGTATTCATCCTTATAAACAGGGGTAACTACTAATGAGAGCCATGTAGAAGCACCACACAGAACCCATCCCAACGAAACTGAGAACTTGTCTCTGGCACCTTCTTGGATTACTGAAATCCAGCAGACCTGTCACTTGCCCCCTCAGCAGAACGATTCTTTCCAGACGTTTTACATACCACATGACTCTCACAGTTCAGTTGTCAAGAATCCAGAGACCACTACATTTTTGGCAGCTTTGCAGGTCTGAAGTCTTTCCTGTTTGATTTTATTGACGATCCAATAAAGCAGAGTTGTGTAAAAGTAGAGGCTTTCTGCATAGGGTGTTTACCCCCACAACCACTGTCATCTTTTCCCTCTCAATTTAATTTTAGCTGTGTAAAAAAGGGCAACTAATGTGATGGGAGGTGGGGGGATGCTTGTTTTGTTTTCTCCAGATACCACTGCCGCTAACTTCTGTAACCTATCTACTGTCTTCCTCACCTCTCATCCCTCATCCAAGTAACTATCCACATTTCCCCTCTGTTTCTAAGTCTACTAACAAAACAACTTATTTTGCTCTTTCAAAATAAGAAATATAAAAAATTGCTTCCTTTTATCATATGGTAATAATCTCATTTTTTAAGGAAAAAGACAGTATTTCATATATTAATAAAAGAAAAAATACATACATAACTTAAAAAATATTGTTTTGGCTCAGGGAACGCTGACTTTCTAAGGTTGAGAAGTGTGGTGATGGGAAGAGGAGAAAATGAACATATGCTGACCAGCCACTATGTAACAGGTATGATATAGATATCACATCGTATGTAATATCCACTACAAGCTCTGTGATAGATATTGCTATTCCCATAAAGCTGAAAAAAGTATTGACAGTGATTCAGAGAGATGAAATAATCTGCCCACATTAAACTGAGCCACTGTACTTTCCATTATATCATTATTGTGCCACTACCTGAAAACTAGTAAAAGAACAACAAACATTTCACTTCTTTATTGAAATCAGTTAAAAATCTTAAAAGGCAAAAACATACATATAGCATAGTATACAATAAGAGAATTACGTGCTTCCCCTGAACGGAAGCATTTAGCTGTAACTAAGTAACTGCTGTCTACCATTACTTCATTCTTTTCTAGTTCCTGCATATGAATGGATTTTTGTATCCATCTTCTATTAAGGATGCAGTTCTATTAAAATCATTTTTTTTTCATCCTCAGAACATTTCACCATGGCCAACTATAAATATTTATTCTCATTTGACAGGCAAGGGCCTTTTTAAAATAGAAAAACAGTCTGCATAACTGGTTTAAACTTTTGAACTTTATTTAATACACAAGAACTATAGAGAACCAACAGTCTCAAGCACAACTCAATGTCATCCAATACTCATTCGTTTGTATGTTCATTTGTGTCTTCTCCTCCTAAATATAAAAAGGTTCTAAATTGCTTGCAAAATATAGTTAGAAATGAGAGAGAGGTATATAAAGAACAAGTATCCCAAGCCAAAGAAAATCAGAAGAAAATGTCAAGACTAGGAAGACAAAAAATAAATGTAAATATACTGCAATACTGGAACTATATGTAAGTCTCAAATCGGGTTGTGAGCTTACTAGCCCTCAAAATGAGGGAAAAAATATATACATGCACAATCAATCACACAATTCTAAAGGTTTACAAGAGAAAAAAGTACCAGTTAATAAATAGAAGTAAAACTTTTATTACAATTTGTACCTAAAATAAATTTCTCAAGAGTGGTCAACTAAAAAAAAGAACAAAATTCAAGTAGGAAAGGTATGACTACTAAACATCTCATTTCAATTTGATTAAAATAATTATTAAAAAAATCAATTGTAATGAGAACACTGATAATGACTTTAACTGTGAATATACAAGGATACAACTCCTAGAATTTATAAAATCTGTTTTAAATACAGTGAAGTTCTAATGTGGGGCCAATGATAATGTTTTATTTATCCATTCCAATTATAAATTAAACTCCATTCTGCAAAATGGTAGTGAAGCTTAATTATAAATAAACAGATCAAAATAAAAAAACAGAGTATCAGCTATGAAATAGGCCTTCTCTCCTTAAATCAGAAGTTATACATAATCTTAAAAATTATAAAACATACACACACATAGAAAAGACAAAAAACATAAATCTGTACTTTGGTTGAAATGTTATAAACATTCATGTAATTGCTAATCAGGTAAAAAAAAAAAAAAAAGTAGAAAATTTCCAGGATACCAGAAGTCCTCTGATACCACCCTTGAAAGGTAATTGCTATCCTCATATCTATGGTACATCCTTACTTTTCTGGCTTTACTACCTAATTATGCTCTAGTGTAACCCATTTTAATATCTATTTTATAAATGCAACCATAGAATATGTATATCCTGTATTACTGGCTTTTTCTCTCTCATTTTCTGTTTTTAAGATTTATTCATGTTGTTCATAAAGCTTCATTTTCATTGATGAATAGAATGTCACTGTATGATACACTGCATAGCAACTGCACTATTGAGGGATATTTGGGCTGTCTCTAATTTGGTGTAATAGTGAATGCCACTGAGAACATTCTGGATGGTATATATTGCAGCCTAATATGGCTGTGTCATAGGGAATGCTCACTTTCAACTTTATAGGATAATACTCAACAATTTTCAAAACCAGCTTAACAATTTACACTCCCACCAGCAGTTTAAGGGTTCTCTTTGCTTCACATCCTCACCAACCACTGATATCACTAGATTCTTTAATTCCAACTATTCTGATGGATATCTAGTGGTACCTCATTGAACTTTAATTAGCACTCTCATGACTGTTAATAAGCATAAGCACATTTTCATGTTTATTGGCCATTTAGAGTTCCCTATTTGTAAACTGCCTGTCAAGACTTTTGTTCATTTTCTACTGGGTTGCTGTCTTCTTCCTGTTACTGATTTATAGGTCTTTTTTACAATAGATAAAAAGTCTTTTTATGATTATATGTATTCCAAATATCTTCTCTTCTATAACTTGCCCTTTCGTTCTTAGTAATTTTTTTATGAAGAGAGACGTTTAATGTTTGTCAAATTTATTCACTTTTCCTTTACAATCAATCAATACTGTTTATATCCTATTTAAGAAATATTTCATTATCTTTAAGCTATGAAGCTATTTTTCTCAGATTTTCTTCTGATAGCTTTACTGATTTGCCTTTCATATTTGTTTCTATAATCCATGTGAAATTGATTTTTGTCTAATTATGTGAGTGGGGATCAAGTTTTATGAATTTCTACATAGATTTCCAACTCTCTAGGCACCCTTTATGACAGTCCTTTCCCCACTGCTCTACTGTACCCGTTCTGTCATCAAACATGTGTCTACAACTGCAAAGGTCTTTTCTGGGATCTCCGGTTCAGTGATCTTCTAGTTGTCAGTCTTTATACCAAAAGCACTCTGACCAAATTACTGTAACTTTAAAATAAGCCATGAATTATTTGCTAGTGTCTTGTAGAACAGACCCTCTTGCCCTGTTCTTCATGAGTGTCTTGGCTCTTCATGGCCCTTTTCATTTCCATATAAATTGTGGCATGAGCTTTAGTTTTCTATAAAGAAACCTGTGAAAATTTTGGTTGGACTTAATAAAAATACAACTAATGACCCTCACAGAGTCCACTTCGCTCCCCTGCTACCTTTCCTGGAGCAGGGGCTGGTAGCCACAGCTAAGAGACCTGAAGACAGATCACATCACAGGACTCTGTGCAGACACTTCCCAGTACCAGATCAAAGCCCAGTAGCTCTGCTGGGTGGCTAGATTCAGAAGAGAAATAGCATCACTGCAGTCTGGCTCTCAGGGAGCCATTTCTAGGGGAAAGGGGAGAACACCACAACAAGTGAGCACCCTGTGGGACAAAAGAATCTAAACAGTAGCGCTTGAGTCCTGGATCTACCATCTAACATAGTTTACCCAAATGAGAAGGAACCAGAAAAACAATTCTGGTAATATGACAAACATGGTTGTTTAACACCCCCAAAAGATAACACTAGCTCCCCAGCAATGGATCCAAACTAAGACCAAATCTCTGAATTGCCAGAAAAAGAATTTAGAAGATCAACTATTAAGTCAATCAAGGAGGCACAAGTCCAACTTAAAGAAATCAAAAAAATGATACAGGATATGAATGAAAAAATCTCCAGTGAAATACATGGCATAAATAAAAAAGCAATCACAATTTCTGGAAGTCAAGGACACACTTAGAGAAATGCAAAATGCACTGGAAACTCGCAGCAACAGAATCGAACAAGTAGAAGAAAACGTCAGAGCTCGAAGACAAGGCTTTCAAATTAACCCAATCCAACAAAGACAAAGAAAAAAGAAATAAATAAAAATGAACAAAGCCTCCAATAAGTTTGGGATTATGTTAAATGACCAAACCTAAGAACAACTGGTGTTCCTGAGGAAGAAGAGAAATCTAAAAGTCTGGAAAACATGTTTGAGGGAATAATCGAGGACAACTTCCCCAGCCTTGCTAGAGATCTAGGCATCCAAATACAGGCAGCTCTGGGAAGAACACCTGGGAAATTCATCGCAAAAAGATCACCACCTAGGCACACAGTCACCAGGTTATCTAAAGTCAAGATGAAAAAAAAAAAAAATCTTAAGAGCTATGAGACAAAAGCATCAGGTAACTTATAAAGGAAAACCTATCAGATTAACAGCAGATTTCTCAGCAGAAACCCTACAAGCTAGACAGCATTGGGGTCCTACCTTTGTTCTCCTTAAACAAAATAATTATCATATAAGAATTTTGTATCCAGTGAAACTAAGCTTCATAAATGAAGGGAAGACACAGTCTTTTTTAGACAAACAAATGCTGCGAGAATTTGCCATTACCAAGACAGAACTACAAGAACTACTATAAGAAGCTCTAAATCTTGAAAGAAATCCTTGAAATACACCAGAATAGAACCTCCTTAAAGCATAAATCTCACAGGATCTATAAAACAACAATACAATGAAAAAAATCCAAGGTTTTCAGGAAACAACTTGCAGGATGAATAGAATAGTATGTTACATCTCAATACTAACGTTGAATGTAAAGGGCCTAAATGCTGCACTTAAAAGATACAGAATGACAGAATGGCTAAGAATTCACCAACCAAGTATCTGCTGTCTTCCAGAGACTCACCTGACACATAAGGACTCACACGAACTAAAGGTAAAGGGGTAGAAAAAAATATTCCATGCAAATGTATACCAAAAGCAAGCAGGCGTAGCTATTCTTACATCAGACAAAACAAACTTTAAAGCAACGGCAGTTAGAAAAGACAAAGTGGAACATTATATAAGGATAAAAGGACTAGTCCAACAGAAAAACATCACAATCTTAACTACGCACCCAACAGTAGAGCTCCCAAATTTATAAAACAGTTACTACTAGACTTAAGAAAAATGAGATCAACAGCAACACAATAATAGTGGGGGACTTCAATACTCCACTGACAGCACTAGACAGGCCATCAAGACAGAAAGACAACAAAGAAACAATGGACTTAAACTATACCCTAGAACAAATGGACTTAACAGATATTTTCAGAACTTTCTACCCAACAACTGCAGAATAGACATTCTTTTCATCAGCACATGGAACATTCTCCAAGACAGACCATATGATAGGCCACAAAGCAAGTCTTAACAAATTTAAGAAGACTGAAATTATATCAAGTACTCTCTTAGACCATAGTGGAATAAAATTGGAAATCAACTCCAAAAGGAAGCCTCAAAATCATGCAAATACATGGAAATTAAATAACTTGCTCCTGAATGATCTTTGGGTCAACAATGAACTCAAGATGGAAATTTAAAAATTCTTTAAACTTAATGATAATAGTGACACAACCTATCAAAACCTCCAGAATACAGCAAAGGCAGTGCTAAGAGAGAAGTTCACAGCATCAAAAAATCTGAAAGAGCACAAATAGACAATCTAAGGTCACACTCAAGGAGCTAGAGAAATAAGAACAAACCAAACCCAAACCCAGCAGAAGAAAAGAAATAATCAAGATCAGAGCAAAGCTAAAAATTGAAACAAAAAAAATTACAAAACATAATATAACAAAAAAGCTGGTTTTTTGAAAAGATAAATTAGATTGATAGACCATTAGTGAGAATAACTAAGAAGAGAGAAGAACCAAATAAGCTCAATTAGAAATGAAACAGAAGATATTACAACTGATACTACATAAATATGAAAGATCATCCAAGGCTACTATGAACACCTCTATGGGCATAAACTAGAAAACCTAGAGGAGATGGATAAATTCCTGGAAATATACAACCCTCCTAGTTTAAACCAGGAAGAAACAGACACTCTGAACAGACCAATAACAAGCAGTGAGACTGAAATGGTAATTAAAAAGTTACCAACAAAAAAAGGCCAGGATCAGATGGATTCATAGCTGAATGCTATCAGACATTCAAAGAATTGGTACCAATCTGATTGACACTATTTCAAAAGATGGAATCCTCTGTAAATCATTCTATGAAGCCAGTATCACCTACCAAAACCAGGAAAGGATATAACAAATAAAGAGAACTACAGGCTAGTATATCCCTGATGAACATAAATGCAAAATCCTCAACAAAATATTAGCTAACTGAATCCAACAGCACGTCAGAAAGATAATCAATCATGATCAAGTGGGTTTCATATGAGGGATGCAGGGATAGTTTAACATATGCAAGTCAATAAATGTGATACACCACATAAACTGCATTAGAAACAAAAATCACATGATCATCTCAATAGATGCAGAAAAGGCAGCTGACAAGATCCAGCATCTCTTTATGATTAAAACCCTCAGCAAAACTGCCATAGAAGGGACATACCTTAAGGTAATAAAAACCATCTATGACAAACCCACAGTCAACATTAAACTGAACAGGGAAAAGTTGAAAACAATCCTCCTGAGAACTGGAAAAAGACAAAGATGCCCACTTTCACCACTTCTATTCAACATAATACTGGAAATCCTAGCCAGAGCAATCAGGCAAGAGAAAGAACTAAAGGGTATCCAAATTGGCAAAGAGGAAGTCAAACTGTTGCTTCTGCTGATGACATGATCATATACCTAGAAAACCCTAAAGACTCCTCAAAAAAGCTCCTAGAACTGGTAAATGAATTCAGCAAAGTTTCAGGATACAAAATTAATGTACAAAAATGAGTAGCCCTGCTATACACTAACAGTGACCAAGCTGAGAACAAATTAAGAACTCAACCCCTTTTACAAAAGCTGCAAAAAAATAATAAAATAAAATACTTAGGAGTATACTTAACCAAGGAGGTGAAAGACTTCTACAAGGAAAACTACAAAACATTGCTGAAAGAAATCACAGATGACACAAACAGAAACACATCCCATGCTCCATATAACATGAGATATTATAAAAATCCCACAAAATATCCATATTTAAAAAATGACCACACTGCCAAAAGCAATCTACAAATTCAATGCCATTCCCATCAAAATACTACCACTATTCTTCACAGAACTAGAAAAAAGTCCTAAAATTCATATGGCACCAAAAAAGAGCCTGCATAGCCAAAGCAAGACTAAGCAAAAAGAACAAATCTGGAGGCATCACATTACCCAACTTTGAACTATACTATAAGGCCATAATCACCAAAACAGCACAGTAATGGTATAAAAACGGGCACACAGACCAATGGAACAGAATAGAGAACCCAGAAATAAAGCCAAATACTTACAGCCTACTGATCTTCGACAAAGCAAACAAAAACATAAAGTGGAGAAAGGATACCCTATTCAACAAATGGTGCAGGGACAACTGACAAGCCACATGTAGAAGAACGAAATGGATCCTCATCTCTCATCTTATATAAAAATCAACTTAAGATGGATGAAAAACTTAAATCTAAGACCCAAAACCATAACAATTCTAGAAGAGCACAGTGGAAAAACCCTTCTAGTCACTGGCTTAGGCAAAGACTTCATGATCAAGAACTCAAAAGCAAATTCAACAAAAGCAAAGATAAATAGACGGGACTTAATTATATACAGCAAAAAATATAATCAGCAGAGTAAACAGACAACCCACAGAGTGGGGAAAAAAATCTTTACAATCTATACATCCAACAAAGGAGTAATATCTAGACTCTACAAGGAACTCAAACACATCAGCAAGAAAAAAAACAAACGATCACCTCAAAAAGTGGGCTAAGGACATGAAGAGACAATTCTAAAAAGAAGATATACAAATGGACAACAAACATATAACAAAATGCTCAACATCACTAGTGATCAGGGAAATGCAAACTCAAACCATAATGTGATACCACCTTACTCCTGTGACAATGGCCATAATCAAAAAATAAAAAAATAATAGGTGTTGGCGTGGATGTGGTGAAAAGGGAACACTTTTCCACTGGTGGTGGGTATGTAAACTAGTACAACCACTATGGAAAACAGTGTGGAGCTTCCTTAAAAAATTAAAAGTAGATCTACCATTTGATCCAGCAATCCTGCTCCTGAGTATCTACCCAGAGGAAAAGAAGTCATTATACAAAAAAGATACTTACACACACATTTATAGCAGCACAATTTGCAATTGCTAAAATGTGGAACCAGCCCAAATGTTCATCAATCAAAGAGTGGATAAAGAAAAAGAAAATGTGATACACACACACACACACACACACACACACTCTCCATGGAATACTACTCAGCCATAAAAAGAAATGAAATAATGGCATTTGTAGCAACCTGGATGAAATTGGAAGTTCTATGTGAAGTAACTCAGGAATGGAAAACCAATGTTCTCACTCATAAGTGGCATCTAAGCTATGAAGACACAAAGGCATAAGAATAATACACTGGACTTTGGGGACGCAGAGGAAAGGGTGGGAGCGGGTGAGGGATAAAAGACTATACACTGGGTATAGTGTACACTGCTCAGGTGATGGGTGCACCAAAATCTCAGAAATCACCACCAAAGAACTTATTCATGTAACCACCATCAACTGTTTCCCAAAAACCTATTGAAATAGAAAAATGAATAAATAAAATAAAATTTTGGTTGGAATTGCACTGAATTTATATAATTAATTTGAAGAGATGGCACCTTTAAAATACTGTCTTCCACCAGGAACATAATATAGCTCCCATTTATTTAGGTCTTCAGTTATTTCTCTCAATCTTGTACACTTTTTTTTTGCACAGAAAGCTTGCAATAGGTTTTGTTAATTTATCCCTAGGTACTTGTATTTTGCAATACTATTGCAAATGGCATTTCTTTAACATTTAGTTTCCAATTGATTGTGTTGGGATCTGGATATACAACTGATTTTTATGTAATGAAAAAAAGTGGTGACAATAAGCCTCCTTGTCTTATTCTCAGTGTCAAAGAGAATACTTTAGCCAAGAGTGTGAAGCTTTGGAGATATCCTATAATGGGATTAAAGAAGTTCTTTTCTATTCCTAGTTTCCTATGGTTTTTATTATGAACAGATGCTGGGTTTTATTAATTGGGATTTTCTGCATCCACTGAAATAATCATAAATTATTTGCTAATATCATAAATTAAACTGATAATTCCAATGTTAGTTTTGCAACTTTTTATATATTCTGAATTTGCTAATATTTCTGTAAGATTTCTGTAAGATCCTTTTGTATCTATATTACATTGTATTCTTATTATAGTAATTTACCTAATGTTTACTATATTTATTTATCTGATATTCCTAAGTTTAGTTTTTCATTCTTATGGAAATTTTCAGACACATGTAACAGTAGAGAGGTGAGTATAACAAACTGCTATATTCATCACTCGACTTCAATAATTATTAATCTTTTCATCTATATATGTATCTCCTGTACCTCTGTTAGGTTGTCTTAAAGTAAATTCAAGATACCATATGATTTCATCCCAAAATACCTTTAAGTATGTATATCTAAGTGATAAGAATTCTTATTAAGCTACATGACACCTGAAAAACATAACAATCATTCTTTACTATCATCATATATCAGTTAGTGTTGAAAATGTCACCAGCATCTCCCAAATAGTTTTTTAAAAATTGGTTTGGTTGACTGAAAATACACGACCCACAAATTGCATTTGGTTGATACATCACTTAAATGTCCTTTAACCTACAGTTCTCCTTCATTCTTTTTTCTTTCCATTTATTCACCGATGAAATTGGGTCATTTCCCCCATAGCACTTTCCTCATTCTGGATTCTGCTTATTGCCTTTCTACAGTGTCAACTAACTTGGTACTCTAGTTCCTATGAACTGGTAATTACAGAGGTTTAATACAATCTGGGTTTGATATTTTGGCAAGACAGTTTTATAGAGAATGTATTTCTTATTGCATCACATCATGAGGCACAAAATGGCTGAATGTTTCTTTCTTTGTGATAAGATTAAGCAATAAGTTCACGTGTTATCAGTCTTCTCCATTCATGAAGTTTCACTTAAGTTTTAGCAGTTTTAGCAGTCATTAATGATCACTACCTAGGTCCATTATTTCATTAGGGATTATAAAGTGTGACATATCAATTCTATCATTCCATTTTCATTTTTTAAAAGCTGGAATTCTATAAAGAGAAACTGTCCTGCACCAATGAGTTACCTTGCGTTAGAATTTGTAAAAGAGAAATAAGATAATTGTTTCATTCTTTCCTTTTATGATTTTCAGAGTTGGTTCTCTTGCATCCTCTAAACGTTGAAAAATGAGACATAACACACTTTTAAGAAAACATTTAAATAAAATGAATCTTTTACTTATATACTATCTCTGTAATTAATATATGCCCTTAATAATTTAAAAGAAAAAATGTAAACACTTATCCTTTGGGGATAAATTCCTCTCAATTAGATCATTATAAATTCAACACAGTTATAGAGAACACAATGGTATTTTGCAATAAAAAACAAGATTTAATTGTAATAATAAACTTCTGGGTATTTTATGCAGCTAGAACTAAAATTATCCACATTATCTACACTGTTCTGAAATTCTAATAAATGTGAACTTGCTTCAGAGGGATCACTGGCTAACAAATCCTTTAGGATGAGAGTGATTTTCATGACATCAAGAATCTTCGTAGCATTATGTATATTCTTGTGCCTTTCCAAAAGAAATAAGATTACTCTAAGTTATCCTCAGTATGCCTGAACCAAACCAGGACATCAAAGATAGGTGTATGTCTCAATCAAACCAGAATCTTATAATTTATTGAGTTCATCACTGAAGCTGATTTAGATTCCTGTCATCAAAGTGCCAAATGCTTGTTCAAAACCCGTTATTCTTTTTGATAACACTGGGAATGATGAAAACAATTTAATTTCAGTAGGTTAATTTTTAAAAAGGTCTTTGTGGTTTTGATTTGCGTTTCCCTGATCATTAGTGACGTTGAGCATTTTGTCATGTTTGTCGGGCATTTGCATATCTTCTTTAGAGAATTGTCTATTCGGGTTCTTAGCCCACTTTTTGATAGGATTGTTTTTTTCCTGCTGATTTGTTTGAATTCCTTGTAGATTCTAGATATTAGTCCTTTGTCAGATGCATGAAAAGGAATGAATGCTAAAACCCCAATTCTCTGAAGAAAGTATTAACATCTGATCAGTATAAGAATGTAAATCCTCCTGCCATTATGCAGTTTTCAGAATTCTTCATTTTAATGTAATATTAATAAGATAAGGAGTATTTTCACATTAATAGTGAAAAATACACTGGAAGAATATCTACTATATGTTATTTAATATTTTTAAGCTAGAATTCTTCTATAAAGAGAAACAAATAAATTGGTATCCCCACCCTTACAATGATACTTCCTGAAGCTAAATATCTCTACTTATGTTAAATAAATAAGAAGAAAAGACAGCATGAACATATCTAATTTTACAAACTTACTTTGACTATTTTAGGGCCAAGAAATTACCATTTGTATAACTATGAAGATGAGGATACAATAATGTTTTCTTTCTACTGTTCACTGTCTTTGTGCCTTCAGACTCATAAGGAAAGAAAAATTAAAGGGCTGGAAATGCATATCGAGTAAAAGAAATTTTGCTTAAAGCAAGAAGATTTTTATAAGGCAAACACTGAAATTGCAAATTTACTGGGAGTTGGGGGCTTTTTCTGGTTCTCACCTAAGTCAATTAATCCATGAGTTCCCCTCCCCTTCTGAGATGCTCACATTTTGGCGGGCATCAATCAAGAGGTTTTATTATTACAGGGAAACTGCTCTATATTTCTGGAAGTACAATAACATTTTGGACTATTCAGTAAAATTGCCTTTACCAAAACTATAGTTCTTTGCACTGAGTTTGAAAAGTTCATTCTTCAGAGTAAAAGGTGGGAACACTTGGTAATTTGGCTTTCACATACCAGCTGACACTAGTTACGACTTCTCTAACAACAAATGACTGGAAGTAGGTTAGTTTTCTGCTTCATTGCAGTAATCTCTTTTAATAAGCTGGTCCAGGTTTTGACCACTCAATTTAGGATTCTTATACCTGACCATAAAACATAGAGATGTTTACAGATTCTTTCTATCGCCTTTATGAATCAAGAAACGCTGACTTCAAGTTAAAGAGTTCAGAAAGGTGTCCTAGGGCTTATGGCCATACCACCCTGAACGCGCCCAATCTCACCTGATCTCAGAAGCGAAGCAGGGTCGGGCCTGGTTAGTACTTGGATGGGAGAGAGGTCCCCTAGGTATGATCCTCAGCTTGTGGGTTTCAAGCAAACATGAAGGGTTTCAAGCAAATTAACTTTCACTTAGATCACATAAATTTAGAGCCAGTCCCACTAGTACACACACACACACACATGCACACACACAATTTTCCTCTTTGTAAAGTTATGAAAGCTAGACATACAGGATAAAACAATTCCACAAAGTAAACTCCTTGATGCTGCAGTGAAAGGTAGTGGTATTTTTATACTGACTATGAAACTAATCTCCAATCTCTAAGGAGTTAAATGTATTCTAGCAAAAGTACAGCAAAAAGTCCATTTCCTTTCCAACCTCCCTGCCCTTCCAGTAGGCATTTCAGAGCTGTTACCTAAAGTTTATCAGCAGAAAATAAACAAATGGGATGCTTTAATGCCCTTTCACGTGGTTATAATTTAGAATGTCAGAAAACATTTTAGAATATTATTAATTACTTAGATTATTTAGTAATAAACTTTAAGAGAGCTGATGGTATTTTGATACATTATCTCTTATTTCCACGAATTTTTAGATAAATTCCTTTAAGTAAAAAGTATAAGAGCACTGGAAAACACAGGGCTTGAATGCAACTGTTAATATTTTACTTCTAAATACATTTTATCATGTAATTTTATTTACTTAAACTATATTTTACATTTAGTACTTAGTGGCTTACATTTAAGTAGAAAATTTATATCATTAAAGAGAAGAAAGCTCATGAATATATTTTTACCCATTTTGCAATGAAACAGATGGAAGCCATTTCTAATATTTAGAGTGGTGAGTTTCAATCACAAAAATAATAAAGTCTAGATTTTATAGTGGTGCCTGCCTTTGGATATATTCTATCAAGTTTTTTCTTTAAAGTCTATAACGCCCATGAATAAAAACACAGTTAATTGAAAAGTATGTCATGAATGTTATAAACAGTCAAGGGAAATAGCAAAGAAACATAATCTATGAGACTAAACTTAATTATTTGTATTGAGAATTTGTTGGAAATGAAAAGCTCAAGTAACAAAAGACTTAATTTTTATAGTCGTATGCATCAATTCACTCTATGAGACACTAGTATTTATACTGAAACTGGTCCACATATTATAACAGAAACTATACTATAAACCAAAACTTCAGATTTTAATTGTAGTTCTCTGGACATTCTGTAGCATATATGTGCCCTAGTATTCAATTCAGTAAGATAAAGAACTGTATTAAAATTATATCTAAAGTTCTTTTAAACTTTCTAAAATTACACGGGGCAAAAAAAGGGCCCCTTTCATATCTTGGTCCAGATGCTGCACTTGGAGAAGTGAGAAGATCACAGGACAGTCAGCCAGGCAAGAAGAAAATAGACTTGGGATGTATCTGTCCCTCTAGGGGGAACAACAAATCCTCCTAGCCCACAGTGCTTCGGTGCTACCTGCTTCCTCAGACTCTTCATGCTAATGAAACAAAAGGCTTAAGCAGCTGGAAGAAGGGCAGCAAGTCCAACAGGCACCATAAGGGACAATATGTGGTTGAGAAAAAGGTGGAAGAAAAACTCTATTACGGGCACAAGACTGCTTTGGGCCTAAGATCCTATACCAATACCAAGTAGATGGTACTGTGTTTGATATCTTTCATTATTTTGTGGAGAATTTCTACTGCTCTAAGAGGGGCAGAAAACTTCTGCTAATGTCAGTTGCAAGTAAAGGCAGTATTCAACTGTCACAGGGAGGAGAACCAGTAAAGCAGAAAATATCCCCAAGACCCTGGTGTACATGGCTTCTCTAAGGCTGAGACTGAGCCAGAACAGAGAACTATACCTGCCTCCAGGCCCAACAGAAGCAAACCACATAATGCTAAGCAACAGCAGTCTTCTGCTAGGGGAAGAGCAAGAGTGTGGTGCTATACCCTCTCTGTGGTACATGCATGCAGGGACAGCTAAAAGATTAGCTGGAGCAGGAATCCTGAGGAAAACTTAGCCAGCACAGCATCCCTAAGCACTAGGCAACAACACTCTAGCACTAGAAGAATTTGAAGCCTATGGTCTACCATAGGTAGCAAAACCCAAATCCAGCTAAGCTGCTGACTAGACTGCTTCAACCTCAGACAATTACAGCGTAGTAGAAGAGGCAAGTCCATTTTGAGGCGTAAATACTGTTTGCCTCAGTGCCTAATGTTCACACAATGTCCAGCATTCAATCAGAAATTATAAATCTCATATACAAAACAAACAAACAAGAAGCCCCCAAACAACCCAGCGCTAAAAGACAAGTTAATCAACAGACACAGACTCACAGATGATTCATACATTGGAATTATCAGACACTGACTTAAAAATGACTAAGATTGAACTGTTAAAGGATCTAGTGAAAAGGATAAACAACATGAACGGATAGATAGGATATTTCAGTAGATCAATTAAAACTATGGAAATATTAAAAGTTTTAAAAGACAGTATCTGAGATGAGGAAGATTACTTTGGTGTGTTCATCAGCTTCTGACATAACTAAGGAAATATCAGTGAACTTGAACAGTAGTCAACAGAATTTACCTAAACTGAAACATAAAGAGAAAAAAAACTGTGTTGGGGGAGAAGGAACAGGGCATCCACAAACCGTAAGACATTATCAAATGGTCCAACATACTCATAATTGGGGTCCCAGAGAAAGAGGAGAGACAATGGAGCAGAAGAAATATTTGAAGAGATAATGACCAATAATTTTTCAAAAAATAATGAAGGATATCAAACACAGATCCAATAAGTTCAGTGAGATAAATACTCCCCCTACTTCAAAATCTACCACATCATAGTCAAACTATTAAAAAGCAAATATAAAAGGGAAATCATGAAGGTAGCTAGAAAGAAAAAATGTGAGTAATATAAAATAACTGCTTTTCTAAAACTAACCTATAGTGTCAGAAATCAGATCATTAGTTTTCTTGAGTGGGAGGTAGAGATGGGGAGGACTCCCTGCAAAGAAACTTTCTGGAAATGCTCTGTATCCTGATTGGAATGACAATTATACAAATGTATATATGAGTCAGAATGCATCAAACTCTATACAAAATATACATATTTTATTGTATATAAATTATATCTCGAGAAAATTAAATTTCTGAAGTTAATAAGCCTAATTCCTTAATTTTTAAAACAATGAGTAGATAATCCTGTTCATGGAAATATTCTGTATCCCTTACTAATGATTATTATGGTCATTCAATAACCTAATCCTTAAGAAAAGGAGACAAAATGGTTTATTATAAAACATGACTTTTTAGATGTATCTTTAATACTACGAGAAACCTTTGCTATCCTAAAATGGCTTATGTAGTGTTTGTAGGGAACTATTAATAATCCCATTAGGTTGAATTAGCCATGCTTTATGGTACCAGCGGATTGCAAAGCAAGTGGTAGAATTGCAGACTGAGTCCTTCAAAATGGAGTATGATGAAAGCAAAATACAAATTCAAAAAAGTTATGAGAGCTAGAAAGGAGAGAAAACAAGTACCTGTATAAAAATCCAAGATGTCTTTAAAAAATCTTATTGAAAATAGTAAAGGGAAAATGCCTGAATTCTCTATTCTACCTAATCTTCACACAAGTTTTTCTTTTTCATTACTTTTATCATAAAACAAAACAAGAATAGGAAATATTTTATTCACTTAACATTGGCACTCTAAATTTTATATTCAGTGGTGAAAAATACATTTAATCTAGTTATGAGCATAATTTAAGTTGGTTATTTCATTAAACATGCATATCGTCTTTTCCTTCAGGAGTGAGGGGAAGAATTAACACTGCTGAACAGACCTATTAGTAGGGTCAAAACGGTATGTCTATGATATTTCTTACAGAAGATTTCCAAATAAGTATATTTTTTTCTACTTCAGGCAGGGGAATTTAACACCTACCCCCTGCTCTTGAGAGTGGGCTGGACTTAGTGACTTGCTTTCAAAAAACAGAGTATGCAAAGGGGAATAAGAGTAACTTTACAGTAGAGAAACATGGCAAATGCTATGTTGGTCAGGTAATCAAGGTTAATATTAGCAGTGATGTCATGTTGAAAGCATGTAGCCCTCATATGATGTGATAAAACTAGTTCTTCACTTCTGTGAAGTGAACCACAACTGCAGTCTAGTCATGGAAAACCATCAGACAAAAGCCAAATGGAGGGCCATTTTATAAAATACGTGGCTAGCACTCCAAGTGAGAAATTGTCACAGACCAGAAAAGACTAATTGAATGTGATGATTAAATGCAATGTGGTATCCTGAATGGGATTATGGGACAGGAAAAGGACATTAGGATAAAAACTGGTAGAAGCTAAATGAAGTCTTGTGGTTAGTTAATAGGAATGTGCCAATGTTGGTTTCTTAGATGTGACAAAGGTACCATAATAATGTAAGATGTGAACATCAGGGTGATATTCAGGATCACTCTATATTGTCTTTATCATTTTTCTATACATTTAGGGATTATTCCAAAACAAAGTGTACAAGACAACCAAAAAAATAAATAAATAAATTACAAAAACAATATGTGCAGGAAAAGAGGAGCCCAAGGAAATTTTCTGAGCTGGGTCTCATTTTTACCACAGTCCACAGCTCCTCATACCCTGAGGAGCAAACTCACCCTCGCCCAGCTTTAGTGTTGCTGTTGCTCAAAGCGGGAACCCTCTACATGAAGTGAATGAAGCTCTCTGCTCTAAAGGGACTGACAGGCTGCCTACCTTTCTCATTACACCATTGGAGGATTCTGTTCTGCTGTCCAAAAATCACACAGCTGGAAGGAGCCGTCAGTGTTTTCCCACCCCAGATGGGAGAAGGTATTTCAACTTCAGATTGTTAAAGAGTAAATGTTCTAATTTATTTTGTAATCATATTTTTCTAAGTTTTAAATTTTGCAACTCTTACAAATAAAACGTGGAGCAGCTCCATGTGTATTTCAAGTTGAGTGGTAAGGAGTAGCCACTGACACAGTTACAGTTTACACCTTAGATGAACACTGCCAGGGGCTGTGGTTTAGACACATACAATGTTTTTAGCTATCATTTTTAGTATATTGTGTTTAATTTATCTCCATAATGGATCACCACAAATTTTGAACTTTAAAAGTTATAGAAGAACATAAAAATGACAATTCCATAGGTTCTCTCCAAAATAATATCTGTGAATTGCATTCCTCTGATCAAATTTCTTATGTAAAAAAATTAAGATATCTCAAGATATAAATATAATTTTATCCTAATTGGTTATCCACACCTGCAATGTGAAACTGTAGAAAAGTGCCTGCAAAAAGAATCCTGAAACATCCTATCTTATCTCATCATTTGGAAACCAAATAAAAACAAGGAGAGTAGATTTTCCTAAAGGTCAAATTTCAAGAATTCCAAACATCCAGATGTGAAAACAGTTTTGACTATTTTTGATGCCTGAGTACATAAAGAAATATAATAAATACTTCAGAATTTCTCAGGAAATAATCTTTTCTTATGTAATTAAATAATATATGTTATCTGCTATACAGAGACAACGTAAACAATCTCCTTACAAAGTATATATGTTACTAAGGTGTGGCCTGGCGCAGTGGCTCACACCTGTAATACCAGCACTTTGGGAGGCTGAAGCGGGTGGATCAGGAGGTGGAGATCGAGACCATCCTGGCCAACATGGTGAAACCCTGACTCTACTCAAAATAGAAAAATTGGCTGGGCGTGGTGGCATGCACCGGTAGTCCCACCTACTCAGCAAGCTGAGGCAGGAGAATTGCCTGAACCCGGGAGGTAGAGGTTGCAGTGAGCCAAGATTGTGGCACTGCACTCCAGCCTGGGCGACAGAGTGAGACTCTATCTCAAAAAAAAAAAAAAAAAAAAAAAAAAAAGTTACTAAGGGGTTATACTAAAATGAACTTGATAATCCAATCTTTAATAATATACTTATCTAATATAACCTTAAACTTAAAACCACTTATTATATACTATGTAAAAGTGAAAAAAATAATTTTCAATCTTTCTATGAGGAAATCATGATATTGTATCACTTAGGAAAGGGTTTACAAATTTACAACAGGTTAGGAAATGCTCAACTACTTCAGTCATCTTGACTTACAGATGGAAAAAACACTGAAACCAAAGATGTGTGGATGGAAGTGATAGTGTTTTCTCTACCCCCCTCTTAATCTTTCTACAACATAATTCCTCTTTTAAGATGTGGCGGCTGTCATACAGCTGGCTATCCATCAATAAAATCCTATCCACTAAGCAAAGCAGGTCAGAAAACTCTCTCACTCTTGGACTTAAACTTCCCTGTATATAGAAAACAAATTTAAAGACAACTGTTTAAGTACCTCTTTAATATCAAAACACTAAATTTACAAATTGCACATTCATGCAAATGGTTGTACCAAGGCTTCTCTCTGTACCCCAATTGCTCAACACAGCTCCACTGTTCTTACTATGGGAGAAAACCGTAAAAACTCAGCATTCTGGAATAATCTTTAAATTCAAAAGTAGAATAGAAACAGCAGAGAAAAGTATAGGGGATACCAAAGAGAGAATTCAGCCAAGTCAAATATAGAATACACTGTCTTCCTGCTTTTCCTACCTAAACCACATTATTGCCCTATTCTTAGTCCCCCCAAAAAGGTAGGCTCTCAAGTTATATGACATATGGTTTCAACAAGTCTTTTGTAAGTACCAGTCTGAAATCTGATTATTATTATGATGATAATAATCATCTTTACCACCACTAACACTTGCACAGCCTGGCTTGTTTTATAAAGTATATTCCAAATTTCTGACAAATAGATTACAAATGGCCTTTTAGAACAGTGTCTATTTATAATTCCTGGTCTCAAAATCCACAAAATAATGCTTTTCTAGTCAAAGCAAAAACCACATATTTATTTGATTTTATAATGTGTATTCTTCATAAAATAATAATCTTGGCAATTAACAAATAAGTGATTAAAACATTAAAATATGTAAAAGGTAGTGGTGACAATAATATAAGTGGGTCATTTAACCTTACATATATTCATTTATTCAACAATTACTTATGGAACACCTACTATGGATCAAGTGCTATGTTGGGGATTTAAAAAAAAAAGATGACTTCTAAGGATATTACAGGCCAGTAAAAACAGAGAGATGTGTGAATCATCAAGTCCAATGAAGAGGCGTGGTAGGGTGGTAACAGGCTAAATAAAATGAGACCACAGAGGAGGAATGGGCAGGTCAAATACAGAATGAGGTTTGACAGGCTAGATGTCAGGAAAAGCCTTTAAGGGAGGAGGTGACCTTAAGCTGCAGTTTGAAAGATAAGTTGGCCCTGACAGATAAGGAGGATAGGCTACACGGCAGGTGGGAGTGAGAACTGCAAGATCTTCTAAGGTGATCAACTGAAGGTACTATGCAGTATTTTCAGTTAATTTCAGAGGTACTTCCTAGTACCAGCAAGCAAGCAGTTTGCTAAGGCTGAATTTTGGGGTACGGAGGTATAGCAACAGCCAGGGCTATGTATGCTATGCTAGGAAACATGGCTTTATCCACAAACAGTTCTTAATAGTTTCTGAACATAGACCCTATTTGGAATTTAAAAGTGACTAAAACAAACAAACCCAACAGCTAAGGTGCACTGATTACTTATTATGAGTCAGGTACTTTACATACACTTCTGATTTAGTTATATATCCAGAAAAACCCTTAAACAGGAACTATTTCTATGAGAAAATGGTGGCTATGAACCTGGTACTTTCCCTGTTGGAAAAAATAAATGGTGGCTAGATAATCTGCCTACAAGCACACCAACTACGTAGCAGAATAGACTTCGAATTCAGTTTAACTTAAGTCTGTACTGTATGAACCCTTTCTTTTGAATTTAAAAAAAAGTATACATATATACACCACAATTATCTTCTTAATCAGGTCACACCCCCCAATCACTGGTGGGGACACAAGATAATCTCCTTTCATTCCATATCATCCCCTAGCTATGACTCCTTTTGTCTCTCTACTTCACAGCAAAACCAACAGAATGTTTATATATAAAGACACTGGCCATATCCACTTCCTAATTTCCCCTTATCCTTCTAAACTTGTCTTCCTACTGAAGAAAAGAGGGATTAGCTATGGACAATGTCACTTATGGCTCCATATTGCTAATCCCATGGCCAATTAACTGTCTTTCTATTACCCAATGGCTCAACAGGTGACTAATTCTCTTTGTTAGTTCTAGGAAACCCCTCTCCCCTATTTCTGTTGTTTTCCTTTCTTCCTTATCTACCTTTCTTCTCAACTCCTCTTCTGCCCCAAGAACTATAAATGCTGGATTATCACTTGCTCAATCTGAGTTTTTCTTCCTTTCATAAATACCATCTATACACACTTTCAATCAATAGGTATTTATTGATAATCCTCTGAATTCCAAATGTCTGTCCAATTGCCCACACATCTCCTCTAGGACATCACATGGGTATCTCAAACCCAAGAGGTCCAAAATAGAACTCTTCATTCCTCATGTTTTATCCATTTGTTAAAATTTCTTAATAAAAAATAAAGCTTAGCAGATAGCAGGTACTACAGGCTACCCCATAGCTAAAGAGCTCATGGAATGCTGCATATAGTTGATCAGTATGCAAAATGAATAGCTAAAATCCTCAAAAGGCTTGTTAAGATATATATTTTCCTACCATATAGTCTTTCATACAGAACTTATGGCACCTATCATGATATTCTGGTTAATCACTATGCTTACTGAACTTACAGAAGTGGCAATATAATAAGCATAGACACAAAATATTGTAACAGTCATAAACTGGAAACTATAACATGTTTTCATTTTTTAAATGTTGTGGAAATTGGTCTCTTGCTTCTGACAGTGAAAAACTATGCCATTTGAACAAACTGTCTGAGGATAACTAGAAAAGTTAAACAAACTTTAAAAAATATCTGCTTAATAGCACTGAAGAACCAAAATGTCAATGAAGATTTAAGAGGTCAAGTTGAGAAGCTGAGGAAAAGAGAAACCCAGAAAGCTGAGCCTGGAATCTGCGGCTTCTGCCTGGAATTAGCAGTAACACCAACTTCAAGAAAAGTAAAGGAGAGCCTAAGAAGTCGCAATCTTCAAGAGGCTTGGAGGACAAAAAAATGGAGGCCAGTGCCTGCCAAGGTTAGGTAGAGGCTAATAAACTCTCCATGGTTTATTAGAAGTTAATGAGCTCTCCAGGTTGACCCAAAAGGCTATACTATAGAAAGAAGTATGAACCAGATATAATACAGCTCTCAATGGCCTGAAGCACAACTTCACATCACCTCAATCTCTAAAAATTGATGACAGGTGATCCAGGAGTGCTAGAGCCCTAGCTGCCTGCCAGAAGCAAACATAAGTTCTCCCTGTAGAAAGTTATCCTAGACCTCAACATTTTTCTCTGTAGAAAAGTACTCTGTAGAAAGTAATCCAGACCTCAACATTTTTTTATAAAATTAAAAAAATACAATAGCTGGTATCAATAAAAAATTATCAGATACTCAAGGAGACAATATAATATAAAAACAAAACAAACAAAAAAAGGGGGAAAATACATGACAGAACCAGATCCACAGCAGCTGCTATGGCATGAAGACAGACTGAACCAGATCCACAGAAGCTCCTATGGTATAAAGACAGACTTGAAAACTATAAATAATAAATTCAAGAAGCTCTAAAATAAAATCAAGATTTTGTCAGAGAATTGAAAAATAGAAAAAGAACTAAATGGAATTCTAGAACTGAAAAATACAGTAACCAAAATTAAAAGCTCAATGGATAGGTTTATAAGCAGATTAGACACAGTTGAAGAGAGAATTAGAAAAATGGTTAGAAATGAGATTAAAAGAAAACAGAACAAAAGGCAGACAAGAAAAGAGAAGAGAGAAGGTGAAAGATCATAAATGATAGTAAAAATATCTTCTAAAATATGAATAACTGAAATCCCAGAAAGAGAGAAAAGAGAAAAGGAGCAGAACAATATTTTTAGAGATAATGGCTCAGAATTTTCCAAAACAAACCAATGGTGTTAAGTGAACATCTGAGAAGCCCTCCAAGGAGAATTAAAAAAAAAAAAAAGACACCAGGTACATCATAAATCGAAGATGAAAAACCAAAGACAAAGAGAAATTAGTAATCTCAGCAAAACAGATTATCCTTTAAAGAACAATTATACTGATAACTGAATTTTCAACATAAACAATAGAAACTAGACTATAGTGCAGAAAATAACCATTAACCTAGACCTCCATTAAAAATATTCTCTAAGAATGAAAGTGAAATAAAAAAATTTTCAGAAAATCAACATCCAATACACAGATATGATTGTTTAGCTCTAATGTTACACTTCATTTGAGCTAAACAATCATATCTATTCATAACAGTTTGAGGGCTATGCAAGGTAATTATCCAACAATGGCCATGGGCATTGACTTTTCTAGGAAAGCTCTACTTCCCAAGTCACTGAGCTGAAACATTGCCTATGAACAATTCAAACAAATTAAAAACTAATGGAGGGTAGAAGAGTAAGAAAAGAAGGAAGTAAAAAATGCCTGTCAATTTATAAAATATTGCAATTTTATCAAATGAAATCAGTACAAATAACTGGTATCAAAATGATGCATATTTTTTGCCTTAGAAAGTTCTATTTGGGCTAGGCACGGTGGCTCACACCTGTAATCCCAGCACTTTGGGAGGCCATGGCAGGTGGATCACAAGGTCAGGAGATTGAGACCATCCTGGCTAACATGGTGAAACACTGTCTCTACTAAAAATACAAAAAATTAGCCGGCAGTGGTGGCGCATGCCTGTAGTCCCAATTACTTGGGAGGCTGAGGCAGGAGAATCGCTGGAACCTGGGAGGCGGAAGTTGCAGTGAGCCGAGATTGTGCCACTGCACTCCAGCCTGGCGACAGAACAAGAATCTGTCTCAAAAAAAAAAAAAAAAAAAAAAAAAATCTTCTATTTGAACCAATTTTACAAACACCTTTTAAGTACAAAGTATGTCACTTTTATATCTGATGCATTTGGTTGAACATATACAAATCATCAGTGATAAAAGATAATTCTAAGGATATCACATGCTCTGAATAGTTTTAAGTGTGATTTAATTTTCTTGGGGGCAAAAATTTATAAACCATCTTTATAAGTCCTATAGTAGGCCTAATATGCAACTCTGTACAGAGTAGGCTCCCCAAAACAATTAATAAAGACAAGAAAGAAAGGCAAGATACTTCCCTGGCTCAATTCTGAATAACAAAAAATTATTCTCATTTCAAGGTCAGATTCCAGACATTTCAGAATTTCAGTCCTTTCGTCTTTAAATAGAAACCACTGTGATGAAGTTTACATCAGGGAACCATTTTTATCTCTTACATAATTTAAGTAACTACTAGATAAAAGATGAAAAGTCTCTGAAACTTTAGTAGAAATTTCTCATGGATTTAGATAAATAACTGAATTAACTTTTGAAATACACTACTGAACTTGGTTTTAAGAGTGTTTTTTATCAGCATGTGGAAAAGGATGTCAGCAGTGAAAACCTCGAGGGAAATATCTGGGAAACTGGGTAAATGGAGATCGATGCCAGGAGTTTCTCACTCTCTGATGGCCCAACACTCAGCCTCTAGCAATTCATCACAATTACTAGTCAAATATCCACGATTCCCAATACCATTTACAGAAAACAAAATCCTTCTTCCATTGTGATTTCTTAGCACCTTTGTTGAAGATCGGTTGATCCATTCCTTTATGTTTTTAATTAGAACTGAATATCCAACCACCATGTATCAAAATTGTTGGTTAGGAGGAATCTGTATGGCTGACTAGGGATTTTGGATGTCAGTTATCCTCAGAGAGAAAATCAAAGACATAGGTGAATGGTCATGATCTGAATGGAAAGCTTAGGGAAGATAGCCAGGATCTGTTGGAAACCCCACTGGTTGATGTGGGGTTGCAGAAAAGGAAAGCAGCAAGAGTCTGGCAGAGATTGACTCCCGAGAACCTCTGAATCCCACATAAAGGGTAGGTTGGGGTGCTTCTCTTCTCCCTTCACCCCTGCAATAAGCTGCTGACTGCCAAATTGTCAGGGAGCCTTTCTACCTTCATGACCCCAGGCAATGCTGTCAGTGTGGATTTAGGATCTTCCTGCGGACAGAGCACAGAGTGGCTAGTTTGTGCAGGTATCCCCTCACTCCCCTCAAGCCTGAGCTGAGAGGGCAGACACCATACTGGTTGTGCATTCATTGTGGGCTACTACCCTGCATGGGGAATCTCAGCCCGAGTTGTTGCAATCACCAGTACCCTGCAAACATAGCCCAGAACCTGCTCTGACTTGACAACCACAGGGGACCAGCAGGTCCCTGGGGAGCTGTGGGATTTCCAGACATTCAGCCCTAAGCACAGGCTGCCCCTAGAAGAGGGGGAAGTGCGGCCCACTAAGAACCCCCTTGGGACAAAAGAAATGCAGGTACAAACTTGATCACTGAACGGGGTGGTACTGGTGGTTGGTAACAGATGTAGAGGGGGGTCATCTCCTGCTCTCTCAGTCCACTGTTGTGGATGTAGGAGAGGCATTTTTCGAATTAACCCAGTCAGACAAAAATAGAAAAGAGAATTTTAACAAATGAACAAATCCTTTCGAAAATACAGGACTATGTGAAGTCACCAAATCTATAATTTATAGGTATTCCTGAGAAAGAAGAAGAAAAAGTAAGCAATTTGGAAAACATATTGGTAGAAAGAATTCAGGAAAATTTCCCTGATCTTGTTAGAGATATAGAAATCCATGTAGAAGAAATCCAGAACACCAGTGAGATATGATATAAGGTGAACATCACCAAGGTATATAGTTATCAGACTATCCAAGGTCAACGCTAAAGAAAAAATCTTAAAGGCAGCTAGAAAAAAGGATCAAATCACCTATAAAGGAAATCCTATCAGACTAACAGCAGATTTCTTAGCAGAAACTGACAAGCCAGAAGAGACAGGGATCTAGTTTTAGACTTCTTAAAGAAAAATAATGCCAGCCAAGAATTTTTTTTTTTTTCCTGAGACGGAGTCTCACTCTGTCGCCTAGACTGAAGCGCAGTGGTGCAATCTCAGCTCACTGCAAGCTCCGTCTCCCAGGTTCACGCCACTCTCCTGCCCCAGCCTCCCGAGTAGCTGGGACCACAGGCACCCACCACCACGTCCGCTTTTTTTGTATTTTATTTATTTATTTTTTTAGTAGAGATGGGGTTTCACCATGTTAGCCAGGATGGTCTTGATCTCCTGACCTTATGATCTGCCTGCCTCGGCCTCCCAAAGTATGTATCTTTTTAAACTAAGCTTCATAAATGAAGCAGAAATAAAGTATTTCCCAAACAAACAAATGCTAAGGAAATTTGTCACCACTAGACCAGTACACCAAAAATGCTAAAAGGAAACAGAAAGATGATACTTGCTACCACAAAAGCACACATAAGTACAAAGTTCACACATCCTATAAATTAATTACATAATTGAGGCTACAAAGCAACTAGCTAACAATATTAGGCAAGGAACAAAACCTCACATATGCATATTAACCTTGAACATAAATACTTAAAAGAGATAGATTAGCAAATTGGGTAAGAAAAACAAGATTCAACCATCTGCTGCCTAAAAGAGACCTGCATAATGTATAAAGACATACACAAGCTCAAAGTAAAGGGGTGGAGAAAGATATATCATGCAAATGGGGAACAAAAAAGACCGGGGGTTGCTATTCTTATGTCAGATAAAATAGACTTTAAACCAACAAGAGTAAAAAAAGACAAAGAAGGGTATGATACATGATAAAGACTTCAACTCAATAAGAAGATTTAACTATCCTAAATATATACATTACCCAACACCAGAGCACCCAGATTTATAAAAGAAGTACTACTACACCTAAGAAAATAAAATAAAAAGCCATACAATAATAGTGGGAAACTTCAACATCCCAGAGAAAACACCAAACAGATCACTGAAGGAGAAAACTATCACAGAAACTTGACTTAAAACGGGCTCTGCCAAATGGATAGACACCTAAAGAACATTCCACCCAACAACCAAAGAATATACATTTTTCTCATCTGTGCATGGAACTTTCTTTAAAATTGACAATATGCTTGGTCACAAAGCACACTTCAATAGATTTTTAAAAATCAAAATAATATCAGGTATCTTCTCAGACTATAGCAGAATAAAATTAGAAATGAATGCTGAAAGGAACTCTCAAAACCACATACATACATGGAAACCAAACAACTTGCTCTTGAATGACTTTAACAAAATTGAGGCAGAAATAAAAAAGAATTGGAAATGAATATAGACATGTAACATATCAAATCTAGGATACAGCAAAAGCAGTGTTAAGAGGAAAGTTCATACTACTAAATTCATAAATCAAAAAGATAGATCTCAAATTCGCAACCAAATGATGTACCTAACAAACTAGAAAAACAAGAACGAACCAAACCCAAAACTAGCAGAAGAAAAGAAATAAAGATCAGAGCAGAACTAAATGCAATTAAGACTAAAATATCACACAAGGGATCAACAAAGCCAAAAGTTGGTTGTTTAAGAAGATAAACAAAAATTGATAGACTACTAACTAGATTAAACAAGAAAAAAAGAGACGACTCAAATAAGCACAATCAGAAATGATAAAGATAACATTAAAATTGATACCACAGAAATACAAAAGATCATCAGAAACTACTATGAACATCTCTATGCACACAAACTAGAAAACTTAGAGGAAACAAATAAATTTCCAGAAACATACAACCTCCCAGATTGAACCAGGGGGAAATTAAAATCCTGAACAGACCAATAACAACAAATTATAAAATTGAATCAGTAATAAAAGATCTACCAACCAAAACAAACAAACAACAACAACAAAAAACCCAGGACCAGGGGAATTCACAGCCAAATTGCACCATATATACAAAGAAGAGCTGGTATCAATATTACTAATATATACATATATATATATATATATGTATATATATATATATATATTTTTTTTTTTTTTTTTTTTTTGAGACAGAGTCTCGCTGTGTCTCCCAGGCTGGAGTGCAGTGGCACGATCTCGGCTCACTGCAAGCTCCACCTCCCGGGTTCACGCCATTCTCCTGCCTCAGCTTCCTGAGTAGCTGGGACTACAAGTGCCTACCGCCACGCCCGGCTAATTTTTTGTATATTTAGTAGAGACGGGGTTTCACCATGTTAGCTAGGATGGTCTCGATCTCCTGACCTCGTGATCTGCCCGCCTCGGCCTCCCAAAGTGCTGGGATTACAGGCGCTCTGAGCCACTGTCACTGGCCTAAAAATATATATTTTTTAAATTGAGGAGGAGGAATTCCTCCTAAACTCATTCTATGAAACTAGTATCACGCTAATAACAAGATCTGGCAAGGATAACACAAAAACAGAAAACTATGGGCCAATATCCCTGATGAACATAGATGCAAAAGTCCTCAACAAAATACTAGCAAACTGAATCCAACAGCACATCAAAAAGATAATTCATCACGATCAAGTGGGTTTTATTCTGGGAACACAAGGATGGTTCAACATATGCAAATCAATAAATGTGATTCACCACATAAACAGAATTAAAAACAAAAATCACATGATTATCTCAATATGCAGAAAAAACATGCAATAAAATCCAACATCTCTTCATGATAAAAATTCTAAATAAACTAGGCATTAAAGGAACATAACTGAAAATACTAAGAACCATATTTGACAAACCCACAGCCAACATCATACTTACAGGGAAAAATTGAGAGCATTTCCTTTAAGAACTGGACCAAGACAAGGATGTGCACTTTCACCACTCCTATTCAACATAGTAATGGAAGTTCTAGCCAGAGCAATCAGGCAGGAGAAACAAATTAAAGGCATCCAAATCGGAAAAGTGGAAGTCAAATTATCTCTATTCACTGAGGACATAATCTTACATTTAAAAAACCCAAATGATTCCTCCAAAAGACTCCTGGACCTGATCAATAACTTTGCTAAAGTCTCAGGATACAAAATTAACACACCATAATCAGCTGCATTTCTATACACCAACAATGGTCAAGCAGAAAACCAAATAAAAAACTCAATCTCATTTACAATAGCCATACAAAAACATAGACTATCTAGGAATACATTTAAGATGGTGAAAATCCCATTTACAATAGCCGTACAAAAACATAAGCTATCTAGGAATACATTTAAGATGGTGAAATGCAAAGGAGAATTATAAAACAATGAAACTGTAGATGACACAAACAGATGGAAAAACATCCCTTGCTCATGGGCAGGAAGAATCAATGTCATTAAAATGACTATACTGCCCAAAGCAATCTAGAAAGTCAATGCAACTTCCTATCAAATTACAAATGTTATATTTCACAGAATTAGAAAAAACAATTATAAAATTCATATGGAACCCAAAAGAGCCTAAATAGCCAAAGCAATCCTAAGCAAAAAGAATAAACTTGCAAGCATTACATAACCTGACTTGAAACTACACTACAAGTCTAATGTAACCAAAACAGCATGCTACTGGTACAAAAATAGACACATAGATCAATGGAGCAGAATAGAGAACCCAGAAATAAAGCCACACACCTGATCTTCAACAAAGTCAACAAAAATAAACAATGGGGAAAGGATATCCTACTCAATAAATACTGCTGGGAAAGCTGGCTATCTATATACAGAAGAATAAAACTGGACCCCTATTTCTTTTTTTTAATCTGCTTTATATAATTTTATTTTTATCTACATTGTTGTATCAATGCATCTTTATTTTTTTTATTATTATTATACTTTAAGTTTTAGGGTACATGTGCACAACGTGCAGGTTAGTTACATATGTATACACGTGCCATGCTGGTGCACTGCACCCACTAACTCGTCATCTAGCATTAGGTATATCTCCCAATGCTATCCCTCCCCCCTCCCCCCACCCCACAACAGTCCCCAGAGTGTGATGTTCCCCTTCCTGTGTCCATGTGTTCTCATTGTTCAATTCCCACCTATGAGTGAGAACATGCGGTGTTTGGTTTTTTGTTCTTGCGATAGTTTACTGAGATGATGATTTCCAATTTCATCCATGTCCCTACAAAGGACATGAACTCATCATTTTTTATGGCTGCATAGTATTCCATGGTGTATTATGTGCCACATTTTCTTAATCCAGTCTATCATTGTTGGACATTTGGGTTGGTTCCAAGTCTTTGCTATTGTGAATAATGCCGCAGTAAACATACATGTGCATGTGTCTTTATAGCAGCATGATTTATAGTCCTTTGGGTATATACCCAGTAATGGGATGGCTGGTGGACCCCTATTTCTTACCATATAAAAAAATTAACTGAAGATAGATTAAAGCCTTCAATGTAAGACCTCAAACTATAAATATTATACTAGAAGAAAATCTAGGGGAAACTCTTCTGGACATTGGCCTAGGCAAAGAATTTATGACTAAGACCTCAACAACAAACGCAACAAAACCAAAAGTAGACAAATGGGACTTAATTAAACTAAAGAGTTTTTCTGCACAGGAAAAGAAATAACAGAGCAAATAGACAATATATAGAATGAGAGAAAATATTTGCAAACTATGCATCTGACAAAGGACTAATATCCAGAATCTGTAAAGACGTTAAACAAATCAAAAAGAAAAAAAAACACAAAAATTCCATTAAAAAGTAGACAAACGGATATGAACAGACACTTCTCAAAATAAGACATACAAATGACCAACAAACATATGGAAAATGCTCAACATCACTAATCATCAGAGAAATGCAAATTAAAACCACAGTGAGATGCCATCTCATACTAGTCAGAATAGCTATTATGAAAAAAGCCAATAGATAACACATGTTGGAGAGGATGTGGAGAAAAGGAAATGTATATACACTGTTGGTGGAAATGTAAATTAGTTAAACACTTTTGGAAAATATTATGGGCATTTCTCAAATAACTAAAAATAGAACTACCCTTTGATCCAGCAACCCCACCACTATGTATATACATAAAGGAAAATAAATCATTTTATCAAAAAGATACCTGTACTTATATGTTTATTGAGCACTATTCACAATAGCAAAGTCATGGAATTGACCTAAGTGTCCATCAAAAGTTGACTGGAATAAAAAAAAATGTGGTATATATACACTGTGGAATACTACACGGCCATAAAAAGTAATGAAATTGTGTCCTTTGCAACGACATGGATAGAGCTGGAGGCCATGATCTTAAGTGAAATAACTCAGAAAGAAAAAAACAAATATTGCATGTTCTCACATATAAGTGAAGTACACATGGACATAAAGATGGAAATAATAGATACTGGGGACTCCACAAGGTGGGGGCTGGGGGAAAGCACATGTTGAAAAGTTACCTACTTGGTACAGTGTTCACTATTTGAGTAATGGGTTCACTAGAAACCCAAAACTCACAATTATGCAATATACCCACGTTAACAAACCTGCACATATATCCCTTGAATTTAACAGAAAAGGGGAAAAAGATTACAGAAGTGTTGTGTGTGCTGCAGGGAGCATAAAGAAAATTACAGGCTATAGCTACATCATATAGATTCAGCAAGTTGGCAAATTATTCACATGACATCCAGAATACCCGACAGATAGTTATAATGGTGAAAAAAGTCTGCAACATTTAAGACATTCTATAATGCACGGTATACTTTAACTCAGAGGCAATAAAGAACAAAGGAATGGGTAGAAAATGAATAATCACACGTGTAAATTCTCAAATAATTAGGATAAAGCATGTGAATTAAAAAATAGAAATAATGACTTGAAAATGTCTTTTTTCTCTTTACGGAAAAAGAAAGTTATGCTTCTCTGGTTTTTGATAAGAATAAACCTCATACGGTGAAATCAATTTTTAAAAGGAGTAATGCAGAATAAAAATCCATAAAACTACCAAAAAAAGTCACATAATTGTATACTTAAAAAAAACAAAAACAAAAACAAAACATTGATCCCAGAGCAATGGCATAAGAAGATATCCTTCTGTGGAATTCCATAACATTGCTAGTTAGTAAGTAGACAGGAAGTAATTTCCCTAATAAAATGTACATATCATTTAGATTTATTAATTAAAACTACTGAAGAACTTGTATTTGAGCTATTCTAATGCAAGCATTCATGCCAACGTGTCATTCCATTCTTGCATTTACACATGGGATCAAATAAATGAAATTCCCCAATCCCCATCTGCGTCTCAAAAAAGTCACTGACTGCTGGAAAACAACAGATATTCTCTCCTGGAAATGAATCAGAAGGCAAACTATCATTCGGTAGCCAGCATATGATTCAGCAGAGCTTTGTATAAAAGTATAAAGTTCAAAAGCAACCCCCAAAAAGCTCGGGAAGTAGTGGACTGTTTTTACCCCTCCTGGGATCACCACTGACAGCATCCATGAAGTTCTGACAGAAGAACACACCAGGATGACAAAGTAGTGACTTTTAAAGAGCAGCCAACAACAAGCATATAGGGAATCTCTCAGCAAATACAGGTAGGAGAAATTCAAACGTGTGACAATAGGTTTATATAACCAATAATGTGACTAGATGAAAAACAGGGCAAAAATACTGGCTGTGACTATTTAAATAATTTCTCTGAAGAGATAAAATGTATTTAAAGAAAATGATACTTCCTTCTGTGTCTCATAAGATTGCTAAGTTTTTATCTTCTTGTCTTCACTAAGCAAAGGTTAAATAAAAAGTAAATCGTTTATAAACTCAATACTTTTTTTTTCTGGATTTGAAGAGAAGCTTGAGTAGGAGATTTAAACAGAAGGAGGAAAGCATCCATGTAGATGCACAGGACTAACGAGAAAGCTATTGTTTGAAATGCCATGTATCTTCACCGAGGTAGCACACTAAACTACTCCCAGATCTACACTCACTTGTAATACGAAACATCTCCCAACAATGACAGATAACCAGTATTGTCAATTGTAGATTTATTTGTAATAAAAACTGTAGTAATTTGAACTCATTATATTAATAGCTATTGAAACTAGAAAGCTCTTGTAGTTCAGAGAAATTGACTTTTTGAGAGCTCAAGCTGCCAATATGTGATGCTTTTTCTTTTTAAGAAGTGGAAACGTCAAATGATGAGAGGAAAAAACTGGAAAGAGAAGTACTGAAAGATTTAATTGGAAAATATGCTGTTCATTTTTCTGGATGTTCCTGTAACACGTTTGAGACATTTTATTTCTGTACTTCAATGATATTATTACTAGCCTAAAAGACGTACAATACAAGGGATGAGAGGCTTTCAGAAGGATCCTGAATAGGTGAGTCAGGTCAGCTGGGTGGTCTTATTATCAGTTTTTGATTTCCCCGTTAGAGTCTGTTTGAAGTGAAGTGCCTTTCATCTTTCCACCCACTCTCACCATTTCAACATTCTAATTTAGTTCAACTGTTTTTATTCTGTTTTGTTAAAAAATGAGCCCAAATTCGGGGAAGGCAGGGAGACACCCTCTCTTGTGGTTTCATGTAATTTTTTGTTATGGTCTACTGGAAAAGAATAACTTTAAAAAATGCAATTTCACATACACTTGATCCCCCATTGGACTCAAATCTCTTCAACAATTCATGTTAATATTTTTCTAATTTAAAAAACTATTTAGTTTTAAGACTTCACTGATTTTTGGCAGGCAGCTTTTTCAACATAGTTTCAACTCTTTGAACCTGTCCCCATAGCTCTTTTCCCACTGCCTGAGCTTCCAAGATAGCAGTGGCCAAAGACTGTAATAAGGTAGAAGTCCATACAGTTACTTGTCTAGGGTTCCACTAACCAAGTTACGTTGACAACTGACTGGTGCCACACAATCCGACATTTTTACAGAAACTCAGAGCACTGTAATTAACTCAAGAGATATGGGGGGAATCCTCATTTTTAAACCAAATTAATAATGAAAACATGAGGTAGAGGGAAAAGGGGCAAATATCTGGGATACACATATTATCAAAGGTTAGTTTTGCTTTGTTTTCCATATTCTCATACCCAAATAATCCATGTAATTGCAGCCCAAGACCTGGTCTCCTCCCCTCCATGTCTATTTGGTGGAAGGGAGGCAGTGCTATGAAGTGAACACACTTAGGCAAAGAGAAAAAAATATCCAAATAAACAAGCTATGATGAGGAAAATGCAGCAGGCCTTCTTGCCAGGGAGTGAGTGGCTGGTCAATGCACCAGGGGCTACTTACACAAGCTGGGCTCCTGAGGAGAACAAAAGGGGTTGTGGCAAGAGTTGTGATGTAATGGGGCCGTGGGGTGGCTTGGGGAGAGGACGTGAAGCACAAAATTATTGCTATCTGATCTCTACTTTCTTCATATCCATAGATATCTTGGATATTACTCTTAAGTGTACTTCTTATTCAAGATATGCTGAAATTTAAAAGCAAATATTATGAAAGTACAATAAGAATATCTGCAGTGTCATTCCATCTGACTTCTCTCCCCTATCTCTACATGACCAAAGTCATCTTTCAAGGCAACTCTAAATTACCATTGCCTCCACGAAGACTTCCTTATGCTTTCTTTCACATATCTGCAATTAGCACATGTAATCAGTCTCCTCTTCCCTTACTTTGCCCATGTCTTCTTTAAGATGCATTCCTTTTTACTTTGCACTATACACAGCATAGTAATCCCTTATGAGGCAGACTATAATAAGCTAAGTGAAAGCAAAGATAATGGAACACATTTTTTTCAACCTCAAAGTGCCTACATAGTATTAAACCAGCAAACTAACTAATAAACAAAACACAACTAGTTGAATGAGATCTACAACCTAAAAAAATTTTTTTAACTCTAAAAACAAAGTTCATTAGTTTAGCCAGAAAATTAGAGAAATGGGTGCAGAGGACGAAAAAACTACAGAAAGTGAAGAGCAAACACAAGAAAACAGGAGACAAATGGCAAATATTTTATTTATTCCTCTCCAAAATAAAAGATGATGGGGAACAGGAGACTGAAGATACGCTTTCAAAGAAAATATATATTATTGACCTTTACATAACTTCAAGATTTTTAAGTGATGGCATGATTAGGAAAGTATATTTGTCACTATCATAATATTTTATTACAGGAGATAAAAGCTACTCTTGAACTTGATTCAAGTCAATGTAATTTTTTTCTAGCCCATTCCCAACCCTAAAGCCTTTAGGTAACTGAATACATTTGTCTCTTGTAAATTCTCCCATTGTTTTTTTTGTATAAACACTTACCTATCCACCTCCACTTCCATTTATATAAAAGATAGCATAAAATGTATAAGCTCTGTATCTGCTCTTTAAAAAACATATACCCTGGAAATGTTTCCATTTCAGTACACACAGAACTTCCTCCCTCTTTTCTTTTTTTTAAGGAGAAGTACATTACTTCTTTGTGTAGATGCAGTGCTGTTTATTCACCCAGTGCCCTTTAGATGGATACCAGCCTTGCTTCTAATCTTTTGCTTTTACAACCTATGTTGTAATGGAGTAACCTCACTCATATGTAATTTCATTGACCGGCAGAATACTGATAGGTAAATACACATGTGATTTTGGATGGATTCAAAGTCATTTTAAATTGTTTAGATTGTTTGCTTTAGTCAAACTTCTTAAACTGGATTCAGTACGTATTAGATGATATTCTTAAAATATGATTTTAGGCCATGTTAATTCACAATGGTCCTCTAGAGCACCCAGAAAGTGGCCACTGAATTCCAAAAGAGATGTTTGTGTTGGCAAGTGACAAAAACCAAAAATTAAAAACCACTACTATAAAGTGCTAAATGAATTGGTCATTAATAATAAGAAAGATTATTATTTCTCTCAGATTATCCCAGATATCTGGAGCAGTCTGGAGACATTAGGAAACTATATAACATGTAACCATCACGACAGTTGTCTAACAATGCTTATAAGCACTAAACCCATGCAAACTCTTGTAACCTTAACTAATCCAAATATAGAAATACTTCAAGGCCATATCATACTCAGCCACATACTTTGCCATTGAAAGCAATGGCAAAAACCGCAATTACTTTTGCACCAGCCTAATATTAAAGTCTGTACACTCCCTGTCAAACCAAAGTTCTATTCTGTTATACCAGCCTCATTTCAAATCAGCACATGGAGTAAAAGTTGAACAGAAAGAACAATGTGGTTGTATATGGTTATTTATGGTTTGTTTTTTAAACTCCTAAATGATGTTTTTTATCTTATGAAGAAAAATGATATTAAAACAATTCATTATTTTTGCTTACCTACAAGGCATCATAGGCAAGTCAAAGAAAGTAACAAGATGCCTCTGCTAAGAGTTATTAATCCTGAGGCGTAAACAAATCAAACAGTGCTTTGTTTTTAGTTTGATGAGTGAAATAAAATAGAATGAATGAGAAATTATTTAATTCCATCATCAAAACCATCCAAATATTTCTCAGGGAGAACCTCTCCCTTTCATAATTAAATTAATCTGTAAGTTTACCAAATAAACACCATGAACTGTGTACTTTCAAACTGTTTTAAACACCACCTCACTGTTCTCGCATTTTTTAAAAAAGCAAATACAAAGTTTTGTGTATTTTTTTTTCATCAGCATTTGTTGGAAGACCTAAAATAAGGTTAACATAAAAATCACAGAGCAGGAACATTATCACCTGTAGCAAGGAGTATAATGTGTTTGGGTGAATCTGTTGTCAGGGGCCAGGTAAGAAAACAAGTAATAACCATGTCTCCTTCTGAGGGGAAACTGGGTGACCATGGACGGTGTTAGGATACAGGAACAGAAAGAAATCCCGGCCTCAGTGACAGCATCTTTTAAGCTAGACAAAACCTACTCCAGCTATGTTGATGTTTTGTTAAAATATTGAATATATTTATCAAATATTTTTAAATTTCACACATTTTAATTAAGTGTTTACACTACAATTAAATAGCCAAAAGTAAAATCAATAGACTCATTGCTATTCTGAGGGGGAAAAAGTACACCACAAATCAGTGCTGATTTGAGAGCCATGTTTTAACATCTCTTTGGTCAATCACTTCAATTAGCCCATCACCAGACTCTGTCTCAAAAAAAAAAAAAAAAAAAAAAGAAATCTTCCCTTTAGGCATGTATCGCACATTCTATTTTCAAAGATGAACCATGCATTTTCCAAATGCAATACACACAGCTTTACACTGCAATGGTACTTGAAAAATGTTTTGGCGCGTAGTAAGACTTGCTTTTCCTTTCGATGCTTATTTTGCCAAATTGCATTTCTGTACATGTATCTTCAATAAAATCCACACAGAAGGTAAGGAAACAATACTCAGTTTATCAAAACTTAGTCCCACAAGACTATTCATATCATTGCATAAAACATAAAAATGAGTATGACTAAACCAGTAAGAAAGTTACTAGACTGAACTCCAACTGTCTATTGCCAGTGAAACTGCCAATATTTGACTGTTTTTGACAACAATAGCAATTTTATATGTAACTTTTCTATTTCTGAAGCCTAACTAGGTACCTAATAGAGGTAACTATATTCCTGAAGCCTAACTAAGTACCTAATAGAGGTACTTATGACCAATCCTCGACTCAAGGAGACTTAAAAATTAGAAAATGTTTATAACTAAAAATTTAAATGAATAAATGGCATATTATCTTCTATTATTTTGAACTCCAGTGGAATAGAGACTCTATAAAACATTATGCTTAAAGATAACTGAATGTATCATCTGACAACAGATATTAGATCTAAAATCGAGCTAAATTCACCCTCAAGATGTTTGTGAAACTTTTAGAGCTGATGTTTACGGGCAGTCTGTGTAAGAACATGATGTGAAAATACTCTGATCTTTTATGTGTCTTATATAACATATCTTATAAATAGAGCTAAAATCAGACAAGGTTATAAGTTTTATGATTAAAAAAATTCTTAATTCTAATAACCCTACTCAAAAATTATGTTGTATATTTGTAGTATGTGTGAATATGTATGTATATACATATATTTGTGTGTATATATTTTTATATTAATATATCAGGGATTTTATTAAATGTTATATATTAGCCTACCTCAAGTGATTAAGATTTTACTTCTTTTCAAAAAACAATGTAGTTCAGCCATTTAGTGGTAAAGCATAAAGCAATCATTCTTCTGTATTTTATTATACTATAAAAATAAGACGGCAGCATGGAGAAGGATTATAGGTTATTTAAATTTACTTTTCCTTTTCTCTGGTGACATCACAGAGCACAATCAAGAACTCAGAGGCAATGTAACTATAGAAAATAAATAACTGGATTTAGCAATTTGGAGTTTCTGGTTGACCTTATCAAGAAAAATGGAATGGTGCCAAGAACTGTATTAGAGTTGTAAAAGGAAACCTAAGTATGGAACATTCTAACCAAGAAGTATGGCTGTAAAAAGATGGAGGAAAAAAGAAGAGAAGATACAGTAGGGCTGAAGAAGGGTTCTCTTTTTGTTTTATAGCATTCAAAGTCTTCATTATGTTAAGGGGTTAAATAAAGACCTGGTAAAGAAAGGACAGAGGATGAAAGTCCCATGTGAGATAGAGGGGAATAAATCTAGTACACAGGAGTCAGACTGCCTTGGAGATCCCATCGTGCCTCATTCTCTGGCACGGTGGGGTAGATAATCACCATAATAGACGAGTTTAAAGCTAGAGGACACGGGAGTTCAAAAGTTGTCTTCTAATTTTTTTTTCTTATTTTTGAAACAAGAGGCAAGGGAATCTACCTCATGGTGAAAAGCAGAGGCCAGAAAGAAAGGAATGGGAGTTAAATGGTACGATAAGTTGAAGAACCAACTGTTGTGTGCACCTTTAAGGTGTTAAAACCTTAATCATTATTAAATGAAAAAAATTAAATGCACAGCTCCTGTATTTTCTAATCATATATTCTCATTTCAAATTCCAAATCTTCAAACTAGTTTAAGAAGTCAACCATACTGAAAGTATAATGAAAATGAAGGCACTGCATCCTGTGAAAATAGATTGTGACATACAAATCTCACTCCACCTCCTCCAAAATTTCCATTTCACCTTCTGCTTTGTAAGGAAGAGTGTAGCAAAATCAACCAGATTACTATAATCCTGTATCTTAGTCAACAGAATTAGCTTAGTAAAATAAGTGTTTTCAATAAAGTTGGCATCAATACTCCCCAAATAACATGTTCTTATAAAACTTCAGAAGCCAAAATAAATGCATCAGTGTTTCAGAACAAAAGAATATTTGATGAGACAAAACTATCAGTTTATTAATATCTCAATAAACCAAGAAAAGAGTACAGTGAAGTATTTTGTTGTTGCTGCTTTTTTTAAAAAAGTTTATTTGCTGTGGTAGACTAAGCTGGTATTTATTATAGAAAAGCTAAAATGAACATACTTAATCCCCATTATAAGTGGGAAAGAAATATAAAATTATGGTTTCTAACATATTATCTATAAATGTAACTCTAAATCCAATATCACATTTGCCATTATTTGCATGTACTGCATTCTCGAGATAACACTGTGAATTTTAAAAGCATACCAACAGGCCACATATATACATTACTTAATAGTCTTACATTAACGAATTTAAACAAGGAGCAGCATGTAAGTGCTCAATGTATTTCAAGTAAATAAATGGATAGATAAAATTTTACTCTATAAATGCCCTTTAACTATACAATCACTTAGAGGGTAGAAACCAAAAACAATATGAGTTGAAAACATAAAGAATCTTTCTTCCTGTACAATTTTGAGAAAAAATTAGTTAAGAAAAATATGTGGAGTAAAAATGCACTTGCATGTATGAATGTTATCAAAGATGGCTGATATGCTCATCACAGGCCCACATATTCTGATCTCAGAGTCTTTAAAATGTGGGGGTTTGGAAGATGGGATTTTATAAGTGATGGTGCAGGCACTGAAGTTGGCAGGAATATGGGCTAGATAGCTGCCCAGAAGCAAAAAGAAGGCTGAGCAGGTGATACAAATTGCAATTAGGAGCTGCAAATTCTAATCCCTGAGCAAATTCACAAAAATATAAAAACTCAGAGATGTCAAGATTTCTATCAATGAGATAACATTTTAAATGCCACAAAGAGTTGTTAATGTCATCTTATTCACTCACCTGTCAAAAAATCATAAAATATACAATCTGCCATGTTTTACTTATAAAATTTAAATGTCAATCACAGTACCTAAAATCAACCTATGTAATGGTTAAATATGAACAATGTATTTATTACACAAAATTTGATGTGACATTCTCAAATTCACATTTGATATTCACTAGATATATAAGACTCCAAGGTTTTCCAGCTTCCTTACCTTCAGATATTTTATTAGATTACGACCTTATATGACAGACAGCAATAATAGCAAACAACATCAAATAAAAACTAGCTTACAAAAATACTGCTAGACTAATGCTCCAATCTCTGAAAGTTAGGTAAAGTACCTAAAACTCACTCTTGTCCAGGGACTTCTATTTCCACTGCCCCATTCTAATTTAAAACACCATTTTCAAGGCCAGGTGCAGTGACTCACGCCTGTAATCCCAGCGTTTTGGGAGGCCGAGGCAGGTGGATCACTTGAGGTCACACATTCGAGACCAGCCTGGCCAACATGGTGAAACCCTGTCTCTATTAAAAATAGAAAAATTAGTTGGGTGTGGTGGCGGGCACCTGTAGCCCCAGCTACTTGGGAGGTTGAGGCAGGAGAATTGCTTGAACCTGGGAGGTGGAGGTTGCAGTGAGCCAAGACAGTGCCACTGCATTCCTTCCTGGGTGACAGAGCAAGACTTTGACTGAAAAAATAATAATTAAAAATTTAAAATAAAAAAAAAAACATTTTCTTAACTGATCTCTCAGTGGCCATGGGCTCCCTCAGCATGCTCTCCATGTGAGAGCCATAGTAATGTTTTAAAAACATACATCTAATTGGTCACTCTTCTGTGAAAATTCCTTCAAGACTTGGCCTCTCATTGCCCTTGTCAAAGACTCGACTTTTTATCAGGGCCTACAAAACAACATGATCTAGCTCCTATTCTCTAAACTTCAACACTTATGGCCCACAAGCCTTCTCTCAGCTCCTCAACAGTACTTTGGGGGGCAGATGTCAAAGGGAGACATCATAGGGAATAAAGGTGCACCAATGTAGCAACACTTTCAACCTTACCTACCTGTGAGTGGGGGAACACTATGCTTTAGATAAAAAGCCGTTAAGTCCTAATGCTGGTTCGTTGTGCAAATCAAATTCCTTATCTCAATTTCCTCACCTCTAAAGAAGGGAGACTCATTAAAAAGATTTCCATTTGAATCTTCAAGCTGTCTGATTTCATAACTCTTTCACCACTTATTTTACGTGGAGATCCCAGATTCAAAAGTTCTACCCCAATCTCTAAACTGATTTGGTGCATCAACACTAAGTTCAAATATTGCCTTTTTAATTCAGTGTCTCCACCAGGCATTTGGGCTTTTTTGGAAAAACAATTTCTCCAATAAAGTCTAGATACCCTTTCGACAGTCATTCTTTGGTTCACCTTTGTTAAAAGCATTATGTACTTCACTATTCAAATACCATTCTGTTTTGAAAGCTCTGTCTCAGACTCAGTTATTTATCCTACTAAAGTAGCCTTTGAATAGGTTAGTGTTCTCTTAGTACTGGCAGGGAAATAATTTAGAAGATCATAATCCTAAAAATGCAGAGCCAGTCTGGTAAAGACACGCTGTCTATTTGATTTCCTGTCATACGTACTGGAAGAATAAGTTAGTATATAGAAATGGCTTATAATATTCTGAAATTTTGCAGTGATGAAAACATATACTTAAGCTATTATTTTAAAAATTCTTAATTTAAAATTTTGGAAGTCACCTAGTAACTTAAATTGTGTCAAACAGCTAATAATATCACCCACACCTTCAAATTCTGAACCAAATGTATAATTACTCCAAAATGTCCTGCCAGGCAAAATATATTCTGAGAACTTTGTTGACTTACTGTCCACTTGAATTTATCCATGGATTATGCACCTGTCTTATAGTAAAGAAAGAAAATTTTAAAAACACATGGAATGGGCTAAAAATCCAAACATCAAGGAAAGTCTACAAAGAATTGTCAGTTCTCATCACTTAAATGTTTAGTGTATTTCTAGAGATTAAAAACAAAAGACTGGCTTCTTGGAATAAGCTGTAACTTATAAATTGGTATCATGTAACACATATTTTAAAAACGTTTCTTTGGCTAGACCCTTATTTTCCCTGTTACGCTTTACTTTTGACTTATAGAAATGACTACCTGTAACCCACTCAAAATATGGGTTTAAAAAGTCAGTACACTCACATATATCTGAATAATAAACAGTATTTTGCTCAATTACTTATCTCTCATAGACAAAGACAAAAAATTTCTCAAAAAACCATTTTAATTATTAATGACGTTGTTATATAAACCATCCAACTTTTAGTTATTTCTTAACCAAAAAAAACCTGATGTTCTAAAAAAAACATATAATAAACCGTTATCATAATGATACTTCTATTAATTAACACGTTCACATTCTGAGTACAATGAAAATCAACATCCACAATGATGATCCTAAGGCACTTAGGATTGGGTAGTACCAGCAAAGGAATATAAATTAACTATAATTTTAGGATCACAGTTGTCTATCACTGTATTCAAATGCTCCAAAAAGTAGACAATCTTTGGATAGCATGTATGGTAAATTGCAATGAAAACAAATGCTACAATATTTTCTATTTTGCTTTTTGTCTTTTTGTAAGGATTTTTAAAAATATGATGTGTTTTGGAATAGATAATGCTTGGTACAACATTCAAAATGTAAAGGCTGGCATACAATGAAAAATAATTCTCCCTCCCACCCCTGTCCCCAACTTACTCAATTTGCCTCTCAAGATGCAAGCACTATTACTAGTTTGTCTATCCTTATACAAGGAATATGAGATATTCTGTGTTACATATATATCAATTATGTATCTTACATAAATGCTGTATACCATCTACTCTATTCTATACACTTCTTTTTCTACTAAATATATTCTGGATGTCTTTTCATAGTCCACAACAAGGTGCCTCCACCCCCCCCCCCCCCTTTTTTTTTTGAGACAGAGTCTCACTCTTTCGCCAGGCTGGAGTGCAGTGGCGCGATCTCAGCTCCCTGCAACCTCCGCCTCCCAGGTTCAAGCGATTCCCATGCCTGCCTCCACCTTTTTAATGACTGCTAATGTAGCTAGTTCTTATGAATGAATATTTGAGCAGTTCCTTCTTCTGCTATTACAAACAATGGTATAATCAATAACCCTGTATATACATCATTTGCACACATGCAACTGTATCTGTAATATAAATTCTTAGAGATATAATTCTTGGGTGAATGTGCATTTAACATTTTTAAAGTTTATATAAAGTCTTGTAACAGTTTCTATTTGCAATTTCTCATTACATATAAAACTAAATCTTTGCATAGGTTTAAGGCCATTTATAATTCTTTATCCATTATTCAACTGGGTTATTGTTTTGCTTTAAATACTTTTTATAATGAACTTTTTATAACTTTTTATATATTAGGACTATTAGCTCCATTACATGAGTTGGAAATTTTTCTCCCAGTTTGTCATTTATCTTTTTATTTATTTTTTTCTTTTTTGAGATGTAGTCTCGCTCTGTTGCCCAGGTTGGAGTGCAATGGCAGGATCTCAGTTCACTGCAACCTCTGCCTCCCGGGTTCAAGCAATTTCCCTGCCTCAGAGTCCCAAGTAGCTGGGATTACAGGTACATGCCACCACGCCCAGCTAATTTTTGTATTTTTAGTAGAGTCGGGATTTCACCATGTTGGCCAGGCTGATCTCAAACACCTGACCTCAAGGTGATCTGCCCACCTTGGCCTCCCAAAGTGCTAGGATTACAGGTGTGAGCCACCATGCCTGGTCCCAGTTTGTCATTTATCTTTAACTTTACTTGTATTTTTCTTTATATGCAGTTTTTTTTTTAATATTGTCAGATTCATACATCTTTTCTTTTATAGTTCTGGGTTTGAGGTCGTACTTCAAAGGCTTTCTGACTACATGATTAAAAATATATATATATATTTTATATTATTTTATACATATATAAAATATTCCCCTACCTTTTCTACTGGTAGTTTTATAATTTATTTTTTAATCCATAGACCTTTGATCTCTGTGGAATTTATTTAGGTATTAGGTGTGAGGTAGGGCACAACTGTATTTTTTCAGATGGCTATCCATAGGCCAAACACCACTTATTGAATAATCTGTCTTCCATTGATCTGAAATGCTATCTTTTTCATACATTAAATTTCCCAGTCTTTTTGGGTCTATTTCTGAACTTTCTATTCAGTTTGAATACCATGACACTTAAACAATGTAGATCAAAAAGATTTATAGCATACTTAAGTTTAAGAAACATAAGTTATATCATAACTATAGGAAACTGTAAGATACAGATAAAGTAAGTATTTCCCCTAGATTTATTCCTATTTAATTCATGTAACAATAATTTATTTAACCTTCTCTTCCCCCTGGCACATACTTTCTTTTGTTAAGGCGAAAGTTCCAAGTGGCCAGCTAAGAATTTCTCTGGCTTTAATCCAAAGGGATTTCTTTCCCCCATTTTGAGTAAAGCAACTCCAGTTATTTACTTATTGTCATGGAGCTTCTGAGAAATTCCTTCTTACCCCTTTTATCTGAAGTTGGGAGGTCAAAGTATGATAAAGTCTATTTAGCAAGCTGTCTAAAAATCACAGGTTGATGCCACCTACTCAAAAAGTACATAGCCACCTTTGTTCTGAAGCCTAGATAACCTTTTATTTGCTTGATTCCCTTTTAACCACACACTGGACTTAAATCTCAGGTTATCTATATTCCTTTATCATATCCCCAGGGACTCTCCCTGCCTCAAACTGCCCACCACACCCACCACACAAAGCATGAAAGTTTTTTTTCATTAGTATTAACTGTAACCATAATCAAGTCAGGCTGTGGGACACATGGCTGGTAACCGTGCATATGTTAACTGTGATAGGAAAACGAGGAGGACATCCTTTTACTTCTGTGGTGCTTTCCAGAAGTAAGTAAGGAAAGATTTCTGTCTGGCACAGTGCTCTGTACAAACACTAGACTGCATACCAAATTGAAATAGTTACCAAAGACAAAACGGGTGTTTGCTGCTCTCAAATACCATCACATAAATGTTAAAACAAGTTCAGAAAGTATCAAAAATTTGGTTTCATTAGTTTACAATTTTGAGCTACATTACTGCTAAAAATAAAATAGTAAGTAAAAACTAAATAAAAAATGAATTGGTAAGTATCTGGAAATGAAAAATAAATTCAAAAAATGAAACAAACTATTTTTTATTTTATAGGATGGAAGATACAAATTTGATTTTCAGATCACTGGGGATACTTTAAAGAAAACTCTAAAATGTTAAGAGTAGATTATGTAACATTAGTAAAAAAACAAATATTAGGTAAGAGGTGAAGAGAAAACAATCTCAAGAATAATCAATAAGATGACAATAGCAGGACAGGACTTCTAATGAAATAATATAGGACCCATTTTAATCTCTTAAATAAGTATAAAACTTGTAGATATATCCTGAAGCAAGGATGTGGCCAATCTTCTTACTAAGAGATAATAAAGAACAGAAAAAGTTTTGCATTTTGAAAATCAGCATTTCTTCTTACCATCAATTTAATGTTGACTTTTTTTTAGCATTTCATAGAGTTACTGAACTCAGATCTTATGCTCTGACAAAACGTATGATAAGGGAAACACTGTTGCCCATTCTTTTTATCATATCACACCTTTCTAAACAAATTCTTTTGGGGACATTTAATAGTAAGCCGTTATCAGTTGTCCTCTGTTGAGGACAACTGTCCAACTTCTCACTGCAGAGTGAGGAAGAGAGTTTAAAGAAGCTTTCAATCTATTATAACGCTTCAAGACAGAAACTAGAAGTTCTTATGTCCTATAACTTTGCTGATATATTAGATTTAAGAGGCATTCCATTTCTCATGTATCAATCTGATGTACGAATCAAATCTATAATTGGTACATAATACATTCTCTAATTGAACCCTTTTCCCTCAGATCACTTCTTCACCGCTGGCAACTAGCACATTTTAGAACAAATCCAGTAACTTTCAACGCCATCAGCCTAAGATCCCTTGTTTGAAAACGTCTGTTTTTGAACTATGTGCCAAACAGAGCTCTCATTCTCCTATCATGCATATTTGTGGCTGGGATGTGGTGAACTAACTCAAAGTTGTCAGGGACAAACACCATTGGCTCACCACTCCTGGTTTACTTCCTGCTATCCCACCCAGTCCCCTTAGGGAACATGTTACTGGTGTGAAGTCTAACAAACAGTTGTCCCAAAGTCTGGTGTGGATTACAAATAAACTCTAAGAGTCCGTTTAACTCATTAAAAATCAAGGTTAATTTAAATACACCCAAATATTTGAATTCTAAACTTAGAGTCATATATTTAAAGTAATATAGAAAACCAGGAGAAACTCATGAAAGTTGGTGTTCTCCTTTTACACTTTTTTTTTTTTTGAGACGGAGTCTCGCTCTGTCATCAGGCTGGAGTGCAGTGGCACAATATCAGCTCACTGCAACCTCTGCCTCCTGGGTTCAAGAGATTCCCCTGCCTCAGTCTCCCAAGTAGCTGGGACTACAGGCGTGCACCACTACGCCCAGCTAATTTTTTGTATTTTAGTAGAGACAGGGTTTCACCATGTTGGCCAGGATGGTCTTGATCTCCTGACTTCATGATCTGCCCGCCTTGGCCTCCCAAAGTGCTGGGATACAGGCGTGAGCCACTGCGCCTGGCCTCCTTTTACACTTTAATGTTGTAAGAAGAATATGTTTGTTTTCATACTGTCTGTTATAAAAAGGATTCCAATTACATAAATCCCCAGGATATCCAAATATCTGACTGCAGAATACCCGACACCACCAATACATGAACTCTGAATATCCTCATTATAAAAATATAAAAATGATTGTATTTATTTGGCAATGTGTGTGAAAAATCATAATGATAAAGCTCCTAATCTTTCTAAGTTTTTTCTCAAGTTATAAAAAGGTTTAAGACATTCTACTCACATCAGTTCTTTATTATAAAGCATTACAAATATTTTGCTAATTGTTACAGATTAAAATCTAACAGAGAAAACACAACGCAACCAAACACTACTACAAACTTGACAATGTTGCAATAAATGACAGTCCTAATTTTTCTTGATTTGATTATAATAAAATGAATTACTATAGCTAAATTTGTTGACTGAATAACTTACTTCCTAGGCTTATCCATAAAACAATCACTTATCTTTAAAATTATATATCAAACACCCAAAATGCAAAACAAAAAAATAATGCAACAAAATATTAAATTAACAGCAATAAAAAATGGCACACTCTCATTCCTTAACTATAGCTAACAAGGACAGTGTGACTTGGAAATTTTCATAGGATTAAAAAAAATTTTAAGTAGTAGAACGAATTCAACCTGAACAAAAACAATTAAAGAGGTGGGAAAGGCCAGGCACAGTGGCTCAAGCCTGTAATCCCAGCAATTTGGGAGGCCCAGGAGGGCGGATCACAAGGTTAAGAGATCAAGACCATCCTGGCCAAAATAGTGAAACGCCGTCTCTACTAAAGATACAAAAAAAATTAGCTGGGTATGGTGGTGCATGCCTATAATCCCAGCTACTTGAGAGGTTGAGGCAGGAGAATTGCTTGAACCTGGGAGTTGGAGGTTGCAATGAGCCAAAATCACGCCACTGCACTCCAGTCTGGCGACAGAGCAAGACTCTGTCTCAAAAATAAAAACAAAAGCAAAAGAGGTGAGAAAATGTAGTACTATCTCTTTTAATATTATCTATGTTTCTAAAAATTCCTTTAGTGTTTATCTATGCCAGAGGCAAATTTATCAGGCATTTTAATATTATTTCTAAATATTATTCAAAATAACAAAATCCTGTCTCTAGGAATTTCCTAGTAAGAGCAAAAGGACAGAACCATAGTCTTCTTCCAAATAAGACACAAACCATAATGTCTATAATTTTATCCATCAAATTTTCCCACCATGAAACACAGAGAATAGTTAATCCATATTTTTGGATTTTGCTTTGGAATTTGTTTGATTTCCATGTATTCAGACTGACATATATGTGAAGAAACTGGGACAGATGTAATGAAGGCATCAGAACACGAAAATAACTTTTAGAACTGATAAATACAGAACCTTACATCTTCAGTCTGAGCCAGACAGTTCACAAGAAACAAAAAGAAACAAGAAAAGCAGTCCCAAATTCTATTTTTCAAGGTTGGAAAAACACTATTAATATATTTCACTGCTTCCTGCTTATCTCAGCCACTGCCATCGACTGCTTTAAGCTATCATTCTATCAAGATGCCCAGCTCGCTGAAGACATTCCTGACTCTAAAAACAGTTTTTACCACACACTATAAATTAAGTATCTTATTTTCCTGTATATGTTTATTTTCAGATGCTAACAAATTTCAACCAAATAATCAGAAGTTTATAAATTCATTTAACATGTTTTAGGAGTGAAACATGAGTTTAAGAGCAGAACTAGCATTGATGATATATAAAATAATTAAATGTAAAAAATGAAACCTGAAAGAGGTGCTTTCAAGTTTGAGTATATGTGGTTTTTATGTTATTTTTTTTTACAACTTGAAATCTCTACTACCTTTTCCTAAGTATATGCCAAATAACTTAAGCTAAAAAAAAAAGCAAAAATAGAATTTAATCAAATAGTTTATGGTGTTTTGTCTTTTACAATTAAATTACTAAATTTGGTCCCACAACTTCTGAAAAATAAAATGGAACAACTGTGAACTATACTAATATTAGTTTCATATTTTAGAAAGAGTATCCATTTAGTTCCTACAAAAAAGTAGTTTTGTAAATATCAAAGGAATAAGATCCAAATATCAATTCCATTTGTTACCACGTACAAATCAGCTATTAAATGAAACTGACAAGTAACAAATCTTTTTTTTGAGTTTTCATCTAAGTAACTTTGTCAAAATTTTCCTGAAACAGGAATTCCTATATATTTTCTAGACTAGGAACATCTCACATTTACAGTGTGTGTGTGTGTGTGTGTGTGTGTGTGTGTGTGTGTGTGTGTGTGTATGTTTTCTTTTTGGCAGAAAATCTTTTACTGAAATAAGACTCTATGTAAGGATTTTCAGTAATTAAATGCTTATCATAATCCTCAACTGGAAACATTCTCCTGCTGAAAACCAAAAAAAAAAAAAAAAAACAAAAGAAGAAAATGTGGCACTAGTTATCACATAAGAAGCAAAGTAACTTTTTCTTGAATTCAAATGTTGAATATAAACTTCTGTTAATGATTTACACAGAACCTTTGCAAGTAAACCTAGAATCAGAAATTCTATTAAAAGAATGGTCAATTCCATTAGAAAAAGGAAGGTCATCAAAAAAAAAATTAGTGAAACATTCTCTACCATCATTCACAAGGGTGCCACGTTTTTTCTTGAATATACAATGACTTGGAGTCCCACTGGAAAGTTGGGAAAAGAACAATGTAAGTAATTTATTGAATCTCAATGAATTATTTTAAACAATGGAGTCTTTCTTAGATAGATAAGTGCAGATAACACATAAGATGCCCTAGAGAGAGTGAACATGTCACAAACTGAAAGACAATATCTGCAACACATATAACTAATGAAAATAAATATCAAAAATATGTAAGAATACTAAAAAAACCACCAGCACCAAAAAAAAAAAAAAATCTGATAAAAAGTAGGCAAAGGTACAATCAGGTATTTGAGAGAGGAGTAAACACAAATGGCCAATCAACATATAAAAATAATGCTCACTATCATTCTAATCAGTATCATACAAATACAATAAAATGAGACAGCATTTTACAACTACCGGTTGGCAAACCTTGAAGTTTAAATGACACCAAGTGGGTGTACCCTTATACCCTGCTGGTAAAAACATGAAACAATTTAGAAAATAATTTGGAATTAGCCAGTGAAGCAGAAAAATATACATAGTTAATATACCACTCCTAGGTATACTTCCTAGAAAGATTCTTTTGCATGCAGCCAGGAAACATGTACAAGAAGGTTCAGAGCAGTATTATTTTGGATAGCTAAATATCCACCACAGATAAAAAAATTCTGATAAACTCACACCATTGTAAACTACAGAGCAGTGAAAAATGAATAAACAGCCCCACACATCAGTATGGACAAATCTCAAAAACACAATGTTACATCAAAAAAGTAAGTTGCAGAAGCAGATACAGTGTAATTCCTTTTAAATATATAATTTAAAAACATGCAAGAAAAACCTTATTGTGGATGGGATGTGGAGTGGTATACTTTCTAGAAGGACAGAGGGAATAAGACTCAGCATAATTAACTACATGAGGAAACACAGGGAATGCCATCAGGGAGATGGCATAGGGGTTTCAAAAAGAATGCTAATGTTAAGTTTCTTTCGCTGGGTAGCAGATACACATACATGTGTTCATTGAATTAATATCCCTCACCTTTAGCATAAAAGAATGATATATACTATACACATATCCAAGTTTTCCCAATTTTAAATATTGAAAAAAATGGGTACCTGTTCTTGAAAATTGTGGAAACCAGCAATGTAAGGCAGAAAAGAGAGGTGTGATGTGCCCAGAAGAGCAAAGGTGGTGCTCCCACTCTGAGAAAGTATATTAGCTAAGTGATGTGTAACTGCTACCACAGCATTTCAGCTAGTTTATAAGGGATGGAACATAAGCATAAGTTGATGGCTTTAGGTAACAATGAAAGGAAATTAAACAAAAGAGGAATACTTGAAAATACCTGAGAGCATGCACTGGTGGAAAAATGTCAAAGTAGCCTTTGAAATTGGTGTCCATAGGAGGGCGGCATTCAACTCTCCGCTCTGCCACCTACTGGCTTTACGAACCTGTGGAATTCCTCAACCTCTTGGGCTTCAGTTTCCTTACAAAATAACAGTGGTAATATCTATCACGTAAGTCTCTTCCGGATCAAATAAGAAAAGCAAAACACCTGACACAGGGAAGACTCTCAATAAACACAAGTCCAATCTGAAGACAAAGTTGAATCAGACCTAACTATCATGAGAATCATGGAATGTTATTTTTAAAATGAGGGACAGAAGACTCAAGTGCTGTACTAGGTCTCAAAGACACAACTTTTATACAAATGTCCCTCACATTGAAGATGTCTTAATATTAATATTTATAATGCCTTTTAAGCAAAAAACTGTCAAATTCCTATTTCTCTCCTTACTCCCATGACAAGAAAGATCTAAAGAACCATAGCTCATAACATGACCCACATGTGTAATTTGCAAATCAAAAAACTAGATCGTAAAGTGCCATAAAGTAAAACAAATTTTAAAAACTGGAAGGGCTCTTTACTGTCTTATAAAACGTTTTTTAAAATTCCAATAAACTTATTAACACTGCAAGTAAAATGCATTTTAAATGCAGTTCAATATCATTACACTGTAGTATACAATGTGTATTAAAATGTACAATAATTTTGTGGCATCGACACTGAAAGTTAAAAAAAGTATACAAATAGGTGGATTTCAAATACAATTGTTCTCAATATTGCTTTGGAGTCAGCCTTAGACTGTATTATTCAAAATATAATAATTGTATTATCCAAATTCTACACAAGAGTTTAATCATCATTTGTACCAAATAACACAGAATTTATTCTTTAAGTTAATTACCCACAAATTGTTACTAGTAGACTGAGAGACTTCTTTCCCCCCAAAAAATCCACACTTTGATAAGGTCAGTTACTTCCCATGGGATCCAAAACTCTTAACATTTTCCCCCAATATTCTTCTACTAGAATTTTTGCCAAATAACTCTTTATCCTTTTTTCTGTATTTTTAATAGTTGTGCTATAAATCATAATACATCTTTTTTTGTGGTTGCACTATTTTATCAGTCATTTTCTAAATCATGTATGATCAAAATATCATTTACTAAATTAATCTGAAAAAGTTTTACTCTGCTGCAATTATACAAATCCTACTGGTCACAAAACTAATAATGCAATTATAAACTAACACTTACCAATGTGAGAAATCAAGATTTATGGGGAAATCAAACCAAAAGCAAGACTGAAAAAATATTCACTATCTATTCTTATTCTCTCAATATCATAGTTGTAATCAAGAGCATTCCCCTGCCATATTTAACTCATGATAAATATACAATTCTATACAAATATAAATACTACAAAATGAAGTTCTACATGTACCCCATTAGTAAAGATTCATATATTAGTAATAATTCAAAAGTCTCCCAAAATATTGAGAAGTTCTTAGTCACACTATTCTGCCTTTTAATCATTATAACAAGCCATGATGTCCTAAAAAATAAGCATGTTTGACACTTCTTCGAAATAAAAACAAATATATTGACATTTGCACTATTTGCTTTTCAATTAGCTTCGTTTTTAATTAGCAAGTTCTGAACTAGCCCATTTTAGAACTGAAACAACATAGCTCTTTCAATTGTAAAGAATTAAAAACAGTGTTCACCAATTTGAGATGGTTTGGAAAGCAGACGTAGTGGGATTACACTTTCACACAAATCCTAACAAGGAATAGCCAACACAGTAGTTCCTAGTTAAGTAGTGCTATTCTTGGAATTATACTGTTTCTCATAAATCCTAAAGAAATATATCCATAGAAAACAGTCGCTTTACCATGGTGATCTTGGCTAGGATGCTTAACCTCTAGGCCTCAAATTCTTTATCTCTAAAGATGAGAATAATAATAGTACCTACTTCACGGGGCTGCTATGAGAAGTAAATGAAATAATATATGCAAAGTTGTTAGAATTAGATCTAGCACATAAGATCTTAAAATGTCAGCTATTGAGCTGGACATTTTCTTTCTTTTCTTTTTTTTGAGCAGAGTCTCACTCTGTCACCCAGGCGGGAGTGCAGTGGTGTGATCTCGGCTCACTGCAACCTCTGCCTCCCAAGTTCAAGCGATTCTCCTGCCAAGCCTCCTGTGTAGCTTGGATTACAGACGCACACCACCATGCCCGGCTAATTTTGTATTTTTGGTAGAGATGGCGTTTCACCATGTTGGTCAGGCTGGTCTCGAACTCCTGACCTTGTGATTCGCCTGCCTCGGCCTCCCAAAATGCTGGGACTACAGGCATAAGCCAGTGCGTCCGGCCAAGCTGGGCATTTTCTAATAGATTCTCACAACTCTAAAAGATAACTGGTTTTCCATATAAACAGCTATGTATCGCACACATGCATTTTATAAAAGATGTCTTGGTTCAGTAAATAATAGCATTTGTCTAAGTGTCTGTTGATGGCTGAAGGGATAAAGAAAATGTGGGACTTTTGTTTCCCACTACTGAGGCACGGGGATCCAGTGTTCCAACCCAGTGGGAAAACGCAGCCTTTTACTGCAGAGGAGACCCATGTAATGTTTGAGAAGACTGTGAAATACATTAGGGAGAATCTCTAGCTGCCAGCTGAGAGGCTCAATGGCACCTACTGTTCTCGGCTGCACAAAGACCAGGTGTACTACGTGAGTAAGAAGATTCTGAAGCTGGCACTGATATCTGATTTCCCTGTGACCTGCTTCAGAAAATTCACCAAGACCTACAAGTTTCAGTTGAACATCACAGCTCTGGATTACCCTGCACCCTATGCCAAGTATAAAGTGCGGATAAAACCTGGAGCACAGCAGTCCTTTCTATATGGGGATGATATGTTGAAATCTTGTCTGAGTCAAATCACGAAAAATACTTCTCCTGGCCAGGAAGTGGTGGTGGCAGACATCCCTTTGGGTTTTGGGGTGGCAGCCACATGTACACAAGACTGCAGAAAAGGAGACCCCACCGATTTGTGGTATTTCATCAAGCAAACACTGGTGAATATGTGCGGCATGAAGAGACGGTGACTTAAAATTAAGTCACTGCAAGGACTTAACAGTGGTGTGGAAAGGCCCAGCTTTGTTTCCTGTGTTTGCGTGTATTCCACCATCGGGTTGAATTTTGTCAACACTATGATCTCTTCAGGTCTTCTTAGTTTATATACTATCCATCACTGACAAACACAGGCTGGATTCTTCTTGCGCAGAAATGGCTCAAAATTGGGGTTTCAGATCTTTGCGTTTGTGACTAAATATTCTGTTTCGTATCTGAATCTGAGGGCTTCTTGTTCTGAGTAACAGATTCCAAACCGTTGGAACTAAGGACAAGAATAGCTTATTGTTATCTGTGATAACACTTTGTTTTCCAAACTCATGATAACAGCACATGGATTTTTCTCTGTTTATTAATATGAAAGATAGATACTGACATATCAGAACAGTAAGTCACATCTGAGATTTCACAAATGAAATTTGACTGAAATAATAACAGCAATTTATAGTAAGTGTTATGTGGTGTGGAAGAAAAACTTGGGTTCAAACCCCAGTTCTGCCGCCTACCAGCTAAATGACCTTGGATGAGTCATTCCACTTAATAAGCTTCATTTTCTTCTTTTAAAAAAACCCCCACAAAACTTAAAAAAAATAGCTATAACCATCTACCTAAGAATGGTTTTTAGAATTAGAAGAATCATGATTATAAAGCATGTAACAAAGTGCCTGGGAAATGACAGGTGTCAGCCCCCTTGTCCTTTAAAAAAAAAAGTGTGCATATTACATACACACACACAAACACATAATATTATTCAGCCTTAAAAAAGAAGAAAATCCTGCTATTTTTGACAACATGGATGAACCTAGAAGACAATATGCTAAGTGAAATAAACCAGACACAGAAGGACAAATACTGCATGATCTCACTCATACGTGTAATCTAAAAAAGTCAAAATTCATAGAAGCAGGGAGTAGAATGGTGGCTGCCAAGGGCTGCAGAGTGGAGGGTCACAGGGAGATGTTTTTCAAGTGGCACAAAGTTTCAGTTACGTAGGATGAATAAGCTCATGAAATCTAATGTACAGCATGGTGACTATAGTTCGAGATACCGTATCATATACTTAAAATACGCTAAAAGAGTAGGTATTTAAGTGTTCTCACTAATGTGATGGATATGTTAATTAGCTTGATTGTGGTAACCATTTAGCAATGTGTGTGTATGTGTATATATATATATCTGAAAATATATTGTATACCACAAACATATATTTTTAATTTATCACTTATAACTCAGTGAAGCTGGAAAAAAATTTTTTTAACCTGAGTATTTGTGAAACTATGACCAGGGATGGGTATGTTGATCCACAGTTTAGAGTACTGCCAGCAGCATATATATCAGGAAAAAAAAAATGTTTGTTAGTTGAATTAAAGTCCAATGAGTCTAGAGTAAATATTAAATATAGCTCGTGCAAAATGCTTTTGGTAATAGAAGTTATATTGTTCATCAAGTAATGAAATGGAATACTATCTAAGATTTTAATGAGAAAAAAGTTAATTTTGTCCAAGCATAACTTTGCTGAATAACAAGCAGAACTGAGGGCTCTACCAATATTATCTAGAGAACTCACATGGAGTTGTTAAATAAAAAGCGGGGGGGCGGTTATGGATGCTACAGAAAAAAAATGAAATATCATTTTCTAGTACTTACTTGGATTAGTATCTCTTTCAGCTCTAATATTCGTATTTTAATGATATTGATGCAATTCTCCAATTTTCATTTTATAAACTTGAATGTTCTAAAATATTTATCTAATACTCACAACCCAAATAATAACATCTTCCCCCTTTAAGGGTCATATATGTATTTCCATTCAAGAGAAGATGCTAACAGGTAGGCTGAGCAGGGAAAGAACTAATAAATGATATCAGTAGTCTGTGAGCCCATTTTTATTTCCTGGCATATAATATATTTTTAATACATTGAAGAGTTGAATAAAACAATGTATCAATAAGTAAATGGGGTACAGATGAGTAAAAGATAATGGGAAAGTGAAGCATAGCTATGTCTAAAAAGTTATTTGTTGCTCTGAAACTTCATAGTTCAGGTTTCTGAGATATTTAAAGAAATCTCTCTAAACTCCCAAGATTCTGGGCTCTTCTCCTTTTTCTTTCCATCTCAGACCCAACCTGAACCTACCCTCCTACATCTATATCCTCCTACCATGCCTACTTTCAGAAAAACTGTCTTTGAAAAATCTCTGAAATTCTAACTTATTAGCCAGCCAGTAGAACAATTTAAGGTACACACTTACTAGAACAGCAACCGTGGTTATTTTCTTTTGTGAAAACTACTTTGGGAAGAAGTTGTTAATACTAGGACCTCTATAAGAATTCCAAGGTATTATTTTAAGGTAAGGAAAGGTTTGGAAAGACTCAGGTCCAAACCAGCACCATGCAAATGGCCCTATCCCTGGGCATCCACAAGCATGAGGCAAACCATCCACCTCAATAAACATGGAAATCTGGTGTCCTGATGCTCTTAGTTCCTTCATTCAGGAACATTTATAAGGTCTATGCCTTATAACAGGCACTACTTGTATAGAGTGGAATTTCAATAATAAATAACCCATAGTCCTTGAATTACATTCAGTAAAGAGTATAAAGTATGAGAAAACACCATTTCATGATTTGGAAGATAGATTCACACAGACACTAAAGAAGCCAGAGGCCATAAGAGGCTTTGGTGTCTGGCATTTATCTCCATGAGTATACAGCAGGAAGTAGCTCCTGCTCCAGATTCCTAGAACCCAACCTGGCAACTGGTACACATAGAGGGTCAGAAAAAGTCTGACAATCATTTGAGAAGACTGTCTAATATCAGAGATATTTACCTCTTTGACACCAGTATGGTCATCATCACCAATCACAATTGTGGAGCATTCCCAAGCACTGTTTTGCCACTTACGTGTCATTTCACTTTCCAAAGATCCTAACATATAAAATTAAGAGAAAGTAGGGGAAGATGACAGCATGTCTAAACTTCCGCCTGATTAGCATCATAAGTGGCAAGAGTTATTTTTGACTCATAAGTTATTAAAGATAGTAAGAATTTCAGCACTAATAAGATCACTGGGGGAAAAAACCACTATTAATGGTTATTATATTTCTATAGTATATACATTTTATTTTCTATTTGTTACATTTTTCCCAAATAGCAATTACCTTTAAAATATGAAAGAAAGCAGGCAAAGAGGAAACCAGGGTGCAAAAAGGCCAGGTGATCTGGTCAGCATTACTGGTGGGCAAGAGGCAGGAACCAGGGATGGCAGGAAGACTCACTTAGCATCTTTGCACTGTTAGGGAAGAGGTCTGTGGGTGAGGTAACACAATTATTTGATCAATGGCTAAACAGACAAGGGCCCAGCATTACTGGGATGTATTTTCATTGTTAGTATGATTAAGTTAAATAGCTGCATAAGTATCCGTTTTGACGATGGGTTTCTTGGTGGTCTGTGTTGCCACACAGACCCTACAGGTACTCAGGTGCCCTATAGGTACTTAATATTCTACAGGTACTCATGTACCCTACAAGTACTTTACTTTGTACACTATAGATGGTGACTGTGGAGTTGTTCTCAAGTATGATAGCAAACAGACGAACAAAGAGATCTAAATAAAAAGTGTTACCCTGTGACTTCTCTAATTAACACTTTAATTTGCTATAATTTCTCCTTCCAACTTAGCAGAAACTGCATGTGAAAGCTGAAGTTGTAAACAGAGTAGGAACTAACATGTGTGAATGGTTGAGAACCCATTGGGTGGCCAAGATCCTTGAAGATCTTAGGTCAAGGGACCAAGACATTCTATATTTTTAACTCAGCTGGGTTACTATGGAAAGCAGGTGATGTCATTAAGCACTTGGCACACAAAACTATGAGCTCTTCAAGTAATGTAGCAATTTGTGTATAACGGAAAACAGAATATAAAGCCCTTGTTAAAACTTTGTAAATGACTCTCAGTTTTTCTTGACCTGACCTGACGTTTCAGGGGTTTTTCATAAACACCTGTTTTTATGCATGAATTTCTCTTTTCAAACTCTCAGCAGGTATCTAACCACTAAACCACATTAGACTATTTACACAAATAGATCATTTTTAGCTTCTGGGCTCTATAATGGCACCTAAGAATGTTCTTTTAAAATTTTTTCAAGAGGAATGAGGTACAGCAAGGTGGTGGTGGAAGGTGCCCTGACTAAACTTCTCGGCACTTTTCCCATTTCTACCCTAAAAGGATGAAGGATTAGAAGAACAGGAAAGTAAGTATCCTGCCAGACCAGGGGGTGAACACATTAGCCCAGTCGCCGGTGTTTTCCCTCAGTGGGCTCTCTCGCCAACAGCCTGTCACATCAGAAATGTAACTCAGTTAAACATCAGGCCAGGGGATGTGCATAATAAACTAGTTTCCTTGTCTGAAAAATAAAATGATTGATGTGGATGAACTTTCCTGCCCCTTACAGCTGAGTCTATGAAAGAACAATAATATTCTGAATAAAGACATATGTACCTTAAAAGAAAGTTTTACATGAAAAAAAAAACTCATAAGCAAATTAAAAAGACAAATACACTGGGAAAAATATGTGAAAACTATATCACAGAACAGAGGTTTAAGTTATAGAACATGTACAGGAAAAGTAGGCTAGAGAAATGGTCTAAGCTATATGAAAAGATACTCAACCATGCTTTCAGTAAGAAGAATGAAAATTACAACTAGACTGAGATTCCAATTTTCACCTCTAAGGTGGACAAAAATTAAAAAGTTCAACAAAATCTAAACAACATATCCTGTTGGTGATGCTGAGGGGAAACAAGGCCATGAATCCCCATTCTATGACTCTCTCCCAAAGACATTCAGGCTATATATACACCCACACACCCACACACAAAGTTATTCACTATGAAGTATTTGTGTTAAAGACATGGAATCAACCTAAATACCCATCAATGATAGACTGGATAAAGAAAATGTGGTACATATACCCCATGGAATACTATGCAGCCATAAAAAACAATAAGATAATGTCCTTTGCAGAGACACATGTGGTGCTGGAGGCCATTATCCTTAGCAAACTAATACAGGAACAGAACACCAAATACTGCATGTTCTCACTTATAAGTAGGAGCTAAGTGATAAGAAACCATGGGTACATAGAGAGGAACAACACACACTGGGGTCTTTCAGAGGGTGGAGGGTAGAAGGAGGAAGAGGATTAGGAAAAATAACTAATGGATACTAGGGTTAATACCTGGGTGATGAAATAAACTGTACAATAAAGCCCCATGACACAAGTTTACCTATGTAACACACCTGCACTTGTACCCCTGAATTTAAAAGTTAAAAAAAGTATTTGTATTGGCAAAAGACAGGAAATAACACAGATGTCCATCTATAGGGCAATGGTTGAAAAACTATGGTGCATCTATACAATGGAGTACCATGAAGCTGTAAAAAGGAATGCAGACCATCTTTACACAATGTTCTGCAATGATCTCCAATATAAACTGTTATCTATAATAAAGCTTCGGGTCAGGTCAAGAAAAACTGAGTCATTTATAAAATAAAGTATGTACACTGTGATGCCATTTACTTAAGAAGTTGGGAGGGATATAAATGAATAATACATTTTTTAATAAAAAGGATAAATCAAAACAATGTTTTAAAAATAGTTACATATAGAAGGAAGGTGAAACACAGGGTGGATAGGTCAGTAACAGAGGCTACCCTTCTCTGAATATTCCTTGTTTTATAAATTTGACTTCAGAAATATACAATGTTTGCTGGAGCTGGCTTATATTGGCTCTTGGTGAATGTTCAGGTATTTTGTGATCGGGTTTTCTGGAAACTGACCATACCATGGAGATCAGCAAACACATCTCCTTCACCCTCAGGTTGGTTGTTAAACATATATCCGAACACCAGAGAAAACGTATGTACTTTAGGAAAGTATAAAACAAATTAAATTTAAAAAGAGCACTCCTAAAAATTGAAAGCAAAATGAAACAAACCTAACAGTGAATTGAGTTGGTAGTATTACCACACTGAATCAACTGTGTCATGTGACTTTACAGCACAGTAATGCAGCTCTAGTGAAAATACCAAAAGAATTGCAAACATAATCAAACGGCTTATATTCTTTTTCAATATTCTGGTACGAATATTGGTATTTTTATTTTGAGAAACTGTATCATGGAATAAACAAATGAATAACTATATTACTGACAATGAGTACTAGGGTTTTTAGCATGGGACCAAGCAGCTACAGATACAAGATTGAGGTCATTAAGTAAACACCTGTGGTCCTGAATGTGCATTGGCTACCTCAGTAAAAAGTTATCATATATCTTATATTTAATGAACATCCTGTGCATACGTTTCTTAGCTCTGTTCACTAGAGAGAATGACCAACCCAGAAGCAATGTGCATCCCTAGGACCCAGACATCCAGGCACTCAGACTGTGGTTTCTATTTCCCACAAAAGAAACTAAGAGTCTGTGGAGAAATGTCTTATTGTAGATCTGGGCCACGAAAGGTACAAAACATTAGAAGGAAAGAAGCTATAAAAAAAACTACTGGGATCATGGTCAAAAGAACTCAGGAGCCAACTGGAAGAGGAGAGGCTCTCACTGGCCAAAAATGGGGAAAAAATTCTGAACAACAGTAAGATTAATAAGTGCCATGGACTGAAACACATACAATACATTATAAACTCAATGTTTATAATGATAAACACACACACCTTCCTCACTACACCTGTGGAGGATGCTGGGAGCAGCTTATTGTTCTAAATGCTGGTAAAGGCATTTCTCCTGCTTTTTCTATACACACTGTACTTCAGGGTAATCAAATAGTTGACGAAGGGGTGTTTTTCTTTATAGAGAATATCCTAGCTAATAAATAAAATACAAATGATAAAATCAGAATATCATCATTTTATAACCTATAATAAAATATTGACTGTAGGCAATTACCAATGTCCAGTAACACCAAAGAGACACCAGCAATTAAGGGCTTCCTAACAGAAGTATATCATACCACTCTCTGTAAAGTGTTCTTGCCAAAAAATGTATTTGTGTGTGCTGTAACTGTGTGTGAGTGAATGTGTGTATCTCAAACCTGAAATCAGATGAAAACTCTAGATTTAACTACCAATCTCCACAGTAGCAAGATAAGTGACAACAAATTCTAGATCACAGGAAATTGCATGAGACAGATGACATGGTTTTTCAACAAATAAACTGCAAGGGAGTAAAAAGTGACACAAGACACCTAGAGTAACAGGTTTAGTCCATTTTACACTACTATAACAGAATGCCACAGACGGGGTAATTTATGATGAACAGAGCTTTATTCGGCACACAGTTCTGAAGGCTAGGAAGTCCAAGAGGATGGTACCGGTATCTGGAGAGAGCGTTCATGCTGTAGTATAGCATGGCAGAAGGCAGAAGGGCAAAAGAGGGCAAAAGTGTGCAAGAGAGCAAAAGGGGGCCGAGCTTGCTTCTATATAAAGCCCACTCTCACAACAACTAACCCATTCCCACAACATTAATCCATTTATGAGGGCACAGTCCTCGCAACCTCATCACCTCTTCAAGATCCCACCTGCCAAAACTGTTACATTAAGAATTAAGTTTCCAACACATGAACTTTGGGGGATACATTCAAACCACAACAGGGATATATGAATCAACCTAATTTCAACAAAAAAATTATCAATCAATAAAAAATATACGTGGATATGTATGTATGTGTTTCTATATAATATAGACATGTATATATATGTTTGTGTATATACACATCTATATATGTATGTGAACTACAGGATTTGATGATATTAAGAAATGGCTGCTTTTTTAATACGATGACATTGTTTTAAAGAAAAAAGACTCCTTCTCTTCTGGAAAAATATAGCAAAATATTCAAAGGTAAATTGGTACAATACATGGGATTTACTTCAAAATTTGGAGGAGTGGTGAATGAAAGAATTGAGTGACAGCGAGTTGAGATCAGTTTGAATGACAGGCATATAGGCATTTATTGTAACTATTCTCACTACTATAAAAGACAAGTTTTCTGTAAAAAAGTTTAAAAAGCATATGAACACAAATAACAAAAACCAATGTAACTAATATTAACAAGGTGGTAATAGAACACTGATATCAGACTATACATTCTAACTTAGGAGGCCATCATGATCACCTGAAGAGCTTTATGAAAATATAGTCTTTGAACCACCACTATCTTAATGAACCTCAAAGGCTGAAGGAATTGTGCCATTTCCCTCAGGACAGCAGGAGTGGGGAAAAGAGGCTGAGAACCACTGTGTAAACACTTTAAGGGTATAGAATATATATTATTCACCATTTATCTTAATGTCTAACACTTAAGAAGCACTTAAGAAACATAAGGTGAATTAATTAACGATCCACAGATGTGCAAATGAATAGGCAAGCTTAATAGTAGCTAACTGCCAGATGTGAAAAAAATCATTATTCATATTTGATATTTAAAAAAATTACTCAGGTTATAGAGTTTAAAGAGTATGGCTCTCTGTTTTGAGTGGAATGGGTTTCCTTCATAAAGCCACAGACTAGTCACTTCAAACAGCTACAAGTAAACACCCAGAGTAAAAATAGTTTTAAATACACAATTGGGTGGGGTGTGGCTAGAAAATATTCTGATTCTACAATCTGTTCTGGACAAGACAGTGCTTCTTATGTGACTAACAAAGCAAACAGCAGTCAGATTCCTTGTGCTGAAATAAGTACACTATTTGCAAAAAGGGTTGAATGTCCAAGGCTTATTCAACAAGGACACCACATTTTCCAAAACTAAAGGGGAGTATAGAATGACAAATACCCACATATATTTACATATCCCTAAAAGAAGACATACAACCTCCTGGTATGGATTTTTTTGTGTCTCTAATAAGTACTAACTGGAGCCAAGTCTACCATCTGACCATGGAGAACAGCAGAATACCTCAAGCACAGGAATAATCTAATTTTAAAACTGGGAGGAGCTTAGAAACCACCTAGTCCAAACTTTTCATTGTGTTGATAAAAAACAAGACACCCAGAGAGGTTAAAGTGAAAGGCTCTGAAAATTGTTGCGATAGCCACAGATGAACAAATGGTATACACAGGGGCATAGCACTATGTATTAAGAGCTGAGAATTAGTCTTCTGAACGTTCACATGAGTGATAACTAACAGGGTATCAGTCTCAATTATAAGCAAATAGCAGTATGTGTGTGCATGTGTATCACCATATATACACACAAAATATTAAAATATATATTTTTAATAATTCCTTTCAAAACAAATTCAACCTAGCATTCAAAAGCATCCATAAAGTTACCTCACCTACTTTTTCAAAATTGTGTCCAAATGGGCCATAAGCCAAAAGGCAGGTGTTTTCTCTCACTTATCTTTTGTAGTCTCCTACTGATGTAGCAGAGTACATATTATAATTACAAAAGCTATTCCATGTATAATTTCCAAATGACGAAAGAATAATTATAAACTTTCCTATTTTGTTATTCTAAACTGCTATAAGAAACATATTTTATATGTATCTATGAGTATTATACAGAGATATATATAACAATGTAAATTTTTTTAATATGGCAATCAACAAAATGCTTAAAAGCAAGGGGAGAGAGGCAATGAGATGCCTTATCCATTTACATTTCCATAAAGGGCTATACAAGGCTTTGTTTAAAATACAGAAAATTGCTTGAAGGGGAGAGAAAGGGAAAAGAAAAAGGACAAATCTTTAGTTCATTCACTGGTCAAACTTTCAATTATTTCAATTATTGATTAGTCCTGAATCCATACTACTTTAATTCTGTGGAGGTAGAAAAATGATGTGTCTATGCCTGTGTATGGAATTGTCCTCCTTAACCAGTTCACCTGCATAGTCAATTTGATTGATTCAAAATGATGAAATTAAATAAGATGAAAAATTTGGACTCTCAACTTCCCACCTTTATTAGATTTTTTAGGATCCTAAAAACTGATTTTAAAGATTTCCTAATATTGTTAAACAGACTCTAACTACCGAAATTGACAACAATAGTGTTTACTTCCACCTTTGAGGAAAAGTATTTCTAATTGGGATGATTCCTAACTGCAAGTTAAGCCAATAATATGTTTTTTAAGCTGAAAGCAAAGTTTGAAAATTTTTTTCTCCTGAAATAAACACAGCAACCTTATGTAAATTAACATGAGATTATCAAATTAAGGGGGTTTTGCAAACTCTACTGCAACTCTAAAGTAAACCCAAATTTAAGCAAGAAAATCTGAAGTCATTTACTGAATATAGCGTAGTGTTGTGAATAAGGGATCTAAATCCTAAAAACCTAAAAGTAATTAAGAATTGGGGTCAGCTATTTTCACAAAAATTTATGAATATTAATAGACACACTGATAACTTTATGTAATAACTCAATAATTTAGATGATGGTCTAAATCCAGTAACCCCTTCAAGGAATTTTATCCGCTTTTATGTACTACCACATATTATATAATATCAACCAATTAACATAAGAATGTGCTTTTCAAAAATAAAAAGGTGGTATCATCATTCCATCATGAACCAGCCCAAACACTAGAGTATTAACTAATAAAATAAAATCACAGACAAAGATAGTCCCTGGTTAAAACTATTAATATATATTTAAGACAATGGGTTTATTTTTAAATAAGAAAACAAGGAAAAGGAGAGCCCAGCCTGATCTTGTGTGCCTACCCAATAGAACTTTCCACCATAATTAGTGCTTACCACCTTTGAGGGGAGGAGCTTAAGCTCAGGGTAACCTCATGTAGTAAGGGAAAAACAGTATAAATACCACTGAACAGCTCTTGAGAGGCACCTTCTGCACTGCTCATCTGGGCAGAGGAAGCTTCAGAAAGCTGCCAAGGCACCATCTCCAGGAACTCCCAGCACGCAGGTAAGCGTACACTCACTGGGGGACTTCCATGTTAACTTGCTAGGAAAGAAACTTTAATGATTTAAATACTTGAGTTTTCTCAAGTATTAGAAGTATTAAAGTGATTTTAAAAATGGGTTTCTACTAAAATGCACTCCAAAAGTTCTTTTTGCATCAGTCTGTAGATGATAGTCCCAATAAAACCATATTGTAAAAATTTGCCCTAATCCTAATTTCAGTGTATTTTGAAACTATTAGATATTTCAGGCTATGTCAAAGATCCTCGATTATTTAATACAGACATCCAATCCTAATTTCTGTTTCTTTTCCTTTAGGTAAATCATTTTATTTTCACTTGATTACCTGAGTATAGCTTCCAAAAATAACTAAGACATATATTCACGTAACTAAAAAATGATCTCTCACTTATTTATGGCACATATTAAAAATATATAGGATAGGTTAAAAAAATAGATAACTGTATAAAGAACTCATCTGTGAAACATGAGATTAAAAAATAGGTTAATAACAATGCTGTATAAAGTTATTCTTTTCTGTTTTTCAGAATCCATCTGAGAATATGCTGCCACAAATACCCTTTTTGCTGCTAGTATCCTTGAACTTGGTTCATGGAGTGTTTTACGCTGAACGATACCAAACGCCCACAGGCATAAAAGGCCCACTACCCAACACCAAGACACAGTTCTTCATTCCCTACACCATAAAGAGTAAAGGTAAACTGAATTGTATATTTTGTTCTATTAACAAGTTGGTTGTTGCTTTCTATAATCTTAATAATCTCTTTAACAAAATGTGTTTAACTTTGGTGTTACTTTCAAACTTCTGAATTAGCCCAAATTATTACAACAAAGTGATCTGTGAAAAAAGTAGAACAAGAATATCCAATAAGTGTAGTAGAAAGGATATACTTGAAAATATAGTTGAAAGATATATCTGCAGAAAATCACAACTTTTGTGTGTACAAATTTTTTTCTCAGATGCTGCTTTTGCACAAATAACTGCATGTAATCCAAAAATCTTGATCTAATCAAAACTAATCAAGTTTAAAAATTTTAAGCTAAAAATAACTGCCAATTGTACAAAGAAGGTAGCTGGCTTATTTGGCTGAATACTTAAACATTTACTTTCAAAACTAATTCAACTAGCCCACAAACAGATATAAAACCAAGTCTTATCAAAAAAATCTGATGGCCCCCCCGCCCAACAATGAACAAATGTAATTATGAGAATTGCCAAGCAGGCAAATGAAACTGCAATTCTCATAATTACTTATATATTTTGAATATAGTTTAGCGGTAAAATGCAGAGACTTAACTGTAATGCATAAGCTGTGTGACCTGAGGTAAGTTACTTGTCCTCCCATGCCTTAGTTTCCTCATTTGTAAAATGAGGAGCAGCTATCTCAAGGGCTGCTGCGAAGTTTAAATGAATTAATACCTGTAAAGTGCTTTAAGTGTTGCTATTACTTCTACTACTACTTCTGTTACTCCTAGTTTTATTTCTACTACTTTTAGCTACTAATATAGCCTTCAATAAGTTAACTTTCTTCTTGAATCTGTTGCTTACCTGTCCAGTTTTCTTGGTTACTCTTTGAAGATTACTGAGATAATATATATAAAGCACTAAGGTTCTCAAAGGAGGGCAACTTCTAGGCCTCATATTCACTAATTTTATTTAACAGCAACTGACACGACTGCCTATAAAATATCTACAGAATAATATAAACTGACTGTAGGCTTCAAACTCCCTTTCCATAATTTTTTAATTATGTATTTTATACTGTAAATAAAGCTAAGGATATTTGTTATAAAGTTTAAATATTATGCTTTTGGGAACAACCATTTTGAGCAATGAAACTTATAGAATTGTCTTTTTAAGAAGAAAGATGGAATTTAAAATATTTCACAAAAGGAAACTTAATATTTGAAAATAAATGCACAGGTATACAACAGATACTTTTGAATGTCTCAAAATATAAATAAAAATTTTTAAATTTAAAAGCTAGTAAAGAAAAAAATAAAAGACAAAGCGACCTTCTGCTTTACTTGAAGCAACAAACACAATTTGAAATGCTATGACAAACAGCACTGGATTCAATAGTTTCCATGATCACAAAAATCAGACTTTTTAATACCTTAATAAGAGCATAACAAAGTCTTGAATTAAAAAGAAAATGCACTATTTTAGAAGGTTAAAAATACTTTGATCTTCTCAATATACACCATTATCTTGGCTACTTTTGCAGAACAAATGAAAATATCTTAACAAATGAAAAGTTCTGAAGCTGTATTTAAACTACTAAATCCACCTTAGTCTCTTTTTAGATAGACACTCAACTACACTATCATCCATTGGCAGACATTAATGCACCATAACAAACACAAAAGCCCACAGTCTATACAAGTAAAACATTAAGTTGAAACAGGAATTCAAAGAGTTATTACATAATTCCTAGGCATATCTATCCAACACAGGTTAAAAAAGAGTTCTGTCAAAACATACTAAATTATGCTGCAGAGGATTCCACAGCTGGTGGGCAGATGCACGTGCCACATTCTGACACAACCAATCACGATTTCAGTTTGTGGCATTTAAAAAACTTAATACTAGGAAGTAGTCGTTTTAACCTTGAGGATTGTGCCACCCTAATCTTGAATGAAGAAAATTTTTTCAGATGACAACCTACAAACAGGGGCTGTCCCCCAAGCATTCAACAGAAGCCAAATTCTTTCTTGCACTGAGAAGTTGAGGACCCATTAGGACAACATTCCAAGTGACAAAGTTCGCCCTGTCACTGGAGTTCCAGTCTCGGATGACGCCCAATGCACTCATTTCCATTGACTTGTTTCTCCTCTTTAATAGTAAAACAGATTTCCAATCAGACTAAGACAATTATTTTTAGTGTGAACATGACCCTTATAATCAGATTCTGAAGCAAAGCTCAATCTAACATAGTTGGCATTTTAAAAAATACACTATTTTATTCCTCCAACCCATTAAAAAATTCCTTATTTATTCCTCTATTTGCAATACATCAATATCCACTTATACATAATATAATCATGTATGTACACTACAATCAATGAAATATTTAATATATGGAAATCTTTTACATAAATTTTTCTCACAGTCTTTTTCCTGATGTCATTTTCTGAAAATCCATGGGGAAAGCTCTATGTATTTATTAATAAATGTTTTCAAATTGAAATATAACTCTAATTAGTACCAAAAATATCTAAATCTGAAACAATTATTTTCCTATTTCGGCATATCTATTTTAATGATTTGCTCTGCATTTATATACACCAAATGTTTTCCAAATCTCAGAAACATCTCTACCCTGTGCTTTCCCCATACTTGTGGCCCAGCAGCATTTTTCACATCACAGGCACTATGATTTTTAGTTTAAGTTTAGTTTATCAGATCAAGTGAACTCACAGCTCTATGAAATCAAACACTATATATTTGTATTTAGGTAAGTACTTTAATACTATTTTATGTACCTCACCTATTATGTCTAATTCTCTAGTTCTTTGTTTCAATTTTAAGTCAATAATGGAGAGTATAAGAGCTCAGAGTATATTCTGAGGTAAAAGTAAATCAACCAAAATCTAACCTGTGTTCAGCAGAGGCATGGCAGATGTAAATCGGAATTAATTCTGTTTCTCTTTTATGTCTGACAGGGTAGCTTTGGGAGGGAAAATTTTTATAGTTCTTAAATATTTTCTCACTTATTCTGCACTGTCTTTTTCTGCCTTTTCTGTACATGATTTTCCCAAAATAAATGTACTAAATTTACCTCCACTGCACTTATTCTAGAGGAATTCTTCAATCCTAGCTCATTTTCATGAATCACTGTCATGGGATAAAAGTATTATGGTAGCCATGGTTTTGTGAAACCATCTTCTGCAGCAGAGTTTTTTAAAACAGTATAAAACATATAATCTAAACCATTTCAGACTGTTCTGTCTACATGCAATAAATGGTGCTGAAATATCGTGTCCCAATTCATATTTTGAAAGGCAATGATTCTCTTTAATGTCACTAACCATCCCCTTCTATGGGTGGGTGTGTTGGGTGTGTCTTTTAGGTATAGCAGTAAGAGGAGAGCAAGGTATTCCTGGTCCACCAGGCCCTGCTGGACCTCGAGGGCACCCGGGTCCTTCTGGACCACCAGGAAAACCAGGCTACGGAAGTCCTGGACTCCAAGGAGAGCCAGGATTGCCAGGACCACCGGGACCATCAGCTGTAGGGAAGCCAGGTGTGCCAGGACTCCCAGGAAAACCAGGAGAGAGAGGACCATATGGACCAAAAGGAGATATTGGACCAGCTGGCCTACCAGGACCCCGGGGCCCACCAGGACCACCTGGAATCCCTGGACCGGCTGGAATTTCTGTGTCAGGAAAACCTGGACAACAGGGACCCACAGGAGCCCCAGGACCCAGGGGCTTTCCTGGAGAAAAGGGTGCACCAGGAGTCCCTGGTATGAATGGACAGAAAGGGGAAATGGGATATGGTGCTCCTGGTCGTCCAGGTGAGAGGGGTCTTCCAGGCCCTCAGGGTCCCACGGGACCACCTGGCCCTCCTGGAGTGGGAAAAAGAGGTGAAAATGGGGTTCCAGGACAGCCAGGCATCAAAGGTGATAGAGGTTTTCCAGGAGAAATGGGACCAATTGGCCCACCAGGTCCCCAAGGCCCTCCTGGGGAACGAGGACCAGAAGGCATTGGAAAGCCAGGAGCTGCTGGAGCCCCAGGCCAGCCAGGGATTCCAGGAACAAAAGGTCTCCCTGGGGCTCCAGGAATAGCTGGGCCTCCAGGGCCTCCTGGCTTTGGGAAACCAGGCTTGCCAGGCCTGAAGGGAGAAAGAGGACCTGCTGGCCTTCCTGGGGGTCCAGGTGCCAAAGGGGAACAAGGGCCAGCAGGTCTTCCTGGGAAGCCAGGTCTGAGTGGACCCCCTGGGAATATGGGACCCCAAGGACCAAAAGGCATCCCGGGTAACCATGGTCTCCCAGGCCCTAAAGGTGAGACAGGGCCAGCTGGGCCTGCAGGATACCCTGGGGCTAAGGGTGAAAGGGGTTCCCCTGGGTCAGATGGAAAACCAGGGTACCCAGGAGAACCAGGTCTCGATGGTCCTAAGGGTAACCCAGGGTTACCAGGCCCAAAAGGTGATCCTGGAGTTGGAGGACCTCCTGGTCTCCCAGGCCCTGTGGGCCCAGCAGGAGCAAAGGGAATGCCCGGACACAATGGAGAGGCTGGCCCAAGAGGTGCCCCTGGAATACCAGGTACTAGAGGCCCTATTGGGCCACCAGGCATTCCAGGATTCCCTGGGTCTAAAGGGGATCCAGGAAGTCCCGGTCCTCCTGGCCCAGCTGGCATAGCAACTAAGGGCCTCAATGGACCCACTGGGCCACCAGGGCCTCCAGGTCCAAGAGGCCACTCTGGAGAGCCTGGTCTTCCGGGGCCCCCTGGGCCTCCAGGCCCACCAGGTCAAGCAGTCATGCCTGAGGGTTTTATAAAGGCAGGCCAAAGGCCCAGTCTTTCTGGGACCCCTCTTGTTAGTGCCAACCAGGGGGTAACAGGAATGCCTGTGTCTGCTTTTACTGTTATTCTCTCCAAAGCTTACCCAGCAATAGGAACTCCCATACCATTTGATAAAATTTTGTATAACAGGCAACAGCATTATGACCCAAGGACTGGAATCTTTACTTGTCGGATACCAGGAATATACTATTTTTCATACCACGTGCATGTGAAAGGGACTCATGTTTGGGTAGGCCTGTATAAGAATGGCACCCCTGTAATGTACACCTATGATGAATACACCAAAGGCTACCTGGATCAGGCTTCAGGGAGTGCCATCATCGATCTCACAGAAAATGACCAGGTGTGGCTCCAGCTTCCCAATGCCGAGTCAAATGGCCTATACTCCTCTGAGTATGTCCACTCCTCTTTCTCAGGATTCCTAGTGGCTCCAATGTGAGTACACCCCACAGAGCTAATCTAAATCTTGTGCTAGAAAAAGCATTCTCTAACTCTACCCCACCCTACAAAATGCATATGGAGGTAGGCTGAAAAGAATGTAATTTTTATTTTCTGAAATACAGATTTGAGCTATCAGACCAACAAACCTTCCCCCTGAAAAGTGAGCAGCAACGTAAAAACGTATGTGAAGCCTCTCTTGAATTTCTAGTTAGCAATCTTAAGGCTCTTTAAGGTTTTCTCCAATATTAAAAAATATCACCAAAGAAGTCCTGCTATGTTAAAAACAAACAACAAAAAACAAACAACAACAAAAAAACATTAAAAAAAACCAGATATAGACCTCTAAGTTATGTGAAATTTGATTTGAGAAACTCGGCATTTCCTTTTTAAAAAAGCCTGTTTCTAACTATGAATATGAGAACTTCTAGGAAACATCCAGGAGGTATCATATAACTTTGTAGAACTTAAATACTTGAATATTCAAATTTAAAAGACACTGTATCCCCTAAAATATTTCTGATGGTGCATTACTCTGAGGCCTGTATGGCCCCTTTCATCAATATCTATTCAAATATACAGGTGCATATATACTTGTTAAAGCTCTTATATAAAAAAGCCCCAAAATATTGAAGTTCATCTGAAATGCAAGGTGCTTTCATCAATGAACCTTTTCAAACTTTTCTATGATTGCAGAGAAGCTTTTTATATACCCAGCATAACTTGTAAACAGGTATCTGACCTATTCTTATTTATTTAACACAAGTGTGATTAATTTGATTTCTTTAATTACTTATTGAATCTTATGTGATATGATTTTCTGGATTTACAGAACATTAGCACATGTACCTTGTGCCTCCCATTCAAGTGAAGTTATAATTAACACTGAGGGCTTCAAAATTTGACTAGAAGTGGAGATATATTATTTATTTATGCTCTGTACTGTATTTTTATATTGCTGTTTAAAACTTTTAAGCTGTGCCTCACTTATTAAAGCACAAAATGTTTTACCTACTCCTTATTTACGACACAATAAAATAACATCAATAGATTTTTATGCTGAATTAATTTGAAAGCAGCAATTTGCTGTTCTCAACCATTCTTTCAAGGCTTTTCATTGTTCAAAGTTAATAAAAAAGTAGGACAATAAAGTGATGGGTGGCTTTTACAGTTGTCATGGATATGTCCCTATATTGGGGATGCATCTTTATTCCCACAGACCCAACCACTCAGTGCTGACTGTGAAGAGGTACCCACAAAACCACATGCAATCTGAGTCAGGGTCAAGGGCTGATGACTAGGGATAGAAAAATGACAAAATCACCCCAAAGTTGTAATTTTCTCCTGGGAGGGAAAAGAAGCAGGTGACAGAGAAATATGCAGTTTGAACAAATATTCTGCAGTTACTATTTATTGTCTTGACATGTTTTTAGTTATAATATTTAAAATTGTTTTGATGGCTTGAATTACATTTTAAAAAGGTAAGCAATTTTTTTATGTCAATCAAAAGGCAACATTTTTTCCAAGCTGAAAAATACTACTCTTAAGAATCCATCATCCTATTAGTTTAATCAGGACAATGTGGCTCAAGTCACTGAGGTAACATACTATAAAGGCATCTATTTATTCCTTAGAAGCAATCTTGTGTAATCCAAGCAAAGCTGTGATTGGAAAGGTAAAACTCTGGGCTCAAGATTGGTGATATCTCTACCCTCACTCTGGGTCAGCCAGTTTTGTTCCTTAAGCAACAAGAACAAAATTTCTGCCGGCAGACATTTTGCCCACCTGTCTATAACTACTACACTAATGGTTACAAGTCACCAACCCTTATGCCCAGGCCATGAAAAAGCAAAACTGGACTTCAATTCTAGGGAACTCACAGAATGACCCTCGTGGCAGGCATGGTAAAGGAGAGTGTAACAGCACAGCTTGGAATATGGGCAATTATAGCCATGAAAGAAGCACAAATAAAAGAACCTCTGAAAATGTAGTCAGAACCAACTTTATGATAATATTTAAGCTCAAATTAAATCCTAAGTAAGATACACAGCAAAGTACCTACTTTCCAGCTAATTCACTAGACAAACATAGCTTAACAAACACGTATCAGAAGGCCCCTCTTCACAATACTTACCCTTAAAAGCTGACATTTTATAATTGTGTTGTATAGCAGCAACTATATCCTTCCAAAAATCAAATGTTTTTTGACCATTGTTCAGCTGAAAAAATAATTCCAAATGAAACAAACACAATAATTCAGTTTTTAAGCATAGTGAAAAATGCTGGCAAACAATTACAATGCAGACAGTCCCTGACTTAAGATCGTTAGACTTACAATTTTTTTATTTTATAATGGTACAAAAGTGATGAAGATTCAGTAGAAACTTAACTTCAAGTACCCATACAACCATTGTTTTTCACTTTCAGCACAGTATTCAATAAATTACATGAGCTATTCAATACTTTATTAAAAAATAGGCTTTCTTTTGATGACTTTGCCCAACAGTAGGATAATGGAAGTGTTCTGAGTATATTTAAGATAAGCTAGGCTAAGCTATGATGTTCAGTAAGCTAGGTGTATTAAATGGATTTATAGTATTTTTGACTTAATGATCGGTTTATCAGGAAAAAACCCCATCATAAGTTAGGGAGCATCTGTATTACTATATTCTGATATAAGTTTATATTTTACAAAACATAATAAAGTTATCATTCTTCTAAATGCGATTTTAAAAAGAAATCTTCCACGAAAATCACTGCTACATATACACATACATATCACTAAATTTTAATATAGCTCATATAGCCCAAATAAAATAAAAATTTCCACTCATTATAAAGTCTAAAAATTATAGAATATTTTTAAACACAGCAAATTCACAGTGTTATATAATTTCTGGGATATCAGAATGTGTTATATAACATACTATGGCATCAATGGGACTAAGAAGACTGACGCCCTAAAACCCCAAAAGCTAGTTACTTTAGAATTCAGTGCACACTTAACCTGAATTTCGATATGAAAGAGCTGCAAGTCTCAATAGAAGAGATGAATGAGGTTCCAAATCCAAACTGTAAATTGTTTTCATTAAGTTTTTTTAATCAGAAAGCAAATAAACATTACATTAAAATATACAACCCTATGATCCTTTGCTTCCTTGGAAATGTTAACCAGTGACCTATCTAAACAAAGACAGACTACTAGATATTTATATCTAATTATACAAACTTCAAAATATTTAAAGACTGATACACTTTCCTTGTAGTAACTACCGAATGAGAAACTGACTCCATCTTGTGTCATTAAGATTTCTACAAACACACCCAAACTATTGCTCAATGGAAACTTTCACAACACATAAATGTAATTCTGATTCACAAATAAAGCATTACCTGTGTTCTATTATCAAAATGATAGTAATTATTATTATTATTATTTTGAGACACAGTCTCGCTATGTCGCCCAGGCTAGAGTGCAGTGGCGTGATCTCGGCTCACTGCAACATCCGCCTCCCGGGTTTAAGCAATTCTCCTGCCTCAGCCTCCCTAGTTGCTGGGACTACAGGTGCACGCCACCACACCCAGCTAATTTTTGTATTTTTATTAGAGATGAGGTTTCACCATATTGGCCAGGCTGGTCTCGAACTCCTGACCTCGTGATCCGCCTGTTTTGGCCTCCTAAGGTGCTGGGATTACAGGCGTCTAAGCCACTGCACCTGGCCCCAAAAGTAGTTATTTTTAAAAGACATGCATAAAGGAAACTGATTCCGACATATAAATCTGTTTGATGTTCATAGGTCTTAAGTCCTAAGGATAAACTAGTATAACCAGAGATCTATTTAATCTTGATATACAGTACAGTACAAAAAGTAATTATATTCATTAAATGATGCTCAAAATGGTGAATTTTTAAATTTCATCCAATTTTTCTATTTTATATTATTTAGAATGCTTAAAGACACGCTGGATTTTCTTAATCACCTTTAACTTTTTTATTTTGCTAATGAAACTATTTATTTTGCTAAAAAAAATGTTTTGTCCAGATCCAAGTTCTGTATTTCTTTTCTTTTTCTAAACTTTTGCCCCCTCTGCTGGAGAATAGGTTTATTTTTCCTGAGAGAAAAAAAAAGGTCACTGCTATTTAATTTTCCAAAAATATTTGAACCAAATTCACCATGTTTTTCTTTCCCAGTCAGCTCTGAAACCACAAGGAAGAAACTAAGCAAAATCACAACTCAGAAGCAATATATAATTAGGTCCTCCAATTTATGACTACATATCATAGTTTTAAAAAATGAGTCCCCACTTACTTTTGTTAAATAGTCCACCACCCTGGCACACAGAAGAGCTCCTGGCAGGTCAAAGTAGTTGTCGTAAAAGTAATACTTTCCTAAAAAAGAACAAAATTTTAAACTGGGAACAACATAATGCTGCATGCATGTGAAATACACAGGAATATGGCTGAAGAGACACTAGATTTTGTTTAATTATCTGAAGAAGCCTCCATTCCAATTCAAAGTGGCACCATTATTGGCTGTCATTGTCTTTTAAGAAAGATTTAAGCTCTGAGGGCACCACAAGAAAGTTAAAATATGATATCTAGAAGTTAAGCATTGTATTCAAAGATATTTTAGTCATCTTAAAGAATGTAAAAACTAAAAAGAGTATATACAAAAAATAAAATAGAATATGAAAAAGCCATATGATGTTATCTATGTCACTGAATTTCAAAACAATCAATTTACCTAACCCTGGAGTACCATGAAGTGCTCTATACAATAGTGCTTTTTCAGAGGTTGGTTGGCTGACCCCTCCTAGAGTACTGCATTCTATTTTTATGCCATTTAAGACAAATTCAGTATAATGTGAAAAAAACTGGGGTGATAAGTAGAATATAATCATGCCATGTGAAGACACAGTGTGCTTAAAAACTGTAGAGTATAGGACAGGTACATTCCAAGATTTCGTGGAAGAGAGGGATTTGGTTTATTCTGTATGACCTTAAGGTAGAATTACATTTGAGCCCTTCTTTGGCACATGTGACTTTTGGATCTGCTGTCCCTGAACAGACACTTTTGATGACCCATGTCACATCCCCTTGGCCTGCATCTGATTGCAGCCACTGCTATGCTAATAGCACCACCCCACCTTGGCACAACTGTGTCGATTCTCTTTCTCCCAAAGGCTCTGGAGCCCATGTGGCAAACAAACTTCACATTTAGAACAGGTTCAGGAACCAGTAAAAGAATGCCCTGCTTCCTGTTCCATGGACAGACAACTCTGGGAGGTATTCTCTGCGCTTCTCCTTGGAAGTCCCAGTGGAGTCCAGCAACCATTGTTCCTTCCATGTCTTATCCTCTCATTCCTTCACTCCTGACTACTGGGATCAGGAGTAACCACTCTGCTTCTGAGGGAATCCAACCTCATATAGTTCCCTAGAGAACGCTTGATACAAAGAAGAATCAAACAGAACCAATAGGTAAAGCCAGATTTTACATTAATAGTAAGGTGCTTGAATACATCATTATAATCACCTGATTTTGATCCCCCCCCCCCCATTTGTAAGCTATGTATATGAGGTTATGGAACACACTTGTCTTGTTCTTTAGCGTTGACTGGGCACAGTGTTCAGCATATTCTAAGCACTCAATAGATGTCTGCTGAATGAATGAATGAGTAATCCAATAAGCAAATAGATTACTTTGGAATGCAGAAGTATTATAAGGAAATTGGAAGAAAACCATATGCAGAAGCCAGGGTTCTGTTCCTCTGAATATTGTTTTCTGCCTCTTACTTCTTCCTGTAAATCTATTTTAAAATGTATAAAAAAAAATCAAAGTTTTCTTTCTGTTAGTTCACAAAATGGCTGTGCCAGTTTGTATCCATTCTCTCAGTTAAAAATATTTTGGTTGATATACTCCTTCTGTTTTTCATTTTTTCACAGCTTGAATTGTTAGGGGAACCTCTCAGGCTGTTTTTAATTCCTAAGAAAGGTTAGGATGGCTTTGCCAGTGTGAAGAACCAGTGATCTGGAAAAAAAGGAAGATGATATGCCATGTGCTTTTCTGCCTCTGCTTTGCTATGCTGTAAGACTGTATGACACTCCAGGACTCCCAAGACTTAGGACAGTGGGCAAAGCTTCCCAAGGTTCATTAATCTGCACTTTGTCATATCGCTTGGCCTGACAGTAGACTGACCCAACTTCATGGTCAGCTGTCTCATGCACTGTTGGAGCAGGAAGCATCCCAGCATTGCCAGTTACATACCCTTGCTTTTCTCCTCCCATTCTTCTTCCTTTGTGGGTACTAATAGATGAAATTCAGTCTAAGAGTTGAACTATTGATTTTGAGTAAGGGTTGAGTTCTAATTAAATAATTCAGGGGAACCTAATGAGAAGAGCTCATTGGTTTTCACCCTTAGCAAGAGGCTAAGGTCATTTGACTGTTGAACTTGGGCTGAATGTCCGCTGTGTGGACACAAGGGCTTGTTCAGCCTTGAGCTGTTAACTGGGCCAGGCTGCTTGCAATGCCTCACCCAACACCCAAACTCTGACACTGTACCACATGAAAGCTTCAACGTCCACCTCTGTATAGAAGAGACAGCTCATTGCTAATGAAGTGATTAGTGAGCCCAGTTCAACAAAACAAGCCTCTGAATCAAGATCAAGTCCTATAACCATTAAGTTTTACACAGAGAAAAACTGCTCCCCAAGAAACTACTACCAACCCTACTCCCTTTGTCTTAGTGGCCATGGTAGAATGGCAAATGAAGGACTGAGGGGAAAGGAACAATTTATGTTAACAAAGGTTCTCACTTCTGAAAAGGTGGTATTATCTCCACTCAAAGATGAGAAAACTGATGCTAAGAGTGACTTAGTACCAGAGTCACTTTATCCAGCAAATAACAGAGCTAATATGATCCAGGACTGTTTGGCACTAAGCCCCTTGTGATTTCCACTAGACCAAGCTGTTTCTGCATAATCTACCATTTGGGGAAGATAAGTTCAAAGGGATTTGCTCTCTGGAGATCAGCTGGCAAGGAACACTGTTCTTATGTTAGGTCAACAACCTGAAAAGAGATTATCAAACAAGTTGTCATTAAACATCTCTACATCCCTCAGTGCTTTAAATTTCCTAAATGTAGTGATAGGGAATGTACTTTACAACTCTGTTCTTAACTCTGAGGATTAATATACTTAAAGGTAGAAGAAAGCTACAAATATAAAATCAACTGGAGTTCCTGAAAATAAAGGACTTATTTGGCAATATTTACCAAAATTTTAAACCTGTATATCTTTAGAGCAAGTATACTTCTAGGAGTTTATCCTAGATATATGTATGAAAGTGCAAAATATACATTCATGAAAACATCACCACAGGCTTGTTTGTAATGGTGAAACACCAGATACAACATAAATGTCCATTGCTAGGAGCCTGATTAAATATATCACGATACAGGCACTGAATTGCAGAGCATCCCAGCATTTAGAAGAACTAAGTGTACCTAGTGTGTGTGTGCTGATGCCAGAATCTCCAAGATGTAAATTGAAAAGAGCAAGGTAAATACATAATTCCATTTGTATACCTTTAAAAAATAGGACAGGAGTTGAAGACAATTACTCTTCCTTCTATTCATTTCTATAATATTTAAATTTTCTAACCATGTGCTGAGATTAATATTTAACGTAAACAAACTTTAACTGGGCTGTGGTATCACAGGCCATTTTTTTCCTTCTTTCATACTTCTCTACATTTAAAAAAACTCATATTATTTTTTAAAGGCATTAGCTCTCCCTCATTTTGCAAAAACAAAGGGCCTCTATTATGTGTCACAACCTGACCACTGGGTACCTGGATGGGAAACACTTCCCTAACTAACCCAAGTAGGAACAGATAAACTCCCGGGACCATTCTCAGAAGGCTCCTGACCAAGTAAGCGCCAGATGAAGCTACTGATTCCAAGAGGTAGCGCGCTCTAGTGGGCGAAACAGTGGGTAAACAGATGTGTCTTACTGAGTGAACGCTCTTTTAGCAACTGGGTACTTTATTCTTTAAAATACTCTGGATTCTTAATGAATTTCAGAGTGAAACACTCAGCTATGTGCCTGGCTTTTCCAGGAGAAAGGAAGAGCCTGTTTACACCTGCCAACATCTGGAGAGACAACAGCAGTTCTCGACCATCATTTGAGTAAGAGGCTTTCCCCACATCTGACTTGATAGGTATACAAAGGCATTCTATATCTAACCCCAATGTGAAATATTAGTTTCTCCTATCAACTAATTTTATCAAGAGCACTCACACTTCCTGACATTTTCAGCTCGCTATAAAAACAAACAAGCAAACAAAACAGAACTCTCAAAAGATAGCAAATATAACAAAGCAAACACAATAGGAACGAGGAGTAATTGCAACTATTTTCAGGTTACTATATTCTCTGAAGGAGAAAAGGTGCAATTCAATACTGTAGTGTGGGAGAAAACTGCAAAATGGTCAAAAAAGTTGGAACAAATAAAAAACTAATAATTAGGATTTTTAATAAGGTCTGTTTATAAAAACATTTAACTATTCCCTATTAATTATGCACATCTATGTCTATAAATCATTTCTGAAAAATCATTTCATATTTACCCATGGTGAAACTCTTTAAAGGCAGTAGAAAATAAAAATAGTTAAAATCATCTGGAAAACAGGAAAATAAGAGACAAAGGCAGATGATACTAAACCGGCAGTAAGGAAGATAATCGTAGAAAATAGGAGTGGTAGGTAATGTGAATGCCTGGAGGAATCAGAGATGGAGAAAGTAAGGATTGAGGACAAAACAAAACTGATAAAGAATACAGGACAACTAAGGACTGTATTATTCCTAAGTGCTAATCTTTAAACCAGAACAAGTACAGGTAAAAGGAGTGCCAATAAAATCTTCTGTGAACAGTATTTTGAACCATCTGCCAAACAGAAGTCAAATACACTTGGAAAAAATACATCCTATTGCTATAAAGCTGAAGCTGCTCCCTTTGGCATCCTGCCCAGCAGGGGAAAGGGGGGTCTTCTTTGTCCTGACATCAAAGGTTTAGGGTACAAAACAAACAGGGAGCGGATGGTGGAGCTGCCTCATTTGAGTCATACCTGAGCGGCAAGCCATTCCAGTGTCCGACAAGAAGTGCTTCCACTCTTTCTTGCCATATGCCTCTGCCAGCACCTCTGGAGTCATCATCTTGGTGCCATGGCTTGCCCTGATTTTGAGAGAGGATGCACATTGCTCATCAATGGTTCCTTGAATGCCCCTTCCTCTATCATTGTGACTGTTGATCCCTGTTGCCACTGGAGCTAACAAAAACATATGTATTTTTTCTGTTTTCAACTGGGTGCCTCCCTGTTTAGGATTCCGTAAAGCATTTCTGTGGGCAGCTGTAGCACTTCCCCGCTTTAATCCATCAAGTAGCAGGTGATTAGGAGATACTCACTCTGAGGTCAACACTGGATAAGATACCACCCTTTTTTAGAGAAGTTGTCGTTTAACTACACAAATAAGATGAACATACCTGGAGCAATTAGAAAACAACTGTGTGGATTAGTGGGAAGCTGGTTCTGGCAGCACTGGAGAAAGAGCAGTAGGTACCAGAGTCAAAGCATGAGTCCATCGGGCCCATAGGAGGCACAGGAAGCACCTGGCACCCACAGGTGGATCATTGTGAGCACGCAGGACTGTGAAGACAAGATGAGGAGCGACCTGCCCACTCAAGGACACAGCATGGCTAAAACCAAATAGGGAAATCGAAGAGAAATGTGGAAAAACAGAGCAACATGACAAGAAAGTAGGTATTTTCTTTGCTTGAAATACTGCTTTTGTCCAGTTAAGAGAATCCTATGCTATAGAGAAATATGGTAGTTCCCCCTTATCCAGTTTTGCTTTCCCACAGTTTCAGTTACCTGTGGTCAACCTGGGTTGAAAAATACTAAGGGCATAATTCCAGAAACAAACAATTCGTAAGTTTTAAACTGCATAGCATTCTGAGTTCTGTTGTTATATTTTATATTTTCTTACTATATCTATTAAACCTTATCATTGGAAAAGACATAGTACACATAGGGATATGTACTATCCATGATTTCAAGGAACCACTGGGGGTTTTGGAAGCTAATCTCTGAGGATAAGGAGGGACTACTGTAGTTGAAATGTTAATGTAGTTCATCATAGGAAATAGTTGAAATGTTAATGTAGTTTATTATGAGAAATTATAATGATTGAGAGTATTATTCTCTTGGTATTATAATGTGGCACAAAATAATATGAAGGAAAAAAGAAATAAAATAAGAAAAGCAAATGGGGGAAAATCACAAATGGGCTCCTTTTTATAAAGGGGTTAACATTTTAGAAAGCTATATGTAAAGATCAAAGAATCCTGAATGGGAAATATGATCAGAGAAGGAATCTACTATATTGGTTGAAAGAAAGCATCAAGGAGGTATGCTAATAAATTCAGGAGAAACTAAAGGTTAGCCAGGACTTGGATGGAGAGAGACAGACCTTGTAGGAGGGGTACTGGGACAGGGACAGACAGATAGAACAAAGAGAGAAAGAAACAAAATTGTAGAAAGCTTTTCATTCTTTTAACTGTGGTTGAAGATAGCCAAGAACACTGTGAGAATCTGACAGAAGAGTTAAAGGTCATAGACAAAGCTGCATTTACACATACCCTATCTCTCAATGCCTGAGAAATAAACATGGAAACAAACTACAAAATACCAAAGGTGGGGCTACACCTGCTCTAGTTAGATGCGCCTTAGGGGAAGGTTGGGGGAAAGTGTGAAGGGAGTTTGCATCATGCAAAAAGAATGATGCATCAAAAGAGAGTACATATTAGGGGTCTGGGAGCTCTCTCCTTTGATTCTGATCCTGTTTGTGTATGTAATAAATGGTATAGCTTCATAGCCATGTTGACTTGCCTGTACTATTAGTACTGGAGAAAAAACAGATGCTCCCTCCCTGGTGCCCTGTGAGAGACAGAGCAGTGATGGCAGCTGCTTCTGGACTGCTTGTCATACCCTTAGCAACCGTTGAGAGGCTGGGCCCACTCAGAGAGGAGAGAAGTAAAGAAAGTCAGCCTGGAGTGTGGGAGGAGGAAGAGGTTGATGAGACTTGCAACAGTCCAGAAAAACTTCCAAAAGGAGCTAGGACACAACATGATCCCTGCATGACAGGGCCAAATTTGGATAAATAAAGAAAGAGAGGGTGGTGGGTATAGACCACCAACCCCTACCCAATACCCATTCTTTCTTCCTTAACAAAAAGAATCCCAATTTTATTTTAGGCAGCCACACAGTCAGCTAAAACAGTAAAATTCCTGGGCTCTTTTGCCAGAAGGGGTGGTCAATGAGACGTAGCAGGTTATAAACTTTCTACTGTATGTCCTACAAATATTTCTAATGATGTAAACTTAAAGGAACTAGACCTTTAAATCTAATGCTCACAAATTCATATTTAAATGGCTTAAACAATTCATACAAAGACATGTAGACAGACAATCTGTCATCTGATTAATTAAAATAATCATATTTAACCCATACTGTAAGGGTCATATGCCACTCAGTAATAAAGTGTCTCAGAGAAGGTAAAGTTTTGACTTCACAACTAAGTTTTATTACCTGAGAACAGTGCCATTATTTGCAAGTTTAAGGAAGTTCCCATCTTCTAGATCCAATGCCAAACCTTTGCAACTGAAATAGGAAAGTTTGATTATTAATCAATTCATATATTTAGCTAACCTAAGAAATAACAACCTATATTTTCCAAACATCATAATGCTAAAAAGGGATTCTGCCACCCAGGGGAATGATATGTTAATCACACAATTAAGAATATCTAAGAACTGTAAAATTAAATATCTATCACTGAGCAGGTATAAAAGGAAAATTGTTATATAGGTAAACAAGGACAGCATATTTAGTTTGTAAAATCTTTAGGCTTTTCAGAAGATAAATCTAAAACTCAAAAGAGAAAAAAAGAACCTGAACATCATCCCATGACTTTGTTAAAATGTACAAATGTTTTCCACTAAATAAAACACACATACACACACACACACACACACACACATTTATATTCTACAAGTTAAGCACTTAGCCAGTCTTTCCTACACTCTAGAATTTGTCTCAATTTAGGTCAGGTTACAAGAACTTGCCATCTGGACAAGGCATATCATTGAAAACCACTATGGCCAGGCGCGGTGGCTCATGCCTGTAATCCCAGCACTTTGGGAGGCCGAGACTGGCGGATCACGAGGTCAGGAGATCGAGGCCATCCTGGCTAACATGGTGAAACCCCATCTCTATTAAAAATACAAAAAATTAGCCGGGCGTAGTGGCGGGTGCCTGTAGTCCCAGCTACTCAGGAGGCTGAGGCAGGAGAATGGCGTGAACCCGGGAGGCAGAGCTTGCAGTGAGCCGAGATTGCGCCACTGCACTCCAGCCTGGGCGACAGAGCCAGACTCTGTCTCAAAAATAAAATAAAATAAAATAAAATAACATAAGATAAGATAAGATAAGATAAGATAAAATAAAATAAAATAAAATAGAAAACCACTAAAAGAAAGTCAAATACCGTTTTAGCTCCTTTTACTGTAAAAGACTTGTGGGATTTGGGGAGAAAGGTGAGTACAGATTCATTATTATGAATAATAAAAGCAAAGTGGTATAATGGCTACCAAATACCAAGGGAATTAAACAAAAAATGACAGGGTACTTTAGAAGGATTATTTACTTTTGTTCAGGGTAAAATTTCCAGAGTCAGTAATTTCATATAGTAACATGTTACTGTTTCTTCCTTCTACAAAAATGTTACATCAAAAAAGACTAACAAAATATCAAAAGAATGCATACTAGATCAACATAGTGTAGGTATTTTTCATGTGGTTTAGTATTGTTATTGATTTTATTTATTTATTTTTTTTGGAGACAGGATCTCACTATGTAGCCCAGGCTGGAATGCAGTGGCATGATCAATGGCTCACAGCAGCTTGGACCTCCTGGGTTCAGGCAATCCTCCCACCTTAGTCTCTCCAGTAGCTGGAAATACAGGCACGTGCCACCTCACCTGGCTAATTATTTTTTATTTTTTGCAGAGTTGGGGTTTCGTCATGTTGCCCAGGCTGGTCTCCAACTCCTAGACTCAAGCAATCTGCCCACCTCAGCCTCCCAAAGTGCTGGGATTACAGAATTGCCACCACGCCTGCCTGGCCTGATTTTAAACTGAACAATTTAAAGTGGCTTAGGATATTTGTTTGTTTTGTTATCTAAATGAGGAAGACAAACGAAGCTTTGGGAAGCTGAGAGTCCTAACCTAGGAAGGGAATTCCCAGTAAGAGTCTTAGGAATGTCGAACTAAATGACAGAAAACCAATTGTCCTAATTCAGACTTACTCAAAACGTGATGATTCCTCCTTTTCTCTTATAGTTCTTAAAAGATAGTAAACCAAACCTTTTTCTTAAAGATGTAAATTTTAGAAACAGTTCTTACTAACCTCTGAAACTATTATGACAAACTTAAACTATATGAAAATATCCAAACTAGTCACATAAGCTCTTAGCTTATTTTCACATTTAATTAGGCAAGTCTAAACTTGTTTAAAGTAGAAAACACTTTAATTCATTAAATACAAAACTTTTAATATAGAAGGCATTTGTCCTTTGACTCAATCTCACATTTCACATTCCATCTTCTTAGAAGAGAAAGCATTACAGTTTTATCAGTAACAATTAGAACCACAGGAAATGTACAGACTTAAAAAAAAAAAAAAAAAGAACTTACCAGAAATCCCAATCCTCTGGGGTCACATTGAGCAATTCCTTATCGTACCCTTTCTCCTTAACTAGGAACTGGGCAAAGCTATTATAAATGAGCTGCAAATAAGGGGAAGAAAAACAGATTAAATATAACACCCACTATTCATTCTTAATGTCACAGACCTAAAACCCTAATGGAATTGCTGATGGGGGCAGGTAGGAGGAAGGAAATATCGGTAATTGTGAAGTTCTGCAGTATAATTCTCCTTCACAAGCAATTTATCATCCCCTGCATGCCCCAGGTAGCTGTCCCATTCAAAATTATACCGTCAGCATACAATTATACAACCAAAGACAATTATTAACCCTACTCCTGAATTCTAATGGGTTGGAGATCATAATTTAAGACTTGACAAAGCTTTTTAAACTTATTTAATACATCACTAAGACAATAAAGATGATGACCACTCTATCCATCCATCCTTGGTCCATTCTGGCCAGAAAGGCCCCATGTCAGGGAAATACATATGGGGACCAGGAAGGTGATCTAAACAAGTCATGATGCCTCTATCAGATACAGGTAATCACTCTTGTTTCTCCACACACACATACACAAAAACCATTAAAAAAAAAAATCTAAAGACAAAGGACAAAGAAAGCCTCTGGAAGCAAGTACAATAATTACAATAATAAATACTCTGTTGATTGCTGACAGATCTTATTTCTCAACAACAAAAAAATGCTAGGTTTTTGAGTAAAATATCTGGTTTTTAAGTGCTGGCTAACTTTAAAAGAACTGTACATACCAAACAAAAAGTGCACAAAAGGTAGATGGTCCAACCTTATTCTACCTCGAAGTGTTCTTTGGCCAGTGTTGGGTACACTTGAGCCTGAGCAGAACAGTGGTCTGAGTCAACCTGCACAGTGTCCAAAAGGACACACTGAACAATCTGACCCTTCTTCTACAGATATTAACCCACAACAGGTTTCGATAACATGTCATACTTTTAGGGAGAAGAGGGAGGCAGAGGAGCGGGGGAAATCTCTCCTGGGTAGTGAGGTTTACACTGATACTTAGATGCAGCAGTTCGCTGGGTGAATGCAGAGGGAATGGGGGGCAACTCAGGTTCAGAAACTGAGGGGCCTGCACACAGCTGGAGTAGGGGTGTCGGGGTCTGAGTGTCAGGATATGAGCATGGAGAAAGCAAAGGCTCCTTGTGAAATGTCAAATCGAGTTGCTCCCTGTCATAAAGCTAATTAAAATCACTACACATGTACTTCCATCCAGTGCAATGTGACCTTATCCAGGTCAATTGTTAATTGAACCACATTATGTTAACACTATATACCAACAGTTCTTAACCCTGGTGGTGATTCAGAACCATAGGTGACACTTCTTAAAACTACCCAGAGCTTCCAAGCACACAGGGTAGAGAGGGCCCTCTCTGAAGCACAGAGAACACTGAAAATCACTGACCTGCATGTTTTACAGATTTTTATTCAATCATTAAAAGGAAAAAAGCAACAAAAAATACAGAGTCACCCTGTGGTACAAAGTACTATGGACAATAAAAAGTCCACATCACGATCCTGCTTATAAGAAACCAGTGCCGCAGGGCTAACAGATGTAAAATGCTTAGAGCAGAGCCTGGCACACCAGCAAATCCAATTTAAGTATTTGCTATTATTATGTTGTATGCTGCTAAAAACAAAACAAAACAAAACAAAAAAACAGAAAACAAAAACACTGCCCTGACAGGTAGCGCTTGCCCATCTCCACAGTGTAAATATTCCCACCATGGCCTGTTTCAAGCCACCAACAGCAGTTTACCTGCTTGCACAATTCCTGAATAGTTAACAATTGGCTTTCACAAGCCCCTAAGAGCCAGCTATTGTACACCTTAGATTTGCCTCTCGTTGAGGCACTTTTGAGTTTCTCCAGTTATTCAAGTGATTAGTCTAAGATATGGGCATGTGATTCTAAAACACTCGAATTCTCCTGGAAGAAAGGAGCCCTTTCCATCAGAGATGCCAACAGGGACAGCAACAGCTGTGTTCCTTACCTTGTGGAGGAGATTTTTCTGTAACAGGAGAGAAGGGGGCCAATGGACAAGGAAAAGAAGCAGAGAAAAGCAGTGTGAAGAAAAGCAGGGGCATCTGTACTCTGAAACCCCTGGTCTAGGCAGAAGGCTTCTTGCAGTTTGTCCTTAGAGTACGCTCAGTCTCTCTAGAAGCCTTCATGGCACAGGGCTCTCCATGACATTCCTCCCCCAGCCTTAGCTGTCACCACCTCACAGTCTCTCAGGAGTAATAATAATACATGTTCTACAGCAGTTGCCAATTGGTACCCTGTGGTCCATATGCAGCCTACAAATTATGTTTGGTTTCCACTTAAGGTTGCCAGATAAAATTTAAAAATGCCTAGGTAAATGTGACTTTCAAATAAAAAACAAATTTTTTTTTTTAGTATAAGCATGCAATATCTGGGACCCCACTCTCCCACTCACACATCTACGTTAACTGACTGGTATCAGACTTCTGAGTCTGCAACCTTAGAGAGGAGAAACCACGTGTCATCCTCTCTTCTAGAATGCCTTTCCTGAGGCCTCATGTGAGGGGGACACACTCAGTTCTGTGTTTGCACAACTCTGTGCAGTTGTTAAATGCCTACAAAACTGAAAGGAGAGGCATTCACAGCTCTCCATGATGCAGCCCCCACTGACTTCTCCACCATCTTCTCCTGCAACTTGCCACCTTTTGCTTGCACCCAGCAGTTCCTGGTGCTGTTGCTCACCTCGAGGTTCTGGCCTTTACTCTAACTCCTCTGGGTGAAGCACTCCTCTCCACCTCCTCACCTGCCAGCTCCCGGCCTTTCCTCTGTGTTTTCGGGCACCATACAGACAGCAAGATGGGAAGAAGCAGAAATCCACAGCCGGACTACCTCGCTTAGTTGCCCTGGATACACTTTCCTTCTGTGCCCCGTTGCTTGATGCTCTCTTAACAGTGACTAAATCACTGTTAAGTGATTAAACAGTGACTAAATCACTGTTAAGTGATTAAACAGTGACTAAATCACTGTTAAGTGATTAAACAGTGACTAAATCACTGTTAAGTGATTAAACAGTGGTGATAATATCTACCTCACAGGGACGTTGTAAGGATTAAATCCATTCATATAAGCAGCACGCTTATATGAATCATGGCTGTATCATATTCTGTTATTAAAATACCTATTATTTATTCAGTCTATTTATTGAGCCCAGTATGTGCCCAGCACTAAGCTCGGCACACAGAACACACAAGAAACTGTCACAGATACTGATGGAGTCATCACGCTGGGCTCTAGGAGAAGTCCAACAAGTAAACAGGAAGTGTTAATATCATGCGGCATGTGCTATGAGGAATGAAGAGTTTTGTGGAAAACTGAAGGTGGGCTTAGAATGGAAGGGCAGACTTTAAGGGCCAAAAAGACTTCCTAAGGGGAACGATGTTTAAGATGAGGCCTGATGGGATGAAGAGCTTCTGTGCAGAGCAAAGAGGCCCTCCAGGCACTGTTGGCAGCGTGAAGCAAGACCCAGGTCATACTACCCACCACAGGGGACCAAGACTAACTCTTCAGCATTTTTGCCTACTGTGTAAGGCTGCCTGGAGGCCTGCGTGTTGATCTCTGTATCCTCAGCTCTAGCATGGTGCTCAGCACACTGTGGGACTTAAAATAAAAAAGATTTCCACACCAAACATGATCCAAAACTCAATAGGTTACTGTTTTCAAGCTTTAAACATCACTTATTCTCCAGGTTTGCAGTAAAAAAACCTCGTCTTTGAGAATCTTATATTCTGAAATTTTATGATCACCTATGGACAACACTAGCTCTAACATGACAGTGGTTTAACAATATTACCTCCAAATGAAGGTAACTAAAGAGGAGACACACAAAACTGTGAACCAGGAAGGATTCGAAAGACACAGAGGGAAGGAAAACATGTATCAAAGACCTAGGGGAAGCAGTGGCCAAAGAATCAAGCAGTAAAAAAGCCTTCTTAATTCTCAATGTGACTAAGGAAACCAGACCTGTAAGGTAGGAAAGCAGGAAAGTATAACAGCAGAAAAAGGACGTTTAAAAAAAAATTTAGCATCTGGGCATAGAAAACACACGAGAAATTCGGGCAGCCACTCTTTTTTGACCTTTAACGTGTACCTGAACTGGCGGGTGCCCATAATGGGGCACAGCCCTGGCTGATGTCTGCACCAGTGATCTAGAGTTCTACCCATAAACTGTGAGGTTTCCAAATGGTTTGGGTGGTAACCATAAAAGCAAACACTTGTCTTTGCCAAGGTACTATTCTAAGCATTATACATCTCTTACTCATTTAATCCTTGCAACAATCTTGTGAGGTAAATCCAATTATTAGCTCCATTTTACAGATGGGGAAACTGAGAAGCAGCACAGGTTAAGTAACTTCCTCGAAGTCACAGAGCTAGTAACAGTGGAGCTGGTGTCCTAAGCTAGGCAGTCTGGCTGAGAAGTCCTCGCTTTCACCACTGTACTCATAACCAGCTCTTTTTCTGTCTGGTTGCTTAGATCTTGGACTAAAAAAATCTGGTAACTTTTCAAAATTAGTTTCCTTGGGAATTGGGAAACCAAAGGAATAGTGGAGGGAGGGCAATTAATTTGAGTGTACAGGCCTGGAAGCATGCATACTCCATGTCCCCCTCCCTCAGGGCACAGTGAGGACCCAAACTTTGCAGACTGTTGGTAGGACTGGAATGTATTCAAAGTGCACGGAGCACGTAGTCGATGCGCAGTAAATATTTATTTTCTTCTCTTGATAGAAGGTAAAACTAGGGCTAAGATCTTAATGACTTTTCAACTAGTGTTCCTTCCAATACGCTACACTATATACTACGCATCTCTCCCAGATTGCAGTTTAAACACTGATGGGTGGTTGATCGTGCAAATAGAAAAATGCAGCCAAAAAAAATGCAAGTACCAAATCAAGTGGCTGTGTCCACAATCAGCTGGTGTCCAGAAAGACATGCAGAGAAAGTTCCACGACGTGGGATCTTCAAGGACAGCCCCAGTGCCCCTGACCCCGCCCCTCCTCGGCCCTAGAAATCACCGATTCCCCAGCCCGATCTTGCGCAGTTTGCCCCTCCTTCGTTCTTCCCTACCCCTCTCAACATTAGCTAATGGCTGAGGTAAATGTGCCGGTCCCCACGGCACCGGCGCGGAGCGGAGGCTGCACACTTCCGCCCCTTCTCGCCGCTGGAGGCCGCGCTCTGCGGCAAGACTCGGCCGCCGCAGGCCCCCAGCAGCGTCCGCCGTTGCCCAAACCTGGAGGAAACTCAAGCCCCAGCCGCCATGGAGGTTGCGCGCAGTGCGCCCCGGAGCCCGCGCCACTCACCGGGGCGCTCTCGGGCAGGTTGTAGCGACACAGAGTGTGGTCCAGGTCGAATCCGACCACGTCGCAGGCGGCCAGGGAGAAGTGCTGAGCCATGGCTGCGCGGGGAGCACCGAGGAGCGCCTCGGCCGGGAAGGGTGCAAGGAGCTAGCTGGCGGGACGCTGCGGGACAGGACGGGACCGGACGCGGCGGGGCGGGGCTGCGGCTGCCAGGGCACACGGCGCGGCAGCCTCTCCCGCCTCCCGCGCTCTCGAGCACCGCCCCTCGATACGCTTAGCCCCCGCCCCTCGCGCGGCGGGCGTCCTGCGCCGCCCGGAGTCAGGTAGTCAGCTCGCGTCCTCTTGGTACCCCAATGCCGGCGACTCCTGATCTGTTCCGCAAGCCTAGGAGCCCAGAAGGCAGTAGGGGTCCAGGAGCGGTGCCGCTGCTGCACAACTGAGACCTGTAGGCACGTAGCCTTTCCCGAGGGCTACCACAAAATTAACCGGGACACTCCATCGCCTCAGGGCGCCTCGGAAACCAGGAGATCATGAGGTTAGACCTGACCTTTTACCCCTGTGTGAGGAATAGTAAGATCATAGAAAACATTCATCCGCTAATATCCCTCTGACCCAGTTAGCCTACAATTTGGAAGGTCTTTTCACCCACGTGATCTTTGATAGTGGTTTAAACCAAAAACTTTATATTCCTTGGTTTCCTAAGTGGTTAAGTGGAAGACAGACCTTTCACCATTTCATACCCTGGAGTGCGTTAGAAAATAAATGTATCAGACATCGTGAAGAACCATTTTGCAAGATGATACTGGTTATGGAAACCAATATTGCTTATTACTTGATAATCCTATTTTGTTATTGTAATGAAGAATTTTTCTGTGAAAGGGCATCAGAAACTTCATAGAAATATATAGAGCATACTACAGAAAAAGAAAACTTTTGCAAACCGGGTTTAAGGTTTATAGAGCGCAAAATGTTTTGAGTGACATTTGCTTAATTCTCTCAAGAACTGTATAACTACTACCATTTTAGATGCAGAGAAAGTTAATCCATTACATACAATGTATGCCTTAGGGCATTTAATTCTCTTCCTGATTTCCGGATGTGAAGGACTAGCACTTTGAGATCTTTATTACATAGTACCTCATTTTAAAAAGAAAATACAAATCTATTATGTTTATACTGCTTCAGTTTTCAATTTAAAGGAACAATGTGTCTAATGGGACAAATCAATAGTCGTGACATAATGAAAATATAATTGATTGAGAACTGCATTTAACCCTTTCAAATACTAATCCTTCTGAGGCTAATAGACCAATCAGAGGATTAATTTAGTGCAATAGATAGTGCAATTGAGTAGGAGGACACTTATACCTAGTAGACCCATTTGAATAAAATTGATAACTTGTTCCATTATAACACTTAAAAGCCCCAAACAAATCTCTCTGGACTAGGAAAAGTAAAGAATCTTCAAGAAGATTAAGCTGTTCACTGATGAGTCCAACAACCATGTCTTCAATGTCTGTGAACCAAAAGAGAAAAGGCTGGATTGTTGGAGAGGCTGGAAAAAGCTTGTTGGCCCTGGAGCATTGACCTTGGCATTCTTCTCTGCACCTTGCAATAGAATGCTATCAAAGTCAAACTTCCAGGTACATGCCACATTGAAGGGCACATGTTTCCTTGGGGAATGAATATCTTGTTTCATGTGGGAGTAGGTGCTTTAGGTACTTTAGGGACTTCCCTTAGTAATACAAATGTACTAGTACATTCATTGTAAGAGGGAAGAGTATAAAAGGATTGTTTTTTGTTGACTTAGCAAAAACTTCTCCTTACAAAACCTCTTGAGTGTGCTGAATTGTGAACAGGAAATTGACTGGGGGTAAGGGGAGAGAGGGAACCAGGGCATTCTTAAAGAGAAAAAGACCCCTGGGTCGATAACCAAGTGGTCCTGGGACTGGATCTGGCTATTACATGCACATCAACAATCTTATGTACTTGCTGATTAACAAATTGTATATATTCTGCATGTTTACACAAACAGTTCTTGTGCTAGAGAGTCCACATCATTTAAACTTTGTGGGAGAATTTTGCAAATGATCCAATCCTAGAGGCTTGTACTCTTTCTTGAGCCCCACTCACCTTTCCTTTGTACCTCAAACCTCAGTCTGACTGTTCCAGAAATATAGGGGATTGTTCCCTTCTCTTCTCCCATTCCCTACATAACCCTAAATTTAAATACAAACATTCAGTTTAATTGTTTCATAAGGCTTATTTTTGGATAAAGATATTTCATTTTCCCTGCACATTAAACTTTTATCACACTTACTGATAAAATGCCACAGCTCTTGTATTATCAACTACAAGTTCAGTCTTCTACTCAGATACCAATTAATTTCTGTTTCTTTGAGTATCATGGACTGAATTTTGTCCCCCACTCATTCATGTGTTGAAGACCTAACCCACAATGTGTTTATATTTGACATAGGGCCTTTAAGGAAGTAATTAATGTTAAATAAGGCCATAAGGGTGGAGCCCTAATCCAACAGGATTAGCATTCTTGTAAGAAGAGGAAGGGGCACCAGAGTTTTCAAGCACACAAGAAAGGCCATGTGAGGAGCCACAAAACCACGGCTGTCTGCCTGGCGTCGTGGCACACACCTGTAATCCCAGCACTTTGGGAGGCCAAAGTAGGCAGATCACTTGAGGTAAGGAGTTCAAGACCAGCTTGGGCAACATAGCGAGACCCATCTCTAGAAAAAATACAAAAATTAGCAGGGTGTGGTGGCAGGCACCTATAGTCCTAGCTATTCTAGGGGCTGGCGTGGGAGGATCGCTTGAACCTGGGAGGCAGAGGTTGCAGTGGGCTGGAATCAGGCCATCGCACTCCAGCCTGGGTGACAGAGTGAGACCCTGTCTTTAAAAAAAAAAAAAAAAAAAGCTGTCTGTAAGCCAAGGAGAGTGGCTTCACCAGAAACCAACCCTGACAGCCCCTTGATCTTGGACTTTGAGCCTCCAGAACTGTGAGAAAATAATTTTTTGTTGTCTAAACCACCCATTGTGTGGTATTCTGTTAAGGCACGCTGAGCCAACTAAGGCAGTTAATAAGGATAATTGACTCAAATCAGTGTTGTGTTAAATGTAGGAAATATTTGCCATTTGAAAGGTCTGTAAAGGACATGAACTTGGGTTTATGTTATTTGTTGACTTCTTGAAGTTGGGTACTTTTGCTTATGTGTAACATTAATACCATGCTGTGAAGTTTTAGAGTTTTTTTGTTTTTAGTATTTCATGTACTGTGTTTTCTTATACTTATGAGTTATGTAATAATTTAGAAATTTTCAGAAACAGGAAGTTATATTACAGCTGATTTTCTAGAATTAAATTTCATTATTACAATTGATCTGCTTTTAATTGAGGTGGTACTATAATTTAGCAATTTTAACCTTAGGTGTGACTTGTGATTAGCTAGCTTAAGTTTTAGACTCTATAATATCTCAATAACTGATCTTTTGTGAATTTATAATACTGTATTTTAACATCTATATTGTAAATATGATTTGCCATACATTTTGGGGAAGGAGAGAAATGGCCTGTTTCTTTTTTCATTAGTTTAAAATATGCTTTTCTAAATATTCCTAATTAAACATTGTATGTTCAGCTTTTTGTATAACCTAAACCAATCTACATGTCTTCTGTGGCACATATAATTTCTTTAAGGGGTAAGAAAAAAGTTCATTTACTAAATTGGAAAAAAATAGGAAAAATATGAATTTCTAAAAATAAAACTCTATGGCACTTAAATATTAGACATTTAGCTACATAGAACCAAATACTTATTTGTAATATTATGCTGAGGCCTTTAGATGGCAGTAGTCCTGCATGAGGAATATTTTTTATTTTTTTTTAGTAATCTTAAAATCTTTACATTTCTTAATAAAAAATACTTCATTTTCTACTCTCTTGATTTTCTACTCTGTTCTTACCACAAGAAGAAGAAGCCTACTTAGAAATTTCACTGTAGTTTTTTGGTGTGTGAATTTATTTTTGATGATGGAGAGGGAGGACGTAATGGGACAAAGTCCTTTTGTGTCCGGAGTTGGTTCCTTCCAGGGGGTTCTTGGTCTCACTGACTTTAAGAATGAAGCCGTGGACCTTTGTGGTGAGTGTTACAGCTCTTAAAGGTGGCATGGACCCAAAGAGTGAGCAGAAGCAAGATTTATTGTGAAGAGCGAAAGAACAAAGCTTCCACAGCATGGAAGAGGACCTGAGTGGGTTGCCCCTGCTGGCTGGAGTGGACAGCTTTTATTCCCTTATTTGTCCCTGCACACGTCCTGCCAATTGGTCCATTTTACAGAGCGCTGATTGGTCCATTTTGTAGAGTGCTGATTGGTCCATTTTACAGAGTGCTGATTGGTGCATTTACAATCCTTTAGCTAGACACAGAGTGCTGATTGGTGCGTTTTCGCAGAGTGCTGATTGGCGCATTTACAATCCTTTAGGTAGACACAGAGTGCTGATTGGTGCGTTTTTACAGAGTGCTGATTGGCGTGTTTACAGTCTTTTAGCTAGACACAGAGCGCTGATTGGTGTGTTTTTACAGAGTGCTGATTAGTGCATTTACAGTCCTTTAGTTAGACACAGAGTATTGATTGGTACATTTACAATCCTTTAGCTAGACACAAAAAATCTCCAAGTCCCCACTCGACCCACAAAGTACAGCTGGCTTCACCTCTCAATCTCTCCTCTAAACAGGACACCCCAACTGCTGTTGGGAATTGGGCGATGACCGTTCTAGCTACTTCCTGTGGGATAGGGGCAAAGAAGGGGCCCTACAGTTGTACTGTCCTCTAGAGGGGAACTCTTTAGGCCAGTCAAAGGGCCAGTGGGTTTGTCCGGGGGTCCTCGGTAGAAGTTGTTAGTTGAGCTCATTTGTGGTTCCATTTGTAAGACCATCTGTAGCTTGATGGCCGTGATCCTAGAGGAAACAAATTTGACAAGGAGTTTAAAAATAAAGGGCCTGAAGGCGAGTAATGGCAAGATGGCTGTCATGGGACCTAGAAAGGGGAGAAGTCATGTCACCCAATTCCAGAGGTTGGTATAAGAGTTTGAAAGGCATTGTCTGATATCAGAAGCCTTTTCCTATAAATGCTGGGCGGCATCTCATACTGTCCCTGACTGGTTAGTGTAAAAGCAACACTCTTCCCCTAAGAAGCTGCAAAGTCCTCCTTTCTCAGCAGTGAAGAGGTCTAGGCCTTGGCAGTTTTGTAGAGTCACTGCTGCCAAAGAGTCTATTTGGGATTGTAGTTACTATCCTTACTGGATAGATTTTGTTATTTCTTGCAAACTGTTTGAGAAATCCTTTGAGAGTGTGTGGTAGTAGGATCATGAAGTAGATAAACCTGCTATTCTGCTTCCTGTAGCAGTGGCCATTTCTAACCCTATAAGTAGGGGTATTAGTTGCATGACCCTGTGCTGATGGACTTGAGCTTTGAGGGGCACTGATAGGGTCTGATGTCCATAAGATTAGAAGTTAGGGTAATACATGTTACACTGTTAACTTTTAGCAAACTTTACTTTTGTTGAAAACCTTGTAAGTTTGGGATTTTAATTTTTCTTTGCTATTAATAAAACCTCTTTCAGTCCATATTAACTTAGAATTGGTATAGATGGCTCCTTCCTGATTCTGTAAATACTTTAAGGTTTGGCTGAGTGCAAGCAACTCCCACGTTTGAGCAGACCAATTATTAGGCAATTTTCCTAACTCTGCTTCTAAAAAGTGTTCCCTTATCACTTACTGAATACCTATGGTGTCGTTTTCTCTTAATCACCTAGGAGGAACCATCTATTGTCCTGTCCTGAAGGGAGTTCTTCCTAGGTCTGGTTGGACCTTTGGATGGTAATTAATTAAGATTTAGATCCCCTGTTAGGAAACCTGCTGGGTTAAGGATTTTTGATAGAAAGGCTATGGGTTGTCAGTGGCCTCAGTATTTTTGGCCTATGCCCTTGTTTACACTGACAACAAGGTAGTATTGGAGTGTTATAGGGTTATAGAGAAGACCTTCCATTATCAATTATAGGTTTTAAATTTACCCTGGCTTTTAAAGGAATATGGTACACTGCTTTTTCTTTACTACTTCCATCTCTCTTTCTTTCTCTTTGACTTCTTTGTCTCTCTCTTTCTTACTCCCTGTCTGTCTCTTCCTCTCTGTCTTTGACTTTCTGTCTCTCTTTCTCTCTGACTCCCTCTTTATCTCTGTCTCTTCCCCTCTCTTCCTCTCTTTCTCTGACTTTCTGTCTCTTTCTCCCTTTCCTTTCTGCTGGTCTTTCCCTGTCTCTGCCAGATGCTTATGCTGCTGTTCTCCCCTCTCCTTCCCCTTTTGATGGCTTTGGCAGTGTAAGACTGCCACCTCTTTGGGTTTTTGCACTGCGTGCAATAACTCCATGGTTTCCTTGTGATATTTAATGGAAGTTCCCCTAAAGGTTAGGAACTCCCTTTTTTTCCATATTGCAGCATGAGCATGTAGGATTAGATAAGCATACTTACTATCTGTAGCAAAGTCTACCAATTACAACTGAGAAGGTGGGAGAAATACCTGGTTACAGGCCGTCCCAGGATTCCTTGGATGGTAATGGACCTTGAGGCAGCTGTCTGGGACAGGAGATTAACACTGAGAAAGCCATGGCAGTGTCCAGGAGGAAGTCAATTTTCTGGCCCTTAATGGTTAAATGTACCCGGGGCTCAGTGAGGGTGATGACATGAGCTGGCGCTTGCCGCGGGCACCCTCAGTCCTGTTGTTGGATCATCTTGTTGGGGGATTCTGGTCCAGAGAACCTTTGTCCCCTGGGGCAGTGCACCTTCCAGTGATTGCCTCGGCATAGTGGACATGAGCGAGGGGGCAGCTTGTTTCTTGTCGGACAGTATTTTTAAGGTGTCCTTGAAAACCACACTGGTAACAAGCCCTACCGGGTGACTGGCCTGCTTCATTTTCTGTCCTTTCTGAACCACCAAGGTTTGTTTGTCTGAGGGCCCTGACTAATGCTGCGGCCTTTCTCTTATCTTGCTTTTCCTTTTCAGCCTGTTCCTTTTGGTCCCTATTATAGAACACCGAGGTTGCCAGGTTTAATAATGCCTCCAGATTTTGTTCAGGGCCCAGGTGTCACTTTAGCTTTCTCCTGATATCTGCGGCTGATTGCGTAATAAACTTATTTTTTAGGATCAATTGAACCTCAAGTGAGTCAGGTGACAGGGGAGTATATTTTCTTAAGGCCTCCCATAGCCACTTGAGGAAGGCAGGATTTTCTTCCTTTCCCTGAGTTATGGTGGACATCATTGCATAATTCATTTTTCCTAATTCTCCTTAGTCCTTCTAGAACACAGGTCAACAAATGTTTGCAACTCCAGTCCCCATGATCTGAGTCAAGGTCCCAGTGGGGATCCATACTGGGGATGGCTTGCTGACCTGTAGGGAATTTGTCCCTTTCTTCAGCTGTCATTCTATCATTTACTTGACTAAGATACCAGGTATCTCCAAACTCTCGGACTGCAGCTAAAGCATTCTTTTCATTAAAGGCCAGGGTTTGATCTAACAATAGCATGACATCTTTCCAAGTGAGATCAAAGGTTTGCCCTAGACCCGGTAGGACATCTATGTACCTATCAGGATCATCTGAAAACTTCCCCAGGTCTACCTTGATCTGCTTTAAATCAGAGAGGGAGAAGGGGACATGTACCTGGGTTGGGCCAAATTCCCCTCCCCCTACAGCTTGAAGGGGACATAACTGGTAGCCCGGGGGTTTTTGTGGTCTCTTGGAGATTTCTTTGCTTATTTCCTTCTGGGCAGGGGAGATTGGAGGAGGCTTATCATTAATAGGAAGGGGAGCTATAGGGAGGCTAGGCTATGGGGGTAAGCTGAGAGGTCCTCTTGTGGGATGTAAATTGCAAGCTTTGCATAGTTGTGGATTCACCTTCAGTGAAAAGAAAGCTTGGACATAAGGTATTTCACTCCATTTGCCTTCCCTCTTACAGAAAAGGTCAAGCTGCAGGATAGTATTGTTATTTATACCTCCCTCACATGGCCATTTTTACCTATCAGAGAGAGAATATTGGGACCAGGCAATAGTGCAGAAAAAAATGAGCTGCCTCTTTTTCAGGGTTTGTGGGTCAAATTGGTCCCAATGGCTTAGGATGCATTTCAAGGATGAGCCTGTTGATGACTGAGTGTTTCCCATGTGAAAGAAAAATCTTCCCATGATTTTGGTTTGTTTGTTTTCCTGCTGCTACCCAAGAACTCGCAACGGTCCCCAGACCCTGCTGATCGGAATAGTTGCACTCACCGACGCAGCAGCAGAAACCCCTCTTGCTCAAGAACCCGCAACGGTCCCTGGACCCTGTTGATCAGAATAGTTGTGCTCACTGACGCAGCAGCAGAATCCCCTCTTGCTCAAGAACCCGCAACGGTCCCTGGACCCTGTTGATCAGAATAGTTGTGATCACTGACGCAGCAGCAGAAACACTAGTTTTCCTCCTACACCACAGGGAGGACCGAGGAAGGTCGGATTTAGTGGCCCTTACTGATGCATTCTTGAAAACCTGCACCCTTGCCTGTCCTCCTAGACCACAAAGAGGACCGAGAAAAATTGGATTTAGTGGCTCTTACCAATGCATTCTCAAAAACCTGTTAGAGTCCTAAGCATTCTCCTGTTATTATTGGGACCTTACCACTGTCCTATAAAGATGTTATGCCCCAAAAATGAAGTGGAGGGCCATACCCTGAGGGAGGGAAGGGATCTCCAGGGTTGGAAGAGTGACGCCTTTTGTCCTACTTCTCATCATATGGATAGGAAGGATATCATTTCTGAGACTCCCCATATCCTAGCTTCAGGAATAGCTTTTGTTAGGCCTTCTAGTCTGAGGAGAGATCCTAAAATTCCAGATAGTCCCCACCCGACAGGGCTTTGGGCAAAAATTATGTCTCTGATTGGTAAGCCCAGGTGCCTAAAGAAGGTAACAGAGTCCTGAAGTTTATACTAGAAATCATTCTTATAGGAGAAACTAGAAAAGCACCAGAGACAGGGAGTCGTTTTTAGAAGTGGGACTAGTCTCGGAGAAGAGAGGTAAGAGGAAATTTGTCTGACAGGCATTAGGACCCAAGAGGCGAGGGTCAGGCTAGATATGATAGATGGGCAAGTTTCGCTTGGGTGACATGACTTTGAGAGTTCCACACATGGCTACAGGGTCAACGAACTTTTTGTCTGGACCCCGGAGCTGAATGGCTTTCCTCTCTGTCGACCCTTGGCTCAGCCCAGAAGTACAGGAAAAGTGGAAGCTGGTTCCAGGCAAACCAATGCTCCCAACTCCAAAGAGCCAGGGGTTGTCAGAGAGCCCTTTCCCGGAAACCCTGACACCCCTGTCTTCAGTCTGACGGCCACGCTAGTCTCTTTTAACTGGCCAACAGTTGCCTGGTGTTTAGCCCCCAAATTCTAAGGAAAAATAGGACAGAATAGCAAGCGAAAGGGGTCCGATGGTACTCACTGCTTGGTGATAGGCAATAGTCCCTTCATGGTTGCCAAAATGTGTCTGGAGTTGGTTCCTTCCAGTGGGTTCTTGGTCTCACTGACTTCAAGAATGAAGCCTCGGACCTTCGTGGTGAGTGTTAGAGCTCTTAAAGGTGGCGCAGACCCAAAGAGCGAGCAGAAGCAAGATTTATTGTGAAGAGCGAAAGAACAAAGCTTCCACAGCGTGGAAGGGGACCCAAGCAGGCTGCCGCTGCTGGCTGGGGTGGCCAGCTTTTATTCCGTTATTTGTCCCCGCCCATGTCCTGCTGATTGGTCCATTTTACAGAGTGCTGATTAGTGCATTTACAATCCTTTAGCTAGACACAGAGCTCTGATTGCTGTGTTTTTACAGAGTGCTGATTGGTGCATTTACAATCCTTTAGCTAGACACAGAGTGCTGATTGGTACGTTTACAATCCTTTAGCTAGACACAAAAAATCTCCAAGTCCCCATGACCCAGGAAGTCCAACTGGCTTCACCTCTCACTTTTGTAGGAAACTTCTTACAAAGATTGTGTCTAGATTTTAAAAAATGTTTAGAATATGAAATGAATTCCTCTTGGATAGATATTAAGTGGCAGGATTACAATTTTTTAAAAATCTCAAATGGTAGAGCAATGAAATGAAATTTAATTAAATGTTAAGTTTTGCTTTAAGGTTCAAATAATCAACTTTAGTGATATATGATAGGGAATGTTGATTTGCCAGCAGCTGAGATGGAAATACAATATGGATAAACTCAAGGTAAGCTCAGCTAGTTCCAGGTTAAACTTAATGTGTCTTTGACTGTCACTTTATAATACCTCTCTTTGACTTTGGCTGTTCTTTTGGGGGTGTGGGGCTTCTAAATTGCAGAAGGGCTAACATACTATTGAGAGGTCTGGGGAGAGAATTTTGATCCTTGGTTAATGGCATCCATATGCATGGCTTTTCCTGGACTAGACCATCCCTGGTGATTTTAGGTTGCCTCTAGACACATTGTCTGTAACCACCACTGCTGTATAAACTTTAAAACACTTCAGTTACAGTGTTGTCTAAAACATGTTTAGTTTTGACTCAAACCATGAGGCCATTTCAGGCCTGCCTCTCCACACTCAGCCAACCTCTGTACTTATCTTGCAATCACAGGAAACCTTTGGTTTTGGAACCACAGAAAAAGAAGATGTATGTACTATGATGGGGGAAGGTGAGGTCACCACCTCAGACCCTGTCTGTAGATGTGACCCACTGTTCCTATTCTAATCACTGTCCCGTATCATCACAGGACACCCTGCAAAGCTGTTTTCTCTCAGAATTCTAAATGCGAATCCGGACCTAGTTTTCTCTGCTTTGGGACCCCCAAACTCATGTTGGGGGTGCTGTTGTTTCCTGTGCAAGGGATTTAACCTTGCAGTGGGACAGAGTGTAGGACCCATGACACGACTCATTATCATGCTCTTCATCCTGTTTATCTGAGACTAACATTCACAGATAAAATACAAAATGCCCAATTAAATTTGAATGCCCCAAATTTTGTGGAACTTCTTAATGCTAAAAAATTATTTGTTTATCTGAAATTCAAATTTATCTGAAATTCAAATTTAAATTGATATTCTATATTTTTATTTGCTAAATCTGGCATTGTGAGACAGGGACTCAATATCCTTTTGAAACAAACTTTTTGGAAACATTTTTGTAGTTAGTATGTTTTTTTTCCTTCAGAAGGAAAGTCACATGTGCCTTGGGGTTTGTTATAGGTGGAAATGTGTCCGTCCAAAAGTCATATTTTAAAGCTCTAACCCTCAGTATTTCAGAATGTGATGATACTTGGTGATAGGGCCTTTGAAGAGGTGATTAAGTTAACATGAGGCTTTAAGGTGGGCCCAGATCCAATCTGTCTGTTGTCCTTATAAGAAGAGAAAATCAGACACATAAAGATACAGCAGGGATGCACAAACAAAGAGTGTGTGAGGACACAGTGAGAAAGAAAAGTCATGTGAAGCCACAGTGAGAAGGCAGCCGTCTACAAGACAAAACAGGCCTCAGAAGAAACCAAGCCTGCTGACACCTTGATCTTGGACTTCCAGCCTCCAGAACTGTAAGAAATACATGTCCGTTATTCAAGCCACCCAATCTGTGGCATATTGTTATGGCAGCCCTAGCAAACTAATACAGCATTCAAGACTATTTATTTACTATTAGAGTCTAGAGTTCATTTTGGGAAACAAAACTAAGAATTGTCTCTCTTTTCTTCTCTAGAAGATCTTCCTTTTAGGGCTGGGCTGAGAAAACTATTGCTGCTTTCTGAGTGGGGGGAAATTTGAAGCAAAGATATCTCAGTCAATATCTTAATGTTATGCAGCATGGGCAAAATCTATAAACAAAGATATAATGGAAGCATTTAAGCCAAGCCTTTTTATCTAGGGATTGGTGTCTCTGAGGGATTATGGGAAATTTGTGAGATAGTTTTGGAGTGTGGTCAGCATTTTGATGGTAATAGCAGTATAAATAATATGTAAGAAGACTGAAATGGTTCTTACACTCATGTCTGTCCTTTCCTCTTTTGCCTCATGTATTGATTCCAATTTTTCAAATATCTAGGTGAGTTAAATTTTTGATTATTTAAGGGTATGCCAAATATGAATATATTTCAGGAATCCCTTATAAACTGTGATCCAGTCAATGTGGGGCTCCCCATGGCTCAGTCTTAAGTGCATAACTTCTTTGTCTTCAGACCTCTTGGGCACCTTTCAGTCAGTTAACTCAGAAAGTGTTTACTTTCATGAGTTAACTGACTGAAAGCGTCCAAGGAGAGCTAATCATATTTAAAAAACCAATCAATCATTCATTCATAAATTATTATTGAATTTATCAGACATTGTCCCTGGCTTTGCTTGCTCTGAGCACCAGAATCACATCTGCAATATTAGCTAGACTTGAGAAATTGAACTACGACCATACATAAGAAGAAACCTTGAACCAGGGATGTTAGGAAGGTACTAAATATTTTAGCTGAAAATGACATAGTACATATCACATACTCTGTAGTGTACAATTATATGTGTGTACATATGCAACAAAATATAAATGTTATTTGGTGAGATTATGACATTTGTTTTCAACTTCCTTGCCCTTAAGAAATCAGAGGAAATGTTTTTGGGGTAAGAGAATGCTCTTAGGTCAGGCTTTCTCTTCTTCCAGGGTTAGCTTGTTTTATAGTTCTTGTCCTATACCATTGTGCACTGAGGTATTGAGTTCTCATGTCTGTTTTTTTTATTACTATTTGCAGAAAATTTATAATTTCTCAAAAGTTACTTTACTGCATCTTTCTCATGGATGGGTTGCCCTAAAAGCAGAGCCTGTGACAAGGACTTGGCTGCAGGTGGTATGTTAGGAGATGATCCCAGGAATAAACAGTAAAGTAATAGAGAGAGAGTAAGCCAGTAACAATACCAAAAAGCAACATCAAGATCACTGTTGTAGGCAACGGTGGTTCAATTCTGCTGGCATGTCCCATGAAACACAGAGGATACTTCCTGGAATTGTCCACTGGAAGGAGGAGAGGCTGAGTGTTTACCCGCTGGCTCCTGTTGTCATGATTGAGGGTTATCCACTCACCAACTTTCAGGCCGTGCTTGCACTTGGGCTCCTATGGCCTCAGAGAAGGCCCTTGGGCACAAAGGAGAAAGACCTTGCAGAGCTCTGTTGAGGTGGGTCATTGCTAGTGTGCCATAAGTCTGTACTTACATGAAAATGAGCATGTATGAGCTGTGGTTGAAATCAAAAGTGGGCTAAGGGGATGTGAAACAGAGTACCAGTGCCATCTGCTACAGTGGCCATTCTTGTAAAAGCTCATTCACTTCAGTATAGTCCACAAAATTTATTCCAATCTATAAGAATTAGGCTGGGAATGGTGTCTCCATCTGTTGGCCAGTCTGTCTCTAACCCCCTGTTCCTTCTGTATCTTCTCTTTCTGTTCCATCTGTGGGCTACTCTGTATTCTCTGCCCCAAGGCAAAGTAATACAACTCATTGGAAATTACCATAAATAGTTTAGTGCTTTCCAAACGTGTTCATGTCATGACTCACATAGAAAATGGTGAAGTTTATTTAGCATGCTGGAACACACAGAAAAAGCTGGTCCAGTTAGGTGGGGCAGCTTAGGCTTTGGGGTTACTCTAGGATGCAGAGGGCAGGGCTGATCAATATTGTAGCATAAATATAACCTGGTATGTGTTGGGTACATTGGTTGAAATATTTTATTGAATAAACTTCTGTTTTTTTCTTTTTAAATGCTAGTAAACTCTTGGCTTCTTACTTCTCAGTTCAGTTTAGCAAATGTTTATTGAGAATGTACTGCGTGCCAGGCACTATGGTAGCTACCATAAAAATATAGACAAAGTAAGTACCTTGCCTAGAGGGCCCTGCGGTTTAGAGAAAGAGATGGCACATAATCTGATAACTACAATAAAACACTGCATATAAAATAAAGAGGAGACGTTATTTTGGCAATGCTTCTTTCATTCATGCTGCACGCTCTGCTCAAAATATTTTTTCTCCCTTGATTTTCTGACTTCCATTCCCATGCAGGATATCTCCCACATTACCTTTAGAAACGACATCAAGTATTTTGTCTAGCTGCAGGAACCTGAAGTTATCTTTACATCTTTTTGTTGTATTATAAGCTGTTTTCATGTCAGTTTTCTCCTCCAGCTCTAAGTTATTTCAGATGGGGACGTTGTCTTGTTCACTTTTGTGTCTTAGTGCCTAGCACACAACCTGGCACATACTATCCATTGAATGAATGAATGAATTCCCATTTATTCATTTTCATCTTTTCAGTTGTGAAGTTATCAATGGCTGCAAAGAAGCTTTTATTCAGAGGCCATAGGCACCCATATTTCACTGAAACTCTGAATCCCATGTCCTTAGTAATCAATTAATCACAGATTTAGAATAAAGATTTCAGTTGCTTGGAGCCAATTTCAGGAAGTGTTCTGACAACCATTAATTTTTCATTCTGTCAAATACTAGTATCAGTGCATGAGCTACTACTTTTAATTTGACCTTTGGTAGACCATTTCCCACACCAAGAACTGATGGGCAGACTATATAAATAATTACAGCATAAAGACAGCCTAAGCTAACATTTTAGGAAACTGAGAATGAGCTTACCCAGCAGCACTTACTTTTTAAATAGTACATCACTTAGAAAAATACTTATTTTAGGAACTTAGGTTTATGGATTTTATCATGAGATTCACAGTGTTCCGTTAGTTCCTATTAATAGATTTTGATCTATATTGAGATAATACTACCTACTAAATTCTCTTCATTGTGACTTTTGACTGTTGGAAAATAGTACTTTTTGTCCCCTGCAACTTGTTTTTAAAGCTGTATTTTTAAAATATCATTTGGAAATACAAAAAATTAGCCGGGCATGGTGGTGGGTACCTGTAGTCCAAGCTACTCGGGAGGCTGAGGCAGGAGAATGGCGTGAACTTGGGAGGCGGAGCTTGCAGTGAGCAGAGATCATGCCACTGCACTCCAGCCTGGGCGACAGTGTGAGACTCTGTCTCAAAAAAAAAAAAAAGTCATTTGGACATTCAAACGGTAATGAGAATGGTTGAATAAATGCTGCTTACAGCTTACAATGGAAGTGTCAATGTATGTGTAATTTATTGTTACTACTATTCTCTTCTGGAAATTAGCCAGGTAATTGTTATATAAACAAAAACATGTCCATTTTCTTTCTTCCTTTTCATCTCAAAATCTGAGAGTACTCCAAGGAGAATACAAAAGTGCTACAGAATCTCCGTGTTCATATGTAACCTTCTCTGTACCATCTCTCCCTCTCTCTCTGTGGCATGCACACACACACACACACACACACACACACACACAGCCTGTGCATGTGGTGCATGTGGTGATGGGGGGATTTGTCAGTGGGTAGAGAAATAGAAAACATTCTTGAGCTCCTTCTAATATGCCAGACATTGTATTAAGAACAGTAGATAATTACCTCATTCATCGTAACAGCATGGAAATAGGTAAATGCACACTCATTTTACACATATAATTCAAATTCCAATCTTTGTGACAAGAAGTTCAACACTTCTGCTTTCTTACTTGAACCTTTTCTTTAGACTAAGTCATTTATGCATAATACGTATGTGTTATGAAACAACAAAAAAGAGAAGCAAATAGATTTAAAATGAAAATCCCCTTTCACTACTTCACACATTTATCATCATTATTATTCCCAGAAGTAACTGCTGATAGCAGTTGAGTGAATGTCCTTAAAGATCTATTCCAACACACGAAATACAGATATGTATGCGGTATGTACCAGCCTATCCTAGTCATCCCTCAACTCTCCACACTTCCCATTTCTTTAAAATTTTAGCTCCTACCTCATTGTATTTTTTCCATCCTACTTATTTCTTAATTTTTAATGATTCTAATACTCTAGGCTCTCAATTCCTTTAACTTCTGTGATGTTCTTGTCACCCACACAACCTCAGCCACGCTTTCACACATCCTTCATAATCTCAAAGCAGGCATACCACTCTCTTAACTGCCCCCTTCTATCTTTCCCACTCATGTTCTCAAGTATCCTACTCCAACAATCCTTAGAGGCCACTGGTATCTAAAATCTAATGAACCCCACTTCCTTTTCACTGTGTCCTTCGCTGCCATTATGTTATCACTTCTTTTTGCAAAGCTATGAATATTCATAGAGAATCATTATAATCACTTCATTGATATATCCTAATTTGATATTCCTCTCTCACCTCTTTGTATTCCTAGAAAAAACCACAATCAAAAATAGGCATAATTATTCCTTTCCCTGTATCCATGCCCCTTACAATACAACTTTGCAACAGTTCTCATCAAGGCAAAGAATCTGTTTCTCTCCATCTTAAATATGATCTAGCTTTGTGACCTGTTTTGGCCAATAACATCAAGTGGAAAGTGACATCTTGCCAGATCTGAGTCTGAGTCACAACAGGCCATGAGGAATTCCACAGTATTTTGGGAATTCTGCTACAGCTATTTGAATAAGGCTGAACTAGACTGCTAGGAGATGATTATTACAGTCACCCCGGTCATCACAGCCTGTAATCACTGATCTGCCAGACATGTGAGCAAAGCCATCTGAAAACAGTCAGTCCCCAGCTGAACTGGGAACCGACTACCGACCATGAATGAGTCCAGCCATGATCATCCAAGCCTGGTCCAGATCAACATGACTACCAACTGACCTTAGACTCCTGAGTAATAATAAATACTATTTTAAACCACCGAGTTTTGGGGTTACTTGTGTAGCAATACTTATACACATTGGTTATCTTCTTTTGGTTAACAGATATATAAGTTTGACTCTTTTTATTGTCTGCATTCACACTTGAGCAACTGATCCTGCCTAAAGAAAATATATATAACCATTCAATGAGTACTTAATGCTACTGGGTAATCATATTTTATTGCCTTGGTGCATTTGCTTTGCTGGTATCCTAGCAATTATTTCATATTTTTCCTTTCATCAAACTGCTACCACCTTCACCCTCATCTTCACTCTCAGATATTGACCGAACTTTTATTTTTCTGTGAATATATAAGCAGTCAAAAAAGCTTCCTTAGGGCTAAGCACTATGGCTCATGCCTGTAATCCCAGTGCTTTGGGAGGCCAAGGTGGGACAATCACTTGAGTCTAGGAATTTGAGACCAGCCTGGGCAACATAATGAGGCCTCATCTATCCAAAAAACAAACAAACAAAAAAAAATTAGCTGGGCATGGTGGCTCTCACATACTCAGGAGGCTGATGTGGGAGGATCGCTCCAGCCCAGTAGTTTGAGTTTGCAGTAAACTATGATTGTTACTATAGGCAGTGGTTCTTATCTTGTGGTTCCTAGCAGTAGTACCTGGGAACTTGTTAGAAACAAATTTTTGGGTCCCACTTGAGAAATACTGAACCAGAAACTCTGGAGGTCGGGCCCAGCAATCTGTACTTTAATAAAACCTCTAGGTGATTCTGATGTATATTAGAATTTGAGAATCATTGCTATAAATTATCTGCATTTTTAGGTAAAGCCAACCCTTCACTTAGGCACTAGACGTATGCATCCTCTCAAAAATACTGCTTCCCCCCTCCTCTAATGATATTTTTTATTTCCGCTAAATCATTCTCACCATCATACAAACATGCTGTTAATTTTCTCATCTTAAAACAAAGCTTTTTTTTTTTCCATGCAAACTTGCTTCTCTGCTCCCCTTTGATGAAAACTGATTGAAATAGTTGTTTGTCTCACTGTTTGCAATCTGTTTTCGCTCCCATTCTCTCTTAAGCACATGAAGGTGAACTTTGCCCTTTAATATTCCACAAAAACTGTAGAGTCACTGATGTTATTTATTTGCTAAACCCAAAGGTCAATCCTCAGTATTATTTTATTTTATTTTATCCATGACTGTCATTTGACAGAGTTGATCTCTCCCTCCTTGGTAAATGCCTTTGGGCTTATAGGAACCCTACTCCTTCTTCATTGACTGATCCTTCTCAGTCTCCTTTGCTGGTTCTTCCTCATCTTCTTGATGTCTAAACTTCTGCGTTCCTTGAACTTCCTCATCTTCTTGATGTCTTGATGGTTCCTCGTCTTCTTGATGTCTAAACATCTCTGTTCCTTTCCCTCCCCTTCCTTCTGCCTCGTATTTTCTCTTCTTTAAATCTGATCTGATGACTTAAAAGATATATCTATACTTTGAAAACTCCAACATTTTTATTCCTTGCCTTGACCTCTCTTCTGAATTTAGGTTTATAGATCTAGTTGTCCACTTGATATCTCCATTTGGAGATCTAATAGACCTCTTAAGCTCTACTGTCTAAAAGTGACCTCCTAATTTTTCCTCCAGAACTTGCTGTATCCATAGTCTTTCCTGAGCTAGTTAATAGAAACTCTATGTTTTCCAGTTTGTCAGACAAAAATGCTTGGAGCCATTCTTTATTCCTTTCTTGCTCTTACATCTCACATCTAATTCATGATCAAATGCTGCACCTCCACTTTAAACATATATCCAGAATCTAGCCATTTCTAACCACCTTCACTGCTACCACCTGGATCCAAGTCACCACCATTTCCAGCCTGGAATATTGCAATAGCCCCTAATTGGTCCTCCTACTTCTACCCTCATCCCTCTCCATCCCAATTCTGTCCTCAGCCCAAGGCAGAGAGCTTCCTTAAGCATAAAATAGATTTTGCCTTCTGTTTATATCCTTCCAGTGGCTTTTAGCCTTACTCAGAATCGAGTCTAAGGTCATCATGGTGCAACAAGGTGTACACTGTCAGGTCTCTGTTACCCTTTCTTATCTCTTACTATATCTTTTCTCTCACTCTGCTACAATCAAACCAGCCTTCTTTCTATTCCTCAAATATGCGGTACAAGCTCCCCCTTCAGAGATCTTTCAGCGGTTTATCACTCTGCCTAGAATGCTCTTTTCCTAGATATCTGTGTAACTTCTTTATATTTTTGCTTAAATTATACCCTCTTGGGTGATTAGATTTCAAATTTCCCGCACACCATTTATCTTTCCTGTGCTCTCCCTTAGTACTTAACCATCTTTTAATAAAGCATGTTATTGATTTATTATGATTATTGTTTATTATTATTCTCTCCCCTCCCACTATAATGTAAATCTCCATGAGGACAGAAATTTTTCTTTTTGGTGTGTGCCTATGCTGAAGTTCCAGCATCTAGAACAGCATATGATGCATAATAGGGATTCAATTAAAACACTTGATTAATGTGTAGATATTTGCTGTTTTCTCTTAATAATATCAGTTGACCCATAACAAGCGCTCAGTAAGTGTAACCATTATTATTATTATTGTTATCTTTTATGTCTATAGAATATATACATATATTTTTATATGGAGTTGCACTCTGCTGCCTAGGTTGCAGTGCAGTGGCATGGTCTCGGGTCACGGCAACCTCCGCCTCCCAGGCTCAAGCAATTCTCCTGCCTCAGCCTACTGAGTAGCTAGGATTACAGGCACCCACCACCACACCTGGCTAATTTTTGTATTTTTATTGGAGACAGGGTTTTCACCATGTTGGCCAGGCTGGTCTGAAACTCCTGACCTCAGGTGATCCGCCCACCTCGGCCTCCCAAAGTGCTGGGATTACAGGCGTGAGCCACTGCACCTGGCCTATAGAATCGTTTTTTACAAGTGGAATTATGGGATCAAACAGAATGTATATCATAAATAGTGACAAATTGCTCTCCAAAATGATGGTACTGATTTGCACCTACACAAAAAGTGTTCGAAGATATCTGGTATGGTTTGGCTGTGTCTCCACCGAAATCTCATCTTGAATTGTTGCTCCCATAATCCCTGCATGTTGTGGGAGGCACCCAGTGGAAGGTAATTGAATCATGGGGGCAGGTTTTTCCTATGCTGTTCTCGAGATAGTGAATAAGTCTCTTGAGATCTGATGGTTTTATAAAAGAGCAGTTTCCCTACAATGCTGTCTTGTCTGCCACCATGTAGGACATGACTTTGCTCCTCCTTTGCCTTCCACCTTGATTGTGAGGCCTCCCCAGCCATGCTGAACAGTGAGTCAATTAAACCTCTTTCCTTTATAAATTACCAAGTCTTGGGTATGTCTTTATTAGCAGCATGAGAACAGACTAATACAACATCTATTTTCTCACATCCATATCAAAATGGATATTATCAATATTTATATTTTTTGTCAATCAAGGGCAAACAATAGATCTCATTGTAGTGTTAATTTGCATTTCTCTCATTATTAATGACTTTGAGCATATGCTATATGCTTAGAAGTCCTTCTGTGTTTCTTTGCCTATGAATTGTCTGTTCATATCTCTTGCTCATTTTCTTATGGGTTATTTCTTTTTTCTCTAACGTGTGGAAAGTTTTCATATGGTATAAATATTAATCCATTGTCTATTTTCTAGACTGCAGTTATTTTCAACTTTGTGTTGTAGCTTTCCTTGTGGTATTATATAAATGTGGTATGTTATAGAAGTTTAACATTTTTGCGTAGGCAAATCTGCCAGATGTTGGGTTCAAGGCTTCTGGGTTTCATACTTAAAAAGGCTTTTTTGGCCCGGTGCAATGGCTCACGCCTGTAATCCTAGCACTTTGGGAGTCTGAGGTGGGTGGATCATGAGGTCAGGAGATTGAGACCATCCTGGCTAACATGGTGAAACCCCATCTCTACTAAAAATACAAAAATTAGCCAGGTGTGGTGGCAGGTGCCTGTAGTCCCAGCTACTCAGGAGGTTGAGGCAGGATAATTGCTTGAACCTGGGAGGCGGAGGTTGCAGTGAGCCACGATCATGCCACTGTACTCCAGCCTGGTGATCATGCCACTGTACTCCAACCTGGTGACCATCTCAAAAACAAACAAACAAAAAGGCTTTTTCTCTACCTAGATTTTAAAAACATTTTTCTTATATTTTCTTCTAATGTTTTATGCTATCGTTGCATTATACTTTTAATCTAACTCGAATACTTTTATTATAAAAAAAGTACATATTCACATTATTATTTTTAACGGATAGTCAATTGGGTCAATACCCTTTATTTAATAGGTCTTCTTTTTCTCATTGATTACATTTTAATTATTCATTTTGAGCTGAGGTAGGGTAAAGGTAACATAGGATACTATTTTCATAATCTTAGAATAAGAAGAGAGTTATTATGGCCAAGGATAGTGGCTCACACCTGTAATCCCAGCAGTTTGGAAGGCTGAGGCAGGAGAATTGTTTGAACTCAGGAGTTTGAGACCAGCCTGGGCAACATAGTGAGACCCTGTCTCTACAAAAAATTAAAAAATTAGCATGTGTCTGTAGTCCCATCTGCTCAGGGCACACAGTGGGAGGATCATTTTAGCCCAGAATGTCAAGGCTGCAGTGAGCCATGACCGTGCCACTGCACTCCAGCTTGGGTGACAGAGCAAGATCCTGTCTCAAAAAAGAAGAGATTTATTAAACAATATAATAAATATTATCCATAAAAAAACATTTTAAATGTACCTACAATGAAATTAAGTTTTCTTTTTATTAAAAGACACAACTAAGATAGTGAAGAAGTAAGCCTCAAAGAAGAAATGTGTGTTTTCAACATGCATAACTGATAAAGAGCCCTTATCCAGAAAGAACTCTGAAAAAAAAAAAAAAAAAACCCAATGCAGAAATAGGCAAAAGACCTGAATCAAAGAAGAGGACATATAAATAGAATACAAATTAAGATGCCCAATATCATTGGAAACCAGAAAAATGAAGATTAAGATCTTCAGGGAACTATTACTATAATCCATCAGATTGGCAAAAATTAAAAGTCTGATAATTCAAGTCAGGCAAAGATGTGGAGCAAGAGGAACTCTTATGAATAATCTCTTTGGTAATGTCTAGTATAGATGCCTATAATCTACTACTCAGCAATTTCACCACTAGAGAGAGAAATGTGCACATTGCGCACCAGAAAATGTGTGCATGTAGATTTATAGCATTGTTCAAAATGGCCCCAAACCGCAAATAACCCAAAAGTGCATCCCAGCAGAATACACAGTTATAGAATATCCACACAGTTACAATACACAGCAATGAAAAGGAATGGACTTTTGATATGTTACAAACTAGATGAATCTTAATGTCATGATGCTAAGCAAAAGGGGCCAGAGACAACAGAACGGTAACTGTATGAACAAAAATGTAGGCAAAATTAAACCATGCTTTTAGAGATGGTTAATTCTGTTGTGAAACAATAAAAAAATGAAAGGAAGTTGAATTCTGTAAAAGTCAGGAAAGTGTTTGGCACTGGGAGAGGGTAGACAGAGCTATGATCCAGACGGTCCTGCAGGGGGCTTTTAGTATGTCAATAATGTTTTGTTTCTTTATCTGTGTCATAATACATGAGCACGCATCTGACAACTTGTTAAGCTATACGTTTAAGTTTATGCACTCTTCTGTATGTTAGCTCTATCTCACAATTTTGAAAATTTAACAAAACAAGGTATTTATTTCACATGGGGTGTTTTGAGAATTAAAACAACTAACACTACCCCTGACCCCATTAAAACAAACCAACCAACCCCTTAACATACATTAGCTATTAGGAGTCTATGTGTCCATCCCAAGCTCTTTAGGGACCTCAGATATCTAATAACTGGACACTAGGCTAGTTAGACTCGTTTTCCCAGATTGGTCAAGGGACATTAGAAGAAAAACAGGACTGTTCCCAGGAGACTATTGTATTGTCTTTAGTCCTAGTAATAAAAAACAATATTATCCAACAAGTTAAACACCTCTAACAAATCCTCCCACGTTCATAACTGCTGTCCGGAAGTTGGGACACTACTCCTGAGTAAAGAAGTCATTTTGCTCATTTTCATTTTCAAATGTTTATTTATTTATTTATGAAATGGAGTTTTGCTCTTGTTGCCCGGGCTGGAGTGCAATGGTGCGATCTCAGCTCACTGCAACCTTCGCCTCCCAGGTTCAAGCAATTCTCCTGCCTCAGCCTCCAGAGTAGCTGGGATTACAGCCACCTGCTACCATGCCCTGCTAATTTTTGTGTTTTTAGTAGAGATGGGGTTTCACCATGTTGGCCAGGCTGGTCTTGAACTTCTGACCTCACGTGATCTGCCTGCCTTGGCCTCCCAAAGTGCTGGGATTACAGGCATGAGCCACTGCACGTGGCCAATTTTCAGATGTTTAGACTGTCTTGTAAGGCATGTCAACATCCAGTTGCATAACTGCTGTATAGTATTAGTTGATCTGGCAGGGTTGGAACAAATAAAAGAGTCTGGTCATAGGCATGATGACATCGAGATCTATAATAAAGCAAAGGAGAGTCTCCATTTTCTCTGAAAGAAAGAAGCACAAGCTTTCTCCAGTACCTAGATAGTCCCTGGAATTTAGGAAATATTCAAAAAACTGTTCAATGAGTAAGGTAATGTACACATGAATATGTGATCAAGAAAGAAATTAAGGGTAATTACAGTTTAAATAAATCAGAGGAGAGAAGCCATATTTTAGAGAAAGATCACACTGAATTAGCACCGTGCATGTATCTACAAGGATCAAATTACAAATTTGAATGAGTTGGGTGGGGAGCTATAGGATTTAAAGTCCACTTTACCTGAGGAGCAGCTGAAGTCAACTGTAATTTTTGTGAAAGGAAAAGCAACTCTGGGCCCATCAAGGTGGGGAAGGGCTGGTGTCCTAGGGTGCATTTTCACAGGCACAGCTAAGCCCTATGCGAAATATTCCTTCCACAACATCATAAAGGAATGAAGCCTTCGGCATTGGATGCGTTGGGAACTAATTCCTGCTTGGTTCTTGATGTGTGACTTCAGTAAATAACCTAAAGCCTCTGTTTTTCTATTTTGTTATAAAGCTGACTGACAGTAACTACATTACAGGTAAAAACATGTAAAATGGAGTTTGTAATGTACCTCTATTTCTATATGAATTACTTCATTAATCTAAATGTGGTAGGAACTTACAACTTTTTGATTTTCATTTCTTTCATCTTTTGGATAGTCAATCTGTATATGAATACTTCGGAATTATCTTTGGGTAACTGAAAATGTTTATGAATTGGGAGATGGATTTTTCAAGATAATGCAGATAGAGTACAATAAAAATAATCTATAACGTTATCACCCTTCTTTCCTTGATCTGGTAAACACCTTTCTTGGACAAGTTCAGATTCAAACTGATAGCAAAGTGAAAGGCATTGTTACTATTATTATTTTAACTTAGAGAATCAGTGCATAGGGCACTCATGGAACAACAGAAGTATAAACACCGCCTGGGTCTGCATGGCCATTTGTGCAGCCAGCTCACTGCACCACCTTAGTCAAAGAAAAACACATGAGAATTGGTTGGAAATGTGTGACCCTTGAGCAGTTAAGCTCACTTATCAGCTTTCATCCTCAAAATAAGTGCAACAGAGATATTAGACATGTCTGTCATTGACCAATCAGGAACGATTCAGCATGGTGTTTATAAGCTATTTCATACCCTTTGCTTCCTTATCATTGCTATACTTTTACAAGGGCTGAAATGGATGAAAAAAATAATAATTTCTCATTTGTTATAAAAAGATAGCAAAAGTCTAATGGTGAAATCATTTTTAAAATCAAGAAAATGACACAATAGTTGAAATTAAAATATGTGAAATACAAAAGGAAGTGTGGTCCAATAGAAAAGGATACTTTCGAATAATTTAAAGAAATCATTTTGAACTTTGCTGTTTAGTATTTTATATTTGCATAAATAAATTTGACATACATTGCATATATATGATATCCATCATAACATACTGTAAGAAAAAAATGAATAATTTCCTTTAAATAATTTCAGAAAAATCTTTTATCATCTGGCAATCATCATATAAACTTTTGGTGAGAGTTTTCATACAGAAACAGATATGCAAGACACTTAGAAAATGGACATTTATAAACGAAGTAACTCAATTTAAAATACTTAAAACAAGAAGAGCACTAAGAAAACAATAATGAGGATGAGAAATTCTGTGTTGCAGAAGGAATTTCCAAGAAGAAGTCAATGTCAAGGTATGCAAGGAATCAACGTTAAGGGAAGAGTTGATATGTGCCAAAATTTTACATTTATTATCTCATTAAATTTTTGCGTTCTACAGACTACAGGCCCTGCAGATCTCATCCCTCTATCTTTCATTGTCACCTCTTGTCACTCTCCTCTCTTTGTTCAGTCCAGCCTTAACAGCCTTCTTTGAGCACCTGTAAAGTGTAGGGCTCAGAATTTATGCCACTTGCCAAGGTCACACAGCTAGCAAAGGACCGTAATATCATCCTGGTATTATTTCATCACTTTACTCCTTAATTGTGGGTGGTGGGGGGGGGGCACTTTTTTATTGTTAAAAACAGAGCCAAAGACTGAGGTCTAGGTCTCTAGGGAAAGGAGGGCACAAAAGAACCCCAATGAAGAGCGTTAATTTCTCACCTGAGTTTAAAAGTGGGCCTTTGAGCCTTTGACTGAAACAATCATCTTAAAATGAAAAGTCTTTGTACCAACTTCTGGGAGGAAAAAAAGTTCCAGGTTTTTTTTTTTTTCCCCCAGCTGTTAAGCTTACATTTGAATAATCACACCAAAATCAAAAATACTATTAGCTTTTTTGGGGGCTTGCTTTGTGTCAAAATTTTCGTAAGCCTTTTATACCTATTAACTCATATAATCTTCACAATGATCCATATGGTGTAGATACTATAATTATCCCTATTTTTGCAGATGAGGACTTGGGCATAAGAAGATTAAAAAGAAATACTTACTCACAGTCACATAAATAGAAAGTAATTATAGAGAAGCCAAAGCCTGGGACCTAGCATAGAATCTGTTCATGATTCACAGTGGAGAAAGAGTGGATGGTGACATGTAAGAACTGGTTTCTCTTCCAAAAGGAGAGAAGAGTTCACCAAGCAAGTGGGAAAAAGAGAATCAGAGGGGCCTTGGTGAGAGCTGAAAACCCCCTTGGATGATTGAAATGACCCTAATCTCTGCCCTTCTCCTTCTCTCTGAGCACTCACAAGGGAGGGGGAATCGGATAGGTCCCAGAGCAGTATATATTGCTGCCTGGCTTCCCAGATTGTAACCCTAGGAGGCCATAATGTCAAGGCGTAAAGTCAAAGGGAACACAGCATGGCACAACAGAGGGACAGGCATGACATAGAAAACTAAGGGCAGCGCCTCAGATTCTCTTGTGCCCTGGTATGGCACTGGAGAGCATTAGGAAGTTTTTCACATCCCTTCATAGGGCTGTGATGTAGGTTGGCTGAGGGCCACAGATGAGAAGTGGACCTGGGATGGTACAAAGGGAATTAGACTCCTCCCGTCTGACTTCTATGCAAAGAAATAATCTCAAGACAAGTTTTTGGTATAGGCTTTGATATATATGGGTGGTCCTACCTCATGGCAGTTTCAATATTGTTAGTGAAATTTTGCTATCTATGAAAATGTAGCCATAACTCACTAAAATATATTTTTAAATAAATAATTTAAAAGTGTTTGCTCAAATTTAATTTTGCCCCATGTATATCTGATTACTCGAAGAAATAAGACAACTGGTTACGTTAGTTTCATCAGTTACATAAAATGAAGAAGCATGGCATATTTCATTACCCAGAAGAAGGGTGACCAACCATTTGGGTTTGCCTGGGACTTCCTCAGGTTTAAAACTGAAAGTCCAGCAGAGCTGGAGACCCTCAGTCCCTGGTAACCAGTATGCCATGTACAAATCTCAAGCTTCCTAACATTAAAAGCATGTAAACAAAGGTGTTAGTCATTATGAAGACAGATGAGTCACCCCCAGTCTCCTGGTTTTAGCTTTAGGATATAACAGTATTATTTCTTAAGCTCTAAGTCAGACCTGTGGAGGACTTCTTGACCCAGGTCATTGAATTGTGGATTTGAAGATTTTCTTAATCTTTTCTAAGTGAAATACCTAACTCTGTGAGACACCAAGAGCTAAGATAGAAAGAGCGTCTGCAGTAGCTTTGCTGATCATGCAGGGTTAATTTAGAAGCAGGTGCTGTTGGCTCCTTTGTGTCAATGTGGTGGGCAGAGGACAGGATAAGTTAACTTGCTGACAGCTTCCTTCACCCTGGCAGCAGCCAGGAGCCAGAATTTGGAACTCTCGTGTCAGCTCTTATTAATTCCCCCAGCAGTCTTTGGCATTATAGTCAAACATCATTTCAAGTTCTCAGTCTGTCAACTCTGGATAATTCTTAGCTATCTCTTTGCTGTTATGGGAATTGATTAATACTTATGAGCACATTTTAATGGAAAAATGGAGTGTAAGTATTATTGCATGAACTGAAAAATAGTTTCCTACATAATATGTACAAGGAAAATAAGTCATGGGCTGTAGTGGCTTCTTGCGAGAGTTTTAAGTGGCGATCACTTACCTGCTGCTTCCCTATTCATTTTTAATACGTTTAGTGCTTTTGTTATTTAATGTTCTCAACAATAATTTCTGCTAAATTAATTTTATTATTGTTGTTACATATTGATGCATTTTGTTTGCTGTTAAGTTCAACACATTTCTTTGTTTCCAGTTAGAATTTGTAAATCACTGACTGATTTTCTCCACTGAAATTTTTCTGGTGTACTAGGGAGATGTTTAATTACTTAATAATTGCTGAAACTCATCACTTAAGAAAATAAATATTTCTCTAGTCAAGGTCATTGCACATCAAATTTCTGTTACATGAATTAGTGCTCCATTCTTGAATTTCTAAGTATAAAATTAGAAGTATTCTTGGCAGAGCTGATAAGACACATTTCGAAGTCCAAGACAGAGAAAATAAAGTTACTTAGAGCATAGAGAATCTGAATAAAGAAATTGAGTGTACCAAGCAGATCATCTCCTCACCTTGATATACCAGTGTGACCCTTTCTTCTTCTTACCAAAATTCTGCAATACTAACTCATAATTAAAATCAGGGTACAGTGGAGACATATTGATACATTCTTCTGGTGCCAGTCTTCTCTTTCAATATTTTAAATGTCACACATACACATACAAATTTTTTAAATTACATAACAAACTTCCTCATGGCAAACACATTACATTTTCTAGCGTCCATTTCAGAGGGATATTTTATTTTCCAGGGAGCACCCTAAGCCTTTTGCTAATCTTACCAACAGTTTACTTACTATTTCTTTGGATGTTTTTCTTCCCTGTTATACTTTCCACAGATATCTCACCTTATCTAGGTTATCAGTTAGTATGGGTTAGGTTAAACTCCTACAGGATAACAACCCATAATTCTCTGAGGCCTAAAACAACAAAGGTTATTTTTCAATTAGGTTATATGTACCTATCAGGTCAGTGGAAGCTCTTCCATGTTTTGCTTAGCCAACAATGCAGGCTAATAGATCACCCCTCATCTGGAACATTGTCATCATGGTAGGGGAAGGAAACACGTGTATCTGCACATTTCCTCTGAAAGGTATCTTGTGTGTGTGTGTGTGTGTGTGTGTGTTTATTTAACCTGGAAGTGATGTAATCAGTTCTAACATTTCATCAGTCAAAGCAAATCATATGTCTTTGCTTATCTTCAAAGGGATAGGAAAGTAAAATTCTGCCATATTTTAGAAGATGAGAACTGGAAATATCTTTGAACAGCAATAATGAATACCACATCAAGTCATTTTGATTAATATTTTTATTTAGAAAGAATGACATTTTTTACCCCATCCTCAGATTCAGGACTCAATCACTCAACATATATTTATTTAAGAATCAATTTTTTCAATGTTCTTTTCCAAGCTCTGTGGATGATACAAAGATGAAACAAGTATAGATCTAAAGACTCTTGTGTATAATAGAGTGCAATAGTCCTCTTATAGTACCTGATACTTCTGCTTCATAGCTTTAGCAGGATGGTTATAATTATTTCTACAACTATTTGTCTAATGCTATCTAATGCTCTAGTAGTTTCACAAATTCTATTTAGGTTACAGGCTGTACCTCTTTTCATGACTACATCCCCGACAGCAAATACCCTGCCTGATATCTAGCAGGGGATGTTCAACAATTATGTGTTGAGTAAATTATAAAAGAAGAAAACTACTATGGTAGTCAGAGAGGGAGACAATCTTTCCAAACAAATGTATGCTTCTTTAGATTTGTACCTCCTTTTGCACTGACAATATTTATCTGGTCACATTTTTGTTTGCAATGTGAGAGACTCTCCTTGTATAGGAGAGACTATGCTTATTTTATTTAATTTTATATCCCCAAGCACTAGCCTAGTGCCTGACACATAGGAGCTCAATAAATATTTGTTGAATCAGTGAAGCAAAGGAGGTAAGCCTCAAGGACTACTGAAATAAATAATTTTTAATAGGCAGGCACGCCAGAGTGTGCTTCCTTTAATTGGTCTATTAATGACATGTGGTTTAATCTTTTTTTAAAGCACTGACAGACTAGCTGATAAGTGTATTTGTCATCAAACAAATTCTGATTGCATCTGATACGAACTGGGCAATGAAGTTTCAGCAGATGACCTCCAGTGGCTGAAGATGGCACATTTGCTGGAGGCAAAAGTGGAGAATGATGAGGTTTTTCACATTCTGTAAATGTAGGGCTAGGTTTGTTGAGTGGATTTGTAACTCAATTCATATATTTTCTTTGATATTCTGAAATTTCTATTGACTGTGAAGGTGTGAAAATGTGTACAGTCAACCAGTAGCGAATACCTTCCTTTGTGAAGATGAGTAGAGCACATATTACAGACTTTCTGTGCTAAAGTGAACCAAATGCATACATATCATTATGTACATAGGCAACAAGGTATGACTTGTGGTTTAACTTTGAGGAAAAGCAAACTGCCTTGTAATAGGCTTTTATTATATACTGACCATGTTTACTTTGATGATTCACCAGGAAATAATAAGCCCCTAAGACTCAGTTACTTTTCCAAAATGAGCTACTCTTATCTTCCAAGGCCCAGGGCACCAATTACTTGTGTGCCATAGATGACAATATGCATTATAAGTTTAACAGATTTTCAATAAAAACATTGCTAAAACATCATTATTATGAACTTAGTTATTAAAATACCAGGTACTTAAAAATGTCCAATATCAAAATAAAAAATGCCAAGTATACTTCTTATGTATCAAGAGACAAAAAAAGGCCTAGCTGGACAAGAAATTCTTGAAGCTCTATCCAATTTCTTGGCATAGACATAGGAAAAGTCTAAATCTGGAAACTCTGGCATAAGAATTTTTTTCTTTGTTTCTATAAAAGACCATGTATATATAAGTAAGAAACGGTACATTTGTTGTTGCTGTTGTTGCTAATGACTAAAAGTTTTACAACATGGGTGATAGAAATTAACCTATTACATATCTCTAACTGGAAAATACTGATTGGATATATGACTTTTTTTTCTTCTTCTTGCATTAGGATTTTGTTAATACTATTGAGATTTTGCAAAAGCTGCATCATAAATGCAGCATTCCGAGAAAGGAAAGCCCATGGTTCAGGTTATATGATTTGTGGACATCATAATTCAAAGGATGCAAAATAAATTGTTGTTAGCACAAGATAAACCTAGACTGAGAATCAGGAGCCTGGGATCCCAGTCCTGGAATCTTGTATGGGTCACATTCTATGTAAAAATGTTCTTTGGCCACATCCTTTTCTTCTTCCACTCACTGAGTTCTTTACCCATGCAGCCCCCCAACCCTGCCACCTATGCTAGCCAAGAATTGTCCAGAATCTGCTTTGGACTGGAGTTTTTGAGAAGAAGCAGCTGTGTGGTAAAGAGAAGATTCTCTTGTACAGGGTTGGTTATTTCTGATTTTATCTTCACTAATAGCTGTGACCTAAAGCAAGTCACTTTAGCAGGTTTTTTTTTTTTTTTTAATAATGGGCTGTTTCCTTCATTCTAAAATGAGATAATTAGATAAGTTGGTCTTTAAAATATTTTTTCAAAGTGAAAAATCCAAGGGATTAAATGATCATGCTTTCAAACGTGGGTGATAGTGAGGATTTGCTGATGTCTCTCACTCAGAGAACCAAGCTATAAATTGAGTCACTAAATTCCTGCCGCACAAACTGTGGTCCTAAGATCAGCAGTATGGGCATCACCTGGGAGCTTGTTAAAAAGGCAGACTGTCAGACTTCACTCCAGATCTACTGAATTAGAATCCAAGTTTTTACAGGATCCCTGGGTGGTTTGTGATGCTTTGTGTCAAAGGTGAGAGAGACAGGAGGAAGCCCAAATCCCCAAGGAATTTCCCCTGACCATCTGCCGGTCTCACCAGCCTGAATCCTTTTTGTTTTCCCCTGCTCTAGTGCAGAATGACATTCATATTCATCCTTTTTTGTTTGATCTACGAAACTAAGCAGAATTAATCCACTTTTATACCTGGATAAGACCTTCTAGGAAAACCAAGTGAGATTGATTTTTAGTTTTTAAACTGGTTAGAACTCTTAGCCTCAAGTGATCCTCCCACCTCAGCCCCCTCAAGTATTGGGATTGCAGGTGTGAGCCACCATGCCTGGCCAAATGCAAGTTTTAAAAATATTTTTTTCACAGTAATATTGAATAATATAAATATTTTCATAGGAGTTAACTGCAAGAGAGGCATGACTCTGCTCATCTTACTTTGCACATAGAGTTTGGAATTAGCCAAGAAACTTGAAGATGAACAGTAAGAACTATGCCGTCATACTACATATCCTCATGTTGTCAGCCCAGCCACAAATTTTGTATCCCAAACTTGGTGAAATATCAAAAGAGAAGTTCTTGAGAAAAAAGTCCTCAGAGACTTCAGGTGCTTCTATTTTCTGTTATTTTGGGGAACTTTGATAGTGTCTAACAGATTAGAGAGGCTCTGTGGCATTGCTAAAATAATGTTGCTGCTAGGTATATGTGAATCTTGATTGATGAATTATCTGCTTAATAGGCAAGAACAAATCACCTGGGTAAACCATGGATAACTATATTTTAGGAAAGGCTTATCAGCTGCTTCTGGGAGATTGCATATACAAGAATATTCAGTCTTTTTGGAAAGCAAGTTCTCTAATCCCATTTGCGGATATTGCTAGATCATTTTTTTCAGTATCTTACTGAAATCTAGATATACTGTGCCTATTTTGTGTCTTTGACAGTGCCAAAGAATGAAACAAAAAGCTTTAAAAATTTTTTTTTTTTTTAAACCTGAATTGATATACTTGCAAGTAAGGGAACTCAGATCAGTAAAGAAATTCACTGAGTAGCTGTAGTTTATTGAGGGTAAAATTCATGGGTTTTCAATATAGAAATAGGGTTTCATGATTATGCTCTGTAAGTATTGAAAACACACCTTCTGTGTAGGAGAGAATGAGTCCAGCATCCCATGTTGGCTGGATGTTTAATGTAGTCCATCATCATTGGTCAGGAAAACTGCTACAGTTATGGATATTAAGGACATGGCATGCCAACACACCTCAAAATTCATGTTCTTCAACGGTTTCAGCTGGTTAGATAGAACCAGTTGTAAAATACAGCATTTGGTTTTGATGTCTTCTAAGTTCTGAAGTAATTAAACAATTTTTTATTTACAATAGTAATTCTATATGAAAAAGGAAATTGAGGTTAATTCGGCATCTTTTTTTTTTTTTCTTTTTAAGCCCATATTGGCTTCTAATAGTCATTGCTTTTCTTTAAATTCCAAGACTCACTCACATATGTCTGGTCTTCTTTTTCCAGTCTGAAAATTATACTCTTTGGCCAAGAAAACTGGAATAAATTTAGAATTAAGTTGTTACCATCTGCTGCAAATATTAAAGGCCATCTTTTCATCATCATCATGATCATCATCATTGTTTTCCTCTGATTATAACTAAAGAGCTCCATATTTCATTTCCTTTCATTTTAACGGATTCTTGTCATTTCCCCTAGTGTCAGGCTAGTGTTTGGTCCTACAAGAGATGACTAAAAGAGGAATTGGTGAAGGTTAAGATGAAAGAGATGGAGAATCTCAAGGTACCAAGCTCTATTATAGCCAAAGGAAGTATCTAAATTTTGTCTGGAAGAGAATGAAAGATTAAGCTGATGCCAAGACTCAAGTCCAAGGGATAAGATGAAATTGTTTGTGGTCTGCTTATTTAATGGCATTATGGAAGACAGCTGAAGCCTGAAAAAGTTTCCATTAAACCTCAGAATAACATAAATCCCATCATCAGCCTCTCAGCAGTAGTAGCCAGACATTATCATTCAGCCTTTGGTATAAAATAATCTTTAGAGATATTTCACTTTGTTCTATTATAGAAAACAACAACAACAACAACAACAAGAAGACTCTTACAATTAGTATAAGTGGCCCCAACTTTCCTTCTAGAAATAGGAATTTTCCACTGAAATAGCAGTGTCTTTGTATCTACTGCATTTGTAGTGATATTATTTTATCAATAAAAATGTTTTTTGTTATTTTTACCATTATGTAATGATTATTGGTTGGTTGCCTATAACAGGTTAAGCTCTAGGGACATAGCAGTGAAGAGGGTAGATGAAGCCCCCATCTCACTGGAACATTTTCTAGTAGAGGAGACTGTACTCAGTAGGCAAATAAATAGAAGACGTAAGTACAGAGTGTGATGAGTGCTGCAAAAAATAAATAAATAAATAAATAAAATAAAAATAAAAATAAAAATAGTGACATGCTGTAATAGTTCCTTTGGGCTGCTGTAATAAAGTACCAAAGACTGAGTGGCCTAAAACAACAGCACTCTATTGTTCCATAGTTCTGAAGGCTAGAAGTCTGAAATCAAGTTGTCAGCAGTGCCATGCTCTATAGCTAGCCTCTTTTAGCTGCTGGTGTTTGCTGGTATTCCTTGGCCTGCAGATGCATTACTCTGTTCACATGGCTGGGCTTCTCTCTGTGTATCTTTGCTTAGTGTTGTTTCTGTGCCTGTCTGTGTCCAAATTTTCCCTTTTTATGAGGACACCTGTCATACTGGATTAGGGCTCACCCTGATGAATTCATTTTAACTTGATTACCTCTGTAAAGACCGTATTTCCAAATAAGGTCACGTTCTGAAGTGCTGAGGGTTAGGATTTCAACATATCCTTTTGGAGGACACAATTCAACCCATGAGACATGCTAAGAGAGAAGCTAGGTTGGGTAGTTTTGCTACTTTAGACAGAGTGGTTAGGGGTAACCTTTTTAATGATACATTATTTAGGTTGAGAACAGAAAGATCCATCCAAATGAAGAATCTGGACAAGAATGTTGCTGATTAGAAGAACAGTGAGAAAGAATCCATGGTCAGAAAAAAGGGCTTGGCTGTTGCCGTGGTGAACAGAAAGGTGGCCACTGTGGCTGGACCATAGAGAGCCAGAAGAGTGGTGCCAGATGGAGGGAAGGGACAGGCTGGAGACAGCCCTAGCAGAGCCTTATTCCCGAAGATAAGGAATTTGGAATTCATAAGTGCAATGGGAAGCTATTGAAAAACACAGATTGATATTATACAAAGATTATTTTGGCTGCCATTTGGAGAATAAGTTGCTGTATTAGTCAGGGTTCTCTAGAGGGACAGAACTAATAGGATACACACACACATACACACACACACACATATATATATAAAGGGGAGTTTATTAAGTGTTAACTTACATGATCACAAGTTCCCACAATAGGCTGCCTGCAAGCTTGAGGAACAAGGAGAGCCAGTCCGAGTCTCAAAACTGAAGAATCTGGAGTCCGATGTTCGAGGCAGGACGCATCCAGCACAGGAGAAAGATGTAGGCTGGGAGGCTAGATCAGTCTCGCTTTTTCATGTTTTTCTGCCTGCTTTTTATTTGCTGGCAGCCGATTAGGTGATGCCCAACAGATTAAGGGTGGGTCTGCCTTCCCCAGCCCACTGATTCAAATGTTGATCTCCTTTGGCAACACCCTCATAGACACACCCAGGATCAATACTTTGCATCCTTCAATCCAATCAAGTTGACACTCAATATTAAACATCACAATTGCAATCGAACAAGAGTGAAAGTAGGGAGACTTCCTATGCATAGGACAGATTCTAGATTTTCCTTTTGATACAGAGAAATATAAGACATAAACTTGTCTTCAAAGACAGGGCAATATGCTTGGGGAAACAACACAATTACATATAAGCAGATATTAGACTACATAAGATATAATAAACTGTGTTCTAGGTGAATGACATTCATTAGATTTCACTCAACATATATTTATTGAGTGTCCATTAAGTGTTAGGCATTGTGTCAATATAGGAACAAAAGAACACTACATTAAGTACATAAAGAGATCAGAATCACACATGGAATAAATGACAAAAGTGGGTATAGGTTATGCTGGGAGGGCACAAATGAGAGAGTGGTCAATTCTGTCTAATGAAGTGGTTGGGAAAGAATTAATAAAGACAGAGACATTTTATTCGATTCTTAAAAGATAGACAAGAACCTATATTTATCTGGCAAATAAGTTGGAAGATGGTTAATGTAGGAAAAGGGAGAGAAGTTGGGGTCATCACATCAGGCAAAAGAAGGGGATTGAGCAAAGATCAACAGGTATGCAGAAGAAGTGCACATTTGCAGATTATGGGTTCACAGCAAGAGTTTGGAGGAAGACTATGTGGTGGAGAGTTTTGTTTTTATTTTTTATGGCTCCCTAGGCCATAATCCTCTTTTCTATGTGTGGGGGAATATGTTACTGTGTGAGCTGGGGAGACAGAGTCCAATTTTCCTTTATGATGGCTCTCTCTAAGCCCTAGTGCTAAGGCCTAGCAGGGTTTGGGGATCATTAATTCGTCCTGGTATAAAACTGAATAGCTGTTGGATTTTCTGTATCAGTATTTAGCATACCAGGTATAGGAGCATGGTTCAATTCATTTAATATTGTGTATATTAGGAGTGGGGATTGTGGGAGCTAGAAAATTCAAGGAAGACAGAAGTGATTTTTGGCTGGAATGGTTAAGGAAGGTCTAAGGAGGTGAGGGATTTTTATTCAGACCTTGAAATGCAGGCAGGAATAAGTAGACTTACTGGGAGGGGAAGTTAGCAGTGGAAGGAATACTGAGTAAAAGAATGGCAAAGGATACAGGATCAGATGTGGGAACAGATGAGGCATATGGGAGATCTAATAAACCAGTCTGGCTAACATAAAGCCATAATGGAGGTGGTGTTGAAAGGGTACATCTGATAAAGTTTGGATAAAGTACAAATTCCTTAGCCTTGAATTCCAAGTCATATCTTCCAGGCAATGAGGATCTGTTGAAGGTTATTGTGTAGGAGAGTGATTAAGATTAATGTGGTGGCAATTTGCTATAAGGATGAGAAGAAAATTGACTCCAGGCAGGAAAACTGGTTTAGGAGGCTGGCAAAGGAAACTAACATTCAGGGAACAATAAAAGAGGAAAGGAAGGGACTGAGAAGCAATAGACAGAATGTATTCTCTCCTCTGTTCTCCTGGCTCTTTTCACACTATAGAACTTTCACTCTCAATCATGAATATTCACATAAATGTTTATCTCTCCCCAATTGTTTCTTCCTGCCTCCATTTCCTCCCCATTTTTATCTCTGTCTCTCCCACACTGTTTCTTTTTCTTTATTTCTGTGTTAATTATTTAAGTCATCAAATATTTATTATTTACATAATGGACATTGTACAAGACACTAAAGGTTCAGAGAAGGGAATTCAGTTCTCCTTGGAAAACCAAAGAGGGGCTCAACCACAAACCAAGTAGAAGTTTCTGCCAGAATTTAGGGTTGCATAGAGGCCTTTCATCTATATTCATGCATCGCCTGAACCCAACCTAGAAAAATGACAAGGAAGTCATCAGGGGAGCAGGTAGAGGAGGATGCAGAGGTGCAGCAGGGAACTGCTGGTCATTTGGCGAACTATGTCACAGGACCTGTGTGCAGGAGTGATGAACCGTGATTGGAGAAGTTAGCAGGGCCTTGTGTATCATGCTGAAGAACTAAGGTTTATTCCAAATGTGTTGGAGGTTCTTCCAGAATTTTACATAGAAGAATAATATCAGATATTTTTAGAGTCAGCAAAACTGAGGATTTATACTCTCAGGCTCTGGAGTCAGATTGAGAACAGAGTGTTACTCAGGGTTAGCCACTTTTTGGCCGTGTGACCTTGGACAAATTACCTAGCCTTTCAGCCTCAGTTTCTTCTCTAAAATACTTTTTTAAAAAAAAAAACTACCTTCTTTGTAGGCATTGTTTTTTGTTTGGTGAGAATTAAATGATATGTTATTTGTAACATTCTCTTATTTTTACCTGATATTGACAAATTATTATTGTATATTTTATGGGGTACAAAGTAATGCTGTGATACATGTATACAGTGTAGAATTATTGACTCAAGCTAATTAACATATCCACGGTCTCAAATGGAATACTTATCATTTATTCCTCCTGTCTAACTGAAACATTGTACCCCTCAACCAACATCTCCCCATTCCCCTGATTCCCCAGCTTCCGGTAACCACCATTCTGCTCTCTGCTCCTATGTGTTGGATTTTTTTTTTTTTTAGCTTCCACGTATAAGTCAGAACATGCAGTATTTGCCTCCACGTCTGGTTTATTTCATTAGCATAAAGTCCTTCAGGTTCATTCATGTTGTCACAAATGACAAGATTTCCTTCTTCTTTGAGGCTGAATAGGATTCTAATGTGTATATATACCATATTTTCTTGTCCATTCATCAATTGATGAACACTTAGATTGATTCCATAACTTGACTATTTTGAATAGTGCTGCAATAAACATAGGAGTTCAATATCTCTCAGACTTCCTGATTTCAAATCTTTTGGATACATACCCTGGAGTAGAATTCCTGGATCTTATTTCTAACATTCTTAGTACAGTGCCTGGCACATAGAAAGCTTTCCAAACAGATAGCTACTCTTACTAGTAATGACTAGGAATGACTTATCACCTCAGTCATTGTTACTATTATAAAAACTACTCTATAAACTATTATGAACACCACTCATCTTGGTGTGCAAGATGAGCCAGAGATGGGAATAAGCTGGAGGAAGGGAGATCAGTTAGGAGGCCTCTGGAATAATCTAGGAAAGAATATTCTGTTTTCTGTCTGGTGCCCAGCTGTCACTCAGAAGGAGCTTAAAAAAAAGTTTGTGGAATAAATGAAAAGGAAGACTAAGCAGAATTCAGTGATTGATTAGCTCAAAGAAACCAGGGAGCAAATAAAAGATGACTGCAAGACTTTGAGATTGAGTGACTGGAGAATTCTGGTACTATGGACACAAAGAAACCTTCTCTCTTTCCACCCCTCAGCTCTGCGTTCTCAGGCCATTGCTCACCTGACATCTTTGGATGGTTGGCCGCTTTTTGAATTTCACTCACTTGCTCAATGACTGTGGTGTGCAGGTCTGCTGCTTTGTCTTTTTCCAGAATGCCTTGTCATAACTATAGTAAAGGCATATCTGAATTTAGAACCCCAACAATTCAAAAATCTAAAACCCCACTTACAAATTGGGTTTGAATACATCTCCCAGGTTGCTTCCAAATCTTTCTTTCTTTTCTTTTTTTTTTTTTTTTTCATTTTTAGATCATGTAGATGTCTCAGGGAAGACTTCAGCATCTGTGCCTCTGTTAGGGGCGTTAATAGAATCCTATGCTTTTACATCCATTATTGTATTTGGAACAAAATATCCTTTATGGTCATTTGGTATTATATATTTTCTGTTTTGTATATAATATGAAATTACATATACAGTCTATTTTAGGTCTCATATCATTATAAAACAAAACAACAACAGCAACAACAAAACTTTGGCTCAGCTTTTGGCTTTTCTACTTCTGTCAACTTGTTATTTGTACTCTGACTCCAAAGACAATTGGAGAAACTTGGGAGCATAACACAATATTTTATTTTAACCAATTGATCTGTCCACTGCTATGGACTGATTTTTGCACAAAGTAATAGCAGGTTGGGCTGATGCCATGGTTCTCTGATTTTCTTTTCCTTTTCTTTTCTTTTCTTTCTTTCTTTTTTTCTTTCTTTCTTTCTTTTCTTCTTTCTTTCTTTCTTTCTTTCTTCCTTTTTCTTGAGTTTGATTATTCTGATTACTAAATGCCTTGCAATTTGACAAAGAACAGAAGTTATGAGCTTGTACTAGGAATAGGTTAGCCAGGTTCAAGGGTCTCACAACATTTAGAAAGATTGTTTTTAAGAAAGAAATAAAAAAAAAGTCTTATAGAGAGATCAGTGACACATCATAAACAAGTTTGCAATGCTGTCTACTAGTATAAATGACCGTACGTTGATCTGCCAGACTCATTGCCCAGCTGTTTTTGTGATCCAGGGCACATATTTGTGAGACAGCTGCTCTGAACTAGGGAAGGTCAAGCAAAAACCACTGCCTGTCTAGAGATGGCTGTCCTGATGTCAGTCTCATTAGTTCCTGAGTTCTTGCCAAGTAAGTTAGTAAGAACTAGCATAGATCTGGAGGTCAAAGTTTAGTAGAAAGAGCCCCCACAGCAGTGTGCAAAGAGCTCTTTTTCTGTTCTACTCTTTTTTTCTCTACTGGTCACCTAGTTGGTGTGTAGCGTGTGTGTGTGTGTGTGTGTGTGTGTGTGTGTTTCCAAAATAGTACTTGAAGGATAGGAAATTAAATGTCTGTGGGAAAAAGCAACATTTTGGGTTCTCAGCATTTTAGTCAGCTGCTTTCTTACTTTTCCAGACTGTGACTATTCTTTGAAGCTATTAAAATCTATTCTTGGTAATGAGAAAAGGGAGTGACTTGATGGTTCTTTTCCAATTGCTCTGTGTCTGACAAGAAATACCTAAATACTTTAATTTGCCTTTTTAAATTTCCCCTAGTGGTGGCAAAACAATTCTACTCCTATTTGTCGGGGAAAAAAATCTCTGCCGTGAATTTCAGTGCTGGGAACATAGCAAGACAAAAAGCTACCTGGGCTAGCCTGTTTCTCCAGGATGAAACAAAAGGAATATAGATTTTAGCGGCTGCTTTAACAGTTTGGTAAAGGATCTGGTCTATCTTGGGTGTGGGAGATGGGAGGGGTAAAGAGGTCAGAATCCCATTTAGATCACAGACAGAAAGAAACCAGGAAGTAAGGGGAAATTATTACAGTCTGTTCATAGCTCAGAATGTTAAAGGCAACAGCCTCTGCTGGTTGGTTATTCATTAGCAAAAAGGAGACAGCCGTCCAGATCCGGACTGGTCGAAAGACAGGAACAGACTTGAAACAGGGGGAGAGCTCCTGGCGAAAGCAAGACGTGGAGGTTTTACCAGGGGTTAGTAGCTTCCTCTTGCTAACTTTTTATTGGGACAAAAGGCAAGATGGCACCATTCTGTTCTCAGATATTTGTCTAAATAAAGCCCTTTTAATTTTATTTTATTTTTGTTGTGGGATTCTTAAGCAGATAAGAAGAAAAGACACCTTCCTAGTGAGCAGCTGCCCAGCTCCTGCTCAGTTTTGCCTCGGGGTAGCACCTCCAGCCACAGAAAGCAAGCCGGTAAGTCTCTCCAGGTAGGACTTGCTGCAACCCAGCTGCTGGACTGATCTGAAACGGGACTTTGCATACTCTCCGAAGTATGGTGAGTTGGTGCTGACTTCAAAGTTGCCTGGTGAAGGAAGAGAAGGTGGAGCACAGAGACTAAGGGGAGAGGGAGAAGCCCTGCTCCTCTTCTCCCCACCAAGGCACAATGAGCAACATCTGTCAGAGGCTCTGGGAGTACCTAGAACCCTATCTCCCCTGTTTGTCCACGGAGGCAGACAAGTCAACCGTGATTGAAAATCCAGGGGCCCATTGCTCTCCCCAGTCACAGAGGCATGGCCACTACTTTGTGGCTTTGTTTGATTACCAGGCTCGGACTGCTGAGGACTTGAGCTTCCGGGCAGGTGACAAACTTCAAGTTCTGGACACTTTGCATGAGGGCTGGTGGTTTGCCAGACACTTGGAGAAAAGACGAGATGGCTCCAGTCAGCAACTACAAGGCTATATTCCTTCTAACTACGTGGCTGAGGACAGAAGCCTACAGGCAGAGCCGTGAGTAGTACAAACTTATACTTAATTTCTGAACTCTCTGAGGGCTGGGTAATGAGTTTTCCTTTCTACTTCTGTACAACCCCCTAACGTCCAAAGAGTTGCCTGAAAAGTATGAGGAAGTACTGGCAAGAAACCACTAATTGAAACACACCTCCCCCGCTAAGTGAGTGTGAAACTGGCCAGTAATTGTTGTTGAGATGACTTCAATTACAGTATGTACACCCACAGGTCCAGGGTGTATGTTCAACATAAACAAATGATGTGTTTAATACTGTACCCTCTCTTTGGCTGTAAAATAACTCATGCCTCACTTTAACAACAAAATTGCATTTTGTTTGAAGGTAAATTATAGGACTTCCCTTAATGATATTCTCAAATCTAAACTTCAGATCCTTTTTTTTAAAAAAAACTTTGAAACATTCCAGGGTAATAATATATCAACTGTAGCCCTAGCTCTAATCCTAATCCCTTTCATTCTGATGGGAATATACAGGGCTAATGTAGAAGACAACACTTAGAAGATACTAATGTTCTCAGTGATGTCATGATATAGACTTTTTTTTTTAAATTCCCAGATCCTGAGATATGCTACCCAAATTATGGTATCTTTTAGTTTTTGTTATGATTAGAAACTGGCCAGCTACAGACATTTGGTAAATTTTGATAGGAAAAAGGACAACATCTCCTTGAAGAGGAGATAAAGACTTTATCCTGGTATTTGAATGAAATATGAATTATAGTGCAACAAAAGAGGAAAGTTTTTATGTACTTATTCACCCATCCATCCATCCATCCATCCATCCATCCATCCATCCATCCACCTACCACCCCTCCAAGTGCCAGGCATAGACAGTAGTGGGCCTGGTGAGTTGGGGAGGGTAAAGGAGATTATTCTAGTAGTGACTGAATACAAAGTGGATAAAACATAGTCTTGACAATGGATACTTGGGGTCTGGTGGGTTGGGAAGCAAATGGAGACTGTCATTGGCCCTGATCTCATTGCTGCCTGAATCCAGTGAAACCTTAGACTGGGAATGTCTTTCAAAAAATGGACTCGTTTTATAGAATGGTTTCTTAATAGGGAAACCATTGGAGATTCTCTTATGTTCTCATGTAAGTGTTTCTTATTTTTATGTGTGCGTACCTTACTGGTCCAGGGAATAAGATAATAATAAATAGCCATAGAGCATTGTTTCTGCTTTCCAAACTCATACATCACATATGAAGGGAGGTTTGACGATTTTTGAGTTTTGAGATTCTTTTCAACACCAAGAACCTATAAATATTTAGAAGGGTCTTAATTTATGCTTAAATAGAAATGAATTGAAATATACTTTTGATGAATGGAATTGATCAGTTATCAAGTGGGAAAATCACCTGTGTGAACATTTGCTTTCTGTGATAATCTACAGGAAATATCTTTATATATTGGATACACTTATGTGCATTTATCTGTTTTCACTACTATATGATTTCTATGTCCTGTATGGTGTTATGCATATTTTATATTTGGCATAACATGTATATTATAATAATAATATATTAATGTTTCATGCCTTGAATTCATAATCTGTTAGTTTTAAATATATTCAACTCATGTAACTACTTAGGACCTCAATTTCCTCATCTGCAACTCTCTGGGGTTGCCATGACCAATGGATTTCCTGACTATCTGGGAACAGGAGCTCTTATGTTCATATGTAGTGGTTCAGTTACATTCATGCTTGACTGTATTAGAAATGCTGAAGAAAGCAAATTGACTGAAACAAGTCAAGCAATCCGAAGGTATCATATTCTGGGTAAAAGCCTTGAGAGCAGTGTTCTTATTAATTCAGATTTTCTTTGCCTACAAACACAAAATAAGGCAACTAAATTATTATGGCTATTTTTGATCCTCAGAGCCATTTGTAGCCAATAATATTTTTTCCCTCTGCACATTACCTTGACCTTTCTTCTTGGAATTGGTTCTCAGCAGCATTCCTACCTGTCAGTACCATTCTAGATCTCTGTAGTTAGCTTTCCTTGGGATCTTCACATCCACTGGAATAAAAAACATGATGCCCAGAAAATGCTGACACTCTGCCTCCTGGCTGGAACAGGCTACTTGTTTTCTTTTAAGTGCACACTATGGTCTTCACCTGTGAACCTGGGTTACTTCTGAAGTTTCTTGTCACCGTAAGGCAAAATTGCTTCAATACTCTTAGTGCAAGTAGCTGTAGCTTCTAGAATTCCCCTCCATCTTAAATAGAAGCGATTTTTACTGAACAGTCTTCCGCGTGAGTGTGTCCCAGTGGCTCACACAGTACTTTAACACTTGAAGAATTATATAAAAACAACTTATTTTAATATTTTTTCTTCAGTGAGTTTTTTCAAAAGTCTATTTTTTTTTCTCCTGAATGCTGTGAAAATTAACGTAATTTTTTAAAATCGTGAGCTCAGTAAGTAGACTTAAGGAAAGATTATTGTTTATATCCACATGTATGGGATGAGTAAGTAATGGGAAACCAATGAAAGCTGTCATCTAATTCCTAGTTAGACCAGTTTAATGCAACGTATGTTAGTATTTGTGTTTTTATGTCTTTGCTTTTGACTTGCATCTGTAAGAAGAAACTGCAAATACTTCTGGAGTTATTGGTGCCAGGGAAAATTAGTTTAAGGCTTTAGTTTGCAGTTTGTTTGTTTTCTTTTATACTTGGAAGTAGAGATGTTGAAAAACAAACTATTGTTTAAAAAGCCCAGTTTACTAATTCTTATCCCACTTAGAAATGCTTTTCACCTTTACTGAATATCTTCCACTAAGTGATATAATAAACCAATTCTTGAAGATTTATTTTGTCTTTATGAAGAATCATTAGATTTATCTTATCTTCGACTTGAATTTATTCCTAGCTCATTTTAGAGATGAGTCTTATTCTTCAACATCTTCAATGTGAAATCCCTTGAAAACCTTGCCCTTAGGGTCTTATTAATCAGAACTTTCTTTAATATTTTATTTATGGTGTTTTTAAAGATATAAAGTTCACATACAAAATAATGATGTGGAAATAACATATAAATATTAGAACCAAAAGTAATGGCTTTAAATTTCATTGCTTTAATTGTAAAAAATTCAAGTATTGCAAAATATTGATAAAAAGCAATATGATCAGCAATAATATTAGACGTAGCATCATTTATCTGCAAAGAGTTTAAAAAGTTTTTTTGCTTAGGGAGGATCACCTGTGTCCAGGAGTTCAAGAACAGGCTGAGCAACATAGTGAGACCCAGTCTCTACAAAAAAATTAAAAAATTAGCTAGGCATGGTGGCACAAACCTGTAGTCCCAGCTACTCCAGAGAGTGAGGCTGGGTCAGGAAGACTGCTTGAACCTGGGAGGTTGAGGCTGCAGTGAGCTATGGTTGTGCCACTGCACTCCAGGCTGGGTGACAGAGCCAGACCCTATCTCGAATCCCCACCAACCAAAAAAAAAAAAAAAAAACCAAATGAACAATTGTTTGCTTAATTGTTAAAGTGTACCTTAGGTGTTGTCTAACATACTTCTGTGTTAAATTGAACTAGGATCAGAGATGAGATCAGTTTAATCTCCCAGAAAGGGGATTGGTAGGAGGGGAATGGGGTGGACATAATCACATAAGCCAGCCACTGATGATTTCTGCTTCGCCAACTTGACCACGCAAGCCAAGGGCAGCAGTTGAGATAGCTGATTTGACTCCCCTTTGCATGTTAAGTTTAAGTTATGATAACAACAATGAAATGTGCTGCTGAACTTCTGACTCCATACACTTCTCAAAGACATAAATGAAGGTTCTATTAAGAAAATTAGATCACTACAATCATCTCTAAAGTTTATTGTTTATTAAGCTCCACATTTTTCTAGGTCATATTCTTGTGTATCTTCTTACTTGTGAATCAATAATTTTGTCTTAAGTCCATTCTATAGGCCTGGTATGGTGCTAAGTGAATGACTCAGCAGAGGCAGAGGAATTAGTATTTGCTTTGTTATATATATATAATTTGGCTTTATGTTAAGAAATATTTCCACACTTATGTGTGAAACAATAAAGGCTATAAAGTTTATTTCTGTCTCCTAAATTTGAGCATGGCATACCTTTGTGGGTAGGAGGGCTAGAGGAGCCACCCATACTGACCTACGATGGTGTCTTTGTATCTCTTGTTAGCACTTTAGCAGGGGAAGAAGCAAAGTACTGGATTTTGTAGAAAGTTTTTCCTCTCCTCTTATTAGTGTGAAAGGTAGATAATTTCCAGTTCCTCATCTATTCATCATTTCAGTGGCTTCCTTGAAAAAGAAAGCAAGAATAAACATTTGTAACTTGTAGTTTTGTTGGTAGTTTATGATTATGGTATAAAAATGTGAGAATGTTCTGAAGTATAAAAGTAATGGGATTTTTCTCCATGTATTTAGGCCATATTTTCCTGCTTGTGCTGCTCTTTAGTGTGTCAGACTAGAGTTCTTTGAAGATTTTATCTAACCTATGATGATTGCCATTGTCGAGCTTGAAGAAAGCAGCATGGTGAAACAAAGTGGTATATTCTTGGAAAGATTCTTATATCACCGTTTTAAAATAGAGTGAGGCTTTGCTATTTTGTCATTTGAATGCTGTGGAATTTAATAATTATTGAATACAAATTGTACATAGTGTGCCTAATCATTTTCAACTTAAATGTCAGCAGATTTTTTTCTTAGCTGGGATATGAGACCAGCTTTTGCATCTTAATTATAGGTATAGAAACAATGTGCATCTTAATTATAGGTATAGAAACATTACCCTTAATACATTTTAAAAGTCATCAGAATATTCATAATCCACTCTGACATAATAGATGTTATCTACTTTGAGAAGTTTGAATTATTAAAAGTCACCAGTGTGCCATCAGTTCCACAATTGTTCTTTATCTAGATCATTTATTTTGTTCCCTTTGTGTAAGTTGTCAGGGAAGACTAAATGCCCATGTGTCAAAATGAAAATAATACCTAGTAATAAATGCCTGAAAATAATGCCTGGCATTTCTGGATTCTCTCCTCTAAGACAAAGTATACTTACTATAATTTTAGAAATGAAATAAAAAGGTATTTATATATATAAATAATACTATATTTATAAAATATAGTATTATAATATACTATATTATACTATATAATATATAATATATAGTATAATATATAATAGTATAATATACCATTATATAATATTATATAATATATAATATATAATATTATATAATATATAATATTATAATAGTATAATATAATATATAATATAATAGTATAATATAATATAATATAATATATATTATAATAGTATAATATAATATATATTATAATAGTATAATATAATATATATTATAATAGTATAATATAATATATATTATAATAGTATAATATAATATATATTATAATAGTATAATATAATATAATATATATTATAATAGTATAATATAATATATATTATAATAGTATAATATAATATATATTATAATAGTATAATATAATATATATTATAATAGTATAATATAATATATATTATAATGTATAATATAATATATATTATAATGTATAATATAATATATATTATAATAGTATAATATAATATAATATATATTATAATAGTATAATATAATATAATATATTATATTATAATAGTATAATATAATATAATGTATTATATTATAATAGTATAATATAATATATAATATTATAATAGTATAATATAATATATAATATTATAATAGTATAATATAATATATAATATACTATATAAATAATACTATATTTATAAAAAATACACTATAAATATACATATGGTTGTTTATCAAGTGTTTTGGATTAATCAAGATAAAAATTTTAGCACAAATCATTTAAGTCAACCAAAAGCATATTTAAATGCCATGAGATTAATTAGCGTTACTGTCCCCATCCTTTGAGTTATTTTTCATCATATGTTATTTATGATGATGTAAAATAAGAATATGACAAATACGTTTTTAAAATAATTTATCAAAAAATTTCATCTCAGGTATAATATTATATGACTTCATGTTAATATAATTGTACTGTTTATGTTAATATAACTAACTCAATTTGTTATATAATAAATTTTTACATAAATTGCCACTATTTTTAAGAAAAATAATTAACTACTAAATTAGAATATATTTCATAAAAATAATAGCAAAATCATAGATGTGAAGAAAAGAGCAACCAATTCAACTATGTTAAAATCCCAGTTGAGGTTTAATTAATACCTGGGTTAAATAATTAATAGCAGTAAAGCTTGATTACATGCATCTCAAAGTACCTTTGAGAACCAGTGAAGTGACATAGTATGGCATCATTAAAATGAGTTAGGAGTCTTTTCTAGGAAAAGTAGCAACATTGATAATACTTTAAAATTTCCAATTGCAATATGTCATTCAGAATCACTCTTTAGTAAAAGTATTGATTATTTTTGCTTTTCAGGTTTTCTACAAATTACTAACAATGGGAAAAATCTTATGTGAGTGAAATAAATCATTAACTACTGAGCTCCAGTCTTAAGGATTAGAACCCAAATTTTAACTTGATCAAATTTATTCTTTGAAAAGAAAATGTTCTATTGGATTCAAATTGGTTTACTTTTGTTCAAATGAATTAATTTAATTCCATGGTTTGTCTCTGCAGATACATCCTAGTGTTGCTTTTTGATGAGTAGAAGTCAAGAATCTCACCAAACTGAGATTGTCAAAGTAGACACAACCTTCTATACAGTAAAGCAGGACTAAATTCTTTTAGCAGCTACTATATGCTGTGCACTTTCATTGTTCTTGAGGTTACCAAAAGAGGAAAAACCAACAAAACTTTGCCTCAATTAATTCTTGTTGCAGCTCAGAAAATTCCCTTCAGATTTTCTAACTACCAATACAATAGTGAGAATCTATATGGACAATATAAATAAGAGCAGCCTTTGGGTTCTTCTGGTGAATATTTCAACTAGATCCAAACATTAGTGTATAGAGTTTTACTGAAATATAATGCTGGTTACCCTTTTTGACCTAGCCTATGGTATGCCTAAGAACATAAAATATAGGCTCAGATGATCTAGATTTGAATTTGACTCTGTAATGTCTTAGCTGTGTGAGCCTGAGCAAATTACTTGACCCCTCTGCCTCTGTTTCTCATCTGTTAAATAGGAATCACAGTGACACCTATCTTATAGGATCATTATGTGACATAAATGAGACTGTGCAGAAAGGGTGCACTGCAGAGAACCTGACACATAGTAAGGTTTAATAAATATTATGTTTCATTTAGTTGGCAGCTCCTCTTTTACTTCTGTCTAAATGGATCATACTTTACATCCCCACTCTAGTCTGAGCTCACAATATTCTTTCCCTGTAACAGGTGTCCTGGACATTGAGTGTCTTTCAGTCTTCGACCGTCTGCACTCTCCCTCACCTGCAGCCTTGGTCTTCAGATGGGCTATTCTCTCTGCCTATAACCCTCTCCTTCCTCTTTTTTTCCTGACCAGCTTAACTTATCCTTCAAGTCTCACCCTATTTGTTCCTCCTTCCCCAAGCCTTTCCTGACATACTAGACTACATGAGGTGTTCCTGCCTAGAGTTGTTAGCACACTTTGTCTTTACTGCTAATTTATTTTCTGCAGTGCTGTAAACTATGGATATGGGTAGTGGAAAGGTGAGCCATTGCTCCTCCCAGAGCTTAGTATGATACCTATGAATAATAAGCACTGATTGGGTAGATGAATAACTAAATGAATGATTGCTTATCTACAAATCTCAGGTCTTTTAAAGAGCAGCCCACAGAGACATCTCTTCTTTAACTGTTCCTCTCTGAATTGCATTTTTACCTACCAGAAAATTCTACATTAAAGGCATAAGCTATTTTTTATTCATTTCTCAATGAAATTGCTCACGCCTTAATATTTGGTTAGACTCACAGTCATAAAAGCGTAATTCCCAGGTTCTCAGAAATTAGTTGCTCTAATCCACCTCTGGGGAGAAAATACTTAAGAGTCATAGACCAATTCAAATATTCTTTGTAATGTAGACTGAATATCAAGTCAGGAACAGACTGTAAATCTCATTGAAATGGCGTCTAAAAATCACATATACACATATTAAACCATACTATGGTTATATTTAAAGTAGAGGATTTACTGGCCAGAGCTTTTAAATGGAGAGCAAATCTAGATCCAATTTACAAAATTAATGTTGTGGGGCCAGACTTGTAATCTCAGTTTTTATGCTCAATATACATAATTTCTAATTATTATGTGTATGAAATATTTTTCAGCTTACATAAGCTGAAAGTCTGACTCTTTACTGAATATTAATAGATTTTTACTGTACATTCTAACATTACCAAAAAATAATTTTATCTTCTTTTTACTAGTTTTCTCACTAATTAACTACTAATTTCTCTGCAGCATTCTCTGACTCCCATTTTAAATATGGGTTCTTAGCTCTTCTTAGCACTGAAAGGATTGAGCCAGTTTCCCTAGGGAAGGTAGTTATATAGATTAATAGCAGTTTTAACGATATTGCAGGGTTCCTTACAGATATTTTCCTAAAGCCTGCAACTTTAGTATTAGTTTATATGGCTGTTCCCTTGAAGATTAATGTAACAGAAGAAATTTGCTAAAATGCATAGATGCAAATGTAGATCATATACTCTGGATCACCTACTTTATTGCTTATTTGGATAAATTCAGATACTGTCATAGACTGTCCCTTGTGTAATATCTTTCTGTCATGATGCCATTTTTTTCTACAAAGTTTTTTAGTTGAATATTTTTCTATTTACCAATTGAGTCAATTGAATGTCCGATTCTTTAATGTTTTTATTAACGTATTTTTAATATTCAGATGGTGCATTTTATAGTGCCTTTAAATTCAGACTAAATTCTCAATCAAATACTTTTTTCATGATTTCTGTGCCTTTTTATGGGTAAAATAAACATGCAATTCAGTAAATTAATAGGAACTTTTGAACTTTATACTAGGTATCTTACTTGAAAGACATTTAGAATACTATTTCATAGTAAATATTCCTGTTAACACAAATGTTGTATACCACATTGGCAGCATGATTTGGATGATTCAGAAGATCCCACTTTAAGGTTCCTCTGAAAGGCCAGTATTGTTGATAGCTATAAGGTAATTGTAATGCTATTTAGATCTCACATATATCTTTTTACCACTTCTGAATAATAATTAATTCTGACATACCAAGACACGACCCTGCAACTTCCAGCATTGTGCTGCCTGCAAAGTCACTGCTAGAGAATAATTTCTGGATACTCCTAGTTGCACTTCTGAGAAGCAGGATTCAGGATACTTTCTCCAATGTTTTTTCACCATTTCTGGTCATTGAAGAAAATAGTTTCTATGAGATTCAGTTATCCATTCAACAAACTTTTTGTATGTATTTACTCTATTAAAGACACTGTTTTTGTATAGTGGGAGATATGAAAATTAATAAGACAATGCTCTTCTCCAGAGAATTTTACAGTTTCAGGAGGTAAGATTAATAAACCAAGAATGTTGTGACAATGCCCTTTGTCAAAAGCACATCAGGAACACATCTGTAGTGTTTTATTATTCATTGCAGGGAAGGAGAACACACATGGTGAAGAGTAGAGCACTTCAGTAAGAGGGTGTTAGATAGGGCCCACTATTAGATCTAGGGATGTGACTTTGGGGAGATTTTAAGGAAGCAGGCATTGCTCTGTTTTGGATATTGTTAAGAAATGGGAATAACTGTGTAATTAGGTATTTAATAAATCTTACTGAGAAAGATGGAAGATTAGTTTGGGAATAAAGCTAGAATTGGTTAAGAAACATCAGTCACTCAGGTTAGCCAAGATAAGTAGATGTTTGGTCATTTTTTAGGATGGACAATATCCATGTTTTTGTGGGTGTTGAGACTTGATTATGGAATGATCTGATCTTGTTTTTGTCTTGATCCATCATAGTCACAGTGTAGCCTCGTCTGAAGTTGATGTTTTGTGAGATTATTTATGTTCAACAGAAGACAGCAAGGTCTAGCCGTTAAGTGCCAGTCCAGGTACAGGATGTCAAGAGTTAATTTTCATTTCCTCAGTTAGCATAGACAGATGTTGATAAATGCCATAAGCATGTCACAAACTGTCTGCCATGTAGTGTGCATGTGAAAAACAATGTTCAACTCATGAATGAAGACACAAATAGTTGGAAGAATGAGTGCAGAGATAGAAGAGATCAGTCCTGATTTGGGGGAAATCATACCTTCCTTTCAGGGTTCAGCTCATATGACCCCTTTCCTAAAAGTTTTCTAACCTTCATAGAAAGAATTCTTAATTTATTTTGTTTTCCCATGATTTTGTATTTATTGTTAGTAGAGCAATGGTCAGGGATAACTGACATTTACTGAGAGCATACCATTATGTCACTTACCATACAAATAACTTAACTTGCATTGTCTTATATTATTATCCTATGAGACAGATGCTTTTATTACCCCCATTTGCAGATGAAGAGACTGAAGCTGAAAGAGTTTAAGTAAACTGCTTACGTCCACACAACTAGTAAATGATGGAAGTGAGATTTATCTGCCTCCAGCTTGCTCTCAGAGCCTGTACTTTTATCATGTAACAGCTAGCTATAAAACTTTTGTCTTATGAGGCTGTAAAGTCTTTGATTGCCTGGAAAACTATGCAAGACTTTTTGTGTCCCAGAGAATTTATAATCTCAGAAAGTGAGACTATCTATTTTCTCCTGAGATTGTAAATTTCCTGGAGCAGAAAGACTGTCTTATTTAGTTTTACTCAATGCTTACCGAGCTGAATTTCTAAAAGCCTAGAGAGATGAACAATTCAGTACAATTCCTTGAATAATATACAGGAGGGAAAGTAAAAGTGTATTCAGGGAATGGCAAGTTGTAGAGTTTAGCTGAAGCATTCATGGAGAAGAGCAATGGGAAACAAATCTGGAAAACTAGCCAGGAACAAGTTTTGGAAAAGAGCATGTATGATAGTTTAAAGAGTGGGTTTTATCTAATGGGAAATAGAAATAGATAGAAAGCAGGGCTTTGAAAAGACTACGAGGAGGTAGGAATGGATTAGAGAAGAGATAAGCTAGCTATAGAGAAGTATAGTGAAATTATATTTCAAAGGTCCATGGCTTGAGGTTATAAGGGCTTAATTTTAATTTGTGGTACTGTTAAAAAAAAAAGAAGTGCAGGGATGTGAACAATCCCAAGAATAAGAATCAAGAAGACTTAAGGGGAAGGAAAATAACATTTTTGAATACATTCAATGCGATAAGCATACAAAACTAATTTAATCCTTCTAATAGCTCTGCAAGGCAAATTTTCTTATCACTATTTTTAGGGTAAGGAAATTAAAGCTAAAATTTAAGTAAATTCATATATTCTTATTTGGTAAATGGTAGAAGTAAAACTACAAATTAGATGTAGAAGAGGAGAGGAGAAAGAGACTGACACAAAAAATATGTAATTTGGGGGCTCAGCATGGTGGCTCATGCCTGTGATCCCAGTACTTTTGGAGGTTGAGGTGGGAAGATCACTTGAGCCCAGGAGTTTGAGACCAGCCTGGGCAACATGGCGAGACCCCATCTCTAAAAAAAAATACAAAAATTACCTGGGCCTGGTGGCGCTTGCCTGTAATCCCAGCTACTCAGGAGGCTGAGGTGGGAGGATTGCTTTAGCTGGGAGGTCAAGGTTACCGTGAGCTGGCATCTCACCACTGCACTACAGCCTAGGTGAAAGGGCAAGACCCTGTCTCAAAACAACAAAAAATGTAACTTGGGACCAGGTGAAACATTAAGATAAATACATGTGTCATATGGTAATTTTTATTGAAGCAGACAAGGAAGGAATGGTTGAAACAGAGAGGAAGATAATACATTCAATTTTAGTTCATGTCGAAATTGAAGCCCCAGTAGAACATCTCAGTGAAAATGTCCAAAGGAAATTTAGAAACACAAAAGTCAAGGCAAAGAGCCAACTCTATTCTGTAAAAATGGATTTTGAAGCATTCACACCAAGGTATTATAGATGTCACAGTAATATAAGAACAGCAGAATATTTTAAACTTCACAAGGATTCTAAGAATCAAACAATGAGAGTCTAACAGGAGCAATGAGGCAAAGATCAAGTCTTTAGATTTAAATAGCTGTAGTTTAGGTGAATAAGTGGTGTGTAAGTTGTAGTAACTGTCCCATCTTTTTGTGCTTCCTTGCATCTGCATTCTTGGGGTAGTCTCCTCCCACACTCATTCTTGGCTTTGCCAAATCACGTGCTTTGGCCAGTGGGACAGTTGCAAATGTGACAAAAGTGGAGACTTAAAAAGCACTTGCACATTGGAGTTTTCTTTCTTAGTTCTCTTGGAGTCCTGCAACTGCCATAAAAATCCTAAGCTAACCTCCAGGAGGAAGTGAGACTATGTGAAGAGATGTCCTACTGGCCAGCTGACTCATGAGCTGACTGAGCAAGCCCAGCTAAGATCAGCAGATACTATCCCAAAGTGGTAACCTTTAGACTCATGAGCTAATTAAATAGTTGTGATGGAACAAAGCCTAACTAATACAGGGAAGAAAAAGGGCCACTGAAGAAAACAATGATGAAAAATTCATCAAAGTGGAAGCAAATCAAAGCATCTTTTTCAAAGCAAGGAGATAGAATGTCAATAAAGAGGTTTTGAGTTAAATGCTAAAGAAAGGTCAAGGTACTGAGGAAGAGGGAAAGACCATTAGGTTTGCTGGATAATTATTTGGTGACACTAAAAGCAGTTTCATAAAGTAATGGTGGGTGATAGCCTGTAGAAAAGAGAATTATAAAGGGCAACTGCCTGCTCTGTCTGGAACTCTTCAGTGACACATTTAGGCTGGGTTGAACCATAGGAAAAGAATTGTATGGGAGGGCTTCACATATGGAACTTAGGTCCATCCTGATAATCAAAGCTGAGAGAAAACAAAAGCAAAAGAGGCAGTGGATCCCAGCACTTTGGGAGGCTGAGGTGGGTGAATCACTTGAGGTCAGGAGTTCGAGACCAGCCCAGCCAACATGGTGAAACCCCATCTCTACTAAAAATTAGCTACAAAATTAGCCAGGCATGGTGTCACATGCTTGTAATCCCAGCTACTGGGGAGACTGAGGCAGAAGAATCACTTGAATCCGGAAGCTGGATTAGCCAGGCATGGTGGCACATGGTTGTAATCCCAGCTACTTGGGAGACTGAGGCAGGAGAATCACTTGAATCTGGAAGGTGGAGATTGAGCCACTGCACTCCAGCCTGGGCAACAGAGCAAGACTCCATCTCAATTAAAAAAAAAAAAAAGAGGAAGTGGAACACAGCTGCCTCCATCTCTGGGTAGAGTCTGCAGGTTCCTAAAAAAACTACAGATGTCTGGTTGTGATTTATCAAAGGCTTGACCCTTTCTACGGCATCAGATTTGGTAGGTATTCAGTATCCCCTGGTGGGTTAGATATTTGGAGGTTGGAGTAGAGTGAGGCTAGTTTGAAGGTTCATCTTTAGCTCCATGGATTTGGCCTTCCCAAATTTATTAGAAAAATTCATCAGTTTTTCTTATGGGTGACCTCTCACATTTTGAGGTCATGTTGTGGGAAGAATGAGTTCAGTCCTAGGTCTTAAAGTAGAGGCAGCAAATATATATGTATGTATATAAATATATATACATACATATATATATATATATATATATGTAACTCATGAAGAAGTTTGTGAAGGAAACTTCACAATACAGATACAGGTAGTAGATTATGGGGGCATCAGGACCACAACTTGGAAATACTGAGTCAGGGGTACTTGAATATTTAATTATAAACCTTGAATCTACATTTTTAATACCTTTCCCTCCCTCTGGTATACTAGTAGTACTATTTTTAAAAAGAAAAAGAATGTACTCAGATCTATCTATTCAAGGAATGTTTATTCTTCTTATTATTATTATACTTTAAGTTCTGGGATACATGTGCAGAATGTGCAGGTTTGTTTCATAGGTATACACGTGCCATGGTTGTTTGCTGCACCCATCAACCCATCACCTACCTCAGGTATTTCTCTTAATGCTATCCCTCCCCTAGCCCCCTACCCCGCTACAGGCCCTGGTGTGTGATGTTCCCCTCACTGTGTCCACATGTTATCATTGTTCAATTCCCACTTATGAGTGAGAACATGCAGTGTTTGGTTTTCTGTTCTTGTGTTAGTTTGCTGAGAAAGATGGTTTCCAGCTTCCTCCATGTCCCTGCAAAGGATATGAACTCATCCTTTTTTATGGCTGCATAGTATTCCATGGTGTATATGTGCTACATTTTCTTTATCCAGTCTATCACTGATGGGCATTTGGGTTGGTTCCAAGTCTTTGCTATTGTGAACAGTGCTGCAGTAAACATATGTGTGCATGTGTCTTTAAGTAGAATGATTTATAATCCTTTGGGGATATACCCAGTAATGGGATTGCTGGGTCAAATGCTATTTCTGGATCTAGATCCTTGAGGAATCAGCACATTGTCTTCCACAATGGTTGAACTAATGTAGACTCCCACCAACAGTGTAAAGCATTCCTATTTCTCCATATCCTCTCCAGCATCTATTGTTTCCTGACTCTTTAATGATCGCCATTCTAACTGGCATGAGATGGTATCTCATCATGGTTTTGATTTGCATTTCTCTAATGACCAGTGATGATGAGCTTTTTTTCATATGTTTGTTGGTTGCATAAATGTCTTCTTTTGAGAAATGTCTGTTCATATCCTTCACCCACTTTTTGATGGGATTGTTTGTTTTTTTCTTGTAAATTTGTTTAAGTTCCTTGTAGATTCTGGATATTAGCCCTTTGTCAGATGGATAGATTGCAAACATTTTCTCCCATTCTCTAGGTTGCCTGTTTACTCTGATGATAGTTTCTTTTGCTGTGCAGAAGCTCTTTAGTTTAATTAGATCCCATTTGTCAATTTTGACTTTTGTTGCCATTGCTTTTGGTGGTTTAGTCATGAAGTCTTTGCCCATGCCTATGTCCTGAATGATATTGCCTATGTTTTCTTTTAGTCTTGAAGTCTTTGCCCATGCCTATGTCCTGAATGGTATTGAGTAGGTTTTCTTCTAGGGTTTTTATGATTTTAGGTCTTATGTTTAAGTCTTTAATGCATCTTGAGTTAATTTTTGTATAAGTTGTAAGGAAGGGGTCCAGTTTCAGTTTTCTGCATATGGCTAGCCAGTTTTCCCAACACCATTTATTCAATAGGGAATCCTTTCCCCATTTCTTGTTTTTGTCAGGTTTGTCAAAGATCAGATGTTTGTAGATGTGTGGCATTATTTCTGAGGCCTCTGTTCTGTTCCATTGGTCTATATATCTGTTTTGGTAGCAGTACCATGCTGTTTTGGTTACTGTTGCCTTGTAGTATAGTTTGAAGTCAGGTGGCATGATGCCTCCAGCTTTGTTCTTTTTGCTTAGGATTGTCTTGGCTATGTGGGCTCTTTTTTGGTTCCGTATGAAATTTAAAGTAGTTTTTTTCTAATTCTGAGAAGAAAGTCAGTGGTAGCTTGATGGGGATAGCATTGAATCTATAAATTACTTTGGGCAGTATGGCCATTTTCACGATATTGATTCTTTCTATCCATAAGCATGGAATGTTTTTCCATTTGTTTGTGTCCTCTCTTATTTCCTTGAGCAGTGGTTTGTAGTTCTCCTTGAAGAGGTCCTTCACATCCCTTGTAAGTTGTATTCCTAGGTATTTTATTCTCTTTGTAGCAATTGTGAATGAGAGTTCACTCATGATTTGGCTCTCTGTTTGTCTATTATTGGTGTATAGGAATGCTTGTGAATTTTGCACATTGATTTTGTATTGACACTTTGCTGAAGTTGCTTATCAGCTTAAGGAAATTTTGGGCTGAGACAATGGGGTTTTCTAAATACACAATCATGTCATCTGCAAACAGAGACAATTTGACTTCCTTTCTTCCTATTTGAATACTCTTTATTTCTTTCTCTTGCCTGATTGCCTTGGCCAGAACTTTCAATACCATGTTGAATAGGATTGGTGAGAGAGAGCATCCTTGTCTTGTGCCAATTTTCAAAGGGAATGCTTCCAGCTTTTGCCCATTCAGTATGATATTGGCTGTGGGTTTGTCATAAATCGCTCTTATTATTTTGAGATACATTCCATCAATACCTAGTTTATTGAGATTCTTTAGCATGAAGGGGTGTTGAATTTTATTGAAGGCCTTTTCTGCATATATTGAGATAATCATGTAGTTTTTGTCGTTGGTTCTGTTTATGTGATGGATTATGCTTATTGTTTTGCATATGTTGAGTCAGCCTTGCATCCGAAGGATGAAACCGACTTGATTATGGTGGATAACTTTTTATATGTTGCTGGATTCAGTTTGCCAGTATTTTATTGAGGATTTTCGCATCGATGTTAATCAGGGATATTGGCCTGAAATTTTCTTTTTTTATTGTGTCTCTGCCAGATTTTGGTCACAGGATGATGCTGGCCTCATAAAATGAGTTAGGGAGCAGTGCCTCTTTTTCTACTGTTTGGAATAGTTTCAGAAGGAATGGTACCAGCTTCTCTTTGTACCTCTGGTAGAATTCAGCTGTGAATCCGTCTGGTCCTGGGTTTTTTTTGGTTGGAAGGCTGTTAATTACTGCCACAATTTCGGAACTTGTTATTGGTCTATTCAGGCATTCAACTTCTTTCTGGTTTCGACTTGGGAGGGTGTATGTTTCCAGGAATTTATCCATTTCTTCTGGATTTTCTAGTTTATTTGTGTAGAGGTGTTTATAGTATTCTCTGAGGGCATTTTGTACTTCTGTGGGATCAGTGGTGATATCCCCTTTATCACTTTTCATGTCTATTTGATTCTTCTCTCTTTTCTTCTTTATTAGTCTGTCTAGCAGTCTATCTATTTTGTTAATCTTTTCAATAGACCACTTCCTGGATTCATTGATTTTTTGAAGGGTTTTTCATGTCTCTATCTCCTTCAGTTCTACTCTGATCTCAGTTATTTCTTGTCTTCTGCTAGCTTTTGAATTTGTTTGCTCTTGCGTCTCTAGTACTTTTAATTGCGATGTTAGGGTGTCAACATAATCCTGTCATTATGATGCTAGCTGGTTATTTTGCCCGTTAGTTGATGTAGTTTCTTCACAGTGTCAATGGTCTTTACAATTTGGTATGTTTTTGCAGTGTCTGAAAGCTGTTTTTCCTGTCCATATTTAGTACTTCCTTCAGGAGCTCTTGTAAGGCAGGCCTGGTGGTGACAAAATCTCTCAGCATTTGCTTGTCTGTAAAGGATTTTATTTCTCCTTTGCTTGTGAAGCTTAGTTTGTCTGGATATAAAATTTTGGGTTGAAAATTATTTTCTTTAGGAATGTTGAATATTGTCCCCCACTCTATTCTGGCATGTGGGGTTTTTGCAGAGATTTTAGATTTTGCAGGGGTTTTAGATCTTTCCCGCTTCCTTCTGTGGGCATTTAGTGCTATAAATTTCCCTCTAAACTCTGGTTTAGCTGTGTCCCAGAGATTCTGGTATGTTATGTCTTTGTTCTCGTTGGTTTCAAAGAACTTATTTATTTCTGCCTTAATTTCATTATTTACTCAGTAGTCATTCAGGAGCAGGTTGTTCAGTTTCCATGTAGTTGTGAGGTTTTGAGTAAGTTTCTTAATCCTGAGTTCTAATTTGATTGCACTGTGGTCTGATAGACTGTTTGTTATGATTTCCATTCTTTTGCATTTGTTAAGGAGTGTTTTACTTCCAATTAGGTGATCACTTTTAGAATAAGTGCAATGTGGTGCTGAGAACAATGTGTATTCTATTGATTCAGGGTGGAGAGTTGTGTAGATGTTTATTAGGTCCGCTTGGTCCAGAGATGAGTTCAAGTCCTGAATGCCCTTATTAATTTTCTGTCTCATTTTGGTCTGTCTAATATTAACAGTGGGTGTTAAAGTCTCCCACTATTATTGTGTGAGAGTCTAAGTCTGTTTGTAGGTCTCTAAGAACTTGGTTTATGAATCTGGGTGCTCTTATATTGGGTGCATACATATTTAGAATTGTTAGCTTTTCTTGTTGCATTGATCCCTTTACCATTATGTAATGACCTTCTTTGTCTTTTTTGATTTTTATTGGTTTAAAGTCTGTCTTATCAGAGACTAGGATTGCAACCCTGCTTTTTTTTTGCTTTCCATTTACTTGGTAAATATTCCCCCATTCCTTTGTTTTGAGCCTATATGTGTCTTTGCACGTGAGATGGATCTCCTGAATACAGCACATCAATGAGTCTTTACTCTTTATCTAATTTGCCAGTCTGTGTCTTTTAGTTGCAGCATTTAGCCAATTTACATTTAAGGTTAATATTGTTGTGTGTGTATTTAATCCTGTCATTATGATGCTAGCTGGTTATTTTGCCCGTTAGTTGATGTAGTTTCTTCACAGTGTCGATGGTCTTTACAATTTGGTATGTTTTTGCAGTGTCTGAAAGCTGTTTTTCCTGTCCATATTTAGTACTTCCTTCAGGAGCTCTTGTAAGGCAGGCCTGGTGGTGACAAAATCTCTCAGCATTTGCTTGTCTGTAAAGGATTTTATTTCTCCTTTGCTTGTGAAGCTTAGTTTGTCTGGATATAAAATTTTGGGTTGAAAATTATTTTCTTTAGGAATGTTGAATATTGTCCCCCACTCTATTCTGGCATGTGGGGTTTTTGCAGAGAGATCTGCTGCTAGTCTAGTGGGCCTCCCTTTGCTGGCAGGCAGGAATGTATAAGTCTGCTGAAGCTGCGCCCATAGCTGCCCCTTCCCCCAGGTGTTCTGTCCTAGGGAGATGGGAATTTTATCTATAAGCCCCTGATTGGGGCTGCTGCCTTTGTTTCAGAGATGCCCTGCCCAGAGAGGAGGAAGCTACAGAGGCCATCTGGCTACAGCGGCTTTGCAGAGCTGTGGTGGGCTCTGCCTAGTTTGAACTTCCTGGTGGCTTTGTTTACACTGTGAGGGAAAAACCGCCTACTCAAGCCTCAGTAATGGTGGATGCCCCTTCCCTGACCAAGCTCTAGTGTCCCAGGTAGACTTCAGACTACTGTGCTGGCAGTAAGAATTTCAAGTCAGTGGATCTTAGCTTGCTGGGCTCCGTGGGGGTGCGATCCGCTGAGCTAGACCACTGGGATCCCTGGCTTTCAGCCCCCTTTCCAGGGGAGTGAACGGTTCTGTCTCGCTGGTGATCCAGGCACCACTGGGGTATGAAAAAGACTCCTACAGCTAGCTTGGTGTCTGCCCAAACGGCTGCCCAGTTTTGTGCTTGAAACCCAGGGCCCTGGTGGCATTGGCACCCAAGGGAATCTCCTCGTCTGTGGGTTGCAAAGACTGTGGGAAAAGAGTAGTATCTGGGCTGGAGTGCACCATTCCTCACGGCATAGTCCCTTATGGCTTCCCTTGGCTAGGGTAAGGAGTTCCCTGACCCCTTGAGCTTCCTGGGTGAGGCGATGCCTCATTCTTCTGCTTGCCCTCTGTGGGCTGCACCAACTGTCTAAACAGTCCCAATGAGATGATCTGGGTACCTCAGTTGGAAATGCAGAAATCACCCACCTTCTGTGTTGATCTTGCTGGGAGCTGCAGACCGGAGCTGTTCCTATTCAGCCATCTTGTGCACGACTTAATCCAAGATGCTTCAAGGAATCTTTTATACACAAGAACAACACATGATCCTCTTTGCACTTTCCTAGAAGACAGATAGGGAATGAATTAAGAAGCCCTGGTTTTCTTTTCTGGTATACAGTGGTTATAGAGTATTCCTCTGTTTAGCCTTAGGCTGTTATAATCCAGAGAATACAGTGACATTTCAGATAAAAACAATAAAAAAGCAACTCAATACCTTGCATTTGTGTTATGCAATAGTTTATAGCAAAACAGACAGGTACTGATTTTGATGATGAATCACTTTGAACTCTGTGCTATCTCTTATCAAAGTCTAACTCAGGGAAGCGATAGCTGAGGAAAATGGAAAGACATGCTATTGATTTAGTAGGTCCCGGGAAAATGATAGAAAACAAAATTGTTACATAGTAATTAGTGGAGACCAAAGAATCCCAATAGATAATTTTTCGTTTTGAAAATTTTGGTGCTTAAAGAAATTTCTACCATCTTTTAAAGCATGAATCTCCATTATCCAAAATTTTTAGTATTATAAAATATTCTAGTTTATCAATTTTGTCTTAAAATATATTTTATAAATACAAAATAATATATGTAACTTTCAGGTAGGTTCTAAAGCATAATAATTAATGAACATCCATATAACCAGCTAGCCCAAGACTTAGACTGTTACTAGTAATGAGCGTACGAATTCTTCCCATTTCCATTGTCAGAGTAAATCTTTTTTCCCAGAAGATGTTGATACCACCTAAATTTCTAATAGCAAATGCTGGAATCAATTTGAATATCTATTAATGGGTGAGGAATAATTTATGGCTTATTTATTGAATAAAATATGCAAGATTAAAAGAATGAATTGAGTGATGTATAATAACGGGTGCAATTTGGTAGCATAATATTGGGCGAAAAAAGTTTCAAGAGACTACATGTAACATAATTCTATTTTTATAAAGCCCACAAATAAGGAAAACCAAATAATATATTGTTTGCAAATGTATGTTAGTAAACTATAAAATATAGTAAGAGAATTATAAATGGATTGCTATTAGATTTACTTATTTGAGTATTATAGATTTTATACTTCCAGAGGATATTATTAGAAGAAATTATTAGAAGTCATTTATGCCACGAAAAATAAAGGTAGCTAGTATGCTGGCCATAAGGTCAAATATAGACATTGTGATTACACATATGTAGTTTTACCTTCTTTACATAAAGTCATTTACATATGACTTTCCCTTCTTTACACAATTATTTTCACTAAATTATCCCTTAATATTATGCTCTTAAATAAGAAAGACATTAAAACAGATTTTGCAGTTTCTGCTGTCGTTATTCACTATGACTTTTAAGACTTCCCCCATGTCCATTCTAATGACAAGAATCCTTAATATGTAGATCATGGACTCCTAGAGGTTCCAAGGATAGGCTTGAAACAGTTCATGAATCTTTGAAAATGTCTATAAAATTTCTTTGATTTTTTTTCCTTTTTTTTTTTTTTTTTTTAGTGCCAGGTGTTTATTCCCTCACACGTGGGTGGTTCACATACACAGCACACACAGGCGCGGGCACCGTGGGAGAGGGCAGCACTCATGGCTTCCGAGGAGAGGATCTTGGCCTCAGGGTGTAAGAAGGAAGAGGATGGTTTCTCTCCTTCCCTCATTAGGGCCTAGGGGACCCAGCAGCAAATCCTGCCCCTTCCACCTTTCAGCCAAGGAGAAGCCACCTTGGTGACATCTAGTTCCAACGATTATACTAAGTGGAGAAGGGAGTGGCCTGGTCCCAACCATTACAGGGTGAAGATATAAACAGTAAAGGAAGGTACAGTTTGGATGAGGCCGCAAGAGGGGGCAGATGACACCATCAGAAACATGTGCAGGGGAGGGGCAGTTACTGGGCTTCTGGGCTGCTTAGTCCCTGGCTTGGCAGGAAGGGTAGGGAAGATGGATGGGGCTCATTGTTTGGCATTGATGATGTCCACGAATTCGGGCTTGAGGGAAGCATCACCCACGAGGAAGCCATCCACTTCAGGCTGGCTGGCCAGCTCCTTGCAGGTTGCCCCCATCACAGAGCCTCCATAAATGGATACGGGTGCTCTGAGCCACCACATCAGAGATGTTGGACACCATTCTCAGAACTTCTCATGTACTTCCTGGGCCTTCTGGGGTGTTGCAGTCTTGCTGGTACCAATGGCCCACACAGGCTCGCAGGCCAGGACGACCTTGCTCCAGTCCTTCACGTTATCTGCGATGACCTCTTTCTTCTCGAAAACAAACTTCTCAGTGATGCCACTTCCCTTTCAGCTAGCTTCTCCCCAGTGCAAGCGATTACTCTGAGTCCCTTTGCCAGAGCATGGGCCACTTTCTGCCCAATCAGCTTATCTGACTCCCCAAAGACATGCCTACTCTCTGAGTGCCCCAGGACCCTCGATTGGCTTTGCAGTCTTTGATCATGCCAGGGCTGATCTCCCAAGTAAAGGCCCCGTTAGTTACTTTGTAGCAGTTCTGCGCAGCCACAGCAATCTTGGGCTCTAGCTTCTGGGGCAAAGTCGATATAGGCAGTGGGGAGAGTGCAAACCACCTCAGTGTTGGCCGGCACCTTGGCCGCGTTCAGAGTGCGGATGAGCTCCCCCAGGCTCTTCTTCCGTCGGTTCATCTTCCAGTTCCCCCCAACGAACTTCCTGGAGGTCGCCATGGCGCTGGAGCTGAGGCGCTGAAGGTCAGTGTCAGCCTTCTGTGATTTTCTAGGTTGGGGATTATAGGTTTTATGATATTCTAAAAAGTATCATGTTAAAAAAAATGTAAGAACCTGTGATGTGAGATTAGTATGGGCAAAAGCTTAAGGTTCATTTCTCTTGAAAAGTTGAATTGCTTCCTCATAGCAGATACTAAAAATTTATTACACATCATGGTTTTCTTTATTTTTAGCCACTAGGAAGCTCAGAGTCCAGCTAATGCTTATTCATAATAACCATATTTGTCTTTAAGTCTGGCTTATTTTCTTCCTTCTCACACTCTTTTTTGAATTCTTTTAAATTGTTATTCTGTAGAACATATGTGGAGTTTTATAGGCATCTGCTATTTTAACCTACTCTAATACATGAATAATAATGATCAGTCTTGACATGTTTTACAGTTTAGAACCTTAAATTATAAAGAAAAAAATTTTTATATCTTAATCTATATACTAATTAAAAAATACATTTTTAAATTGCCTTTCTGAGCTTGGTTGGAAGACTCATTGTAAACCAAACATGACAGGCTGTTTGACAGAATTGTAATTAATGAATGTTGGCCAGAAACCTCCTCTAGCTACTTCCTTACCTGGCTCCCATTTTGCTTCTGTGGCTCTCATGCTGGTTGGTGCTGTCTCCCCTGCCTCTTACCTTGTTTATCCCATTGCTTTTCAATTCTAACTGTGCACATCTTTGCTGGAGAATTTGACACAAGCTCCCTGTGCTTTCCCCTCATTTGCGGGTTTGTACACATGTGTAGGATTCATTCTGTTTTCCTCCAAATCTGCAAAGCAAGGCAGGAAAGTGCCTTCAGTTGGGCCTTTCTTCACTCTACCTGAATGAGACCCAGGTGCAGTAGAGGAGAAATATGAGGTGTAGAGAAAACAATCAAGACAAAGAAAAAGAGGAGACACATTAGTTTAAAATGTGGGTAAAAAAGGCAGGTGAATTTTTAATAAACATCAGAAAAGAAGATGTTTATTAAACAAATGACCCCAAAGGCAAAAATAAAAGAAATAAGCTAATGTTTAAGGAAAACAAGTAAAGTGAGAATGTGTGAGAAACGATAGAGAATAAGAAGGGATTTACGAGTAGACAGATAATAGTATGCCGTAGCTGAGGGAAGACTGGATGTGGATATTGTGCTCAGTATGGAAATAAGTCAGACAAATATGGGCATGCCAGAAAGTTCATGATTCTGTGCTTATATTATTTTAATTATATTTTTAAAGTCCCTGGAGCTTTTGCTCCTTTACCATTGGGTCTGTAGTGTAGAAAATGAAATTCTAATCATTGTCATTGAAAGTGAATTAAGCCCATTTCTTCCCTCATTCTACTTTCTTTATATCAACCAAATTATCTATTACACTTTGGTGTTGTTTATCTTTCTTAATGTAAAAAGAAAGCAATGCACAAAAATACGAACACCTGTTGTACAGGCAGTGGAACCAAGTAAGAGACTTCAGGGACCTAAAATTGAATTTGTTAAAGCAACTTAATAGTAATATAAAAAATCTTTCATATTTGCTAATGGGAAATTGGCTGTACAGGCATTTTAGAGGTGGTAAAACCAAAGGCTTCTGTAGGGTGTTAGAGTAAGTTAATAGCTTTGCTTGGCTGAGTGATTCAGAAAGTCTACAAAGAAAGCAGTGATACATTTGGGTGTGCCTGACATTCTCCATTAGGACAAACCTGAAATATGTGTTATTTGCTGACTTAATATTCAAAGAAATACTATGTTAATAATACTAAAAGTAACTTTTTTTCTCTTGGCATGCTCACATGTAGAACATGAAATTGCTTTTTGAGGAGTTAAAGGAATACATAATTGAACTTGGGTTAGAGAAGGTTCATATGTTTCTGCACAGTTCCAATGTTGACATAGGACAGTGCTCATTTAATTCGCTCAACATATCTGTACATTTAATTTACAGTTAAGTACATTGATATCTATGTTGTAATGTTATTTTACTTATTTAATGAATAAAGTATTATTTTTTTCCTTTTCAAAAGAATATTACCACCTTGTTTGACTTTGAAAGTCACTTCCCAGAAGCTAATTTTCTCAAAAGCAAGGGAGGACTATCTCTCAGGAATCTTTGCTCAACAGTTTTGGGATGATATAAAGGATTTTGTTTTACCATTTCTATTGCATCATTGTACACTGACAGGTCATTGAGCACACTTGGGTGATTCAATTTTGTACAGAGGGTATTATGAGAAAAATGATCCCAAATTATTTTTCAAACTGATGTTTTTTGTTATCAATGTAACATTATATTTTACCAACTTTTGTTTGCTGTAATTTTGTACCATGGTATAGAAATAGGGGTATAAGTAATGAATGTTTTAGTTTGATCCAGCAGTAAGTAAGTATATTTGCTGAGGGCAACCCAAGTAATTGGCTCACTGCATTCCTGAAACTTATCTTATCAAACAGATATCAGACACTGCTGAAAGATGGAGGTGGAGGGAACTATCCCTGTTACTCAAAGGTTTGTCATAGAAAGAGGCTTTGTCTAAGCAAAGAAGGAAACTCTGTCATTTCTTAAGTTGCTGATCTAGTTTAAGAAGCAAAGTATATTTGCTGAAACTTATTTTTAAAAAAAGTGCAGGCAGCTCTCCCACTGCTTGTTCCTTTTCTGTCCAGACATTTTTCCTAGAATGGAAAACTGAAATTAAATCACTTTTAATGGAACTTAGAGGTAATGGTGATTGAGAAAGAGAGCCAGATGAAGAGAAAGAAAATAGATAGCATTACAGGATGGAGGAGAAGAAGGATAAGAATAGGGAGAAGGCAATACTTAAATTTCTATTATAAAAGGAAAGTAGCAAGTGTCAAACAATCTCTCTCTACTGTAAATAGAAACCATAGAAACAGATATTCACCTGCTCGCTATTTATTTATGGGTAGTTGTTGCAACAACTGAGTACTTGTTAGCCAGCAATGTTGAAGAAAAAGTGAGTACAGTAGTGATTAAGGAAAACGTTTAAGAATTAATTCTACTAATAAGCCAATGAGTTGATAGTTTGATTTTAAGGAATAGCTACATACAACGTATGACAATTTTCCTTGCTTCTTCATTTTTTGATTTGGGCATTGGTTATATTTAATCCAAATTTACTAGCTGTCATGTGCTAATACTTTGCTAGTGAGTTATATTAGCAGATTATAACTTTGAAACAGAATTTTCATTCAATGTTATTATGTAGAGAGTTTCTGAATGTGTGTTTTTGATGGATATGTAGATGTGAGTAATGGTTGTAGTTATATTGGAAAAGAATAAGACTGTTAGAAATGTTATAATGTGGATGATCCTTAAGCATCCTGTGAGGTCAGCTGAAATTGGATATTTGTGTACTGATTTCTTAGAACAATTTTTGACCTCTCTTGAGGTCACCACTATAACTTAAATTCTCATTAGTAAAGAATTAAATCATTTGTCAGAACTAAGTTCTTCTTGGAAGGCCAAGCAGCAGCATACAAAATCAGTATTCTTAACTCTTAAAAACAACGCTTGACTCTACTTCCCCTCTGATTACTGCACACGAATCTCTACTATATAGCAAAACTCTGAAAAAGTTGTCTATACTCAGGGTCCTATTTTTTTCTTCTCTCTCTGATCCCCCTCACCACAATTTTAAAATTTTTATTATAAAAAAGTTCAAACATATAAAAAGGATAGAGAACAGTACCACTAGGTACCATTACTCAACTTCAACAATTCTCAACATATGGCAATCTTATCTCATCCTTAGATTAATATTTCTTCTTCCCACCCAATTTCCATCCACTATGGTGTTATTTTGAAGCAAATCCTAGGCATCATATAATTCTATCTGTAAATCATTTTGTAAGTATATCTAAAATACATGAAATACTCTTAATAAACAAACATAATTATAAAATAATCTCTCCTAAAAAATAAAATAACCCTAATATTACCAAGTATCCAGGGTAAAACTTCTCACAGTTTTATAGTTTGTTTTTTATGGTTTATTTGAATCCAAATTTTTGTGGGTATGTCTTGTGGTTGCTTGTGAGTCCACATAAAGTCCATTTGTTATAATTGATTTGTCTCTTTTAATCTTGTTTAATATGGATCTTCTCTCTGCGTTAGTTTCCTTGCAATTTATTTCCTTTGCCTGTGGAATTTCCCACAATCTGAATTTTGCTGACTCATTCTCTCTTGAACACACTGCAGTTAGACTATTCTTCTTATTACTCTGGGAAGCTGCTCTTATCAAAAGTCACCAAGGAAATTCCACATCGTAATACTTGTTGGTCAGCTCTTAGTCCTCATTTTAGTTATCTACATTATTTCTGATACATAATAATTATACATATTTATGGTGTACGTGTGATATTTTGATTCATGCATACAATATATAATGATCAAGTCGGGGTAACTGGGATATCCATCACCTCAAACACTGATCAATTCTCCGTGTTGGGAGCATTCCAAATTCTCTCTTCTAGGTATTTTGAAATATGCAATTACTGTTAAGTATAGACATCATGCTGTACTATTAAACATTATAACTTATTCCTTCTGTCTAACTGTATGTTTTTACCCAGTAAACAACCTCTGTTCATCCCCTTCCTCGCTACTCTTCCCAGTCTCTGGTAACCACTGCCAACATTATTTAACACTTGATAACTCATCGTCTTTAATAAACTTTCTTTAATTGATCTCCAGTACAGCTGATCTCCAGGTTTCCTTCTATACCACTGGCTGAGACATTTTTTGCTGATTCTTTCTCTTTTACTACAAAATGTCAGAGTGCCCCAGAGCTCTAACTCTGGTTCTCCCTTCTCTCTGTCCTCACTTTCGTGGTCATCTCATTCAGTTTGAGACATGTATACTCAATGATCTACTTGACATTGCCATATGCAAATGGAAGTTTTCAAATTCCAGACATTTCCAGTAACTCTCAAACTGAGCTCCTGCATTCATCCCATGACCCGGCCCCGCAAGGTTCCCCCAGCTCTGTCAACAGCAAATATCCTCCGTTTGCTCAGGCCAAATACCTTGGAATCGTTCTGATTTCCATTTTCTTTTCATACCTCATTTCCAGACACATTGCTTTGTCTCTTCCTTCAGCAGTGTCCACAAATGAACCATCTCTCACCAGCTCCTGTCCCTATCTGGTCCAACCTACCTTGAACTTTCAATCTGGCTTAGAGTGATAGTTTCCTAACTGGCCTCTGTGATGTAACCCTTACCTTAAATACAGTCTATGCTCAACCCAGCAGGCAGAGTGACCCCATTAAAATGCCAAAAAATTAAAATTACTTCTCTGTTCAAAATCCTCCAGCAGTTTTCCCTCTGACTTAGAGTTGACTTCTGAGTCTCCTTGCAGGGATTTTCAAGGCCCTAATTATCTCTCATTTACACCATCACTTCTCTGACTTAATTCCTCATTTCTTTTTCCTTGGCTTCTTCCACTTCTGCCACAGGACTTTTATGAGGCAGAAAAGTAGACACCTAGTTGAAAAATGATTTTATAAAATTTGTTTAGAGCCTAGATTTTAAAATTTATTGTTCAATAAATTTGTACAAAATAAAGAGAAAAATAACTGGCTCAATTAGAATTTAAAAGCTGAAGAACTGGTCTCATAGATGTAATACCTTGCTCTATCCTGAACCACTGATCTATGGGCTTAGGACAAATTATCCCTAAGTAATTTATTTTTATATTAAAGGGAAAGTGTCTTTTTTGGTCCATGTATGTGTACATTTATCCTGAGGATATTGGTAAACATAGCCAGTTTTAAAGTCTATTGATATTGTGGGAATGACTATTATTCTTACTTAGATATTTGAATTGAAATGTAACCTTTTAATTAGCTTGTGCTGATGTTTCATCTCTGCCTGGCAGTTCAAATTGATCTTATTAATAACTGGCTGCCTGTGTTCCATCATAGAGTCTGGAGAACACAGTCTTTCTTGCTCAAGTATGCTGAGTGCAAGAAGGGACAATCTGAGAGGTGAAAATAGTCTCTAGTATTTCTAAAAATGACAACAAAAGGCTACGTTATTAATAAACAGATTTCTAGATTTCAGTCCTAGGCATTTCACAACCCTTGATTGCATTTGCTTTTCTCTTATTTCCATAATTTAAAAATTTTTATTTTTATTTTTTGCTTATCACAGGCATGAATTCCATTATTTATGTCTGCAAAGAAGAATTTTTTTAATGAATTGAATGCAATATATACACACCCCAAAAAAGCTGTAAACATGGAAAAACAATGTGAATCAATTCTGCGGTGCTATTACATAAAATTACTCTCTGCATCTCAAAGATGTTTCTCCCTCCCTCAAGAAATTAAACATGGCCATGAAATATAAATGAATATGTATTTGCAGTAATGCTACTTGACATTTTAGTTGTAATTAACAGAACTTCCAATATTAATCAACATTACTTAACAATGTAAAGTGTTTAAACATGGATTGTAATAACAATGCTGAGTGGATTATGCACATTCATCAATACACCACATGTTTGTTAAAGATTTCTCTTCAAATTCTGTATTATTAAGCAGACTTATTAAACCTGCCATGTGAATCTTGATTTTTTTTCTATATTTATTCTGTAATGATCACTCCTTCCTTAGGATATTGTGGTGTTGGGGATAGGCTGCATGTTTGCCTCTTTTTCTCTTAAATGTCAATCTTTTCTCATTCACATGTAAGAGAACATTGTAAGAAAAGCATCTCTTTTTTCTCATGTGTTGCAGATAATGTTTTTCAGTTTTAGCTTGCCTTTTGACTTTTATTATGTTTTTTTGCTACACAAAATTTAAAAAAAAATATTTCTATAATATTGCCTATTAGTCTTTCACTTTATGATTTTTACCTGTGTTGATTTTCTCAGAAAAAATTTATTGTCTTCCATGTGCTCCATATGTGGATGAATCTGAGAAATGATACACAGTTCCTGACCCTGTAGGCCTTAGAATACAATGAGGGATTCATTTTATTAGGAAGGAACCTTATGTTGGAAATTTTTCTACAGCTTCCTCTTGTGTATATTTTGGATATGAATTTAGTTATAATGTCAGAATTATGGTGACAGTCTGTTAGAATGAAGTAATGAGAAATAATTGTAAGTCTGGGAAAATCTTTTAGGAATTTAAAAATATCTGAGAGTTTGGGACAGTTTTCATGTGAATGATCATATTGTTTCTCAAAATAAATTTTATTCCTAATCTCTTGTTTCATATTTCATAGATAAATTGGTTAAAGATAACCAAGACATGGTGTATTTTTATAACACTTTCATCTTTTAAGAAACAAATTGAAAGAAACCTAACTGAATCTATTTCTAGCTGATCTTGATGTAATTTTGATGTCAGACTTGGGGGTCACATGGCTTTGTGGGAGTCCATGGACTCTAATTCTGATTGGCTTAGATGTACACAGATCCATTGAGTTGATTTCTTACTCCAAATTGGGGTGATGTGGAGTTTGGAACATAAATTAAAAGTATTGTTGTGAATGTGTACTCATTTCTCTGCCATCCAAATTGTTCAATATCCACTTTAAATCTAACTTCCTGCATTACATCTCTTCTCAACCATTAGATCTAGATGTGATTTTCCTCCTTTCTGAAATTCACTGAAGTATTTTTGGCACAAAGTAATATGTTATGTTATAATGACATTTTTGAATGTTACTAAAATATATTTTTCAGGTGATATATGTATAACAAATTTATTATACAAAAGTAAAATATCTTAGTTTTCATGTGCTTATGTTTTCTGCATGAAAGTAATCAGTGTACATATTCCACTTTTTTACTTCTATGCATTTTAAGGTGCTACCCAGTCTTCAGCTTAATTTTTCTAATTTTCATATTTCTGTCAGTGAATTAATCATAATTTAACCCTCATCTTAACAGTTAGCATTTAGACTTTCTTACACTTTTTATTTTTCTAATGTTTGAATAGCATAGCAACAAATTTCTTCCCATATAAAGATTTTTCCATGTTTTGCACGATTTTTTTAAGGATAGAGTCCAAGAATCTGAGTTACTGAGCCAAACAATGAATGATTTAAGGCTCTTACTGCTTATTGCCAAATATGTTTGTAAAGGATCCTACTGACTGCACAGCTTAAGGGCTTAGTCCCACAGGAGTGTCCTCTACTGCAGATACCAGCTACAATCCCCAGGTTGTGACCTTTGCTTCTGACCAACTAGCTATAAATTGGGTGCTTCCCATGACCCACTCTTGGGGTTTGATTAGTTTGCTCGAATGGCTCACAGAACTCAGGGAAACACGTTTACCAATGTATTCCAAAGGATATTGTAAAGGATACAGATGAACAGCCTGATGAAAGAGATTCACAGGGTGAGGTATGGGGAAAGCAATGAAGGGTTTCCACACCCTCCCCAAATGCACTACCCTCCAGACACATCCACATGTTCAGGGCTTTTTTATGGAGGGTTTATCACGTGGGTGTGATCAATTATTAGATCTCCAGCTCTTCCCTCCTCATGGCTTGTTCTTTCTGGTGACCAGCCCCGATTCAGAAGCCCACCATGTGTTACCCCATTAGAACAAAAGATGCTCCTATCACCCAGGAAATTCCAAAGGATTAGGAGCTTTGTGCCAGAGAGCTCCTAAAACTCTTATCATTTTCTGAGTGATAGGAGCGCTAGGTGCATATTTTATTTTAATATTTGGGAAATGATTTGGGCTGAGTTCTTGGATTCCCCAAAGTAAGTTGGCAAAACCACGAGTGGTCAGGCACACTGGACCAAGGGAAATAGCGTTTTATGGGACACCTGAGGGATCATCCTCTCTCCCTTACCCCTGTCCCTAAGGATCAAAAAGAAATTGAGAGGGTCTGAACTGTGGAGCGGCTGGCTCATTATAATCTCAAACTCTGTTCTACTATGAGGCCAGGAAAACACCTGTTTCAGATACCAACTCTGTACCACACAAATATGGATTATACCTTCTTCCGAGGGGTCTGTGGTTCATAAATAAAAACTGATCATTGTAGGCCATGAAGACATTCAATTTCAAAGAGTAAGAATTTATACAGTACTTTCTGAGGTGGCTAGAAAATAAATAGGATCTGGAATTAATAAAGTTAAACTAAAACAAACAAAAATACAAAATAATTGGAAAAAAATTTTCCTTAAAAATCAGGTTAAAAAAGGGATTAAGGGCACAATATCAGAGTATTTTGATTTTTAGATAGATGATGATGAATGAAAGGACCTTCAGATGGAAAAGGGGTGACTGATAGATCTGGATTTGCATTCTAGCACTGTGGCTTGCTAGTTTGACCTCAGAAAAGGCTTAAAACATCTCAGTTTCCTTGTGTAGGAAGTGATTGTAAGAGTGCTTCCCTTATAGGGTTGTTCTGTAGAATAGATGAATAATTAATGTAAATAATTTGCATGGTGCCTGGCCCTTACTTTATGCAATAGAACAATAGTGAATTAAATTGATGATTTAGGAAGCTTTTATTCTGAAGAGCAAAGAGAGAATAAAAAAATGAAAGTGAATTTGGTATGACTCACTACTACACAAGCAGTACCTAAATAGGTAGGTGCTCAATAAATATGTATAAAATAAATAAGAGATTATTGAACTTAAACCTTAAGGCTGTAGTATCTCTCATAGCACTTAATCCATTGCATCATCATTATCTGAGCATGATTTTAGGCCCTGCGGTTACAGCAGTGTACAAAACAGACAAAAATCCCTTTTCTCAAGTTGTTTAATTCTAGTAGGGAGGCAGACAATAAACAAAACAAAGAAGTAAGTTATAGACTATATTAGAAGATGAGAAGCATTTTTGAGAAAATTAGAAGGAGAAATAAGCAGTGTGAGATGAGTGGTGTCACTATTTTAAATGGGATAGTTAGGGAAGATCTCACAGAGGTGGTGAATTGAAGGATCTAGTGAAGAGCGTTCCAGGCAGAGGAAAGAGAAGGTGAAAAGTCCCTGAGGAAGGAGTTTGCTAACTGTGCCCAGGAACATGGAGGAGCTTGGTGTGGCTGGAGCAGAGTGAGCAAAACAGAATGGCAGGTCCCACATCTCAACTGTCTGCTCAGTGAGGACAGGAACTGGAAGTTTCCTCTTTCCTTCCAATGACAACATAAGGCTAAGCATTGTAGGATTCATGACATAAATGTTCTCTGCCTAAATATATTGATAAGTGAATTACTGAATGCTATGAGTTGAAGTATGTCCCCCCCAAAGTCTTTATGTGGAAGTCCCCAACCGCCTTTACCCTCAGAATGTGACCTGATTTGGAATAGAGACATTGCAGATCTAGTTAGTTAGGAGGAGACCATACGGGCATAGGGTGGAGCCCTAATATGTACTTATATAAAGGGGAAATTTGGAGACTCAGACATACACACAGGAAGAATGCTATGTGAATGTGAGGCAGAGATTGGAGTGATGTATCTACAAATTAAGGGATGCCAAAGACTGCCAACAAAACACCAGAAGCTAGGAGAGAGCCATGAAACAGATTTTCCCTCACTGACCGCAGAAGGAGCTAACATGCTGACATGTTGGCCTCAGACTTGTAACCTTGAGAGCTGTAGGAAGAAGATACATTGCTGCTAAGTTAACCCATTTGTAGTGCTTTGTTACAGCAGTGCTAGCTAACTAACACACTGAATGAATGTTTTCTTTTGATGGAGTCCGCACCCTATGTTAAGAAAAAAACATCCAGTTTTTAAATAATCAAAAGACTGAAATTTTATTAGATAAAAATGCAATTAGTCAAGGAACATATGTAGAAAATTTAAATTTGTTAGTATAGGAAAATTTTAAAAATAAATTGTGATTTCCTGTCAGAAAAAATACTGATGGTACTGAGTAGTGATAAGGGTTTTGTGACAGTATAACCAGTTAACGTCAAAACTGAGTTAAATTGGAGAAAACCCAGTTGGTGTCTGCTGGTGAAATGCTTGGTGTGTGGGGAAAACCTCCTACACATCTGGTATCAGAAGTGGTGTATTTTATTGAGTGTTGACTGTGCAGTAAAAGGAGTCAGTTTCTACCTACCATATAGGCACTTATTATGAGCATTTTAATGACTCAGTTTTCTTTTCCTGTAGATACTGGATAGCTTCTCCTCTGAACCCTGACTTTGTCTCTGAACAGTTCCTCACTTCCCTTTGGTCAGCATCTCTAACTGTCCTGTCCACTCCTATATATCAGCCTTTTTTTTTTTTAAACTCAAAGCTCATGTTTCATTTTGCATTTTTCTTTTAATGTCTTTTATCATGATTTTTCTAATCATATTATTTTTTCTTCTTTAAGCCCTTTTATAATTTTTGTTTATTGAATCTGTTGTAGACCTATAGGACTGGATTACAAATGTTCTGCTTTCCCTTTTACTTTTGAATAGTTCTTACTTTATGCTATTTTTATTTATCCTATTTTGCCCATATTAACATATTTGTGAATTATGAATGATCAGTTATAATGACCTTTTATAATTTGATGATTTTAGAAAAACTCCAAACTCCAATTTTTCTAAATTTACATTGTTGTGCCTAATTTTAAAAAAGTTAAATTGAAAAAAATTTATCTGACACTGTACTTTGATAGTTTCTGTATCTTTTCACCTTTGGTGACTTGATAAGAAATATACACTCAGATTCGATTTTTTAAACCAGTCTTAAATTTTATGACTTGATGGGAGCATTTAGGCCACTTATATTCACTATTATAAGTATTTTCTTCTGTCAACCTATTTGTTGACAGAAGAACAACCTAAGGCTGTTTATTTACGACTATGTTTTTGTTTTGTTCTAGTAGTATGATGGGGGGAAGTTATTTCATGTTAAAGAACAGCAGTTTGAACATTGTTGGATGATTTAAATATGCTCTCTCATTAGCCCTCAAAATCACTTTGTGAAGTAATTAGTAACAATTACTTTCAATTCATCTAACAGTTTTCCAACACATCTAACACATCGTTCCTAATGCATTTAACAGTTTAGGATGGCCCACAGGCAACTCTTTAAGACCTGATCCTATTCCTGCAGGAACATGACAAGTTATACATAAAGCAATAACCAATACTTCAGAGATTTATTATAAATTCCTTATCATCTCTTCCCTACTTTATACCTTATTCCATGCCCAATTTTGACATATCTTTCTCCACTATTCAGTTTGCCCCGTTTTGGTATTCAGCTGATGATTTCTTCAGGTGTTGGTTACTGGCATCATTCACTGATGCTACATTTCCTTCCTTCTGGTAAATTCTTTGTAGAATTAGTAAGTCACCTTTTGGCTTCTCAAAGCCTGTCGTTGTGGACAAAGCAACCAGCTCTCTCTAACTTGGATCCCAAAGAATTTGGCTCCTTGAAAGACATGTTATCCACATCCCTGACATTTTATCATCAGTTAAAAAAACACAAAACCTAATGGTGGGTGGGCAGGTGGGTGTGTTACACGTGTCTTTCCTTCCTTCCTTCCTTCTTTCCTCCCTTCCCCCCTCCCTCTCTCCCTCCCTCCCTCCTTCCTTCCTTCCTGGTTTAACTTATGTTTTTCTATTATGAATCATACTTTTGGTGTCACGTCTAGGAACTCTTTGCCTAGCCGGAGATCCTGAAGGGTTTTGCCTTGCTTTTTACATTAGTACAATTTGATTAGAGAATTATTTGCTGCACACTTCTCAACTGAAATCAGAAGTCTTGATTCTAAAGTTCAAAACTATGTAAATGAATAAATGGATGACAGACTTAGCCATAGTGTATATAGCTAGAGTCTTTCCTTTTAAAAAATATTTTTATGGCTTTTAGCATTATAGAAACACAAAGTTCCTCTTCTATGGGTACTGTCATGAAGGAGGGAGAAGCATGGAAAGATAAGGCCCCTGTTCTCTGTGCTTTATTGAATTATTGGTAGATTACTCTAGAGTTATTGGTAGATTACTTTTATAGAGTTATTGGTAGAATCCAATTGAAATGTCAAGGAGATATTAAGGTGCTGAATTTTTTTCCATTCAATTCTACTTTACTCTTTGCAATAACCCTGTGAAGAATGTACTATTATTACCCACTTTTTAACTCAGATGAGTTTCCTCATCTCAGTTTAACTCAGATGAGGAAACTGAGGCCAGAGGCCATGCAACATATGGAATATACTCCTTTACAGTGAGTAAATGGCAAACTTTGGATTCAACATAAACAGAGAACTATAGCTTGTTTTCCTAACAGTATTTATTATTCTGTATTGTGGAACCAATGACAGATAACTCATATTATTAACAGAGGATTATAACACACAAATATTAGTAATAGGAAGGACATTGGTAAGAAGTAGGCTATAACAAATAAAGATATAACCACATATGTTGGGTGCTTTTAGGTCTTCTAATAAGTCTAGTTTTGTAAAAGGTCAAAATGACAAGAGTGTGGTTTCAAGCTTTATCATATCTGGAAAAGAGTTGTTTAATTTGAAAACGTATTTATGGTCTAGGTATAAGTTCATGATGATTTCACCATCAGTGGCAGGAATTTCCTTTTACTGCTGAAATTCAATAGGATATTTCATAGTCAAATACAGAGTAGATTCCATATATAGATTTTAAGATAAAGTTTTAGTCATTTTTTGAATAAAGTGAAAGCAAACAATACATTTTTGTTTACTTTTCAATCTGAATATATCTTTTCCAAAAACCTCAGCTAATTGGGAGCATAACTTTTCATAACAAATATTGCCAATTAGATATTTACTTTCTTGATTCCAGAATTAGAGCTTCATCCAGCTGGTCCTCTGCAATGTGTGGCTATGTCTACACCTTTCTAAACAAAGAAGCAATGGCAGTCTGTGTGATATCTTTTGACAGATCTTCTGGGGCCTCACTAATTCTAATTTCTTCCTTTCATGGGGCATGCAATTCTTTCTATTCTTTGCTTTAAAGCCCTCTCTCCAGAAGACCTTTTTTAAAAAGGTAAGACATTTATACAGCCAAAAAACACATGAAAAATGCTCACCATCACTGGCCATCAGAGAAATGCAAATCAATGAGATATCATCTCACACCAGTTAGAATGGCAATCATTAAAAAGTCAGGAAACAACAGGTGCTGGAGAGGATGTGGAGAAATAGGAACACTTTTACACTGTTGGTGGGACTGTAAACTAGTTCAACCATTGTGGAAGTCAGTGTGGCGATTCCTCAGGGATCTAGAACTAGAAATACCATTTGACCCAGCCATCCCATTACTGGGTATATACCCAAAGGACTATAAATCATGCTGCTATAAAGACATATGCACACGTATGTTTATTGTGGCACTGTTCACAATAGCAAAGACTTGGAACCAACCCAAATGTCCAACAATGATAGACTGGATTAAGAAAATGTGGCACATATACACCATGGAATACTATGCAGCCATAAAAAATGATGAGTTCATGTCCTTTGTAGGGACATGGATAAAGTTGGAAATCATCATTCTCAATAAACTATCGCAAGAACAAAAAACCAAACACCGCATATTCTCACTCATAGGTGGGAATTGAACAATGAGAACACATGGACACAAGAAGGGGAACATCACATTCTGGGGACTGTTGTGGGGTGGGGGGAGGGGGAAGGGATAGCATTGGGAGATATACCTAATGCTAGATGACGAGTTAGTGGGTGCAGTGCACCAGCATGGCACATGTATACATATGTAACTAACCTGCACATTGTGCACATGTACCCTAAAACTTAAAGTATAATAATAATAATTAAAAAAAGAAAGAAAAAGGAAAAAATAAGTAAGTAAATAAATAAAAAGGTAAGTATCTTATCAGGAAAGCAGATATTCTCCCCAAGTAACTCACGTCATTTCCATACCCTCCTTGATGGTAAGGAAGCAGGAGCCAGGAAAGTTATATTCACATGGGTCAGTCTAATTGTGTGTGTGTGTGTGTGTGTGTGTGTGTGTGTAGGTTCTCAGGATTCTATAGCAGCAGACACAAACTGTATGAAAAGATTTCTGTGATCAAACTTTTCAGTGGAATATTTTTTTTTCAAAACCCAACCTAGTTATTTTCAAGTGTAACTAAGAAAATGTTAGGGCTATACAATTAAATGTAACTTTGAAAAATTAGTCTTTCTTATGTACAGTTTACACACAGTAAAATAACAGATTTTAAGCTTACATTTCAATGGAATTTGATAAATGTATATCAAATAACAACAATAATGATGTAGAACATTTCTTGGTTATATAGATGAGAAGTTTGTATGTTGCCCAGGCTGGCTTCGAACGCCTAAACCTGGCCTCCTTATGCACCAGGACAACAGGTCTGAGCCACCACTGCTCCCAATGTAGAACATTTCTATTACCTCAGGAAATTCCATATCCCTTTCCAGATACTCTCCCTTTCCCTGCCCCTGTAATTCCATCACCATAGCTTAGTTTTGCCTATGCTGGCACTTCATATAAATGCAATCATATATCTACTTTTCTGTGTCTTGCTTCTTTGGCTTGACATAATGGTTTTGAGCCTCAATCATATTGTTGTAGGTATCATTAGTTTGCTGATTTTTGATTCTGAGTACCAGTTGACTATATTGTAATTTGTTTCTCCATTCTGTTGTTGATGAACATTTTGGCTGCTTCCCATTTTTGTCTATTACAAATAAAACTCATATTAACATTTTTGTGCAAGTCTACTTGTGGCCATATGCTTTCATTTTTCTTAAGTAAATACTCAAGAGTGGAATTGCTGCATCATAGAGTCAATGTATGTTTAACTTTATAAGATATTGCCAAATATTTCTCCAAAGGCCTTGTACTATTTTGACTTTACATATGAGAGATGCTCCACATCTTTGCCAATATTTGGTATTGTTAGTCTTTTTGTTAGCTATTCTATTTGTTATGAATTGCCATCTCACGTTGGTTTTAATTTGCATTTCCTTGATGACTAATGATGTTGAGCACATTTTCCTGTGCTTATTAGCCAACTTCGTATTTCCTTTTGTGAAGTGTCTCTTTAAGTCTTCTGCCCGTTTAAAAATTCAACATCTGGACATACTTGGAGTTCGTTTTTGTTGACTGCTTTTTTGCCTGAGTATGGGTTACTCTTCAGTTTCTTTGCTATGCTGCTATTTCTGTGATTGGATATAGGACATTGTTGTAGCTACTCTAGATTCTGTCACATTCTTTGAAAATTATTGTTTTTTTGTTTTATTAGATAATTAAGTTGCCTGAATCTAACTGCAGACTTTGTCTGCATCAGTGTATATAAAACTGCTTGTAGCTCTTGTCTGTTCTTAGTTTACCATTGAGTATGATGTTAGGTGAAGGGTTTATATTGTTGCCCTTTTTCAGAATGAGAAAGTTTTCTTCTATTTCAACTTTGCTAAGTGTTTTTGTTTTTAAATCATGAATAGATGTTGAATTTTTCAAAAAGATTTTTCTGCATCTATTGAGTGGCTGATTATATAGTTTTTCTTTTTCAATTCATCAACATGGTCAATTACAACTGATTTTCAAATAACCTTCTAAATGGGATAAATCCCATTTGGTTGTGATATATTTTTGATGAATTTGATTTACCAGTATATTTTAAGGGGTTTCAAATCAGTGTTCATAAGAGATATTCATCTGTAGTTTCCTTTTCTTGGAAAAAGATGATTCTCTATGGTTTTGGTATCAGGGTAACTTTGTGTCATAAAACAAATTGGAAAACATTTTTTATTTCTGTATTTTCTGAAAGAGTTTATGTGTAAAACTGACATTATTTCTTCCTTAAATTTTGGTAGAATTCACTTGTGAAGCCCTGAGGGCATGGAGTTTTCTCTGTGCGAAGGTTTTAAATTATGAATGTAATTTCTTTAAAAAATATAGGGTTATTAATATTTTCTGTTTCTTCTTGTGTTATTTTGGGTACTTTATATTTATTGGGGAACCTGTCGATTTCATCTTAGTTGTCAAATTTATTGTCATATAATTGTTAACAATATTTTTTTATTAATTTATGTGATATCTGTGATGGTCTCTTTAATTGCTGATATTGATAAATTATTTTTGATTTTTTTCTTGAACAATCTTGTTAGAGCCTTATGACTTTTATTAATCTTCCCAAAAATATCGATTTTTGTCTTTGTGCATTCTTCCCATTGTTTGGTTTTCCTTTGACCATTTTTTACTGTTGTCTTTACTATTTCTTTCCTTCTATGTCTTCTAGGTTTAATTTGTTCTTTTTTCAAAACATGAGTTGAAAGGGAATATATGGCTTTGAAAAAGCAATAGAAAGATTTGCATTAGGGCATGCTAAGAAAATTTATGCAGATTTCTTAATCATCTTATTTTTGTTATTAAGAGATTTTAAAGTGACATGACCTTTGCTGTAAATTTAATTTTAGTTAATTACATACAATGGGCATGAAGACTGCAGGCAGCATAAAGAAATCATAAGGCAGAAAATCCTTGTTCTCTGCTTGTCAAGTCAAACTCCTTCTAATAGCACTGTAATTTGAAGGTGGAAGTATAGTTATGTATTCCAGGCAATTATACTGTATCACTCTTTTTACTCATAACCTTTGAATGATCAGCCATTATAGGTGAAATTTTGTCTGCACCATTTGACATATTGATCATATATGTCAATTATGAAACATTTCCTCATGATACATTTCTCTTAAAATATATTTCTCCAATTATCTGACATCAAAATGATGTATGGCATGCTTAGGAAGCTTATATTTTGTGACCCTTCTTTTCTTTTTATACTGGTCTACGTTTGTGTTTTTCCAACTGTAATGTAAACTTGTAAGCAAGCATGGTCTTTTTTTTTTTTTATTCTTTCAGCGCATAATAGGCCTCCATAAATATTTATTTTTTCAATATATTTTTAAAATGTTTCTCAGCATTTAAAACACTTATAATTCATCTTTTTAGTTTCTAAAGAACAGAAAGAACTTGATTTTAAAAGTTAATGGATCATAAAAATATTACATTTAAAAGCAAACATGAAACCACTGAAATTTTATTAGTCCTTTTTTTTACTTCAATTTCCCAACTGAGGTTTAGAAACCAACCACAGTTTAGAAATCTGTATTCATGTCAAAAGTAAACCACAAGAAATACAATTAGAAAAATTATAATTGTTGCAGCTGGATGTTGGGTAAAGTGGTTATACTATTGTCTCTACTTTGGAATATATTTGAAAAGTTTTATGAGGCAAAGTTAAAAAATGCCTATTATGAGCACATGTATGGAAACTCAAGGAGTTGGAAAAATTGTGTCTTGTCATTGCAATTTCCTGTTTACAAAAATAGTTCTGAACACAGGTGAATCTAGAGGGCCTATAGAATATGTAATTTGGAGAGGTAGCTCTCTTAAGGAAAAATGATACAAAATGATGTTTGCAGAATTTGTTGAGAAAAGGAATATTGGCCCAGTGCAGTGGCTCACGTCCATAATCCCAGCACTTTGGGAAGCTGAGGTGGGTGGATCACCTGAGGTCAGGAGTTCAAACCAGCCTGGCCAACATGGTGAAACCCCATCTCTACTAAAAATACAAAATTAGCTGGATGTGGTGTCATGTGCCTGTAATCCTAGCTACTCGGGAGGCTGAGGCAGGAGAATCACTTGAACCCAGGAGGTGGAGGTTGCAGTGAGCCGAGATCATGCCATTGCACTCAAGCCTGGGCGTCCGAACAAAACTCCAAAAAAAACAAAAAACAAAAAAAAGGAATATTGATCTAGGACAAAAGAAGAGATCACTTTAAATTATTTAGAGAATAATAAAATATTAATGAGCTGTCTTTTATAAATTTTTTTATGGTAGTCTTTGTCTTCATTCTCTTTGGCTCTTCATGTCACAATGATTTTGTAATACTGTTTTCTACAGATGGAATAAATAATAATTTGGTTTTACTTTTGAAATGTTTGATCAATTTTTTTGTTGTTGATAGTTTAGAAAAGTTTCTTTAAGATCATAATTTATTATTGGTAATAGCTGCACATTTAGGATTGCAAATAAATATTTATTTGAATCTCATTTTGCTTTCTGTTTTCAAATTTTAATCCTTATGCAACCAAGCCTACCTCTAAATAACAAATAGGAGTTAATGTTTAACTTCATAAACAGATATTCTGTTATTCTACAGGAACATTTTTAGAACCTGAAGTTTGAGTCTTAATAAGTCATAACTATTGGCTATTTCTGACCCACTCTGTAGAGTGGTATTATTATTTTAGGACAAGTCCATACTCCCCACTTTCTATTCTGCACAATTTTAGTGAAGTCACATGTAACTGCTTTGCACATCTGCCAACACACTGACTCTGCTTATTATTTCTGCATGACAAATCATGCAATTTCTCTCATTTCTAGTTCCCTTTTCCACAAAGTGGGGATTTTGAAGCACTTGCTCTGACTATCCCCAAGAGTTGCCTTGAGAATAAGTGCCATATTCTAGGTGATGGCACTCAATTATAAAGTGGAATCCAAATGTTATTCTTTTCATGATTGTTATAATTGTCATCGTCCTCATAGGATTGTGATCATCTGATTGGCTATGAGGTTATTCATTACTGGTAAAAGTGGACTTGTTCTTTTGCTCTCTGTACCAAATCTTCAGTATATTCTCTCTATATTCTTGTCCTACGTTTTGAAATTATTTGGTCAGCTTTTTAACTTTCAAGTGGAAGACTCACATCCTCAAATAATCATCTGTTTATTCATTCAACAGTATGAATGCAAGTTAATTTAATACCATGTGTTGTGCTAGGCTCTTGGAATTTCAGTGATAAGTAAAAGATAAGGTTTCCACTCTCTTGAGCTTACATGTGTAACGGGGAGTAGGAATTAATCAAATAATACCAAAAACAAAGTAAGCTAAGGAAAGAGCTATGAAGGAAAGGAACAAGGTGCTCAGACTCATTTGATCTGTAGAGGAAGGCTTTCCTACCACAAGCCCCTTGCCTTGCCATCCAAAGAATGCACTGGAGATAAGTCAGAGGGGAGCTGGCTTGTGTAATGAATCTATTATCATTCACCTTCAGAGAAATATGCTCCTCAAGCTTACTTGAAGCTCTAATTCTAAGGCTTTAGGATGTTCCTTTACTGTGCCCTCTTTCCAACAGCAGGTCTCTTCAAATCTATAAGATTTTAAAATCCTTTCCTGGGTCGCAGTAAACAGGTCAGAGTTTATTATGCTCTGAGTATTTCAATGATTAAAAAAAATTATCCCAGGCAAAGAGCATGGTGGAAATGTCTTTGTATCACTAAAATTCTGGAATAAAATTTTATTTAATTGCAATATGCTTACTAGTAAGGCAGTCATTGAGGCAGGGAATATTTCAGTTTCTCAAAACACATATTTGTATATAAATAGTTTACATGCTATTTACAAATAATATTTCCATTGTGTATTATTAGAGTATATCCTCTTATGAAAACACTTTGTAAGAGAGCAAACATTTTAGTCTACTTCAAGACACTTATAATTTTAATAAACTGAATTATTTAAAACACAAATTTAACTGGAAGGACTCTGCCTTTCACCCTTACCCCAGGGTATAGGCTTGTTCTGGACAGCGAGAGGTTGCATAATTCTGTTGCTACCATCTGCTATGGATAATGGTGTGAGAGGAGCTTTGCCTAAGGATTTGATGTGCTGAAGAAAATTCTGTTTTCAAAGCTCTGGCTGTTTGTGCTGCTGAGAATAAAGACATGGAATAGATGGGCCTTAATTGAGCAGAACAATTTAAGAAGTGCTGGGGTATACAGAGGGAGACCCAGAATCTAGTTTGGAGTAACGGTTGGGTAGGAAATCAAACTGCTTTGCATACAGAAACATGGAGAATTTTGTTGTAAAATCCCTGGCACAGAGAAAGGAGGAAGAGGAGTGGTTCCTCAGCAACCTATTAGGGGGCCCTAGACATAAGGGAAAAAGTTTTGGGAAATTCCCTCTTCAGTGGAAAGGACATTAAATTTCAATGAACAGAAATTTCTGGTATCTGTTTGAACTTGTTTTCTGCTCTGTATTGTACTTAAAGCTTTGCTCTTCACAAATTTTATACAGCATTTGGATTGAATTTGTAATGTTTTGTAAGGGTTGAAAATAAAGAAGTGGGGTCCAGTGTGAGGCAGTGTGAGGCAGAGTGGACTGGAGAGAAAAAGGTGCAAGGTGGGCTATGGCAGGATGACTCAGGATTTAGGAGAAGATGTTAAGAGAAAGTCCCCCTCTTCTAAAAGCAGCTGTGTTTTTCAAATTGTAGTACGTTGGTTACCTGCCTCTGAATTGCCTGTGGCACTTGGGAACCTACAGCATCCTGAGCTCTACCTCCGACCTTCTCAGACTATTTGCCTTGTACACACTTCCTGGGACAGTCTTCCGAAACTGGAGTTTGAGAACTGAGGCCCTAGAGAAGGTTAATCCTTAGGTAGTGATAAAAGAAAAACCTCAACAAATTAAACTTAGCAGAGTTTAACTGGGCAAAGAACTGTTGGCAAATCAGGCAGTCTCCTGAGCCAGAGTGTGCTCAGACAGAGTCCAGCTGGTGGAAAGGGACTTATGGAGAGAAAAAGAAAAGTGATGTAGAAAAATTGAAGAGAGGTACAGAAACAGCTGGATTGGTTACAGCTCGGTATTTGCCTTATTTTGAACAGGGTTTGAACAGTTGGCCACCTTTGATTGCTCAAAACTTGGTGATTGGCACAAGAGTAGGTTACAGTCTGTTTGCACATCCATTTAGGTTGCAGTTCACTGTGTACAGAGAAACCTTTAGGCTGAACTTAAAACGTGTAAGGAGACAGCTTTCTGCTTGATTTAACAGTAACACTGGTGTGTGTTGGGAGGTAGGGAGGTGGGGGCTCTTTCTTCTCTCAGTCTGCCTTTTTCCACAACAGTTCTGAGGAGTAAGCTTGTAATGTATTTGTGCAACTGCTTCTTTCTGTAATTCTAAGCAGGAGCAAGCAGTAAACTAATTTTCAGATTTCAGAAAAGTCCATCAGTGCAGGCAGAGCCTTCCTTTTGTTTCCTGACAAATAGTTTGTTGACACTGAAAACAAAAGATGTGTTTTCTGGCATTGTTTCAGGCTTTCTTTTTGAGAACAAGCTGCTCTGTGGATGTGTTCAGTTTCTACTATTTCAAAGTCCAGTGGGTGGCATTTACATGGGTTTTAAACTATCTTTAGTTATTAACGTTGGTGTTATTATTGGTAATTATTCATGATAGTAATGCTTAGTGAGTATCTGGGTATACAGGGCTAAATTATTAAAAAGAAAGAAAGAAAGAATGAAGGAAGGAAGAAAGAAAGAGAACGTGTGTGCTTGTTCTGACCTGTAGCAGACCAGGTCTCACACCTTGACTCCCTGGGGGCACCTGCTTCATTTTAATCCCCCCAAAGCAGTAAAACTAGTACATATCTGTACATCCATGTTGGTATCTGCAGCTACACACACACACACAAACACACACACACATCCATCCACTCATTCACATATATGTGTGTGTGTCTCTGTGTCATGTATGGATTAAGATTAGACAGTATAGTTTTTAAAATTATTTTTTATTGGTACATAAAAGATGTACATATTCTCTGGGTACATGTGATAATTTGATACATTAATATAATCTGAATTGGAATATCCATTACCTTAAATATTTCTCTTTTCTTCATGCTAGGAACATTCAAATAAGGAACAGTAGATTAATGTTAACTATAGTCAACCTACTATAGAGATTGTGCTCTGCTGTACTTTGGCCTCCTTTAGCCACAGCTGGAGCTGGAGCAGCTGAGACACAGGGCACCAAGTCCAGAAGCTGCACAGAGCAGCAGGACCCTGTACCCAGCCCATGAGACCATTTTTCTCTTTTAGGCCTCTGGACCTGTGATGGGAGGGGCTGCCATGAAGATCTCTGGCATGCCTTGGAGACATTTTCTTCATTGTCTTGGCTATTAACATTTGGCCCCTGGTCACTTAAGCAAATTTCTGCAACTGGGTTGAATTGCTCCCCAGAAAATGGGCTTTTCTTTTCTACCACATGATCAGGCTGCAAATTTTCCAAACTTTTATGCTCTGCTTCCCTGATAAATAAAAGTTCCAGTTTCAGATAATCTCTTGGTGAATGCATATGACTGACTGCTTTCAGAATCAGCCAGGTCACATCTTGGATGCTTCACTGCTTAGAAATCTCTTCTGCTAGATACCCTAAATCATCTCTGTCAAGTTCACAATTCCACAGATCACTAGGGCAGGGACAAAATGCCACCAGTCTCTTTGCCAAAGCATGAGTGACCTTTACTCCAGTTCCCAATAACTTCCTCATTTCTATCTGAGACCAACTGAGCCTGGAATTCATTGTCCATATTACTATCAGCATTTTGATCAAAACTGTTCAACAAGTGTCTAGGAAGTTCCAAACTTTCCTACATATTCCTGTCTTCTTCTGAGCCCTCCAAACTGTCAAACATCTGCCTGTTACCTAGTTCCAAAGTTGCTTCCACATTTTCAGTTTTTCTTTATAGCAGTGCCCCACTGTACTGGTATCAATTTTCTGTATTAGTCCGTTCTCACACAGCTATAAAGATATTACCTGAGACTGGATAATTTATGAAGAAGAGAGGTTTAATTGTCTCACAGTTCTGGATGGCTGGGGAAGACTCAGGAAACTTACAATCATGGTGGAAGGGGAAGCAAGGCACATCTTACATGGTGGCAGGAGAGAGAGAGTTCAGAGAAACTGCCACTTTTAAACCATCAGCTCTTGTGAGAACTCACTACCATGAGAACGGCATGGGAGGAAACACCCTCATGATCCAGTCATCTCCCACCAGGTCCCTTCCCCAACACATGGGGATTATAATTAGAGGGAGATTTGGGTGGGGACACAGAGCCAAACCATATCAATAAGTAAATTTTGAATAAAAAATGAATAAGTGATTTTCAAGGTGGTAGGTTGTGGTTGTGGCCTTGGCACCAGCTCGTGTAAATACAGAAGAAACACTTGGCCTTATTGAAAGAGTTGGTTAGTTTCTTTCACAGGCATTTCTGAGAATTTAATAAAACAATGGATTATCTCCCCGGAAAAAAATGCACGTACTCATTAAAACACCTTTGCCTGTAGATCCTTATGAAAATTTCTTTTCACCTCTAAAGTTTGGACCAAGTCTCTTTTTTGTTTCTAGTCATGGAAGGATTCCTCTTTGCTTTCACCCTCCACATCTCCATCTCATATTTGTTTGTGAAACAATTTTTAAAGAACAAGTCACATTTTTTCCCTCATATTGCTGGTGAGCTCAGGGCTTAAAACTCCTTTTGTGTTAAATATTAAATGGAGTATCTTAAAACTCTCCTTTGTAGTTTTCAAATTCACCAAAGATCTACTTCTTCCATGGGGTTAGTTTCCACATGGAATTATCTGTAAACATCAAAGGCCCATATTTCTTGTTTTTTTTTTGTTTTTCCCTGACCACTGCTGTTCATTAAACCAATCTGCTCACAGATACCTTTTTGGTTTCTTCACTTGTGCACACACCCTTGTCTTTCATTTTTTTAGATTTCTGTATCTCTTTCAAATCCTTTCAAAGTATATTTTTTAAAAGAACACCTCCATCCTCCTTATAGCCTATGGTTAATTTCCTACTACACACTGTTGATGATTAAATGATTTTTAAATTCCTGTTTCATCACTTTCTTTTTTGATTTGTTACTTAAAGTGGTCTTTTATCTCTCCCTTGATACTCTAAGATTTTCAAAGGAAAAGTTATATACCCTTCTTTTGCTTTATCTTTTCTCCATATTGTTAGTATAAAATTAATGTTTCTAATGTATTTCAGCACATAGAAAATGATATGATTAGTACCTTGTAGGTAATGAGGTTAAGATACCTTCAAGATGTTTACAATATTTTATTTGAGATAAGAGATTTAATGAAGCTCAGTGACATCATAGTGCATCACTGAGTGTTAAAATGATAAGCCCCAGGGCTGAAGCTTAGACATAAGCCTCTAGTTTTGCTGGTGTCTTTTCTGATGGTGTGTGTGTGTGTGCTATATCAGTCATAAAATATTTTGAATATCACCTCTAGTATAGGAAAAGGGAAGAAAGATGCTCCCTCTTTTTTACTTTTTGCAAGAGAAACCTGGATCCAGGGAATACAGAGCAGGCTGCACTTGACATTATTGACCCTTCTTGAATGGTTTACACACAATGACTACTAGCTGACTAAACTCAAATTTGGTATTTGAGTTGGGACTTGAGTTTGGTCTTTGGTCTTTGGGACTGTCATTTCTGAAATTAGTGTCCTGTATAACCATATAGTGTCCCATGTAAGAAGTATAGTACTGCCCCAAAGCTTATTCGTATAGAGAATAGGAATGAACATTTGTGGTATTTTATAAAATAAGGCATTTTCCTAGGCATCATAAGATCAATTGCATTTACTTTCTTTGGATGTGACAAAGATAGAAATTAATGATTAAAGCTTTCAACTCTAACCCATCCATATTCTTCTAGTTTCTGGGACAAACATTATCACAAATGTGGTACAAAATCAAAGCAGATGCATTAAAATTTACATTTTAATTTCAGGCTTGATGATTGGAAATGTCGTTATATAGGCACACATTTTGTTTTTTATTTTAAAAGAGAAATCAGTATTAGCTGTCTTTTCCTCGTCCCCAAATAGAGGATAGTTTTGAAACAAAAAAAGTGCCCTGAGATTGAATATTTATATGAACTTTGTTGTATTCTTTGTAAACTTCTTGTGAGGAATTGCATACTTTTGATTACCACACTCAGGGAAGTGGATTCAGACTATAACAAGATTCTTTTATAAATAGTCACCTCCCCCAGTGAAGAAAGCACAAATGAGTTCACCTGACTTCCCCTCTAAAGAAATTCCTTCAAAATTTCCCATTTATGATGACTATAAAGGTGAATAACAGCAACAAAAAAGCTTTATCAAATGACCCAAGCAAAGGATTTCTATGTGACTGCAAGTCCTACCTCTGATACTTAATTTGACATTGTCACTTTATCATAAATTTTTTACATGTGTACAGCCCTGATATGCTTGTGTTTTAAAGGACAGAAAAATCAATTTCATTTTTGATCTTTACATTCACATGAAAGTGTTCTCTTTGGGGGAAAAGAGAGAGGTCAGATTGAAATCTGTGGTCTAAGGCCAATTAACATTAGAAACTGTGCTGCAACTGGTCCATAGCAGATAAGCCTTCTCCCGTAAACACTTTATACTGCAAGCTATGTGGCAAGCTCAAATAAAAGATTACACAAAAACACAGGCATTATCTAAAGTTCAATGTTCAGTATAAACCAGAAGACTATATAAAATGCCCAAATTGAAGTACAATGTATTAATGTTTCATCAACAAGTATTTAACAGCTCCACAGGGCATGTGGCCAGTGCTTCATGCCACAGATATGTGAAGTTATCAGACTCTGTCCTTATGCTGGGGAGGTCTGTAGCTTCAAGTGTACACAAAGAATAATCTAAAAAAGAATTTAAAATGCATCGCTAGCTTTTGTATGCTACATATCAAAACAGAGGAGTAGTCACTGAATACTGTAGGAATTCTGAGCAGTCAAGTTTTAGTATTGCCAGTATAAGTAGTGATAGCAGTGTGAATTTAGCTAGAACAGAGAGCTGATATAGGGAGGATAAAGTTGAAGAAGTGGCTTGTGTCCAGATGGTAGAAGGCCTGAATTTCCAGGTTAATAGAGGTTTTACTCCATAAGCAAAATACCCCTTATTTATGTGTATGTGGGGAGATGATAAATCTAGTGGTGGTGGTGTGAGCAAGGGGGAGAGTCTGAGATAAATGCATGTAAAGCTTGTAGCAACAGTGCCTGCCTCCTTTTATGTGATCAGTAAATATAAATTGTTAATGTTAAAGAGAACAGGCAGTAAAATATTTCCATAATCCAAGAGGCGATGTTGAATTAGACAAGGGTTATGGTGAGGGAAATCGAAAGGAAGGAATGAATAACAAAATAATTGTGAGCATTATTTTTTTTCTTTGTCCTTATCATTCCATGTGAGTGGGAAAGAGTAGCAGGGCTAACTTCCTGGGAACCAAGGGGATACTGAGCTGAAGAAGGTTTTGTGGAAAGGCAGGGAAATAATTACCTTGACATGAAGAACTCTCACAGAGATTTTCTTGATAGTGTTGTGGAAACACAGGTAGATGCAGGTGAGTCATACAGAACCATAATAGTTCAAGGGGCATGAATCAAGCCTTTCATTTAGATACCATAAATGACTAAATGTGGTTATGAGTGTGCCCTGCAGATTGAAGGTGTTTTGCCAATGTGGGTGACAGCGATGCCTGCCAAGTCACATTCATGAGGACAATAGGTGGTTTTACCCATTATAACATGTGTAACTCTGATGAAAACATGAAAGACACTGCTAACCCTGAGCTCCCACAGGGAAATCATCCTAGCTTACTTTCCCCATGACTGGTTAGGCCAAGTTGATCGACCCAGTTTCCTTTCTGCATTTTCTGGAAGGATGTTTTTTTTTTTTTCCTGGAACTAGTCTTAAGAGTTTATTTTTTTAGGTTCTGTCTATAGTACTTGAAGGCTGACTGCCTTGGTCTTAAGGAGACATTATAAAAAGAAGTCATATGTTAACTTTTGTAAATCCTAGCCATCAGTTGCTGGGCGTGAGTTTTCTCTTTAAAAAGTGTAAGAGACAATTATCTTCATCTGATAAGAATTATGAGTTACCTAGGAACCTAGTTTGTACATGTCAGTGAGGCACAATAAGATTCTATTAGATGAAATGACAAAACCTTAATTGAGGTAACACATCTATTTACATGTTGATTTCCCTAAATTTTGATCAATATTTAAGATATTTATCTTATGTAAATGTTGATATTCATTTATACTGCAATTTTTTTTTTTTTTTAAGGCTCACTGCCTTTTTCATAAAATAAAGCACGTCCAGTTAATCACAGGACAGCTCTCCTTTCCCTTTTTGGATTAGTAAAATGGCCTACTGCCACCTGGTGGCAGCATGTCCTAGTCAAGAACAGCAGGCAGGCCAGAAGAGTCACTTGGGATGAAACTGTTAATACAAACAAAGAAATAAGGTCATGCTCACATATTCACTCGTGTCCCAGCATGACCTCAAATCCAACATGCCTAAAACAAAATTGATAATATCTGCCTTCAATTAATTATCTTAAAATCTCTACTATTTGTTGAGCATGAATGTGTCGAGACATAAAGCACTTTACATGCAGCATTCTTCTTAATCTTGAAACAAGGCTATAAGGAAATTATTATTATTCTCACTTACAAATGAGGAGATTGAGGCATAGAGAGGTTAAGTAACTTCCTAATGAGATGCTGTCACTCTTAACTGTTATTATACTCTGCCTTCTGACATGTTGCAGGACATATTGTCCTTTAGTCATTCAGATTTGAAATCCTGGTGTCACATCGTCTCTTCCATCTGTTTCGCTGCTCATTCATAATCACTTGTTTCATATTCCTTTGGGATTTTTCCTGTATCTATCAATTCTAAGTGCCAAAGTTTCTAGTCCAGACCTTTACAACATGTACATTTTTGTAGCATGTTCCTGATTGACCTCTTTTAATTTTTTATATTTAAATACATTTTAAAGTAATCTACAACTACATGTTATTATAAACATCCAAATTATAGAGAAGAATGCAGAGTAAAAAGTGAAACTCCTCTGTCATTACTTTCATACTCTCTCACTAATCTCCAGGAAAGTAAGCACATATAATTTTTAGTTTGTGAATTTTTTTTTTTTTTTTCGAGACAGAGTCTCGCTCTGTTGCCCAGGCAATGGCGCGATCTCGGCTCACTGCAACCTCCGCCTCCTTGGTTCAAGCGATTCTCCTGCCTCAGCCTCCCGAGTAGCTGGGACTACAGGTGCTCACCACGCCTGGCTATTTTTGTATTTTTAGTAGAGATGGGGTTTCACTGTGTTAGCCAGGATGGTCTTGATCTCCTGACCTTGTGATCCACCCACCTCAGCCTCCCAAAGTGCTGGGATTACAGGAGTGAGCCACCATGCCCGGCCAGTTTGTTGATTTTTTAAAATATAAATAAACCTATAACACTCCTAATATTTGTAATTTACCCTTTTTTATACAACAATGTCCTGCAGATCTTTCTGTGTTAATGTTACAGAATTTACATACAGTAGACACTTGATAATTTACATAATTATAGACTTAAATTACATACTCTTTTCATCTAAAACAGAAATTATATTTTTTGTTTGTTTTTATCAAATTGAAGCATTTGTTTCTTCCAGGATTTCTTTTCATATCATGAGTTTAATCTTCTTCTTGGTTATTGTTAATAAAGATATCTTTCATGGCATGGTATGTCAATAAAGATTATTTTTTAAAATATCAATAAACTGTGTGTGTATGAGTAGTTGTGGTATTATTTTACTGGATACTTTTTTGCATGTAAGTGCCAAACTCAAACATTCTCAGCTGCCTTGTACAAATTTCTAATGGGTTTACTATTTTTATACATCAGTAGTTCTCAAACTTTAATGTGCATTAGATTCAGCTGGGGGACTTAATAAACCCCAGATTGTTGGGCCCACCCCCAGAGTTTATGATTTGGTAGGTATGAAGTGAAACCCAAGAATTTCCATTTCTAACAAGTGTTAGCCTAAAGCTGTCTCCTTGCATATTTTAAGTTCAGCTTAAAGGTTTCTCTGTGCATAGTAAACTATAACCTTACTGGATGTATGAACAGACAGTAACCTACTCTTGTGCCAATCACTGAGTTTGGCCAATCAAAGGGGGCCAACTCTTCAAACCTTGTTCAAAATAAGGCAAACATCAAGCTGTAACCAGTCCGGCTGTTTCTGTCTCTCACTTCTGTTTTTTTTTGTTAGTCACTTTCCTTTTGCTGTCCATAAATCTTCCACCAAGTGGCTGCACTGGACTCTCTGAGCATACTCTGGCTTGGGAGGCTGCCTAATTTGTGAATCATTCTTTGCTCAATTAAACTCTGTTACATTTGATTTGTCTAAGGTTTTTCTTTTAACACAAGTTTTCATGTGATGCGATGCTCCTGATCTAGGGACCACACTTGGAGGATCACTGATCCGTATGACTCTCTTGTGATGCTTTATACTCCTAGGATATCTTGATCCCTTCTCAGCACTCTCTGTCTACTGAACGTAAGAACTGTAGCTTAAAGAGAGAGCTGAAAATGGCTGTGGTGGACATCTGGGCCTGGGGTGTGTGCCCTTCCAGAATGGGGCCAGCAGAGGCTCTAAAAGGCAGACTTGACCAGAATGACAGTCCTGCCAATGGTTCAAACCTCAAATTAAGAAACAGTTTTCATACATGCAAAGGGTAGAACAAGCTATTGTTTATCCATCAGTCTCCACAGCAGCACTTGCCCTAGAGACTGCAGTCCACAGCAATTGCATCACCTTTGAGTATGAAGGACGATGTTATAAATGCCACTACATGCAGAAAACATTTTTAAACTTATATTCTTCACTTCCTGATCAGAGCTCAGCTAAGTAAAATTCTAGGAATTAAGTGAATTGATGCATTCAGTCAAATATTACATTTATTTCATTGTTACTATGGATTCAATTCTAGTGTGATTTGCCTTGTAAAGTAATTGTACCAATCTATTATACAAAAGTCCAAAATTGTTGAAACAAAGGATTAAAAAAATTTGCTATAGGGTTTTTCTACAAATGTAGTAAAATTGCTTTATCTTTAACCATTTGATTTATAAAAACTGCCTGCTTATATATATATTGGACAGAGGAAACACATCATTTATAGGCTTGATTAGCCAAAATACAAATGTAACATATGTACATAAAACTTATGTAATGGAGTATTTAGTTTTGAGAATGATATATAGGAGACATAATAATAATTCTGGAGAACTTAATCTGCTAGATACATTGTAATTCTTGTAAAGGCTTACATATTTATATTTTGTTTAAACCTTTTATTTTTATTTTTGCACCATCATCCCTTCATTTTTTTCAAATAAAAACATACTTAGAAGTAAATTATATATTTTGTAAATACATGCATTAAAATTTATGTGCCCCAACTTTCAAATGCTGTATTATGTTTCTGAACATATATGCATTACTGTCACCTCTAGAAAGTTATTGAAACCATTAAATTGCCTGGATGGTTGAAGATTAGAAACATTATAGTGTATTAATAGGACAATGCCATTCTGAGTGATCTTTGGAGTATGATACTTTATATACTAATTCAGCTTTATAACCTGAAGGTAGAAACCAATTATATGGGACAAAAACTGCTTTGGTGTATTATTTCTTATCTAAGACACTGTTAAAATGCTCAAATTTTACTAGTTTAAAATAAGAAATGAGGACCAAAATACATGGTGTTCTTTATCCTAAATTCCCTTTGCCTGGTGCAAAAATAATGGTTCATATTTTATCTGAGTGTTCCCAACCCATCCTCTTCACATTACACTTCAAGGTACTGTGGCATGCGAAAAAGAAGTTTGGCTCAATTTCAGACTCAACCATCACCTCTCCATGCGGTCTCAAGTTAATAAACTTCCCTGGGCCTGAGTTTCCTCATCTGTAAACTAAGAGCATGTGAGAGTCCTCATAAAACATTATTTGAAAAGACTGGAGAGCAAGCATGAGTGAGTAGTGTCCATTGAAGGGTTTGTCCCAATAACTCACTGGAGAGTGTTCATGCCTTTCAGTCTGTGAGCTAGCAAAGATGGAGAGCAATGAACTAATGAAAGAGATATTTAGATGAATATGTTGCTTAAACATTTTAGTGTTGATGCATAATCAATGCACTTTGAATCAGGAAAATGCATTGAGTTGATTAAGATATTTCATCCATATTGCTTCTTTGCTTGAAATATTTCTGTGAAAAAGTATTGCCAGTTCTGGAAATAGAGTTAAAAGAACGCTTGAGTACTTTATTAGCTTTCACTAAACATGCATGTATTCATAAAAATTATGTACAGTTTTCTAACGTGTTTTCTTAAACTTTATACAAATGCTACTACAATGGTATATATCATTCTTTTCATTCTTTAACTTACTCTAATCCTTGAACAATTTATCTTTAAAAATTTAATTTATTTTATGAGAGATGGAATCTTTCTGTGTCACCCAGGCTGAAGTGCAGTGGCTATTCACAGGTGCGATCATAGTGCACTACAGCCTTGAACTCCTGGGCTCAAGTGATCCTCCTGCCTCAGTCTCCTGAGTTCCTGTGACTGTAGGTGCATACCACCATGCCCAGTTATTGTTTTAATTTCTACATAGTATTTCATTTTATATCTACAACTGTTTGTTTATCTTTTCTCCTGTGATGGACATTTAGGTTGTTTCCAAATTTTCAATGCCAGGATTCTTTAGTGGATGTTCTTGTAGTGTATCTTCTTGAGCTCATACAGCATGTAGTCTAGAAGTGAAATTGAGTAGTACACAAATATTCAGCTTTACCACATAGTGCCAAATTGCTCTTAAATTAGTTGTACCAAATCGTACTACCACTAGTACTGTATAAAAGCTCATTTCACATTTTCCTCAATACCTAATAATGTTAGCGTTTTAAATTGTAATGTGAAAGTATAAAATAGTATTTCATTGTGGTTTTATATGTAATATTCCTAATACCAGCACATGTAGAGGCCATGTTCCTGTCATTTTTATTAATTATTTGGGGTTTCTTTTTATGTGAACTGCCCAATTATATCCAGGCATCATTATATCCTATGCCAATTTTTCTACTGTATTGTCTTTCTCTTATCGATTATAGGTCTCAGCATAATGTGAATACTAATCCTATTTTGGGTTATATACTTTGCAAATATTTTTTACAGGTTTTTGGCTTATATTCAAATTTTATTTCATGGTGACCTTGTTGGTGTAGAAGATTTTAACTGTGATGTAATAAATATTATCAATCTTTTCCCTAAGGTTTGTATGTCTTTTTGTTTTTGTCTTGCTAAAGAAAACTTCCCTAGTCCAATGTCCTCAGGAAGTTTTGAAGTTTGCCTTTTACAGTAGGCCTTTAATCTATGTGCAATTATTGTGTATGCTGTAGGTAGCATCAGTTTTTTTCCCATATGGATTATTAATGATAACAGTGTTATTTATTGAATCATCCATTCTTTCATCACTAATTTGTATATTTAGGTCTCAGTTTTTTACTATGTTCAAGTATTCTATTGACTTGTTTCTGCAATAATCAAAAACATGCATTTCTGTTTTTCTGTGAATTCATTACATGGCCACTTTGGAAGGTTTCCATGACTTCCATGGTTTCAGTTACATAAACAATAGTCCATGGACATCAATTTGCTCCTGATACTGACTCAATGCAGCAGTCATTAGTGTAGTCTACCAAATGTTTCCAATTTTCTACCTTCTGGGAAATGGTGGGATTGGCTGTTTCTACTCTCTTTACATTTAGACATGACTATAAGACTTACTGCCAGTGGGTTCATTCCTGAGTAGAATCTTTAAATAGAAGCTCTAGGAACCAGCCTGCGATTCCCCACATTTTCCAATCCTGGCTCAGCAATCATGGAAGCATGGAGATAGAAACTCCCTGAGTGAGACTGACATCGAGCAGAGCTCCAGATGACCTTGAGTACCTTAATAGACATGGAGCTGAGTGAAATCAGTTGTCTTAAACCACTGAGATTTTTGGAGTTGTTCATTACTCCAAGATGACCTGGCATATCCTGACAGATACAGTTAATGTACTGTAATTTACAATTTTATAATTGGGGAAATGATAAACGAACACTCTGCATTTGTTAGAAGGTAATATTTGTATGTTAATGTCTCTCTTTTCAATTCCTTCCCCCAACTGCCTTTCAATTGTGTCATTGTTAGGGCACTCACATTCTCTAATACCCATTACCTGTCAATCAAATTCAAGTTAAATTTTGATAGCACACATTTTTCTTTTCTCCCAGCCTGTATTTCTTCCCTTAAGCCTGCATTTGTTCTCTTGGAGTGTTTACATTTTTAAAGAAGTTACCTGAAAAGATCAATGTTTTACCTAAAATCTTTAATGATGATGATCATTTTTATGGCCCTACAATGAGGGGTCATTTGTGAAAAGCAGGAATTCTCAGCTTCCTCTTATTAGAACACATTGGTTTCTACTAACATGATATACATTTGACAGTGGCTTTGATATTAATGATCCATAATTCCTTGTTGATGATGATTGCATTCATGAACTTGTGTGTTTAGTATCTGACTCTTATATTTCTGGAATGGTAAAGATAAGAGGGGAAAAGATAAGAAGTGGAGGTATTACTAAAAGGATATTTCCTGGGCAGATGTGTCTTTTTCAGATAATCTCTCCACTGCTTAAATGTTCCTTTATATTAATAAATTCCTCCTAGATATGCAAAATCATCTCATCTTATGGCAGGGTTGGACAGTGGTGGAGGTGGGAAAAGAAAGGAACTAATATCCAGAGAACTATGTTTTTAATCCTTCGTACTTTAACATAAAGTACATGGATCCTTTGATTGGAATATTTGCCTCCTAACAGCTCGGAGGTGTTAGGGGAAGCAGTGGATGGTTGGATGGAGATCATGAGTCATTTTAGAGCCTGGGACATGGCAGACATACATGGCAGGCAGACACTGGGGCTTTGGCTTTGATAGAGGGAAGGCTCAGGACCTCTCAGACAGAACACAGCTGTGAGAAGTGATGTGGTAGTGGGCATAATCAAATTCCTGCTTTGTAGGTAAAAAAAAAATAAATGTTGATGTGGGTTACAGGCATTCTGAAAAATCATCTCAAGTGTCAGAAGCTACCATTTATACCTGTAATAGTTTTACTAAAGAATACCAAACATTTTTGATATTAGAATACTATCTTGCCAGGCTTTTTCCTCCTTAAAAAATGAATGTTAATTGGTTAATTAACATTTACATATCTCTCTTTTTAGGTGGTTCTTTGGAGCAATCGGAAGATCAGATGCAGAGAAACAACTATTATATTCAGAAAACAAGACGGGTTCCTTTCTAATCAGAGAAAGTGAAAGCCAAAAAGGAGAATTCTCTCTTTCAGGTATGGGTATTGTTTTGTGTCATTCAATATGAGCTTGAGAGTCTGCAGTCATGAGCTTTCTGTGTGAACGTGGACACGATCATTTAAAATTTGCCTTATTTCTTATCTTTACAGTAGCACCAAAATTAATACTAAACTACTCAAGAGTGATATAAAAATTAGCCAAAAAGATACTGTCTATGGCTAGAAGTCTCTATAAACAGTTTCAAATATATATGCTCTAGATATGAAATGGAGAACATGGATCTGCTGACATTTTCTAACTTTTGCATTATCTAGGATTCTTTTAGGGAAATGATAAGGAAGAAACAAAAACTATACTGTTGTCAAAATTATCATGCTACAATATAATTTTTTTCTTCTTCTGGCATTTCAATTCTCTTTGCTGGTTAAACACAAAACAAATTGAAATGATTAATGCAAATATATGTGATTAACCCCATAATATGTAAAATTTGGTCAAATGTAGTTTTTCACTTAAGGATCAAGTACGTGTTTACACTGCCCCAGGAGAAAAGAAGCACAGGGGACCTGAAAATGTACTCAGTAGTTACAGGTACCTAAATATATGTCTTTGCTTTGAAAAAGCTATATTTTTAGGTATATTACCAGGTTGCAGAATATCTTTTCTTGAAGACCCTACACTAAGTCATCTCTAAATATGAGGCTTTCTCTCTTCTTGTCCCGTTCTGTTCTCTGTGTTGTCAAGGTCTGTCATTTGTGTTATCATCCCCTTTAAATACGTATTATTCTGTTTCTCCAATTAGATGTGAACCTTGTGGAGGGAGAGGCTTTGCTTCCCTCTATTCCTGTTGCCCTGCAATAAATGCTGATTAAACATGATGCCCATTTGCCTCATTGTGTCTGCCTGACTCACTGAGCTGGAAATCAGGGCAGCCGTCATGATGCCGCATGAAAGCAGGCCATAATTCCACATATATGGGGAACTTTGATCTGACCTGAACTCTGGCCAGGCTGTGTGTATTTGGTACACATTATCCTTCTCCACACCTGGTAGTCCCAAATATCAGGGCAGATGGGTTGGAGCTGGAGAGAATCAAGGGCAGTGGTTTTGAGGCAGGTGTTGCCGAGGGTCCGTACTTCAGGTCCTGACTATGCTGACACTGAGTCAATGTGGTACTCCAGAACCACATGGATTCAACTTCACTACTACCTAATCCATGGATAAGAGGTTAGAGTATGCTAGTTCTGACAGTTACTCTTGAAATGTGATTGTGTGTGATGTGTCAATTACCATTTTTTTGTTTTTTTGAGACGGAATGTCGCTCTATTGCTAGGCTGGAGTGCAGTGGCTCACTGCAACTTCCGCCTCCCGGGTTTAAGCGATTCTCCTGCATCAGGCTACCAAGTAGCTGGGACTATAGGCGCGCGCCACTATGCCTGGCTAGTTTTTATATTTTCAGTTGGGACGGGATTTCACCATGTTGGCCAGGATGGTCTCGATCTCCTGGCCTCGTGATCCACCGCCCTTGGCCTCCCAAAGTGCTGGGATTACAGGCGTGAGTCACCATGCCTGGCCTGTCACTTACCTTAAATGTTGTTTATACCCAAGGTGATAATCAAAATATCTAATGACTGATATGGGATGGGCATTAGCCACTCAGAAAAGATGCTCCACCAGGCTGGGACTTCACACCAGTCCACATATGTATATTCAAGTGATATAAGTGAATATTTCATATAGCAATGTTTTTTTCTCATTATGAAAGAAACATAAAAAACTTTTCTATAAGCAAACAGCTTAAAGAAGAATAATCTAGAATAAGACTTTCTAAAGATGCATTTTAAATATCGAAATACTTTTCCTGTCAGGATTTTTAAAAATTCTTGACCTATAAGTATATTTTTTATGCACATATACATATACATACATACTTATACCCCCATACACAGAAAACACAATTTTTGTTTTGAAAAATTCTGTTCTGAAAATGAATTTTCAGAAGAGATTCTGCATCAAACATTAGCTTGTAAATAATGAAATACTTGTGTGTGTGTGTATGTTTTGTAAACAAAATTCTCCAAAAAGGAATTCGAAAGAAGAGACTTTATTCCAGTGAAGTTTGCAGACCCAGAAGATGCAGCCTTCTGTGTAAAACAAAGATGCATTCCAGAGAGCAAAGGGAGGGTTACAATTTCATAGAAAAGTTACTACCCAGGTTCCCAGTCAGTTTCATTTATGCAAATGAGGGATTCAAACTTGCTTAGTTCTGAGCGGTCAATACAGCTGAACCTTGATTGATTGTCAAAGTTGAGTCCTGATTGGTTGATACAGCTGAGTCATGATTGGCCAAGGCAAGTAAGTTCTGAAAGTCCCAAAGTTAAAGAGGTGTGGATTTTCAGGAAACTCAGAGTATGTGTGTGACCTCTATCAGCAAATGGACCCTTGGTTCTATTTTAAATTTAGGACCAGTTAGCCACTTGGGATCCATCTTGAAGGACTGTCTCTTTCAGGTTAACTTTTGTTAATAGTGTATATATCTATAAATCTATCTATATCTAGATAAATATACACACATGTGTACAGACATATGTATATACATATGTGTGTGCATGCATGTATGCATGTATGTGTATAACATGGATCCAAGCTCCATTTTTCTTTTCTTTTTTTTTTTTTCAGACAGAGTCTCACTCTGTCGACCAGGCTGGAGTGCAGTGGCGCCAATGTCGGCTCACTGCAACCTCTCCCTTCTGGGTTCAAGCAATTCTCCTCCCTCAGCCTCCCCAGTAGCTGGGAATACAGGCATGTGCCACCACATCTGGCTAATTTTTGTATTTTTAGTAGGGACGGGGTTTCACCGTGTTAGCCTGGATGGTCTCAATCTCCTGACCTCGTGATCCGTCCTCCCTGGCCTCCCAAAGTGCTGGGATTACAGGCGTCAACCACCACGCCCGGCCCAAGCTCTGTATTTCTTATTTCTGTCTTGCAGTATCTTGTGAACATTTTTGCATGCCCTTTAATATTCTTCTGTTACTTTTAGAAGTTGCATGGGTATATCATCATTTATTTGACTTATTGTATATTTTGTACATTTTAATTATTTTGCTGCTATAAAATATTATACAGTGTACATCCTTACAGATAAATAGTTGAATATTTGAGTATTTTCATGGTAATATATTCAGAGGAAGAAAAATCTTTTTGAAATCTTTATGCTTAATAAGAAGAGTTATAAGAGAATTCCTTGTTTAAATAAATCCCTGTTTGTTTATTTGTCTTTGGCAATAAGTATCAAATTAGGTGGCAGCTATTTAGTCAAAAGTGAGATCAAACGTTTTTAGATTAGCGTTAAAAATATAGAAGAATGAGGCAGGGTGTGGTGGCTCATGCCTGTAAGTAATCCCAGCACTTTGGGGGGCTGAGGTGGGTGGATCACTTGGGGCCAGAAGTTCAAGACTAGCCTGGCCAACATGGCGAAACCTTGTCTCTACTAAAAATATAAAAATTAATGGGGCATGGTGGTGCACACCTGTAATTCCAGCTACTAGGGAGGCTGAGGCACGAGAATTGCTTGAACCTGGGAGGCGGAGATTGCAGTGAGCAGAGGTCACGCCATTGTACTCCATCCTGGGTGACAGAGTGAGATTCTGTCAAAAAAAAAAAAAAAGAAAGAATGATATTTTCATGAGGAAAACAAACTTAAAGTAGAATTACCTAAATTATATCTTTGAATAATGGCCAGGCTACAGTGACTGTTCAGAATACTCTCTAAGTAGAATGTTATGGAACAAAACAGCTTTACAGGCTTAGAACAAAATTACAAGGATATTGGCTGTTATGTGCTGTGAATACTCTAGAGCTTGCTTATGGATTTAGGAAGCTCTGCAGGCCTTGCTTAGAGACCAGCATATCATTATGATTTCTTTTCAATGAAGTCAAACAATTTAGTCTTTTAAACAAATTATCTGATCGCTATGTATTCACTGGGGGACAAAGTAAATGCATACCATTATGTTCTACTGAAAGAAAAGTTTTCTTATTAGCCAGAGGGAAGGCTATACAGGAGAAAAATGGAAAGAAAAAGGACTTTCAATATATCCACATTAAAACAAACAACCCAATTGCTGACTGTTGATTATTGCTAAGGATCTTCAGATATACCACTCATAGATTTCTTTCTTAGTGCAGTTGTCTTCTTAATCAGTCTGAATTGATGGTCTTCAATTTTGCTGACTGCTGTGCTGCTAAAGGAAGGCAAAAAATATCCCTTTTCTATCTCTTTCTTTCCCACATGAGTTTCCGTAGAAGTATTGTCTTTATTCCTTGAGCAACAATGGCTTGGAGCTGTCAGAGAAGAGCTTCATGAGGGTGCATGATTTATTGATGCTGAGTGGGCTGAGAAGTAGCAGCCCAAGGTTGGGTGGGTGTTAATTGGGTTGTTGTGATCCCTGCACGGCTGTCTGCTCTTGTGACGTCTGAGTAGATCTGAAAAGAGAGTTAGGGCCACGACACCTCTCATAATGGCAAGACACTAATTAGCTGTGAATTACAGCAGCGCTTTTGAATATTACATATTATATGTGGTAGCCAGAGAATCTGTCTTCATTAGATGCATGACAGATAGTTTTAGTGACCTTACTCTTATTTGTCGTTGGTAGTGAACTGTTTTTCTGATGAAAAATACCAAATTCTAACTGCATGTCAACTGGTTTTGCTATTTCTTGACTTCAATCAATTACTTTAAAGGGAACTATTATTGTTATTACCATTAATATTAATTTACTGGTTGGTATTCTATAAGCATTAGTATTATTTATTGTTTAAAGTACACTTAAAAAATGCACTGTAGGGTCTAAAATTGAGCTGCAGCTGAGTTTTTCAGAGGAGATTCTGCATTGAATACTGTGATTTTACTTGAGACAACTCTGCATGTAAAAGCCTACAGAGTTGTAGAGCTTTCACATTTTTCGTCAGTGAAACCCGTTCAGCACCAAGCAATAATGTATTGAAGATAATTGAAAAGTGACTACATTGAGGCCATAAGGCAAAAGAGCTCATCAATAATATTCAAGGTGATGCATCTAGGAGTTGACATATATTTATACCTTTGTTTATTTCTTCAACGGCATTCAGTATGCCCACTATGTGCCAGGCCCTCTAGTAAGTGAAAGGCAGCCACGACCAGCAAGGCACAGTCCCTGAACTCAGTCTAGAGGATAATTACAATACAGTTATTTTGTTGTGAGACAAGAGAGGGCAGGGGCCAAATCTCTGAGGGGAGTCAGGGAAGGTATCAATTTGTGTTTTAAGGTGGCAGTGTGTAAATGATTATTTCTGGCAAAGACAAATGCACAGAGTTGTGAGTTTTTCTGGTGTTTTGTGGAGTGATTGGAAGGGTGGAGGATAGTGCAGGTGTGTGGGTGCATGTGGGGAGTGGATGAAGGCGAGGAGGGATGGTAGAAAATAAGTGTGGAAAGGAAAGTTGGAACTAGACTATTCACGACCTTGTATATCACACTGAGGAATTTGGACCTTGTTCTACAGAGCAAAGTTTTAGGCAGAAAGTAATTGGTGTAATCTGTCTGTTAGATGTTACCTTTGATGTTGAGAATGGATGAGAGATTTGTAGGCAACAGTCTGGGGGGAAATGAGAGGAACACACACGGTGGAATCACTAGTTGCTGTTTGAAATTATAGGTGCAAGATGAGCAGAGTCCATCAGCATTCTGCAGACAGAAGCAACAGATCCCAAGCTCAGCTGGTTGCACTGTCTCTGCTCTAGCAGAGGGCATCCCCAGAAGCATAGGGCCCCTCTGTTGCTCTTCTCTTTTATGAGCAAGTATGGGAGTCACCCAAGGACTGGGGATAAAGACTGCTTTGGTGCTAAGCAGTCTGAGTTTAGTTATCAGTTATTTGCAAGGTTCTTTGGAAAGCCCAGCACCTATGAGCTTCAAGTGCTATGGGAAATGGCAGCTCCTTTTGCTCAGAAGAGGAAATCACTTGGCCTGTGGGAAGCTGAGTTCAGATGCAGTCCCTATGGGGTGACAGTGGGACAGGCCTAGTGAACCCTTTGCTTTGCAATCCAGAAAGAGTTCCCAGGATTCTCTTCTACACAGTCTCCTTTCTCCATAAATGAGAGCTTGAACCAGGACAGAGTTATGAGGAACAAAGAGAAAAGAATAGAGGTGAGAAATATCTAGAAGATAAAACTGACAGGAACTGGTGACTAATCAGAAATGGGGCAAAATAAGGGAGAATGAGATTCTGGGATGGATGTCAGATCTCTGACATGAGGGATTGGGGGATAGTGGTAGCTTTGGCTAAATGAGGTATTAAGGAGGAGATGATTTACGGAGAGAGGGGAGGAAACCAAGGGAAATAATCTTAGAGGTGCTTGAGGCATGTATGAGTGAACATACAAATAGCCATTCTCCTTTTTTTTTTTTTGGTCAGGGAGACTTGTTTGTGCTGATTTTGAGCAGAGTACTTTCTGTGATAAAATTTCCTCACAGTGAACTTGGAGTTCCCATGGAGTATGCAGGACTTTTATAATAGTAGTTTGTGATCACTGTGAAGTCACTTCTTGAGAATATAATAGGCCTCTCTAGTGGCATAGTTTAATGGAAAAATAAGCATATTAGAATTTTTAGAACCAAATACATGTTTTGCTCTTCAAAGTAATTGACTATGATTGTACAAAGTATTGCACAAATGGTAGAATTGCCTTTTTAGAAAGAATACTACTTTATGTGATAATTATTTGATATCCCTTAGGTGGGGTAATTATGTGTTCATTAAGGGCAGCTTTGATACTTGGAAGTAGGCAGAATTATCCAAAGCAACTTTCTGAATAATATGGATGATTAACTTGAATGATAATCTGGATTTGTAACTTTGTAAATATTTCTGCATGCCTTGTAATTAATTCTAAAGGCAATTCAAAAAGTAATGAGAACAGTAACAGCTTCCTTAGGAAAGTTGTGTCTCCTTTCTTGTTGACCTTGTGTGTATCCTTCATGTTGAACTTACAAATTAAAAGACTCATTTAAATCTGAGTGGCTTTTTCATTGTAGGTAAAAATATGCATCTCAAACTAGATTTTAAACTCCTTGAGTAGAAGAACATGTTTTTATTGCTTCTATTTCATGCTTCTTTCTCTATCTTCATAGTTTACAGTAGAGTTTTGTAAAATCAGTAGCCACACAAACACCTCTTTACATTGTAGTCTACAAGGTGCAGAGATAATCAAGGACATTGTCACTGCCTTAAACCTTAGAAGTCTGGGCCATGTAAGATTACAAATAATCCTCCTATCTGCTGTGTTTCAGACTTACTTTAGAAAGACAATTTCACACCTTGACAGGTCAGTTTTTTCCAGGTAATAAGACTTTTGTAGAGGAAACACAATCAGAAAGACATATCACTTGTTAGTATGACCCTCTATGTCTCTGCCAGGCACAGAGTTCATCCTAAACTCACTTTATACAGACCCTTCAGCTACCATGATTCTGTTCAAACTTTTGAGATCTTCAGAGTCATTCTAATGTGACTCAGTCCAATCACAAAATGTTCTAAGTTTCATCATCAGTCCCTTGAGCCATTCATTCATTCTTCATTTAAAATTAATGCGAACATTGTGACCACTAGTGTTTGTCAGTAATTCTATTACCATTAACTACAGATGTAAAGGCAATTGTATGTCCCAACAAGGGACACATATTAAACGACTGGAAAAACACAAAAAATATTGCTCCTTGAATTTATTATGCAATGAAACTTCTATGGATTCTGGGAGCATTTTGATATTGGTTAAAGATGTTTTGCTTTTTAAAAAGTGCACATGCTGCAGAAAGAGAATGTTATGTTAATAACTCTAGTATCTCATATAAAATGTATTAAATTTTAAACATGTTGGTGCCATCTTAGAAAATGCCTTTTAATTAAAGTCATAATTTAGTTGTGTTCAGCTAAATTGCAAATATCATTGCCTATAATTGCAAGTGACTTTTTCTGTGAGTTATGGTATGTACTGCCTTTTCTAAACATTCCCAATGATAAGTTATATTTCAAATGTTTTAAATACTCTATAAAGTTAAATTAACATTTTATTGTGTGCACATGTATCTGTGTTTGCATCTGTATACACACATATACACGCAGATGCACAGGCAAAGAACCTTTTCCTCTAGGGCACTGGTTCATGAAGAAATCTTTTATCTTACTGAAAATTCATAACTAACATTTCTAGAAATATTCTTTACAAGGCTTGTTTTCTTTTTTTTCCCTCTTTTGTTTGTCTGTGAACCCCTCATATTGACTTGTCTTAATTTTCTTTTCTTCTTTTGCTTACCTTGGTTTGTTAAAAAGATTTTTTGTATTGATATTTTGAGCAATTTGGAGGAAAACATAACAAAGAAATAATGCCTATTATTACCCTTTGGATGCTGCTTTATAATAATCAATTTCAGATATTAAATAAATAAGTAGGAAGTTGATAAGTCATGTGAGAAATTGCTATATTTTTGTAATTCATGATATATTCTACCCCCTTGATTTTTTCATTTTATTAACAGCTGAAGTAAATTGATCCTTTATTTACATTTTGTACTTTCAGATTAAGATAGTGGCTGGAGTTAGCATCCTCCTACTTCCTATTCAACTATTCAAAACATACATAAGAGATGCAGAATCATAGTAGCTCTATAAACTAAGTCTATCAACCAATGATTTCTTAGAATCTGGGTAGATACTCTCACACCTTCAGTGTGAATGTAGGTTGAGATGTTGTTAAGTGGCTGGAATAGATTTTGACCTATGCATCAGATCAGTGCTAGTCAAGTTGAAGATAGGAGGATGCTTTCACTCATGCTCAGTGTGTGCCCCTGTTTTAGAGAGGCAAGATGTGCAGTTAGTGGAAAACCAGGCAGCTTCTGCTCTCCTAAGTGGAACAAACTCAATGATCTGGCCCTTCCCTAGGCACCACATAGCTCCCTTCATTTCTATTTACAGATTTGTTGTCTGGTGTGGGCTTTCTTCCTGGTTTGCAGATGGCCACCTTCTTATTGTATCCTCACATGGCAGAGACAGAGAGAGGGCTTTGGTCTCTTTTTCTTCTTATAAGGGCATTAATCCCATTATGGAGGCTCCACCCCTCATGATCTCATTTAAATTTAATCGCCTCCCAAAGGCTTCACTTCCAAACACCATCACATTGAGATTTAAGGCTTCAATATATAAATTTTGAGAAAGGGACACAATTGCAATTGCAGGTCATAACAGTTGCAAAGTATTAAATTCTGTTTTTTATTGTCAGTGGCCATGCCAGTAAAGTAGGGGAAGATCCACTCTTTTTCTGGCAAAATCATAGGGATTGAATAGTTGTCAGACATTGCTAATATGTTTAGAGACTTAATGCATTTGCAGCCCTGCTGTGGATGAGTTAACAGAAGAAAGTGTAGACTCATCCAAATGCATAGCGAGGAGGACAGGCACATGTTTTTCTAAGCACCAGGTTTCTTTTCATTCAAAGATGAGTATAATGACAAAAGAAAAAAGGGGGGGGTGTTGTGAGATTCTGGATACCCAATAACAAAATTTCCCAACTTATCTTCTAGGACCCCAATTCTTTGATAAGCCAATAGTGTTTCACTGGAAAGAGGGGGTTCAGCAGTTAAGTGCACTTGAAAGTACCCCATGTTACATTATCTCTGCCTTGACTTGACAAAGCATATTAAAGTCTCTGATAAGTCTTATGGCAAAGAAATAGAACTTTTTCAACCCTGAATATCTCAAACTACTTGGTCATAGAACCATTCAGTTTTCTATAAAACATGGTTTGGGAAAAAGAATACTATAAGAGATGACAATAACGTGAAGATAGAAAACTCCTACATTTGAGACATAATTCACTGAAAGGAACAGTAGATAAATTTTGAAATCATTTGATTTGAAATCTCAGAATACAAGAAAGCACAAATTCTATGAAATTAAGCATAAAAAGCAGCAAGAAAAGGCAATTGATGAGAGATATCACTTAGTGATATAAAGAGCATACTTGAGATGCTCTTTGGGGAGAAAGAATAATAGATTAAAGTTTGTGAGGACAGATGATGCACAAAGAGGAGACATTTCTTTGAAATTTATTAGAATAATTAAATGCAAGCAATAGTTAAATATGTAGCATAAGAAAGCTTTCCTGAGTTCTTTTTTATTTTTCAAGAAAGCATGCTTACATTTGCCCTTAATTTTTTTATTCGTATAAATTTATGGGCTATAAGTATAGTTTTGTTATATGAATATATTGTGTAGTGGTGAAGTCAGGCCAAGCCCTCTTTTATATTAATGTTTAAATTCGTGTTGGCAGATTGAAAATACAGTATTTCAAGCAAAATAAGTGAAAATATTTATACCTAGGGCATCTTTTCAAGATATTATAATATCAAGGAAAAATGAAAAAAATTCTGTGAACATCCAGGGAAAAAATAAGTTAATCACAAAAGAATGAGAATTGAGTTGGCTTCAGAATTCTTCACGGCATTACATATCAAAACTCAATAAAAACATATAAAATCTTTCTTATTTTTCTCATAACTTATTTAAAAAGTTGATAAGTATACATTTTGCCTAACTGTTGATAAAGTTGATAACTGCATACTTCCACCTAAAATTACTAAATGTTAACACCTTGTGACATTTACTTTCTCCCTCTCTCTCGCCTTTATTTGTATATCTACATACATCCGTGTATAGGTTGTAGATATCATGTCACCTCAACTTTAAAAACTTTAGCATTAGTATTTATGTCTTATGAATAAGGACACTCTCCTACATTATTACATTTCCATTATTAAACCTAGAAAATTTCAGATGGATACAACAATATTATCTATTACAGAGTTCATACTCGAATCTCTCCAAATGTCCTTTCTGGTTCTCTATTTATTTGCTTTTTGATATAATAGATAGAAGTTTATGCATTGCTTTGGTATTGTATCTCATTCTCTTTTATTTAGAAGAGTCAAAAGCCTTCAATAGCTCTCCTTTACAAACCTCATACATTCCTATTTACCTTGACATTTAAGCCCTTCATAGCCTTGCTAAAAGCCATTTCTTGTCTAATCGTTTGTATTACTTTAAGTTAAACTATGCTATGCTATGACATAAGCTATTGCACGATTAAGACTTGCACTTCCCATCTTCTAAACCTTTCTCTTTACTTTCTTTGAGCAAGGTACTCAAGACATAGCATGGTGTTTTGCATGTTGAAATGTTTTTTTGATAACTGTTTTCTTATAAAGGTTGAATTGTTTTAATAAGAATGGTACTGTTTTTTTTCCTGGCCTCAATTTGTCTTTATATAGAAAAGAAATTTTCAAAACTGTTTGGACAAACACTTTGAACTATTTTTAACCATTCATTTAATCATTGATTCATACATTTACTCATTTATCATAGCACTTTCATTTGTGTTTACTATGTGACATAATTATGTAAGCAAATAAATAGGTCACACTATGACAAGCATAATAATCAAGTTATATGCAAAGTGATTTAAGACCCAGAAAAGAGAGCAATTACTTCTTTTGAAGGGATTTATAAAGGAGGGCATTACAGGAGATGAGACAACAAACACCGCTATGCTTAGTAGAGAGTAAAAGCAAATGGAAAATAGTGGCACAGAATTTGTTTTTCTGTTAAGACAATGTTTATTATTAAGAACCTTTCTTACTTTGAAAGAGCAAAGGATGAATGAAACGAAAAAGTTATTTCTTTGAAAGGATAAACAAAATAGACTATTAGCTAGGTTAACTAAAAGAAAGAAACAAAAAGAGAGAGAGAAGATTCAAAGAAGCACAGTCAGAAATGATAAAGTGACATTATGACTGGGAAATAAAATTCCCAAAATAGACTAATAATGAATACTGAAACTGAATCAGTAATAAAAAAATCTACCACCAACAACAAAAATCCCAGGACCAGACAGATTCACAGGTAAGTTATACTAGACATACAAAGAAGAGCTAGCATCAATCTTACTGCAGCTATTCAAAAAAATTGAGGAGGAGGGATTCCTCTCTAACTCATTCTACAAAATCATTATCATCCTGATACCAAAATCTGGCAAGGATAACAAGAAAAGAAAACTGTAGGCTAATATCCCTGATGAACATGGATACAAAAATCCTCAACAAAATACTAGCAAACTGAATTCAACAGTATACCAAAAAGATAATTCATCATGATCAAGTGGGTTTTATTTTAGGAATAAATGGAGGATGATTCAACATATGCAAATTGATCAATGTAACTAACCACATAAACAGAATTAAAAACAAAAATTATGCAACCATCTCAATAGATGCAGGAAAAACATTCAATAAAATCCAACATCTCTTCATAATAAAAACTGAACAAACTATGCATCAAAGGAACATAACTCAAAATAATAAGAGCCTTAGATGATAAACCCACAGCCAACATCATACTGAATGGGAAAAAGTTGAAAGCATTCTTTCTAAGAACTGGAACAAAACAAGGATGTCCACTCTCACCACTCCTATTCAATATAGTACTGGAAATTGTCACCAGAGCAATCAGACAAGAAAAAGAAATAAAAGTCATTTAAATTGGAAAAGTGGAATTCAAATTGTCTGTCTTCACCGATGACATGATCTTACACCTAGAAAACCTGAAAGATTTCTCCAAAAGACTCCTAGACTTGATAAATAACTTCAGTAAAGTTTCCAGATACAAAATTAACATATAAAAATCAGTTGCATCTTTATACACAAACAGCAGTCAACCTGAGAACCAATCAAGAACTCAGTCTTATTTGCAATAGCCACAACAAAGGTAAAATACTTAGGAATGCATTTAGCCAAGATGGTGAAAGACCTCTACAAGGACAACTATAAAACACTGATGAAAGAAACTGTAGATGACACAAACAAATGGAAAAACATCCCATGCTCATGGATAGGAAGAATAATATCATTAAAATGACTACACTGCCCAAGGCAATCTACAAATTCAATGCAGTTTCTATCAAATTACCAATGTCATATTTCACAGAATTAGAAAAAAAATTCTAAAATTCACATGGCACCAAAAAAGAGCACAAATAGCCAAAGCAATCCTAAGCAAAAGGAACAAAGTTGGAGGCATCACATTACCCAACTTCATGCTATATTACAAGGCTATAATAAGTACAACAGAATGGTAATGGTACAAAAGTAGGCACACGGATCAATAGAACAGAATAGATAACCCAAGAATAAAGCCACATAGCCAAAACCAACTGATCTTCAACAAAAGTTGACAAATTCAACAATAATGAAAGGACACCCTATGCAATATATTGTGCTGGGAAAATTGTGTAGCCATATGCAGAAGAATGAAACTGGACCCCTCTCTCTACATACACAAATTAACCCAAGATGGATTAAAGACTTAAATGTGGTGCTTGAACCTATAAAAGTCCTGGAGGAAAACCTAGGAAAATATCTTTCAGACATTGACCTAGGCAAATAATTTATGATTAAGATCTCAAAAGCAAATGCAATACAAACAAAAATAGACAAGTGGGACTTAATTAAACTAAAGAGCTTCTGCACAGCAAAAGAAGCAATCAACAGAGTAAACAGGCAGCCTACAGAATGGGAGAAAATATTTGCAAATTATGCATTCAGCAAAGGACTAATGTCCAGAGTCTATAAAGAACTCAAACCAATCAACAAGAAAATAACAACTCCATTAAAAAGTAAGTTGAGGACAGGAACAGACATTCCTCAAAAGACACAGAAGCAACCAACAAACATGAAATACTCAACGTTGCTAATCCTCAGAGAAATGAAAACTAAAACCATAATGAGATACCATCCCACACCATTCAGAATGGCTACTATTAAAACATCAAGAAATAACAGATATTGGTGAGGATGTGGAGAAAAGGGAATGCTTGTGCACTGGTAGTGGGAATGTAAATTAGTATAACTCCTATGGAAAACAGTGTGGACATTTCTCAAAGAACTGAAAATAGACCTACCATTTGACTGAGCAATCCCACTACTGGGTATTTACACAAAGTGAAAGAAATGGTTATCCCAAAAAGACACCTGCACCTGTATGTTTATTTTCAGCAGTATGCACAATAGCAAGGTCGTGTGGTATCAACATAAGTGTCAGTCAATGGTTGAATAAAGAAAATGTGGTATGTATATACCATAGAATACTATACTAAGAAAGAATGAAATCATGTTCTCTGCAGCAACATGGATGGAACTGGAGGGCATTTTCCTTAGTGAAATAACTCAAAAACAGAAAACCAATTATCACATGTTCTCAATTACAAGTGGAAGTTAAACCATGGGTACATGAACATAAAAATGGAAATAGTAGACACTGGGGACTCAACAAAGGGGTAGGATGGGAAGGGAGTGAGAGTTTAAAAATGTATCTATTTAGGTACAAAGCTTACTATTTGGGTGATGGGTTCACTAGGAGCCGAAACTTCACCATTATGCAATATATCAATATAACAAACCTGCATATGTACCCCCTGAATCTAAAATAAAATAGATAAATAAAAGAATTGGAAACTGTTTTCTGTGATGCACTTTTGAACCATTTAGCAAATAAAAAGATCTGTAAATTGTTAGTCTATTACCACTATTATGCTTGAATAACTAACAAAGGTACTGGATTGTATATATTATCAATTTGGCCATGATAAATCCAATATGGATAATATTTTTGGATAGCTAGAAAGTGCCAGAACTGAGATTGATTGGTCTCTCTGCTTCTCAGACCGAGATATCACGTAGACATAATGATCTCAAACTGAAAAAAAAAGATCTCAAACATTTGAGAAGACCTGGTGCCGGGTTTTGGATTGAACAGGAAATTAAAGCTCTTTAGCCCTGGTGATGAAAGTCAGTCAGAAAGAGGGCATCCAGTTCCTCTTTCTTTTCACTGGGCTTGAGAAATTAAGTTCAGTTTGTATTTCAGGTAAATAACAACTAAATAAATGTTTGAATCTTAAGGCTGCCTGATTCTTAAATCAAATAAGGTATGTAAGAAATTTACTTTTGTTATTCCAAGTGGCAAAAATATGTTATTGAAAAAATAATGTGAAATGAAGTCCAAGTAGTGTATTGCGTATACAAACAGGGACACTATGATGTTGAGTGCTACTCAACTCTTCCCTCCATACTCTTAATTTACATCTGTGGGCCACTGGAGGGCTTTCACTCAAACATGTGCTCCTTCTTGTGGCATGTCAGAAATAACATGCCATCATGTAGACAAAACATAGAAGGTTTTTGTTAACTTTGTTTGTTTTTAGTTTTCATGACCCATTAATTCATAAAAAGAAGAATATCTGATTTTAGTTGAAAACAAATGTACAATTTAAAAGCATTTTTAGTAATTTATGCTATATGAAACCACTTCCATACAGTAGCAGTTTTGCTTTATGAACGTCAAAAAATTGACCAAAGCTTAATTTTTCTTAATGGTTCAGGCATCCAGTTTTTATATGGTGATAGTTACATAAAATGTGTTCATGATATAAAAATGAATGAAATAAACACAATCCAATTTAATAAGTTATTATTTCTAATTTTAAACCATGTATCTAAAATGATATATGCACATTAGCTGCTTTATAACTATTTATCAGCATCCTGTCAATCATGAAGTCATTTATAATACATTTTAGGAACATGCCTTGCATTACATTATTAGAAAATTTGGCACAGAAACTGCAGTCTGAGAAACTATTTTGTTGTCTTAAAAGCCTATGCATTGCTGGAATTTTATTTTCCTATTTGTTTCAGCAGAGCAGGGACTTTCTTTCAATCCCCTCTCTCTGCAGAGCTATCTCTTTACCACCTGCAGATGTTTGTAAAAAAGGTTTTGTGAAAAGTAAAGTAAGTAGGAAGCACAAGCATAAAAGAAGGAAAAATAAGCAAAAATTATACTTTCATTTTTACGTAATTATAGTGAACAGCACTTTCTATATATCTGTTGTATGTATAGTCCCGAACAAAGAGATGATCCACGCCTTAAAGAACTTGTGATTCATTTACAAACCCATCCATTCATTCATCAAATATTTATTTAATGCCTACTAAGTGCCAGTAAGTATTCAGAGGGCTGGACTAAATGGCAAGCGATACAGTTCCTGCGTTGTGAAGCATATGTTCTAATTGGCAGTAGAGGGGAAATGCCAACTAAATGAAAAGAGACACCCATATAGGAAAGATATTAATTTGTTGTGTTACTCTGGTTTTTATAAGATAAGCAAATGGTCAAAATAAAGGAAAACACTTAATTTTATGTGTATAATAATAATGAGTTAGAGTAGAAATGAGGATTGCTTTCTTATGTCTTCAATTTGTAAGAAATCTGAAAGCAGAATTTTATGCTAAGATTATCTTGGTTGGAAGGATAAGGTCATCAGAGCTCCAAATGGGTTCTCCCATTAAGAGTATTGCAGTTTATGATAACGAACTCTGCAGCCAGGGTGCTTGGGTTTGGGTTCTTTCTATTACTAGAACTGTGGCTTTAGGCAAGTCACTTAGCCTCTCCATGCCTCAGTTTCCTTTTCAGTAAAATGGAGATAAAAAATAGTACCTACCTCTTGGTGGTGGTGTTTGGATTAAATGAGTTAATGCATGAAAACTGCTTAGAACATAGCCTGGCACATAGCGAGCAAAATCAGTATTTGCTATTGTCATTAGCACTCAAGCCTGAGCAATAAAGAACCTTCATAGAGCTTGTCCCATGATTGTAGCTTGGCATCCATGGCCTATGAAGAGATTGAGATGATATTATAATTGCCTGTGGGAAGGAAGAAAGAAGGTACTGGGTTTGTTCTTTTCTCTCTGGAATTTGTGATGTAGCTTCAGCATTTTGTTTTGTTTGTTTGGATAATTTAGTTTGCAAAAAAATAAGAATTAGGCAAATTAATGGAGCTGCTATCAGGGGTAGAAGGGATGCCCACAGAGCAGAATCCCAGTGTCAACACACATTATTCGATGTATAACCCACCACATTTCCCTGGATGTGCCTTGTCACAATAATGAGTCTCTAGAATTTTCAGATTTCATCTAAATGTTTGTGGTTCAGTTTTCTCTTTCAGAAAGTAGAGATCATAATTTTTCTCCACCACGTTCGAATGTTATAACTTTATTTCTGTAAACCTTCTTGCTAGAATCTTAGAAGTAGAGAACTTGAACTGAAGAGATCACCTCTTTTTTTTTTTTCTTTCTTTTTTTTCTTTTTTTTTTTATTATACTTTAAGTTTTAGGGTACATGTGCACATTGTGCAGGTTAGTTACATATGTATACATGTGCCATGCTGGTGGTATATCTCCCAATGCTATCCCTCCCCCCTCCCCCCACCCCACAACAGTCCCCAGAGTGTGATATTCCCCTTCCTGTGTCCATGTGATCTCATTGTTCAATTCCCACCTATGAGTGAGAATATGCGGTGTTTGGTTTTTTGTTCTTGCGATAGTTTACTGAGAATGATGGTTTCCAATTTCGTCCATGTCCCTACAAAGGACATGAACTCATCATTTTTTATGGCTGCATAGTATTCCATGGTATATATGTGCCACATTTTCTTAATCCAGTCTATCATTGTTGGACATTTGGGTTGGTTCCAAGTCTTTGCTATTGTGAATAATGCCGCAATAAACATACATGTGCATGTGTCTTTATAGCAGCATGATTTATAGTCCTTTGGGTATATACCCAGTAATGGGATGGCTGGGTCAAATGGTATTTCTAGTTCTAGTTCCCTGAGGAATCGCCACACTGACTTCCACAATGGTTGAACTAGTTTACAGTCCCACCAACAGTGTAAAAGTGTTCCTATTTCTCCACATCCTCTCCAGCACCTGTTGTTTCCTGACTTTTTAATGATTGCCATTCTAACTGGTGTGAGATGATATCTCATAGTGGTTTTGATTTGCATTTCTCTGATGGCCAGTGATGATGAGCATTTTTTCATGTGTTTTTTGGCTGCATAAATGTCTTCTTTTGAGAAGTGTCTGTTCATGTCCTTCACCCACTTTTTGATGGGGTTGTTTGTTTTTTTCTTGTAAATTTGTTTGAGTTCATTGTAGATTCTGGATATTAGCCCTTTGTCAGATGAGTAGGTTGCGAAAATTTTCTCCCATGTTGTAGGTTGCCTGTTCACTCTGATGGTAGTTTCTTTTGCTGTGCAGAAGCTCTTTAGTTTAATTAGATCCCATTTGTCAATTTTGGCTTTTGTTGCCATTGCTTTTGGTGTTTTGGACATGAAGTCCTTGCCCACGCCTATGTCCTGAATGGTAATGCCTAGGTTTTCTTCTAGGGTTTTTATGGTTTTAGGTCTAAGGTTTAAATCTTTAATCCATCTTGAATTGATTTTTGTATAAGGTGTAAGGAAGGGATCTAGTTTCAGCTTTCTACATATGGCTAGCCAGTTTTCCCAGCACCATTTATTAAATAGGGAATCCTTTCCCCATTGCTTGTTTTTCTCAGGTTTGTCAAAGATCAGATAGTTGTAGGTATGCGGCGTTATTTCTGAGGGCTCTGTTCTGTTCCATTGATCTATATCTCTGTTTTGGTACCAGTACCATGCTGTTTTTGTTACTGTAGCCTTGTAGTATAGTTTGAAGTCAGGTAGTGTGATGCCTCCAGCTTTGTTCTTTTGGCTTAGGATTGACTTGGCAATGCGGGCTCTTTTTTGGTTCCATATGAACTTTAAAGTAGTTTTTTCCAATTCTGTGAAGAAAGTCATTGGTAGCTTGATGGGGATGGCATTGAATCTGTAAATTACCTTGGGCAGTATGGCCATTTTCACGATATTGATTCTTCCTACCCATGAGCATGGAATGTTCTTCCATTTGTTTGTATCCTCTTTTATTTCCTTGAGCAGTGGTTTGTAGTTCTCCTTGAAGAGGTCCTTCACATCCCTTGTAAGTTGGATTCCTAGGTATTTTATTCTCTTTGAAGCAATTGTGAATGGGAGTTCACTCATGATTTGGCTCTCTGTTTGTCTGTTGTTGGTGTATAAGAATGCTTGTGATTTTTGTACATTGATTTTGTATCCTGAGACTTTGCTGAAGTTGCTTATCAGCTTAAGGAGATTTTGGGCTGAGACAATGGGGTTTTCTAGATAAACAATCATGTCGTCTGCAAACAGGGACAATTTGACTTCCTCTTTTCCTAATTGAATACCCTTTATTTCCTTCTCCTGCCTGATTGCCCTGGCCAGAACTTCCAACACTATGTTGAATAGGAGCGGTGAGAGAGGGCATCCCTGTCTTGTGCCAGTTTTCAAAGGGAATGCTTCCAGTTTTTGCCCATTCAGTATGATATTGGCTGTGGGTTTGTCATAGATAGCTCTTATTATTTTGAAATACGTCCCATCAATACCTAATTTATTGAGAGTTTTTAGCATGAAGGGTTGTTGAATTTTGTCAAAGGCTTTTTCTGCATCTATTGAGATAATCATGTGGTTTTTGTCTTTGGCTCTGTTTATATGCTGGATTACATATATTGATTTGCGTATATTGAACCAGCCTTGCATCCCGGGGATGAAGCCCACTTGATCATGGTGGATAAGCTTTTTGATGTGCTGCTGGATTCGGTTTGCCAGTATTTTATTGAGGATTTTTGCATCAATGTTCATCAAGGATATTGGTCTAAAATTCTCTTTTTTGGTTGTGTCTCTGCCCGGCTTTGGTATCAGAATGATGCTGGCCTCATAAAATGAGTTAGGGAGGATTCCCTCTTCTTCTATTGATTGGAATAGTTTCAGAAGGAATGGTACCAGTTCCTCCTTGTACCTCTGGTAGAATTCGGCTGTGAATCCATCTGGTCCTGGACTCTTTTTGGTTGGTAAACTATTGATTATTGCCACAATTTCAGCTCCTGTTATTGGTCTATTCAGAGATTCAACTTCTTCCTGGTTTAGTCTTGGGAGAGTGTATGTGTCAAGGAATGTATCCATTTCTTCGAGATTTTCTAGTTTATTTGCGTAGAGGTGTTTGTAGTATTCTCTGATGGTAGTTTGTATTTCTGTGGGATCGGTGGTGATATCCCCATTATCATTTTTTATTGTGTCTATTTGATTCTTCTCTCTTTTTTTCTTTATTAGTCTTGCTAGCAGTCTATCAATTTTGTTGATCCTTTCAAAAAACCAGCTCCTGGATTCATTGATTTTTTGAAGGGTTTTTTGTGTCTCTATTTCCTTCAGTTCTGCTCTGATTTTAGTTATTTCTTGCCTTCTGCTAGCTTTTGAATGTGTCTGCTCTTGCTTTTCTAGTTCTTTTAATTGTGATGTTAGGGTGTCAATTTTGGATCTTTCCTGCTTTCTCTTGTGGGCATTTAGTGCTATAAATTTCCCTCTACACACTGCTTTGAATGCATCCCAGAGATTCTGGTATGTTGTGTCTTTGTTCTCGTTGGTTTCAAAGAACATCTTTATTTCTGCCTTCATTTCGTTATGTACCCAGTAGTCATTCAGGAGCAGGTTGTTCAGTTTCCATGTAGTTGAGCGGCTTTGAGTGAGATTTTTAATCCTGAGTTCTAGTTTGATTGCACTGTGGTCTGAGAGATAGTTTGTTATAATTTCTGTTCTTTTACATTTGCTGAGGAGAGCTTTACTTCCAACTATGTGGTCAATTTTGGAATAGGTGTGGTGTGGTGCTGAAAAAAATGTATATTCTGTTGATTTGGGGTGGAGAGTTCTGTAGATGTCTATTAGGTCCACTTGGTGCAGAGCTGAGTTCAATTCCTGGGTATCCTTGTTGACTTTCTGTCTCGTTGATCTGTCTAATGTTGACAGTGGGGTGTTAAAGTCTCCCATTATTAATGTGTGGGAGTCTAAGTCTCTTTGTAGGTCACTCAGGACTTGCTTTATGAATCTGGATGCTCCTGTATTGGGTGCATATATATTTAGGATAGTTAGCTCCTCTTGTTGAATTGATCCCTTTACCATTATGTAATGGCCTTCTTTGTCTCTTTTGATCTTTGTTGGTTTAAAGTCTGTTTTGTCAGAGACTAGGATTGCAACCCCTGCCTTTTTTTGTTTTCCATTTGCTTGGTAGATCTTCCTCCATCCTTTTATTTTGAGCCTATGTGTGTCTCTGCACGTGAGATGGGTTTCCTGAATACAGCATACTGATGGGTCTTGACTCTTTATCCAACTTGCCAGTTTGTGTCTTTTAATTGGAGCATTTAGTCCATTTACATTTAAAGTTAATATTGTTATGTGTGAATTTGATCCTGTCATTATGATGTTAGCTGGTGATTTTGCTCATTAGTTGATGCAGTTTCTTCCTAGTCTCAATGGTCTTTACATTTTGGCATGATTTTGCAGCGGCTGGTACTGGTTGTTCCTTTCCATGTTTAGCGCTTCCTTCAGGAGCTCTTTTAGGGCAGGCCTGGTGGTGACAAAATCTCTCAGCATTTGCTTGTCTGTAAAGTATTTTATTCCTCCTTCACTTATGAAGCTTAGTTTGGCTGGATATGAAATTCTGGGTTGAAAATTCTTTTCTTTAAGAATGTGGAATATTGGCCCCCACTCTCTTCTGGCTTGTAGGGTTTCTGCCGAGAAATCCGCTGTTAGTCTGATGGGCTTCCCTTTGAGGGTAACCCGACCTTTCTCTCTGGCTGCCCTTAACATTTTTTCCTTCATTTCAACTTTGGTGAATCTGACAATTATGTGTCTTGGAGTTGCTCTTCTCGAGGAGTATCTTTGTGGCGTTCTCTGTATTTCCTGAATCTGAATGTTGGCCTGCCTTGCTAGATTGGGGAAGTTCTCCTGGATAATATCCTGCAGAGTGTTTTCCAACTTGGTTCCATTCTCCGCATCACTTTCAGGTACACCAATCAGACGTAGATTTGGTCTTTTCACATAGTCCCATATTTCTTGGAGGCTTTGCTCATTTCTTTTTATTCTTTTTTCTCTAGACTTCCCTTCTCGCTTCATTTCATTCATTTCATCTTCCATTGCTGATACCCTTTCTTCCAGTTGATCGCATCGGCTCCTGAGGCTTCTGCATTCTTCACATAGTTCTCGAGCCTTGGTTTTCAGCTCCATCAGCTCCTTTAAGCACTTCTCTGTATTGGTTATTCTAGTTATACATTCTTCTAAATTTTTTTCAAAGTTTTCAACTTCTTTGCCTTTGGTTTGAATGTCCTCCCGTAGCTCAGAGTAATTTGATCGTCTGAAGCCTTCTTCTCTCAGCTCGTCAAACTCATTCTCCATCCAGCTTTGTTCCGTTGCTGGTGAGGGACTGCGTTCCTTTGGAGGAGGAGAGGTGCTCTGCGTTTTAGAGTTTCCAGTTTTTCTGTTCTGTTTTTTCCCCATCTTTGTGGTTTTATCTACTTTTGGTCTTTGATGATGGTGATGTACAGATGGGTTTTCAGTGTGGATGTCCTTTCTGTTTGTTAGTTTTCCTTCTAACAGACAGGACCCTCAGCTGCAGGTCTGTTGGAATACCCTGCCGTGTGAGGTGTCAGTGTGCCCCTGCTGGGGGGTGCCTCCCAGTTAGGCTGCTCGGGGGTCAGGGGTCAGGGACCCACTTGAGGAGGCAGTCTGCCCGTTCTCAGATCTCCAGCTGCGTGCTGGGAGAACCACTGCTCTCTTCAAAGCTGTCAGACAGGGACATTTAAGTCTGCAGAGGTTACTGCTGTCTTTTTGTTTGTCTGTGCCCTGCCCCCAGAGGTGGAGCCTACAGAGGCAGGCAAGCCTCCTTGAGCTGTGGTGGGCTCCACCCAGTTCGAGCTTCCCGGCTGCTTTGTTTACCTAATCAAGCCTGGGCAATGGCGGGCGCCCCTCCCCCAGCCTCGCTGCCGCCTTGCAGTTTGATCTCAGACTGCTGTGCTAGCAATCAGCGAGATTCCGTGGGCGTAGGACCCTCCGAGTCAGGTGTGGGATATAGTCTCGTGGTGCGCCGTTTTTTAAGCCGGTCTGAAAAGCGCAATATTCGAGTGGGAGTGACCCGATTTTCCAGGTGCGTCCGTCACCCCTTTCTTTGACTCAGAAAGGGAACTCCCTGACCCCTTGCGCTTCCCAGGTGAGGCAATGCCTCGCCCTGCTTCGGCTCGCGCACGGTGCGCGCACCCACTGGGCTGCGCCCACTGTCTGGCACTCCCTAGTGAGATGAACCCAGTACCTCAGATGGAAATGCAGAAATCACCCGTCTTCTGCGTCGCTCACGCTGGGAGCTGTAGACCGGAGCTGTTCCTATTCGGCCATCTTGGCTCTCCTGAGATCACCTCTTTAAAACACTGTTTTCATAACTGAAGGAATTAAAGGCTAGATAGAGTGTTACTCATCCATGCTAACATGAGTAGATGTGAGCAGATAGCTCTAAAACAGGATCTGTTGATATTTTTTAAACATTATACAGAAGTCACAGTGCTTTCTTTGAAATGTCCTGTATTAATCACTTTTGCCCATAAATCTCAGTGGTTTAATCAAGCTATATAATGGCTGCTGGTTTGGTCATGGCTCGACTGGGCTCTGTCTAAGGTAGACAGGCCTAGGGTAATCTCCATGTATCTTTCATTCTGGAACTCAGGCTAAAGGAGCTGCTGCTATGTGAGTCATGGGTTTCTCATGGCGGAGAGCAGAAGACTAAGAAGAAGCAAACCAAATTATTTAAAGCTTCTGTGAAGACAGCTGTTTGTCATGGTTGCCCCTACTCAATTCACCAAAGCAAGTCATTTGGCCACATCCTGAGTAAGTGGGATGGAGAAGAATGTTGCATCTAATTGAGATTCATGGCAAAGTCTAGGAGAGAATGAATAATTAACCCCATGTTTCACATAAATAGTCCCAGACATAAATTTGTACACATATTAATGGTATAAAAATAGCCTCAAATAACTGTTCCCCCCCAACCAAAAGGCAACATCACTGTATTGAAAAGTTGTCTACTATAAAATATATGTATAATATAAGCACTTAGCATCCTAATCATAATGATTTTGCTGCTTGTTGGGAGAAAGTATTGATACTTTCCTCTTTATCTTTTTTCTTTATCTCAAAATCACTCCAGATTGGAAATCAGAAGCTCTGGGCATCCGTTGCGTGAGCCTCAGTTTCATCATCTATAAAATAGTTGTAGCATCAGTCCTGTCTACGTTATTGGTTGATGAGAATAATATCTACAGAGTGCTTCCCTTGTGCTAGACACTGTCCTGAACATTTCTACATGTTTTAGCATATTTATTTGAAGTAGGTAGTATTATTACCACCAATTTACAGTGGAAGAAACTGCATCATGGAGTAGCTGTCCAAGGTCACACAACTAGAAAGTAAAGAATCTGAGGTTTATAGCCAGGCTATCTGACTCAGAACTTATGTGGACATCCACCCCATTGTACAATAAAAAAGAGTATGTGAAAATTCTTTGCAAACTCTAGTACAGAAATATAAGATTGAGATCTCATTCATCATTCTTTTTAAAAATAAACATTGTAGCATTTAAATATTTAAACACATTACTAAAAATTGTAGTTGCAGTGTTTTGCCCTCACCGCTGTCTCTATCCTTGTCTTATATCCTAGTCCCTGAAAGGAAAAGTAACCACCCAAAGAGAGCCCATGAAAGGGCCAGGCTTAGTTATGCTATTTGTGTGGGGTTTTGGAAACAAGTAATAGTAGTTTCTATGCATGAAACGCTCACCCTGATTTAGGTGTATTTATTATGATCTTCACCATGATCCTGCAGGGAGTGTTCTTTTTGGCTTTACAGTGAGGAAACTGAGGCTTAGAGAAGATGAATTAATTGATTTGCATGTAAGTAGCAGATCTCATTTCCAATCCAGCTCTCTGTGAGACCATGCTCAGGCTCTTCCCCACCATGCTGCCTTTCAAGTACAAGGCTCAGGATGATGTCATTGTAATTGTCAGATGGTATTCCACCCACAAGGATGTGCTTATTGAAGCTTTCTTGAATTGTGATAGAAAAATGCTCTGTGAGCTCTCTAAATTAAGATCTCCAAATGAAGATCTCTAAATTATCACCAAATCGGCACATCAAAACAAATTTGTTTCAAAAAGTAGATCAAATTCATTCATTGGGCTTTAGTAAGTTCACAACAGAAGTGGATACTGATCATGTGATTGAAAGTCTAATTCAGAAGCTATTGGAGTTTTTTTTTTTTTTTTTTATCTCCCCTTAGACTTTGTGTGAATGGCAGAGGGAAACAGGTATAGGATATTTCAACTGAAATTTCAGGAAAAAAACAAAATAAAACAAAAAACAAGAGGAATAAACATCAAAACTCATGGAACAGGCCATGTTCTGCTTGGGACTTACTTCTGTAGATTCATTATTAGTGCATCCATTTGTTTATCTACATATCCATCAAACACGTGCTGAGAACTCTTATTGAGCCAATAGGTTGCAGAGCACAGACATCAAACTATTTGGATTTCAGTCTCAGCTCCGTCACTTAATAGTTGAGTGGTCTTGAACAGACTGTTTAAGCCATCTCAGCTTCACTTTCCCATATCAGGACTGATGTGAGAATTCACTGAGATAATGTGTGAAGGTCTTGGCACCATGTTTGACATACAATAAGAGCTCAGTAAGTGTTAGTCATGATGATGATGATGATAATGATAATGCTGATTTGAAAATTTCGTGCTAAGTACTAGGATAATAAAGAAGACATGGTCTCTACAATCAAAGGGCTCAAAGTCCAGTAGGAGAAGTACAGGGTAAATATATAAGCAATGATGTGGAATGAATTCAATAACAGAGGTAGATACACAATGGATGCTAAGGACGAAGTGAGCTACTCTGCTCGCTTACACTGGGCGGTTTAATAAAGGAGGAGATGCCTGAGCTGGGCCTTGAAAAATGAATTACCCTGTAATATGTAAATAGAATGATATTCTACCTTAACAGTTTGTGAAAATGCACAGAGATAGAAAACACCATAGTACATTCAGGGAGCAACAAATAAGCATTTAAACCTTGAGGATAAGATGCAGTGGAGAATTCTGTTATGGGGTCTGAACTTTAGGCAGTAGGGAAACACTTGAAGAGCTTTAAAGGGGACAGTAACAAGGTCAGATTTGCATTTTAGAAAGATGATGTTGGTGACTGGAAGATGGACAGTGAGGCTGAAGACATGGAAAACAGACTATGAGCTACTGAAACACTCTAGGCAGAGAAACAGCAAGGTGGTGGCAGTGCAGAGGACAAATTGATAGAGTATAATGCCCAGCCAGAATTAAGAAGGCAGGAAGAGAGGAATCCAGCTTTCATGTCTCGGTTTCAGAATAGCAGTGCCATTCATTGAGAGAGAGGAGTCAAGATGGGGAGGACACTTGGGGAATAAGATAATGTGAATTGAAATTTTGGTTTGTATCTGTAAGACTGAGGAAAATAGAGTCATGGTATTAGATGGAGAAAAATACTGTAAGAAGGTAATGCGCAACCTAGTATTTCCCTTTAAGAGGTGTCAGTCATAGAATAGACTTTATTCAAAGCATTATCATCATCTTGTTAAACAGTAGCTCCAAGGTTACTTGCTTTTGGAGCTGTGAGCAGTGCCTTGTGATAGCTGCCTAAAAGTGCTTGCTGGTTGACAATAGAGGGAGATATGTAGGGATTAAGAGTGTGGGCTTCAGAATCTCATTACCTGGTTTTGAACCATAGCACTCATAGATATTTGCTCTGTATCCTGGGACAAATTACTTGATCTCTTCACAAACTAGTTTTCTCCACTGTAAACCCCATCAGGTTGTTATGAGGATTAGACAAAATATTACATAAAAAAGCACTTAGCACAGTGCTTGCTTAGGTCAGGTGCTCAATACAAATTCAATAGATTTTTTTTTTTTTTTTGAGATAGAGTCTCACTCTATTGCCCAGGCTGGAGTGCAGTGGTGCAATCCTGGCTCACTGCAACCTTCCCCTCCCATGTTCAAGCAATTCTTGTGCCTCAGCCTCCCTAGTAGCTGGGATTAGAGGTGCATGCCACCATGCCTGGCTAAATTTTGTATTTTTAGTAGAGATGGGTTTTCACCATATTGGCTAGGTTGGTCTCAAACTCCTAACCTCAAGTGATCCACCCGCTTCAGCCTCCCAAAGTGCTGCGATTACAGGCATGAACCACCCCACCAAGCCTCAATAGCTTTTATTATTACTCATAAAGAATGCTGTGTTTTGCACTGAAAGATGGAGCTGTTGGCCCACCTTTCATTGGAATGTGTACTTTGAGCTGTTTTTCTAGGAATAGTGATGGATAGGACTGAGTAATTCACAGTTGTTCACCTGGTTCACTCCTGAATGAGTAAGTGTCATTAGGAAGATGATTAGCCAGCCTTCAAAGTGCAGGCTGTAACTAAGGGGTGGTTTGTCTTTATGTGAAGTGTTTACTTGTATGCGACTTGACCTACATTTGCACCAAACAATGACAAATAAAAGTAAACAGAGTCTACCCTCTTTAATTGTATTAGTCAGGATTCTCTAGAGAAACAGAACTAGTAAAGTATATATATGTGGAAATTTATTATGGGAATTGGCTCACAAAATTGTGGAGGCTGAGAGGTCCCATGATCTGCCATCTACAAGGTGGAAACCCAGAAAGGCTGGCAATGGTATAATTATTCAGTCAGAGGCCTCTGAAGGCCTGAGAAGTGGGAGAGCTAATGGTGTGAGTCTTAGAACTCAAAGGCTTGAGAACCAGGAGCTCTGATGTACAAGTGCAGGAAAAGATGGACGTCCAGGAGAGAGAGTGAAGTTGCCTATCCTACCTTTTTTGTTCTATTCAGGGCCTCAGTGGATTGTAGGATGCTGGCCCACATTGATGAGGGAAGATCTTCTTTACTAATTCAAATGCTAATCTCTTCTGGAGACATCTTCACAGATACTCCCAGAAATAACACTTTACCAGCTATCAAGGCATTTCTTAGCTCAGTCAATTTGACACATAAAAGTAACCATCACAGTAACCTTTGTCTAATCCTTGTCTGAAATAAACAGCATGGGTCCTCATTAAATATGATGAAATTTCCAAGAAATAGAGCTATCTGCTTGTAGAAATGAGAATTAATAATTATCAAATTACCAATAGTTTTCTTGCATATGTAGAAACAAGGTGAAAAAATGAAATACAATAATCTGCTATGAAAATAAATTAGCTAATACAAAAAATACTCCTTTGTATTTCCAAAGGAGATAAAAATTGATTTCAAGGTATTTTAATTACCGTTTGTTACCTTTCTGTATGACTTTCATGTTTACCCTGTTCAACATGTGTACTAATTACTGAAATTGGGTGGGGAAAAAGAGAAGAGGAATTGAGTCCTGAGATTTTCCCTCATTATGGGGAAGGCTTTTTGAGAGTTTTAGGAGAGTTTTGAGAGAGAAGGGAAAGATTTCCCTCAGAAAGCTTTGGAACATATAACATCCTACTGAGAAAATAATAAGTTATTACCTTTTTTTCTTTGATCAAGAAATAGGAAATTAGTGGTTAAATGTTTCTATTGTTTCTACTATCACTCATATGGCTAGACTTAGATTCCAGCTCTGAAAACAACTAATGGTGTACTTCAGACCTCTAGATTTTGTTTTTCTCATCAGTAAAAGAAAAAAAATTAAACCATCTTTAAAATTTCTGATAGTTCACATATCATATTCTCTTTTTTCCATTTCTTTTCATTAATAGAATAAGAGAAGTTGTGAAGAATGTCTAGTCTACTACTGTATTGTCTTTGCTGAGGAATCTCTCATAATTTGAAGCTTCAAAGCTCGCATAAACAAAAATCCTGGAGAATCAGCCTATTTTATTGTTGGGCAGTTCAGTTCATTAGTAATTCTTTCTTATGTTTAGTAAGTGTGCCGTGTCATTTGATTATCTTTTCATTTGTGCATGTATTTCCATATATCTCCAAAGGTTTTAAGTCAGCATATAATGCTGAAACATAATATAAAATATAGCTAAACATAAAAAAGACAAAATCAATGAAAAAGAACAGAGATATAGATCATGCTGAGTCTCTAACAGAAGATAATTATCACAGTTTAGAAATCAGTTTAGCCAGGGGTTCTCTGGCAGATAAGGCAAAAAGGGAAACACACTGTGCTTCTCACTGCCTTATGTATAAGAGGAGAACATTATAATTTTAAGCATTAAGTTCAAAGAGAAATGAGTTCATGAGGTCTTTATGGAAAGAATATCAAGTATCATACCAGACAGTGTCTTCAGCAAAATGTGCAGACATTGTCTTTAAGTTGTTAATTCTCATACTGCTTTTCTAAAAAAGCTGGAAGCATTATGTGTATGTTTTTATTTTAAAGGTAGTATAACTTTATTACAGTTGGTTTGGAAAGCAGAGAGAGTAAAACATCCACAAATCTGCCAATCTAACACAATTATTTTCATGTTGGCAAATTTAATCATCTTTGCCCATATACAATTATGGTTTCCACAAGGAACCTCAGCTGGATTCCTTTAGCAGTACAGGGCTCTAGGACACGTGAGCTGCCAGATGTATCCTCATGTTTCCGTATGATATTCTCTTAATTTTGTATCCTACCATTTCACTTAATACATTTTACATATTTTTCTTGCTGCTAGATAATTTTTACAATTACATAATTTTTAAAAACGACTCTGAATTTTCAGATTTACTACAATTTAACAGTCATTTAATCCTAGAAAAATGCTGCAGTGAACATTCTTGTACAAATTGCTTTTCCTCTTCTGGGTGGTGAACTGTGTTGTTGTAGTTTCCCATACAAATACCTTTATTGAATTCCCCGTTGGTAACTGGTCCGTATTAATGGACATTATAAGAGTCAGTTCTTTGCAATATATTGGTGTATTTACTATTAAGAATGTTAATGATGATATTGCTCATTGTATTTTCTGTGTTTTCCTTATGAGGACATAATGTGAGAAATTTCTCTCTCATTTTAATATCAGAAATATAGTCATGCATGACTTAACAACCAGGATATGTTCTGAGAAATGTGCCATTAGGTGAGTCCATTGTGTGGACATTACCAAGTGTACTCACACAAACCTAGGTGCTATAGCCTACTACACACTTAAGCTCTGTGGTATAGCCTATTGCTCCTAGGCTACAAACCTGTACAGCATGTCCCTAAACTGAATACTGTAGGCAACTGTAACACAATAGTATTTGTGTATTTATATCTAAACATATAAGAGACACAGTAACAACATGGTTTAAAATATTAGAAATGTTACACCTGTATAAGCAACTTACCATGAACGTAACTTGCAGGACTCAAGTTGCAGGACTCTGGGTGGGTCAGTGAAGGCCTGTGATGTCAATGTGAAGGCCTGTGATGTTATTGTACTTTATGATAAATATTGTACAATTAGACTACATCAGATTTATAAAAAATATTTTTCTTTTTTCAATGGTAAATGAACTTTAGCTTACTATAACTTTTTACATTATACATTTTTTAATTTTAAAAAATATTTTGACTCTTTTGTAATAATACTTAGTGTAAAACAAACACATTTTACAGCTCTACAAAAATATTCTCTTGTGTCTTTATAAGCTTTTTTCTATTTTAAAGTTCTTCTATTTTTTACTTTTTAAACTTTTTTTGTCAAAAACAAAGGCATAAACACACACACGACCTTTGGACTAGTCAGGGTCAGGATCATCAATATCACTATCTCCCACATCCACACCTTGTTCTACTGGAAGGTCTTTAGTGGCAATAACACCCATGGAGCTGTCATCTCCTATGATAACAGCGCTTTCTTCTGGAATGCTCCTGAAGAACCTGCCTGAGGCTGTTTTACAGTTAAATATGTTTTTATAAGTAGAAAGAGTATACTCTCTGTTTGTTTGTTTTGCGTGTTTTTTTTTTTTTTTGAGACAGAGTCTCACTCTGTTGTCCACGCTAGAGTACAGTGGTGTGATCATGGCTCACTGCAGCCTTGACCTCCCTGGGCTCAGATGATCCTTCCACTTCATCCTCCCGAGTAGCTGGGACTACAGGCATGTGCCACCACACTCAGATAATTTTGTTCATTTTTTGTAAAGATAAGGTCTCACTGTGTTGCCCAGGCTGGTAGATTACACTCTCAAATAATAACAAAAAATATAGCATAGTAAATACATAAACCAGTAAGATAGTCATTAATTATCATTATCATATATTATGTATTGTACACAACAAACATGTAATAATGCATTGTGCTACAAGTGGTAGCACAATGAGGTCACTAGGCAATAGCATTTTTCAGCTCCACTATAATCTTATGGAACCGCCGTCATTTATGCAGGCTGTTGTTGACTGAAACATCTTTATTTGGCACATGACTGTAGTTGTGTGTGTGTATGTGTTTTGATTAATAGTTTATTAATATTTTCTTCATGGAATTAGGTAACTGAATGTGTTTACTTCTTTACTGTGAGCGCTAGAAAGGCACAGTGCCAAATCTGACTCACATCGCTTGAACATGGATTGGCATCTGAAGATATCTATGTAAAGCATAATAGGCAAGTTCCTGGAGTCATCGTCCTTTTCTTTACCTTTCGTCTTATTTCCTTCATCTACTTATTTTAAATTTTATTATATTTTGAGGCATTTTATAATTTATGCAAACCTTCAGACATTTTTAGAACAAGGTAGGGATATAACTAAATAAATGCATGTAAATATTTAGATTATTTCCTTAGAGTAAGTTTTGAAAAGTAGATACACTGGGTCTCATGTCTCATTATATCTTTACCCAGTGAAAGATTTTCTGTAGGAAACTGAGATAATATAATCCAAGTATGTTAATTCCTGGTGATTTATTGCAGATATAATACCAAGTGAGGAGTTAGAGTCCCGAGAGGAATAAAGAATCAAGTTATTTCTTTGAGCATTTCTCTGCAATATGAGATGCTGTAAATGCTGTTTTCATGGAAAATTGTACTTTTCATGGGAAATTGTAATTTTCAATTAAATTAGCTGGCAAAATATTGAATGTTACAATTATATATTGTTAATTAAAAAGATACTCATCTGCTTTACATACCGGATATATAAACAATAAAATTGACATACTGTACTGAACACCTAATAGCCGGTTTTGATAAGGAGTTGGTTTATTCCCATAAGGGATTGGACTATTGGGGCATTTAGAATAAGACTAATTTTTCTCAAAAATGTGATCAGCATTTGAACCAATGTATGGTTCAGGCTCACAATTTCTATGCTATGCCATATGGAAGAGATAGTTAATTTTTGCCTACAAAAGTTGTTGATTATTGCCTCTAACTATGAAGTAACCTCAGCTGGGCTTCTTGACCAGTAACAACCCTGACAGACCCTAGGACCTGGCACCTATTAGATGTATCCTCAAAAAGCTCTTTTGGTAAGCTTTCTTGAGTCAACTAATATAGACACTTCCTTAATGGATCATGATCTAATTCAATCTACAGTTTAACAGCAAAACTTACTGACCAATGTCCGCAGCACACAGAATTTTCATGGTTGGGAGCCAAGTGCCCTTTGAGACCCATAGGTTGAGTTGTATGCATAAAATGAATCAGCTGTGTTTGTTCTCTTTAGTCTCAGTGGATATTTTTCCCCAGGAAAGGAGAGAACAACTCTTCTACATGATGGCACTTTAATAATTTAGACAGATGTACTTTCTTCTCTCAAAATAATTCGTGCTAGAATCCTACTCTATTTGCTGTAGAAGAGAATTCAGTGTAACGTTAGCATGTGTCTTGAACTGTGTTTTAATGGGAGATACAACATAACAAATCAATTAATGTTATTCACTTATTGCTGTAGAGCTATCTTAGCATGATTTCTGAGGCAGTGGTATAGGGAGAATCATCATGGTTGTCTTTGTAATGGTTTTGAAAAGTATAAACAAATCTTCTAAAAACAAACCAAATAAACAGGAGTTTACAAGTGCAGGAGTTTTTGCACACAGAATTAATAGCAATTTCTTAGCTTAATATGCTTGGTAGCCACTATGTTATGTTGCCATTACTCTGTAAGGAGTAGAAAATATTACTTTGGAACTGCCTCTCTTTTGTTGACAATGCTATTTGACAATACTGATATTGTGATACAGTATTCACACATTGTACATTAGAAATATCTATCATCCTTTGTGAACAATGACACTCAAACTATCCCTGTGGGAGTATATAGATAAGATCATTTTTCTCATTTTCTAGATAAGGAAACTGAAATGAAATTCCTTGCCTAAGGTCAGAGAACAAATCACTGGCAGAATAACATTAGGGGAGTGAGTTCTTGATTTTCATTCCTTTGCTCAATCAATGAAGTCATATTGTTTTACTCAGTATGGGAAGAGATTATTATCAGTCAGTAGGAATAAGGCTATGCCCAGATGATGCCAGAAGACCAGCTGAAAAACAAAAATCTGCACAATCAACCATTTGTTTTTCTGTAAAACACCAAACTAATTGTTATACCAATGTTTTTCACTGAGCCGACTTGACGTCTTTGTGTCTTGCAGACACAGCCTCTGACTTTATGTTATATTCCAAACTTAGTTTCTAGAATTTCTGTCTTTTAAAAATCTAATTTTGGAATATCCTGAATTTCACAATTGTTTAATATGTTCTGAATAATATGTTACCTGTGTGGGGTAGAATTGGGGCAGAGTTCTTTGAAAGTGCTTTATGATAAAATCTCACAGTATTCTTTTATATAGTGGCAGAGAAACCCTTTTCTACCTCAAAAGCTCCAAGGTGAAAATTACTGAAGTTTTATGAAAGGACTGCAAAATAAGACCTTACCATGTTAGAAGAAAGCTGGGCTTCTATATCTGTCACCAACTATATATTACATAAATGCACTTGGGTTTGGCAAATAGGACGGAAATCATCAGACCCCAACTAGATCTCATAGATCCTCTCCCGAACCAGTTACTCTGGATGTGAGGGTTGCCAAATAATCAGGTGACCTGTGGTATAGTCCATATAGAAGTTAACGTGCAGAATAGCTGAGTTCTTTCAACGTGCAACCAACATTTATTGTATTCCTGATACATACTTACCCACGTCTCCACAATATGTCCTAATTCTTCGACATGTTCTGCTAGATTAATCAGTTGACAGGTGAAACATTTCTCCCTAGGTCAAACAACATGTAAGCTCAGGATCTTTGATCTTTTAGCTGAGTTCAATCATAATGCCAGCAACTTTATTGATGGATGATTCCAGTTTATTTTAGTTAATCTTATATATTTTTTGCAGCTGAACTACTAAAATACTTAACTAGTATGAACTCATAGTATTTCACAAAAAGAATGGCACAAGCATTCACTTATAGTCTGTAGGAAATGGAATAGGCTTAGTTCAATAATAAAGATCACAAGCCAGGAAAGGAATAGAAAATTCATTTCTCTCTGGTTCTGAGACACCTGAATTCAACCTTCATTAAGAACGACAATTTGCAAGCATATGAACTCACCACTAACAGATGAAAATACTTTTAAAAAACAGTTCGCATTCTGTGTTTGATTATTTATGAATATATGCAATATTAAAAGTGCCTTCATCCTGACTACAATGTATTGAATTTTCCTGATGTAGCTTTTGTTGTCTTATTTTTAAATAATACATATCTTCCAGTTTTGTTGAGATTGAAAACTTGAAGGAACCATATATAAATGCTCAGGATGCCAGTAAGAGATGAAAAAAAAATTTCTGCATTATATTTTAAAAATCAAGAAATTAGATATTGACTTGAATGACTATTCTCTAGTAGTGTTTATATCCTGAGGTTGTTTTTTTTTTATTTTTGCCATTTTAAAATAAGATTGCAGGGAAGTCTTGTAAGTCCCAAAAGTATTGCTATAATTACCTATTTAATATTGCAGAAGATTTCTCAGAAATTTATATTTCACTTAATATACAAGAGTTAGTGATATCATTCATTCATTTAGTAGATGTTTATATTAGTGATTACTCTGAGCCAACCTCTATTTATTGGATGAAGACAGCAGAGCCCCTGCCCTCACAGAGATAATTCTACTGTGATAAATACTATCACAATTAAACAGGTTTATGTGATAGAAAGGAGGAGCTCGAGTGGATAGAGAAGACTGGCTCTGAGGATTTAAATTGAGAGGAAAGGAAGGGGCCAGATTCTAGAAGATTCACAGGAAAAGCATTCAAATGGGGTTCAAAAGCTCCAAGGTAAGAATTACTAAAGTTTTATGAAAGGACTACACAAACAGATCAGAATTTAGGGAGAGAAAGCAATGGTCTTCAGAAATCTTTGAATGCTAAGATGGAAACATTTGGAAATTTGGAGATTTTTTTAAAAGCCTACTCTTTTATTTTAATAATAAATAAATCAAGGCCCATGAGACTGACATGTTTTTGGTTATATACTAATTAAATTTTAACCTGGGTCTGCCATTTCCCAGTCTGTTGCTTTTTCCGTTAAGCAAAATACCTCTCTTTGTGCTTGAAAACTCTAGGTGCTATTGCCAAGCATTGGGTTTTACAGTTGAAAATTTAAACCTGCATCATAAAGATCTGGCAAATATTTATTTAGGCTTTCTTTATATAATCAGTAGCAATCTCCAAAGCCATATTTATCACTGTGATTTGCATCTCTTATTAAGAAAATCACAAAGCACACTTTAACCCCTCTGCCCTCTATTTACTTTAGTCTCTAGCTTGGAGACTATTACAGCTTTTGTGGTGCACTATGAAGGGATTTGGAACTAGTAGATAGTTCATCTTGTTTATATAAGGGGAATTCTTTTTATTGCTTCCCATCATTTCCAATTACAGACCTATTGGCTTGCTAGACATCTCAGCTTTAATTTATGGACTTCTCTTTTTGATAGATGTCAAGGCTTGAACATGTAGGCCAAGAATTTATGTAAATAGCAAGTATATTTTATATTTAGATATCCTTCTACTTCTTATATTTTTATAACTTTGTGGAGAAATGAATTGGGACTAACATGATATTGTTTACAGCTGTCTTTGACTTTTTGTTGGCTTTTTTTTTTTCTGAGACTGTGTCTCGCTCTGTTGCCCAGGCTGAATTGCAGTGGCACAATCTTGGCTCACTGCAACCTCTGCCTCCCGGGTTCAAGCAATTCTCCTGCCTCAGCCTCCTGAGTAGCTGGGATTACAGGCACATGCCAACACACCCGGCTAATTTTTTGTATTTTTAGTAGAGATGGGGTTTCGCCATATTGGCCAGGCTGGTCTTGAACTCCTGTCCTCAAGTGATCTGCCCACCTTGGCCTCCCAAAGTGCTGGGATTACAGGCATGAGCCACCATGCCCAGCCCTTTGTTGGCTTTTTTTTTTTTAATTTCTAAACATTATACTTTAAGTTCTGGGATACATGTGTCGCATGTGCAGATTTGTTACATAAGTATACACGTGCCGTGGTGGTTTGCTGCACCCATCAACCATCATCTACATTCGGTATTTCTCCTAATGCTATCCCACCCTTAATCCCGCATCCCCCAACAAGCCCCAGTGTGTGATGTTCCCCTCCCTGTGTCCATGTGTTCTCATTGTTCAACTCCCATTTATGAGTGAGAACATGCGGTGTTTGGTTTTCTGTTCTTGTGTTATTTTGCTGAGAATGATGGTTTCCAGCTTCAGGAATATATTATGAGCTAAGCTCTATATCCTGATAGAAGTCCTCTATTTGATGATTATTGTATAGGGCAGTTAACACTGGCCTAAGAGTCATAGCCAGTAGGAATGGTAGCTTGACAAATCAGAGTGCAAGGATGTGTTCCAGAAACATAAAAAAGTTTAAGAAAATGATATTGCTCTTGAAGGAACTAAATGGACTCTTGCCTTTTGTATTTTAATGTAAAGGAAAACATTAAAATTAATGAATGATATCACTGCTGAAAGTAAAACATTTTCCTGAACACAGATGACATAATATTATTGTCGTGAACTGGAGGTGTGTCTTCTTAGACATTTAGATCTGCTATGTGAAATCTGCTGGTCATAGAGCATCTTAGAGTCACAAGGCCCCTAGTTGAATCCTGGCAGTGCCATCTACTGACTTTTATGAGTAGTAAAATGGACCTAATAACTACCTTATATAACTGTTATAAGATTACAACAAAATAATGTAAAATCATGCTTAGCATGGTGTTTGGGTCAATACATGTGAATATAACAATGTTAAAATGGAGTTTTTGATTGAGGTTATTAAGACACAATAGAAGTAGAAGTTCAAAGTCAGATCTCCATACTCACAGTTGACAAAGGAATTGGTCAAAGATAGGTATGACTGTTCTTGGATCTCTCAGCTTGTTAATAATTTAGAAAGGATACAAGGAGTGGAATGGAGGAAGAATTTGCTGATGGCATTTTGCTTTTGAAGAAAGCTGTTGGCACACTATGGGACCCCCTTTATTCCTGGGCTAATGAATGGGACCCCAAACCTAGTGAGAGGGTGCTTCAGGAAGGCCACTCTGAGAGCTAACTCTCCACCCTCTGCAGTTGGGAGGATAGAACACAGGTTCCTGACTCAGGTTGAGAAGGTGAAAGCATCCTGTGGAAGTAGGATAGAGGTGACTTAGGGCACCAGCTTCTCTCTCCTCCTAGTAATTGTCAGGGCAAGGGATGTGTAAATATTATCTCAGGACCATAAGTGGGTCTCCTAATGAGCAAAAGTGCCACAGCACTGTAGATGGACAGTCTGGAGGAGTTTTGGGTTTTGCCCAAGAAAGCTTCTGCTGGAGGATAAGAGGAGACCTATAAGGGAGAATGTGGTGGGAGAACGGCCCAGGAAACAGAAGCTGAGAGGCAATTGGGTGCAGGCATCCTAGAAATGTCTGCATCTTAGCAGCTGCAGTGAGGGTTCCTTTAGAGATGGGGAAGCCCCAAAGGGCCTGCATGAGTGTCCCAGAGAGGAGTCAGCTTGAGTTTCTGCCAGCAGGCTCGGAGTGGGAAGTTGACTGAGTGTGGCCTTCTCCTTTACTCCCTCTTCTCTCTGCTCTTAGTCTGGATGCTCAGAGCCCAGCTGGGAAGGAAAAGTGGAGGAGCAGCTATAGTAGAGAAACAGAGAGGAAGCCGCCCATACCATGTTTCCACTGCTGCCTTTTGCCTGAAGCGGGCCAGACCGAGCTGGGGAAGGAGAGAAGATTCGACATCTGATCACGTAGCAGTAGAGTGTTTTGGTTATCATCTGGGACTGGGAATCTAGGCTTGAATTGAGACACTGTTTGTGATTTTAAGTGGAAGTAAGACTGTCTAATACCTAAAAGTGGGCAGAAAAACTTTGCTGGAGCTTTCATCTAGTGACAGGGGAGTGTTATTCTCACAGACTACAAATTAAAGACCACTGGGAAGAACATGAAAGGTGTATGCTTTAATTATTAGTTGTGCTTTTCTGTGTATTGTTTGCATTATTGTGGTTGATGCTGTGTTAGAAAGGTTACCTTCAAATTCAGTGTTGTACACCTAAAGTCTTGATTTTTGTTTGATATTTCCCTGCATTCTTCTGGCTTATAGCAAATACTCCTATAGTGCAAGTCAACTCAGTTATTTAGGAGGGCATTTTGTAGCCAGGTTTCTCACAGTGCTTACTAGAAAACTTATTTGCTTAAAGTTAATATTATACGTGTATGTTACTGAGAATTTTTATATCCAGGGTGAAAATTAGGTAACATTTACTTTAATAACCTTCCATACTGAAATAATACAGCATGAACCATAATATAGCAGTTTGGAGACTCGATTCCCCATTTGTTCATAAACAGAAGCAAAACACTGACATTTTAAAAGTATTCTTTTAAATTGAAGTGTGATACACATAATAAAAGTACACAATTCATAAAAATTTAGTTTGGTGAGTACAAAGTGAATTCATCCAGGTAACCAGCACCAAGTTAAGAAACAGAATAAGGTTAACGTCCCAGTCACTGACCCCTCATATCAATAGTTTTGCTTGTTTTTGTTATTTATTTATTTACTTATTTTAGAGACAGTCTTGTTCTGTTGCCCAGGCTGGACTGGAGTATAGTGGCACAATCGATCATAACTCTCTGCAGCCTTGACCTTCTGGGCTGAAGTGATCCTCCTGCCTCAGCCTCCCAAGTAGCTGTGACTACAGGTGTGTGCCACCAATCCTGGCTAATTTACAAACAATTATTATTATTATTATTTGTTGAGACAGGGTCTGCCACCGTTGCCCAGACTGGCTTGCAGACCTGGCCTCAAGCAATTCTTCCATCTCATCCTCCCCAGGTGCTGTGACTAAAGGCGTGAGCCACCACACCCAGCTCAGCCTTGCTTTTTAATAATGAGACTATATATTTGAGTTTGCGAGATTCATTCACTTTGTTATGTGTAGCTGCAGTTTTTGTTTATTTACAAATTTGCATTCCACTAGATGACAATTTTTTAGCTAATTCAATTGTTTTTTAGTTGATAAACATTTGGATAGTTTTATTTATGTGTTGATGAACATTTGGATTGTTTCCAGGTTTGAACCCTTACAAATCAGGCAACTAAAAACATTCTTAAATACATGTTTTGGTGAATATATTGTGCACTTTTATTGATTTTATGCTTAGGAGTGGAATTACTGTATGACATGTATGACTGTGTTCAACTCTAGTAGATAAGGAAAAACAGTTTTCCAGAGTGGTGGTAAAAATTACTCTTCCATCAACTGTGTGTGGGAAGTCACTCCACTTCCTTGTTAATACTTTTTTCATTTTAGCTTTTCTGGTGTGTGCCAATTCCTGTTTTCGAAAAAAAAATTTTTTCCTAGCTATTGGCATGCCCTCAGTAAACCTCCATATGGGAAGTGGGATGTCTTCTTTCTTTTCATAAGAGCATTGCACCAGCCTGACTAATCATTGAAGCATAAAGTTATATATTTAGCAAGGAATGCAGAATAGCATTCTGGTGGTAAATGCTGCCCAATACTTATCAACAACTTTGCTAAGTGAAAGCATAGGTATAAAGTGCATTAGTCAATATTTTGAATGTAAGTGCAGAAATCCCTATTCAAAATAGTTTAACCAAAAAGGTAATTAATTGACTCTTGTAGCTGAAAAGCCAGGCTTGGCTGGCTCCTGGGATTAAGCTTCACTTTCCAAATCAAGACTGCCTCCCACTGGGCTGCTTCTCTTCTCAGGCAAGCTTGCTTCCTGTCTGGAGGCCAGGATTCTGTCAATAGCTCCAAACTCCCATCAGTAAACCAAAACCAAAACAACAGCCACAGCAACAAAACTCTTCCTGTCTTTCTGGAACTATTAAGTCCCGGAATTGGGGTTCCTTGGTTCTTATTGCACTAATTATGCCTTCTTCGGCTCCAGGTGGCTACCAGGTCCCTCTGGACCACATGCTTTTAGAGAAACAACAATTCTCTGAGGAAAATTGGGGGTGCTGTTAACAGAAGAAGGGTCAATGGTAGGTGGGCGGCAACAGTAACAAAATAGCCACTGCAAGCCAGACTAGGTCAAAATAACACAGTTTAGTTATTCCTGTAGGTCCTACAGGACTTACCCTTGGATGAAGCAATACTGCTAGAACGTTGCATGTGTGGACTGCATCATTTTAGGCTCTGTGGAATTGCTTTTATTGAACTGTGTTAGGACATTCTGTTACCAGCCTGCATTGAGGTACAATATAATGAACAGTCCTGTAGAATTCCATGCATTATTGTAAGACGGTATTGAGCACACTGTTTATTTCCAAAGCTACATTATAGGATTTCATGGGAGAAATTTCTCCCTGGTCTCTGCACCAGGAAGAGTCAAACTGTTTCTAAAAACCTTTCATGATTTTATCTTATGGATACTGTGATTCCTCAAAATGGTAAGGTTTCCTTCTTTGCATTGTTAGAGTGATAGAGTCAATTTTATGGCTTGTTTTAATCAAGTATACTAGGCTTTGAAGCATTGATTCTTTTAGTGCTAGCCTCACTCCTTTATTTTTATGTTTCCTTCAGTATTGTTTCCCAGTTCTCACACTCTCTCTTTTGTTCTATATCCTTTGTAAACTTTCTTAAATCTTTTCTGAGACAAAGTTGAGAAATACATATAATTTTATATAGATTTCATTTTATGCATTGAAAATGTCACCACAAAGTAAATAAATCTGCTTGGTTTTAGCAAGAAGTTTATTAACAGGAATTATTTTGGGTTCCAGTTTTAGATGGAGGAGTTGTAAAACACTACAGAATTAAAAGACTGGATGAAGGGGGATTTTTTCTCACGCGAAGAAGAATCTTTTCAACACTGAACGAATTTGTGAGCCACTACACCAAGACAAGTGACGGCCTGTGTGTCAAGCTGGGGAAACCATGCTTAAAGGTGAAAATGCTTTCAAGCTGTGTTTTTTTATTGAAGTTAACTTTTTCCCTTCAGATATCTGAGTATTTTTCATGGAATATCAGTTCAGGAAAAAAATTGTCATTTTATTACCTGAGGCAGGTATAGGCAAACCATGGCCTATGAGCTCACACTGACATATGCTTGTTTTTGTAAATAAGTTTTATTTGCACAGATGCTCATTCATATACGAGTTTTCTTTGGATTCTTTTGTGCCATAACAGCAGAGTTTAGAAGGTGCAACGGAGACCATAGGGCCGGTGGTAAACTAGAATATGAGTTCTAGGAAGGCAGGGGTCTTGCTTGTTTTGTTTATAGAAAAGAACTTAGTCAATTCTTAAAACAATTTTACTTACTAAATGAATGAGTAACTAAATGAATGAACAAATAAAGAAATGAAAAAATGAGTTTGAAAAATATAAAACATTTAATTATGCAAAAATAGGTGATACATATAATAAAACTATAGCCAAAGAATTTGGGAAGGTTTTGTGGGTGAGAAGGAACTTCAGCTGGGCCTTGAAACTGAGAGGATTTAGCTAGGCGAAGAGGTAGAGAGAAGTCATTCCAGACCTGAGTGAGGATGGCGTTAGGTATGGGATCAGACAGGTGGACAACGAGGTGCCTGACTTCCCAAGATCTGGAAGATCAATTTGAAGAGTTAACAAATGCAGATTCTCCCACCATACTTTTTGTTTTTGAAGTAATTATAATACAGTTTACAATATTTTGTTTTAAAAAGTTTTATTTAAAAGTACCTAGACTATTATTTTCAACAAAATAATATTAAATCTACTTTTTTTTTTTTAACAATTGCTCTTATTATTCTATGAAACAGATCCAGGTCCCAGCTCCATTTGATTTGTCGTATAAAACCGTGGACCAATGGGAGATAGACCGCAACTCCATACAGCTTCTGAAGCGATTGGGATCTGGTCAGTTTGGCGAAGTATGGGAAGGTCTGTGGAACAATACCACTCCAGTAGCAGTGAAAACATTAAAACCAGGTGCGAGAACAATAAAGGTTAAATGGCATATGTTGATTTTTATGAGCTCAATTTAACACTGTAAATATCTAAGAAGTCATAGGGTGGCTAATACTGGCAGCAAGCAGGTGTTGTGGTCATTCTCTCTAGCCCAGGTGACCCCAACCTATGGATAAGGCATTAAAATATAAAAACAAGAACACACTTCCTGGTTCAGCTGAGTCTTAAAATATCGCTGATTGAAGAGTCTGACAACTCATCTCTTCTCTGAGTTAGGATTCAGTCTTCCAATGCCCTTCTTCCCATTTCGTTCCTAGCCTTAGTTAAAAGATACTGACTTAGCTGAAAATATTTAAAAAATCAGAAGGAATCTTGATACTATTCAGGGAACAACTATTTTTAAAAGTATTAATTTTGTATGGTTAAAAGGCAAAATGGTCCATCTAAAGAAACTTGTATTTGAAAATGTAGGAACTTTTTTTCCCTTCCATCTTCCTTTTTCCTGTGATGGCAAGTAAAGTTATACTGAAATCAGTATTTATTCAGCCAGGCTTTATTCCCTCCATTTTAAAGAGGGACTAAGTAACTTTCCAAATACTTTCTGGTCATATGATCTTGAGCAAATTTTTGAACTCTATGCTTCAGTTTTGTCATTTGTAAAATAGAGATAATAATAAGGCCAACCGAGAAGATAAATTAGGTCATTGGTGGACATGCTTTGTATAGTGCCTGGTTCACAGTAAGTGATGGATAAAAACTATTATTATAATAAGGAAAAAGTCAGTAAATGGCATAGCTGGGATTTGAACTCACATTTATTACTATTGCCTCACACTCCATGGAAGTGACAGTCTATAAAAGTGCAACATTGCTATAGTAGCCTCATATATACCTTTATAACAGAGGTAAGAATAATCAACATAGGCTAGATTGTAGTTTTCTGGGAGACCTGCATTATTTACCTAGCCCAGAATTCTTAGAGGTTTGGTAAACCTCCTGGTGGCAGAACATGAGCACTTGGGATTTGTTGGCTAGCAGCATAAGGTAACACCATGGTTCCCAAACTGTGTGCCAAGGCTCATGGGGGCACCATGGTGAATTCACAAGAGTGCTGTGGAATACTTAAAAGTTTTGAAGTCAACATCCTGAATATTGTACAAGCTGCTACCTTGAAGTAGTTCATAGTTTCAACTTTAGAACAACATTCCTTTTGTTGACATCATATCTTTGTGAAGCTGGGTTTTTGATAGTTGCTATGGTCAAATGCAAAATCCACACAAAAATCAATATGGACCAGAAAATGGGGGTAGCAGTGCTTCATCTGATTCTAAGATTGGAGAAATTGTGCAGTGTCCCAGGGATGCATATATCACTTTAGTAAGCACTTGTAGTTAAGAATTAAGTGAAGAATTATGTTTTCCTTTCAATTTACCTGTGTTACTTTTTCAAATGGCTATTAAATTGTTAAGATAAATACTTCTTAACTTGTTTGGATCCAACCCAGTAATCAAAATAACTGTTAGTTTTTTTTTTATTTTCACTTAGAGACATCATGAAAAAAGTTATGGAGACACTAAGGGTTCCATGAACTGAAAACGTTGGGATCCTCTGGTGTAACAAGTGAATAGTGTCAAATTTGATATAAGATAAATCTGTGTTTAAACCTGGCTCTGCCCTCTGTGACTTCAGACAATTTTTTAACCTTTTGGAATCTTCTCATCTGGAAGTGGGAATCATAATAGTTCCTAATTTCTAGGGTTTTATGAGGACAAATGGAGTCAATATACGTAAAGTATATGCAAGTTCTTAATAAATGTTAGCCTCCATGGGGCTGCTGACAGATGTGTCCACTGAAGTGCAAATTTACTAGTGCAGGAATTCAGTTTCAGCATTTTCATCTGGCAGATGAAACAAGAGACAGGCACTTTAAAATGGCCAGATGCTCTATGAGTGCTCCAGGTGAGGACATTCTATTCTAGCACCTGAGATTTTCACAATCACTGTGTATATGCTTTTAAACCCTAATCTTGTTAATAAATGGTGGCTGAACTTTATTGTCCAATCTAATAATTCTTTTCTAAGAACAGGCAGCTAGCTAGCCTTCCTAACGTTGTTCTCTAAGGAAGCCCTTTGGGAGGTCAAAAGACAACAAAAAAGTCAGATTTCTCATGTTAAAAAAAAACCACTATAGTTTTCTCTCCAACAGGAATAATTATTATTGATTTACAGTGTAATAGCCACAAACAGCTTTAGTGATTGGTTAAATGTCTTCACTTCACTGGGGCCATTAATCAATCTGAGCGGCTATTTATTGCTGAGCAGGCTACTGCGCAATAAAGATGAGCCTGAAATGAACTCCCACAGTAGCTTTGACAGGCAAAAATTAATATTTAATGTTACATTACTAGCTGAGTTGAGATTGGGTTTCCTTTACTCTGCAGCTGGTGAGCTATAACCAGCATGGCCATGAAGGAGTGCTCTGAAACAGTCTTCACCTGCAGAGGCTTCTGACCTACTGTGATTTCAGTTCTTGTGCATAGTCTGATTTGGGAATGAGTTTGAGTGTCCTGTATTGCTTGAATCTGATAGCCACACAACATAGAAATTTCATTAACATAAATATATATTGTATATATAATTTTCTTTTTCCTTTCTTTCTCTCTCTCTCTCCCTCCCTCCCTCTCTCTCTCCCTCCCTCCCTCCCTCCCTCCCTCTCTCTCTCTCTCTCTCCTCTCTCTCTCTCCTCTCTCTCTCTCTTTCTTTCTTTCTTTCCTTTTTTGAGACAGAGTCTCACTCTGTTTCCCAGGCTGGAGTGCAATGGTATGATCTCGGCTCACTGTAACCTCCACCTCCTGGGTTCAAGTGATTCTTCTGCCTCAGCCTCCCGAGTAGCTGAGATTACAGGCACCTGACACCATGCCTGGCTAATTTTTATATTTTTAGTAGAGACATGGTTTCACCATGTTGGCCAGGCTGGTCTCTTAACTCCTGACCTCAAGTGATCCGCCTGCCTTGGCCTCCCAAAGTTCTGGGATCACAGGCTTGAGCCACCATGCCCAGCCTAATTTTCTGTATGGTTATCATAATTACTGCTATCATTGGAAGCTTCTTTTTTGGGGGGTGGTAGTTGGGGGAGTCCCCACTATATTATATTTGACCATAGGCCAAACTAGTTGTAACAATTAAGAACAAAGTCCCTTATTATGATTTAGGTGTCTCTTATTCTCAGCTCCATTTTGTGACTATGATTCCAAATTTTAATCCTATTTGACTGTGTGGAGTAAACCAGTGGTAGAGATGGAATTGATGGAGCTCAGAAACATGTAACGGAAAAGAGAATCGGCCATTTTCTCCTATTCTCTCTCTTTAAGTCCTTGTCCCTTTTCTTCCTTAGCCTATGAAATATACTTACAGCTGGTCTGTTTGGTTTTTCCAAGACTATGCATATCAATGATAATATAAATAATGATCAACAGTCACTGAATACATACGTGCAGGCATTGCTATTATCTTGGTAATGATCTTACAATGTCAGTAAAATTATTAGCCATGTTTTACAGATGAAGAAACTGAAGTTTAGAGAGGTTTGATAACTTGCTCAAGATCACACAGGGCACTAGTGGCAGAGAGTTGAGATTTGTCTAGAATGCAGAGTCTGATTAGTCCAGTTCTGAACTTCTGGGTTCTCAAAGGGGAGACTGCTCAAATGTTTTATGTGAAATGATGTGCAGGTCACATGTAACTAACTAAACTTCACATTAATAAACAAGTCATAGTTTTGCCTTAGAATGTCAAAGCTTATCCATGTCTGGGTTTAAATATCAGTTGTAAAGTCTTCAACATCGAGAGGATGATGAATGTAGTAGTCTCTTTGAGCATCAATGGAAACCATATTTGCATTATTCATAGTGAATACTAAGATGTGAAATGACAGTATTCCTTTAATTACAGTAATGCCTCTGAAACATCATATTCTAAAAGAAAAGATTTTAAAATTACTGATGAAATGTAAACTCCAGATAATCTTCCTCCTCTTAGATTTTATTTGATGTCAACTACTTGACACCTTGCATGTTGAGTCAGAGTGGATCCATTAAAATACGATTTAATTGCAGACAAGTCTTCTAAATAGGCCTTAATATTGTCTCTCCTCCATTTGGCCACGCTATTAAGGCTCTGACTGTGGAAGCAGATAGTACAGGAGAAAATATTAAATATCAGTTTCGAGTTGAACATATAAAATGTGAAAAAAACCCCATTAACTTTTGGGGATGGTCTTGGATGTTTTCCACTTGGTCTACACACTATGTTCCTACAGAATTAAAGACAAAAGTATGGCAGAATGTCACTGTTTTAGGATTTTTGTCCAGCTGTTCCCACAGTGGGCACCAAGGACAGGGCAGGTATCAGTCTCTGGTTGCAGTAATTAAATATTCAGTGACCTTCAGCACTCATGTTCATAGAATGTTTTCCTTTTGTGTTAAGATGCCTTGTTTTATCAGTTAGATTGTCAGTCTCTCCTTTTTCCTTCATTTTTCATGTAGACCTGAATCAACCTCTCTTCACCTAAAGGTCATAACAGATAAACCGTATACTCCTGATGCACCAACACATCCAGTTACTAGGTTGCTCTGGCTGAACTGATTCTCTTTTTGATAACTCTGAAGATTTGTGATACTGAGGCTCTTACTCTACTGAGAAGCAGGAGGCAATCTTGATGATTCCCACCAGGCTGCTGTGAGGATAGGAATGCCTCAATAACATAAAGTGATTTCTCCCTCTTCTTGTTTCAGGTTCAATGGATCCAAATGACTTCCTGAGGGAGGCACAGATAATGAAGAACCTAAGACATCCAAAGCTTATCCAGCTTTATGCTGTTTGCACTTTAGAAGATCCAATTTATATTATTACAGAGTTGATGAGACATGGAAGTCTGCAAGAATATCTCCAAAGTAAGCTAAAGACTTAATACAAGGAAAAAAAGAGGAATTTAGTTTAGCTAGTCCCATAAGTGTCAATTTAGCAAGCCTTCTGTAACCAAAAGGATATTTACTATGTGTATGTCTGTGAGAATGAATGTCTTAACACTGAATGGCTCAACTACTATTTAATAGGTTATATATTGTATATTCAAAAGGTGGAAAATATTTATGCAGTGGAAGAGAAAATTATTCACAACAGATATATTAGGGTAATTGAATGTAACATGGGAAATTAAAGAATGGATGTTTAGCATGATGCTTTGCATGATGCTTTATTTCCTACACTAATTGAACATTATCAGTTATGGACCAATATTTTCTATGGCACAGAGAATTCGGGGACATGGAATACATTTGGGGAAAAAGGGAGGGAAGTATCCTATGTTTATTTTATTTGCTGGTATTTGACAACATTGTACTTGTTGCTGTTTAAAATACTTCCACTGCTAGGCAACATAAGAATTGTCAGACAAAAAAGCAGAAATATACTATTACTTTATTTCTCTGTTTGCTTCCTGTAATCAGAGAAGACTGAAGGGCATTATGAAATTTTGATGTTTATTACAAATGGATAATTTAGTAAACAACAATACAGTATAATGAGCATTAAAATGAGATGTTCAAAGAAGGTGAGATCAAGTATTGATAATAATTTGAGCTTGAAAAGGAGACTTCCATAATTTCTTGAAATGTCAGGGTGGAATGATAGAATGTTTAGAGGTAAAGGGAGGTGAGAATGATGAAACAAAGATTTCAGAAAGATAAGAATATCCTCTGATTTCAGGATGACTTATGAAGCTGGTAACATTAAGCTACAAAACAAGATAAGAATAACAAAGAACATAATAAGGTCTGTTGAATGCTGTTAAAAACAGAAATATACTCAGCTTCCTTGCAGAAAAATATTGAATTTAACATCATCAGAGTATGTTACCCACGATAGAACGATTAAACTCAGCTATTAAATAACCCCTTTTGCCTTATTCCCAGGACAAAGTGCAAAAGTGGTCTTGGGTCATAGCTAACAAAAAATGCTTTATAAAGGTCCCTAATAATATTCACATAATTACATCTAATGGCCTATTCCCCATCCTCAGATCTATCGGCAGCATTTAATTCAATAGATGCTTTCTTTTCCTGGAAACATTTCCTTTATTTGGCTTTCAGGACACTTCACTCAATGGCATTTCCTCCTTCCTTTCTTGGTGGTTCTTTTCAACCTATGGGATTTCCTTCATTCCCAGACCCTTCAATATCTTGGAGTTCTCCAAGACTGTTCACAACATCACTAGTTCCCTTATTAATTTCATCTAATCTCATTGTTTAATTTTTTATGTCCTGACAATTCTCCAAATTTTATTTCCCCTTTACTTGAGAATCATACCCAACTGCCTTCTTAACTTCTCCACTTGAATCTTGTATCAGTCTGCATAATGTAAATATGCTGCAATAACTATCAGTCTCTGAATCCCCGAGGGCTTAACACACGTTTATTTCTTATCCATGCTACATTGCAAAATAGGTTGGCTGGTGTCTCAGTTCTTTTGATCACCCTGGCAGAGAAAGGGGATGAGACTAATCTCACCCTAATTCTTAAAGCTTCTGACCAGAAGTGACAGAAGTAATTCTGTTCCCTTTCCATTTGGACAAATCAAGTCAAAGAAGATAGGGAAGTACAATTCTCTAAAGTACTTGAAAGGAGGAAAAAATCATTGTTTGTGAACAGCCCTAATTTCTACTATAGTAGAAATGTCTATTAGACATCTCAAGATGACATGCCCCAAACTGATCTCCCTGTATTCTCCCCAGTAATCTGCTACTCTTGCAGTCTTTCCTTCTTTGACCATAGCAACTCAGGCCTAATACCTTGGCATCATCTCTACTTTTCATGTCCCATCTCTAACCTGCTAGCAAAATCTCATTGGCTGGCCTTCAAAATATATAGAGGATTTTACCTCTCCTCAATGCTCCTACCCTGATCCAGGCTGCCACCTGAATTCTGCAGTAGCTCCCGGCTGGTCTTCATCTTCTGGTTCTTGTCTCCTTCAGTTTCTTCTTAACATAACAGCTAGAGAGATACAGTTAAAATGTAAATCAGAGCATGTGTAATTCATGAAGTCCTGCATGGCCTGGCTCTCTATTCCCTCTCTGATCTCATCTTCTACAACTTCTCCTTGCTCAGTCTTCGTCAGCCACACTAGCCCTCTTTACTATTTTTCCTACCATCCGGGCATGCTTTTGCCTCACTCGTTATTTCCTCTGCCTGAATTTTTTTGTTGTTCTGACATTTATCCACATGCTCACTTCTCATTTCCTCAAAATCTCTACTTAGATGTTTCCATCTTGGTGAGTGCTTCACTGGTCACCCTCTGAATTTTAAAATTTAATCTCTTTCTACTGACTCTTAAAGTATTCCTCTTCCCTTGCTTTTTATTTTATCTTCTTGGCTGTTAAGCATCTTATACTGTGTATCTTATTTATTTGGCTTATTTTTAGTATCCTCTAAATGTAACCCCACACAGGCAGATAGTGTTTTCTTTGTTTCAGAGTTAGAACAGTGTCTGGCACATAAGAAAGTATGTGCTAATTAGGTATTGAATAAATAGATTAAGTTGGGACCATCCTGAACCTAACAAGATTGGCACTTGGAGTCAAGCTTGTTTTGAGACTCTTGGTATTAGCTTGAAAAGATCAACTTGGTACATGGCTAACACCTTTGACATTGAGGATTTTTGTGGCTTGGTGATGTGGTTTACTCAGGGCTAAGTATGAACACTATCAGCTTCAGGGTTAGGCCATTAGGGTCAAGTTTATCAGTGCCTTCATTTGTGAGGATGATGCTTAGTAGCCAGGAGGAGTAATGAACAAATGCTCACTGCAGATAGCCCCTTCCCCAGTCAAGAGGGTTCACATTCAATAAAGTGGCCTTAAAATGGAAGTACCACTCTTAAGCAGCCCATCATGATGAATATTATTAAGATGAAAGATTCTTTTTTTTTCTTTTTTTTAAAAATTTTTTATTTTATTATTATTATTTTAAGTTTTAGGGTACATGTGCACATTGTGCAAGTTAGTTACATATGTATACATGTGCCATGCTGGTGTGCTGCATCCATTAACTCGTCATTTAGCGTTAGGTATATCTCCTAATGCTATCCCTCCCCCTCCCCCCACCCCACAACAGTCCCCAGAGTGTGATGTTCCCCTTCCTGTGTCCATGTGTTCTCATTGTTCTATTCCCACCTATGAGTGAGAACATGCAGTGTTTGGTTTTTTGTCCTTGCGATAGTTTACTGAGAATGATGATTTCTAATTTCATCCATGTCCCTACAAAGGACATGAACTCATCATTTTTTATGGCTGCATAGTATTCCATGGTGTATATGTGCCACATTTTCTTAATCCAGTCTATCATTGTTGGACATTTGGGTTGGTTCCAAGTCTTTGCTATTGTGAACAGTGCCACAATAAACATACGTGTGCATGTGTCTTTATAGCAGCATGATTTATAGTCCTTTGGGTATATACCCAGTAATGGGATGGCTGGGTCAAATGGTATTTCTAGTTCTAGATCCCTGAGGAATCACCACACTGACTTCCACAATGGTTGACCTAGTTTACAGTCCCACCAACAGTGTAAAAGTGTTCCTATTTCTCCACATCCTCTCCAGCACCTGTTGTTTCCTGACTTTTTAATGATTGCCATTCTAACTGGTGTGAGATGGTATTTCATTGGGGTTTTGATTTGCATTTCTCTGACGGCCAGTGATGGTGCGCATTTTTTTAGACCTAAAACCATAAAAACCCTGGAAGAAAACCTAGGCATTACCATTCAGGACATAGGCATGGGCAAGGACTTCATGTCTAAAACACCAAAAGCAATGGCAACAAAAGCCAAAATTGACAAATGGGATCTAATTAAACTAAAGAGCTTCTGCATAGCAAAAGAAACTACCATCAGAATGATCAGGCAACCTACAAAATGGGAGAAAATTTTCGCAACCTATTTATCTGACAAAGGGCTAATATCCAGAATCTACAAAGAACTCAAAGAAATTTACAAGAAAAAAACAAACAACCCCATCAACAAGTGGGCGAAGGACATGAACAGACACTTCTCAAAAGAAGACATTTATGCAGCCAAAAAAACTTGAGTAAAACATTACTCAAGATTCTTGAGTAATGGAATATAATTGAAAATATTTTCTTGCTGCAAATGTAAATCATCATAGGTTTGTGAACTTTTACATCAGTTTTGACCTCTGTTGGTTGTATTAAAAGTATGTGTTGATGTTTACTTAGGCAGTACTGAGGCTACTGCACCCTTCAAAGTAGGAAATGTGTGTCACTCAATTTCCTCCAGTATTATGCCTGTCAGTGCAAACCTTTTTCTATCCATTGTAATAGGATTAGATGTCATATGTGATAGTTGAAATAACATACATATTTTTTCTATATAACCATTTTTGTAGTTTCTCAGCTTGGCTGGATAATTTTTGTAATACATTTCTCCAAAATGAGAAAGATCTGTAAAAAAAACTTTAGTATTGAGGGTAATTAATGACAGATAGATCTTATTACAATTTAAAGAGGATAAATATCTCCATTTTTAAAAAGTTTAGTTTGGCTTGTTTTTTCCCCAGTAAATACTTATAGAACATCTATTATAGGTCACACAACTTGTTACCTATTCCTTTGAGTAAAAGGAATTCCTATGAAATGGGGGAGAATAATTGCAATACTTACTTCATATAGTTGTTCAGAGTATTAAATTAGGTGATTGACTGGAAATAAACTATATGAGATAGTGATAGGAGAGGATCATATATATACTTTTTTTCTTTAAAAAACACTGTAGTACCTTGTGACAGGCAATTTCTAAGTCTTTTATAAATATTAACTTCATTCATTTTTGTTTTCAAATTTTTTTTTATTTTTTTAAATTATACTTAAATTCTGGGATACAGGTGTAGAACACGCAGTTCTGTTACATAGGTATACACATGCCATGGTGGTTTGCTGCTCCCATCAACCTGTCGTCTACATTAGGTATTTCTCCTAATGCTATCCCTCCCTTTGCTCAACACCCCCTGACAGGCCCTGGTGTGTGATGTTCCCCTCCCTGTGCCCATGTGTTCTTACTGTTCAGCTCTCACTTATGAGTGAGAACATGCAGTGTTTGGTTTTCTGTTCTTGTGTTAGTTTGCTGAGAATGATGGTTTCCAGCTTCATCCATGTTCCTGCAAAGGACATGAACTCATTCTTTTTTATGGCTGCATAGTGTTCCATGGTGTATATGTGCCACATTTTCTTTATCCAGTCCAACATTGATGGGCATTTGGGTTGGTTCCAAGTCTTTGCTATTGTGAATAGTGCCGCAATAAACATGCGTGTGCATGTGTCTTTATAGTAGAATGATTTATAATCCTTTGGGTATATACCCAGCAATGGGATTGCTGGGTCAAATGGTATTTTCTAGTTCTAGATCCTTGAGGAATCGCCACACTGTCCTCCACAATGGTTGAACTAATTTACACTCCCACCAAGAGTGTAAAAGCATTCCTCTTTCTCCACATCCTCTCCAGCATTTGTTGTTTCCTGACTTTTTAATGATCACCATTCTAACTGATGTGACATGCTATCTCACTGTGGTTTTGGTTTGGATTTCTCTAGTGATTATGAGCTTTTTTTCATATATTTGTTGACTGCATGAATGTCTTCTTTTGAAAAGTGTCTGTTCATATCCTTTGCCCACTTTTTAATGGTTTTTTTTCTTGTAAATTTGTTTAAGTTCCCTGTAGATTCTTGGTATTAGCCCTTTGTCAGATGGATAGATTGCAAAAATTTTCTCCCATTCTGAAGGTTCCCTGTTCACTCTGATGATGGTTTCTTTTGCTGTGCAGGAGCTCTTTTGTTTAATTAGATCCCATTTCTCAATTTGGGCTTTTGTTGCCATTGCTTTTGATGTTTTAGTCATGAAGTCTTTGCCCATGCCTATGTCCTGAATGGTATTGCCTAGGTTTTCTTCTAGGGTTTTTATGGTTTTAGGTCTTATGTTTAAATCTTTAATCCATCTTGAGTTAATTTTTGTATAAGGTGTAAGGAAGGGGTCCCATTTCAGTTTTCTGCATATGGCTAGCCAGTTTTCCCAACAACATTTATTTAATAGGGAATCATTTCCCCATTGGTTGTTTTTGTAAGGTTTGTCAAAGATCAGATGGTTGTAGATGTGTGGTGTTATTTCTGAGGCCTCTGTTCTGTTCCGTTGGTCTAGATATCTGTTTTGGTACCACTACCATGCTGTTTTGTTTACTGTAGCATTGTAGTATAGTTTGAAGTCAGGTAGCATGATGCCTCCAGCTTTGTTCTTTTTGCTTAGGATTGTCTTGGCTATACGGGCTCTTTTTTGGTTCTGTATGAAATTTAAAGAAGTTTTTTCTAAATCATGAAGAAAGTCAATGGTAGCTTGATGAGAATAGCATTGAATCTTTAAATTACTTTGGGCAGTATGGTCATTTTCACAATACTGATTCTTTCTATCTGTGAGCATGGAATATTTTTCCATTTGTCTGTGTCCTCTCTTATTTCCTTGAGCAGTGGTTTGTAGTTCTCTTTAAAGAGGTCCTTAACACTCAATAAACTAGGTATGGAAAGAACATATGTCAAAATAAAAAAAGCTATTTATGACAAACCCACAGCCAATATCATACTGACTGGACAAAAGCTGGAAGCATTCCCTTTGAAAACTGGCACAAGACAAGGATGCCCTCTCTCACCACTCCTATTCCACATAGTATTGGAAGTTCTGGCCAGGACAATCAGGCAAGAGAAAGAAATAAAGCGTATTCAAATAGGAAGAGAGGAAGTCATATTATCTCTATTTGTAGATGACATGATTGTATATTTAGAAAACCCCATTGTCTCAGCCCAAAAACTCCTTAAGCTGATAAACAACTTCAGCAAAGTTTCAGGATACAAAATCAATGTGCAAAAATCACAAGCATTCCTATACACCAATAATAGAAAAACAGAGAGCCAAATCATGAGCAAACTCCCTTTCGCAATTGCTACAAAGTGAATAAAATACCTAGGAATACAACTTACAAGGAAACTTCCTTCATTTTTCTAACCACATTATGAGGTAAGTATTATTAGTCCCACTTCACAGTTGAAGAAACAGGTACGTAGAGATTAGGTAACTCATCCAAGGCAGAAGTTTGGCTTCATAGTTCATCTTTTTAACTATATTCATAGCACTGATTTATCTTCCTAACATCAATCTGTATTAGTTGTCTATTGCTGCACAAAAGATTAAAAGATTATCATTGCTCCTATCTAATCAAGATAAAACATGGAACTTGCTAAGCTAGAGATACATATGAATTACCTATGTGGAAATGACTGAAGGAAGACAAGCTATGGGTCTGGAACTCAGGGGAGAATATGCAGCAAGAGATATAGATTTAACAATCGTAAGTTATAAGTGGGAGTTAAAACAGTAAAAGTGGGTGAGATTGCTAGGAAATGACAGAGAAACACCAATATTGAGGGTGGGCAGAGGAAGATAAACCTACAAGAAAGCTGAAGAATCAGCCAGAAGAATATGAGAAGAAAACCACTGGAGAAACTTGTAAAACTTAGTGGCTTAAAGCAGCAAATGTTTATTATCTCACAGTTTCTGTGGTTAGGTATCCAGGTGTAGCTTAGCTGGGTCTCCTGGTTCAGGTCCTCTTATAAAGCTGCAGTCAGGGTGTTGGCAAGTACCCAGTCATCTGAAGGCTCTGATGGAGGTAGATCCACTTTTAAACTCACTCATTTGACTCTTGGCAGGTGTCGCTTCCTCCTGGGCTGTTGGACTGAGGAAATCAGTTCCTTTCTGGTTGTTGGCTGCAAGATGCCCTTTGCTCCTTGCTAGAGGGACCTTTCCACTGGGCAGCTTGCAACATAGCAGCTTGCTTTATTAGAGTGAGCAAGTGAGAGAACAACAGGGTGGAGATTATCTGTAAGGCAAAGTCACAGCCTCTTATAATTTAATCTTGGAAGTGATATCCCACCTACTTCTGCCATATTCTGTTGTTAAACATGAGTCACTAGGTCCAGGCCACAATTAGTAGAAGAGGCTTTCACAAGGCCTTGAATATCAGGAGGTACTGGTAACTGGGAGCCATTTTAGAAGATACCACATAGCTCATGGTTAGTAACCACCTTGTCTTAATTTCCATACATTTCTTTTCTTATTGAGTGAATTTGATATCAAAAGGCCTAGCTATTTTGGCTATCATAGCAGCAATGTTTTGCCATTATGCTGCATACTATTTATTTTCATGCTCACATCTTGTTTTAGACTGAATAATGTCAGCTGCTATAATATAGAATTCAAAACTCTCTATGACTTAATACAAAACAATAGACATATTTTTTGATATGGGCCAGACTGCTCTGCTAGGTGGCTTTCTCTAAAGGGCAATACAGGGATTTAGACTCATGTGGCTCTACCATTTTGAAATGCATCCCTCTAGCCATAAAGATGTGGGAGATTTTAAGAGCCAGGCTTGTAAGTGATGTTCATCATTTTTGCACACATTGCATTGCCCAGAACTAGTGACAGGGCTCAACTCTAAGGGAAGATGGAAAATGTAATCTTCTGTGTGTGCTCAGGGAAAAAAGAAAAGGACAAAAGGATTGGTAAGGAGTTAATTTCACCTCACATCTTATTGAGATATGCTACTTGCCTTAAAAAAGTAAATATGTATGTACACACACACACACACACACACACTGTTTAAGTCTTTCCCTTAAAAATTCTTTTGACTCTATTTATTTCATTTTTTATTAAAAATATCATATATATAGAAAACACGTAATTATACAATATCGTTTAACATGTAATTATAAAGCAAACAAATAAGCAACCATTCAGTCACTGCCCAGATCAAGCATTAGAATGTGGCCAGCACCCTAGAAACCCCCTGAATACTTTATCAATTACAACCCCTCACTATCCCAAATTTTATGATAACTGCTTTCCCATTACTTTATGTTTACCTCTACCAGAACCTTCTTGTCTTCCTTCTTGATTAGGATTTTGGAATTTGCCACCTCCTCCTTCTGTCCCCATGTCCTCCACTCATATTTAGCCCTCAAATCCTTATACCCGATCTCCAGTCAAACTGCTCTTCCTATCCCCAAGATCACCAGGGACTCCCTTATTATATTCGACAAATGTCTTAGTCATTTTCTTCATGGACTTACTTGTAGAATTTGACTATGATGGCATTTTCTGTTTCTCAAAACCTTTGACTTGTTACAAGTTTCTCCAGTGGTTTTCTTCTCATATTCTTCTGGCTGATTCTTCACAGTTTTCTTGTAGGTTTATCTTCCTCTGCCCACCCTCAGTATTGGTGTTTTTCTGTCATTTCCTAGCAATCTCACCCACTTTTACTGTTTTAACTCCCACTTATAACTTATGATCGTTAAATCTATATCTCTTGCTGCATATTCTCCCCTGAGTTCCAGACCCATAGCTTGTCTTCCTTCAGTCATTTCCACATAGGTAATTCATGTGTATCTCTAGCTTAGCAAGTTCCATGTTTTATCTTGATTAGATAGGAGCAATGATAATAATAGATAGGATTTATTGAGTTCTTTCTAGGTGCCAGGCACTGCTTTAAGTGCTTTACATGAATTAATTCATTTTAATTCTCATTTTAACAACGAATACCATAAAGTAGTTACTATTATCATTGTACAGATGAGGAAACTGAGGCATAGGAATGTTAAGCTGCTTGCCCAAGGTCACAAAGAAATATCAGGCATATCCTTGATTTAAAGTCTGGCCCTCTAGCTTCAAACCAGGTTTCCTGGCCCCTGTAATGTATATAGCTGCCTCTCAAGTCAGGGCTTGTGTCTAAGCTTTTGACCATGAGTCTAATGGACTTTATGTAGTATTCAGCTTATTGAGATGGGGATATATAAGAGTAATATTAGTTTGAGTTGATGTGAGATTCTTTTAATTCTCCAGACATCTAAAAACATCTGTCAACAGTATGGCAGCTAAATCCTATCCAGGGATGACTCACCCCATTTCAAAGTAGAAGGAGTCAGTATTATTTTGTGTACAAATATAAAATAGGTAAGTCAAATACAAATACAAATGAGTCAGTCACCACAAAATAATGCTGACCCCCCTCTACTAACAACAATCAAACTGATTGTACTATATAAATTTTTTATACTTAGTTATAAAGAATTAGTAGTAGGAGAAACTTTGCCTATTGAAGGTATGTGCATGTCTGGAGAGATGAGCAACCTATTCTAAGAATAACAGACTAAGGCAGAGAAATAAAATAATGTATCAAGCTTGGTGGTACAAATGTAATATACATACTTTATAACTATGGATAGACCTTTCATTTGTGTTAGTGGGCTAGTTTTTAAAAACAACATGATGGAAGAATGAGAATTTTTCATTGGCTCAGCCACAAAAGTTAGTATTGTTTTATAGGCTCAATGACTAAAACAAATTATGCAGTGCTTGAAAGAAATTCAGTAGCAGTTGAGTAATAATTTCCATGAAGAAATTAGTCAGGGACATGTGGTATTGAAATCATGTGGAAAAAAAAGCTCAACAGCACTTATCATTAGACAAATGCAAATCAAAACCACAACGAGATACCATCTCTCACCAGCCAGAATGGCCATTATTAAAAAGTAAAAAAAATAACAGATGCTGGCAAGGTTGTGGAGAGAAAGGAGCGCTTGTACACTGTTGGTAGGAGTGTACATTAGTTCAACCATTGTGGAAGACAGTGCAGCCATTCCTCAAATATCTCAAAACAGACCTACCATTTGACCAGCAATCCCATTACTGGATATATAACCAAAGGAATATAAATTATTTTATTATAAAGACACATGCACATGTATGTTTCTTGCAGCACCATTCACAATAGCAAAGACATGGAATTAACCTAAATGCCCATCAATGGTAGAATGGATAAAGAAAATGTGGTATGTATACACCATGGAATACTATGCAGCCATAAAAAATGAAATCATGTCCTTTGCAGCAACATGGATGGAGCTGGAGGCCATTATCCTTAGCAAACTAATGCAGGAACAGAAAAGCAAATACCACATGTTCTCACTTATAAGTGGGAGCTATGTTCACCCACATAGAGGGGAACAACACATACTGGGTCCTACGAGAGGGTGAAGGTAGAGAGGAAGGAAAGGATCAGGAAAAATAACTAATGGGTACTAGGCTTAATACCTAGGTGACGAAATAATCTGCGCAATAACCCCCCCATGACACAAGTTTACCTATATAACAAACCTGGAAATGTACCCCTGAACTTAAAATAAAAGATAAATAAATTTTTTAAAAAAGAAAAAAGGCAAAATAGCCAGACTTTCAGATAATTGCAGCCACGTTTGGATCATGTGATGACTTGTTACTTGTAATACTCATTCAAGGAAGAGAGGGCCTTGCCTTATTAACCTTTCACAGCAAATTAAGTTGTGTTAATGATAAATATATATATTTTGCTCAACAGATCAGTGCCATTGTACTTAATCTCACTGATAGCTCATACATTCAAAATTCTCAGAATTCACTTTCATAGTTCAAATGTTCTCTAAGGTAACTTTCTTACTTTTCTCTTATTACTTAGATGACACTGGATCAAAAATCCATCTGACTCAGCAGGTAGACATGGCAGCACAGGTTGCCTCTGGAATGGCCTATCTGGAGTCTCGGAACTACATTCATAGAGATCTGGCTGCCAGAAATGTCCTTGTTGGTGAACATAATATCTACAAAGTAGCAGATTTTGGACTTGCCAGAGTTTTTAAGGTGGATTTAGTTTTGTTTTAATTAGTTTTTGTAATAGGTCAAAAGTATAACAGTTAGCAGACCAATAGATATACTGTTATTCTTTAAAACAGTGTTTCTCCAAGTTCTGTAGTCCATAAACTACTTCAATAGTCCAAAGCCTTACAAACTACCTGCACCTTCCTATTTCTTAATCAAGCAGAAACAAAATAGGGAAAACAATGACCAACCAGATTGGAAAGTATGTACTTAAGTTTATAGTTGAATTAATCATCTATTTTTCAGTTAGTACCAGTCACCTCTGTTTGCCTCTATTTCCTTTACAAAAGCAGTATACTTTGTGCAGTGTTAACCTAAACCACCATTACTCACTGTATGCCAGATTAATTTGCATGCTGCCAGAATTCTTCAGCAATCATTGGCTTTTTGATTTCCCCATTTTTACCTCAGTCTGAAAGATACTATATAGGAGATATAATATTAGGTGTTTTTCTCTTAAATTAATTTTACATTTCCACATTGTACCCTAAAAATATGGACATAGGGCATAAAACAACAAATAAATGATTCCCTTTTAATCTTCATGAATTCATCATTTTTTTCTTTTTGTAAATTAATTAGTACCCCAGTGAGTTTATATATTAATTTAAAACACTTGGATCCTACTTTTCATTATTAGCAAGTGGTTACATGGTGATTATCAAAGTCAGTGGCTTTTCAATATCATCAGTAAATCAACCAATAGACTTTGCTTCCTTTTTTTTTTTTTTTTTTTGCTCAAGACCAGATGTGAAGCCAGAATCATCATGTATTAATTCTCCAAATGTAGTAGAATGTTTCTTTCAGTGCTATTCTTGGCACATAGTAGGCTCTTAAATAATATTCTATTAATGACTTCCCACATATTTTTCAGTCTTATATGCAAGATTCAGAATTTGCTACTGTAATTGTCAGTTGAACTAAGCTCATTTTGAATCTTTTCTCTCTAAATTTTAAGTGAAGCAGATTATAGATGAATGAGGTTAGCAAAAAAAAAATTGCTTTAACTCGGCCTGATTCCTTAATACATTAACAGGTAGATAATGAAGACATCTATGAATCTAGACACGAAATAAAGCTGCCGGTGAAGTGGACTGCGCCCGAAGCCATTCGTAGTAATAAATTCAGCATTAAGTCCGATGTATGGTCATTTGGAATCCTTCTTTATGAAATCATTACTTATGGCAAAATGCCTTACAGTGGTGAGTAATTAATTCTGAAGTGGACCTTTCTGCTGCACGTCACTTACTTAGGTGTGATTTTAACTGCTTTGCCCAGACTTAGAGGGCAGAGTTATGAGGCTGACCACACCATACCTGCGGGAGCTTGATAGATAAAATTTGATGATGATAATTTGCATTAATGAGGTGGTTTATTGCTTCCCTCTCCTTTGCTAGTGAATTGCAGTCTTATAGACATCACTTGCTGCAGGATTTAGTTTAATCTGTGTAACCTGAGAAGGGGATGGCAGACCTTAAAGCTTTGCCAAGGAAATTGACTTACTTAGTAACCTAGAGTATAAATGGCTATAAGTTTAAGACTCTGACCTTTAACTTGTTTTTTCTTTGTTGGTTTCGTTCTGTATTTTCAAGGTATGACAGGTGCCCAGGTAATCCAGATGTTGGCTCAAAACTATAGACTTCCGCAACCATCCAACTGTCCACAGCAATTTTACAACATCATGTTGGAGTGCTGGAATGCAGAGCCTAAGGAACGACCTACATTTGAGACACTGCATTGGAAACTTGAAGACTATTTTGAAACAGACTCTTCATATTCAGATGCAAATAACTGCATAAGATGAACACTGGAGAAGAATATCAAATAATAAAGTAGCAAAACAAATTTAAATAATCCATTCCAAAATACAATGTTATCAACCAACTGCACAATCAGTTTATCCTGACATATTCAAGTGATAGGATAAAGTTGGCCATGTATTATGAAAAAGATTATTTGTGCATTTTATTGACTGGGCAACACTGCAGGACAGTCAAGGTGATATATAATTTCCTCACTGCCTGGTAAAATTAAGCACACTAAACGAAGTTATTTTTCTTTTTAAGAGATACTTACATTTCCATTTATTGTTTGAAATGCCTATCAAGAGAATCAACAGATGATAGTCCAATTTTTACTCAGTGACTGTTGTAGCATTTTCCTGTTTACTGATTAGAGTGGTTATTCATTATTCCTCAGATTGCTGAATCCCATCAGGCTGTTATTATGAAGGAATTTGATTGCTTTGCTGCACAGCAGGACCTGTGCTTTGAGATTTTTTTTTTCTCTTTTAAAATATCCTGTAACTACAATGATGGTAAAGCCATGTTAAATGACTTGATTGTACTTGGAGTAATTGCACATTTTTTTCTATGCATAAAAAAATGATGCAGCTGTTGAGAAAACGAATTGAAATCTTTTTCATTTTGCAGAAGGAAATGATGGAATTTTTCTATATTTCAGTATGTGTCAACTGAGAGTCATATACATTAGTTTTAATCTCTTAATACTGAGAATCAGGTTGCAAAATGGATGAGTTATTATCTGTGGAAACGTGGGAAATGTCTAATAGCCCATAAAGTCTGACAAATAGGTATCAAAATAGTTTAGGAAAATGAGAGGAGAACAGTAGGATTGCTGTGGCCTAGACTTCTGAGTAATTAATAAAGAAAAAGAAGTACCCTTTGGCCTACAGATCAAAGTTTTATTTATTTTTTATTTTTTACTTTTTATTATAGTTTAAGTTCTGGGGTGCATGTGCAGAATGTGCAGTTTTGTTACATAGGTGTACAAGTGCCATGGTGGTTTGCTGCACCCATCACCCCGTCGTCTACATTAGGTATTTCTCCTAGTGCTGTTCCTCCCCTAGCCCTCCATCCCCTGACGGGCCCCAGTGTGTGATGTTCCCCTCCTTGTGTCCATATGTTCTCATTGTTCCACTCCCACTTATGAGTGAGAACATGCTGTGTTTGGTTTTTTGTTCTTGTGTTAGTTTGTTGAGAATGATGGTTTCCAGCTTTATCCATGTCCCTGCAAAGGACATGAACTCATCCTTTTTATGGCTGCATGGTATTCCATAGTGTCTATGTGCCACATTTTCTTTATCCAGTCTATTGTTGATGGGCATTTGGGTTGGTTCCAAGTCTTTGCTATTGTGAATAGTGCCACAATAAACATGCATGTGTCTTTATAGCAGAATGATTTGTAAGCCTTTAGGTACATACCCAGTAATGGGATCGCTGAGTCAAATGGTATTTCTAGTTCTAGATCCTTGAGGAATTGCTACGCTGTCCTCCACAATGGTCGAACTAATTTATACTCCCACCAACAGAGTAAAAGTGTAAATGTGTTCCTATTTCTCCACATCCTCTTTAGCATCCAAAACAGCATCCTGTTGTTTCCTGACTTTTTAATGATCACCATTCTAACTGGTGTGAGATGGTATCTCATTGTGGTTTTGATTTGGATTTCTCTAATGATCAGATGATAAGCTTTTTTTCATATGTCTGTTGGCTGCATAAATGTCTTCTTTTGAAATGTGTCTGTTCAAATCCTTCGCCCACTTTCTGATGGGGTTGTTTTTTTTTTCTTTTAAATTTGTTTATGTTCCTTGTAGATTCTTGGTATTAGCCCTTTGTCAGATGGATAGCTTGCAAAAATTTTCTCCCATTCTGTAGGTTGCCTGTTCACTCTGACGATAGTTTCTTTTGCTGTCTAGAAGCTCTTTAGTTTAATTAGATCCCATTTCTCAATTTGGGCTTTTGTTGCCATTGGTTTTTGTGTTTTAGTCATGATGTCTTTTCCAATGCCTACGTCCTGAATGGTGTTGCCTAGGTTTTCTTCTAGGGTTTTTATGGTTTTAGGTCTTACGTTTAAGTCTTTAATCCATCTTGAGTTAATTTTTGTATAAGGTGTAAGGAAGAGGTCCAGTTTCAGTTTTCTGCATATGGCTAGCTAGTTTTCCCAACACCATTTATTAAATAGGGAATCATTTCCCCATTGGTTGTTTTTGTAAGGTTTGTCAAAGATCAGATGGTTGTAGATGTGTGGTGCTATTTCTGAGGCCTCTGTTCTGTTCTGTTGGTCTAGATATCTGTTTTGGTACCACTACCATGCTGTTTTGTTTACTGTAGCCTTGTAGTATAGTTTGAAGTCAGGTAGCGTGATGCCTACAACTTTGTTCTTTTTGCTTAGAATTGTCTTGGCTATGCGGGCTCTTTTTTGATTCCATATGAAGTTTAAAGTAGTTTTTTCCAATTCTGTGAAGAAAGTCAATGGTAGTTTGATGGGGATAGCACTGAATATATAAATTACCTTGGCAATATGGCCATTTTCACGATATTAATTCTTCCTATCCATGAGGATGGAATGTTTTTCCATTTATTTGTGTCCTCTCTTATTTCCTTGAGCAGTGGTTTATAGTTCTCCTTGAAGAGGTCCTTTGCATCCCTTGTAAGTTGTAATCCTAGATATTTCATTCTCTTTGTAGCAATTGTGAATGGGAGTTCACTCATGATTTGGCTCTCTGTTTGTTATTGGTGTATAGGAATGTGTGTGATTTTTGCACATTGATTTTGTATCCTGAGACTTTGCTGAAGTTGCTTATCAGCTTAAGGAGATTTTGGGCTGAGATGGTGGGGTTCCCTATATATACAATCATATCATCTGCAAACGTAGACAATTTTACTTCCTGTTTTCCTATTTGAATACCCTTTATTTCTTTCTCTTGCCTGATTGCCCTGGGCAGAACTTTCAATACTATTTTGAACAGGAGTGGTGAGAGGGGGCATCCTTGTCTTGTGCCAGCTTTCAAAGGGAATGCTTCCAGCTTTTACCCATTCAGTATGATATTGGCTGTGGTTTTGTCTTAAATCTGTCATTTTTTTTGAGCTATGTTCCATCAATACCTAGTTTATTGAGAGTTTTCAGTATGAAGGGGTGTTGAATTTTATCAAATTTTCTGCATCTATTGAGATCATCATGTGGTTTTTGTCATTGGTTCTGTTTATGTGATGGATTGTGTTTATTGATTTGCGTATGTTGAACCAGCCTTGCGTCTCAGGGATGAAGCCGACTTGATCGTGGTGGATAAGCTTTTTGATGTGCTGCTGCATTCAGTTTGCCAGTATTTTATTGAGGATTTTTGCATGGATGTTCATCAGGGATACTGGCCTGAAATTTTCTCTCTCTCTTTTTTTTTTTTTGTTGTGTCTCTGCCAGGTTTTGGTTTCAGGATGATGCTGGCCTCATAAAATGAGTTAGGGAGGAGTCCCTCTTTTCCTGTTGTTTGGAATAGTTTCAGAAAGAATAGTACTAGCTTTGTACCTCTTTGTACCTCTGGTAGGATTCGGCTGTGAATCTATCTGGTCCTGGACTTTTTTTGGTTGGTAGGCTATTCATTACTGCCTCAATTTCAGAACTTGTTATTGGTCTATTTAGGGATACATCTTCTTCCTGGTTTAGACTTGGGAGGGTGTATGTTTGCAGGAATTTACCCATTTCTTCTAGATTTTCTAGTTTATTTGCTTAGAGATATTTATAGTAATCTCTGATGGTATTTTGTATTTCTGTGGGATCAGTGGTGATCTCCGCTTTATCATTTTTTATTGTGTCTATTTGATTCTGCTCTCTTTTCTTCTTTATTAGTCTGGCTAGCATTCTATTTTGTTGATCTTTTCAAAAAATCAGATCCTGGATTCATTGATTTTTTGAAGGGTTTTTCATGTCTCTATCACCTTCAGATCTGTTCTGATCTTAGTTATTTCTTGTCTTCTGCTAGCTTTTGAATTTGTTTGCTCTTGCTTCTCTAGTACTTTTAATTGTGATATTAGGGTATAGATTTTAGTTCTTTCCTGATTCCTCTTGTGGGCAGTTGGTGCTATAAATTTCCCTCTACACACTGCTTTAAATGTGTCCCAGACATTCTGGTATGTTGTGTTTTTGTTCTCATTGGTTTCAATGAACATCTTTATTTCTGCCTTAATTTTATTATTTACCTAGTAGTCATTCAGGAGCAGGTTGTTCAGTTTCCAAGTAGTTGTTAGGTTTTCTGTCAGTTTTAATCCTGAGTTCTAATTTGATTGCACTGTGGTCTTAGAGACTGTTTGTTATGACTTCCGTTCTTTTGCATTTGCTGAGGAGTGTTTTACTTCCAATTATGTGATCACTTTTAGAATAAGTGCGATGAGGTGCTGAGAAGAATGTATATTCTGTTGATTTGGGGTGGAGAATTCTGTAGATGTCTGTTAGGTCCACTTGGTCCAGAGCTGAGTTCAAGTTCTGAATATCTTTGTTAATTTTCTGTCTCATTTATCTGTCTAATATTGACAGCGGGCCATTAAAATTTCCCACTATTATTGTGTGGGAGTCTAAGTCTCTTTGTAGTTCTCTAAGAACTTGCTTTATGAATCTGGGTGCTCCTGTATTGGGTGTATATATATTTAGGATAGTTAGCTATTCTTGTTGCATTGATCTGTTTACCATTATGTAATGCCCTTCTTTGTCTCTTTTGATCTTTGTTGATTTAAAGTCTGTTTTATCAGAGACTAGGATTGCAACCCCTGCTTTTTTTTCTGCTTTCCGTTTGCTTCATAAATATTCCTCCATCCCTTTATCTTGAGCGTGTGTGTCTCTTTGCATGTGAGATGGGTCTCCTGAATACAGCGCACTGATGAGTCTTGAGTCTTTATCCAATTTGCAATTCTGTCTTTTACTTGGGGCATTCAGCGTGTTTACATTTAAGGTTAGTATTGTTATGTGTGAATTTGATCCTGTCATATGATGCTAGCTGGTTATTTTGCCCAAAAGTTGATGCAGTTTCTTCCTATCCTCGATGATCTTTACAATTTGGTATGTTTTTGCAGTGGCTGGTATTGATTGTTCCTCTCTATGTTTAGTGCTTCCTTCAGGAGCTCTTTTAGGGCAGGCCTGGTGGTAACAAAATCTCTCAGCATTTGCTTGTCTGTAAAGGATTTTATTTCTCCTTCGCTTATGAAACTGAGTTTGGTTGGATATGAAATTCTGGGTTGAAAATTCTTTTCTTTAAGAATGTTGAATATTGGCCCCTACTCTATTCTGGCTTGTAAGGTGTCTGCAGAGAGATCCTCTGTTAGTCTGATGGGCTTCCCTTTGTGGGTAACCTGACCTTTCTCTCTGGCTGCCCTTAACATTTTTTCCTTCATTTCAACCTTGGTGAATATGACGATTATATGTCTTGGGGTTGCTCTGCTCGAAGAGTATCTTTGTGGTATTCTCTGTATTTCCTTAATTTGAATGTTGGCCTGTCTTGCTAGGTTGGGGATGTTCTCCTGGATAATATCCTGAGGAGTGTTTTCCAACTTGGTTCCATTCTCCCCGTCACTTTCAGGTACACCAACCAAACGTAGACTTGGTGTTTTCACATAATCCCACATTTCTTGGAGGCTTTGTTAGTTCCTTTTCACTCTTTTTTCTCTAATCTTGTCTTCTCCTTTATTTCATTAAGTTGATCTTCAATCTCTGATATCCTTTCTTGTGCTTTATCGACTTGGCTATTGATAATTGTGTATGCTTCATGAAGTTCTCATGCTGTATTTTTCAGCTCCATCAGGTCATTTATGTGCTTCTCTATACTTGTTATTCTAGTTAGCAATTCCTCTAATCTTTTTACAATGTTCTTAACTTCCTTGCATTGGGTTAGAACATGCTCCTTTAGCTTGGAGGAGTTTGTTATCACCCACCTTCTGAGGCCTACTTCTATCCATCCATCAAACTCATTCTCCATCCAGTTTCATTCCCTTGCTGGCAAGGAGTTGTGATCCTTTGGAGGAGAAGAGGCATTCTGTTTTTTTGAATTTTCAGCTGTTTTGCGCTGGTTTCTCCTCATCTTCCTGGATTTATCTACTTTTGGTCTTTGATCCTGCTGATGTTCGGATGGGGTCTCTGAGTGGACATACTATTCCTTTCTGTTTGTTAGTTTTCCTTCTAAGAGTTAGTGCCCTCTGCTGCAGGTCTGCTGGAGTTTGCTGGAGGTCTACTCCAGATGCTGTTTGCCTTGGTATCACGAGTGGAGGCTGCAGAACAGCAAAGATTGCTGCCTGTTCTTTCCTCTGGAAGCTTCGTCCCAGAGGGGCACCCACCGGATGCCAGCCAGAGCTCTCCTATATGAGGTGTCTGTTGGCCCCTACTGGGAGATATCTCCCAATCAGGATACACGAGGGTCAGGGACCCACTTGAGGAGGCAGTCTGACTCTTACCAGAGCTCGAACACTGTGCTGGGAAATCCACTACTCTCTTCAGAGCTGTCCGGCAGGGATATTTAAGTCTGCTGAAGCTGCTCCCATAGCCACCCCTTCCCACAGGTGCTCTGTCCCAGGGAGATGGGGTTTTATCTATTAGTCCCTGACTGCCTTTTTTTTAGAGATGCCCTGCCCAGAGAGGAGGAATCTAGAGAGGCAGTCTGGCCAGAGTGGCCTTGCTGAGCTGAGGTGGTGGGCTCTACCCAATTCGAACTCCCAGGCAGCTTTGTTTAGACTGTGAGGGTAAAATGCCTACTCAAGCTTCAGCAATGGCAGACGGCCCTCCTCCCTCCAAGCTCGAGTGTCCCAGGTCGACCTCAGACTGCTGTGCTTGCAATGAGGATTTCAAGCCAGTGAATCTTAGCTTGCTGGGCTCCGTGGGGGTGGGACCCGCCAAGCTAGACCACTTGGCTTCCTGGCTTCAGCCCCCCTTCCAGGGGAGTGAATGGTTCTGCCTTGCTGGCATTCCAGGCACCACTGGGGTATGGAAAATAAAACTCCTGCAACTAGTTCAGTGTCTGCCCAAACGGCTGCCCAGTTTTGTGCTTGACACCCAGGGCCCCAGTGGCGTAGGCACCGGAGGGAATCTCCTGGTCTGCGGGTTTCAAAGACCATGGGAAAAGTGCAGTATCTGGGCCGGAGTGCACCGTTCCTCAGGTCCAGTCCCTCATGGCTTCCCTTGGGTAGAGTAGGTAGTTCCCTGACCCCTTGTGCTTCCTGGGTGAGGTGACACCCCACCCTGTTTCGGCTGGCCCTCCATGGGCTGCACCCACTGTCCAACCAGTCCCACTGATATGAACTGGGTACCTCAGTTGGAAATGCAGAAATCACCCGCCTTCTGCGTTGATCTCACTGGGAGCTGCAGACCAGAGCTGTTCCTATTCGGCCATCTTGCCAGCAATCAGACCAGAGTTTTAAATGAACTGCAAAATAGGTCAAACTCTATTTCAGAACTAGAGGCTAGGAATAATGTCTAAACTTGGTTATGAAAGTTTTTTTTTTTTTTGGTCTGGTAGGATAAGAGGGTTTTTACTCATCTTAAGTTTGAATTAAACTTTGTAATTCAAAGTTTGTTTTTTTAAACAATGCATGTATCAAATTATCTGTCTCATTAGATAACTAGGTAGACTTTTCCAAGGTGGTTTCAACATCAAATATATATTCAAAGATCTTCCAGTGTAAAGCAATAGGAATGAAACAAGCCATGAGAAAGCAGAATATTTTGAGTATATTCTCATGCCTTTCTTTAAAGGAGAAGCGCCTATCTAAACAGTTACAGAAACCCAAATTCAAAGTAGATTAAACAAGAAGTAAATTTGTAAACTCTTTTAACTGGGAGACAGGAAGTAGGGAGGGCTCCAGGCACAATATCATTAGCAGTTCAATGTGAACGAAGACCCATGTCCTTTCCAAGCCTCCCTCTGCCATCAGCATTGCCCTCCTTCCCAGGGTCACAGATGGCTATCAATGGCAAAACTGGGGTTCCGTGTTCTCTTCTCCTCATCTGGCAAGAGAAAATGGGAAATCTCTATCCCAAGCTTGGATTAAAAATTATTTTCATTTTTGTGTTCCAGCAAACTTGGGTCCTATGCCCAGCCATGGACCAAAAATAGGCTTAATGTGAATGTTATGTGCTGATTGGATTAAAATAAGTTCTGACTCTGAATCTGGGAATGTGGTCACCTTCCTCAGAGACAAGTTGAGAGGTTGGCTTATCTGAATAACAGCAGAGAATATGAGATGCTGGAGAGGTGTTCATTAAGGAGAACATTCCCTGAGATGAATTAACGGTTAGAATTATCTATCTCTGTATCTATCTATCCACCCATCTATCATCATCACCTCATCTCCCTCCTTTCTCTCTCTCTAAATATATACATGCAGGTATGTGAGTGTGTATATATTTATTTTTTTGTGTGTTTATATGGTGTCTGTGTGTGTATTCCAGGCAGATGTGTGCATATATACCCAAAGTTTCCTGATGACCTTGAAATTAAATGGGTCATGTGAAGCTAAAGATTATAGAACCCCTTGATTCCTTTATAAACAGAAAGTATTTCTAAGATAAGATCAACACTAATCTTTCAAATTAGTTGACTGTGTATAGAACAACTTGTTTATTTAAAGTCATCTAGTCTAATGCAATCAAGGAGTAAATTATAAATAACCAGTTAGCATAAATGGAAAGAAAATAGTTCCTTTTCTTTGAATTCATTTCTTCATGTTTAATTTTTCTTGCACACATATAGAAATGAATAGAAATATTCCCATTTCAATGCGCAAATTCAGCCACTATATAGTTTGTTTCTTTTTAGTAGCTAATAATAATAAATTTTTAAGTAAGATCTGATTTTGAAATATGAAAAGAAGTTTATCCTTTCCGGTTTTAATACCACCTGATACCCATTTAACTTACTGTGTTTGATTCTTGGGGACATTTATGTTCAAGGTTCTGTCAAAGCAATATATTATTCTTGTTTTTACCTGATGGATCATGCAGAAAAATAATGGATTCAGTTATGAGAAACAGTAATAGATTTTTTTTAACTGCCATAAATTTCTCTCCCTGTATTAAATAAAAGGATCAGGAAAAGATAAGTTGAATTTTCCTACAATGAGCCAGCTCTTCTTAAATTTACCTCCCATAAATTGTAGCAAAGCACTTTTCATATAATGTTTTATTTATGTAATTCAGTTATTTGGAGATGGTGGTGAGGGATGTGAGTACATCATTTCATGTTGTATTTCAAATCTCTTTTGACATAAACCCTAAGAATTTGCAATAAAGAAAATCCAATGTTCCATTAAGTTTTTCTTTTTCTTTTTTTTTAAAAAGAGGGTAAGGAAGGAAATAAGGGAATAGATTTAAGTTACCTAAGGTCAAAAGAGGCACAGGGTAGACTCTGAATAGTTGTGGAACCTGAATATTTTGTCATCAAAAACAAAGTTAAAGTCACAGTGATCAGGAATCTGCAAACTGGCTGTGGGAATGGGTTGACTTAAAAGACAAACAAAGAACTAGCCTGTTGGGTAACATCAGGCTAGGCTCACCCTCAGCTTCTACCCACAATATCTGTATGATGACCGTGTGGATCTAATGAACCAGGAGGGGCCCAAACTCTTCCGACTCTGTGGAGGCCTAAAGGAAACTGTTGCCATTGGAAGGATGCCATACCACTACCCAGCTGGAGCTTCCTGAAGGAAGCAGAGCCCAGCTGGTGTTCCATGGCTTGTTAAGCATATGCCATACCTACAATCACTTTTTTCATGGTCTGGTTGAGCATATGATTTCTGAACCAAATAGCCTTTCTGGTATTGTGTCATTGGTGACTCATTATGATTCTTTACAAAGACACATTATGTGAGCTAGAATGGTGATGATTAGGGTACCTTATTCAAATTGCATCATCATTTAATTCAAGAGAAAGGCCATTCTTAAAGTAAAAGTAAATGAGGTTTGTACACCTGGGTATTGGAATTGCCAGTGGGCTGATCTGACAATGTTTGATTCTTGTTTTTTCTGGAATTATTATGTAGAAGATTCAGTCTATAATCTTCAACATGATGCAAATATTCAGTGTCATAGGATCAAAAAAATGCTGGAAAGTATCTAAAAATCTTTTAAATTCATGTCTTAATTTTCAGTGTTATCCTCTTACTGCCTACATTCCCCCACTAAACTCTTTTAGATTTTTCTCTGCTTTTGTTAAGAAAGTGATGTTAGTAGGCCTCTCAAGTTATTTATGAAATTTAGAAATATACTGGAGAACAAAGTAGTATATAAACCCTGAATTTCAAAACCCTTAACAAGTTTAGCTTCAATCTGCATTCAGATGACACTATCTACAGAGATGTTATAAGATTAAATTACAAGAAAAGAGATGCCCAATTATTTCCATTTACTTTCTTGCCTAGGTTGTTAATTTATCTATTATTTCATTTGAAGCAACAGACGTCAATGTAACATCTTTTTCATTTTCATTGAGAATAATCAGCTTTTCCAGAAAAGGGTACTATATCTCAAACATACCTCAAGTGTTCAGTTGGAAGTATTACCATGCAGAGGATTCAAGTCATATTACCTAATAACCATGAAGTTGTATGTTGGGAAAAAGTGGTTAAAAGCAACTAAAACTGCCCTGTTTGGAAGAAACTAAATATTGCTTTATAATGATTTTCTGATATTTTAGAATAGAGGCTTCAATTATACTATTTGTGAAAAAGAAAACTGCTTGGTATTAACCAAGTTACATTTAATTTTTATGGTCCACAAAATTTCAGAGTAAAAATATATCATAGCTTTTAATCAATTTTCAAAATCTATATTTAATTATTGATTCAAAAAATAAGAAATAAAATCAATTAGCCAGATTTGTATACTTTAAAGCTACCACAGTGAGATTTTTGTCTCTTAAAAACATGCATGTTTTTATATTGTATTCTTTAATATTTATATTGTACAGTTACATGTGACACATATTACATATGACTAATTTATATGTAGCAACAGGGATTAAAGAAGACCTCTTTTAATTGTACCACTTGTTATAATGCTATTATTTACCCTGATTCAAATGTAACTACTTACAATTTTTAAACATTTTTATTTCTGTATTCTTTAAAATATTAAGGCAATGGTTTTTCTTGAAATTATATTTTGCCCTATGTATTCTATTTTTATTCACACTGGATTTGTTTATTATGATAATTATATCAAAGTGATTATTTTTACCTTGGCTTTTAAAAGTCAACTGTTTCAGAAGTCAAGTTGATTGTGGATCTAAAATATAAATTCAATGTGTTCATAGCAAGTGAAATGTCTCCTCAGTTGACTATGTTAAGAGTTTGCATTTGTATGATGAAGAAAGTAAGTCTGTGAATCCAGGGGATATGATCTTGCTGATGCCATTTACTGCAGATCATCTTCTTCATGTCACCTTTCTCAGAGTCCCAGGCTAATGGAGAAACCTCCAGCTTAGACGTTGTTGGTTGCCGTGGCAGTAGGAACGAAAGCTCTAGCGGATCTCATGTTGGCAGTTCCATCCTTGGGCCCAAAAGATACACATGTCACTTTTGCTCCCACTCATTGGCCACAATTATGTGGCTTCACCCAGACATAAGGAATGTGTCACCCAGACACAAGGATATACAATCTTACCATGTACCCAGACATAGAGCTCTCCAGAAATACTCACTAAGTAGCACTAAAGCCTGTTGCACTGTGATAAAACAAACTCTAAGTGAGGCTGAGTGGTGGAAGGTCACAAGTACTCAGTTATCCATTTCTTCTTCATTATTATATTTATTCATTCAGCATATATTGATTGCTTACTAAGCAGAAGTATTGAACTAAATGTTTGGATATAATTGTTAACAGAGAAATACACCCTGTTTTTCTCTAAGCTTACTATCAGGGGAGACCAACTGGGCATGTGAATCTTAGCTCACAAACCTACATGCACACTTTTTACCTTCTTGTTTTCCTCCTAAGAATTAAATTATCGTCTAAGGATCCATTCTCACTTTCCTCCTTAGTAGCAGAACCAGCTGAAAGATCACACTGCCCTCCCTCTTTTGCAGCTAGAGGTTGCGAAAGATATGTAAGAGAAAGTTGGTTTGCAGGACTTCTAGGAAGACTTTGTATGGTAAACAGCTGGCATGGGCTGTTCTTTGTCTTTTTCTCCTTTGTTAAGTCTTAAGCCTTAACCCTGGCAGCCATCTTAGATCATGAGGAACACTTAGAGATGGAAGTCACTTCTTTTTTTTTTTTTTTTTTTTTGAGACGAAGTCTCGCTCTGTCACCCAGGCTGGAGTGCAATAGCAGGATCTCGGCTCACTGCAACCTCTGCCTCCTGATTTCAAGTGATTCTCCTGCCTCAGCCTCCCAAGTAGTTGGGATTACAGGCGCACGCCACCACACCCGGCTAATTTTTTTGTATTTTAGTAGTGACGGGGTTTCACCATGTCGCCCAGGCTGATCTCGAACTCCTGAGCTCAGGCAATCCACCCGCCTTGGCCTCCCAAAGTGCTGGGATTACAGGCGTGAGACACTGTGCCCGGCCCGGAAGTCACTTCTAAGTAGGGTGTGGGTCATTGATGGAAGTTGCCATGCCATCCTTGGATTGCTGACCTCAGGAATTCTAGTATTGGAGGGCTGAAATGCTATGCTATTTAAGAAACTGTGATGTCTAATCTCTATTTCTAGAGACTGGAACACCCAATTTCTGAATAACACATTATCTACTTAAAATCTTAATTCTGCCAGGTATTGGAAAATAAATGTTATTTCTAGGATTTTTCCCTAAGTGCTATGTGCCTTTAGCATGTTAAGGCTTTGGGGCAGGAGGAATTGTCTGGTGCCAGTATCAGGTCATTACCTGTCTATGTGGCTATCTGCTGAGATGTCTGCTCTCCCAATTGAAGTGAATGTGGCCTCAACTCTTTCTAATCCATTTCTATATCCTTATGTAGTCCAAAGGAAGAATTCAGCCCCTCTGCCTAAATGCTCCCACAACCAGGAGCTCTTCTCCCCTCTACCATGCCATATGTGAGAAAGTACTTGGAAGCTTTCCTCCTCTCAGTCTCTACTTGGGAATGGACATAGGTACCCTCTGCTCTCAGATTCCCCCACCTCACCCAGAAGTCCTCCCATTCTTCCTCTTCACGTTGTAGAGCAGGGCTTACCAAACTGTGAATGTTCCTTTAACTCCATTCTTCCCTTTGCACTTGAATCTTTAGTCTTTTATGATGCTGAACTTAGGTGGGGTGGACCAGAAGACTGATAAATTCATTTCAAAAGCCTTGGATTTTAAAACTCTAACGACAAGAATTTGACTTGTGTTTTCCTATTTTTCAACCGTAATAATCCTCCCTTTAGATGATAGAGCCTCATAGTCTAGTAGTCCAAAGTGGGAGGACTAAAGCATAACAGAAAATACCTGGGAAAAACTTAGCTAATATCTTAAAATAGTATCCTGCAACATATAGAAGTTAAACAAAAGTCACACAAAAAGTACTTAAGTAGGTTATGCTGAATATTATAGAGGAGAAATGTGGGATGCTGTGGGAGTGAATAACAAATACTCCTAACTGGTCCTGGGGGTTGGGGAAAAATGAAGAAAGTGGTGTTTACCTGTGGTCTTAAGGATGAAAAGCTTATTAAGTACCTCTAGTCCGAAGGTACGCATGGCAAAGACATAGACCCAGTTTGATGGGAGTGTGGGAGTGAGGGGGAAAGTACTCACATTAAGACTGGCCAGGCATGTCCAGTCCCAATCATAGAGGTTCGTATAGTTGAGATTAATAATCAGAATCTTAATCCCACTGGGCAGTCACTGAAAACCTTGAAATTGTTAATATTGAGAGGTGACAGTGTGCTGGCAGCCCTCACAGCCCTCGCTTGCTCTCGGCGCCTCCTCGGCCTTGGCGCCCACTCTGGCCGTGCTTGAGGAGCCCTTCAGCCCGCCACTGCACTGTGGGAGCCCCTTCCTGGGCTGGCCGAGGCCAGAGCTGGCTCCTTCAGCTTGCGGGGATGTGTGGAGGGAGAGGCACCGACTGGAACTGGGGCTGCGCGCGGCGCTTGTGGGCCAGCACGAGTTCCGGGTGGGCGTGGGCTCAGCGGGCCCCACACTCCAAGCGGCCAGCTGGCCCCGCCCACCCCGGGCATTGAGGGACTTAGCACCTGGGCCAGCAGCTGCTGTGCTCGACTTCTCGCCGGGCCTTAGCTGCCTCCCTGCGGGACAGGGCTGGGTACCCCGCCCGCCATGCTTGAGCCTCCCCTCCCCGCCGTGGGCTCCTGTGCTGACGGAGCCTCCTCGAGGAGCGCCGCCCCCTGCTCCAGGGCGCCCAGTCCCATTGACCACCCAAGGGCTGAGGAGTGTGGGTGCAGGGCACAGGACTGGCAGGCAGCTCCACCTGCAGCCCTGGTGCAGGATCCGCATCGTGAAGCCAGCTGGGCTCCTGAGTCTGGGGGGGACTTGGAGAACCTTTATGTCTAGCAAAGGGATTGTAAATACATCAATTGACACTCTGTATTTAGCTCAAGGTTTGTAAACACACCAATCAGCACCCTGTGTCTAGCTCAGGGTTTGTGAATGCACCAATGGACACTCTGTATCTAGCTACTCTGGTGGGGACTTGGAAAACCTTTATGTCTAGCTAAGGGATTGTAAATACAACAATCGGCACTCTGTGTCTAGCTCAAGGTTTGTAAACACACCAGTCAGCACCCTGTGTCTAGCTCAGGGTTTGTGAATGCACCAATGGGCACTCTGTATCTAGCTACTCTGGTGGGGACTTGGAGAACCTTTGTGTGGACACTCTGTATCGAGTTTATCTAGTGGGGAAGTGGAGAACTTTTGCGTCTAGCTCAGGAATTGTAAACACACCAATCAGCACCCTGTCAAAACGGACCAATCAGCTCTGTAAAACAGACCAATCGGCTCTCTGTAAAATGGACCAGTCAGCAGGATGTGGGTGGGGCCAGATAAGAGAATAAAAGCTGGCTGCTGGAGCCAGCAGTGGCAACCCACTTGGGTCCCCTTCCACACTGTGGTGGCTTTGTTCTTTCGCTCTTTGCAATAAATCTTGCAGCTGCTCACTCTTTGGGTCCACACTGCCTTTATGAGCTGTAACACTCACCACGAAGGTCTGCAGCTTCACTCCTGAAGCCAGTGACACCACGAACCCACAGGGAGGAATGAACAACTCCAGACGCGCCACCTTAAGAGCTGTAACACACACCGTGAAGGTCCACAGCTTCACTCCTGAGCCAGCGAGAGCACGAACCCACCAGAAGGAAGAAACTCCGAACACATCCGAACCTCAGAAGGAACAAACTCCGGACATGCTGCCTTTAAGAACTGTAACACTCACCGCGGGGGTCCGTGGCTTCATTCTTGAAGTCAGTGAGACCAAGAACCCACTAATTCCGGACACAATATGACCTAATTTGGACCTTAAAATATTGTTTTATTTAAAGTATGGCTTCGATGAGGATAAGAATGGATATGGAGAGATAATTTAGGAGGATGGATTGTCTGGGAGAGAGGTAATAGTGGGTCAGCTTAGTGGAAGGCAGGAGATAATGAAAACAATGATGCACGTGAGACATTTGGAGGTGGAATTAGCAGAACTCGCCAACTGTTTGGCTATGTGGGCCAGGAAGAATTATGTATCAAGGATGTCCTCCAGGAGTAATTAAAATATGGGACTACAGAAACGAAGCTGGTGGGTAGTGGTGATCATAGGAGCTTGTTAGTTAATCAGTTTAAGATGTCATGAAACATTTAATTTGAGATGTTAACTAAAGACTGCTGTTAGCTTTTGGCAACGTGGAGGCCCTAAAGAAGAGCATCTTCACCTGAGAAGTGGGATCAACAGTAGACTGCAGTGGGTTGAGGCACAAGTGAGAGATATGAGGTTGGGGGCAACATTTATTGGACTGACAGCTTTTTCCAACATGGAGCTGTGAAGGTGAGAGGAGACATAACTAACTGTGGATTTGAAATTCAGAGAATGTGTGTGTGTGTGTGTGTTTGTGTTTCTAAAAATGGGAGAGACTAGGTCTCATTTGAATGCTCTATAAATGATTGCCAGAGGTTATTTTGGCCAAAATAGAATACATAGAATAATGCAGGAACGATTGGTGACTCAAATCTGAAAGAATAACCAACTGCTATCTTGCTTATTGAATTTGTATGGATTGCATAATATAGGCCTTCTTTGTTAAACAAAATTTCTTTGCCTTAGGGGAATTTAAGCCTGGAATATAGTAAAAACGTATTTTGAACGAATACATCTCCTGTTCCAGGACTAACCATATACTGTTGTAATAAGAGTTTCATGGTGACATTTTCTTACCTGTTTCCCAAACATTGATCTAGTTTGCTAATATTCTGAGAATAAGCAGTTTGCTTTTCTTTAGAAATATGTTTTATCTAGACTAGAGAAACAGGTAAAAAAAGAAAAATTTCAACTAAATCCAAGTAAAATATCTTTTCATTTTTCTTGAATATGGATGTTAGGTCTAATTGAAACAATATGGCTTATTGCAGATGAAGTATGAAATCAATTGGAATATGTTAAAACAGTGTCAAAGAGGTAACAAGAAGCTGAAGTTTTAATGTGTCAGAGAGAAGATATTTGAATGATCCCAAATAATGTAATTATAAGAAAAAATAAAAGGGAAAAGGAAGGAAAAACAAAACAAAGAAAAGCAAGGCTATTTTAAGAAAACATATCATCAAAGTCTTTGGAGAAATGTTTCTTCTTTTATCTGGTTAATTGGCTTATGAATAATGCAGAAGTGTTCTTATTTGGCTTTAACATATCCTTAGTTCAAACCCTAAGTTTTGGGGGCTGAGTCAGACAGAAGTGATCTTGCAGTAAAATCTTCCTTGGGCGTTATCTTCATCAATCTATTTTCATAGAACTGCAGAATTTTAGAACTGATAGGAACCTTGGAGATCATGTAGTCAGGCTATCAGAAGCTCTTTCCTCTTATGGAATGAAACTCGGAAACAAAAATAATAACAAGCAAGGGACGTTTTTCTTCAAATGAGTCTGCTTCATAGACTCTCTAGATCCTAAAGAAATGGCATAAATAAGGTTGTCTCGAGATGTTTTTTCCCTGTATTTTAGAGAAACTTATGGTGCCTAATTTAGAGAATTGCAAAGATAAAATTCAAGATTTGATTTTATGGCTGCACATTACAAATATTATTGTAAAACATGTATGATGTGCAATGTTGTGCAAATGGGGATGGGTACCAACATCAAGTAATAGCAAAAATTAGAGCAACAGATAAATTAATTTCAGGAGTTCTCAAGCTGACCAGCAGATGGGGGCCCAGATTGCTGCCAAACACTTTATGATTAGAAGAAAAAAGAAAAGGACCTTAGAAAGAATCTAAAATTCTGATATCATATTCAGTGCATTAAAAAATACTGAAAATGTGCTCCCTTAATTTTAAGTACCTATGCTCAGATCTGCAATGAAGGCATTGATTATAGATTACAACACAGTGCTCTACATTTTAGAAAAAATGCAAAATTACACAGTTCATGACTCACCAAACTCTAATTATCAAAATAACTGAGTATTCCTCACCAAAACAGAGTTAATAGCATATAGCCCTCAAGGATTTTCCTTTTTTACTATAGAGATTCTAATATTTCAGTTCTTATTTTTATATGTGTTTTTATGATGCATATTGAAGATCTTCCCACATGCCCAATTATATTTCAAATGCGTTGAAATGCTCTTTATATATCTTTGCTCTCTTTCTTTGCTTATTCACTCTTTTAACAAAGAAATATGAATAGACCTCTGTGAAATTAATTTTTTTAAATTACAGGCATTTGAATTATTATTAACACAAAAAGTAAAACATTTTTAATACTAACTCAAAACTGACAACTAATCATAGTTCAATTTTTTCAATCATAGGAGTCTTAAATTATTACACCAGTGAAAAACTGCACAATTTTTTTCCCAGTGTGCTTTAGAACTTTTACATCAGGAAACAGTGAAAATGATATGTTGTTTGTGGCATTAACTCTACTTAATTTGGAACCTTAGAATAATTTTATTTTCTTCCATTAAACCCTTAATGCATTTCAGCATAAAATTTAAGTATATTAATATATCAAATATTGATTTTTTGTTAACACTTTAAGACTGTCTAAATTCCATAGATACTTTTTGGTGGATCTGAAAACTAGTTGATCTGTACTTTATTATCTGCTCAATATTAGGCTTATAAATCAATGTGTCCAATAAAGAATAATTATGTCCTTCAGGTTCATTCTATCCTGATAAACAAATTTCTAATGAGATGAAAGATTTCTGTACTTTTTCTGCACAAATGATACAATTATATTTTCTCACATTTTTGACATTGCTTGGTTAAATTTTGGCAGTCTCATGTCCATGTGTCCTGATAGCAAGAAGACTTTAAGAAAGAAAAGTACTACTTGGTTAATGCTGGAAAAAATGTCAATGGAAGGTTGACTTCATATCTTGTTTGTCTTATTTTTTCTGGGGGTAAAAATAGATGCAAATATGTGGAATGTTAGAATCCCAATATGGTTCTGAGACACTGCTGGGCAAAGAAAGTTTTGGTTTTGGGCCTATTTAGGAGAACATTTGATTTACCTACAGAGTAAGCTTTCAGTAACACTTTTATAACTACTAAGTAGTTGCAGGGGAATATGAAGGCAGCAGAAAAGGAAAGGGTGAATGTTCTCCGAGGAACAGGAATTTTCTGCTTTCTGACTTCTGCAGGGATTGTTCCATTTTCTCTACTTTATTCTTTCCTGTGTTTGGCAGAGGGTAGAAATGGGATCCCATGAAAAAAAAGAAGAAAGGGAACCTGGAAGAAGAAAAAAACGTAGCTAAGCAGAGATGGTGAGGTCGTGGGAGAAAACTCATTCTTCCCTCTTGAGACTACATAGTTAGATTTACAGCATCTATTTCAGTCTTAGCCAAAGATTTACTGACAGGCCTTTGTCAAATCATATCACTTAATTTTATAAGCATTTTTTTCTCTTGGTAAAATATTGTTGTTAGTATTTATGAATTGCAATGAGGATTTCATGAACATAAAGCTATGAATATTTCATGAAGGTCTTGAGATATTTGGATCTAAGTACGTGTTATCAAATATAGCCAACTCTCAAATACCACTTAGTGGGTTATGTGTGAGGAGCTTAGTTCTGCACTGATATTCCCTTGCCACATAGCATATTTTTGAGCTGTCTCCTTTCACAAGTTTGTCAGTGTGTAGTTAAGAAAAGCAATGTAATTTAATTTTAGTCTGGGCAGTAAATCTCCTGCTGTGAAGGTTGAGATATAAGGAGGAGGTGGGTGAGTGCTGGTGGTGGAAATGCTTTGGGCTTTCATTCACTCTTCAATCCAACACTTATTGAGCATCTGCTCTGTGCTAGGGACTGGGTAGCATTGGGAATAAAAATATGAATAACAGAGGAAGACAGTGTGGTTAAGTGGTTAAGCTTTGGAGCTAGATTTATTGGATTTAAATTCTAAGTTTGAATTAGGAGTTGTTGGTTTAGGTCAGGTTACCTAATCTTGTTTACTTGTTTTTTTGTTTTGTTTTGTTTTAATCTGCAAAATGGGGATATTACCTAGACCACAGAACTGTTTTGAGAATTAAGTAAGAAACACACTTTGAGCAATGTCTGGCACAGGGCTATGTACTCAAAACATATTAGCTTTAAACATTCAGCTTCTGTCCTCCAAGACTATCATCTATGGGAACATGGATGAATAACTAATGACTACAATATAGTGTAAGTGCTGTTACCCAGACATACATGGACCACTATGAGGGCTCAGGAGACACAATGAAATCAGATTGGAGGGTTGATCCAAGTTGGAAGAAGAAATCACCACCAGATTTTGAAAGGAATTGAATTTTAAGCCAAGGACCTGTATTCTATCCAGCCTGAAAAATAATTGGCACACACGTATAGGCTTCCAGTTTGAGTTTCAAGTTTATGGGACTTATCCTAGAAACTTTAATTAGGGTTTTCAACCGGACCCCTCTTTTAGGACATGAAATAACTTGACCCTTTAAGTTCATCAGAGATTCTGTTTCGTTTGTAGGCATCTGTTTAAATTTAAAAAGTTAGTTTTTGGTTAAGTCTACTTTTAATCTACCTTCATTTGCCATATTTCTCAAAATACTATAACCATTCTTTGCATTTTATTCCTATTTTAAAATTTTAGTCTCTAGAGAATTTTGAAATTTCTTGGTTCTCATAAAATTACATTTATTTGCCTCACATTTTTCTTCAAGTTTGGCATATATAATGGAAGAGAAACACCAGTGTAGGGAAGACAACTCCAAGGTAGTGAACGTAGCACATAAAAGTGAGTTTTGGTAGAGAGAACTCAGTGTGTGAAGAAGGAGGCTTACTCCATGACTCTGTGATCTGGAGGTGACTAATCAGGCTCTCTCATTTTTAAAAATTTATAAAATATGGGTATCGCAGGGAATAATTAATATAGGAATGCCCAGCACACAGAAGGTTTCGGAACAATCTGAGTTGAATTCCAGTTCATGCTCATACACAGAACTCACTTGTAGTTTAAAATGATCTCTTTCTCCTAGAGGTAGTTGGCCTCACATCACATAAGATCAACTCTTAGCAGAGTGCCTGGCATGAAGTAGGCAACCAGTACATATTATTTTCTTGAATAAATAAAAAAGAGGACAGTCCAAACCTTCACAACTAAAAACACAGTTTCTGGCTTCTTGGCAGATGGCAAGAGAAACATTTTCTTAAAGGGATACTGGAGATGGTGTGGTTTGCCTATATCCAGATCAGCTGGTGGCCAAGTGGCAAAACTTTCTGCCTCTGGAGAAGACATCCGTAGAACTGGTGCCATGAATGAATGTGATGAATGCAACTTGAGAGCCAAGTCAAAAGACATTCTCCATTAGTCATCTATTCACAACTCTGGTTCCATAGATAATCAAGTGGAGCTGAATCTTTCCTTGAAAGCTTTCTGTGGAGAAGCACATGAGAGAGCTCCCAATTCACTAATTAGAATACCTGTTTCCAGAATAAATAAAAACAAGTGGATTAAATTCATTTTCCTTCAGGGCTAAAGTTTATAAGGATTCTTTATCTTCACTTCTGTCTCTCAATGTGAAATCAAAGAAAAAATTACCTAGGGTCGGGATCATAAGAGACTGAATTTAGGATGAAGATGGGATCATCTCACTTACCTAACTAGATAAAAGAAGAACATTGTTGTCTCAATTTCCAATCATGCGAAGAACAAAAATTCACAAATTTTCCTAAAATACGCATGAAGCCTGATATAGTTAGTATCAGTTTTTAGGGCTTGTGACTTAAAAATGTGAGGAGGCTTGGATGTCAGGAAAGAATTGCTCTGTTAAATCTTAAACTGAGCAGGTTCCATGTTATGGGAAGGTTCTATAAGGAGGGCTTCCTGAACCATAAAGGAAAATTTTAGGTCAAACACATTTATTATTATAATCGAAATTCAGCTATACTCAGGCTGTCTTCACTCAAGGTTCCAGTATGATTCGCTATTTACTAATTTTCTCCATTCTCGAGATGAGTGTTTTAGATCAAGTTAAAGTGATGATTCATTTGTTCATTCATTCATTCATTCATTTTAATTCAGCAGCTATTTATTGAGTGCATATTATGTGCCAGATATTATCTAGCCCCTGGAGATAATGGGCCTAGAAAGATCGACTAAGTCTCGGCCCCACATTCTAAGGATAATTCACTCTGACCCAGTATTTCTGCCTGAATGCTGCAGTTTTTGTAACCAAAAGGGCAATATTATGGTGATATAAAGGTAAAATGGTGCTAAAGTTCTTCTCATTATGTCATTAATCTTCAGAGCACTAAAATACTCTCTAATTGTCTGCCAGCACTGCTGTATGGTTGAGGTTTTTCTTAAACCAAATTCCAAGGGCTTGATGATTCTTTGAAATCATTCTCAATTTCCCCGGACCTGGATAATAGAGAACTGACAAGCCTATTTCCTTGTTAAATAAAAATTATCAGATTTATTTTCATCCTAGAAAATTTCTAGAGACGTTTCAAATAGAACTCATATGAAATAATCTGAGTGCCTAAGTTTAGTTTTATAAAAAATGAAATGTTTCGGGCTTTAGTTATCACAGTTTATGTTAGAGAGCTATGATGGGGCACTGTTGGCAATGTTAGGTCTTATAAAAGAGAAACTGTGAAAATATAAATCCTAGTAATGCCTGGCAAGCATTTCACTCAGTTCTGGGAGGGTCCACCTGATTTTTGTCAATTGCAGTGTTTCTGTATGTGTATCACAACCACCACCGCCACCACCACCACCATTACCACCGCCACTAACAACAAAAACAACACAGTCTCTGTCCTCTTTGAAACATCTCATCAACAGACCACAGCTTCAAAGAGCCTAATGAGACCTGTTGTTTACCAAGAAACTTAGATCTTATCTTGGGTTGTAGATCGCCAAAGGTTTTCAAACATTCTGAGTAACTCTATATAGATATTATAGTTTCTGTAGGGAATGTTCTCTATAAGTAAAATTTGCTTACAATGGCTCAGTGTGTAGCCTACTCCATCTCCAAATATGGAAACTATCTTCTTAAAATCTGCAAGTTTGAAACTGACCTCCCTTTTTCGTCTGTTATATTTTTCATGATTTTTCACTCTTCTGCTTTTCTGACTTATCTGAGAAGGCAGGACATTTTGACATCTGCTTAGTTCACTTTTTTCTAAGTCTTATCTACTTCATCTTTTCTAAGTTTGTCTTAAAATTCCTGAGAATAATTTGCTTAGAGATATGGTGACTGTAATCAATTGACAAATTTTATTTTAATTTTTAAAAGACAGTAGTAGAAATCAATGGACTTTTTCCTCTTTTTCATTATATTCATCTTTTTTTTTTCCTACCAATAGACTATCAAAGGCAGAACTCTACATTTTAAATAGGTCAAATGAACACCATAAGCCTCAAAAGGAATGGGAAATTTGTCTCAATCAAAATGTGGGAAAGGAAAATTGCTTATTAAAAATATTTACTGTTAAAATTTTAGCCCATGGAAAATAGTGATGGAAAAGTGTAGTGACCCTCAACAAATGTCATATTTTTCTCTTAAACTTCCATTTTTTCTCATTCTCTAGATAAGGGCATTTAAAAATAGTTGCTTCTTGATTTCTTGTTCATATCTAATCACACTTTGGCTAGAGTTCTTGTCTATTCCTTCAGTGTTAACTCTCATGTATACATAGATTTAAAAACCACAAGTATTCATTGAGTGCTGTGCTGGTCATTCTCTGCTTGCTGCAAATCCTTCTTTGCCATGCTTTGTGCCATGGGAGGATGACTTCTACAGCTGTATCACTCATCTCCCTTGTTCTCTGGTGTTGGGTTAGACTTGGACAATAGAAGGATGGGAGGAAAGTGAGTTGGGGTGATTATTTCTCCTCTCATCTCCTCACTGTTGAACTGAGATCCTGGTTTCAGCTCTTGTCGTTGGCCCCTTTTCTCCCACTCCAGAGCTCAGGTAACATCACTTCCTCCTCCTGCTATTTTTACCTACAGTCAATGACACCTTCCATCTGTTGCTTCTGTGTGTGGCTTTCTATCCCTTTTAAGTCCCTTATTCCTGCACACACTTCTGATTTTAACAGAGGCAACTTCTCGTTGGGTATCAGGAACCATATGAAGTGCCAGAGATTCAGTGGTGAACCAACTAGAGAAACTGTGAAAATATAAATCCTAGTAATGCCTGGACAAGCATTTCACTCAGTTCTGTGAGGGTCCACCTGAGTTTTTGTCAATTGCAGTGTTTCTGTATGTGTATCACCACCACCACCACCACCACCATTAACACCACCACTAACAACAAAACTTTTTGTCTTTTGGTGCTCACATCCTAGTATGGTATCCCAGTTTGTGGGAATAGTAAACTAATAAACTAAAAACAACAATTACCATTAGGGCAAGACTTCTGATAACAATAGGGTGGTATAAAGACAAACCGATGTGGGAATTTTGAATCTGAGCTAATTTAGACATGGAAATATTTCTGTTGGTGTAGCAAGGGAGATAAGGCCTGAATAATGAAAAATAATCTAGCCATTTGAAGGACAGGAGAAAAAAATTAGCAAATACAAAGGGCTTGATCCAGGAAAGAGGTTGATGATACTCAAATCTATATTGGAGTTGAAAACCTCATATTTAAATTATCTTCTTACACCTGAAACTGTCTATGATAATGTATTTACACATTGGCAAAGACTTAGATGATGCTTAGGACATCCCAGATACTGTTCTTAGTACTTTATATTATCTCATTTAATCTTCGTTAAAATTTGAAAAACAGATGCTATTTTCTCCTCTCTATGGAGGAGGAAACTACGTACAAAGAAGATATGTCCTTTTGCCATCTAAGACTAGGCATATCCAGGGACAATTTGTTTGTAATATTTCTATCAATGGAATCTTCATTATCTCAATCATACAAAGTAGAAACTTTGATATTGCACTTGATCATTTTTCTTGCATTCTGTCAGGCATGAATCCTTATTACTTGCTCCTTCAGAACATCTATGCTATGTGTCACTGTCTCCATTCTCACCAGTAATGCCCTAATGTAAACCCATTACCTCCCACCTGGATCACTGGATTACATAAGGTAGCACTGGTATGGTTTGGCTGTGTCACCACCCAAATCTCATCTTGAATTTCCACATGTTGTGGGAAGGACCTGGTGGGAGATAATGGAATCATGGGGGCAAGTCTTTCCCCTACTGTTCTCGTGATAGTGAATAAGTCTCATGAGATCTAATGGTTTTAAAAAGAGGCATTCTCCTGCACAAGCTCTCTCATTTTTTGCCTGCTGCCATCCATGTAAGATGGGACTTGCTCCTCCTTGCCTTCTGCCATGATTTTGAGGTTTCCCCAGTCACGTGGAACTGTAAGTCCAGTTAAACCTCTTTCTTTTGTAAATTGCTCAGTCTCAGATGTGTCTTTATCAGCAGTGTGCAAATGGACTAATATAATTACATAAGGTAGCACCCTCCCATCATCTCTTGTACTTCAGAAGGGGAGAGTCTGAAGAAGCTGCCAAATTATTTTTATCTAGAAAATGAATTCATCACATTATTTCCCTTTGCAAAAATCACCAAAGTTTCACAATTCCAACAAAAGGAAGCATGATAAAAATGCTTTGTAATTTAGCTTTGCTTTGTAATTTAGCTTTGGGTTCTCTTTATCCTTTATCTCTTGTTTTTTCAATGTGAGTCTTCTGTCCCTGATTTCTGATTACTCTACAATTTTCTGCACATGGATGAGTTAGAAATTCTGTGTGTACCTTTGCCTTCAAGTATGAATTAGGTGAACACAATTGTGGGGGAAAACATGTTAACTTAGGAGTCTATTAATACTTGGAAGATTTAATTAATAGGCTTTGCAAAGTAATTATGCACCTGTGACTGAGAACACATTTATAAGTTTGAGAATTGACTCCCTCTTCTCACCTTTGCCATGCTGATTAAATAACAGCAAGGTAGAGTGGTGTTTTAACTGGTGTGTGTGTGTGTGTGTGTGTGTGTAATTATCTATCAAAATTTTATTTTCTTTACTCAGTGGCCCCTCAGCTAACATGACTGTTGAATTTAACTATGAGAAACATATTTAAGGAAATTAAATTCATTCATTTAGTGTATATTTGTTGAGCCATTGTTATATGAAAATCCTACTTAAGAGCCATGGGGAGTAAAAGAATATAATATGCCTTTTTTGCCTAATGGAACTTTAGAACTTCGTTTTCCACCAGAGGGCAAAATGAAGCTTATATAAGTTTACCTGGGAGGTTACTGATGAGTACTGGAAGGAAGTATTAGAGGATCCCAGGCATCTAGGTGGGTAGAAACCACTTGTTAATTTATTCAGTACTTGGATTTCACTGCTTTTGTAATGGAATTTGAATTTATTTCTCTTTAGCCCAAAGTTGCTCTCTGGCTCAGCGCTTAATCTTCACTTATGCCTCTTAGCATTAAGGAACAGTCAATATTTGTCTGAAATTAAGGATTGAGAAATCAATGTTTTTAAAAGTGCTTAGTAACCGGTATCCTTGGGTATTTACTCACTTTCAGAATCACTTCTATTCCAATCAATGCAAAAGCTCTAGAATTTATTGTTCTGCCTCAAGATCAAGCCCCCTTTCCCCAACACTACATGTTCCTGTGTCTGCATAATTCAGTCTAGAATAATGCCACAGGAGTTCCAGTAAGACAGTCTGTGGTGTCCTTTTGCCACTCTCTGCATCTCAGGGTAGCCAGGGGATAGGAAGAAGGGATCTTGGTATTTCAGATCCTTTAAAACTCATTAAGGTGGCTATGTGCACTTTGATTTCAGTTCCCCTTGAAGGACTCCACATTATATAAGTTGTGTATATGTCTCTTCGTTTTTCTCATTGTCTCAAAGATAATAACTATAGGAACACACACACATTTACACATGCACAAACCTCTCAAAGACCAACATCAACTCTAATTAACAATACAGCTTCAACTGGGAGATGCCGGATTCAGATGGTACAGAGGCCAGTCAAGAAACTCAAGTGAGTGCAGGGCACAGTATCACAGAGTGGGGTGAGGACGGTGGCAACCTTACCTTCTCCACCTTTTTGTTACTACATAGCAATGAGTCTCCCCTGCTGTAATATTTGAATTATGGCAAGAGGAGCCAGAAATCCATATTTTAAAAATGAAAATAAATGAATTTTAAAAGACTTAATGATTAATTTCATGTGTCAACTTGACTGGGCCATGGAGTGCCCAGACATTTGGTCAAATATTATTCTGGGTGTGTCTTTGAGGGTATTTTTGGATGAGGTTAACATTTAAGTCAATAGACTGAGAAAAGCAGATCATCCACCTAATGTGGGTGGGCCTCATCCAATCAATTGAAGACTTGAACAAATAGGCTGAGTAAAAGGGAACTCCTCCTGCCTGACTACTTGAGCTGGAACATTAATCTTCTTTTATTATATATATGTATATAATAAAAAATATATAAAACTATATATATATAGTTTTAATGTTCTTTGTTTTGGAACATTAATCTTTTTCTGCCTTTGAAATCAAAGAAAAAATCCACTTTTGGGTTTTGAGCCTACTGGTTTTCAGACTGGAACTTATACCATCAGCTATTCTGACTCTCAGGCCTTCAGACCCATACTGAACTATACCATTGGCTTTCCAGGGTCTCCTGCTTGCTGACTGCAGATCTTTGGACTTTTTAACCTTTATAATTGAGCAAGGAAATTCCTTATAATAAGTATATGGTCCATTACTAGATCATATACTTGTCAGTGACTGCTCTCCTCACAACATGAAGGCTTACTGGAGCTAGTAAATTCTTAGACCAGGGGCCTCTTCCTCTCTGGCCCCCACTGAAGGTGGTATTGGGGAAACTAGGAATGGTGGGGATGGTAGTCTCATTATTCCAGTTAGGTAAGTAAAGAGACTCTATTTTTAGACAAACCAAATCAAATACATTCAAAGGGATGTTCACTTCCAAGGTAGTCTCCTTAAAAAAACTATACTTATTTTAATAAACATGCTGACATTATTCAGATAATATTTTTAATTTCTTTTTGCAGAATTGCCTTAAAACAGTTTCACAGGAAAATTAATCTACACTGCAAATTGCTCTCTGTTTTTTACTAAAAACATGATTAGTCAAATTAAACTTTTACTTTTTCAAATAACTTTTGGCTTAAATGTGAATTTAAATATACTCTTTAATGAAAAAATATTTTCTACCACTAAGATTACATAAAAGGATGCATTAGAGACAGATTTTTAAAATATTTTGAGCAATGGCCATACTCTGGAATAAATGCATATTATGCAAAGACAATTGCTTTGAAGGGGTCATGTGAAGGTAGTTTTGGAGAATTTGTTTAGAACTCAGTCTTGTTTACCTTAAAGCAGGGGTCACAAAATCAAAAGCTCTCATTGAGTGTATTGGTTTGGGAGGAAGGCAACAGGAAGTATGCTAAGTCTGTCAAGATCAGGCATCCACTAGTTAGCAACAATCAGAGGTTGTCTGCGAGGCATCTGGGCCTTGTGTTGCAAAATTGTTGATGTTTTAACATCCGTGGAGGAGCAGGGGAGACTTGTGAGTTGAGGGTGATTGGTACCATTGGTGGTCATGTGGTATCCAGAACAGGAGGGAAGGAAGTGGAAACCTTGAGTACAGACCTGCATTTGAGAAATTTTCCTGTGAAAGAAAGAAAATAAATTAAGAAGTTAGCAGAGTCCAGTGGAATTTAAGGTGGATGTAAAGGGAAAGGGAAGTTTTCCGAGGATAGCCTATGAATGATGTGAATAGAGAGGGAAAGTGGAGGTGTTGTGGAAAGCAGGACTAACTGAGGGAACATGCAACCAGCAAACGTTGAAGGGATGAAATCAAAGGTATAAGAAGAAGGATCTCCTCCTCTGGGAAAGAGATTTATTCTGGCAGAAAAAGAAGATCAATTATTTGGATAAAAATGGAAAACATACTTATCAAATTTGTATATGCCACCAATCTGTGAGGAGCAGCTAATATGATTGATAATAGAGTCAATATTCAAGAAGTCATGTTGGAATGTGAGAATGATGAATTGAAACAAACAAAAATGAAGTTTAGTGGTGATACATGCAAAATTTCTCCTTTATACCAAAATCAATCATTTAAAGTAAAGAATGGAGGAGAAATAACTTCATTCTATTTCATGTGGAAAAGAGTAGCATTTTCTTATAAAAGCTTGCATATTAATGATGCCAGCAGGGTAACACGATTGCTTTAAAGCTAATGCAACCCTATGTTTAATTGGGAGACTATGGGGCTGCAGCAATAGCTGAAAATTGGGATACTAATTTAATAAACTATGATGCAACCTCATAATGAAATAACCTGCTGTTATTAAAGAATGAATGAGAAAGCTCTTTATGTACTAATTGGGAAAGACTTTCAAGCTATATTGTTAAGCACACAAAAAATGAAGGTGCACAATAGTATATACAGAAAGTTACCTTTCATTTATTTAAAATGGGGGAAATAAAATATATGCATTTGTTAATTCTTTATTTGCATAAAGAGATCCCAAAATAATAAAAATGAGTTTAAAATATTAGGTTATCCATAGCAGGCAGAGTGGAAATAATGTAGACAGGGTCAGGGATAGGAATAAGTTTTCTCAGTGCATCCTGTTTAATTTTATTTTGACTATTTGAATATATTATCAAATTTAATAAATATTTGTTTAAATGGGATGGATGAGGTGAGGGGTTGGAATTTATAAGTGAGAAGGGAAAACCGAGGAAAACTATCCAAAATTATAAAATTTTCAATGGCAAGGTTTATTCTTTATTTATTCTTTTCTATGGTATCTACAATTACACTTTTCATGTAGGAGACTATTAATCAAATATTTGCTAATCAAATGAACAAATGAATGAATTACTACATGAGATGATATTTGTCCTCAAATGTATGAATGACTTGCCAAAGAGGAAGAGCCTTGTTTTTAGTTCTATGCCATCAAAGTTGTACCAATGAATGATAGTTACAGGAGGAAAAAAATGAGTTTGTTCTTTCAGCAAGCATTTTTGAGGGACTGTTTTGTAGCAGGCACTGCGAATGTCAAGTGGAATAAGACATGGCTTATGCTTTCAAGAAGGTTACACTTTAGAATCGGGGTGTCAGGTGCATAGATGATCACAACAAACTGAAATGGGAGAGTAAAACACTAGGGATAGGCACAGAAAGTTTGGGGAGTGCTGAGCAAACCTTAGATAAGGGTGTAGGAGTGGGTTTGGGGTGATGGGTTTGCTGGCTAATCTTTGATTAGGCTTCTGAACCTTCACCTATGCTTACCTGTGGACTTCCTTGTAAAATGCAGGTTTGGCAAGGAACTCTGCTAAAGTAGTTTACCAAGAACCTCCAACCCTTAATCACCATCCATATCTGATTGAGTTCCTCATCCTCTACCATCCACCCGGTGATGTCTGACCACCCTGTCTTAGTTTTAGAATGTGGTTAAGTTGGTTTAGCCAGAATCCCCCTTACCCTTGGTGTTTCCTCTTAGTAATTTTCTATTACTGACCCCTATCCTGTTCTTTGGCTATAAATTCCCACTTACCCAAGCTGTATTCAAAGTTGAGCCCAATCGCTCCCTCACTGCAAGACCCCTTTGCAGTGGTCTCTATACCTATAGCAGTGGTCCTGAGTAAAATCTTCCTTACTGTACTTTAACAAATACTATTGAACGATTTTTTTGGGGGTGGTCATGGTTGGCTTCCTGGAGAGTTCCATGCCTGAGACCAATCTTAAAATAAGCAAGGAAGGAAAGGGGAGACAGGCGGGATAAGCCAGAGGGAGGGACAGCAAGAGCAGAGTCTTGGGGAGAAAAGAGGAGAGTGGGTTGTGAGGGGCATCAGGAAATTTGTCTTGGTGGAGCATTAGCAGGATATGTGACAAGAAAGGCACAACACCAACCTTGAGCTCAGTATAAGGAAGAGGTTTATAGCTGTCTGCCTGAGCTAAAGAGGGAATGGTGCTTAGTGGAAGTTTGCATGTTCAAGCCCAGGCAGGCTACATGACCACTTGTTAGTGCTGTGGAAAAGAGAGCATGCCCTCAGAATTTTAAACAGAAACTGTCTTTTATAAGAACCATATTGCAGGAAGAAAGGAGGATGAGACCCTTACACCTGAGTTGCCTGACAGATGGAAATTGCAGGTTTTCTCTCTTGCAAGTGCTACTTAAGATTACCTCCCCCATTGCCTAGTGGTTGGCAGGGGAGGAGAGGCATTTTGACATTCAGGGAGAGGAGAGGAGACCTCATGGTACTGAGCAGTGGGGGAAGCACTGAAGTGAATAAACTTGAAAAAGACTATTTCAAAAGGGTGCTGATAACATATATTTGAAAAGGGCCTTGTAACCAGTAATGCATTAAGCAGTAATCCTTTTGTGGAAGCTTGAAGTTTCTCTAAGGATGGTCATTTTGAGCTATCTTACTATAGAGGGGGTTGATATTTTTTTCCTTTGGTAAAGGCAGTAAAGAGAAGGAACCTAAACAGTATAAAGAATTGTACCAGATGGTCATTTATGATACTCTGTAGCCCTACGCTTAGTAATTGTGAAAGATTGTTGTCAAAACCTGCCTTAGGACTGTATAGTTTCATATCACCCCTAGAGAAAGAATTTCTTTGGGAAGAAGAAAGGTTTTTTGTTTACCTTTTCTCCCTAGGATTAATACAGGGGCTTACTATCTAGTAGGAACATTAAATAAGTACTTTTTATGAATGAATGTGGTAGAGGAGCACTCAGTTCTCTGGTGTCTGATCTGTGTACTCAGAGTTCTATGATTCAAGTACCTTCCATGAATCTTAATACACAACACACACACACACACACACACACACACACACACACACACACTTTTACAAATGCAAAAGCAGAGGAACAGCAAAGTTAGGTAACTTGCCTGAGATCACAGAGCTAGTCAGTGGTGAAACACACAAGTCTTTCTGACTCACAAATTCATGGTTTTAGACTACTGCATTGAGAGATTTGTGTAGCTTGTTTTATTATTTGGTCTCTTTCTATATAAAATATAAAGATATATACATATAAATGAATTTAAAATTTTCATATATCTATATTATATATATGTGTATATATATATGAATTTAAAAATTTCCAAAAGCTACCCAGAGAAAATAAGGTGGCATTTGTTTCTCTCCTTAAATTTAGCCGCTAGGTCCTGATGCTTGTTAAGAAGAAATTTCAGGGTAGCAGCCTACATTTCCCATGGGAAGCCCACTTCTGCTTTAGAGAGTTGTTCTATAATTTGGAGAACCGGTAGAGGCTGACAGTGTAGCGAGAAGGGTACAATCAGCTTCCTGACATGGGAAGAAAGCCCGTGAACGGGTCATCTCCCTGGAGGCCCTAGGAGCCAACTATGACACAGAGCTAACAACTTCCAGAGGGAGTTGGGCCAGGCTTTCTTCTCCAGATGGCTCATTGCAGGATGGAAGGCCCCACGGTGGGGGGCCTATGGAAGGGGCTGTCCTGGAGGCAGGAACAAGCGATAACAATGAGGAAGCCTTCTGATACCAACTGGGGCACGCTATCCCTGAAAAAGAAGGATCCAAACTACTGTCGCCTCACCATAGGGAGCTGCCTCTCACACTGCTCAGCTGGGTTCACCCTGGCACTCCTTTTGATATGAATAATTATAAACACACTATGTACGATCTTGCATATGTTCCATTCTTTGGCAAAAGCCATTATACTAATTACCAGCATTTTGAGGGTGTGTCAAACACTTGAAGTGAATTTCTTTTTTTATCTCATAAGAGAAGCTGCAACACTGTACATATGATTCTGTATTAATGAGTTACCAAGAATATAATTTAAAATTTTTGGCTGTTTTCCTCTTATGTATGATATTTCCTCCCTACTTACCTGAGCATTTATGCTTGCAAATTCTGCAGTAAATGTAACCTTGTACCCATGATTTCTTGAACTTCTCTTGCAAACAAGAAGCAAAAGCAAAGATAAGAACCACAAAGTTGATTTCCCATCACATAGCTATGATTTTCTTTTAAAATAATTATTTATCTATTTCAAATCAGTGTACTTGGGATATCCATCACCTTATATATTTGTCTTTATGCTAGAAACATTTGAACTACTCTCTTCTAGCTATTTTGAGATACACAATAAATTATTTTGAACTGTGGTCACCCTATTGGTCTTCAAACACTAGGTCTTATTTTTTCTATCAAACTGTATATTTGTACCCATTAATCAACCTTTCCACACAATTTTCTGTTTTTCTCTTATGTATCTTCCTTATACCAACAAAATGTACGAGAACATTACTTTTCAAGAACACTTATTGTAGTTTTTCTAAAATTGTGATATGACAGCATTCAGGTTTGTGTGTGTGTGTATGCCACTAACCTCAAAGGCCGTATGCAATTGCTAAGGCATTAAAGTTAACCACATTTGGAAACTGCTATTTGACTCATCATTTCATTATTGCTAATTTGTTAAATTGCTATAACATTGCATACTTTTAAAACAGCTTTTAACACAGAAGTTATTTGTTCATTAAAATAATTAGTCCCCTTTTATAGCTAAATTTTACTCGAGGAGGTTAAGTGACTTGCAAGTGGGCAGGTGGTGGGTTAAGGATTATTAGCTGGCCTCTGATGTTTAGTCTAGGGTTTTGGCGGTTGTGTTAATTTGCCTCTCTAAAGGAAAAAAAATTATCTCAGTTACTAGGAATCCCAACACAAGCCACCTTCCTCTCTCTCTCCAGCTGCTTCATGTACTGCTGTTTAAAATAGCCAGGAGAAGAGCAATAGGTGCATCCAGTGGGGAGGAGGGGTACATGGGTATCTGGAGGGGTCAGTCCTTGACTGATATCTTTGCCCCCTAGTGTTTGGTCACTGCTGTTCAGATGGAAGCATAATTTCCTTCAAATATTGTTCATTTGGTTATTGTAGAAGTGACAAGGATAAAGGGAAGCTGAAAGTTCAAATAACCTACCTCCTAGATGAATTGGGGATGTGTCAAGACAAGTTTACTCAACGCTTCCGGAATTTTCTGGGCCTCATATACCATCTTCTCTTTTATAATCTCTGCCTCCTCTCCACATTCTCTTCTCTCTTTCTCTTTCCCTTTAGTTCTATATACCTTTCTCTCCTTCACCTGTTCATTGAGTCTCTCACTTTTTCCCTTTCTTTCCAGTCTTTCTGTGGTACTCAAGGTATATGTCATTTGTTCTTGGTAGAACAAAGAATCTGGGTCCTTGTTTAAAATGTAGTGAAGTAGCCAATAGCTTAGTGGCCACAATATGTCATGTCATATTTGTCTGTGTCAAATCACGATGGCCATTAGTACCTCTTCCTTTTACCAACAGCCTGTTTAACTAGACTGGGCAATGGTAGTCAACACTTATCTAACTCTGTCTGCACTGGCCTCTCCACTTCTATTTCTATATCTTCATCTCTGTGTCCACATACCCATGTTTCTCTCTTTTTTTCTCCTTCAAAATGGAAAAGAAAAAATTATCAGTTATATTTTGATTGTACACATCCAAATAAAAGTTATTTTCTTAATTCTCCTAAGAGCTTGTAAAATAAGTCACACATAATGACACCAATAAGCAATATGTAGAAATTCAAAACATAATATTTAATAAGAAAATTGGAAACTGTTACAGCCAGACTGGGGAGGCTGAGAGATGTCTGATTCCCATTAAAGAAAATTCATCTCAGGAGATGCTAATTACAAATGTCCAGATACCTGGTAGTCACTGAACTGGAAAATTTGCCCCCTTTTAACAAATTTCCTGTTCAAGTTTCTAGAAATTTTTCATAAAATATAAGTGATACTTGTTATTAAAATCAGTTATAAATTCTATAGATAGTAATATGACTTTTTCTTTTTTCCTGTAGCACTGCTATGAACTAAATGTTTGTGTCCCCCCAAATTCATATGTAGAAGTTGAATCACCAATGTGATGGTCCCACCCTCCCATTAAGAGGTAATTAGGTCATGATGGTGGAGCATAAGTGGATTGAATAAGGACTTGAAAAGTGCAGCTGAAGTGTGAGAGAGCTGGATGGCAAGGAGAACCTTGAAAAAATTACAGTTGCTTAGTTTTGTCAGCCAAGCTGGAGGGGAAATAGTTAAAGGAAACATAAAGGAAAGAAATAAGTGTCATTCATGAAATTCCAATCCCAAGTACAAGGGACTGTCTATTTTAACCTGTTAGAGGTAAGTTTCATGTAAACGTAAGGATGTAATATAAAGATGTCAGCGGCATCTATTTAGAACTTATTGCCCCAACAAGCACATGGGCGCTAACACCAAATCTCAGAAGTCTAGGACTGAACAGAGGAATCCTCTTGGCACAGCATTAGGGTGGGGTTCAGCAGGAGCTACGAGGTGAAATTATGTTATAGATGAATGAGTCTCACATTACTTCAAGGAGCTACTGGCAGAGACAATACAGAAAGAATTATGAGAACTAAGGTTGAGAAACAAGACTGTAGCCCCAAGACAGAACTGGGAAGAAGTGAGGGGAAAAATGGAGAGACAGAGAGGCAAGGAAAGGATGCTGGGAGGCCTATCCCAGGATCTTGGGCCTAAGGCAATTACTTAACTGCTGCTAGAATATGATGTAAGAATAAAAGAGAGGATTAGCTGTCAATTCAAATATTGGTTTAATAGATGATCATATTATTCCTGCACTGGAGTCAAATTATTCTTAAGGCTTGGACAAGGCTGAACACATAGGCATGCAGTATATGGCCCCAACTCTAGTTCTTGGAGTGCCATTGTATCAGGAAACCAAATCCTGGAAATGACATAGAAAACTGACTCCAGTGTGAAACACATAGCCTATCTGCATCTATAATTTGTGAACACTTCTGGTTATTTATGCTTATTAAAGCAGTGAGAAGATATGAAATATAAATAACTCCACAGAAAGTCTAATTAAGTCATTTTTTGAACCATAATAAGTAATTTAAGGAAGCTTAAGCTATTTGAAGTATATCAGTTACATTTTATTAGTTGATTTCTATGGAACAATCACATCTCCCATGAACCTATCTTGGTGTCACTCTCAGAAAAAGGTACAAAAATGGAGGAACCATGAATCTAATCTAGTTATCAATTTTAGTTACATGCGCTTGTAAAAATTGCAAGAAAAAAATTTCACTGTAGGGTGTTAGCATTTAGAATCATAATAATTTCTAACCTACTTATTTGTAATTTGACTTTCTCCTTTGGCTTACTTTTTATATAAGGAGAATTTGAAGAATTGCATTGCCCTGCTGCCAATTTTTATACCAATGTGGCAGAACATTTGTCTACAAAATTATCTCACCACATCTTGCTGTTTATTTCTATGAATGCCCTGATTTTGCAAATTTTGTAGACAATATTCTAAAGAAAGATATTCTGACATTAATAAAACTTTTCTTTGAGAAAGTACAACATGGCTGAGCTATATTTTAAAAATCCCAAATGCTGTGTATATATGTATAGATTGTTTGTATAGAGATGGGCCTGGGGGCCAATGGATTCACACTCAGAGCATTATGGTATGTTTACTGCAACAAATGTGTTCTCATTAAAGATGGGGACTTCTTGGAACTTCAGTGCCTACATCCAAAAAATGATTCTGGTTTCTAGGGGTGATTATTTGGTGGAGGACACATTCTGTGGCAGGTGGTCTTTTGTCAATATCCTTCATGATGGTCTACATGAAATTAAGGCTGGCCCTCCTATAAACCAGTACTGAGAGAAATCTTTTTTTTTTTTTTTTTTTTTGCTAGCTAAGGAAACTAACACTTTTTATCCTGTATCCTCTCTAGTCACAATGAATAAACACATTAATTCATTGTGTACAAAGGACATGCAGCTCAATTATTTTCTAGGGCATAAATTAAATGCTGAGCACAGTTTAGGCAGCAGGGCATCTTTCTTGAAAGAGTAGAGAAAAGCCGTGGATGCTTCTAATCCTGCCTGTTAGTATAGTGAACAAATCAAGTTTAATCCGTTTCAGTGTTGGGCTTTAAATTTTCATGTTTTCTTCCTGTTTTTCAGTGGAAGCTGGCATGCAGACCAGCCATAGTGCTTGTTTGTTTTTATCTGAACAGATGTCTCCATTCCCACCAAAGGGCTTGTGTATTTTTTACCCTTTCTTTTCCAAACGACCTGTCAAAACTCAGAAATGTCATGTTAATGTTTTATGGACAGACCATCCCAGCTGCTTCAGGAAACGGCAGCACCACTTCAATAATTTACACTGCATTTCTGCTTCACTTTTTCTTGTATCTGTACAGTTTCAGCAGTGAGAAACCAAACGGCAATAGGGTTTCTAGGCAGCGTTATCTGTCTCTAGAGCTTTGTCCACTGCTAATCCTGTTCCCTGCCCTCCTCCCTAAATGAAAGAGTCAAACAATTTCCATCTTCAAGTGCTAGTGGGAGCCATCAATCTATTCTCACACGGGAGCTGTGTTTCATGTTGTGGTTGAACTTCCACATTTGTTTTTACCTATTGTATTTATTGACTGTACTCCGTAATTAGCAACCTATTTTATATTTACTTATTCACTAAGAATTCTGTTTATAAATGTCTTGGCTTCTTACCTCAATGAAAATATTCTGGCTAAGAATTGAATTCATACTTCTTTTGTGTCACTTTAATATAATCATATGAAATCTGGCGCAGACTTTATAAAATCTGACAAGACTCTTAAGTTCTTGTCAAGTTTTAAAAATGTGATAATGAACAAAGTTTGCCTTTTGTTTAATATATGGTGTGGTGGAAAGAGAGGCTTGGCAGTCAGAAGGCCTAGAATTGAGGCTCAGTTTTCCCTTGGCCTTTTTTGGATATATAGTCAAGGAATTCTTTTTTCTCATCTTGAGGCAGGATTTCTAGTACTTGTCTAGTACTTTATCTCACAGGGCCATTGTGAAGACAAAAGGAGATGTTGTATGTAGATGTTTCATCAATAGACAATCTTTAGCCTGATCCTCTTAGTCTGTAAATGACTTTGACACATTTTGTTTGAATTTTAACACATTTCGCCTCTACATCAACGTTTTGAGGCTTTCGTGCTCTGAATCAGCAAAGGTCCAAGTGGCAGTGCCTACTCGAAGCAACACAACCTCTTGTCTTCTGGAAGTGTTAAACAAAGGGGTTCAGCCAGGAAAAGTGCAGATTGGTGCAATCCTATGTCAGAGAATGTGAAAGGGGTTTGTGTAACAGAAAATCATTTCTGGGCCGGGCGCAGTGGCTCACGCATATAATCCTAGCAGATTGAGAGACCAAGGTGGGTGGATTGCCTGAGCTCAAGTGTTTGAGACCAACCTGGGCAACTTGGTGAAACCCCATCTCTACTAAAATACAAAAAATTAGCCAGGCGTGGCAGTGTGTGCATGTAGTCCCAGCTACTCTGAGACGAGATCATGCTACTACACTCCAGCCTGGGTGATAGAGCGAGACTCCGTCTCAAAAAAAAAAAAAAAAAAAAAAAAAGATTATTTCTGTTGGTTCTCATCTAATAAAAAGGTGCCCTAAACAAAGGCCTGATCTTTTTCTAAACTCTCATTGTGAGAATGTAAAATATACATAATTTATCAAAGAACCTTAAGCTTACAGATATTTTCATAAAAATGTTTTAAATAAAAGAGCACATACTTTCTTTAGGGATCAATTTCTAGGACAAGTCCACTTTATGCATAATCTAGCACCTTGGAATTTATAAAACAATTATCCAGCAACCATCAAGAGGGGTATATTTTTCACCTTGAAAGTGGATATTTAGAATTTATGTGTAAATTATTTTTAGATATTGTACTAAGTCCCTGTAATGGAAATTGTTGAAGAATTTGAATACAATATAATATATTGAGTCATGTTTAATTGACCTGAATCTAAATGGCTTGTATATAATAGAATCTCAGAGATTTCCGAAATTTATATCTCATATTCTATTGTTTCCCTTATCAGATGGGTTATTGCCTTGATATAAGAATGCTAAGTAGTGAGTTTTAACTTACATACATCTTGGATTTATTGTCTGCCTTATATTATAGTTGTTTCTAGGCTTATCTTATCTGTCTTTTGATGCAAGGGACTCAATCATGTTTTCATAAGCCACATAATTACTTGAACATACTAGTTGCTCAAGAGATGCTAATAGAAGGAGTGAATAAGTATATTATATATTGTCTTGAGAGAACAATTTTTCCCAAATGATTTCATGAAGTTTTCATTTCAGCTATTGGCTATGACATAACTTAATGATCCAAAGTCTTTGGCCTGTTCAGTGTGACTTCATGGAGCAACTGATGTTATGTCTGTGGGCATCAGTTTATCACCTGTGGAAAGTGAAGATGCTGACATGAACAACTCCCAAATATCATAAGCTGATCTTTGTGCCTTCTCATCACGCAACTCAATCCAAGCTCTCTGATTCTATATGCTTTTACTCCCACCTGGAATCTCTCATGTGCATTAACAGACACACGCAATCTTATGAAATTAATGTGTCTAATTTCCCTAGAATTTCCTCTCTCTTTTGAAGCAGAAATTAGGTGGAAGCAAGTGTGTGTGTGTGTGTGTGTGTGTGTGTGTGTAAGTAGAAATGGAAAAAACATTTGTAAAAATAGACATTCTTTATATGTATGTGGACTGATTTCTTCTTCTTTAACCAGAGAAAAGGAAATTTAGTTTATAGAACCAGAAATGGATGATTTGCAGAGCTCAGGAGAATTCTCCTACTGCTTGCAAATTGGGATGTTGGGAGAGGGAGACTCAAAGCATCTTAGAGAAGAGAATAGAAGGGAAGCTATACACAATTTGGGGGAGGATATTCTTAAATACCGCATTCTTTATTCCAAGAAAATGACTTTTATCAGCCTAACCTAAATAATGTTAGTAAGTAGAAGCAAGTGCCATGACTTGACTTAACATGTCTGTGTGGAAACTGTAATTATATATGAAGTTTAATATTTTTCACTGATGGTTATTCTTTACCCATATAGCCCATGGTGATGTTTTACAGCACCACCCTCCTTCCCACATTATGGTGGAGAGGGATGGATCCCTGGCAGGCAACACAAGGATGTTTACCCTACAGTGTGTGGGTGCCAAGCCTCTTGTGCTGCAGAGTTCCAACTGTTCACTATCAATTTTGATCTTGGCTTAAAGAAGGACCACCCTCTGTCTGCTACTTGCAGACAAAAATGAACCGCTTACCACTGCTGCACGTCATCAGCCAGCAGATGCTAACACTCTCTGTAACAGGATAACAGGAATGCATCATAAAAATAATTTAATGTACTAACTAGCTTTGGAAAATAGCTGATTATTTGATTTTCTATATTGTGATTTATTAAAGAAACAAGCAAACAAGACAATTCTCCTTTCCAGAGGGAAGTAAAATGGATACAGTTACCACATTGAGTATGTGTTATACTTAAAAAAATCAAACCTGAAAGAATATTAATGGTCATGATTACATACAGTTGGACATAAACCTTAGGTATTGAGGGCTTCTTGAATGCTAAAATATGTGGTATGACATCCCTCTTTTGGAGGAAGCTGGGCACTAAGAAATGTGCTATGTTTTTGGCAGGAAGTCACTGGCTCCATCACTGAGTGGTTCTTTGGTCCCAGCTGCAGGTTGATTGATGGCATCACATCGAAGAACACTCTGGGGGGAGCTGTTTATCCCCATCTTCCATCTGGAGCTGCTGGGACAGAGTTCACTGTGATGATGGCTACTGAATGAGCTGCACTGGCAGGACCTCTGTGACAAGGAAGGATTGTGGCTACGAAGCCAGGCCCGAATCAAAGGATGTCAAGGAAATGAATGGAGCTAAGCAGGAAACAGCCAACTCTTCTCAAACATGATGGGGCAGCAATTCAAAAAGAAAGATGGTGCACAGCTTTTAAAACTACAAAATGGGAGAATATTATGTTCCTTTGTTCTTTCACTTACGGAGGTTACTTTATAGATATGTGTTTCAGATCAAATAAACATGCTACTAACAACTGAAATATAATGACTCTGTTGACTGCTATGTACGGTTTAAAATATGTTTAACCACATTAGATTATAAGCCTCTTTTAGGGAAGGTATCCAATATTTATCTGGGCACATCAATAATCAGTACAAGAGAAGCATTCTTGATCCGCAGGTCCTCTAGGAATCTGCAGTTACATGTGTTTAGAAAATGGCAGAACAGAAAAGTCACGCACACACGTGCAGACACACACACACACACACACACACTCCCTTTTAATGGGGGATAGTATAGAAAAGTCCATAAACATAACACAGAAAAGCACCTGCAAAGAATGGACAAATGTAAGCATGCATCCCACCAACCACAGACGTAGCTGGAATAAGTGCCAACTACTGCAGGGGTAGGAGGCTTCATGAGAAGTGAGGGCATGTCTGGGATCACAGCCAGTGACAGAGTGTCTAGAAAACCTCTGTGGAAGAGAGTTATAGGCAGATCTTGAAGGGAGACGTGTAATTTTCTGGGATTCTTTGTTTGTTTGTTTGTTTTTTGTTTTTACTCTGCTGCTTATGGTGATGAATTACCACTTTGGCAGTGTAGTTTTGTGCAATGTTATTGTAAAGCTTTTATTATTTATAATAAAATCCATTTCAAAAACTACACTAATAATTATACAGCATGAGATGCAAAATATCCCAGAGATAAAAATGGAAGAGTTCTCTAAGAAGGGTGACTACTCAGGCTAGTTTCTGAGTTGGGTTAGAACTGGGGCCATTCTGGCTGGTGGGTTAAAATTTGTGAGCATTATTTGTAATTTGACAGAAAGGATAACTGCAGTGATGAGATAAAAGGATCACTGAGGAAGGTGAAGTTAGCTGTTTTATTGCTTCAGGAGGTTTGACGGAGGGAAAAGTGAAATAGAGAGAACACACATGAGGCATCTGCACACCTTGTTTCTAACATAAGCAAGGAAAAGACCAACCTGAGAGAATATATTTATTAGTCAACATAATTCTTTCATGAACATCTTGTTCATTTTGCTGTATGGAATTCACAGATTGATTCTGTGACTCTCACTTTTCTGGTTATGGGTAGGTATTACTACCCTGTTTTTACACACAGTTAATGTAATGTTTTTATTTTTGGCAATAAAATCTATTTATTGAACTATGCTGACTAGATTAAAAAGGTGCTTTTTGGAATCAGAATTGCATTGTGTATTCTTTTGCTTTATAGACAATATTTAAGGTCTGAGCTGATAGACACTGAGATTCTTATTAACTGAGGCAAGCACCAAAAGGCTTGGAATGATTAACACTTGAAATCAGGAGAAAGCACTAACTAGGCACCTAATTTGTGCCCACTGCTTTATATTTGCTTTTTCTTTAATGTCCCCACAACAATAGGGATTAAAATGATATAAGGATATAGGGACTAAACTAGATTAAACAAATTGCTCAAAGTTATATAGTTAATGAAAGAATGAACAGGGATTTGAACTCAGCTCTAAGCGGGATCCCACTGTCTTAGTTCATTTAGCATTGCTATACAGAAATATCTGAGGCTGAGTAATTTATAAAGACAAGTGGTTTATGTAGCTCATGGTTCTGCAGGCTATACATGAAGCATGGTGCTGACATCTGCTCAGCTTCTGGTGAGGGCCTCAGGCAGCTTCTGCTCATGGGGGAAAGCAAAGGGTGTGTGAAGATCACACGGCAAAAGAGGAAGCGAGAGAGAAGTGAGGTGCCAGGCTTTTTTTTCACCAACTAGCTCTTGCAGCAACTAATAGAGTGAAAGTCACTCTTGTGCCACATCCAGGGAGGACATTAATCTATTAATGAAGGATCTGCCTCCATGACCCAAACACCACCCACTAGGCCCCACCTCCAACATTAGGGATCCAATTTCAACATGAGATTTTGAAGGGACACACACCCAAACAGTATCACCCATCCTTTTTTCATTACTCAGTTTTGCTTGGATTTTCATGGAGCTTGATTATCTAGATGTCAAGTTGCTCAATTTTTTGACGTCCTATCAGCTTTGTGTTAGCAACCCATCCCAGGGAAAATAAAAAAAACGTGAAGCATAAAATTTATCAATCTTGTTACTTAGTATAGCTCTTATAAAAAGTTTTGCTGAAGAGGAAATTGAATCAAATGCCAAAAATTAGAAGTCTCGTTAATAACTATGATTTTAATTTTTAAAATTCTCCCTCTGATGTAGAGCATTGGGACTCAAAAGCAGGTGTCATTGTGTAAAACCTGTGCATCAAAAGTCAACATATTAAGGGAATGGCATTTTAAAAATTCTGTCTTATGCTATCGTAAACTGTGATTGGCACAGTTTTATAAACCACATATATTAATTTATTAAATATTCTAAAGTATTTAGTTCACATTACAATGTTTTTTTAAAAAGAAATTTTCTTTATTAACTGAGCTGCTGTCCCAGTTAATAATTAACTTCTGGAAAATATTTTAAAATATCATTTTAAGTAGAGAAGACCACTGCCATTAATGGATAAGTTTAATTTGGGGTCTATGTAGTCTTTTGGGGGTTAGGTATTTTGGGCTGAATTTCACACCTCAAAATACATGTTCATGTTCTCAGCCTTGGCACCTGCTTATGCCTTTATTTGGAAATAGGGTTTTTACACATGTAATCAAATTAAGATGAGGCCACACTGGATTAGGGTGGGCCTTAATCTAATGACTGATGTTCTTATCAGGAAAGGGAAATTTGGACAAAGACACACTTAGAGGAGAATGCCATATGAAGATGGTGACAGAAATTAGATGATGGGTCTCCAGGCCAAGGGATGTCAAGAATTGCCAGCAACCACCAGAAGCTGTAAGAGAAGCATGGAACAGATTCTCCCTGAAAGCTTCAAGTAGAACCCAATCCTGTTGACATCATGATTTAAGACTTCTAGCCCTAGAAGTGTGAGAGAATACATTTCTGTTATTTCATGCCACCCAGCATGTGGTACTTTGTTCTGGCAGCCCTAGGAAACAAATACCAATACAAGAAATAATCAACCACAGAAAGCACATCTTTCTCTTCTAGTGGGAATTTCTTTTCTTCCAGGTTACACGTTTTCCCTGTGGATACTGACAGACTCCTAATAGACAACAACTGAACAATATATGTATATTCCTTAAAAAATTTTTTTTGAAGGCAAACATTTTCAAGTATAAAGTCACATCCAATTTCATGGTTCTGAGTCTAACTGGAATACATTTTTATTTAGTAATGGAAAAGAAAGATTTCTGGTTCAAGATCAAAGGATTTGAACAATTCCTATAGATTCTTGGGCTTCCAATGACATCTTCACAATAATATGCAGCAGATGTGCTGCTGCTATGAACCAATGTGTCATCATCCTACCTCCGAGAAAAAAAAAAACACGAAAAAACCACAGGACTGTGTTTGGGAAAGGGGGGATGGGCAAGGACTAGCAAGGAGACACACTCATTTTGAAAAGTTTCTGGATGCCTGCACTAAACTAGCTTCACTCTCATTTTGTCACTAATAACTGGGAAAAAAACCCTTTCACTTTAATATTTGTTAAAGAAAAAACTACTAGATAAAACTCAAGATACCTATTAAAAAGGAGAAACTCATCAAACATTAAAAGAAATACTAATTGTGTACTATACACTTGGTGCTTTTGCATAAGTAAGTGATCTTGTAAATCCTTTAGTACACTCTGAGGTATAACAATCACGGATTATTTCCCCTATATTTTTCAGCCAAGGAAACAGCATCAAGGATGATTTTTTTTTACTCCATCAACGCCACACAACTTGTCATTTGCAGAGTTATGATCCAAACCTCTAAATCAAGTCTTCTGACTCAAGAGGAATAACCAGTTGCCCCTCATGCTAAACTGCACCAACAGAACCTCTGCCCACTAATCTGGAATATGAAATATATTATGAAACACATCCAGGTTAAAATAAAACTCAGTAAAAGGGATGCAAAAATTGTTTCCTTCTTGGGAACGAGAAAATTGATATTGAAGAGTCAAATCCGGTTTTGGTAATTCAGACATCTATTTGTATTAAGTTGACCAATTTACAAAAAAGTATTTTTGAAAGCCTGAACCTATATTCAGTAAGAAAAGTAGAAATGACAACAGACATTTAAAATGAACATACATGCAGTGGGTTTTGATATTAATCTGCAGTTTTTAATTGGGAAGGGGCTGCCGATAATGCTTCATTCATGCTGATAGCTTTGTAGCTGGTCCTGTGGGATCCTGCACAGTGTGCCCCAGAGAAATCTCGTTCTGAGAGTGTGGTCTGCGCTGCTCCAGAACGCTTTGCTAAATATCTCCGTTAAGTTTTTCAATGGCCCCAACTATAGACAATTACGTTCTGGGTCTTAACCCATTGACTCCCACAATGATGGCATAATATTGGACTTGCTCATGGATCATGTCGCAAATTGTGTAGGAACATGTTCACAAATGGCCTTCAATCCTCTATCTGAGATAGAACTATTTATAGACCCTTATTTCTTTTTAGCTTGTTGGTGTATTTTCTAATCTACTGACCAAAGAAAACTCATCTGGAATTTTTGCTGTAGCAAAGATGTATTGACAAAGGAAAGATATCTTCCTTTTATTCTTTCTCTTTCTTATGCAGCCTTTTTGATTTAGCGGTGTTTATAACAAACTTTTCCTTGCTTTTACTTTAAATGTGTCTCTGCAGGAGGGATACTTCTGGTCATGGCAGTCAAATTGTATTGTCAAAACCATCTCTGGGGACTCCGAGTGGGTCATTACAGCTGAGGAGGAGTCTTCTTTTGCCATTCTGAGGTCAGTTTGCTTTTGTATATTTTTTATGATTCTAAGTTCATCTTAGATACTCAATTTCTGCTTTTTAATTCAGTCTTCATTGAGAACATATTAACCATTAAGTTATGTTTTTCTTATCAAATGTGCAAATTCTCAAAATGCCATATATTATAATCGAGGATAAAGTGGAAACTAAGAGCAATTTTTTCCTCCTCAAAATTACAGCATGGAGACTACCCACTAGAGGGTGTCATTGAGCTATTATGGTATGAAATGACCTGCTCCCACAGAGGGCTTGTTTCCTGGCAATTTTGCATCTTGAGTGGATAATGTGGATTGTCTAGTGGGTAAGGGAGAAGGCAGTGATGCTTCACAGATTCCTAAGGTTCTATGTGTCCAAATGGATAAAAAGAAAGAAAGAATATACATATATGTATATAAATTTGATAAACACAACATAAATCATTGCTCACAAACAGGTACACATAAGTACACCTTAAAACAAAACTCCACAATGACCTAAAGATTACTTCCTTTAGCAGAAATATTATTTTTTTCCAGCATTCAATAAAGTGAAGACCTATAGTGCTGCTTTTGGTCACACAGATTAGTGTGTTTTTTTAACTGGAAGATTCATGGGACAAAACATTTCCCTTAGCTTTACTGGGTTTTACTTGCCATTACCCCTGAATATGAGATTGGGCTAAACATTCCAATCTAGATGAACCACAGTGTAAAATCGGATCAACACCCACAGGACTCCAAGATACCTACAAGCATTACCATTTGCTCTTTAAATGTTCACATTTAAGATGCTGGTTTGTTATTCTTTTGATCTTTGGGGGTTGTTAACTTTATAATATTTCAGCGTGTCAATACAATTTTGTAGTTGCTAGCCTGAGCCCTTTTAAATATTTTAGCATGCATCCTTTCATTAGGTTTTCAAATAAAATCAAATCAGTGGTGAACTTCTTAATGTTGAAAGACTGTCATTAAAAAATAATCCAAGTTCTTTTACCTTTGTTTATAAAGGTTATTTTAAATTCTTTATCAATTAAATTTTCTAATGTTCCATTTCCGTATTGTCCATTTCTTGGCTTGAGCTGTCATGGCAAATTAATTAATGGCATGGTCTTTCTGATTGGTTATTGTACATTTTATTTAAGAAACTCAGAAGTATTTAATTGGCCTGGAATGTGGCCATTTGGATCAAGCTGTTCAGGTGCATGCCTTTGCTTGTTCCTACTTTCACCATGAAGAGACATCTATTAAATACCAAGTTTGACCTTAGAGAAAATAGTGAAATTGATGTCCCTCAATTATCCCTTCAGTTAGTTTCAAGTGTTTAGAATTTTCCTATCTTCCCTGGCTTTCAAGGAACTCTCTTTTATAATTCCTTTCTCTTAAATCCTCTTAACTATTACCACTCACAGGTTAGTAATAGTTTTAATTAACTTCTTATTGAAGATTACTTAAAATAATGTTCTCTCTTGTCTATGGCTTTAGTTACCATATGTATTCTGATTAGTCTTATATATACCAGTTCAATATACCAGTTCAGTGATTCTCAAATATTTTTTTCTTAGTAACTCTTTACACTTCTAGAAACTATTGAGAACACATCAAGAGTTTTTAATTATGTGGTCATATCTATTGATACTTATTGCATTAAATATAGAAAGGTTCTAGAACATTTACTAATTAATTTAAAAGATCCACTACTTATCCATTAAAGTAATAGATCCATTACTTACCAATGTAAAAGTACTAATATTACCTACTAACATAAGTAATATGTTTTTAATGAAAAATAACTATGTTCCCAAACTAAAAATATTAGTGACAAAAATGACACTGTTTTGCATTTTTGCGACTCTCTTATGCCTGGCTTTATAGAAGACAGGTAGATTCTCATCTGCCTCTGCATTCAATCTGTTGTGATATTCTGTTTTGGTTGAAGTATATAAAGACAATTTGGCCTCACACAGATATATAGTTGGTAAGAGAGGTGTATCAGTCTTTTCATGTGACTATGAATATTCTTCTTTGATACTATACCAAATATCAATGAGGTAGTTTCAAAAAAAGCAATTGCAAGGTAGAATCCAAAACTGTAGTAAATAACTTCTCATACTTTATTGCATTAAAATCCACTGGTCTACCTTGCACTTTGAATGGATCTTTTACCCAGGCATGATATTACAACATCGCGTATTTGTTATTTGGAAAAATATTGATTTCTTGGGTTACACATTTTCCAAATGTTGATAGTTTTTATTATACAACATCAAAACAAACCAACCAATCACATTTGAAACATCATCGCCTATCTTCTCAGGAAAGCCTTAAAGTGTTTGAAAGCTGCCAGGCTCCCAGTAGTAGATGCTACTGCCTATACGTGTGCTAAGGCACCAGTAGTATTATCCACCATTGTTTTCACATCGTCACTGCAAATACCAACAGAACAAAAAAAGGCAAATATGTTCACGTCTTAGTGATGTTATTTAAATAGTTTTGACCTCATGAGTTTCTCAGAAGGGTATCAGGGAATACCCCCGGTCTGTGCACCACACTTTAAAAAGTCCTGTACTAATTAAAAACCTTTCTTGAACCCTAGATCAATATATTCAGTGGTCTACTAGGTGTGCTATAGGCACTGTCAACTCAAGAATCTTGACTGGATAATAGTCACATTTCTTTCCTTCCTCCAAGCTGCTTCTCTTTCGTATTTCATCTCAGACACCTTCATTTTCTAAGCCACTCAAGTCAGAAACCTGTGAGTCACTGTTGAGTTTTATTTACCCTTGACCTCTTTTGACTAATTACCAAGTTCAATCTCTTAAATATACTTCTTCCTGCCCAGCTTTGTCAAGATTGAGTTCAAGTTCAGTATCTCCGACAACTGCCTGTAACTAGTCTTCCCCATCAATCCCTTGCCCAAATCTCCCTCTTTTATTCACAATGCACATGCCTTCTAGATTTAGTTTATAAAGAGCAATTCTAGATAATGCAAAAGTAGAATTAGAGTCTCTATGTCATACAGCCCTGGCCTCATTTCCTTCCTCTGTCACTTCTCCAGCTGAGTGACCTTGGCAAGTCGCTCAGGCTGTCTGTGCTACAGTATCTTCATTGTAAAATAATTTTTAATTAAAAAATATTTACTGTATTTGGCTGTAAATATAGACGGATCATGCAGCCTGGCATTTAGCAAGTTCTTAATATATGTTTATCATTGTTTTTGGTCAATTATCTCCCTGCAAACCCTCACCATTTTATTATAAGCATTAGCTGATGTGTTAGAATTATTGTCTTTAACTTATTCTTCATTTTATTCTCAGGGCATATCAGAATATCTGAAACATAGTTAATACTTAATGAAACATAGTTGAATACAGAAAAGATATGGATTATCTATAAATGCAGACTTTCTTAGTTTTATTACTGTTCACATTTCTAAGTTCATGTGTCTTAATTCTTGAAGATTCTACTAATTATCAGGCAAAAATATACCATAATAGTTTAACATATATTACCCTAAAAGAATTAGTTTGTGAACATGTTGCCCTCAGTTGGAAAGATATCTAAGACCATTAGAAAAAAACACGTTTCTTCTAATGTCCTAAAAGAGCAGCAGTTTTAACTTGCCTGTGGGTAAAATTGATGAACAGTGAGGAAATTCCCCAAAATTCCTAAAAGTATTCACAATATTCTGTGAATGTCACCTATGCATTTTTTTGGTGGTGGGGTTATGGAGAGGATCTATGTCTTTTATCAGATTCTCAAAAGAGGTCTGCGACCCAGACAAGCAATAACCACCGTTATAGAAGATGTCAGGGAATATAGGACCAGGTTCCAGATTGCCTAGGGAACATAGTACTATAATACCAGATTGTCAGGTTCCATGACAGACTCAGTCAGATGTATTTTCCAGTGGGGAAGATTTTTAGAACATGCCAAATCACACAATAAAGGCAATTGTCCCAGACTTAGGATTGAACTTTCAAAATAAATTATCTAAAGTCCATGACCTTAAACCCAAGTACCTGACCCCTGCACAAGAGCCAATAAATAACATCATTAACTCACAGTGCCGACTATATTCATGTTTCTTCCATGTCCCTTTGGGCTTGTCGCCCACACTGCTGTGGCTTACACAGAGCCTGTGATGATCACAGCCCTGGGTTTAGTTTCTTTGGTGTAAATCTCCTGAATTTTTCTTTCATTTTTTACATGTTCTCAACGTGGTGTCTTTTATTTTTTATTTTTAGAATAGAAATCCAAATAGCTCTAAAAACAGAACATCGTGGCTTCTCTTTTTTAAAAAGCCCGAGCAGAGAAAAAAGCCATTCTTTGACCTTATGACATCTTTTGAAAACATGTTTGTTACTAGAATTTTTTATCACGCTCCCTTTGAACTTTAAATTGACTATACGGAGATTTTAACTAAAACTCAATAAAATATTGGAAGATTCACTTGGATGAAGTATAGTGTCTAAATATAAGATCATAGCCAGACAGTACAGGAATAGGTAAAGGAACAGGTAAAGAAAGGAAGTGAGGGGAATGCCAGAACTATCCAGAATAGAAGTTTTAACTGGCTTTATTTGATCTGAAATTCTGCATGTTATTTTTGTAAGTATGAGACAATGTTAGGGTCTGGGATTCAGTCCCCTCTTTATAGGCCACCATACATCCCCAACTGTCCAGGAAAATCTCATTTTACACCCATTGCCCAAGAATCTTACTAGTTCCTCTTTCACTCTCAGAAGTATCTTAGTTTGGGCAACAAATTATATGGACCTGCTCTTTGCCACTAACAATGTTATACGTGAGTCCTTTAATGCCTCTGGAATTAGGTAAATATACAGTACTGATTAAAATCAAAGAAGCAAAGTGAGCTATTCAGATGGCCAGGCGTTATGCTCTTTTTATAGAAGGATAAACTCATAGCCTATGGGAAAAGGCCACATATTGTGTTGCTGGAAAGATTCAATATTATATCTGCAACATGAAGCATGCCTGTGTAGAATAATCTGACCTCATCATTCAGTGTATTCTTGGTGGACAGCCCTTAGCTCAGTGGTCTGTGCAAAGGATAATGATCAAGATCTTATCAGTAGAAAATGGAGAAATGCCTCAAAGGATACTATGGTCATTTTTTCACCCTGTGATTTTTTTTTATTACTCCATGTGTGCAAGTTTGCCTAATTAACCCACAAGGGCTGAACCTGTGATAAGTGAGTGGGACCACAGATGACACCTGATGCTTGGGGCCATCTGATTGATAAGAAAGGTGTTTTAATCTGAATTCCTGACTGATCATTTTTTCCATTTTTAGCTTTTGCAATAAAAAGTAGAACTCTCTTTTTAAATGTATCAAAATGGAAGTACAGCCAAACACTTTAAAGATAATATGCCTTTGAATAATGCTGTGAAAGAGGTTAATGAAAACAGCAGTCTTTGTATAGTTTGACACCTTCTCTCCAACCCTTACTGGTCCTTAATGAATTCTGGTCCTCTCCCTCTTCTCCATTTATGGTTTCAAAGAGACACATGTTGGGCTTTTCTCTCTCTCAATTGCTTACTTATTAAAATCTTCTGGTGTATGTGTGACCTATATTTGTGAATGTCCTTAGATCATGTCTCACTGTGATGACACTCATCCTTCAGCCACACGAGTCAGGCATATGGGTGAGTAAGAAGGTTGTGGTTACTGCTTTGCTGGAAACACTTTCTTAGATTCACTTTATTTTTTTGCCATGAAACTAGAAACAAAATTGATACTTCATTTCAAAGAAACTCTACCTACCTCTCAGAATTTTCACTGCGAGTTTTCTTTCTGTCTTCCTTTTTTGAAGAGAGAAATATCTTCCCACTCTTTGTTTTCTTTTTTTCCTTCACTGTCACTGGAGTTCACATACATTGAAATTTAAGTTCTTTGCAATAATCTTAGTCACTGACTGTTTTCAGAAACAAACTACTTTTTGACACAGAGCTTCTGGTTATAGGAACAAGATTTTTAAAATAAATAACTTTAAAAATTGCTTGACTTAAATGTGTTTTAAGCAGATTTCATACTGTTTTCATGATAGATACTTTGTTTTCTTGAGTTATTCTGTCCATACTTCACAGTCTATGAATAGCTAGAATGTATTCCTTTCCTTTCTTCTGCTTTTGTTCCACTTATTCATCTTAGTCCGTAATGGCTATAAAACCTGTGATTTAGCATTTTTCACGTATCCAAAAGTGTTTCAGGAATAGAAGGAGTAGAAGAAAAGAATAAATAAACGTGGGAAATACGGAGTGATACTAATTAACATGTGTTGCTTTAATGAAGGGCTGGCTAATGCACACTGAGAAACTCTAAGAAGTGGGGCTTATTGCACAGTATTCCCTAGTGTATTTGCTCGTGGGAATAGTATCCGTTGGACATTTCTTTGGCTTTAAATATTTCATGGGAGCAGTGGCCCATGGAAGAGATTTAGGGAAGTGCTATTCTTGTCCTATTGAATGAAGACAGGTTTGGTTGCACATGTATGAATACCTCTGCAAGTATCAACATGCGGCAATGCGTGTCCCTGAATGTGTATGTCTATTCATACACATTTCAGAAGGTTTGTGGCCTGGCTGTGGGAGGCACTATTCTATCAACACTCTCTCTGTATGTATGGATTGATGCCTGCATGGGGGATGTGCTGTGTCAGGAATTCGTGGGTCGGTCTCACTGACTTCAAGAATGAAGCCGCAGACCCTCGCGGTGTTACAGTTCTTAAAGGCGGCGTGTCCAGTCCAGAGTTTGTTCCTTCTGATGCTCCAATGTGTTCGGAGTTTCTTCCTTCTGGTGGGTTCGTGGTCTCGCTGGCTCAGGAGTGAAGCTGCAGAGCTTTGCTGTGAGTGTTACAGCTTTTAAGGCAGCGCGTGTGGAGTTGTTTGTTCCTCCGGGTGGGTTCGTGGTCTCGCTGGTTTCAGGAGTGAAGCTGCAGACCTTCCCGGTGCGTGTTACAGCTCATAAAGGCAGTGTGGACCCAAAGAGTGAGCAGCAGCAAGATTTATTGCAAAGAGTGAAAGAACAAAGCTTGCACAGTATGGAAGGGGATGGACGCGGTTGCCACTGCTGGCTGGGGCAGCCTGCTTTTATTCTCTTATCTGGCCCCACCCACATCCTGCTGATTGGTCCATTTTACAGAGAACCCAGAGGTCTGTTTTGACAGGGCGCTGATTGGTGCATTTACAATCCCTGAGCTAGACAGAAAGGTTCTCCACGTCCCCACTAGATTAGCTAGAAACAGAGTGTGGACACAAAGGTTCTCCAAGTCCCCACCAGAGTAGCTAGATACAGTGTCCATTGGTGCATTCACAAACCCTGAGCTAGACGCAGGGTGCTGATTGGTGTGTTTACAAACCTTGAGCTAGATACAGAGTGCAGATTGGTGTATTTACAATCCCCTAGCTAGACATAAAGATTCTCCAAGTCCCCACCAGAGTCAGGAACCCAGCTGGCTTCACTCAGTGGATCCCGCACTGGGGCCGCAGGTGGAGCTGCCTGCCAGTCCCGCGCCGTGCGCCGGGACTCCTCAGCCCTTGGGTGGTCAATGGGACTGGGAGCAGGGGGCGGCGCTCGAAGGGGAGGCTCGGGCCGCACAGGAGCCCATGGAGGGGGAGGCTCAGGCACGGTGGGCTGCAGGTCGCGAGCCCTGCCCCGCGGGAAGGCAGCTAAGGCCCGGCGAGAAATTGAGCACAGCAGCTGCTGACCTAGGTGCTAAGCCCATCATTGCCCGGGCGGCGGGGCCTGCACGCCGCCGCTGGGAGTGCGGGCCGGCCAAGCCCACGCCCACCCGGAACTCCAGCTGGCCCGCAAGCGCTGCGCGCAGCCCCGGTTCCCACTCGCGCCTCTCCCTCCACACCTCCCTGCAAGCTGAGGGAGCCAGCTCCGGCCTTGGCCACCCCAGAAAGGGGCTCCCACAGTGCAGCGGTGGGCTGAAGGTCTCCTCAAATGCCGCCAAAGTGGGAGCCCAGGCACAGGAGGCGCCTAGAGCAAGCGAGGGCTGCGAGGACGGCCAGCATGCTGTCACCTCTCAGTGCCACTCCATGGATGAGTGTGCAGGTAGGTGTATATGAATATACTTTATGTCAGTAGTTCCTGTGTAAGACAAGGTGAGAATCAGTTTTCAGCATGATTGGTTTCAGGCCAGCACAAGATGGTGATTGGCTTTAAACCAAGATTACTATTTCCTTACCAAATTACATACACAGATCTGCTGGTATAAAGAACTTACATTTTAAAAGTTGTCAGAAAGTTAACTGTGAGCTTAAAGTAAAAATTTGAGCTGCTGATGAACGAACCATGAGTAATTGAGGTGCCAGGGGCTCCAGTATCATGGGTAATTGTAGCTTCATTGCTTAATGTATGCGAAATTTGTGTGGAGTAGGACAGAATTATTTCTGTTGTGTATTCTCTTTTGCTTGTATTGGGCAATGACACACCAATTATCATCGTTCAGATCACTTAGTGCTCCAATTACCATTTACTCCAAAGTGTGTGCTTTTGATTTCAGCACCTAAGATCAGAGAGGATAACTCGGAAAATTATGTTTGGCTAATGGCTAAGAGCTCCCCTACTCTCTTTTGATAACAATGCCACCCTCATGGTATGCTTTTGTCCATGAATAAAAATACAGAATTTCTTCTTAGAGGGAAGCAAGGAAGTTATTTGACATAAGGGCTTCCAATGCCTTATCCCTGGTGAAATCTCAGTGTCTGCCTGTATTTATAACTCCTTCGGGTCTGTGACAGATTATATAATCACAACTGAATCTCAAGAGGCCTGCTTCTTAGATTATCACCATTTTAAAAGCAGATCCGTGTCACAAAGGAAGCAGAGTTAAAGTGACCTGAGTGGAAGCTGACAGGTCGTGAAGGTGAATTAGCCACTCTGGTGTCAGTGGGTGCAAATCACTGCAGTGGGGGTGACCGTTGGCAGGAAAGGTCTCTTCTGGGTTAGCTCCTGGGCCAATTAGATATTAATGGCGGCAGAGAACTATTCTTTTGGTGGCCTAAGAGTCCCGCTGAGAACAGTGTCAGTAGAACCGCAAAGATGAGCATTTTGTCATGATATGGAAACAATAGTTACTTTATAAGCTTCTCCTTATACAGTATACTACAAAAGCACACATAAGCTAGCCCATTAGTGAAAGTTTTAGTTTCCTAAAGACTTTTGCCTTCATTAAATACAAAATGTTTCAGCTTTTTGTTGTATCTTTATATGTTTTCCTTCTTTTACCATTAGTCTATCCTGTAACATGCAATTCAGATATGCCGGTGAAAGAATGGCTTTATGGTAAGATTCTGGTTTTGAACTATATTTGTCCACTGAGCCACTCAGAAAATTGAAAATGCCGTCTTCTAGAAAATGAAGTGTGCTCAAATCATAAAGAAATAATGTAAATGTGATTAAAATATACCTAATCCGCATAAAAATCATACATTATAAAGGGAAGATCAATTATTTTATTTTAGTAAATTAATGTCTTATGGTATTATCCAAATAAAATAATAATTATGATAGCATAAACAAATTCCGCCACAAAATACTATATTTAAATTAAAACTTGTGATGTTTGCCATTCAGTAACATCAGTTAGAAATCCTTGGAAGTTTGTTTGCAGGGACAGCAAGGGAGCAAATATTTTAATCTCTGATTTCTATTGAATATCTTTTACTTTTGCATCATCTTGGCACTAAGTGTCCAACAAAAGGAATATGACAAGCACATTAATCTGACAAGGAGTAAGTAGATCAATGTATAGAACTGAGATTATTTTGCATGTTAAATGGAACCATAAAGAGGACGATGCTTAGGCCAGAGGAATGAATCAACACAAACACTATTGGGTAAATATATTCAATCTTTTTAGTAAGCTTGGGATATATTGTTTAAAAGGCATCTCTAAATCTTTGAAATTAACTATCCATCAATATCGGCACTCTCTTCTAATACAACTCAATTGTAGTAGTCCCAGGAAAACTCAAGTTATTAAAAACTGCATTATAAAAAATAATTATTTCAATGAGAAAAAGAGGAAAAAGGCTAAGTTCTATAACGTGATAATGTGAAGGTATTGTTTTCTGTTAGAAATGTCAATAAATTTCTAAAGCGTCTTTAAATAGTTGTAAGTGCAAAGCTTTGAGACTTAAACATCAAGGAGCAAATCCAGCTTTTGATCACATCAATTTCTGCTCAAGAGTTATAGGTAACTGCTATTCATTTTTAGTACTTGTATCACTCATTGTTGGGAGAAACAAAACATGTCACCTTAAATTCAGCAGCCCCATTGCAGCAGAACAATTTTTTAACTAGCCCCATTCTTAGTGGAATTGCATTCTAATATGTTGTGGTTAGCATAATGCAAAACGTCCCTAATTAATATCTTCTGTTATAGTCAGTTCTTGTTAAGAAAATTTAAGCTGACGGAGACATTATTAATTTTTTTTTGAGGGAGAAGCATTTATGATAGACAACATGTGGTAAGTCAGATCATTCCAGAAGGTACATCAGGACTTGGCAAAGACCATCAAAGAAATTCCCAGTTTGGGCTCAGAAAACTGAAGATTTATGTGTTCTGGAAGTGGGGTCATGATTTGTGTAAATTATACGATTATATTTCCTTTCACCTAGAAGCAGGAAAGAGAACAACAAACCTCCTTTTGCGTCTTCTAGCAAATGTTCTCATTGTGTCTTGCGCACTCATCTTATTCATTTCTGCTCTGGTTTGGTCTTTACCTTTGAGGGGAGGGCATGTGAACATGTCTACAGCTTGGTAAGAGGCACCCACAGACCATGAAGAGAAACATGAAACCAAATACAGGAGAACTAAGACACTGAGAAGAGAAATAGAGAAGAATAGGCCTGGAAAGAGAGAAAACAAAAACAAAACACAACCAAGTTGTCATTTCCTTTACATATTGTGGTGAAGAAACTGGGGAACTCTTGTGTTCAATTCGTTACTTGCTATGTATGAGTAACTATGCCTTTTTTTGTATGTTTGACAATTTTATCCTGATCTTTCTGACTTATTTGTTGCTGGAGGCTGCCCAGCTCACTCTGTGCTGGTCAGCACACAGCCTGCTGCTGCTGTCACTTGCTTGTCATCTTCATACACAGTGCCATGAGCATTCACATCTTGTCAGTCATGTCATTACTCTGTACCTGTCAGCATTAAAGGTGTCACCTTCTTGACAGACACTTTTAGAAATTGGTTAACATTTCACTTCTGCTTTAAACCAAATAAAAGCATCCCTTTGGACCAAGTAGAAAAAAATTAGTTAATAGGAAACCGGGAAAATGAAGATGGCTGCAAACGAAATTTTGCTATTACATGTTTAGAGTTATTGAAACCCAACTGGATAGATAAAACGTGACTCCAACATAATGGACCCAAATTAAGTCTCTGAGAAGTATTCAAATACATTTCCATAGAAATTACCATCTTGTGTATCTATATTCTACTCCATACAATCAGGTCATATGTTCCCTTCGAAAGCATTTATATTTTTTGTTTATCCAGAAGAAAAAGAATTAAGTATTAACAATGATTGCCTCGGGTTTGTAAAATTATGGGTAATTTTGTTGTTACTTTTATTTTCTTAAGTTTCGAATTTTCTACTCTATAAGCATTAAAAGAATACTGTTCTGTGATTATAGACGTAATCTTTGTAGTCATAGGAAATTTTACTAAGAAATGAAAGTGATATAGCAGCATATATACAGTCCACTGTCAATGTCACATTCTTGTCATCCGCACATGCAGTACCATGGGTGTTCATGTCTCCTCAGCAATGTCACTATCACTACTCTATGCTTTTGGCTGGGGTAGAGGGTGGCAGCAGTAAACTGTTTTGAAATGGCTTGAATCTCTTGAATCTTTTTGTCAAAGATCATGCATTATCCATCTCCATAATATTTGTAGAAGACTATCAGTTTTTCCACCTACATAATTTGCTATTCACTGGACTGTGATGTTCAGGCAATAATTATTTTATCTTTACTTTCAATACCCTCAGCATCTAAGATATATGGAAAAAAAGTTAAATAATTGAATGAATGAATTTAACGTGCTTGAATTACTTTGTAATTACAGTATAGGATTTTGGCAGTCTGGTGTACTTTTACAGAAAGAATCTGTATTCTTGAACTAATAGAATTCACAGATTTTATAATATTGCCACAAAATGTATCACCTCCTGGATATTATATGTTTTTCTTACATATTTATTGTCTGTCTCTTTCTCTTCTACCCTCACTAGAAGTCAACTTCTAAGAAGGCAGAAACATAATCTGTTTATGTGATAATTCTGTAGTTCCTGTGCCTCAAATGACATCTAGCCCAACATAGGTATTCACTATATATATATATTTATTTTTTTTTGAGACAGAGTCTTGCTCTGTCGCCCAGGCCGGAGTGCAGTGGCACAATCCCGGCTCACTGCAACCTCCACCTCCCGGGCCCAAACAATTTTCATGCCTCAGCCTCCTGAGTAGCTGGAACTACAGGCGCATGCTACCATGCCCAGCTAATTTTTTTTGTATTTTAGTAGAGATAGAGTTTCACCGTGTTGCCCAGTCCGGTCATGAACTCCTGAGCTCAGGCAATCCGCCTGCCTCAGCCTCCCAAAGTGCTGGGATTACAGGCATGAGCCTAAATAATTGTTAGATGAATGAATATAATATCTTTTTATAAATTTATAAATGTAAGGAATGTTTATGTGAAAATAATTAGCAAATACAAATCACCTACAATTATTCAGAGATAATCATTGTTAAACATTTATTATATTTTCTCCCAAGATGTTTCTATGCATGCAATACAAAAATGCAATTATATGTATTTTAATGTAACCTGATTTTCCCCATTTTTGGTGTGAGAAGAACATCATCAGTTGTAATGGCTTCTTAATATTTTTCTTTTTTTTTTTTTCAAAATTTGTGACATAAGCTTGTACTTTGTGGAAAGAGCAGAGACTTTGGAATCAGCCTAGGTTTGAATTCTGGCTCTTCTGTTTATCACCTGTGTAATCCTGGATATGTCCCCAACACGTCTGTGCTTTTGAAGCAGTGTAGGAGAAGAGATGAGAAAAGAATAGCAAAGAAACCAAGAAGGGAAAGAAGACAGAGTCCTAAAAAGGGGGCAGAAGGAACCCGCATGCCACCCGCTGGGTTCTGATGCTACACTCAGCTCTCTCAGTGCAGAATGTCTTCCTCCTTTGAATTGAGCTGCCAAAGGTACCATACCATCACAAGGGAGATGGGAATGTTTTATCCCGTCTCAAAACCTTTTCTGCCCTCAGCTCTCATGGCCAATAATAAACACATCACAGATAAAAATTTAAACACAATAATCTTTTTTGATGGAGTGGTGTGTGCAGAGGCTTCGGCATCAATATCTCACTACACGAGCCTCATGCTGAGATGAAGAAATGTTAGTGTCAGCCAAGAGTGATTTACAGTATCCTCCAAAATACCATTTCGTTTTACACCAGTTTGTTTTCTGCCTTAATTATTTAGGTTTTTAAAATACTTCATAAGGTTATTATAAGTTATTTCATTTGTCAAGGGCTTAATCACTTCCTACATATCTTCTCTTTTTCTCCTTTATCATTTATGACCCCATATGTGTTTAGAATCTATTTTTCTGGGGCATTTTTAGTAGGTCATTTATTAAGAAACTTGTGCAAACTTCCTAGTAGCCATAGTTGATAGTGATGACTTTCATGGTGAATTTTTTTTTTTTAGAAGTTCAACCCTTCACCCTTGCCCGATTCCCAAAATATCATTCACCTACCTTTGCCATTCTGATTTATAGTCCTCTCTGAATTTTCATTCTATGGGAAAAACATTACATTAATCAAATATTTGCCATTACCTACTTGGTGCCAGTATATGCTAATATGTGCATGATTCATCAGGAAACAGGTTATTAAAGTGGGGCCTCACTGAGGTTCTTTTGTGATTAAGGTGTTAGCTGATGACAGGTTCTCAAAATATTTTGTACAGAGGATTTTAGAGTAAAATCTCACTTGCCAATGTTTCGGAGAGATTGAAAGTTTTTTCCTTGAGAGAACCCTGGCTTTTCCAGGAGAGGCCAGGTGCTTAGGCCCGAAGAGATCACTGTTTTATTTGAGAGAAAAAAGATCCAACTCTCAGACTTTCACAACGGAAACTTTCTCTCTCAGTCTCTTTGTTTTGGTTTTATTCTCAGGAAGGAAAGCTTCTTCCCAAGAGATGGCCAAATGGCAAATGGCCACCAGTAGCTCCTGGTTTATATCCTACCAGCTTGGTGATCTCAGTGGAAAGAAGACTTTTTCTCCAAAAGCTCTGAAAACAGTTTTGAACTTGAGTCCTTTTGGTGCAGCCTGAGTTACATTTCTATGGCATGAGTGGTGTGATACACACACACACGTGCACACGCGCACATGCACACTCCTTCTTACACACACACACACACGCACGCACGCACGCAGAGAGAGAGAGAGAGAGAGAGAGATTTTCCCTGGTCAAAGAGAAGGCTCATGACTCAAACTGGGCCAACCAGTTTCTTTCCTGGGAATTTATATCTTCTGTGGGGACACACAACACAAATGTGCAAAATGATTGGGGATGATTCATCCTGGATAATGGTACCCTAAAAATGGCCCTTTTGTTTCTGTGTGCTAAGAGCCAAGGGCTGCTTGGTTACAGCCTTCTGCTATCCTCTGTGCAATTATACTAAGAGAAAACAGAGCATTTTCATATTTAGATACCTGGCAGCCTTCCTTCACAACAAAATAATTTGGAAAAATCCAGCCATCATGCTTAAAGTAAGAGAGAAAAAGAGCTTCCTAAATTTCGGTAGACATGCTGACAGAATTTTTTCAAGCCTGATTGCTTTTAGGACTTCGGACCCAGACAGGATGGCTAGTATTACGTTTCAGGGTTGGATTTAGAACATTTGTATCAAATTCAAACCAATATTTATTTGATTAAAAATTATGTAATTATTAAGAATTGTGAGAAAAAGCCTTATATTGATAAATTTAAAATATTTTCTCTGAAACTGAATTAAACCAATTTTGTAAAAATAGTGTGATAATGTGATATAGTATAATTCATTGCAATATAATTGTATTTCTGAATCTCTCGTTTCAAACTGACTGATATGGAAGATAAATACCAACTCAGTTTGCTATCGTAAGATTAACATACAACCAAACCCATCTGAGAGGTTCACTACAAAAAAGATGATGCATAAGAGAAAAATAGCCCTCAATGGGAGGTTGTTATATTCCCTGTTGCAGAAGAACAGTATGACACAAAATACAAAGTAAAAGTCAAGACAACCAGTTCTCTTGCAAAGGAAAGACCAAATTATTCTATGGCATTTCTAAATTTATTTTTCAGTCTGATTGCTTCTTTCTGGGTTATTAATGAACCATCAAACAGAGCACAGAAATCACTACATACTCAGGTATCTTATATTCTATTGTCAGCTAAGGAGGAGGGTTTGATATGCTTTCTCCAATGGCACTGGAAAAGATGAAGCCAATCCCATGACCTTTTTGTAGTCTCTTATGTCTGACACACACAGATCTTTTCAAACACTTTTATAAATTACTTCAATAACTTACAGCAAAAGTTACATATATAATAATATATTTATTATTCTGCTTATAAAGCAGGACTTTGTGTTTTATTTTTAGTTTAGTTTAACATTATTTGAGCATCTCCTATGGGCTAGGCATTGTGCTAAAAGCTGGGATGGCAAGATATAGAAGATGTCCCTGTATTTTGGTTCATAGTCTGGCAAGGAAGATAGATGAAGTAGGAGATAAACTGGTGTAGTGGGATGAGGGTGGTAATGATAGTGGCAAAGTTTTTGAGTGCCTAATGCCACCAAGCTGGTAGGTAATACGGCCAGGGGTCAAACGCAGTGTGACCAATTCTGCAGTCCATTCTCTTAGCTGCTGTGATAATCAAGCAGGGAAGGTGCTATGGATATGTATGGGAGAACAGAGGAGTGGCATCTACCCAGCCTATGGGGTCAGGGAAGACTTTTTTGTTCAGTTCCCCAAACTTAGGATAATTAGGAATTAGCCAAGCACAAGTGAGAGAAAGGCTTTTTAAGGCAGGTGAAAGAGCCTAAGGAGATAAAAAATATATGATGTGTCTGGTGTGAAGCACCAGCAAAAATTTAGTAAATTAGAAACCTAATATGTAATGGCCCTGATTTCTGCAAAAACAAAAAGCAACACCCCCAAACAAACCAAAGCCAAAACTTAAAATTTGTGGGAAACACTGTTATAGGTTAAGAGGAGTATTGACAGTTTTACAGCAAGGGGGTAATGCTTTCAGATGCCTATTTTAGAAGGTGTAGTGAGACAAATGGGTTTGAGGTAAATTTGAGGCAAATAAACCATTTAGAAAATTCCTGCAGTAGTCTAGATAGGAAGTGATGGTATAAAAATGTTGATGAGGGAATGGAAGAAGGAATCAAGAGATATTTCAGAGTTAGAACTGATAAGCTTTATAAAGGTGTCATATGATAGAGTCAGACAGGCTAGGTTTAAAAACTGATTCTGCCACTTGTTAGTAGGTGACCTTGGTCCAGTTGCTTAACCTCTCTGGTTTTCAGTATCTTAATCTGTCATATGGGGGTAATAACAGAACCTACCTCATTGGGTTGCTGTGAGGATTAAATGCAAATGTGTGGAAAATATTTAGAAGGATGTCTGCCATGTATTATTATTTCTGATTAGATGTGAGTGATAGAGAGGCACTCATTGGAGATTTGGTATATGGTGCTACAACCATTTGAGATAGAGAATACAGAAAAAGGAGCTGGCTGGGGAGGAAAATTTATGATTTTAGCATTATATTTATTGGACTTGATGTGCTTGACTTGCATTCTCAGGTTAAGATGTGTAGTAGGCAGTTGCAGGTATTCGTTGGGAACTCAGAAGTGGCTTGTGAGAAGCAGATGCAGATCTGGGAGTGGCTAGTATTTCTACACAGATGCCACTGGAAGCCATAGATATTGATGAGATTGTCCATAGAGAGCACTGAAGTCAGAAGAAAGGAGAATGAAGAGCAAGACCTAAGAAAATCAGCAATTAAACTGTAGGAAGAAAAGCTGATGGAAGAATGGAGGCAGGGCCAGGAGAGATTGGTGTCTTCGTGTGGAACTAGAGACACCTGATAACCCTTAGATCACCTAAATCTCACTTTTCTTCTGGAGGGAATGAGGGAAAAAAAGCGTAAATCTCTGAGCAGATGTGGCTGATAGGACAGAAACGTTTCATTTTCAGAAAGTTCTACAGACATGAGGGTGAGCAAAATTCCCATTTTTTTCATCTACCCCATGATGTAACCCCACTTTCTGTTTTCCATTCTCTGCCTCGCTTCTCTTCTCTCTGGTAGGTAGTTTCTAGTTTCACCATGTACTTTTTTCATAGCGGCATTAAGAACTAACAAAACTGTTTAGATATAGATGAATCGCAGCTTTGTGTGAATAAAGATAATATTTTCTGTTTATTTCCAATGTTCAAGACTTTGTCAACCTCATGTAATGCAAAGACACATGGTCATTCTGATTCTGTAAGAATCTAGCTTTCTGCATTGACTCATGATTCCTTTACTAGGTGGTAAAAAAGCTCCCACCTCTTTATTTTATATGCCCTTTGCAGCATAGATAAAAAACGGAAACAACAAACTTCTCCACTGCCTCTCAGGATAAATTCTTTCTCTTACAGATCTTCCCTTCATGGTTTAGGATTGCAAACTTTCTTATCTATTTGAAAAGTTAGAACAATGACCACTTTATCTCATCTTGATTTTTCATGTCTTGTGGATTACTTAGATAAATGAACAAATAGAAGTGGTTTGGTCATGTGCTCAATGGTGCAAATTATACATAAAACATATAATGGAATGGGACATGTTCCTATTAGTAAATACTCTCTGTTCCATAGAGTTTGAGTTCATTGTTTTATTTGTGTCACTAAACTGAATCTTTTGACTTCAACTCAAAAACGTTTGATTTAGTTTTCATATTGATTGAAATGCTATGAAAGCTGTCTGCAATCTCTGTGAAAAGAGCATTTTAATATAAGGTAAATGTCATCTTTGAGTCTAAACTGTTTTTCTTTTTTGTTAGGTTTTATTTTTGAAAAGGAGTAAGCCATAAAACAAGAAAATATCTGGGAAAAACTGTAACAGCACTTTCAGAAAAAGGATTCTTTTCACGATATAAAAACATTTTTCTTTTGTGAGAACTATTGAATCCCTGTGCTTTTCTCTTGATTATATATGCTTTCAACCTGTGATGTAAACTTCAAAATATAAGATTGTCAGATGCTCTTTCTTGTTTACCATCACTGAGCAACTACCACAAATACTGCTTGTCATCTTTGAGAGACTAGTGTGTGTACTTACACTATAATTACTAAGAATTTGGCTCCTGCAGTTTTTCTACAATTATGGTTTGTTTTTCTACAGTGAGAAAAATGAGCCCATAACAAAAGACTAAAGACTGAGCAGTATTAAAAGTAGCTTCTACTTGTAAAATGCTGAAGCTGTCTATAACTTCAGATTCCTGAATGTTATGAAAAATCCATTATCTCAGATATCTATTTTTACTTTATTTCTTTCACTTAATATAGTTCAATTATATTCTTTATTTGATATTATAAATAAATGTTTAAAAATATAAATAAGAGCTGTTTCCCCACAGCTTTTTAAAATTCAGAGTTTAGATTTTTTTGGGCTTATTTGGATAATTTCTTTCTTTGACAAAACAAATTTTTTGAGTTAGAAAAATAATTATAATACTGCCAAAGAAACCAGTTGGTAATCATATGATATCATTATAGTCAAATTATCAATAAAAAAGAACCATTTATATGTTCACATATAAATAGAGAAAATTATTAAAAATTACATGCTTATTTCTAGTTCAGTGGTAAAAGCAGGCAGGGAGAGTGGAATACGTTTTCTTCATAGACAATAAAAATCTTGCTACATCTTCTTTACGTAAAAAGACAAGAGCAGCTTATTAACCAAATGCTAATTTAATTCTTTTGATAAATAAGATTCTTAAAATTTTTTGAGAACCAAAGTTTCTAAAAAAGAACGTTTTGTAGTCTGTTGAATTTAAAGTAACTTTGGTGATACTTGTAAGTACAGTGAGTGCAAAAGGGCAAATGAAAGAGTTTCTGTCATTTTAAACCTTATTCTATCTGAATATGCTGTTTATTGCAAAGAAAGAGTTTTGGTACTGCCATGTTTCGCCTGTAACAGTGAGTAAATAGATCATGCTGTAAATAAATTACCCATAGGACCCTTGGTCTAGGAATAGGAACTAATCAAGATGCTAAAATATTGTGAAAGCTAGGCACGCAGAAGACTTTGGCTGCCTTAACAACAATCAAAGGCACCATCAATTCCAAACATGAGTTCAATCGTATTATGCAAGTCTCATTAACAACAACTGTCGTCCGATATTTCATCCAGGTTTCATCCTCAAATATACTACTATTAACTGTGGCATATTTCACTTTAATATTACCACTACCTATTCTCACTGTAGATGAAAAGTTATTCTTTCTTGAACATTCATTGAATACTATGATTTACCAGTTTTACTATTCTAAATTCATTTTTAAATGGTTATTTCACAAATATTTCTGTTGATTAAGGTCACTTTCCCCATGGATACATACTATACATCATAACTGGATAAGATCTGCATTATGAAATTCCCTCCACTTAACAGCTCTTCAAATTTATTGGCTAAATGTCATGACCATTTTTAGGGCTATAAAGTAATTTCAATTTAATGTTCCCCATCTTTGTGCACTATTTTTAGGGTTAGATATTATAGAGTTGCTCAGGAAAGAGCACAAGTTTAGAAGATGTAAAAGAAATATATTTACCAATTCCTTCATCTGAATAGCTTGGCATTAAGATTTTTCCAAGATCTTGCTGGTAACAGCTCAATACTCATCACTGATGAATTGGGCAGTAATTCCACCCCAGGGTCTAGTTTCATCAGCTGTCATAGGTTAAACAGAATGGAACTGGCCACAGTCAATAAGTCTGGCAAACACCCTCAAGGTCCTAACTAAAATGCTGTTATTGATTCTGTAGGTGGCTCATCTTTCTACGGTTCAATATCTTTAACTAGCATTCCAGTTTAATAGTTTTAGATAACACATCTTTTCTTGGCTATTTTACTCGAGGTAAAAAGACAACCTATTAACGTTATAATTTAATATGGATGCATTGGTACAATCCTGAAACAATTAGATGTAAAAGGAAATATCCTAATGGTTTGCGTATCTGCTGTATGCTTGTTTGATTCCTTTCCTCTTTTTTATTCCCTTATAGTGTGACTATAACTGGCATGATTGTTTTCTTTTTGTTGACTTGACCATTTGATGGAATTCTCCTTCTCTTTGAATTTTGGCTGTACTTATGATCTCTAACATAAATGGAATTCTAGAGAAGGTAGGAAATTTTTAGTTCACTTAGTCTGCAACTCCACACCCTAAGCAAGGATTCCCTCTATAACATTTTGGAAAATGTTATTTGGGCTCTATTTAATCCTTTCAGTAAGGTGGTCTTCATTTCTTCACAGGGCAGCCAATTTTGTATGTATGCATTCTTTCTTATTATGAGCCAAGTTCCTCTCCTGTATTCTCCCCCTCTCCTACTGCCAGCCCATTGCTCCTTGTTTGGCGCTCTACCACACATGTGAAATGTGTTTACTTCTTCTCCCATGTGACAGCTGTTTCAGTGATTTGGGATTAGCTTTATTGAAGACTTTTTTATAATCGAGACATCAACACAACAATTCTTTTAACCGTTCTTCTCACTTTCTGGTTATCAGTATTTAAGAATCCAGGTTATTTTTAAAATGATTACCGGGTAGCTCTTATACTTATTAATCTTGTCCATAAATAGTTTAAAAACACTCTACTTTTTAGTAAAGTTCTCAAGGGCAGTCTCTACGTCTTGTCTTTCTTGAAATTCGTCTGAGGGTCTAGCACAGTTTGCGTGTTTTACACAGAAGTAAGTTCAAAATAAACAATTTTTTAAAAAAAGAAATGATGTAAACAATATTACTAAAATAGAATTGATAACTTAAAATCAATGAGTTGTCTAAAGCAGGGGTCCACACCTCCCAGGCCATGGACTGGTTAAAAACCAGGCTGCACCAGCAGAAGGTGAGCAGCAGGCAAGAGAGCAAAGCTTCATCTGTATTTACAGCTGCTCCCCATCACTCACCTTACAGCCTGAGTTCCACCTCCTGTCAGATCAGCGACAGCATTAGATTCTAATTGGAGTGCAAACCCTATTGTGAACTGTGCATGCAAGGGATCTAGGTTGCATGCTTCTTAGGAGAATCGAATGCCTGATCATCTTTCATTGTTTCCCATCACCTCAGATGGGACCATCTAGTTGCAGGAAAACAAGGTCAGGGCTCCCACTGATTCTACGTTATGGTGAGTTGTATAGTAATTTCACTACATGTTACAATGTAATAATATTAGAAATAAAGTGCACAATAAATGTAATACACTCGAATCATCCCAAAACCACCACCACCACCCCAAGGAAAAGTTGTCTTTCACGAAATCAGTCCCTGATGCTAGAAAGGATGGGGACGGCTGGTCTAAAGCAACAGGTTGTTTTGACATCTACTCTGATATATCCTCACAGTATATTCATAGGCTTAGAGAGTTGGAAGAGAACTTGGAAATGTATCTAGTCCAGGTCTGTTATAACTGGAACCTGACATTCACTGGAAGCCTTGTTTTCATAGAGGACCATTGAATCCCTATGGATTTAAGTGGATCTTTCTCTTTGCCCTTCTTCACTGGGTTTATAATTTTAGAAGAACAAGGATCAAACTGCACTGAAGTTGTTATGATTCTGTGTCTTCTTACTGTTATTTTTATAGCTTGAAGTAATTTGTTTATATTATCATGCCTTATCCTCCTTTTCTGATGCAGAAACTGAGGCACATGCAGGGTTAGACTAAGTACCCAAGTTCAAACAACTATTAAGGGGCAAAGATGGGTCACTCAGGATTTATTATCTTTGCATTCCTAGCATGACATAACACTTGTCTTTCAATATATGTTTGTTATCTCATAAGGTAGTCTCCCAATAATTGAAGAAAAAATATATTTGTTTGTTTTTAAAGTGAATTAAAGTTATAGTTATATTACAGTTATTTATGTAGTGAGCCTAAAGGCCAAATAATTCTATAAAACATATAATGTACAAGTAGTTAGTTTGTCACCTGTTCTTCTGTATCCTTAATCTATAATTTACAAGGACAACATGCTTATTTTGTTATATTTGAATTTTTGGTTTGACTTCTTATTATGGAAGATAAGGATTTAGCTTTCTTACTTTCTTTTCACCACATATGTGTATTCACTTCCCCTACCTCATCTCCCTTGTATAGGTGTATCACAACTTTTATTAATTCATACTCGGTAGAATTATGTAATAAATTCATTACTGTATTATGGCAATGTAAACTTTTTTTTTTTTTTTTACAACTGAGCCACATATTACACTAGGGTTACATTTACTATCCTACACAACACTTTTGTTTTTCCAGAAGTCAGTAATTTCCTTCCACATAAAAAATGCTCAGCTTGGTTTTCTGTGTACCACCATTTCATCCTCAAATTCTATGGTAGAACTGAAGGTCCCTGCAAATACCACCAATTACCCAGAAGATCATTTGTTTTTTTTCTAAGAAATATTCTGTCAGAATCTTGTTTACTCTTGTTCCAGTTTGGACTGGTTTCTATCGAGGCTTGCAACAGAGTCCGTCTGTTATCATGTGGGACTCTCATATCTTCTCTCTTGTGTTGAAACTCCTGATTCTTGCATCGCATGTTTTATTTTTTTATTATTTTACTCTTTCCTTTTGTTGGAGCAGTTCTTCCACTAGATTCCTTAGAAAGGATGCATGGGAAGTACATTTTTCAAATTGATTATTTGAAAATATTTTGTTCTGCCCTTTTCTACTTGATGATAGGTTATATATTACATTTTAAATTGGAAGAAATTTTAGAAATTAGATTTTTGAAGGTATTCCTCTATTGCTTATTAGCTTCTACAATTGTCATTGAGAAACAGTATCCTTGTCTTGTAAACTCATTTCCTCCCCTCTGGAAGTATTTAGAAGCTTCTTTTTGTCCCCATTGCTATGAAATTTTATGAAAATGTATTTTAGTGTTATCCCATTTCATCCATTATACTGGGAATTTGATAGGCATAGTACTCAATTCAGTAAAGTTAATTTTTTTGGATAATTTTCTTTATTAAGTTTTCTTTCATCTTTGTTTCTTGAACTCCTATTAATTGCGTGTTTGATTTCTTAACTTAATCCTCTAGTTTCTTATGTTTGTTCTTTCTTCTTTGTGAGATTTCCTTATCTTTAATTTGTATAATTCATTTTTAAAAATTGTTTTATTTTTAATTTTTAAGAGTTCTTTCGTGTTCTCTGAATGTTTATCTTTGATATACTTATGTTTTTGTTTTATGAATGAAATATTTTCTATTATCTCTCTGAGGATATTCTTATAGTTTTAAAAATAGTTTTATTTTCTTCCTTGGAATTTCTCCTATCCGTTTCTTTGAATTTTTTCCTATTTTATTTATTTATTTTTTGAGATGGAGTCTTTCTCTTGTTGCCCAGACTCTGGAGTGCAATGGCATGATCTCGGCTCACCGCAACCTCTACCTCCCGCGTTCAAGCTATTCTCCTGCCTCAGCCTCCAGAATAGCTGGGATTACAGGCATGAGCCACCACACCCGGCTAATTCTGTACTTTTAGTAGAGAGGGGGTTTCTCCATGTTGGTCAGGCTGGTCTTGAACTCCTGACCTCAGGTGATCCACCCAACTCGGCCTCCCAAAGTGCTGGGATTACAGGCATGAGCCACCACACCTGGCCCTTATGTGTTTTTTTAAAACTTGTTCAACTTTAAATTTCTCCAAATTGCTGATGATCTTGGCTATCGCTTTATTTTTAAGATTATAGTGCTGAGAAGCTGATTTGTACAATTATGTGGGTAGGGCTGCCCATTGGTAGACTTTCCTGTAAGATGAGTGATCCAAATGAGACATTTTTTTTTTGTGTGGTTTCCTAGAGGATCAGAATTTGTGTGGCTTTTCTCCTGGGTTTGTTCTTTTCCTTAGAGAGAAATCCTCCATTCATCTGACAGGGTGTATGAGGCTTCTCACTGTTTGATGCCTCACTTTCCTTAATCCACCTGTGTTTAGTATAATATCTTCAGTATAGCTGAGGATGGTACCTTTAACACAAAAATCTCTCTCCAGAGAGAAAATGCAAATCATCAGGGAGGGTAGAAAGAGAGGTAGTCACATAAACATGAAAAGTGGAGGATTCTTGTGGTCTAATTTCTTCTTATTGTAGACTTCCAGTCAATTTGGTCTAGAACCCATTTTGCAACCACACTGTCTGAGGTAACTGCTGCTTTTCACTTTATCCGTTCTGCAGCTCTGTGGTGTGAATCAAGTGGCCAGGTCACAATGCTTTGAGTGAGGAAAAATGGGGAGGAGTCTGTTCTAGGCCCAGAGAATTGCTTCTGTAATACAACATCAAATATTCTTTTTATATATTTTATTGGCCTCATAATATTATTTCTCTATTATATCATTTAAGCAGACACTTGTTATTGAGTATTTACTTGCCTTCAAGTTTTTCTTCATTATAAACAGTACTGTAATAAACATCTTTTTACATATAACTTTGAGCATTGTTTGATGGTTTTTTGAGCATAAGTTCCTACAAGTGGAAAATCTAGGTTAATGGCTACGAAACATTTTAAAGCCTGTGGTAATGAAATGAATGGGATGAAGTGAGTTTTTCTTCCTTCTAGGTGCCCTTTCACTTCTTATCTTGAACAGGGATCTGAGTTGTTCAGAGAGGAGAGAGAAAGTGAAGTAGGTAAAATTATATTCATAAATAATTAAAGGAGACTTTTGGAAAATGGGAGTCTTCTTGCTGCATCATTTCTTATGTTCCTCTAGAGAAGCTTTCAGGTGAGGCAAGAGTGAATTCTACTGAGGAATTTTGATACAACTAACGGTATCCTATTTTTTAATTGAAGTCTTTATTTGGAATTAGAAGCTCCGATAAACTTACTTCTTTCAAATAACACAGATGAACCAGCACCAAACTTTTTATTTCTTTAAAATTACTTGCTGATTTCAACTGAAAGTAGATGATAATTGTTGTTTATTGCCACAATTGGTATTCTCAACTAAACTGACTTTTATGAAGTGAAATATTATTTGAACAAGTTTAGTTTTAAAAACTATATGGAAAAATTGTCCCTCATTTAAAAATGTTTTTTAAGGTATAAGTACCTGGACAATTACCTGGCCAAGTAGTCTTGGTACTGTTTGTGGAGGTATGTTCGACTGATCAAGTCTTTGATATACAGCATACCGGGAGCTTCTGCCTAGATTCAGAAATCACTTACTTTCATGAAGGAATATTTTAAAAATTCCCTAGGGTCAAAGGGCTTAGATTTAAACTTGTGAAAAAGAAAAAAAAAATGAGTAGTTGCTGAGTTGGTAGAGATGGAGGTGTTTCATGTACATGAAAATATCATAACTGACTTACTTGGTGAGGTTGAATTCTTGGAGGCCTCTGGAAATTTACACCAAAAAAGATAACATGTGGTAAAAAATACAATTAAATAAAACAATAAATGTGGATTTAGTGTGTGTTGTATCATATCATGAAGTAATGCTGCAACTTAAGCAAAGTGATTGTAGCAGCATTGTTTGCTTAGAATAAACTTGTTTAAAAGTACATGTAGAGAATATGCTGGCATTTGTGATGCATAAATAGAATGTTCCCTACAACATCATAATATCACACATAAAAAATGTTCTTTATCAGATGGCCTTCACTATTACAGACTTTGCCTGTATTTTTCCCCCTTATCATTCTAAATTGGTTTTGACATTCTGCCTCTCAGGGACAACTCTGGGTAGCTGTCAAAGTAGACAATTCCTTCTATGATAACCAAATCTAAATAGAGACAAAAACCCTTCAATATCCTGATGGATTAATGCTTCTTGGAGATGGTTCCTTCAATAATTGATTATTTGCTACAGTTTGACCGTATGTATTGGGGACAGCATGTCTGTTGCCATAACAAACTAATTGAGCAATTCAGTTGACGTGGCTTCTGGTTCCTGCAGGTTGGTGAACTTCAGGCATGTCTGCTGAGCACAACTGTCCTCTTAGAACAATACGTCTGGGAATTTTGAGACTTTTCCAATTCCCTTCACCTGTGACCCACTTTATGGATTTTAGACGTGGGTGAATCTGATCCCAGAAGGGACAGCTCACTTCAGTACCCTGTCCCGTAGGCAAAGGGAGTAGACCATCCATTACCCTCTCCTTCTCATTCTTAGGTTAATGACTACATTAAATATTAAATGGGTTTCCGTCTCTAGAGTGCCCATGTAAGTGATTTTACATTAGCTCATCCACTTTTGGCACTGTCCTTTCTTTGATTTGTGATAAAGCATGTTGCTTCTGTGTAACATAACTCAGAGGAAATCATGATTGATTTGACAACCATTAATGTGATGCTTAATATTAACCTTCATCTTTAGAGATGGAGTAGGATGGTGAAGGAGGAGCAGAAGGAAAAGAAAGAAGTGTCAGGGAGGAAAATGTGTCTTAGACGTTTTTAAGGCAACAGGGACCAAATTATCTCAATGACCTACTACAAAAAATTTAACACTTTTCCTCTCTTTTTTTCCCTTTTATTTTCTTTGAATCATCTCAGGATTTCTGATTGCTTAGATACTGGTTCTAACCTCCCTACCACAGCTCACAGAGCTGCACTGAGAGGGAAAGTTTCATTTTGAAGCAAAAATATCTTGGGAATAAAATCTGCTACAACTTTTCAAAAAGTGTTAGAGTTTTACCTTTAACTAGTTTATACTTTAACATTTAAGGAGAACAGGTAATGTAGTGGAGGCTGCAAGAAGAGCAGAATTCAGATATAATCTCTAGCCATTGAGATTGTTACCAGAGTAGACAGACAGACAAGACCCACAGAAGGCAGGGAGTGGAGGTGGAGGAAGCATTAAGGAAGGTGGTTCCCTATGCGACTGTAGCTGAGGGAGTTTGAGGCATTTGTCAGCAGCTGTTTTCAGAGGCTTCAGCCAGTAAAAGAAAGGTTTCTCTGAGACTTTTATTCCAAGAGAAAGCTAGTCTTAAAAAAAATCTAGCTCCTTTTTTATATGTATGCAAGCATAGTCACCCATACCTCTTTTGGCTATTCTTTTAGGAATAGGACTAGATTTATATATATTTTTTGTTTCCTCTAGTGGACAGAGAAGAAATCCCTGGGTAACTGTAGAAGTCTGTGTTTTTTTTGCAGCTCATTCTCTGCAATGTGGCAAAAGTCCATTCTCACTCTAAGGTGTCAGAAAGAGAGTAACAGTGATTTGGGTCTTTATGACAAATTTATCCTTTCTCACTTCTCAGAGACAGTCTGATACATCTTTTAACAGGGTTGGGAAGATGCAGCATGGGTCCAACAACGTTCCATGCTATCCTTCTCTTTATTAGGGCTTGATTATTCAATGAACTAGGTGTGGATATAAACTCTTCTTGCATTTGTATAAATATTACTCCCTAAAGAGACAATATATTAAAAATGTTACTTAAGTATTGTATATATGTATATGTAATATACATATATCACATAGCTTTTAACTAACTCAACTTCCCCCATTTAGCCCATGAAGAAAGTGATATCTTTTTTGGTAAAGTGATCACCAAAGGCTTCCCAGCTGGTAGTAGACAGTTGAGGAGGATCCAACCTCAAGACCCCAGTTATTGCAACACAGTCCTGGAGATGAACACAGGTGATTTAACATAGCAGGGAAGAGAAAATGCAGTCAAGGGCCAGCTAGCCAACTTCCAGCTTGTTAAGGAAAATGTTATAGATATTCTAGTAGAACATATAGAACCAGACTGCATTTTGTAAAAGACTATATTATGAAAAATCTAGCATTTGGTGCACGGGCTGGGAAAATCAAGCAATAGGATTTAAAAAGAAAACATTTGACACACAGATCCCTAGCTGAAAATTCGAGGTATCTAATTTACTTCCTTCTCTTTCCAGGAGTTTTAATTGTTTGCATATCAACAAATAAGTCTGTAGTGAAACTCAAGTTTATCCGAATGAATTAATTAGAATTGTGTACAGCAATTAATGACTATGGGCAAGACCTTAACAATGTGATCACCATCAACAGCTTTAGATCTTAAGAAATCTTTCTGTGAGCTGTAGGAGTTCAAAAGCTACAGAAAGCATCCAGCAGTGTAAAAATGTTGGGTTTTATGTCATTAGATCAGTTTCTCAAAAACAGTATTATTGACACTCTGGGCTGGCTAATTCTTTTTTTGTAGGAGGACTATCTTACGCATTTGTAGGGTGTTTAGCAGCAACCCTGGCCTCTACTCACTAGATGCCGGTAACACCACCGTCCCTCTTGTAACAATAAAAAATATCCCCATATATTGCCCCTAGAAGCAGGAGTGAGAAAAAATATTCCCCAGTTGAGAACAAACACATTAGATAATAAATTCATTTCAGAATCAAACCACATGATCTATTTATTCTAGACCATAGGAATCTGAGTCTGTTTCTTTCAAACAGGAGATAGCACCTGAAGTGAATGAGTATGTATGTATGCATGTGTGAAATAAGGCAAGCCAATCAGGCACTTTCTAAATCAATCAAATGAAGGACAAGAAGAAAAAGGGATAAAGAAGATCACTGGGCCAGTCAGGATCTGATTAGGAAATTAGAAACCACAGAGGAATAAGTGCAGGGAATTGCTACACTGGTGATGTGTTGGGCTGAGTTATATAAGAAACTTCAAGTAATCCCAGAAATTAGCAACGACTATTACTTATGCTAGAGTGAAAAAGGAGGGGACACTACTACCTGATATTCCAAGGCCAAGATCACTCCAAAAGAGGCTGGGAGTAGGATGGACCTCTCTGGTGGGAATTAGAACCATGTAGGAGGCATAAACGTGCCCCAGGCAGAAGGAGGGGAAGAAATACCCTGGTTTTTCCCTTCAATTTGTTGCGGCATCTCTCCATTTCAAGAGCTAGTCTTCTACTTCCATGCCCCATGTTATATAGAGTTCTGCAAAGAAATTTGGAAATGGATCTATGTGCAAACAGTCCTAGGACTGGTAGTAGATGTGTTCTAACCTGTTCAGAAGAGTGTCCTATTTCCTAGAGAACTAGAACCTGGGGGCATAAAGTTATCTAGCTTTATGTCTAAAATGTGACACATTTTCTAGTTCTTCAATGATTTTCTCCTGTACACTCACAGTACATGAGGCACAAATGCCTCAAGTGTCAAGTGGGTGAGGGTGCTTATCTTAGGGCAATACCTGAAGACTTTTATACTGATACTGATTTAAGATCAAAAACCACAGTAGTGAATTGCTTACCACTCTGGAGCCCTTATCATGTGCCAGATTCTATGTTAATGTGTTAAAGCATAATTTAATTGTAACATTCCAAATAGTTGTATGATGTGAGCACCATTATTATCTCTATTATAGAGACAAGAAAACCAAAGTGGAGAGAAGTTAAGCAAACTGCTTAAGGTCATATAACCAGTAAGTAGAGGAGCATGATTTGAATTCAGTTCTCTCAAAATCTTGGCCCTGTGCTACACTGCCATTTTATGGGAAGAAGAATAAGAAGAAAAAGATGATGATGATAAATGATAATGACTATATCTACCCTTTGTTAGAAATTTACAGCGGGCCTAGATATGCTTTTAGTGCCTTTACGTTTATTATTGTTAACTCATTGAATTCATTCAATGGCCCGTTCTACAGATGAGGAAACACAGGCACAGAGGTTCAGTAGTCCAAGATCACAGAGCTGTTAGGTGATAGAGCTGGGTTTTAAACCTAAGAAGTTTTGGCTTTAGTCCTGTGCTTTTAACCACCAAGTGATACATGGTATTGTGTGCACATGATTTATCTATCCATTGTTCCATTTCAACCAGCTCCATTCAATGCCAGGCACTTTCCTAGGCCTTGAACCATGAAGATGACAGTGACACAAGTGGGAAACTTATCATTCAGTGGAACTTGTCATTTAGTGGAATGCTTACAAATGCATAAACAACTGATGATGATTTCATGTGACAGGTACTGTAAGATAAGGTCAACCTTGAAAAAAATGAAGACAGAAAGGAAGATTGGGAATTTTCTCTGCATGAGATGGAAAATGGCAGCTCCACAAACAAGAGCTCCATAAGAAAGCCAACTCATAAGATATATTTTCACTGCAGAAGTTGTACAGTTGTAAAGTAGGAGACAAGAAAGAAAGTGGAAATGGCTAGAGGATGGGGGTCTAGCTACAGAGGAAGGAGGGCAGAATAGACAAGATCCAGATCAAGAAAGGTCTTACATGATCTAGTAGGGAGCTGGGAGACTTTCCTTTTATAGTGCCTTTAAAATTCTTTAGGGAATGTGCTGATTTATTCTACGTTCTCATCTTCTACCAGCTATTAAATTATATTCTCTGAAGTCTTTATGTGCACTGCACATTGTTGGAGAAAATGAATGAAGTCTTTCTCTGACCATACTTTGTTGTAGCTGTTTTGGAAGTGACATGTGAAAGCTCAGAGCACAGTCCAGCTGGCACTTAGGAGGCTCTGGTGACCTGAATTTGGAGCAGGCCTGACCTACGGCAGCAAAAGCCCTTATGGAAAGATTGCTGCGAGTGAGCTGCTGAAATGTCACTCTAGCCTCACTCCCTGCTTCATCGCTGTCCAGTTATTTCCCAAATGGCTTTCTTCGGTGGTTGGTTTCAGATTGAATATTCAGGCCCAACAGACAAAATGGAAACCTAAAATTTGTGATTGAAATGCATTGTTGGAATTTTAGCCTGAAGATGTCACAGTTTTCATTTTTAGAATATGCATAACATAGAAAGGTAATTAAATTCCCCCATCATGAATGCTGCGCCTGGCTCAGCATTTGAGGAGGAGCTGCACTGGGCAATGTAGCCTCTGCTTTGTCCACTGGGCATTTGTGTGACTTCTCTAGCTTTCCAAGCCCTGTGGGGACTTGGATAGATGGGAAAGTGGGGGAGGCAACCTCTGCTTGAATGAGATTTTAACTGGATGTCATTGGCTCATTTTTGACAAGTAGAACAATCTAAAGGGGCACTATTACTTCTTTTGCAAACTGTAATTCTTTTGTTCCTTGGTGACTGATAATAATATCATGAATTAGAGGGAAATATTAGTATTAAAATAGTACAGAGTACCAGTGGAAGTCAGTCAGAATAATGTGTATTTGAGTGTCTCAGCTCTCCTGCTTTTCTGTTGTATTACCACTAGAAAATCATTTAATCTGTTAAATCTGTAAATTTTAGTTTTCTAATCTGTAAAATAATTCCTGTTTCCTGCCATTGGTTTGAGGAGTAAATGATTTTATGCATATGACAATGATTTGTGAACTATGAAACATGTATTTCTATTAACAAATTGGCAAGATCAATAGTCTGTTAGCAGTATTTTCATCACATTGTGACTTGTAAGCATAATATTTTGAAAGTAGCAAATGCATTCATTAGCAATGGGTCCTTTTTCATAAGAAAAATTTTTCTAATAGCCTGCCCTTTGTTTGTAACCATGGTCCAGAGTTCGCCAAATCGCAGAAAGTATAGAAACTGATATTGAACTCCATTAATCTCACCCTGTCAGACAAACGATGTGGAAGTATCTTGTAAGACTCTGCATCTGAAAAAGGATAATATCTACTGGAGGGTAGTTTTCAAAATTAAGGAAATTAATTCTTGCAAAACCTTTAGCATAATATATGAAACAAAGTATTCAATGAATGTTAGCATCTATTTTTATTATCATTATTACAATGCCCACAATCTGCAGGCAAATATAAGAAATGTTTAATTTCTTCCTGGGCATAGTGGTGAACCACTAAGGGATTTTAAGGCACTTTTGAGTCAGTAGTTTGTATCTTGAAAATCACCTTTATTTTGCGCAGCACAGGGTACAATTACTATCTGAACACCATGTCTCAAAAAACTGCTATACTTTGTTTTTTTGTAGAAAATAATGTGACTTTGTAAATCTAGTGTAAAAAATAACTTCATGAAGATAATTCATATGTTAAATAATGAATGGAAGCTGACAATTTATAAACGTCCTATGAGGAATTTTTAGAAGCTGTTCATAAATTTTTTGATAAATAATCTTCTGCCAACTTATTTGAGCATGTTGAGCTTTTTATTGCAAAATCAATCCATATTTAATATAGAAAGATTAGAAAGAAAAATTAGCAAAGAGAAGGAAATTTAAAATCTCTCTTCATCTCACCACTCAGAGACAATCATTGCTGATATTTCAGCGAATAAAATTTTTTGGTTCAAATTTTCAAAATTGCACTTACATGAATTGGGCATATGTCCTTAGCATTTAACTATGAGAAGATAAAAGGCATGCCATGAGAACTTTATTTCAATATCAAAAGAAATATGATTAGAATTTAAAAAATCTGAATTCAATCCAGAATTCCTTTTGTAGCCCTATTTAAATATGTAATTCAGATAAGAATGTTAGAACTCTTTTGTGGATTGCTTTTCAAACCTGGAATAACAACTTTTCTGCTTTACCTTCTTTGCATCATAAGCAATAAATCACAAATTGCCACCTCTGTATATAGGGCTTTCTAAATTATCCTGAAGGGAGAACTATTCAAAGAGTGATTTAAAAGAGGAGAGTATATACGAGTTAAATATGTTTCAGAAAATGATTACAGAACACATATTTAGGAATTCTTGACTATTATTTTGAATATATTTTGTCTCTATCTTGTTTGTTGGTTTTATACCTGAACTCTTCCAAATTGCTGAGCATTAGTATTAACATGCCTGGTCTCATAACTTACTCTTTACTCTTTGTTTGATACTATAGACATTGGAAGAAAATGGGCTAGAGTATCCTAATGTAATGGTTGGGGAAATATATTTTAGGAATTATGGAAAGTCACACAACTATGCTGTCTTGTAAATTAATGATGCCATTCTCTTCCCCTAAACTGTAAAACTCAGTTAAAAGTAAATCAAACATGCTTTCCTCAAGCACCCAGATATAATCAATTATTATGGCATTAGTGTAAGAAAGAGATAGTTATATTTATAGACAGATTCTATGAAAAATTAGAGAAGTGGAATACAACTAATTCCTTCAGCACAAATTACCATTAGTATTTTTGAAACTATTTTTTCAATTGAATTTAATCCCCAGAAACAATAAGGTAGGATTCCTTTTTTTCCCATTTGTCCTTTGCATATGGTCATAGGATCATAGAGGGGATGAACATTAACAACCTGCCATTCCAGTTTAACTCTTATCAAAGGATAATAGAGGATGACACATTAAAACTCTTCTCACTTAACTGGGCAGCAGCAGTGCACTGGCTTGCTCAGCTTGTTATGTCAGAGAAAAATTGCACTGGACAAGTGAAACAGGCATGGAGGACTTTGTTTAAGACTATTACAATAGGGTTCAAGACTTTCAAGATGAAAGAGATTGAACTGAACTCCACTGAAACAAAAGTTCTGAGAGTTTCTAAGTGCTGGGATAAGCCAGTGAAAAAGCACCGGAGGATACTACTAGAGAGGTTGGTCCATGTATTAGTCCATCTGTTTGCTAACTGGTGCTTATTGAAGTTAGGTTTCTACCCTTTTATTGAGATTAGGAGATAGGAATACTATGTTTCTTGATGATTACATTTCAAAGGAAAGGCTGCCCGGTCCTTGAGAAAGACGCTTCTGGGTTGTAAACTGGCAAGAGCCTGGGAGATTTCATCTCAAAGGAGCAGAAAAATAATTTACAATAGCAAGTTTTCTCAAGTACATGCTCTAAAAGGGAGGTCAGGGACATGCAGTTAGGAAGAAACCTGTATAAAGTTTAGTCAAGCTGAGGGAAAAATTTTAAGATCCCCTTGGCCATCATCAGAGCCACATATTCAGGAAGGTTCCCTAGCAGTCACGTAATGTTCTTCCCATGCCCCTAGCTCTTTTTGGATTTCATTGATAAGTATGACATGAGGTGGGTGTGAGTTTTCCAGAGGCGATGACTTACGTGTCTTGGATCTGTATACATATACATATATGTGAATATGTATTATATATATAAATAAATATACATATAGATTTTGTGCTTGTATATGTGTGTCTCTATTTCTGTCTTTATTTGTCCATAAGGGGTATGCCTGGACTAGAAGTCTGTCTTAGGAAGAGAGCTTTCTGCCCTGGTATAAGAGCAACTCTGTGTAAATTAAATGCTAATTCTTATCTGAAACATTTAGTGTTGAAACATTTAATTTTCTGTTTTATTATAATTATTGCAAAGTCTACTTTTTAAAACTTTTAGGATGATAAATGATCTTATGATAAATTTATTTTAACAATAATTTTATTGAACACAAGACAACTGGAAAGAAGCAGGTGGTATAGCATGTAGACATTTTAAATTTTATTTATCAAGTAATGTAATACAAGGCCTGGGACATACATTTGGGAAGAGAAAGTGACAAAGCATTAGGAGCACACAGAAGGAGGAATGCTTAATTCTGATTGTGGTTGAAGAGAAAGGCATTAAGGAGTTGAAGAGGAGGGATGGGGTAATGTTTGGGGAAGAAGGTCTTGAAGAATGACAGGATTTTAAAAGTGTGAAAAAGGAAAAAGGGCCATCCTGGTAGAACTTGCTTATAGGCAAGAGTAAATGGAATGAATTTGAGTAAGGGTATTCAAGGGATGGATTAAAACTGAGTTTGGCAGTGATACTTTTCAAGGCCTATTATAGACTGAATATTTTTGTCTCCCAAGATTCATATGGGGAAACCTAGTCTCTGATGTAATGGTATTTGTATGGGGAGCTTTTGTGAGGAGGAGGTTATTAGGTCATGAGGACAGAGTTCTCATGAATGGGATTAGTATCTGTATTAGTCCATTCTCACGCTGCTATAAAGAACTGCCTGAGACTGGGTAATTTATAAAGGAAAGAGGTTTAATTGACTCACAGTTCAGCATGGCTGGGGAGGCCTCAGGAAACTTACAATCGTGGCAGAAGTCAAAGGAGAAGCAGGCACCTCATTCACAGGGTGGCAGGCTGGAGTAAGTAAAAGCAGGGGAAATGCCAGACACTTATAAAACCATCAGATCTTGTGAGACTCACTCAGTATCATGAGGACAGCTTGGGGGAAACTGCCCCTATGATCTGATTACGTCCACCTGGTCCCTCCCTTGAAAATGGGGATTATGGGGATCACAATTCAAGATGAGATTTTGGGTGGGAACACAGCCAAGCCATATCAGTATCTTTGTAAAAGAGGCTCCAAAGAGGCCCCTTTCTCCTTCCACCATATGAGTCCACAGCTAGAAAGCACCATCTATGAGTTAGGAAACAGGCTCTCACCAGACACTGAATCAGCTGGCAACTTGATGTTGGATTTTCCAGCCTGTAGAACATTGAGAAATACATTTATGTTGCTTATAAGCCAGGCAACTTATGGTGTTCTGTTATAGGAGCTTAAATGCAATAAGACAGGGTCAGATCAGAAATAGCCTTCTACGCTATGTTAAGGAATTCTAATTTCATCTCTTTAAAGAATAAGAAATAATTAATTTTTTTTTTGAGACAGTTTCGCTCTTGTTGCCCAGGCTGGAGTGCAATGGTGCAATCTTGGCTCACTGCAACCTCTGCCTCCCGATTTCAAGTGATTCTCCTGCCTCAGCCGCCTAAATAGCTGGGCTTACAGGCATGTGCCATGATGCCCGGCTAATTTTGTATTTTTAGTAGAGATGGGGTATTTCCATGTTGGTCAGGCTGGTCTCGAAATCCCGACCTCAGGTGATTCACCCGCCTCAGCCTCCCAAAGTGCTGGGATTACAGACTTGAGCCACTGTGCCCGGCTTATATGTTCTAAAAATTGAAAATAACAGCAGTCCATTTTCAAAAACTGATGCCTGGACTTGTGGATTCCTGGAAAGTGAGTGGAGAGTTTTGACAGTGGGGGCAATGAGGAAGCTATGAGTGTATTGTGCTGAGGACAGCACAGATCTTGGAAGATCTAGACATAACAGTCAACAAGTATTGACCGAATGTAGAAATGCGAGAAAAATTAAATTGGGTATAGGAAATTAATAAAACAGACAAATGAGAAAAAAATAGCTCAGGTGTGTTTTGCCAGAACTACTGAGATGATGGTGATATAATCATTACACAAATTTAACCAAGAGTTTGTAACATGCTATGGAACCTTGGAGGAAGTAGCAACTCCCTCTGCTTGAGGAAATCAAGGAGGATTCAGTACGGAGGAGGGCACATGTGGTCAAGGCAAGTGAAGGAGTGGGCACAAAGGTGATAAAGCAGAATGAGAAGACAGGTGATAGGAGTACAGGGTTTGTTGTCAGAAGTGGTCAAAGATAGCCTGGAGCAGAGCTGTATTTCCATGCAAAAGAGCTTTGTTTTAATTCTTTAACAAGTTGTTATTATTATTTACTATTTGCTTAACTGAATTAAACCTATTAATTTACTAAATGTCATTAGTAAAATCTCATAGTGAGGGAGAAATTCTCCAAATAGCTGTGTTAGCACATAATAGTCAACATTGCTACCTACTCCGCTACCCTATAACTCTAGTTGACAAGAAAGTAATTGACTTTTTTTTTTAAATAAATTATACTTTAAGTCCTGGGATACACATGCAGAACGTGCATGTTTGTTACATAGGTAAATATGTGCCATGGTGGTTTGCTGCACCCATCAAACTGTCATCTACATCAGGTATTTCTCCTAATGCTATCCCTCCTCTAGCCTCCCACCCACCAACAAGCCCCAGTGTGTGATGTTCCCCTCCAGGTGTCCATGTGTTCTCATTGTTCAACCCCTACTTGTGGTTTTCTGTTCCTGTGTTAGTTTGCTGAGAATGATGGTGTCCAGCTTCATCCAAATCCCTGCAAAGGACATGAACTCATCATTTTTCATGGCTGCATAGTATTCCATCATGTGTATATGTGCCACATTTTCTTTATCCAGTCTATCATTGATGGGCATTTGGGTTGGTTCCAAGTGTTTGCTATTGTGAATGGTGGCGCAATAAACATATGTGTGCATGTGCTTTTGTAGCAGAATGATTTCTAATCCTTTGGGTATATACCCAGTAGTGGGATTGCTGGGTCAAATGGTATTTCTGGTTCTAGATCCTTGAGGAATTACCACACTGTCTTCCACAGTGGTTGAACTAATTTACACTTCCATCAACCTGTAAAAGCGTTCCTATTTCTTCACATACTCTCCAGCATCTGTTGTTTCCTGACTTTTTAATGATCGCCATTCTAACTGGTGTGAGATGGTATCTCATTGTGGTTTTGATTTGCATTTCTCTAATGACCAGTGATGGTGAGCTTTTTTTCATATATGCCACATATGTCTTCTTTTGCGAAGTGTCTGTTCATGTACTTCACCCACTTTTTGATGGGGTTGTTTTTTTTCTTGTAAATTTGTTTAAGTCCTTTGTTGATTCTGGATATTAGTCCTTAGTCAGATGGATAGATTGCAAAAATTTTCTCCCATTCTTTAGGTTGCCTGTTCACTCAGATGATAGTTTCTTTTGCTGTGCAGAAGTTCTTTAGTTTAATTAGATCCCATTTGTCAATCTTGGCTTTTGTTGCAATTGCTTTTGGTGTTTTAGTCATGAAGTCTTTGCCCATGCCTATGTCCTGAATGGTATTGCCTAGGTTTTCTTCTAGGGTTTTTATGGTTTTAGGTCTTATGTTTAAGTCTTTAATCCATCTTGAGTTAATTTTTGTATAAGGTGTAAGGAAGGGGTCCAGTTTCAGTTTTCTGCGTATGGCTAGCCAGTTTTCCCAACACCATTTATTAAATAGGGAATCCTTTTCCCATTGCTTACTTGTGTCAGGTTTGTCAAAGATCAGATGGCTGTAGATGTGTGGCATTATTTCTGAGGCCTCTGTTCTGTTCCATTGATCTATATATCTGTTTTGTTACCAGTACCATGCTATTTTGGTTACTGTAGCCTTGTAGTATAGTTTGAAGTCAGGTAGCATGATGCCTCCAGCTTTGTTCTTTTTGCTTAGGGTTGTCTTGGCTATGTGGGCTCTTTTTTGGTTCCATATGACATTTAAAGTAGTTTTTTCTGATTCTGTGAAGAAAGTCAATGGTAGCTTAATGGGGATAGCATTGAATCTATAAATTACTTTGGGCAGTATGGCCATTCTCACGATAGTGATTCTTCCTATCCATGAGCATGGACTGTTTTTCCATTTGTTTGTGTCCTCTCTTGTTTCCTTGAGCAGTGGTTTGTAGTTCTCCTTGAAGAGATCCTTCACATCCCTTGTAAGGTGTATTCCTAGGCATTTTATTTTCTTTGTAGCAATTGTGAATGGGAGTTCACTCATTATTTGGCTCTCTGTTTGTCTATTATTGTTGTATAGGAATGTTTGTGAGGTTTGCCCATTGATTTTTTATCCTGAGACTTTGCTGAAGTGGCTTATCAGATAAGGAGATTTTGGGCTGAGATGATGGGGTTTCCTAAGTATACAATCATGTCATCTGCAAACGAGACAATTTAACTTCCTCTCTTCCTATTTGAATACACTTTCTTTCTGTTGCCTGATTGCCCTGGCAAGAACTTCCAATACTATTTTGAATAGGAGTGATGAGAGAGGTCATCTTTGTCTTGTGCCAGTTTTCAAAGCGAATGCTTCCAGCTTTTGCCCATTCAGTATGATATTGGCTGTGGGTTTGTCATAAATAGCTCTTATTATTTTGAGATACATTCTATCAATACCTAGTTTGTTGAGAGTTTTTAGCAGCAGGAAGGGGTGTTGAATTGTATTAAAGGCCTTTTCAGCATCTACTGAGATAATCATGTGGTTTTTGTCATTGGTTTTGTTTATGTGAAGGATTATGTTTATTGATTTGCTGTTGAACCAGCCTTGCATACCAGGGATGAAGCCAACTTGATCATGGTGCATAAGCTTTTTGATGTGCTGCTGGACTTGGTTTGCCAGTATTTTATTGAGGATTTTTGCCTTGATGTTAATCAGGGATATTGGCCTGAAATTTTCTTTTCTTGTGTCTCTGCCAAGTTTTGGTCTCAGGATGATGCTGGCATTCCTGAGAAAAAGGAATCCCTCTTTTTCTACTGTTTGGAATAGTTTCAGATAGAATGGTACCAGCTCCTATTTGCACATGTGGTAGAATTCAGCTGTGAATGTGTCTGGTCCTAGGCTTTTTTTTGATTGGTAGGCTATTAATTACGGCCTCAATTTCAGAACTTGTTGTTGGTCTATTCAGGGATTCGACTTCTTCCTGGTTTCATCTTGGGGGTGTGTATGTATCCAGGGATTTATCCATTTCTTCTAGATTTCCTAGTTTATTTGCATAGAGGTGTTTATAGTATTCTCTGATGGTAGTTCATATTTCTGTGGGATCAGTTGTGATATCCCCTTTATCATTTTTTACTGTGTCTATTTGATTCTTCTCTCTTTTCTTCTTTATTAGTCTGGCTAGCAGTCTGTCTATTTTGTTAATCTTATCAAAAAACCAGCTCCTGGATTCATTGACATTTTGAAGGGTTTTTTTGTGTCTCTATCTCCTTCAGTTATGCTCTGATCTTAGTTATTTCTTGTCTTCTGCTAGCTTTTGAATTTGTTTGCTCTTAGTCCTCTAGTTCTTTTAACTGTGATGTTAGGGTGTTGATTTTAGATCTTTCCTGCTTTCTCCTGTGGGCATTCAGTTGTATAAATTTCCATCTAAACACTGCTTTAGCTGTGTCCCAGAGATTCTGGTACATTGTGTCTTTGTTCTCATTGGATTCAAAGAACTTATTTATTTCTGCCTTCATTTTGTTATTTACCCGGTAGTCATTGAGGAGCAGGTTGTTCAGTTTCCATGTAGTGGTGCGGTTTTGAGTGAGTTTCTTAATCCTGAGTTCTAATTTGATTACACTGTGGTCTGAGAGACTGTTTGTTATGATTTATGTTCTTTTGCATTTGTTGAGGAGTGTTTTACTTCCAATTATGTGGTCACCTTTAGAATAAGTGTTATGAGGTGCTGAGAAGAATGTATATTCTGTTGATTTGGTGTGGAGAGTTCGGTAGATGTCTATTAGTGTGTCTGAAATTGGTGGGTTCTTGGTCTCACTGACTTCAAGAATGAAGCCGTGGACCCTCATGGTGAGTGTTACAGTTCTTAAAGATGGTGTGTCCGGAGATTTTTCCTACTGATGTTTGGACATGTTAGGAGTTTCTTCCTTCTGGTGGGTTCATGGTCTCACTGGCTTTAGGAGTGAAACTGCAGACCTTTGCAGTGAGTGTTACAGTTCTTAAGGCGGTGCATCTGGAGTTTTTCGTTCCTCCTGTCTGGAGTTGTTCATTTCTCTTGGTGGGTTCGTTGTCTTGCTGGCCTCAGGAGTGAAGCTGCAGCCCTTCATGGTGAGTGTTACAGCTCATAAAGGTGGTGCGGACCCAAAGAGTGAGCAGCAGCAAGATTTACTGCAAAGAGCAAAAGAACAAAACTTCCACAGTGTGGAAGGGGACCCCAGCGGGCTGCCACTGCTGGCTCGGGCAGCCTGCTTTTATTCCCTTATCTGACCCCACCCACATCCTGCTGATTGGTCCATTTTACAGAGAGCTGACTGGTCCGTTTTACAGAGAGCTGATTGGTCCGTTTTGACAGGGTGCTGATTGGTGCATTTACAAACCTTGAGCCAGACACAGAGTGCTGATTGGTGCATTTACAATCCTTTAGCTAGACACAAAAGTTCTGCAAGTCCCCACTAGATTAGCTAGACACAGAGCACTGATTGGTGCATTTACAAACCTTGAGCTAGACACAGGGTGCTGATTGGTGTTTTTATAAACCTTGAGCTAGACACAGAGTGCTGATTGGCGCATTTACAATACTCCAGCTAGACATAAAAGTTCTCCACGTCCCCACTAGATTAGCTAGACACAGAGCACTGATTGATGTGTTTACCAACATTGAGCTAGACAGAGGGTGCTGATTGGTGCATTTACAATCCTTTCGCTAGACATACAAATTCTGCAAGTCCCCACCCGATTCAGGAGCCCAGCTGGCTTTGCCTAGTGGATCCCGTGCCAGAGCCATGGGTGGAGCTGCTCACCAGTCCCGTGCCATGCGCCCGCACTCCTCAGTCCTTGGGTGGTCGATGGGACTGGGCACTGCAGAGCAGGGGGCAGTGTCAGTCGGGGAGGTTCAGGCCACGCGGGAGCCCACGGTGGGGGTTGGGGGAGGCTCCGGCATGATGGGCTGCAGGTCCTGAGCCCTGCCCTGAGGAGAGGCAGCTAAGGCCCGGTGAGAATTCGAGTGTGGTGCTGGCAGGCCAGCACTGCTGGGGGACCCGGCGCACCCTCTGCAGCTGCTGGCCCAGGTGCTAAGCCCCTCACTGCCCAGGGTGGCGGCACTGGACAGCCGCTCCGATGGCAGGGCCTGCCAAGCCCGCGCCCACCTGGAACTCATGCTGGCCCGCAAACCCACGCACAGCCTGGGTTCCTGCCTATGCCTCTCCCCCCACACCTCCCTGCAAACAGAGGGAGCCGGCTCCGGCCTCGGCCAGCCCAGAGAGGGGCTCCCACAGTGCAACGGCAGGCTGAAGGGCTCCTCAAGTGCGGCCAGAGTGGATGCTGAGGCCGAGGTGGCGCCAAGAATGAGCGAGGGCTGCTAGCATGTTGTCACCTCTCATTAGGTCTACTTGGTCCAGAGCTGAGTTCAATTCCTGAGTATCCTTGTAAATTTTCTTTGTCATTGATCTGTCTGATGTTGACAGTGGGGTGTTAAAGTCCCCCACTGTTATTGGGTGAGACTCTAAGTCTTTTTGTAGTCTCTATGCACGACAGTAGGGTGTTAAAGTCTCCCACTATTATTGTGTGGAAGTCTAAGTCTCTTTGTAGTCTCTATGCACTTGCTTTATGAATCTTGGTGCTCCTGGGTGCACATATATTTAGGATAGTTAGCTCTTCTTTTTGAATTGATTCCTTTACCATTATGTAATTCCCTTCTTTGTTTTTTTGATCTTTGTTGATTTAAAGTCTGTTTTATCAGAGACTAGGATTGCAACCATTGCTTTTATTTGCTTTCCATTTGCTTGGTAAATATTCCTCCATCCCTTTATTTTGAACCTATGTGTGTCTTTGCAAGTGAGATGGTCTCTTGAATACAGCACACTGATGTGTCTTGACTCTTTATCCAATTTGTCAGTCTGTGTCTTTTAATTAGGGTATTTAGCCCGCTTACATTTAAGGTTAATATTATGTGTGAATTTGATCCTGTCATTATGATGCTAGCTGGTTATTTTGCCCATTAGTTGATGCAGTTTCTTCATAGTGTCAATGGTCTTTACAAGATGGTATGTTTTTGCAGTGGCTGGTACACTTTTTTCCTTTCCATATTTAGTGTTTCCTTCAGGAGCTCTTGTAAGGCAGGCCTGGTCATGACATAATGTCTCAGCATTTGCTTGTTTGTAAAGGATTTTATTTCTCCTTCACTTATGAATCTTAGTTTGGCTGGAGATGAAATTATGTGTTGAAAATTCTTTTCTTTAAGAGTGTTGAATATTGGACCTCACTCTCTTCTGGCTTGTACAGTTCCTACAGAGAGATCCACTGTTAGTCTGATGGGCTTCCCTTTGTGGGTAACCTGACCTTTCTCTCTGGCTGCCCTTAACATTTTTTCCTTCATTTCAACCTTTTTGAATCTGACAATTATGTGTCTTGAGGTTGCTATTCTTGAGGAGTATCTTTTTGGTGTTCTCTGTGTTTCCTGAATTTGAATGCTGGCCTGTCTTCCTAGGTTGGGGAAGTTCTCTTGGATAAACACTCTGAAGAGTGTTTTCCAATATGGTTCCATTCTCCTAATCACTTTCAGGTTCACCAATCCAATGTAGGTTTGGTCTTTTCACATAGTCCCATATTTCTTGGAGGCTTTGTTCCTTCCTTTTCATCCTTTTTTCTCTAATCTTGTCTTCATGCTTTATTTCATTAAGTTGATCTTCAGTCTCTGATATCCTTTCTTCCCATTGATTGATTCAGCTATTGATAATTGTGTGTGCTTCATGAAATTCTCATGCTGTGTTTTTCAGCTCCATCAGGTCATTTATGTGCTTCTCTATACTGGTTATTCTAGTTAGCAATTCCTCTAACCTTTTTACAAGGTTCTTAGCTTCCCTGCATCGGGTTAGAACATGCTCCTTTAGCTCAAAGGAGTTTGTTATTACCCACCTTCTAAAGCCTACATCTGTCAATTTGTCAAACTAATTTTTCTTCCAGTTTTGTTTCCTTGTTGGTGAAGAGTTGTGATCCTTTGGAGGAGAAGAGGCGTTCTGGTTTTTGAAATTTTCGGCCTTTCTGTGCTGGTTTTTCATCATCTATGTAGATTTATCTACCTCGGTCTTTGGTCTTTGATGTTGGTGACCTTCAGATGGGTTTTCTCTGTTGACGTCCTTTTTGTTGATGCTGATGCTGTTCCTTTTTATTTGTTAGTTTTCCTTCTAACTGTCATGGCTCTCTGCTGCAGGTCTGCTGGAGTTTGCCGAAGGTCCACTCCAGACCTCGTTCGCCTGGGTATCACCAGCAGAAACTGCAAAACAGCAAAGACTGCTGCCTCTTCCTTCCTCTGGAAGCTTTGTCCCAGAGGGGCACCCACCAGATACCAGCTGAAGCTCTCCTCTATGAGGTGTCTGTCGACCCCTGCTGGGAGGTGTCTACCAGTCAGGAGGCACAGGGGTCAGGGACCCACTTGAGGAGGCAGTTTGTCCCTTAGCAGACCTCGAGTGCTGTGCTGGGAGAGCTGCTGCTCTCTTCAGAGCCTGCAGGCAGGAACGTTTAAGTCTGCCGAAGCTGTGCCCACAGGTGCCCCTTCCCCCAGGTGCTCTGTTCCAGGGAGATGGGAGTTTTATCTATAAGCCCCTGACTGGGACTGCTGCCTTTCTTTCAGAGATACCCTGCCCAGAGAGGAGGAGTCTAGAGAGGCAGTCTGGCTACAGTGGTTCTGTGGAGCTGTGGTGGGCTCCACCCAGTCTGAACTTCCTGGAGGCTTTGTTTACATTGTGAGGGGAAAACTGCCTACCCAAGTCTCAGTAATGGTGGACGCCCCTCCCCAAGCTAAGCTTGAGAGTCCCAGGTCGATTTCAGACTCCTTTGCTGGCAGCGAGAATTTCAAGCCAGTGAATCTTAGCTTGCTGGGCTCCATGGGGGTGGGATCCACTGAGCTAGACCACTCGGCTCCCCGCTTCAGTCCCCTTTCCAGGGGAGTGAATGGTTGTGTCTTGCTGGCATTCCAGGTGCCACCAAGGTATGAAAAAAAAGTTCTGCAGGTAGCTCGGTGTCTCCCCAAATGGCTGCCCAGTTTTGTGCTTGAAACCCAGGGCCCTGGTGATGTAGGGACCTGAGGGAATCCCCTGTTCTGCAGGTTGTGAAAACCATGGGAAAAGTGTAGTATCTGGGACAGAATGCACAGTTCCTCATGGCAAGGTCCCTCAAGGCTTCCCTTGGCTGGGGGGGGAGTTTCCTGACTTTTTGTGCTTCTCCATTGAGGCAACGCCTTACCCTGCTATGGCTCACCCTCTGTGTGCTGTACCTACTTTCTAACCAGTCCCAGTGAGATGCGCTGAATACCTCAGTTGGAAATGCAGAAATCACCCGCCTTCTGCATTGATCTCTCTGGGAGCTACAGACCAGAGTTGTTCCTGTTTGGCTATCTTGCCAGCCTCTGTTGAAACTTTCCGACTTCTTCTTTTTTTTTTTATTTTAAGGCATCATTGTACATAGTTTTCATTGTAGAGTTATTGGTTTCTCAATCATTTGTGAACCTTATGATGTTGTCTCATTTGACATATGAATAGTAACACTTTTAACTACTTTGGTTTCTCTAAACCATTTTCTTCTACCTTCTTTCTAGAAGCAAATGTCATGACTCTGAAGACAGCTTTGCAGAATTACTGTACTGATACTCTTACCCTATTTCCAGTATTACTTATGCAAGAAATGAGCACACTGAACTTCTCAATCTCCATAGAATCTTTTGGCATTGGCCAAACATCTCACATTATGAATTTAGAAAGAAACAAGTGGGAACTTTTACTCAAAAAGTGCTCTTCCAGATTGATCTTTTGGGGTGTGTGAATGAACAGTTACTTTTGTTCAGGTAAAACTTCTCAAAGGGCCGCACGGTAGAGGATTCACCACGAGGCTGTTAAAAGTATTTTATGTTAGCCTGCCTCTAGAATAAAACTAATCAAATTGATTTACATTGCTCTACTAATTCAAAACTTGAATGTATTTGTTTTTGGGTGTTCTCCTCTCCTTAGTCATTTGTTTTTCAAGAAAAATAGAAAAAATGTCTAAATTTTAAATTATACCCAACACGTTATTTTGGATGGAGGTAAATGTAAAGTAAAAAGGCAGACCACATGAACCGCAGGGAATCCTTATGGTTGCAGGGTTTGTATCCCATCTGGACATACCCTGGCTCCTTGGCAGGAGTCTCATGAGTACATGGACTCTGAAGGGGAAGGCCTCCTATAGTTGTGTGCACACCCTCCTAAGGAAGAATAAGAGGCTTTCACATGCGGCTTACATCTGCAAGTTAATTTTAACATGACTTCTTGCAACTTCAGGGCATCTTCACTAACCAATATTATTAAATAATCTGTTTCTAAATCTAATGTTCAATCCAGGACTTACACCTTTGAAAACACTGAGACATTTCTGCCACTGCAACTGCTTGATACTGCTATGTACCATCTAGCTTTTCAGTATGACTGCTTCCTCATCCCTCCTTCAATTACCTACTCTCTTCTCTCTTCTCTGATGTTCCAGACCTTCAAGATGATCTCACTAATCTTCACCCCATCTAGTCTTATTCTCTACAGCCACTAGTTCTTGTGATTCTTTGTCATGGACTGACTCCTCATGTAATCCATTCTTTCATCAGATAGGCTGATATAGAAATCCCATACATTCTGTAAGAAGAACTTGTTTAGATAAATTACTTTTGTTCAACAATAGTAGTATTAGAAAGCCAGCAATTATGAAATGATTTAACCTGGAGTCCTTGAAATCATATGATTGTATTTAACTGGATGCTGAGAATATTCTGGGACATACCTCTTAATGACTTATTCTTCTTGGATGAGGGATTTAAAATCACCCATTTGCTATAGCTCTGACTTTTAAAAAAGAAATTTTGTTACTTCCAAAGCTTCTAATTACTTCCAATTCTTATGAAAATTTAGTCTCACAGGAAACAAACATGGATATGCTTTTCTGATTGCAGATAATATAGGAGAAATAAGTTCTAAACTATACACCATGTGTGATATAATGTTTTTCTCCTGATCTTAATCTTGCTTCATAATTAATTCACACACACACACACACACACACACACACAGAGATGGAGAAATATCTAGATATCTACTTTCATGACACACATATGGACATTTTTTTTTCCTTCTTAAATTGTTATTTTAAGTTCAGGGGTACCTGTGCAGGATGTGCAGGTTTGTTACATAGGTAAATGTGTGCCATGGTGGTTTGCTGCACAGATCATCCCATCACCTAGGAATTAAGCCCAGAATCCATTAGCTATTCTTCCTGATGCTCTCCCTCCCCCTGCCCCACCCTACGATAGGACCCCATGTGTGCTGTTTCCCCTAGTGGGTCCATGTGTTCTCATCATTCAGCTCTTGCTTATAAATGAGAACATGCGATGTTTGGTTTTCTGTTTCTGTATTAGTTTGCTGAGGATAATGGCTTCCAGCTTCATCCATGTCCCTGCAAAGACATGATCTCATTCCTTTTGGACACTTTTAAAGTAGCTTAGTTTAATTTTTTCTGTAATTTCTATATGAGATGTTCTATGGTTTTTCTGGACACTCAGACTTTGCAGACTTCTACTGAAATAAAAGATGTAATATTAATTCACCTTTATTTGGCAATATCTTCTTAGTAACCTGTCTTCTTCTATTGCTTTAGGTACAGTCGTTGAAAATGGTTTATGCTAGTTTACATAGTTAAATGGTTTCAGAGTATGTAGACAAGCGCTTATTCTCTGGGAATACGTGCAAATGCTCTATGCAAAGCAGCATTATTATCTAGTGTCAAAATTATGGCTTCATGAATTTTTAAGACTTTTAAACATCTTTTCACTATCATATGTTTGTTCTCTTTTATTTTGTTCCATTAGTTTCCTCGCAGCAATTATTAATAAACTCCTAGAAAGAGAATATGTGTTCTTAGAACATAGGAAGGAAAAACAGGCTTGGAAGACAGTCTCCCTCTTCCCAGCTGGTCTATGAATGGGACAAAAAGAACTCTGAAACTCTGACAGTGGATTTGGTGTGCATAGCTTTAGAAGGTGCAAAGAAGCAGGTTGGGTTCATAAGTGTGTCTTTTCACAGTGGCTGGACTAATTGACATTCCCGCCACCAAGTGTCCCCTTTTCTCTGCAAACTCATCAGCATCTGTTATTTTTTCACTTTTTTTTTTGAGACGGAGTCTCACTCTGTCGCCCAGGCTGGAGTGCAGTGGCACGATCTTGGTTGCAACCTCCACCTCCCGGGTTCATGCCATTCTCCTGCCTCAGCCTCCCAAGTAGCTGGGACTACAGTCACCCGCCACCATGCCCAGCTAATTTCTTCTTCTTTATTTATTTATTTTTTTTGTATTTTTAGTAGAGACTGGATTTCACCGTGTTGCCCAGGTTGGTCTTGAACTCCTGACATCAGGCGATCCACCCGCCTTGGCCTCCCAAAGTGCTGGGATTACAGGCATGAGCCACCGTGCCTGGCTTTTTATTTTGACTTTTTAATAGTAGCCATTCTGACTGGTATGAGATGGTATCTTCATTGTGGTTTTGATTTGCATTTTCCCAATGATTAATTATATTAAGCATTTTTTCGTATGCTTATTGACTGCATGTATGTCTTCTTTTGAGAAGTGTCTGATCATGTACTTTGCCCACTTTGGGTGTTGTTCATTTTTTGCTTGTTGATTTATTTACATTCCTTATAGATGCTGGATATTAGACCTTTGTCTGATGGATAGATTGCAAACATTTTTTCCCATTCTGTCGGTTGTGTCTTCATGCTGATGAAAGTTTCTTTTGCTGTGCAGAAGCTGTTTAGTTTAATTAGGTCTCACTTGTCAATTTCTGGGTTTGTTGCAATTGCTTTTAGAGTCTTTGTCATGAAGTCTTTGCCAGAATGGTATTTCCTAGGATATGTATGCACATCCAGAATGGTATTTCCTAGGCTTTCCTTTAGGGTTTTTATAGTTTTATATTTTACATTTCAGTTTTTAATTAATCTTGAGTTGATTTTTGTATATGGTGAAAGTTAGGGTCACATTTCAGTCTTCTGCATATGGCTAGCCAGTTTTCCCAGCATCATTTATTGAATAGGGAGTCCTTTCCTCACTGCTTGTTATTGTTAGTTTATACACCATTTTTTTTTCTGTGCATCAGGGAGACCCACAGGTAGCAAATAGAATATCATCCAAACATGAAACAGTACAAAACAAGAATCTCCATGCAAATGGGAACTAAACATCTACCCAGGCCGGTAGAGATGTCAATTTGCAGGTGTCAGATATTAGCAGACTCTTGAGCAGAATTTGGAGAGAAAAGGCTGAGGAAGGCAGCACCACTACAAACACATTTAAATCTTCTTAGGATACAAGGAAGGTCACTATTACAAGTTTAGAGGCACAAAGGATGAAATACGGTTTAAATCCCTAAATTTGGCTTATGATGGTTCACTTCTCAGAGTTAGGGAGAAGGTGTAGTTAATCTGTGAGGGTTATCAGAGAAGAACCAAAGTAACTCTAGGTGGAACTGAAAGTGAATTTTAGATCTTTTCATATTCTCACACAAAGTGTTATTTCTTAGTTGCAAAATCTTAAGTTTTCCTAGGAGCTAAGAATGAATGTAAACTTGAAATTAGGGAAACATAATTTATCTTGATGAACATATGAGTCATTTCTTCAGACTTAATAGATGTTGGTTTTTTCTCATTACACCTATAAACCTCTAATTCCGTATAAGATTTTCCACTATGGAGTGTCCTGTCCACATCCTCCCAGCTGTCTGCCTTCATTAGGCTGACTCAGAGGCAGGTCCTCCTCTGTTTTTCTCCTCTCTGCTCTCATGAAATTTTCTGCTTTATGGGACTTTTTAATGCTATTTGACCACTTTCTAAAGTATACTTGCTGAAGCTGTATATTAATAGGTGCTATACAAAGAACATTTTTCATCAAATACACTTGGGGATTTGTAGGTTAATGATAGTTCCTTGCTGCATATTGTTTCAGAAACTTTAATTTGCTATTGTCATTGTGAATCTCTAAGATACAGTATTGACCATTTTCAACTCTCATTCTCAGGATGGGATCACATTTTGTGGGCAGGAGTAATATCTGAGACACTGGTGTTCTCTAGAACAAACATTAAATAATGTTCCATATTGCAAGCATCTTTTATTTCCTTTAGTAGTTCATATGAGTTATTTTGAAGATCAGGAGCATCTCTTACTCATTTTTCTTTTCCCCAAACTGAATACAAGTACTTAATTATAGAACAACTTCGTATTTTTTTTGATTGAATTATTGAAAATTAATTCACAGTGAAAGAGGATACCTGAGAGGAACTTTGGGGATGAAAACTATTAACACTTTAATTTGAAAAATAAATGTTTATTTATACATATGTTATAGTTACCTTCACTTCACTTTCTTTCATTTATGGACTCAGTCAACATTCATTAAGCCCTTCGTAAGTTCCATGTATCTAGATCAACCCTGACCTTTAAAGATAAATAAGATAAAACATCTGTTTCTGAGGAATAGTTGCAAAGAAGAGCTTATTACTTTTCTAGAAATTATATTTTCTTGTCAAAAATTAATAACAAACAAAAATTTCATTATTTGTTTAAAGTTTTTTTTTTAGTTTGCAAAAACGAGTCTCTCAATCTCATATCTTTCATGAAGAATAAGAAAGTTTTAAGTACATCAGTTTTCCTGTTGATCATTGTTATATCACTTTATCTTTCTGTGAAGTCAATTAAAATCAAAGGAAGACGTTTTCTCCATTGATCTGATATGTACTGCTGATTCCACAGAAAGTATCTATGCTCTAAATCCTATGCTCTTGTATGGAATAATTTATAAATTTATTTCAACTCCTATTCTCAATTATTAATAATAGAATCTGTATGGATGGGAATAGTCTTCAATTTTAAGTGCAGCAAATGATTACTTTATTCCAGTTTGTTATATTTTAAACACATATATAAATGACTTGGTTGCATTTTAAATGAATTGGATCCATGCCCTTCTGCTAGGGAAAGCTGAAGAAAATGTTTGTTTTATAATGATGATATTATTTATGTGTTTATTTTACAAGTGTTTATTGAGTAATTAATATTACAAGGTACTGCAGAAAAATTCACAGTTAAAAAATATATAACTTTCAAGCACCTCACATTTTATTGAGAGATAGCAACCAGTAAAATAAAATGACATGACTTTAAAATACAAAGCAATAAAGGAGGTGTGGGCAGAGTGTGGTGAAAGCACAAAGGAGGAATAATGAAGAGTTTGTAAGGAAAAGAAGACTTCATGGAGTTGTTAGCATTTAGCATTTTTAAAGACATGAAAACTTGCTGTGTGGCCTATGCTGGTCTTGAACTCCTGGCCTCATGTAATCCTCTTGCCTCAGCCTTTAGAATTGTTGGGATTACAGATGTGAGCCACTGTGCTAGTTTAGATTTTAAATTAAAAGTAGAAATTTTCAGTGACAACGAAGTATATGAAAAGGTGCTCAACATTATTGAGCATCAGAAAGATGCAAATTAAAACTACAATGAGATATCATCTTACCCTAGTTAAAGTGGCTTTTATTCAAAAATACAGGCAATAACAAATGCTGGTGAGAATGTGGAGAGAACAGAACCCTTGTACACTGTTGGTGGGAATGTAAATTAGTACAACCACTATGGAGATGGTTTCCTTTAAAAGTAGAACTACCATGTGATCCAGCAATCCCACTGCAAGGCATATGCACAAAGAAAGGAAATAAGTATATTGGAGAGGTAGTTGCACTCCCATGTATATTGCAGCAGTATTCACAATAGCTAAGGATTTTAACCAATCTCACTGTCCATCAACAAATACATGGATAAAGAAAATGTGGCAAATATACACAATGGAGTACTATTCAGCCATAAAAAAAGAATGAGATCCTTTCATTTGCAAGAATATGTATGGAACTAGGGGTCATTATGTTAAGTGAACTAAGCCTGGAACAGAAACACAAACTTCATATGTTCTCTCTTTTTTTTTTTTTCAGAGTCATAGTCTCACTCTGTCGCCCAGGCTGGAGTGCAGTGGTGCGATCTCGGCTCACTGCAAGTTCGGCCTCCTGGGTTCACACCATTCTCTTGCCTCAGCCTCTCGAGTAGCTGGGACTACAGGTGCCTGCCACCACTCCCGGCTAATTTTTTGTATTTTTAGTAGAGACGGGGTTTCATCGTGTTAGCCAGGATGGTCTCGATCTCCTGACCTCATGATCTGCCCGCCTCAGCCTCCCAGAGTGTTGGGATTACAGGCATGAGCCACCGCGCCCTGCCCACATGTTCTCATTTATTTATGGGAGCTAAAAATTTAAAACAATTCAGCTCATGGATATAGAGAGTAGAATGATGATTATCAGGGAACCAGTGGGGCAAAGTGGGGATGATTAATGGATACAAAAAAAGAATGAATAATATCTAGTATTTGATGGCACATCAGGGTGACTACAGTCAACAATAATTTATTCTATATTTAAAAATAACTAAAAGAGTATATATAACTGGATTGTTTGTAACCCAAAGAGAAATGCTTGAGGTGATGGATGCCCCATTTACCCTTATATGATTGTTGTGTATCACATACCTGTATCAAAATATCTCATGTACCCCATAAATATATACACCTACTATGCACCCACAAAAATTTTTAATAAAAAGTAGAAATTTTCCTACAAAGGAAAGAAAAGGAAAGACATTTTAAATAGAGGGACTGGAATATGACCAAAGCCTGAGTTATATGGCACGGAAAACTGTACTATGAGATTGAGTAGGCATGTCAAAAACTGATTGTGGAAACCCATATGTAGCATGATAATGCATTTTGGACAGAGTAAAAAGAAGTCAAAGGAGGATGATATGCAGGAAATTAACAAGATCATATTTATATTTAGAAAGATCTTCTGATTGTTGGGTCACCGTATTGTTACCACAGTAAGAGATAGTATCTGAGATCTGAGTCAAGGCAATGAAAATGAAAAGGAAAAAATAAAAAATTTTGAGATAGGGCCTGAAGTTTGATTGAGTATGATGGTTGTGGAAAGGTAAGAATAAAAGAAAACTAGTGCATTTCTACTTTGGGCAAAGGTGATAACATTAACCCACATTGTAAATGCAGAAATGAGAAGAAGGAACAGAGATTTTTTTTTCTTTGTGTATTCATTAATTGGTTTTAAAGGTGGGTGGAATGAATAAACTTGATGTTGGTCAAGTGTATGAGATAACTAGAATGATCATGTAAATTAAAAGCAAAGCAAAAAAGTGTGGAAAACTGATGGTCGGAGTTTAAGACATGTGCAAAGAAATAGGAATCAAAGAAGGAACTGAAACATGAATATTTGTGGAAATAGGAAAAAGAAGACAATAGTATTCCAGAAGCTGAAAAAAGGAGAAAGTTTCAAAGATAACAAGAAGATGTAGTAGCAGATGTTAGTGTGAAGTCTGAAAATACGTCATTGCAGTTTTTAGTCAAGTGATCATTGGGGATATTTGCAGGGCAATTTCAGTGAACTGGAGGAAATGAAAGATAAAATGGGATGGGGCATAAGTGGAATTGAGAAGGTAGATACACTGAAGTAGCCTACTTCTTCAAGAGGGGTTTTAGTAAATAAAAGGGAAAGAAGGAAGAAAATTGAAGGAGTTATTGGGGCATGGGGAGAGTTTGTTTTTTTCCCTCATATAGTAGAAAATTAAGTTTGTTTCTGGGCACAGAAAAAGGACCAGGAAAGAATTCAAAATCAAATCAATCTGTTGGCTTATCAGAGTTAGAAAGAAGAGCTCAACATCTCCTAAAAGTTGCTTTTTACAGCTCTCTTCTAGTATTCAAATGGAAAATAATACATAAACCTATTCAGCATGTTAATATTTTCAGCAGTGTGGATAAATATTCTGCTGTGCTCAGATTTGGAATAGTAAGCAGATGTTCATCAGGAAGAAAATATAAGCCCATTCATTGGTCTGGACTACAAGGGAAGGACCAGAGGAACCTGGAAACTATGGAAACTGAGGTGTGACTGAACTTATTTCAGAGGGACAAATAACTTCACTGTAGGGTGAGGAAGGATGTAGAGACTAGAATTGCAAAGCAAAACTGACAAGAATAAACTGGTTTACATATCTATTTATAAAATAGTAGACTACTCTTTAATATGATTGATATCTAAATGTATTTTAATCAATAGCACAAGATATCTGCCCTTTTAATAGATAGTTGAATCTTCAATTACCTGTTACTCAGCTCTTGTTGAAAGTGGATTTGATACAGTAGATATTTGAGAGAGAGAGCATTAAAACAGGGTTCTCAACTGATGCTGATTTTGCCCCACTAGGGGAAATTTGGCAATGTCTGGAGACAGTTTCAGTTGTCATACCTTGAGTTGGAGGCTGCTCCCGGTATCAAGTTGATAAGATGATAGGGATACTGCTAAATATACACAGGACAGCCTCTTTCACCCTGCTCCAAACAATGAATTATTGGGCCCCAAATGTCAATAGTACTGAAATTGATCATAGGTATTGTTCTTCTAGGTTCTCTAACTTCTTTCTTGTATCAAGTTAGATTATGATAAAGTACCTACTCTAAGTAAGCTTAGCCATTAATGAATTTTTAAAAATTAGTGTACTTTTTTTAGGTTTACAGAAAGATAGAGTGGAAAGTACAGAGATTTCCCATATGTCTCCTCAATTCCCTGTACCTCTCACCCCCAACTAATTTCCCCTACCATCAACATTTGGTATTACTGTGGTCTATTTGTTACAATTGATGAACCACAAACAATACACTATTATTAACTAAAGTCCATAGTTTACATTATAGTTCACTCTTTGTGGCGTACATTGTATTGGTTTTGACAAATGTATAATGACTTGTATTCACTATTACAGTATCATACACAATAGTTTCACTGGCCTAAAAATCTCCTGTGCTCCACCTATTTATTCCTCCTCGCTCCCACTCCCACTCCCCTCGTGAAACCCTGATCTTTTGTTTCCATAGTTTTGCTTTTCCCTGAAGTCATGTAGTTGAAACTTTAAACCATGTAGCTTTTTAAGATGGGCTTCCTTCACTTTGTACTATACATGTAAGGTTCCTCGGTGTCTTTTTGTGGCTTGATAGCTAATTTATTTTTATTTATAAACAGTATTCCTTTATATGAATGCACTACAGTTTATTCATTCACACAGGTGTATTGAAGGACATTTTGGTTCCTCTAAGTCTTGGCAATGATAAATAAAGCTGTTACAAACATTTGTGTTCATGCTCTTGTGTGGAAGTTCTCAGCTTATTTGGGTAAATATCAAAGAACATGATTACTGGATCATACAGTAACAGTATGTTTAGTTTTTTAAGAAACTACCAAACTGTTTTCCAAAGTGGCCATACCATTTTGCATTCCCACCAGCAATGAATGAGAGTTCCTATTGCTTTCCATCCTCATCAGCATTTGGCGATATCAGTGTTTTGAATTTTAACCATTCTAACAGATGTGTAGTGGTATCACATTATTGTTTTAATTTGCAGTTTCCTGGTGTCATATGATGTTGAGTATCTTTTCAAATGCTTATTTCCTTTCCTATCCTACCTTATGTCCTATATCTTCTTTGGTGAGGTGTCTATTCAGATCTTTTGCCTATTTTAAAAACCAGGTTGTTCATTTCCTTATTGTTCGGTTTTAAGAGTTCTTTGTATATTTTAGATCCTAGGTTTTTTTTAATTAGTTTGTATTTTGGAAATATTTTCTCTTCAGTGTGTGGCTTGTTTTTTCATTCTTTTAACCAAAGTTTGTAATTTTAATGAAGTACGACTTTTTTTTCTTTCATGGGCAGAGCAGAAGTTTGTAATTTTTTTCTTCCATGGGTAGAGCAGTAGTTTGTAATTTTAATGAAGTCAAACATTTTTTTTCTTTCATGGGTTGTGCTTTTGGTTTTTACCTAAGAAGTCATTGCCAAACCTGAGGTTTTTAATCTAGTGGATTTTGTTGTCTTTTGTCAAAAGCCAATACATAGAATTACCATTTGAAGTATGTTTCTTCAACTTCTGCAAGCCAGGTGTTGAAACAATGTCTTAAAATTTTATTCATTTTTAAAAATAAGAAATCACCCTGTAGATTCCTATTATAATTTAATTCTGGGGAAATATTTGCTTCTCAGGTGTCTGTTTAGGCTTTCCTTTATTTATCAATATAATTTAGGTTATCTGTTACTGAGAAATTCTAAATCTATAACTTTTTATTTTGACTTCCCAATGACAGTAATTATTTCATTCTTATTTTCATATACAACCTTTTCTTCATTTCTCTATAGTTACTCTTGGTTTCTTTTTTTTCACTGTTTTAATGTAGCCATCTATAAGAAATGTTTTTAAGTTATTTAAATTATTTCTGAAAGAATCGGAGCATAATATTACTTATACATAAATAGAATAGTATTAATAGCATAGCATCCCCAAATATAACACTTACTATTTTTCTCTAGCTATATGGTACCCTGGAAATGACTGCATAAATCAGGTTAATTGTTTTAACCAGAATACCCAATTTTAGGTCAGAAAAAATGGTCGAACAATAGATTTTAAAACAGTGTAGCTCTATTTTAATCAATAGCTTATTGCAACTGCCTGACTGGAGACCTAGGTCATATTTGCCTGTCAGAATGTATGATAGATGAGTGCTGTTGTGATGGATCTGAAGCCGGGAAATCTTACCCTGTGATGAAGGGATTTGAGACTCCTTTTGAGGACTCACTAAAGGAAGCAATTTATGTTATTCGTCTGTTGTATACGCTACAAAGAGAAAGTATTCTCTAAGAGCTTCAAAATATGTATGTTTTTTGTTAAATATACTTATTTCTTTCCCTTGCTCGGACAGCTCTGAATGGGGAAGATAGTGACAGACAGAAAATAAGTAAGGAATTTTAACCAATATCCTAAGTTCTACAATAGGGCTAAGCAAGGGTTCTAGCACATCTTTTGCTAGAAGCTTGAGATGTAAGAAAAGGTCTATGAAAAGATCCAATTCCTATACAGAACTAACAATCTGCTAAGGAGATGGAAAATTATAATAAAATGTGAAGATTACTATTATGTAAGAAAAAGAGAGAAGAGGAAATGCTGGAAACCATAAAATAAAAAGAGTACACGCGATTTCATAACAATGTGCTGAAAAGGAAGCATCAAGGCTTTAGGTTAAAGGCAGAAGAAAATTTCTTGAGAGTGAAAGCTGTTAACATTTCTCGTGCATGGAGGGAATTTGTTAAAGCATCCTGGCTGCAAAGTCTTCTAAAATCAGAAGGATTGTCACATGTCTGAGAGGATAAGTGTGGACCTGCCTGCAAGCTGAGGGATGGATTGCATGACCTCTTAAGAGCCCTGCAGGGCCAAGAGTCTCTGATTCTATTAGAGAATTTAAAAGTGGAAGATTCATCTTGTGTATTAGAAGTTACATTAAAAATGTTAAATCTGCCACCGAGCGATAATCAGTGAAATATTTCATGCTCTGTGAGGCAAGAGCAACCTTGAGGCTCTTTGTGATCCTGAAGACATGGAATGATAGCTTACTCAAGAGTCGGATGCACAGCTCTGGGGTCATTCAGACTAGTTAGAGAGATAATAGTTTCTGCCTCGGAAGCTGAAAATTTGACATTCAAATGGCAATTTGCTATTTGTGCTGTTCTGGGTCATTCATCAACATCAGTGGCATTGATATTTCTGCATAATAGCCTTGCATGATATAGCATCACTGTGTCTTCCATGATGATTTTTTTGTTTGGATCGTAGCTCATGAGTTCCACATTGTTTGATCTGGAGGCTAACTTAATAACGTACTGGATATGTGGCCTTTCACTTGTTTAGGTGTTTCTGCCCTGGACAGTATGAATACTTAAATAGCAAAAAAGGTGTTAAAGTACTTTCGTATAATGTCACCCCATTATTGGATATAGGCAACATTGGATAGGCAGGGATATTTACCAGGGGCAAGGCAGGAACTTGGACAGTCAAGAAAGGCCTGCCAGGAACTCCATTAGAAGAACCAGAAGTTATATCCTGAAGAATGATCAGGACTGGAATGTGGTGGCCACTACAGGCTCACATAGATAGGTTTATTCTGAGGAAACCAGTCAAGGCAGGAGAGGTTGTAGGCAGGTAGTAGAGTAGTTGTCTGGGAGAGTTCAGGCACAGGAAGGTAGCTGCCAGGGGATAAGTCACAGAACAGCAAACTTTGAGGCAGGAAAAAGGGCCACTTTCTCTCTCCTTGGCTGAGGCAGCCCAGAGTTTAAACTTAGTGATAGGTCGTTGGGGGCCAGAGCCTACAGGTAATTGAGGGAATATATGCTCTCAGGGTCAGGCTGTGATAATAAGAGTGACCACTGGGAGCAGCAAACTTGGGCAAAAAGCCAGCTCTGTTGTTTGCTACCTATGTGTCCTCAGCCAAATAAATTGACCTCTTAGACTTACAGTTTTCACATCTGCAAAGTAGGGAGAATACAACTCGCTTCATTTGGTTGCTATGATAAAACAAAAGTATAGCGCATATCATATTGTAAGTGCTCAATGAGTGGTAACTGTACATATACACACAGACACATACACACACATTTAATAACATAGTACATCAGTAAAAGCATAAAATGTAAAGTCAATGAGTTATAGTTTGAGACCAATGTATGGCATATCTTGTCCTGGCAGGTTACTTTAGAATCTGAATTTCAGCTCCGTTTTATGTTAGAATAAGATAATAATTTAAATTGCAGAGTTGGCATAAGGATTGGGCCAATATGAGTAAAGGCACTGGTGTAGTGCCTGATAAGTAGTAGGTGTTCAGTAAAAGACACTGTTGCTTCTGATGTTATTGTTATTATTGTTAAGTGACCGTGAGAGGAACTGTTAGACTCTGTCCATTGGAATCATGGAGTTGACTGAGTGCCAGAGTTACCATTTTTGAATATGCAGTGTTGTAGCAAAGCAATGCTAAACTGCAGGCCTGATGAATTTGCTCGGAAAGAGTTTGTCCTGTGAGTCCACAGAAGCTTCATTTGTGTTATCACCACTTAGGAAAAGCAGGACACTTATGCCCAAAGTGTCTTTATAGCAAAGCCCCCTCATAGCGTGCAACTATGGCAAATTGCCAAATTGCACTGGTCTTTCTAGGCTTCTTCTAAGAGTTTTAATTAAAATGTTTTTTCTGGTGATATATATATATATACATATATATATTTTCTAGTGACATATACATATATACATATTTATATATATGTATCATGCTTGATAAAAAGTATAAAGAAATAATACATAATCTCCAGTCATATCACACCAACAAAAAATTATCACATTTAGATGCATGTATCCTTACAATTTTTCTAATCATATATACCAGAAATATCATAAAGTTCTATATTCTACATGAATTTTCAACTTCTAATAAATCATGAATATTTTCCATGTTAATAAATAATCTTTTATAATTTTTAATAATTGTACAATATTTCATTGTATGCTTATAATAGAATTTAAATTCTTCATGTTAGAATATTAGTATTTTCTAATTATTCACAATTTTCACTTGTAGATGTATCCTTTTTGCAAATCTCTCATCAGTACTGTAAAATACAGAATTATTCTGAGGTGAAATTCTATTTAATCATGTTCAGATAATCACTAGTAAAATATTTTTACTCTATTCACACACATGCACACTCACACACTGAAAAATATTGTAAGAAATGAGCTTAGAAAAAAAGCTCTGTAAGCAGAATGCCATTTGTTTGATGGTCCCTGAATTCCATGCTGGGTGAGCAAAATTCCCTCAGATCACCTTGCACTGCAGAAACCAGAACACATCACAATGTCACAATTTGGTGAATATAGCACATTCAAATCCTAAAAAAGTAGATTCGTTCCAGCACAGTGTTTTTATTATTGTTCTCCAGTTGGAATAGACTGCATGGTAGATCTTGCCCGCTGAAAAACAACAAACTCAGAAGTTGTGATTAGGGGCAGGCCATCCCCTGACTTATTCATGGTTGCCTTTGGCCAAAGAATCAGAGGTTTCCCCTACAAAGATTAGATACCCAGAATCCCTGTTTTTTAGAAACTTCTTTGTCAGATTATTATTGCTGCTGTCACAAATTACCACAAGCTTAGTGTCTAAAAATGATCCGTATTTATTTAATTTTTTAATTTTTTTATTTTTTTTTAGTATTTATTGATCATTCTTGGGTGTTTCTTGGAGAGGGGGATTTGGCAGGATCATAGGACAATAGTGGAGGGAAGGTCAGCAGATAAACAAGTGAACAAGGGTCTCTGGTTTTCCTAGGCAGAGGGCCCTGCCGCCTTCCGCCATGTTTGTGTCCCTGGGTACTTGAGATTAGGGAGTGGTGATGACTCTTAAGGAGCATGCTGCCTTCAAGCATCTGTTTAACAAAGCACATCTTGCACCGCCCCTAATCCATTTAACCCTGAGTGGACACAGCATATGTTTCAGAGAGCACGGGGTTGGGGGTAAGGTTATAGATTAACAGCATCCCAAGGCAGAATTTTTCTTAGTACAGAACAAAATGGAGTCTCCTGTGTCTACTTCTTTCTACACAGACACAGCAACAATCTGATTTCTCTATCTTTTCCCCACATTTCCCCCTTTTCTATTCGACAAAACCGCCATCGTCATCATGGCCCGTTCTCAATGAGCTGTTGGGTACACCTCCCAGACGGGGTGGCGGCCGGACAGAGGAGCTCCTCACTTCCCAGAAGGGGCAGCCGGGCAGAGGCGCCCCCCACCTCCCAGACGGGGCGGCTGGCTGGGCGGGGGCTGCCCCCAACCTCCCTCCCGGACGGGGCGGCTGGACGGGCGGGGGCTGCCCCCCACCTCCCTCCTGGACAGGGCGGCATGATCCATATTTATTATCTTACATTTCTGGAGGCCAGAAAACCAAAATCTGTCTCACTAGGCTAAAGCCAAGGTGTCAACCTGGCTGGTTCTGGTGGCCCTGGGGAGAATCCATTTTTCACCTTTGCCATTTCTAGAAGTGGCCTGCATTCTTGGTCATAGCCCTTTCTGCATTTTCAAAGCCAGCAGCATGGCATCATCACATCTTTTTCCTCTGACACTCCTCTTTCCTTCTTACCAGGACTCTTATGGTTACACTGAGCCTAGCTGAATAATCCAGGATACTCACAAGATCCTGTCCTTAGCCATATTGTCAAAGTTTCTTAACATATTCCCAGGTTCTGGGGATTTGAACCTGGACATTGTTGAGGGACCAGTACTCTGACTAGCACACCTCTTCTCCTTTGTACTCATTTCGTGAACACATGCTCAATGGACATTTAAATTTTTCCAGCAAGGTGAGAACATCTTTAATTAAAGAGCAAGTAGAAATTATGTCATTAAAGCACAGTTTAAACTGAGAGTCATTTTACCCTCTATGATACTTCTTAAGTAAAAGAGAACATGTTCTCATAGCTCTCCTGTCCTCTTAGGAATGAAGGTGCTTTCTGTCTGAGCCTGAAGTATATCCTTTGACTGTAGGCCAAAGTGATTTTTTTGCATGCAAATGAACCCCAACTCAGTAGCTTCTTTGTCATCTGAACACAGTAATTTCCAATCTTTGGGTTCCTCCCCTCTCACAGCTCCTGTGTTTGTGGACACTCAGATGTCAACATCTCCTCTGCTTTAAGTTGCTGCTTCTTTTAAAACTCTGTCAACATTCTGTGGCACACCAGCTATATTAATAACTGGTTTCTTCTTGTTTCTTAACCTGAAATTGTCTCTAAAATCTTCCAGCATGCCCAGAATGACCACAGCTTTTCTACATTGCTGAGGATTTTGCTAGTCTGAGGTTTATTCATAGGTTTCGATGTGGTTTTTGGTGACAGCATTTCCAAGAAGTCTCCCAAATGTTATAATAGCCACTATTGACAGAACACCTGCTCTGGGACAAGCAGTTTACATGGCTGTTAGGTGATGGAATTCTCGTCATCTCACTGCAGGAGCAATATCATTTTACATTGATATCATTCTATGAATCAGTCAACTGAGGCCCAGAGAGATTAAAATGAGCTCGAAAGTCTTGAAGGTCACACAGACTGTGTTAGGAGTGGGCTCGCTGTGATTCTGAACTCCATGCTGTCTTCACTAAACCACAACTCTTCTGTTGTCCACACAGATGTTTGTCCCCTCCAAACCCTCATTTTACTTCTAGGCTGTACCACATTTTGGCCCTTTTGAGAGGTGACAGCGTGCTGGCACTCCTCAGAGCCCTCGCTTGCTCTCAGCACCTCCCCTGCCTGGGCTTCCATTTTGGTGGCATTTGAGGAGCCCTTCAGTCCCCCACTGCACTGTGGGAGCCCCTTTCTGGGCTGGCCAAGGCCGGAGCCCACTACCTCAGCTTGCAGGGAGGTGTGGAGGGAGAGGCACGAGTGGGAACCGGGGCTGTATGCGGCACTTGCGGGCCAGCTGGAGTTCCGGGTGGGAGTGGGCTTGGTGGGCCCCGCACTCGGAGCAGCCAGCCAGCCCTGCTGGCCCTGGGCAATGGGGGACTTAGTACCCAGGCCAGTGGCTGCAGAGGGTGTACTGAGTCCCCCAGCAGTGCCGGCCCACCGGTGCTGTGCTCGATTTCTTGCCCGGCCTTAGCTGCCTTCCCGCGGGGCAGGGCTCGGGACCTGCAGCCCGCCATGCCTGAGCCTCCCACCCACTCCATGGGCTCCTGTGCGGCCCGAGCCTCCCTGACGAGCACCACCCCCTGCTCCACGGTGCCCAGTCCCATCGACCACCCAAGGGCTGAGGAATGCGAGCGCACGGCGCAGGACTGGCAGGCAGCTCCACCTGCAGCCCTGGTGCAGGATCCACTAGGTGAAGCCAGCTGGGCTCCTGAGTCTGGTGGGTAGGTGGAGAGTCTTTATATCTAGCTCAGGGATTGTAAATACACCAATCAGCACCCTGTGTTTAGCTCAAGGTTTGTGAGTGCACCAGTCGACACTCTGTATCTAGCTGCTCTGGTGAGGACGTGGAGAACCTTTATGTCTAGCTCAAGGATTGTAAATACACCAGTCGGCACTCTGTATCTAGTTCAAGGTTTGTAAACACACCAATCAGCACCCTGTGTTTAGCTCAAGGTTTGTGAGTGCACCAATCGACACTCTGTATCTAGCTGCTCTGGTGGGGCCTTGGAGAACCTGTGTGTGGAAACTCTGTATCTAACTAATCTGATGGGGACGTGGAGAACCTTTGTATCTAGCTCAGGGATTGTAAACGCACCAATCAGCACCCTGACAAAACAGGCCACTGGGCTCTACCCATCAGCAGGATGTGGGTGGGGCCAGATAAGACATAAAAGCAGGCTGCCCGAGCCAGCATTGGCAACCCGCTCGGGTCCCCTTCCACACTGTGGAAGCTTTGTTCTTTTGCTCTTTGCAATAAATCTTGCTACTGCTCACTCTTTGGGTCCACACTGCTTTTATGAGCTGTAACACTCACCGCGAAGATCTGCAGCTTCACTCGTGAGCCCAGCGAGACCATGAGCCCACAGGGAGGAATGAACAACTCCAGACGCGCTGCTTTAAGAGCTGTAACACTCACTGCGAAGGTCTGCAGCTTCACTCCTGAGCCAGCGAGACCACGAACCCACCAGAAGGAAGAAACTCCGAACACATCTGAACATCAGAAGGGACAGACTCCAGACACGCCACCTTAAGAGCTGTAACACTCACCGTGACGGTCCACGGCTTCATTCTTGAAGTCAGTGAGACCAAGAACCCACCAACTCCGGACACACTTTGATCTCAGATGTGCATATTATCTGTTTACTTTTCATTCTGTGTTAAACTGTAAGTCTGTGGTGGTCAGGAGCCTGTTTTATGCTTCTTTTGTACAGACTGTACTAGATGCTGTACTATAAAGACTATGTACTCCATAAATACTGAGTGGTTATTAAAACTGTAACTTCTGATAAAACTCCAATACTCTAAGAAATAAGCATTTTCCTGCTCTTGGGTATACTATGGAGATATTTCAACATACATTAAAACTTTCAGGACAAATTTATGCCAGCCCTCTCTTCCCTTTGTGTGTTGGCTGTATAGCCAAACCACACAGAGTAAACATTATCTTACTCAACCTTCACTTGGCTACTGTGAGTGAGCAGATGTAGAAATTCGTTATGAACTGTCAATACTCTCACAGTGCACTCCATAAATGCTAGTGCTCAAGATAATAACAATGTTTTATTATTAAAGAAGTTTGGGGTGAGTTAATTTTAAGAAACAACAGAGAAATGCAAAAAGGCTGCATTACAAGCAAGGATTTTGGATAAGTCTCTCTCATTTCCCAAGAGATTTAAGGCAAGGCATTTAGTCTTTCTAATTTCAGAGTGCTCATTTATAACACAGATATTCTCTCTTTATTAAGGAGGTAAAAATAAGAATACCTGAAGCTACATGTAGGCTTCTTAGTAGAAAAGTGTTATAAATTTCAGTCTTATTATCATTATTAAAGTGATAACCAAAACTGCCATAATATGAGGAAAATGTTAAACTTGATCTTATTTCTGGGAATGCTACATTAAATCTTTCTAGAATTTGCAGGGAGCAGTTCAGGGAAGCTGATAGATAAGATGTAAAAGGAATGAACTGGACCCTCAGCCCAGACCTCCATCAACCCCATGAGGTGTCTGCACCACAAATAGAGCTGTCACTAACAGGGTCCTACCATTAAATCTTTACAACCTGCAAATTTATAGCTCTGTCAGTGAGGTGCAGCCTTAGCCACGTACACCAATGGAATATGGAAGAAAAATAATTGGTACTGTTGTCAGTAGTTGGCAGAAAATGTGAACTTGGCAAACAATTCTTTCTTAGGGTGACTAGGAAAGGCCTGCAGACTCGCTTCTATCTGCTGGTTTACTGTCAAATTGAAAATTCTAGCGTAAAGTATCTTATATGGATGTGCAATGGTCATTTCAGAGCTTGAGTCTAGGTTGGTTGGCTTTAAAATCTACATCAGATTTTATAGTTCTTTTTGCAATTTTGAGCTGAATATTTGAGAAAGCTAGTAAAATGATGCAAATATGTGCTTCCGGGTTTCTTCCATGACTTACATTGTTCCTATGCTTACACACATATGCAAATTTAACAGTTTCAGTGAAAACAAACATGTAAACAAATATCCCTGGGTTGTCAGCTTGCCAGACAGAGTTTTAAAATCCTTTGGGTTCTGGTTATAAAGAAGTTGTGGACTTGAATTTTGGGATCTTACCTTTGATTGTTTCTATTCTAAGATTAGGCAAACTCCCAGCTGTCTCAGCAAATTGACTGTTATCAGAGTAATTGACAGACATTTTTAAGACTTGTTTTCTCTTTATAATTTTCAAATTGCTAAAGTTTATTAGTGGTAGCAGGTTGGATAAACTGGGTACATGAGATTTCTTAGTAGGAAAACTATTAGGTAGGGTTTGATAAAAGAGGCAAAACCTCTCTGAGTGATATAGAAAATAATCTATCATAGGGAGTAGACATTAAGCAATTGTGTGAGTAGGTAAAGAATTTCATGAAAGGAAGGCTATTGTCTCTGCATATGATGTGGCCTAAAGTGGCTGTGGGCCTGCAGGGCTGATAGTCAGATGGAAAAGCTGAGTGTGAAGATGAGGAGGGCAAGGACATTCTGGAAGCCCATGAGGAGGGTAAAGACAGACTTGAAACTTAGTGATGCAGGTGACCACTAAGAAAAGCTGCCATCCTTCACCAGATACATAGAACTTGGAGAAGTTGATGAGATCTAGCAGGAGCTGGAGGAGCTGCCCCACGCCATCAGGGTGAACTATCAGATCATAACAATGTGAGGGTGTTGCAGTGGGACCTCACACCCTCCACAAACTGCAGAACATAATGGCTATTGCTCCTCTCCTCACATTTCTCTTGTTACCAAGCTACCACACAAGGAGTGAGATTCTAGGTAATACAGCTCCAGCTTATCTCAGTTGACACAGTCAAAACCACCACAGGGAATTTCCAAGATATCATGGACTGATGGCTAAGATCATCAAATAGTCAGAATGTGTTACATGCTAGACACCGTATTAGGTCTCTCAGAGACAGCAGTGAATAAACAGACCTGATCTCTGCCATTAGGGAACTGACAGTCTTGTGGAGGAGACAGATAATGCATGAACCATAAGCAAAAACACCAAATGTTATGTGCACCAAGGGAACTAAAAGAGTGCTGTGATAGAGAATAATAGAGGGGTGATTATTCTGGAGGATAAATTAGGTGGGGCAAGAGTCAAAATTTGGGGAACAGAAAGGAGGCTATTGCTGGGACTATGTCAGAAAAGGTGGTGACTTGGATTAAATCAGTGTCATTGAAAATAGGATGAAGTGGAAAGCTCTATGTATGTTTCAGAAGAAGAAACAACAGCATTTTCTATTGGATGCGGAAGGCAAGGGGAATAAAAATTCAAGGACAATCTCCAGGTCTTTGGCCTGAGGTTATTATGTGGGAAGTTCAGAAGAAGATTGGTTTGGAGAGGTGGAATTAAGCTTTAAGTTTGGTACATGATAGTTTAAAGACGTTTAACTGGAAATGTGATATATGATTGTCTACAAATTCTGAAGCTCAGAGATAAAAATTTGGGAGTTAACCTTACAGAGGTAGAATTTAAGGCCCCGGTAGTAAATATGATTGTGTAGCAAGGCAGATATAGAAAAATAGAGGATCTTGCATAGAGCGCCAAATAACTCTGCTTTTTAGAGAATGAATGAACAAGGAGGATCCAATGTGTAAAAACAAAAAAAGAGGATTAGTGAAGTAGAAAGAAAATAAGTAGAGTGTAGTGTTAGAAAAAAAAAGCGAGAGTTAGACCAGAGATAAGTTTCCAACCATTTCGAACTAAAGAATTTTTTACACTCCCAGAAATTATGGAAATACTAAGAAACTTTTGTTTATATGGGTTATATCTAATCAACATTTATCATATGAGAAATTAAGTGATAAAATTTTAAAATATGTATTTTTTAATTTAAAAATAGCAAAAATTTTATATCAACATAAAGACATACTTTTATAAAAATAACTTTATTCATCAAGACAAAATATTGAAAATAGTGACATTGTTTTATATTTTTGCAAATCTCCTTAATTTCTGACTTAATAGAAGACATCCAGATTCTCTTGTCTTTCTGCATTCAATCTGGTGTGCTCCATTGTTTTTTGTTGAAGCATAAGAAGAAAATCTGGCAAGCCTCTTTAAAAATAAGGTTAGAAAAGGGAGTAATATTTTAGTAGCCTTCTAAGATAATTGTGGATATTCTTTTATACTGTACCCAAACTTGGTAAGTGACAATTTCTTAACAATTAATTGCAATATGGTATCTGAAACCATAGCCATAAGCTTTTAATACTCAAATACTAAAAATAGACTTTATTTCATGAACACATAGAAAGGTTGTGGGTACCTCAGGGACTCCTGAACCACATTTTGAGACTAACAGCTTAGACAATGATAGAAAAATATTCACTGGATTTGGCAACTTGGTGGCTATTTGGTGACTTTGGTAAGAGCAGTATTGATGAAATGATAGAGACAAAATAAAGACTGGAATGAATGAAATGAGGTAAGGAAGTATAGATTTCATTAGAGATTATTCTCCAGAGACATTTATTTGTTAAAAGAAACAGAATATTAGGACATTAGCTCAAAAAGAGGTGTGACTAAAAATGTTTGCTTTGCTGTGTTTTGTTTTTAAAATACAACCACATATTTGCATGTTGATGGAAATGTTTGAGAAGACTGGAAGAGATAGCTGGTGTAGGAGAAAGAGATAATTCCAGAGACAAAGCCCTTATGAAGACATGAGGGGATCATATTTGATAACGTGGATTTGCCTTTAATAAAAGGACCTAAGAAGAAGAGAGTGGGTTCAGATGCAGGTAGACTTGTGGTTGTGGTTTTAGATGGCTTTTATTTTCTCAGTGAAGTATGAAGTGATAGTACCAGTTAGCTGGAACTTACCAACTAGAATTGCTTGTCTTCTGTGTCTTACTATCTGAAGCTTAATGCCTTAAATTAGTAATAAAGACAAAGAAAACAAATTCAACTGGCAAATCACTTCACATTTCTGGCTTCCAATTTCCAAATCTTAAAAGGGTTAGAATAGATGATTTGAAGTTTTCAGTCAACTATTAAGTCCTTTGAATTTAAGGAAAAAACATTGGAAAAAGATAGAGTGGAAGGTCAAATTTAGAAAAAAATAGCTCAACAAACATTTATCCTGCTTATGTATCACATTATAAAGATGTTTAGAAATCGATAATACACATCACTAGCGAGCATACACTGACATTTTGAATGTGCCACTGAGAGTGGTTCAGTGCTTATGGAAATGTGTTAATAGCTATTAAAAACCCTAAAATTACTCACTATCTTTGACTCTGTTCTGAAAATTTATACTAAGAAAATAATTTTAAATATGGACAATGCATTATTCAGCACTGTTAGGATATTTAGTGTACTATTTTGAAAAAATTAGAAACAGACTAAGTTTATTTCTGATGGAAACTATGGTATCCCTGGTAAATAGAAAGCAATGTCTACAAACAATATTGTTTATTATAGTATTGCTCATGAAAATAAGACCATTACAGAAAATATTTGAGATAGTAAATTGAAAAGGCAAGGTGAAAAATTAGACAATAAGATTTCAACCACATATAAAGCAAGACCAATATATACATAGAAAACAAAAGACAAAAAAAAAAAAAAACCACCTCAGAATATCCAGAGTGCTTATATTTGTTAAGGGAAGCTAGATATTATCTTTTTACTCTTCTGCACTTTTAAATTTTCCTTAATGAGATGATGGCTGTAAAAGCAAATATTAAATGGTATTTAAAACAAAAGAAAATGGAAGCTCTTTTAAAAAACTGTGTGTCTGTTCTGCAGTCAGAAGCAGAAGGTCTTCTAGGTAGGAAAAGGCCTTTATTCTTTGCCAGGGATTTAAGGTGATTCGCCCTAGTTGACAGGTGGCAATTACATATTATTTCTCTTTGAGAGTTCAGATAAATACTCCTCCTTCCATTTAAAAGCAATTCATTGCAAACTCAATACGTCCTGTGTAATTGAGCAGGTATAATTAATAAAAAGTAGAGGGCACTTGGGAAATTGGAATGTGTGCTCCATTTAAAGACCTTCAAACAGATTTCCTTTTTTTCCCCAAAACACAACACAGTTCACATAAAATAAATCTGACATGCAAGTGGCTTTTGACTTGCCAGTTTACAGTCATAGATCTAGAATTCCCTATTTCTGTTGTTGGCTATTTAAATGGTTCCAGGATCTTTTATAGAAGATGAAAATTCTGATAAGCCCACGTATATGTCAGCCCACGTATATGTTGGAAGGTTATCAAATGTTTCTATTCTTTTGGATTGGAAGAAAAAAGTTAAACCCATATTACATTGAGTTCCTTGTTATGTCTCTCCATTGGAATTCAGGTTGGGGTCAAATAGAAAGGGCTAGCAACAGGATTCTGATTCAAAATTGTGCTTTTCTTCAAGGAACCCAGATTTTACGCTTGGGGAGTTAATTTGCTTTATTATTTGGAATCAAATTCTGCTCTGTGCCCCTGGGCTGGATAATTATTCTTTTAGAGAGAATTAGTCTTCTGATGACACATTAAGAGGTTGTTTTAGAAAAAAAAATACATTTTAAACATTGGACTAAGTCCCAGGATATTTGAAATTAGTGTAAGTAATGGTTGGAATGTCCCCAAATGATGGCTGTAAATGACACCCAGGGTAACAGGCTCAATGGAGGCAGAGACTTAATGGGCACAGAGACTGATACCCTCTAGAAGCAGAATGCCATGCTGAAGGATTAAACAGCCAGTGGCTAACTGGCTGGATGCTACCATTTGAAATTTATTTTGGCTATTCTAAGATGATTTCCTCAGAATCAACATTGGCATTTCAAAAAGTGCTTCCAGGGGGTTGACTTACAATGATATTACACTCTGACCAAAACATTTTAGATTAATGCTGGTTAGAAATACACTTACTTGACATTATTCCTTGTGTGTGTGTGTACGTGTGTGTGTGTGTGTTTGTGTGTGTGTACTTTCTTCCCTGAGGGGTAGATGCTGTGATACTAAGTATTATTGCTAGATCTATGAACATGACTTCTATGTTAATGGAATCCTTGATGGGTTGCGAGACTGCTTGTGAAGAATGTAGATAAGAAAAGTCCCTAAACTATTCTTATGTTGAGGGGTGTTTTTCAAACATTAGGAAGTGTTGTGTTATTATATTTTTTTTTAGCATTTCGTATTAAGTGCCAAATATTAACTTGTGAGCTAGCAAGTGATGACTGGGTAAAACCATGATAAATATATTCTGCTAAAAATATGATGTCAAAATGGGACCCCAAAGGAAGCAATAATTCATACAAACACTGTATAACCCCTTTTATTCTTAGGTTTGCTAAAAAACTATCCTTCTCTGTTCCTCAGAATAACTCCTTTCTTCCCATTTACTCATTGTGAATATTCATTCCCCAAGGCTTTAGCCATCATTCTGCTCTATTTCCTTCTCTGTCTATCTGCTCAGTTAATGCTGCTAACTTTCCATTATAAAAGGGTAAATAGTCATAACCTAATGTTCTGAGACTCTGGTGCCATACCTAAGGGAAAAATGGAGAGGTGATGGATTTTCTGTGAAAGTCATAACCTTTGTGCACTTGTTTATATTCTCTGAAAGATTTTTTTCTCTAATATGTATATAGTTCAAACAAGTACATAAATATATATTTATAAATTCTAAATGGATCTAAGGGTACATATTAGGATATAGGGAAGGGACCTGAGAGATTGCTAATTCTAGATTTAATTGAATCTCTTATGCTAGTCTTATAAATTTTTTGTAATAGTTCTTCATTCATATTTATTTTATAGGATAATTTGGCTCAATAAATATTTTCTACATCCAGCAAAAATTTAAATGGACTTAGAGAATCATATTTTCTACTTCTTCATGTCTTTGGTGCTATATTGAGAATATTGTGAGTTTTAAGAAATGAGAGTATAATTAGTAAATCAATACTTCCTGAACACTTCACTAGGTGCTAACTTGGAGGAGTGATAAGGGAGAAAGACAGGAAAGAATGGCAATGATATCTGTGGTATCCTTTGAGTAATTCAAAGCTAAAAACTTACAGGTACAAAGTTGCATCTATGAATGCAGATGAAATTCAGAATTGAGGGGTCAGTGAGATCTTTTGGAGATGAAAATTTGATCATGTTATTCCCTTTTTATAAATCACAGGAATATGTTCCCATAAGTGATCAGGAATATCCCAATTTTTTATTTGACTTATGAGGTCCTTAATAATCAGCTATTTCCTTATGTATGCAGTCTAATCGTGTCATCCAATTCTTAATTTGCTCTAAGGTAAGTGAATTAAAAGCCATGGGAGAAATGAAAGTTATTGGCTCAGCAGATCACAGAAGGCTTCCTCTTAGGTAGTATTTATTTATAACCTCTTTCTTTCTCTCTCTTTCTTTTTCTCTCTCTCTTTCTTTCCCTCCCTCCCTCCCTCCCTCCTTTCTTTCTCTTTCTTTCTTTCTTTCTTTCTTTCTTTCTTTCTTTCTTTCTTTCTCTTTCTTTCTTTCTCTCTTTCTTTCTTTCTCTTTCTCTCTTTCTTTCCTTCCTTCCTTCCTTCCTTCTTTCTTTTTCTTTCTCTCTTTCTCTCTTTTCTTTTCTTTCTTCTTTCACAGGGTCTTGCTCTGTCACCTAGGGTGCAGTGCAGTGCTGTGATCACAACTCACTGGAGCCTTCACCTGCTGAGTTCAAGCTCATCCTCCTGCCTCAGCCTCCTGAGTAACTGGGACTGCAGGCATGTGCCACCAGACTCAGCTAATTTTTAAATTTTTTTGTAGAGATAAGGTCTCTTTATTTTGCCCAGGCTGGTCTCAAACTCCTGGGATGAAGTGATCACTCTTCCAAAGTGTTGAGATTACAGGTGTGACCATGCCCAGCCCATTTATAACTTTTCCACTTAAAGAAAAAGGAAAAGCATACATACCAAATAAATTTTCTTAATGAGGGTATGACTTCAAAATTCAGTTACTAGAAGTAGATAAGGTCACACTTGGCATTTAAACACACTTGCAGTTTTACCTATACCAAAGAATTCTCTCAGCTATCCAGGATCATAAAACAACATCATTCTACCCTGTCCTAAGGAGAACTGGGTTGCGAAGTTCGAATTGAGATAGTGGATAAGCTTCTGTTAATAGGATTTTTGTCTGTGTCTGAGTCTGATTAAATTTCCAGGGTCGTTAGTCAACTGAGTCCTGGAGAGGGGATTGGAACTGGGGAAGAGGTATTTGAAAAAGGACTGTGTGACTGAGGCCTGACATGAATAGACCTGAGAAATTGCTGGAGAGAACATAGAGAACACCAATAATGGGTTAGGTTTGTTTATCTGCATAAACAGTCTAGACTTAGAGTCAGAAATTACATTTTGTTCTAAGGATATTAAAGCTTTTCTACCCCAGCAGTAAATAAAATTTTAAAACTACATAAATACTTAACACTACATGCTATATAACTTTTTCCTTAATGTTTTCTAATAGTGATAATAATAATAGCTAATATTGAATGCTTACTAAGTGTCAGGCCCTGTTCTACATTCTTTATGTGGGTTAACACATTATGCAGCACAACTCTATGATGTAGTTATTATTCCACCTTTACAGTTGAAGAAACTTAGACAGGTGAAGTAACTTATTTAAGCAGCAAGGAGTGAAACAGGATTTCAATCCAGATGGGCTAGCCAAAGACTATACCCTTAACTATGACACCAAACCCCTTTAGTACAACAAATGCTGTCTTTCATTATAAATCAGTGTTCATTTACTTATTTATATTAGAATTAGAGAGCATTTAGAATGGAAGTAAATTCAAAGAAAATCTAATTCGGTTCTTTATTTTACTGATGAGGGAACTGAAGTGTTGAGAATGGAAGGGTGTTTGTTTATTTGACATTACACTGAACTGGTAGAAGTGCGCTGGAATTCACTACTTTAAGACGTTGCTGTTTTACTATATCTAAATACTATATACTGAACATTGTTTTGCTAGGGCTAAAAGAAAAAATCTCAAAGTCCTGATTCTAGTGACTATTTTATTTTATGAATGTGTGTGTGTATTTGCACATATATGTACAACTGACCCTTGAATAACATGGATTTGAACTGTGCAGGTCAATTTATATGCATAGTTTCTTCTCCTTTGCCATCCCCAAGAGCAAGACCAACCCCTCTTCTTCCTCCTCCTCTTACTCAACGTGAAGATAAAACGATGAAGGCATTTATGATGATCCACTTCCACTTAGCAAATAGTATACTTTCTCTTCCCTTTGATTCTCATAACATTTTATTTTCTGCAATTCACTTTATTATAAGAATACAGTGTATGATACATACAACATGAAATATGTGTTAATCCGCTGTTTATGTTATCTGTAAAGCCTCTGGTCAACAGTAGGCTATTAGCAGTTAAGTTTCTGGGGAGTCAAAAGTTATATGTGGATTTTTGGCTGTGTAGGGGTTGGGGACCGGCACTAACTCCCAAGTTGTTCAAGGGTCAAATGTATATGTACACACACATATGTGTATATGAAAATTCATGTATGCACACACACACAATAAATATTATATATTCATTAAGACATGTAGATACACATACATTAAAATATGGATTTTTTCTAGAAGTCATTATGCAAGAAAAATACTTGCACATGCATGTTTATAGCAGCACAATTCGCAACTTCAAAAATATGGAACCTGCCAAATGCCCATCAATCAACAAGTAGATAAAGAACATGTGGTATATATATACCATGGAATCCTACTTAACCATATAAAGGAATAAAATAATGGCATTTGCAGCAACCTGGATGGAATTGGAGACAATTATTCTAAGTGAAGTAACATGGAAAACCAAACATTGTATGTTCTAACTCACAAGTGGGAGCTAAGCTATGAGGATGCAAAGGCATAAGAACGATACTACGGACTTTGGGGACTCAGGGGAAAGGGTGGGAAGAGGGTGAGGGATAAAAGACTACACATTGGGTAAAGTGTACACTTCTTGGATGATAGGTGCGCCACAGTCTCAGAAACCACCACTAAAGAACTTATTCAAGTAACCAAACACCACCTGTTCTCCAAAAACCTATTGAAATAAAAAAATTAATAAAATATATCTATTTTTCTTAAGGCACATGTTTTTAAGGTAGAAGAATGCCTTAGCACTTTTTAATCCCTCCACCCCGCCCTCTCTCCAGAAGCCCAAGCATTCATGCTGTCACCAGGCTTCTGAGTGTCGTTGACGACCATTCTGAGACTCTATATCTTCAGTAGCCTCAGGCCTATTCAATCATGTGTGTTTCCTTGGAACCGATGGAATTAAAAAACTGAATGACACATCATTTTCCTTTTATTTTAGTGGTTTGTACCCTGCTTTGCTGCCTAGCACATTTTTAGTGAAACATAAATGATCAATGAGTATATATGGGATTATCTGCTTTTAGATCTTTCTTTCACATATTAGAAGACAAAATAAAAACTTATTTTTGTTTTCATTCTGGCAATGGAAAATCTATTTGTTTTTTGGGCACTATTATTCTTTCTCCAGCCTACTGCAAACATCTTTACCTTTTTAGTGATATCTTTATATGATAGCAGGTCCCCACTTTTCTCTGTATTTAGGTTGTCAATCCCTTGAAAACTACTTTACTCCGTTGTCTCTCTTTCCTACTATCTGACTAGTTTAGTCAAACTTTGACCATGGTTAAACTCACTAACTAATCTGCAACCAGGAGAAAGAACTACCAATCCTGCTAATTGTTTTTTATCTAAGATCATGAATGCAAACCTCAAAGGGCACTGAAATTCACCTGTCTTTGCAGTTTGCTTGCCTAACACACTTTGGCTTTTCTACTCCCCACAAAGTCCACATTACACATCCATTCAAAGGTCTTATATGCCTTGTGTCTCACATCTGTGAAAAAATAGAAGCAATCAGACTTGAACAAACTTTCTTGTCTTCTCACCGCCAGATTTACCAGTCAGCCTACACCTGAACCTTCAACTTCTGCCTTTTTATTATTACAATGCTCCCACCAAAAGCCAATCCCTTTGTGTTCTGCCTTCCCATTCTCTTTTATTTTATTTTTTATTTTTTCAAATTTCAATAGCTTTTGGGGTACAAGTGGTTTTTGGTTACATGGATAAATTATATTTTGGTGAATTCTGAGAGTTTAGCGTACCTGTTACCCAAGTAGTGTACATTGTACTTAATGTGTAGCTTCTTATCCTGGGCCCTTCTCCCACCCTTCTGCTTCTGAGTCTCTAAAGTTCATAATATCACTCTGTATGCTTTGTCTACTCACAGCCTAGCTCCCACTTAGAAATGGGAATACAGTTTTTGGTTTTTCACTCCTGTGTTACTTAGAATAATGGCCTCCAGCCATTCAAGTTGCCGCAAAAGACATTATTTTTTTCCTTTTAATGGCTGAGTAGTATTCCATGGTGTATATAGACAACATTTTCTTTATCCACTCAGTAAATGGGCATTTAGATTGGTTTCCACATCTTTGCAATTGTGAATTGTGCTGCTATAAACATATGTGTGAAAGTGCCTTTTCCTATGATGACATCTTTTCCTTTGGGTAGACACCTAGTAGTGGGATTTCTTGATCCAATGGTAGATCTACTTTTCGTGCTTTAAAATGTCACCATACTATATAAAATAAAAATGAAGCAGGCTAAAAGAAGAAAAAAGAAGTCTCCATATTGTTTTCCATAGGGGTTGTACTAATTTACATTTCACCAGTAGCGAATAAGTGTTCCCTTTTCCCTGCATCCACATCAATATGTATTTTTTTTGACTTTTTAATAATGGCCATTCTTGCAGGAGTAAGGTGATATCTCATTATGGTTTTAATTTGCATTTCCCTGATGATTAATGAAGTTGAGTATTTTTTCATAAGTTTGTTGGCCATTTATATATCTTCTTTTTGAGAAGTGCCTATTCATGTCCTTTGCCCACTTTGTAATGGACTTATTTGTTTTTTTCCTGGTAATTTGTTTGCATTTCTTACAGATTCTGGATACTAGTCCTTTGTCAGATGCATAGTTTGCAAATATTTTTTCCCATTCCGTGGGTTGTCTGTTTACTCTGTTGGTTTTTTATTTTTCTATGCAGAAGCTTTTTAGTTTAATTAGGTCCCATTTATTTTTGTTTTTTACTCATGAATTCTTTGCCCAGGCTGATGCCTAGAAGAGTTTTTCCAATGTTATCTTCTAGAATTTGTATGGTTTCAGGTCTTAGATTTACATCTTTGATCCATCTTGAGTTGATTTTTGTATATAGTGAGAGATAGAGATCCAGTTTCATTCTTCCACATGTGGCTTGCCAGTTTTTCCAGCACCATTTAGTAAATAGGGTGTCCTTTCCCCAATTTATGCTTTTGTATGCTTTGTCAAAGATCAGTTGGCTGTATGTATTTAACTTTATTTCTGGGTTATCTGTGTTCCATTGGTCTATGTGCCTATTTTTATACTACTATCATGCTGTTTTGGTAACTACAGCCTTCTGGTATAATTCGAAGTTCGCTAATGCGATGCCTCCAGATTTGTACTTTTTGCTTAGGATTGCTTTGACTATTCAGGCTGTTTTATGGTTCCATATAAATTTTAGGGAGGTTTTTCTAATTCCATGAAAAATGATGTGTATTTTGATGGGAATTGCATTGAGTCTGTAGATTGCTTTGGGCAGTATGGTCATTTTCATGATATTGCTTCTTCCAATCCAGGAAAATGGATGTATTTTCATTTGTTTGTGTCATCTATGATTTATTTCAGCAGTGTTTCGTAGCTCTTATAGAGATCTTTCTGCCTTCCCATTCGACGTCATCTTCTTGAGGACTTTACTGCTGTAATTATTGTATAGTTCTTTAGTATCATCAATTGCTAGATAATTCCCATTGGCTTGTGTACTAGTTAGCAGTTCTACAGGAAGAAGATGGCACATTTAATGGGCTCATTTGAGAAAAGTTTAATGAAGGAACTATTTACCCAGGACGGATAAAGTGTAGTCGGGACATCATGAGAAACAGTTCAGTGCCAGGGAAGGAAGGCTCCTCCACCTGTCCATACCCACTTTTTCTTTTTTTAATCTCCTAAGCCAGAAAGGTGAAGGGAATGAGTGATTTCCTGCTGGAGTCAGGGATATCTGTGTGGAGAAAGCTCCTGAAATCAGTCCTGCCCTCTGGTTGAGGAGAGGGGCAAGTCAACCCTCTGCGGCCTCATAGGGAGGGACGGAAGTGGGGAGATAAAAATCCTCTTTTCGTCTTCCCTCCGGGATCTCTTGCTCATGTTCCCCACTGGCTGAACTCAAGGAACAGAAAAGACAAGAAAACACATCAAGTAGGTAGAGGATGTGGAAAGCACATCAGGAGGGCCAATCAGTGTCAAAGCAAGAACCATACTGGACCGAGTTAAACAGGCAAGGAAGACTTTACTCAATGCTGCTGCAACTGGGGAGTGAGGCCAGAATTCAATGTCACCAAAACAAAGAGTAGTGGGATTTCTTTTTTCTTTCGTTTCTTTTTTTTGAGACGGAGTCTTGCTCTGTCTCCCAGGCTGGAGTGCAGCGGTACGATCTCGGCTCACTGCAAGCTCGGCCTTCTGGGTTCACACCATTCTCCTGCCACAGCCTCCCAAGTAGCTGAGACTACAGGCGCCCGCCACCACGCCCAGCTAATTTTTTTGTATTTTTAGTAGAGACGGGGTTTCACTGTGTTAGCCAGGATGGTCTCGATCTCCTGACCTCATGATCTGCCCGCCTCAGCCTCCCAAAGTGCTGGGATTACAGGGGTGAGCCACCGCGCTCGGCCAGAGCAGTGGGATTTCTAAAGGCTGGGGTGTGCTAGTGGAAAAGTACTGGAAGATGTTAGGGGGACCCTATAGGCCATCTGTGTTTGCTAATAAACTTCACTTATCTTCATGACAAGAGGTAGCTTTGCAACTTGGAGCAAGGGGCCTGCTGAAGCTCAGCTACTACCCTCCCACTGAAACTGGGAGACAAGCGGTGCTGTCTTCCCTAATGATTACATTTTAAAGAGATGGCTTCTGGGTTCTTCAGAAAGACACTCCTGGGTTGGGAAAGTGGCAAGAGGCCTTTAAAAAGATTTACATTTCAAAAAGACAGAGAAAGAATTTACAATTAAATGTTGTTTAAAATAAATCCTTTAAGAAAAGAAATGTCAGGGGTCTAGCGTCAGGAAGAAGCCTGTCTGAAATTTAATTAAGCTGAGGGCATTTGGCATCTTGGTCACCAGGTAACATCAGCATAGCGTATGCTAAAACAAATAAAACAAAACAAAAATGTCTTCCCTGAAGCTACTCTTCTAAGCTCTGCTTATCTTTAAAGCAAAACTTGTTGAATAAATTAACTCTCCTTCTTTCTCCAATCCTTTGCAATCATTATTCTACCTCCAATATTCTCCTATGACTGATCACTATGTTGCCAAATTCTAGTGGTCAATTTCCTTGTCCTTGTCTTACTTGATTTCAGCGGCATCCCATGGAGTTAACCATTTCCTTCTTGAAACTCTTTCCTTGGTTTCTGTTTTTTTTTTCTTTTCTTTTTTTTTTTGTCCATGTCATTACATGCTCCTTCTCAGATACTGTTGGCTTCTCCTCCCTGATGTCTAATACTGAGTGACCAGGGGCTTGGTCTTGGCCCCTTTTCTTCTTATTTATTTATTTATTTTTAATTAATTAATTAATTATTATTATTTTTTGAGATGGAGCTTCTCTTTTGTTGCCCAGGCTGGAGTGCAATGGCACGACCTTGGCTCACTGCAACCTCTGCCTTCCTGGTTCAAGCGATTCTCCTACCTCAGCCTCCAGAGTAGCTGGGATTACAGGGGCCTGCCACCACACCCAGCTAATTTTTTTGTATGTTTAGTAGAGATGGGATTTCACCATGCTGGCCAGGCTGGTCTCGAACTCCTGACCTCAGGTGATCCACCCCCCCTCAGCCTCCCAAAGTGCTGGGATTATTGGCGTGAGCCACTGTGCCTGGCCTTCTTTTTTTATTTTTAAACCACACATTTAAAAAATAATCATCCTGCTCCATTATTTTACCATCCTTATGCTAATGACTCCCGTACTAGTTTTAACATCTTTCTACAAATACAGAATCCTATATTCAACTTCCTGCTTCTCATTGAATGTCTAAAAGTCACTAGAAGCTCGCTTGTCCTAAAACGTAACTCTGTTTCTCTTCCCTTAACCCACACTTGTTTCTCCCCAATTCTTCCATCTCAGTAAATAGCAGTATTACCTATCTAATTGCTTAAGTCAAAAATCTATGAAGTCTGCACTTCTTTTTCCTTTACTTCCCACATTCAAGTTATTAGCATGTAAAACTGATTCTACCTGCAAAACATATTCCCTCTACTTCTATCACATCATCCAACCCATCATTACCCTTCCCTGCAATACTTAATCTCTGTTTGCATTTCTGCCTCTGCATAATTTATTCTCCACAGAGTCAGCAGAGATCTTTTAAAAACAGATGTCACTATACTTAGAGTAGATACAAACTCCTTCATGCCCTGTAAAGCCCCACAGGAAATGATCTCTGCCTGTCTTGGATTTCGTGTCTCAGTAACCTACCCTTGCCCACTGACCCTTGCCACGCTGGACTTCTCTCTGTTCTTGAAATTCTTTCTCTTGATCTTTTCATGGTTGGTATTTTTTTTTTTTTTGGCAATTCAAGTTTTAACTTATATGTCCTTAGAGAAGATTTTCCTGATCTCAATCTAAGGTGGCCCCTGCAGCTCTATTACTGCCTCTAATTGTTTGCAGAACATTTATTATTCTCTAACACGGCCTTGTTTATTTTTTGATATCTGCCTCATCCTGCCAGAATAATAAAATTGGATCCTTCCTGTTTTCCACTGCACTTGGAACATTGGCTAGCTTATAATAGTTACTATATAAAAATGTGTTGAATTAGTGTTAATTGAGTAGTGAAGCCTACATGTTCAAGAAGACTCAATTTTCTGACAGTGTCTAGATTTGAGACTGAGTCTGTTTCTAAAATCTGCCATCACTTTTTTTTGATTGGCAGCAAATCAGGCTATGTTATGGTTAATTGTATGGGTCAACCTGAATAGGTGAAAGGGTACACAGCTGGTAAAACATTACTTCTGGGCGGGTCTGTGAGGATGTTTCCAGAATAGATTAGGACTTGCATTGGAAGACTAGGGAAGGAAGATCGCCCTTACCAATTTGAGTAGGTATCATCTAATCCACTGAGGACCTGAATAGAACAAAAAGGTAGAAAAGGGGCAAATGTACTCTCTTCCTTGACCTAGAACATCATCTTCCCCTGTTCCAGGACATCAGTGTTCCTGATTCGCAGGCTTTTGGATTTGGACTGAGACTTAATACCATTAGCTTCCTTGGTTCTCTGGCCTTCAGACTGAATTACACCATTGGCTTTCCTGGGTCTTCAGTTTGCAGACAGCAGATCCTGGGACTTCCTAGCCTCCAAAATTACATGAGCCAATCCATGATAGAAAATTCTCTCTCTCTCTCTCTCTCTGTCTCTCCTCTGTCCATTTGTCTTATCTACCTATCTATTTCCTATTGGTTTTGTTTCTCTAGAGAACCCTAATAGTAATAAACTGTATTTCAATTAGAGAAAAAAATTAAATGATTAACCAACAAAAAGAACTGCCAGATTGATGGACTGTTTCATGTGACACAGAATTTCCTGTTTGTAAGGTTTTATGGTAATGGTCTTTTCTTTAATGATACATTACATAGATATAAATATGTATAAAGGGTTAGGCCATGAGATTTATGTGAGTACTATGTTAATTCATTATCTGTAGTATTTCAAACACAGAAATAAATAGTTATAAAACCACTGAATGGTAAGCATCTATTTTAAGTGGCTAGGATACAATAAGCTAATATTGGTAAGATTTTTTTTTTTGAGACGGAGTCTCGCTCTGTCACCCGGGCTGGAGTGCAGTGGTGTGATCTCGGCTCACTGCAAGCTCTGCCTGGGTTCAACGCCATTCTCCTGCCTCGGCCTCCTGAGTAGCTGGGACTTCAGGTGCCCCCACCATGCCCGGCTAATTTTTTTGTATTTTTAGTAGAGATGGGATTTCACTGTGTTAGCCAGGATGGTCTCGATCTCCTGACCTCGTGATCTGCCTGCCTCGGCCTCCCAAAGTGCTGGGATTACAGGCATGATCCACTGCACCCGGCCTGATATTGGTAAGATTTAATTACGTTGAACAAATAATTAAAAATTATTTTACATATTTTGAGATCATTGAGGAGGAATATCCCAGAGACTTATTTATTCTTTCTGACTTGATTCTTGATGACATAAAATTGTCTAGTAAATATTATCAATATGAGAGTGTTATCATAATAACATATCCTCTTCCATATTGGTGAATAAAATTTTATATCTATTTTGTAACATTTTCTGATTACAAATATATGTGTCCAGTAGTAATATTAACCTTGATTCTTGATAAGCAACAGTAATTCACATAGTGATAAATACCAAAATATTTTACTATTTTGGTAAAAAATAGTAAAAAATAAAAAATATTATTATAATATTTACAACTATAAATTGACCACATGAACAGCTAGTTTCTACCAAATAGAAGACAGGGTTTGTGAAAATCTGAGTGGGCAAAAAATTGGTATGGCAAGTGTAAGTGTGCAGGAATAAAGTACATTTGAAATACTCGAGTCTAGCATTGATTAGGACAATTCAGTCTAGAGGCTGCAAGTGGGTATTCCATAAATTATACTATGTCAGCATCATTGTTTTTACTTGATTTATACAATACTTTTAAAACCTGTAGATCTCAACTGAAAATCCTGATTTTTATCTTCTCTCAAAAACTGTCCTTCAGTGTGAGACTTCACTGCCACATGGCAGTAATCAGCTGAACAGAAGAGTTTCTGGTTCACTCTGCAACACTCCCTAATGTTCAATACTTTCTCAGCTTTTTGCTTCACACGTTTATATTTCCTGCATGGGCCCTGTACATATTATATTGCCAAATCTGTGAGGTCAAGTTGATAGTCAGTCAAGTAATGCCTAATATGTATGGGGGATATATCAAATTGTTTTACCTGTCTTAATTTAACAAAAATTATATATATTTTGCATGAAATGTACAGTTGGTGGATTAAATCAAAAGTTAATTAAAAATTTGAGGTACTTAAGTATAAAATAGTGTTATTAATTTTGTATTTTTTCTGGAATCAGCATATTTTTATGTTAAATGATATTCACTTAATTCTTTTACATAAAATTATCTAGCAAATATTATCAATATGAGAGTGTTATAGTAACACATCCTCTTCCATATTGGTGAATAAAACTTTATATTTATTTTGTAACATTTTCTGATTACAAATATATGTTTACAGTAGGAAAAATTATACATAGAAAAATTACCCAAGAAAAAATTACCCATAATCAAATTATATTATGATCATCAGTGGTATATGTGTGTGTATGTGTATAGCCAAGTATGTATAGGAACTGTGTATTTATATTGTATAGATTTTTTAAAGCAAAACTAAAATTTGAAATTTAGACTGAAAATTAATGTAAAACAAAATTTAAAGTTAACATTTTGAATAGTAATTTTTCTACTTTATAACATATTGTCAACAATTTTCCATGTCACTAAGTTGAATGGACATTTCTGAGAGTGGAAATAGGCTTTTATTTTTTATTTATTTATTTTTTTGAGATGGAGTTTTGCTCGTTACCCAGGCTGAAGTGCAGTGGTGTGATATCGGCTCGCTGCAACCTCTGCCTCCCGGGTTCAAGCAGTTCTCCTGCCTCAGCCTCCTGAGTAGCTGGGATTACAGGTTTGCGCCACCATGCCAGGCTAATTTTGTATTTTTAGTAGAGATGGGGTTTCACCACGTTGGTCAGGCTGGTCTCAAACTCCTGACCTCAGATGATCTGCCCGCCTCGGCCTCCCAAAGTGCTGGTATTACAGGTGTGAGCCACCACGTCCAGCCAGGTTTTAATTTTAATACAGATTTAAAAAAAGGATTTTTCATTGAATTTTAAAACTAATCTTGTTAGAACCAACTAGTTTTGCTCAGTTAATTTGAAAGGGGAAAGATCTATAAACAAAGCAAAAAGTAAAGATTAATAAATAAATGTTTATTATAAAAAGAAAGATTTATTTTCTTCAATTTTATATTCTTTACTAAGTTTCTGATTTGATTTGGCCTCGTACTTCAGACTTAGAGATATTTTTACCATATGAAAGGCAAGACATGCTATTCTAAGAAAACTGCTTCTAAGATCTGAAAAACCCTTATTTTTTAGTATTCTATTTTGATAAAAATAGAACAGTAATTGAAAATGAATAATTCAAAGAAATAATGTTATCTTTTGCTAAATGGGAATTTCTTTCTTCTTTCATTTGATTAAGCATAAGAACCAGTCAGTGGGATTTGAAGGAACGTTTAATTATTTTGTGCATGTTTGGAACTAAATATGGGCCCATTTATATTTCATAGGACTGAAATTCACAGCTCCACTTTGTTTATTATGAATAATGGTGCCAACTATGAAATTAATGACTTTTATTCAGTATATCCAATAAAACCTATGTGAAATTCCATTTCTAACCAAACTTAATAAGCTTTTTATTTTTTATAATTTTATTTCACAGATGAGAAAATGGATTCAGAGAAGCAAATAACTTGACCCAGTATAGTAATATGATAAGTTAGCAAGAGGTTGAGGATCAGAACTTATTGCCGTTTATTTTCCTTAACCACTGAATTCATCATGTTCCAGATGCTCATCTTGCCTGCTTTACTAAATTCAAAGAATGGACAGGCCACTTCTTTTCCAAATTGGCATTCTATGAGCTTTTTATTCTATTAAACTGTTTCATTTTTCCATTCATTTTCTTCAAGTGCTATGGTTTTGACCTGACTTTACATACCTGTAAAGCATAATATCATCAGAATCCAATATTTTGGATTATTTTCTTGGTTAACTATACAAAGATTGGGCTATTAAAAATAAAAATAAAGATAAATTTATTTATATACTAAGAAACAGTCATCTACTTTAAAAGCAGAAAAATAACTTCTTATCCTTGCTTTTTTGTTTTCCATTTTTAATGCAAATAATTTTAAAATACTGAATATTACAACTAACAATATCTATTTAAAGCAAATAGGATGGAGAGCATACAACAATAATTTTTTTCTTTGCAAATCAGTGGTTCTAGGGACATTATACTTAGGAAAAGTATTGTACAATAACAAGCATAAATTACCATCTCAGATATAGGATAATTTAAGTGCACATTTCAGTCTATTTACACCCCAAACAATGTCAGGCAATGCAGACATTTCTCTATTTAAAAATGGTCATTTTTCACGATCCTATCATTTATTATCTGAGATCATAGTAAAACATATTTTAACAGAATAGGTTAAGTTGCAGCCATCAGACTATTAGTGATTTTCTAGAAGTCATTCTTCACAGCTCCCTTTCCCTGTTCCACATCCCCGTTTCCTGCTCTTGTCCCCATTTTCAGCAGCTGTGTTATTTACTTATTTATTATGTTTACATCAAAAGTTCAGTGATCCCGATTGAGCATTAGAAAGTAAATCACAGCTGAGGTCCAGAAGGGCTACCTATAAAGTGCAAGGTACCATTTTAACTTTCCCACACAATAGGTTATTTTGTCATTGGCATTACCGTGCTCCCAAGCCTTAGCAACAAAGCTAAAATAACTCCATTTGTTTTAGCCACCTTCTGACTGTTGAACTGTAGCACAATTTTCCTTTTGTTTCCTTCTAATGCTTAAAAAAAAATAAAGTTATTTAAGTATAGCTCTGTGATCCTTCTTATCTCTAAAGGTCATCTGCTCTGGCCAGAAAGGTTTCTAGGCGATGAGAAATTGATTTACCCAGAAACAGGGAACCTCATTTTTAACTTTTCCTAATGGCCTTCACGAGGGAATTAGAACATCCTCCTCAGAAAGGTTGACATACTCTGGCATAGATGGGGGCGAGCTGCACTATAAACATGTTAGTGTCTTGACTATGAATTGCTTGCCACCTAGATGAATGCTCGTCACACTGTCCGGGAGACACTTGTCACAGCCTTGCGAAGACCTGCTTATCATTCATGTGGTCACTTCCATTACCTCTGCTCAGACTGTGCTGACCTGCTATTAGTGACTCTAATTTAATTTCCCTCACCAGTGTCATGGGTTGTTTCTTCCATTACTTGAGAGATTTAATTTACAGGGTAAACTCCATCACATAAGAGAAGAAATTTTTCATGACAGTAGGAACAAGTACCTTTTGAAGATTAAGATGATGCTGGCTATTTATCTTGGTCATCTCAGTAGCTGGCAGTTGAAACTTCATCAAACGGTAATATATTCATATATTGATGGTGTCTCTGACAGGTATTAAGCATTGTATGTTTTACTGATTTTATGGAGTCACTTTTTGGTGCTGTTCATTCCGAGAATCTTGACAGGTACAGTATGATTTCTGGAAACCAGAGAAAGAATAAAAGAATATTCTTTCCCTCTTGTTCCCCTATGGACTTCAGAATTCAACTTCCCTAGATTTTATTAAATTAGACTATTTCAAAAGAACAATAGTGGGAAAATTGTCTCAATTGTTGAAGATCAGACTAAAGTCTTAAAAGGTGTTGTTTTCCTGGTTCTTAGATTTGATTTGAAGAAATGCCTGAAAGAGCTCCCTTTAAAGTACAAATAATGAAGGCAGAGCTATGGCACAGCACTGTGGACTATGAAAAAGTTAAAGTATATTTATTATTTATTTTTCTATTTTTGATCACTAATTGCCAGAATGTTTAAATATTTTCACTCACTTTTTTTTTTTTTTTTTTTCCGAGACCGAGTCTTGCTTTGTCACCCAGGCTGGAGTGCAGTGGCGCGATCTCGGATCACTGCAAGCTATACCTCCCGGGTTCACACAATTCTCCTACTTCACCCTCCTGAGTAGCTGGGACTATAGGCGCCCACCACCACGCCTGGCTAATTTTTTGTATTTTTAATAGAGATGGGGTTTCACCATGTTAGCCAGGATGATCTCAATCTCCTGACCTCGTGATCTGCCCGCCTTGGCCTCCCAAAGTGCTGGGATTACAGGCATGAGCCACCACGCCCGGCCTTCACTCACTTCTTTCCTCAATTATCAATTTTACGATTTAATTATCAATTAAGACCTTGTCTAAATGACTTATTCTTTTCTCTAACTTGGCTTATAAACACTCAACAGTATTTACAAATGATCATCACTGTCCTTGGTTTTAGTTTAGCCCCCAAATGGCTGGTGCCCTGTGAACTTTAATAAAGAAAAAAAATCAAACAAACCAATCTTCATGTTTTTGTGAGTATAGATGTTGAGAGATAAATGAATGTCTACACATCTAATTTTTCCCATGTTGGTTGTTGGCTTTATTGTCCAGGCCCCAAACTTGGGCTTATCCTCAACTCTTCTCTTTTGCTCATACCCTAGATCTAATCCTTCAGGAAATTCTCTGCCTTTAAAATTTATGCAGAATATGAGCACCTCTCTCAAACATGATTTCTCTAAGAGCCAGTATGCTGGACTTCACTGGATAACAAGAGATGAGTGTGGGGAGGGAGGCAATAAGAGGGGTGAGGATGCTAAAGTCTGTTTTAAAATTTTAGTTTTAAGAAGGGAGAAAGCAATTCTCTTTATGTCCTTTTATTTTTCAATCCGGATCTCAACTCTTCCATGTTCTCCTCTAAGGGATGAATAATGATTAGTTTAAATCAGTTATGGTAATTTTCAATCCCCATTTTTAGTTGTTGCTGTGAGGTGGTCATGCATCTTCATTCTGACCAATGAGACAAACAAACTGTGTTGGGGGAACGTCATCCTTGAATTACAAAGAGAAAGCCTTCCCCCATCACTTCCTTCCTGCTTGGAACTAACATGGTATTTGAAGCTAGGACCAACACACTGTGGCAAGGTAAAAGCACGGGATGTCAAGCCAATATGAGAGAGGCAGAAAGAGCTGGAGTCTTGCTGATATTACTGAGTGACTGAATCTGCAGACTGCCTACTTCTGGAATCTATCTAGTTAAATAGATAATAAAAGAAGCCACAGTTCATTTGGCCTAGTCTGCTACCTGTTGCCAAAACCATTTCAAATTGATGTATGCCCATGTAATTTTGCCATGGATTTCCTAGCATCATGCTCCACCCATAGGTAAATGAGTCCATTCTTTTTACTTGGAATCTTGTGCACTCAATTTGTCTAAACCATTACTGAAAAGTGCATCATTGGTTACTGTGTCTTGTGCCCTAGATGAACTTAGACCAGATCTTTTAGACTTAGTGCTTTTCACTTTTCCTGAATCACAGGTTAGGGTTTTGTTTAGTGTGTTACAAGACCAGGTCTTCAGCTGTTTTCTGCCTCTGATTCACCAGCATGTACTGTTATGACCCACCTGAATGTCCGAAGTAGTTCTTTGATTTATGGTTGTATTTTATTTCTCCTAAATGAGATAATATATGTGAATATTTTTAGTCAATTATTAAGAACTAAATGTATGTAATACTACTATTGCTGTTGTTACTATCCTCATTTTTATTATTACTATTTGTTATTTTGTTTCTTCTTCTACACAATGGCCTCTAAAACCAAGGACACAGAATTCTGACTAGTATTTTAGTGTCCTAGTCAATGTAGGGGTTCCAATGAGGTGTTTCTCATATGTTAGAAATATGAAAAACATGACTGCCTTCTGACAGTTTATTTGAAAAATTAATGCTGGATAGACCAGAACATGGAAGCATAAAGAATAACCAAGACTATAAGATGTAACCCGACTGTATTATTAACATATATAAAGAAAAAGTTATCCATGGAAGTCATGAGAGGGCTTGCTCTGCCAAGGAAACACAGATACAAGAGAGTTACAGAGTAAAACCTTGCCCAGGGCTCTTTGGACCATCCAAGGAAGAGTAAATTAACTCTTAGACATTTAATATTTTAGCACATCAAACTTTCTTGGATTCTGTAATTCCCTTTTTTTCAGGGAGTCCCCAACTCTCATAAAAGGATTTTCAAGCTACTTTGACAAAGCCAGTGACTTCCTTAGGAAGCATTCTAAATGGGTTTTATGATTATACAGATCTAACTTCTTCTTGGTGGTCGAGTTGTTTCTTAGAGTATGATTCCTTAACAACTTTCAGGAAAAATACACTTTTTATTCTTCTACTTGGGGAGAAAGAGAGTTGATCTTTGGGATGATAGAGTGGACTGTACCTTGAGAGAACTGGATTTCACTCTGAAATTGGGCACGTAGAGTCACTGACCCTCAAACATTTGAGAAATTGTGGAACTTCTGAATAGCGACAATTTTAATAAACCCATCACTTAGTTATATACCTATAGCTAGAATTTGTAGACTTTTAAGATGTTTAATATCGTTGCAACATGTAATTTTTGCTAATTCTTTTCTATTAATGTGTGTACAATATATTATTTAAAATGAATAATTCATTGTGGGTTTGTTTCATTAATTCTTCTGTGCACTCCTTTGTCCTTGGAAACCCAGAGGAGTAAAATATTACATCTGCTCTTGGGCTTGTCCATGAATGAGTAGATCTAAATGCCTGGTTGGGCAGTGATTAATCAGATCCAGCCTGCCTTGGAACAGCTGTGTCCAGGACATGTCCCCCTGGAGTTAGTCAGAAGTGTAATTTACCTCTAGGGATGGCATATGTCTCAATTTATTTTACAATTTAGCCCAGTGATTTTTTAAAGCTTTCAAATGCAGGTGACATTTTGGTAAAAAACCAGACTTGCGGTCAAAGATCAAGGTTCTAGGTCTGTCTTGCCCCACTGATTAACAGATTGACCTTTGGGAAATCACTTGTTAGCCGCACATTATACTCTAGGATACAGTTTAATACTTTCTTCCTTAATTATCTTGCCATATTGTCAGGAACAGCAAATAAAACAATGTGTGTGTGTGTGTGTGTGTGTATACACACATATACATATATGCACACATATATAGAAAGAGAGAGGAAGCTTTGAAATAGTTAAAACGTTTTACTTTTCTAATAATAAGATTCATTATTATCATCATATAAGCACTGGGCTATAATTTTCACAGTGTATCCTCATGTACAAATTATAAATTTTTGTTTTCCTATGCCTAAACAATGTTATTGTGAGTTCTCATTTCATATGATGGAATAACACTTGATCTATGATCGCCTGAGGAAATTCCAACATTTTAAAATTTGTCTTAGTAATTTCTAATTTAACTCAGCGAATTAGAATTTCTTCTTTCCTTTTTCCCCTCCTTAAACATTCTGCCATGCAAAACTGTGTTGATGGGTAAGGATAGGGCGTCTGGTTTATGGGTACCCTTTGCCTGCTCTGGGTAAATATCTTGGTATTAAATATACCAAGATATTTAATCATCTTATCTTATTCTTCTTTTTTCTAGTGGTTTGCACAGGGGCCTTGTACCTCTGTCGGTGCTTACACTGACAGTTGACACCAAGTTCCACTGCAATGTCTCTTTGTACCTACTATGAGACCTTTGCTTTTGTCAGTGCTCAGTGTCACTTCTCTGCTATTCTTGGTCATGTAGGGGGCAGGACTTCTCCCTAGGTAGCCCTTTCTTTCCTTCCATCCACACTAGGGACTCTGAGGAGATTGCCATCCTATAAGAAATTAAGATAGAAAGGAGCAAATTGTTTTTTTTTGTACTGTTGATTTCTCAAACTCACCCAAGGGTTCAGCCACCTCCCTGTGCTTCCACCTCCACATTTTGTCCTGGGGGACCTGTCAAGGTACAGCTCTGTCCCTTCTCTTATTAACCAACTCTATTTTTAAAAATCTTTCTCTTCTGCTATTAACAAATATCTAGTAGAGTAACAAATTGGGAAGGGGAGTGGCTACTGATTACGACAGATCATATACCATTCACATCTTCCTATCTTAAGCCTGGACTGCGGCATTTTGAACTCAACAGTCAAGAATTTGTAGTCTCCCTATGTTAGTTTTTCCACTGTGATTTCTCTATTAGTGCTGGGCAAGTGAGCACTTGCTAAAAGTGAAGAAACTCAATGAACAAAGTAAGCAGGGGTGCAAAACACACTCATTATAATCTGTCATACAAATTCATGTTTTCTCAATTTCCTTCTGACAAAAAAATCTCATAACATTCCACAAAAATAATGATTTCCAAAAAAGATGGAAGCTTTAATATGAACATTTGGCATTTGGATCTCCAAAATACTTTAAAAATATTCCTGGAAGTATAAATTTTACATATGACATATACCGTGGTAATTTAATTCTATCTTAATAGATTTTAATGAGCTGTATTTTTCTAGTATCCTTACAAAACTGTTTGTTGGGTGACTGCTATTCTTTAAGGAAGTATGCATCCTTACAAAATAAAGTGGTATATCATTTAGCAGTGGATGAAAGATCCCTGAAAAGTGCTTATGGATCTCATTGAGGTATTGTGGGTTTCAATTAATGCCAATCACTTGCTTGCATACTAGGGGGGCTTGATGAACAGTAAATAATTACCTTCACTTATTTGGGGAAATATGAAATGGAGGTGAGGATGTAAATTAATTTTAAAAATTCTTAGAATTAATAGATTATGTTTTTACTTGTACCATATTTGTAGAAAAAGAAAGATCTTGAAAAAGAAGGATCCAAATTATTTCTCTGTCCCTTTGAAATGTGTGTAAATCTTCTTCCAGCCTTTTGCCAGTTTTACAGCTAAAGGATGTCTTTCTCAAGGAGCTGGGAACCATCCCTTTGAAATATAAACACGGGAGGAGACAGTACCACTTTCTACCAAGATCCTACTTGATATCATATTTATAGAAAAGGAGAGATCTGATTTTACTTGATATCATATTTGTAGAAAAAGAAAGATCTTGAGGAATAAGAAATAAAAAGAGGAAATAGGTCAAAGAGATTTCAAGAAATATTAAATATCAAACAATTTTTAGTTGGAACGCCATTTTTATGAGTTGGCCTTTATATATATATATATGTATATATTTTTTTCTTCAATTTTTATTTTAAGTTCGGGGGCACATGTGCAGGATGTGCAGGTTTGTTACATACGTAAACACGTGCCATGGTGGTTTGCTGCAAAGATCAAACCATCACCTAGGTATTAAGCCAGCATCCATTAGCTATTCTTTCTGATCCTCTCCCTCCCCCATTCCCACCCAACAGGCCCCAGTGTGTGTTGTCCCCCAACCATCTGTCCACATGTTCTCATCATTCAGCTTCCACTTATAAGTGAGAACATGTGGTGTTTGGTTTTCTGTTCCTGCATTAGTTTACTGAGGATAATGGCTTCCAGCTCCATCTGTGTCCTTGCAAAGGACATGATCTCGTATCTTATTATGACTGCATAGTATTCCATAGTGTGCATGTACCACATTTTCTTTATCCAGTCAATCTTGATGAGCATTTAGGTTGATTCCATGTCTTTGCTATCGTGAATAGTGCTGCAATGAATGTATCTTTATAATACAATAATTTATATTCCTTTGGGTATGTATACTGTAATGGGATTGCTGGGTCAAATGGTATTTCTGCTTCTAGGTCTTTGAGGAATCACCACACTGTCTTCCACAAGGATCGAAATAACTTACATTCCCACGAGCAGTAAAGTGTTTCTTTTTCTCTGCAACCTCGCCAGCATCTGTTGTTTCTTGACTTTTTAATAATGACCCTTCTGATTTCTGTGAGATGGTATCTCATTGTGGTTTTGATTTGCATTTCTCTAATGATCAGTGATGTTAAGCTTTTTTTCATATATTTGTTGGCAGCATGAATGTCTTCTTTTGAGAAGTGACTGTTTATGTCCGTTGCCCACTTTTTAGTGAGTTTGTTTGCTTTTATTTTCTTGTAAATTTGTTTAAGTTTTTTGTAGACTCTGGATATTAGACCTTTGTCAGATGGATGGATTGCAAAAATTTTCTCCCATTCTGTAGGTTGTCTGTTCACTCTGATGATAGCTTCTTTTGCTGTGCAGAAGCTCTTTAATTTAACTAGAACCCATTTGTCAAGTTTTGCTTTTGTTGCTATTGATTTTGGCATTTCTTTCATAAAATGTTCACCCTTGCCTCTTTACTCAATGGTATTGCCTAGCCTTTCTTCTAGGGTTTTTATAGTTTTGGGTTTTACATTTAAGTCTTTAATCCATCTAGAGTTAATTTTTGTATAAGATATAAGGAAGAGGTTCAGTTTCAATTTTCCCCATATGGCTAGCCAGTTCTCCCAGCACCATTTATTAAATAGACAATTATTTCCCCATTGCTTGCGACAGATATATTTACAAATATATTTTGATTTTGTATAGCAGTTATTTTGTGAATGAAACAGTGGCCTTGATCCTTGAAGTCAGTCTATTCAGAGCAGGAGGCAAGAAATTAAAAGTAAACAAAAGAAAACAAAGAAAAACCCTCCCACAAAATATAATGGTGTAAGTGCTGTAATCAAATTATGACCATGTAGTATCAGAATTCTATAGGGGTAACACTAAAAGATCAATCTCTTTACAAAATTGCATTATATCCTTATTAATTTTTAGACTCCAGTAATAATATGAAAATGTATCACAATGTCTTCATACTGACAAAATTTAACTCACTAACACTTTGCAATTACCATCAACCAAACCCCCTTCAATTAAGAGCATCAAAGTTTCACATTATGCTGTCAGCAATGTACCCATGAGAGATGATGGTAGCATAATAACTCTTTAAAAATATTAGTTTATGTGTATACCATTTCTTAGAAGAGGAATTCTGACAGGTAAGATGTGCTGTTACTTTGAAAAACAAAACAAAACTGCTCTGAAAAATTTAGCTGATGTGGCCCATCTATGTTGGCCTTTTCCCGTGATTAGTAGGTTACTAAATCAGAATCTCGGAGGCCCAGCCCAGTCTAATCCAGACTATCCTAGCCCAGGCTTGGTATTTTATGCAAATACCTACTATTAAAGACATTATTATCAGTTGCATGCCCTGTTTTTCTTAGCTTTCTCCTAGTATAAACATGGCTGGCTACTAGAAACATAACCATCTAACAACATAACATAGCACCTCTCTAGTAGCCCTTAGTCAGTCTTACTTGAGCTTTCTAAATCTCAGTCTTTGCTTTTCCTAAAGCTGAAGCTGCTGGTGTCGCTTTTGCATCAACGTGGGTGGTATCCTTGGTATGGGTCCCTGGATTTCTGTCCTTAAGTCAGGGTGAATGGTAAAGCAGCATATGGACAATAAAACTCTGGTTTGCCAATACTTGACCCCAATATTTAACAAACTAAAAATCGACTGACACCCTTCTTAGGATGGTTTATCTCTTAGTGATCACTGAAAAGAAGGCTTCACCAATTCTTCACATAGTCTTCCTTCTCTGAGCAATGATTTCCTTTCAGAGCTCCTGCTTGTAAAACAATGATGACGACTGCCTGCCACATTTAGAAAAACCCAGATTGTTGTATTATGTGGCTGCCGTAGTTATAATTGCCATAAAACAAATGTATTATTTAAACAACAAGAAAATCAGGTCCAGAGGCCCAGAACAAGAAAGAGCTGTTATTTTGTAATAAATTTTTAATTTTAGATTGTCTCAGAATTACAGAATAATAATGAAGACTGTAGAAAGAGTTCCCATAACCCTATAGTGATTTCCTCTGTTGTTATCAGCTTATGTTACTCTAATAACTAACATTGTTATAAATAATGAGCCAATCTTCATAAATCATTATTAATTAAAATCTGTACTTTATTCAGTAGATTTTACCCAAGTTTCTTGATATCCATTTTCTTAAATAATTTACTTCAGAAAACTTTCAATTGTAGATTATTTCTCTGTCCCTTTGAAATGTGCATAAATCTTCTTCCAGCGTTTTGCCAGTTTTACAGCTCAGGGATGTCTTTCTTAAGGAGCTGGGAACCATCTCTTTGAAATATAAACATGGGAGGAGATAGCACACCTTTCTGCCTGTCTCCATGGAAGGGTAGGAGCCTAGTTTCAGTGGGCTTCAATTAGTAAACACAGATGGCTTAATAACAGAGAAAAACATTTGCAAACTCAGAAATGTCTCAATGTGCACAATTCGTCCCAGTCATTAACCTCACCCTAATGTTTTCCATTACTCTTCCACTAGCTCATCCAGTGCTTAAAAACCCAACAGACTTTTATTTCAATGGAGGTAAGTTTAATCTTTCTCTCTTATTGCAGTAGAGTTGAATAGAGTCTTTCCGCCTGTTTTAACTTCGTCCAAGGTAGTTTTTCACTTTGAAGACATTTTCTCAGATGGATATTCCTTTTTAGATGCCCTTGAAACTTTTGAGAAGTTCTAGTCAGGTATTTTGTAGAATGTCTCTCAATTGGGATTTGTCTGATGTTGTTCTTATAACTCGACTAGTGTTGCACATTTTTGGGAAAATGCCACAGACGTCAAGTACCATTTTTATCACATCATATCAAAGGTAGATAATATCAACATGACTTATCACCGACGATGTTTAGTTGATTACCTGGCTGAGGTCACTCTTTTCAGGTCTCCTGCCTCATTTTATACTGGACCCACTATGTGCAGCTCACACGTAGGGGGAGTAATATACCTCCCTTCTTTGGGAGTAGAGTATCTACATACATTATGTGGAGTCCTTTTGCATGAGAAAAATGGATTTATTATCTCCTCCATTTATTAACTTAGTCAATCTGTATTATATTTGTATGGATATATGGATATTTCTTTTATATTTTGTGTTATCTAATGCTACTTTATCTATTTTGTTGCTCAGCCACTGGGAGTTTCTTCAGTTGGCTTCTGTGTCACTTTGACATACCCCCATCTTTGTAATTTATTTATTTATTTTTGAGTACTTACTTCTGACAGAACAAGATGCTCTGGGCTCCTTGTATATATTTTCTGCCTCTGTCCTGGATTCAGCTATTTCTCTAAGGAACACTAATTCCTTTTATTTGAGAATGGTATCAGAAATAAATATCTGGGCATTTGGTGTGCTAGTTTCTATTGGAGTAGCCTTGGTTTCTCTCAACACACAGGGTAAGAAAACATATGTACATACTAACATTTGTATACACATTATCTATAAATATTTTTATATGTAATCATCTATGCCTGTAATAAACTAAAAAAAGCTATCATAAATTAAATCAGTTCATACTGATATCTCAAACTCTAATTGGTTAGCACATTGATTTTTCTAGCCTACTCCTTTGGCTTATCTATAAATTCTCACTCCAACAGTGAAAAACCTGGCTCCAACCATTTGCCTTCTATTTACTTAGTTGTTCAATTTTAATATAGATGTATAGCAGTATCAGAACTTTTAGCTATTAATTGCCAATTTCTATGGGAAATAAATTGATCATCTAGAGTTCAGTGCTTATGCACACTTTCTTTTGTCTTTAGTTTTACAGAACCCACTCATTTCCAAAGTTACTTAAGTCAGCGCTCTCCTCCATTTGCTTTTCATTGAAGTTGTTTCAAACATTTGTAATAGAGTCAGATTGTTTTATACATTATACATTCTATCCTGGAATTCCCTTGCCTTCTAAATGATTTTTTTTTAAATTGCATGCATTGTTTCACTCTTTGTGACTATTGATTTTAGATCTTCATCCTTTTTAAATATATGTATTCAATGCTATAAACTTCCATCTAAGCACTGCCTTTTTTGCATCCCACTAATTTTGATAAGTTGTGTTCTCATGTTAATTTAATTCAAAATATTTTAAATTTTTCTGGAGATTTCTTCTTTTACCCTTGGGTTATTTGAAAGCGTGTTGTTTAATTTCCTGATATGTGAGAATTGCCTATTTACATATCTGTTATTGATTTCTAGTTTAATTTCAGTGAGAATGAACATGCTTTATATAATTTCTATTCCTTTAAATTTGTTAAGGTGTGTTCTCTGGCCCAGAATCTGGTCTATCTTGATGAAAGCTCCATGTGAGCTTGAGAAGATATGTATTCTACAGGTGTTGATGGCGTAGTATATAAATGTCAGTTAAATCAAATTGATTGGTAGTACTGTTCAGGCCAACTGTACCGGTAGTGATCTTCTGCCTGCTGTATATATCAATTACTAAAAGACAGGTGCTGAATTCTACAAAATAATAGTGTATTTGTCTATTTTCCCTTATGATTCTGTCAGTTTTTGCCTCAGATTTATGATGCTCTGTTGTTAGGTACATACACATTTAGGATTATTATGTTTTCTTGGAGACTTCACTCCTTTATCATTATTTGATGTGCCTCTTTACACCTTATAACTTTTCTTGTTCTGAAGTCTGCTTTATGTGAAATTAAAATAGCTACTCCAGCTTTTATTTGATTAGTGTCAGTATGGCATTTCTTTCTCTATATCTTAACTTTTAACTTAATTGTCTCTCTCTATAGTGTGGGTTTCTTGTAAATAACATATGTTTGGTGTGTTTCTGTTAACCACTCTGACACTGTCTGCCCTTTAGTTGGTTTCCTTAGATCATTCACATTTAAAGTGATTTACTGATATAGTTGGATTAATACTTACCATATTTGTAACTTTTCTATTCATTGCATTTTTTCTTTCTCCTCCAGATTTAATTGAGAAGTTTATGTGATTGCTTTTTCTATCTTTCTTAACATATCTATTAGGCTTTTTTATTTTTTATTTTTAGTAGTTGCCCTAGAATTTACAACATACATTGTTAAGTATTCTAAGTCCATCTTCAAATAACATTATACCACTTAATTAAGTGTAGGTGTCTTATAACAGATTATTCCAAATTCCTCTCTCCTATCTATATGAGATTGTTGTCATCACGCAATACATTGTTACTATTATTATTTTTTAAATTGTCTTAATTTATTAAAATATAAAAAATGAGAGAATTTTTACCTCTTTAATTCCTTTTCCAATGTTTTTCTTTTCCTTATGTAGATAGATGTTTCTCATTTATATCATTTTGTTTCTGCCTGAAGAACTTCTTTAACATTTCTGGCAGAACAAGTCTGTTGGCAATAAATTCTCAGTTTTTGTTTGTCTGATTGTTTCTTTGTTTCTTCTTCATTTTTGATGAATAATTTATCTGGATATATCATTCTAGGTCAGTGGGGATTTTTCCTCTTATTTTCACACTTAAATAGTTCACTCCCTTCTTACTTGCATGGTTTCTGAAAAAAAAAATCCTCCAAAATTTCTACTCTTGTTCCTCTATAGGTGAGATATTTTTCTCTTCTGACATTTTCCAAGATTTTTTGTGTTTGGTTTTCTGAACGCTGAAGATTATACCCGTATGTGCAATTCTTTTTGATATTTATACTACTTGTTTTTCTCTGAGTTTTCTGTATTTGTGATTTGATATTTTTATTAACTTTAGAAATCTCTTGGCAATTACCATCACAAATCTTTCTTCTGCTTTTTTCTCTTTTCTCATCTGGCATTCCAATTACGCATATCTTACACCTTTTGAAATTATACCTGAGTTTTTAGATGTTTTCTTCTGTTTTTTATTATTTTTTCTTTGCATTTCAGTAAAAGATGTTTCTGTTGATGGATCCTTAAGTTGACTGACTCTTTCCTGTGTTGAATCTACCAGTGAGTCCATTGAAGACATTGTTTTTTCATTTCTGTTACAGTAATATTGATTTCTTCTCTTTATTTTTATTTTTTTCTGAGAGTTTTCATCTCTCTGCGTATATTATCCATCTATTTTTACATGTTTTCTATTATGTTTCTTATCAGATTAACATATTAATCACAGTTATTTTAAGTTCCCTGTTTAATAATTATATTGCATTATATATCTGAGTTATGACTGCTTCGTCTCTTCAGGCTGTGTATTTTCCTGCTTTTTGGCATCCCTTGGAATTTTTTGTTGAATGCTGAATGTGTTGTATCAAGAATAAAAACTGCTATAAGTAGTTCTTTAGTGTGAGGATTTATGCTAATCTGTTATGAGTTGGGCTATTTTAAATATGTACCGAAGCTTAGGTGCCAAAGTCTTCAAATTTCTTTAGTGTCCTTGTTTTTGTCTCTCTTCTTGACTTTGGGCTTCCCTAAATATTCCTGCTCAGAGAGAGTCTGGGTCTTGCAGATCTTTCAGCTATACGCAGTTATTATTCTCAGACCTCGCTGGTGTGGGGGTAAGGTGTGGCCAGCGTGGCGAGGAGACATTCTATCATCTTTTGACTAAATCTCCCTATTTTAGTGGGGCTGTGTCCCAGGGATGTGACCTTTTACTGTTGAATCTCCAATGGTATCACTTTTCCCCCTCTGTCCCTTATTCCCTTAATTGGTTGCAGCATTCTCTATCTATTTTCTTGAAGCGTTGACCCCTGTTGGGTATGTTTTTCTCCCTTTAGGTGAGACAAGAAAGAGAAGGCTGCAGTAGGAGGTATGCCTTTCCCTAATATGGGATAAACCTCTGGTCAATTCTTTTCTCTTGGAGACTAGGCCTTTGTTATGGAGAACATGCTGGGTGTGTTTCTTCATGATTACTTTTTCATTCCTCCTGCTAGAGTTATGAGGTTGATTTTTTGGATCTTTACTATAAGAACCTGTTGGAATTCTTGAAGGTAATAGCCATGAAAAGTATAGAGGTTTCCATTGAGACTGTGACATCCAGGAGTTCAGCCTCCAGCAATTGACCAAAATTACCATTTAAGTGTTTGGACCAGTTTATGGCTGCAGCAGTTTTGGCTCCATGTAACAGATCTCAGATGTGACTCTGTAGATGTCCCCATTTCTACAGATTTGGGGGTGGCAATTGTTCTGCAGTCTTAATTCTCTAATGAGTCCAAGAAAAGTAATTGATTTTTAGTTTATGCAGCTGCTGCTTCTTGTAACCATGGGAGTGATGACTTCCAAACTCTTTACATGTCAGAACTGAAACTGGGAGTCCAAGGATTATTTTTGTGTAAATGTCTTGACCAGTAAAGTTCAAGGTGAGACAGATAACTCATTCTTTCAGATGTTTCTTATATCTGTAGCTCCAAAAGTTTATTAAGTGGCATCTTTCTCCTTCTACACTTACTCTAAGAAGTGGAGTTAAGAAAAAACGTCTTAACTCTGCAACAGGGAAGATTTGGGGAACAAAGAAGCTAAATCACTTGCCAAAGGTGATATAAAAGCATCACAGCAAACATAGGTACAGTACTTAACAAATATGTCAAGTGTTCCAGTTTTTTGACCCAGTTTTGAGCTCTTTCTTTACTCCGACTAGGAGGGAAAAAAATGGCTCTATATTTCACTCTCTAAGTGAGAGGTAGGAACTTCTGGGCTAAGTGATCCTCCAACACCTGTGATAACTTTGACACACATAGCACCACTCATTCTAGCACATCATTTTTGCTCATATTCAAAGAACAAATGACCCAGTGCTTCTCGACTACTCCAGAAAAGCACAACAGTGAAATCTCTTAAAGCAAGGTCTTTATACATCAGGGATTTGATGAACATGTCTGTATGAAAACAGAGCTAGAAGCTTTACAATATGTATGCAGTAATACACGCTGCGCATCTTACACATCGTCTAATTTCTGGAGATAGCACTTATGCATTGATTTAGGAAATTAAGTGTACAAAGTGAAGGACAAGAACCAAGCTACTTGTTTGAGGGGCAGGACAGTGTGTCTGTAGCACTGTTTTGCCATTGAAAGAGGCCATGTCAAGGCAGTTTGCAGCTCACAAGCCAGACCTGGTTTCCTAAGTCACACAGCGTTCTCCACTTAGCAAGGCTCAGCCCACTGGTCCCAAAAGTAAGATAGGGAATGTGATTTCTATTGTGATGCTGACCTAGCAGGGTGAAAAAGTGCTGACAGCACACAGCCTTGGAGCCTTAGGCAGAAGAGCAGCTTACTTGACAAGGTTCAGCAATCTAAAGTGATATGCAGGACTTGTCCTGTCTCAGCTGCTACCAGCCACAGTACAGAGTGTCAGCAAAAACAAAGGCAGATGAATCTCTTTATTTTCTATTGCTATCTTGGAAGATCCTATTAACTGCAGTCAGCTGTTATGTTGTACTAATTCTTTTAAACAGTAAGTAAAGAATATCATTAATTTATTAAAAAACCATTCCCAATTGGCAAAAAGGTGAAACAGGAGTGTGATGAGTGACATCTTTTGATTAAGAATGATTATCCAGGGAGAAAAAGGCCTTGAGTCATACATATTATAAGTTTTGGAAAAAGTTTTTTTCAACGAAGGCTAAATTATTAAGTAAAGAGCAAATATATATGCAAAGAAAATAAACTACTGAGAAAAAGTCATAGAAGCTGAAAATTATGGAGTGCTTTTATATTGAATATGAAAAAAAATCCATGATATGGTGACTGGAATAAAAATATAGGAGAATGCCAGGGGTAAATAATTTAAAGTATAGAGGGAATACACACACACACACACACACACACACACACACACACACACACACACACACACACACACTCTCTCTCTCTCTCTCTTAGAAAAATAAAACTCATGCCCATCATTTGCTTGTTTTTTTTCCCCAGTATTCTCTGGGCAGGACGAATCTGAAGATTCATTACTCTTATAAAAACAATTATTGAATTCTTACTATGGAAAAGGCCCTGGGGAAAGAAGTTTTATGAGTCAGTGTAAAATATCCTCTCTGCCGTAAAGATAATCCTGTCTATTTGGGATGCCATGGCTACCAAATCTGCAAATCAGAAGGCATTCAGGTTGAAATTTGTTGCCAGATGAGCAGCAGAGGCAAGTGCAACAGAAAGCAGAAATTTGGTGGTGTGCAGGAAAAGATTTGACAAGTGGCTATTTTTTTTTTTTTTTTTAGGTGGAGTCTCACTATGTCGCCCAGGCTGGAGTGCAATGGCACGATCTTGTAGGTTAGTCTTTATTTGTAGTATTTGCTTATTTTGGTGGTATAAATACTCCCACTGTGGCTAATTTCAAGCTGCTAATGTGATGTTGACTGTCTATAAAAATCCCCCAAAATCTGCAATCAGCTGTGCAAAGCTATACAGGATTACTCTAGCAGGCCGCTGGATCAGTCATTTGAGCAGTTCTAGCTAAGAAATGCATTTTAAAGAAAATGGAAATTAGGTTGTATGTTAAAGGGAAGGTAATATAAAAGTAGGTTTTGAGGTGGGGTGAAGGCTTATTAATTCCAGATAGAGAACTGGTCATGAGCCCAGACCAGACTTGGAAATGAATGTGAACAGAACACAATGACAGGTCTGAAGAAAGGGATCTAACATAGGCGTACAGAGTGGGAAAGAAATAACCACACTCCAGATAGTGATACAAGACAAAGGTGGTGTTTTTGCTCTATGTAATGGTAGACTATTGAAAGTTTTAGTTGGGTCTAAGACAAGATTATAAGGTAGCAAATTATAAAGATTAGGCTAGAAGAGAGTTAATTGAAGGAGTGAATTGAGACCATAAGTAGGCTCCCCTGGAAGCATATTCTGAGATAGAGCATGCAGGTCACTTACTGGGAAGTGCTCTCAGAATCAATACCTGTTGGGAGAATGAAGAAAACAGGTTTGGGCAAGGATAGCAGTTGAACTGTAAGGCAGTCACAACAAAGACCTCTGTCAATCCTCTGGGAACTTGAGCTGGGATGACCCTGTTACCAAATGTCTCAAATTGGGGTGAGGACAGTTGGTTTTTTTATTCTGACAGCCACAGGTTATTGGATGTGAGCTGCTCCCAGAAGAATGTGACCTTCGGAGGCATTGTTCTTTAGTCAAGTACAAGTCCCAGAGAGGGACTAGCTGAGACCTGCAGACTACCAATACCCCAGGCAGCTGGGGGAATTAATTCTGCAGTCTTGAAATAGCGGATCTGGGTTGCACATCCTAGCACTACATATCTTTTTCTTAAAATACAGATAAATTAATGAGAAACTTGTACAAGGTAGAAATGGAATTGGAAAGAAAGATACACCAGTGAGATACATTTCTAGGGCAGATTTTTATTACAATATTAATTTTTCACTTTTACAAGTTCTATTTTGTTCAAAGTAATTTTCACACTCTCTTGGTTGCTCATTTTATGATTCTGTTTCTATTTCTATTCATTATATTTTTAAACATTATGTTCCCTATCTGATATTTCAAATATCCGAAGTACTTAGTGCATGAATCTGTTGTTTATTGTTTCCCCATAGTCTCACTAATGATGGGTTATTTCATTGTGTGTTTGGTGATATTTGATGATGACGCCATGTTTACTTGAATATAATCACTGGGAACCTGGGGGCTGTTACAGAGATACCTTCCTCAGAGAGGATTTGCAATTGATCTCATCTGGTAGCCAGGTGCTCTCTGAATCTGAGGTTCTTTCCAGGAATCGAGATCAGTGCAGGTCTCTCAGGTTCAGCTACCTTTACTTGTACCTTTTGACAGTGCTAGTCTTCTGTTTTGTCCAGTGTTCATTGCTATCTGGTCTCCAATCTCCTCTATGATTCAGATTAGTGTGATTTTGTTTTGTTTTGTTTTGTTTCTTTTTTTTTCTTTTGAAGTGGGTAGGGATAGGAGTTTTGCTCACTTTTGGGAAATCCACTGATACCCTAAAGAATGTACTGTATGGAGGAAGTACTTGTTCTAAAGTATGAGGGTATAATGAAATATCTAGTCTATCATCCTCCTGGAAGCCAACATGGTTGGAGACATTGTCTGAGGAAGATGAAGCCTTGAAACAGGAGTTTCCAATTTCTGGATTAGAGTACTGAAATCACGATGAACTGAAATGGAAGTCGGGAGAGAAGGTCTTTTTTGAATTGTTTCAGAGGAAGGTAATGAGCTCTAATATCTTCCACTATATTCTATATATGCTATATAAAAGTTTAAATACTCCAGTGTGAACCAATGCTAAATTTATATGCAAAAATATTTCAAATGAAAGCTAGCACAGCTTTCAGGGCAATTTGGTAACCTACAAATAGTGCAAATAGATTTAATTTTAGAGTTTTTAATCATTATTTGGGGTAAGACAACATTATATTTAGTAAGAAACACTTGAAAGAAATTTGTGATATTTCAGTGCATTGGATGTTAAAAATGTGATCAGCTGTGAATAGAAGTGGCTTAAATTAGCCAACATTAGCTACTTACATGAAGAAAGATATAAATAAAATTTCAAAATGAGACACATGTCAGAATATTTTGTATCTTATATAGGGTACTCCCAAATAAAGCAAGTTGACTTAATTTACATGAGGTGAAAGTTTAATTTTATAAACCAATTATTTGTTTAGTTATATATTAATTTGGGTCACTTTATAATATGTTTTAATATTTTTTAGGATAAAGTCTCCTCTTTCCCATTTGATTTTATTTTCCAGATTGTTTTTCTTGGCTATTATTTTTAAATTTCACATAAACTTTAGAATAAATTTGTTTAGGTTTTCCCCTCCGAAATCTTATATTTTTGTTATTGTATTAAATTTATGAATTAACTTGGGGTGATTTATATCTTTATTATGTCTTCCTACCTGGGAACATGATATGACATGAGTTTTTCATTGATTAAATATTAGTTTATGTGTTTCAGGAGGGCTTACTATTTTGTCGTTGTTGTGTAATAGGTCTTCTGGCCAGTATAATGCTAAATTATTGTGATGGTAGTGGGCATCCTACTTTATTCCCAATTTTTCAATTTTTATAGGGAATACATCTGAGGAGCATAACCATTGTGACTGGGCTGGAATTTTTATTTATAGTTTCCTTAATACAAAGTCTAGGTTATTTTGGCTATGACACACCAAGTCAGTAAAGTTTTATCCTTAGATGAAAATGATATATTTACATAATTTTATAAAAATATATGTATCTGTAAAATACTTTATAAAATAACAATAGAAATGGTAAAATAATAAAAATAATGGAATGCAGCTTAATATTTACCTGGGGTATTCAAATTGTCTTTATAAACTTTGTTGAGTCTAAGGTAAAAGACATAGCATTTTGCAATGGTGCTTATTTCTCCAAATTCACTTAACATGCTACTTACATATTTTAACCATAAATATCCCCATGATGCATAGATAATAGAGATTTGAAGAATGTGGCAGATAATAGTTTCTAGAAAGGTAACAATAAAATCTCCCTTTCTCATGCTATTACACAATGTGCCCTCACCCCTCCCTCATCAAAAGGTGGCGAATTTGTTTCCCATTGAATCTGGGTGGGCTTGTATTTGCTTTGATCAATAGATACTGGAAAAGTAACACCCTGTGACTTCTGATGTTAGGTCATAAAAGGCATTGCACCTCCTGTCTTACTCATTGGAACACTTGTGCTTGGAGTCCCTAGCCACCATGTAAGGAGTCTGACTATTTTGAGGTTGCCATCATGTGAAGAAGTCTAGCCAACAGAAAGGCCATAGAGAGGTGCTCCACTAGGCAGTCTTAGTCTTCAAGTCACCCAACCCAAGCACCAGACATCTTAAGATGATTGCAGGTGCCAGCCACCAAGCTGTTTCTAGGCTTTGAATCTTTCTACCTAGGCCTCAGGGATCATGGAGCACAGACAAGCCATTCCCCACTGTGTCTAGCCCAAATTCCTGACCCACTGGAGTCCATGAACGTGGAGAATGTTGAACTTTACTGAGACCTGTTTTTCTGGAAAACGATGGCAAACAAATATTTCCACCCCTTTATGTTCTGAGAAATAGCTTACTGCAAATAACCATCCTTCCCCATGTGATGCAGATATGACTTACGGATGCTTCTCTTGTTGACCTATGACCAGGCTGGACATAGCCTCCAAATTCCCATTCTTTGTTTCATAAATGATTACCTGAACTGTTTTGTCAGTGTTAACTCAGAAATTAAACACTATAGGTGGGATTATTTTATCATAAAAATGTCTTCACTCAGATATTTACTGGATGATGTTTTGAATAAGGTCTTTTTAGAAATTCATTAGAGTAAGGGAAATATTTCATGTTATATTCAAAACTACTTAGTTTCACTATAGTTGAGAATGGTATTGATTAATTTTGTCTAGGTTCATCTAAAGTGTTATCAATTAAATAAGGATAACATGAAATAAATTGTGTAATTAGTATGTAACAGAAACTTGACTTCTAACACTATTGATACATATTAAGCTAAAGAAGAAACACACTAATTAAGCATCGATTGTGCACCAGGTCTTTCATACCCATTACCTCATTTAACCCACAAAGCAATCCTGAGAAAATGTTTTTAATTACATTTTTATGGGTGATAAGATGCTCTTTCTCACGATAATTTAATTCATCCTTTGAAACTTTAATTCTCTGTAAAATAAAACCCAATCCTTCACATAATAAATGAAGACAAAATCAATACTATGGAAATGAGAGAACATTTCCTTAATGTTTTCATGGCAAAGATAAGACATAACTTGATCTCATCTGCCTACATTTCTCTGGGTAACAACTAAAATTTTAGGAAAAGACAGGATTGTGGTACACACATACTTAGCTAGGTAGAGAAGAAGAGATAAGGAGTTCTAATCTACTTTGTGCACTCATTAGTGTGATGGCCTTTGGCAAATTTTCTGTCCTCTTTGAGTTTTAGTTAGGCTGGGAGCTACCAGTTGAGTATTTGTCCCCCACAAAACTAATGCTGAAATTTAATTCCCACTGTGGCAGTATTGAGACATGGGGCCTTTAAGAAGAGATTGGATCATGACATGATTGATTTATCCATTCATGGATTAATGGGTTATCGGGGGAGGGGAGCTGGTGGGTTTATAGGAGGAAGAGAGACCTGAGCTAGCACCTTGGCATGCTCAGCCTCTTTGCCACATGATGCACTGCACCCCTACCAGCAAGAAGTTTCTCACCAGTTGTGTCCCCTTGACCTGGGACTTCTCAACCTCCATAAATACAAGAAATGAATTCCTTTTTTTTTAATAAATTACCCAGTTTCAGAGATTCTGTTATGAGCAATGGAAAACTGACTAAGATATTGTGTCCAGCTAGAAAATGGAAATGTGAATTCCTGACTACATACAATTCCTGAATATTTTAAGATTAAAATTAGACATGAGCTAAGTAGTTCTTGGAAACTGAAGTTTCCAAGTGCTCTATGAAAGCAATGCACTTAAAATTAAAACTTCGCAAAACCAATGCATGTAAGAATCAGAACATGTTCATGTATATTATCTCACTTGACCCTCACTTCCAAACCAAATTGGTTGATATGATCCATCTGCTTGCAATGTTTCTCAGCTATGAATACAGAAATCTTACCCAGACTTTAAGACTCCTCAAATACCATTTAACCCAAACTTTCCCTAATCCTAATAATTGCGTGCAATTATTCCTTCCTTAAAAACACAAACAAACAAACAAAATCTTCTATGGTACTCTGCACCTTTTTTTATGACATTGTTAACATTTAGAGTTTTCTTTTCTACAAGTCATTTCCCACTTCCAGGCTGCAAGCTCCTGGGTAGTAAAGACTATTTATTTACAGAAGTTCCTGTACCCTGTCCTTTGGAGAGAGTGGGAAGCTCAATATGTATTTTTTGTCAATTGAATTCTATAAAACTGTATTAATATTAATAATCTTTCTCTGAGATATTGTGATAAAAACAACTTTTGATTTTGCACATAAAAATGTAGGGTAAATAATAAAATGAAGGTTAGTAAGCTTCTATGTCTAATTTATCACTGTTGTGAATAATCTCAATTAATTTGATTACATCCATAGTCCTTGACATGTTATAGTTTTTCATGTCCTTGTTAGTGAAGTTTCATCTATGCAAAGTAATTTTAAGGGTACCCTATAATCTCAGGGTGTATGAGAAATATTACTCTTTAAAGAAGATCTAAGTTAAATAGATTCCTTGATATCAGTAGTATATTTTGCGCAGTTTCTATTATAGTATCTTTAGGATTATTCTCATCAAAAGAAGTGGTTAAATTCTTTTTTTTCTTGGAGGGTCTTGACAGCCTTTGGTGCCGCTGGTGGATACTCTGTGGTGTGTTCTCAAACAATGTTAATTTCTTCAGCATCCAGTCAGCGTGAATTACCTGAGGACTGAATACACAACCTAGCTTTTTTTTTTTTTTTTTTTTTTTTGAGATGGAGTTTCGCTCTGTGGCCAGGCTGGAGTGCAGTGGTGCGATCTTGGCTCACAGCAGCCTTTGCCTCCCGGGTTCTAGCTATTCTCCTGCCCCAACCTCCTGAGTAGCTGAAACCTAGATCTTTTGATATGACTCTCATTCTTTTTATCTTTTATTTTCAGATAGAAAACTTAGAAGAAAATTAAATACATTACAATTTTAGTTGCTAATTAGATGCTGATAATAATAGAGCCTTTTTTTTTTTTAATGATTGAAACTTTTTCCTCCACTGATGGTTGAGGTCTGAGGTCTCTTAACCTGTATTTAACCTAACTGATTTGTGCAGGACATGACTGACTTGTTGGCATGATGTGTCATATAACATTTTTTATGAAACTAATATAACCACCCACCCTGTGGTATGTGATATTTATATGTGACATTATATATATGTTTATACGATATTAGGAACTCAGGAGGAATTCAATATTAAATATATTTTTTTCCTAAAAATGTATGTATGGGAATTATCAGGTAAAAAAATAAAGAGGAGTTGGTTATTTTATTATCCTATGTGAGTTCCTCTATGGCAATAAAAGTAGAAGTTATTTTGTAACCTGTGGAAGGATGCAAAAGCGCACATGTTACCGAGTATAGTAACACCTTCTACTGTTAGGTAAGACAATTTAGATGTTTCATTTACCCAACAAACATATGTTGAATCCCCATCATGTTCCAGATACTATGCAGTTTTCTGGGGACACAACACTGAACAAAACAGATGTAGTTCTTCCCCTCATGGAGCCTATAATGTAGTTGGGCATTAGTTTCTTCATGAAAGTGATAATTTTTGCAATTTAAGAAGAAATAAACTACAATCTTTCATCTCTTATGATAGTATGTAAGTTCCATGAGGGCAGAATCTTTGCTTTTTGATCACTGACTTATCCCAAGTGCCTAGAACAGTGTTTGACACACATTAGTTTCTCAATAAATATTTGTTGAATGATAGATAAATAAGTACTATCAACAAATGCTTCATTTGTTTAAATTTCTCTTATGTGTTCAGCATCTTATGGGACCACACAGATGTCACTGGGTGGGGGTGGGAGGTTGGTACAATTTTATCACATGAACAGTAGGAAATTATATTTTCTTGACTTGAGCTCTCATCTGCATAAGCCAAACCTTCCAGTGTCCCTCAAAATTTTCCTCATCTTTTGGAAATTCCTCAGAGTATTTCTCAACATGGACAAGTGTACAGTTACCACCCACATCTGGCTGATTTTTCCCTTCAGGTCCCAGTTCTGCTTGTCAGCATCTTCCAGCAATGAAGCTGCTGGAGGTGCTCATCATTGACCTCACTGCTGGGTAATGTGTCTCCATCAGGACAGTGATGTGGTTTGTGCCAAGTACACCATCTCTTTCTGTTTCTGAAATGCATTCTCATTTTCCCCAATCTGTTTCACCCCAGGAACTCGGAAGTGATGCTGCTTATGCTCTGTGTCTCTGAACCCCCTTTTAAGAAGAACATCTGCAAGCAGTTCTCTCTCCACAGAGCTCTAACATAAGCTGCTAAGTCTGGGAGGAGGCACAGATAGTCCTTGCTGCTCTCTCGCATTCTTTTTCTTCCTTATGTAGACTGATACTCAGAAATGGTGGACTCAGCATGGCCCAAGCTTAAGCCTCTACTATAGAACTAATTTGGTAGCAACATGAGATTCAAAGTCTAAAGAAATTGTCCAGTACTGCAAAACTAGAACATGACAGGGAACTCTGTTGTTCCCATCATAGAGATAGCAGCTTCGACTCTAAATCCTGTTATTAGATCTGAACATCTCAAAACAAATTTTTTTTTCCTAACTGTAGAAAACTAAGCATTCATATCCTCAAATAAGAAAACTACCTTCATGGATGAAGATAATGTAAACAGGAGCATACATTTGTAGATTCTAGCTGCATGTTATTCTATTAAAAGTTAGGTTGAATAAAACTGGTAAGAATTTATTAGGCATTTACTTGTGCCTGGCACTGTTGATCATAAAGGTAGAAGATAAAGTTTTTGTTAAGCTGAAAATTTGCGCCTTTCTTTTGGAAAAGGGAGAACTCCCAAATTAAAAGCAGATATTAGTAGATTGCACAGCCACATATGTGGTGTGATTTTTGAGTTTTTAAGAAGATTCTCTGAACCTCTCAATTCCTTACTCTGTATGCTTATCCAGGAAACTGTATTAGGAGAGATGCATTTTTTATTTTTCAGTCAGTTCAATGCAAGGAATGATCACATTCAACTTTTCCTTAAAGGAGGTTTTCATGGGTTTGTCACAAAGAGGGCTGGAGCAATTACAATCAGCAAACAGGTTTTCTGAAAAGATGAAGGGGAGGAGAAGGGTAAAGTTGAGTAGGTTGATGGCAAGCTGTGGTTACCACACAAATTCAGTAAAAATTATTTCAATAAGGATTATATCTAAACCATACAAACATTAAGTCAAGAATTAACATCATGAAATAGAGGCCCTACTGAACCAGAAATCAAAAGACCTTAGAATAAAAATATTTTATTTCTGACTTTGATCCTTATTGGCTATGTGATCTTGGACAAGTCATTGAAACTCTGTGGGCTTTCTCATTCTTATGTGTAAAATGAGGAGGCCTCCTAGTCCAGTTCTAAATCCTTGTGATTCAAATGGCTGGGTTGTGTGGACAGACCTGGAGAAAAAGCAGTGTTGGTTGGAACTGTAAGTTTTGTGGGGAAGACAAGTCTAGAGTTGGACAATCAATTTAGTCAGGAACTAAATTGTTGGAAAGAGAAGGGGAAGGAATTCTAGTAAGGACATGAAGGCTAGAACAAAATGCAAATTGTGGATCTCAAAAAAAGTGAGCCGACTGACAGAAGGTCAGATTGGTTGTAACAACCTCATGTACTAAATTTCCTAGAATGATCTTTGTGGTTCCAATCACAATTAGTCTTCTGCAGTTGTGTCGTGAAATATTAAATCCCTATTTTCTTTGCTATTGCTCCTATGTGCCAGCTCTTTAATTCCTTTAAAATGCTCAGCCTACCTGTAAATTTGTTTCAATTACAAATATCTTGATTACCATTATTCTAGTTTCAGTGACTGAGGCATTCTTTCTCCTATACAAAGCCAAGAATCTTTAATAGCTTCTCACTTTTTTTGCAGCAAGGAATCTTAACTTGGGAAGAGACTTTGGGTCACATATTGTATTCTGTGCATGTGTATTTTTCTCCTCTTTCCTAGGTCAGGCTACGTTTTTCTCATCTCTTCTCTCATAATATCCTTCCATACCTCTATTGTTTCGCTGATATTTATATATCTACCTATGTGTCTTCTCACCAAACTCTTGAGCTTCTTCAGAGCAGATTTGTTTGTTTAAATCTGTAGATTTAACATAGTGAACAGCACATTGACACATGTGGGTGAATGAATAAGTTACCTATCGCTAAGCTATATGCTCCATGTTTGAATAGAAAATGTGATCTTGATGTTGGGAATTGAAGGAACTTTTGAACCCAGGTATGTTTTAATACAATCCTGCCTTCTAGTTATTTCCTTAATATTCTTTGGAATCCAGCTAAATCTCTTAGTGACTGAGAAAAATGTGAAGCTCTATTAGTAAAGAGAAAATATTCAGACCTAAAAGACCTAAAATAGAAGATCAATAGGCTATGAAGGCAATTATCTAATTCATCTGGGTCACCCTCACCTTTATTGCTAGAACTGGCTTTATTTCAATGCAGTCATAAAACCGGTGGGTTATTAGCAAGAAAACAGGCAAGCAGTTCTTCCACTATAGCCATAGTTAAGAACAATTATGGTATTAAATTCATGGATACCAAAGAGATTAATAGACTTTTCAAGGAGTTTTATGGACGATTATATATGAATGATAACTGCACTATGTGTTAAGGGAAAAGCCCATATATCTGCATTTCCTTAAATGTGAACAAATTTTGGAAGGAAAAGAAACCTTGAATAAAGCTATTCTTCCTACTTAAAACTGCCAAAGTCCTAAAAAAAAACTAGGTAAGGTCAGAATGCAGCCAGCTCCATTAATGCTTTGCATTAAAGGTTTCATTAATCTTTTATAGATTGTATGATAATAAGACTATTTTATCTCAAATGATCCTGGCCTGGATTTTGCTTGACACGTGTTTTATTAAGTGCTCTTATCTGCCATCTTAATAATACAGAGCTAGTATTAAAATTTTTTGTTAAATCACATTTTTCCATGCAATTCCCCGTTTGCTGAAGTTGAAAGTGTTTTATCGTTACTTTATTAATATGTGCTGTCTTTCTCTGCTGGAGATGTGTAGATAGTATTTCTCTTTCTATTATCCTAGCATGTCCTCCTACTGTGCATCATTTCTGCTTGTTTCTTCCCAAGACAGTGTCTAGTAGAGGCAGGTTGAAGACTTTTTTTTGTTGGGTGTGGGGAGCTACTCAACACTGATTACTCACCTAAAGGAAAATTAAGGGAATCATAGACTCCACAGAGGATTGTCTAAAAAAGAAATATACTGTTACCCATTTTACAAAGTGATAAAAAATTTTAAATTTTTCATGTATAGGATTTATGTTTTTGAAAACAAATTGGACTTTTGTTTTGAAAGGCACATTTTGTAAACTATAAATAGGGTAAAAGTATTAATACAGTCAGTGGGGTGGTTTGAGTGGTTTTGAGTGATTGTTGTATTTAAGACTTCACCTCCCTATAGGGTAGAATCATCAGCTTTTAAGGGAGTGTTTAGGTCCCAAGGAACTGATTCACTTTTCAAATTCAAAAGATTGATCTTATAAACCATTATGACTATTTATTAATTTGTAATATGTGATATAACATTACTGAGCAGAATATGAAGAGATATGTAATAATGCACATTGTCTAGAATATTGCATGAAATAATATATATAAAACACCTTAGTAGAATCCTTGACATTTAAAGAGTACGTAAGAAATGTTAGCTGCTTCTGAAGTAGCAAGGTGCCTAGGGAAAGGACTTTAATATCCTGAGGTTGTATTTGAGGTGAGTACCTATTTTGAGGAATCCATGAAGGACCCTGTTTTAATTCAGGTCACAAATCACCACAATATGAAGGACAATTAAAAACACTGTTGATATAGTGCCTTTAAAATTACAGAATATTTTCATGTATATTAACACTGTTCTGATGGTAAGAATATCATGTAAATTAGCTACTCAATGTCTCTCTTTTGGGCAGTGTTATATAAACATTGATAAAATTTTTGCTCCCAATTCTCATCATTGCAACATACGAGGAAACATTTCTCTGTTTTTTTCTTATTTTTTATTTCTTACTTTCTGTGAAATTGTTAGAGTGTTGGAAATTTTATTCTCAGTAGTAAATTATTTTCAATTTCAAATAATGTGTTACTTTTGGGAACTTTTCTATTGATGGCCAAACATATTCATGGGCCATGCATTCTTTTTTCTTCAGTCATATGTGGAAACACCACCTAATTGTCCGAGCCCCTTTCCTTTCTCCTGACCTTCTCTTTAGATTGGGGATAAAAGTTTGCTTTTTGTTCAGAACTCTTTCATCATTCCTCCAGCAAACACTTATTTACCACCTATCTGCCTCTGGACAATCCAGAAGCAAGAAAAATAAAACATTTATACCTTACAGGTACAGCCATGTCCAATCTCTGCACCAGAGGAAAACAACAGTGCCTGATTTTATATTAGGAGCTCCATCTTCATTAGCAAAGTGAGTTTGAACCATGTGTCGGGTAATCTGTCATGTGCTACAGGTGCAAAGATAAATATGATTGAACCTCATCTTCAAGGAGTTTATAGTCTAGATAATGATGGAGTATAGTGATAAAGGTGGAGTTGAAAACAAATAAGGACAAAAAAATAAAGTCTAATTGCTTGCTTCATTGAGTGTGTTACTGGGGGACACTGTATGGTCTAATGGAGTCTGTTTTTCACCACTCACTCTTCTTGTCCCTGCCCCCATCGTGTGTAAGTGCTAGGATCTTCCCCTTTTGTATCACTGTCACCTCTTTAGATATGGAAGGACATCCTCATTACAAGGATCTGAGGAGTATATCCTGGGCTTCAATTTATCAGATGTGGCCAGACATAAATGAAGCTTACTATTGCTGGACAATCCTCAGGCAACTTGCTATTGGCTGCCCTTCCTGGATGACAATGACAAGAGAAGCAATCATTGCTTCTTAGCACAGGTGACATCTGGCTACTGTATGTACTGCAGGTCCTGAATCAGCTATTGCATGATTCCCTGTTGCTAGTAGTAGCTAGTTTCACCAGGCAGAGAACCTGCAGCCTCTCCATGCCAACTCTTCTGCCTCCTTCGTGTGCTCTCTGTTCTCTCTACCACCTGCGTCTGGTGAAGTCAATTATTTCCTTTAGATGCAGATCATCTTCTATTTTCCCCAATCTATTAAACTAGGTCAGGCCATGGAGTCTTGCTGGCATTTGCAGATGGGCAAGAATATTGTCTTGTTCTTGAAGTAGCAAGGAAGCAAGCTGATTTTACATTTATAATTCAACCTTATTAGTTAAATTAAGAAAGTAAACTTTGTACTATTTCTTTTTAACCTTAAAATATATACAAAACAAGTTCCCCTAGGTTTTTTTTTTTGTCAAAAAAGATACATCTTTTCTGAATGTGGCAGAAGTGCTAGACAGAATGATGATGATGGAAGTAGTTTCAAAGAAATTAAGACCACACAAATTTGTACTATGTCTATGTGGAAGTATAATTGTTCATATCGAATTAGTTTTGTAACTAAATTTGGTAGCAAAGTGATAAACCACTAAGTATTATATGCGGAGTGGTACTGGCTGATGAAGAAATGAAACTTCCAGAACTGAAATGGCATTTACATATAAAATAAGTTGAAAAGCAGAATTCCTTGAAAAAGAAGAGATTGAATAAAAAGCCAACAGAATCAAATGTCACGTGTAAACAGTTTCATATGTCACATGTAAGCAGTGATTTGTGGGCTTCTTTTAAAGTATACTCTTACATTTGGAAGAATACAAGACCAGTGAAGGATGTTTGCTTGCAGATGTTGGCACATCTATAGCAAAGAAGGTAGTTCAAGTACTACTTTCCAAGGACACCATAAATCAATATATTCAAGACCTTGCTAATAATATGGAAAGCCAACACATAGAACAAATAAAGCTGTCAAATATGTTACCAAAACTTCATTATTTCACAGTTATTGCTAATATGGCAATTCTTTTACTATATATGCAATGTAAACATTATGGTGATATGAAGAAATGATTCTTTTTTCTACTTATTGCTAATAAATCAACTAGCTCTGAAATGTATAAAACAAAGTTGAATTGCATTGTTAACAAATATATTTTGAAGTTTAAGTTTTATGGGGAAATGTATTCTGATAGAAGAGCTGAAATGTCATGAAAACATCCTGGAGTAGTTACTCACACTAAAGAGCTTTGCTGGAATATAAATCAATGTGAAGCTTCCTTTATCAAGAAAGTCTTACTATAAACAAGAAAAAGTCTTTACTATAAACAAGATTGCCAGGTGCACCTATAAACCCAGCACTTTGAGAGGCCAAGGTAGGTGGATGGCTTGAGCCCAGGAGTTTGAGACAAGCCTGGGCGATATAGGAAGGCCCCATCTCTACAAAAAAATTTTAAAATTAGCCATGTGTGGTGGAGTGCACCTGAAGTCTCGCTACTTGGGAGGCTAAAGTGGGAGGATCACTTGAGCCTGGGAGGTGGAGGTTGCAGTGAGCTGAGGTTGTGTTACTGCACTCCAGCCTGGGCAACAGAGCCAGACCCTGTTTAAAATAGACAAAAACAAAAACAAAAACAAAAAACTAACAGCCGAACTACATAGTTTGCTTAGTGACATAATAAAAAGTGCACTAAATTAGATACCATTTCTTTATTATGTGATAATATGAAAGTCAGTCATAGCCAACTGTTATTGAATGCTGAGGTGCTATGGTTATCAAGGGGAAAAGTTATTTCAAGAATGTATGACTGCAAAGTAAACTTCTAGTGATTCTGCTAAGTTAACTGTGTTTTTGACTTTAAAATAATTTTAATTTGGCATTTGGACTTGATTATTTTTCTGATGTATCTTGTAATTTTAATGATTTTGATACTTAAATGCAAGGAAAGAAGGCAACTTTTTAAAATGGCAGATAAGATTGAAGAGCAAATATGAAAATTTAGAAACTAACAGGAACAGTTTCTACAGATCATTACAACATATTCCAGCTTTCAATGGTATAAATAATGATCTTGATATTGCACATCTATGAAAAGTTATAACTAAAAACCTTACAAATTTGATAAGACAATTTGAATTATCTTTTTCTTTTTTCTATTTTTTTGAGACGGAGTCTCACTCAGTCTGTTTCCCAGGCTGGACTGCAGTGGCGCAATCTTGGCTCACTGCAACCTCTGCCTCCTGGGTTCAAGCGGTTCTGCCTCAGCTTCCCGAGTAGATGAGATTATAGGTGTGCACCAACATGCCAGGTGGTGGCATGGTATATTTTTAGTAGAGAAGGGGTTTCACCATGTTGGCCAGGCTGGTCTCGAACTCCTGACCTCAATTGTTCTGCCCATCTTGGCCTCCCAAAGTACTGGAATTACAGGACTGAGCCACTGCACCTGGGCTGAATTTTATTTTTCATCAAAAGAAGAACAACACATAAAAATTACGAACCCAGTATCCAATTTTTTCACTAAAAGATAATTCAAATTAAACCTTGCTGCTATAAAGACATATGCACACGTATGTTTATTGCGGCACTATTCACAATAGCAAAGACTTAGAACCAACCCAAATGTCCAAAAATGATAGTCTGGATTAAGAAAATGTGGCACATATACACCATGGAATACTGTGCAGCCATAAAAAATGATGAGTTCATGTCCTTTGTAGGGACATGGATGAAGCTGGAAACCATCATTCTCAGCAAACTGTTACAAGGACAAAAAACCAAACACCGCGTGTTCTCACTCATAGGTGGGAATTGAACAACGAGACAGGAAGGGGAACATCACACATCGGGGCCTGTTGTGGGGTGGGGGTAGGGGGGAGGGATAGCATTACGAGATATACCTAATGTTAAATGACGAGTTAATGGGTGCAGCACAGCAACATGGCACATGTATACATATGCAACAAACCTGCATGTTATGCACATGTACCCTAAAACTTAAAGTATAATAAAAAGAAAAAATTAAACCTGAACTTTATAGGATAAATTATTGGAACTGGCTACAATGAAGGATTGACGATGAATTTTGTAAACACAATACTTCTTTATTTTGAGTAAGAGTTAAAAATAAAGACTTGCTTTATTCAGACTTGCTTTAAAATATCTTCCAAATATTTTTATTAATATTCCTCTATAATGCTGGTTTCTCTACTCTGAGACCTATTAAAACAAATCATAGGAACAATTCAGAAATACATTAGCCCCTACAGTAGCACTGATGTTAATCCAACTTAGGTAGGTAAACATTCAAGGATGAAACTCATTCACATTTGAAACTTTAAAGATTGATTAGCGAAGTGTTTATTCGAATTGTGCATATAGGCATTTAATATGAGGAATCACTGTTTCACCTGTGACTTTTTGTGTAGTTACAACAGTGAAGTACAACATTTTCTGAGTGTGATAGTGAGCTACATTATTCGCCTATATGATTACTTTCAATCAATGCATCAGTTTTATTTTCTCTATGTTGTATTTCTTCTTATTATATTTATTGAAATGTAATGTCTGTTGAGTTTAATAATAAAAATACATGTGGATTTTGTTCTGTATATATTTTATATTTTATTTTTCTAATAAGTTATGTATATTTATTTATAAAACTCTTGGTATGTGACGGATTTTAAAACTCATTAGAGTGAGTTATTCACATCAGATAGTTTGAGAAGCACAGAGAAGGCAAAGAAAACTACCACAGAAAGGACAACAGAAAAATGAGCAAATAGGCAATTTACAGAAAAAGAAACCAAAATTCTAACCCACATCGAAAGAGATACTCCAACTCACTAATAATCAGTGGAATGCAAATTAAAATAATCATTGAATATACTTTATATGTATTATAGTGGCAGAAGTCAGAAAGCTAAATTATACCAGTTGATGGCAATGATATGAGGATACAGGAACCTTTATATACTGCCAGTGGAAATATGGACTGGGTACAGCTATTCTAGAAAGCAATTTCATACCACTTAGTAAACTGTTTACATACACATTGACTCTGCAGTTCTGTTCCTGAATAAAAATCCCAAAGAAATTGCCACATTGGTTTACAACGAAGACATTTCCTATATTTTATCTCAGATTCTATTGGCCTCACGGGTGTCCAGGGCCTCTGGTCACTGTCCTGCACCAACAACTTCCCTTGCAACTTATGTGGGATTTATACCCATGACTGCAGTAAATGATTCTGTAGGCCTTCTCAGTTCAGCCATCAGAGGTCACCAGGATTTCCGAGTCTTCCCACTACTGCAGGGCTCAGAGGGAGGTTCATTTCCAATTAACTGATTTAGTAGATTGGTTGCCTTTTACCCCAGTACCTACTCTTTCCCCTTTCCCCATAGGCAACATTTCCCATGTACTTAATATCCATTTATTGTCTGTATTTACGTTCCTCTACAATCTGTATTGTTTTAAATATCTATAATTAAGTAGCAAATTTCTAATCCAGGGGATCTCAAGGCTCTGTCCTGAATCTCAGGAAGCTTCTTAGGCTGTAATGGAAATCCTGAATCCTTCATCCTTTGACAAGTTATCTCCTCTATTTAGCCTCTAAAATTATTCTCCAATCTCTGATCTTAATTAAGCAATTTAATCTTTGGTAATTTAATCCCTACTTTTCCCTAATTTGTTAACATATTTCTGTTTCTTAACCTCTCCTTTCATGTTTATATGAACTTCTAAAACTATGTGTTGATACTGACAAAACTACCATTCTTAAGGATCTTTGTAACATGTAACATACATAAAATGCACAGAAAGACAAATACCACATGATCTCACTCATACGTAGAATCTAAAAATTTGATCTCACAAAAGTCGAGAGTAGAATTGTGGTTACCGGAGTCTGGGGTAAGAAAGAGGATATGGGGAGATTTTGGTCAAAGGATATATAACTACAGTTATATAGGAGGACTATTAAAACAAATGTTCAGAATAGGCAAATAGACACAGAAAGTAGAGAAGTGATTGCCTGGGGCCAGGGAAGGAAGGGAAGAATGTGTGAGTTGAAAGTCATTGGGAATAACTACTAATGGTTATGAAGTTTCCTTTTTGGGTGATCAAGATGTTCTAAATTCGATTGTGGTGATGGATGCAGAACTCTGTGAATACCATTGGATTGTACATGGTAAATGTCTTTATTACATGATATGGGAATTATATGTCAATAAAGTTGTTAAAATAATAATACAATGAATATGTTAGTAATTGCCAAAAAACCTGAAAATTAAAAAAAAACTAAAATAGGAAAAAAGGTGGTTTTAAGTTCAATATACAAAAATCATCTGCCTTTCTATATACCAGCAAATAAATAAAAATAGAAAAGGAAAAATTTAAACAATATCATTTTTAAAAGGATTAAAAAAGACAAAAAATATGAATACATTTAACATTCTATTCTCTGGGGGAATATGTAGTATACATAATATATATTATTTATATTTATATATTTATTATTTATACATATATAATGGCGATTTGCTCTATAGCAAAATAGTAGCATAGTTAAGGCACATATAACTGGAGAGAAGATTATGTTAAAACATTCTGTAGTCAATATACATACATGAAATACTTGGAGCAATAATGTAACTGCAAAGGCAAAACTGACCTTACTAGTTGTTTCAATTCTGCCATAGGAATTCAGCATCCTTTTAGCTTTTCCTTTCCTTCAGTGTCATCTGTGCTCTGTGCTACTCATCCTCTGGTCTTCTTATTTTTCATTGATATTTCCTCTTATATGGCTCAGAACACACAAAAGAAGATTAGTGGCTTTTTAAGGTCCCTCTCTGCCCTAAGATTCTATGAGTATGTGATTGCTATGTATCGGTGAATAACAACTGGAATAAAGTTGGTTTACAAGAAAAAACAACTCAGAAGAACACAACAGATAAAAAAAGCTTTTTCATGCTGAAATGACTCCAAGTCACCAGAGACTGTAGCAAATCATTTTGGAGAAAATGACTTAGAGAAAAAAGTCAAAGGAATTGTATTGTTCAGTTAAAAAAAATATTGTTCAATTTTTTCAGTGTTTAGTTAGCAAAGTTGGTATGGGAACAAACATCAAGAAAAATTAGTAAATGCCTTGTCCACTTCTCTCTTTTGAAAACTCTTTTTCTTTTTTTTCAGTGTGAATTTTTCTTTTTCATCAACAGACTCCATGTAATTATGCTGCAAATTTATGTAAATAGGTCTTATATCTAATGAAAAATATTCCAATGCTTTGTGCTAGTAGATTCTATCACAGAAAAACCACTAGCACCCAGGTTGAGTTATATAATGTGATGTGTTAAAATGCAAGTAATGTCTTTCTCCAGTACGTTGTTTCTCTGCTATTCTTCCCTTTTAGTTTTTGTTTTTATTTTCAAAAAGCATCTTTTCCCTAAATGGACTCTGATATCACATCAATGTGAAGAAATAGTGCATATCCTGGTGATGGAAGGCTATTCTTTTCCCAGCCTATTGGGAAATACCCTCTGACCTGTCACTCTTCTCTGTAAAACTGAGACTAATTTAAAGATAAATTGTCCAGAGTTACTGTGAAGCAGAAGCAAAGATAAAGTTAATGGGAATGTGATTTGATTTATAAAAATCTGATTTACCCACAACTTTTCAGTAGCACATTTATAACATCAGATGAGGAACATCTGTACTAAAGGAAACAACAAATACTTTTGAGCTTTCATTATGAAAAGAAATCAAATTGTGAGGAAAGGCAAGATATATAGGCAATTACTCAATATCAACATGGCTGACATGTTCAACTATAGCTGGTTAGAAAAAATAATTAAATTCCTTGAACCATAAGCTTGTTCTCTTTTTTTATCTCAATACTGACTGAGGGAAATAGAATAGTGATTGGTATATTGTGAAGTAAGACAGGAACATCGTGCATTTTAGAAGAGCTATGATGGTGAGTGTTATACTTGACTATTTGATAACAGCCTCTTAAACAGAGACAGTTTATAAGCATCCTGTGCTCTCTTGCAATTTGCAGATTCCCTCCAGTTACTTGTAATCATTTGAATTTCTTGCAAATAGGTTGAGATAGAAGTGACTTCTGGGCCAACACATTTACAAACAGGTGTAAGCTCTCTGCTCTCTACCTTTCTCTGTCACAGTGGAATCTTCATCTGCCAGGATTGCTGAAAGAGTACATGGAACTGAAGCTTCACTGACCTGCACTGATGTGTGGATGAATCAGAAATAAACCCTTTTTTGGTATTAAGCCACTTAAGTTTGGGGGTTAATTTGCTACTGTAGCATAAACCAATGTGTATTGATGAATATGACTTCATAGATGTTGCTAATTTAGTTTTCAGACTAATTTTATTGCTCTATCATCTTTTCAAGCATTTCATTTTACTCTTTGAAAACAGAAATGTCTTAGGGAGGTAAAGTGAGTAGAAGACAAATTCTCATTGTTCCTAAATTTTCACTCCATTTTAAAGCTTTCGTTTTTGTTCTAGAAATGGTTTAATAGGATCATATTCAATACCACTAGATATAGGTAAAAATATGAAGGCTTGTGCTAGGGCACTACTTTTACCAGTAATTTCATTAATTGACTATTTTATATCTATAGGTAGAAACATCTTTCAATCAAATCAGTCCATGTGCTCCAGGGTTGATATTAAATTTATAAAACAGATATATACACAAATGCTTAAAACGATCTGACAGTTTATAAACAGGCACTAGGTTGTTAACTTCAAGCCAAGTGAGAGAATATATAGTCCTGCTAAGTTTTTTTTTTCAAATGCTCTAGGAAGCATACATACTGTTCAAATGTGAATTTTTATTCTGCTCTTGATAGGTGCTAGAATTTAGGAAGTGATTGTAAACACAACATTTATTATGAAAGGCAAATTTTTACACAATAATTTCAAATGCAGATGCAATGTGCTTGCATTTGCTAATGTTAGGTTGCAAATTGTGCATTTAATTCATTAATTAACAAGTACTTAATGAAATTATCAAGATTATTATTGTTTGAAATTATCATTAAATTATTATCAGGGATTTATGTGCAATGATTCTTTCAATTCCACAACAGCCATATGAGAGATTTACTGTCATTATCTCTAATATCAAATGAACTTGAGAAGCAGTAGAAGGAGTAGTAACTTGCTTGAGGCCACGTGGCTAGGGAGAGATGTAGTCAGGCTCTGAATACAGTATACCTAGTTCCAGAGTCTTCCCTCTTAAGCCCTACATTTTACTAAATCTATTACTACTTGTACTAAATCTACTACTATGTGTTAGTATTGTGTTAAGCACTTCATGGATGATATTTCAATTATATCACTGTAACTATAAGGTATGTATTAATATCCTAATTTTTAAAGGTAAGAATACAGGAAAGAAAATAAATGTTGAGTAACTGGACCAAAATCCCACTGCAAATCAGTGATGCTGAGATTTGACTCCAGACCATGCTTAAAGAAAAATAAGTTTGATTTCCAAATGATGGGGTAAACAAAACAATGATTCTAAAAAATATACACATGATACAGTGCAAGATCATGTACAAATGATAAATGTGGCAAAGCCTCCATGGCCCTCTAATATACAAAAGAATAGTCTTCATTCACTTTTTTTAGTAGGGTTGTTAGATTTAGGAAACACAAACAAACACATACACACACACAGGTCTCTCAGTTAAATTTGAATTTAGGATAAACAATTAATTTTTTAAATATTGATAGAGACAGGAGGCAGAGAAACTTTAGACAGACAGGGGTGGGTCCCTGGCAAAACCTCACCTTCAAACTGAAAAGCCTGAAAACAGCGGCCCAAAGTGAGAACTTCTATCCTTGTGTGGCTGCTGTCTCCTGATTGATTCTTTCTGAATGATGTCATTTTACCAATTGATTTTTGCCTTTTCCAAAACTACCTATGACCCACCCTTATCCCATCCTGTGCCTATGAAGATCCCAGACTCAGCCAGTAGAGAGAAGTGGCTGGACATCAGGGAGAGGTGACTTGACTTCAGAGACAGCAGCTGGACATTGGAAAGTGGCAACTTGACTTTAGAAGAGAGAGACAGAAAGGTGGCTCGACTTCAGTAAAGAGTGACCTGCCCTTTCTATCTCATCTCCAGCTCTCCTCTCTGCTGAGAGTCACTTTCATTGCCCAATAAAATTCTCTGCACTCACCATCTTTCAATTCATCCATGTTACCTCATTCCTCTTGGGCACTGGACAAGAATTTGGAACGCACAAAGTGCAGGTACCCAGAACAACTGTCACACTGGCCCTTTGCCCTCTCTGGTGGAAGACAGCTGCCCCACATGATGAAGAGGCAAAGGGCCCACTGAGCTGATAACACATGCTGTCTGTGGATGGTGGAACTAAGAGAGCATTGTAACACACCCTCTGGGGTCATGGGGTTGCAGGCACCCCCGTTGGGAAGCTGCTGTGAGGCCGGCACGGAGTTTGCTCCTGCCAGTACCAAAGTGGCCGGCTGGTTCCTGTACTCACTCACTCAAGTTCCCAGGCTCGTTTGCTTGCGTGCTCCCTCTCATGAGGGGTTGAGCAGGGCAGGCTGAGTAAACTGGGCACCCCTATCATGAGTCCCACGAAGGGGTCAAGAAAATGTCCTGCATCAATATAATTATGTCCTATGGAATATTTGAGACATAATTACACTAAAAAAAATCATTGTTTATCTGAAATTTATATGTAACTGAGTCTACTGTATTTTATTTGGCAATCCTATTTTCTAGATGGTTCCTCATGTGTACTTTTATTTCATACATATTTACCACACTCAAGGCACAACTCCTTTTTGTTGTATCTTCGGAGTAAAGGCAGTATAAAAATGTACGGTCCATTATTGCTATTTATTTACCTAGAATTGCCTGGGAAGATGGGATGAGATAGTTTCTAATCCTTCTTCCAGCATATGGGATACATAAACATGGGCAGTCATAGAAATTGAAATTATTTTTTGCATCAATCTCTAGTAACAATGTGTCAGCTTATCCTGCTTATAAATGTAGGCACATATGCTCATAGAGCAAAAAGTCACATGTTTACCACTATTTCACACACGTGAACTTGAAAGATAATACTAACCTTCTTAAAGTCACACACATACTAACAATAGATATTGCTGGATTAGGCTTCTGATAATTGAATTGTTGTTTTGTTAACATCGCTCAAGAATTTATTTATATATTAGATTCTAAGAACATGTCTCAGTTTGAATATAAATTACTGTGTAAATCTTAACTGCGTCATCGTATGTTCATCCCTTCATAACAAATCACAAAGTAGTTTGAATATGAAAATACTTCAAAGATTTGATTAAAATTAGTACATTATCATTGTTTTATCATTTTTATCCATTTAAAAACCTTCTCTACTTATTCTCTTCTCTACTTATTCTCTTTTTCTTCCTCTCTTGGGTTGGGGGCTATAGATAGCAGTAATTGCTATGTAACAAACAACAACCTCTAGTAACAAAATGTCTGTTCTAGGGTGAAATATCTGCTAAATGAACATTAAATATAATTAGAGACTTGTAGTTGCTTTGGAAAAATTTTCTAAGATGTACTTTACCCCTCTCTGTTGAGTATTAAAATCATCTGAATGACCCCAAGACTTAGTTCAGTCATTTCCAATTTCCATTCGTTCTGTCTCATCTTCTCTGAAGTTCCTTGTTAAAGTGTGAAAATAACTTGTAGTGTTTTTCATCTTCGGTGGAATGTTAAACTCACGTATATTGACACAAAATTTGTAAAAAGAAATACATTATACTGTGTAAATGTGAATTTTTAAATAATAACAATACATAAAGAAAAAAGGACCAAGCATTTTTCATTGCAGAAATAGGATAGGGAAGGACTGAAGTAATCATTTGATTTCAACAAATCACATCTCAATCTATTCGTCATCTTGGCTCCATCCAAGAGGTCTGAGGGCTGGGAGGGACTAATAGTAGAGTTCCTACTTATCTGTATAATATCAAAAATTCATAAATTTTAAGTCTTGTGATCTTTCCCCTATCTTTCTTTTCTGGAGTTTTCTTGAGGAATTGTGAAATGGACTGAGTTGAAATCAGAACCATGGAAAGTTGATTATTTATTTATTAAACTGAAAATAAGATTTCTTTTAAAATAAAATGCAGGATAAAATGTATCTAATGAAATACATTTTTGTTTGAATATTGCAATGGTGTACTTTATCTGTACATTGTTTGTATTTCCTTATAGCAATGACTGAGTTTGTTAAGAAAGAGTTTAATGTTACTGTCTGGCTTGCTTAATTCAGAGGAAAAAGCCCCCAGGACAGTGTTTGAAAACATTTCCCAATAAAAAGGCAGACATTCCTAGTAGATACAGTGTTTAGTCATCTTCAATAGGAAAGAGTGTCCTACATTCCTCACTTTACTAATTCTAGGAAAGTTACCCTGGAAGGAGGTCAAATTGCATGGCTATACATCTCCATCAATATCTTTATCATCTGTATATAGATTTTGCCATACTCATTTAGGTTTATGTACAACTTTCAAACTCTGAAGGTATTCTTAACATTAAGGAAGGAGTGCAATAAGTCATCCTCATTATTACTTAGGAGATCTCCTTTTCTACTTGTATGACCCAGTTAGTGGGCTTCATCGTAGCACTCCAGAGAATGACAGAATTCAGGAAATTCAATTCCAGATGCATGGACTCAGAGTAATCTTTTCAAGTCAGAGTACATTGGTACCTGGGGAAACATCACATGAAATCATGTGCACTGGATAGCTTTTATGGAGCTCATTATCAAATGGGAACATTAGGCAGGAATCTGGCAGAGAAAATGTAATCAGGATTTATAATTAAGTGAGAACAGAATTTATAAACTTGATTATAATTGTAGGGCTTCTAGGCCCTTTTCGAAATATCAACCACATGCACTGCAAATATAAAATAAGAATTTGTATACTAAGAATTATTTATCATGATTTCAGTAGCAGTCCTGGAAGCTTTGGCAGATTTAATCTCAGACTAAAAAAAATTTGCAATCCTTCCAAAGAAAGTTTGGTTAAAAGATATTTCTGGTAGATCCAGTCTAGAAGTATTTAAAATAATTGACATAATTCAAAATAACTACTGAAGCTGAAATTCATTGCTTCTTTTTTTAAATTGAAATTGTTAGTACTGCCATCTTTAGATGAAAGAATCTTTGACAGATAGTCCCAGAGCAAAAGTTCGCATATTTTACAGGCACCTCTTTTCCTGGTAGAACTAAAAATAGTTTTTTTCGTGCCCTTTAATTTGTTTCACTGCTGATTCTCTTAGGAGTTTGCAAACAATACAGTTTTCTGGAACTGGCAGCCAAGGGGCTGTAGGCATTTCAGCTGCTGAGAACAACAGTTAAGTGTAGTAGTCACTGGCTGCTGTAGAAGCAAAGGCCTAGAATTAGGGTGACTCATTGCTCAATGATAAAATAGATATAACCTCTAGCCAACAAGATGAAGGAGAGTATAATGCATAATAGTTCAGAGTTGAGTTTTATACCTAGACTAATTTGGATGTATAACTTGGCTATGTTACTTACTAGCTATGAGAACATGGCATTATTATACTAAACCTAAGACTCAGAGTCCTCATGTTTTAAAGGGGGCTAATAGAGCCAAATTTTTATGACATTCAAAAGTAATATGTAAAACATATTCCTGATACATAGAGGATGCTCAAATAATGTAACCTATTTTCATTTTTATTATTTTACTGAAAAGTTCTTAGCTGAGTTTTTAGTCATCTATATAACCGTGCATTCTTTTAAAGGATATTACAATTCTTCTCTGACTGCACATAGTATATATGTGTACCTGCTTGTTAAGATATATAAGTAGGGACTAGGGTTTTATAATGGGGATAGAAAAATAAGTACAGATATTAATTATAGTACTATTTTAATGTTAAATATAGGAAACACTTTAAAGACTTGAGATCCCTGATTTTGGTTGTAAATAAAAATCAAAGTTATTGACCACCTCAAAGTACCTTGATTTTATGGGCCTTAAAATCTGTTGAGTGGGGCAGAAGGTACTCACTTATGGAAAGCTGGGCCAGGAAAAGACAGTGCATTACTGATGGCCAAAAGGGTAACCCAGAATGAGAGCTGCATGACCAAAGATGAAGCAACCTGGACTAGAGGAACCTGGAGGCGTGCACACAGCAGCTGTGTGGTGAGCCTTCCTGAACTTAGGTCTCTTTTGGGAAATGTGGGTAATCATGTGGAAATCAGTCCTCACAGAGCTCTCACAGAGAACCACCTACCCACAACAGTGAACTAAGTAGGACATTCATTGTAGGAACCAATAATATAACTGATCATGGAAATCTAAATAAACTTAGTGGAGAATGAACAAAAACTGATCCACCTTCCCTCCAAAAAGGAATGGGCAATTATTCATTAAAAAAGATTCTTTAAGGCTTCTCTTGGTAATCTGATAGAATAATTTTTGAAAAAGAGCTCTGGCTGCTCCTATTGCAGCTGGCAGGGCAGAGCCAATAGGGATCCCTGTGCAGGGCTGCAGGAGCTGCGATCCCAGCAGGAAGACGCTGGCAGGGATAGTGCTGTGGGTTTTGCTATCTGTCACAGTTTACCGATAGGATCCTTTTTACCAAACAGATAAAATTTCATGGTGTATGAGTTTTTTGTTTGGTTTTGTACCGTTCCTAGGAATTTAATGTTAAACATATAAAACACATTGTTGTGTTTTTGGTTTTCCCTTCTTATACTTCTAGGGTTGTAATGATCCCTATGTATTAAAATGGTAACACATACATACACACATATATGGAAGATACATACTAAGAATAATATATTAGACAGATATGTGAATGTGAGGATGGCAGCAGTAATAAAAAAGAGCTGCTGAAGTTTTGTTTAATCTGTGTTGGAGCCTGAGGAATCTGTCCTTTGAGTTCTTTCTGGAAAATTCTGTCTTATTCAATGCTATATTTTGGCACCTAACATAGGCCTTGAAACATGGCACGTACTCAATAACATAGTGACAATAATGAAAATGCATTCTGACATGGTGAGCCACACATAAATAATAAAATAATAATTAACATTCACTGAATGCTGACTATAGATTGAGTACTATTTCAAATAACATGTGTATATTATTTCATTTTCTCCTGAGAAAACCTTTATAAGGTAGTCAGATTTTGACCACACTTAAATTATTAAGTAACTGAGTCACAGAGTGGTTAATTAACTTGGTTATAGAAATGTAATTAAGACGTGACAGAGGAAGATGGGAATTCAGCCGGATCTACCAGAAAGCCCTGGATTTAACCAGGCAAGCCTTGCCACTCTCAGAGAGTAAAGGGATCGGATTAGTGAATCTGTTGATGCTGAGAAAGGGCTTATTCCTATAGCTGTAATTCTCTGAAATAAATCCAGGTAAGAGTCCAAATATAAAAAGGACAGTTTTTAAAATTATCATATACGTTTCTTTTATAAAACAGAGTTATGCTTACTATTGTTACTGAAGAGTCAAATTTTGAAATATTTTGTTTAGCATCGGACAAAATACACTTCAATACACTATGTAGGCTATTTATTCTTTGAAATAAAATGCTTTTTACTTTAATCTGCCTGAAATTTGTGTTGCTTATATTAATAATATTTTTTCCTCAGTGTGTATATGGCATGAATATGAGTGTGAGTGAGTGTATTAGTGTATTTGTTTTTTTTTTCAAATATATCATGTTTTATTTTTAATTAATTTTTTACCATTTAAGAGAATATAAGTTTAGGTCGCTTTTTATTGTAAAAGCTGGTTAAATATAAGATTTGTGGTTTTTTTTTTTTATTATACTTTAAGTTTTAGGGTACATGTGCACATTGTGCAGGTTAGTTACATATGTATACATGTGCCATGCTGGTGCGCTGCACCCACTAACTCGTCATCTAGCATTAGGTATATCTCCCAATGCTATCCCTCCCCCCTCCCCCCACCCCACAACAGTCCCCAGAGTGTGATATTCCCCTTCCTGTGTCCTTGTGATCTCATTGTTCAATTCCCACCTATGAGTGAGAATATGCATGAGTGTATTTGTATTAATACCTTTTCTAAAAGAAATACAGAACCACAGATTCCTCTTTAGATGGCATTAAACTTCGAAGAACAATAAAATAGGAAAAGTGGAAGTAGGAATTTGTGCATGTTATTCTACTTTGGTTGCTAACTTTTTAATTGACTCTTTAGAGATGGATAGTTATAACATGAGAGGCTTGTCATTATTCTTTTCTCTGTGTTTTCTGATGTAAACAGAAGTGAAATTGCAAGACAGTCTATTTCAGGCTTCAAACAGAAGAACCAGTACAGCAGTAAAAGGTATATGATTCTTCCGTCGATCAGATGAGTATGTATAGCACTTTCTCTTCCATGCAGTCCCACCGCTGAACTAGTCGAAGGCCAGTTTAATGACCTCTCACCCTACGTGGCCCAATGGCTTGAAATTGATGCCAGATTTTCTTTCTCCACTGGATTAGCATGGCATCTTGTTCGTGTTTTGTATGCCATGAAGTAATTCTACTCTGTATGATATACACCCTTGTGTTAATCTTGCTTATTCCCTCTGCTTTTGCTCACTGCGCTTTTGTCACACTGGTCTTCTTTCTATTCCTTAAACATGCCAGGTCTGTGCCTGACTTAGGGCCTTTATTTTGCCTATTTCTTTTGTTTTGTTTTGTTTTGAGACAGAGTCTTGCTCTGTCGCCCAGGCTGGAGTGCGGTGGCGCGATCTCGGCTCACTGCAAGCTACGCCTCCCAGGTTCACACTATTCTCCTGCCTCAGCCTCCAGAGTAGCTGGGACTACAGGCACCCGCCACCGCGCCCGGCTAATTTTTTGTATTTTTTAGTAGAGACGGGGTTTCACCGTGGTCTCAATCTCTTTCCTGACCTCGTGATCCGCCCGCCTCGGCCTCCCAAAGTACTGGGATTAAAGGCGTGAGCCACTGCGCCCGGCCTATTTTGCCTATTTCTTGTGCCTGGTATGCTTTCACCCTTACCTTTGCTTGCTCAGCTTCTTCTTGTCATTCAGATGCCACCTTAAATGTAATTGGTTCTGAGAGGCCTTCCCTGACCATCTGTATTAGGGCACTCCAAAGAAACAGAACCAATACAATATATAGATAGGCAGATATATGAGATGGGGTTTATTAGGGGAATTGGCTCATGATTATGAAGGCTGAGAAGTTCCAAGGTAGGCCGTCTACAAGCTGGAGAACCACAGAGGCCGGTAGTGTGACTCAGTCCCAATCTAAAGGCCTCAGAACCAGGGAAGCCAAGGCTGAAAACTTGAGACCTGGGGCAAGTCACGTAATCCAGAGGCTGAAGATCCTACGGTTCTGATATTCAAGGCCAAGAGAAGGATGCCCCAGATCCAGGAAAGAGAAAGTGAATTCACCTTTCCCCTGCTTTTTTGTTCCATCTGGGCCCTCGCACAATTGGATCGTGACCACCGACATTAAAGGCAGATATTCCCTACTCAATCCACCAACTCACATGCCAATCTCATGTGGACACAATAAAAAATAATGCTTTACCAGCTATCTAGGTATCCCTTAATCTAGTCACATTGACACTTAAAATTAACCAGAACACCATCCAAACTCAAGTATGCACCCACTGGCTCCCATCTTACCTTAAGTTATCTTCACAAGTAACACTTTCTGCTATTTTAAAATTTATATTATTTATATGTGTATTTGTTCATTTATCCTTCATTGCCTCCACTAGAATGTAAATGAACAAATATATAAATAATATAAATTTTAAAATATGAGAAAGTGTTACCTGTGAAGATAATTTAAACAAGGTAAGGTGAACCTTATCTATCTTGTTCACCATAGTACCACAGGCCCAGCACATGTCACAGAGTTGGCCCTTGATACCCACGTATTAAATGTTGATAGAATGAAGAATGAATGTGTATTGAATTGAGTTGTTTTGGAAGGCATCCTTTGCAGCTCCAACCCTTTAAACTATGGATCTTGGTTTATAAAGGAATATGTGGATTTGGGTGTTTCTTTTGGCAAGTACTGATCAGCCTACTGAGTGATGCCACAGCTGGAGGGTAATAGTTTGCCTTATGCCAGATTGAAGTGTTTCATATAATCCTCACCTGATCCACCCATAATTCTTGGCATGTGGAGTGTAGAGTGAGGAAGTAATGATACCAGAATTTATGTTTACCAACTACCATGCACTAGTATAATATTCTATGGAAATTATACTGATAAACAGCCTGATTGAAAATTCTCTTAATCCACCTTTCTAGAAATATAAACGCAAACAAGCAAGCAAGAAAAATAAAAACAACAACAACAACATAAACCTTACTACTAAGTTCCTGATATTGAAAAGTCTATAGTCATAATTTTCTAGTTGTAAATGTTATTCAATCAATAATGTGATCTAAAAGCTATCCTCAGTAAGAGTTGATTAAAATGAAGCTCTGTGGCAGGTAGAATTTGAAGTAGACTTTGCCACTACTATTAGTCCTGTGATTATGTTGTTTTACATGCCAAAAGGGATTTTGCAGATATATAGTCAGAGGACCTTAAGAAAGAGGGATTATTGAAGTGGGCCTAATCTGATCACATGAGCCCTTTAATGGCATAGTGGTGGTAGCAGAAGTTAGAGAGATCCAAAGCGTATATAGGACTTGCCCCATTGTGGCTTTGAAGATAAGAGCGTAAGAAGGAATTTTGGTGACCTCTAAAAAGAGAGAGCAGTCCTCAGCAAGAAAATGGGATCTCAGTCCTACAGCCACAAGGAACTGGATGCCAATTATCTGTTCCTCATGTCATACTGATTGCAATTCCTTTGTATATATATCCAGTAATGGGATGGCTGGATAATATGATAGGTATAATTTTTGAGGAAACTCCATACTGTGACACCACACAATGGCTGTACCAATCTAGAGTCTTACTAACAATGTGTAAGTGTTCTCTTTTCTCCATATCATTGCCAACACTTATCTTTTGTCTTTTTGATAATAGCCATCCTAACAGCTGTGAGGTGATATCTCATGGTGGTTTTAATTTGCATTTTTCTGATAGGGATATTGAACATCTTTTCATATACCTGTTGATCATTTGTATGTCTTCTTTTGAGAAATGTTTATTCAGGTCCTTTGCCCATTTTAAATTGGATTATTTTCTTGTTATTGAGTTGCTTTTGTTTCTGATATATGTAGGATAATAACCCCTTATCAGATGTATGGCTTGCAATTTTTTCTCCTATTCTGTAGGTTGTCTCTTCAGTTTTCTGGCTATGCAAAAGCTTTTTAGTTTGACACATTCTCACTTCTCTATTTTTGCTTTTGTTGCTTATGTTTTGGGGTTCATATAAAAATAATCATTTCCCAGACCGTTGTCATAGGCTTTTCCCCCTTCGTTTTATTCTAGTAGTTTTATAGTTCCAGCTCTCATGTTTAAGTCCTCAATCCATTTTGATTTGGTTAATTTATGGTGTGAGATAAGGGTTTAATTTCATTTTTCTTCATGTAGATATCCAGTTTCCCCAACATCATTTATTGAAAAGGCAATTCTTTATCATTGTATGTTCTTGGCATTTCTGTCAAAAATCAATTGACTGTAAATGCATAGTTTATTTCTGGGTTCTATATTCTGTTCCATTGTTCTATGTGTGTAAGCCAGGCACAGAAAGACAATCATCAGCCATGCTGTTTTGAATATTATATGTCTGTAGTATATTTTTTAGTCAGGTAGTTTGTTCTTTTTGCTCAGGATCACTTTGGCTCTTTGAGCTCATTTGTAGGTCCATACAAATTTTAAGATTGTTTTTCTATCTTTGTGAAAAATTTCCTGGAATTTTGATAAGGATAGCACTGAATCTGTAGATTGCTTTGGCCAGTATGGACACTTTAACTATATGAATTCTTTCAGTATATAACATAGAATATCTTTCCATTTATTTGTGTCTTCTTCAATTTCTTTCATCAATGTTTTGTAATTTTTGGTGTACAGGTTTTTCACTTCCTTGGTTAAGTTTATTCCTAAGAATTTTATACATTTTTTGTAGCTATTGTTAATGGAATTTTAAAAATTTCTTTTTTGAATAGTTTCTTGTTGGTATATAGAGATGCTACTGATTTTTGTATGTTGATTTTGTGTCCTGCAACTTTACTGAATTTCTTTTATTAGTCCTGACAATTTTTTGGTGGAGTGTTTAGGGTTTTCTCTCCATAAGATTATGTCATCTGCAAGCAGGGACAATTTAACCTTTCTCTTTGGAATTCATAAACCTTTTATTTCTTTCTATTGCCTAGGTTATCTGCCTGGGACTTTCAGTGCTATGTTGAATAGAAATGGTGATATTGGGCATCCTTATCCTTGTCTTGTTTCTTAGAGGAAAACCTTTCCATTTTTCACCGTTGAGTATGATGCTAGCTGTGGGTTTGCCACGTATGACCTTTACTGTGTTGAGATACAGTCCTACTATACCTAATTTGTTAAGGTTTTTTTTTTTTTTTATCATGGAAGTATGGCAAATTTTGTCAAATGCTTTTTTCATGCATCTATTGAGATGATCATATAGTTTTTATCTTTTATTTTGTTAATGTGGCATATCACATTTATAGATTGTCATATGTTAATCCATCCTTTCATTCTGGGATAAATCCCACTTGATCATGATGAATGATCTCCCAGCAACAATTTTTACATCATCCCTTTTCTCCCGTTCTATCTGTTGCCCATGTCTACTTCTACTTCCAACCTCTCCTCAAAGTGTCCTAGCTCTTTACCAGTGTTCGCCTCGTGTTCTCCTTTCCTCTGTCTTTCTTCCTGATTCTCCATTCAAGCAACAGATAACCTTAGTGGAGCATGGGAAGGGAGAAGAGACTTGAAGCAGGGCAAATCAGAATCCTCTTTAGTAGCAGAAATTTACTCTAAGGCTGGGAGATTTTATTTGTTCTTAATTTTTAATTCCATCACAGATGTTTACCAATAGTACCCAATCCAATAAAGGAAAACCAAAAAGTAACTTTCAGACTCTTTGTGTAAAATTTTAGAGGAAGGAAGCATAATATTTCTAAACCTGTGGCCACAGGTGTAGTATTCCTTGGGAGCAGGACGTTTATTAAAGATTGCTATGTGGCTGTGAAAGTGAAGAAAAGGAAGAAGAATTGGCTGGGGAGAAGTCGTACCATGATCACTCCCTATAATTGCATTAGCTGACCCTATAAGGAGCTCTGGAGCTGACCGTGATGGTCTTTTAGAGCTTTCAGTAGGGCTAAAGGAGCAGGATTTCTGCATTCCTACATTGATGTGTGAATGTCAGCCATTGCTGAAAGAAGATGTAACTTTAAACAAGGCAGCTTTCTTCAGCTAAGGCAATCTTTAAAGAGAACTAATGATTAAATATCATCTTCTGTTAGCATTCCCAGTAGCTGGGGGAACAAGTTCTTCTTTCCTAAAGAGGGATCTAGGCTGTGCATCAGTGCATCCACTACATGCTATGTCATTTGTCTACCAGAGATGTACTCAGAAAATATGTTATTAACTGCCACTTGCATGGAATCTCAACAGAGCTTTATTATGGGATACTCTAGAGAACTCAGACTGTCAAGGGAAATTTGTGGAACAGCTTACCTCTGCTGATATAGAGTAGCATATGAGAGGCTACTTCAAGGTTGGAATGGGGAAATTAGCAAGTTAGGGATGTAAATAAATGTGGCCTGGGTCTGAAGTTCAGGGACTTAAAAGCCATTAAGTAGCACTACTTCTGCAGCTGGAAAGGTCACAGAAGATAGAGGGTAATGGCTCTAATATTGGAGAATGTTCTTTCTTTCATGGCTTCTCAGGTGATTCCTGTGTTTTCACAGCAATTTCCCATTTAAAAAAAGCAAGGATTTGTGTTCAGGAGAGGTGTCTATTTGTCATCACCATTAACTGGAGTAGTGGGTGCTGAATAATAAATATATCCTCCTCTGCCTTATCCCACTTCCCTGAAAGATTTGTTTAGAAGATCGAATGACTTTCATTGTTTGAAAAATTGTGTGCCCTAGAATATTGAGTGAAAGAGGTCTAAATGTTTTCTCACAGAGCTATCAGAACACACGCCATAATTAATGGTTCTGTTAACCGATTTCCTTGTTCAATTATGAGCTGCATTGGGGCAGAGAGCAGGTCTCTGTTATTCTCCGTCTGTACTGACCACCATTCCAAGCAGAAAATAGATTCTTGCCAATGTTTGTTGAATGATTACATGAGTTAATAAGTGAATAAACAGATATTCTATAGTGTTGCTATGGTCTAATTGTTTTCTTCATGAAAATTTAAAATTATTTTACTAGCTGGATCCCAGCTTCCTGCACAGCAGACACACCTGTATTAGAGCTTAATACCATAACAGACCATGTCTGTTGTGTATATAATTTAGTTGGGAGTGGAGTATCTTTCCTTAAAGACCATCTGCATATTTTAAGAGCAGGGGTAGCTTGTGTAGTTTAAGCCTCCAGACTCTAATTCAATTAGGTACCAGAGTGAAAGGTGCTGTAATGGGAATCTAATCAGGCCATCAATATTGGTAAAAGTGGTAATCAGTCAGCACGGCCACATCAGCCTGAGGAACAGAAAGTGCGTGTGTTCAACATTTATTTAACAGGAAGGCCATCATGTTGCAGTAGCACATGTAGGCCGTAGCTCTGGGGACCACAGTAAAAAAGGAAATTTGAATGAAAATGGAAAGGCCAAATTCTTCAGGAAAGAACTGGCAGCAAATATAAACTAGACAAAAATGAATAACCATATGTAAGTAGCATTGGAATTCTTGAGACTAGAGTGATGGTAGTGTGGTGGCTCTGTAACCTCTTGAGAAAAGATTGATAGGTCTTTAGAAAAGGATGTAGACACATGACTATGACACATAGAGAAGTTCCCTCTGCTGAGAAGGTGGTCCTTCCTTTAGAAACTATTTTCCAAGGAATATAAAATATGTTAGGGGCTTATGTCTTTCTCTCCCACTTTATACTACACTGATGAGATGCTGTTGGTATTTGTCTATATATTTCTAAATAACATGCTTATTGTATTAGCCCATTTTCACAATGCAGTAAAGAACTACCTGAGACTGGGTAATTTATAAACAAGAGATTTAATTGAGTTACAGTTCTACATGGCTGGGGAGGCCTCATAAAACTTAAAATCATGGCAGAAGGTGAAGGGGAAGCAAGGAATGTCTTACATTGCAGCAGTAGAGAGAGAGAGCCTGGGGGAACTGCCAAACAATTTTAAACCATCAGACCTTGTGAGAACTCACTTACTTTCATGAGAACAGCATGATGGAAACAGCCCCATGATCCAATCGCCTCCTACCAAGTCCCTCCCTCGGCACATGGGGATTACATTTTGAGATGAGATTTGGGTGGGGACACAGAGCCAAACCATATCACTTATATTCCTCCCCTCTGGCCCTCCACCTGCTGTTAAAGTTTTAGTTCCTATCTACTTACTTTCAGCTATAGAAGATGAGGAGTTAACCCTTTTTCACTTTTCTGGCCCATCACACACATGTATACACACTTACATGTATATATACACACTTATTGTACATGTATACATGTATACAAGCATACATGTATACACACTTATTGTAATTTTGGTTAGGATAATACACAATGTTTATGTTATTTCAATTATGTTACAAAATTCACAATTAAGCCAAAAGTAACTACTCAATGGCAAAAACTGTAATTGCTTTTGCACCAACCTAATAGTACACTATGAAAACTTCCTTTCCTGCCCATATTATGGCCCCACCGTCTCCTCACCATGATAGTATTTGTTAAGTTTTTCTTTCATCTACCAATTTTCTTTGCAACTGTTAAAAATCTCCTGCCAACATATTCAAACACATTAAGTATCCTATCAATTGCATTTTCTTGAAAGTGTTTTCACCTGGGACTTGTGACCTGCTGCAAATTGGCCAATTGTTTCCCAGTCTGCTGAAGAGTTATCTTGCAATTTTTCTTAATATTTTGCCTTCTTTCTTGGCTTAATCTCCATTTCCTGGATTTCATGTCTTGCTCTTCCTAGGTTTCACTTCCTCATTTTGATAGATCACGTCCTCTAGTAACTTCCTAAGAACAGATATATGGGAGATGAATTTTTAGAGAACTTGAATATTTGAAAATGTCTTTATTTTAACCTTGGTGTTAATTGTTGATTTGGTTGGATTTGTATATTGGAAATAATTTTTATTCAGATCGCTGTTGAAAAGTCTCATAATAATCTGATTTTTCATTCTTTGCATAAAACCTGTTTTACTTTCTCTAGAAGCATGTCATCTGATCTTTTCCATAAAGTTATGAAATATCGTGATGATGTGCATTGGTATAAATTGCTTTTTGTTTTTTAGACAGGGTCTTGCTCTGTTGTTCAGGCTGGCATGCAGTGGCACAATCTTGGCTCACTGCAGACTCAACCTCCTGGGCTCAAGTGATCCTCCCACCTCTGCCTCTCAAGTAATGGGGAATACAGGTGTGTGCCACAACACCTGGCTATGTGGTATTTTTGTTTTGTTTTGTTTTGTTGTTTTGTTTTTAGTTTTTGTAGAGACAGGGTCTTGCTATGTTGCCCAGGCTGGTCTTGAACTCTTGGGCCCAAGTGATCCACCCACTTAGGCCTCCCAAAGTGCTGGGATTAAAGGTGTGAGCAATTACACCTGGCCTGAATCTATTTTTAACCATGGTGCTGGGCTCTTGGCAGGCCTTTCCAATAAGGCAACTTGCATCCTCATTTCTGAGAAAATTTCTTGAAATGGTTATTTGAAGCCTTGCTTCCCTTCATTTTCTTTGTTCTTTCCTTTTGAAACTCTTTGTATCTGGATGTTGGTCTTCCTGGAGTGATCCATTAATTTTATTGTGTTTTCTCTATTTCTATATTTTTGTTATACATTCTTTATCTTCTAAATGTTCTGTTAAGATTTTATTTTCATTTTTGCTGTCATATTTTGCATTTCCAAGAGCTCTTTTTGTTCTCTAAGTACCATTTTCCCTTTCTAAAATAGCTTTCACTTCTTTCTTCACAAGTGTAATGCCTTTTCTTATTCCTTTCTAGCTAACATGGATAATATTTTCAAATTTTTTTTTAATCTGTATAGTTTCTGTTTCCTTCATGTTGCTGTGTCTGTTCTTTTATTCTTTTGGTTATCATCATTCATATTAGATGTTTCCTCATATATGTGGTGGTTTCTGCTTCATATTTAAAAATCGGACAATAACAATTGGATTGAAGCCCTGTGCATGTGAATGGGCCTCCTTAATTGTGGTCCTCACTTTATCATGATCAGGCTGACCCTTGCCTTAAGTAACTCAGCAACCCCAAATGTTAATTTCTTTCAGTGTTTTCTCTTGGACTGCTCAGATTTCCAAAACAAGTCTTTTCCAGCTTCTTGACTGGAGAGTTTATATCTGGTTGCAGCATTCTGAGAGCCTTAGACAGAACCTTCCTCCTTCCCCAAATTGAACTATATCTGTGGTTGGTGTTCGGCCAAACTAAGGCTTTCTTTTACCTTTCCAGAAAATACAACTCCAATCTTCTCCCAGGGTTAGAGAGTGACAGTGGCTTGCATTTGTGTGGAGGCTTGTTTTTCAGACTTTCAACCAGACCTTGTTTTAGCTTCATCTTTATTTTGGCATCCCCGGATACCTGGAACCACCAATTACTGAGACTTCATGTTCTGAAATAGTTTTTCTCCTTAGCTTTTCTGACTAGGGACTTGGGATTTTTTTTTTAATCTCAGATTTTCAATGCCAGTTACCACTCATCCATCTGCTTTTCAGTTTTCAAAACTCTTCGGCTCTTATATCCTCTTCCTTTCACTTTGCCCCAGTAGGTTTATGCCTTTTAAAAAAATTCACTTGCAGTCATTTTAGAACTAAATCCCTGTGGTCAATACACATATTTAGCAATAAGTTTTCAGCTATTTTACTACATCTTGTTATAAGTTATTTGTAAAACTACAGCTAAGGTAACTTCTGAACAAAATTTATAATCCATGATGATGTTAGAGATCACTGAGGAAATAAATGAATTCCTCTTTGATTTTATTACTCTACAGACAAGGGAAAGAGAATAAAAATGACTTTATATTTATCCTATGATACACTATACTTGTATTTCTGTTGCTGATACATTCTTTTTTAGTGAAATAAAGTATCTAAGTCTCACCTCCTAGCCACATTAGAACCAAGACTATCTTGGATGGGGTCCATGTCAGGGGAGTTGGTGCTTGGAATTGAGTCTTAGAGGCTGCAAATTAAGGTAAAGTATTTTAATTTAGGTAGCTAGCATCAAAGGAAAATAAGAGAAAGGGTGAACATGGGAGGTAAAATTCTTATTAAACATTAAGAGTCAAAATCAGTTAAGCTAAAAGCTAATTTGAAGTCCATGGGTAGAAAACTAGTCTGGGAATATATAAAAAATGCTTTAAGTCATATTATAAAGTTTAAATGTTAAATATAGACAAAGGGGGCATTTTAAAAATACGGTCAGTTTTTAATGACATTTAGAATATGGAACTAAATTTCCAAGGGTCATTCAGAAAACCCTGGCCAGAAAGCTTAGTATCAGGAACCAGGCAGATCTCAAGCCTTATAGAAACAAAAAGATTGTTGTGGATGAATTTGCAGAGTTTGAGATTCTCTTAGTATTGGCTGTTGGATGCACAGGAGGGTTTGCTTTAAAAGCATACAGGAAGACATATTATCACTTCTCAGCTGCTTCTCAATGCTTATCTGAATGAGAACAGGTTCATGATGTCTCTTTAGGGCACTCTTGAACATAAAATGTATTTAGACCTTAGCACCACAGTTGGTAGAGATAGAAAAGGAACACAAGGCTCGTAGAACAAGGGCAGGAGAAACCTATCCTGACTCTGAAGGGTAGCCTTTGAGGGACTGTTGAGCTATACCATGCACAATTCATTTATGTATTTACTCATTAATTCTTTCAGTGAATACTTATTTATTCATCTCTACCTGCCAGACACTATACTAGATACTGGAGATGCAGTAGTGAGCAGGATGTACTCTTCTTTCTTTGAAGACCTTATACTCTTTCAAAGAACTCAGATGCAGATCAAGCAAGTATTACACTGGAGATTCAATCAGCAGATAGGAGAATAATAAACAAAGTCCAGGGAGGAAGTGATATTTAAAATGACACAAGCTGGTGGCAGCATCATGGACTAAGAGATCATTCCATTCACATCAGAATGGATGCTCAGAAAATAGGCTCATTTACTCATTTCTTCATCCCTTCACATTTACTTACTGAACATCTTACAGTGTACCAGGCACTATGCTAGGGATCAGCATATCAAAGATAGGCTGTTTAGTAAGATATACCTGAGATAATGTGGTTCTGCCCCCAAAGAGCATGCAGGAACATAAATAAACAGTTATAATATAGTGTGAGAAGTGCTCCAGTAGAGTTACTACAGGCTGCATGTGAATATTTAGGAGTGACCCTTAAACTAAACCTTGGAAGTCGGGGAAGATTTCTTGGAGGAAATGGGATTTATGCTGATACCTGAATGATGCAAAGTTCTGAAGAATGTTTCCCTCCACCCAAGATGGGGTGCTACCAGAGTCAGAAGGGAATACAAATTCTGGCCAGAAAATGGTAGGTGTTCATGTGCAGTTTCAATCGTGGTGAAAACTGAGGTCAATGTAGGAAAATTGATGCAAATAGGTGACATCAAGCATGTTACTTTTCCTTTCTGTGCCTCAGTTTCCTCATTTACAAAATGAGAACTATAATGGAATCTCTTCTATGTGGTTATGGTGAGGATCAAAGAAATGATATAAGTAAAACACTTAGAACAGTAGCTGGGTCTTATAAGTACTCAATAAATTTTAGTTAATTATTATTACTAGTAATATCAACTGGCTCCAAAACATGTGAGGTAAGGAAAACCTATGCCTCAAAGATTCTGTGGATTCCCAGAGGTTGTTCCTGGAATGCTGGGTGCCAGAGCCAGGGTAGTAAGAGTAATACTAGATCTTCTAAGGTTGCAAGCTAACATGACTCATATTTTGTTTCCTTCAGGATTGGCTTATAACAGAAAATGGAGGCTCAGTATGACAACATTAACCAAGAAAAACATACCAGTGTGTCTTAGTCAGCTCAGGATACTATAACAAAATATTATAGACTGGGTGGCTTAACAACAAATATTTATTTTTCATGGTTTTAGAGGCTGAGAAGTCCAAGGTCAAAGAATCAGCAGAAGTATTAGTCTTTTCTCACACTGCTAATAAAGATACACCCAAGAATGGGTAATTTATAAAGGAAAGAGGTTTAAATGACTCGTAGTTCCACAAGGCTGGGGAGGCCTCACAATCATGGTGGAAGGCAAAGGAGGAGCAAAGAGATGTCTTACATGGTGACAGGCAAGAGAGCTTGTGCAGGGGAACTCTCATTTATAAAACCATTATATCCCGTGAGACTTATTCACTACCACGAGAACAGTATGGGGGAAACCACCCCCATGATACAATTATCTCCACCTGATCCCTCCCTTGACATGCGGGGATTATTACAATTCAAGGTAAGATTTGGGTGGGGACATAGCCAAACCATATGAGCAGAGTTTGTTCTTGGTGAGGGCCCTCTTTTGGCTTGCAAACAGCCATCTTCTTGCTGTGTCCTCACCTGGTGTCTCTTCTTATAGGGGCATTAATCTTCTCTTGGGGGCTCCACTCTAATGATGTCATCTAAAAACCTAATTACATTCCAAAGGCCCCACCACCTAATACCATCATATTGAGGATTTGAGCTTCAATACATGAATTTGGGGTGACAAAAATATTTAGCCCATAACAGAATACCATTGTGGGCCAGGTACCATTTTTGTTGTTGGGATACATTGAAAAAAAAGATGTGCAGAGCTATCCCTGAGAAAGCCAAATTATATTTTATATTTCCAGGTCAGGGCATGGGGCTGATGAAATACTCATTGACAAATAAATATATAAAAGGGAGCATCGGTATCTTAATGTGAAGTAATGGGAAAGGGAACTCTGCTCAGCTAGAGTGCTCTATGCCAGGGAAAAAGAGCATTGCAGACGGAAGAAGGAATGATTGTGCCAAAGATCCTCAGATGGTTAGTGGTTATTCATGATAGTAGGAGGTGAGGAAGGAAGACATGGGCCTCAGAAATTTAGTTTTTGTAGCATTGTTCAAAGGTTGATTGGATGTCCCTTTTAGAAGATAAATTAAATGCTTATGTAGATTACCTTTGCAAACCATAAGACATGTTCTGCTCTACTGGGACTCCACAGAATATACCTGTCTCATGCCTCAGAACTTTGACAAGTGGTGCTCTCTCTGGGATACTCCTTTCTTGTCTGCCATACAGTCAGATATTTTGTCCAAGACCTAATTCATGTATTTCTTGACAATTTTTTTTACCTAGACCTATACTAGATAATTTAGGATGGCAAAAATACAAGTAACACCAATTCTCTGCTTCCAAAAGCATACAATCTAGTTAGAGAACAATATAGGGCACATTACTAAAAAGAGCAATGGAAATTTGGGCAAGAGGATTCTGAAATTTCCCTTCTTCTGCTCCTTTTCCTAACAGTAATGTAGCCACTTGGTTAATGTGGCCCTGGCAATGTAGTATAGTTCCCCGAAAGAAAATGAAACTGATGTTACCCAAGATACACTTTAACTTACACCTTTCAAACTTTCATAAACAGAACATGAGGCTTTATAGATTTCTTAGGCAGTACAGTGCAAATAAATCTGTTATATGCTCTTACCATTTCAATATAATGACTAAAAGACCGGGTCCAGCCAGGAGTGGTGGCTCATCCCTATAATCCCAGCACTTTGGGACATCAAGGTAGGAGGAATACTTGAGGCCAGGAGTTCAAGACTAGCCTGGGCAATGCAACAAGTCTCCATCTCTGCAAAAAGAAAATTCTAAAAAGTAAAATAAAAAACCAGGTTCAGAAAAGGTAACACTGAGTAAGGGTACTTTGTGAAAATTCTAAGTGTTTAAACAGGCATTTGATGAGACTTTTGGAAAACAACTACAACAAAGGAAAAATCTATGTAAATGATGTCAGCCCAGCCTGTTTGAAAACTGTAAAAACAAGTCTGGTCTGTATCAAAGTGAAGTCAAAGGAGTTGCTTGGGGGACTTTGATAAACTCTGCTTTCCCCGTAACCTTAACCCTAACCCTAACCCAATTCCGAAATATACATTTGCAGTAATGTGCTTGTTAGAGTAAGTCCTGCTTCAAATCATATCCCCAGCTTCCAACTAAATAGCTGTCCATAAACTTTTTAAATAGAAATTCTGGAGCTGACACTGAGTCTGCATAGCATAAAACTTATGAAAGAATTTGTCTCAGCAGAAAGCTCTGCAGCGTTTCCTGATGACGAGGATTCAAAAACCAACTTACCTACCAAAGCAGGTTTTGATGGATAAATCTAGTTTGTTTTGGAAACAAATGTCTTCTAGAAAGTCTGTTTACTGCTTGAAAGTTGTATTTATTGCCATTTTATTGTTTTTTTGTTAACCCCATACTTTATGTAAGACCTTTGTTTTGCCAAACAAGTTTTGCTGACCGTGGTACTTTTTAGTCATATATCATAACTTTGACGATAGAGGAACAATTACTAAATGTCCAACTTTTTCCAGATAATTTAGGAAGTAGGTAGGCGCAGATTTACAAGTATAGAGTGGCCGTTTAGAACAGCTTGTGCATAATTGATATGGCAGTTGACCCCCAGCCCTCTCCTTTGAGTCTTACTCCATAATTCTATCCTTTTGTCAAAGCATGAGTAAACAATATAGAATAATTTAAAATGGAGGACAAAGAAGTGAGTTTACCTTGTACCCAACACAGCAAATAACTTGAAGAAATGTCTTAGATATTTTGGTTTTCATGAAGAACCTCTGAAGCTGCGTGGCTCACTAGGGATTCTCCCTCTCAATCACTGACCACCCCCTTATCTCTCCCACACCCCTCAGGGTTCAGTACAGTTATTTCTCTATTTTCCTGCTTATGGATAGACTCTTCTATCCTAGGAAATCCAGGCAAATCCTGTAGTGGCAGACACTTAGCCTACCTTTGTAGTGTGACACCTCCCCTACCTGGTTACCTACGGGTGTATGGTAGCTGCTTGAACTCTGAAGGCCTGGTGGTGAGTCAAGGCCATGGTACCCAACCAGGGAACAGATGTTCCTTTGACATCACTTTGATATAGACCATGCTTCTTTTTATAGTTTTCAAACAGGCCAGGCTAACATCATTTACATAGCTTCCCAGAGAATATGAAACTATTAAGGGAAACAATCCCATGGCACACACACAGTAGACAAAGGGCCAGAAAATTAGCTCAAAAGCAGCCTAGAGATGGGAGGCAGCATGGATTTCTAGAGTCATCCTGCTGCCACCCAGGAGTGCCCCCATATGTAAGTCTTAATAAATTCATCCACTTGTCCAGCTGGACTTGTCTGCATTATTCTTCGGACTTTCGGAAACTTCCTATTTTGGGAGTTGGGAAGGATATTACAGTCCCAAGGTTTTCGTGTTACAACCTGGAGTGTAGAAAATTTTTTCCATAAAGCTCTTCTCTTTGCAATGGAATTAAGTCAAACCAGATGCTAGGATGGTTATTGATGAGCTGTTCATAGGTAGAATTTGAACTAGAAAGAAATCTAGAGAGAAGTTGGAACTCTCATCAGACAGGCAAGTAGTGTGTTTGCAAATCTTACTTTGATATCTTTATAGAACATCCAGAGCAATGGAGACTATCTGATCTTAGTGAGAGTCCCTATTTATTACTCTAGCCAAACTTTATACAGTCTTTTTTTGCATGCTTTTGGTTTTGCATTTTAATAAAACTGTTCATATGAACTTTTGAGCTGAATGCAGTTTTCCTAAGGAATGAAGTGAGTGTTTCTTCGCCTCATTAGGAGTATCAAGTTTGAGCCCAGTATAGAACATCAGAAAATTGAAGCTGAAGAAAAGAACCCAAGGGGTGCATAAGGGGGCGGGGGGTGAATTTTATCCCTTTTCCATTGTGATCCAACTTCTCAGATCCAAAAGAGTAGATGTGTTAAATAATGTTTCAAGAAACAAAATAAGACTCACTTTTAAAGTTTCTAAATTTGGCATTTTTTTTTCCCCACAAGACTTTCCTTTTTGATTGTCCTGCTTTGATTGTTATTTATTGAATTACTTTTAGCAATTTCCATTTATCTACTCTCTGTGCTTTTTTTTGGTGCATTACTTAAATAGCTCTGAAATTATAACATATTGTGCTGAAAGAAAATGGCAATTTACATTTGCCCACAAAATGACCATAAATTCCAAGGACAATAAATCGCTGTAATTATCTGAAATTCAGGAATGTAGAAGTTCAACAACGGCGACTTTTCTGTAACATAGTTTTTTATTATACAGATATCCTTAATGCTAACATCAATTTGGAGATGAAGCTATCTATGAGAATATAGTGTTTGCATGCTTTTACTATCTTTAAGCCTATGGCATTAATTTATAAGAAGACAGAGTAGTTTCATCTGCTTAAGGAATGGGCAAGGAAGGAAATACTAATAAGTAGCATGAGTCATGTTACTAATTTCATATTATCTTTATTAGTTTTTGTGTTTAAGAAGTTTTGCCTAATGACATTTTAGAATTCAAAATTATTGAAGAAACTTTATCTGACCTTTCTTTTTTATGTCAACATTAGCAGTTCAATAAAAGAAATCAACATATGCCAGGGTTCTGGCAATATTACCATTTTCCTATTTCACTTTCTTTATTATTAACAAATACCTAACAAGTTTATGTTACTTGTGACCTTGAAATAGTTTTAGGTACAGCACTTGGAATTCACAGGCTATCAGCTAGAATCTATGGAAGTGTATGGCTTTGTTGCTTCTTCAATTTCCATTTCTAATAAAGGACAAGTAGCCAATCTAATATTTGGAAATTGAAGCATTTTCCAAATGTTCACAGAGGGTGTTAACTGGTTGGGTATCATAAGTGAAGTGGTGACCAAATTATGGCTCAGAGGTAAAAAAGAAAAAAAAATCCTCATTACTTTGCATGTTTGACCTTGACAGGCTGTTTTTACTCCATGATCTATGACAAGAATAATAGTATTTCACTTACGTTTCCTCAGATTCTCACAGCGAGGTTAGTGGAAATTTTAAACAATTTGAAGTCAGCAGATACAGGTTACACTCCTGACAGCAAACTTTTCTAAATGATCATTGAGTAGATGAATCCCAGCGATTTCATTTTTTGATCAGAAATAAAACATGGAAATCCTTTCAGAGCTTTAGTGAAAATCTAAGGCCATAGAAATATTTTAAATCTCCAGAATATTATAATACACAAAGGGTGCTTGATATGGTTTGGCTCTGTGTCCCCACCCAAATCTCACCTGGAATTGTAATAATCCCCATGTGTCAAGGGTGGGACCAGGTGGAGGTAATTGGATCATGGGAGTTTCCCCCATGCTGTTCCTGTGATAATGAGTAAGTCTCGCAAGATCCGATTATTTTATAAGCATCTGGCATTTCCCCTGTTGGCACTTCTCCTTCCTGCCACCTTGTGAAGAAGGTGCCTTGCTTCTCCTTCACCTTCCACCATTATTGTAAGTTTCCTGAGGCCTCCCAAGCCATGCTGAACTGTGAGTCAATTAAACCTCTTTCCTTTATAAATTAACCAGTCTTGGACAGTTGTTTATAGCAGCATGAAAAAGGATTAATACATTGCTATTCTGTGTATGTACTGACTGTAAGAATATTTCTATTGACCAGTTAACTCAATTCAAACAAGTCATTAAATTTTAAAGTATGATAAAGCACTATCATTTCTTGAGCATAAAAGGCACTATACTAGGCACATGGCATGCAAGCTTTGTCTTTAAAATAATATGATTATACATATTACAATTAAAAATCAAAAGACGAAAGTATGTAGAGAGGTAACTAGAAGCTCTTTGTTACAAAAAGCTTTCTATTTATAGAAAGCTATGACTATTCTATTTTTGTGATAAACTCTAATTTTTTTTTTTTTTTTTGAAATGGAGTCTTGCTCTGTCGCCCAGGCTGGAGTGCAATGGTGCCATTTGAAACCTCCGCCTCCCAAGTTGAAACAATTCTCCCACCTCACCCTCCTGAGTAGCTGGGACTACAGGCATGCACCACCATGCCCCGCTAATTTTTGTATTTTTAGTAGAGACGGTGTTTCACCACGTTGGCCAGACTGCTCTCGAACGCCTGACCACAAGCAGTCCGCCCATCACGGCCTCCCAAAGTGCTGGGATTACAGGCGTGAGCCACCACGCCCAGCCACTAATGTATTTTTAATTGAGGTAAAAATGAATATTGTAAAGCTCACAAATCAGTGTATAACTTGAAATTTTACATATACACATATATACCACGTAAACACCAAAAATCACTTTTCAGAATGGTGCCTTATATTTTTCCTAAGTTCCTGTTCTCACCTCCTTCTGCAAAATCCGATACAGGGACTCCTTCACCACTGATTTGTTTTGCTTATTTTTGACTCACAAATGCGATATGAACTCCTTTGTATCTGACTTCTTTTTTTTTTTTTAATTATACTTTAAGTTCTAGGGTACATGTGCACAATGTGCAGGTTTGTTACATATATATACATGTGCCATGTTGGTGTAATGCACCCATTAACTCATCATTTACATTAGGTATATCTCCTAATGCTATCCCTACCCGCCCCCCGCCAACCCCACAACAGGCCTCGGTGTGTGATGTTCACCTTCCTGTGTCCAAGTGTTCTCATTGTTCAATTCCCACCTATGAGTGAGAACATGCAGTGTTTGGTTTTTTGTCCTTACAATAGTTTGCTGAGAATGATGGTTTCCAGCTTCATCCATGTCCCTACAAAGGACATGAACTCATCCTTTTTTATGGCTGCATAGTATTCCATGGTGTATATGTGCCACATTTTCTTAATCCAGTCTGTCATTGATGGACATTTTGTTTGGTTCCAAGTCTTTGGTATTGTGAATAGTGCTGCAATAAACATACATGTGCATGTGTCTTTATAGCAGCATGATTTATAATCCTTTAGGTGTATACCCAGTAATGGGATGGCTGGGTCAAATGGTATTTCTAGTTCTAGATCCTTGAGGAATTGCCACACTGTCTTCCACAATGGTTGAACTAGTTTACAGTGCCACCAACAGTGTAAAAGTTTTGCTATTTCTCCACATCCTCTCCGGCACCTCTTGTTTCCTGACTTTTTAATGATCGCCGTTCTAACTGGTGTGAGATGGTATCTCATTGTGGTTTTGATTTGCATTTCTCTGATGGCCAGTGATGATGAGCATTTTTTCATGTGTCTGTTGGCTGCATAAATGTCTTCTTTTGAGAAGTGTCTGTTCATATCCTTTGCCCACTTGTTGATGGGGTTGTTTGTTTTTTTCTTGTAAATTTGTTTGAGTTCATTGTAGATTCTGGATATTAGCCCTTTGTCAGATGAGTAGACTGCAAAAATTTTCTCCCATTTTGTAGGTTGCCTGTTCACTCTGATGGTAGTTTCTTTTGCTGTGCAGAAGCTCTTTAGTTTAATTAGATCCCATTTTTCAATTTTGGCTTTTGTTGCCATTGCTTTTGGTGTTTTAGTCATGAAGTCCTTGCCCATGCCTATGTCCTGAATGGTATTGCCTAGGTTTTCTTCTAGGGTTTTTATGGATTTAGGTCTAACATTTAAGTCTTTAATCCATCTTGAATTAATTTTTGTGTAAGGTGTAAGGAAGGGATCCAGTTTCAGCTTTCTACAAATGGCTAGCCAGTTTTCATGCACCATTTATTAAATAGGGAATCCTTTCTCCTTTTCTTGTTTTTGTCAGGTTTGTCAAAGATCAGATGGTTGTAGATATATGGTATTATTTCTGAGGGCTCTATTCTGTTCCATTGGTCTATATCTCTGTTTTGGTACCAGTACCATGTTGTTTCGGTTACTGTAGCCTTGTAGGATAGTTTGAAGTCAGGTTGTTTGATGCCTCCAGCTTTGTTCTTTTGGCTTAGGATTGACTTGGCAATGCAGGCTCTTTTTTGGTTCCATATGAACTTTAAAGTTTTTTCCAAATCTGTGAAGAAAGTCATTGGTAGCTTGATGGGTATGGCATTGAAGCTATAAATTACCTTGGGCAGTATGGCCATTTTCACGATATTGATCCTTTTTATCCATGAGCATGGAATGTTCTTCCATTTGTTTGTGTCCTCTTTTATTTCGGTGAGCAGTGGTTTGTAGTTCTTCTTGAAGAGGTCCTTCACATCCCTTATAAGTTGGATTCCTAGGTATTTTATTCTCTTTGAAGCAATTGTGAATGGGAGTTCACTCATGATTTGGCTCTCTGTCTATTATTGGTGTATAAGAATGCTTGTGATTTTTGCACATTGATTTTGTCTCCTGAGACTTTGCTGAAGTTGCTTATCAGCTTAAGGAGATTTTGGGCTGAGACGATGGGGTTTTCTAGATATACAATCATGTCATCTGCAAACAGGGACAGTTTGACTTCCTCTTTTCCTAATTGAATATCCTTTATTTCTTTCTCCTGCCTGATTGCCCTGGCCAGAACTTCCAACACTATGTTGAATAGGAGTGGTGAGAGAGGGCATCCCTGTCTTGTGCCAGTTTTCAAAGGGAATGCTTCCAGTTTTTGCCCATTCAGTATGATATTGGCTGTGGGTTTGTCATAAATAGCTCTTATTATTTTGAGATATGTCCCATCAATACCTAATTTATTGAGAGTTTTTAGCATGAAGGGTTGTTGAATTTTGTCAAAGGCCTTTTCTGCATCTATTGAGATAATCATGTGGTTTTTGTCTTTGGTTCTGTTTATATGCTGGATTATGTTTATTGATTTTCATATGTTGACCCAGCCTTGCATCCCAGGGATGAAGCCCACTTGCTCATGGTGGATAAGCTTTTTGATGTGCTGCTGGATTTGGTTTGCCACTATTTTGTTGAGGATTTTTGCATCGATGTTCATCAGGGATATTCGTCTAAAATTCTCTTTTTTTGTTGTGTCTCTGCCAGCCTTTGGTATCAGGATGATGCTGGCCTCATAAAATGATTTAGGGAGGATTCCCTCCTTTTCTGTTGATTGGGATAATTTCAGAAGGAATGGTACCAGCTCCTCCTTGTACCTCTGGTAGAATTTGGCTGTGAATCCATCTGGTCCCGGACTTTTTTTGGTTGGTAGGCTCTTAATTGTTGCCTCAATTTCAGAGCCTGTTATTGGTCTATTCAGAGATTCAACTTCTTCCTGGATTAGTCTTGGGAGGGTGTATGTGTCCAGGAATTTATCCATTTCTTCTAGATTTTCTAGTTTGTTTGCATAGAGATGTTTATAGTATTCTCTGATGGTGATTTGTATTTCTGTGGGATCAGTGGTGATATCCCCTTTATCATTTTTTTATTACGTCTATTGGATTCTTCTCACTTTTCTTCTTTATTAGTCTTGCTAGCGGTCTATCAATTTTGTTGATGCTTTCAAAAAACCAGCTCCTGGGTTCATTGTTTTTTTGAAGGGTTTTTTGTGTCTCTATCTCCTTCAGTTCTGCTCTGATCTTAGTTATTTCTTGCATTCTGCTAGCTTTTGAATGTGTTTGCTCTTGCTTTTCTAGTTCTTTTAATTGTGATGTTAGGGTGTCAATTTTAGATCTTTCCTGCTTTCTCTTGTGGGCATTTAGTGCTATAAATTTCCCTCTACACACTGCTTTAGATGTGTCCCAGAGATTCTGGTATGTTGTGTCTTTGTTCTCGTTGGTTTCAAAGAACATCTTTATTTCTGCCTTCATTTCGTTATGTACCCAGTAGTCATTCAGGAGCAGGTTGTTAAGTTTCCATGTAGTTGAGCGGTTTTGAGTGAGATTCTGAATCCTGACTTCTAGTTTGATTGCACTGTGGTCTGAGAGACAGTTTGTTATAATTTCTGTTCTTTTACATTTGCTGAGGAGTGCTTTACTCCCAACTATGTGGTCAGTTTGGAATAAGTGTGGTGTGGTGCTGAAAAGAATGTATATTCTGTTGATTTGGGGTTGAGAGTTCTGTAGATGTCTATTAGGTCTGCTTGGTGCAGAGCTGAGTTCAATTCCTGGATATCCTTTTTAACTTTCTGCCTCATTGATCTGTCAAATGTTGACAGTGGAGTGTTAAAGTCTCCCATTATTATTGTGTGGGAGTCTAAGTCTCTTTCTAGGTCTCTAAGGACTTGCCTTATGAATCTGGGTGCTCCTATATTGGGTGCATATATATTTAGGATAGTTAGCTCTTCTTGTTGAATTGATCCCTTTACCATTATGTAATGGCCTTCTTTGTCTCTTTTGATCTTTGTTGGTTTAAAGTCTGTTTTATCAGAGACTAGGATTGCAACCCTTGCCTTTTTTTGTTTTCCATTTGCTTGGTAGATCTTCCTCTGTCACTTTATTTTGAGCCTATGTGTGTCTCTGCACGTGAGATGGGTTTCCTGAATACAGCACACTGATGGGTCTTGACTCTTTATCCAATTTGCCAGTCTGTGTCTTTTAATTGGAGCATTTAGCCCATTTACATTTAAGGTTAATATTGTTATGTGTGAATTTGATCCTGTCATTATGATGTTAGCTGGTTATTTTCCTTTTTAGTTGATGCAGTTTCTTCCTAGCATCATTGGTCTTTACAATTTGGCATATTTTTGCAATGACTGGTACTGGTTGTTCCTTTCCATGTTTAGTGCTTCCTTCAGGAGCTCTTTTAGGTCAGGCCTGGTGGTGAAAAAATCTCTCAGCATTTGCTTGTCTGTAAAGGATTTTATTTCTCCTTCACTTATGAAACTTAGTTTGGTTGGATATGAAATTCTGGGTTGAAAATTCTTTTCTTTAATAATGTTGAATATTGGCCGCCACTCTTTTCTGGCTTGTAGAGTTTCTACAGAGAGTTCTGCTGTTAGTCTGATGGGCTTCCCTTTGTGGGTAACCCGACCTTTCTCTCTGGCTGCCCTTAACATATTTTCCTTCATTTCAACTTTGGTGAATCTGACAACTATGTGTCTTGGAGTTGCTCTTCTCAAGGAGTATCTTTGTGGTGTTCTCTGTATTTCCTGAATTTGAATGTTTGCCTGCCTTGCTAGATTGGGGAAGTTCTCCTGGATAATATCCTGCAGAGTGTTTTCCAACTTGGTTCCATTCTCTCCGTCACTTTCAGGTACACCAATCAGACGTAGATTTGGTCTTTTCACATAGTCCCATATTTCTTGGAGGCTTTGTTCATTTCTTTATACTATTTTTTCTCTAAACTTCTCTTCTCACTTCATTTCATTCATTTGATCTTCACTCACTGATACTCTTTCTTCCAGTTGATCGAATCGGCTACTGAAGGTTGCACATTCATCACGTAGTTCTTGTGCCATGGTTTTCAGCTCCATCAGATCATTCATTAGTTTGTGTTTTTTTAAATGCTGTATAGTGTACCATTTTATAAAGACACCAGGATTTGTTTATATTCTCTCTTGGTTATGGACTTCTAGGTTGTTTCCAGGTTTTGGTTGTTATGAATAAAGCTTCCATAAACATCCTGGTGCTCACATTTTGATGGACATGTGCATTCATTTTTTCTAGAGTATTATGCTTTTTAATCTGAATAAATTTTGGAAAATTCTGTCTTAAATTCTATTTAATATTATTACTCTTGCCTATTTCTCATCCTACTTGTTTTCTTCTTCTGGAACTTCTACAGTCACATTGGAATACTGCCTTTATCCCCACATCCTTTTCTTTTTCTCTTATGTTTTTCATTTCTTTGTCCTTCTGCGTATCTTTTCTGAGAGAATTCCCTGCTTTAAATTTTCAGATCTTTTAATTAAATCTTTAACTGTGTAAAATCTACTGTTTAGCCTATATCTATTAAATTCTTCTATCAGTAATTATGTTCTAAGTTTTTAAGTACTCTTCTATTTTTTTTCAATGCAGCTTTTTCTTCTGTTTTTTTCTTCAATGATTGTACTGTCTTCTTAAATACCTCTGAAACTGTTTTTCTGGTCTTAATATTTCCTTTTTTTCTGTATTAATATTTTGCTTATGATTTCATTTTTCTATTTAAGATTTATTTGTCTCTTTCATGTTACATATCTTCAAATGTCTATTGATTCTTGATTATTTGCATTTATAGATGAGGATCTTTGCTGATCAAAATTATTGGCCTGGATGCCTTTTCTCTATCCAATTGAACAATGGTGTCTCTTGGCAGTAAATGTCAATATAGAATTGGATTATAGTAGCTATAGCTCAAGTAGTTGAATATGTGTTGTGTGTGTGTGTGTGTTTGTGTTTTTGTGTGTATTGGGTAAAGAAGGGGCACATGACCAGATTATGAAACTTCTTTGACTTCTGAGCTGGCAGTTCTTGTCTTTGGGGATAATTGCAAGCTACCTGTGAGCACTTTCATTTCTTTCTGGCACCACTGCCTACTTTACTAATATTCGATTGCAGAATTTCCAGTTTGAAAGCTATTGCGTGATTATATCCTCAGGGTAGAACCAATAGTGAACTGCTCTGTTCTTCAACTAATTACCTGGCAAAAGGCCCATTGACCATTCCTTTTCATAATCACTCTGCTTTAATCATGCTGCAGATTATTCTTGAGTTCTGTTATCAGGATTCATTTGTAAGAGGTCCTGTTCTTTCACTGTATGGCTTTGCTCTTTTCTTGCCTTGCTTGGGTTTTCTTGTCCTGCTGTCATTTGCTTTGTATTTTCTACAAAGTTGACTATTCTGATCAATTGTTGACACCCTCCCAGACATTCAGCATTGCCAGAAATTTATTTGCATTTGTGTTGTACCATTTGAATGGAATCTGAGATTGAGGAGAAATACTTGACCCTACTTACTTATTTTGAACCAGATATCTCTTGTAGGTTATTTCCAATATTTTCACCAATGATACAACCTCAGAAATATTAAATAGCCTACCAAAATTTATGTAGCTGTTATATACAGAAGTCTGATTGGTTTTAAAATCCAAGTTATTTTCAGTACCTCCACCTTATTTTAAAGTAGAGAAACAAATGCCCAAAGGATCAGGTCAGTGTGCTATTAATTTAGGATTTTAAATATTATTTATCTCTTCTTTTCAGTAACTTTGTGTTTGATGCTAGACTTATTAAAATAAAAAATAATTATAGATAATGCCTCTGACAGCAAGAGTGAATTAGTGTATTCAATAGTGGTTTGATCATTAGAGGGAAAATACTAATTTAAAGCTCTACATTCTATTCTTTAAGCCCATTTTTCATTTTTATAATAATATAAAGTTTATTTCCCATTACATATAATTTAAAGATGTAATTCTATCTTTGGATGGAGGAAGGAGAGAGGAATATTATTGTGCTAATAGTTTTTCATGAAGTTTTCCATTTAAAATTGTAATGTTAGAATATTGAAAATAGGACTTATTAATATTTAAGTATAAGAAGAAATTAGTTGTTTATATAAAATAGCACTGCTTTTGACTAATAATTATTTTTTAAAAAATTACAGTAATTGGAATGCTAATTGGTAGTTTTATTTAAGCTTTGAATATTCCTCACATTTTTCTTTGAGCAGAAGACCCTACAGTTGAAAGAACTAATCACATCAAATATAAGTTTTAGTATATTCAAATAATAAAATTTTGATTTTAAGTTAGAATATTAAAGTTATATTGGACTTATATTACCTGGTGCACCGATATTGTAATAAAAATGTAACATCGGTTAACTTAATGTAACTTGAGAAAAGAACAAAGAAGCAAATGGGCTTTACATTAGGAAAGCTAAACTCCGGCTTTTCAAAGGACATGGATTACAAGAGGATAATGTCATTGTAGTGCATTGGAGCTTCCTTTGTAAAGTAATACTGTTCACAATGTCAGTTTCTGGTGATCACCAGTGGTAGCAGTAATTACAGTGAGGGGTATTACTGACAATGAGACAAAGATGTGTAAGACTACAGCTTTTTTTTTTTTTTTAATGCTATACCTGGATTCTGAGTTAAATCTTTTTTTTCTCCCTCCTGAATTTCATATGATGACACTATTGAACAGGACATTTTTCCATGACAGTTTGAGCCGTTATTAATAAAACATCTGTTACACAATAGCTGAATACTTTTAATTAAAGTTGATGCAATGAAAATAATAGAAAAAGGTAAGACTTTCCCCTGATGAGTCATTAATGAGTGATGGTAATCAGCATGGATTAAGCCAAAAAGAAAATAATTCCAGGAGACGAGCTTGATGGCCCTTCCTCAGTACGTCTTGGTTTCCTTATAATAAAATTTTAGTAGGAAATGCTAAATTTTGCATCTTTCTCTTAATAACCAGTGACATTAACTCAGTATATCATAATCTTCTCCATTGGTTGACACATCTTGATGCAGATTAGCATATCTCTGACCTCCTTTCATCTCGCTATTGGCTCTACTAGGAAAACTCTGAAAATATGTCTTTCTGCATCTGAAACAACCAACTATGGATTCTCAAGCCCTCCACCTTTTAATCTCCACAGTTAATATATCTACAAGGGATTATTTTCACTCGAAGGTCAAGAAAGTATATATGGAACAATTAATGAGTACATATTATTAAATTATCTGTTCCTAATGATTATTCTATTAGCTGGAAAGTGATTGTGGTAATTATAAGCAGAGCAGATATATGAGCTCATAAAAACTGTGTAGATTTAAATTTTCACTCATGGTCTCTCTCATAAAAAATTCCAAATGATGATTGAGTATATTTCATTTTCTATGTTATTAGCATTTAGCAACTGTTTTGCATAGATATTGAGAAATCAAAATTGACTCACAGTTCAGGAAAGTTGAATTCTCCAAAGCATACAGTGATGACCCATATAATGAGTTCTTGGAGTTTGATGTTAAACGGACATTGCTATTAACTCTGAAGCAAAGAGAATGAACTTAGAATAAAAGGAAAATGCTGTCTTGGGAGATAAATAAAAAGGCAAGGAATTAATCCACATTTTAAAAGACATCTTAAATATTATAAAATGATTTACATTTAACTTTCTTTCTTATTTTTTTTTCTGTCATGCACACACATGACAAACTACTATGGAACCACTATAGAACTCTACTGGATGTAAACAGAAAGTAGGGTGTTACACTGTTACACTGTTACTCCTTGTATACACTTGAGGGACATAATCATTAAAATAATTAAAAAGCACCATTTTATGAGACTAAAACCATGCTCTACTAGTGAATAAAGCTCGGGTCACTCCACCAGGTAAAGAACCATGACCAACTGAGGTACTCACTGAAGACAAAGGGTATACAAAATGGGATCACAGAAGAAGGCAGTTGTAAATACCAGCTACCACCATGTGGCCATTTACAGAAACAAGGATTGTAACTTATTTCTTCTTTATTTTGTTATGAATATTGTGTGAGCATGAGTATGTATGCATATAGCAAATTGCTTTGTTATCTTCTTCCTCTTATTCTCTTATCATGTAACATAAAATGTATTGACTTGATATCATAGTATTTAAGTATTGTTAATTTTATATCATAGTATTTAAGTTGCAGAATATCAAGGAGAAGAGTAAACATCATTTAAGAACTTCACCTCCTTTTCTGAGAAGAAATTAGTGTATTTCTGGTTGTATGTAGAATAGTTGTATTATGTTAGGTTGAATTATTATCTTGTTATTGTCTTTTTTTTGGAGATTAAGTATGATTTAAGGAAATGTGTGAGTGCCAATTTGACAAGGGGTGGTAAATTTGTGATGTGTCAATTTGACTGGGGTACAGGGTGATGAGATATTTGGTTAAATGCTATTCTGGGTGTATCTATTAGGGTGTTCCTGGATGGCATTAACACCTGCATCAGTAGACTGAGTAAGGCAGATTGCCCTTATCAATATGGGTGGGCCTCATCAATCCATTGGAGGCCCAAATAGAACAAAAGATAGAGTAAGAGAGAATTTTCTGTCTACCTGACTTTTATTTTAAGCTAGGACATCCATCTTCTCCTATACTTGGACTGAACTTACACCACTGGTTCTCAAGGTTTCAGTCTCAAACTTGAACTACACCCTTGGTTCTTCCAGGTCTCCAGCTTACCGACTGCAGATCCTGGGACTTCTCAGCCTTTATAACTTTCAATATTGCTCCTCTAGGCTTGTGTGAGTCAGTTCCTTAAAATAAATCTCGTGTGTGTGTGTGTGTGTGTGTGTGTGTGTGTGTGTGTGTGCGTGTCTTCTATTCCTTTTGTTTATTTGGAGAAACCAGACTGATAGTGGGTGAAAAAAATTTGACTTGTCTCTTGATTATGCTAGCCAGAGAACAGTTATGATTTCTTTCATTTCATGGCTTTCATTTTGTAAAGGAATACAGTCTTCAAATATATTAAACAATATCAATTGGACAGGAGATGCTTCTAATATTTTGTGGTTGGTAAGTCTATTTTTTGTGCTTTCCATGGCAATATCACATTTGTCTGCATGTACCTTGCATGACTTAGATATCAAATGGCCAATTGCAGCAGTTCCACTTTGGCCCATCATGATAAATATTAGCAAAGAAGAATTTAGTGGCATGAATGTGTGAAGTGCAGCACGGATATGTGTATTAGTCTGTTCTCATGCTGCTATAAAGAAATACATAAGACTAGGTAATTTATAAAGCAAAGAGGTGTAATTGACTTACAGTTCTACATGGCTGGGTAGGCCACAGAAGACTTACAATCATAGTGGAAGGCAAAAGAAAAGCAGGTACCTTCTACACAGGGTGGCAGGACAGAGTGAGTGTAAGCAAGGGAAATGCCAGACACTTATAAAACCAGATCTCATGAGACTCATTCACTATTATGAGAACAGCATGGGGAAAACTGCCTCATGATCCAATTACCTCCCCCTGGTCCCACCCTTGACACATGGGGATTATGGGCATTATAGTTCAAGAAGAGATTTTGGGTGGGGTCACAGCCAAACCATATCATTCTGCTCCTGGCCCCTCCCAAATCTCATGCCCCTGTCACATTTCAAAACCAATCATGCCTTCCCAGCAGTCTCCCAAAGTCTTAACTCATTCCAGCATTAACTGTAAAGTCCAATTCCAAAGTCTCACCTGAGCCAAGGTAAGTCCCTTCTGCCTATGAGCTTGTAAAATAAAAATCAAGTTAGTTACTTCCTAGATACAATGGGGGTACAGGAATCAGGTAAATACACCCATTCCAAATGGGAGAAATGGGCCAAAAGGAAGGGGTTACATGCCCCATGCAAGCCTGAAATCCAGCAAGGCAGTCAGCTCTTAAAGCTGTAAAATGACCTCCTGTAACTCCATGTCTCACATCTAGGTCACACTGATGTAAGAGATGGGCTCCAACAGCCCTGGGCTCCTCTAACCCTGTGGCTTCAAAGGATACAGTCCCCCTCCTGGCTGTTTTCATGGGCTGGCATTGAATGTCTGTGGCTTTTTCAAGCTCATGGTGCAAGCTGTAGTGGATCTACCATTGTGGGGTCTGGAGAATGTAGGTCCTCTTTGCACAGTTCCACTAGGCAGTGCAAAGGCTCTGTGTAGGGCTCCAACCCCACATTTCCCTTCCACACTGCACTAGTGGAGGTTCTCCATGAGGTCTCCACCCATGCAGCAAACTTCTGCCTGGACATCCAGGCAGAATCGTATATACATATATGCAGGCAAATGCATACATATGCATTTCCATACCTCCTCTGAAATCTAGGCAGAAGTTCTAAAACCTCAATCCTTGACCTCTGTGCACCCACAGTCTTAACACCACATGGAAGCTGCCAAAGTTTGAGGCTTGCACACTCTGAAGCCATGGCCTGAGCTGTACCTTGGCCCCGTTTAGTCATGGCTGGAGCTGGAGCAGCTGGGGCACAGGGCACCATGTCCCCAGGCTGCACAGAGCAGAGAGGCCCTGGACACCGCCCAGGAAACCATTTTTCCCTCCTAGGCCTCTGGGCCTGTGATGAGAAGGGCTGCCTTGAAGTGCTGCCTTGAAGACATTTTCCCCATTGTCTTAGTGATTAACATTTCGTTCCTTGTTACATATGCAATTTTTGTAGTTGGCTTAAACTTCTCTTCAGAAAATGGGTTTTTCGTTTCTATCACATCATCAGCCTGCAAATTTTTATAATTTTATATTCTGGTTTCTCTTGAATGCTTTGTCATTTAAAAATTTCTTCCACCAGATACCCTAAATCATCTGTCTCAATTTCAATGTTCCACAGATCTCTAGGGCAGGGGCAAAATGCTGCCAGTCTCTTTGCTAAAACATAGCAAGAGTCGCCTTTGCTCCAATTCCCAAGAAGTTTCTTATCTCCATCTGAGACCACCTCAGCTGGGACTTCATTGTCCGTATCACTATCAGCATTTTGGTCAAAACCATTCAACAAGTCTCTTGGAAGTTCCAAACTTTCCCACATCATTCTGTCTTCTTCTGAGCCCTCCAAACTGTTCCAACCTCTTCCTGTTACCCAGTTCCAAAGTTGCTTCCATGTTTTCAGGTATCTTTACAGCAGCCCCCCAACTACCTAGGTATCAATTTACTGTATTAGCTCATTCTCATGCTGCTATGAAGAAATACTAGAGACTGAGTAATTTATAAAGGAAAGAGGTTTAATTGACTCACAGTTCCACATGGCTGCAGAGACCTCAGCAAACTTACAATCATGGCAGAAGGCAAAGGAGAAGCAGGCACCTTCTTCACAGGGTGACAGGACAGAGTAAGTACAAGCAAAGGAGATGCCAGATGCTTATAAAACCATCATATCTCATGATACTCACTCACTATCACAAGAAAAGCATGGGAAAACTGCCTCCATGATTCAATTACCTCCACCTGGTCCTACCCTTGACATGTAGGGATTATGGGAATTATAACTCATGATGAGATTTCGGGCAGGGACACAGCCAAACCGTATCAATATGTTAATATCCACAATAAGTTTGGGTTGTCTTAGTTAAGTCTGAATGGAGATATTAACACATATTGCTTCATTATAAACTCAGCAGGATTGCTTCAGTTTGTTTAACATGAAAAGATAAGTTGAAGGTTAGTCTGGCTGACTGTACAAAGAGCTGGACTGAAAAGATCTGAATTCACCATCTGGCTTTGTCTATTACTGTTCTAGCCTCTTCTTTTTTCTTTGTCAAAATACTTAACTCCTGAGGTTCAGTTTAATCCTCTTAGATGTCTCATTCCCAAATTTGTTTGGCACATTTATGGTCATATTTTATAGTATGAGGTGACTCATATATAAGATAAAAAAGATCATAATACTTTAATATATGGGAAATTTAGAAAATGTTCAGAATACTTTCTCCGAAAACAAGCCCCTATGTTTCAGGGGCTTTTGAATAGCCCCTTTAATCTGCTCTACCACAATCCTCCACCTGTGCTGACCCAGTAGGAAGGACTAGTGTCAGGCTCTTTTCCTTCTCATTCAGTGTCTTGTTCTGCTATTACTTAGATTAGGCACCACTGACAAATTGAGGTCACCTGAGATAACACTGAATCACTGTCGGTAGAACAAAACTATAATTATTGCAGTAGTAGTTTGATATAAAATCAGAAAGCCTTTGAATTTTGAAATATAGTCAATACATTTCTGTTCAGTATGGTTCTTGATTAAAGTTTTGCATCCACTTTCCATAGGAACATAAAAAATTCGGTGAGTTATGGTGAGTTGCCTAGAATTTTATGAATCTTTCAAATATTTTCTGAATAAAAATGAATTCTAGTTTTTTCCTTTTATGTTCCTGCAAGAAAGAGATTCTAGCTAATTTTGATGGGACCAATTCTGCAAAGAACAATATGTTCATTGGTCATGATACTGCAATAGCTACTTTCTAGAGGAACAATAAGATTTTCCTTATTTTATTTGTTATTAACTCATATTGATAGCTTGTGATCAGTATGAAACCCTTAGTCACTGTCTTCTATTATCAGCTATCTACCATAAGGTGCAAGTCACTTTGTATGATTTGATCAACCAGAGAGCTTGGTCAGGGAGATCTTGTAACACATCAACTTCTAATGGAAAGAGTACAGCATAATATGGAATCTGCAATAACAGATGGCCCAAGGCATCAGCTTTCAACATTGCTCTTCTAGGCTTGTAGATAAGCATGTAGTTGTGTGCACTGAACTAATCAAGACCCAAGAGCAGCATATGTGCTGTCATAATTAACTGGAAAAAGGTAGTACATTATTTCAGACCTTTGCACATGCTATAAAGCTTTGCTTCTCATAGTGTGGCCCTCAGACCAGCAGTATGTAACCCCGGAGAGTTTGCTGAGAATGCTGATTCTTAGGCCTGACCCCAGATACTAAATCGAAATCTGCATTTTATCAAGGTCCCCAGGTAATTTGTATAATCACTAAAGTTTGAAAACACTGCTCTAAATTTGTGGCAGATGGTGCAATCAAAATAGGATTTTTAGCCTTCCTTGTAGGTCATTTTAATTTATTGTTCTATTTTCTTCTCTAGCTCGATTTTTGTTTCAATAACAATGGATCTGCAGACCTTCCCCCCACAATATATAGATGGCTTAATTTATTTGACGTTAAAGCTTGCTTCCTAAAAACCTTTCTTATCAAGATTTTCACAACACTTAAGTCATATTGTGGTAGAGTCTAAACCAGCTCTTAACAGAATCTTTGGTCTTTAGAAAAGTCAGAGTAACTAGTGTCCAACACTTTGATGCCATTGTTCTACTAATCCACTTCAACATTTGGCATTGACCTCTGCAGCTTAGACAAATTGGGGACTCTTTTGTGGAGCTTTACATAGGTTCTGCACACCTGAGAAGACATGTGCTAATTGGGACAAATTCCCACCTATGTCACATGTTATACTTTTTATATTGGCAATGTGCAGTTAAGTGGTATCTGCCCAAACTACATATATCCACCCTGTGTACTAATGTATACAGTTAAATATAAGCCAGGAGATCCAGAAGAACTTCCTAATATATTTTCACATGCAGGTTGTATGTGGAGGGAAGGGGTGGATGTGAAATATCAGCAGTTTTGACATGGGTGACTTCCTGACACTTGAAGAATGGAGAGAGCTAGAGAAGGAGCTGTGAGGTGGGGGTGGGGATTGCATTTTTTATTCTTGGGTAGACTCTGGCTGCCTGAAAGGGGAGCAGCACCATACAGATAGAGTTCTATGGCCTTGGGGGAAGGAATTTTGGAGCATCACCCTGTCATAGATCAATGACTTAATGCATCAGAATGGATGACTGTTAACTAATGGATTGTAGCTCAGTCATTGCTGATTGTGGTGGTTTGAAGAAATTTGCCATAATTGCAATATTTGTATATTTCTAAAGGCTGAAGAGAATTACTGATGTCTGAAGACAACATGATATTCCAAGTTGAAGGTGTCTTTGCCTGTTGGGTAGAAAGCCAGTGATTCCCTGTTTCATTTAATGTATTTCTATTCAGAGAGAGAAAAGGAAGAACAAATCTCCTTTAAGACTAATTTGTCCATTTGGAGATGCTTCCACATATCACTGATGTCCCCACCCACTATCCCCCATCAGGCAGCATAAACTGTTTGCAAGTACTGGCTAATTTGGATGAGGTAATTAATTGTAGATTGCAATTGTGTGTTGGCAAGTCTTCTAAAAACATGAGAACTCTTAATTACCTCAAAGGGTAATGTCTATGCTGTCACTGGTCAAATGTTTTTTCTAATACTCTTAAAGGGTATGGAACAAAATATCACTGAACAAGATGTGGACACAAATCTAGTAAAGACTTGTTATCCCCTGTATTAATTTCCTGTGGCTGCTATAAGAAATCATAAAAACTTAGTGCCTTAAAACAACAGAAATTTATTATCTCACAGTTCCGGAGGCCAGAGTCTGAAGTCAAGGTTTTGGCAAGACTGTGCTACCTCCAAGGCTCTAGGAGAGAATTGGCTCCTTTTCTCTTCCAGTGTCTGTTGGCTGCCTCAGTGTTGCTGAACTATGGCCTCATCACTCCAATCTCTGCCTCCATGGTCACATTGCTTCCTGCTCTTCTCTGTCAAAACTACCCCCATCTGTCTTTTATAAGGATACATGTGATTGCACTTAAGTCCTACTTATATGCTTCAGGGTGGATGATACCTCCTCTCAAAATCCGTGCCTCAATTGCATCTTTTACCTTAGAAGTTAATATTCACTCTTTTGCTAAATATGGTAACATGTAAAGATTCCGTGGTTACGGCATGGATATATCTTTTTGAGGGCCATTATTTAACCCCATACACCCCACTCCCAGTTCTGCTAAGAAACCTTAGATAATTACAAACATTTTTTTTGGAGAAAGGGGTGGGGGGTGCATCAGTTTCCATAAGTAGAGAATAAACAATCCGACATATCACCAAACCTTTCACTGTTTTGACTTAAAGTTTATGTCCTGGCACCAAGATCCTTTGACAGACAAGAAATCACTAGGAACAGCCTCTACCTTAGGAAGACAGAAGTTGCACTGACCTATTGACCTGGGAGAAGTCATCATTCAGAGAAACCTAGTATCCTAACAAGTTATTACCAGCATGTTGACACTCACATGGAACTATATTAGGAGTTTTCTGAGGAAACAAGTCTAGCCACCAGTTATGGCCTGCTTGATAATGTAGTTTGATATTTTGCTTATAAACTTAATATTTACCACTGAAGTGATATATTATGCATAAGTTAAAGGACTCTGTCTAGAGGTTTTCTTGCAGGTGAGGTCTGATATGCCCTTCCCAAATGTCTTTGGCTAATTTGGATATTATGAGTTAGGGTGAGTGGCTTTCTTAGTGGATTATATTTTCCATATGGATTCCAGATGGGTGAAGTGTTAGAGCTGCACATGCTCTGTCCAACAGACCACCCTTGTGTGCACTGAAACCGTAGCTGATGGAGAGATATATGCCCTCTGGGATAGCAAAAGTGCTACCTTTGGGAAGGAGAAAGTGTGGCTAGGAGCTTTGAGCCATCTCTTGAGTTGTCATCAAAATGTAACTGACTCATGTTCCCTTACTGCTTGTGTCATTGCTCCATATGGTGAAAGAGAGAATGGAGAGGGGGTGTTGGAGAACACTGTGGGATAATTCACAGCTGCATGGTAGGAATACATCATAAGAGATGTCTCCAATATCAGGAGAACTCTGAATTCTAAATGCATGAAATTATCACAATTTAAAAGTGAACGACATGAGGTAGTGCTGTGGAATGCTTCTGCCTTAGGAAAAACATGCGGAGGGAACTGTATTAGATTTTGAACTTTTGGAGAAGGAACAGAAGCCAGAGTAAATGAGAGATACATATTCCTCTGACCCAAGAAGGTGAAGCAGGTTCAAGCAAAATATATTGCCTGTACCTAATGCATTCAGCCACATTATTAATCCCCAAAACAGCATCCTTAGAAATGACTCACCCAAATTTCGTTTCTTTCTGTCAAAGTAGACATTCATAATATGAGTATCACTAGTAAGAGGTCACTTTACATGTTACATTAGAGCATTTTCCATCCAGAACAGAAAGCACCACTGTAGGTGTTCTGGGAAAACTTCTCATTTATGAACAACTTGCTCACACCCAGATTTATAAAATTTTCTCTTCAAGTCTACACTAAACAAATAATGAAATTGGAGAGTATGTTGTTACAGTAAATTATTTCATTTAACAAAAATTACCACCAAAGCATCTGAGAGATTTGCCAGAACTGTTAAACTTGGGAGGGGTTGCAGAGTGTAATGATTATCCAATAGATGAACTAAGTATATGCATGTGCTATTAGCCATGTGGAAATACCAAAGTAATTTTTGGGAAAAAATCATATTTTATATTTGAAAAGGGTCAAAATAATAATGAAAACTAAGATTGAATTGAACTATATGGTGTGCTTATCACTTTTATTTTGACTTATAAATGGGTACTCCCATAATCTTTGTAGTACTTAGGTCTTTTAAAGATCTAATTATAAGCCTTTTCTGGATACTATGTTCAGAAATCAAGATGCAATTGAGAATGGGCTATGATGGGGGCGTCTTGAGTCATGCCTACAGTACTACTATAGTATATTACTAGTTCCCTTTTTGTTTATTGATCTTCAGGATGGATCCAAAGACACTCATTGGCTAATAGAAGAAAGCTAGAATGGATAGTTTTAACAGTTATTTAGTTAAAATAAGATGCAAAGTAAAAATGGTGGATAGGAGGCAGGACTAACTTGCAGCACCTACTTGGATGGACAGAGCACTAAGTAGAGACCCATATTGTGAACTTTTACCAGGAAAGACAAGAGAATCCACAGACCCTCTGAAGCAGATAGATTACCGCTCCAGGCTCTGTGGGACAGTGAGGAATTGTGAGTCAGCTTGCTGTCTCAGCTGGGAGGCTGGTAGCCTGGGGCAAGTTCTCAGCCCTGCTAACCAGCTGCCTGGAAATAAACTCGATGCTGTTGGTGGGTCATGGTGGTAGTGGCTGGGGGATGGCATGGGGGTTGGGTGAGGTCTGCGGCTGCTGGCTTTCTCCCACTTCCCTGGTGACCTGGGTGACACACAGCACAGGCAGCCATTATCCCCCTGGGAACACAACTCCATTGGCCTGGGAACCACACTCCTATCCCCCACAGCAGCCACAGCAAGCCTCGCCCAAACAGAGTCTGAGCTCAGACATCCCTAACCCTGCCCGACCTGATGGTCTTCATCTACCCTCTCTGGTAGCCAAAGACAAAGCCCCACCTACCACCTGATCCTCCCTATGCTACTGCAGGTGATGCACTCTTGTAGGTGCCACCTCCTGGTGGAGGCCAACCAACACAAAACTAGTGCACTTAACAAAAATACAACCAAGTGAAACAAGAAAAGTTCCCTTGTTCCCCCTCACAGAATGTGCGGCAGGAGGAGTGGCTCGCTTCTTCAGTGTCCCGCTGCTCAAACCTCTAGGGGAGCATATAGACGGGCAGGTTGTGGGGCTGTGTACCCATGGCAGTTTCTAGGGGTGGATGTTTACAGCTCCTGAAGCCTCAGTGGGCATGTGTTACAGGATGCTCTTTTAGTTTTGCTGTCTATAGGCAGCTTGTGTTAACCGGCTCAATTAGACCCTCTAGCTTGTCACAAGGACAGAGGGCTTTCTGTATTCCAGGTTCTTGCCTTGGTGTACCAGAAGAATTGGATCACACCTGGGCTTGGAGAATGAGTCCAAGGTTCTATTGAGTGGAGGTAGCTCTTAGAAGATGGGGGAAGCCAAAAGGGGGATGGAGTGGGAAGGTTTTCCCCTGAAGTCAGGCTGCTGAGCAGCCTGGGCTCTCCTCCAACTTCTCCAACCAACCTCTGCATCATTCTGCCAGTTTGTGGCCTGCTGGTGTACCAGTGCCTGCTGATATGCTTCTCTGGATGTCCATCCACCCATATGTTCCTCCTCTCATGTGCTTCTCTTGATGTCCAGCTGCTTCTGTCTCTGCCTTGCTAGGGTCTTGGGTATTTATAGGAACAGGATGGGAGCATGGAAGGCCAGGATAGTCTTAGGAAATGCAACATTTGGGCAGGAAATGCCTGTCCTCACCTAGGTCCATGGGGATACAGCCCTAGCCAGGGACCATGCCCTCCTTTACCCAGCACTTCTCTTCCCCATTTCTGTATCATTTAAAGGGACCACACTCTTCCCTTCCCAGCACTTCTGTATCACAAGGACCCTCACGGAGTCCACTTCATTCTCTTGCTATCTCCACCAGAGAAGGTGCTGGTATTCACTGCTGAGAGATCTGAAGATGGATCACATCACAGGACTCTCAGCAGACACTCCCCAGTAACAGCCTAGAGCCTGGTACCTTTACTGGGTGGCTAGATCCAGAAGAGAAATAACAATCACTGCAGTTCAGCTCTCAGGAAGCCCCATCCCTAGGGGAAAGGGGAGAGCACTACATCATGAGAGCACGCTGTGGGACAAAATAATCTGAACAGCAACCCTTGAGTCCTGGATCTTCCCTCTGACATAGTCTACCCAAATGAGAAGGAACCAGAAAAACAATTCTGGTAATATGACAGAACAGGGTTCTTTAACACCCCCAAAAGATCACAGTAGCTCATCAGCGATGGATCCAAACGAGGAAAAAAATCTCTGAATTGACAGAAAAAGAATTCAGAAGGTCAATTATTAAGCCAATCAAGGAGGTACCAGAGAAAGGTGAAGTCCACTTAAAGAAATCAAAGAAATGACACAGGATGTGAATGGAAAAATCTCCAGTGAAATAGATACCATCAATAAAAACAATGACAACTTCTGGAAATCAAGTACACACTTAGAGAATTGCAAAATGCACTGGAAAGTCTCAGCAATAGAATCAAGTTGAAGTAAGTAGAAGAAAAGACTTCAGAGCTCAATGATAAGGCTTTCAAATTAATCCAATCTGACAAAGACAAAGAAAAAAAATTTAAAAAGTGAACCAAGCCTCCAAGGAGTTTCGGATTACATTCAACAACCAAACCTAAGAATAATTGGTGTTCCCAAGGAAGAAGAAAAATTAAAAAGTTTGGAAAACCTATTTGAGAAAGTAATTGAAGAAAACTTCCCTGGCCTTGCTAATGATCTAGACATCCAAATACAAAAAGTTCAAAGAACACCTGGGAAATTCATCACAAAAAGATTACCGCCTAGGCGCATAGTCCTCAGATTATCTAAAGACAAGATGAAGGGAAGAATCTTAAGAGCTGTGAGACAAAAGCCTCAGGTAATCTATAAAGGAAAACATATAAGATTAACAGCACATTTCTCAGCAGAAATCCTACAAGCTAGAAGGAATTGGGGTCCTATCTTTAGCCTCCTTAAACGAAACAACTATCAGCCAGGAATTTTGGATCCAGTGAAAGTAAGCTTCATAAATGAAGGAAAGATACAGTTTTTTTTCAGGCAAACAAATGCTGAGAGAATTCACCACTACCAAGCCAGCACTACAAGAACCGCTAAAAGGAACTCTAAATTTTGAAACAAATCCTTGAAATACACCAAAATAGAATATCCCTGAAACATAACCTCATAGGACCTATAAAACAGCAACATGGTAAAAAAAATCCCAAGGTATTCAGGCAACAAATAGGATGATGAATAAAAGAGTACCTCACATCTCAATACTAACATCGAATGTAAATGGCCTAAATGCTCCACTTAAAAGATACAGAATGGCAGAATGGTTAAGAATTCACCAACCAAGTTCTGCTGTCTTCAGGAGACTTACCTTACACATAAGGACTCACATAAACTTAAGGTAAAGGGGTGGAAAAAGATATCCCATGCAAATGGACACCAAAAGTGAGCAGGAGTAGCTATTCTTATATCAGACAAAACAAACTTTAAAGCAATAGCTGTTAAAACAGACAAAGAGAAACATTGTATAATGATAAAAGGACTAGTCCAACAGGAAAATATCACAATCCTAAATATATATGCATCTAACACTGGAACTCCCAAATTTATAAAATAATTACTGCTAGACCTAAGAAATGAGACAGCAACACAGTAATAGGGGGGAAACTTCAATATTCCACTCACAGCACTAGACAGGTAATCAAAATGGGAAGTCAACAAAGAAACAATGGACTTAAACTATACCCTAGAACAAATGGACTTAATAAATATTAACAAAACATTCTACGCCATAACTGCAGAATATACATTCTATTCATCAGCACATGGAACATTCTCCAAAATAGACCATATGATAGGCCACAAAACAAGCCTTAACAAATTTGAGAAAATGAAATTTATATCAAGTATTTTTCTAAGACCACAGTGGAATAAAATTGGAAATCAACTTCAAAAGGAATCCTCAAAACCATGGATATGGAAATTAAATAACCTGCTCCTGAATAATTGTTGTGTCAACAATGAAATCAACATGGAAATTAAAAAATTCTTTGAACTGAACAATAGTAGTGACACAATCTATCAAAACCTCTGGGATATAGCAAAGATGGTGCTAAAAGGAAAGTTGATAGCATTAAATGCCTACATCAAAAAGTCTGGAAGAGCACAAATAGACAATCTAAGGTCACACCTCAAGGAGCTAGAGACACAAGAACAAACCACACCCAAACCCAGTGGTTGAAAATAAATAATCAAGATCAGAGAAGAACTAAATGAAATTGAAACAAAAAAAAATACAAAAGATAAATAAAATCTGTTTTTTGAAAAGATAAAAAAAATTGATAGACCATTAGTAAAAATAACCAAGAAAAGAAGAGAGAAGATCCAAATAAGCTCAATTAGAAACAAAATGGGAGATATTACAACCAATACTACAGAAATACAAAAGATCATTCAAGGCTAATATGAACACCTTTATGCACATTAGCTGGAAAACCTAGAGTAGAGGGATAAATTCCTGGAAATATACAACCCTCCTAGATTAAACCAGGAAGAAACAGAGGCTCTAAGCAGACCAATAACAGGCAGTGAGATTGAAATGGTAATTTAAAAGTTACATACAAAAAAAGTCAAGGACCAGGCACATTCACAGATGAATTCTATCAGACACTCAAAGAAGAATTGATATCAATCTTATTGACATTATTCCAAAAGATACAGAAAGAGTGAATCCTCCCTAAATCATTCTGTGAAGCCTGTATCACCCTAATTCCAAAACCAGGAAAGGACATAATGGAAAAAGAAAACTACAGACCAATATCCCTGATGAAAATACATGCAAAAATCCTCAACAAAATATTACCTAACTGAATCCAACAGCATATCAAAAAAGATAATCCACCATGATCAAGTGGGTTTTATACCAGGGATGCAGAGATGGTTTAACATCCACAAGTCAATAAATGTGATATACCACATAAACAGAATTAAAAACAAAAATCACATGATCATCTCAATAGATGCAGAGAAAGCGTTTGACAAAATCCAGCATCACTATATGATCAAAAACCCCATCAAACTCAACATAGAAGGGACATAACTTAAGGTAATAAAAGCCATCTATGACAAACCCATTGCCAACATCATCCTGAATGGGGAAAAGTTAAAAGTATTCCCCCTGACAACTGGAACAAGACATAAATGCCCACTTTTACCACTTCTATTCAACATAATACTGGAAGTCCTAGCCTGAGCAATCAGACAAAAGAAAGAAATAAAAGGCATCCAAATCAGTAAAAAGGAAGTCAAACTGTCACTGTTTGCAGATGACATAATCGTATATCTAGACAACCCTAAATACTCATTCAAAAAGCTCCTAGAACTGGTAAATGAATTCAGCAAAGTTTCAGGATACAAAATTAATGTACACAGATCAGTAGCCCTGCTATACACAAACAGCAACCAAGCTGAGAATCAAATCAAGAACTCAATTCCTTTTACAAGAGCTGCAAAAACAAACAAACAAACAAACAAAAACTTAGGAATATATTTAACCTAGGAGGTGAGAGACGCTTACGAGGAAAACTACAAAACACTGCTGAAAGAAATCATAGATGACACAAATAAATGGAAACACATCACATGCTCATGAATGGGTAGAAACAATATTGTGAAAATTCTCATGCTGCCAAAAGTAATCTACAAATTCAATGCAATTCCCATCAAAATTCCACCGTCATTCTTCACAGAACTGGAAAAAACAATCCTAAAATTCATATGGAACCAAAAAAGAGCCTGCATAGCCAAAGCAATACTAAGCAAAAAGAACAAATCTGGAGGCTTTACATTACCTGACTTCAAACTATATTATGAGGCCATAGTCACCAAAACTGCATGGTAGTATTAAAAACAAAACAAAACAAAACAAAACAAAAATACAAGCATACAGACCAATGGAACAGAGTAGAGAACCCAGAAATAACGCTGAATACTTACAATCAACTTATCTTCGACAAAGCAAACAAAAGCATAAAGTGGGGAAATAACACCCAATTCAATAAATGGTGCTGGGATAATTGGTAAGCCACATGTGGAAGAATGAAACTGGATCCTCACCTCTCACCTTATACAAAAATCAACTCAACATGGATCAAAGACTTAAATCTAAGACCTGAAACCATAAAAATTCTAGAAGATGACATTGAAAAAATGCTTCTAGACATTGGCTTAGACAAAGAGTTTATGACCAGGAACCCAAAAGCAAACATAACAAAAACAAAGGTAAATAGATGGGACTTAATTAAACTAAAAAGCTTCTGCACAGCAAAAGAAATAATCAACAAATAGACAACACACAGAGTGAGAGAAAATCTTGCAATCTGTACATCCAATAAAGGACTGATATCAAGAATCTACAAGGAACTCAAATAACTTAGTGAGAAAATAAAAAGAATCCCATTAAAAAGTGGACTAAGGACATGAATGGACAATTCTCAAAAGAAGACATACAAATGGCCAACAAACATAAGAAAAAAATGCTCAACATCACTAATTATCAGGCAAATGCAAATCAAAACCACAATGTGATACCACTTCACTCTTGCAAGAAACGTCATAATCAGAAAATAAAAAATAAAAAAAATTAATGTTGGGGTGAATGTGGTGAAAAGGGAACACTTTTACACTGTTGGTGGAAATGTAAATGGGTATAACCACTGTGTAAAACAGTGTGGAGATTCCTTATAGAACTAAAAGTAGAGCTACCATTTGATCCAGGAACCCAATCCTAGGTATCTACCCAGAGGAAAAGAAATCATTATATGAAAAATATACTTCCACATGTATGTTTACAGCAGCACAAATTGCAATAGCAAAAATATGGAACCAGCCCAAATGCCCATCTATCAAAAAGTGGATAAAGAAATTGTGCTACACACACACACACACACACACACACACACACACACACATACACACACGTATATCATGGAATGCTACTCAGCCATAAAGAGAAATGAAATAATGGCATTCGCAGCAACCTGGATAGAGTTGAAGACCATTATTCTAAGTGAAGTAACTCAGGAATGGAAAACCAAACATCACATGCTCTCATTCATAAGTAGGAGCTAAGCTATGAGGATGCAAAGGCATAAGAATGATAGAGTGAACTTTGGGGACTTGGGGGAAAGGGTGAAAGGGGGTGAGGGATAAAAAACTACACATTGGGTGTAATGTACATCGGGTAATGGGTGCACCAATATCTCAGAAATCACTACTACATAACTTATTCATGTAACCAAACACAACCTGTTTCCCAAAAACCTATTGAAACAAACAAACAAAAAATTAAACACGTGTTGTAACAGAGCGGTCTGTAGACGTAATTTTTAAATCTGGAAGATTTGAGAATTGTGGTATGATAAACAGTGTTTTACAGCTTCAATTTCCCCCAAATAGACTTTTCAAAAGTGACTAACTTTTGGACTAGCCCAATTATTAAAGGCTAACAAACCCTGATGATGTTAGAAGTTTGGAATAGTGTGTGCACTGGTGCAGCCTGGAGGTAAGCAAAGGGCAGTCAGACTCCATGTACTTGGCTAATACATTAACTAGAGAAAGCAGCCCCATTGTTTCAAGTGCCACTATGTCTCAGCCAGTAATAAACAAATAAAACTAAAAAAAAAAAAGAAAAAGCAATATCCAAGTCACTCAATAATACCTTTGGATGCTTAGCACAGGAAGGTCAGCCTAATGCTATCTATGTACCAGCAAAGGCACCTTAACTCCAATAACAGACAAGGAGCTGCAGCTCAGAGATGAGTGCTTAGTGAAAAATTAGGCTATTTTTTGGTAGATATAAGCTAGTGGACCAGAGTAGAGGACTCTAGTGGTGAAATAGTTAAGATCCTTACTAGTTAATAATGTGAAGTAGGTTTCCAGAACTGAAGCTGTTGAGGTAATAGATCTCAAACACTGTTCATAAATTAGAGAACTGGTGGTGGAGGTGGTCGTGATGGTGGAGGTAACAGTGGGAGCAGTAGTCTTCTGTCTCAGCTAATGCATTGTTGCCTCCTTATGATTGGATGAGCTGCCACACATAATGGAGAGTGTTAGGAGTGACTGTTATCTGGAGGAGGTAGCAAGGTCTAACAACACAATGAGGTGGAGAGCCAATAAAGCTATAATTTTGAATAGTTTACAAAGAGGGATGAATGTTTCTTTAAAAAAGAGCGCATTTGTTGTCAAAGATGGTACAAATGGGGCTACTCTCCCCAAAGGATGCAAGGAATTCCACCCATTATTAAGGCTGACAACATGCCAGAGAAGATGCTTTCCATGTAGTTAATACTTCCCAGGGTGTGAATTGCTGTAGTACTCTCCAGGGTGGGCAATCTTCATTGAGAATGGATCCAGGGTACTTGTATAAAAAGGACTGCTTTTCATGAAAAGCTGAGATAAGTGTTGAGCAACGTGTCAGTTAGAGTTCTTTAGCAGCAAGTAACAAAAAACAACTCTTGTTTTTTCTGTTAAAGGAATTAATTTTATTAAAAATAGCTTCCATTTCTGAAGGAAAAGCTTAAAATCCAGGCCACAGAAGGATCAGGAATCAGGAAGCTCTGGAGATCTATGGAGGAGAAACTGATGAACATTCTTTTTAGGGTTCTTCCAGTAAAATGAGTGAAGTTCAGCTGTTTTCCAGCTTGTGACATTATATGACAAATGCTCAAAGTGTTCCATGTCTGATTGCTCCACCTGGGGCTTAGGTGTTCTGTTTGTTTAGGAGAGGGAAGGGCACTGTACTGAGAGATCAGTAGACATCTTGCAAGAGGAGAGGAGTTTCTCCCCAGTGGAAAATAGCGAAGTAATGTTGCCAATACCAGAGGTAATACTGAAGAGAAAAAACAATGGACATGCCCTGTAGCCCAGACCTCATCCATACCTATTCAGAACATCCATAAAAAACATAAAAAATGCCCCATCAATAGAACTATTTTATCTAAAATAAAAACATATCTATCTTGCCTTTTCCAACTGCCTAGAGTGTTTATTTAACTTCAGTTTCACAATTTACAAATGACGAAAATTTGGTTCTGGCCAGGTCACTTTCCTGTCTTGATGTCGTGCAACCTATGGATGTTAGATAAACCCACCAGCAACAAGGATTTGTACAATAAGAAAGAAAAGTTACACACACACACACACACACACACACACACACACACTGCATAACAAAGCAAGCAAAAAAATAGAGGCCCTCTTTTTGCAACAAGTCATAAAGCTGCTGCTGAATCTGTGGCTTTCCTCCTTATTGCATGCTCAAAATTCTTGTTTTCTCATAGCATCTTTAGGATTCTTTACCCCATGTTGTCACAATGTATGTCTTCAACCCTGAGGGTTCTGGACCGTTGGTTATCTTACCTTGGAAGATTACTGTGTCTTCTATGATAGTTATATAAAGAAATGCCAAGGGACTGCAAATTTCCATTCAGTTTCCCTCTATCTGAAGTGGAAGTCCTATTTTCTTTTTAAAATTAGGGTGATTACCCTAGGAAACCTTGTAATTCATATTCTTCCTCCTCTCTGTTTTTTCTATTTGTCTAGTGGCATGAAAAAAATGGCAATTGGCCAAATGGCAGTTTGAAGAATGCAAGTGAGTGGAACGATGATGAATCTCGGGTGAAAGCAATTTTCTATTTGGTACCAAAACTTCTACACACCAGTTAAACTTTGAGTAACTGGCATGGAAAGAAAAACAAATGTGAGGGTTATTATGTAACAACTTGAAAAGGGTCTTTTGCACCTCTTCCCCTTGCTTCTTAGCCCCATACAATCTGGTTATGAGACAAACAGCAACATTTATTGATCACAGATTTACACATTATCCTAAAAGTCTCCCTGCTGGCCTCATTGCTATAGCTTATGGTAATAATGCTAATAAACTAAAAAAGCAACAACAGGGGATTCTTGGGGAATGAACTAATTGCCTTAATTTTTATTATAAATAAGTTTCTTGGTTAAAGGTATGTTGTTTAAGGGTTTGTAAGGTGTAGAGGGTTTGTAAGGTGTAGAGGAAGCCCACAGATGAGAAGTCAGGAGTACAAGTTCCATTGTTCCATTACAGAATGTGTATGTTCCAGTGAAGACAAATTGCTACTCTTTTAATTACAGAAAAGGTACAGTATACTAAGTCAATGGACACTGTGTGGACTTCTCAAAATATACTGTGTGGAGGCTGGCTCATGGCCGCTTACTGCTTCTGGAATATTTGTTTGTCAGAAGTAAAGTCAGGTCAGCCTCGGTAAAGTCAATGTTGCTAAGCTCATGCCAAGCTACTATCACACACATAGCCCCTGTTTTTATGAGACCCTTGAGAAAATCCTACGTCACCTGGAAACAGGGATGGGATAAAATCCAGAGACAGGCTATCTTTCCCACCTTGCTATTTAAGGGCCTTTTCAGCAGTGAGGGACTTTTGGTTTTGTATACCTTCACATGGGATACAAATATATCAAACTCTGGGTCCATTGTAAGAGGCTCACCTATAAATTCGTTCTTCAAGTATTATCATCAACCCTCCAATCATGCTGCTTTGTCCACTGACTTTCGAAGAATCTCCAGAGTGAGAAATTTACCCCGCCAAATTGAACTTCTGCTTGGTTCCAGCATTTTGTTGAGAATCACCTTTCCGTGTTAATTCCTGTAGAGTACCCTCCCTGAGGCCACAGATATTGTTAAGGGGAATGAAAGTGTGTCTAGAGTACAGTTGCTAAGAGTGGGAACCACTTGCTCTTGCATTTTGTTAGGCCTTCAGAGCCTCCTCAGACCTGCCTCATATATATCTGGACTTGTTCAACTGAACGATAATGCAGAACTGATAGCACTTAATTTATGGATGACTCAAATGCATGATCACCAAGCAATCCATGGTGGCCTGTGTTCAGTACCCGTCAGACTCTAGGGAAAGTCAAGAACTGTTTTCCAGAAGAAATAGGTATTTGCCAAGGGGGACATTGTTTCATTCTAAAACTCAAGAGGCCTATGCTGTAATTCTTTTCTCAGAGCTTAATATAAGTGCCATAAATAATTCCATTCTACACGACATTTTCAGCACCATAATATCTGCTATGTCAAAAAAGGTGGCAGCATAGACAAACAGGCTATGTTTCTACACAGGGTGTAAACAGGTCATAGGAGAACTTCCAAATGTGATTTACATTCCTTTCAAATTTTGAATGAGCATGGTCTTCTGATTTATTATTTATTTGTTTCCAGTAGGAAGTGAATGGTGAATGGTGCTGGGACTTGATTTTATTTTAAAGACATTCTTCTGGAGCTGATTGTATTCATTTTCTATTGCTGCTATAATATATTAACATACATTTAATGGCTTAAAACAACACAAATACATTATTTTACAGTTGTGTAGGTCCAACACAGGTCTCACTGAGCTAAAACCAAGGTATCAGCAGGGCTGTATTTCCTTCTGGAGACCCTAGGTGAGAATTTTCTTCCTCGCCCATTCTCACTTCTAAAGGCTGCCTGCATTTCTTGGCTCTTGACCCACTTCTTCATCTTCAAAGCCAACAACATCAAATCCCTGGGAAGCTTTTCTATCATCACATCTCTCTCTTTCTAACACAGCCAGAAAAGTTCACTGCTTTTAAGGACTCTTGTGATTACATGGGACCTGCTAAGATATCCTGGAGTATCTTTCTGTCTAAAGGTTCATACTCTTAATGACATCTGCAAAATCCCTTTTGCCATAGAAAATAACATATTCACAGGTTCCAGGAATTAGATTATAGCTATTCTGAGGGGTTGGGAGTATTATTCTGCCTATGTTATTGATTAATCCTGACAGTGGTGCCTTGAAGAGATAATCCATAATATCCAGAAGTCAGATACCCAGAAGCTGTCTGGTTCCTGTTTATTTGAAAGCTATTGTTCAGCTATTCTTTCAGTTTTTTGAGTTACCATCCAGCATTCAATAAATTTTTTACAAATTAAATTAATGACTTAGTTTTGCTTGCCTACCTGATACGGTTTGGCTCTGTGTCCCCACCCCAAATCTCATCTTGAATTGTAACCCCCACGTGTCAAGGGAGGGAGGTGATTGAATCATGGAGGTGGTCTCCCCATGCTGTTCTTGTGAGAGTGAGTTCTTATGAGATCTGGTGGTTTTATAAGTGTTCAGAAGTTCCTCCATTGTTCTTCTTTTTCTCCTGCTGCCTTGTGAAGAAAGTGCCTGCTTCCCGTTTCACCATGATTGTAAGTTTCCTGAGGCTTCCCCAGCCATGCAAAATGGTGAGTCAATTAAACCTCTTTCCTTTATAAATTACCCAGTCTTAGGCATTTCTTTATAGCAGTGTGAAAATGGGGTAATATACTACCTAAGAAATTTATGTCATGAATTGGAAAGGGATGCTGCACTTGAAGAAAGGGCGGTTCTCCGTTAAGACAAATTGGCAAACTTTATAAAGCAGGCCAGAGCAGATGAGGAGCTGGGATTCACTATAGTTGTTGACATGTTAACAAACAGAGTGAGACTGAATTATGTGCTATTGGGAGTTAATGACCTTTCACTTAGCTGGGAGGTGGCTATAACCAGAGACTGACTCAAAGCAGGAGTACAGCAGTTTCAGTTTGGTATACATGGGGAATTGAGAATCAAGATGGCATCTTCTGGAACAGTAAGCTTTATGGCAGCTTTAAAGATGTAAAAATGGAGGTTATAGATTTGTCTGATGCAAAAATGAAGTTGTTCAGAAATTCCTGTCAAAGACAAGGGGCAGAGCAAGACCTCAAGGGAAATGAGAGCTAATATAAAGCAAATAAGGAGCAAATTTCAGATCAATTGTCAGGTCAGGGTATAGGGCTGGACTTTGACTACAGAGGGCAGAAATTGCCCCACAGGGCATAGCAGTCACAGGTAGAACATCTCCTTACTCTATACATATACACAGAAGTGTATACAGTCCCTGAGACACAAAGCTTCAATTTTAGGCTGAAAATTTGTATATCGTTTCAAAATATGCTGCTATTTGGCTGGGCCCAGTGGCTCACGCCTCTAATCTCAGCACTTTGGGAGGCCGAGGTGGACGGATCACTTGAGGTAAGGAATTTGAGACCAGCCTGGCCAACATGGTGAAACCCTGTCTCTACTAAAAATACAAAAACTAGCCGGGCATAGTGGTAGGTGCCTGTAATTCCATCTACTCAGAAGACTGAGGCAAAAAATTCACTTGAACCTGGAAGGCAGAGATTGCAGTGAGCTGAGATTGCGCCACTGCACTCCAGCCTAGGCGACAGAGTGAGACTCCATCTCCAAAAAAAAAAGAAAAAGTGGAATATCTGGGAGAAAGATTCTTAATGGACCAATCGGCTCTCTGTAAAATGGACCAATGAGCAGGATGTGGGTGGGGCCAGATAAGGGAATAAAAGCAGGCTGCCCGAGCCAGCAGTGGCAACCTGCTCAGGTCTTCTACGCTGTGGAAGCTCTGTTCTTTTGCTCTTTGCAATAAATCTTGCTGCTGCTCACTCTTTGGGCCTGCACTGCGTTTATGAGCTGTAACACCCACTGGGAATGTCTGCAGCTTCACTCCTGAGGCCAGCAAGACCACGAACCCACAGGGAGGAGGAATGAACAACTCCCTAGGGAGGAACGAACAACCCCAGATGGGCCGCCTTAAGAGCTGTAACACTCAACGCAAAGGTCTGCAGCTTCACACCTGAAGCTAGTGAAACCACGAAGCCACCAGAAGGAAGAAACTCCAAACAGGTCCGAACATCAAAAGGAACAAACTCCGGACACACCATCTTTAAGAACTGTAACACTCACCGCGAGGGTCCACGGCTTCATTCTTGAAGTCAGTGAGACCAAGAACCCACCAATTCCGGAGATAATATCACATTCCCCTAGCACTCTGGTAGGTGCTTTTTATCAAAGTAGTTAATGAGAATGATATCCATAAGTACTTGGTTTATTTGAGTAGCATCTTTTACTACATAGCTACATAATTTTAGCTGGCAGAGCAATTCATTCTGTACACAACAAAATGACATGCTGCAGATAATTCTTTTTTCTAAGTTGTTGATTTCATCATGTTTTAGCTTCTAGATTAGTCTGCCTCTACTCTTAACTATCTGCTTGATCTGAGTAGGTCCCATAGCTTTTTGGGGTCTTATTCTTTACATCTGTAAACATAAATGCCGATTAAATGTGCTCAGCAAATCATTTCCTCAGTAGATATTTATCTAGCATCATGGTTAGAGCTGCAAAGACAAAAACACTTTCTCCACCCCCATGATTCAGACAAATAAGAATTTAATTTAAAAAGTGTGATGAATTTCTACATAAAGGCATATGAAGGGAGCTACGGAGGTATGGGTAGAGGATGGAGGTGTGAAAAGGATGGAAAAGATGGGCTGTCCCTAGAGGTCTTCAGCATGTGTGGCACCATATGAGTCCAGTGGATGCAGGAGTGAGTAGGGTAGAGTTGGCAACGTATTGGGAAGCCTAGGGGCCAGCAAGAGCTTGGTGCCATCTGGGAAGAGCAAGTGCTCCGGTGTGGGTGCAGCCTAACCATGAGAAAGTGAGAGTTGCTGCTAGATGAGAACTTGAAAACTAGCCTAGAAAAGCTGTTCATTTAACCATCCCCGCTTACCCAGAATGCACAGCGCAAACATACACAAGTTCTAACCTCTGGAAGCCAACAAACTCCACAAATCTATATAGAGATGGCTCCACGGCTTCACCTACTTGGTTCTGTTCAAAAGTTCACTCTTCATGGAGGCCTACATCACCGTTGCATATAATTAAATTATTTATCTAATTGATAATCGAAACTGTCATCTTGCCTTCCTGACATTATCAATTCCTCTTATTCACCTCTGTTTCTTTTCTTTTTTCCCCCATAGTACCCGTCATATTCTAAAATTGCCATAGAATTTACCTCTTTACCATGTCCCCTGTTTGCTCGGTCTCTCCCCAGCTGGAATAAAAAACTCTGTAAAGACATGATCTCTTTCTTCTGATTTTCTCTATAGCAGTAGCTGGCACATAGGTGCTCAATAAATATTTATTAAATGAACAAACTACACAAGAGTTCAAACTTAAAGGCCATGAAGTATTTATAGAACCGATATATGAGAACAGCAGGATAAGAGATGTGGAAGTAGATACACACTGAATTTGGAACTGTGATTGAACAGGGAAATGTAGAAGAATAGTGGGAGATGGAAAGGGCTTGGTGCTCAAGAATTGGGACTTCACCTAAGTCCTTGTGGTTATGGGTAAGAAAGAATCTAAGTAAACATTTAAAATTAGGCTTCCAGTAAAAATAATTACAGAACTGTGTGCTTAATCTGAATTCTCAGGTAGCAACACCAATGGTGAGACCCTTCCACAGTGCTGGATATAATATAATCTTCTTGCAAAGTTATAGCAAAAGAAAAGAGACATACATGAGATGATAAAAATGTGACCCAGTTGATGCTAGAAAAACAAAACAGGGTATTTTGGAGGAAAGAAGATCTAGACACATAAAATCATCTTAGGAAAAAAAGTAAAAAAATGCAAAAAAAGAGAACATAATTGAACAGAGAAGAAAAAGGTTTTAGGGAATGCAGACATTGATGGACAGTGTAAGAGTAAATGAGAAATTTAGGGAAAAGGTTGGAAAATGTTTGACATTCACAGTATGACAAAACCTATCAGGCAAATTTGATTAAAATATTTTGAAGGCCATTTTATTATCTTTTGTCCATATTTTTTCTACTATACTCACTAGAAAAAAAATGTCACTTTCTTTGCTCTGTATGTTATTGGAATTATAAAACCCTGGGGTGACAAAACTCATTACCCCCAACCCTTTCACTTATTCAGCACAACACAAGCTTAACATTGGCAACATGTACAGAAGATTCCCTTACTAATTATAACTATGCTGTGAGCTGGAAAGAGCTGGGACGATAATCCAGTAGATTGGTTATTAACCCAGAATTCATAAACTAAATGGAACAATGACCTTCTAAAATGTTGTGGAACATTTTGTATATGTGTATTTTTCTGAAGGGAGGGTCCACACTTTCCATTAGTGTCTTAAGAATCCATGACACGCAATACATTAGTCACTTCTAGAATGACCAACTGTCCTTGCTTTCCTGGGACTGAGGGGTTTCCTCAGAGGCTTTCAGTTTTAAAACTCGGAACGTCCTGGGCACACCAGGACAAGTAGGTCATCCTAATCACTGCTGTAATCCTTTTATATCTGTGGAAACTTAAACCCAGAGGGTTGGCACAAATGTTCAAGTATTCAAAAGTTACTGAAAAGCTGAGGCCTAATTTCAGGGTTCCTCTCTTTTCCACATAAATAGATAATTCACAGGTTATAGTCTTTGCCTCTCTATAGCTATGCCATTTCTTCCTCTAAACTATCGAATGTGAAGCAGTTACCGTCGAAAAAAATATAAGTTCTACTTTTCTTTATATAATTTCTCTCTATAAGAACATATATGTGCTCTATATGCTCTCTGTATAAATACAGAACTACAGGTATGTAAGGAGAAAACTGGTATAAATTGATAGACATAGGGAAATACAGCCTGAAAAGAAAGTTTTAGCAAGGTTCTAATCGTGTTTTCTCTTTCAAATTCAGCTGCCTAAAAGCTGGTTTATTGCAATGTTAGTCACAGATGAACTAGGAAATGGATCCTCCACTTTGCTATTAAAGGATAGTTAAATGCCTACTTTGACTAGATTTCTTTGCAGAAATGTACTTTCAACTAACATGTAAGTTTTAGAGCAAGTGTGAGCACTGTGTAATTTATTGCTATTGATGGACTCATCTACGATGGCATCCTCTAAATCATATTTAATGGGATATAGTCTACGTTTTTCAACATGTGGGTTTTTTTTTTATTCATAGAGAGGCTGTATCATGATAAATATTATCTTAGAGTAGTAGTTTGGTTGTTAGGCTGACATGCCTATGACAGTACTGAGGTTTCAATTATCCACTTGCATCAATCAATCTTTTAGTTTTCAGCACTGTTGCCTGCAGTAATGTCACAGCTTTTCTGTCAGACAGAAGAACTTTGCGGGAAATGTTATTCATTACAGCTGCAAAGCTGTCACTGTGCCTGGCATGGCTTGTTAATGACAACATTTATTTCAAAAGAACCATGTTTCGCTTTGTTGCAGGAGAGTTGACTTTGAGATCGTAAAGTATAATGAAATGCCAAGAAGATGAAGTGAACAAAGTTTTCCAAAAATATACTAAAGTGAGCCAAATCTGTTTTAAAAAAAGAAGAATACATTTGCATTCCTATTTTTATGCCCTTACTTGCCTTTGCAAATGAGCACCCTTGGAAACTGAAGAGCTGTGTTTGGGTGGTTACAGAGAGATCCAAAGATTTTTCTTCACCTCTGTTGAAATCAGATTTCAGGTGTACAATAAATTAATTGACCAGGCTTGGATGAAACACAGAAAATGTTTAGTAACATATTTTCCTCCGAAAACCTTTGTGGAAGCTGCACAATGATTAATAGCAGTGCATAATGATTCATGAAAACAAAGATTCTTACTAATTTATGTGTGCTATTTTTGAAAAGTGTGTGAGAAAAGGGATATGAATAGCTATGTGAGGGACAGAAAAAAATAGGCGGATATAACTCAGTTTAAACTAAGAAAGTTAATTTTTAGTTTTATCAATGGATAGACTGACAAGTTGCTTAGAAGTAAAAACGGCACTGCTGGTCATGAAGCTTCTGTTTGGCAGGCAGATTGAAAAAAAAGTCATAGTTCTTTGTATCTCCTCCTATCCAGGGATGGGAGGTGAAGGCTATTTCTTCAGCCCTTGAATCTGAGCTGGCCTTGTCACTTGTTTGACCAATGGAATAGGAGAAGCAAGGTTGCACTGGCTTCAAGTCTGGGACCCAGAAGGCCTTGCACATTTCCTCTGTCTTTCATGAAGCCCAGCCGCAAACCTAAGGGCTGACCTGCTGGAGATCCCGTGTGTATTTGAGATAAGCTGTAGTGCCCGCTGCTGGTCTTACACCCACAGCCCCATCATCCTGACACCTGACCATAGAGGCATGAGTGAACCAGCCTAGATCAACATTCAGAGCAGAACTGCCAACCCGCAAACTCATGAGTTAAACAAATGCTGATTGTTGAAAGCCACTAAATTTTGGAATGGTTTGTTATTTTAGGGTCTTTATTTGGGAGATGAGTATATTAAAACAAATGATCTTTCAGTTTGTTTCAAGATCTATCTTTCATCAGTCACGTGAATCAAGGTGAAAGACTATAAAAGAAGATCAAGTATGATATAAACATTCATTATGTTTTTGTAAAAAGTTAAAATATCAATATGCATGTAAGTGCTTTTGTCTATCCCATCTATTTTTCCTGATTTTTCTATGTGTACTTCTCCATCATACCTAGTTTCTGAAAACCTTTATTGGCTTCTCTATACTTATAGCACAAATTCTAAGCTCTTTAGCAGGACATATTTGGACCCACCAGAATACTAGTTTCTTTCTGAATAGGCCAAGATTTGCCATTTCTTATTGGCTTCGTATGCTTTTACCTTGTTTTTAGGTATGCCTTTTTCCTCTTCTTTACCTGGTGAACAGCTCCTCGTTCTTTAAAGCTCACTTGAAATGTCTCGTTCTCTGTGAAGTCCCTCCTAACTGTCCCAGTCAGAGATATTGTAACATTAACATTTTTATTATAACTTCTACTGCATTAGATCATAAGTTTTTTTTATTAATATGGTTGTGTTTTCTCTTAGAACATGAGATCTTGGGAACCTTGAACTATTACAGAAAACAGACAATAACCGCACTACCCTAGCAAAAAGATACACATCTTAATCACATGAAAAAAAGAAGGAATAATTGATTTCTAAGCTCAGTATAGACAAAATTCATTCACCACTTTTTTTTTTCCCCCAATGATCTTACTGGTCTGCCTTAAGTACATTAGTGAAGCTAAATGCTAGGAAAAAAATAAGAATATCTTAAAGAAACAGCTCATCCAGCATAAATAGGTGATTCCCCAGGTTTTTAAACACCAGATATTCTTCCTGTTAATAGAAAAATACAAAAGACTAAAGGAAATTTAAGGTAGCAGCCTCGTTGGTAGTAATGACTTTGTACCCGCATATTGGCTACCTTGAAGCTGTTTAAAGTCAGAAAATTTGTAATCTTCTAAAAGCTTGAGCTACTGAAACTTTGGAAGCTTCCCTTGCAAAAAAATGGACAAGCTGCATAATTGTTGTTTGCTAATTTTCCTGGGAGAAAAACATGAACTCACTTTGTCTAGACATGCTGATTATAATCCATCAAGCAATGATTAAAGAGTAATACTCTTCTTCATTATACAGAACGTTAAAGAGACCCTTGAATAGCAATCAGAATTCTTGAAACACACAACATAAAGGGTCACAGCCCATAATATAGTTTCTGTGAAACAAAGGCTTTATAAGCACATCTAGGCAGAAGAACAATGATGAGAAATTCTCCATTCTTGAGAAAAAGATAATGAAGCAACAATCATGAACAATCATGCAAGAACCTGGTTCCAATAATTTAAAATTGGATAACATACAATCCAATCTTGAGAATAATTTAAATGTAACTATTTCAAGTAAAACCTCAATATATAAAGTATAACCTTACCTGGATTAACCATGACATTAAGTCCAGCACTGATATTATGGGTTCCATACTAACATACAGATTTTTATGTAATCATTATTTCATCTTTGATTCTATTTGTATGTCTTTTACATATGTATTTCTTTGCTCTTTTCTGTGGGGTTTTACTCTCTTTAGAGGACAGAGTATTTCTTCTTGGCCTTTTGTTGTTACCACAGCTGAGTAAATGTCTGTTCAATTCTAGTCAATAATTTATTGGTTGATAAAGGAATGAATGTTGGAGAAAATAAATGATCAGTTTCTATTAGTCCTCACTCACATAATTTATCATTTCATGAAGTTAATCTGCCCCCTAAAACTTGCTCAAATAATTTCTCTCCTATAAAAATCTTCTCACATGTCTTGCCATATTGATCAAACTCAGTCTCCTCAACTCATAACATTAACCCTCTATGAGTCTTCTTTGGCCATTAATTTTGTGCCAGAGATGATGTATTCCCATATTGATTGTATTTTCTTTCACCATTAACTTTCTGAGTATTTATCTCTTCTTTCTTTTCATAGTTTGGGAACTTTTGGAGTGTAGGGAATGTTTTATTTATTTATTATTTATAGTGCCTTCCTCAAGTTCTCTTATATGCTGTAAGTTGTGCTAAAAAATTGATTGATTCTTAAAATAATTACTGATGTATCAATTTTTCACTAACATTTTATAAACTTGGCTATGTATACCTCTGCCAACCCCTTCAGAATTGTCACACTCTCCTCATCTTTGTGAGAGTAGGTTTAAAATGATTATTACAGGATGAAAAATGCTCTCTCCCCACTAGATTAGCTGGTATATGTTTAGGAGATCTAAAAAAAGTCAAAGTAATGAACATATAGGTTAAATTATTAATAGAAAGCAGGATTTTCAAAATATTTAACATATTTTAGTGAATGATACATCAGACTAATACTCTCAGTGATATCAGGAGTAACACTTAGGTTAAATGATCTGTTCATTATCTCTGGATACATCCAAGAGTCTGTTGGCCAACTCCATCGCCTCATTTTTGAGCTTTTCTCATTGTAAGACAAGGGATGCAGTCAGGGTCTGACTAAATGACAGTTATCAACTGTCACCAGACCATTTGAAAGTGAAATACACTCTCTGCCAACTGTCAGTGCCAGACGCAATGGAAAATCACTTTATAGATTGCTCACAAATTGCATTAATATAGCTACTGAAGAGCTTCAATAAGTTACACTAATTGGGTGGGGGCCAGTCTAAAAAGTCAGACACCTAAGGCCCTTAGGAATTCTTTTGAAGAAATGCAATTTCTTAACTTTTAGGTTTCTAGAGTTGCACAAACTTGATTAAAGAAAGGTTTCAGCAGGCATCAGCTGTGATGAGAAAATGAATGATTTATTAGCATATTCATCGTGTGTTTATAAACAAATGGAGAAACGAAGCTGGAGGAATGACCAATATGATAGAATCAGAAATTTAAATGACCTTCAACAGGCTGAAATAGTGAGTTAATATAGTAAAATAAAATTATTTCAGGTAAATCTGTAGCTTTCTATATAAGCTTCTTGAAAAAAGGCCCCAGATAATTGACATTTAGAGGTTGGGTAAGTCACAGCTGAACAGTAACATTATTAAAAAATAAATAGAAACACAGACAGACCAAAGACAAAAAAAAAAAAAAAAAGATAACACACACACACACCTTAAGGGTTTTTAATAAACCAGAAGCTTACTATGAATGAATAATATCCTTCAAAATAAGATAATAAGTTGTGTTAATGTAATACTATCTTCTTTAATGCAGAAGTAATAGACTTCTCAGCACTGTTAAGACCTTGAAACTACAGTATTGTCTCAAGTTTTGAATAGCACAGAGTAGAAAAGATACATTGGCAGATGAGTTCAGGCCCAGAGGAAAATGATTGGACAGTGAGAAAGCCAGAAATCATGGCTTACGATGCGGAAAATGGGGACATTTTAGTGTAGGTCAGAATAAATTTAGGACTGACTTTAATATCTTGAACTCTCACATTAAAGAGTTGATCAGATATCTTATCTTTGTCTCCATAGAACCGTACAAATGAGTAAACGAAATGAGAGCCAGATACCAGTGCAATGTAAATAACTTTCTAACACTTTGTGCCATTTGAAATTGCAATAGAATGCCTTGGGGTGTGGGTGGTGGGTAGCGAATTGTCAGTGATTGGAGTAATTATATAGCGTGAATTCTCAAAATAATATAGAAGACTTTTAGCTATGAACTTAGATCTTTTCCAACCATAAGTTGCAGTTATTATCACATTCCCTTAATTTTTATTTATTAATAAAACTATATTTATCTATCAGACACGTCTCCATCATTGTATGTTTACACTGATCTTAAAAAAAAGAACTTCCATCTTTCCCTTCTTACTCTGTCCTGATTTGCCTGTTTGCAGGCTCTCTGCATCTTCACTCCCTCCTGGCCTGAGGGTGAGCCCCGTAAGCCGTTTAGAACAGGCCTTACTAATAGCACCTCTTTCTGAGTATGATGCAGGTTAATTTACCAAAGCATAGAAAGCCCATTTCAGACTTCACTAGCAAGCTGTTTTTCAATCCAGCTTTACTCATAATCTCCTTATTTTATTATTCAGCTACTATTGAGTAGGAGAATGGCAGAATGATTGAGTGCGGACTTTGGATCTAGAATGGCTGGATTTAAACTCCTGTGACCTTGGGCAAGTGACTTAACATCTGTGTACTTCTGGTTTTATTTTTGTTCTTTTCACCTGTAAACTGGGCATAATAGAAGTACTTCTTTCATAAGTTGTGATTATAAAATGAGTTAATTTATGTAAATTATATTGAATCATCTTGTCACATGCTGTGTTAACTATTATTAGTATTATTTTGAACTCAAAAATTCAGATTTCAGTAGGAGAAACAGTTACAGATAGAAATAAAAGAGCTGTAGCTCTGTTTTGGATATGGTGTGGGAGGCCAGAGTTAGTTCACAGAGAAGGTAATACATCATTTTAAATTCCGAGTAGGAGTTTTTCAGACAAAGTGGGGTTAGGGAATGTGCATTCCTCCTACATAGGGTGGAAAGTATGGGCAAAGGCATGGAATGCAAAAGAATAGGACAAGCTCAAGGTAGGAGCACAGGGCAGGAATTGACAGGGACAGGAGATGACACTGCAGGCCCAGCAGTGCCAGGCCCTGGAGGGCTTGCTGTACTTGCTTTTAGGGAAATTGGTCCCTGACTGCCCCAGCGGTGCAGAGCAAAGTAAGATAGAACAGAAGTTGGCAAGCTTTTTCTGTAAAAAACCAAAAAAACAAAAAAGCAAAAAAAAAAAAAAAAAAAACCCAGAACAAACAAACAAAAAAACAGATAGTATTACTTTAGGCTGTTCAGACCCCTTAGGGCTTTTCTGTGAATTTTTTAAAAATCCATTAAAATGTAAAAATTATTCTTAGTTCAAAGGCTACACATAAAAAGGTAGTGGGGTGCAGGAGGATTGCTTGAGTCCGTAAGTCTGAGTCCAGCCTGGGCAACATATGGTTGAGACCCTGTATCTTTTTTTTTTGGCAGTGGGCCAGATTTACTGACCCCTGATCTAGACCTTAGATTCTACACAACATCTGCACCCTTAAAAAACTTGGCTGGAGCAAAATGTGCATGTCAGGAAATGCCTTGAACTGCACCACAGGTCAGGCAATATTGACACTAGCAATCAAGTCTCTGAAGGATTTTATGCAGGGAGAACAATGCTGTAGTTCTATTTGAGAAAGAACACTCTGATTGCAGCATCAAAGATGGAATAGATGACAAATGACTAAGGTGGCCTATTAAAGGCTTTGGATGATGCCACCAAGCAGTTCAAGATCAGTACCCTCAGCATTTTGATGAATGAAGACTGGGAGGTGTGAGGAGCTATGCAGATAAATCCTCTTTCTTCTGTGTATTACTCTGAGGAAAATTTTTAATTTGTCTGTAGAGAAAACTGATGTCTGTCTTCCCTGTTAATAAGGCCTTCCATTTTTTAATTTAGCAGTACTTTAATCCTTGCTCAGCTCTAAAAAGCCCAGGGTATGGCACTAGTGGGTGAAGAATCTGTAAAGAAATGTGAGAAAACAGGTCAGCAGGGATGGAGAAGTAAGAGAACATGTATGGGAGTCATAAGAGAGAATTTCAGTGGGCAGTGATCAGTGGTGACAAGAACCACAAAGCTCTTGTCAGGCAGTCAGGTCTTGGGAGGCCAGTGATAATCTTGCTGGAGCAGTTTCCTTGGTGAGATGGGGATAATCACATTGCAAGAGGGAATGGGAAGTGAGGAAATAGACATGGACTGTATGTGGATTTGTATTTATAAAACCTGACATTGAAGGAAAGGAAAGACAATGTGCCATAAACTCAAGGAAATGGAGCTTAGAGTTAGGTTTTTCTTTGGAGTTTTTAATGTAGAAGTGTTTATATATAAGGAGCAAAACTACGGAAATCATCCAACCATTTTTTTAACCTATCAGTGATTGTTGTATCTCAAAATATAACATTTTGTTCTCACTCTACCCCTGAGTTTTGGCATTTCTTGTCACCTTTAACTTGTTTTATTTTTCACTTTTTAATATTCAGTCTACATATTTGCAAGTATATTATTTATTTCATGTCCCTTACCTCTCAAATGTAAGGTACCTTGGGGCAAGGACTCTTACTTGTTTGTCGATTTTGTTTATTCTTAACACCTGGAAGAGCACCTGGCTCACAAGGGTGCACAATATTATTTTTGTGGAGTGAGTAAATCTGACACATGTAAGATGCACTATTCTGGCACTTATACTGACTTTTGAAAAAGTTTAACATGTTAAAAAGATATAAGGCAAACCAATTCTATTTTTTAGATAGAAATAACTAGTACGAAAGTCTAAGATTTTAAATAGATATAAGATTTTTTCAGCTAACCCTGACCCTCAGAATTCTAAAAAAATGAAGGCCAGGCTGTAGTGACATCAGCAAAATGGCAGAATAGGACTTTCCATTGCTGGTCCCCTCACAGAACCATCAATTTTAACAACTATCCATGTACAAAAATACCTTCACAAGAGCTGAGGCATCCAGGTGAGAGATTGTAGCACTTAGGTGTATTATAGAAATTTTTTAAAAGATATATTGAAGGATGGAAAGGATAGTTTCACATTGTGGAAAGGGCAGTTTCACATTCCTCCTCCCCTAAACCCAGTTAGCACAGTACAGAGAGATAGACACTCTGAGTTTGGGAAGGAGAGAGAAGCGAGCATCTGACTTTGCTGTGGACCCCAGAACCAGGCCTACCCTTTGAAACCTGGTTCCAGACTGGCCCCCACAACCCCAGGCTCCAGACTGGCACCTTCAGATGCAGGCCTGTTCTGATGCCACATCTCATGGTGGGCCCTGTGTACTTCAAGCCTGCCCCAGGCTCGAGGCAGGCCTTGCAGTCTGAGTCCCCAGTTAGGCACCCTTGGTTCCAGGCTCCAGATCAGCTTCAGCACCAGGTAAGCCCCTACAGTGCCAAGATCTAATCTGACCCCCACAAAGACCTAGGCTCTAGCCGAGATTGTCCGACCAGCCTTATTTTGTTGTTGTTCTGTTTTGTTTTGTTTTAAACTTTCAGCAACACGAAGCCATAGTTTTTAGTTTGTCTCTAGTGATAAACAGAAAAGAGACATGAGGAAAGGGCTTTGCTGGCCCAACCAGTAACAGAAACTAAGAACCCATGACTGTATTCTCTCCCTTGGACACCCCTGCTAGGCCTTCCCCTGCAGATGCAGTAGAAAGCTACATCCCCCAAAACCCCCGGAGTTTGAGGTTTCGACTCAGGATCCAAGAGTTTGGGATTCTGGAGTTTGGACCCAGGACTCAGGCTCACCCAAGGCTCCAGACTGAACCCAGAATCCAGGACAGCCTCTGTGACGACATACTCTGAGTCTACCCTAACACCAGCCCAGAGCCCAGCCCCAGCTGCCAAAGTCTTCAGGCCCACCTCAGGCTCCAGACCAGCTCAACACCATGTGATTTCCTCTAGCCCCAAACTCCAGCTGTAATCTGGCCCCTGTGGATGCACATTCTAGGCCCACCTAGTGCTAGGTTGGCGCCTGTAGCCCCAGGCTCCAGGCAAGTTCCTGTGGTTCCATGTTCCAGCAGATCCAGGTTTCAGGCCTGTACCAACAGACCCTGGCATTGAGCCAGCCCCTAAAAACCCACACTCCAGTATCACCCCCATGGTCCTGAGCTCCAGGTTAACACTTACAGAGCCAGCCTCTAATCTGGCCTTCATGAATTCAGGATCAAGGCCTACTCCAGTGCTAGTTTGGCCCCTATGGATCTGGGCTCTAAGACCATCCCTGCAGACCCAGTGGACAGATCCACACCAGCAGACTCCGGATCCAGGGAGGCTCCTGTCTCCACAGGAGCCATCCTGGCAGACTCAAACTCTAAGACTCCAGGAGTGTCTGGTGGAAATAGGCTATAGGCCCAACCCTGAAGACCCAGGCACCAGGCAAGACCCAGTGGACTCAGGCACTAGGCCTGCCCATTTGCTGATTCAGACACCAGGTCAACCTACCCAAGGACTCCAGTATCAAGCCTGTCTGCAGGTTCTGCCAGATTGTCCGCCCAGAATCTCTGGATAAGCTGACTTTTCTTGCTGAAGCAAGTCTGTTAAGACTTGAATAGGTGCCTATGTCAAATGTGCAGACATCAACACATGACTATACGGATCACTAAAAATCAGGGAAACATGACACCACCAAAGGAACACAATAAAGCATGGATAACTATATTTGGCCATTCTGACAATGCTTTAGAGAAATACGAGAGACTGTGTAATTTATAAAGAAAAGAGCCTTAATTGACTCATGGTTCTACAGGCTGCATAAGAAGCATAGTGGCTTCTGCTTTTGGGGAGGCCTCAGGAAGCTTCCAATCATGGTAGAAGGCAAAGGGAGAGTGAGACATCTCGCATGGCAGAAGCAGGATCAGGAGAGAGAGAGAGAGAGGGTGGAGGTGTCACACACTTTTAAGTGACCAGATCTCATGAGAACTTACTAACAATGGGGAGGACAGTACCAAGAGGGATGGTGCTAAATGATTCATGAGAAACTGCCCCCGTGATCCAATCACCTCCCACCAGGCCTAACTTCCAACACTGAGAATTACAACTGGACATGAGATTTGGGCAGGGACACAGGTCTAAACCATATCAGTGACCAGTTCTAAAAAAATGAAGATCTATGAGCTGCCTGAAAAAATTCAAAACAATCATCTTTAAAAAGCTAAAGCAAGGCTGAGCGCAGTGGCTCATGCTTGTAATCCCAGAACTTTAAGAGGCCAAGGCAGGTGGATCGCCTGAGGTCAGGAGTTCAAGACCAGCCTGGCCAACATGGCAAAATTCCATCTCTACTAAAAATACAAAAATCAGCCAGGTGTAGTGGTGGGCGCCTGTAATCCCAGCTTCTTGGGAGGCTGAGGCAAGAGAATCACTTGAATCCAGGAGGTGGAGGTTGCAGTGAGCTGAGATTGTGCCACTGCACTGTACTCCAGCCTGGGTGACAGAGGGAGACTGTCTGAAAAATAAAATAAAAAATTAATAAAAAATAAAATAAAAATAAAGAGCTAAAGCAGCTGAAGGAGAACACAGATAGATACTACACGATATCAGGAAAACAATGCACAAACAAGATGCAAAGTTGAACAAAGAAATAGAAACCATAAAGAAGCAAAAAGAAATTCTGGAGCTAAAAATCTCAATGGCTAAACTGAAACATTCCATAGAGAGCTTCAACAACAGGCTCAATCAAGCAAAAATAAAAAGAATCAATGAACTTGAAGAGAGGTTACTTGAATTTTTTCAATTAGAGAAGCATAAAAAAGTAAATAAAAAAGGGTGAAGAAACCTTATTGGACTTATGGGGCACCATCAAGCAACCAACAGACACATTATGGGAGCCACTGAGGGAGCAAAGAGAAAAAAAGAAGGAAATATTTTTGTCATTAAATAAACAATGACAGAAAAATTTTCACATCTGAAGAGGGAAATGAATACCAATATTCCTGAATCCCAAGGACCCCCCAAAAATTAAATATAAAGAGTTCTTTTCTGAGATACATTATAATGGAATTCTTTAAAATCAAAGACAAAAGGAGAATTTTGAAAGCAGCAAGAGAACAGCAATTCACCACATACAAGGGAATTATCATAAGACTGTATAAATAGATTTCCCAGCAGAAAATTTTTTATAGGCCAGGAGAGTGTAGTATGATGACTTTAAATTACTAAAGAAAAAAAATTGCCAACTCATAAGTGGGAGCTAAATAACATGTATATGTGGGTATAGAGGGTGGAATGATAGACAATGGAGACTTGGAAGGGTGACAAAGTAGGATGAAGACTCAAGAGGTTACTTAATGGGTACCATGTACATTAACAAAATTGCACTGATATCTCATAAATTTATATATATTTAAAAAGAAAAAAAAGCCATGCCAATCAAGAATACTATGCCCAACAAGACTGTCTTTCAGAAATGAAGGAATGGTAAAAACTTTCCCAGATTAAAAGAACCTGTGAAAATTCATCACCACTATACCTGCATTACAAGAAATGCTAAAGGGAGTTCTTCAAGTTTAAATGAAAGGATGCTAACTAACAACATGAGAATAAATGAAAGTAAAAAACTGATTGTAAAAATAAATAAATAGTCAAATTCAGAACACTATACAACTGTGATGGTGGTCCATAAACCATTTTTAACTCTAGTAAGAATGTTAAGATATTAAATATAATTTTAACTATAATAATTTGTTAATGGATATGCTTAATATATAAAGACATAAATTGTGACAGCTATAAGAAAAAAATAGGGAGAAGGAGAATTTAAAGTGTACAGTTTTTGTATGTGGTTGAAGTTAAAATGTTACCAGCTTAAAATATACTGTCATAAACTATAAGATCTTTCATGTAAGCCTTATAGTAACCACAAAGAAAAAATATGTGGCAGATATATAAAAGATTAAGAGAGAGAAATCAAAACACACAATTACAAAAAATTCCCTGTAGAGACTAACAAAAGAATTTAGTAAAATTGTAGGATACAAAATCGATATACCAAGTCAGTAGTGTTTGAATACATTGATAATAACCTATTTGAAAAAGAAATAAAGAGAATCATCCAATTTATAATACTATAAAAACACTTAAGGATAAATTTAAGGACATGAAAGATCTGTTCACTGAACTATAAGGTACTGATAAAAAAATTAAAGATGACTCAACAAATGTAAGATATCCCATGTTCATTGGCTGGAAAAATTAATATTGTTAAAATGTCCATACCACCCAAAGTGATCTGCAGATTCAATGCAATTCCTATCAAAATTGCAAGAACATTTTACATAGAAATAGGAAAAAAAATCTAAAATTAGTATGAGACTACAAAAGACCCCAAATAGCTAAAGCAATCTTAAGCAAAAAGAACAAAGGTGGAGGCATCACACTATATGATTCAAATATACTACAGAAATATAATAGTCAAAATAACATGGAACTGGTATAAAAACAGACACATAGATCATTAGAACAAAATAGAGACCCTGGAAATAAATTCATGCATTTTTATCCTATTGATCTTCAACAAAGGAGCTAAGAATGCACAATGAGTAAATAAATCTTTTAAATAAATGGTGTTAGAAAACTAGATATTCACAGGCAGAAGAACGAAATGAGAAGCTTATCTCCCACCATATATAAGAATAAACTCAAAATGGATTGAAGATTTAAATTTAAGCCTTACACAGTACATATACTAGAAGAAAACATAGAAGAACATGTTGTTCATACTGGTCTGGACAATGATTATTTTTGGAGATGACCTCAAAGCACAGCAACAAAAGTAAAAATAGAGAAATGGGATTACATCAAACTAAAATGCTTCTACATAGCAAAGGTAACAATCAACAAAGTAATGACAAAACCTTCGAAAGGGGAACATACATTTGTAAACCATATATTTGATAAGTGGTTAATATTCACACTGTAATATAAGAACAAAAACAACCCAGTAGCAAGAAAACAACTTGATTTAAAAATGGATAAAGGACTTGAATCAACATTTTTTAAAAGAAGACATACAAATGGCCAACAGGCATATTCAAAAAATGCTCAACATCAGTAATCATCAGTGAAATGCAAATTAAAACCACAGTGAAATATCACCTCACACCTTTCAGAATGGCTGTCAAAATGACAAAAGATAATAAAGGTTGATAAGGATGTAGAGAAAAGCGAATTCTTGTACACTTGATGGGAATGTAAATTAGTACAACCATTATGAAAAACATATGGAGTTTGGTTAGAAAATTTAAAATAGAATTACCATATGATTCAGGAATTCCATTTCTGTGTATATTTATGAAGAAAATGAAACCACCATGTCCAAAAGATATTTGTAATCCTATGTTCATTGCAGCATTATTCACAATTGCCAAGATATGGAATCAACCTGTTTTCATCAACAGATAAAATGGATAAAGAAAATGTGATATATATATATATATATATATTATATATATACACAATGAAATACTATTTAGCCTTATAAAACAAGGAAATCCTGTCACTTGCTAAAAATGGATGAAGCTGGAGGACATTATGCTAAGTGAAATAAGTTTGGCACAGAGAGACAAATACTGCTATGATCTCACTTACATGTGGAATGTAAAAAAGTTGAACTCATAGAATAACAGAACAGAATGGTGGTATCCAGGAGCTGGAAGGGGATGGGTGATGGTAATGAAACAGGGAGAAGTTGATCAAAGTGTACAAAGTTTCAGTTAGACAGGATGTGTAAGTTTGGGAGATCTGTTGTACAGCATATGACTACAGTTAATAATAACACATGCACACCTCAGAGGTATTGTGGGTTTGGTTCTAGACCACTGCAATAAAGCAAATAGCACAAGTGAGTCCCACAAAGTCTGGTTTCCCAGTGCATATAAAAGTTATATTTATACTATAGTCTATTATGTGTGCAATAGCATTATGTTTAAAAAACAATGTACATACTTAATTAAAACAAACTTTATTGCTAAAAAATGCTAACTATCATTTGATCCTCAGCAAATCATAATTTTTTTTGCTGGTGGAGGGTCTTGCCTCAATGTTGATGGCTATCAACTGATCAGGGTGGTGGCTGTTGAAGGTTGGGGTAGTTGTGGCAATTTCTTAAGACAACAATGAAGTTCCCACATCAATTGACTCTTCCCTTTCACAAAAGATTTCTCCATAGCGTGTGATGAAGTTGGATACCATTTTCTCTACAGTGGAACTTCTTTTAAAACCGGAGTCAACCCTCTCAAACCCTGACAATACTTTATCAACTAAATTTATGTAATGTCCTAATTGCTTTGTTGTCATTTCAACAATGTTCACAGTATCTTCACCAAGAGCAGATTCCATTCCAAGAAACCACTTCTTTGCTCATCCATAATAGGAAGCTCCCTCATCTGTTTAAGTTTGATGATGAGATTGCAGCAATTCAGGCATATCTTCAGGCTCCACTTCTAATTCTGTTTATCTTGCTATTTCCAACACATCTGCAGTGACTTCCTCCACTGAAGCCTTGAACCCCTCAAAGCCATCTGTGAGGATTAAAGTCAACCTCTAAACTGACTTTAATGTCAATATTTTGATATACCCCCATGAATCACAACTGTTCTTAATGGTTTCTAGAATGGCAGCTGCTTTTCAAAAAGTTTTCAATGTGCTTTGCCCAGATCACTCTCTATGGTAGCTATAGCCCTGTGAAATATATGTCTTAAATAATAAGGCTTGAAAGTTGAAATTATGCCTTTATTCATAGGCTGCAGAATGAATGCTGTGTTAGCAGGCAAGAAAACAATATTAATCTTCTTGGGTATCTGTATTGGAGCCCTTGAGTGACTACATGCATTGTCAATGAAATGAACAGTAATATTTTGAAATAAATTTTTTTTTCTAAGAAGTAGGTTTCAACAGCAGGCCTAAAATATTCAATAAACCATTTGTAAACAGATGTGCTGTCATCCAGGCCTTGTTGTTCCATTTAATAGAGCACAGGCAGAATAGATTTAGCATGTTTCTTTTTTTTTAATCTTTATTTTTTTATTATGCTTTAAGTTCTGGGATACATGTGCAGAACGTTCAGGTTTGTTACATAGATATACACATGCCATGGTGGTTTGCTGCACTCATCAACCCGTCATCTACATTAGATATTTCTCCTGATGCTATCCCTACCCTAGCCCCTGACCCCCGACAGGACCCACTGTGTTATGTTCCCCTCCCTCTGTCCATGTATTCTCATTGTTCAACTCCAACTTATTAGTTGAACATGAGGTGTTTGGTTCTCTGTTCCTGTGTTAGTTTGCGGAGAATTATGGCTTCCAGCTTCATCCATGTCCCTGCAAAGGACATGAACTCATACTTTCTTGTGGTTGCATAGTATTCCATGGCGTATATATGACACGTTTTCTTTATCCAGTCTATCATTGATGGGCATTTGGGTTGGTTCCAAGTCTTTGCTATTGTTGAACAGTGCTGCAATAAACATATGTGTGCATGTGTCTTTATAGTAGAATGATTTATAATCCTTTGGGTATATACCCAGTAATGGGTTTGCTAGGTCAAATGGTATTTCTGGTTCTACATCTTTGAGGAATTGCCACACTGTCTTCCACATGGTTGACCTAATTTACACTCACACCAACAGTGTACAAGGGTTCCTATTTCTCCATATCCTCTTCAGCATCTGTTGTTTCCTGACTTTTTAATGATCGCCATTCTGACTGGCATGAGATGGTATCACATTGTGGTTTTGATTTGCGTTTCTCTAATGACCAGTGATTATGAGCTTTTTTTCATGTATTTGTTGGCTGCATAAATGTCTTCTTTTGAGAATTGTCTGTTTGTATTCTTCCCCCCTCCGCCATTTTTGATGGTTTTTTTTTTTCTTGTAAATTTGTTTAAGTTCATTGTAGATTCTGGATATTACCTCTTTGTCAGATGGATAGATTGCAAAATTTTTCTCCAATTCTGTAGGTTGCCTATTCACTCTGGTGATAGTTTCTTTTGCTGTGCAGAAGGTCTTTAGCTTAATTAGATCCCATTTGTCGATTTTGGCTTTTGTTGCCATTGCTTTTGGTGTTTTAATCATGAAGTCTCTACCCATGCCTGTGTCCTGAATGGTATTGCCAAGGTTTTCTTCTAGGGTTTTTATGGTTTTAGGTCTTACGTTTAAGTCTTTAATCCATCTTGAGTTAATTTTTGTATAAGATGTAAGGAAGGGGTCCAGTTTCAGTTTTCTGCATATGGCTAGCCAGTTTTCCCAACACCATTTATTAAATAGGGAATCATTTCCTCATTGCTAGTTTTTGTCAGGTTTGTCAAAGATCTGATGGTTGTAGATGAGTGGTGTTATTTCTGAGGCCTCTGTTCTGTTCCATTGGTGTATATATCTGTTTTGGTACCGGTACAATGTTGTTTTGAGTACTGTAGCCTTATAGTATACTTTGAAGTCAGGTAGCATGATGCCTCTAGCTTTGTTCTTTTTGCTTAGGATTGTCTTGGCTATACGGGCTCTTTTTTGGTTCCATATGAAATTTAAAGTAGTTTTTTCTAATTCTGTGAAGAAAGTCAGTGGTAGCTTGATTGGGATAGCATTGAATTTATAAATTACTTTGGGCAGTATGGCCATTTCCACGATATTGATTCTTCCTATCCATGTGCGTGGAATGATTTTCCATTTGTTTGTGTCCTCTCTGATTTCCTTGAGCAGTAGTTTGTAGCTCTCCTTGAAGAGGTCCTTCACATTCCTTGTAAGTTTTATTCCTTGGTAGCAATTGTGAATGGGAGTTCACTCATGATTTGGCTGTTTGTCTATTATTGGTGCATAGGAATGGTTGTGATTTTTGCACATTGATTCTGTATCCTGAGAGTTTGCTGAATTTGCTTATCAGCTTAAGGAGATTTTGGGCTGAGATGATGGGATTTTCTAAATATAGGGCCCTAGGATTTTTGGAATGGTAAGTAAGCATTGGTTTCAACTTAAAATCACCAGCTGCATTAGTTCCTAATAATAAAGTCAGCTTGCCTATTGAAGCTTTGAATTCAAGCACTTACTTCTCTCTAGCTATGAAAGTCCTAGATGGCATCTTTTTTCAATAGATGGCTGTTTCATCTACATTGAAAATCTGTTTAGTCTAGCCACCTTCTTTAATGATCTTAGCTAGATCATCTGGATAATTTCTATAGCGTCTACATCAGCATTTACTGCTTTATCTTGCACTATTATGTTATGGAGAAAGCTTTCTTCCTTAAACCCCATGAATCAACTTTTGCTCACTTCCAACTTTTCTTCTGCAGCTTCCTCACCTCTTTGAAGAGAGTTAGGGCCTTACTGTGGATTAGGCTTTGGCTTCAGGGAATAGCGTGGCTGGTTTGAGCTTCTATTCCAACCATTCAAACTGTCTCCATATCAGCAATAAGATGTTTTGCTTTCTTATCATTTGTGTGTTCACTGGAGTAGCACTGTCAAATTTCTTTCAAGAACCTTTTCCTTGCATTTGCAGCTTGGTTAACTCTTTGGCTCAAGAGGCTTAGTTTTTGGCATATCTCAGTTTTCAACATGCCTTTCTAACTAAGCTTAATAATTTTTAGCTTTTGATTTAAAATGAGAGATATGTGACCCTTCCTTTCATTGGAACACTTAGAAGCCACTATAGGGCTATTAATGTGCATAATATCAATTTTTGTTGTGTCTCAGGGAACAGGAAGACCCACAGAAAGGAAAAGAGAAGGGGAAGTGGCAGGTTGGTAGAGTATTCAGAACCCACATAACATGTATTGATTAAGTTCTCTGTTTTATATGGGCATGGTTTGTGGTGCCACTTATAACAGATATAATAACAATGAAAATATTTGAAATATGTGAGAATTACCAAAATGTGACATAGAGAACTGAAGTGAGCACATGCTGTTGAAAAAATGGTGCTGATAGATTTGCTTAATGCAAGGTTGCCACAAGCCTTCAATTTGTAAAATGTGCAATATCTGCAAAGTCCAATAAAGTGCAATAAAATAAGGTGTGCCTTTATATTGTATACTTGAAAATTGCTAAAAGAGTAGATCTTACATGTCTCACAACAAAAACTGGTAAGTATATTAGGTGATGGATATATCAATTAGCTTATTTTAATCATTTCACTATGAATATGTGTGTATGACATTATTTCATTGTATACTATAAATACATACAATTTTTATTTGTTAGTTATAGCTTAATAAAGCTGGGGAAAAACTGGAGTTCAGTTTGCTAAGAATATTCTTATAACCACATTTCAGTGACAATAAATGTCACCCATTTGTAGTCTATTATAACCTAATTTTCTTGCCCAAATATGCATACTATTCTGATATCTTTCCATAAAATCTTTAAAATTCAAAAGCCTACATGCCTAACTTCTATCTAAAAAAATAAGGGATTTCTGGAAGTGCTCTATACTTGGGACAAAGGGTTAAGAAGCATTTATGCATACATATTGTGTTTTCAGAATTATTTTGCAGGCTCTGCATTAAAAACTCTATTAAACATTGGTAAGCTCCACGCTTCAGGTGCCAGGTGGCAGTTATGGTTGCTGTAAAATAAAGGATTAATGTTAAGAAATTGAAGGTGGGGGAAAAGTGGATACATAAAATAAAGAGCAGGTGCACAATCCCTAGCTCTACAACTTCAAATTAAATGATCAGGCAGACATTAGTCAATGAGGAGAGAAAAATAAATGAGGTACAGTCTTCCTCAGAAAGCGAGTGAGGCAAAATGGACTCTATTCCCTCTGTTTTGGTGCTGTTGGAGTCCTGTTGATCTGCTCATGATAATTTTATCAGCTTTCAACATAGATTGATTTATTTAATCAGGGTCTGTGTTTCTCACATGCCTGAGGATATCGTCAAGTGCACAAAATAGGCAAGAAGCATGAATGATCCTGATCAGAGGAAAAAATATGTATTATAATAGGGAGTTATTGATTTTTATATTAATTAATATTTTGGCAAATGCAGTCTCTAGGTGGTTCTGTAGGTGGTGATACATACTAGGAAATATACTGTTTTAAATTTTATATTTTGTTGTGAGAACCAGGAGGGGTTGAATCAGTAGAATCAAAGAAAACATAAATTAGTCATTAAGAAGAGTTTATTTTTCGTTGTCAAGCTGGAAACATAGATATGGTAAAGGAGGAAAGAATGGGCAGACTTGAAGTTCTTGAGACTATAAGAGGGAGAGGAATTAGAGGACAGTCTCTGCAGAGGACAATGACTGAGGTCCTGTGGGGAAGAATTTAGTTCAAAGGTGTCAGGCTGGTGACATTCAGAGCATTGATATGCTTGCTGTTTCCACCTGGCATTTTCACTGGGCATAAAGCAAACATTTCCTTACGTGTCCTTCCTATTGACCCATCTGGAGGAAATCCAGGAGTGGGAGATGGTAGAGTTCACATTATATTGCACTTTATCACATAAATCTTTTTATATTATCATTTTATGTCATAAACATTTTTGTTTTTAATGGTTGCTAAGAATTTCATTATAAGATGATGCCTTGTTTATTAAGTCAAGCCATTCTTGATAGTCTAAAAGGCCTGCAGTGGGCAGAATACTGGCTTTCCAAAGATATCTATCCTAATCCCAAGGAACCTGTGAATATGTTAGGCTACATTGCAAAGGGGAACTAAGATTGAAGATGGAATTAAAGTTGTTAATCATCTGACATTAGAGAGATTACCATGTATTATCTGGGAGGGCCTAATGTAAACATAAGGGTTATTAAACATGAAAGAGAGAATCTGAGAAGTACTGGGGACCTTGATGGCTTCAAAGATGGAGGAAGGGGGCTACCAGCCAAGGGAAGCAGGCAGCCTCTACAAAATAGAAACATCCAAGAAATTGTTCTTTCCTAGAACTTCCAGAACAAAAGCCCATAACTTCATCTTAGACCATTGAGATCTGTGTTTGATGCTGAACTGTGAAGTTTTAAATCTGTTATTTAAGCACTAAATTTTGCCTCATTTGTCACAGAAACAATAGAGAACTCACACAAAGTATCTTTTTAGCTAATATAGAGGCTTCCCAGATTTCAATCTAGACCTAATCTAATTTCCCCAGGACAGTATTATTGTAAAGTATAAATCATTTCACTTCATAGCTCTTCTTAAAACACTTAAGTGGCTTCAAATTGTATTTCAGGATAAAATTTAAACCCTTTATAAGGCATATAAGGCCCTGCAAGATCTAGTCTCTGCTAATCTACTCTCTAAGGCCCCTCTCTTATTCCATACTATTCTTCTTTAAGTTCCTTAAACAAGTTGAGTCCTTCATATCCATAGGTAGCAGGCTTAGTGGCTAAGCACACAGACTCTAGAACCAAAGTGCCTGAGTTTGAATCTTTGCTCTCCTACTTACTAGCTGTGTGACCTTAGACAAGTCATTTCACTTCAATATCTCTTTCCTTATCTATAAAATGCTATTAAATATATATCTATATTTAAAGAATGTAGAATAGCTTCTGGCACACAAGCACTATGTAAGTATTGATATTGGCCAGGCACAGTGGCTCATGCCTGTAATCCCAGCACTTTGGGAGGCTGAAGCGGGTGGATCACCTGAGGTCAGGAGTTTGAGACCAGCCTGGCCAACATGGTGAAACCCTGTCTCTACTAAAAATAGAAAAATTAGCCGGGCGTGGTGGTGAGCACCTGTAATCCCAGCTATTCAGGAGGCTGAGGCAGGAGAATCACTTGAACCCAGGACACGGTGGTTGCAGTGAGCCGAGATCGCGCCATTGCACTCTAGCCTGGGTGGCAAGAGTGAAACTCCATCTAAAAAAAAAAAGTATTGATATTATAACATAAAAAGGTGTATTCTTGGAGGACTCTGCTCTCTGCCCTTTGCATAGCTTGCTCTTCCTCATCCATCAAGTCTCATCTTGAAAGTCTCGCCAGATAGCTGTGTGTGGTATATCCCTTTGGCTCTGCTATTCATTATCAAGTGCACTGTTACTTTCTTTCAAGGCACTTGTCACCATTTGAATTGTTTCTGCATTTAAAAAAATCTGTGTTAACGATTCATTTACTTATTTATACCATTATTATTTGCCTGTATTTGTGTTATGTATCAGTTGTGCCTCCTCGTTTATATCATACTTCTTGTAAGGGTAAGGATTCTATCTGCTTTTTTAACTTTCATGTCCGTAGTACTAAGCATGTAGCTATTTTACAGTGGGTGTTGTTAGTTGTCCTACCCTTCTTGGACATAGGATGCTTATCTTTACCAGCCCTCTTGAAGTTAGAAAAGGCATGGTCTAGCTGATAGCAGAAATGACACTTATTTTCCAGGGTGAGGCTCTTCAGGGCTCTCTTCCCATGAAGAGAAAATGGAAAATCTTAAAGTAGTGTGTTGGCATGGAGGTGCCACAAGACAGATGTACCCTAAAATGGTGAGTCACTGCAAAGAGGACAGCTGCCTCACAGTTCTGGAGACTAGAAGTCTGAGATGAAGGTGTGGGTAAGCTTGGTTCCTTCTGATGGTTGTAAGGGAAGAATCTGTTTCAGGCCTCCTTGGCTTGTAGACAGCCATCTTCTCCCTGTGTATGTGTTTCTTTACCTAATTTTCCCTTCATGCTTGCCTGTCTCCAAATTTCTCCTTTGTAAAAGGATACTAGTCATATCGGATTAGAAATCCACCCCACTCCATTATGATCTTATCTTAATTAATTACATCTAAAAGAATCCTATTTCTGAATAAAGTCACATTCTGAGGTACCAGGGGTTAGGGCTTTAAAATATGGGTTTTGGGAGCCACAACTCAATCTATAATGGTAATCACTATATACACACATTGAAGGGATAAATAGATGAAGATTTTTTTTTTAAAAAATGATCTTTATAACTCTTTGCCTAGTATCTTTTACCGCATATTCTCCCTCATAACTGAAATTTCCAAAGAACTGAAGTATGCCTCTTCAGGAGTCAAAAACAAAACCGAAAACATTTATGACAGAGGCCTGCCCAGCATCTAGGGTTATTTGTCTCTAAAGGCTTAACCATTATGTTTACCACCCTCTGCATCTCTGTGCCCAGTGTTTAGTTGCTATCTATTCCTCCATGTTTAATTATTGTTAACTTACTGAGTCTGAACTAAGGATGAAGACTTTTGAATTCATTTACTAAGACTTCGGGCAAGTTTACTGTGACGTTTATTAACTATGGGCAGGTAATTTATCTTCTGGAATCTCAGGTTTTACATCTATAACAATGTAAAGACAGTAATATTTACATCATAGGATTTCTGTGAAGGTTTAAAAAAAAGATAGCAAATCTAACATGTCTAGCACAGAGGCAGGCACATGATGGATGCCAGAATGTTGGCTATTAATATTAACAACTAACATTTATTGAGTACTTATTATGTGCTAGGAACTACTCTAAGTGCTTAATAAATATTAGCTGATTTAATCTTTACAACTAGCGTAATGATGTTGGCACCGTTATTTCTCCTAAATCTAAAAATTTATCTGAGGCACAGAAAATTTGAGGAATCAACCCAGTGACACACAAATAGTAAGTGACACAGCCAGGATTTGAACTCATACGGTCTTTCTCTAAAGAAGAAAAAAAAAACCTAAGCTTATTAAAAATAATATTTTCTAAAACCCAGAAATAACCAACAAAAACCTAAAGAACTCCTGAAACAGCTGTGGAAACCTTGGGAGGTGAAACACTTTTAGAATGCCAAGGTTTTGGCCTCAGAGTAACTTTTTGTTTTCATCCAAGTAGAGTTTTATGCTTTTGAAGTTAGAAATAACCTGCTCTCTGACCTCAAGGAACATGGACTTTTACTCTCTGTCTATTAAAACTTTAAATCCAGGTCCCACCTTCCAGGTAACTGCAGAAAGAGAGAAGAGAGAACAAATGGAGAGTCATTAAATTAAAATCACAGGAATTAACCATCTGAGAAAGGTCTCACTGTGGCAGAGCTAGCCTCAGGCAAAACTTTGAGAAGGTGATACCTACTGGTGGGTCCTGAAGGTCAGGGTTGTGAGGTTCCTTCCTACAGCTCCTGAGCATAGCTCAGAGCCTGGTTGCACTTGGTGAATGTTTGTTGAGCTGATTTAAGCTGAAGTTTGTCTCTGTGACCTCCAGGCAGTCCTCTCTGTGCTGACATTTCTCATCTTCACCAAATTAACCTGGACACAATTTTTCCTTGTGATATGGGTTTAAATCCTTGTTATTGGATAAAGCTTATCACCTCCTGAGAAGTATGAACATCTTCACAAGGAAATCAGTGATTCTCAACATCAGACAGTTTTGTCCCTAGGGCACATTTGGCAGTATCTGAAGACACTTTTAGCTTTCACTACTGGCTATAGTGGCGTGGTCTATTTAGTGGATACAGGATAGGGGTGCTGCTTAGTATCCTACAATACACAGGACAACTTCTCCCAGCTCACCCCCCAGTAAAGTGAGAGTTAAATGTCAAAGAGTAGGACTGATATTTTGAGGATAAGTGACTTTTGAAAACAGCATCATAATAATTAGTTTCTTCTTTTGTTAGACCAGACTCCAGACAAGCGAAAGAATATGAGGTCCTCTATGACCCATTAATTTGATCCATGTGTCAATTGCGATTGAACTGAAAAACTGACAAATCCTAGTGTGGTTGTAACAGAAAAGGAGACAGTAGTAAGAATAGTTAAGAATTTATGCTTTTTAGGCAACATGATGTGTGTTCAAATCCCTGCTCGACTTATCCTAAGTTGTATAATTTTGATAAATGTATTCAGCTTTTCTGGGCTTCAGTCATTTCATTAATAAAATGCAGATAAGTTTACCTCATCTGATAGTAGCAAGAATTAAATATACTAACATGTATGGAAGGTTTAGCTCTCTGCTAGACACATTTTAGTACTAAAAGAATATTAACTGTATTAGTAATAATAATAGTAATAATTGCTAGTATTAACAGCATGGTGTATCAGAACACAAAACGCACAATTAGAAAATTTCAGTTTTCTCATCTGTTATGCTGGGATAATAATCTCGTATGGGAGTATAAAAACAGCTAATAATAATGGCAGCAATAATATTATCATTTGTAATACTTACATAATAATACTGGATGTACTAAGCAGTGTTCCAGGTTTTTTACAAGTTTTGACTGATTTAATTTAACTGTAACTCTATTGTGTAGGTAACATTATTATCACTGTTTTGCAGAAGAGGAAGGGTAAATGCATTCTAATCTATAAAAAATCTCACAGAAATGTTGATTGCTATTACTATTCATGCATTTCAAAGTTTTCTCCCAACATTATGTCATTAGTTCTATGTGACATCTCATGATGCTATTAGGGGCTATTTGATGTCCCTGCTTCAAAGGTATTTACATCATTCCTGCAATATCTTTGTTCACTGAAAAATACACATAGTAATTGTTTAATGAGAGCAGAGATACTGCCAAATATTTCTCACCATCAACTTTCTTCCTAACGTCAGAACCAGAGCCAGCTCCTTGCTGTGTTTCCCCATGCCCAGGTCCTGGCTCACCCTGAGACTTCAGACCCAAAGGGGTATTCCTGAGAGAAAGCACATAGAGGCCTCAACCGATCATTGCCAAATCAGGGATTGTGAGGAAAGGAGTGTGGATAACCTGGATTTTGTGATGCTTTTGTTATTGCAGTCAGAAGGATCAGTACCCACCAGAGCCCCACTTCCGACTTGATTTCAGTTCTAAGATTTTTGGAGGAGGACGGGAAAATAAATCTATCCCATTCTACTCAGATGATGTCTTCCAAGGTGGCTCTCTTATGTTGTGGGTGGCTACCTGACAGAGAGAGTTAATGACCAGAACCCAGGTTCCTTGGTTTCCATGCTGGTGACATATTACACACCTGCCAGACCACAACTTTTAATATTTTAAAATTTTATTTTAGAAATGGGGTCTTGCTGTTGCCCAGGCTGGAGTGCAGTGACACCATGATAGCTCACTGTAGCCTTGAACTATGAAACTCAAGTGATTTTCCTGCCTCAGCCTCCTGAGTAGCTGCGACTACAGACATGAGCCTTGGAGCCTGGCCCATAACTTCTGATTTGACACACTGATGCACTGATTTTCTGGAAGTTGTTTTGTGGGTCAATTCTGCGACTTGGCAAGAAATTATCTGCCAGATCGGAGCAAATGTGGCCTAGATCTTGGTGGAAGTGGAAATAGATTTTTTTTTTTCACTCTGTAGGTCCAGGAGAAAGTGTTGTTTATACTTCCTTTGAAAGCTGAGAGGAAAGTTGTACTGATGTTATTTAAAAAGTATTGTGAATAAAGTGAGTGATGCTTGACTCAAGACAGAGAAAAAATTTTACTATGCCAACTTTTAACATTCTTTGGACACTCTAATTTGATATTCCCTTAATTGCTTAATGTGGCAATAATGCATCTTCCTCTCTCATTTTCTTATTCAAGAAGCAGCCATAGATTAGAAGACACTTCTGGGAATCTACCTTCATTACCATATATTGTCCTTGATTGTAGTTTTTTTTAGCAGGATTTCTATTAGGAAAGAAAATATATTGAGATGAAAAGAAAATATAAAGCCATATAATTCTAAATCTAGAAAGGTATATATGTTTTATTCTTCTAGTAATGTCTATGTTTTTGCTCTTCCTCTGACATAGATTATTACATATTTTTCTGATGTATATTCTAATGCTGAATCTCTTCTTTTGTTTTAATCTGGAATGATGCTGTCTTCACAAGCAAGGTCAAATGTTGTTAAAGGGGCATACCTAGTTTTAAATAAGTATATTTTAAAGACTTTATGAAGATTTTCCTTGTTATTGGCTTTCCTTCAATTTCAGAAAACATATTGATTTTCCAAATATAACTTAGAATTTTGTGTCAATGTTTAATAAGAGAGTTGATTATTTTTTCTTCTGAATTAATAGTGTCTAATGTCAGTTTTAGGGTTTGTTGGTTTAATGGTAATTTTTAAATTCTACTTTTGGTGTATGGCTATTGTACAAAAAATTGTTTTGCCTATAATTTGTTCCAGATAATAATCCCTGATATCACACCAGGAAACTTCTGTGTAATGTAAATTTCAATGTTAAATTATTTATTGCATATAAATTTTCTATCTGAAGGGGATCAACACACTGAATCCACTAATGCTAGTCTAATAGAAAGTTAATGGCTTATTCCGACTGATTTTGCAAGAACAAAGGGACATGCTAACCTTGATAACAGTGTTCAATTAGCCAAATGCCTAGGGAATAGATTTTCTATAGTCCACATTAAGTCTGCAGAACTACAAAGGTGGCAACTTCTTTGTAAACTATATTTCTTATTGGATTTTCACCATTGAACCTGCAGAGATATGGAGCTGAAAATAAGTAACACACTTGAGTGAATAGTGGTCTTCTGAGACAGGTTGTCTATTCAGAAGTGAATGCCTAATACTAATGTGTTGTTCAGGCTCAGGAAGTGTACACAGTACAATGCCTTAGAGAGATCATTGCTCTACTTTTCTAGTTTGAAAAGTAACTCTGAGAGGGAAGTGTGATGCCTAGTGATGCAGATTCAAGTTTCGGCAGTGACTCCACTACCTTTTGGTAAATCAAAAGCAAACAACTACCCAGCCAGGCAAAATTCTCCACAGCTTCTTCAGTGTTTAAGCCATGACTCTGGTTTCATAAAAATTAAAAACTCCTGCTCATCAAAAGACACTGTTAAGAGAATGAAAAGCAAATAAGACTAATTGTACATTTTGTAAATCATTTGTTTAATAAAAGACTTGTTTCCCAAATATATAAAGAACTCTCAAAGCTCAATAAGAAATAAAAATAATGAAAAAGGGAGAAAAATATTTGAAGAAATTCTTCACCAAAAATTTATGGATGGAAATATGCACATGAAAAGACACCCAACATCATTAGTTAGTAGGAAAATGCAAATTAAAGCCATGAGATACCACTGTATACCTATCTTGTGTACAATTCAAGAAACTGATCACACGAAGTTTTGTGAGGATGTGGAGCAACTGGAACTGTCACAAATTGTGATTGGAAATGTAAAATGAGAAGACTATTTTAATAAACTTTCTTAAATATTTAATTATACAAATATATAATACAAATTTATATATACACGCATATGTGTATATACACACATATGCGTGTACATATACACGTATGTTTATGCGTGCATACTTATGTATGTATATACATATATGTATATACTAACATTCAGCCATTCTATTTTTGAGTTTTTTTATGCAAAAGAAATGAAAGCATATATCCACACATGACTTACATACAGTTGTTCATAGCAACTTGATTGGTAATAGCTAAAAATTGGAAACAGCCTAAATATCCATCAACAGGTAAATGTAAGTCAATTGTGATGTAGCCATATAATGTAATACCACTCAGTAATAAAAAGGAATACATTATTAATATAGGCAACAACAGCAGTAATTTTTAAAATAATTATGCTGCGTGAGAAAAGCCAGACAAAAAAGTACATGCTGTATGATTCCATTCATATAACATTTTAGAAAGTGCAAACTAATCCAGAGTTACGGAAAAGACATCAGTGATTGTCTGGAGACTAGAACCCAGGGAAAGACAGGAGGAAGGAATTATAAAGGGGCACAAGGACAATTATTTGAGATAATGAATATCTTGATTATAGATGTGGCTTCATTGGTATACACAGATTTCAAAACTATTAAATTGTACACATTAAACATATACAGTTTATTATATGTCCATTATACCTCAATAAGAATATTATAAACAATAAAGAAAGATCTTTAAGAAATCCCCATCCAGGAGCTGAGGGGAGGGGATATTGGGAAGTTTGTTGCTCAGTGGGTGTCAAGTTTCAATTGTGCAAACAAAATAAGATCTAAAGATCTGCCGATCAACACAGTACTTATCAATAATACTATATTGTTGGTATTATAGTAATAGCGATTATACACTTAAAATTTTGAGGGAATATCTTGATATTAACTGTTCTTATCACACACACACACACACACACACACACACGAACACAGGGAACTTGGAGGTGATGGATATATTTATTACCTTGACTGAGGTGATGGTATCATGGGTGCATGCATAAGTTCAAAGCTCATCAAATGGTATATATTAAACATATATATTTTAAATCAGTTATACATCAATCAAGCTGTTTAAAAATAACTCATTACCCTTTTTAAAGACACAATTTATCAATATGTGATTCTGAAAAAAAGAAATCTTTCCACTCCATGAATATTTCCCTTACCAATTAGACATATAGCCATCTTTCTGGTTTCTTACTTTATCTCTCTTGCATGCCTCCTTATTATTTTCTTTGTTTCTTACTTTTTTCTTTTTTTCAAGACAGAGTCTTACTCTGTCACCCAGGGTGGAGTGCAATGGCAAATCGTAGCTCACTGCAGCCTTGACCTCCGAAGCTCAAGTGATTCTCCCACCCTAGCCTCCCAAGTATCTGGGACTACGTGCGTGTCACCATACCCATTTTTTTTTTCTTTTTTACTTTTAGTAAAGACGAGGTCTCACTACACTGCCCAGTCTGGTCTTGAACTCATGATCTCAAATGATAGTCATGCCTCAGCCTCTCAAAGTGCTGGACTACAGGTATAAGCCACCATCTACTCTCTTTTATTGATATTCATTTGTTTAGTCATTCTATACATAATTATTGGTCATGTTCTCTGTGCCGGGCACCGCTGGAACTTCTGAGGATTCATTAGTGAACAAAATACAGTGACCTCCCTGATGAAGCTAATGTTCTTGAAGAAGATAGTTATTGATTCATTATACAACAAATTACTTGGAGGCGTCTTTACCAAGTTATGTAAAAGAGAAGAACAGGGTGCTGTAAGGGAGAGTTAGAAGAACCTAATCTGGTCTGCAGGGTATTAAAGTCTTGCTTGAGGAAATGACACTTGATGTAAACTTCTTGAGAGAACACATGAGTTCCATTACTGAGTCAAAGCCCATCCCCAGGTAGTTGCCTGATATATGTGCTTTTGGTTTGTTTATTTTTTTTTGTTTGTTATCAAGTGTTTTCTTTTTTAGTTAACACATAAAACATGTATATATTTATGGGATACAGAATGATATCTTGACACATGCATACAATGTGTAAATGATCAAATCAGATAATTAGAATATCCATCACTTTGAAGACAGAGCGAATTTTGAATGCTCATATATATTTTTTGAGTTAAACAGACCATTTCCTTGTACAAATGAGTTAAATATTTTGTTAATAGTTTGTTTCCCACTTTTCAAGTTAACCTTTGAATTCTTAAAGCACTATTTAACAACAACAACAAAACCAGTCTAATAAGATTAAAGTCGCATTTTTTAACGTTTTATCCTGCCTTTAAAAAGAAAATCTACCATAAACCCATAACAAAAGGTACTAATTGAAGAAAGATAATTGTAGAAGAAATGTTCACCCTATTTTAAAAGAAGAGTGCTTAAATTGCTTGTTCACTTCTGATGGTTGCATTAATTGGTTTTTATTTTTCTTTGTGGATTGATATTTTCATTTAACATAAAATATTTCCCGCTAGACCTCCAGAAAGGTGGTACGTGAAAATCAAAGTGATCATAGTAGCTTAGACTCTGAATACAGTGAGTTTTCTCAAACTCAAGCTTTTTTGACCAGCTGGCCGTCTTCCTTGAGCCAATGCTCCTGCATTTGGAGGCTTGACGAAGCAGTTTCTGGATATATTTTTTCCTCATTTAATCTGCTTGGATCCATGTCAGATGTTTTTCAAATAAATTTCAATTAATATTTACTTGAGATCAATGCTTTAGTCACAAAAGTAAGTTGTTTCTTGCCTAACACAGACAAGTAAATAAATTTAAGAGGCTGTATTTGAAATGCCTGTTTAAAAATCAGAGCTAAAGCTATTTTAGATATGACAATATAATACATGTAATAATGTATTTTTAGAATTGCCTCTAAAATATTATTTTTCTTTTTTTAGCATTCTTAGGTACACACTCTTAAGCTGTAATTCATCAGAAAGATAAGGTTAGAGAACACTTTTACTGTGTAAGTTCTGCAACAGATTTTGGCCAAAAACAATAAAACCAGACTTGATCTGAAGATGGGCATCAAGGAAGTCAAGGACCCTTATTTAATATGGAATGATGTGATGTGGAATTAGACGTTACTTCTGTATTACCAAGGAGAAAGGAAAAATCTTGATAAAAGTCTCTGACCATCAAGGGGGTTGGAGATGAGAAATAGCTGCAGGGATTTTTCAACCCACACAAGTTTTCTTAGCTTTTCCCTCCCAGTGAGATTCTGACATGCTTTCCTAGAAGATATCTACTTCATTGCCCTCATGAAGTACTCCCTTGCCCCCTTAAATGCTTTAATGAGCCTCTGTTACTAAAAGAGGTAACTTTCCTAGTACCCAGGCATGTTGGATGGTGAAAAAAAAAAGTATGTGAACAGCTGAACTAGGGCATGAACATAGAGGGATGACCAAGGCGCGATTTAGCAATCTCAGCTCTGGCAGCACAGTTCTTCACTTGGGGAGCTTTGAAATGTTGTAATGACTATTCCAAGCCCCCTGAAATTCTGATTTAAATGGTCTGGAGTGGGCCCAGGTATTGGTAATTTTAGAAGTTCCCTTTTGATTTCCACTCTGCGGTCAGGGTTGACAATCAATGTTATAAATTAATCATTATCCTGTAGCAGATTTTAAACGGAGGTTTTCCTAGTTTTTGTGTTCAACCGTGTTCCAAACAACACATTCTTCTAAGCATCCTCCCCTTTCAGTTCTCCTCAAGTATAAAATCCTTCCTAGACCAAAGGAAAGAACTTAGCAAACCTCTTGCCACCACTATGGACACTGGCACAAGTACCCTGTTGGTAATTGCTGTGAGGCTGAACAAGCGCTAAGTCCACACACCACTGAAGGGCTGCAGCTTGAATAATGCCAAGCAGAGTGGCCCAGCCAGAGACGTTTTTCTGAGTGGCTAGTCTTTATCAAGGACCTTTGTTTATTGAAGACAGATGCCATTTCCTTTGTCACAGCCTTAAGATGCTTGGAAATTTGGGGGTGAAGATGTCTATGATTTTACCTTATAAAGCATGCTGATGGGACATTAGCGGGAAAGAAATATCACCAATTTTATGCACATTTATAAGTTAGGAGTCCAAGAAACCGAGCTAAGTGCAGCATGATGGAGAGAGTTATGGCAACCAGCTCAGAAGGATCACAGCACAGTGAGTGTGCAGGGCATGGCTGGGAAAGATGAGACGGGTTTCATTATGGCTGTGCCATAAAAAAACCCATTACCTTGAAAAGTTCCTTCGGCTTTTGGTACTTTCTTTTCCTTCACCAAAAGGATCCTGGGATAGGATTAGGTGATACCTAAGGCTTTTATAACTCTAATATTATATAACCCTTCAAAAGCTACTGGTGGATATTTATTGTAAGTATATGAAAGACGTTGGAAGAAACAGGAATTTTTTTATTAGTTTAAAATGGTCATAAAATGTTAGAGCTATAATTTAGTCAGTCACACATTTAGTGACTGTAAACAAAGGGCTATATGAAGGTTGGAGGTTGAGCATCAAAATAAATCAGTTATGGTCTTTGCCTTTCCCAGGCTGACACATCATGAAAGGACAAAGAAAATCACATTAATGACAGATAAAATAATTCCAAAGAATAATTTAATAGAGGTGTGAGGCTCAACAGGAAAATCAGAGGGAGAGGTGAAGGTCATTTGGATCATTTTAACATCATTGCTAAGAATGGCTTTACAAAATCTGGTTTTCTTCTTTGGACTTGTTGAGAAGGCATTTTGGTTGTGGTGGTATACTTCTTTGACTTCTTTAGTTGTAAGCCCTGTGGTGTTAGCTGGGCACCTGTACTGGCTGGTTGCACAGTACCTGCTGTATTTGACAAATTGTAGAATAGAAGTTATTGTTGGTATTGTTTTCAAATGCACTCCATCGAAGAGCAGCATTAGCAGTGGCCTGATGCCCGCTGTATAGATTTGTCATCTTATTATGAGGAGCAAAGCCATTTGGCTGTGCTTCACTCTAGGGCTTTTTGCTGCTCTGCAGTGGATTCTCAAATTAGGAGTGCATAATCCTGCCAACGTGTTCAGATGGCACTTTCATAAGTTGCTCGGGCTGTAATCAGGATGTGGTGATAATCAGACTGGAGTCTGGATGGACATCCTGCTGCACCTCATACAGCTCCTCTCTCATGGTGACAGCCACGGAACACTGGGGCAATGAGCTCCATCACTGGGGCATGATGACAGTGCCAGGAAGGATAACAAACAGACTATACCCACAGAACCTGGTGGTGCTTGTGAGTGCCAAGAGGAACAGATTGTACTACAGAGGGTGTTTAGGAAGGCCATTAGGGCAACTTAAGTTATCAGAAGACCATGACAGGAGACTTGTGATGCACAACAGTGATAGGCTTAGGTAGTGAAAAGACAAAGAAATGAAGTTGGCCACAAAGTCAAGATGAAGATAGCAAATGACATATTCTGTATTTGAACTATGTGTCAATGTTAAGAACTCATAGAAATGATACACATTGCTAAAAAACCACTCTGAGGCAAGAAGGAATATAATATCTGTATAGGAAGTCCCTTCCCCTGGCAGGGCTATTCAGGGCTATTCCAGCTAATGGGGATACCTAGGTGTGGCATGAAGGAGCAAACATTGCACACAGGGAAGTGGTTATAACACAGGTTTGTGGTAAATAAGAAGCTGTCAAAGGCCTTATCCAGAGCTTGTGGTTGTAGCCAGCTGAGACCCAGTGTATGCTCACTTCTCAGCTGATGCCTGAGGCTCAGACATGAGATCAGAACGTCCATACACTTGTATGGTATTAGCTCCAAAAGGGTGGATCTGAATCTTGTTGAGATTATAAGCCAGAAGATGCAAATGAATTCTGGAGGAATCAGAATTAGTACTCCTACTTCATAAGGCTTTAGTTCATCTCTTAGCTCTGGATCTGAGAAACCCTCTGTGTGCATCAGAGTGAACTTGGAGCAGATGGCTTCACAGCGAAGATACTGATCCAGGTAACTGCGTGAGTATTTTTATTAAGAGATGACAGAATTTACCATGATGCTAACTTTAAAATTAAGGAGTCATAGAATGTTAGAGCTGGAGGTTAATCAGACACACATTCAGCGAACAGCTATTGTGAGTAAAGGGCTGTGTGAAGGGTGGGGGTTGGACATAAAAATTACCCAAATATGGTCCCTGCCTCTTGATGATGGAAAAACTGACTAGAAACCAAGTTTTTTTCAGGCGAGTCTGTGAACATGACCATCAGATGACCACTAATTGGGCACTGGAGTTTCAGAAGTCATAGTCATTCACTATATTATACCTGAAGTTTATATTGAATGCCGTCATTTTATTTTATTATTTTATTTTTTGAGACAGAGTCTCACTCTGTCACCCAGGCTGGAGTACAATGGTGCGATCCCGGCTCACTGCAAACTCCACCTCCCAAGTTCAAGTGATTCTCCTGCCTCAGCCTCTTGAGAAGCTGAGATTATAGATGCACTCCACCATGCCTGATTAATTTTTGTACTTTTAGTAGAGATGGGGTTTCACTATGTTGGCCAGGCTAGTCTCGAACTCCTGACCTCAAGTGATCCACCTGCCTGAACCTCCCAAAGTATTGGGATTAGAGGCGTGAGCCACCAAACCCGGCCTCAATGCAGTCATTTTAAATGGAATTATTTTGTTTGTGATTGGTTAAGCTTAGATGTCCCTCACTGAGTCACCATCCGGATGACACAAAACAAAATGAAGCTGTATTAGGTGATATACTATATTTTTCAGTGTAAGGACCACCCTAGCTTGTCTATATCTGAGGCTTATTTCCTCACTTGTTAAGAACCCGTTTTGAACAGATTACTCTTCATGTTAGTTAGAGCCTTGCTGTTAAAAGTATCATCCCTGGACAAGCAACATTGGTGTCACTAGAGATCTAGTAAGAAAGGTGGACCCTTTTGTCTCAACACAGACCTACTGAATCACAATTTGCATTTTAACAAGATTCCCTAATGATTTCTTTGCCCGTGAAATTCTCAGAAGCTCTCCCTTAGAGTCCTCCCTAACTCTAGATCTGTAGTTCCAGATACCAACTTTATACATCTGGATAAATCATAGGCACCTCAAACTTATCCCACTGGAAATGGAATTTATAATTGTTCACCTAAATGGCTCTTTCTCTCTATGTATATTTTTCTCAGACCATTCTCCCAAAACAATCTTCCTATATTTTGAACTCAGTTGATGGCATCACTCCTCTACCTAATCCTAAGCCCCAAACACCAGGGTCATTCAACTCTGTCCTTTCTTTGCACCTTCCACATCCAGCAAATCCAATGGGATTGAGTCTGTCTCAGAAATACCTCTCTAGCATGCCTGGAACTCCATTCCCACCTTATTCTTTTGGTTCAGCAACAGTCTTGTTTTTCAATGTTTCCACTATTCTCTCCCTCCACTTCCAACCCACTTAATATCTCTTTGAAAAATATTTTCATTTGTTCCAACTGTGAGTAATTAGCCAAGACTTCTATAGATGTTTTGTGAAAGCAGTAGTCAGTATGTGTTTTTTTTCTCGCAAGACCTATCTTTATACACTTTCCACCACCCCAACTCCCTTCCACATATACACACACCTTTTCATCTGTTTAAGATTCAAGTTAGAGTAGAAAAGCAATTTCCAAGTCAATTACACTGGAAATTGCAAATTTGTCTCTTTTGCTCTAAAATAATCAGAATATTTCAATCATGGTTGTGCCATCATATTAATAGAAATAAGTTTGGTTTACCTCTGAACGTAGAAGTTTTAATAAAACAGAATGATATTTTCTGACCAAAACAAAACCCCAGATAGTAACTTTTCTGTGTCCTCGTTTTGAAAGAGAGGTTATTGAAAAATCACCTGGGCTTAATAACGTTTTAAAAATGCAGTTATTCATTTAATAAATTTTAATATGTGAATGATGAGCTATTACTAAGGGCAATACATTTAGAATTTTTTTCTGAAGAAGTTGTGTAATGTGTTACATGTATGTCCTTGATTTTAATTTTAATGTGATTTTTCAAATTCTTATAAGGCAAAAACAACAATATAGTGCTCACTGGGATATCTTGAGGGGGTTCTTACATAAATTATGCTACCTTTCTAGCTGTGATTTACCTACAGTTTTCAGCTGAACCTCCTTTTTGTATGAAACATGTACTGGAGGAATTATGTTTATTGCATTACAGGTTTCAGAGGAGAACAAAGCAGAAATGGTTTTCTTTGCTTGGCATGTCAAGGACTTTATCCACTCCCTCTGACCTTTACACCTTCTTTGTATAAGTCATGTCTATAATTCTTACCTGTAATGACAACATTGGTTTATTTTCTTTGCTATATGATATCTGATTTTAAATGGTTCTTTTCTTGCTCAAGTTTGGTGCGTATTTATTTATTTAATGAAAAACTGCACCCTTTATTGTGGCATTCACATATTAATGTTTAATGCAGTGAACATGAAAAATATATCAAAGGTATTACTTGCGATAAAACCTGAGTCAGAGCCTGATCTGCTCAATATGGACACTAATGACTCCACGGTGGTTTTGTGAGGCCAGAGTGCTTGCTCCACAAGATTTTTAGCCTCAAGCTGAAAACCTTGGCCAAATGAGTTCAGCACATCCCTCAGGATTTATTATATTAGGCTGGCTGACAACGAGTAAGGGACAGATTTGTTCAGACCAAAAAGGGCACACTGTTCCAATGCAGTTAAAAGTAGCTAAACACTCCCTACTTCAAATCTCTATTTCCACTTGGCAGGGCTTTTTCTGCTTTAAAACTAAGTGAGATTCCAATTTCCGTCATACGTTTATCATTTTCTAACTGAGAAAATACTTTAGTGTTCTTTCCCTATAATAATACCTTTTATTTGTATAGCAATTTGCCATCTGCACAGTTTTCACTTCTGTTATTCCGTTTAACCTTCATAATAACCCTGGTAGTTATTGTCTTATTGTTCTCATTTTTATAGATAATGGAGTTGAGGCTCTGAGAGCATAAGTGATTGTCCAAGGTCACACAGGTGGTACTTAAAGTCAGAACTCAAACCCAGGTTTTTTGACTCCCAAGTATAGCTAAGACTCTTGACTATAGACCATTTTACAATAGTGTGGGATGTCTTAACCATACAAATTGTAAAAGGTTTTCAGAATTTCTTTAGAAAGTGGATTGAAACACAGGAACATTTGTAATGAGTGTTCTTCTTTCAGCTAGACCCAACAGTGAGTCATTTCACTGTTTTCCCTCAGAGCATTCTCATTTTTCATTCTATATACAAAATGCAGTGTTCATTACACTTGACAGTATTTTGGGAAAACTTGTTTTTAATATTAAATATTTCGCTAGTGAATATTCAAGTGGCTTATGCCTGGCTCTGTTGATAGCCTGCTGTGTGACCTTGATAAGGTTACTTAACCTTTTTTATGTCTTTGTAAATTTAGGGTAAAATCTTTCTCTCACTTGGCAATGTTAATGCATAATTAATTAGTGCTACTAGAATGAAATCAAAGGCTTTGCCATTAAAAGCAAGGGAAATACACCAGACAATATTACCCTAGATAATCACTGAGGCTCACTGCCCTGAGTCCGTGACTACAAATTTGGAGCTGAGATCCATTTGCTGTCATTGATGACAGTAGGTAGCACAATGCAGAACCAGAACTATTTTTACCATCTTGTGCCCCTCCCAATACATCCCAACACATAAAAACACTCCAAGGGTGAATCTAAGAGTTTTCTTTGTGCCCAGTCTATCTCTCAATCTTTTCTATATGTTGGTATTTTATATATGGTATACACTTTGAAAAATGTCAGTCTCCTCAGAGGGACATAATTACAGTTTTTGCTATTGTTATTTCTTCATTTTCGGTCAGGTAGTTGATGGTTTTATAGAGGTGTTGTTGGTAGTAGTATTTATTTTTAGTGAAATACCTTAATTAAAGAATTCTCTGCAGACGGAGCCTGTTCCAACATGGAAATGGTTTGGAAATACCTTTTCCCAAAGTGTTTTTCTAGCTTCTTGTTGGGTAGGAAGATATTGCAGAAATAGTAGTAATGAAGATGGGGACTGAGACGATATGAATTAGTGTCTTGATTTTAACTGATAAAGAAACTAAGAAACTAAGGTTAAGGAATATTTTTACATATACAGAGATAATAAATCTCAGAGTCAGAATTTAAATTGAGTTTTGTCTGATGACAAAGCCCTTTAGAAAGATAAAACAAAATAAAAACAAGGCAAAACAAAAAATAGAGATACAGGTTCTATGGAAGGTCAGAGGACAGGGTGGCTTATCTGTGTACACTGCTGGCAGATGTTCACAGAACGTCACATTTTTATCTAAGCTGAGTCTAAAATGATGAGTAAGCACTGAATAGGCCATGAGAAGAGAAAACATTTGGCATTGTCTGTCTTTTCATTTTGGCCATTTTGGTTGGTGTATAGTGGCATCACATTGTTGCTTTAATTTGCATTTCTTGGAGGAAAAGTTTGCAATTTCATATGTTTATTTGGCTCTTTTGTGAAATGTCTAATGTCTTTTGTCCACTTTTTCAATTGAGTTGTCTCTCTCTTACGGCTTTGTAGGTATTTTTCATATATTCAGTGTACAAATTCTTTGTTGATTATGTTATATTGCAAATATCTTCTGCTTTCTCAGTTGCTTTCACTCTATTAACAGTGTCTTTGGATGAATAGGCATTCTTCGTTTTAATACAGATCAATTTATCTTTTTTCCTCTTTGGCTACTGATTTTTGCGTTCTGTTTAAGAAAATTGGCCGGGTGTGGTGGCTCACGCTTGTAATCCCAGCACTTTGGGAGGCCGAGGGGGGTGGATCACTTGAGGTCAGGAGTTCAAGACAAGCCTGGCTAACACAGTGAAACCCCGTCTCTACTGAAAATACAAAAAATTAGCTGGGCATGGTGGCGGGCGCTTGTAGTCCCAGCTACTAGGGAGGCTGAGGCAGGAGAATGGTGTGAACCCGAGAGGTGGAACTTGCAGTGAGCCGAGATGGCGCCACTGCACCCCAGTCTGGGCAACAGAGCAAGACTCTGTCTAAAAAAAAAAAAAAAAAAAAGAAAGAAAATCTAGCTTACTTTAAGGGCATAATGATGTCTTCCTCGGGAAATGTCACTGTTTTAGCATTTACACTTATATATGTGATCCTTCTGAAAATAAATGTTGTGTGTGGTGGCAAGTTGTAATATAGATACATTTTGGATATACATTATGTATACAGATACACAATTAGATCCAGCACCATTTATTGAAAAGATAATTCTTTCCACATTTTCACTGCACTACCAGCTTTTCAATAAAGCAGTCAACTGTATTTGTGCAGTTGTGTTTCTGGACTCTACTCTGTTTTGTTAGTTTATCTATCATTGCTCCAGACCATACTCTGTATTAACTAGTACTTTTTAATACATGTTGTTACCGTCATGCAGTTTTATTCTTCCTTAAGTTTGCTTTGTCTTTCTAAATTACTTTCATTTCTATATGAATTGTTACAACTTCTTCTATTTACACACACAAACATTTATAGACTCACATACAGAGATTTGCTGGTATTTTGACTGGAATTAGTTTGAACTTTTAGCTTAGTTTTGAGGAAATTAATGTCCTTACAATATTGAATCTTCCAATGCACGTTCATGGCATATTCCTCCATTTATGTAGATCTTCAATATTTCTTAATAATGTTTTATAGTTTTCAGTATATTTTTTGCACTTTTTTTGGTTAAATTACCTCTTATGTGCAGTCTTACGCCACTTGCTTTTGATTCCCTTCTTACTTGTGCTCTGATCTGCTAACTGTCTGAGTTCTCAATATTTTCCTGCTTAGAGTGGGCTCTCCTTTTCTGGGGATGATTTTATGTGTATTATTCTATGCTCGACCCCTCCTCTCTTGTTTTCTGTGAAGTCTCTGCCCTTCTCTAAATTACCTTGGCTTCTGAAGCTGACTCCACTTATTAGATGTTAACTACCATACTTAGATGTAAGTTGAAGTCTGTAGTATTATCTTTATCCTAGATACTCTGTAGTTATGCATTGTGGGTGGTTTTATTTACTCTGTCTTTTTGATCTGTAGAGTGTTTTGGAGGAAGTATGGAAATACAGATGTTTGCATTCACTATTGCCCTATTGAAAACCAGGGTCTCCGTTCCATTTCTTCTCTCTTTGCAAACTTCCAATACTTCCTCTAACCTCTTTTCTCTCAAACAGTAATCCTTAATGTTTCATCATTATCAAAATATAATTCATCAGAAGAGAATTACTACATATTTCTCCACCAGTCTTCTCATTAGTACTGACATATTCTCATTTCCTTCCTGTTACAAAGGATGAACAGTTCATGCTTCTATCTAAGAGCAAACCGTACAGTTATGCATTTCACCCACTTTCTAGTCAATTAGTTTGCAAAATCTCTTAGCTAATGCTTCTTTTCTTGTCTTCAGTATCATTTTCTTTATTTATTGGAAATTAACTTTTAGAATACAAACATGCTTCTCTTTTATAGATAAACAACAAAAAAGAAACAAAACCAGAAAAACTCTGTTGTTCTCACTTTCCTCTCCACTTACAGCCTCTTTATCTTTATTGCTAAACTATGAATATTGTTTTATTCTATTTCTTCTCTCATTTTATCTTAAACTCACTCTGCGTAAGATTTTTATTTTCATCACACCTCCAAAATTGCTTTCTTCACAGCCTCAACTGCCATCCAGTTGCAAAATCCAATGGGTATTTTTTCAGTACTCATCTCACCCAACCCATCAGCAGGATTCAGCACAGCTGGTCACTTCCCACTTCTTGAAGCAAGTTCAATTGCTCTTTAGAACCACTGTCTCTCGGTTCTCCCTCTACCTCAATGCATGCACCATCTGAATCATTATTTTCTTTTTCCTTCTTATCTTTTTAAATTCTAAGTAATGGAATGCCATAGGGCTCAGTGCTTTGGGCCCTCTTTTATTTTATATCAACATTTATTGCTTAGTTTCTCATCTACTCCCATGGTTTCAAATGACATATAAATGCTACAACTCTCAGAGTTATAGACTCATGAAGCCTAGACTCACATAAACAATTATCTTCTGACATCTACCCATGGAGATTTAATAAGCATTTCAAACTTAAGATGTCCAAGATAAATTTTTCTTCTGCCCCAGATCCTACTGTAGTCTTCCTTGATTTAGAAAGTAGCAACTCCAGTCTACTTGGTGGTGCTCAGGTCAAAACTCTGGAGGCATTACTGACTCCTGCATTCAATCCATCAGGAACTTCTGTTTGTTCTACCTTTGAAATATATCCATATTTACTACTTCCACTACTACCACACTATTCCAAACAATGGTTATTTTGCTTTGAAATTATTGCAGTAGCCTCTAACTGACCTGCCTTCTTCACTTTTGCCTCCTACAATCTATTATCCTCACAGTAGCCTGATTGATATTTTAATATAAAAGTTATACTATGTGACTCCTCAGTTCAAGATCCTCTAAAGGCTTTTCATTCCATTTATTATAAACTTCAAGACCATACCATGGTCTACCCATTTTGTCTCCTGCTGTCTCTCTGAGTTCATCTTCTACCTCATTTCCCCTTGATCACTGAACTCCAGTCACACTGGCCTTCATTCTGCCCTTCAGTCACACCAGGCATACTTGGCTTCAGAACCTTTGCATTTTATATTCTCTTGGTTTATCATGTTTTTCTAGAGACATCATCATGAATCATAACTTCACTTCATTATGGTCCCTGATCTAATGTCTCATCAGAGAGGTCAAAGAGGCCTTCCTTGACCATCTACATCTACCTAATTAACACTCCTCACAACTGTTCCTATCTATGCTTTTACATGCACAGAATTTATTACCACTTGGTTTGTGTGTGTGCGAGTGCTGTGTGTGTCTGTGTATCTGTGTGTGTGTGTATAAGCAAGAACAGTGCTGTCAAAGAGTAAGAACTTAGTAAATATTAGTTGGATGAAAAAATTGCTTCATTAAATGCGTATATTTTCATTAAATTTTAAAATGTTGTAATTCAAAAATACACATTTGTCAATCTATGTGGTGTTTTATAAGCTAGATTCATTTTTATTTGGGCTGGACTGAGTAAAACCACTAAGATCCAATAGAAACTGCATTTGTTTCCTCATAACACTGTTCATCTCTTATCCAGATGCCACATTAGGTTAATATGAAAACCTGGGTCTGTACTGAGAAAGCTAATCTTACCACTTAAATAAGAATACCTAGGAGCATTGAGCTCACTCCAGTAGTAATGACAAGATTTTCAAAACAGCAGTTTGCTCTGAGAAAATAAAATTTATACTAGGAGACTGTCAATTTTGAATTTAAGATAACAAGCGGAATCAGATTCTTCTTAATAACTATTGTTTAGTTTTGAATATTACAGAGATCCTACGCTTTGGAAATATATTTAATTTTTTGCCTTCCTTTTCAATAAAATATTGTAGTTCATTTTTACTTTAACTTCATTTTCTGTAGCTGTTTTCTTTTATTTCCTTAATTTGAATTTCTTTTTGATCATCCTACATTACGGTTGTTGTCCTAGTAAATATGGATGAGAATTGTTATATATTTTGCAGGAATGCTGATAGCAAGTCAGGCTGATTGCAGTCTGAGTCACATAAGTGAAAATTCTGCATAAGTCAAAATGTGCTATATCAATATTGTTAAGCTTGTTATGACAAATATTATTGTTATTATGGATATGAATTTTACTCAATAAATTCAAGAGTGCAAGAAATAATATTTCTTAGTTAAAAATCGATTTACACAGAGGTCCCATCTTGCTTAGCTAGCTGAAAATTCAATTTTGTCGTTGTTATTCAACCCGTTCCCTTACCCAGACTTGTGCAAAAGTTCTCAGATCTTCTACAGCATCAGCAAATTGAGCTGCGCCCTCTGGTCAAGGGCAGTTAGCAAAAAAACTAAAAACAAAACACAAAACAAAACAAAGCAAAGCAAAACAAAACGAAACAAAACACCATTGGTTAGTGATGGAATGCTTGTCCCAGTCCGCAGACTGTTTTTTCTGTTTTGGTTGTTTTTCTGCTTCCATGCCATTCTTGGAGGAGGGTACTGTTTAGTGAGGCTGGGAGTGCAACATTCCCATCTTGTAAAACATAAGAAAATTCCATCCCTCTGAGATTCTGGTTTTTTTATATCAGTTAGGGTTCAGATTTTCTTAAGCAGAACTGGCTCTAGCCAGTTTAAGCAAAATGGGCAACTTATATGGAAATAAGTAGCTTATAGAATTTCCAGAACAGTCAGGAAAATAAATTTGGATGCTTTGCAACTAGATAAATGCTCAACCACCTCATGAGACCATTCTATAATAACAGGAAAGAATAACACTACTAGGCTATAGAAATTGGTCTTTTGTTTTACTGTTTCCTGGTGGTATAATAACGCATTAGGACACAGGCATACATTGGTTTAATAAGGAAGTTTTCAATAGTTTATTTTGTATTTTTGAGCAGAATTGAGGCTGTCTTCCTACTGGTTTTCAGGGTACCCTCCTCCACACCATCATAGGTTTCTACCTATTTGGGAGGGGAATAGAAAAATCTCTGAGAAATATAGTCATATTAGGTTTACTTAGTAATTTGCTTCAAGTCAAGCAGACTAAAACCTTTACTGTTGCCTTTAGTGATAGAAACACAATGACTATTTTATGCAGATGCTCTTTATCACTTACATGGGCAATGGCAAATAACTCCATTTCATGGTTCAGTTCATAGAGTCATCTGAGGGAGCATTTTGCAGCTAGTGTGATCTTGGTTGGTCAATCAGCATAAAGTCTGCTCAAGAACAAATGTGCTGTAGTAGCCATGCTAAGGCCTTTTAAAGGTTGAAGCCACTGATTTGTAGCTACTATCTTCAGGAATTCCCAGACCAAAATGTTTTTCTCTGTGGGAAACTGTGGCCTTCATGATGCACATTTTCATATTCTTTAGGCAGACCTAAAGCTGCTTCCTTGGGAAGTCTTGGCCTTGTCTTCAGGTAATACTATAGTTTTCAGCCAATGAAGGTAAACTGGAAAGATTTTTCTTTAGCCAGTTAATTTTTTTTGAGAAAATACCAGCTTTTGCTACTGAGTACTTATCAGTATAATTTAAGTCTCTTTTTAAATACACAAAGTATTTATGTTTCAGACATTTGTCATTCAGCTATAATTATGGTTATTTTATTTAGTTTTCTTGGTATTTCTTTTTCTGCATAACATTTTAAAGAAATTTGAATTAGCCACTAAAACTTAAGCATTGACACATTTTACACAAAAATCTAGACTTGAGTTTTCTCTTGAAAAATGGAAGCTTTGGCAACAGCACTGAAGCCACACTGAAACATTGAAAATAGAAGGCAGGAACTGAGTAGCTGCTGAGCAGCTTCTCTGCTTAGATGTAGTTCTGGTCCAGGCCTCCCACCTTCTCATCGTATTCCTCCCAGCCCACTTCACTCTGGTCTCCTAAGCAGTTACCTGCCTGGTCTCCTAAGCAGTTGAGTTTGCAACCTCTGGTCTTGGAATGTATTCCCTTTAATCCGGAATTTTGAGGAATTTTTCAATGTTTGTGATTTTTTTTTAAACCTTGTATGTCAAAATGTTCAATCTGTATTGTTTTTTGAGGGGGAGAAGATTCATAGCTTTTATTAAACTATCAAAAAAGCTTGAAAACTATCCTTTTGGGTGAGTCTCTATTCTAAATCTTTATTCCCCCCAAATGTTAATAGTCTATGTATGTGTTTTAATGTACTGTAAATGTTTTGAAATTAGGTATACTATAAATAATGTAATGGAAATAATGTTAATAATTAATAACGAATAAAAGAATACTGTCTAGCAGCTAGCTTGATCTTAAAGCATATTCCAGTCTTGTTCTGCTTCTGTAAGTTACAGAGGTCTTGGATTGCTCTAGGACAGTGGTAAAGAATTGCAGAACCTGAAGTTTAGCAATATCAGATTGTGCTCACAGTAACTTGGGGAGTTCCTAATAGTTTAGCCTGTTTACCTAAGTAAGTGTCACCATAACAAATTGTCATAGAATTGATTGCTGAAGAGAGAAACATACTCTCATGGAGGGGCCTATCTGCAGCTGACCAGCCAGGAATAAAGCACGGACTTAAGAATAGAGAGTTGGGGTGTATAACAATGAATACACCTTTCACAGAACACCTGGCGGGAAAACCCTATAGGAAATCAAAGTCTGGTGAAGAATGCCACCACCCATTGTCTGACAGCACTTGTGATTTGTCTTTCTCAGGTATTCCATTATCTTCATCAGTTTTCCTTTTCAGAACACTTTAGTGGGCCATAAGGATTCTTCATTTAGAATTTCTAAGAAGGAAATAAATTAGAGCATTTTAAATTAACTGCTTATATGATGATATACAGAACCTTGAAAATATTTTCAGAAAAGGGCATTGGTATATCTAGAGAAAAAAACACTGAGCTGTATGTGCTCTCTGCCCTATGGGTATATTAGAAGCATTAGAATCACTTATGTTTTCACATGAATGAACACTTGGGGTCTATGGTAAATGATCTGGAATTCTGCCAAACTCCTGCTGTGACTGTAGCCCTGATACACCACCATGACAGCTTTTAGTATTGTGCTTATGGGTTGGAAATCTATACAGTTGTACAAAGAAAGAATGATCTGGTAAGATGCTCTGTGGTTTATTTCTGATTTAAAAAAAAAAGCTACCTTAGAAAAAAAGAATTTTGGTAAATTTCTTCAAAGGAAAGAACAGGAATAAGAAAAAGGATGACATTGTTGTTTTTCCATAAATCATCATGCAAGTTTGATAGTTTTTATTTTTGTAGTTTTGTTGAATGCTGTTTTATTTTTGTGAGGCAATGTTATAAATACAGTGATAACTGGGGCAGTAATAAGCACCTGTAAAAGGTGTTTCTTCAGTGATGGTTTATACCTGAAGGTGTCATTCTGCTTCAAATTATCCGCACCCTGTGAACAGACTTGGCTCAGGGAAGGAGGGAATGGTTAAGCGCGCCATAAGCAGAGGGTTTTGCTGTTCAGCATGGATGAAGAGCAGTTGGGCAGGGTAGTGAGGCAAGCATCTGGGGTGAACAGAGGGCTGCTACAGGTTGAGGTGGGGGCAAATGGGGCTCCCAGTAGGGGAGCCGGCACAGTGCCTGGCTCTGACTTTGTGTGGAGTTGGAGAGAAGGCTTAGCGGATGCATTCCTTCCCATCTCGTCTGTCACTGCTGCTTCCTTACCTGGCCCTGTGCCTGGTACCAGGGAGCAGGAGGAAAAGCCCTTTTCCTCATCTATGAAAGCAGCTGAGCACCTGCTCTCAAACTCCAGATCAGTACTAGGGTATAATGCAACGTTCTGGACTAGGTTCAATATTACTAGTGACAGCTCTCACATTTAGATAAACATAAACTTTTTCTTGTCATCTTGAAAAATATCTGTTATAGAATTCAATAAGGATTCACATAAGGTGGTCTTCTTTTAGTCCATTTTATAATAAGCAGGATATAAATGTGTATATATAATGTAAAAAGGAGGCATAGGGCATAGAAAGAAACTAAACTAGAAACTATATTTGCTTTTCAGTCTTACTTAGCTACTAAGTTACTACACTATTAGGCCTTTTCGATCATTAATGTGCACACAAATCCCCTGCGGATATTATGAAAATACAGATTCTGATTCAGGAGTTCTGGGGTGGGGCCTGAAATTCTGTATCTCTAACAAGCTCCTGTTTGATGCTTCTGTCCATGGTCCCCAGACTACATTTAGAGTTAGCAAGGCTCTCTATGACCTATGTGAAACTCTTGACTGATCTCTGTTACTTCCCACTTCACTTCCTTCAGGTTTCATGTCAAATGTCACCTTCTCCCTTTGGTCTTGACTATGTTAGCTAAAATGGCAATTCCCACTGTCCCTCTATCCCCTTAACTGGCCTCATTTTCTTCATTGCATTTACACCGTAAATTCTAACTTAAATACTTATGTATCTGTAGTTTGTTTCTTCCTAGTAGAATGTAGGCTCCTTGAGAAAAATGGGTTTATTTACCTATTCATTTTGTTTTAGTATTGTGCCCTCAGTATGTAGGGGAGTATGTGGCATATAGAGGAGAATAGCATTGAATGAATGAATGGATGGATGGGTGGGTGGATATGAATTTTCTTTGCCTTCATGGAATGTGTGACACTTTCTCTGGAGGCAAGGGTCTTTTGAGAGACTGAAAAATCCTAGCTTCAGACTGAGTATGGGCAAGAGCAGTGTGGGTAATATCTAGATTCAACTTGTCACAGACTTGGATGTAAGCTAAAGGGAGTTTGGAACTTTTTAACTGGTCTGGCTCTTGGTATTTTGCAATTTCCATATCTTTTCAATAAAAATAACCAGAGTACAATCTTGCCCAGAGAAATGAGGCATTCTTAATTTTTCTAGGCTTTGAAAGATATAGTTACTCAGGATTACATGGGTAATTAAAGCTACTTCAGGGATCCTTCTTCCAAATTATTTCGGCTATTACCAGACATAGGAAACCCTTCTGTCTCTTCCTGCTTATATTTATCTTGTCTCAACACAGAATACATATTGTGGGGACAAATTGAGTTTCAGGTCTAAATGAGGAAAGCACCTGAGGACACACTCATAATTGCAGCTCTCAGGAGTGGAAGCCATAGGAAGCAGAGGTCAATTCCAATTGTAAGGTGTGACTTGTAAAACACCAGAACAGGCAATACAATTTTAATAGCAAATCAAGAAAGTATTGTTTTATTCTGGGTAGAAAGGAGGCAGAGGGTGCTATGGGAGTCTCTTCTGCTACATCACATTGAACAATAGTAACTTTCATCAAAATAGTCATCTTTACATTTTATTTCTGTATAAAATAATTTATGTGAATAAAATATTAAAATAAAATTTTCATTTTTCAGGGCTATACCTCATATTTTAAAGCAACTCCTCAATAAGTGTTCTGTCTTCTGTGTGTATCATAGAGCAGAAGGCCGTATAAGCACAAAAGCCATAGATCACTAAGAGACTGTTTCCCTAACCGAGGCTTCCTGCAATATTCTAACCCCAAATTTAAAACAAATTACTTCAATTAAGTTAACTAAGTTGCAGACTGTTAAGAAAGGAAAAATGTGATTTGAATTGGTCTTTGTTCTTATGCCTTGTCAACGGTAAAAAAGAGAATAATTTTGATTCAGCTAAAAACTGATTTAGGTAAATTAGTAAAACAATACTTTGAGCCAAAAGCTTTGTTTTCTCTCTTTAATTTTATAACCTACGTGCTAATTTTCTCACTTGTGGTGAAGCAAATCATAAGATTTGTGGATGATTGTTTCTATAACAGAAGACCCTAAACAATTTCTGACAAGAAGCTCTCCCTCATTTCCAATTATTTCAGGAACACTGCAGGGAAGTAAAAAGAGCATCACAATGAGATAGCATGCTGACGATAGGACTGCTGGGGAGGGAGGACTTTCTCTCTGTTGAGAATCTCTTTAAACCACAAGGTCTGGAGAGCTCTACCAGGCGACACTTCTGGATTTACTTGCTGTAGGAGCCTAGTCTGCTTGCCAGATTGAAAAATTCCCATACATAGAGCTTTGTTGCCTACAAATCTGAGTTAGAGATGACATAGTACTGACATTTTCTTTGGATATGCATTTGCTGAGAAATAGAGGAATAGATATTGGATTCTCATAAAATGACCACCAACCACAGTCATTTTTCACATTTGTGAAACATGTAATTAATGGGAGAAATTAAATATGTCAAAAATAATAAAATGATTAATAAATTAATAAGATCTTCCCACTGTGAAAGCCATCAGCATTATAGATTTGTGTGAGGTGAGTCCCCTTCAGTGAATGAGGTGTAAAATTAAGGCCAAGGCATGGTCAATGAAGAAGAAAGTGATGTTGCCTACATACATACGTATAGACATGCCAAAGCATTTTTCATGACTAATAATGGCAACTTTTTTTTTTCTGTTTGATTTTGTTTACAGAAAACTATTTTCTTAGATTCAAAGTATTATTGTAAGAACATAGCTATTGGGCTTTACCAGGGGTTACACCTTTCACCATACAATAAGTATTGCAGAAAATAAAATTAAGAACTTACAAAAATATTTAAGGCTCATTTATCTATCTTTCTAGCTCACCTCATGTAGTTAATGAGACTTGAAAAGAATGTTGATTTCCTTGAGATATTGGGTTAATAAAGCTTTCCTTCAGTAGTGGTGGTTATATAATCATGTGCAGTAGGCATAAATCTTACTGTGCATACCAGGAGTAAATAACTTTTGGAATTTTAAAGGTATGGTGCTAGGTCATTAGGTCACAAAGAAGGAATTCTACTGGTGAAACAAATAATTTCACAATATTGGAATAACTATTAGCTAATGAATAACCGCTAGTCAGCAATAGTGCAAAATATTATTGTGTAATTTAGTTTTTGCCATTAACCGAAATGACTATGCTATTTCATTTTGTTTTTTAATATTAACTTTTATTTTAGATACAGAGGGTGCATGTGCAGGTCTATTACAGGGGACATATTGCGTGATGCTGAGATTTGGGGTATGGACCTCATCACCCAGGTCGTGAGCATAGTACCCAACAAGTAGTTTTTTCACCCACAACCCTCTCCTTCTCTCCCTCCTCTGCTAGCCTGCAGTGTCTGCTATTCCCATATTTATGTCCATGTGTGCTCAATGTTTGGTTCAGGATGTGAGTAGCCTGTTCCCAACAATAGTGCCCTCTCAGAGCAGAACAAAGATGGTTAAATATTTTTCAATGTAGCAACAATGTTACTGGATTAATATGCCATCTTGCACTGAATATACAAAAAGCATGGCCAATATTTGGGTATACAGAATGGTAAAATGAATAAAAATTCCCTTTTAATCAAAAGGGAAGACACCCTGGTAGACTCTTTTTATTAAATGGTCAAAAAGCAAATGTCATATCTGCCTATTGTTCAGTCACTTTCCAGTCAGGGTTCTTAAGTGACTCCATAGTGTCATGAAATGCATGTTGAGTGAGGTCCTTTCCACTCTGCTGTGGCCTCTCCCCTCGGACTGACATTAAACAGTGCACATCACTGTCACTGTCACAGCATGAGCTGCATATTTTGGGCAAAACTGATTTCACACGGATGTCAGATACTACAGCCAGTGCTACATGTTCAGAATTTAGAGCTCCTATTTTAGAAATAATATTTTTCACTTGCTTGTATTGTTTCTTTAAGTTTTGATATTAAACCGTCTTCAGTTGTCCCTGTAATTGACCCGTGGAGAAGTTTAATATAAATATTTGTATTTATAGCAAATGAACTAATGATGGCGTGGCTGAGAAATAGGCATTATTTTAACATCTTCATTTATACACTGTGTGTATTTACATGCGTACATATGTATACATATGCATATATATTTTTGACCTCCATTTTCTACATAAGCATCTTTTGTTCTCTTCTTTCTTATAGAGCAAATACCACTTTTATGCTATTATCTTGTACACAGACTAGAAAAATATCAGATACCTATGGGATACATAATCAGCTGTATATAATCAGTTAGATTCATTGAGGATAATTTTTAACATCTATCTGTTAATGTTCTGCCCCACAAGTAATAGGACTCAGAAATTTTTGTGAATACATTGACTGGATTTTTCTGCCAGGTCTGATATTTTAGCACACAAATCGGTCTTAGGAGTAAGAAAAAATATACCATTGTTAACATTAACTAGCAGTATGTGACCTTGGAAAAGTCATCTGAGTTCTTTGAGCTTTCTTTTTTCCATGTTTATGAAATATTAGCTTTGGAAAAGTTGAAGGTAATATTTTGAAAAATAAGCATTAACTATGATTTAGACCAATTATGAAACAAATTAATGGAAGAAAAAGGTTAACTGGGGTTTCTGACTTTTTATTCAGATTCAGAATAGAATTTTATTCTGGGTAGAATTTCCTTCTATGAAGAAAATGACTAAATGAGAGATATTTCTTTCCGCCACCCAAGCTGCCCTGAAAAGGATGGACTAACAGAGGATGTCACAAACAAAAATGGGTTGTAATCCAGGAGAAGCCATGTTGGAGTGGTCAGTTTGTTGATGCATGATATCTTGAAACATAAGTGGTGGGTACCAGAGGGAAGTGTGGACAAACAGTGGTTATCAGTGATGTCCAGCTTGGTGTGTCAGTGATAGAAAGATGCTCCACAAGGCATATGAAGCAGTTTCTAAGATGAGGCCATGTTCTGTAATGTAGACAGGTTGACACATCATGAATATCAGGAAAGTTACTCAGTAGGCATTAGGGATGAACATGTGGCAATATTCTAGACTGTGGTGGCAGAAATGTATCAGACAGAATTGCAGACTTGGAGCTGGTACAACCTAGGCAGATTATGAAGGTTGCAATTGAGGAAGGGAAAAATAAAATCCTCTTCACAATTCTGGGAACTTCTTTGTGACACAGATTAGTCCATGAATGTTATCTTTGGATCCCTGGCTCCTACTCCAGTGCCTGACACATAATAAATGCCTAACAAACACTTGTCATTAAAATAAACATCAAGTTATGGATTAAGATGAGTGGTGTGAATTTTATCTTGGTAAATAAGAGTTGTAGAGGTAGGCCAGTTTTTGTATTCTCATTTTTTTGTTTGATTTACAAAAGCGGTCAAATGAAAAAAATGTATATTTTAATATAAAAATAGGTATGAATATTATTTATTAGATAGGAAAATAATAAAACTTTAAATACTTTGTTTATGACTTGTATTACCTAAGAGGAAGTTTTATATTGCATTTATAGCAATTTGTGAGCTTGTTGCAATTAAGTGATGGTTTTGATGCTTGGCACAATGTAACTACATAATAAATGTTGATAAAATAAAAAAATGCAATTTATAATATGCTTTTTTGTAAACATCAATTTAATTTATAAGTATGTGAAATAATTATATTAATGGAATCATTGTGGAAGAGATGGGACACATATTAACAATGTCTGAAAAAAATACACTTATCTTAATTATAGGGTTAATAACATACTTTGAAAATCATTTTGTATTTTGTTCATTTCATCAATTTTAGGCAAAGCTTAGATGTTTATGGTTTCTTTTTAAGAAAGTACGCAACTTTTTATAGTGTAATTTTTGTAAGTGGTACTCATAAGTTTTGGTCAAACATAACAGACTTTAAGTAAAATTATATCCTAAAAAAATGGGGTATAAAACAAATTTTTTTGTTAAATTTGGCCTCTGAATATAATAATATTTATAGATAACATGAAACAATACACTAAGAATGGAAAATTTAAGGATAAAAGTACTTTCTAATAGAATATAGATAATAATGGCACAAAGTTCAAATATTCTATTGACATTAGAATACTATAGATGAAGTTTGTATTCCTTTGGGACTGAGTCCTTGGAAGAAAGATATGTAATCTATGTATAGCCTGATTCTATTTTGTGTCTCTTTTATTCACAGCACTTAAAACTTTTTGCCCTTTCTTCTAATTGGGTTTATTTATCTGGTATGATATATTTTCATGGTTTACTTAGTAGCTCTTATGTAGCCTGGTAGAGGTTTTTGATTTGTTTGTTTAGCATACTTTTGGGAAGAGAAGAGCAGCTATATTCCAACATAGAACACAGGTACCATTAAAAGGATAGTTACTACAATATATTTTTTTCTTAAAATATGGGTTTTCTTTTAGTAATTTTGCTTTTTAAAAAGCATAACTATAAACTAGAAGGATAAGGAAATTTTTGTCTACAGATTTCTATTTTTAATGTTGTCTAATATGAATTATGCATACTAGGCACAGGGATTAGAAATTTTGTTCTTCTGCCTATTCTGATATTTGCAGCATGGTTACATTAATCCCTTTAGTGCATAGATACCAAAATCAACTGACTAATTAATATTTCTGATTACTTCATGCAATATAACAAAGCAATATACTAGGCATGGGAGAAGTAGTACAAGACAATACTCTCTGAATTAAAGATATTGATAAAACCCAAAGACATTTGCATGGGTCTATTTGGCTGTGGTTAACTCATTTTCATATTATTTCTTTTTCACATATCCTTTTCATTTCCATTTTCTCCTTAAGTATAATTTTCTAATCTGTAAAAGTTTGAGTTTAATATAGAGTTCTAGTTTCTAGCTAGAACATTCTGCGATTCCATAAATCCGAGATTTCAATGCTTTTTCTCTTCACTGACTTAAATTTTAAAATTATTATTATTATTATTTTACTGAGGGCTTTGCCATTCTCTATTATTTATGCTACCCCAGGTTGTTTCTTTCCCAAGAAAGCAGAGGTGATATTGACCCCTTCAAGGTAACTGGCTCAATCTTGTTCAACTTGTCACTCAACAAACACATACCAAATAACTACTGATTTAAAGCTTTTTACTCTCTCCAGGGTAGGGTATGAAGGAGCGAGAGTTTATACTGCCATTCCAGTCCTGTGAATTCCATCCTTTTAAAGATGAGAATCCCTTTACTTTAAGTTTATGTGAGTCCTTGTGTGTTAGGTGAGGCTCCTGAAGGCAGCAGATAGTTGGTTGGTGAGTTTTTATCCATTCTGCAGTTCTGTATCTTTTAAGTGGAGCATTTAGGCTATTTATATTCAATATTAGTATTGAGATGTGAGGTACCATTGCATTCATCTGCTATTTGTTGCGTGTGTACCTTGTTTTGTTTTTGCTTTTTACCTTGTGTTTTTGTTTCATAGGTCCTGTGTAATTTATACTTTAAAGTGGTTCTGTTTTTATGTGTTTCCAGGATTTATTTCAAAATTTAGAGCTCCTTTTAGCAGTTCTTGTAGTGGTGGCTTGGTAGGAAAAAGGCATTTCATGCAAATGGACACCAAAGGTAGCTATTCTTATATCAGACAAAACAAACTTTAAAGCAACAACTGTTAAAAGAGACAAAGAGGGACATTATATAATGGTAAAAGGCCTTGTCTAACAGGAAAATGTCACAGACCTAAACGTATATGCACCTAACACTGGAGCTCCCAAATTTATAAAACAATTACTAATAGACCTAAGAAATGAGATAGACAGCAACACAATAATAATGGGGGACTTCAGTACTCCGCTGAAAGCACTAGACAGGTAATCAAGACAGAAAGTCAACAAAGAAACAATGGATTTAAACTATACCTTGGAACAAATGGACTTAACTGATATATACAGAACATTTCATCCACCAACCCCAGAAAACATATTCTATTCAACAGCGCCTGGAACTTTCTCCAAGACGGACCGTATGATAGGCCACAAAATGAGCCTCAATACATTTAAGAAAATTGAAATTATATCAAGCACTCTCTCAGACCACAGTGGAAGAAAACTGGAAATCAACTCCAAAAGGAACCTTCAAAACCATGCAAATACATGGAAATTAAATAACCTGCTCCTCTATGAGAATTGGGTCAAAAACAAAATCAAGATGGAAATTAAAAAATTCTTCGAACTGAGCAACAATAATGACACAACCTATCAGAACTTCGGGGATACAGCAAAGGTGGTACTAAGGAGAAAGTTCATAGCCCTAAATGCCTACATCAGAAAGACTGAAAGAGAAAAAAACTGACATTCTAAGGTCACAACTCAAGGAACTAGTGAAACAAGAACAAACCAAACCCTAATTCAAACCCAGCAGAAGAAAAGAAATAAACAAGATGAGAGCAGAACTAAATGAAATTGAAACAAAAAAAATGCAAAAGATAAATGAAACAAAAAGCTGTTTCTTTGAAAAGATAAATAAAATTGATAGACCACTGGCAAGATTAACCAAGAAAAGAAGAGAGAAAATCCAAATAACCTCATTAAGAAACAAAGCAGAAGCTATTACAACTGACACCACTGAAATACAAAAGATCATTCGAGGCTACTATGAACACCTTTATGCACATAAACTAGAAAAACTAGAAGAGATGGATAGATTCCTGAAAAAATACAACCCTCCTAGCTTAAATTAGGAAGAATTAGATACCCTGAACAGACCAATAACAAGCAATGAGATTGAAATGGTAATTCAAAAATTACCAGCAAAAAAAAAAAAAGTCCAGGACCAGAAGGTGGCACAGCAGAATCCTACCAGACATTCAAAGAACAATTGGTACCAATCCTTTTGACATTATTCCACAAGATAGAGAAAGAAGGAACCCTCTCTAATTCATCCTATGAAGCCAGGATCTCCCTAATACCAAAATCAGGAAAGTTTTGGTATTAACCAAAAAAAAAAAAAAAAATATACAGACAGAAATCCTTGATGAACGTAGATGCCAAAATCCTTAACAAAATACTAGCTAATCGAATACAACAACATATCAAAAAGATAACTGACCATGATCAAGTGGGTTTTATACCAAGGATGCAGGGATGATTTAACATTTGCAAGTCAATAAATGTGATACATTACATAAACAGAATTAAAAGCAAAAACCACATGATCATCTTAATAGATGCAGGAAAAACATTAGACAAAAATCCAGGATCCTTTTATGGTTAAAACTCTCAGCAAAATCGGCATACAAAAGACATACCTCAATGTAATAAAAGCCATCTATGACAAACCCACAGCCAACATAATACTGAATGGGGAAAAGTTGAAAGCATTCCCTCTGAGAACTAGAACAAGACAAGGATGCCCACTCTCACCACTCCTCTTCAGCAGAGTACTGGAAGTCCTAGCCAGAGCAATCAGACAAGAGAAAGAAATAATGGCATTCAAACTGGTAAAGAGGAAGTCAAACTGTCACTGTTTGCTGACGATATGGTCATTTACCTTGAAAACCCTACAGACTCTTCCAGTAAGCTCCTAGAACTAATAAAAGAATTCAGCAAAGTTTCTGGATACAAGATTAATGTACACAAATCAGTAGCTCTTCTATACACCAACAGCGACCAAGTGGGGAAGCAAATGAAGAACTCAACCACTTTTACAATACCTGCAAAAAAATTAAAATAATTCGGAATATACCTAACCAAGGAGGCTAAAGACCTTTACAAAGAAAACTACAAAACACTGCTGAAAGAAATCGTAGATGACACAAACAAATGGAAACACATCCCATGCCCATGGGTGGATAGAATCAATATTGTGAAAATGACCATACTGCCAAAAGCAATCTACAAATTCAATGCAATTCCAATCAAAATACCAGCATCAGTATTTACAGAATTAGAAAAAAACAATTCTAAAATTCATATGGAACCAAAAAAGAGCCTGCATAGCCAAAGCAAGACTAAGCAAAAATAACAAATCTGGAGGCATCACACTACCTGATTTCAAACTATACTATAAGGCCATAGTCACCAAAACAGCATGGTACTTGTACAAAAATAGGCACATAGACCAGTGGAAATGAATAGAGAACCCAGAAATAAACCCAAATACTTACAGTCAACTGATTTTTGACAAAGTAAACAAAAACATAAAGTGGGGAAATGACACCCTTTTCAACAAATGATGCTGGGATAATTGGCTAGCCACATGTAGGAGAATGAAACTGGATCCTCATCTCTCACCTTACACAAAAATATACTCAAGATTGATTAAGGGTTTAAATCTAAGACCTGAAACTATAAAAATTCTGGAAAAGAACATTGGAATAACCCTTCTAGAAACTGGCTTAGGCAAGGATTTCATGACCAGGAACCCAGAAGCAAACACAATAAAAACAAAGATAAATAGTTGGGACCTAATTAAACTAAAGAACTTTTGGACGGCCAAAGGAACTGTCAGTAGAGTAAACAGACAGCCCACAGAGTGGGAGAAAATCTTCCCAATCTATACACCTGACAAACGACTAATATCCAGAATCTGCAACAAACTCAAATCAGTAAGAAAAAAAAAACCACACACAATCCCATCAAAAAGTGGATTAAGGACATGGATAGACAGTTCTCAAAAGAAGATATACAAATGGCCAAAAACATATGAAAAAATGTTCAACATCACTAATGATCAGGAAAATGCAAATCAAAACTACAATGCAATACCACCTTACTCCTACAAGAATGGCCATAATCAAAAAATCAAAAACGGTAGATGTTGGTGTGGATGTGGTGATCAGGGAACACTTCCACGCTGCTGATGGGAATGTAAACCAGTCCAGCCACTGTGGAAAAGAGTATGGAAATTCCTTAAAAAGCTCAAAGTGGAACTACTATTTGATCCAGCAATCCCACTACTGGGTATCTATCCAGAGGAAAAGAAGTCATTATACGAAAATGATATTTGTGCACAAATGTTTACAGCTGCACAATTTGCAATTGCGAAATTGTGGAACCAACCCAAATGCCCATCAATCAAGGAGAGGATAAAGAAACTGTGGTATACATATATATGATGGAATACTATTCAGCCGTAAAAAGGAATAAATTAATGGCATGTGCAGTGACCTGGATAAGATTGGAGACTATTATTCTAAGTGAAGTAATACAGGAATGGAAAAGCAAACATCATATGTTCTCACTGATATGTGGGAGCTAAGCTGTGAGGATGCAAAGGCATAAGAATGATACAACGGACTTTGGGGACTTGGGGGAAAGGGTGGGAGGGAGGCAAGGGATAAAAGACCACAAATAGGGTGCAGTGTATACTGCTCGAGTGATGGATGCATCAAAATCTCACAAATCATCACTAAAGAACTTACTCATGTAACCAAATACCACCTGTACCCCAGTAACTTAGGGAAAAATAAAAAATAAAAATAAAAATAAATAAATAAAAATGAGAATCCTTCTTTTTCCCCTTTAAAAACAACCCAGTGTTAGTTGAGTACATGACACATGCCAGATATATGCACTATCTCCATGCTAAATGCTTAATATGCATTTTTTTCTGCTGTTTTTGACCTATAGCCCCTTCCTCATCCCTGCCCATGATATGTCCTCTTCTTATAAAATTCTGATAAAATACATATAAAATTTGCCATTTTAACCATTTCAGTGTACTATTCAGTGGAATTACATTCTCAATGTTGTAAAAACATCACCACTCTCTACCAATATTTTTCATTAACTCAAACAGAAACTCTGTACTCACTAACCAGTTACTCCTCATTCTTTCCTCCATGAAGTTCCTGTGAAGCTCTAATTTGCTTCTATCTCTGTACATTTGCCTATTTTATACAGTTCAGATAAGCGGAATCATATATTTTTCCCTCTGTATCTGGCTTATTTCATTTAGCATAAGGTTTTTAAGGTTTTTCCTTGTTTGTAGCATATATCAGAACTTTATTTCTTTTTATGTCTGAATAATTTTTCATTGCATGCATCCACCACATTATGTTGATTTATTCATCTGATGATGGAAAGTTGGTTTGTTTCCACTCTCTTCTAAGTTTGTCAAGATTCTAGCTTTTGTAATCATAGATCTGACTGGTGTCTTGATTTCTTATCTATTTCTAGTGTTAAATGCTAAAATTAAAACATGCTCCCTCCATATTTCCTTTGTCTTTATTCAATTCAGAATTAGTTTTTAAATGCCCCTTTCATTCTTTAGTTTGTTTTCTCTTTCCACTAATGACTATCTTAGCATATGTGTGACTAATTTTTTCAGAAGGTGTAATTTCCTTGTGCCAGTGTGTTTACATAGGAGCCTAAATTATTACATAATAAAGACATATCAAAACCACAATTAATGTTCATTTGAGTTAAATTTCTCCTAGTAACAGTGTAGTGAAAATGAGTCTGTTTTTTTTTCATTTCATTGATGTTTCATGATTTCACCCTAAAATAATAAGGGGAAATTTAAGACATTTATTTTGTTTAGTGAAACACTGGCATCAACCCTCAAACAATTATTTAATCTCATTGCTAATTTAATTTTATTATAGATATATTTTTAAATTTTTATAAGATTATTTATTGGATCTTAATACAATATACAGTTGACTCTTGAACAATTGGGGGCTAGAAGCCCCAGTCCTTGTGCAGTTGAAAATTCATGTATAATTTTTGACCTTTGAAAAATTCAACTATTAATAGCCCACTGTTGACCAGAAGGCTTACCAATAACTTAAATAGTCAATTAACATGTATTTTGTATATTATATGCATTATTTGCTGTATTATTACAATAAAGTAAGGTAGAGAAAAGAAAATGTTATTAAGAAAATCATAAAGAAGAGAAAAAATATATTTACTGGTTCATTAAATGGGAGTAGATTATCCCAGAGGTCTTTCAAGAAGGCTGAGGAGGCAGAGGAAGAGGAGAGGTTGGTCTTTCTGTCTTGGGGTGGCAGAAGCAGAAGAGGTGGAAGGTGAGGCTGGAGAGATTTACTGGAAATTATCCGTATATAAGTGGACCCATGCAGTTCAAACCCATGTTGTTCAAGGTCAACTGTATTTACAAAAGTCAAATTGAAGCAGAAACTACTAAGGCTGTGCCCATGTAGAAAATTCTTCCATAGTTGTTGAACTTCATATAAACGCTTTCTACCTAACTAAATTAATTTTTTTTTACTGGTCAGATATTAGTAAATAGGAATTAGAAAATAAGTAATCTATGTACTTTATTCTTAGGATAAAAAATAGTTTGGACCAGGTACATCAATGAATTAAATTTAACAAGAATGTTTGTGGCAATTATGATGGAGTGTAAATGTCTCTAGAATGCCACATGCTAGCTATTTTTCATTCCCTTTAATTTACACACGAAGGCTTAAAGAGCTGTGGGCAAACTGCTTCAAAGAAAAGAACATCACTGCTGAAACAAAGCTAAAGCAAAACTATTTGAAAACTAAAGAGTATTTTAAAGACACAATAATAGAAGAATGCAGAGCTTTTATGTAACAAAATGTAAGCCTTCACGAAAAGGATTTTATCTTCTTTATTGTTCATATCAAGCACACCCCATTCATTTTTTATTCAGTCCTCAATTTTTTAAGGCTGCATGGATGAGTCGGTCATGTGAGGGTTTGGATGGAAAAAAATTAAAAACAATTTTATGTTAACATAAACAGACTGGATTTAGTTTAACACTTCTCGTATTTCCATTTATTTTAGTTAATGACATGCATGGAAACGCATACAAATGGTATCTTTAACAATCTTTGGATGAATAAAATAAGGAAAAAAGGAGAGTTTATGCTACTATAAATTATAGTTGGAAATCTGATGATTGAGATTTTCCATATGTGGTAGGGAAGCCAGCACAAATAATTCATCCTTCAGTTCATCCTTTTGATTGTCTTCACAATCAATACCGATTTCTGTGGTTTCATTGATCTGGCCACAGTCCACATTGAGTCTCAGCTTGGAAAGACCCAACACTTAATCTCTGTCTCTAGCTGACTGCCTTGAACCAAAGAGATGCTCCCTAATTGTTGTGAGAGAAAAAAGTGAAAAAAGGCCTTAATACCCAGTATTTCCCAGAAGAAAATATGGCCAAATAGCACTTTACAGTCCAATGCCATTTGGACTAAGTATTCTTTTTACTTCTTTAGAAAAAATGCAATAAAGCACAAAACAATATAACAATACTTCAGCACTCCTCTGTCTCACATTCTGTGGATGCTCAGCAAATACCAAACTAAAACTAGAAACATTATGTGTTTATAAGTTTAATTCAACTTTTTAATGTACTGTTTATGATAAAATGTGTAGCGCAGGAGTTATTAATTGGGGCTCGTTGACCCCAGGAATACATGGGGGAATGGGAGTTTTTTGGTGTCTGTGAAAATTCTAACACTATACACACATTTTTGAGTGCATTTTCCTCAGGTGATATTAGTTCATAATGAACAAACGGGTCCTATTTGTTTGGAACTGTTCTAAGAGTTTTTACTCATTTGATCATCATGGCAAACTAGAATGTAAATATTCACAGTATCCTTGTATTACAGCGAAAAAAAAAGAGATGTATTATACAAATATTGTATGTAACTTGCCTAGGGCATCACAACCACCAAGGGGTCAAGCCAACATTTTTTTCTTTTTGTTTTTTTGAGATGGAGTCTCGCTCTGTCACCCAGGCTGGAATGCAATGGCGCGATCTCGGCTCACTGCAATCTCCGCCTCCCAGATTCAAGTGATTCTCCTGCTTCAGCCTCCCGAGTGGCTGGGATTACAGGCGCCTGCCACTATGCCTATTTTTTTTTTTTTTTTTTAAGTAGAGATGGTGTTTCACCATGTTGGCCAGGCTGGTCTCGAATGCCTGACCTCGTGATCCACCCACATCGGTCTCCCAAAGTGCTAGGATTACAGGGGTGAGCCTCTATGCCCGGCCTTGTACTCTTAAACAGCACAAACGCTGTGCTGTCTTTAGATAGGAAACAGGTTTTAGAACTTTTTTTCTCAAATTTTAGAGGAGTTTGTGACCAAAAGACAATAAATATCTACTAGAGTCAACTAGCCCACAGAAATGTAGTTTTCGCTAGATATGCTATTGCTTAAAGCGATACATCTTCCACATCTCAGAAAAATCCAGTGAAGTCACCTGTGGTCATGTTATCAAGCAAAAGAGGCTTGCTGCCCCGTGCGCTAGAAGCCAATACTATGACGCTGGGTTTTTGAGAAAAGAAAACATTTTACTGCAAATTTACTCACAAGGAGACAGTAGTCCACCTCAAATCTGTCTCCCTGTGCTGGCCTTAAGGGAATCATTTTATTAGAAAACATTTAGGAAGTGGATTCTGGGATTAGTAGGTGATTGGTGGAAGGAAAGAGAAGAGCTGGAAAGTCTTTGGGAATGCGCAGTTATCCATTCATGCTACCTCACGGGTCCCACGTGCAACTTCGGGGCGTTATCATGAAAAGTATGGTGGAAATGTGAAGTCAGCAAGCTCATTCTGTGCAAACTCCAATTGGCCATATTGGTTCCAATGGGTTTCAGCCAGTTTTGTTATCTTACAAACCTGGGAAAAGGGAGTTTCAGCATTTCAGCAAGTTGTTTTTCTGCCTTCCTGAAAGCTCAAGAATTTCTGTTAGTCATGTTTCTTTAACTGTTAGGGGCATAGTTTCAGTCACTTGGATGTTAGGTGTTTTTCAGGTTTGCTTTTTCATATAATCTGGCCATGCAGGGTGTCATATAGCATACAGCATACAAGAAAATGGATAAAAGATAAGAATCAAGATTCTGGCAAAGCAAGTAAATGAATTGATCAAAATCGAGGAGAAAGTTAAAATTTAAGTAGAGACTGTAGTGTTATGTAAAACGCAGTTATTTAAGTCGAGCTTTGGGTTCCTGGTGGCCAAAGCAAAATGTGAAACAACATTATTTACATGATTTGCACTATTTGAAAACCTATCACTCCATAAAGAGAACAATAAATTATTTAGTTCAAAGTCAGTAGTACATCTCTTTCTATGATTATATGGTGAACACTTTTTAAAGTAGCATATCTTTAGTAAATGTAATAGCAGTCTTATGGACTTAATTGCATTCTCCCCCAGTTCCAAATCATATGTTGAAGTCCTAACCCCCAGTAACTCAGAATATGACTGTATTTAGAGATAGGGTCTTTAAAGTGGTAATTCAGGTAAATGAGGACATATGGGTGAGCCCTAATTCAATAGGACTGCTGTCCTTATAAAAAGAGGAGGTTAGGACACAGACCTGTGTGTGTGTGTGTGTGTGTATACAAAGGAGAAACCTTATGAAAACACAAGAAGGTGATGAATTGCAGGCCAAGGACAGACGCCTCTGGAGAAAGCAAGGATACTGACACCTCGACTGTGGACTTCCAGCCTCCAGAACTATGATGAAATAAGTTTCTATTGTTTAGGCCACCCAGTCTGTGGTATTTTGTTATGTTAGCCCTAGCGAACTCATATAAACAGCTTCCTTATAATACTTTACCATCATTTATGCTATGGCATCCTGATTTTACAATATCCATCATGATAGCTGAGGAAGCAGGGCAAGCTGATTGAGGACACCTCACTGCAATTCTGAGGACCCCAAAACAGTGTAATTCAAACGTAACACCTTCTCTTTCTGGGCAGCTTTATTCAGAGATGAGATATAGGCTTTTCAGAAGTATGAATGGAGTGTGTGTGTGTGTGTTTGGGCTGTTCATAAAAACCTTTGGGGCAAAGGGCACGTAGACTTCATGGTAAAGCATGAAATAAACTATTGTTTCTGTGTTGCTAATTTAAGGATTAAAAACAGACTATTGGGCAAAAGACTTGATGACCTCTGATGATAGAGAAAAGGCCCTACCAAGAGTTGGGTCCTTCTAGTTCTTGGTCATCCTGGTTCCACACCAAGAAAAATCTTGTTCAGGAGCAAGAATTTTACTAGAGAGAATTATGGCTTAAATATGACAAGTGAAAAAAATGAATGGCATGATGTTAAAGCTGCACATCATAGGCTTGTACAGAGTATTTTCAAAGCGTACGTAGACAGAATCCCACTATAACCAAAGAAAATCTCACTAACATAAGCATATAAATGCAAATTTACCAAACAATTAGACTTAGTGGTAATTAGCTGTATAAAATGATTCACTATGAAAGTCTCATCGTAACTTATGAAAAATATAAAGAATTAAATTTTTTTGTACATTTTTTGTAACATATGTCACCAGGATTATAATTATTTGTTGAATTGGTTGTGTTCTCACTACTCAGTCACATCTCTGAGATCATGAACTCACTTAATTTCTTACTGTTTTTTATCAGTGAGGCTTAAGTGTGTGATGAATGATAAAGTGAACAAAACAAATGAATAAGTAAAAAATGAACACAAAAACATTTGAATTTGTATATAGCAATTGGATTATCAAACTTTGCAAACATTATGCCCTCTTTAAAAATTTTTTTATATTTTAAGTTCTGGGATACATGTGCAGAACATTCAGGTTTGTTAGATAGGTATACATGTGCCATGGTGGTTTGCTGCACCCTTCAACCTGTAATCTACATTAGGTATTTCTCCTAATGCTATACTTCCCCTAGTCCCCCACCCTGAGAGGCCCCGGTGTGTGACATTCCCCTCCTTGTGTCCATGTGTTCTCATTGTTCGACTCCCACTTATGAGTGAGAACATGGGGTGTTTGGTTTTCTGTTCTTGTGTTAGTTTGCTGAGAATGATGGTTTCCAGCTTCACCCATGTCCCTGCAAAGGACATGAACTCATCCTTTTTTATGGCTGCATAGTATTCCATGATGTATATGTGCCACATTTTCTTTATCCAGTCTATCATTGATGAGTGTTTGGGTTGGTTCCAAGTCTTTGCTATTGTGAACAGTGCTGAAATAAATGTTAAGTGTGCATGTATCTTTGTAGTAGAATGATTTATAATCCTTTGGGTATATACTTAGTAATGGGATTGCTGGGTCAAGTGGTATTTCTGGTTCCAGATCCTTGAGGAGTTGCCACACTGTGTTCCACAATGGTTGAACTAATTCACACTCCCACCAACAGTGTAAAAGTGTTCCTATTTCTCCACATCCTCTCCAGCACCTGTTGTTTCCTGACTTTTTAATGATCGCCATTCTTTTGTTTTTGTTGTTTTTGAGACAGAGTCTCGTTCTGTCACCCAGGCTGTGCAGTGTCACAATCTCGGCTCACTGCAAGCTCAGCCTCCCGGGTTCATGCCATTCTCCTGCCTCAGCCTCCCAACTAGCTGAGACTACAGGCACCCGCCACCTCGGCTGGCTGATTTTTTTGCATTTTTAGTAGAGATGGGATTGCTCTGGCCAGAACTTTCAATGCTATGTCGAACAGGAGTGGTGAGAGAGGGCATCCTTTTCTTATGCCCATTTTCAAAGGGAATGCTTCCAGTTTTTGCCCATTCAGTATGATATTGGCTGTGGGTTTGTTATAAACAGCTCTTAATATTTTGAGATACCTAGTTTATTGAGAGTTTTTAGCATGAAGTGCTGTTGAATTTTGTTGAAGGCCTTTTCTGCATCTATTGAGATAATCATGTCATTTTGTCATTGGTTCTGTTTATATAATGGATAACATTTATTGCTTTGTGTATGTTTAACCATCCTTGCATCCCAGGGATGAAGCTGACTTGATTGTGGTGGATAAGCTTTTTAATTTGCTGCTGGATTTGGTTTGCCAGTATTTTATTGAGGATTTTTGCATCGATCTTCATCAGGGATATTGGCTTGAAATTTTCTTTGTTTGTTGTGTCTCTGCCAGGTTTTGGTATCCAGATTATCCTGGCCACATAAAATGACTTAGGGAGGAGTCCCTCTTTTTCTATTGTTTTGAATAGTTTCAGAAGGAATGGTACCAGCTCCTCTTTGTACCTCTGGTAGAATTTGGCTATGAATCCGTCTGGTCCTGGACTTTTTTTCGTTGATAGGCTATTAATTACTGCCTCAATTTCAGAACTTGTTATTGGTCTATTCAGAGATTAGGCTTCTTAGTTTAGACTTGAGAGGGTGTTTGTGTCCAGGAATTTATCCACTTATAGATTTTCTAGTTTATTTGCATAGAGGTGTTTATAGTATTCTCTGATGGTAGTTTGTACTTCTGTGGGACCAGTGGTGATATCCCCTTTATCATCTTTTATTGTGTCTACTGATTCTTCTCTCTTTTCTTCTTTTTTAGTCTGGCTAGTGTTCTATCTATTTTTATGATCTTTTAAAAAACTACCTCCTGAATTCATTGATTTTTTGAAGGGTTTTTCGTGTTCCTCCTTCGATTCTGCTCAGATCTTAGTTATCTCGTCTTCTGTTAGCTTTTGAATTTGTTTGCTCTTGCTTCTCCGTTAGATATGAGGTGTCTATTTTACATCTTTCTTGCTTTCTCTTGTGGGCATTTAATGTTATAAATTTCCCTCTAAACACAGCTTTAGCTATGTCCCAGAGATTCTGTTATGTCTTTGTTCTCATTGGTTTCACAGAACTTATTTATTTCTCCCTTAATTTCATTATTTATGCAGTAGTTGTTCAGGAGCAGATTGTTCTGTTTGCATGTTGTTGTGCAGTTTTGAGTGAGTTTCTTAATCCTGAGTTCTAATTTGATTGCACTGTGTTCTGAGAGGCTGTTTATGATTTCTATTCTTTTGCATTTGTTTAGGAGTGTTTTATTTCCAATGATGTGATCAATTTTAGAATAAGTGCAATGTGGTGCTGAGAATAATGTATATTCTGTTGATTTGGGGTGGACAGTTCTGTAGATGTCTATTAGTTCCACTTGGTCCACAGGTGAGTTCAAATCCTGAATATCCTTGTTAATTTTCTGTCTGGTCTATCTGCCTAATATTGACAGTGGAGTGTTAAAGTCTCCAACTATTATTATGTGGGAGTCTAAGTCTCTTTGTAGGTCTCTAAGAATTTACTTTATGAATCTGGGTTCTCCTGTATTGGGTGCATATATATTTAGGATATTTAGCACTCCTTGTTGCATTGATCCCTTTATCAATTTATTATTATTTGGTAATGCCCTTCTTTGTCTCTTTTGATCTTTGTTGGTTTAAAGTCTGTTTTATCAGAGACTAGGATTGTAACCCCTGCTTTTCTTTTCTTTGATTTGCTTGGTAAATATTTCTCCATCCCTTTATTTTGAGCCTATGTGTGTCTTCACACTTGAGATGGGTCTTCTGAATACAGCACACCGATGGCTCTTGACTCTTTATCCAATTTGCCAGTCTGTGTAAAGACACACTCCAATTAAAAGTAATTGGAGCATTTAGCCTGTTTACATTTAAGGTTAACATTGTTATGTGTGAGTTTGATCCTGTCATTATGATGCTAGCTGGTTAATTTGCCCATTAGTTGATACAGTTTCTTCATAATGTCGATGGTCTTTACGATTGGTTGTTTTTGCAGTGGTTGGTACTGGTTGTTCCTTTCCATGCTTAGTGCTTCCTTCGGGAGCTCTTGTAAGGCAGACCTGGTGGTGACAGAATCTCTTCAGCATTTGCTTGTCTGGAAAGGTTATTTCTCCTTCACTTACAAAGCTTAGTTTGGCTGGATATGAAATTCTGGGTTGAAAATTCTTCTTTTTAAGAATGTTGAATATTGGCCCCCACTCTCTTCTGGCTTGTAGGGTTTCTGCCAAGAGATCCGCTGTCAGTCTGATGGGCTTCCCTTTTTGGGTAACCCAACCTTTCTCTCTGGCTGCCCTTAACATTTTTTTTCTTCATTTCAACCTTGTTGAATCTGATGATTATGTGTCTTGGGGTTGCTCTTCTTGAGGACTATCTTTGTGGTGTTCTCTGTATTTCCTGAATTTGAATATTGGCCTGCCTTGCTAGGCCAATAGTTCTCCTGGATAATATCCTGAAGGGTGTTTTCCAGCTTGGTTCCATTCTCCCTATCACTTTCAGGTATACCAATTAAAAATAGGTTTGGTCTTTTCACATAGTCCCATATTTCTTGGAGGCTTGGTTGTTTCTTTTTCATTCTTTTTCCTCGAATCTTGTCTTTACACTTTGTTTCATTAAGTTGATCTTCAATCTCTGATATCGTTTCTTCTGCTTGATGGATTTGGCTATTGATACTTGTGTATGCTTCATGAAGTTCTTGTGCTGTGTTTTTCAGCTCCATCAGGTCATGTATGTTCTTCTCTAAACTGGTTATTCTAGTTAGCAATTCCTCTAACCTTTTTTCAAGGTTCTTAGCTTTCTTGCATTGGGTTAGAACATGCTCCTTCTGAAGAACTAACTTCTGAAGCCACCTTCTGAAGCCTAACTTCTGCCAATTTCTCAAAGTCTTTCTCTGTCTAGTTTTGTTCCCTTGCTGGCGAGGAGTTGTGATCCTTTGGAGGAGAAGAGGTGTTCTGGTTTTTGCAATTTTTAGCCTTTTTGCACTGGTTTCTCCCCATGTTTGTGGATTTATCTACGAAGATTTATCAAAGACCAAAGTCTTTTATTTTGGTGACTTTCGATTGGGGTTTTGGTGTAGAAGTCCTTTTTGTTGATGTTGATACTATTCCTTTCTGTTTGTTAGTTTTCCTCTAACAATCAGGCCCCTCTGCTGCAGGTCTGTTGGAGTTTCTGGAGATCCATTCCAGACGCTGTTTGCCTGGCTGTCACTAGCGGAGGCTGCAGAACAGCAAAGATTGCTGCCTGTTCCTTCCTCTGGAAGCTTCGTCCCAGGGGGCACCCACCAGATGCCAGTGGGAGCTCTCCTGTATGAAGTGTCTGTCGACCCCTCCTGAGAGGTGTCTCCCAGTCAGGAGGTAGGGGGATCAGGGAACCACTTGAGGAGGCAGTCTGTCCCTTAGCAGAGCTTGAGCGCTGTGCTTGGAGATCCACTGCTCCCTACAGAGCTGGCAGGCAGGAATGTTTAAATCTGCTGAAGCTGCACCCATAGCCGCCCCTTCCCCCAGGTGCTCTGTCCCAGGGAGATGTAAGTTTTATTGATAAGCCCCTGACTGAGGCTGCTGCCTTTCTTTCAGAGATGCTCTGCTCAGAGGGGAGGAATCTAGAGAAGCAGTCTGGCTACAGTGGTTTTGTCAAGCTGTGGTGGGCTCTGCCCAGTTTGAACTTCTTGGCGGCTTTGTTTATGCTGTGAGGGGAATACCACCTACTCAAGCCTCAGTAATGGTGGACACCCCTCCCCCGACCAAGCTGGAGCATCCCAGGTCGACTTCAGACTGTTGTGCTGGTAGTGAGAATTTCAAGCCAGTGGAGCTTAGCTTGCTAGGCTCCGTGGGGCTGGAATCCACTGAGCTAGACCACTTGGCTCCCTAACTTCAGCCCCTTCTCCAGGGGAGTAAAGGGTTCTGTCTCTCTGGTGTTCCAGGAGCCACTGGGGTATGAAAAGAAACTCCTGCAGCTAGGTCAGTGTCTACCCAAATGACCATCCAGTTTTGTGCTTGAAACCCAGGGCCCTGGTGGCATAGGCACCGGAGGGAATCTCCTGGTCTGCAGGTTGTGAAGACAGTGGAAAAAGTGTAGTATCTGGGCCAGAGTGCATGGTTCCTCATGGCACAGTCCCTCATGGCTTCCTTTGGCTAGGGGAGGGAGTTCCCTGACCCCTTGCACTTCCCAGGTGAGGCGACACCCCACCCTGCTTCTGCTCACACTCCGTGGGCTGCACCCACTGTCTAACCAGTCACATTGTTATGAACCAGGTGCCTCAGTTGGAAATGCAGAAATCACCCACCTTCTGCATTGATCTCACTGGGAGCTGCAGACTGGAGCTATTCCTATTCGGCCATCTTGCCAGCTGCCAACATTATAACTTTTAATAATAATTAACAAATACATTTTTGCACACTAGTTATTTTTCCATAAGATGAGATGTGATAATACTAAATTTTTTTAACATTACATTTTGGAAGATGAGTTAAAGATAAGAAGATGCTCTCAGTAGGTATTAAATGCAGGTTAAAAATATGCATACATTATAATTGTTTATATATAAAGCACACTAACTCAAAGTGCTTTTGCCTAGTCTCTCAAGACAACAGTTATCAACACGGAAGACTTCTGAGACCAAATGTAGGGAGGGGTTTTTCCCCATCACCAAGTGAGCAATTAATTCTGTAGTGAACACCAACTGAGTATTCTCCAATTCAACTCCAACATTATCTGGAGATAGAGTCAGGTCCCAGAGCTTGGGGACTCAGTTTCCCAAGTTCCCCCATGCCCACTCCTCCAGACACCTTTTGCACGTCCAGGCCATCCTGAACTTCTGATCAAGTGGCTTCAAGTTGGGGTTCCCACAATCCTCTCTTTGGGTTTGATTAATTTGCTGGAGTGGCTCACAGAACTCATGAAAACAAATTTACCATTTTATTATAAGGGATATTACAAAGAAGACAGATGAAGAGATGCACAGGGCAAGGCGTATACAAAGGAATATGGAGCTTTCATGTCCTCTCTGGGTGCAACACCCCCCAGGAACCTTGACATGTTCAGCTATCTGGAAGCTCTTCAAACCTTGTTCTCTTGGGTCTTTTAATAGGGACTTTATTGGAGAGACAGGATTGAAGCATGGACAACCATACTGAAATGTGATTGGACAGAAATGATGTGATATAATCTCAGTAAGGCCTGTCTGTTCAGATTCTTCTTGTCCTCTGTGCAGCATTCTTTACTCCACAGTAGGGGGCAGGACCCTTTCTGAAATGATTGTTTTATGACTCACAATCAGATTAGAATCCTGCCATGGCCAGTTGAAAGGAGAGCAGAAGTTCAGAGGGAGAGAGAGATTGACTCTGTTTACTATAACAAGGGCTTTGGGAATTATGAGCCAGGAACTGTAGACCAAAACCTGTATGTATGTGTGTATATTTTATGCACACACACCCCCACACACAGAAACACACACATATATATGCAGATACATATATATACACACATATGTATGCACATGTGTATGTGTGTATCACAGTAGCACACACACATATAGAAATAAAAGAAAGTAAACTTAAATGTTAGCTATGGTTATGACCTGAGTGAAGAAATTCATTCTGGAATTCTTCCCAGTCAAGTTTATTGAAAAAAAATTAAATATATAAAATTTATCATTTTGGTGTATAGTTCTATGAGTTTTGACAAAGGCAGGCCTTTCTCTAAATTTTTGGTGGACATGTAATCACAACAGTCAAAATAAAAAATAGTTCCACCACCTCAAAAAGTTTCTGCATGCTCCATTGTACTCCTTCCTCCCTGGTCACACACCCAACACATGCAGCCCCTGGAAAACACCAATTTTTCATTCTTTATAAATTCTCTCATCCAAAATACCATATTCGAGAATCACACAGTATGTAATTTTTGAGTCTGGCTTCTTTCATTTAGCATAATGCTTTTGACATACCTCTATGTTGTTACATGTACCAGTATGCATTTTTCCAGGTTTTGATAATAAGTATAAAGCTGCAATAAACATTTGCATGCAGGTTTTTCTGTGAACATATGTTTGTTTTCTTTAGTACAAATATTGAGTGGAAATACTGGTTTGCATGGTAAGTGTGTATTTAATTAAAAAAGAAACTGTCAAACCTTTTCCAAAGTGATTGTAGCATATTGCATCCCAACTGGCAATATATGAGAGTTCCAGTTGTTTAGCCTTGTCAGCACATGGTATTGTCAAGTTTTTGTAGTCTTAGCCACAATAACCGGTATGTAATGCTATCTTATTTTGGTTTTAGTTTGTATATCATTAATGACAACAGATGTTGAGCACTTTTTGATGTGCTTAATTGCCATTTAAATATCATCCTCAATTAAAATATCAATTTTTTCTCATTTAAAAATCAGATTGCTTGTTTTCTTGTCATTAAGACCTTTTATATCATATCAGATATGTGTTCTTCAAGTATTTTATTCCAATCTGTGGCTTGTCTTTTTATTTTAAGTTTTATTTGAAAAGTAGAGATTTTAATTTTGAGGAAGTCCAGTTTTCCAATTTTTACTTTTCAAGATTATGCTTTTTGTGTCATATTTAAATTTTTTTGCCTAACCCAAGATGACAGAGATTTTCTTCTATATTTTCTTCTAGCAGTCCTTGTGACTTTATTAGGAGAAAGGGTATTTAAAGAGATAATTAAGGTTGAATGAGTCATAAAAGTAGGGCCCTAATTCTTTCTATAAGACTGGTGTCCTTAAGAAAAACAGACACCAGAGGTGCTCACACACAGAGAAAAAGCAATGTGAGGCCACAGCTCGCTAAAAATGACTATTTACAAGCCAAGAAGAGAGGCATCAGGAAACACCAAACATGCTAGCCCCTTGAAGAGAGGCATCAGGAAGCATCAAACATGCTAGCCCCTTGTTCTTGAACTTCTGTCCTCCAGAACTGTGAGAAAATAAATTCCTGTTGCTTATGCCACCCAATATGTAGTATTTTATTATGGCAGTCCAAACTGACTACTACGAACAGTATAAGTCCTTCAACTTTGTTCTATCTTTTCAAAATTGTTTGAGCTATTGTGTTCCTTTGCTTTCCCACTCCTCCCACCCTACCATATTAGAATTTGATGGCAAATTTCCACAAAAAAATTTTGCTGACATTTTTGTTGTAACTGTATTGACTCTACAGATCTATTAGGGTGGAATTGACATCTTAATATATTGAGTCTTCTGATCCATCAAATTAAAATATATTTTAATTTATTTAGGTCCTCTTTTATTTCCTTTATAAGTGTAGTTTTTAGTATATAAATCTTGAGTTGTACTTTATTACACTTATATCTAAGTAATGTTTCTGATGTTATAAATAATACTCTATTTGTTTCAATAGTCTGTTTATTCCAGTTTCCCATTGTTCATTGTTAGCATGTAAAAATACAGTGGATATTTGTTTATGGAGTTTGTATTCAGTAAAATTGTTAAATTTATTTATTAGCTATACTAGCTTCTTTGTAGATTGTTGGGATTCTGTATGTAGATAATCATGTCTTTCTTTCAAAACTGTATGTCTTTAATTTTTTTGTTTTTATTTATTACACTGAATAAAACCTCCAATAACATGTTAAATAGAAGTGATAAGAAAGGACATTTTGCCTGTTCCTGATCACAGAGAAAAATACTAAGTCTGTCATTAAGAATGGCATTATATGAAGGCTTTTAGTAGATATCTTATGTCAGGTTGAGGAAATTTTCTTCTGTTTGCTTATTTTAACATTAATACATATTGAATTTCATAAAGGCTTTCGTTGACATGCGTGTATTAAAATCATCATATGATTTCTCTTCTTGTGATATGGTGAATTACACTGATTAATTTTCAGTTATTGAACCAAACCTGCCTTCCAAGTACAAAATCTATTTGGTCATGATGTATTAGCTTTTGCGTATGATGCTAAATTTGATTTGCCAATATTTTCCTCAGGATTGTTCATCGGTGTTTATGAAAAATGTCAGTCTGTAGTTTTCTGTTGTCTTTTACTGGTTTTGTTATCGGTGTAATCTTGGCCTTGTAAAATGTCTTGGAATGCATTTCTTTCTCCTCTATTCTCTGGAAATGATTTTTAAAAATTGGTATTATATGTTACTTGAATTCTTGATAACTAGTAAGCTATGTCCTAGTAAGCCCACTAGGAAATAGGCTGACATTTTAATTTAACAAAAATTATTCTTAGAAGTTTTGCAATTATGAATTCAAATTCTTTATTGTTATAGAATAAATTATCTATTCCTTTTGAACATGCTTTAGTAGTTTGTTTCTTAAAGTTGTTTAATTTTATATAAATTGTTGAATTCATAAGCATATAATTTTTAGAGTATTCCATTATTATTCTTATAGTGTTTGAGGAATTATCAATGAAATCTTCTCTTTTCTTTTTAATATTGATTTTTTAGTCTTCTATTTTTTACCCTGAAGCATCTGATTAAAAGTTTATCATTTTTATTGTTATTTTCAGTCATCTTAAAAATTTTTTTTTCTCTTAGAATTTTCTTATGTCTGCCTGCTTTGGGTTTAATTTATTCTTACATTCTTTGTTTCCTCAAGAGGATACTTAGATAATTTTTTTGAACTCTTCCTTCTTTAATAATTAAAATATTTAATGATATACATTGCTTTGTAAGCAGTTTTTTATTTGCCTATAACAAATTTTGATACCTTGTGTTTTCATTTTCATTTAATGAAAAATGAATTCTTAATTTTCTTTTAACTTTTTTCTAGACTCATAGGTTATGTGGAAGTATGGTGTATAATTAACAAATATTTAAAGATTTTCCTGGACAACTTTCTCTAATTTATTTCTGGTTTAATCCATTGTGTCAAGAAATTGTATCACTTCAATTCTTTTAAGTGTGTTGTGTTTTTTGCTAAAATTACTCCAGGTATTTTATTTTTAAAAATTTTTATAGCTCTTGTACATGAAACTGTCATTTTTAAAATTTGTTTTAGATTGTTTTCTGTTGGCATTTGCAAATGTTACTGATTTTTGTATGTTGATTTTGTATCCTGCAACTTTACCAAATGTGTGTGTCAATTCTAAGTTTTTTGTTGAGTCTTCAGGTTTTTCTAAATATCATATCATGTTGTCTGTAAACAAGGATAATTTGACTTCTTCCTTTCCAATTTGCATACCCTTAATTTTTTCTCTTGCCTAGTTGCTATCTCTAGGACTTCCATTGCTATACGGAATAAAAGTAGTGAAAGTAGGCATCCTCGTCTTGATTCAGATTTTAGTGGAAAGGCTTTCAATTTTTCCCCATTCAATATGATATTAGCTATGGGTTTGTCATATATGGCCTTTATTGTTTTGAGTTGTATTACTTCTATCCCCAGTTTGTGGAACATTTTTATCATGAAGGGTTACTGAATTGTATCAAATGCTTTATCAGCATCTATTGAAATGATTATATGGTTTTTTGTCCTTGATTCTGTTGATGTGAGGTATTATGTTTATTGATTTGCATAGGTTGAACCATTCTTGCATCCCTGAGATGAATCCCACTTGATCACGGAGTAATTTTTTAATGTGTTGTTGGTTCATTTTGTTAGATTTTTTTTTTTTTTTTTGACAGAGTTTTGCTCTTCTTGCCCAGGCTGGAGTGTCACGGCACAATATCGGCTCACTGCAACCTCTGCCTCCTGGGTTCAAGCAATTCTCCTGCCTCAGCCTCCCAAATAGGAGGGTTTCACCATGTTGGCCAGGCTGGTCTCAAACTCCTGACCTCAGGTGATCCACCCGTCTCGGCCTTCCAAAGTGCTGGGATTACAGGCATGAGCCATTGCGCCCGGCCTGTTAGTATTTTTTGAGGATTTTTGTGTCTATGCTTATCAGGGATATTGGTCTGTAGTTTTCTTTTTTGTGTGTGTTTTTATCTGGTTTTGGTATCAGAACAATGCTGGCCTGATAGAAAGCGTTTGGAAGAATTCCTTCCTCTTCAATTTTCTGAAGTAGTTTGAGAAGAATTGATATTAGTTCTTCTTTGAATGTTTGGTAGACTTCAGTAGTAAAGCGATCAGGTCCTGGACTTTTATTTGATGAAAAACTTTTAATTACCCATTCAATCTTATTACTTGTAGCTCTTAGGTGGGGGTTTCTTCCCCTCTGAGGCAGTAGGAGACTCCTGATTATATTGATATAGAATCCTTCACCCAGGATTATTTTCTGCTCCCCCTTCGGGGATATTTTTAAATTTTTATTCTTCCTTCTACTTTAATGCGTTTTCATTGTACCCTGCTGCCCTAAGTGATTTCAGGACTTTTTGTTGTTTTTGTTTTTCTATAGGGAAAAGGGTGTGGGTAGAACTTTGTTCCTTGTCTGCACCTCTGGCTGCTTCTCTCCTTCAGAATCACAAAATAATGGGACTTTCTCTAGTCTCCTGCTTCATCCCTAATCTTCCCGTGAGTACCCATTAGCTGTCTGTGGAAAATATCTGAAGAATGGGTATAAACTCTTCTTAAATCTGCAGTTTCCATGGATTCTAAACTTTTACACTACTTGGCCTTTCTAAATTTGTTAAAAATTTTAAATGCGTTATTTTTATTTACATCTGTGATGACTTGTGTCTTTTACTCCTGGGCACTGCTTTAAGTGAGCCATTGCTTTTGTCCTATCTATTCTTGCAGACGTCTGTTTTCCTTGGATTTTGAGCTATGTGGTTGCTCTGAGTCTTCAGCTCTTTGATAGGGTCAAGAAAAGGTTTATATGGGCTGTGTCTGTACAAAAATAAATTAGAAAAGAATTTGTTCTTCTTATTTTAGGCAAAACCCAACTGTTTAGTGATTGATTGGTGTCTAGAAATTTATAAATCAAGCGTCATCTTATGTCAAATAAAATAGAAAGTTTTTTTCACTTTTGGTATTTTTTAATATATAATCTGTCTTATCTCGCTCTTTAGTCACACAGTAAATATGTTCTTGTTACTGACTTAAATTTTGAGCAACATAGAAAACATTCTTTGAAGCTACTCTTTCCATGTTTGGAAAAAAAAGAAATCAAATATTCATTAAACAAAAATTTTAAATTCATAATATCAATTCAAGAAATACTATGTACTCTTAGCTAATTAGCAGAAAAGTACACATAGCTCTTTTTTTCCAACCAGAGGCATTAAGATCTGTAGGTTTATTAATGGAAATATTTATTTGGAAAATAGAACTTGGATTTATTTTTTCAAATGTTAAGACAGAAAAGTTAAGCTGACCATGGATGATTTTGTTTCTTGCCAGTCCCATCATTCATTATATAATGTTCTTCAGGCTTATTACCATCTACCTTAAATACCATTATTTTATTTCTTAAATGTAATATTCAAGTATTCAGATAAAAATTACATTTTTACTCGATATTTCTGGGAACTTCATAGCTTCATGCAGTTTTGTTGGGATTCATCTGTCATTGTTTCATGATACTTCAAGTTGCAATCAGCCATGCAGGAATTTCTTAATGATGAGAAATATGCATGTTCAGTTTATCTTTATTTTATATCTTTTCTGGGGGGATTCTGGAAAAATCTTTTTGTTGGACAGTGTAATTAAGCAATATCTTTAAAAAATATTCTTTAGATGACTTAGACTTTCTTATCAATCAGATAAATCAGCAAGTCTTCAGTTGAATAGTGAAAATAAAGATGAGAGTAATATAAAATACTGACTTAAAGTTATTTTATTAATGCAGAAGATTTATTCAGATGCGAATATTAGAATTCTGAAACTTTACATATTTTAAGAACTTTTCATTTTAGACTATCACTTGGGAGGGGGGAACTTGAGATTTAAGAAAATCGTTATTAGTTCACTACATTTGGCACTGTAACATTGTTCCATTCTACATAAATGTGGTTCATGGTCCCCTTGTGGTTAATGACCAGTCATCAATCAATGGGCTCCTGCACATTGGGCTTGGCTATCTCTCAACAGTGCCACAGGTGGTTAAACACACACACACACACACACACACACACACACACGCACACACACACACACACAAATGTGAGCCAGAAAATTAAAAAAGACTCAATTCCAGCAGGAAAGAATATTGAGTCACCTATGGAAATGAGAAATGTGGGTTAAATACAATATCTAATTAAGGAAACTGTTGGTTAAATGGATGTTCACATTTAGTAACTAATTAAAGTATAATAGACAAATTATGTTCTCTTTGAGTTGGTATCGTATCTGAATTTGCTAGTTCTCTGCCCAGGTTTGTCTGTTGACAAGCCGGCCTGGGGGAGCAGAATACTTTAGGCGGAGGGAGAAAAGAGATGTTTCTCCCTCTGGGATGGAGTGGGAAGAATAAAAAAGAGAAGGTGGAAGCAGCACATGTGACCTTCTCAGATAATGGTCACCTGTCCCTTGTCCAGCACCCTAGACCTGTGTCTGAGATCAGAGAGACATAGGCCATATTAGAGGATCCATAAGTTGTCAGGTACACAGAAATGTGCTGGTAGGGCCGAGACTGCATTTCTAAACAATTGGTACATAACATTTATAGAATTGAATGTTCTCTCAGAAAGATCTGCTTGAGGAGTTGCATCTCTCAAGGTTTTTTCCACTGGCAAGGGTGTCAGTGCAGCTTGTCAGAGCAGAAAACAGGACTTCAGGGATAACTCAGTTGAGACACTACTGGGAGTTCTAGAAACGACTCAGTGAAACTTTAGGGTAGTACAGACTAGAGGATCTCCATTATGCCAGTGAGGGTTATAGCAAGTGAAATTGGAGTTATTAGTGTGAATGAACCTCAGTGGGACAAGAAAGCCTACTTATCGATCAGACTTGATCTCAAATGTAATTTCCTCATATAAGCTTCTCAGAATTCCCAGTATAAATGGGATCTCCTATGTACATTATCAGTGTCATTTTGTTTCTTGGTGCTTATAAAAGTTTGATTCATGTTTTAATTCTTTGGTTAATATTATTTTCTCCATCAGACTATAAACTCCAAGAGGGAGAGGACCACAGAAATGGAACATAGTAAGTGCTCAATAATTTTTATATAAATACATGAGCAGATGGATGAATGAATGATATGTTTGCTAGAGCAGTCTCAAGTAAAATTCATTACTTCTTTACTAAATATTAATTGGTCTTTGAGGAAACTGCCAGTAACTTCTTTGGTCATTTCTTCTCTGATAAATTTTATGTTGGTTTTTGGGCTCATGCTTATGATGGGGAGAAGCTTCAGCCAGATCCCACTGAGGAAATTATACTTTTACTACAATATACCAAAGCAACTGTTAGAAACAGTGAACAAATTTAATCAATAGATTAATTTGAATAACTGATGCCAGATAGCTAGTTGGTTTGATTTTTATCTCTTATTGAACTGACTTAACAGCTGTTTTCATGCTGTGTAACCCGTCTCAATGACTGTTGACACACACAGTACTATCATTTATTGTTGGCAAATAATCACCCCTAAGAACTGGAATTTGACTGCTGTATTACTCTGTGTACTTCTGATTAGAATTTCTGTTTTTCTAATGGTATGACATAATGATTTTGCTCTTGTTGTATACCAAAATGTTATCAGTTTAAACGTGTATTGGACATATAATATTTTGTTTCTAAATTTTAACATATATGCAATTTTAAAATATGCATATTTAAAAATGAACTTTAGTAATTCTGGATATCACAAAAATTTATAAGTGGGCAGCAATATGTAGTGAAGAATTAAATCTCTTCATTCTGATGGCTTTATAAAACTTGATGCAATTTTATAGACTACTAATGTCTATGAAATGATACTGGGTGGTAAAATTATTTATCTTGATATAACTTTTCTGTTTTTTTATGCTTCTTTTAAAAAAAGCTTTAGTACTAATACTTGAGAATAACTTTACTACCCTTATATAGGTTTTACTTCCCAAGAAGTTATAATAATAGACTAGAGTCATTTTGTTTATCATCTGATAATACTTCTGAATACTTTTTAGTGCTATTCATTTGTAAGCTTATGGTATTTTAAATTAACATAGAATCATAAGTTTTGTGTCATAAGTTAATATGAGGCAGTATAGCAGGACTGGATATTATGGAAATCGACATGTTTCTGCCTCTAGTGGAAGCAAGTGACCTAAATGAAGGCAGCCAGCTAAGTGTGGCAAACAGGAGAATGTTTGCCTTTCTAAGTAAAGTGCTATTACTTGGTTCCGGCAGGAATGCAGGCTGCAAAGGCTTTCAGATTTTCTGATTCTTGGTTTTTTTTCCCCCCAACTATAAAAATTGCATAAGTTTTAAAAAATCCTCCTGCCTTAAAGTCAGACAGATAAACGGAAAAATTCTGGCTCTTTCACTTAAACCATTTATCACAAAGCCCATTACATTCTAAGCATTCAGTAAATGATAGCTATTATATTACAACTAGAAAAACTCTAAGTTGAATTGACCTCCAGTTTCTGTGTTTCTTAAAACGAAATGTTTCAATAGCGTACTCTGGCCTAACTGTGGGCATACATGTGTGCATATGTATGTTAGAAAATAAGAAAGAAGTTCCTGGAATTTCTGGGTAAATATAGATAAAATATGTATGTTAGAAAATAAGAAAGATGTTATTAGAATTTCTGGTTAAATATAGGTAGAAATAGGGCAAAAACAGAAAGACCAATGACATAGAAGTATATTTTCTGCCAATTCTATAAACTTCATTTCTCAGAGATGAAGTGCTTCATTCCTATTTGTTTTCTTAGATATATATTATCCATTTACTACCCCATCAAAATTCATATGTTATTTACCCGTGCTTGGTTCTCTCAAGGGTCTTTCTAAGCGATTGAGACTAATCTGATGAGTTAAGGTTCTAATCGCATGTAATTGCTTAATGTCTTATCTCTTCCTGGTAGTTTTTGCATTTTAACGCAGGTCTTCAATACCTTAGCCCAGTGGGGTTTGTAATAAGGTAAGAATGACCAGACCATGCAGGCCCTTGCAACTAAAGGATGCAGCAGTTAATATTTGTGGATAGGCTTAAGAATTCCAGCTACTGACAAGACCAGGCCAAAATATTTTTGGGAAGGAAGATGTTTCAATCTCCCTCAAATCTATGTTGGGGTAAGATTTAATAGTTGGAAAACTCTCTCTTCTGGGTTGCATATATCAAAAGTAATTAATAATTTGACTTATTTGAAAATAGTTTTAACCAGTCATGTTGGAATTATATAAGCAGATCATTAGAAGGCAAAAAGGGAATGAATGGGAAAATCTCTCTTTTTTAAGCTCCATTTATGCTGACAACTTGTGCTTGTTCTAAACACATTAATATTATCTTACTTCATTAACTTTGAAAAGCAGCATTTTGGTGTCATTTTCAATTCCTATAGAGCCTCCCACCTTTTTTCAGAGTTCTTAGGAAATGCCACATATGTACTCACAAATTAGTTTTATGAGGCTTACACATTTCTGTTCTCCTCTGCTCCAGGTTTATTTCTGCTGCCAAGGTCTAAAACAGCTATGAAGTTGTGTCTTACTATTTCTTCCATTGGCCTGCAATCCACTGGAAACCATTTCCTCTGTTGTCCAGCAAGCAGTTTAATTGAGTACTGCAGTCACCCCCATGCCCCATCCTCGCCTGTCCTGTGCACCAATATCTTTGACAGGCACAGCTAGCATTTTTGTCCATGAATTGAATTTTCTGAGATTCTAGTGTTGCCATGCTCTTTGGAATCTTTGGACTTCCAATGCCAGGTCACATTCTCAGCAAAGACATGTAGATCACCTCTCCTCTCTTGTCTGGTTTACTTTGTGGTCCAACTTTTTGTAGGGTTTTAGATGAAATAATTCTTTCAATATTAATTATAGACTGTTCTTGAGGCAGTACAAGTTGGGGAATAAACTCAACTAAGGGGTCATGTCCTGTTTAGAAGAAACAATCATTTTAAGAGTAAAGAATTTGTTTTGACTACTCCTGGGTACCTGACTTCACTTCTTTTAGATAAGCCTCCCTCACTGGAGACTATATGTCATAAATGGTCCCCTGGATTCCACTTTGCTGACTGTCATATACAACCACAGTCCTGTAGGGAAACAACTTATAGTCCTATGGGGCTGATATACATCTTCAACTGTGACTTTTCTTGGGACCAGAATTCAGTCTCTGTACTTAGATTTTCCAATTTATACTTGTTTAAGCTTACAGAATTTGTTTTGAGAATGTAGCTCTAAAAAGTTTAGGCTTTTTTTTATTCCATTTATCAGGATCTACAGTAATACTTTCCCACCTTTCCCTGCAAATTTTCAGATAGATAAATCACCAGCAAAATAAAATTATCTGCCTAAAATCTTTGCAGCCTAAGATCATGCATAGAACTTTAACGGAGAGGTCAAAAGACCCAAAGGATAGCTATGGGGTCATTTTTAATTATTCCACAAATGAATCAAAATAAAATCTGAAACATTTTAAAGATATCATACTTTAACCAATTAAACAAACCAAAACAACTAAAATCTCAGTACTGTTTGTGTGGCATAGTATTGATTGCATACACAATGGGCCATTCTATCTTCATCTGTGTATCATATCATAACTGCCATCTTTTTCAACGGCAATAAGATCAGCCCCAAAGAATAAACTGCTTTCATTTAATTATGCCAACCCCATTCCCTTTTGGCAACGATTGGCCTAGGAGTAGGCATATGACCAGACTGACTGAGATAAAAGGGGAAGTACCAGTAACTTCTGTGACTTTTTTTTTTTCCTTATCAAAGAAGGGAAGCATGTGAGGAAGACTCATTCTCATTGCCCTGAAAATACTCATGCTTCTTGTTTAGAAGTGGACCAAGTATTTGGAGCTATAGCTGTCATCTTGGAATTACGTGAAGTAGGCCTAGAGTAGCAGAGGGAATAAGACCCGCTGCTCAGACTCTTAAAGTTGTTGAATCAACCCCTGACTGCCAGCCTCTAAATTTCACTTTGAATAAACAGTATAGGTCCTTGTTGATTAAATCATGGGGTGACAAACAATCTTCAGGCCAAATCCAACCTACCACCCATTTTCGTTAATAAAATTTTATTGGAGCAGGGGCACCGTATTTATTTATGTATTGCATAATAGCTCCTTGCACTACAGTAACAGAGTTGATAGTTATGAATGGCATAATTGAGTAGTTGTGACAGATACAGTAGTTATGGATTGCAAAGCTTAACATATTTACTATCTGGCTCTTTGCAGGAGAAGTATGCCAACTTCTACATTAGGCCAGTATAATAGTCCCCCCTTATCCACAGTTTCACTTTCCACTTCTCTGTGGCCAACCATAGTCCAAAAATATTAAATAAAAAATTTCAGAAATAAATAATTTATAAGTTTTACATTGCATGCCATTCTGAGACAGTCCTCCCTTTGTCTAGCATATCCATGCTGTATATGCTAACCCTGCCCATGAGTGCTTACTAGCCATCTTAGTTATCAGATTGATTGCTATAGTACAGTAGTACTTATGTTCAAGGTCAATAGTAACCTAACACTACATTATAGTGCTTACATCATTCACCTTACTTCAACTCATCATGTAGAAATTTTATAATCTCACATTATCACAAGAAAAAGGGTGGGTACAGTACAATAATATATTTTGAGAGAGAGAACATTCACAAAACTCATTATGATATATTGTTGTAATTGCTCTATTTTATTATGTTATTTTTGTTAATCTCTTACTGTGCCTAATTTATAAATTATACTTTATTATATGTATGTATGTACAAGAAAAAATAACACTTATAGGGTTTGGCAATATTCACAGTTTCAGGCATTCCCCAGGAGTCTTGAAACATATTCCCTTGCAAATAAAGGGTGATTTCTCTGTTAGAATTTTCTATTATTGCCATATCAGTGCATCTGAAGTGATAAAATTCTAACTCTAAACATCTACATTTGTTGGCATAACAACCACATTTTACACACGATATGCCTATTAAATGCTGATAAATTCTTTTCTAAGTAAAAAACAGATTTTAAAAAGAGATAAACTATTGAGAAACTTATGTCTGTGTTTTAATTTACCCTAAACTCCAGCTAATATTTTGCACTGAGAAGAAATCATCATCTTAATTGTAGCCTAGTGAGATTTAAAATAACTTGACTTTTTTTCTTTTAGAATGAGATGTTTAATGGAAATGCTTTAAGGGCCCAAGCTAGTGAGTGAAGCACTATTGTTACAGCTATTTCAAAATGACATTTATGCAGACTGTGTAAAATGTTCAGAGTCATTAAGTAGCATTCTGTGGCCAGCCATTTATCCTTCCTCAATCATGTAATAAAAGAGCTAATCATGATCAAGTCCCAGCTTTTAAAAAAATGCATTTTTTTGCATACTGCCCTGAAGCTTAAATAAGTCAAAAAGGATTTAACAGCAATTGCAATACCTGTGAACTAAATAGTTGTAAAGTGGAATGAGTGTGTGATGTTTCCTGGGGGTATTCTTTCATATGAAGATTATTAACTGGGGCTTAATGTCTCCATCTTGTTTCCTAATATATATGACACGGAGATATACATTTAAGATTAGTATTATTAACGTGTTAGTCTACCACAGAATTGGGATTTAACCTTTCCTCTGCTAATCATGGAATGGTGAAATTGAGATAGCAGAGAGGGCCACCTCCTTCCATACACAGGCTTCCTCTGCTGATCTCACTTCTACCCTTCATGATTAAACTGCATTGAAAGATTTCTTTCATGATTCAAGAAGATGGCTTTTTTAATATTTGTTTTAATATGAAAGAAGGATATACTCATTCATCATCAGAAATGTTGTTAAAACAGCACTTCTGATCAACCATTGATGATGAATGGGAGGATCTTTTCTTCGTACAGGAGAGAATATTACACAAATCTTCCTGAGACTTGCCACAAATCTCTCTTAATAAAATTCAGCTCATCAGTTTTAGAAGATGAAGAGGTTTTCAGTCATAAAAGGGATAGTGACAATGGAAGATGGTTCAAAGGCCTTTTTATACTATGTTTATGCTTATGAGTAGCTACAGGCATAGCTGGTATTATGTTTGTTTTCAAAAGAAAAATCTAGGCTAATAGCATTTGTTATGAGAGGAAAACCTGTCACATTGTCATATAGTCTTTGATATTTAATTACTATCAATTGAACATGGGAATAGTACTAGATATTGTGAGACGTTACAGTGAAAAAGAAACCAATAAACAACGTTCGTTTAGGAACTAGAATAAACATGTATTAAATGAAAGATAGGGCTATGCCCATTAAAATAACTATATTCATGCAGTCCTTCAGTAGTTATTGAGAACTTGCTATATGTCAGGCTTGATAGGCCCAGTGGTACATCTGTGCACAGAGTAATGCTCCTGTTGTCATGGAGCTAATGTTTAACTTGTCCCAGGTGTCTTCCATTTGCCACTTGAGATTCTGGTCAATAAACTGGGTCATATTTTCAAGCATTCAACAATTCTTTATAGTTTGGCAGAAAGTATGCCTTATCATTTCTATTAAATGTGTCGTTATTTTATCTTCAGTATAAAGTGATGAGCAAATTTGAATCAGATACTACAGTCCAAGCAGTTTCATTGGCTGCTAGGTCATCATAAAATAAAAATCTAGAAAATGTGTCTTGAGCCTTAGAAGCATTACTGTCCCATGAATCAATTCTGTGTCAGAATTTTTGAACGTATCAGTAGATCAATTTTGCATCATTCATTCCATTGATCTCCCATTGCCATTATTATGCAGGTCAGCCATGCAGCTGGCAGACATGCATTGCAAAGTGAAGTTTATCCACGATGCAGATAGATAATAAGTAAGAGCAGTCATCACAGAACTGAGCTACACATGATCTTTGGTCACCAACACTGGGCTCTGAAAGACTGCATATCAGTTCAGTGATCTCTACAGAGTTCAGGGTTACAGACTGAAAAACTCAGAAAGTTTTTTTTCTGCCAGCTAAGCATGTGTGCTTGAAAGTATAAAAGATGGAGTATTTGAATGTTGTTGCACTTACTGAGGAAATTTAGGTAGATATAATTGCTTTCAAATTCAAAGTACAAAATGTCTATGATGCCTTGGATCATCATGAATTCTCCATCGTAAGTGTTCATTGTGTTCTACCTGTGTCTCTAATACCTCCAGTGCCATTTAATTGAATCTGGATGTTACCTAAATCTCCATGTCTCCATGGATGTAGCATTTTGTCTTAAAATCTACCCTTATAACAAGGAGATAATAAAGGCTTAAACCAAAGATTGCAATGAAACATTTAGTGTGGCAGGAGTCTAACTGGATACACTATCAAATTCCTTCCCTTGAGGTAAACAATTTGCAATGGAAAGGGGCACCTTAGCCAGAAAATAGCACAAAATCTATTGAAAATAAATGATGAAATGAACATGATTTTAAAAAGTGTATAATTAATTTTGAATTGTCGTGATTGACATTCACTTTTAAAACTCACAGAGTATTTATGAGAGATCTCTATTTACAGAAATGGGATCTATATGCCTTGCATTGTCAATGATAAATAGAAGTTCTTTTGGACCAAAGCAGCATACAAAAATGTGTGAAGTAATATGAACCAGAATATGTAATATGTAACCATAGCTTACTACTTAATAATATGTAGCTTACTACTTAAAATTTAAATAGGTAACATAGTTAAATCATCCAGATATAAATATTGACCGATAAATCGTTCTAGTTAATTCAGGGTTTCTTAAACCTAGCACTTTTTTTTGGACAACATAATCCTTTGTGGTAAGGGTCTATTCTGTAATATGTAACCATAGCTTACTACTTAAAATTTAAATAGGTATCATAGTTAAATCATCCAGATATAAATATTGGTCCATAAATTATTGTAGTTAATTCAGGGTTTCTTAAACCTAGCACTTTTGTTTTGGACAAATAATCCTTTGTAGTAAGGGGCTATCCTGCATATTGTAGGCTGCTTAGCAGCATCTCTGGCCTCTACCCAGCAGACACCAGTTGTACAGTCCCTGGGATGACAATCAAAAATATCCCTGGATATTGCCAAATTGGGAGAACTACTTGTGGTTGAAAACTACTGAGTTAACTATAACCTTTTTATCCTACATTATTAATCAACACAGCAAGTTGCTATGCATTAGTATGTTAGCATCTCAAACATAAAAGACAGGAGGAGTTGTGAATGGACGTGATGATCAATCAACTATTTGCATTTATAAAAAATAACTACTATCTGAAGTATGTTAGCAATTTTAAGAATAACAGTACAACAAACTGTAGTCTAATATTAAAACTAATAAGAGCATAATTAAGTCTTATTTCTATCATTGGGAAGGCATTTTAGGTTCTTGCAGACTTTGGAGACATTATTAGTGATATTGTCATCATACTGTAGATATTCAGGAATGCAGTAAATATAATTATAGAATTTTGTCCCAAAATAATAAAGATAAAAGTTTCACTGTCTTCAGCACTGATCAGAAGATATATAGTCCACTGTGTAGGATTCTAGAAATTCAATTTATAGGAAACATTGGCAAGTATATAAAGATTTTAGGGGAGAGCACTAAGTTAAAAAATTAAAAAAAAACATTTTGGAGACATCAGATTGAAGAAAGGAGTGGGCCATGGCACAGCTATTTACATTAAAAATTAAAAGTTGGAATATAATAATTTCTGTCAATAATTTGAAAATTCTCATGTAAAAGTAAAAGTTTACCTATGCTATTTTTCTCCAGAAGGTAAACAGTTTGACAGATGGCATTTTAATGATGGTGCATAAATTCGTTCCACTCAGCCTGATTGACACCTCATCCTTCAGGTCTCAGTTTCAGTGTCATTTTAAAATCAAGTCCTTCCTTAGTCCCCTTGCTTAAATTGAATCTCCATTATTGCACCCTATCTTTTACTTCATAGTGCTTATCACAATGTACAATTAATAATTTATTTGGGTGTTTAACCTTGGTTGAGCCACTTGAGTAAGTCCTAAGAAGAGGTGTGCTGTCTCATTTGCTCACTATTACATCATTGACACTACGGGTCGGGAACCCAGCATTCACTGGCTTATGAGATATATGTTCAGTTAGTAATTGAGGAACATGAGTAATGTATTTAAAATAAGGTTTTCAAAAATAAAATAGGAAGGCTAGCACAAGGGTGCTTCCATACTCATTATAACAATTTTATTTTGTCCTCCAGACATGAGATGTGTTTGATCTGGCTTACATTGGTTCCTGAGAGCAAACTGTGCAAATTTCTTCCAAACTTCAAATTCAGTAAAACCATGAAGGTAGCTCCAAGTTAATTATGATGGGAGATTTATGCCACAAAAAAAGGAAATACAGATGTTTAGCTGGTTGTCAACCATTAACCAACACATCTCTAATGTTCAGTATATTTCTATACCAGCAAGAAAGTTGAAAATGAGGCCTCTGATTACACTTTCTACCGTGAGTCTTCACCTCCACATAAGAGGCAGCACTAGAATAAACCTACAGAAAATGGAGGACTGGGTTGTTTGGAACAACTTTTCTGCTGAGAACAATCATAAAAGTTGGACATAATATTTAAAGAAATAGTTTTTAATAGTAACAGAATGCTACGAAGGCAGTGAGAATTTACGAAAACAAGACCTGAAAGAGCAAGGGAGCCATGAATAGTGAGTTGACATTTGGTGCTGATTTTCTTCCTGAGGCTGTTATCAATTCCAAACTTTTAGCTGAGGAGTTGCAAAGCTGAGCAGAGCACTGGAGGTATGGAAATTAAAGTCAAAACCTACCAAACAGAAGGATCTCTTGTTAAATGCAGGATTATAGTTGACAAATAGGAAAAGATGAACCTGAAATAAAGCAACCTAAACAAAAATTGAAGCTCACTTTTGAATCAGCTTAATCATTGATTGGACTAAGGTGATCTGCCCTTAGCTGCCTGCTAAAAGCAAAAGTTAATCCCTGCTGGAGCTTCAAATTATTTGTACATTTTTTATACACAATGCCAGGTACTTAAACAAAAATGTCTTCCTAAGCTTATAGGAAGACAACATTTGACTAAAATAAAAGAAAAAAAAAGACAGGAGAAATAGACTTACAAGGTGTACTGGTTTTCTGTGGATGTATGGATGTGGTAACAAATTATCATAAACTTAGTGACAATGTGAACTTAGGAACTACAGTCCTTGAGGACAGAAGTCTGAAATGAGTCTCACTGGGCTAAACTCAGTATCAGCAGGATTGTGTTGTTTCTGGAGGCTCTAGAAGAGAACACATATCTTTTGCTTTTCCAGATGATGGAGACTATCTGAATTTCATAACTAATGGCTCCATTCCTCCGTGTTTTACAGCCAGCAACCTCAGGCAGAATATTTCTCACACTGCAAATCTCTGGTTCTGCCTCTTCTATTTCCTTTTTTACTGATAAGGGCATTTATGATTGTATTAAACCCTTCAGGATAATCCAGAATAATCTTTCGGGCTTAAAATTAGCTTATTCATAAACTAAATTCCATCTGAATCTTAATTCCCATTTTCTTTGTAACCTAACATATACACGGGTTTCAAGTTAGAAGTGGACATCTTTGGGGATTCATCATGATACCTAACACACAGGTTATCCAGAAAATTAAGTTATATGGCACACTTCAAAATGACTATGTGTTTGTACAATTCAAAGACAAGATGGAGAATTTTAGCAGATAAATGGAAATTATGAAAAATAATAAATGACAACAATAGAAATTTGAAGAAATAATGATAGAGAATTTTAAAAAACTGAAGAAATGTATTGAGCTGTGGTTTTGAGAAGTTCTAAAACTCTAAGCATGGTAAATATAAAGGAAATCACATGTAGGCACATTATAGAAAAACTGCTGCGAGCAAAAGACAAAGACATTCATATTAAAGAATCAGAATAAAAAGGCGTATTAAATCTCAAAAAGGAATAACAAGAATGACAGCTGACTTATGATAAATGATGGAAACTAGAAGTTAATAGAATGATATCTTGAAAGCACTGAAAGAAAATTATTTCCAAACTATAATTTTATATTCAGTGGAAATATATTTTAGAAAATAAAAATTTTTTTCACAAAATTATTCCAAGAAATTCTCTCTATCCATGCTACACCAAAATAGACACTTGAGAATGTTCTCTAGGCAAAAGGAAAATAATCACAGATTTGTCTGGAGATTCAGTAAATATATTTGCAAATATAAATAAATATTCACTATACAAAACAATAATAATGTGTTTTAGGTTTCAAATATATTTAGAATTAAAATACACAACAATATAACACATAAATCAGGAGGAGGATAAAGAGAGTAATTGTGTTCTATGGTTCATGTATTGCCTGGAAAGTGGTAAACATATGGGCTGACTGTAAGTTCTGGTTTGCATTAGGCCTCTTATCAGATATAATTAATGATAGGGTGCTGTTTCACTCTCAAAGTGTCCTGTGTTGAATGATAAATTACATTTTCATTCTTTAACAGTATTAATTTTCATTAGAGTTTAATAAATCAAGAAGTCACATTCTAATTTTATGAGTAAACACTAAAAGAATAATAATATAATTTAAATAATCTAATAAATGGGAAATAAAATTAAAATGATGAAGAAATATTTTAAAAGGGAAGACAGGAGAGAAAAAGGAACATAGAATGTGTACAACTATAAACCAAATAAAAATATGGTGAATTTAAGCCAATATTTATTGGTATTTTGATTAAATGTAAATAAACTATATACTCCAATTCTAAAAGAAAAAGCTTGTCAGACTGAATAAAAAGGTCAAATAACTTCTACCTAGAAGTTGCTTAGAAATGATATAGTATAATTAGACATACAGATATATTATAATTAGACATGCATCCCTCAAAATAAAGAGATGCAGGAGAAAGTAGATGAAGCTACACTAATATATAACAAAGTAGATTTTAAGTTAAAAACATTGCTAGAAACAGAAAGGCACATTGTATAATGATAAAATGTTTTATTCACCAGGAAAATATTATCATTCTAAATTTATATGCTCTTAATAAAATATAGAATAAAAATATAAGGTAAAGATGATAGAACCAAAAGAATTATAGAAATGCACAATTATAATGGAAGATAACACACTTTTTTCAGCAAGAGATAAGAAAAAACATGTAAAATTAATAAATTTATAAAAGTTTTAAACAATGCAATGATTATATTTTGCCTGACCTAGTGAATATTGCATACAGTAATGAAAGAATACACATTATTTTCAAGCATAGATAAAACACTTTTTAAAAAATTGACTGTATGTTGGGCCACAAAACAAATAATTTCAAATCTCAACTTAAAATATGCAGAGCATTTTCTCTGACTATAGTGGAATTAATGTATAAATTAATTACAAAATGATAATTGGAAATCCCCATATGTTTACAAATTAGGCAATGCATTTCTTTTTATTTTATTCTTATTTGTTTTTATTTTTACAGGTTCAGGGGGGTACATGGGCAAGTTCGTTACATGGATATGCTGTGTAATGGTGAAGTTTGGGCTTCTAGTGTACTTATCTCCCTAATAATGAACATTCTACCCAATAGGTAATTTTTCAACCCTCATCCCCCTCTACTTCTCCCTCCTTTTGGAGTCCCCAGTCTATTATTTCTCACTGTATGTGCCTATATACCCATTGTTTACCTCCTGCTTTTATGAGTGAGAACATGTATTTGATATTCTATTTTTGAGTTATTTCACTTAGGATAATGCCCTTGAGCTCACTGTGCTGCTGCAAAAGTCATGATTTCATTCTTTTTTATGACTATGTAGTAGTATTCTGAGGGGTAGATATGGCACATTTTCTTTATCCAGTCATCAGTTGATGGACACTTAGGTTGATCCCATGACCTTGCTATCTTGAATAGTGCTGTGATAACCATATGAGTGAAGGGGTCTTTTTGATATAATGATTTCTTTTCCTTAGGGTAGGTACCTAGTAGTGGGATTGCTAGGTTGAATGGTAGTTCTATTTTTAGTTCTCTGAGAAATCTTCATACTCTTTTTCATAGGGATTGTACTAATTTACATTCCCACAAACAGTGTGTAAGTGTTCACTTTTCTCCACATTCTCACCAACATCTTTTTTTTTTTTTGACTTTTTAATAGTAGCCATTTTGACTGGTGTGAGATGGTATCTCATTGTAGTTTTAATTTACATTTCCCTGATATTTAGTGATATTGAGCACTTTTTGATTTCTTTGTTGGGCATTTGTATATTATCTTTTGAAAAATGATTTGGTCCACTTTTTAATGGAGTTGTTTATTTTTTCTTGATTTCTTGATTTGTTTGAGTTCCTCATAGATTCTGAATATTAGTCTTTTGTTGGATATGTAGCTTGCAGATATTTTCTCCTATTCTGTAGGTTGCCTGTTTACTCTGTTTATTGTTTCTTTTGCTGTACAGAAGCTCTTTAGTTTAATTAAGTCCCAATTGTCAATTTATGTCCGTGTTTGATTGCTTTTGAGGTCTTAGTCATAAATTCTTTGCCTAGGCCAATGTCCAGAAGAGTTTTCCTTGGGTGTTCTTATAGTATTTTTAGAGTTTCATGACTTACATTTGTCTTTAATTCATTTTTTTCTAAATTAATGAAAAACGCATTGGTAATTTCACAGACTTGTGCTGAATATGTAAGTTGCTTTAGGCAGCATGGTCATTTTAGCAATATTAATTCTTCCAATCCATGAGCTTAAGATATTTTTCCATTTGTTTGTGTCATCTGTGATTTCTTTCATCAGTATTTTGTAGTTCATCTTGTAGAGATCCTTCACCTCCTTGGTTAAATGTATCCCTAGTATTTTATTTTGTGTGTGTGGCTATTGTAAATGTGATTGAGTTATTGATTTGGTTCCCAGCTTGAATGTTGTTGGCACATAGAAATGAAACTGATTTTTTTACATTAATTTTGTATCCTGAAACTTTATTGAAGACATTTATCAAGTCTAGGAGTCTTTTGGAAGAATCATTAGAGTTTTTCTAAGTATAAAATTATGTTATCAGCAAACAGAAATAATTTGTCTTCCCCTTTTCCAGTTTGAATACCTTCTATTTTTTTCTCTTGCCTGATTGCTCTGGCTAGGATTTTCAGTCATATGTTGAACAGGAGTGGTGGGAGTGAACATCTTTGTCTTTTTCTAGTTCTTAGGGGGAATGCCTTCAACTTTTGCCCATTCAGCATGATGTTAGCTGTTGGTTTGTCTTAGATGGCTCTTATTATTTTGAGATATGTTCCTTCAATGCCTAGTTTTTTGAGGGTTTTTAATCACGAGGGAATGTTGGATTTTAATGCATGCTTTTTCTGCATCTATTGAGATATTCATATGGTTTTTCTTTTTAATTCTGTTTATGTGGTGAATCACATTTATTGATATTCATACGTTCAACCATTCTTGCATCCCTAGAATAAAACTCATTTGATTGTGATGGATTATACTTTTGATGTACTATTGGTTTTGGTTTGCTAGTATTTTGTTGAAGATTTTTGCATCCATGTTAATTAGGGATACATACTGGCCCTTAGTTTTTGTTGTTGTTGTTGTGTCCTTATCAGATTTTGATGTCATGATGATACTGGTTTCATAGAATGAGTTAGGGAGGAATCCCCTCTATTCATTATTTTGGAATAGTTTTATTAAAATTGGTACCAGTTCTTCTTAGACCATACACTTCTAAGTAATCTATGGGTCAAATTAGAAAACACAAAATATAATTTGAAATAAAAAATGATAAGATATTGCATATAATAATTTTAAGATGCAACTAAAGTTATGCTTAACTGGGAGATTATGTTCTTTATTAGGTATTATAATTAAAAAGTGGCAAAAAATGGATGAACTGTACTTCTAATTTGAGAAGCTAAATCAAAAACCAATTAAGCAAAAAGAAAGCTGAGGATGGGCGTAATAAACTAAGAACATAAATTATAGATAGTTGTAAAAGAAAAACATAGAAAGTGTCAACAAAGCCAAACGTTGTTTTAATAAAAATGACAAATCCTAATGATACTAATCATAAATCAAAATGAGAGAATGCACAAAAAATTAATATGGATGACTTAAAAAGTGACATTATTACAGATAGTATGGACATCACAAAGATAAAAGGAGAAATTACTTGCAAACTCAAGCTATGAGGAAGCATAATATATACCCCCAAAAAACTGACAAGTAGATTTACAAGAGGGAAAATTAAATGCCAATATTTTTCATAAACATGTTCACAAAAACCCCAAACAAAATATTAGTAAATCAAATAGGTTAATGTATAAAAAGGAAAACAAACAGATTTGTGTCTATTTTAGTAATGCAAGATAAACTTAACACTTGGAAATCAATGAAAATTACCACATTGATAGAATAAGTGAGAAAAGATAATCATAATAAAGTTAATTTTAATAGTTAACAACTACAAGTAACTTAAATATTCACTAAGAATAGAATAGAGAAATAGATTGTACTATAGTCATACAATCTGAAATTACACAGTGAGAATATTAGTAAATTACTTCCATGAAAAAATCACATGGGATAATCTCAACGCTAGAATATCAATCAAAAGAAACCAGACACTTATCTTCCATTTATACGATGTGCAACAGCAGACAAAGCTATAGTATTTGAAATGATACTGATAGGTGTCTTCTATGGTGTTTCTATTTTTTTTTAAATTTTCTTGGGATGTGGCTATGTTGGTGTGTAATTTTGTCATTAGAATAAGAACACTTTCATCTATAAATGTCACACTTCAGTAAAATAGTCTATTTTTTTAAAAAATGGCAGTCTCATAGACTAGTTTACTTCTCATTTGTTTTTGACAGAAACAGCCCTTTGACTCATAGGTTTTTTTAACCAGTTAATCTTCTGTTATTGAATTACTCTAATCATATCTATGAAAATGATTAAACTGGTTAATTTAGGTAGGTATGGCCTTAGGGGTGATATTGTATCTTTTCCAATCAACTAAGCGTTTTATAAACATAAGATATGGCAATGAGAGCAGTAGATAGGGGAGATTCATATACCATATAGTAATAGAAAATTATTCAATAAATTGAATGAATAATACAACAAATACCAATTTTAGGAGGACATTTGTTATTGAAAGGTACTTATCCATCCTTAAATAACTTATATGTTATTTTGGATGACCTTCAAGCAAAATACACATAATTGAATATTTGTGAATTCAGTGTTGATTTCTGAGCATGGGGGTCCATTAACTATTTCTCAGGAGGTGTTCCAGTTTCTGGACATGAGCACTGATCAGCAAGTCAGTTTATGCAAATCTGTGCACTATTAGCACTCCAGCCACCATTAAAAAAATATTGTGTGTTCTCGTAATAGCAGCACATATAGACATCTTTATTCAAAGGTCTATGTGCTATAACATGCTTTCTATTGAAGTGTTTTCTGTTATGTCTTTTTTTACCCTGTTTTGTGTGTGTGTGTGTGTGATATCAGGGCTGGGGACTAAATAGGTTGACAGTTAAAAACAGCAGGAATAATAGAAATCAAGTATTTGTTCCTTCAAGTAATATTGAATAAATCCTTCTTCTTCTTTAAAAATGACCTTTTTTTTCCTTTTTGTGGAAAAATGAATGCTAATCTTATTTTAGCAGAGAAGAGCAGGTATTGCTTAAGAATTTCAAACTTCTTTATTTATTGTACCAAAGGGCAATTGTTGAGAGCTATTCAGCAGATTGAGCTCAACTCACACCTCCAAACATGAAATGACATCCCTCCAAAGCAATTTCAGTGACACAGAGTCTTTCTGCCCACCAAAGGAAGTATTTTCTAGGTCACAAGCAGTGACAGGCGTTTATTAGTTTGGGCTTTCAGATCATCTTCCCACTGCCTGGAAATCCCATTAAAGAGTACAGTAGTCCTTTCAGCTTTATGACTGAGGCAAAGATGTACCTGTCTGGAAAGAAGCATGTTTTCAAGATGTCAGTATGCTTGATTTTGTGAGAGATGATGACTGAAGGGAAGGCAAGCATTCTTCACAGAGGGAATAAAGCACCTTGAACTTTTTAAGCAATAGCCTTCTTCAAACCATTGAGCATTGCTGACAATTATTTCCCATTTGCCAGAGTACTACAATAATAGTTTATGATATTTTGAAAGTATAAAGCCAGGATCAGAACCTTTGAGATGGAAACTTCAGCCTGCATCAGCAGGGTACATGTTATAATTTACTCCATTTTTCATGACAGTGGTTCTGGAAACTGGCAACAGAGGAAGTTTTGGCACTGTCTGCGTAACATAACTGAGGCCTCTCCTCTGAAGCCCACATATCTTTTAAAGATCTGTACTGTTTTGAATACAAATCCAACATCATCTTCATCTAAAGAAACTTATAGCAAACAAAGGAAGTTCCTCTAATGAGAAGATGTTGAGGTGTGACCTAGGGACTAGTATTTTTACCAATGTCATTTTTCATTATAGTTTAGTGACCTAATCCAGACATGGGTTTGTATCCTGGTTCTTCACTTGGTGGCCTTTTCTTAGAAGTGAATGCCCATGTCTTAAGGCTTAGGATTAAGTAAGATCTTGTTTACAAAATATCTGCCATGCAGTGGGTGCATAATAAATATCAGTTGCTGCTTCTGGTAGCTAGTATGATTTCCGTAAATTGGAAAAAGCCATCAACAATGCGTTTGTGCATGTGAATGAATGTATCCCACACACCTAAATTCAGACACAGAGAACTCCAAAATGAGGAAGATCCATTCCCATGGTTTGTGTAAAATTTAAGAAGTCAAAGGTGTAAAAGACATGTTTCTAATTATGCCACTGGCCTTTGTCACAGTAGAGAAGCAGCTAAAAACTTCAGAAGAGAAGAGGCAAGGGAAATGCGTACAGTCTGGAGTTTGTGTCAGGAGATCTGGGCTGAATTCTTGGCTTTCCTGCTTAGTGGTTGAATGATTTTGGTAAACCACATAAATCTGTGTGAACCTTCTTTGCTTTATGTCTTAAAAGTGGATTATGACATCTCCTCTGGCTTTCTCACAGGGATGTTGTAAAAATAAAATTGGATAGTATAGGTCTGCATACATATTGTGGTTTGTTTGTAAGCTGCAGTGGAAACTTTCACGCTGACCACAGTGTGGTAACAGCGAGGGGTTCCTCTCCTTTCCCTGAAGTGAATTGCAGAGCCCTCTTCTCTACTAAAATCTGCTCAGAGACCCAATTTTCTGTATGAAGACCACCATCTCCTTCACCTCCACCCCTAGGTTTCAGGTTTGAGGAACCAGAGCTTTGAGAGGAGAACTCCAGATAGGGAGACAGAGAATCAACTCTATAGTAGTAAGTTCCGCATATTTATTGACCATCTGTTATCCACAGGAACCCCCGTGTTCCTCTGTTAATGATGTGGTACCCAAATCAACTAAAATTCTTTTGTCAGCTTCCCTCAGCGTAGCAAAAAAAAAAAAAAAAGAAAGCCCTGTCATTTTCAAAAGAAACTTTAATAAATATATTTTGAACACAGAAACAAAATCACTTAAAAAATACCAATGAAACCAAAACTTTTTTTTCTGAAAATTTATATTAACTCTACAGGGTTGATTGACCTTGTTTATGTTTACTAGAAAATGACACAGACAAATACTGAAGAGGAGCTGTGTACTTTTTTGAATCACAATATCACAACCCCTTCATAATAAAGTATTTATTAATTTATAAAGAATTGTGTATGTATGTGTGGTAAGAGGGAGCACGTTCTCTTATAAACCTGTTATTCTTTAAAATTACTGCCCCTTTTCTTCCTTCCACATTTGTCAGAAATCCAGCTCACCTTTACTGATTCACTTCTTCACCACACTTTTGTCCTTAACCTTGACATCTATTTTCTATTGCCAACAATTTTCTGATTCCAGTTTCCTTCCGGTTACCTACAAACTACAAGTTATACAATCTTGAAGCTTCTTCTCATTCCTTTCAGTAATCTCTCCTTTAGTCAGGATTCTTAGTTGTTTGTGGCAAAAGCCTTACTGTGAAGAGATAGAACAAGGTTAAAAAAAAAAAAAAGACAGGAGGGGGCATTTATTACAGTGATTCTAGGGAAATGTGCAAATTAAAAGAAAGTAGTAGTAAAAAAAATCAGTCATAGGAAAGCAAGAATCAATGCAGAAATAGGACTCTCTGGGATTTGAGCTGTCAGAAATGTCTCTTGCAATCTCTCTTTACTTCTTTCTGAATATGCTACTGAGGACTAGATTTTCCAAATTGTTGAGGGAAAAACCATTAGTCACCACTAGTCACACGTTTCAAATTCATATTTTTACAGCTTTGTCAACCTTAAGGAGAATTCTTCCTCATCCCTTCCTTCCATGTATAGGGGAAGGATTCAAATAAATTGGACTTTGGTTCTATGAGGCTCAGGAGTTGTGGTCAGGGATTGAAGTACCATGTTTGGTCACGTTTGGGACTCTTAGCGTACCTGTGTCTCAGGCGAGGGTGGGAATAGTATTAAAATGGATGGCCCCAATTGGAACCACAATTGGTATTGAGAAGCAGATGTTCTCTCATTGCAAGAAGAGGGGAGGAAGTGCTGTTATCTGAGGACAGGAATGTGGGCAACCCAAAACAATGCATATCCACTATAGTCCTCTGAATTTGAATACATTGTTGGCAATCTCCACTTCTTTGGTTTCTTTTTTCTTTTATTTTGAGACAGGGTCTCACTATGTTTTGCAGGCTGGTCTTGAATTCCTGGGCTTAAGGGATTTTTCCCTCCTCAGCCTCCCAAGTAACTAAGACTATAGGTGCGCAACAGCATGTCCAACTCCACTTTCTTGATTTCTGTGAGATCACACTTCTGGTTAAGCTCCTACTACTCTAATATTCTTTCTGGGTCTTTTTTCCAGGCTTGATTTCCTCTAAATGTAGGCATTCCCTTATAGTCTATTCTTAGGCCAGTTCTCTTTTCTGTCTAAATACTTCTCTCTTGGAATCCTCCTTTACTTTTGTAGCTAAGCAATCCTCCCTACCTAGAGGATCCCAAAATATATCTCTCTATTTTCTTTCTACTAAGTCATAGACCTATATTTGGACTATACTCTTAATAGCTAAATATGGGTGAATTCAAAATCAGACTTATCTTCCCACTCTTTTACAGTTCATCATCTATCTTGCTTTCATTTTTACCTATTGACTTCAGAATAAAAGCCAGGAATAGGGGATTGCTGAGAAGTTTGAAGTTTTGATCCATACTCTCAGAGGCAGGAATGTGAGGAGGCAGCCATTAGGACTACAAAAGGTTACTAAAAGTTTAGAAACTAGCAAACAATAGGCTAAAATCTTTGATCCAATGCTGAAAATTTAGAGCATGTAATCAAGGTAATGGGACAGAGGACTCAAGAAAGCATTGTGATTAATATTCTTTTCCAGGGTGGTTTTGGGTTTTCAGGCTGCCTTTGGGTGTGCTTTTCTATGCCCTACAACTTTTTTTATTTTTATTTTTTTATGTTTTATTTTTATTATACTTTAAGTTTTAGGGTACATGTGCACAACGTGCCGGTTAGTTACATATGTATACATGTGCCATGTTGGTGTGCTGCACCCATCAACTTGTCATTTAACATTAGGTATATCTCCTAATGCTATCCCTCCCCCCTGCCTCTACCCCACAACAGGCCCCAGTGTGTAATGTTCCCCTTCCTGTGTCCATGTGTTCTCATTGTTCAATTCCCACCTATGAGTGAGAACATGCGGTGTTTGGTTTTTGTCCTTGCGATAGTTTGCTGAGAATGATGGTTTCCAGCTTCATCCATGTCCCTACAAAGGACATGAACTCATCCTTTTTTATGGCTGCATAGTATTCCATGGTGTATATGTGCCACATTTTCTTAATCCAGTCTATCATTATTGGACATTTGGGTTGGTTCCAAGTCTTTGGTATTGTGAACAGTGCCGCAATAAGCATACTTTAAACTAGTTCAAACATTGTGGAAGTCAGTGTGGCGATTCCTCAGGGATCTTGAACTAGAATTACCATTTGACCCAGCAATCCCATTACTGGGTATATACCCAAAGGATTCTACATCATGCTGCTATAAAGACACGTGCACACGTATGTTTATTGCCCTACAACTTTTTTAAGGTTCCACATAATATGTTATTTATATCATATTGGTCATCCTGGATCAAAGCTTCCCCCCTCCCCTTTTTTACCTTCTACATAAACTTAACCGTCAGCTTCCTTCAGTTTTAGTTCTACAGCACCTCATTCCTGTTTTTTGTTTCTTTTAAAAATTACTGTTGCTATTCCTGTAGTTCAGACCATTTTTATTTCTCTAAACTACTGCAATAGCTTCTGAATTGGGCTCATTTTCCTGGTCTCTTCCTGGTTCAATCCAACCAGCTTACTGATGATGCAGAAATCTGTTTAAAGCACAGCCCTAATGATGCCAATTATTAGAGAGAAGGAACTGGAATGGGAAGATAAAGGGATATGTAAAGTTGCTGGATTATCAGATGTAGACTTTTTGAAATGTAATTTTTGGAGATTTAAAGATTACTTAAGGTAAATGTTCTTAAGAATTTTGGTTAGTTGTTTGTGTTTGTGTGGATGGAAAGATAAAATATTTGGCTAACAGAACATCTTAAATGATGTTATCACAGATCTAGCTAATGCCATGTAATTCATCAGCTGGAGAATATTGATGAAATGCACTTCTTCCTTGTTATGCTCATCTAATTGTATTAATAAAGCTGCTCAATGAAGAAAAGAGTGGTGATGAAGAGCACAGATTCTAGAGTCAGAAGACTCCATTGCAATCTTGGCTTTCTAATCTAGTAGATGTGCAACCTTGTAGAATTATTTAATGTCTTTGAGTATCAATTACCTCTGCTATAAAATAAGGATCATTGTGAGGAGTTATTTATTAAGTAATTAATATTAAATTATTTTGTTAATGTATTTTGTGGATAATATCAGATAATATATAAAGAGCACACCAAACAGTAAGTAGTACATTAATAGTAATGCTAATAACTAACATTTATTGAGTGATTACTATGTATCAGGTGCTGTTCTAAGCACTGCTCATCAGTAGTGCTTAAGATGGTATTAAATCCTGATAAGATGTTTTACATAAGATGCCATTATTATTCCTTTTCTTAATACATGAGGAAAATGATGTGCAGAGATGTAATAGCTTGCCCAAAGTCATACAGCTAATATGTAACAGAATTAGAATTCTAAGTGATAGTCACACTTAGTCTGGGATTTTATACATGATGCTACACTACCTCCATGACCATGGTAACCATTTCATACTTTTCACATCTCAAGCATGCAATCATTTTGCATCTCTAGAATGCACTGAGGCTGGAGGTAGGAATAAGCAACTCTCATTCTCATAATTCTTCAATGGTCTTCCATTGCCTGTAGAATAAAAAAACCCAATACTTATATAGAGCCTTTGATAATCTTGTTTCATTGACCCTTTTCACCTTTAATTTTTACTGTTTATCAATGGCAACATTTTGCTACACTTAATCTCATCAATTCTGTAAGAGAATCAAGAGTCCACTTTTATGCCATAGCCATTTCTTTAGAGTTAACATGTGTTGGAATACTGAAGCAATACTGAAAAGTCTTACATTTTTGTTAATTATTTTTACAGCAAGCTGGACCAAAGCAAGACTGTGATCTATTGAGAAATAGTTGTGCCTAAAACATCTGCTTACTTCTTAGAGGGCATATTAGATTTAACAGCTCAGTTTTGAAATTTGTTGGAAAGAATCCCAGCATGGAGTTTTAAAGGATCGGCCAGCTGACTAATGCGACAGTAATTTGGGGGAAATTAGAGAATTTACCGTTTAGAAGATTGGGTAGAAAATACTTTTAATTCATCCTGAGGGAATTGTACATGAGGAGTTAATCAGGGTAAATACTTTTGTGGTGACTGTGGTCCACCACTTAGGAAAAGATTCAAACATTTCTGGCAAAAAGAGATTTTCTCCTGGGTCCCTATTTAGCTTTGGGCTATTGATCAGATGTTTTAGTGCTGCTGTAGTTATTGAACTACAGATGGGTAGATCCTGCAACCTCAAAAATGCATAGAAATTATCTTTAGAGCTATGTGAACTCGCTGGTTCAGTTACTGATAAAGATGTAGGCTCTTAATTTATCTTATTGAAACTGCACAGTTGATAACACCTCAGGTCTGCACCAGTCATTGCCATTCATGTAAAACTCAGAACCAGCTGTTGTTACATATCAGCATTTGAGTTTTGCTTTTGAGTGGATGATTCGCTTATAAAAGAACTGTATTTAAAATATTGTTAGATATTTTCAGATCGAAGTTTTCAAAGAGAATATCTCATTATGTCCCCTTGAACAGACTGGTCCTCCTGAGTTAGGGAGGTCTGTTTGTCCTGTCAAAATACAGTGCTTTGGAAGAAACACAGGTTTAGATACAAGGAAGGGGATTTCTGTAGCGCTTACCAGGGCAGCAGAATCAGCTTTGTTGATGAATGGAACCATGGCTGTGGCAGCTGTTTCTGATCTCCTCCGGCATCCTGTGCTATATGTTTATCACTTGAAATAGCTAGGTGTTCTTTCTCAGGTTTATGTAGCTTTCTCTCTCTCTTTTTTTCATTGAGCTAATAGAATGACCAAAATTTTGATTGTCTAAGTGTCATGAGACTATAAATAGTCTATTGGTATTAAGAAGAAAAACATGCTTAAAAGAAAGAGTAGATGAATACTATAAATATGATAGATTTTTAGAAAGCCACCTATAGAATGGGATGACAGATAGAACTAACAACTTGTCTTTGAATTTGTGCATAATTTTGCATTCTGTATAGATATCTGATTAGATACAGGGACAACAATATTAGAATGCATTTTTACTTAGCCCTCTCTAAAATGGAATTAAGAAAAAAAGTTCTGGTAATTAGACATTTTCTAAAATTGTTTTCTAAATAATTTTCCTCTAAATAATATGTAATTTAATATGACTCTTTCTGTGTCTGTGTTACTAGGTGCCTTTGAGTCCAAATGGAGAAAGGGATTGCTTTTTGAAACCCTTGAACTATTGCTCAAGATGTTGCAAAAGGTCTCCCTCCATCAGCATTTCTTAGGACACTGAATAAAACTGCACATTTCTAAAATCCAACTCAGACATACAGGTTCAGAATTCAAAAGGTGAATCTGGGAAATAAGAATTTTTAACAAGTTTATTAGGAGAGTCTTGTTCTGAAACCTTGAAACACAACAGAAACACAATATTTTTTAGTTGAAGAGCAACTAATCTCTTTTGGATTGAGAATCTTAATTATGCTTTTGGCAAACTTACAAATAGAAAAGATGACCCCAAGAAGCCCAGAGAAGAAAATATAAGTGATATTGCTTGTGCTGAGCTTGAAGAGAATTCTCTTATTGTGAGGCAGGATTTAGAAGAGAAACTAGCATGGTTTTGAAGTAGCAACTATCCTATTGCCCCTGAATAAATAAAACTCTGTGCTAGATACTAGAGATACAAAGATGACTATAATATCTATTCTCAAAGCGTTTACATTATTTTGGCAGATTGATCTGAAAACAAATAATGGCTGCAACAGAGTTAGTCACAAGGTCAGTCACAAAGGAGTCAGGGAACAGAGAAGGATCTATTAAATGAATTCTTGAAGGAAGAGTTGAAATTTTCAGCTTATTGGTAATGGGAGAGTGTAGGCAAAAATACTGACTTTTAGACCAAATGATGATGTGTATAAAATCATAGACATCTGAATCAATAATGTATTTGCTGAACTATAGTTAAATTGATGTGACTGAAGTGTCTAGACCTGTACATTTTATATAGAGGTTTCAAATTCTAGCCACACGATGATTATAATTCAGAGTAGGTTCTGGAAGCATTGTCTAAAGTAAATAGGCCTACCAGGAGGCTTAGTTATGATCTTCCCCTTTATTTTGTAATTATTGCTGAACTATTTTGTAACTATTGCTCTAACTATTCCCCTGTAACTATTTTGACCTCTTTTCTTTATCTGCATACTTTCCCTAAATGACCGTATCCCGTCCTATGTCTTTAAATACCAACTCTGCTGAGGACTTCTAATGCATATTGTTAGCATACGCTTCAGATTTGTATCTTATTTCTTAAGGATTTGACATCTTAATGCCATTTGCATCTTAAAGACAACACATTTAAGATTTAATTCTTGATTTAACCCTTACAAGCTTATGCCTTCCTCAGTTTTCTCCATCTCAGTCAACAAGTTCCTAAAACCAAAGTCCTAAGGCTCTTTCTTAATTTTTCTCCCCCATTCACTCATCCATCAGTTTTTATCTGCAAAATTTTCTGGAATATACACTATTCCACAATTGTCTACCTCTTGCCATTGCTGTTTATCACAAGGCCATCATTTTGAGTACTCCCTTGCTTCTTCCTTACAATCCGATAATCTATGTTCTTGCATTAGGAGTTATCTTTATGACATGTAGATCAGAGCACACACTCAGGCCTTGAAACGTTTTCTATTTCTTTAGAATAAAAGCAGCTGTTTCCTATGATCTCTAAAGCCCTGACCTAACTTCAGTTTGCTTCTTTTATCTTATCTCATTCTCCTTTTCCATCCTTTATTGAGTTACAGTCATGCTGGCCTTCCCACTTCCCTGATGTGCCAAACTAGGTTCTGCCTCAGGCATTTGCCCTTGCTTATCCCTTTTTCCTGGGATACTTTTCCTTGGATCTGAACAGAAGTGACTTTTTCTCATCATCCAGGTCTCAATTCAAATGTCCTTGTTCCAAAGAGCACTCACCTGATAACTCTATCTAAAATAGCATGTTTAACAACCAGCTTGTTACTCTTCTTCACATTACTGTCTTGTTTTCCTTTATTATATTTATGCTATTTCTAATTATTTTGTTTATTTCCCCCCACTGGAAAGTAAGTTTTGTATTAATGGAGCTCTTTCCCTTTTAGTCACAAATGTATTCCTTCTACCTGGAACTGTGTCTGGCATGGGATACACTCCATTTATAAAGGGAGGTTCCTTTTTAAATATCTGTTGAACAAACAAAAAAGTGAAGGTAATATTTTTAACTTAAAAAATGATGAACATATTTTCTTGAATTATACACTGTCCAAAAGACCAGCCACCAGACATATGTGGCTATTTATGTTCACTTTAAAATTAAACTTGAAATTCTAAATTCTGTTGCTCAGCTGCTTTAGCCACAAGTGTTCGATAGCCACATGTGGCTAGTAACTACTATATTACAGTAAGATAGAACACACCATTTTCACAGAAAGTTCTATTAGATACCACTCTATTCTATATAATGAATGTGTAAGCCCAATAATAAAAGAGTAGATGTTCAAGGAAGAAAACTTCTAACCAAGACAGATTATATATATTAAGGAGTAAGTAGAAAGCTATGGGATTTTCATTTTTAGAGCTCTCTTAAATAGGATAAATTCTCATCTACAGAGAAGGCTTTGCAGCCACATAGTCTGAAGGTGGGTCTTTGAACTTTTGACCTCCCAAAGTCCCTTCTGAATGTATACATAATTATTCTTGCGATTATAATTAAACTTGTATTGTGCTAGCCAAATGCTAAATATTTCACAGAATCTACAGCAGACATGGTCTTTGATCTTAAGGAATTTTTTCAAGAATCTTTTCAAACTGTATGTAAGAATATATCACATTTTGTAAGAGCTTTAATGAAAGGATTCATGATGATTGATGATTCTGAGAAAATGTGAGTGACAGAGCCTGGGATTTGAAAGCATTTATGTGTCCTATTTAATTTACAAATTAGAAAAAATTGACTTGTCCTATTTAATTTGCAAAACTTCAGAAAATCGCCAGTTTAAACTACTAATAATTGTAGTCATGTTTTATTAGATCGTTACCTAAGGGCTTGTCAGAATTCTAGCAGGCTTGTATCTTCTACCTCATTCCCAGATCATATTAAGTCAGCCTCCTGTGTTAAGGTAACCAGTCAGAGCTCTTTGGAATAGTCCCTGAGACGATATTATAAAGGAGTGTTTTACTGAGTCTGAATACAAATGTATCTGTGGGGCTTGTTTGGTTTCAATTCAAGTCAAGTGACAAGAGAGGACATTGCTTGTCTGAGAAAAATGCGATCACAGTTCAGAGATTTTTTTCTGTTCCATATGCAGTTGAGCATGCTGAGAATGGAGCAAAAAGAACAGAGGGATAGAAAACTCTTGGGCTTGGAAAACCAGCTCCAGTCTAACTTTACAGAATGGTGAACCTGCATGTGGCTCCCACCTGGAGAAAGGCAGCTTACTCGATATTCAGAGGAATGAAATAGCATCAGAAAAAGTTTTCTCGAGCTGTTTTCATCTTTGTTGGCTTGCCATGTCATCATGTATTTTGGGCAAATAGAGTTTGCATCAGTTCAGTTGACAGGACTTCATGAATTTTAATATGCTAACTCCATATTCATGTTAGTATTGATGCATCATTGCTCCTTTTTTCTTTCATTTTTTAGTAAAAAGCTGGATTTCTGACAAAAATACAGAGTACTGTCACTCTGTAAAGTGTTGAAATCGTTAATGCAGGTTAAGAGAAAAATTGCATGAGTTTGTGAAATTTGCACCAACAAATTCATAAGCTATAGCTCAGCTTTAATTTTGATGAGTAAAATATAACACACATTTCATCATTCTGCTTCTAGGCTTGTGAATTTGTTTAAATTTGGACTCAACAAAATCTTTTGAAACCCTTCAGTCTTAGGTTTAGACAACCTAGGAGTCAGTCACGTCACATGAGAGTGTTTAAACTTTGTATGCTTGCAGAAAAACTCTTAATGCATTTTAAAGATTATGTCCACACATAAAAGTTGAATACAGAACTGTAGAACTACTACACAGTTGTTTATTGTCCAAGAAGACTGAGTTTGACACTTTGGAATGATGCGTTCAAATGAGTAACTATGGTTCTCCCAATTTACATATTCAGAGTTGGTATTTGGTCACCTTCATGTTCAGTTACCCAAAGAGGGAACATACAAATTGTAATCTGAGGTGCAGAGAAACATAGCACAAAAGAGAAAGCTTATGCTAATAGATAAAGATACATAAATTTACGGTTGCATAAAAAAAGCAGTTCAATCAGTATATTTGTTTTCCCAATTCTGCAGCATATTACTGTGGGAAGACAAGATTTGTTTCTTGAATAGGCAAAGCCAGAACAAATCCCTATTCTTGCTACATAATAGATGTTATTTAGAGACACAGAAGTATATAAATAGCTGAAAAGTTGCAGTTGTAGATACAATAATTCAGAAGACATGAACACAGGTGTATCATTGCTCTGCTTGGTATTGTTACATTGTTATCGTGTCAAATTCAAGTCCATCCTAGAAAATCCAGACAGAGCTTGTATCCTCTTTCACTGAATTCAGCTAGTTGTTAGATTTCCTGCAGATTGCACCCCCTTAAAAGTTAGCTCACCACCTCAATGTTGCTCTTTTAAAATGTGTTGCGTAAACAGCGTTAACAGTGAGAATATAAAACTTCACTTTTCGGATTTTTATTTAGAAAGAATCAGAAGAATTTCTGATTTAGGGGGCAAGAGAATTAAGTTCAAATATTTAACCACATATTAGAGAATATATAAACTTAAATCCTGACTTTCGTCCAAAGAGTTGTATTGGTATATACATTTCCTTAATTTTATTAAATAAAATATTTTTGGCAATGACTTTAGGCATTTGTTCCGAGTGGTCATCTCAATCCCAATGTCAAGGAAAAACAGTATTTCTAAGCTCACAGATGACATATTTATGTTGAATAAAGAAAAGCTGAAGAAGCATCTTTCCTTTAGCTCATTACTTCAGGAATGAGAATAGCTTTTATCGGAGACAATGATTCCACATTTATAAGAGTTTAAGCCCATAGGGAGGGAAGATAGTTAGGAAAGGGCAAGGTCGGGTTGCTAAATGATGGAATAAGGTAAGAGTAGCCATAGGACTTTAAAGCTGAGTGGGGCTTTAACAATCATTTGTCTAGTTGAATGTAAGCCCATGATGGTGGGGGCTATCTTACTTATTGTTCTCTTTCCCTAGTAGCTTAGCACAGTGTTGGCAAGAAACAGGAGATTAATAAACATTCGTTGAATAAATAAATACAGCAGTGAGTTATATGGTAGATCCAGTATTCAAATCTAGGCCTTTTGACTTCCAATCTAATTCTTGTTGATGAATCTGTTACTTTTTTCATTTTCACATGCAAACTCTTAGTTACTTGAACATAGTGAAATCAGTCAATGATCTTTACAAGCAACCCCATTTTTAGTGGGTGTTATTATTTGAATATGTCTCCCAAATGTCATGTGGTAGAACTGGAATCCTCTAATTTATATGTTGATTGGAGCTAGGGCCTTTGGGAGATACTTGGAATTAGATAAGTTAATCAGGGTGAGTCTCCTATGATGGGACTGCAAGCTTTATAACAAAGGGAAAAGAGACCTGAGCTGACACACATGCTCTTGCTCTCTGGCCAGGTGATGCCCTCCACCATGTTGTGATGTAGTATGAAAGCCCTTGCCAGAAGCTGTCACCATGCCCTTGAACTTCCAGGTCTCTAGAACTGTAAGCAATACATTTCTTTATAAATTACCCAGTTTGTGATATCTGTTTTAGAAATAGAAAATGAACAAAGACAGTAGGATAAATGTTTTCCTGGAAAAGATGAACTCTTGTCACAATAAATCTAACTCATTTTTTAGTAAATTTATGGGAAAACAAAAAGTCATCATTTAATATTCAGTCATAAAAGTCTAAGATCTAGGGTGACCATTTGCTTTCAGTTTGTCTGGGACTTTAGTAGTTTTAGCACTGAGAGTCCCATGTCCCTTGAACCTTCTCAGTCCTAGGCAAATCTGAACGGTTGATCACCCTAACCAGATCTGAAAAGGATATTCTAGGACTGGGAAGGAATCCTGAGGATATAAGAAACCCATAGGAGAAATATGATGCACATTTTTTTCAGCATAACAATCTCATGGTAATATTTTGAGAAATAATATAATTTATATATTTACAGATAAATACAAAATGTTAAAGAAATATTCAAGCTATACCTTAGAAGTTTCTGAGGGCCTCTGGCATGTAAAAATTACTTTGGTTGAAAGATATGAGAAAGTCTGACACCTTGGTTAGGATGGAGGAGTATAGGTAGATACAACATCTATACAAGGTTATAGAGTTGAAAACTCTCACAGGACTCACTAAGGTCTGCTCGTCTAACGCTTTAACAAAAATAAAGTGTGTGTTATAGCAAGAGAAAAAAAGTACATGCAGTTACTGAAGGGTCCAAGGCTTCCAGGTACAACTCCCCAGGGTCCTTTTTCAACAGGTAGAAAGGATATGTTTATCTGGATCATTAACCACAAATAGATGTGGGAAGTATTTTGGTTTCAAGAGCGATCAGGCACAAATTTATGGAATGGGGGCAGAGGGGGGAATTTGTACTCTGCTAGTGACACAGCTAAAATTAGACTGAGTAGCCAATGAAACCAGGTACAATCAATCAAGGTCTATATCCTAAATCTTGTAAATAAGCTAGTAGTTGGTACTTACAGGGAAGTTTCAAACTTTAGACAGTGTGCTACGCCTAAAATATCTCATAGTGCACTATTTGAAGTGGATAGTTTGGATAGTTACTGGAGGTTATTCTTTAGTGTTTCCATAATAAGAAGATGAGTTTAAAATGGAGTTGTGATCAACCTCCATAAAATAATGAAATTAACTGGCTTGGAGATTGAATCGCAATGTCTAAAACTAGGAGATAATTTTTAATATCTTAATGTTAATTTCGAATCAATAAAATAAAGTATTACCTTGTTATTTAGGTAGTAAACCTATGAAACTTAATTTTCTATGAGAAGATTTGAGAGGACTGTATCAATGGCTTCAAACGTGTTTAAGTGACTCATGTTGACCTGAACATGATGAGCTTTTTTTAGGAAATGAGGTTTGCAGATATCCTAGAACTTTCAGATTGATATATACAAGGCTGAGACACCTCTCCACCATAATTCCATAGATGCCCTGATAATTGGCATTCTGCTCAGGGGGTCACACATATTACCGTGATACTTCTCATGTTCTTAATTGAGTCATTCTATCAAGGCTCAGGATTTAAGAGGTGGCAGCTAGAAAATTTGGTAAGCTAGACCGGGCGCGGTGGCTCACGCCTGTAATTCCAGCACTTTGGGAGGCCGAGGCAGCGGATCACGAGGTCAGGAGATTGAGACCATGCTGGCTGACACGGTGAAACCCCGTCTCTACTAAAAAATACAAAAAATTAGCCGGGCATGGTGGCGGGCGCCTGTAGTCCCAGCTACTCGGGAGGCTGAGGCAGGAGAATGGCTTGAATCCAGGAGGCGGAGCTTGCAGTGAGCAGAGATCTCACCACTGCACTCCAGCCTGGGCGACAGAGCGAGACTCCGTCTCAAAAAAAAAAAAAAAAAAAAAAATGAAAAAAAGAAAATTTGGTAAGCTAGTCTGTGCTAGTGGGTCAGGTCCCATAATCAAGCCCTACTTACTTATTTTGTCACATTCTCCACTATTTTCCATTATCCTGCATCCTGTATACCTATCCCCTGTTTGTCCACACTGAGCTAGTTACTGTTTTCTGATCTTTCAGATCCTTTGACGATAGGGTTCCCTCAACGTGTCCTTGCCTTTAATGGTGGGGTTCCCTCTACTTGGAAAACTGACAAAATTCAGGCATTTGTTGTCTTTCTCTTAATTGTTGCATTTTTTCTTTTTGTGGGTCAAAATCACATACCAATGGGTCTATTGTAGATGCTCATAAATATTTGCTAAATAAATGATGGAGTATTAATGCATTTACCTCCTGATACACATATATGTATTTCAGTGGAATAATGCCTTTACACATATGAATGGTCCAAATATATTGTTTAATTAAGGAGGAGAAAAACATTTCTCTTTAGATGTAGCCTCATACTAAGCTTCAAATTGCACCCTCATGGGAGATTTGCTTCACACAGTTGCCCTACTCACTTCCCATATTGATGTTTAGGAGAATCTGGTGGTCGTGAGTCACACCCAGATCTAGATGTACCCACATCTAGCATCATGGAAAGTGTGTAAAAAAGAGATAGAAATAGACTCCAGTACATAATAAGTATAATTTAACAATCTACAAAGTAGTAGTGAAAAACAGTCATTTCTAAAGAGTGTTATACATATATGTGCATGTTATTTTCCAAACTCAGGTGAAAACATAAATAAAATAGAACCATAAAATTATAAATTTAAGTACTTAAAATATAAAATGAGATAAGTAAAAAAATACAGAGTAAAATATTATTTCAGTTTTAATTTAAAATTTGTTTTTGGTCCTAGGTATCATTTATAGTTTTTCTTTCAAAAAAATCTCGTAAGAATATATTCATTTCAATTAAATAATATATTAGTTTATTAATGGCCATATTTAAGCAAAGAAGTATGACACATTTCATAAAAACAAAACAAAACAACACAAAACAAAAACAATGCATTTTCTCCCTTATAATCATATTAGTTCATCCACATAGAAACTTCTGTGCAGCAACTGATTTTTTTTAAAAAAGCTTTTTATCCAGATGTAGTACACACCGGACTGGACATTTTAAAAGGATATGGAGGTTATTTTCAGCTCAGCCCAATTAATTTTAAAATGAATTTGTTCAAGTATTCTCTCATCCTTTTCTTTTTGCAGACAACTTACCTTTGAGCATCAGCCATGTGGACATCTTTTTGCAATGATGAAACAGCCCCCCAGCATTTGAAGTTAATTATACTAGTATAACTTTAGCTTGGTTTCAGTTTTGTTTCTTACTAATTCATTTTTTTGGAGGGGAAGGTGGGGAAGTTGGCAAATTCTTTTGGTTATTTTATAGGCCTGTTTTCTAAACCATAGTGACTGTTACAACCCTTGAAAAATCAGTGATTCTTTCATTGCTTGCCCACATGGCTAAATTCTGCCAGGATCCTCTCAGTAGACACAATCCTTCGAATTTAAATTTGGACTTGGTGTCACCTGTTATGCTTATAGCTCTTCTTAGTCCCCTCTCTCTCCACATAACTATAGACAACAGTTATGAATCAATCATAATCAATTAAATTTTTTGTTTTTCTCCTAGTTCATCACAAAGAAAGGCATATGTCCTACAAAGCTTTAATCTCTGTGAATTATGGGAAGGAGAGCAACTGGGTACAGGGGAGGGCTTCTGGCATGTTGGTATATCAGACAGAAGCCTGATGTTGAAGCAAGAAAAATCCTGCATCGGCTAAATTGGTGCAATGAAAAAACAAAAACAAATGTTTATTATATTTCTGAACAAAAAAGTAACATATCATCATCATTGAACATTCAAAAAATATAAGAGAATAGTAAGAATATAAAATCATCATTCCCCCAAGAATGTTAATATTTTTAAATATCTTTATATATTACAAAATTGAAACCCTGCTATATTTAGTTTGCTTCTTTTTTCCTATTATAGCATCCTAATAATTATTAATGTAATTTTGAATAGCTATATATTCCTTGTGTCTGTGGTCTGTAATAACCTGGAATTATCTTGATGGAAAATTTGGAGGCCACGTCCACTCTTAGAATTTAATTTTCTATCTTGCTGAATATATATCCGTTTATTTTTTTTCTGTGAATTTTAATTCCTTCAATTGCAAAGTAGTGGCCAGTGAGCTGTTCAGTACGGTGCACAAGTAGTGGTCAGTGAGCTGTTCAGTACAGTGTAGTTCACAGGATACCTAAGGAAGCATTGATCCAGAAGGAGTGTGACAACTTCCTAGGAAAGAGCTCCAGCAACTTGCCAAAAGTCACTCAGTAGGTGGTGGAGTCAGACTTTTGAAATAGCAGTTCTTGTTCCTAAAACTTTTATTCTCTACACTATGCCACATTGTAAATCAAAGAATAAACCTTCCAGCTCAGAGCATATACAAGGGGTGAGGGAAGAAAAAGAAATTAGAAATGTGTAATGGAGAAACTAATGATTGGGTGTTTTGTAAGACCTTCCATAGTTTTTATTTTTCCCTTCAAATGGAGGATTTGATCAGAGAATCCATCAAGAAAAAGATCAGCCTTTATTAAAGCCCTTTGTGTATGCCTAGTCTCAAGTTTCCCTCACTAATACCAGGTTGGCTAGATATGCTAGTTACTTGAAAAACAAATTAGTGGCTACATCAGTAGAGCACTTGTCTTAGACAATGAGTATTTTTTTTAAGGAAGATTGATCTTTCATTAATTTTCTCTGTTGTTTTTCCTACAAATCCTTTTGTGCCAGATTTGTCTTTCAAAATTTATTTGATTGATCATTAGGGAAACCGGGAAACTTGTCAAAATTCAGATTCCTGGGCCTTATCTCAGACTGAACTTAAAACTGTAGGAGTAAGGGAACATAATTCTTCACTTTTAAAAAGTTCTGCAGGAGTCTATAATGATCAGTCTAAAACATAAGACAAAAAAGCTGTTTGATCATGCTGAGGGAAAGTGCTTTATTATAATTACAATTAATATTAGTCATTTCTTTATGAGTACTTACATAAGCCTAATGTATTTTATCTATGTAATCTTACGCATCAGAAATATAGCTTAAAACAATACTGTATCTCTACAGATGAGAAAATTAATAATCAGATAATTTAAGTTAGATTAAAATTTAAAAAATAAAATAATGACACATAAACACACAATACAAAGAAGGTAGAAGGCAGATGTAGGGTTCTAATTACAGTGTGAGTAATTTCAAAGCTCACTACACATAATCGTGGCCAGAAAAGTCAGACAGAGTTCTGAGACTGTTTTTTGTTGTTGTTTTATCTTGACAATGAACTCCCAAGAAATGTTTTGAATTGCCAAGGATAATTTTGACTGAAAATCTTATCATAACTAGTCTAGAATTTTTGGCTGTCATGCACAAAGCCATACCTGCAGTGACTTGGATAACATGAAAAGGCTATAAAACAGACAATATGGTAAAGGAACTCATACGTATTGTTATTCCAAGAATCACACCAATCTTTTCTGTACATTGCAGATAGACCATAAGCACAATTAAAACTTGACAATCTGTGATTGCTAAATTTGCCTTTATTATCCACACCCGGAGTTGTCTCCTTTGTGGATAAGTGTAATGACACTGGCGTATATAATCTCTGATGATTCTACTCATGGCACTTAGTCACTGTAAAAGGTATTTGAAGGGTATGCTGAAAATAGGACTCCACATCAAATGTGTTAACTAATGTGAGCTTCTGAGTCTCAGTTTGGTTTGGACTGCTCTTCTGAAGCAATTTCTGAACAGGGCAGTATTTTAAAGTCATGAAATCCTCCAGAGTCAAGAAACAATGCATTACAAATCTGCATGAAAAGGTAACTAGATGAGAGCTGAATGTAATTCTTTTGTAGCAGGCAGGGCAAATTATAGCAAGGTGCCGCTGCAGCAAGTTTTTGAACAAATCCATAAAAAAAAAAAAACTCAACTGAAGATGACATTGCAGCTGAGACTTGGCCAAAGGCTGTATTTCAAAGCCCAGGAAAAGCCATATATTTCTCACCTTCAAACACGGCAGTTTAATTGATGATCTCCCTTTGTTTCTTTCTGTTTTCATTCTCCTTACCCCTACCATTACTCTCATTATATGCCTTAGATGATAAATTGTCAGTGTTTATGAATTTTCTTATATGATCCAAATTTCATTACTTGACCCACAGCCTAAATCACCTTTATTGAGTATAGTCCTTGATCATTCTGCTTAAATTCATAGTTTGTTGGCACAGCCCTGGAAATGGTATCCAGAAATTGCACATCTCTCTTCCTACTCTCATACACAAATTTACTCTACCCACAACCACACATCCAGGCATATGCATTTGTAAATGTTTCAAAAGTTGCACTTCTCTTTCAGCTTCTTTTTATTTTTATGTCACCCACTCCCCTTACCATCTCAACTGTTTCTCATCTCAGAGAGCTAAGAGGCCACAAACCCAGAGACAGCAAATCATGTCAGACACTGTCTAGGTCTGATATTCAGGAAAACTACATTATTTGGCTGGATCTCTTGACTAGGGGTATAAAATTGGGCAACTCGTGTTATTTTTGCAACATCATTTTTTTTTTCAAAAAGAAACAACAAACAAGTTTATATCTGAAATCCTAGATACAAATGACTTCATAAGTAATAACATATTTTTAATGACTAAAATAACAAAACAACCTGATGTAAGAAATTAGCAAGTCCTGGGAACTGCAGAAGAGTTGAAAATTGTATGCCCAGTATAAAAACATAAAAAATGTAGGGCCCAAATTCAACAAGGAAGCAAACAAGTAAAACAATACCACAGTATCTGCTTCCTGAAACAGCAGTGCGCAGCCGCTGTTAGATCATCTCTCTCTCTCTATTTCCCACTGCTAGAATTATATGACCTTCTAGTGTGAAAATCCTCCTCAGAAATAATTTCCAACAATTGCCGAAGGTAAAGAAGAAAGACAAACAATGGCATTAAATTATTTTTAGGCTTCCTAATTCAGACCTCATACTCTGGACCTAATGACAGCCCAATAATAAGGAACGGTGGTATTAATGAAAGGCACAGGCTTGAGAGCCAGACATAGTTCACACTCGGGAAGAATAAGCTTTGTTAACATCATGTTAGAGATAATGAATTCATCGACTTTTGAAGAAAAAAACAAGATACATTCAGGGCAAACTATATGTACACTCTATAATGAGAATCATATACCACTGGTTACTTAGTTAAACATAAATCATTTACAAAAACTAGCAAATAACATGCAAAAGATTATCACTTATAAAATTGGTGAAAACCTTTAGCTAAGAAGGATAAGGTAAATGTTTCTGGCCCACCCCAATCCTCTCAGCTGTTCTTCAGGAGCCAGCTCAGTTTTTTCAGTGAACCACAATATTTTATGTCACTCCAGCCAATGTGGAGGTTTTGCTTCCTTGTGTTAATTTTGTCTTGTTTTTTTCCCTGTGTTTTTCAAAGTTCAGAGTAAGAAATACGTCTTCATAATTGTGTTTGAAGGAAGTCGAAGTGTTGAAAATACCAGCTTCCCACTTGTTTCCCCTTAAATAAATATTTAGATCTGAATGCAAGGTGTTCTGAGTCACAGAACAGCATTCTTCTTGTGTTACTTTTGACTACTTCAGAAAATAAACTTAACTTTCAGACTGGAGTCTAACCTTCAATTCAGTTCGCCACATATTTTGTGCCAAGAATGAATATAGAAGTAGAAATTAAATATAGAAGGAAAAATGAGCACATTCTTACTCTTGAGGGAGTATATTCATTTGCAGAATGTAGACACATACAATAGATAATTTCAGTACAAGGTGATAAGTACAATAATACAAGTCTCCAAGGTGACTTAACGGTTCAGAGTAGAAACAACTCACCCAAACTTGAGTTGGGGGTTAGAGGACATACAAATTTTCTGAATATTAAGTATTTTGATTGTCTTACAGAGTGATAAGCAATGAGCTGGAAGTGGAGATATTCAAAAGCTAAGCGTGTTCAGAAAATTTCAAGTATTCTATATTTCTTTAGTATAATATATGACTCAGAGAATACTGAAATAAGGGCTTGGGAAGAAAACGTTGGTAACAAAGGGACTTGTACACTATACTAAAAAATTTAGACTTTGACCGCTAGACCAAGGGGAACCATTTAATGTTGTAATCTATCATTATGATAGATTTGAATGGCATAACATGGAACTGGGAAAAGAGTTAAGAGGCTACTGTAGTACAAAATAGAGAAGAGATATTTAAAAACCAAAAAAAAAAAAAAAAAAAGGAAGAATAGTTAAGACCTAGTTGGGATTAAATTAAATAAGACAGCCTAAGTGATTGATTGGATCTTGGGAGTAAAATAAAGGAAACAGTTGAGGCTAAATTTTAGATACACGTTTTGTAAGATTGAGTTGATGGTGATAATATCAAGTAGGATTAGAAAATCATATAAGGAATATGCTTTGGCAAGGAAGAAAATAAAGAAACAATAGATTCTGTACGCGTTGAGGCTGTGATACACATAGGACAACTAGGAGGAGAGTATAGCAGAGAGTAGGATTTAGAGTCACAACTTGTGGAAGAAAAAAGCCTAGAACTATAACGTGAAGAATCAAATGAAAACCATGAATACAGATGAGACAATCCAAGAAGATCATACTGTAAGGAGCATGAGTACCATGGGGGGGAAAAATGGAAAAGAGGACTAGGAAAGACATGGAGGTAACAGGAAACCAAAGGAAAGTATTAACCGTTCAATTCTGGTTGAACATAAAAAGGATAATTTGTCATGAACGGGTAGTGTTTATCCCAGAAATGCAAAGTGGGTTTTACTTTTGAAAATCAATGTGATTCACCATATTTACATCATACAACAATCCTATGATCTTTGCAATAAATACAGAATATTTAGCAAGATCTGGCATCAATTGATGATAAAAACTCTCAGCAAATTAGGGAGAGAGGGGAACTTCCTCAAACTAACAAAAGACATTATGAAAAATCTATAATTATTATCAAACTTAGTTTCAAAAGACTAATTCTCCCCTAAAATCAGGTACAAAGTAAGGCTATCTATTCTTACCATTTCTAGTTAACATTGTATTGGAAGTCTTAACCAGTGCAGTAAGACAAGAAAAATAAATAACATTATGCAAATTGAAAGGAAGGAATGAAACTGTCTTTATTTGCAGATGACATTAGCACATATATAGGAACTCATAAGAAATATACACAGCATACTAGAACTAATAAGTCAATGTAGCAGTATTACAAGTCATAAGGTCAATATACAAAAGATCCTTACATTTTTATACAGAAAATTATTGGAAATTGAATTTTAAAAGTTCCATTTACAAGAGTACCAAAATGCATTAAATATATAGAGATTTGTTTATAAAACATGTGCACTACCTGTATAAAACATTTAAGGTAATTTAAAGATTTAAAGAAATAGAGAGATATACTATGTTATTGAATTGAAAGATTTGATATTTGATACAAGTAAGATATTAGCTCTCCCCAAATTGTTCTACAGATTTCATGCAGTCTCATTAAAATTTTCACTTAAATGACTCAGCAATTTGGTCACTTTGTATGTTAATAAACATTTAATGCATATTCTAAAAAATTTTATAGAAATTCACAAAAACCTAAAATAATCAAAACAGTTTTGAAAGAGGAAAAAAAAGTTGGAAGACACACACTACTTGGTTTCAAGACTTACTGTATAACTGCAGTTATCAAGTTGATGTTCCATTATCCATCTATTAAAATTAAATGGAATATAGGGTCTAGAAATAGGCTCATTATAAACGGTTGATTTATTTTTGTTCTGCTCTTTGAAGGACACTGTTAAAATAAGTATTTACACTTAGTACTGGGAAAAAATATTCACAATATGTATATACAAAAAATGACTTTGTAAGGAATACATTAGGACAAAATATACCTCGATAATAAGACAAGATCTACCTCAAGAAAAAATATACATAAATAATAGGACAAAAATTAATTTTAAAGTGAAAAAATGTTTATATTAATGCTTCACAAAAGAAAATACAAAAATAGCCAATAAGTAGGCAAAAGGAGATGGAAAAATGGCCAATAAAAAGATGTTCAACATCTTTAATCATCACGGAAATGAAAATTAAAATCATAGTGAGACAGTAGTACACATCTATTTAAAAGACTGGCAATACCAAGAGTTGGAGAGGATTTGGAGCAACTGGAGGTCTCATATATTGTTGATTTAAATGTAACATGGTACAACTGCTTGGGACCATTTTAGCAGTTTCTTAAAACATGTGTTCACTGAGATAACTCAGCAATCCAGTTCCTAGGTATTTAATCAAGAAAAATAAAAGCATAGATCCATACAAAGACTTATATTTAAATATTCATAGCAAATATATTCATAATAGCTAAAATTGGAAATAACCAAAATATCAATTGATAAGTGAAAGACACATTATAGTATATCCATGTAATGAAATACTACTCATCAGTTAAAAAGGAATGAACTATAGACATACACAACATGAACACATCTCAAAAATATTATGTTGAGCAAAAGAAGCCATGCACAGCACATTATTTCATATATGTAATGTGAAATTTTTAGAATAGTCAAAATGAATTTATAGTGACAGAAAGCAAATTGGTGGCTGCTGAGAGGTTATGTGGATTAGTGACTGCAAAAGGACATAAGAAAACTTTTTGTATTGATGGAAATTTTTTATATCTTGACTGTCAAATGCATCAATCTTCACACTTGAAATGTATACATTTTATTGTACCTCATACAATTTATTAGAAAAAATAAAATATATATATTATTAATGTAGAGATAGAAGAGTTTGAAATGTTTAAAAGCTGTTGTCAAAACACCAAGGGAAAGAAGAAGTTGAAGATCCTGGAGGAGATGAATTGAGTAGATTAATGGAGTAGTGCCTTCTGTTGAAAACTGATTTTTACACTGGTCAAATTCCACTGCTTGTGGAATTTTAATGTTAGAAACTAATACCTTGAATTGGACATCATTAAGTGTCAAATTTCAGTTCCACCGTTGACTTCAGTTTCTCTTCCCTTTAGGGTATTTATTTAGTTCTCTGTTAAGTCTTGGCTTAATAAATCTCTTTACTTAGAAAAGCATGTATGAAATAACTCAGATTATTGAAGAAATATCATGGACATTGTTAAATATTTAAATTTTAAAAATTGTAATAGAAATATCAAAATATACTTTGTAAAACATTTAAAATTGTGAAGTGTATAAAAGTCTAAAAGGGACAATTTTATTTCAAGGTTTTTAATAATAAAATATATGCTAGAATCTAGCTTATTATTTAACTAACAATAAAATATCTTCACACTTTTCTATTTTCCTGGCTTCATGAAATAATGTGTAACCTAGAAAAATATATCTTTCTGAGTATACAAAATTTTTGTCAAAATGATTTTCTTTAAAAAAAAAAGCTGTATTTCTACCTTCAGGCTGTTTAAGTAGAAATTCATTTTGAAACAGAACATTAGAACATCTAATTAAGACATTACAAGAGAAAATAAAGTTATATAATAAAACTACTGCAATTAAACCTGCCTGATTTCAAATTCCAAGGTCATAAAGATGTTCCTTTAATTAAAAGCCTTAGCCAAAAATGCCACAAAAGAACACCCATTAAATGGTGCTGTAAATAGAAATTGAGATATGAGGAGTCTGAGAAGCCTAGTATTAAAGGCAGGGACCCAGATTTTAAGCCACAGCTGGTGTAATCAATAAATACTTGAAGCAACAGTCATTAAAGAGAGTGCTAAATGATAACACTGTAAAACAGCCTCAATGTCACATTTATGTAATAGGGATTCATCTTCTAGAGGCCTTCTAATGACTATTTGTATGCTGTCCAAGGAGATAACCTTACACAAAAGAAATGCAGTGGCTATTATAAAAATATTGCAACACATTCTGGGAAAATAGGTTCAAATGCCGTATTCTCTAACACACACAATAGAAAACATGCAAAAAAAACACATGATATAAATTTATCAGAACTGATTCACATATTAGGTAGGACAATAATTTTTTTTTTTTTTAGGGTGGAGAGTTGAGGATTTATTTCAAAGGGGCACATGGTAACTTCTGGGGTGATGGAAATTTTCAGTGTCTTTTTTTTTCTTTTTTTTATTATTATTATACTTTAAGTTTTAGGACACATGTGCACAACATGCAGGTTTGTTACATATGTATACATGTGCCATGTTGGTGTGCTGCACCCATTAACTCGTCATTTAGCATTAGGTATATCTCCTAATGCTATCCCTCCCCATTCCCCTCACCCCACAACAGTCCCTGGTGTGTGATGTTCCCCTTCCTGTGTCCATGTGTTCTCATTGTTCAATTTCCACCTATGAGTGAGAACATGCAGTGTTTGTTTTTTTGTCCTTGCAGTAGTTTGCTGAGAATGATGGTTTCCAGCTTCATCCATGTCCCTACAAAGGACGTGAACTCATCCTCTTTTATGGCTGCATAGTATTCCATGGTGTATATGTGCCACATTTTCTTAATCCAGTCTATCATTATTGGACATTTGGGTTGGTTCCAAGTCTTTGCTATTGTGAATAGTGCCGCAATAAACATACATGTGCATGTGTCTTTATAGCAGCATGATTTATAATCCTTTGGGTATATACCCTGTAGTGAGATGGCTGGGTCAAATGGTATTTCTAGTTCTAGATCCCTGAGGAATCGCCACACCGACTTCCACAATGGTTGAACTTGTTTACAGTCCCACCAACAGTGTAAAAGTGTTTGTATTTCTCCACATCCTCTCCAGCACCTGTTGTTTCCTGATTTTTTAATGATTGCCATTCTAACTGGTGTGAGGTGGTATCTCATTGTGGTTTTGATTTGCATTTCTCTGATGGCCAGTGATGATGAGCATTTTTTCATGTGTTTTTTGGCTGCATAAATATCTTCTTTTGAGAAGTGTCTGTTCATATCCTTCGCCCACTTTGTGATGGGATTGTTTGTTTTTTCTTGTAAATTTGTTTGAGTTCATTGTAGATTCTGGATATTAGCCCTTTGTCAGATGAGTAGGTTGCAAAAATTTTCTCCCATTCTGTAGGTTGCCTGTTCACTCTGATGGTGGTTTCTTTTGCTGTGCAGAAGCTCTTTAGTTTAATTAGATCCCATTTGTCAATTTTGGCTTTTGTTGCCATTGCTTTTGTTGTTTTAGACATGAAGTCCTTGCCCATGCCTATGTCCTGAATGGTATTGCCTAGGTTTTCTTCTAGGGTTTTTATGGTTTTAGGTCTAACATGTAAGTCTTTAATCCATGTTGAATTAATTTTTGTGTAAGGTATAAGGAAGGGATCCAGTTTCAGCTTTCTACATATGGCTAGCCAGTTTTCCCAGCACCATTTATTAAATAGGGAATCCTTTCCCCATTGCTTGTTTTTGTCAGGTTTGTCAAAGATCAGATAGTTGTAGATATGCAGCATTATTTCTGAGGGCTCTGTTCTGTTCCATTGATCTATATCTCTGTTTTGGTACCAGTACCATGCTCTTTTGTTTACTGTAGCCTTGTAGGATAGTTTGAAGTCAGGTAGTGTGATGCCTCCAGCTTTGTTCTTTTGGCTTAGGATTGACTTGGCAATGCGGGCTGTTTTTTGGTTCCATATGAACTTTAAAGTAGTTGTTTCCAATTCTGTGAAGAAAGTCATTGGTAGCTTGATGGGGATGGCATTGAGTCTATAAATTACCTTGGGCAGTATGGCCATTTTCACGATATTGATTCTTCCTACCCATGAGCAGGGAATGTTCTTCCATTTGTTTGTATCCTTTTTTATTTCCTTGAGCAGTGGTTTGTAGTTCTCCTTGAAGAGGTCCTTCACATCCCTTGTAAGTTGGATTCCTAGGTATTTTATTCTCTTTGAAGCAATTGTGAATGGGAGTTCACTCATGATTTGGCTGTCTGTTTTTCTGTTATTGGTGTATAAGAATGCTTGTGATTTTTGCACATTGATTTTGTATCCTGAGACTTTTCTGAAGTTGCTTATCAGCTTAAGGAGATTTTGGGCTGAGACGATGGGGTTTTCTAAATATACAATCATGTCATCTGCAAACAGAGACAATTTGACTTCCTCTCTTCCTATTAAAATACCCTTTATTTCTTTCTGTTACCTGATTGCCCTGGTCGGAACTTCCAATACTATGTTAAATAGGAGTGGTGAGAGAGGACATACTTGTCTTGTGCCAGTTTTTTCTTGACTCCCTCCCCACAATGTAAACACACACACACACACACACACACACACACACGTATGTTCATGCATATATTCTCATATCTACACCCACTTTTCCTTAGCGAATTCCAGCACTTTCAAGCAGGCTCTTGTTATCAGTTTTTTGAGGAAATATTTTCTGGCATCTTTCTCACAATGTCTCTTCTCACTTGCAAAGATAATCAGATGTACTGTCTTTGTTTCACAGCAGACTGTCCAATTTCTAAAAGAGTATTTACTGCATGATGTCATAATTGATTTTCTTTGTTGTTGTTTATCTTCTCTAACAAATATAATGTTTGAAAACTAGAGCCATGTCTTCATTTTCTGAATCCTATTGTCTGGCACACTGTTTAACATACACTAGGTGATAAATGCAGATGAATGGATGTATGAATAAGTGAAGTACCAAGGAAACATAACAGGATGAGTGACAAATACTCTAAGAATGTTAATAAAAACTATGATGTAAAATGATGAGTGATATTAAAGAATTTATTAAGCAAAAGAATTTCACACTATTAATCCAGAATGAGACACAAACCATCTGTTGAGTAATTTAATTATACATTCTAGCCGGCATCACATATCTGTAACACTGTAAATGATAAGATCCTATAAGCATTCTCCTAGGTTTTAGACTCCTTCAATGTTGGTGTCTCTTAATTACACTGCTGTTTCTGCAGAAGATAATAATGGAAATAATGGAAGACAAGAAGTTAAGAAACTACATATAATGAAAGTACTGATCAAGTCAATTAATTAAAGATTTCTCAAAAATTTAAACAGACATGCAAAAGGTATGTAGATTAACAGGAGTCTGAGAATTTTTCTTGTATACAATAAATTTTAAAAATATTAAGAAGTAAAATGATGAAAGGTAATAATTATAACATAAGGATATTAGTAATACTCCATATTTTTTTATTGAGAGCTTATGACGTGCCAAAAACTGTGCTTAGAAAAGATTTTAGACTTTATTAGAAATCAAGTGAAAATGAATTGCAGTTTTTGTTGCCAATTGAATTATGTATTATTTATTAAAGCATAAGATTAATAGAGTGGATTCTGGAATTGGTTCATTTGGCCTCAATTCTGGGCTCACCATTCATTCAATGGGTGAATTTGAGCAGATTATTTAACGTCTCAGAACCTCAGTTTGTTTCCTCATTAGGAAAGTAGTATCATAGGGATATGAGGATTCCATGCATTAACACAAATAAAACCATGAGGAGAGTGCCTTTACACATAAAAGATTAGTAAATATTGTTATTATTATTGCTATGTCTTCCACCAGCAGAGTAACATACTTTCCCATGGTATTTGTGCGCTATAAAATATAATGTCTAACTTAGCAGGCAGCTTTCATTGCAGCCAAGTGGAAGAGGAAGGTAAGATATCAGTAAAGAACATCACAAAGTTTAGTTAACAACATCAAAAATTGAGAGCAGATATCAGATTCTACTGGCTTGTTTTGAAACACAAGTTCTCTGCTTAAAGTACATAATAAAAAATAATGCATAAATGCCTATTTTTTCTGATTGTAAAATTACACGCTTATTACAGAAAACATGAACAATATGATGTATAAAGGAAAGTTACTTGTATCTGACTATACAGTGTTAACCACTCAGAATCTTTGTGCAGGTATTCTCTGTTACATTATCTGCCTCTAATAATTTATATGTTTAAAAGCTCTCACATCCATAATTTTAGTTATTCAGAAAGTCTCAGAACATATGCCGTAAGTTTGTGGTTTGTGTATGTGCATGTGTGAAGGAAGATGGTTGGGACAAATGAAGTTCTTAATAGAGATTCATGTTAGTTTTTCATTTGTAGTTAGCGGTGGCTTGGATAGCTTGAAAACGACCACCAAATATTTAAATCCTTAGAAAAAATTCACTTATCTAAATAAGTTATGTAGGAGAAATCTATATTAGTATACATCTTTCCATCTAGTCATATTATCTTATATAACTGGGATCAAACTGTCTTTTAATTTTGTTTCCCTGTTTTCTCCTCTAACATTTCCTTAAGTATTTCCTTCTTTTCAATTAAAAAAAGCTCTTTATAAGCATAACTTTAAATAGCTTCACTAAAGGCCATACTGTGCTGTGAAACTGAACATATAGGCTCTATGAGTCTAGAGCCCGTAATCTGTGATATCTGATATGCCCAGCCTTCACAAATCTCATATGCCTGTGTGACTTGGTCCTACAAAAATCTACCACTTCCTCGATGGTGGGATATCAGCAGAAAGGTAATATTAATGAATTTAATAATAACCATTTTAGGGCCACCAGGTATAAAAAATAGAGAAAAAGATAAATTTTATCACACCGTTATCTATACCAGATAAATTCTCAACAAATGCATCTGGCTTGTAAATATTTAATCAGGTAGAATGACTGTGCTGATTATCTCAGTGATACTGTTTGTGATGGTTAATATTGAGGGTCATCTTGATTGGACTGAAGAATGCAAACTATTGTTCCTGGGTGTTTTTGTGAGGGTGTTGCCAAAGGAGATTAACATTTGAGACAGTGGACTGGGAGAGGAAGACCCACCCTCAAGCTGGGTGGGCACCATCTAATCAGCTGCCAGCGTGGCTAGGATAAAAGCAGACAAAGGAACGTGGAAGGACTAGACTGGCCTGAGTCTTCTGGCCTCCATCTTTCTTTCATGCTGGATGATTCCTGCCTTCAAAACGTTGGACTCCACATGTAACCACCAAGGGGTTCACCTTTCCTGCTACCTAGACAGAGTCAATTTATCAAGACAGGGGAATTGCAATAAAGAAAGGGTAATTCACCCCAGTTTAGGAGACTGGAGTTTTATTATTACTCAAATCATTCTCCCTGAGCGTTCCGGGAGCAGAGTTTTTAAAGACAACTTGGTGGATGGGGGGAAGCCAGTGAGCCAGGAGTGCTGATTGCTTAGGGATGAAATCACAGGGAGTTGAAGCTCTCTTCTTGCCATAGAGTCAGTTTCTGGGTGGGAGCCACAAGATCGGATGAGCCAGTTTATTGATCTGGGTGGTGCCAGCTGATCCATCAAGTGCAGGGTCTGAAAAATATCTCAAACACTGATCTTAGGAGTAGCTTAGGGTGGGTCAGAATCTGTAGCCTCCAGCTGCATGACTCCTAAATCATAATTTCTAATCTTGTGGCTAATGTTAGTCCTACAAAAGCAATCTAGTTCCCAGGCAAGAAGGAGGTCTACTTTGGGAAAGGGCTGTTACCATCTTTGTTTTAAACTATAAACTAAGTTTCTCCCAAAGTTAGTTCAGCCTACTACCAGAAGCAAGACGGACTTGGTTAAGTCAGATCTCTTTCACTGTTTCAGTCATAATTTTGCAAAGGCGGTTTCACAAGTTCTTCAGCTTTTGAACTCTTGGACCTGCAATAGTGGTTTGCCAGGGGCTCTCAGGCCTTCGGTCACACACTGAAGGCTGCACTGTCAGCTTCCCTACTTTTGAGATTTTGGGACTCAGACTGGTTTTCTTGCTCCTCAGCTTGAAGATGGCCTATTGTGGGACTTCACCTTGTGATCGTGAGTCAGTACTCCTTAATAAACTCCCTTTCATATATACATCTTTCCTATTAGTCCTGTCCCTCTAGAGAACTCTGACTAACAGAGCATTTTACTTAGTTCTCTGACTTTCTAAAGCAGGGGTGTGAAGAGAGAGGGGTGAGTTGTCTAATTAAATGTAGTGCTGGGAAACCTGAAGGCTACTTTACTCATTTCTTTCAACTCCTCTGTACTTTAAAAATCATTAAAACTGAGAAGACCACATGGAGATCTTGATGTATTGGTGGTGACAATGAAACAACAAGAATAGCAAGAAGAAATAACAAAAGTAGCAGTAAAAAATGAAGCCAGTCTGCTTTGGAGAGATTCTTTATGTACACTGTGTGGCTATGGAATAACTTATTTTTTATATTTTTTAAATAGTATAGGATATATGGGTCATTTAAAATTTTTCTTCATTAAAAATAATGATGTGATGACTCTATTAATGCTTAATTTTTTGTTTGCATTATGAGTTATCTCTTAGAATTGAATACACTAAGAAGATCTTAGCATGTGTTAAAAAATGATGATCCAGAGTATTTGTGCCATTTTTTGCTCCTCCACAAAATTAGGAGAGTGTATTAGTCCATTTTCATGCTGCTGATAAAGATATACCCAAGACTGGGGGAAAAAAAGAGGTTTAATTGGACTTACAGTTCCACATGGCAGGAGGCAAAAGGCACTTCTAACATGGCAGTGACAAGAGAAAAAGAGAAAGAAGCAAAAGCAGAAACCCCTGATAAACCCATCAGATCTTGTGAGCCTTATTCACTACCATGAAGACAGTATGGGGGGAAACCGTCCCCATGATTCAAATTATCTCCCACCGTGTTGCTCCCACAGCACATGAGAATTATGGGAATACAATTAAAAATGAGATTTGGGTAGGGACACAGAGCCAAACCATAAGATTCTGCCCCTGGCAACTCCCAACCTCATATCCTCACATTTGAAAACCCATCATGTCTTCCCAACAGTCCCCAAAGTCTTAACTCATTTCAGCATTAACCCGAAAGTTCACAGTCCAAAGTCTTATCTGAGATAATGCAAGTCCCTTCCACCTATGAGCCTGTAAAATCAAAAGCAAGCTAGTTACTTCCTAGATACAGTGGGGGTACAGGCATTGGGTAAATACAGCCATTTCAAATTGGAGAAATTGGCCAAAACAAAGTGGTTACAGGGCCCATTTAAGTCTGAAGTCCAGGGAGGTAGTCAAATTTTAAAGCTCCAAAATGATCTCCTTTGACTCCAGGTCTACATCTGGGTCATGCTGATGTAAGAGGTGGGTTCCCATGGCCTTGGGCAGCTGCACACCTGGAGCTTTACAGGGTACAGCCTCCCTCCCAACTGCTTTCACGGGCTGGCATGGAGTGTCTGCAACTTTTCCAGGCACAGGGTGCAAGCTGTTGGTGAATCTACCATTCTGGGGTCTGGAAGACAATGGCCCTCTTCTCACAGCTACACTAGGCAGTGTCCCAGTAGGGACTCTGTGTGGGGGCTCCCACCTCACATTTCCCTTCTGCACTGCGCTAGCAGAGGTTCTCCATGAGGGCCCTGCCCCTGTAGCAACTTTTGCCTGGGCATCCAGGCATTTCCACATATCTTCTGAAATCTAGGCAGAGGTCCCCAAACCTCAATTCTTGACTTCTGTGCACCTTCAGGCTCAACACTACTTGGAAACTGCAAAGACCTGGGGGCTTGTACCCTCTGAAGCCACAGCCTGAGCTCTACATTGGCGCCTTTCAGTGATGGCTGGAGTGGCTGGGACATAGGACACCAAATCCCTAGGCAGCACACAGCACGGGGACCCTGGGCTAAGGCCCACGAAACCACTTTTTCTTCCTGCGCCTCCAGGCCTGTGATGGGGGGGGCTGCCATGAAGGTCTCTGACATGGCCTGGTGACATTTTCCCCATAGTCTTGAGGATGAACATTAGGCTCCTTGCCATTTATGCAAATTTCTGCAGGCGGCTTGAATTTTTTCTTAAAAAATGGGTTTTTCTTTTCTACTGCATTGTCAGGCTGCAAATTTTCTGAACTTTTATGCTCTGTTTCCCTTTTAAAATGGAATGCTTTTAACAGCACCCAAGTCAGCTTTTGAATGCTTTGCTGCTTAGAAATTTTTCCACCAGATACCCTAAATGATCTCTCTCGAGTTCAAAGTTTCACAAATCTCCAGGGCAGGGGCAAAATACTGCTAATCTCTTTGCTAAAACATAACAAGAATCAACTTTGCTCCAGTTCCCAACAAGCCTCATCTCCGTCTGAGACCACCTCATCCTGGACTTTATTGTTCATATCACTATCAGCATTATTGTCAAAGCCATTCAGCAAGACTCTAGAAGGTTCCAAACTTTCCCACATTTTCCTGTCTTCTTCTGAGCCCTCCAAACTGTTTCAACCTCTGCCTGTTACCCAGTTCCAAAATGGCTTCCACATTTTCGGGTATCTTTTCAGCAACGCCTCACTGTACTGGTACCAATTTACTGTATTAGTCCATTTTCACACTGGTGATACAGACATACCCTAGACTGGGGGGAAAAAGAGTTTTAAATGTATTTATAGTTCCACTTGGCTGGGGAGGCCTCAGAATCATGGCGGGAGGCAAAAGGCACTTCTATCATGGCAGAGGCAAGAGAAAGTGAGAAAGAAGCAAAAGCGGAAACCCCTGATAAACCCATCAGATCTTGTGAGACTTACTCACTACCATGAGGACAGTATGGAGGAAACCGCCTGCATATTAAAATTATCTCCCACCAGGTTCCTCCCACAGCACATGGGAATTATGGGAATACAATTCAAAATGAGGTTTGGTTGGGGACACAGAGCCAAACCATATCAGAGAGTGTCTATTTCTTCATGCCTCAAAGAGAGATGGGGCATGGAGAAAAGGGCCACCATCCTCCAGACCCCATAATGGTAGATCCACGGACAGCTTGCAGTGTGTGCCTAGAAAAGCTGCGGACACTCAACGCCAGCCTGTGAAAGCAGCCAAGAGGGAGGCTGTACCCTTCAAAGCCACAGGGGCAGAGCAGCCCAAGGCCATGGGAACCCACCTCTTACATCAGCGTGACCTGGTTGTAGACCTGGAGTCAAAGGAGATCATTTTGGATCTTTAAAATTTGACTGCTTCACTAGAAACTTTTCTGCTTTTGAAAAACAGAAAAGTACAACAAATTTAAATCATATATGAAGGATAGTCAAATAGGCATTAAACATTAAGATGTAAAACTAGTAAACATTTCACAGACAAATATCAGAGTAAGTTTTTACAAATAGACTTGAATAGGATATTAATGATTTTAACAACAGAGGGAACAAGAGGAAGGTACAGAAATTATTTGGGATATTTACTTAATGAAGTGCTCCTTAAAATTAATGCAAAATTCCAATTTATGAGTAACTGAAGGACTTGAAAAGAAAAAAAAATGAATAGCTTCCTGAGGGTAAAAGGGCCCTGGATTGGCAGAAATGCAGATATTGATAAATGCTAAGGGAGTTAGGAAAACAAGCCAGAAAGATAACTAATTCTTTTAAAAAAGAAGAGGAAGATAATAGACAAAGGAAAAAGATATTTTAGAGTACTAAATTCATCAGTAATTGATAAGGAATGTGTGGAGATTTTGCTGGTATTGGTAACGTGAAAAACCTTTAATACCACATGAACAAAATACTCAAGATCCAATATGATAGTGGGTATGAAAACACTCTGAAAACTACAAAGTGTCATAGCAATGTAATATGTGATTATTATATTATGGATTCCCATCATTAGATCACAAATTATTTGAGAAATAATCTGTTAGTATACATCTGTGACAGAAAATCATAATGGAAGATGTCATTTTACTGGTGGCCCAGTTTGTGTTATGAAGGCATTTGTTATTAACTGAGTAGTTTTCCAAGTAGTTCTGAATGCCAGTGAGGAATAATTTCTACTATCATTTTTTACACTAAATAAAAACTAGTAAATTTTATCATATGTTAATGAGATTGGACAAAAGCAGTACTAAGGAGCTGAGCAGTTAAATCAGCTTCTAAAAATAAGCACTACAGTAGATAATAAATTTTATAATATTGTCCCACCTACTTACTATAAACATGTGTGGCGCAGGTTCTAAGTTTATGAATAATGGCTTCATTTTGAAGTAATTAGGATTCAATGCCATTAACAGCAGGATGTCTGGATAATTATATTTTATAATGAAATGTCTAAGAAAAGGCATTTCTGTTCTTATGACAATTATGTGTGTGATTAATGGTATAAATGACAATATCCAATATACATACAGAACAGCAAAAATTAACCGTATCTATCATGAGTGACAGTATGAAAATTAGATGAAATCAATAATCACAAGTAAGGGATGCCTTTGTTAATATTGTTGTGTTCTCCAAGGCAGGGCCAATTGAGGTAGCGGTGAGGGGGAGGAGTACAGATGGGACTTTTGCCATTCTATCTGGAGTCTCAGTGAAGACAAATCAGTATATATCAATTATGTGCATTGTCTAAATGCTCCACAATCTAAAGGATGCTTGAGTGCCAAAGGAACATCTGAGGATCCAATTGTGAAAATTGCCATAAGCAACCCTTTCAGCAGGAAAATTCAGTTCTAGGATTTTTTGTATTTTTAGAGTAATGTACCCAGGGACATCTCCCTGTGAAATGAGACAGTGGAACTGTTCTAAGGCAAAGTGCACAGCCTCAGGCTTCTGCCTCAGGGATCAGGACATTTACCTCTGTAGTGAGAAACCTGCAGGACTCCAAAGCCAATGAAATGCGCTCAGTTTTTCTTTTTTTCCTTTTTGACATATTTCGCTTTTCTTCACTTCTGTCCTTCACAAATACACACGTGCACACACAGGCACATAGAAATATTTGAGGGTTTTTTGTTGTTGTTTAGTCTTACTTATTACAAGACTTTCTAAAGACTTTCATAAACTCTATTTTCATTTTTAAAAAAACTTTCCTTAGAGGTGTCTTGTAGCTATTTATTCTGCCTTGCAAACCTCATGTATACATCTCACTATATCTACACAATAGACACCTATCCATGTCTTTATGCTAAGTACTTTTTCCATTCTTATTTCTTTACCATGTTATTATTACTATTTCCCAGGGTCTTTAAAAACAGCTTAATGTTTAAAAAATGTAAAATATAGATAGAGAATAGTATATTACTATGTTCTTATTCTTCAGCTTAAATGATTCTGAATTCATTACCTTCCCTACTAACCTTCCTCTGGATTATTTTGATGCAAAATCTAGGCTTTATATCATTTCACCCCTAAATATAGTAGCATGTATCTTTAAAATATAAGAATTGTCATTTAAAACATAGTCATGGTATAATTATCTAACATATTCTGTCCAATCAACCCCTGATTTTTCCATTCTGTTCTTAAACCAAATTTGCTGCTTCATAGTTCTAACTGCATCATTAAACAAATAAACATGTTTTTGCCCTCATCCTCTTGTCCTTAAAATAAAATCCTTTTTTTTTCCCTAAGGATCACCTGTTTCGACTATTTGTTACTTAAACTTACATTTTTGATGATCTCAAATTCTTCACTTTTCTTTGAGAAGCATCATTTTATTTTGCTGTAGAAAATAATGTAGAAAATGGCCAGAGAGAAGGAAAGATGCACTCCACAAAGCAGAAGTAGTATCAGCAAAGAAACAGAAGCCTATAAAGTGCATCTTGAGTTCAGTTAAGTCCAGCAATTTCCATATGGCCAGAGCCCAGGGAGGCTGGTAGATATTAAGAGAGGATAAGGATGTAAAAGAAAGCAGAATTCCAACCTGTGTGTCATGCATGCATGCTTCAGCTCTTTCTAAAAGGGTGTAAAAACTGAGGGATTTATGCAGGGAGGTAACCTGATAAGAATAGAATTTTACTGAGACTCGTAAAAGACAATGTGGAAAATACATTTGCAACTACACAAGTCAGAAGCCTCTCCCAGCATTTAAAGTGAGAGACACTAGGGACTTGGCAATACCCTAGGCCATCCTAAGGTAATGACAACGAACAGGGACAAATTTCAGATAGATGACACTGAAAGAAATTGATGGAATAAAAGAGGAGAAATCTTTGATGACTTTAGATTTTGGTTTTACCTCAAGTTTGAACTAACTGAATAGATTTTGATGGAATTCAATGTATGGAACATAGAAAAACAGATTAAGGTAGGGGTATTGGGAAAGGAGGCAATGAAAGTTTGGGACTTTAGCTTGGGACATATTGAGCTGGGAGATCCTGTGGCATGTATTTAAGGTGAAATATATGTAGTAGGCAGTGAAACCAATCCAGCATAGGATTGAAATCTGTACTGAGGAGTTAGATCCAAGTTAATCCTGTTCGGTTGATGTGGAAGCCTTGAGAATGCACCTGGAAGAACAGTAGGAGGTCAGAACAGTAGAGATTTGAAGTCCATTGACCAGGCTGAGGCCATGTCCACCAGGGAGGCTCCCTGCCAGTGACTGAGTGCGAGGGTGCAGCAAGAACCAGATGGCAGACCTGCTCCTGCCAGTGCCGGAACTCCTTTGTTGGCCAAAGGACTCCCTTAAGGGCTTTGTCAAAACCGTCATCCCTAAGGACATGTCAGTTTGGGAAACTTCCATCCAAGCCTCTCTCCCAGCCTTCTCTGCTTTCTTGTTACACATTCCAACTCTTCCCACACCCTCGCATTTCCCCTAAAAAATCTTTACTTATTTAAACCCATCTTGCTGGCATCTGTTTCTCAGAGGACTCTGACTAATGCAGTGGGTGACTGAACTTATAATGGTGTTGTAGAGCTTGTTAAAAAAACATTGACCGTCCCTTGTTCAGAGCTGGTCAATGTTTTTGAGGGATCAGCAGAAGGGGAGCATTGTATAGAGGTTCTGAAAGATGTAAGACCTAAAAGGAAAGCCTTTAGTCTAGGCATTGCTTACCATAGAGATAGAAGACCAAATCTTTGTCCTCGGATGATCCCACATCCTTGTATGGTTCCTCGGATGCGTGGTTAGTCCCATCGTGTCTCTCACTTTAATTACCATTCTCCAGTAGTCAAAATACAAGCCATAAGTGGTATCTTTTCCTAAAATGCTCTTATTTTAATATAAACCACCAATTCTTGCCCACCCACTAAATGATTTCAGCTGGGCCCTCTGGAACGACTACTGTTGATTAAGTCAATCCCCTTATATGTTCATCTTGTTTGTCGAATGTTCCCTTTTGCTTCCTTCCTTAACGGAAAAATCTCAAAGGAAAGACATCATAGCTCTTTAAGGTTAACATTTCTAATAAATACCACTGGCTATTGGTTAATGACCATTTATTCAGTGCTAGGTATTGTTACTTGCTTGGTATACTTTATTTTATATTATTGATCTTTCAATAATCCAGTAAGATAATTAATGCATCCATCTTTAACAGATGGGTAAAACTTCCTAAAGTCTCTTGAATGGAAAGCAGCAGAGTCAAATGCAAATAAACTGATTCAGGGCCAGGGACCTCTGAGCCCTTCACTACCGTTTCCATGTTCTCCAGCATTCCACATGCCATGGAGTCTGCAGAAGGGATTGGTATTGTGATGGTTCTGTGATTCTTCCTTCCTCTTGAAAAGATCCTTCCTTCTCTGAGATTCATTCCTCATCTACCAAACTTGGTTGAGAATTTTGGTTTCTTGTCCGTGGTATCTGTGTCTCCTCATGTCCTACCAATTTTCTAGGGACAATGTGGCTTATTATTCACAACCTTGGTCTCAAGTTTTTGTGGCTTCTTGGAGCCAAGCAATATTGAATTCAAATACCCCTTGGCAAAGAGTTCTAACAGACACTCTCTGGATCTTTCCCTCACTTTAGCTGCACTTGCTTTGGAAAAGTAAACCATAATCATTAATCATAATTATTGATATATCTTATTTTCTCATTCCTAACATGTCTACTGTTTGCATTCATCAAAACTTTTAGAATATGGTTCATTCCATTCTTCCAGTCTGTGGCTCCTCTATTAGTTTTACTCTCGTTTCCAAGTAGATGTTTTAGCTATTCTTCTTTTATACAACCGCTCTTTAAGATGTTCATCTGTGTATAAAGTCTACCTGACTTAAAGGGCTAAGTCAAAATATCACCAACAGATATCATCATTATTATTTTTTACAATCTGTTATTAGTGTCCTAGTAGAAGAGAGTGATGTGAAACAAATGGTGTATCAAGAATCACATTCTCTGGTCAAGCAACACTTCTTAATTTAACTATTTAAGACAGTGAAGGGAAGAAGGAAGATAAATTAATATATTCTAAATAGTTTCTAACACATTATTGTTTTTAAATACAGTGAAATAATAATGACCACAATTTCAACAGACTCACCAGGTCTTTATGAATTATAAAAGTTTTACTAGTAAAAATATACTCCCATATACATGCTATATACATATGTGTGTGGTCGTGTGTCTATATATTATATTAGCTTGTCTAATCTACAGTCAGTTTGCCATGGATTAAGGTAACTATAATAGGTTACAAGGATAGTCAGGTAAAAGCTCTGTGTTGAGAACCACTGGTTGTCATTAAGAAAAGCTAACTTGGCTTTTTTACTAACAGACTTTACATTTTACATACCAGCTGGTATATTTGCCATGGTCCAGGGTCTGGACTTCATTTGTGTGTGTCAGTAAGTTCGATCTTTCACCTTTTAGAGTATATCCATTTCACTGATAGACGCCCATTAACTAAGTTCATAAAGCTGATGCATAAAAGTCACTTTATTAATTAAAAATAGCATAATTGTAGTAAAAGAACAAGCCAAATTATAATCAGAATATTATATTCCATATTGCTAAATATAGAATGAAATGAAAAAGGATATTAGTGAAAGGATTTATTTAATAGCATCTGTTTATTGTATCTTAATGCATCTGCCTCCACAAAGGGCATCAGGAACTGAGTTGTTTGGTTCTGAGCCAAGACACTGTCTTCCCTGCAGTGTCTGAATGAGTACTATTAACATTTCCCTCTGTGAATTCCTGGTTTTTACATTTTTATTGCTGTTCAAACCTATCTCTTTCCCATCAAAGGAATTTTTCTTTAAACATGATAATATAACATAAATGTCAGCCACAGAATCCTTGCCCTTGGAGATCTAAGTAAAACTGCCTGTTAAATTCCTAATTCTAGAGCTTCTTGGAGTCCATAGCCTTTCCCAAGATTTCTGTATGTTCTCAGAGGATAGTTATTATTTTAGTTATTCCTCTGTCATTACATTCCTGCTTCTTCTCCTTCATGCATTTATTCAGACGTGATAATCTGCCCTTTATAAATTTTTACATACATATACACATCCCTACTTACAGAAAACATTAATGATTACAGTAGGCAGATTTTGCCGATGCATCGTGTGTCAAAGAGAGGCTTCATACCAGTATGTTTGTTATGTGCTCCTTAAATAAATCTTTAGGCTGGGCACAGTGGCTGACTTGTGAGCCACCACTTCCCAGCACTTGGGGATGCTTGGGAGGGTGGATCGCCTTATCCCAGGAGTTCGAGACCAGCGTAGGCAACATGGTGAAACTCCATCTCTACAAAAAATACAAAAATTAGCCGGGCTTGGTACTCATGCTTGTAGTCTCAACTAGTTGGGAGGCTGAGGTGGAAGAATCACTTGAGCTCAGGAGGCAGAGGTTACAGTGGGCTGAGATCTGGTGCCACTGCATTCCAACCTGGGTGACAGAGTGAGACTCTGTCTCATAAATAAATAAATAAATAAATAAATAAATCTCTATTAGACACTCTGTCTCCCAGAATTACTTGTAGTCAACTGTCATTATGGTTTTCTCTCTGGATCTTCCTCTGCAGGCAGGGTCGACCTCATATCCTTCTTGTACTCCTCTTTCTTCCTTCTTCACATCCTGTTACTTACCTCTCTTTTTCTACACTGTTCTCCATCTTCCAAATTCTTCTTTCTTTGTCCTGCAGAGGATAAATGCTGTATCTCATTTTTCTAAACTTGAGCTCTCCAGACTTTCAGGAAGCCTGTGATGTGAAAGTGTTCTTTATTTACAGGATTTCTCCTAATAAAGCGATTGTATTTTTTAAATGACAATCTAAAAAGTTACTTCTTATAGTGTCAAATCTTGAGGAACTGGGAACTTTTTGGTTTTCAAGATGACATCATACCTCCATTATGTGTTAACCTTATCAATTTACTTTCAGAGAGAAATATTATACCCAAGTTTTTGCTAGACATTTTCCATTTACACCTGCATATCACCTACAGTTTGACCCCTATTATCAAAACTTAAAAAGACATTGTCAACATTTTGACATCTGGAAGTTTAAGCTATATTTATGCATTTGTATAACTATTTGGCCTCTATGCATGGGAATGTTGAATCTAATCAGAATAATTTAAAAATTCTAACTGTAGTATAAAGAATTTCAAAATGCAGAAAACTGTCATCCAAATCAATCAAAAGCCTTTTGAAGTTTTAATGCTTCAAGTTTTTTTTTAAATTTCTAATGGTCTGAAAAAAACTTCAAATAAATATGCCCAGAGAGTCATCTTTAGGTAATTGATTTACAATGTAATGACTTCTAAAGGGTCATATTGCTTTATTCACAGCAACAATTTTACTTTCACTTATTTGCATAATGTTTTCTTAGTTGCTAGCTGTTACTCAAGTTTTAAAATTATGATAATACTAGATCATCTATTTAAATACTAGAAATGTAGAAGTTTCAAGAAGCCCTAAAGAGATTTTCTCACTGCAACATAAGCTGGACAGGTCAGTATCTTAACTTCTTTTTGTTTTATTATTGTTTTCCTGAAGGTGTCTTGGGCTAAAAGCTATAAAACACTTCGGAATTCAGAGTTCTTAGTCTCACTTCTCTAACGCTTGCTACCAAAATCCCACCAGCTAAAATAAATGTGTGTGTTCTGGTCCCTTTTCCATACTTGAAAGCCATGGTGGAATCTAAAACAACAGAGAAGAAGCAATGACATAGTGCAATCAATTTGTAAGTTATTAGAGAAAATTTTTTAATTATTCAGTGTCTTTTGCTATAAATCCATGGACCATGTCTAGAGTAGGGACTATGTCATACTTTACGGGCTCAAGCCAGTCTTCCTGGGTTGAAATCCTACATTTGCTGTTTACCAACTGTTCAAGTTGAGTTAACTAAACAAAATCTTTTGTGTCTTAGTTTTCGCCCCTAAAACAGAGATAATTCTGATAACTACTTCATAAATTTGTGATGAAGATGGAATGATCTGATATATGTAAAGAGCTTAGCAAAATGCCTAGCATGTAGTAAGCACTATACATATAGTAGCTATTATTTTTCAGTTGTTAATATAATGGGTGCTTATTGATATCTGTTGCACTCATACTTTTAAAAATTACACACTTAAAAGATCTGAATATGCCATAGGGCACATTTCCACAATTCAGTAGAAGGAAGTTTACAGTTATGCAATAAACCAAACCAGGGAAGCCCAGCTGTATCTCAATATAGTAATCAATAATACCTAAAAGAAAGTTGCCAATAATTTAGGATTCCTGGTTATCCTTATTTTCTATCATGATGAAAAAGAAGTAACCAAGAAAGCTAAGTCATTTTTTAGGAAGCAGTTCAGTAGAACAGGCTATTAGCATAGGATTTAGCACCAGAAAGTACAAATACAGTATACATATGTTTGTGGTAGTGAAATAGGCGTCACTTATACACAGGGTGATCATATAATTTATTATTAAAAATGTGACAATTTTAATGAGTGACAGAGTATATTTCATTATGGACTTATTGATCCAGGTCTTGGACACTGTCAAACATTCATCCACAATATTTTTCCAATATTATTTATAATAACAAGTTGGGTACATAGGGAGGTGTAATACTTCTGTTTGTCTAAGTACAGGGAATTATCTGGGCGTGAGAGGATAATGTATTCATTATTCCACCATGAGATACTAACTATAGGTACTCTGAAAAGAGTTGATGTATTTCCAAAGGAAGCTTACCACTCTTAGGCCTTGAGAATGGTAAGTAATGTTATTATGCAAAACTTAGAATTTACACTTGATGTCTCAGAGCTGCAAACCCAGCATATATACCACCTGGTTAAATGGAATAATGGCACTTCAAGCTGTGCAGGAAAATGGTTTTCTCAGAAACCTCATTCTCGGAGGCTGTGATTATAGAATTTGATTTGGTTTTAGCAATTCACAGTCACTGCCTCCATAACTGACAGCCCAAACTACTTACCAAAAGACAGTTTTTATGAGGAGACCATAGTGATAACCAATCCATGAACTGTGCTACAGGCTATTGGGGATTATGGTTTTGGCTCATTCTCCAGTAAAAGAATGCATAAAAGAGAGAAGATAATCACTGTACTTTAATAATTAAAGAAAAATGACATCTAGAGATATTCATTAATTCATTCATATAGAGGTTATTGAAAAGATAAATTTTCCTTTTCTTTTGAAATTCTATTATTTATATATGTATATGTATATATCTATGTATATACTTTATTGAAATATTTATAATTGTATTATTTGTGTATAGTTACTATTCTAGTAATAGGAATTACATAGAAAATATAATCTAGTAATCTCTTACTATAAGAGGATAGGAAGCTCTTTGAGGGTAGGGGCTAGATAAATATATAAAAATAATCTTTTGTCCTAAGCATAGTGCTTACTTCATAGCAGGTGGTGAATATGTCTATTGATTAAATGTACAGATTTTATTAGCATCATTTTAGTAGTATGGGCTTATGAAATATGTACACTTCTCTGAAGGTATCCTGTACTGTGAATAAATTAGCTGTGGCATGCTTAGAGAGAAAGCAGTGATGGAGTGCAGGCTTCTTTGATCCCAGGTTTGTAAGGGTTATGAAGCAGGGATGCAGTGTGGGGAACACTTATGCCCTTCTAACACCAGTCTGTGATGTATCTGAAAAGTTCATACTCACTCAACAGATTAGTCCAGGAAGTACGACTTTTCTTAATCATGAATTAGTTCTTCCTGTTATATTTTACTCTGTGCTCCAAAGTTTCCTAAATATTTCTCTATGACCCCTCAAAAATCATTACACCTCCCATAGCATGGTCTTCTTCTAGACTATAAACTATTTTCAAGATATCTTCTTTCCTGATAATTAACTTATAAGGTTTAACTTCTATGATTAGGCTAGAAAGACTACTTAGAGGCAAGCTATTTTTAAAAACACAAATAATACCATTTTACTGAACACCAAATTAATTCCAGGCAGTTATTTTCTGTACCTAAATTAACAAACAAGTGGAAGTTTATTCAGCAAAATACCAAGTGAATCATTAGAGGCCAAACATATCTATTTTTAAAGCTATTGAACTCGGTATAATAACAAACTACTCTCTAAGTCAAGTCATAACTGAACATATATCTCATTTGGTCCAAGCTTCTAATAATTAGTGGGACTTAAATCTTCCTGGCATATTTCAGAATGTTTAATCACAAGCATCCAGTATTTATAGCACTTATTTTCATTCAGCCTCCGCCTCTTTGGTTTCATTAGCATGCATTACTCTCCAGGAGATTTGGGCTGAGTTTATAGGAGCATTGTCAAATGAGTTAGGATCAAAATATTTAATACATTCAATTACTGTTGCTTATACAGTCAGGCCACATGGTTGGGTCCTGGAAACACCTTTTCTTTAACATGCTGTGATGACATGGCTGTCCTGGAATTTTTTAAATTCATGCTGGATTGTGAAGTGACATTTAAAAGGGAAATATACTCAGCATTGAGAATAAAACCGAAAAGACAATTAGTAAATAATAGCTTAAGTTATGTAGATGAATAAAATAAAGACGTAAATATTTAATATAAAGAAATAAATATAAACACATGTATCTAGAGTTCACTGTCTTTGTGTTGCACAGTCTAGAGTTACCCAGGGAAGGACTGAACTCAGATGGCCCAGGTAAAGTCAGAGAGTAACTGAATGGCATACTTTCCTCTCTCAGTTGACTTCTCCTTCACTCAGCACAAGTTCTCTGACTTTCAATTCTTCTTTTTCAGGGTTCTGGCAATCTCAAAATATAGATTGAGCATTGTGAATCCAAAAATATGAAGTTTGTAATGCCTCAAAATTCTAACTTTTTGAGCACCAACGTGTCCCTCAAAGGAAATGCTCATTGGAGCATTCCCAATTTCAGATTTTCAGATCAGGGATGTTGAACTGGTAAGTAAAATGCTAATATTACAAAATCTGAAAAAATTAGCAATCCGTAGTACTGTTGGTTCCAAGCATTTTGGATAAGGAATAGTCCCTCATTTTCCTCTACAGTTATCCTAGACCTCTCTCATCAATAATTACTTTTCTACTATCTTTTTAAATTTCAAGATCTGTTCGTGTTAACTAACAAATTCATGGTCATGCATTTAATGTCATTCATTGATTCATACATTTGTCATTTCAGACAACATAAGTGCATAATAATAACAGCCATCAGAGGGTCAAAGTATTTTAAACCCAATGGGACACTCTAAGTAGGTATTGCTGGCAACAAGCTAAATATAGGTAAGGTTTTTGGGAGGCAAACTTTTAGGAAGCCAAGAAACAATGTCCTAAATGCGTATTCCTACTTGTAAATATCATAAGGCTGGTGGGGTGTGGTGGCTCATGCCTGTAATCCCAGCACTTTGGGAGGCCGAGGTGGGTAGATCACCTGAGGCCAGGAGTTTGAGACTAGCCTGGCCAACATGGTGACACCCCGTCTCTACTGAAAATACAAAAATTAGCCAGGCGTGGTGGTGGGCACCTGTAATCTCAGCTGCTTGGGAGGCTGTGGCAGGAGAATCGCTTGAACGTGGGAGGCGGAGGCTGTCATGAGCCGAGATACACCATTGCACTTCAGCCTGGGCATCAAGAACAAAACTCTGTCTCAATAAATAAATAAATAAATAAATAAATAAATAAATAAGGCTTCCCCATTATAAAAGAGGAAAAAAATGTAATAAATTATTACATATAGTCAAAGGAAAGTTATTAAAATATAAGGAAGAAAAACCCAAAACTCTCAGAAAACTAGGAATCGAGGAGAATATCCTCAACTTGTTAAAAGACATCTATTTTTAAAAACACTATAGCCAACATTACACTTAATGGTGAAAGACTGAATGATTTCTCCTTAAGACAGGGAACAAGGCAAATATTTTTATTCTCAGCATTGCTATTTAACATAGCACTGAAATTTAGATACTAAGTTTTAGGGGAATCAATTCCAACAGTCTCTTGGTACATGGGGACACTCAGGCTTTTTATGAAGCCTTGTAGAGTGTTATGTCTTAGTTGTTAAGCCCATGGGATGTCTATTATGAGCTTTAATCTGGTTTGCATGGGAGGAGACTGAAATTGAAGATGGTAGAATTCAGTTCCCAGGTACACAGTTGAGGTGAGCCATGGGTAATGTGCATTCCCTGAGCATGAAAGCTCCAAGAATTCCCTCTTGATCAACTTCCCTCATTCCCGCCGGGTGAGTAGAAATCGTAGCTTGAAAGTTTACATAATGAGATGGTGTAGCTTGATAGCTTACATAATGAGATGGTGTACATGCCTTCTCCTTCCACCCTGCCTCTCTTTTGGTCTGTATCGATGCTGGCAAGGTAGAAAACCTGAGCATTTACCTATGGACCCCAGGGAAGGGCACATATAGTAGCTGAGAAGTATGTACCTTGTTTCTATCAGAGCCACTTAGGTGCAATAATGTCATTCCTGTGTGTATATTAAAGTCTTAGGCCCCACCCCACAAAGAGATTCTAATTTTATTATCTTGGGTGGGGTCAGGAAATCATTTTTCGAAATGCCTCTGGTGATGAAAATCTAAAGCCCAGTTTGAGAACTATTGCCCAACAGCTACTACAAGGTAGATGCCTTAATACCCAGGACTTAACAAAATTTGGCGAGGGGAAGTGTGCAGTTGAAGTTCAGAGCCTTGAGACAATTGGCTTTGGCAGTGCCAAGAATGGACCAGGAGTTGTCACAGCTGTGAATCCAGCAAAGACAGAGACCAACATGCAGAGGCTAAGCTGCAGGAGGCACCTCATGAGTCAGGAGGATTGGAAGTCTTTTCTCCAGGAGGATTGGAAGTCTTTTCTCCAGTGTTCCCAAATTAGGGAAGATTCCTTCACATCCTTTGCAATCCAGAAGGATGAGGAAATAAAAATACAGGGAAAACAGAGCATTTGTTCTATAGAATTTAAATTATATCCATCAGGTCATACTTAAAAAAAAGGTAATGACTGTTTAATATGTTTTTTTCTTAAAATGTTGGTTTTACCCGGTTTTGAAAGCCTCACTGGAGGCTGGTCAGTTCCCCTTCTACAATGGCTGATTTTAAGTTCATATTCCACCCACTTCCTTTATGAACTCTCACACTCAGAGTCCATTATGCAAAACCCTAATTGCCTAGGGTCCAGGTACCAGACAACTGGGGGCAGCCTCTGTGCTTTGGAGCTGGAGAATTAAAATTAGCCAATCTATAGGCATCCCCAAGAAACCTCACCCCAGCCCACTTGCCATACATAAGTTTCCACTGTCATCCCTGCTTGCTGTTAATCCTGTCCCTGGATGCAAAATTCTATGGCCTAATGTAGCAGACTTCTCTCCTTTGGAGTTCTAAATAACAAGGAGTTCTGCCTTTTTTTCTGTGTGTGTGACATTGTGTTGTATCCTGCCATTACAAAAATTTAAATTTTATAAAACATTATGTTATGTTTAATGGACCCAATTAAGCATTCATCACTTCCCCATTGTCCTACTCATCCTGCACTTCAATTTTCCCTGTGACATGAGCAAAGATGCATTATGTCACAAATAAAATGACTTCTTTTCATGTTTAGGTGTGCACTGAATTTTTTAAATGAAGAAAGCTATCATAATATTGTGATGAATTAAGCAAGGTCTGATCCTCTACTGTTTAGCAGCATCGTTTAAATCAATACATTATTTCTGGAAAACTTTACTCACTCACTTGCCACAGAGGAATCTTTTTGGGCAGAGGGTTTCAGAGGCAATAGCAAGGAGGGAGAAGACTCTGTTAGATGGAGTTTGGATAAAATAAAGGCCTGAATGTTCTCTATAATAAACACATTCCTTCTAAGGCTGAGGAATATGACTGTCTCTTGTATGTGAATGCTGACCACATCCTTCCAGCTGTTCGTTTGTGACTTATTTTCTCCTTTATTTTCTCTTTGAAGTGTATACAGGAAGAAGTGAGGAGGGGAGAGCAGAAGGAAAGTGAAAAAAGCAGAGGCTAAAAAGAGCACACAATAAAACATTAAAAAGGGTACCAGAAAGCCTAGACTTTTTCTTTCAAAAACTTCACTCAGTCTTTTATAATGCCTTCAAATATTATGATACAGTGAAGACTATTTTTGAAAAGAACGTGTTGTTCACTAAAGGAAAATGTATCAATAATAAAGGAGGATATCAATTCAAACTTCCAACTTAGGTTATTAAAGAGACATGGACCAAAGACCGTACGAATACGTAAAACTTGTAGGTTGTACAAAAACATGTAACATTGTACAAAAACAAGAACTAGAAATACCATTTGACCCAGCAATCCCATTACTGGGTATATACCCAAAGGATTATAAATCATGCTACTATAAAGACACATGCACACGTATGTTTGTTGCGGCACTATTCACAATAGCAAAGACTTGAAACCAACCCAAATGTCCATCAATGATAGACTGGATTAAGAAAATGTGGCACATATACCCCATGGAATACTGTGCAGCCATGAAAAAGGATGAGTTCATGTCCTTTGTAGGGACATGGATGAAGCTGGAAACCATCATTGTGAGCAAACTATCACGAGGACAGAAAATCAAACACCACATGTTCTCACTCATAGGTGGGAATTGAACAATGAGAACACTTGGACACAGGGCGGGGAACATCACACACTGGGGCCTGTCGTGGGGTGGGGGAATGGGGGAGGGATAGCATTAGGAGAAATACCTAATGTAAATGACGAGTTAATGGGTGCAGCAAACCAACATGGCACATGTATACATATGTAACAAACCTGCACGTTGTGCACATGTACCCTAAAACTTAAAGTATAATAATAATAGTAATAAACATGTAACATTAGGAATTTTGTGCTCTGTATGCCTGGTATATTTGCTTTAGGTGTGTCAAATTTATAAAGTTGTTAGTTTGTATTTTAATAATGTGCTCTCTAGAATAGGGAGGCCCCCTGAAGGTAAAATCGGTTACAGATTTCTTAAGATAGTGCAATCTAATGGAAAGGGTCATGTAGAATAAGTTTAATAATGACTACAACAATAATCAAATATAGCAGTGTGGTCTGAGTTTATATCAGCTATCAAAGAATGCATAATGAACCATCCCCAAGACTTGTAACTTAAACAATCATTGAATATTTCCCTCAATATTGTGGATAGCTTGTGCTTAGCATGGTGGTTCTTCTGCTGGTCTTATCTGGGCTCAATTGAACAGCTGACACAGGACTGTCCAAAATAACTGCATTCACATACTGGTTATTGAGAGATCTTGTTTTCCCCATTCAGGCTAGACTAGTTGTCTTACAGCATGGCAGCTGAGTCCCAACACAACATAAATGAATGCTTCAAAGTCTCTTAAAGCTTAGATCTAGATGGCACACAGCAATACTTCAACCACATTCTCTTGGCCAAAACAATTTACAGGGAAGCCAGTATCCAAGGGAAAGAAAAATGCACTCTGTTTCTTGATAAGAGTGGCAAATTGCAAAAGCGTAGGTAAGGATGGATGGTATAGTTAGGGTTATCTTTTGAAATAATCTAACCACAGACTTTAGTTTTCTCATTTATAAAATATGGGTTTGGATCAGTTATATTAATAACCTTGCAACTAAAATTTTATGATTAAAAAGACACTTTTACAATTAAAATGACTGTATTTTTTTCCTTCATTTTAATTTTAGGTTCAAGGGGTGCATGTGTAGGTTTACTACATGGGTAAATTACATGTCACTGAGGCTTGATGTATGAATGATCCTGTCACCCAGGCAGTGAGCATAGTACCTGATAGGTAGCAGCCTTTCAACCCACACCCCTCTCCCACCCTCCCCCCGGAGCAGTCCCCAGTGTCTACTCTTCCCATCTTTGTGCCCCTGTGTATTTAATGTTTAGTCCCATTAATAAGTGAGAACATATGATATTTGGTTTTCTGTTTCTGCATTAATTCATTTAGGATGATGGCCTCCAGCTATGTCCATGTTGCTTCAAAGGACATGATTTCATTCTTTTTTATGGCCTCATAGTATTCCACAGTTTATATGAACCACATTTTCTTTATCCAGTCCACTATCAACAGGCATCTTAGTTGACTGCATGTTTTTGCTATTGTGAATAGTGCTGTGATAAACATATGTGTGCATATGTCTTTTTGGTAGAATGATTTATTTTTCTCTGGGCTCGTGCCTAGTAGTGGGATTGTTGGAGTGAATGTTAGTTCTGTTTTGAATTCTTTGAGAAATCACTACACTGCTTTCCACAGAGGCTGAACTAATTTACCTTCCCACCAGCAGCCTATAAGTGTCCTCCTTTCTCTGTAACCCCACCAGCATCTGTTCTTTTTTTTTGACTTTTTAATAATCGTCATTCTGACTGGTGTGAGATGGTATCTCATTGTAGTTTTGATTTCCATTTCTCTAATGGTTAGTAATAATAAACATTTAAAAATATATATTTGTTAGTCACATGTATGTCTTCTTTTGAGAAGTGTCTATTTATGTCCTTTTCTCATTTTTAATGGGGTTGTTTTTTATTTGCTGAATTGTTTAAGTTCCTTATAGATTCTGGATATTAGACCTTTGTTGGATGCATAGTTTGTGAATATTTTCTCATATTCTGTTGATTGTTTCTTAGGCTTTGCAAAAACTCTTTAGTTGAATTAGGTCCCACTTGTCAATTTTGTTTTTGTTGCAATTGCTTTTGAGATCTTAGTCATAAATTCTTTGCCAAGGCTGATGTCCAGAACAGTATTTTGTAGGTTTTCTTCTGGAGTTTTTATTGTTGTAGGTCTTACACTTAAGTTTTTAATTCATCTTGAGGTAATTTATGAGTATGGTATAAGAAAGTAGTCTAATTTCAGTCCTCTGCATATGGCTAGCCAGTTATCCAAGCACCATTAATTGAATAGGGAGTCCTTTCCCCATTGTTTGTTATTGTCAACTTTGTCAAAGATCCAGTGGTTGTGGATGGGTAGCTTTATTTCTTGGTTCTCTATTAGGTTCTTTTGGTCTATGTGTCTGTTATGGTATCATTAGGTCTGTTTTTAATCTGTTTTTGTATACTGTTTTGGTTAATGCAGCCTTGTTGTATAGTTTGAAGTTGGGGAGTGTGATGCCTCTGGCTTTGTTCTTTTTGCTTTGGATTGCCTTGGTGAGTTGCACTCTGGGTTGGTTTCATAGAAACTTCAGAATAGTTTTTTTTTTCTGTCTGTGAAAAATGACATTGGCAGTTTGATAGAAATAGCATTAAATCTGTAAATTGCTTTGAGCAGTATGGCCATTTTAACAACATTGATTCTTCCTATCCATGAGCATGGAATGTCTTTCCATTTGTTTGTGTTTTCTCTGATTTCTTTCAGCAGTGTTTTAAAATTCTCATTATAGAGAACTTTCGCCTCCTTGGTATGGTGTATTCCTAGGTATTTTATTCTTTTTGTGGCTATTGTAAGTGGCATTGCATTTTTGATGTGGCTCTCAGCTTGGACATTATTGTATAAAAATGCTACTGATTTTTGTATGTTGATTTTGTATTCTGAAACTTTACTGAAGTCACTTATCAGTTCTAGGAGCCTTCTAGCAGAGTCTATGGGGTTTTCTAGGTATAGAATCATATTGTCTGTGAAAAGAGATAGTTTGACTTCCTCTCTTTCTATTTGGATTCCTATTATTTCTTTCTCTTGCCTGATTGCTCTGGCTGAGACTTCTAGTACTATGTTGAATAGATATGGTCAGAGTGGACAGAATGGTTCCAGTCTTCAAGAGGAATGCTTCCAGCCTTTGCTCATTCAGTAAGATGTTGGCTGTGGATTTGTCATAGATGGCTCTTATGATTTTGAGGTATGTTCCTTTGGTGCCTAATTTGTTGAAGGTTTTTAATATGAAGGGATGTTGAATATGTCAAAAGCCTTTTCTGCTTCTATTGATATAATTATGTTTTTTTTAAATTCTGCTTATTTGGTGAATCACATTTATTGATTTGCATATGTTGAACCAACCTCGCATCCTAGGAAGAAAGCCTGCTTGATCATGATGAATTAACTTTTTTATGCACTGCTGGATTCAGTTTGCTAGTATTTTGTTGAGGATTTTTGCATCTATATTCATCAGGGATATTGGCTGGAAGTTTTCTCTCTTTGTTGTGTCTCTTTTGGGTTTCGTTATGAGAATGATACTGGCTTCATAGAATGAGTTAGTGAGGTGAGGAGTCTCTCCTCCTCAATTTTTGGAGTAATTTCAGTAGGACGGGTACTAGCTCTTTGTACATCAGATAGAATCAACTGTGAATTCATCTACTCCAGGGCTTTTTTGTTGTTGTTGCTTTTATTACCTATTGCCTGATTTTATTCTAAATTATGAAACTTTTTATGTTGAGGTCTTAGGTATTTCCAGTTGCTATTGTGGGAGATTATATTCATGATGAGGTTTTCATGATGAGATTTATAGTAGAAATTGAAAGACTTCTTATTTGCAATAAATAATGACTTCTGTGTGCCAGTAAAGTCAGTCATACTCCTAGATTCAGTCAAGGGAGATAATTCTTTTCATGCTCTCTGAGATGTTATGAATGCCCATGGGTTCATTTATGATGATTTCGTACTACAGGGTTCACAAATATACATCTTATGGACTGAGAAATCTAGTTCTCTTCAGTTTGCTGTCCAGTTGTGTATAGATATTTTCATTTCAGTTTTTTTTTTAATTTTTGACTTTAAATGCAAGCAGAACTATATTCCAATGTGCTATCACCTTGTGAAAATTGAGTCTTCCCATTAACTTTCCACTTTCTGTCAGTATTAGTATCATTTAGCTGCCGGGTCTTAAAATTCAAGAAACACATTTTAAATTTTCTCCTTAACTTTCCATAAGTAAACCTTCCAAAAAAGCTTCTATTTAGTTTTCTTTCAGTAAGTTCCACAGCTATATTTTCATTCTGTAGTGATATACCTACTTCACACTATTAGCAACTCCTATTTGAACTTCTGCAATGACTTCTTTAGCTTTCTAGCCCCCAATTTCTTTGTTTGACAATTTCTCCTAATACATCACTCTCTTTTTTATTTTTAGTATTTTTTAGATTTTAGATTCTGGGGGTACATGTGTAGGTTTGTTACTTGAATATACTGTATAATGCTGGGATTTGGGCTTCTATTGAACCCATCACCAAAATAGTGAACATAGTACACAACAGGTCTTTTTTCAGCTCTTATCCCTGCTCCTCCCTCCTCTCTTTTCAAGTCCTCAGTGTCTATTGTTTTGATCTTTATGTCTGTGTGTACCTATTGTTTAGCTCCCACTTATAAGTGAGAACATGAAGTAATTGATTTTCTGTTTTTGAATAATCCACTTATGATAATGGCCTCTTGCTGCATTCATGTTGCTGTAAAGAACATGATTTCATTCTTTTTTATGGCTGTGTAATATTCCATGGTGTATATGTACTACATTTTCTTTATCCAATCCACCATTGTGGGCATCTAGGTTGATTCTATGACTTTGCTATTGTGAATAGTGATAACTATATGAGAGCAGGTGTGTTTTTGATATAATGATTTATTTTCCTTTGGGTAGATACCCAGTAATAGGATTGCTCAGTTCAAGGGTGGTTCCATTTTTAGCTCTTTGAGAAATCTCCAAACTGCTTTCTATAGGGGCTGAACTGATTTACATTCTCACCAACAGTGTATAAGCGTTTGCCTTTCTCCACATCCTCCCCAACATCTGTTATTTTTTGACTTTTTAATAAATAGCCATTGTAACTAGTGTGAGATGATATCTCACTGTGGTTTTGATTTGCATTTCTCTGATGATTAGTGATGTTGAGCATTTTTCATATGTTTATTGGCTGCTTGTATGTCTTTTTTTTTTTTTTTTTATTTTGAGACAGAGTCTTGCTCTGTCACCCAGGCTGGAGTGCAGTGGCATGATCTCAGCTCACTGCAACCTCCGCCTCCTGGATTCAAGTGATTCTCCTGCCTCAGCCTCCTGAGTAGCTGGGACTATAGGCGCCCACCACCACGCCCGACTAATTTTTGTATTTTTAATAGAAATGGGGTTTCCCCATATTGGCCAGGTTGGTCTCGAACTCCTGACCTTGTGATCCTCCTGGCTCAGCCTCCCAAAGTCTTTTTTTTGATAAGTGTTTGTTCATGTTTTTTGCCCACATTTTAATGAGATTATATGTTTATTTCTTATTGATATTTTTTAGTTCCTTATAGGTTTTGGATATTAGCTTTTTGTCAGATGCATAGTTTGCAAATATTTTCTCCCATTCTGTAAGTTGTTTGTTTGCTCTGTTGAGTGTTTCTTATGCTGCACAGGAATTCTTTAAGTCCAAATTGTCAATTTTTGTTTATACTTCATTTGTTTTTGAGGTCTTAGTCAAATTATTTGTGAAGGCCAATTTCCAGAAGTTTTTCATAGGTTTCCTTCTAGTATTTTAATAGTTTGAAGGCTTACATTTTAAGTTTTGAATCCATCTTGAGTTAATTTTTATATATGGTGAGAGGTAGTGGTTCATCTTTATTCTTCTGCATATGGCTAACCAATTTTCCCAGCACCACTTCTTGAATAGGGTGTTTTTTCCCCATTGTATATTTTTGTTGAGTTTGTCCAAGATCAGGTGGCTGAAAATGTGTGGCTTTATTCTAGGTTCGACATTTTTTTTCCATTGATTTGTGCCAATACACCTCTTTCAAAAATAATCCTTTAATGGACACCACACTCCTTAGACACATGTTTATAGCTCTCTGCATCCTGACCCTAATCTACTGGTTCACTGCTTTCTCCCACTTCCTGACTATGTGAATCTTTTGCTCTTACCAGAGTGGTCTAATTTTTGTCCCTCCATAAAGTCTTGTGAATACAGACTCTGAGCTATGATCACACCATTTCCTCTGCCCAGAATATCCTCTCAATTCATTGTGCATTCTGCTCCCACTTGAAGGTTCAGTTTAATGTGGCTGAAAATCCATTATTTTTATTTTTCAGGGAAAGCTTGCTATTTGTTATGTATATGGAAGGTAAAGGAGTTGATATGTGGGGCGTAGGAAGTGGGATCTTGAACTTCAAACCTTCCTCTATGTAGTTGACTACTTGAAATACCAATAATCTACCAAGAATGAACAAAACATGTGGAATGGCTTCCGCCCTAGGATTGATCAGTTTAGTCTGTACTGACCGTGGAAACTCTGATTTTATATTCATTATTTGGTAATAAATTGTTAATTGCTCTGTGTTATAAGATTACTTCTTAAGCATGCTTTGCTTGTCTCTACTGCTAGATTTTTAGCTCCTTTGGGGAGCAGAGCCCATATTCTCTACCTTCTTTTGTCTCCTTTGTTTAGAACTATACTTCGCACATAATATTATATGTTATTATATGCTTATAATATTATATATAATATAAAAAATAATCAATATAGTATTAGGTACTCAGTTGGCATTGAATAAATAATAATATCAAAACCTACAAATTTCTGCCATAATTGCTTTGTAATTATAAAATAACTTTGTTCTTTCTTAACATGGCCTTACATTTTTATTGTGATCTAAGAGGACTAGTCTGAATTTATCCAAACATGTCACATAAAATTTGAAAATATATAGTTAAAATAATTTACTGCATTATTGTGAGTATATGTTTAATGCAACACTTCATATGTTTTCTTCTCTGTGCATATCATCAATTACAAGCATTTAAAAAACTAATATAATTAGTAAATGATTTCCAGGAGATAAAAATGACAGTGACAGCCTAAAAATGACTAAAATCGTTTTTAGCCAAGTCTTTTCCCAATTTAATACAAATTGGTGTTTTTTATACAGAGGGTGACAGAGGATGTCTGGGTTCCTTTAGATGATTCCCTGATCTGACTCTGCTTTCAGTTATTTTCTGACTTAACAATGTCAGAGGGGACAGCCCTGGACATCATGTGTGAAACAAGCATCATCACTAACAAACGATGAACACGATTCAAATGATCAGGAAAGCACCTTCCATAGAACTCACTTTAATGGACTGAAAACTAATGTTGCAAGTGCTGCTTTTCTTACTGTTCACTTCAGGGGCAAGAGCACCATGTATTGAATTACAAAAGCCCAGTGATCTAGAAATGCAATAAGAGTACATAAATGAAAAGTGTGGGTTAGCGTAGCATGAAAAATACTTCCACACATAAACATTGGAGGAGATTTTTAAAGAAACATATTATGTTTTAAGCAGACATTTATAATTGAAGTTTTTAAAGAATAATTGAGAGTTATAAATATTTAAAGTTGCATGATCCAAAAATATATTTGAAATAGATGTGATTATGATGTTGAGAGCCATTCTAGGATGGTAACAAGTATTTTTCAAAGATCTAAAATAAAATATTTCTTATATGCAAATACTTAATCTTCAATTTTTAAGCAGAAAGTCTAATTCAAAGAATCTTAGGCTATAATAGTTTTGGATAAATCACTGCAAAATTGCTTGCAATATGATTTTTTCCTAACCAGCCAACTTTAGTTTACTTACAGGTTGGGTGATAGATACAATACTCAATGACTCAATTGCTCTGACAAAATTACCTGAAGGCAGATGGAAGCAACAGGTTTGAATTTAGGATGCATTTGGAAATATCTTACAAATGTTAAGCTTCAAGTGTGTGGAATCCCCTAGGTCTTCTATTTACAGATCATAGAAGGTGGTTTTTCCATCAATTGCATGAATAAAATACTTATACATTAGTCATTTGATATACAAACATTATGTTTGCAAATAAACTCAGCAATTTAGTTGTTGGAAATTATAGCTGTCTCCAGGTTTCCTGAAGCCTTGTTTCCACTGAGGTGTTTATGAAGGCTACACTCTAAATTTTATTTGAAGAAAGCTACTAGAAACAACTTCTGAATTTGTTGTACTTTTGAAAATTATATTCAGTACTTAAGTCTCCTAAATTAATACCACTTGGAATTTAAGAGCAATTGTTTCTGAAACACTTTGAATTCATTTAGAAACTGTATATATGTGCAGGTGTACCTCAGAGATATTGTGGATTCAGTTCCAGACCACTGCAATAAAGTGAACATTGCAATAAAGCAAATCATATAATTTTTTTGATTTTCAAGTACATACAAAAGTTTGTTTATTCTATACTAGACTACATTCTATTAAGTGTGCAATAACATTATGTCTAAAATTTAATGTACATACCTTAACTAAAAAATACTTTATTGCTAAAATGCTAAGAAGCACCTGAGCCTTCAGAGTCATAATTTTCCATTGTGTAGCTGCTGGCTGATCAGGTTGTAGAAGGTCTGTGTCAATTTCTTAAAATAAGACAACGACGAAGTGTGCTGCATTGATTAACTCTTACTTTCATGAAATATTTCTTTGTAGCATGCACTGCTGTCGTATAGCATTTATCCATAGTAAGCTACTTTAAAAATTGGAGTCAGTTATCTCAAAGTCTGCTGATGCCTTGTCAATTAAGTTTATGAAATATTTTCAATCATTTAAACATGTTCACAGAACCTTCAGCAGGAGTAGATTCCATCTCAAGAGACCACGTACTTTACTCAATTATAAAATGTAACTCCTTATCCATTTCAGTTTGATCATGAAATTGCAGCAATTTAGTCCCATATTCAGACTCCACTTCTAGTCTAGTTCTCTTGCTATTTCCACCACATGCACTTACTTCATCCACTAAAATCTTAAACCCCTCAAAGTCATTCACTGGCGCTGAAATCAGCTTCTTCCAAACTTCTGTTAATGTTTATATTTTGACCTCTTCCCATGATTCACAAATGTTTTTAATGGAACTAGAATGGTGAATCCTTTCCACAAGGTTTTCATTTTACTTTGCACAGATCCAACAGAAAAATAATTATCTATGGTAGCTATATCTTTATGAAATATATTTTAAAATAATAAGACTTGAAAGTCAAAATCACTCCTTGAAACATGGGCTGCATAATGGATATTATTATGTTCACAGGGATGAAAACAACGTTAATTTCCCTGGAAATATCTTTCAGAGCTCTTGAGTGACTAGGTATATTGTCAGTGAGCAGTAATATTTTGAAAGTAATATTTTTTTTCTGAAAAGTATGTTGCAATAGTGGGCTCAGAAGATTTAGTATACCAGACTGTAAAGAGATGTGCTGTCATCTAGGCCTTGTTGTTCCATTTATGTAGCATAGGCAGAGTAGATGTAGCATAATTCTTTATTTTTATTTTTCTTATGTATTTACTTTTAGTTGTAGTAAAGACAATGTTTTACGTTGCTCAGGCTGGTCTCAAACTCCTGGGCTCAAGTGATCCTCCTACTGCAGCCTCCCGAAGTACTGAGATTACAGGCGTGAGCCACCACACCCAGCCTATGTAGCATAATTTGTAAGGGCCCGAGGATTTTTGGAACGGCAAATGAGCATTGGCTTCAACATAAAGTCAGCAGCTGCATTAGCCCCTAACAAAAGAGTCAGCCTATCTTTTGAAGCTTTGAATCCAGGTATTGACTTCCCTTCTCTAGCTATGACAGTCCTAGATGGCATCTTCTTCCAAGAGAAGGATGTTTAGTCTACATCGAAAATCTATTTAGTGTAGCCACCTTTAGCAATGATATTAGCTTGATCTTCAGGATAACTTACTGCAGCTTCTACATGAACACTTGCTGTTTCAACTTGTACTTTTATGTTATGGAAATGACTTGTTTTCTTAAACTCTGAACCATGAGCCAAGCTCTGCTAGCTTCCAACTTTTCATCTGCAGCTTCCTCATCTCTCTTAGTCTACAGAATTGAGGTGTCAGGACCTGGCTCTGAATTAGGCTTTGGTTTAAGGGAATGTTGTTACTGGTTTGATTCTCTATCAAGACCACTCAAACTTTTTCCATATCAGCAATAAGGTTGTTTTTCTTTCTTATTTGTGTGTTCACTGGAGTAGCACTTTAAATGTATTTCAGGATCTTTCCTTTTTCATTCACATCTTGGCTAACCGGTGTAAGAGGCCAAGCTTTTGGCCTGCCTTGACTTTTTACATGCTTTTTCACTAAGCTTAATAATTTCTAACCTTTTTTTAAAGTGAGATATGTGTGACTCTTTCACTTGAAAACTTAGAGGCTATTGTCTGGTTATTAATTGTCCCAATTTCAATGTTGTTGTGTCTCAAGAAATAGAACAGCCTCAGCAGGAGGAAGACAGAGGAATAGCCAGTCATTGGAGTAGTCAGAACACACATATTGTCAATTACATTTGCTGTCATATGGGCATTGTTTGTGGTACCCCAAAACAGTTACAATAATATCAGAGATCACTGATGACATATCATCATAACAGATACAGTATAAAAATAATAATGAAAACATTTGAAATATTCCAAGATACTAAAATGTGACTCAGAAGCATGAACTAAGCATATACTGTTGGAAAAATGGTGACCACAGCCTTGCTTACACGTTTTTATTGCTTGAAGATTTGTGATTTTCCCCTTTTGTCATGAACCTCTATAATTATTTATATATTTTTGATTATCGAAATTTATTTTTACTTATCTTTCACCACATACATTTTTGTCATGAACCCCTACAATTATTTGTATGGTATTTGGTCATAAAAATTTATTTCTACATATCTTTTATCACATACGTTTTAAATATTTGTAACAGTTCCTTTGTGAACCATGTTGAAATACCAATAAACTAGCAACCTAACATACAAAATTGGTCATAACAAAGTAGAGACAGAAATTCCTAGACGTTGAGATGGTGAAAAGATCCTAGAAAATGAAGGTATTCTAGTTATATTTAGATTTTGAGACCTTACACTATTTAAAATATTCATGTTAAAATTATACATATTAATTAAGAAAAAAAGTAGGGGTGTTCCCTAAAGTTCTAGGCATTATGTAAAGACAATGAGACCTCTAGGCTCCACACAAGTAAAGACCTCAAGACCAGCTTGGAGAAAGACATTATAAATCACAAAGTAATTTCATATTTGCAAGTAAATTTGGAATTTGAAAGTGAACCTGTAACTTTGCTGAAATGCAGGAAATAAAAACAAACAAAAATGCAAATGCATCAGCTAGCTACTCTAAATATTCATAATTCATTTTTTGCAGTGTTTTCAGAGGACAAGCAGCAACTTCGTTTTATGTGCTCACCTAGAGCTAACTAAAGTGTCTTAGAGGAGACACAGACACAAAATGAGTGAAAATGACTTAAGGAATAGATGTAAATTAAAATTGACTATCTGCCTATTACCTATTATCTTGGGACTTTTATATTTCTTGGAAAATAATTCACAATAAAGACTTATTTATGAGCTCTTTCCTTGGAGATATGAAATGCTGCCCAATCTATATTTATGAAGGAATTGAATGGAAATATATAAAAAGAATAAAATGTCCCACAAAGTTTAAATATCTTTTGCAGATGTAGAAAAGGCCTTTTACTATTGATATATCTATTGACATGGTTGGAATACACAACTCTTTGGAGACTCATTTTTCTCATAATATCATGGGGCTTCAAAACTGTCTTCCCTTGTTTTCTGGTATTAATGAAGCAGAATATTGCATTAGAAAATTATGTGTCCTAGAAAAGACAAATTCTCCATACATGTAAAATTTGAAATTGAAGACATCATATGCAGATATCAACTGAGAATATTACTGCAAAAGCATTTGTTGTTGTGACTGGGGGTACATTTTCTAAATTAAAGAGATGCAGGTCTGTAGAGGGAAGGATTCTGGAGAATAGCTAGCACACAGGGAGTTCATGTGAGGTAGAGTTGAAGAACAGGGACAGAGGAGACTAAGGCAGATGGGATATTGAGAACCATCTGGTCCTAAATGCTGCAGAAAATTTTTAAAGCCTGATTATAAGACACAGGACACTTTTCAAATTTTATTTGAAATTATCTCAGTCTTTATATACAAACCATAAAATTACTAGGAAATGTACTTATCCTGCATCTAAATCACATAATGTTTCCTGTTTTATTAATAACCAATTGTACCAGTTCGAATTCAGTCAGAGAAGCAGAATGTGTGTGTGTGTGTGTGTGTGTGTGTGTGTGTGTGTGTGTGTGTGTATTTGTTATAGAGAGTTGTCCTTATTCAATTATGGTACCTGAGTAAGCAGCTCCTGTATGGCTGTTGTCTTGTGCGAGATGTTGGAGCTTTAAGTCAGTTGGAGGCCTGGCCATTGCTTCACCAACAACATGAGCCACAGATAAGCAACAATGTGTATGAGCTCCAAAATGGCGGCTACTTCACACCTGCCCTCCAAATGTCCCATTGTAATTTCTCCAGAGGGCTACTCTAATCCTAAACATAAACAAAGGGCAGTTGGATTCAACCTAGCCTAATTGACCTGTTAGAAAGTCATCACATCCTTTTAAGTGAGTTTATTCTAGAAAAGAAAATTTCTAAAAGTTTTAAACAAAAAATCCTTAAAGTAGAAAAAAAAATACCCTCCAGAATACAAGCAAGAGAAAACACAACCTTACAACCAATAAGGCATAATATTAAATTGCATTAAATACCGTAGTACACTTAAAGGCTATATTTTCCAAATGTTGCCTGTTAGCAGGGCTGGCTTTACGGGCATATCACCAGTGCAGTCACGCAGGGCCCCACTCTCAGAAGGACCCCATGCTTTGAGTTTATTGCTCTATAATATAATCGCTGTTATAAAATTCTTCATAATTGTATTTTTGAATTTGTGTTTTGTAAGTGAAATCTGATGAGATGAAGGAGCATGTGCCAGGGGCTTGACTTTCACCAGGATGGGTTCTCTGTCACCTTCTACCCTGAGTGAGGGTTAGGACCTGGGTGTGGGAAGCGTTAGGGTCCCAGTGTGAGATGCTTGGTGCTTGTCAGGGTCTGCACTTACCCTGAAAGAATCTCCATGCCCAAGGGTGTGTGACATTGAACAAATACATAAAATATTATATTTTACATATATGCACATTTTATAATTTGTTTATATAAAGGTGGATAAATCAACCTAAGCAAAAAATACCATAATAGGTTAGGAGAGGAACTGTGGAAGAAACATGAAAGCTTCTTTCCAATTTTGGAACAAGGGGCCTTGAATTTCATTTTGTTAACAGACCCCATAAATTATCTAGACAACGCCGTCTGTTCAAAATACTCTTAATTTGTGAAAACTTTTATGTTGAAGAAAAATGTTAATTAGTATTGAAATGTTATGATTACAACTTGAGCATTTTCAGATGTGATATTGCATAGCACACACTCTCAATTTTAGTCTAAAGATCACAATTTTGTTTTTTTATGTATATACACACAATTCATTTGTATAAATTTTTCTTCTCTTTTGTATTACTAGATGATACCATTTAAGCGGTGCGTCTTATTTTTTTCTATTTTTTCTTTCAGGTATTGTATACATACATGTATTCCCATTTCTTTTATGCTTCTTAAAAAATGATCACACAAACACACACAAACACACACACACACACACACACACACACACATTTTTCTTTTGTAGAGGAGAGGCTTCTACTTAGAGAACTTCCTATATGCCTGCAAGCAAAGATGCTCCAAGGTCTTACAGGAAAGGTCAGATAATTATCCAGACACTTCTGTTAGTGACAAGGTTGTCCTTCTGCTATATGTTTGACTCTGTGTTTAAGAGTGACCAAACTGCTTCATTTACTTTAATATGTTCTGACCCTGCATTTGACATTTATTAGCCCCTCAAATTTGAAAGTCAGAGTGGTTTCAGAGTGCTTCTGTCCTTTAGACTTTGAAAGTCCAGACTGAAGAACATGACAGACTTCTTAAAGAAAAGGCTATTAGGCCATTATATTCATCACTTAAAATAGGGTTGGATGAGCATCGAGGAACATGGTTTATGGAGCAATCTCCCACTCTCTGGGAGATGAGGGAAGATGGCTAAGATGACCTGCTACTCTGGTCATTTTAGCAACCTAACTTTGCTGCAATAAGAGTTTGATTTGGATTTACTACCAAGGCACTTGCCAGAGAAATGAAAAGTTGGCACCTATAATATGATTAAGACCTTTCATTATCTTTGCTAGGAAGCAAAAGGACCCAGTATGTTATGAAAAAAAAACCATTTTTTGAATACTCTTTGTTCCAAGACTTGACTGATTTAATATTTGAGAGGTCAGGATGTAAGACACTATTCAAAACATGGGGAGAAAAAAGACAGACTTCCTGTCATTTAGGAGTTTACAACCTAGTGAAACAAGATTTATAATACAAGGTACTCTCTGTACAGATTTTTTAAAAAATATTCTGTTCTATTAGACGATGAAGGACATGAAATAGAAAAATGAATTATTGAAATATTCTGCTTGATTGCCTTCTGCTCTCCCACTTCCCTGGCATTGGGAAAGAAGAAGAAACCTCTTTGATTCTCCTCTTACTTACTCCTGTGCTAACAGTGGCCTTGGGTAGCCATTGCCTCTGACAGTTTGGGGTTTTCTTTTATTCAATGAAGAAAAAAAACATCAAAAGAGAATGTGCAAAAAAACAGAGAGGGCACATAGCCAGTGATACGAGTTGCAAAAATCAAACAAACTATATTTTTGTTTACTTTTAAAATAAAGTACTATGTTAACTATATTACCATTATGTTGATACTGTGCGTGCCACTTTTTAGCAAGTGTAATGTACCCTTGGGGCTTAGGAATTGGTCTGTTTTGATTTTTTTAAAAAGAGCTGTTTATTATTTCCTGAAGTTTTATATTTATATTTTTAACTTCTAGATGCAACATTAATAACTTTTTCAAATTTAAATTTTTATCCTTCATGGTGCCTAGTATATTGCCTATACACAGTTGCCAGCTGGTCTGGTTATCCATGTAATTTAACAAAACACTCCAAATTCAGTAGTGTAAAGTGACAACTATTTCATTATGCTCACATATTCTATGGCCAACATAGTGAGGGTAGCTTATCTCTGCGGCATGTTGTCCAGGGTCTCAGCTTGGAAGATTCTCATGGCTGAGGATGACTGGAATGACTGAGGATTGAAACGGTCTCGGGCATCTGCACTCAGATGCTTGGAATCTGAGGTAGGATAACTCAGGTTACGAACTTAGCTGCAACTGCTGACCTAAGCCCCTGCTTAGTCTCTCCTTTGACTTCTCACAGCAGGGCACCTGTGACGGGAAAGCATCTTGAGAGTGAGTGCTCAAATGACCAAGGGGAATGGTCCTGTTTTTTTCTGACCTACATTCAGAAGTCAGGAAGTGTCACTGCCACTGAATTCTATGGGTTACAATTGAATCACCAAGGAAAGCCCAGATTCAAAGATAAGGAAATTAGACCCCTCCTCTTGATGGGAAAATAACAAAGTCACATGGAACAGTGGATACTGGAAGATATTGTTGCATTCGTTTTTATAGAATACAATCTGCAATAATGTGCAACAAATAGTTGAAGAACTTAATCTAGTTGAATCCTCAAGCAAAGAAGACACAATCTAAGTTTCCATGATGTTTTCACATATTAAGGACATATCAAACTTTGGACTTACTTTTGTGGTTTCTTCGTTTCTCTTCGGTTGGTGGTTGTGATGCTTAATTTTATGTGTCAGCTTCGCTGAGACACAGCCACATACTGTGGTCAGACATGATTATGGATATTTTATTGAGGGTGTGTTTGGATGAGATTAACATTTAAATCAATGGACTTTGAGTAAAGCAAAGCAAAGTCCACCCATAGGTTTTAGACTTACCAGCCTCCCTAATCACCTGAGCCAACTCCTTAAAATAGGTTTCTTTACACACACACACAGACGCACACACACGTAGGTATGCATACACACACACACACACCCCCGCTATTGCTTCTGTTTCTCTGAAGAACTCTGACTAAAACAATGGTGTTCTATGGGCTAGAGAGAATAGAATGGCAGGCTAGAATCAATTGAGTAGGATTTTCCATGGTATTTTGGGCTCAGGACTCTAAATTTTCCCAGGCTATTATTATTCTTGCTATTGCTTCCAAAATTGGAGTAATATTTGATCCAAATTAAAAATAGACTTTTCTTAGTGGCTTCCTGCTTCAATAATCCAGGAATATAATGACGTGTCTGTAGATAATATTGGCAATATTTTCTGTCTGGTTGACTTTATAATAGACCATAATTAAAAATTAATTTTTAATGCTGCCCTCCTCTGAAGAGCAAGTCAATCAAATATTCTTGGGCATCTCCCACGCCCTTCAATTAGCTATTAAGTATTTGAGAACTGACTTTAGTATCAGTCAATTACTGATGACACAGACATTTATAACAGGGCAAACGATTTTCATTCTGGGGCTTAATCAGTATCTAAACTCTGAGGTTACCTTGTAATTCTATTTAAAAAACATGTCTTCTTATAAAATATCTTCTGACTTCTTGTCCAGCCTTTCTTTAATTTTCTTGTTGCCAGTGTCAACAGCAGACTTTTAATAACAAACACATGTACCTGGTGTCATTTTCAAATTTGTTTTCTTCTTAGTCTCTGATTTCTACTATACCTTAATTTCTTTCACTTTGGTCTGTGAAACTATATTTAAAAAATATGTAGACAGGAGATCTTCAACACTGTCCTGGCCATGTTACTGTCAGATATTAGTAATAAATCCATATTTTCTCCAGCTGAATTTGGTAAGGCCTCAAAATTCTGCTCCATGAACAGCTTCAGAGGCCACAATTAATTGATGAGAGCTGGTATGAAAGATGAAGTTTGTTTGCCATCTCTGCTCTTGGGGTTGTTTTCCTTCAACATTCTGAATGACCATCTTTATTGGATCTCTGGACTATGTAACAAGTATACATTAGATACTTATTTTAGTTTTGTTAATAGTGATTCACTTGTTTTTCTAAGTATAAAAATTTTTTAAAAATTGTTTAAATAACATCTAAGAAAAGAATTTAGCATGTATAAACAACAACCATGATGTTACCCAGAGACTTCTTTCAGAGCTACCCACAAAGATTAAGGACATGTGGTAGTGCTCACTCAGTACTTTTGGAAAATTGGCTCATATCATTTTAGAATTTATTGTAATATTGTAGTGTTTTTTTCTGTTCTTAATGGAGAAGTATATGGTAGTAGAAATTTGGATTAAAAAATTCTTCCAAAAATACAAATGCTCCACCATAACCCAGGGAAATTTTAATATTGGCTATTCTTCTACTACAGGTAATACACAGGTGGTGGCAACTAAGCTGTCAATAGTCAAGCTTGTGCATAGCACTTTGTGCTTAATAAAATTTTTAGTATTCTCACTTTGCACTTTAATCTTTGAGATATGCAGAAAGGGTTATGAAACTTTCTATAGATGGAAGAAAATAAAAACCTATTGAGTGCTAAAACAGATTAAATAGATAAATGGAAATCCTGCAGCAGATCCAAATTTCTCTATGTGGCTTTACAAGTTGTTATGTATCACTTTTTGAAGCATAGATTTTCAGTAGAGTAGTGCACAAGGCTGAAATATTTTTCACTATTCTTTGCTGTAATTCTATTTATATCTTTTAGAACTAGTACAAACAACTGTTGAAGTTTTCACACACAGCCTTCCGTCTGCAAACAGCTCCAGCTGGCAGGAATACCCAGCTTTTCATGGGTGTGAAAGGAATTGATTTATACACACAGCTGGATATCTTCCAGTGTATTTTCCCAGCCAGGACCATACGCAGTGTTGCAAATGAGCTGTACTGTAGGCTTTTATCTGATGTTTACTAGGTTACACACACTAAGCAGTCTCAGAAGCACAGGTTAAGAGTGGGTATCACATTAATCAATTCATGGCAGAAAGAAAGAAATGACTGTCACATTATGAAGGATGGAGATTGAGTAATGGTTAGCAAGAACTTAGCAGAATGCAGCTAAGCTTCACAGGTCCTGCAGAAGATGGAAAACAATGGATACAATGAAAATTATGCTTTCCCAGAACAGATTCAGAATTTAGGAAAATTAAAAGGATTGGAGAAGAGGCAATAGAAGAAGGTGGCTGCAAATAAAACCTGTTCTCTTTTGTTAGTACACAAATCTTGCTCGTGAATTGTTGGGGATAAAATGAACAAAGATTATATCATCTGTAGAAGCACTCTATTTTCTTCAGTGTAATAATATAACAAAGTAGCCTGGTTATTTATTTGAAAAATGTGAAGTGTTTAACAACATGTGTCCTAGCTTAATTTTCTTTTTTAAAAATTTAATTTAATTTTAATTTAAGTTCTGGGATACATGTGCAGGACGTGCAGATTTGTTACATAGGTAAACATGTGCCATTGTTTGCTGTACCTATCAACCCATCACCTAGGTATTAAGCCCCACGTGCATTAGCTATTTATCCTGATGCTCTCCCTTCCTCCACCCCCATGACAGGGCCCAGTGTGTGTTGTTCCCCTCCCTGTTTCCATGTGTTCTCACTGTTCAGCTGCTACTTATGTGTGGGAACATGCAGTATTTGGTTTTCTGTTCCTGCGTTAGTTTGCTGAGGATAATGGCTTACAGCTCCATCCATGTCCCTGCAAAGGACATGATCTCGTTCCTTTTTATGACTGCATGGTATTCCATGGTGTATACGTACCACATTTTCTTTATCCAGTCTATCATTTATGGGCACTTGGATTGATTCCATGTCATCTTTGCTATTGTGAATAGTGCTGCAATGAACATACATGTGCATGTGTCTTTATAACAGGATGAATTATATTCCTTTGGATATATACCCAGTAATGGGATTGCTGGGCCAAGTGGTATTTCTGGTTTTAGGTATTTGAGGAATCATGAAACTGTCTTGCACAATGGTTGAACTAATATACATTCCCACCAACAGTGTAAAAGTGTTCCTATCTCTCTGCAGCCTCGCCAGTATCTGCTGTTTCTTGACTTTTTAACAATCACCATTCTGACTGGCATGAGATGGTATCTTATCATGGTTTTGATTTGCATTTCTTTAATAATCAGTGATGTTGAGCTTTTCTTCATATGTTTCTTGGTTGCATAAATGTCTTCTTTTGAGAAGTGTCCATGTCCTTTGCCCACTTTGTAATGGGATTGCTTGTTTATTCTTGTAAATTTGTTTAAGTTCCTTGTAGATTCTGCATAATAGACCTTTGTCAGATGGATACATTGCAAAAATTTTCTCCTATTCTGTAGGTTGTCTGTTCACTCTGATGATAGTTTCTTTTCCTTTGCAGAAGCTCTTCAGTTTAATTATATCCCATTTGTCAATTTTTTGCTTTTGTTGCAATTGCTTTTGATGTTTTTGTCATGAAATCTTTGCCCGTAACAATGTCCTGTATGGTATTGCCTAGATTTTCTTCCAGGATTTTTATAGTTTTGGGTTTTACATTTAAGTCTTTAATCCATCTTGAGTTAGTTTTTGCATAAGGTGTAAAGAAGAGGTCCAGTTTCAATTTTCTGGATGTGGTTAGCCAGTTTCCCAGCACTATTTATTAAATAGGGGAACTTTTCCCCATTGCTTGTTTTTGTTCGATTTGTCAAAGATCAGATGATTGTTGATGTGCAGTCTTATTTCTGAGATCTTTATTCTGTTACATTGGTCTATGTGTCTGTTCTTGTGCCAGTAGCAGGCTGTTTTGGTTACTGTAGCCTTGTAGTATCGTTTGAAGTTGGGTAGTGTGACGCCTCCAGCTTTGTTCTTTTTGCTTAGGATTGTCTTGGCTATGCAGGCTGTTTTTTTGGTTCCATATGAATTTTAAAGTAGTTTTTTTCTAATTCTGTGAAGAATGTCAATGGTAGTTTAATGGGAATAGTATTGAATCTATAAATTACTTCAGGCAGTATGGACATTTTCACAATATGATTCTTTCTATGCATGAGCATGAAATGTTTTTCCATTTGTTTTTGTCCTCTGTGATTTTCTTGAGCAGTTGTTTGTAGTTCTCCTTGAAGAGCTCCTTCACTTCCCTTGTTAGCTGTATTCCTAGGCATTTTATTCTCTTTGTAGCAATTGTGAATGGGAGATCATTCGTGATTTAGCTCTCTGCTTGTCTGTTGTTGGTGTATAGGAATGCTTGTGATATTTGCACATTGATTTTGTATTCTGAGACTTTGTTGAAGTTGCTTATCAGCTTAAGAAGCTTTTGGGCTGAGACAATGGGGTTTTCTAGATATAGAATCATGTCGTCTGCAAAGAGAGAAAGTTTGACTTCCTGTCTTCCTATTTGAATATGCTTTATTTCTTCCTTTTGCCTGATTGCCCTGACCAGAACTTCCAATAGTATGTTGAATAGGAGTGGTGAGAGACAGCATCTTTGTCTTGTGCCAGTTTTCAAGAAGAGTGCTTCCAGCTTTTGCCCATTCAGTATGATATTGGTGGTGGGTTTGTTATATAGGCTGTTATTATTTTGAGGTATGTTCCTTCAATGCCTAGTTTCTTCAGAGTTTTTAACATGAAGGAATGTTGAATTTTATCGAAGGCCTTTTCTGCATCTATTGAGATAATTATGTGGTTTTTGTCTTTAGTTCTGTTTATATGATGAACTACATTTATTGATTTGCGTATGTTTAACCAGCCTTGCATCCTGGGGATGAAGCTGACTTAATCGGGGTAGATAAGCTTTTTGATGTGCTGCTGAATTTGGTTTGCCAGTATTTTATTGAGGATTTTTGAATTGATATTCATCAGGGATATTGGCCCGAAGTTTTTATTATTTTCTTGTTGTTGTATCTCTGCCAGGTTTTGGTAGTAGGATGATGCTGGCCTCATAAAATGAGTTAGGGAAAATTACCTCCTTTTCAGTTGTTTGGAATAATTTCAGAAGAAATGGTACCAGCTTCTCTTTGTACCTCTCGTAGAATTCAGCTATAAATCCATCTGGTCCAGGGCTTCTTTTTGGTTGGTGGGCTATTTATTATTGCCTCAATTTCAGAACTCATTGGTCTATTCAGGGATTCAACTTCGTGGTTCAGTCTTGGAGGATGTATGGGTCCAGGAATTTATCAATTTCTTCTCGATTTTCAAATTTATTTGCATAGAGTTGCTTATAGTATTCTTAGATGGTTGTTTGTATTTTTGTGGGGTCAGTGTTGATATCCATTTATAATTTTTATTGTGTCTATTTGATTCTTTTTTCTTTTTTATTAATCTAGCTAGCAGTCTATCTATTTTATTAATTTTTTCTAAAACAACAGCTCCTAGATTCACTGGAAGGATTGTTCATGTCTCTATCTCCTTCAGCTCCACCTTGATCTTGGTTATTTTTTGTTTTCTGCCAGCTTTGGGGATTTTTGCTCTTGGTTCTCTAGTTCTTTTAGTTGTCATGTTAGGGTGTTGATTTGAGATCTTTCTAGCTTTTTGATGTGGGCATCTGGTGCTTACAATTTCCCTCTTAAAGGTGCATTTTCTGAGTCCAAGAGAGTCTGGTATGTTGTCTCTTTGTTTGTATTGGTTTCGAAGAGATTCTTGATTTCTCCCTTAATTTCATATTTACCCAGGAGTAATTCAGGAACAGGTTGTGCAATTTTCATGTAGTTGTGTGGTTTTGAGTGAGTTTTTAAACTTTGAGTTCTAATTTGTGCTGTGGTCTGAGAGACCGTCTGTTATGATTTCAATTCTTTTGCATTTGCTGAGGAGTGTTTTACTTCCAATTATGTGATCGATTTTAGAATAAGTGCCATTTGGCACTGAGAAGAATGTATATTCTGATGATTTGGGCTGGAGAGTTCTGTAGATGTCTATCAGGTCGACTTGATTCAGAGCTGAGTTCAAGTCCTGAATATCTTTCTTAATTTTCTGTCTTGACGATCTAATATTGACAATGGGGTATTAAAGTCTCCCACTATTGTTGTGTGGGAGCCTAAGTCTGAGAGCCTAAGTCTCTGTGTAGGCCTCTAAGAACTTTTTTTAATGAATCTGGGTGCTCCTATATTGGGTGCATGTATATTTAGGATAGTTAGCTCTTCTTGTTGAATTGATCCCTTTACCATATGTAAGGCCCTTCTTTGTCTTTTCTGATCTTTGTTGGTTTAAAGTCTGCTTTGTCAGAAAGTAGGATTGCAGCCCCTTTTTTTTTCTGCCTTCCATTTGCTTGGTAATTTTTCCTCCATCCCTTTATTTTGAGCCTATGTGTGTTTTTCACATAAGATGGGTCTCTGGAATATAGCACACCAGTGAGTTTTGACTCTTTTTCAAGCTTGCCATTCTGTGTCTTAATTGGGGCATTTAGCCCATTAACATTTAAGGTTAACATTATTATGTGTGAATTTGATCCTGTCATCATAATGCTGGTTGGTTATTTTGCAGATTTGTTGATGTCTTTGCTTCATAGTGCCATTGGTCTTTCTACTTTAGTGTGTTTTTGCAGTGGCTGGTGACAGTTTTTTCTTCCCCTCCCCTCCTCCCCATAGTAATGCTTCCTCCATGAGCTCTTCCAAGGCAGGCCTGGTGGTGACAAATTCCCTCAGCATTTGCTTGTCTGAAAAGGATTTTATTTCTTCTTCACCTATGAAGCTTAGTTTGGCTAGATATAAAATTCTGGGTTGGAAATTCTTTTCTTTAAGAATGTTGAATATTGGTACCCAATCTCTTCTGGCTTGTAGAGTTTCTGCTGAGAGGTCCACTGTTAGTCTAATGGGCTTCCCTTTGTAGATGGTCTGGCCTTTTTTTCTGGCTGCCCTTAATATTTTTTCCTTTATTTTGACCTTGGAGAATCTGATAATTATGTGTCTTGAGGTTGATCTTCTCTTGGAGTATCTTACTGGGGTTCTCTGGATTTCCTGAATTTGAATGTTGGGCTGTCTTGCTAGGTTGGGTAGTTCTTCTGGATGATATTCTGAAGTATGTTTTCCGACTTGGTTTGTTCTCCCTGTCTCTTTCAGGTACCCCAATCAGTCTTAAGTTCAGTCTTTTTACATAATCATAGCTGTCAGAGTTTTTATTCATTTCTTTTCATTCTTTTTTCTCTAAACATGTCGGCCTGTCTTATTTCAAAAAGATAGTCTTCAAGCTCTGAAATTCTTTCCTCTGCTTGGTCTATTCAGTTATTGATACTTATAGTTGCATTGTGAAGTTCTCGTGTTGTGTTATTCAGCTCCATCAGGTCATTTATGTTTGTCTCTAAAGTGGTTATTCTGGTTAACAGCTCCTGCAATGTTTTATCATTGTTCTTAGCTTCTTTGCATTGGGTTAGAACATGCTTCTTTAGTTCAACAAAGTTCATTATTATCCACCTTCTGAAGCCTACTTCTGTTGATTCATCAATACTAGCCTCTGCCCAGTTCTGTGCCCTTGCTGAAGTGTTGGAATTATTTGGAGGAGAAGAGGCATTCTGACTTTTTGAGTTTCACCATTTTTTTGTTGATTCTTTCTCATCTTTGTGAGTTTATTTAGCTTCGATCTTTGAGGCTGCTAATCTATGGTTGGGGTTTTTATGGGGACTTTTTGTTGATGTTGTTTTCTGTTTGTTTGTTTTTCTTTTAAAACTCAGGCCCCTCTTCCATAGGGCTGCTGCAGTTTGCTGGGGGTTCACTACAGAACTTAGTCACCTGGGACCCTCCTGCACCTGGAGATGTCACCAGTGGAGGCTGCAGAACAGCAAACATGGCTGCCTGCTCCTTCCTCTGGGATCTCTGTCCCGGAGAGGCACCGACCTGATGCCAGCGGGAACTCTCCTGTGTAAGGTGTCTGGCAACCCCTGTTGGGAGGAGTCTCACCCAGTCAGGAGGTACAGGATCCAGGACCTGCTTAATGAAGCACTGTGGCTGCACCTTGGCAGAGGCGGTGCGTTGCACTGGTGGAAAATCCCACTCCTCCGGCCTGCCTGGATTCCTCAGAGCCAGCAGGGGGAGACTAAGTCTGCTGATCTGCGGTGACTGCGGCCACCTCTGCCTCCAGGGGCTCAGTCCCAAGGATATCAGTGGTCTGTCCCTAAATTCCTGGCTGGAGTAGCTGAAATTCCTGCAGGGAGGCCCCGCCCAGTGAGGAGAGATGGGCCAGGGTCCAGCCTAATGAGGTAGTGTGGCCACGATCTGCCACAGCCGCTATGCTGCACTGTGGGAAATTCCTCCTGGGTCAAATCCGTCCAGTCACCCACAGGGGAAAATAGCGGGCTGGAGCTGCAGTGATGACTGCCACCCTTCACCCACAAGAGCTCAGTCATCTTTAGCAGCAGGCAGCCGCAGTAATGATGGCCACACTTCCCCCCACTCCGGGAACTCGTAATCTTAGGCAATATCCAGCCGAGTGGCAGCTGAGAATCTGTACAGTTCTGTGCTTGAGACCCAAGGCCTTGGTGGCATGGGCTCACGAGGGTGATAGTCCTGATCCGCGACTTGCACAGATCCATGAAAAAGCATGGTTTCCCGGGCAGGACAGCACAATCACTCACTTCCTCCCTTGGCTGGGGGTGGGAGCTCCCTTACCCCATGTGGCTCCCAGGTGGGCAGTCGCACCATCCTGCTTTTCCTCGCTCTCTGTGGGTCATGCCAACTGCCTAGTCAGCCCTAATGAGAGAACCTGGATACTTCCGTTGATAGTGCAGGATACACTCTCCGTTTTTGTTGTTCTTGGTAGGAGCCTCCTACTGCAGCTGTTTCTAGTTAGCCTTCTTGGAGCCTCCCCGAGCTTAATTTTCTAAATACGTAGGTTTAAATATTAAACTGAACCAATGCTATTCAGGTTAGTACACTTAATCATTGAGGTCTTTTTTTTATATATTTGATATCTTTTGATAGTTGGAAAAGACAACGTCTTTTAGATGTGCCTAGCTTCTCATTGGGAATTTGTTTAGTCACATGAAATGATTCTTATTGTAGGATAATTTTCTATTAACCATGGGTGCATATTGCGTATTGCAACTCATTTGTTGGAAGAAATCTGAAAGTATGTTTTAACTCTTTTTATATGACAATTGAAAGTTTCTACAAATTCTCACATTTGGTATTTATTCTCAGAAAATATCTCTATATCAACTTGCAAATATACTTCAATTCTGTTCTATAACCATAATAAAACTTTTCCTAAAGCAACAACAACAAAATTGCAGTTGCCGAAAAAGGAACAGTTTATGAGCAGTGTCTCTATGGAGACAGTATAATGGATTTATAATAACACTTTGAATATTATTTAGCCTCATTTGTGGAATATGTTTTAAATTTTATTTATTAATATTGAATTCAATTAAACAATGTACAGTCCCATTGAAAAGTGTAATTTTCTCTAAACACATCATAACAGGTACAAACAGAAAAATATGTCTTGGCTGGCCTTGGGAAGAGAGAATATCTGAACCTCTATTGTACATATGGCAGCCATCAGGACCATAGTCAGGGGATTCAAGGCCTGGGCTGAGGTCATATCATAGTGTTTATCCCTAAGTCAAATTATATAGAACAAATAAAATATCTGGACTCAAAGTCAGAACAAGAAACCTACAAGTAAGGGGTTAGTACCTGATGGCAGGTAAAGCAGGGAAAAAGAGATGAAAGATTGAGGAGCAAAGTTGGAACCTCAGACCTTGGTTTCTGTAGCTAATTAATGAGGTTGTCTACCCTGGAGGGCAAAGCCCAGGAAATGTGCATTTCATTCTCCCATCCAAGGTCTTGGTGTCTGGCTGCTGTTCAAAACTTCTTATCAGCCATTCTGTCCCATGGTTCTCCAGCTGGGTCAACAATTCATCCTCCTCCTCTCCTCTTTATATTCTTCTACAGGAAATGCTATTCTTCATGGTTCTTTCTCACTTCCTTTATCCACCTTTTCAACAACTCTGTATCTTTGAAATTTTCTGTAAACCCCTCCTGTTCTGTGATGTCATCCACCGTAACCTTGGACAGAGCTAGATGTCTCTTCCCCAGTTTTCTGTTAACACTCTTGTTGTATGGATAACATTACATGGTAATTATTTGTTTATGTGTCTGTGTATTGGTCTTCTTGTTTATCTGTGTGTTCCAGAAAACAAAGATTTTGTTTCATACACACTTAAATCACTGGTGCTTGGCATGTAGCAGGGATTCATTAACAGATTATTGAATGGAATTATTTATGTTCCAATAACTTTTCTCCAAACAAAATGTGGATTCTTTTCAGAATTTTAAGGCTAAAAAATAAACAAAATATTACCTTGAGTATAGTGTTCCTGACTTGCATTTAAGAAAGAAACAAAAAGCATTAAAAGCCTTAGTAAATGCCAACCTTAAATATATATAACACTATTAAAAACAACAAAAGCAAAGTAAAATTATAATAATCCTACTATTTTAACTTTTTTTCAAATTATTTTCTAGAATTTGACCATATGTATCCATATTTTACAAATAGCATATGACAAAAATTCCTCCAGATATTGGCAGTATATAAGCATTAGCAAATGCAATGATTTCATAATGTTACATGTATTCTTCTAGGCTCAAATAAATGAAAACTGAAAATCTCATCCATTGATCACCAATTCTGAACAGCATTTTTCTTCTTTTTGTTTCATTTTGCTGATTCGCTTATATGAAACAAAGGTAAACACCATGAAAGAATCAATTTTCATTTTAGAAAACTATTACCTGTAGACTTTAGGTGATAACATTGTTTTAAATTCTCTGACCAGAAATTCAGACATCAAATTTTGAGAGCATTTAGATGATGCTAAATACAAACAAAATGTTTTTGATCAGACAGCTATAATCTGTGAGATAAAAAGTTTGAATATCTTATGAATGTCCTACTAAACTTGAAAGCCTCATGTATAGAGACAGGAATGTGCTTGCTCTCTATGTACTGAACTTCTTTATCTGACCTTGCTCCTTCAAAGATGCACTTGTTACAGAATGTCAGTCACTAATGAGGCCTAAAGTAATTGAGGCTGATTGAGCTGGCTAGATGCTGCCTAATTAGAATGATAAATGGAACTGGCTGATCAAGAATGGAGGAGTGAATGGCACAGAGGGCATTAAACAAGGTCATTCTGTCAAGGAGGACCAGTCATTCAACCCTTCCCCCTCCCCCCAAATAATGACTGTCCTTCATGCCATGTAAGCCCAATACTATATGATGTATGCAGAGCACAGTGATTCCCTGGATAAGTCATTCAGTATAAACACTGAAACCAAATACTTTGAGCCATATAATTCTGTCTATCAAGAATGAGGATTTATGAATGCACTTGTTCTCTAAACAAATATAGGATACCTTAAATTTTACCCCATGAGGTCTACCTTGTTAAACTTTCTATGCCACATGGGGAAATCCATCAAACAACTTCAAGCATTTGAAAGACACACAAAATTTTGTCATAGTGTTTTAGAATCTGAACCACATTTAATTATCTTTTTTATTTCTTAATTATATTGATTAGAACCATTTGCATTTGGTTGTTTTGTCACTTTTTGATTTTGTTTCAAACAAGACATCAGTTTTTTTCTTGATATTGATGGGGGTGTAAGCTTATAAAGATACATTCATAAATATTTCAATGGCAATGTAATTTCACTCAGTTCATTTAGCAATGCAATATTTATTTGCCATAACCTGGGAATAAAAGTCCTGAAGAAATCTATAGCTAATCATACAAAGTCATATCTAAATTATATTTAATAAAAATCTCTCTAATACATCTGTCAGAGCATCCATCCCTGTAATACATTTGTCAGAGAACCCATCCCAAATTTCCTAGACATAGTCCTTAATACATGAGTATTTTCTAGGGTGGCTGATACTTGCAACTCTCGGCATCATTTTAAAGTTGTGTCTGGAGATGAAGTCTCCACCTTCTTAGAACACCTACTGATGCTCAGTGTAGGTACAATTCTTTGACCTTAGATCTATAACCTGACTCTGGCAAAAAAGAATCTGAAATAAAGGACAGCTGTGGCCCACTCAAAAAAAAGTAGATAACCATGAATTTAGGGAAAATAATCAATAGAAAGTAATGTTAAACTAATATAATAGTAAAAGAATTCAGTACATGAAATTTGGAAATACAGACTATCGCATGCACTAAAATCTCATTCATTAGCATATCTGTCATTTCTTTAAGTGGTTGAATAAGCAGGACATTTTTCTGGTTCAGCTTTCTTAGATGTCTTTTCTGGACCCTTCTACTTCTGTGGTCTTCCCTAAGGATTCAGTTACAGGTATAACCTTTCAACATCCACAGACAAATATATCATGTCTCTGGCCCTCACAGCTGTGTGCCTGACTCCCTGCGTTGGCTTTAGAAGGAAATGGTTAAGAATAGACTCTCTGTTGACAATGAAGATTGACCTCCAATACTGTTCTTGACATTTACTAGTTATGTAGTTTGACAGAAGTTTCCCAAACCCCATAAAATGGGTATAATTATGTTCACTTCACTGGGTTGCTTTGAAGATTAAAAGACATATGTACGTTTTTTAAAAAAAGCTTTGCTTAGTGGCTGGTACGTGGAAAGTACTTGGTAAGTGGTAGATAATGATGTTGCTCACACACCTCGCAGAAGCAACTAGGAAATGAATAAAACTTTTTCTCTTTCTCTGTTGCCACTCCCCACCCCTGTCCTCTAGTGATCCCATCATCTAGCCACAGATAAGTATCTTTCACTCCTCTACAACATTTTTTTTTTTTCCTGGCAAAGAGTCACTTCTAGTCTTAGTCCTTTTGGTGACTCTCCCTTCTCCATCAATCTGCAGCCCCCTGCACCCTCCCCACCCAGCTGTCATACTGCCCCTCCTTACTCCATTGAATGTCCTCTGTCGTATTGCCAGTTCTTCTCCCACTGACATTGGGCATGACTGTAACTGTCAGTCATCTGTTTCAGGCTCACTTATATCCACTTTATAAATGTATTAGACAGTCTCTGCTTGTGAAACATAATACATTGAACAGAACCTTTCCCTGATGACTCAGGGTCATGTCCATGAACAGCAATTATTGTTCTGTCCTATATAGTTCTAAGAGCCATTGAAGTGTATGGGTTGCTTGTCCTTAAGCTAAATAGATTTCTTCTAAAATTTATTGCCAAGAAAAATATAACCTCTCTAGACAAAGGTGAATATGTCCTGCTGTTTGATAACAAAACATAGCTACATTGAACATGTGTTATGCAATATACTCACTCTTTCACTTGTACTTCAATGCTTTTCTTGTTTGTTTATCTCTTGTTACTGGAAAGAGTAGGGAGGAGCTTATTGTCCAACAGTGATAGCCAGTGTATTCATACTCAGAATACAAATTCTCTTCCTTAATTTGATAATCTCTAATCTTTCACTGAACTACAAAATTACAATTCTAACATTTAATTGACTTTTTGTCCAATGTTACATTTTATATGTTATTTTATTGTCAGTTCTGTCAAACCTGTTTTGAAATTAGGTTGGACAAATATTATATATGATATATAAATTATATTAGTTCTGTAGGAATGCCATAACAAATTACCACAAACTAGATGGCTTAAAACAGCAGAAATGTATTTCCTCACAGATCTAGAAATGAGAAGTCCATAATCAAGGTATCAGCAGTGCCATATTGTCTCAGGGATCTACGGTGAAATTCCTCCTTGTTTCTTCCTAGTTTCTGGCGATTGGCAGCAATCCTTGCTGTTCTTTGGCTTGTAGACATTTCACTCCACTTTTTACTTCCACTATCCCTGTGTGCCTCTCTGTGTCTGTGTTTTCTCTATAATGACACCAGTCATTGAATTTGGGCCCGCTTTAATCTAATATGACCTTTTTTAAACTAAAGTAATTACATCTGCAAAGACTGTATTTCCTAATAAGGTCACATTCTGAGGTTCTGGTTAGTCATATTTTTTACGGCAACACTATTCAAGCTGGCACAGATGCCAAATTGCTTTATTTTTCCTTTTGGTTATATTTCAGTCAGCACCATCTTCCATTATTTCTTTGTGGTAATTACTTCAGCAATATTACATTATGAGTTCCAGTTTCATATCTTTGAAAAAACAATAAATCAGTGCAAAAAAATACAAATAAATTGGTTAAGTTGGTTCACCTGTTAACAAGTGTTAACATTTGTTAACATTTTTATCCTGGAAATCATGTTTTTAAAAAGACCACCACAAGGCAAACAGCAACAGCATGTGTGTGCTGCAGTGCTTGCTGATGAGGGTAATGGTAGAAACTATAAGATGGTAGCTAGAATCTGCAAGTAGTGACATATGGGTCTTAGTAGGCAGCACCCAATATACAAGTTATGAAACCCTAAGAGGGGTAAGTAAGAACAGAACAGGCCATAGGTAAAAACTAGACATATTTACCTATGAATAACATGGTCAGAAATATATCCTAGTTCAGTCTGTATAACTTCGCCTTCTGAATTTCCTATTGCAATCATTGAGTGCTGTCCATTCTACCACTCTAACCAGAAAACTCAGCAACACTCCAATTCCTCTCTAGAGGTGCTTCGCCCACTATATGTAATCAGTCACCGCATCTTGCAGAGTCTATCTTACACTAACAAATATTCTATTTGTTTCCTGCTTCCCTTCTTTTTGCTACTCCCTTGGTTCAGTCCCTTAATAGGGTGTGAGGGGAATGTAATGGACTGGTTTTCCCCACCTTTCCAACTTCATCTCCCAGCACTCCCCACAGGTAGCCTGAGCTATAATCCAGTGAAAGAGCATTTTGTTCCCACACTTACCAGATACACTTCAATATCTTTGTGGTGTCTTCTCTGCCCATTTCCCAGGGAGACTCAAACACTGCCTTTTCTCTACTCATGTAGCATCTTAAAGTATATACCACGAATGCATTGATTTTAGTAGTTTTGTAATATTGAGTCTGCATGTCTTCTACAGAAAAATATGTGCAATAATGGAATAATAGAATAAGATGCATTTAGGGAGCCACACATATGGTTAGTCGAATCAGGTTCTTTTGCTTCGCAGCATGTGCTAACTAGGAGGACAGAAAAAAATGGAGAGTAAATATTCTGAGGGAGTCACAGCAGAACAGATTAGAAAGACTTTGATTTCCAAGTAGATGAGAATGAACGTAGCTGACCTTATAAAGAATTAGTGGAGACTAAATAAGCACAATCAAAGAAAACATCTGACATATTTCTCATTCAGCAAATATTGTGTCGTGTATGAAGCAAAGATACAATTATCAAAACAATAAACTATATCCTTGTCTTCATGAAGATTTTACTTTGCATTTTTCTAAATATCTGTTAGTTTTATTTGCTATCTTCAGTATCTCCACTGCTTAGCACAGTGACAATACATACTATTCAATAAATACTTTTAATTTAAATGAATAAATTTTGAAATCCAGAGTTGATATAAAATATTTGTAAAATTCAACAAAAAAGTCACACTTTTAAGGTGTTCATTTTTCTAATCTAGTAATTTATGGAGTGAATGTTCCTTAAGCACTTTTCTCTACCAAAGTTTTTGTGTGTTGTCAGACTTAAAATGCTGGTGAAGCAGACCGAGGGAATCAATCAATATATACCGGTAATAGCAGACATGAAAATCTTTAGCATCTATAACATCCATTACATGTTCCAATTTTTAAACTAATACAACTTTGGCAGAGGAGGACACAATGTGAACAGAATTTATACCCAGACTTTGAGGTTATTACATATTTGATGGTCAAATATGTAATGATCTAAGTATACTGAAAAAAATGGCAGGAACTTCAGATGTATCATTTAGCCAGTTAATGAGAGACAGAAATAAAAATATTAGTCTGCAAGGCTTTAATATTACCTTGGTTAATTTATCATCACTATCAACAACTAAATTTGTTGAATAGCCCCTCTGTGTGTCGCATTACTTGCCCAAAAATCAAATGCTAGATTGGTATGCAGATAAAATCTACAACACAACAGAGAAGATAAGAAGGCTACCCCAGGGTGGCTAATAAATTTTTGCACAGTAAATATAGATGTGTGACCCTAAAGTAGAGAAGCTGGTCCTTATCAAGGGATGTGTACTAATTATTTTTTGTGCTTTTATTAATATACATGTTCTCAATCTAATTATTTACTTATATGTGGTTTTTAAGCTCATGTTTTGAGTGAAATCAGGGTTACTACATAATATGCCTATGTATCACCTCAATTTGCTTTGACCCTAACTTCTCTTACTCACCTAGTGAACATTTCACAGGGGACAAAGAATGAGCATATCCATGAATCTAAAAATTTTCATCACAGCAGCCAGTAGAACAACTAAAAGCCCATATCTTGTTAAACATGAAGCAGGAGGACCATTTTTTCTGCTAAAGAGGAAAAAATCATTTGTGATATTTAACTGAGTGCAACTCAATGACTTTATTAATAGAAACAAAAACAGCATGAAACTAAAAAATATTCTTTTTCTTGGTAACATTGTTAAAAATCCAGGGAATCTTATTCCCTGCCCAATGAAAGCAAATATGAACAAAGCATTTGACAATGTTTTAAGGAGATTGTGCATTCGGGACAAGATGAACTAACAAACTATTATTTCTATGAGTGCATGTGCCTCTCTTTCTCAAGGTTGTTTCCCTGGGTAGCATATTACTTCAAGATGATGCTTCTTTCACAGGCTGGGCCATCCTGGGACCAGTATAAATAGGAATGCAGCATAGTGGGTATGCTCAGCACCAAGTTTTTGCTATGTCGATCTGCTCCTACATGACTATTTTATGCTGTGTGAACAACCTTTGTGATTGCATTAGCTGGATGTCAGAAGCAGCAAACTCATTTCTCTGGTAGATAAACATGGAGCCACCACCATGCATTTCTAGTTGTCATTGGTTAGGAAAATGGAAAAGCAGAAACACAGTACAGGAAAATACAAAATGGCTAACTGACAAAATCTAGTCTCAATGCCAATAATACCACAGAATATTTTTTTTCATAGAATTTTGTTGGGAAAGTGCACCTGAGGAACCAGAAGGATTAGGAAAACCTTGCCAGTCACTTCAGGGTGCAGCTAAGGGCAGACTCACTGAAGTTTCAGTTCAAAAATGATAAGGTTTAACAAATCTCTGTGGGTAGATTTATCTCATAATTGCAGATCATATTTAGGGGACTGGACTAATTAGACTTGATTTGTATATGCTTTAGGCTTAATTGAAAATCAGTTTTTTTCTGTGTTGCTTCAAAATGATTCTTTGTTAATGTGGAAAGAGGTAACTTTTGCATAAGTTAAATTCTAAAACATGACCATGTTTATGTTCTTTGCATTTGAATTGCATGCTGCTCTGTTGTCATGAAATATAGTCACTTTATTAAACAAAGAAAAGATGCTGATTTCTTTGGTATGTGATTTGAAATACTAAAATATACTTAGTGATAAACCTTTAAAAAGAAACCAAGAAAATATATATGCTAAAGTGGAGTTTTATGTTCATAAAGGGAACAAAAGAAAAGCAACAAAATATTTCCTCTGTGCAGCACCCTTTGTTTAACAAGGCCACTCTTAGTGGCTGACTAATTATTGAAAATAAAAAGAACTAAGCTTAAATTGCAGCTACTCCTCGCAATAAAAATTATGATACCTTTGAAATATTTTAATTAGCATAGATACAAATATGACTAATGGTATATGTTGGTTTCATTATTAGGCTATTATTATTTAAATTTCACATTAATATTCATCCATCGTGGATTTTTGCCTTTGAATTTTCATAATGTTTTTCTTGGTCTTCATTAAGATATCTCCATACATATGCTGCTTGTTGTAATGTGGCTGCATTTTAGTGTCAGTCTAATTATGACCAATTCAGTCATTTTAAAATAGTTATAGCAATCTTTATGTAGCATAACAAACTCCTGTAATTCAGGTTATTTTTGAAGTTAAAGATGGGGTCCAAGGACAGGATGAGAGTTTTGGTATTGTCTTTGGTTCACTCTTTTTCTGGAATTATTTTCCAATTTTACTTTCCAAAACTAAACATATGACTAGATAGAACAAATATACAGTTACATGGTGAAGTTGAACATCATTAGAAAGTATCTCTTACTTCAGTGTAATGATGTCCCACTCTCATTCTCTGATTATGTAATATCTGAATCACCATCACTAGATTTTCCGTAGGTATAAGTTAATATCCATAGTTAAAATGAAGTTGATTATCCAATCTCAATCAAAATTCCAGGAGCTTATTTTGTGGATTTCAACAAACTGATTCTAAAGTTTACATGGAAAGGCCAATAACCCAGAATAATCAACTCAATAAAATTCAGAATGACATTGTCTGCTTTAACATTTACTATACAGCTACAGTAATTAAGACAGTTATTAATTAGAGAAAGAATAGACAAATAGATGAGTGGAGTAGAATAGAGAGCCCAGAAATAGAGCCATACAACTATTATCAGTTGATCTTTGACAAAGAAGCAAAAGCAACACAATAGAGAAAAGAGTCTTTTCAACAAATGGTGCTGGAACAACTGGACATCAAAATGCAAAAAAGAAAAAAAAAGAATCTAGACACTAACCTTACACTCTCACAAAAATTAGCTCAATATGAATCACAGACCTAAATGTAAGCTGCAAAACTATAAAACCCCTGAAAATAAAATAGGAGAAAATCTAAATGATCTTGGGCATGACAATGGCTTTTTAAATACAACACCAAAGGCATGAAACATGAAAGAAATAATTGGTGAGCTAAACTTCATCAAAAGTACAAACCTCTCTATAGGGACAATGTGAAGAAAATGAGAAGATAAGCTATAGACTGGGAGAAAATGTTTTCAGAAGACATAGATACAGGATAATTATCTAAAAGATACAAAAAAAAAAAAAACCCTCTTTAAACTTAACAATGGCTGGGCACGGTGGCTCACGCCTGTAATCCCAGCACTTTGGGAGGCCAAGGCAGGCAGATCACGAGATCAGGAGATTGAGACCATCCTGGCCAACATGGTGAAACCCGTTTCTACTAAAAATACAAAAATCAGCTAGGAGTGGTGGCATGTGCCTGTAATCCCAGCTACTCGGGAGGCTGAACCATGGAGTTGGAGGTTGCAGTGAGCTGAGATCGCACCACTGCACTCTAGCCTGGCAACAGAGTGAGACCCCGTCTGAAAACAAACAAACAAACAAAGAAACAAACAACAAAAACTTAACAAAAGGGAAAGGAACAACCTTATTAAAAACTGGGCAAAACACCTGAGGAGACAGCTCACCAAAGAAGACATACAGATGGCAAATAAGCAAAAGAAAAGATGTTCCACATTATATATCTATCATTAGAGAATTTACAGTTAAACTATGAGATACACTAAAAACCTATTAGAATGGTGAAAATCCTAAACATTGACAACATCAAATTCTAGTGAAAACATGGAGCAAAAGTAACTTTCTTTTTTATTTTATTTTTTATTTTTTATTATACTTTAAGTTTTAGGGTACATGTGCACAACGTAACTTTCATTTATTGCTGGTGGGAATGCAAAATGGTACAGCCCCTTTGGAAGACAGTTCGGCAGTTTTTTACAAAAGTAAATATACTATTTCTATATGATCCAGCACTTGCACTCCTTGCTATTTACCCAAATGAGTTAAAAATTTATGTGCACACAAAAACTTGCACATGGGTGGTTATAGCAGCTTTATTCATAATTGCAAAAACATGAAAGCAACCCAGATATTGTTCAGTACATTAATGAATAAATAAATTGTGGTACATTCACAGAATGAAAGATTACCCAAGGCTAAAAAGAAGTGAGTTATAAAGCAATTAAAAGACATGGAGGAATCTCGAATATATATTAGTAAGTGAAGTAAGCCAAATCTAAATGTCTACATACTATATGATTCCAACTACATGACATTCTGGAAAAGGCAAAACTTTGGAGACAGTAAAAAGAACAATGGTTGCCAATGGATTGGAAGAAAGATGCACAGAAGATTGTGAGGGCACTGAAACTATTTTCTACAATAATAAAATGGTAGATACATGCCATTATACATTTGTCAAAACCCATAGACTGTACATCTAGTGAATACTAATGTAAATGTTGAACTTTTGGAGGTAAGGCTGTGTTAATGTAAATTCATTGATTATAACAAATGTACAAGTGTGGTGAGGGGTCCTGTTGATAGGGGAGCTTGTATATTTGTGGGGGCAGAAAGCATACAGGAATTCTGTGTTTCTCCTCAATTTTGCTGTGAACCCAACTGCTCTAAAAAATAGTCTTTTAAAAGCCATAAATAAATGCATACATGCATAAATTTTTCCATTTAAACCAAAAGAAAATGAAGTTGACTCATACATCCAAAAAGCCAAATCACCAATTTCTTTGGTATTTCCCCAACTCCAAATAAAGTCATTTCTTCTGTAGAAATCTCAATTATCCATATTAAAGGAGAGCTTCCACTCATTCCCTCCCACCTGTCTAATTTTCTGTCCCAAGACTTTGTATATGACAAACTTTGGCTACTTCTCAAAGAAGCCAGCTATCTTGATGAGAGAAAAGATTTAATATTTGCATATCTAGTGATGAATATGTTAGCAGGTAGAAAGTGGGGGGGTGGGGGTGTGAGAAATTCCAGTCCGGTAAACAGACAGGAGAGAAAGTAGAAAATCAAAGTGTTGCTGTGAAATGGCTTAGGAAGGAAAACAATAGAATGGAACCAGAATGCTAGGTAAGTATGTAAAGTCATAAACATGGTTGGGTTGAGATTCAAAAGTGGATTAAAGTAAGGTTGAGCCTTGCCTCACAAAGAAGGAACAGGAAAACAGACTGGGACATCTGGTAGACCAAAGAATGTGCTTGAGCACTGATGCACTGATGGGAAGACTCATATATGACCCACATTCTACCTTTCTATGCCTCACTTTGTGTTCATCATTCAGCCCATCTATTGCAGTGAGAAAAGTCCTGTCCTTCCAACAATTGATTTTTCAGTAAGAAATCTTTCAGTTAACTGATGTAATTGTTTATTGTGAGAGTTTTATCAGAAATCTGGCAAGAACTGAGAGCAGTTTTGGCTACATAGGAAGAGAGAGTGCTGGATTAAAGGGTAGTAGCCATTAGGGGAAAAGTTATCAAGACCCATTGGTATCTTTCTAGCTTTCTCTGAAGGCAGGCTCTCTTCCTGCTACTAAAAAGCATGGTAATGTGCTAGGAACCACATGAGTGGAAAGAAGACAGCTATTTATTAAATGAATAATTGACTGTTTTTAATAAGTGAAATTAGTTTTAATTGAATTAAAAATTATGAATGTTTGTATAATAAATTATAATCCAATTTATTACAATTTAGGTTACAACACACACACACACATATATGTGAGTATGTATATTAGTCTGTTTTCATGCTGCTAATAAAGACATACCTGAGACTGGGTAATTTATAAAGGAAAGAGGTTTAATGAACTCATAGTTCCACATGGCTGGGGAGGTCTCACAATCATGGCAGAAGGCAAGGAGAGGCAAAAGAACATCTTACATGGTGGCAGGCAAGAGAACTTGTGCAGGGGAACTCCCATTTATAAAACCATCAGATCTTGTAAGACTTATTCACTACCAAGAGAACAGTATGGGGAAAACTGACTCCATGATTCAATTATCTCCGCCTGATCCTGCCCTTGACACATGGGGATTTTTTACAATTCAAGGTGAGATTTGGGTGGGGACACAGCCAAACCGTATCAGTATGTATGTGTGTGTGTATGTATGTATGTATGTATGTATGTATATATGTATGTATGTATGTATCTATCTATCTATCTATCTATCTATACATGACAGGATGAGCCAAAGAGAGAGAAAAAGTGGGTGAGCACAGGAATAAAAAGTATGTGATGACACACACAAATGGAAACACATCTCATGCTCTTGGATGGGTAGAATCAATACTGTGAAAATGACCATACTGTCAAAAGAAATCTACAAATTCAATGCAATCCCATCAAAATACCTTCATCATTTCTCACAAAACTAGAAGAAACAATCCTAAAATGTGTATTTTACCAAAAAAGAGCTCACATAGCCAAAGCAAGACTAAGCAAAAAGAACAAATCTGAAGACATCACATTCCCCAACTTCAAACTATACTACAAGGTTATAGTTACCAAAACAGCATGGTACTGGCATAAAAAATAGGCACATAGACCAATGGAGCAGAATAGAGAACACAGAAATAGAGCCAAATATGTACAGCCAACTGATCTTTGACAAAGCAAACACAAATGTAAAATGGGGAAAGGACACCCCTATTCAACAAATGGTGCTGGAATAACTGGCAAGCCAAATGTAGAAGAACGAAGCTGGATCCTCATCTCTCATCTTATATGAAAATCGACTACAGGTGGATAAAAGACTTAAATCTAAGACTTGAAACCATAAAAATTCTAGAAGACAGCATGAGAAAAACTTTTCTAGACATTGGCTTAGGCAAAGAGTTCATGATGAAGAACCCAAAGGCAAATGCAATAAAAACAAAGATAGATAGATGGGACCTAATTAAACCAAAATCTTCTGTACAGCAAAAGAAATAATTAGCAGAGTAAACAGACAACCCACAGACTGGGAGAAAATCTTTGCAAACTATGCATCTGACAAAGAACTAATATCCAGAATCTATAAGGAACTCAAACAAATCAGCAACAAAAAAAATAATAATCCCATCAAAAAGTGGGCAAAGGGCATGAATAGACAATTATCAAAAGAAGATATACATATATGCAACGAATATATGAAAAAATACACAACATCACTAATTATCAGGGGAATGCAAATCAAAACCACAATGAGGTACTACCATACTGCAAAAATGACCATAATTAAATAATAAAAGAATAACAGTGGTTGGCACGGATGTGGTGAAAAAGGAACACTTTTACACTGCTGGTGGGAATGTAAACTAGTACAACCACTATGGAAAACACTATGGATATTCCTTAAACAATTAAAAGTAGAACTACCATTTGATACAGCAATCTCACTACTGGGTATCTACCCAGAGGGAAAAAAAATAATTATATGAAGAAGACACTTGCACATGTATGTTTACAGGAACACAATTTGCAACTGCAAAAATATTGAACCAGCCCAAATGCCCATCAACCAATGAGTGCATAGAGAAAATGTGATATATATATATATATATATATATATATATATATGGGTAATTTATATATATATAAATATATATTTATATATATTTAATATTTATATTTATATCAATATATATTTATATATATAAATATATAAATATATATGTATTTATATATATATATATATACACACACACACACACAGACACACACCCCATGGAATACTACTACTCAGCCATAAAAAGGAACAAAATAACGGCATTCTCAGCAATGTGGATGGAGTTGGATACCATTATTCTAAGTGAAGTAACTCAGGAAAGGAAAACCAAATATTGTATGTTCTCACTTATAAGTGGGAGCTAAGCTATAAGGATACAAAGACATAAAAATTATATACTAGACTTTGCAGACTCAGGGGGAAGAGTGGGAGGGGCGTGAGGGATAAAAGACTACACATTGGGTTCAGTGTACACTGCTCGGGTGAAGGAGGCACCCAAATCTCAGAAATCAGCACTAAAGAACTTTTCCATGCAACCAAACTCCATCTGTTCCCCTCAAAACTACTGAATTTTTAAAAAGAGTATATAAGAATTATTTTATAAGAAATCAAAGTAAAATCACTAAAACATAATATAATAGGGATCTTAGTCAATGGATACTTTTATCGAAATAATATTAATGGATAATTGTTAAATGAATATTGCTTAATATTATTTACTTAAAAGTCTTTTATCAACCATTTCAGTTGGTAAAATATAGTTACTAACATAGTATTCTGTCACTCATTTTTTTCATTAAATTTTTCATTTAATGAACAGGTGTGTATGTCCCAAATCTAATAAGCATTCTGAAAAGAGTTGCAAATTTTGAGAATATTACAAGGGTGGAGTGGAGAAGTCAGACACTTTCCCCGAGAAAATAACTTTGGAGTGGCTGATCTCTGAATTACAGATACTCTTGATATGGTAAAGAGTTGTTGAATAGGATAAAGCACCTTCTGTTAAAAGCACCAGCATGCACAAAGGCATGGGAAAAAATTAGAATAGAAGAAAAGGCTGATGGATTTGAAGCATAGAAAGGATGGGACTAAACTGCAAATTGAGGCTGGGGAGATAAATTATACGATGATAGATTTGTTACAGATGTTAGTGCTTGTCTATTAGAAATGTGGTTCTTTCGAGGGTTTCACAAACAGCCATGGGTAGTAGCATTTGCATTTTGCAGTGACTGTTTTGGCACATGAAGAGATCAGATTAGTGGGAAAAGTCCAAATATGTAAACATAAATTTAAAGTTATTGGGGTATTTTTGTTTGTTTTTCTTGAAACATACAGAAAGAAAAAAAGTGCATATGTTTGTAATTAACTAGCAGTAAAGATAACAAATTATGAATAACATCTGCCTAATAATAATATAACATACTCAAAACAAGACAGCATGTTAAGATTTAACACTAACTTCTCTAACTCTCAAGTAGAATACATACATCTAAAAGTAAATGGTTTGGGAGGCGGAGGCGGGCAGATCACGAGGTCAGGAGATCGAGACCATCCTGGCTAACACGGTGAAACCCTGTCTCTACAAAAAAAAAAAAATGCAAAAAATTAGCCGGGCGTTGTGGCTTGCGCCTGCAGTCCCAGCTACTCCGGAGGCTGAGGCTGGAGAATGGCGTGAACCCGGGAGGCGGAGCTTGCAGTGAGCCGAGATCGCGCCACTGCACTCCAGCCTGGGCGACAGAGCGAGACTCCGTCTCAAAAAAAAAAAAAAAAAAAAGTAAATGCTGCATTTCTGAAAGGTTTATCTGATGTTTCCTTCATTAGTAGAACAAGATCCAAGGGTTTGAAGGGATCAAAGGGAAGGCAGGGAGTAGCAGTCACTCGTGCTGCTCAGTTCCACATTTCGGAGTGGAGAGTAGCAAGGGACACCTTTGTCATAGGATAACAGCTTCCCTTCTAATAAGCGAATCTGCTAGGAGAAAAAAAAGATGTTTGAAAGGTGGGAGAGGAAATGACATAGTATTAGGAGATTAAAATTCAGAGGAGCTGTGAGTAAAGGAGCTTCACAAGGAGGCATACAAACCTCCACCTGCAAAATCTTAGTGTAGAACTGCACCCAGTGACAAAGAACATAGCAGATTTGTGGTTCATCGTGACAAGTCTGACATGAAATTGTAGATGTCCTCAGGAGAGTCTCATGCCTCTCACTAGATTTCAGACTTTGACTAAATTCCTTCATTCACAGTTTAGAAAGGAACAAGTACAGGGTCAGTGCAGAGATATGGCAAATGAAACTAAACCAAAGAAAGTAAGCAAACACAGCAAACACGTACAAACGTATGACAATAACAACAAAACAAAATGGGAAGAAAGGAAGATAAAAGCAACATCTGCCAAGTTTTAGCTTTGGACTCAAAGGAAGGATTTAGAATGCAGGTTTCTACAGACGTGTAGTATTTGTGAGACTATGTATGTTTGCATATTTATTTTACAAGATATCAGAAAGAGTTTAAAGAGATGCCCCTCCCCCAAAAAAGAACCAAAGTGAACTGAAATATCTAAGGAAGAAATGGAAGAGAATAATAAAACCATTTCAGAGTTAAAGGAAAATTTCTCCAAAAGTACAATGAACTTGGCTGAAAGCACAATTATAAACAAGGATTAGAGAAATGAGAAAAGCCACAAAAATGCAGGGAAGAAAAAAGTAGAATAAATATTATTTGAGGAAATAGTTCTGCAAGACATGGAAATAAAATCAACAGACACATTCTTTATATTTCCAGAAAAAAATACTATGTGAAAAAAGATATTTAGGTGGATGACAAAATTGCCTTTTCTAAATAGTAAAGGCAGTTCAGCTCTCACAAAATTTGATACAGAAACAGCAATACTGCATGATACGCTCTGAGATTTAGAACTTACATGTTGATAATAATACGTTTGAAAAGCACATAGCCAGAAAGCCTGATTTCTTTAGACTTCATATGATGCTAGGAGGCAACATGGGACAATCTAAGAATCTCATATCCAGCTTAGTTTCTCTCAGGTCACTATTCTCAAATTCACTGGCCTTGGCCTCACAAAGTGCTGAAATTACAGGCATGAGCCACTGTGTCCAGCCTTAACTTTTATAATTTTCTTAAAAACCTCTTGGCGAAACTGCAAATAGAGAAAGCTTCAAAAGTAAGAAAATGTGAATGTTCTTAACAAAGTGATTAGCAGTTGAAAGAATGTTTAAGAATAGGACATGAATAAAGTAATCAGGAAATCATAAAGGCAATGAAGTTTTTCTGCAATTATTATTTTTGGAGAATGGCCAATTATAATAATTTTTTTAAACGCAGCCCATATCATATTTAAGCTACAAAATGTATTAGATCATATGAATATTTTTAAGCTCAGGCAAAATTAATTCCAGTATGTTTAAATGTAGATATCTTCTTCAATTATAGTCATATCGAATCCTAAAGATACCATTTTATTTTGTTCTTTAAAGAAATTAATGGCACACCTCCAATATCATCAGCCAACATTGAAGTCAAATAAGCTTTAGTTTGTGATAAGAGATACTGAGCCAGAGAATATGAATTCTAATTAGAAACAAAGTTGAAATGGTAAATTGAAGCCACGCTATATCTAACTTACTATCATAGTTCCAAATTTTACATCACTTAGCATTTGTACATCATTTAGCATTTGAAAAAAAGAACATGCACACACACAGTTTTATCTTCTTTGCACCAAAATTTCTAGGGCAAAATGATTTATTATTGAAATGTTTTTTCCTATAAAATGTTGTCCACTGGGTATTGACTTATTAAATAACAATAACAAAAAATTCAATTGATGAACTGGAGCAATGCATCTGAGAAATTCCTCTTATTTGGGATTTTTTTTCCTACACAAATTGAAATCCTTATTGATTCAACCACTTGGGAAAATCATAAACTAATGTATGTTGGAATTGAAGTTTTACACAGATCTATTATTATTGGCTGACTAATAAGAAAAATGCTCACTATATGTGCTTATTTCATCATAAAGTGGAGAGAAATATAAAGAAAAAATAAAGATTACTCATAATCTACAACTAAGAAATAATCATTAGAAACTCACATAGATTTCATCCATAAATTCATTATATTCCACTATTATATTTCAATCAACCTCACTAATTATCAATTGTGATATTTGAGTCACTTTATTCTGCGTCACATTTCTTGTTTAGACTCTCAAAGGACAAAACACACAGCAACACTTTACATCTCAGGCATTTAAGTAGCAGTTATCATCCCTAGATGTTAAATTTGGATAAGATGATGTTCATAGTACAGCTCTTTTGGTCCTGATAATTGGTATCCCAAGCATCTACTCATCACTACTTTTATATAAAATATTGTATAATATGTGCAAAACAAAGTGTTTTATTATGCACACAAAACAATAATTAAACAATAACATATTCCTTCCTACATATTTTCCTTTTCCACATTACCCTTTAGTTTGTATTCATAAGTTGTCTGGGTATTCACTCTACTCTAGATTACCACTATTTACTATTTTCTTTGGTGTTGGTTGTTCTAAAATTACTCACATTCTGCTTTGTTCTGTTTTCATTTCAGGTTGTGCTTAATGACACCATTATCTAAAGGTTAGAATTTGTTAAATAATTTAGGAAATTTTGCTTATTTGTTGCTATTATTTCTATAGATATTGATAAGGTACTGATGCTGCCATTGTCGGAATCATAAAACTACACAAAAACAAAAAACGAAGATTTTCTAGTTCTCAATCTTCTCACCCACAACTAGTCCCACTTTGTGGTTCAAACCTTTAATCATGTCATTATTATTAACTGCCACTCTTCTGAAAACTCAGTTTCAAACAGCAGTTCTATGACCAATGTCTTCTAAACAACAGTTCACCTACTCTGGCTCTCAAAACACTCCAGTTATTCAACTTGAAGGCATCCCTGTCAGACTTACTCACCATCTGTAAGCCTTGATCACTTTTATCACTTGCTTAGATAGATGCAATGTCCTCCTTCTTCTAATTATTCTACTTTATTATTTATTTTATACACTGGATAGAAAGTGCTTCATCACACTGACTTTATCTTCTTTATAGCATACACAATTCTTTGTTTCATTTATTTATATATTCCTGTAGTTTTCTTTCATTGGTTATTGTTATCTCCAACTCCTTACAATATTAACTCCACGTGGCAGGGCCTTTGCCTATCTTATTCACTGCTGAATCCCTAGGGCTGGGAGCAACACCGTCACACAGTAAACACTTCACAAGTACTTCTTGACCAACTGAGTAAACCAAACTCAAAGGAAAGGAGGTATAGTCATTCAATAACTTAGTTCAAATACTTATTTTGTCAGTTCAAAAAAACTTGAAACATTAGGGAAATATGTTTCTATCTCCCTTTGATATGGATAAAAAGCATAGGATTCTAGCATTTCTAATCTTCAGATACAGTGCTTTCCTATAAGACAAATATTATCAAGCTTGCTTTCTTAGGTTTTGCCATTTTCAGATGTTTATAAATAATTCTAAATAATAGTCTAAGGCAATTGTCGTCTCTTAGAAGCTTGAATTTTTAACTTAACCTTTTCTGAAGTGGTATCTTTTAAAAAGGCTTCCTTTTATAGCAACTATTAATATTAAATAAAATAAACCTACTTAAAATTATTTTTAAAATTTCATGTGATAATTTACTCATATTAGTGCCTTAGTAAATTAGGGGTGCCATAGCAATAAACAGTAGACTGGGTGGCTTAAACAACAACAATTTATTTTCTTACAATTCTGGAAGCTGGTAAATCTAAGATGAAGATGGTGGTAGAGTCAGTGTCTAGTGAGGCCTATTTCCTTGGCTTGCAGGTCTCTCTGCCTTTATGCACTATCTTCACATGACCTTTCCTTAGTGAACACGCTTGAAGAGAAGCAGCTCTTTCTCTATCTCTTCTCCTAAGGCCACTAATCCTAGTAGATTAGGATCCTATCCTTTGACCTCATTTAATCTCAATTCCCTCCTAAGAGCCCTATCTCCAAATACAATCATATTGGGTGTTAGGGCTTCCACATATGAATTTTGGGGGACAATTCAGTCTATTGCATATCAATAATTCAATATAAGTAGACATTAATGTCTTAAAATGCAGCAACTCCAGTGCCTTTGACTCTGCTGTGTGAAAATTCAAACAGACACAACCTAGCATCTATCAATCACTGTGTCAAGAGCAAAGATCTATAGTTGACATGTCTCTGTGACTCTATGTGCATGAATCTGATCCACCCCATTCAGAAAGTCAGGCATTCAAAAATTTGAGCATATAGATCCTTGACTCTACTCTTTATTGTTTAGTGGTCTGTATAGAGACAGAACAACTTTACATGAAAGAGTCATATTCCTCACTGAAAGTTAAGAGCCTTTCATGCAGACAAAATGTACTCATAATTTGCAAAATTATAGTTCTTCCATAAAATTTTTTTCCAAGTCATTGACTCAGGTTTTTATATATGTATGTGGTAGAGACCTATGATATTACATTTTTAATAAAAATAGAGAAAATATATACTGAATATGCTGAAAGGTACATTCACTGAATATGATCTATACCCTCCTCTATGTTCTTATAGTTATTTAATGTAAACATATTAAATCATATCATTCAGTCATACATTCAAAAAATACTTTTTGTATGTTTTCTATATAGTGAACCATAGGTGTCATTGTTAGAGATTTTCATCTTATATATTATACATAGCATTTCATTGAAGTATGTATTGTGTAGAAATTTAGTAATTATATTGAGAACATTTTATTTGGTTTGAGATACAGAAGGTTAGAGAATTGAAGGATAATTATGCTAATAAGCCAAAATGTATATAAGGAGCTCGACAAGCAATTAATTATTTTGTCTTTTCCTGTACAGTGAAAATAACACAGCACCTGAGTAGGTAGATACTTCTGCCAGAAATCAGATACGTTTTATTGAAAAATTAATAATGCGTGTCTTCAGCACAGGAATTATCAGAGAAGTATTTGAATGATAGATGCTAGGCAAGTCTGGAATCCAGATAGACAAAAAGTATCAGTCAGGATTCTCAGTATAACAAACAGCCACATCTCAGTGGTGTGCAATAAGAAACCTTTATTTCTTGTTCAGCATCTGCTATTCTTTTGGGGTGGATTTGCTTTAAGTTGTGAATATACACTTCAGCCAAGGCAGCTGTGTTTCAGACTGTGGATGCAACCTAGCTTGACTCCTGGTTACAGATGTGGTTCAATTTTCTTCCACGTGTCTTCATTCCAGGTGAAGGAATAACAGATACCCAGAGGAAATGCCTCTCATAGTGATCATAGAGTACAATAATCCACAGACATAAACTTTCCTTGCATCACATCTGTTACTATTTCATTGGCCAAAATGAAGTGTACACCTATGCCAACATCAATTAGGCAAAAAGTACACTCCTTCCATGGCGGAAAGGGGGGTTAGGCATGAATATATTCCGAAAGAAATATAATTTTTATGGTATACCCAATTGTTCACAAATATTTACTTCTCTTCCTCATGAGAAATCACATACCCTCTTTTCAAGGAAGATACAGAAAAGGTCGTATTCAAAAGTCTTATTCAATCATGACGTCAAGCTCACAGTCTAGTATCTTGTAATTTACATCAGGCCTAGATTTTGCTCCTCTTGAGCCATAAACTGATGAACTAAAAATAAAAGTTATTTGCTCTCCATATACCCAGCATAAAATGATGGAACAGAGGCAGGATAACTACATTACAATCTGTAAAGGAGAGATTATGGCATTCCCCGATCCAAACAAATTCTAAAGTTCTACTGGATAAATATTTATAAGCTTCTCCTCCTGTAGTGTAAGGGAGAGTTTCCTAGATTACACCCCAGTTCCCTTCCTGGGAGGGGTTTTCCAATTTACAGTTTTCCACAGTCCTTGGGTCCACTTTCTGGGGGGAAGTGGGAGCACAGCTTCATTTTTCATCCTCTCTCGGTAATTTCTTTTTTTTTTTTTTTTTAAATTATAACTTAAGTTCTGGGATACATGTGCAGAATGTGCCGGTTTATTACGTAGGTATACATGTGCCATGTTGGTTTGCTGCATCCATCAACTCGTCATCTAGGTTTTAAACCCTGCATGCATTAAGTATTTCTCCTAATGCTCTCTCTCCCCTTGCCTCCCACCCCCCAACAGGCCCTGGTGTGTGATGTTGCCCTCCCTGTGTCCATGTATTTTCATTGTTGAACTCCCACTTATGACTGAGAACATATGGTGTTTGGTTTTCTGTTCCTGTGTTAGTTTGCTGAGAATGACGGTTTCCTGTTTTATTCAAGTCCCTGCAAAGGACATGAACTCAACCTTTTTTATGGCTGCATAGTATTCCATGGTTCATATGTGCCACATTTTCTTTATCCAGTCTATCATTGATGGGCATTTGGATTGGTTTCAAGTGTTTGCTATTGTGAATAGTGCTGCAATAAACATATGTGTGCATGTGTCTTTATAGTAGAATGATTTATAATTCTTTGGGTATATACTCAGTAATAGAATTGCTGGGTCAAATGGTATTCCTGGTCCTAGATCCTTGAGGAATCACCACACTGTCTTCCACAATGGTTGAACTAATTTACATTCCCATCAACAGTGTAAAAGTATTGCTATTTCTCCACATCCTCTCCAGCATCTATTGTTTCCTGACTTTTTAATGATCGCCATTCTAAGTGGCATGAGATGGTATCTCATTTTGGTTTTGATTTGAATTACTCTAATGACCAGTGATGATGAGTTTTTTTCATATGTTTATTGGAGACATATATATCTTATTTTGAGAAGTGTCTGTTCATATCCTTTTCCCACTTTTTGATGGGGTTATTTTTTTCTTTAACTTTGTTTAGGTTCCTTGTAGATTCTGAATATTAGAACTTTGTCAGATGGATGGATTGCAAAAATTTTTTCCCATTCTGTAGGTTGCCTCTTCACTCTGATGATAGTTTCTTTTGCTGTGCAAAAGATATTTAGTTTAATTAGATTCCATTTGTTAATTTTGGCTTTCATTGCAATTGCTTTTGGTGTCTTACTCATGAAGTCTTTGCCTATGTCTATGTCCTGAATGGTATTGCCTAGGTTTTCTTCTAGGGTTTTTATGGTTTTGGGTTTTACATGTAAGTCTTTACTCCATCTTGAGTTAGTTTTTGAATAAGGTGAAAGGAAGGGGTCTAGTTTCAGTTTTCTGCGTATGGTTGGCCAGTTTTCCCAGCACCATTTATTAAGTAAGGAATTCTTTCCCTATTGCTTGTTTTTGTCCAGTTTGTCTAAGATCAGGTGGTTGTAGATGTGTGGTGGTATTTCTGAGGTCTCTGTTCTGTTCCATTGGTCTATATATCTGTTTTGGTACCAGTACCATGCTGTTTTGATTACTGTAGCCTTGTAATATAGTTTCAAGTCAGACAGCATGATTTCTCCAGCTTTGTTCTTTTTGCTTAGGATTGTATTGGCTATACAGGCTTGTTTCTGTTTCCATATGAAATTTAAAATAGTATTTTCTAGTTCTGTGAAGAAAGCCAATGGTAGCTTGATGGGAATAGCATTGAATCTATAAATTACTTTGGGCAGTATGGCCATTTTCACAATATTGATTCTTCCTATCCATGAGCATGGGATGCTTTTCCATTTGTTTGTGTCCTCCCTTATTTTCTTCAGCAGTGGTTTGTAATTCTCCTTGAAGAGGTCCTTCATGTTCCTTGTAAGTTGTATTCCTAGATTTTTTTTTGTAGTAATTGGGAATGGGAATTCATTCGTGATTTGGCTCTCTGTCTATTATTTGTGTATAGAAATGCTTGTGATTTTTGCACACTGATTTTATATCCTGAGACTTTGCTGAAGTTGTTTATCAGCTTAAGGAGGTTTTGGGCTGAGATGATGGGGTTTTCTAAATATACAATCATGTCATCTGTAAACAGAGACAATTTGACTTCCTGTCTTTCTACTTGAATACCTTTATTTCTTTCTCTTGCCTGATTGCCTTGGCCAGAACTTCCAATACCATGTAGAATAGGAGTGGTGAGAGAGGGCATCCTTGTCTTGTGCCAGTTTTCAAAGGAAATGCTTCCACCTTTTGCCCATTAAGTATGATATTGGCTATGGGTTTGTCATAAATAGCTCTTATTATTTTGAGATATGTTCCATCAACACCTAGTTTATTGAGTATTTTTAGCAGGAAGGGGTATTGAATTTTATCAAAAGCCTTTTCTGCATCTATTGAGATAATCATGTCATTTTGTCATTGGTTCTGTCTATGTGATGGATTACGTTTATTGATTTACATATGTTGAAGCAGCCTTCCATCCCATGATGAAGCAGACTTGATCATGGTGGATAAGCTTTTTGATGTGCTGCTGGATTCAGTTTGCCAGTATTTTCTTGAGGATTTTTACATCGATGTTCATCAGGGATATTGGCCTGAAATTTCTTTTTTTTGGTTGTGTCTCTGCCAGGTTTCAGTATCAGGATGATGCTGGCCTCATAAAATGAGTTAGGGAAGAGTCCCACCTTTTCTATTGTTTGGAATAGTGTCAGAAGGAATAGTACCAGCTCCTCTTTGTACCTCTGGTAGAAGTCAGCTGTGAATGTGTCTGGTCCTGGGCTGTTTTTGGTTGGTAGGCTATTAATTACTGCCTCAATTTCAGAACTTGTTATTGGTCTATTCAGGGATTCAACTTCTTCCTGGTTTAGTCTTGGGGCAGTGTGTGTGTCCAGGAATTTATCCATTTTTTCTAGATTTTCTAGTTTATCTGTGTGGAGGTGTTTATAGTATTCTCTGATGGTAGTTTGTATTTCTGTGGGATCACTAGTGATATCCCCTTTATCATTTTTTATTTTGTCTATTTGATTCTTCTCTCTTTTTTTCTTTATTAATCTGGCCAGTGGTCTATCTCTTTTGTTAATCTTTCCAGAAAAACCAGCTCCTGGATTAATTGATTTTTTTGAAGGTGGTTTTGTGTCTCCAGCTTCTTCAGTTCTGATTTGATCTCAGTTATTTCTTGTCTTCTGGTAGCTTTTGAATTTGTTTGCTCTTGCTTCTCTAATTATTTTACCTGTGATGTTAGGGTGTTGATTTTAAATCTTTCTTGCTTTCTGAAGTGGGCATTTAGTGTTATAAATTTCCCTCTTCCTACTGCCTTAACTGTGTCCCAGAGATTCTGATACATTGTGCCTTGTTCTCATTGGTTCTAAAGAACTTATTTATTTCTGCCTTAATTTTGTTATTTACTCAATAGTCATTCAGGAGCAGGTTGTTCAGTTTCCATGTAGTTGTGCAGTTTTGAGTGAGTTTCTTAATCCTGAGTTCTAATTTGATTGCACTGTGGTCTCAGAGACTGTTTGTTATGATTTTCATTCTTTTGCGTATGCTGAGGAGTGTTTTACTTCCAATCATGTGGTCAATTTTAGAAAAAGTGCTATGTGTTGCTGAGAATAATGTATATTCTGTTGATTCAGGGTGAAGAATTCTGTAGATGTCTATTAGGTCTGCTTGGTCCAGAGCTGAGTTCAAGTCCTGACTATTGTTGTTAATTTTCTCTCTTGTTGATCTGTTTAATATTGACAGTGGGGTGTTAAAGTCTCCCACTATTATTGTGTGGGAGTCTATATCTTTTTGTAGGTCTCTAAGAACTTGCTTTATGAATCTGGGTGCTCCTGTATTGGTTGCACATATATTTAGGATAATTAGTTCTTGTTGAATCGATCCCTTTACTATTATGTAATGCCTTTATTTGCCTTTTTGATATTTGTTCGTTTAAAGTCTATTTTATCAGAGACTAGGATTGCAACCCCTGCTTTGTTTTTAAATTTTCATTTTCTTGGTAAGTATTCCTCCATATCTTTATTTTGAGCCTATGTGTGTCTTTGCATGTGAGATGGGTCTCCTAAATGTAGCACACTGATGGGTCTTGACTCTTTATCCAATTTGCCATCTGTGTCTTTTAATTGGGCATTTAGCTCATTTACTTTTCAAGTTAATATTGTTATTTGTGAATTTGATCCTGTCATTATGATGCTAGCTGTTTATTTTGCACATGAGTTGATGCAATTTCTTTACAGTGTCATTGGTCTTTATATTTTGGTATGTTTTTGCAGTGGCTGGTACCGATTTTTCCTTGCCGTATTTAGTGCTTCCTTCAGGAGGTCTTGTAAGGCAGGCCTGGTGGTGAGAAAATCCCTTAGCATTTGCTTGTCTGTAAAGGATTTTATTTCTCCTTCACTTATGAAGCTTAGTTTGGCTGGATATGAAATTCTGGGTTGAAAATTCTTTTCTTTAAGAATGTTGAATATTGGCCCCCACTGTCTTCTGGCTTGTAGGATTTCTGCAGAGAGATCCGCTGTTAGTCTGATGGGCTTCCCTTTGTTGATAACCTGACCTTTCTCTTTGGCTGCCCTAAACATTTTTTCCTTCATTTCAACCTTGGAGAATCTAATGATTATGTCGTCAGGTTGCTCTTCTCAAGGAAAATCTTAGTGCTGTTCTCTGTATTTCCTGAATTTGAATGTGGGCCTGTCTTGCTAGGTTGGGGAAGTTCTCCTGGATAATATCCTGAAGTGTGTTTTCCACCTTGGTTCCATTGTCCTCATCACTTTCAGGTACACCAATCAATTATAGGTTTGGCCTTTTTACATAGTCCCATATTTCTTGGAGGCTTTGTTCGTTTGTTTTCATTCTTTTTTCTCTAATCTTATTTTCATGCTTTATTTCTTTAAGTTGATATTCAGTCTCTTATATCCTTTCTTCTGCTTAGTCGATTCAGCTATTGATACTTGTGTGTGCTTCATAAAGTTTTTTTGCCGGGTTTTTCAGCTCCATCGGGTCATTTATGTTCTTCTCTAAACTGGTTATTCTAGTTAGCAGTTCCTGTAGCCTTTTACCAAGGTTCTTAGCTTTCTTGCATTGTGTTAGAATATGCTCCTTTAGCTCAGAGGTGTTTGTTATTAACTACCTTCTGAAGCCTACTTCCGTCAATTCATCAAACAAATTCTCCATCCAGTTTTGCGCCCTAATTGGAGACGAGTTGCAATCATTTGGAGGAGAAGAGGCGTTCTGTTTTTTGGAATTTTCCACATTTTTGTGCTAGTTTTTCCTCATCTTAGTGGATTTATCTACATTTGATCTTTCATGCTGGTGGCCTTTGGATGAGGCTCTTGAGTGGGGGTCTTTTTTGTTGATGTTTATGTTGCTTTCTCTTTGTTAGTCTTCTTTCTCACAGTCTGGCCCCTCTTCTGCCGGTCTGCTGGAGTTTGCTGGATGTTCACTCCAGACGCTGTTTGCCTGGGTATCACTAGCAGAGGCTGCAGTACAGCAAAGATTGCTGCCTGCTCCTTCCTCTGGAAGCTTCATCCCAGTGGGTTACCTGCCTGATGCCAGCTGGAGCTGTCCTGTGTGAGGTGTCTGTGGGAGATGTCTCCCAGTCAGGAGGCATGGGGATCAGGGATCCACTTGAGGAGGTAATCTGTCCCTTAGCCAAGCTCAAGTGCTGTGCTAGGAGATCTGCTGCTTGCTTCAGAGTTGTCAGGCAGAAATGCTTAAATCTGCTGAAGCTGTGCCCACCACCTCCCCTTCCCCCAGTTGCTCTGTTCCAGGGAGATGGGAGTTTTATCTATATGCCCTGGACTGGGGAGGCTGCCTTTCTTTCAGAGATGCCCTGCCCAGTGAGGAGGAATCTAGAAAGGCAGTCTGGTCCCAGACTCTTTGCCACCCTGCAGTAAGTTCCGCACAGTCAGAGTTAACACTGTGAGTGGAAACTCGCCTACTCAAGCCTCCATAATGGCGGACGCCCCTCCCCCAACCAAGCTCTATTGTCCCAGGTGGACCAGACTGCCATGCTGGCGGTGAGAATTTCAAACCACTGGTTCTTAGCTTGCTGGGCTCTGTGGGAGTGAGACCCATGGAGCAAGATCACTTGGCTCCCTGGCTTCAGCCCCCTTTCCAGGGGAGTGAATGGTTCTGTCTCACTGGGCTTCCAGGCACCACTGGGGTCTGAAAAAAAACTGCAGCTAGCTCAGTGTCTGCCTGAACAGCCGCCCAGTTTTGTGCTTGAAACGCAGGGTCTTGGTGTGTAGGCACACAAGGGAATCTCCTGGTCTGTGGGTTGCAAAAAACATGGGAAAAGCAAAGTATCTGGGCCAGATAGCACAGTCCCTCAAGGCTTCCCTTGCCTAGGGGAGGGATTTCCCTGGCCCTTTGCACTTCCTGGGTGAGATGATGTCCCACCCTGCTTCTGCCCCCTCTCTGTGGGATCCACCCACTCTCTATCCAGTCCCAGTGAGATGAACTGAATACATCAGTTGGAAATGCAGAAATCACCCGCCTTCTGCATTGGTCTTTCTGGCAGCTGCAGACTGAATCTGCTCCTATTTGGCCATCTTACAAGCTCTCCAGAAACCTTTGAATCTGGTCATTTCTTAATAAAGTTTTAGAATATGTCATTCATTGGTGAATGGACAGCTTTCAGTCTCTTTCTGCCTCTAAATATTTTAGGACCAGTCTTTTTTTAATCCATCATGCCATCTCAGTTTCTTTTAATCTAGGCAGCTTGTACTTTTGCCAATAGAGCTCTCTCAAAAATGATTTATGTGTTCTATGCATTCATTTCTAATTAAATTTATTTGCCTGAAACTATACCCACAATTTCTTTCTGGACTTGTATTTTTCTTTAGATTTACTTACCAGTAATTTGAGGGCATTTGATTTTGTCAAACCCCACATCAACTTTGTAGAAGCTCCTTGGTCTAGCTGAAGGGACTACTAGAGTCAGGTTAATTCTTTCAGAGGTCTAAAACGAATGTTACAGACACACTTTGATTTCATCTTTGACTTAGAAACAGTTCAATTTTTCAACTCTATAAATTCTAGGCTGTCTCTATTTCCTCTGAACTCTACTTGCCAACAGGTCAGTTCCTTTTGGAGCTTTCTCTTGTAGTGTCTTAGCTAATATACTTACTGGCAACTTTTCACACTTTGAAGATACTGCCTCAAAACTTTCTAGCTTAATGCAGCCAATTCAGTACGTAGATATTTTCTTTTCTATATTACTGCTAGAGTCAATTTTACCAAATGTTTTGCCACTACATTATACAGATTATTGTTCTCAAACTCTTTTAACAATTTTCTTACCATCTTGCCAGTTCTCAGAATTACTGCCACATATTTTAGGTTTTAATTATGGCAACACCAGACTTCTAGGACCAATTCTCTGTTAATCAGTTTTTGTTGCATAACAAACGACTGCAAAAATCTCTGTGACGCACAAAATAAGCACTTACTGCTTATTCATACATCTGTGATTCAGCTGCTGTATCTCTGTTTCAGACTCTGGAGATGGCTGCTTTGGCTTTGAAGTCTGTGCTTGGGCTTATGTCTGCTCCAGTGTGCTCATTCTGGAGCTGGGACTGAAGAGGCTGAGGCAATCTGGGGGAAACTTTGCAAGGCAGAATACCAGAACCCAAGAATGCCTGCCCAAAGGCATATGCATGTTTTAAACTTCGTCATGTTCACTGACATCCCATTATACCAAGAAAGTCACATGGCCAATTCCAACCTCAAGTGGACGGGGAGAATTTTTTTTCCCTTTGGAGACCAAGGTATGGAGGGAGGGAGTGAATATTTGCTAAGCAATAATGTAATCTACTATGCAAAGGAAATTATAAGAAGAACACAATATTTTAAATCTTGTCATGAAGGTGAATAAATGTGGGCTTCTGGTTCTCTCTGTGTATATAGAAGTCCATAGGAGATCTATGATCTGTGAATTTTCAACCTAAAACTATACTGTTTAACAATCTTAGAAAAACAGAAGGTAGTTGGATTCTGGTGTTTAAATGGGAGGAGAGGAAGGACTAACTGGCAGCTCAGAATAAAAGGGAGCTGAATACCAGAAAAGGAAGGTTGGGCAGGGACAGAATTTAAGTTTGCTTTCCCCCCCAACTCTTTCCTATTTGCCTTTATGTGAAGAGGAAAATACACAGCATTAATTATCACAGTAGTCCAGAGGGCTAATGCCAAGATAGTGTAAACACAAAATTAACTATATCCCTTAGGAGGGGCAACCACTAAATAATACTATGCAGTGGTCAAAGCCATAAAATAAAGGGGTGTGTGTGTGTGTGTGTGTGTGTGTATTTTTCAAAGACATATTTAAATGCAGGAATATATTCCAAGCATATTATAGGAAATTGAGAAGATTGAGACTGGGGATTACATAGAAAAGAAATAGATAAAAGAAGACCCTGGCAGAAATGGATCCTAGGAGAAGTATGTTTAATTTGATCTCTGTTCTTGAGGTCTCTTGACTGTTTGAAAATATGGAGGTTAGAAACAAGTAGAAGTGTAAGAGTCATGGTAGGTATAGAGTGGAGACTCAACAGAGGTTAGTATTCCAGAAACAATACATCAATAGAGTTAGAGGTAGCAAGGGTGAAAACAGGCAAACAGTTTAATCCAGTGAGAGAAATTGGAGGAAGGCATTGGCAATACAGACATTCTAATGCCAATGCTCTGCATTGACAAAGACTGCCTTAGCCTAAGTCTCTTCATTTGTTTCTTCTTTGTTAGGAAGTGGTCCACCATTAGGTATTATCTAAAAAGTGCTGTGCTGGTTGAAATGAGAACAGGACTTAGGAAACAATGTTAAACCGTTTTAACTGTTAATATTGTTTATGACAAAGATATTATATAGATGAAAGCAAAATATTGTTATCATGGCACATCTACTGGCATATAGAACTTTCTTGGAAACTTTTTAAATATTGTTTGTTGAAGTGGAATTTTATCTGTGTTTTTACTTAATGAGAAGGATTAACTACAGTAGTTATGTGGTTGTAGTCACTCTTTGGGGAGGTTGTTTGGGACCTACATGATTTTCCTTAAAGGAGAAGCTCTGCTGAATAGAAGATGAAATAGAATAAGAGAGTGAGGGTAGGGAAATCAATGTTCTTATAAAGTGAATAGCTGATTCTGACAAGATTTCCAAGAGAAATATGACTGTGGCTAAAATGCAATCATATCAGAATTGATTTGCTGTGCCTGACCTCATTGTATAACAATCTACCATAAACTGAATGGGAATTACTTAAAGGGGAGGTGGGTCCACTATAAAGCAAACTGTCAATCCTGACAAATATACAGTTTCCCCCTGCTGGCCTCCTGCTTCCTCTTGTCCTTAAGCCAGCAGCATTGCATATTTGTTTAATGGTGAACTGGAACATTTTTCTTCATGAATAACTGAATTACTTCCCACATTGGTAGGAGAGTGGTTATGTTTTTTAAAGTAGATCTCAATTTTCTTAATCTCATATAATTTGTTTTTTAACCCAGAAGGTGATAGGAATTGATATCAAAGCTACTATTAAATAATAAAATGGTGGAAAGAGAAACAGCATTTTTCCTATCCTTAAGTAAACAAAGAATAGAAGACCAGAAAGAAGAAAAATTTATTTTTGTTGTGAGTCTTTTCCTTAAAATCTACACCATATATTTTATCAAAATTAATTTGTTGGCCTTATTAAATTTTTATTTAAAAATCTAAATGCAAGTAGCAGTGGTTTATAATACTAGCCAAAGATTTTCCTTTTATTTGCCATAAAAATAATAATCTATAACTGTCTTAATTATGTATAAATATTACTTCTTTCTTTCCTAAAGATTTGAAATTTTTGACTTACACTGAAAGTAAAAATTAAAAAACCCCTATGCTTTAATAAAATGAACAGATGACAGAACAGAGAGATAACTGATGCAAAGTTACTTGTCCTCAGCAAAGTGACATGGCAAGTTTTCAGAGGCTCCTCTGTCACAGTCCCTCGTGTATGCAATAATTTGCAAGCAGAGCTTTGTGGATTTCTTTCCCCTTCCTACCACTCCCACCTTGTTTATTTATTTCAATTCTGAGTCTACCTGAGAAATTTCAAGCAGTATAATGCATGCAGCCAAGATTTCTAATGTCATGTGTTGAGTTGGAAGAGCCCAAAAATTGTTTTCCTGAGATATTATGATTTCTCTCTCTCCCAGTTGACTTTTTCTCCTGCACCTGTGCTGATTGGCTAACATTCTTAAAACAAAAATTGCTGGTCATCCCTCATGTATAATTCACGCCATCAAAACTTTACAACTGTGCACAATTTTGAGTCCCATGTCCTATGTGCCCAAATAGGCTCTTTCTAAGCTGTCAAGACTTTCAGCAAAGTGGTTTGCTCTATGAGCATAAACTGAAGCACTAATGAAGTTGTTCAAATGGTTCTACAGAGAGCAGTTTAATCAGGCACTGCTTCTAATTGGGATTGGCTAACAGGTGGCCCCAGACATTGAGAGGCTTAACAACAATTAAAAAAATAAAAATACCCAGCTCTTCTTGCATTAAACCAAATCCTCCTATGGCTTACTGGGAAATAAATGTGCATGAAGAGATTTTAATCAGTGACTTTCATTCCTGAGAACTAAAAGCAATGTTTTAGAAAAATGTAGATACTGTTATTTAACAGTGTTTCTAAACCCAGCTTTAAATTTAATAATTATGTAATTAGATCTGAACCCAAAAATGGATGCTTCTGAAGCACTGGGGCTTGCAGAGTATGTTATCTCAAATATGCATATACCTGTGCATAGTTTAATGAAATTAGCCAATGGTAAAGAAAAAAATTCATCGTCCTTTCTTAGATGTATGATTTTATGATTTGGTGTTATATCCATAATCATGAGCTAGTCATAGAAGAGGAAAAATGGAAATGAATTATGAAATGTTACATGTTTTCCGTGCAGTAAATATAATTAACTTACAAATTTGATATTTTCCATCATGGGAATTACCCTGTCTATTTAGGCAGCTCTCCTTTTCCTCTGAAATATAACACCTTTATGTCTTCTTTGTTATCGTTCACTGTTAAAGGACTATACATAAGCTAATTTTGTCCTCAGCATTGGAATTGGGTAATTAATGCATTCCAAGTAGAGCTATAATTCAAGGTATAGTTCATCATGCTATTCAGTATTTAAACATCTACATTTTAAAATTAGGAGGAACTTATAAAAGTTTATATGTATTGCAAAGGTACACTCAGAAGTAGATTAAGACTCTTATTTTGTCAACAAGCATGTACTAAAAATCTACTATGTGTAAGACACTATGACATATACTAAGAGGTAAAAAAAAAAAGACCCACAAATACCTTATAATCTAATAAAGGATAGAAAACTATAGTATATGACAAGGTAAGGGAAGGCCCTATAAAATGTAAAAAACTTGTTACAATTCTCAACGACAAGGTAAAGTATATCAGTTTTGGCATCAAGGCCCAGATTGTTTCATCTCTCTCTTCATCTTCACTCTCTTGACTATATTTTTGAGAGTCTCACTCTTCCTTTGGTTCCAAGATGATTATAGTGGTTTGATGTTTAGTGTCACAGAACATCAATATCTAGGAATGGACATGCATTTTACAGTGAGTGAATAAAATGCTTTTTGAATCCACACATTTCTCTTTTTCCAGAATTGAGGTATATACCCATTGTTTCTAGAAGAAGCAGAATAGAATTAGCACAATGAGTGTAGGTTAATCAGGGTCTACTGCCAGATTTGAGTATGGGATTACCTTTGGCTACATTTTGGGAAAAGGATTTCTTTATAACACCAGGTTTTTGAGCTCAAGGAAAAAAAGAAAAAGAGATGTTAGGTGAGCAACCGGCCTTGTCTGCTAAGTAGAATAAGTAGAGTAAAGGGAATATGTCAAGGCCTACAAAATTGCATGAAATTTTACATAAACTTGGATATTGGGGTAGGAAGCACTAAATCGATCAAGAGTTGAAGCCAGGTTGAAGCCTGGTCAAAGGTTGTATCCTGTATAGAGCAACTCAACTCTATCAAAACACCTGGTGGGAAAAAGGCGGAGAGCTTCAATATGAAGGTTATTAGGGTAATAGGAAAGATTTTTCAGCTAAGTAAAAGAAATCTCGTCCTTTTTACTGAAAAGTACTACTAAGGAAGAGAATAGAGACTATAGAGAGAAAAGTAATCGTTGGGAAAGAAATCTGAAGCAGTGCTTTTTAATATTTAATGTGAATATAAATCACCTGGTAATCATAAGAGCATGGTGAAACTTTGTCAACATGTATATAAATATAAAGTGTATAGTGTTGTGTATTGAGACTAGGTTTTTAGGTTTGTTTTTTATTTTTTTTGTCGGGGGGGAGGGATGAGGAAAGAGATCATATGAAAACTAGGTGCCTGTTAAAAAAAGAGTGAGGAGAAAACATTTGCAAGGACAGAAGCCCTTGATAACTAACTTTAATTATTCACAATGGCTAGAAAGAATTTGTTATAGTAAATGTGGGAGAGTTGCTGGTGATTTTAAAACCCTTGGGTTTACATGTAATATGTTTCACACATAAGAATCTAGCTTAGAAATAACCAAAATTCGGCCTTGTGTGGTGGCTCATGCCTGTAATCTCAACAATTTGGAAGACCGAGGGAGGACGAGAAAGACCAGGTTGGAGTTCAAGACAAGCTTGGGCAACATAGCAAAATCTCATCTATATAAAATTTTTAAAAAAGAAATTAGCTGGTTGTGGTGGTGCATGCCTGCAGTCCCAGCTACTCTGGAGGCTGAGATAGGATGAGAATCACTTGTGCCCAGGAGTTTGAGGCTGCGGGGAGCAATGATTGTGCCACTCCACCACAGCCTAGGCAACAGAGCGTGACCACGTTTCAAAAACAAAAATCAAAATTCAATTTTAATTTTTTTCAGTTTTACCAGAAGTAAAACAAAGAAAAAATATAGAGAAATAATTTAATTTACTACATATACTCTGAGATTCTACAAAAATTACACATTGTAAGCCCCAGGTTACAGCCAAGTTTAGCTATTTTAATTTGCCATATATTAAGACATCAATTTACTAAAGACACAAATTTGAAAACTGCAAAGTCCTTTGTATGGAATATTTTAAATTATAGTGAAAAACTCACTCTGCATAAGCTTAGATAAGTAAAAAAATCTTTTGTTTTTTATCTGCTGTAAAAATTATAGTTTTGAAGAGGTTTACATTTCATCCAAGCTAGTGATAAATTCTATGAGAATCTGTGTGTGTATATACAAAACATATGAGGGTGAGCCAGGTTTATTAAGTGTTTAGAAATCACACTTTAAAAGTAACGGTTTGAGGAGAGAGCACAAAAAGGATATTTCATATATATATATCTCGTGTGTGTGTGTGTGCCTCTGTGTGTGTGTGTGTGTGTGTGTGTGTGTGTATGTATATTTTAAAGAGGAGCTTTAATGTGGAAGTAGAAGTAGACTCAGAGTTTCCTAGAGAAGAATTGAGGCCAGTTGATGAAATGTATGAGAACACAACTTTGGCTTAACAAAATAAAAAGTATTTTAACAGTTCAAAATATTCAACAATTGATTAGATTGCTTTTGGTTGAAAGCAAGGCTTGAAATCTTGAACTCTTTAAACAAAGGATTGACCATTTGCCCAGGACATATGCAGGAGATAATTACACTTATTGATGTCCATGATTAAACAGATTCTAACATTCCACTTAATTTAATAATATTAGATTATATGTATACATGTGGTCTTCAAGATTTTCCTCTTAATAGGAAATAGTTTTTACTTTTCTTCATCAGAGATAAACACATTAAATTCAACAAATAGAAAATATAAATCAGATTTCATGAGTATGGGCAGGTAACAGCAGAATTTTTAAAATGTCATTAAAATGGTTCTATGCCAATTAGTCTTCAGAAATATACTTTCTGGGCCTAAATCTAGATACCTGGGATTCACGCTATTAAAATAAGCCAATTATACCATACTCCTTTGCCAATTTTCCCACCTGTTCTCTCTGTTGATTGAAAAACCATATTTCCCTCAAATGTCTTATTGGAAATATTTTTATCCTGTTTACTTTGAAACTAGCTCCAGATTATATAAAGGAAATCAAGGCTTGGCCATATATATTTTACGAATCACTCAAGTATTAAAAAATAGCTGTGAAATGAAGCTGATGCCACAGAAGAAGGAATGTTAGCTTATAAAATTGATTAATTAATTTCATATCCCAAATAGCTTTACATTTATTCCGGTTAATTTATGCATTTTTAAGAAATTACAATATTATTTATTATTTTGATGTTTTCTTTTCATTTTCAAGTATTTTATTTAACAATGTTCTATTATCTTCTGGCAAAGATTAGTATGAGAGCAAGTTCTTTATATGAAATGTTTATAATAGTTAATACATACAATAACTATAAATTGTATAATAGTAGAGGGAGTGGTGTGAGAGGCCATTTATTTTCTCATGAATGGGGATCATATGTTTATTACCATGATTAGTTTTAGACCCAAATAAAGGTAAAACTACATGTCAGGCATCCTGCATTTTTATTAATATTGAATTGTTATCTTCTACTTTAATAAATTCAATTCATTTAGTACATATATATTTTAAAGAACAGTTTTGGCATACTTGTGCCAGAAACTGGGGTACCAGTGTGGATAAGACGCTTCCTGTCCTCAATAGCTTAGGGTTTGGTGGGGGTGAAAGTCATAGATTTAGGTGTTTAAGTCATCATCTGTTAAAGGAAATGATGGAGGGGACCCAGGGGCTATGAGCAACATTTGGAGTAGATCATGGCTAAGCTGAGTTCCTGAACGTGCATAAGAAGCCTAATTGTTATTTAAGTGTTATTACTGTTATTCTATCATGGCATTGGTATTGGTGAAAATGTCTTCATTTAAAAAATTACTACATTTATGAAATCATGTACATAACAGCACATTAGGAGAAAAAAATTGCGAATGAGTGTAAAAGGTTTTTCAACTCAAAAAGTAAATGTAACTTAATTGAATAAATTTTAATTTTTTCCTATAACTTTTTATTTTCCCTAATTATAAAACTAATTCCAAATGTTACATAAAATTAAAAAAAATACAAAATACAAAATAAATTGAAGCACTCCCAAATAATTTAGTTTCACACAGAGTTTTGGAAACTATTTTCTTATTTTTTAATTTTTTACTCACAATCCTCTCTTTACTAAAAGAATATTATCACCATCATCATCACAAACAGTTATTGTGTGGTTACTGTGTGTCAAGTTATGTTATAAACACTTCTGTCAGTATTCACTCATGCAATTGACAACTACCTTATTGGTACTAAGTACTAATATTATTCCAATTTTAAAGAAAAATGAATCACTGAATAGTAAGTTAGTTGCCCAATATAGTTTCAAGAATAAAGATAAAATGTATTCTGCATTATTCTTCTTCAGCACTAAAACCAATAATAGGGAGTTTCAAATATGAGAAACTATGTCGAGAAGCTGTGATAGAAGCAACCAAGATCAGGTGGAAGAGAGAACTAGCCTACTGAGACACATGAGGTTGCTTAGAGAAGAGTTATCTTTTAGTTTGTTTTTCACAGAAGCAGTGCCATGTAAGTTCAATATGATAACAGCAACTTGCAAGAATGTAGCTGATTGAGGCAATTAAGCAGGATCTGCCAGGCAGATCATCTGGACATCACTCCAATTCCTTTGGTCAGAAACTGTGAAAGGATGGTTCTGGTTAAAGCAGTAGATTTCCCTGATACAACAAGGTAAGGGGATACTCTAGGTGGCCTGCAGTGGCAAAGAAAGTGAGTAGTGCTAGAAGATCAGCTGCCAGTGTACTAGATATGCATTAGTCTCAATAAAGAAAGAATCAACCTTCGCAGCTGATTTCTTCCTTACAACAAGCCAGGTGTGCAGCAGAGTGAGCTACCAGTATGGTAGGTAATATATTACATGGATAAGATCAGAGTGAACTGGACATAAATTTGCATCATACCGGCATCTTGAAAGAGAGATAAACTACAGAACTTACATCTGAGGAAACAGACATATATAACAACTAGAAGCAAGCTTTAAATAAGCAAAGTTTTATATCCTCAGAAAAATAAGTGAGATTATTTTATTGTTGAAGAAACAACCTGTACAAGTTTTGGAAATATAAACTTTAATTGTGTTAATATTCAATACAGAAGCTAAATAGCAGAATAGAGACAGCAAAAGAGTTCATCAGTAACCTCTGAAGATTGGCCTGGGGAATCAGTCTAGAATGCAAGAGAAAAGAATGAAGAGGTCAAAAGTGTAAACATAATGAATAGTAAGAAAAGAATGATCAAAACTTACATAAATGTGTTTATTGAGACTCCAGAAGAGAAGACAGAATACTGTTGAAATACTATCTGAAAGAGAACTAATAGCTAAGAATTGAATTTGGTTGCATATAAATAAATGGAAGAAAGTGGGCTGGAAAAAATTATAGTCCAGAGCTGGCACAGCAGTGCCATGAAGTCTCAGATCCAGTTGTTTAATTTTTATTTTCCCCCTCTCTCACCCATAGATGTTCTGCACTTATCCTGTGGACAATTATTTCAGGGAAAGTGAAAAAATGTGAGGAGTATACTAGGGGTCTTTCTATCAGAGTCTGCTTCTTTTTCATGAACTTTCTTTGGTGCCTTGTTTGACTTTTGCTTACGTCTTGCATACATACAGTTGTGCTCATAGCCTTCCAGGTGGTGAGCTGAAAAGGATCACCTTATCTAAAGTAGTGTAATTCACATTATAAATGTGTACTAATTTTAATGGAACACAAACTAGATAGGTTTTAGAATTCTCTTTAGCAACAGTAGATACAAGATGATGAAGCCATGTCTTTCAAGTACTAAGGGGCAATAATTTTAAATCTAGAATTCTTTCTTTAGTGAGACAGCGTCTTACTCTGTTATGCAAGCTAAAGTGCAGTGGTGCATTCATAGCTCACTGTAGTCTTGACCTGCCAGGCTCAAGCAATCTTCCCACCTCAGCCTCTCAAGTAGCTGGGACTACAGGCGTGTGCCACCATGCTGGCTAATTTAAACTTTTTTAAAAAGAGATAAGGTCTCTCTATGTTGTCCTGGCTGGTCTCAATCTCCTGGGCTCAAGTCATTCTCTCCCCTCAGCCTCCCAGTGGGCTGGAATTAAAGGTGTCAGCCACCACGCCCAGCCTACATCTGGAATTCTTTATCCAGAAAAACCATTATCTGATTCAGAGGATTAAAATACACTGTATGGCCAATTGACACTCAAAGGGTTAACTACCTTCAGACTTTCTTTGAAAAAAATCAAAAAACAATGAGATGATACAATCCATTATAAAGAAAAAGTGAATCATGGAGAAAGTAGCAATATATCACAAAGATACTATATTAGTCCATTTGCATTGCTATAAAGGAATATCTGAGACAGGTAATTTGAAAGAAAAGAGGTTTATTCGGCTCATCGTTCTGCAGACTGTACAAAAAGCATAGCACCAACATCTGCTTCTGGTGAGGGCCTGAGGAAGCTTCCAGTAGTGGTGGAAGGGGAAAGGACAGTAGGTATATCACATAGCAAGAGAGAGAGGAGGAGGTCTCAGACTCTTTTAAACAACTAGATCTCATGTGAACCAACTAGTCAAGAATGCACTCATTACCATGGGAAGGACATCAAGCCATTCATGAGGGATCTGTCCCCATGATCCAATACCTCCCACTAGGCTCCATCTCCAACAGTAGGAATCACGTTTTGATGTGAGACTTGGACATACAGACAATATCAAATGATGAGCATTTAAATTAGCAAAAATTAGTATTGTCTGAAAATAAAATATTGGAACTGAAATTCTAAATAGTATTTATGAGGAAGATGGCAAGAGTGGTTGGAATAGTTAAACTATGCTGAGGTTAAAGTCTTATTTGTGAAGGGGCTAATAGACATGATTATTTCCAGACATAGCTTGAAAAATACATTTAATATGCAAACTATTACAAGAAAAGCAATGCAAAAAAAAACCCAGAATAAATAAATTTCTTTTTTTTTTTTGAGATGGGGTCTAACTCTGTCACCTAGGCCAGAGTGCAGTGGTGTGATCTCAGCTCACTGCAGCCTCTGCCTCCCAGGCTCAAGTGATCCTCCTGCCTCAGCTTCCCAAGTAGCTGGGACCACAGACACACACCACTACACCTGGCTAATTTTTTGTATTTTTGGTAGAGATGGGGTTTTGCCATGTTACCCAGGCTGGTCTCGAACTCCTGAGCTTAAGCAATCCGCCTGCTTCAGCCTCCGAAAATACTAGCATTACACGTGTGAGCCACCGTGCCCAGCCAGAATAAATAAATTACAAACAAGAATGAAATAATGTAGGAAAAAAGGGCATGATAAATATAATAAAAAGAAAGAAATATAAAAAAAGAAATAAAGCTAACTATAGTAAATACAATTTACAAATTAACATGATGTATTAGTCTGTTCTCACATTGCTGTGAAGAAATACTTAAGACTGGGTGATTTACAAAGAAAAGAGGTTTAACTGACTCACAGATCCACATTGCTGGGGAAGCCTCAGAAAACTTACAGTCATGGTGGAATGCAAAGGAGAAGCAGACGCCTTTTCACAAGGTGTTAGGATGGCATGAGTGCAACCAGGGGAAATGCCAGAGGCTTATAAAACCATTGGATCTTGTGAGACTCTCTCACTATCATGAGAACAACATGGGGAAAACCACTCCCATGATCCAATTACCTCTACCTGTCTCACCTTTGACACATGAGGATTATGAGAATTATAATTCAAGATGAGATTTTGGGTGGGGACACAGCAAAACCATATCATTCTGCCACTGACCCCTCCCAAATCTCATGGTCTCACATGTCAAAACACAATCATGCCCTTCCAACAGTCCACCAAAATCTTAACTTATTCCAGCATTAACCCAACAGTCCAAGTCCAGTCTCACCTGAGACAAGGCAAGTCCCTTCCGCCTATGGCCTGTAAAGTCAAAAGCAAGTTAATTACTTCCTGGATACAATGGAGGTACAGGCATTGGGTAAATACACTCATTTCAAATAGGATAAATTGGCCAAAACAAAGAGACTATAGGCCCCATGCAAGTCCAAAATCCAATAGGGCAGTCATTAAATCTTAAAGTTCCAAAATAATCTCCTTTGACTCCATGTCTCACATTCAAGGCACACTGATGCAAGAGAGGGGCTCCCACAGCTGTGGGTACCTCCACCTCTCTGGCTTTGCATGATACAGCCCCACTACCAGCTGCATTCACAGGCAGGCATTGAGTGCCTGTGGCTTTTCCAGGCGCACGGTGCAAGCTGTTGGTGGATCTACCTGGGGTCTGGAGGACAGTGGCCCTCTTCTCACAGCTCCACTAGGCAATGCCCCAGTGAAGACTGTGTGTGGGGGCTCACAACCCACATTTTCCTTTTGCACTGCCCTAACAGATGCTCTCCTTGAGGGATCCACCCCTGCAGCAGACTTCTGCCTGAACAATCCAGGCATTTCCATTCATCCTCTGAAATCCAGGCAGAGGTTCCCAAATCTCAATTCTTGCCTTCTGTGCACCTACATGCCCAGCACCACATGTAAGCTGCCAAGGCTTGGAGCTTGCACCCTCTGAAGCAGTGGCCCCAGCTGTACGTTGGCCTCTTTTAGCCATAGCTGGAACTGAAGCAGCTGGGATGTAGGGCACCATGCCCTGAGGCTGCACAGAGCAAGGGGACCGTTGGCCCAATCCACGAAATGATTTTTCCCTCCTAGGTCTCTGGGCCGGTGATGGGAGGGGCTGTAATGAAGGTCTCTGACATGCCCTGGAGATATTTTCCCCATTGTCTTGGTGATTAACATTTGGCTCCTTGTTATTTATGCAAATTTCTGCAGCTGGCTTGAATTTCTTTCCAGGAAATGGGTTTTCCTTTTCTGTCACATCATCAGGCTGCAAATTTTCCAAACCTTTATACTTTGCTTTTTCTTGAATGCTTTGCTGCTTAGAAATTTCTGCCAGATACCCTAAATCATCTCTCTCAAGTTCAAAGTTCCACAGATCTCTAGGGCAGGGGCAAAATGCCACCAGTCTCTTTGCTAAAACATAGCAAGGGTCACCTTTACTTTAGTTCCCAACAAGTTCCTTATCTCCATCTGAGACCACCTCAGCCTGGACTTCATTGTCCATATCACTATCAGCATTATGGTCAAAGCCATATAACAAGTCTCTGGGAAGTTCCAAACTTTCCCATATTTTTCTGTCTTCTTTTGAGCCCTCCAAACTATTCCAGCCTCTTCAAGTTACCCAGTTCCAAAGCTGTTTCCATATTTTCGGGTATCCTTATAGCAGTGCCCCACTGCCTTGGTACCAACTTACTGTATTAGTCCATTCTCACACTATGAAGAAATACCTGAGACTGGGTAATTTATAAAGAAAAGGGGTTTAATTGACTCACTGTTCCGCATTGCTGAGGAGGCTTCAGGAAACTTACAATCGTGGTGGAAAGCAAAGGAGAAGCAGGCACCTTATTCCCAGGGTGGCAGGACAGAGTGAGTGCAAGCAGGGGCAGTGCCAGAGGCTTATAAAATCATCAGATCTCATGAGAAGTCAGTCACTATCATGAGAACAGCATGGGGGAAACCACCTCCATGGTCCAATTACCTCCACCTGCTGCTGCCGTGATATGGTTTGGCTCTGTTCCCACACAAATCTCACCTTGAATTGTAATAATTCCCACATGTCAAGGGCAGGGCCAGGTGGAGATAATTGAATCATGGTGGCAGTTTCCCCCATATTGTTCTTGTGGTAGTGAATAAGTCGCATGAGGTCTGATGATTTTATAAATGGGAGTTCCCCTGCACAAGTTGCCTGCTACCATGTAGGATGTTCCCTTGCTTCTCCTTTGCCTTCTGCCATGATTGTGAGGCCTCTTCAGCCATATGGAACTGAGTCTATTAAATTCTTTCCTATAAATTATGTAGTCTTCGGTATGTCTTTATTAGCAGCATGAGAACAGACTAATACATGCCCTGAACATGTGGAGATTATGGGGATAAGTCAATATGAGATTTTGAGTGGGGACACAGCCAAGCCATATAACTTGGTGAATAAAAGATTTCCAGAGCTATCAAGGAAGACCTGAGTAAATGTAGAGGCATGCTGTATCAGTGGATGGTAAGACACATCACTAAAAACATAATTTTTTTCCAAATTAATTTCTATATTTAATGTCATTCAAACAAAATATCTATGAGTGTTGTTCAAAAACCTTAACAGATTCTAAAATAAATTTGGAAGAGTAAATTTTCCCAAAAAACTAAAACTAATTGGTTTTTCACAAAAACAAAAGGGTAATAGGCATCTATTACCAGGTATAAAGTTTTAAACAAGGGATTTTAATTAAAATGATGAAATGATGTGAACCTGGATTCGTTAAAACACATGGATCAATAGAACATAATATAAAGCCAAGAATGTATGCATACATTTGTTTCATATATATTGATCTTGAAATTTTTCATGAAAGAGGTAAGATTTCAGTAGGAAAATATTGTCCAGACAATGGGCTATTAGATACATTCCCCATAGGTCCTTTGTGTATCTGCCATCCTCTTTGTTCCAATAGTTATTTCAGAGTATTTCTATAGTCAACACACTTGGAAGACTCCTTCTAGAGCAAGAGGCAGGCATACTTACTTCCCTTATAAAAGATTTGGGTTCCCTTAACTCAGGGTTCCTTTCTTATAAGGCAATCCATGGCATGTGAGCAGGTGTCACCTTATCCTCTTAATGTTGCCTAGTAGGAATTGAAACTCTGGGAATCAGGGCAAAAAAAATGTTGATTGCAACAATTAGTAAACTGTCATTATTGACCCAGGAATCTCACATCTTTTACCAATATCCATATAATGGTGTGAGGTAAACATTTTAGCTTACCTGTAAGGTAAAATATTAGATTCTTCACAGTTCTTGGCATTGGCTATCTTTATGAAAAATATAAAATTGGGTCCCAACCTCACACTACGCACAAAATAACTTCAAGTACTTGAAGAGCTAAATGTAAAATAAAAATTTAAAAATTATCAGAAGAAAATATAAAAGAATGTTTCCTGACTCCTGTTTAAAAAACAATTTCTTAAACTATAGACAAAAATTAATTTTGTAAACAAGAAAATTCTGCTGGAAAGGCTCAACAAATTTGACAACATGTACTTATTAAACAGTGACAACAAAACCTCTTCTGCAAAAGATGACATTCACAAGATTAGCAGGCAGACAACAGAGGGAGAAAAAATATATGCAGGTACAAAATATATAATAAATATACATTTATTATTTGTAGTATATTCTAATACAATTCTAACTAGACCTTTAATAATAACAATGAATTAACACAGAATTAACAATGAATTAACACATTTATAGCAGCTCAATAGAACAAGTGATGAAGTGTATGAGCAATCACTTTATAGGAAAGGAAATATAAATCTCATAGAACTATATTCGATCTCATTGATAGGAAAATGCAAATTGAAGTAAAAGACAAGGCACAGTATTTATCAGTTTTGGAAAAAATATAAATATCTGTCATTCAGTGGGGAAATATTATTCTTGTAAGTTAGTAATGTGTATTGTCTTTGGGGAGCAATTTGCCAGAATCTGGTAAAAAAGTTAACAGCATTTGTATATCAGTTTCTTTGTTTCTAAATACAGACTCCTGACATGCCTAAACATTAAGTAAATCTATTGGAGAACAGTTACAGAAATGCTGGAAGAGCTGGAGAAATAAACTCTAGGCTAATGTTACAGAGACAAGGACCAAAACCACACTGCAAAATTGTCCAAATAGGAGCTGCTGTTACTGTTCAGTTATGTACTGTCTTGTGATGCCCTTGCCATGAGGCTGTGCTGCCATTAACACCACTGAACCCAGTCACATGCTTCTTTAACATTGCTCCCATGCTAGCCAATGCATGCCTTAAGCTTTCTGTTTTCTTTTGTAGCTGTCTTATGCATATTAGGGTAGTAAAGCTGTGTCTGATGAGTGGAATGTAATTCCCAAACCTGCACCATTTCAGAAAGAAAGACTGGGGATTTTTTCCTTATTCCATATTGGAAAGCAAGGATTCACTCACAATTTGGAAAATACTGAAATGTAAATGAAGTGTTCAATACATTTGAAACAGTAATGAAAAATACATATCAACCACATCCTTTGCACAAGCAAAACTGTTTCTGGATATGTACCTAGAGAAATTCTTTAAAATGTGCAAAAATAAAGCAATGATGCCCATTATTGTATACTACTATTTCAAAAATGGGAAACATTCTTAAGTGCCCTGAAATAGGAGAACAAATGAATAAAATGTGATGAAGTCAAACAATGTAAGATTGAAAAAGGTGAATCAGATTTTTAGATATCAACAAGAATAGATGGTCCTCCCTCTGTGCCCAAGAAGAATTGGTTTCAGGACTCCCATGAATATCACAATTCACAGACATTCAAGTCCCTTATGTAAAATGACCTAGTATTTGCATATAACCTATGTACAACTTTCAGGATACTTTAAATAATCTTTAGATTACTTATAATACTTAATACAATGTAAATGCTATACAAATAGTTGCTATACTTATTTTTAAATTTTTTATTGCTGTATTGTTATTTTTTATTGTTTTTTGCTGAATGTTTTCAATTCATGGTTGGTTGAATCTGTAGATGTGGAACCCACTGATATGGAGGGCTGACTGTATTTCAAAAACATAATGAGAAGAAATAAGATGTGCAGAATGATATATAAAGAAAAACACCATTTATGCAAATAGAAACTACTATCCCCAAATAGTATATATTGGCCAGTAATCACATATGTATATATAGCATTTATGCCTACATATATACATGTATGTGTGTATGAGGTTGTGTATCTGCATATATGTATGTATGCACATCTGGATATACAGATAGATGAATGAATAAATAGGTAAATAGACGATAGATAGACAGATACTGGAAAACTGGGTGCACAATTCTTAGCATCTGCTATGGAGGGCTAATGATGAAGAATGGCAAGTGATGTAATGTTAGAAAGATTAAAGAGGACTTTATTTGTAAGCTTTAGCTCTTTAAAAACTGGCAAATCTCATTCCCCATGATATGCTTATTTTCCCTGGCGTGCCTGTATCAAAACATCTCATGTACACCGTAAATACATACACCTACTATGTACTCACAAACATTTAAAAAATAGGCCGGGCATGATGGCTCATGCCTGTAATCCCAGCACTTTGGGAGGCCAAGGCAGGCAATAACTTGAGGAGTTCAAGACCAGCCTAGCCAACATGATGAAACCCTGTCTCTACTATAAATACAAAAATTAGCTGGGTTTGGTGGTGGGTGCCTGTAATCCCAGCTACTCGAGAGCCTGAGGCAGGAGAATCACTTGAACCCAGGAGGCAGAGGTTCCAGTGAGCCAAGATTGCACCACTGCACACAGCCTGGGCAACAGAGTGAGTCTCCATCTCAAAAAATAAAATAATAATAATAAATAATAAAATAAAAAATATAAATTAAAAACAACCTGGCAAATCTGACAATAAGTTATCACTACTAGTTTAGGGGGAAGAAAATTGACATAATTTAGATTATTCTTTATGCTTTTCTGTATATTTTAATTGGTGGAGGAATTCCAAGAGGGAGAGCAGAAGCATTTAAAACCTTCAGAAGCCCAGCTTAATATTTGGACATCACTTCCACAACATTTTATTGGTCAAAAGAAGTCACAAGGCGAACTTTAATTTAAGGGGCAGAGAAACTGACTATACTTTTTGATGGGAGTAGCTTAATAGAACTACAACGAAGTATGGCTACTTTTGAAATCTACTATATAAACTTATGTTTCTAGAGGTGTGGTATTATAGCCTATAAAATAATTATAAAAGAAGACACAAGAAGACATTTTCATAAAATATGCAAGAACTGTGCCAAACAGATGGATAATTTATATATCTCTTTCGTATATAGCCTGTTTGTTTGTTCTGTCACCAGAAGAATATCCAGAATCTATTCTTAAAAATTTTTTAAGCTCATTTAAAAAAAATACATCAAAGAATAAGATTAGAAACATGTTACTTTAAGGTTTAGGCAAAAGCCATGACTATAAACTGATGCAAAAAGAATAAACTTCAAAATCCATCTGCAACCTTGTTTTTAGAGACATTCATGCTGTTCTAGCTTCCCATTGCAGACATTGCCATTTCAAAGAAATATTCAGCCATAGTAATTATAAAAGATAAAATAATAAGTCTGCTAATAAGATAGGATTTAGTAACATTTAAGCATGGATTAATGAACAAAAAAATAATTAACTCAGAAATATTCTGATTACTTTGCTGAAACAAGTGAGGAAAATGTATTTTCCCACAGTAAAATAAATGGGAAATTGAGAATTTTTTAGTGTATCCTAAGGTGCATCTTGGTGTTGTGACTTTTAATTAATTTAACAAAATGGATAGTTTTGCTGCTGCTATCAAATTTTCAATACCAACCATAAATTAAAACTGTAATAACTAAAACATTTGGGGAAATAAAACTAAGAAACTCTTCTAGTGTTCTGAAATCTGGTGCATTCTTACAAAATGGGTTTTTATTTTCTAAATTTTTTTGTAGAGGTAAATTTTAAATTAATATTTATGCACAAGCTACTGTTCATTACTTGCTGCCCCTTCTAAGTGCCAAGCACTTTTCAGAACACATTATATTCAGCATCTCTTTTAATCCAAAATAGGAGGTGGATCATATTAGCCCCATTTTACAGATGATAAGGAGATGGTTCAGAGATAGTAAGGATGTTGCTAAGGAAAGCTGGCTGGTAATTTGTACAGCCAGGGCTTGACTTGATGTGTCACTCTAGCATCTCCACTGTAATCACTACACTTTGAGACTCTCCAATGCAAAGGCTGTGGAATCTACTGATAACTTCTGTGAAACTGTTTATAGAATACCTGAAGCACTGGTTCCTTTTTATTTTGTCTAAGTCAATCATTTAGACAAATTACAGGCAAAATTTCTAGACTGTGTACAAATTGTCATTTATGTCATATATTTGCTTAGCAAAAGGGATTATCAACTTTGAGTATTTCTAGTTTTTTCTATCATACCAACTAATTTTCTGTGCCTTTATTTGTGATGAGAGGCAATTTTCTATGTTTTGATTTGTACATTAATTGCAGTTTATTACCCCCAACTCCACTGACATATTAGGCACAAACAACATACTCCCATGGAGAGGGCATAGGCCTAGAACCAAGAGATGAAAGAAGAAAGGCTTCTTTTTTGAAAGCTTCTTGATACCATGTGTCAAGATTAAATCCGGTGTCATTTTCTTTCCTCAAACAAAGCATTCTTAAAATTGAAATCCAGTGAAGAAAACAGATTACCATGCTTGATACTGAGTGAATCTTCTTTCTTATAACTCCTTTTGGTCATTCTGTCTTGTTCAAGGTTTATTTTTTTGTCTAGCATACATCCAGCACCCACCCAATCATTCTCTATTATGTTGTGTGACATCATGTCATGTAATGTCACATCATGATATGGTTTGGCTCCGTTTCCCCACCCAAATCTCATCTTATAGCTTCCATAATTCCCACATGTTGTGAGAGGAACCCAGTGAGAGATGACTGAATTATGGGGGTGGGTCTTTCCTATGCTGTTCTCGTGATAGTGAATGGGTCTCATGAGATCTGATGGTTTTAAAAGCAGGAGTTGCCCTGCACAAGCTTTTTTTTGCCTGCCACCATCCACATAAGATATGACTTGCTCCTTCTTGCCTTCTGTCTTGATTGTGAGGCTTCCCCAGCCATGTGGAACTATGAGTCCAATTAAGCCTCTTTCTTTTGTAAATTGCCCAATCTCTGTTATTTCTTTATCAGCAGCATGAAAATGGACAAATACAGTAAACTGGTACCAGGAGTGGGGTACTACTGAAAAGATACCTGAAAATGTGGAAGCAACTTTGAAACTGGGTGACAGGCAGAGGTTGAAACAGTTCGGAAGACTCAGAAGGAGACAGGAAAATGTGGGAAAGGTTGGAACTTCCTAGAGACTTGTTGAATGGCATTGACAAAAATGCTGATAGTGATATGAATAATAACGTCCAGGCTGAGGTGGTCTCAGATTGAGGAACTTCTTGGGAACTGGAGCAAAGGTGACTCTTGTTATGTTTTAGCAAAGAGACTGGCAGGATTTTGCCCCGGCCTTAGAGATTTGTGAAAATTCAAACCTGAGAGAGATGATTTGGGGTATCTGGTGGAAGAAATTTCTAAGCAGCAAAGCATTCAAGAGATGACTTGGGTGCTGTTAAAGGCATTCAGTTTATAAGGGAAGCACAACATAAAAGTTCAGAAAATTCGTAGCCTGACAACGTGCTAGAAAAGAAAAGCCCATTTTCTAAGGCAAAATCCAAGCCAGTTGCAAAAATTTGCATAAGTAACAAAGAGCCAAATGTTAATTTCCAAGACAATGGGGAAATTGTCTCCAGGGCATGTCAGAGGTCTTCACAGCATCCCTTCCCGTCACAGGCTTGGAGGCCTATGAGGAAAAAAATGGTTTCATGTGTGTCACAGGCCTGGAGGCCTATGAGGAAAAAGTGGTTTCATGTGTGGGCCCTGTGCTGTGTGCAGACTAGGGACTTGGTGCCCTGCATCCCAGCCACTCCAGCCTGGGCTGAAAGGAGCAAACTTAAGAGTTCAGCCATGGCTTCAGAGGGTGCAACCCTCAAGCCTTGGCAGCTTCCACATGGTGTTGAACCTGCAGGTGCAGAGAAGTCAAGAATTGAGGTTTGGGAACCTCCCCCTAGATTTCAGAGCACGTATGGAAATGCCTGGGTGCCCAGGCAGAATTTTATAAAGAAGACCAAGAATACATGAGGTCCTCACGGAGAACCTCTGCTAGGGCAGTGCAGAAGGGGAATGTGGGTTGGGAGCCCCCATACAGAGTCCCTACTGGGGTACCACCTAGTGTAGTTATGAGAAGAGGGTCACCATCCTCCAGACCCCAGAATGGTAGATCCACTGACAGCTTGCACCGTGCATCAGGAAAAGCCACAGACACCCAGTGCCAGCCCGTGAAAGCAGCCTGGAGTGAGGCAGTTGTTGCAGGAAGTCAGGGACCCTGAATGGAGGGACTGGCTGAAGCCATGGCAAAAGAACATAAATTGTGAAGATTTCATGGACATTTATTAGTTCCCCAAATTAATACTTTTATTATTTCTTACACCTGTCTTTACTGCAATCTCTGAACATAAATTGTGATGCTTTCATGGACACTTATCACTTCCCCAATCAATATTCTTGTGATTCCCTCTGCCTGTCTTTACTTTAATCTCTTAATCCTGTCATCTTTGTAAGCTGAGGATGAACGTCGCCTCAGGACCCTGTGATGATTGTGTTAACTGCCCAAATTGTTTGAACAATATGAAATCTGGGCACCTTAAGAACAGGGTAACAGTGATGTTCAGAGAACAAGGTAGAAAACCTTAAAGTCTGGCTGCCTGTGGGCCGGTCAGGAAAGAGCCATATTTCTCTTATTACTGAAAATGGGTAAGAGAAATATTGCTGAATTCTTTCCCCAGTAAGGAATATTAATAATTAACAGAATTATTATTATTAATTATTATTAATCAATATTATAACTAATCAATGTTATTTATTATAATTAATAATTCTGAGGAAAGAATGCATTCCCAGGGCGGGACCTCTCAAATGGCTGCCCTGGGAGTGTCTGCCTTTATGCAGATGTAGATAGGGATGAAACATGCCCTAGTCTCCTGCAGCGCCCCCAGGCTGGCTAGGATTAGGAAATTCCAGCCTGGTGAATTCTAGTCAGACCGGTTCTCTGCTTTTGAACCCTGACAATGCATGCACAGCAGGACATGGAAGTTCATTAGTGATTCTAGTTTCACCCTGACCTTCTGCCTTGTGATCTTTTGTTGCCCTTCAAGCATGTGATCTCTGTGACCCACACCCTATTCGTACACACCCTCTCCTTTGAAAATTGCTAATAAAAACTTGCTGGTTTTATGGCTCAGGGGGCATCACAGAACCTGCCGATATGTGATGTCTCTCCCAGACACCCAGCTTTAAAATTTCTCTCTTTTGTACTCTTTCCCTTTATTTCTCAGACCCACCAACACTTAAGGAAACAGAAAGGAACCCACGTTGAATATTGGGGGCTGGTTTCCCCCAATAGCTGTACCCTGCAAAGCCACAGGGGCAGATCTGCCCAAGACTATGGGAACCTACCTCTTGGATTAGCATGACCTGGATGTGAGACATGGAGTCAAAGGACCTCATTTTGGAGCTTTAAGATTTGACTGCTCCACTGGATTTCAGACTTGCATGGGGCCTGTAGCCCCTTTGTTTTGGCAATTTCTTCCATTTGGAATGGGTGTGTTTACTCAATGCCTGTACCTTCATTGTATCTAGGAAGTAACTAACTTGTTTTCGATTTTACAGGCTCATAGGTGGAAGGGACATGATTTGACTTGGATGAGACTTTGGACTGTGGACTTTTGAGTTAATGCTGAAATGAGTTGAGACTTTGGGGGACTGTTGGGAAGGCATGGCATGATTGGTTTTGAAATGTGAAGATAGGAGATTTGAGTGGGGCGGGGGGCAGAATGATATGGTTTAGCTCTGTGTCCCCACCCAAATCTCATCTTATAATTCCCATAATTTCCACATGTTATGGGAGGGACCCAGTAGGAGATGACTGAATAATGAAGGGGGGTCTTTCCCATGCTGTTCTCATGATAGTGAATGGGTCTCAAGAGATCTGATGGTTTTAAAAAAAGGAGTTGTCCTGCACAAGCTCTTTTTTTGCCTGCTGCCACATGTAAGATGTGACTTGCTCCTCCTTGTCTTCCACCGTGATTGTGAGGCCTCCCCAGTCACATGCAACTGTGAGTCCAGTTAAGCCTCTTTCTTTTGTAAGTTTCCCAGTCTCTGGTATGTCTTTATCAGCAGTGTAAAAACAGACTAATACACATCATATCATTGACATTCGAGGACAAGAATAAAAATGCAAGCCCACATACTATATGCCAAACATTCATAGCTAAAAATAGAACTATCAAAATGTTGAGTAAAATGTTTTACCTCCTTGCCTTCATAATGATTTTTAAAAAATCAAAATACTATGATTATATTACCAAACATTGCAACATATTTAGAAATCAAAATTGAATTTTTATTATGCATGTGTTATTTTCCGCTGATGAGTCTGCAATTTTTAGCTAAATCGAGACACATATAATTCTTTAAAGTCTTATTTATTCTTTAAAATTAATCTTCCTTTTTATTTCAGCAAAATCACTGATTACTTAATGAAGATTTCAAATAACTTGTGTTCTATTGATGATATAAATGGTTAAAAATTATTTATATTTAAAATAAACAAGCTTTGAATATACTTTTATAGAAATGTAATATGTTAGTATAAAAACTTGAAAAATTTAAACTATTTTCAGATATATTCAAACTTACTTTTCTTCTAAAATATTTCAGCAATATCTAGTAAATGCAGAATCCAATAATTAATAAATAACAAAAGTTAAAGTTTAATTATTTAAATTTAGCTACATTTTTAGTTTAATTTTTAAAATATCTGAAATCTTATAAGATATTTTTGTGGAAAGAAAACTTAGAAATTCTCATGTTCAATGTCCATCTCCTTGCTAGTGTGAAGAATATAAACCATACTCTAAGCATGTTACATTTAGGCTTACATAGACATATATTTAAGAGTGAAAGACTTTTTAAACAATGCTAAATATTCCTCAGCTGCCATGGGAACTTGTGAAACAGCACTAATTCTGAGTACCTTTGGAAACATGAATTGAAACAGATCTTCAGCCAGAAAATGAGTGCTCAGCTCATCTAGGAATGATTCTGTTATATTAGAGACCAAAGCATCATGCTATCTGAAGGAAAGGATTTTGCAATTTAACTAAGTTTTCTTTTCTCTTACCTAAGTGCATATGCTGTTCCAATGTTCTCCATACTCCATAGCAGTGTCAGCATCCTTTGACAGTGTCAGCAGCATAACACACAAACCTTCACATCATTCAGACATGGTGGCCTTTGGTTTTGAAGACAAAGCATAAGATGTGAAAAAGTCTTTATCTAGAGTCTGAGAATCATGTTTGGGGTTATAGGTTGTTCTGATTTGATGCTGAACACCAAAACCTGAGAGTCAAAACCCTTAAAGCATGAATTGTTTTTGTGCTTGTTACGTGTGGTTCCATCCAAATTATGGGGCTCATATGTAAAGGTGGTACTGATCAACTGCCCATTACAATGTAAGCTTGTTAAGAACTGAGACCATATGTTTTTTTGTATCCACAACATCTTGCACAGAGAAGGCCCTTAAATATTGGCAGATCAAATGAATAAATGACCTGATAAACCTTAGGACTTGGGGCTTTTAACATCTCACATTTTTGTGAGATGTAGCACTTATAACTAGGCTTACATGCTCACATCTTCCACTTGGTTGTCTGTATAGCAGTATAGCCATAAGTGAAGTGTTATTCCAGACTTTTGGACATCTCTTCAATCCAAAACCTTCCTTTATTTTGTTAAATATCCTTTGGAGGGAGAATTTGAGAAGAGACACTGAGGAAATCAAACACCAACCTGTAAAACTAGTAATTACCTGTTGTCCACAAACCTGTAAAGCTACTGAATCTTGTTATTTTTTGGAGGAGTAGTACCAGTGAGTTCACAGCTGTATTCAATCAAAGCAGATGTTTTCAAAATGTGAAGACAGTACTGCTATAAGCATCCTCTGATTTATGGCTAAGTGGTTAGTTTTTCCCTTTTTTCACTGAATTATGAAAACTCTCATTCATAGATATATGACATATTATTCTGTTCTTGAGTTGCTATAAAGAAATACCTGAGGCTGAGTAATTTATAAAGAAAAGAGATTTAATTGACTTACTGTTCTGTAGCCCGTGTAGGAAGCATGGTGCCAGCATCTGCTTCTGGGAATAGCCTCAGGAAGCTTCCCGTCATGAGGGAAGGTGAAGGGGTATAGGCATATCACATGGTGAGAGGGAGTAAGAAAGAGAGAACTGGGGACGGTTCGGACTCTTTTAAACAACCAGATCTCAAAACTGTAAACTAACTAAGCAAGAACTCACCAATCAGCAAGGAGATGGTGCTAAACCATTCATGAGAGATCCACTCTCATGACCCAATATCTCCCACCAGGCCCTACCTCCAACACTGGAAATCACATTTCAATATGATATTTGGAGGAGAAAAACATCCAAACCATATCATATGGGAACTCCATTAGTGACATATGTGAAGAGTCAAAATCCCTAACTGGATCTCTGATTTGCCTAATTATAAGTGGAAGGTGTTTTTCTACTTAAATCCTCTCATTTACTTTTTGAAAATCCAAAACTGAGAAGAATCTGGGCATCTTGTAAATAGTTCAACAGGTTGGGATTTAGAGGTATCGGGGATAAATTCCAGTGGTGATTTCACAGAAACTCTACAAAGCTCATTCCTCTTTTTTCATGTAAAGAATACTAAGGCTTTAACTGATGGGGTAAAGAGACCATTAAACTCTTTTATGAGACAAATATTTTATAATTTCATTATCTGCCAAGATGATGGTAGTAAGGAGTTTGAGACCATCAAATATGTAGTCTATGTGATAGTGGATCATGACTCTCCAGAGGCCCTATTCCCAGAAGTAAGGAAGCAAGAATATTTCACAGTTATCTGGTTGAGTGGATTGTATGAGAATGAATGGGAGTTCATTGCTATGACATTGTACCTAGACTCAAAGGGCAGAATTTCCTTTAAAATGCCCAGCGATTTTCTGAACCCTATGCAAGGCAGACTAGGTTAAGATGGGTTTTTGCGCTTGCAGTCTCTGAAAGCCTAGCTTCTCATGTTTTTCTAAGTTCCTGATTCGCTGATTTCTGGATTTTGCCAGTCATTACAGGCCACAATGCAGAAGGAGAGATTTCCAGATGGCACTGCTAGGGCTTTCATCCTGGTGGTTTGAAGCCATTCTTCAAGGGATTGTCAGAGACTCTATTGCGTCTCTATTGCAGAAGTACTGGACTGGGTTGGTTTATTGCTGGCATAGGCAGGGTATGACAAGATGAGAACAGGGGTCAAGCTTGAATTGTGGGCTCCCGTATGTAATCTAAATTTCTTTTTAAAGGATGCACCATATTTCCAAGTTTTATAGGTTTTCTTTAAAATGTATCAGAGTAGTTTTCTCTAAAAAGAATTGGTCAACCTCTGTGGAAACAGGTTCAAAGACAGCTTCATTCTAGTCTAGGCTCTCAAAAAGGAGACAGAATAGGGTGGCTTTACCGAACATTTATCTATTGCCTAAACTGACATACATTATTCATATTATTTCATCAACTTAATATTAGTGAAGTTTCCAATAAGTGATGGCTATTGGTCTAAGCACTATCATGTTTTGAAAAGTGCCCTTAAGAAGATACTCATGGAGTGATGTTGGTACAGACAAGTGAGACACTATAAGAACATCAGGAAAAGTGACATTTGGACTAATATTTGACAATTATGTAGTCATTCACCAGGTGAATAAAGGGCTAGAAAGGCTTCTAGTAAGGTAAAGCAGCAACATTGTCAATGAAGTAAGAAGGAATATGTGGCATGGATGTAGCTGACTACAGCTGGACAGAGGTTGAGGACGTGGAAAGCACTGAGAATTCACAGGGGTCAGATCATGATATCAAAGGAGCCACTGAAGAATGTCATGCAAGTGAAACAAAGACAGATCGGGATTTTTAAATAAAAAGTCTGGCACTGGCAGAAAGATGGAAAATAAGTTGGAGGAGAGAAAATTGAGTATATTAGGGCTCTCCAGAGAGACAGATCCAATAGGATATATGCACACATAAAAGGGAGTTTATTAGAGAGAATCGGCCCATATGATTACAAGGCAAAGTCCCACGATAGGCATCTGCAAGTTGGGGAAAAAGAGAAGCCAGTAGAAGCTCAGTCCAAGTCTGAAAGCCTCAAAACCAAGAAAGCTGATAGTGCAGCCTTCAGTCTGATGCTGAAGGCAGGAGAGCCCCAGGGGAGACCCGGAGTCCAAAGGCTGTAGAACCTGGAGTCTGATGTCCATGGGCAGGAGAGAGAAAGAAAAGCTTGTAGCAAGGGAAGAGAGAGAGCAAGAAATGCTGCAAGCTGCTTATCCCCCTTCTTCTGGCTGCTTTGTTCTTACCCTGCTGGCAGCCAGTTGGATGGTGCCCACCCACATTGGCACCTCTTAGAGTCTACCAAATCAAATCTCAGTCTTCTCTGGCATCACCTTCCCAGACACACCCAGAAACAATACTTCACCAGCCATCTAGGCATCCTTTGATCCAATCAAGTTGACACATAATATTAGCTATCTCATCGGGGTAGAAGTTGAACTGTTTGCTCAGCTTTCCAGTTGAGAGAGGATGAAGGAATAGACTGGCAGTAGGCATAGAGAAGAAAGAATAAATATGTAAGACATAAAAATGGCAGGATAGACACATCTTTATTGTTGATTGGATATGAAAGGTTTGGGAGAGAGATTTAAAGGTTACTCTGGTACCTTTGGCATGCCTGTTTGGCATTTCCCAAACTAACTGCTCACGTGCCCTGGGGTACCATCAAGGACTCACAAGATCCTGTACAGTATTTTCAATGTTTGAGGGAAACACAGCGATATATGTAGGGCACAGAATAAACTACTAGCTTGAGATAGTTCACACATTTAACCTTAGATTGTGATCCGTTCCTTTCAATGATGTCATATTTTTGTGTTTTCAGTGGTTGTGATAAAAATCAAATATTACTAAAAATCAATGCAGAATAACAAATAAAGGTAGACTTGTACACCATGACTCCAAGGTTTGAGAAGCTGCACAGAGTAGCACAGGCACACGTTCCATTAGCAAGTAACTGTGGTTAAGACTGAATAAAAATGCTATCTTTTAGATTTATTTCCATTATTTTTTCAAACAGCTACTAAATTGTTAGGACCAATCCATTTATTAAGTTGTTTGGACCTAATTGATTCATAAATAGAATTGTTAAGTACTTCTTTTCTTTTAGATTTGGTGGTGAAAAAATATTGAGACATTAAAGGCACCATGAACTGAGACTGTTTAAAAACCTCTGGCCTAGATGGTTTCAAGAGAGAGCCAGAGAGAATGCTGTAAAATTGACCTGTGCAGATGATGAGGATACAGGGTGCAATGAAATGTCCAAACTGTGTGATTGCTAGCAAGGGGAGGAGTAGGAGCAGTAATCAGTTGTTAGAAAACAGAGATTAATATGGGGATAAAGGTAGTACCCACTACTACATGTTGAGTACTCACCCTATACCAGCCACAGTGGTGATACAGGTCAGTAGGCATTATCAGTCTCAATCCTCCCAGCAACCATGGAAGCTATGATTATTATCTCCTGATCAAGACAGCTTTAACTTTCCCCTCAGCTTGACAAAACTGTAGACAGGCTTCTTTCTGACTCTAAGCCCCTAATGTCCCTTTTTTTTTTTTGAGCATTTAAAACTTTAAATTGTAGAATCATTTTCTGCCTCTTTCGGATATAAATCTTCTGCTAGCCTCTTGCCAGTTTTATAACCCGAGAATGTCTTTCTCCAGGATGTGGGAGCTAATCTTTTGAAATGTAATCAGGGAAGGAGATATTGCCTCTACCTTCTAGTCTCTGTGGGATGGTGGGTACCTAATTTTCATGTGCCAATTAATAAACTCAGATGGCCTTATCACATTAACCAACCTCCCCAGTTTCCTCCAGTACTTTTCCACCTGCTCACCTCAAGGCTTAAAAAACCCCTACCTGTTTCAGAGGAATTAACCTTAAATTATTTCTTCTATTTCAATAGTCTTGAATAAAGTCTTCTTTGCTTAACTCCATCAATGCAACTTTACTTTGACAGTCACCATTTTACAGATATGGAGCTGAAGTTTATAACTTGCTGAAACTTACACAGCTAGTAAATGATGGAGACAAGTTTCTAACCCAGGTAACCTGAGTTCAGAGCCTAAGGACATAAAGTATGGTACAGGTTCACTCTTGGAAAGAAGCAAAAGCATAGGTTTTCTTAGTTGAGACAACAGAATTTGGCCTTTTGATAGTTCTAAGTTGGTCGGGTCCAGACACCAGACATCATCATTAGGTCGGCCAGAGAATAATATGTTCCTAAAACCACCAACATGAATTGTTACTAAACTTTCATGCTTTCCAAATTTCCAGTAAGTAGAAGCAAGAAGAATTCTAAATTTGGGGTGGGGTTAAATTCTAGATAATATGGAAACAGCAGTCCAAAAATTCTTAATATTGGACTAAAAACTCATAGAGCTAGAGACTGCAGTACACTTGAACAAGAGTCCAGAACTTAGAGTCAGAGAGACTCAGTTCATGTGACAATTCTGTCTGGGTACCAATTATGAGATTATAAACATAAATCACTTATCACATAGTATCCACTAAAAGATATATAGACCAAAAAAAGTCTGTTTTGATACCTATGTTTATTGTCTTAATAAGAAATGTCTAGATTCCTGCTGTAGCTATAGCTTCCCCTGGCTTTTGAGTGTTTGTTTAAAGAAGCATGTTTGTACTATATAATTTGTTGTTTTAGATGGAAGGTTTATGTGGCATTGCTTGAACAGTAATGAGTTTGCTTAAACAACACTGCATGACTGCCATCCTTTGGGACACACAGAAAATGAGCCTCTTGTGAGTCAATCTTAGCAATGAAAAAATTTACAATAAAATTGGCTTCCGCTTTGTGTGCAGTTAATATCCACTTGTACAAGGTAAGCTGATACAGAATATCAGCATGGGTTCTCACCAGGGAGGTCCTCTTGAGACTTGTAAAATAAATGATCATTACTGTCATGCCCCAGTGGTATCTTTTTTCATTCCAAGCTGAAACTCCATTTTGACATTACAATATTTTCTTATGCAAATTGTAACTATCAGCTTTATATTGCAAGGATCTATTTCTCTGCAGATAATAGTAGTACATTTTCTAGAAATACAGGTTTGGGTTAAACTTCCTAAGTGCTCTCTTACCATTTAGGCAAGTATGAATCTCTCCCTCCAGCCTGGCTCCAGGTAACCATGATAAAGCAGCGGAAGATAAGAGAAGAACAATAATTCACTTTGATCCAGGTGTTCACTAGTTTATGGCAAATTTGGAAAATAAGAGAGTTTCAATTAATTGCCATCTCAACTGAATAATGAATCCAAAATGTTGGATATCTCTGCAAGGAGTTCTACTGAGGTTTTTAGTGCATAAAAATGACTACTGCCTGTTTTCTGTGCTAGTTAACTCCTGAACAAGGTAGTGAGGCTTGGCTCTAGCATAGGGTTGAGTGAGTTAGGTGAACCAAACAGATTATACCACTTTCATTTTTTTTCTTATCTATATATTTCTGAATTTGGGAAATTAATCAGTGGGAATAAAATAGAAGATGTAAGTCAGCCTTTGCTTATGACTCATTTCATTCACTAATAGCTAAGAATTAGGTTTATGATATACATAAGTAACCTATATGGTAAGAAAGTGAATCACATTTGTGAAAGTGACTGATTTCCAGTATGGATAATAGTTTTATTTAAAAAGAAAGTAATAAACACCAACCCAATAAACTTTCCAACCAACTAACAATCAACCAGTAACAAATAAATAAAATAGCTGAGCATACTTAGTAAGAGTTTGATTTTGTGTTTCTTACTCTTAATCTCAGAGGGGAGAAACAAGTAATTCCTAGTTGTTCTGGTGCTATAAGCATGTGGATAAATTCATTCATTTAGCTATCCTGTTCTATGTATGTAATTGCGTGATTCACTGGACCCTAGCAGGATTTAAAAGGTTTCTTATTGCCAATAATTGACTTGTTCACTCCTACCTTTCACTCCTTTTTGTTTTTTCACATTCTAGATCTTAAAATAAAGGTTGAATTCCCTAAAGTTAGCATCATCTGTTTCACATCTAAATTGCTGAGAATAAAATAAGTGGAAGTTGATGGCTGATCATAATAATGTTAATATAGCATATTACAAATTCCCTGTAGGTGTGTGTTATGGCTAAATTCATTCGACCCACATTTAATAATATAAAAATCATTTTAACATTATGATACCTCTATATAGAACATATAAATGTTACGTTTTGAGATTCATGACAATTCTGACCTGCCCATGAATAAGGAGTGTCATATTTGGCAAGCTCTATAATGATATATCCCTCTGTATCTGAGATCTGAACAGTTGGAAGCACCTAGAGAGAAGAAAGATGTGTCTGATCCACCACTGAGACAATGAAACTGTCCTTAACTCTGAACTGTGAACTAGCATATTTTTGTAAGTATGTGTGTGCATGTTTTCATGGCATAGAATTAAATTGTGAACATTGACAGTGGAAGCCTGAATGTCCTCTGAATAACTCTGCTTCATGCTGCCTCATGTTTTATGCAGATTATGCTTTTTCTGGAATTGCCATTGCCAAACTACATTAAATTTTAGTACACTTAGGAACAATTGGATTGTAAAAATTACTGTTAATATCATCATGTTTATGTAGAAAAAAATTCACAAAACTTTGAACATTTTCAAAAGAGACATGGGGAAGAGGAGTAGTTTGAATGATAGTAGAGAAAAAAAATGATTTCTTTTTTCTTTTTTTTTTTTTTTTGAGTTGGAGTCTTGCTCTGTCACCCAGGCTGGAGTGCAATGGTGTGATCTCGGCTCACTGCAACCTCCACCTCCTGGGCTCAAGCGATTCTCCTGCCTCAGCCTCCCCAGCAGCTGGGATTACAGGTGCCCACCACCACACACAGCTATTTTTTGTATTTTTAGAAGAGATGGGGTTTCACCATGTTGGCCAGGCTGGTCTTGAACTCCTGACCTCATGATCCACCCACCTCGGCCTCTCAAAGTGCTGGGACTACAGGCATGAGCCACCGCGCCCAGCCAAAAATGATTTCTTTTAGTCTAAATAAAATTCCATTGGGTGCTTGGTGTTAAAACTTAGGCCAATCCTTCGCAATAAGACATATTCAGGTGGCAATCTTTATTTTTGTTAAAGTGAGCTTAGGGGCTAGTCAGTCTCTTTAGGCTAAATTTGTCTTCAGAAATGAGTCCCTAATATATACAGAAATTTTCTGACTAAAGAAAATATACTATAATTATACAATGATATATGATAAATTATGTAACCTATTAACTGTATATTTTACATATCTGAATAGCTCTTTGTATACTTTCTATATTTGATTTACAGTAGAATGAGTACTGATATTGAAATATTTGTTTTAGAGATTTTCAATTCCCATGAAAATTTCATAAATAAAATGTAAGATTTTTTAATACCATTGTCTTAGATGCATAGATTATCCTAAAAAGCTAATGAAAACAAAATTATTTTTAATAAGTTCCTAGGAAATTCTGGATATAATAATAATAGTAGTAATAATTAAATATGTAGTAAATTAAAATGAAATGACTATTTTCATCTTTCACTATTCACTCAAGAAAGTTAGTGGAATTAGATAATTCAAAGAGACTGGTAAAGGCTTATTGAGTTTTAAGGTTTATATATAAGTGAATGTATTGGGCTAAAGAAAAACACACTCTGCAAAATATATGAATATTAGAACCACTGTAGATGGTCTTGGATAGATTTGTTGCTTCTTGCTTGCTTTGTTAAACAGTTTATAGTTATTCACAGTCTTTAATATTTATACACACACTATTTCTGGCAATTTCATTTCTTCCTGTAGATCTGAGTTTCTATTTGGAATTATGCCCTGTCCCCTGAAAAACTTCCTTTAGCATTTCTTGTATTGAAGGTCTGCTAAATAAATTCTATCAGTTTTTTAAAAATATAACAAATTCACTTTTGACGGATAATTTTGCTAGATAAAAAATGTTGGTGAAAATGTTTTTTTCTTCCGTTAATGCTTTTTAATGTTATTAAACCATTGTCTTTATATCTACATTGTTTATGATGAGAAGTTTCTTTACATTTTATCTCTGGTCTTGTACATGGTAACCTTGCATACAATGTGTCATTTTAATCTGGATACTTTTAAGGTTTTCTCTTTACCTTCATATTAAGCAATTGGTCTGTGATGTGCTTTAGTATGGTTTATTTCATAGTATTCTGCTTGAGATAAACTGGACTTCTTGGAACTGTAGGTGAAGTTTCTCACTACATTTGGAATCCACTATTTCTTCAAATGTATTTTTTTTTTTTTTGAGATGGAGTCTTACTTTGTCACCCAGGCTGGAGTGCAGTGGCGTGATCTCAGCTCACTGCAAGCTCCACCTCCCAGGTTCAAACCATTCTCCTGTCTCAGCCCCCCGAGTAATTGGGACTACAGGTGCCCATCACCACACCTGGATAATTTTTTGTATTTTTAGTAGAGTCGGGGTTTCACCATGTTAGCCAGGATGGTCTCAATCTCCTTACCTCATGATCCACCCGCCTCGGCCTCCCAAAGTGTTGGGATTACAGGCATGAGCCACCGCACCCGGCCCAAATGTATTTTTTTCTATCCCATATGCTCTCCTGAGCTTCACTCATGTTGTTGCATATTATCAGTAATTCATTCATTATATTGCTAAGTAGTATTCCTTTGTATGGATGGATGTACCACAATTAGTATACCTATTCACCAGCTGACAAACTTTTTTTTCTTTTCTTCAGTTTTTGGATATTGAAAATAATCCAGGACTAAAGGGAGAGAACTATAAAATGCCCTGTATGTTTTTCTTTTAAAAAAGAAAAAAAGGAAGGAGGAAGAAAGAAATCACTGTTTCAGAAAGTTTGTGACCCCCCAAATTTTATATGACCAAATGTCAAAATACTTTAACAAAAAATTGAGGCTGCCTTCCTCCAAATATTGTTTTGAATATATTTCATTTTGGCCTACTAGCTAGTTTCACAGTCAAAGGAAAATCTTGTAACTCTATTCTTTAACTTCCAAATAATATTCTATGGGGTGTAATTCAATGTAAATTAAATTTTCATTACTTCATTTAAAGTTTGCTGTAGAGAGCTGGGTTCCAAGATGGCCAAATAGGAAAAGCTCTGGTCTGCAGCTCCTAGCATGATTGACACAGAAAACAGGTGATTTCTGCATTTCCAACTGACGTACATGGTTCATCTCACTGGGGCTGGTTGACAGTGGGTGCAGCCCACAGAGGGCAAGCTGAAGCAGGGTTGGGTGTTGCCTCACCCAAGAAGCACAAGGGGTCAGGGGATTTCCCTTTCCTAGCCAAGGGAAGCAGTGACAGACTGTACCTGGTAAAATGTGACACTCTCACCCAAATCCTGCACTTTTCCTATGGTCTTAGCAACTGGTGGACCAGGAGATCCTCTCCTATGCCTGGCTTGGCAGGTCCCATGCCCACAGAACCTTGCTCATTGCTGGCACAGCAGTCTGAGATTGACCTGCAAGGCTGCATACTGGTGGGGGGAGAGGTGTCCGCCATTGCTGAGGCTTGAGTAAGTAAAGAAAGCTGCCAGGAAGCTCGGACTGGGTGGAGCCCACCGCAGCTCAGCAAGGCCTACTGCCTCTATATACTCCACCTCTGTGGACAGGGCATAGGTGAAGAAAAGGCAGAAGAAACTTCTGCAGATTTAAACGTCCCTCTCTGACAGCTCTGAAGAGAGCAGTGGTTCTCCCAGCATGGCATTTGAGCTCTGAGAACAGACAGACTGCCTCCTCAAGTGGATCCCTGACCTTGGGTAGCCTAACTGGGAGACACCTCCCAGCAGGGGCTGACAGACACCTCTTACAGGCAGGTGCCTCTGGGACAAAGCTTCCAGAGAAGGATCAGGCGGCAATATTTGCTGTTCTGTAATATTTGCTGTTCTGCAGCCTCTGCTGGTGATACCCAGGCAAACAGGGTCTGGAGTGGACCTCCAGCAAATTCCAACAGACCTGCAGCTGAGGGACCTGACTGTTAGAAGGAAAACTAACAAGCAGAAAGGAATAATATCAACATAAACAAAAAGAACATCCACAACAAAACCCCATCTGTAGGTCACCAACATCAAAGACCAAAGGTAGATAAAACCACAAAGATGGGGAGAAACCACAGCAGAAAAGCTGAAAATTCTAAAAACCAGAGAGCCTCTTCTCTTCCAAAGGAACACAGCTCCTCGCCAGCAACAGAACAAAGCTGGATGGAGAATGACTTTGATGAGTTGACAGAAGTAGGCTTCAGAAGGTCAGTAATAACAAACTTCTCCAAGCTAAAGAGGCATGTTCTAACCCAATGCAAGGAAGTTAAAAACCTTGAAAAAAGGTTAGACAAATGGCTAACTAGAATAAACAGTGTAGAGAAGACCTTAAATGACCTGATGGAGCTGAAAACCGTGGCACGAGGACTTTGTGACTCATGCACAAGCTTCAATAGCCAATTCAATCAAGTGGAAGAAAGGATATCAGTGATTGAAGATTGAATTATTGAAATAAAGTGAGAAGACAAGTTTAGAAAAAAAAGCGTGACAAGAAATGAACAAAGCCTCCAAGGAATATGGGACTATGTGAAAAGACCAAATCTACTTTTGACTGGTGTATCTCAAAGTGACGGGGAGAATGGAACCAAGTTGGAAAATACTCTTCAGGATATTATCCAGGAGAATTTCCCCAACCTAGCAAGGCAGGCCAACATTCAAATTCAGCAAATTCAGGAAATACAGAGAACACCGTAAAGATACTCCTTGAGAAGAGCAACCCCAAGACACATAATTTTCAGTTTCACCAAGGTTGAAATGAAGGAAAAAATGTTAAGGATGGCCAAAGAGAAAGGTCAGGTTACCCACAAAGGGAAGCCCATCAGACTAACAGTGGATCTCTCTCGGCAGAAACTCTACAAGCCAGAAGAGAGTGAAGTCCAATATTCGACACTCTTAAAGAAAAGAATTTTCAACCCAGAATTTCATTTTCAGCCAAACTAAGCTTCATAAGTGAAGGAGAAATAAAAACCTTTACAGACAAGCAAATGCTGAGAGATTTTGTCACCACTAGGCCTGCCTTACAAGAGTTCCTGAAGGAAGCACTAAACATGGAAAGGAACAAACCATACCAGCCACTGCAAAAACATACCAAATTGTAAAGATCATTGATGCTATGAAGAAACTGCCATCAATTAGCAGGGAAAATGACCAGCTAACATCATAATGATGGATCAAATTCACATGCAACAATATTAACCTTAAATGTAAATAGGCTAAATGCCCCAATTAAAAGATACAGACTGGCAAATTGGGTAAACAGTCAAGACCCATCAGCGTGCAGTATTCAGGAGACCCATCTCACGTGCAGAGACACACATAGGCTCAAAATAAAGGGATGGAAGAAGATCTAACAAGCAAACGGAAAGCAAAAAAAAAAAAAAAAAAAAAAAAAAAGCAGGGGTTACAATCCTAGTCTCTGATAAAACAGACTTTAAACCAACAAAGATCAAAGAGACAAAGAAGGCCATTACATAATGGTAAAAGGATCAATTCAACAAGAAAAGCTAACTATGCTAAATATATATGCACCCAATATAGGAGTACCCAGATTAATAATGCAAGTCCTTAGAGACCTACAAAGAGACTTAGACTCCCACACAATAATATTGGAAGATTTTAACACCCCACTGTCCATATTAGACAGTGGTCAATGAGACAGAAGGTTAACAAAGATATCCAGGACTTGAACTCAGCTCTGGGCCAAATGAACTTAATAGACATCTACAGAACTCTCCACCCCAAATCAACAGAATATATGTTCTTCTCAGCACCACATAGCACTTATTCTAAAATTGACCACATAATTGAAAGTAAAGCACTCCTCAGCAAATGAAAAAGAAAAAAAATCACAACAAACTGTCTCTCATACCACAGTGCAATCAAATTAGAACTCAGGATTAAGAAACTCACTCAAAACTGCACAACTACATCGAAACTGAACAACCTGCTTCTGAATGACTACTGGGTAAATAACGAAATGAAGGCAGAAATAAATAAGTTCTTTGAAACCAGTGAGAACAAAGACACAATGTACCAGAATCTCTGGGACATTTAAAGCAGTGCGTAGAAGGAACTTTTAGCACTAAATGCCCACAAGAGAAAGCAGGGAAGATCTGAAATCGATATCCTAACATCACAACTAAAAGAACTAGAGAAGCAAGAGCAAAGAAATTCAAAAGCTAGCAGAAGGCAAGAAATAACTAAGATCAGAGCAGAACTGAAAGAGATAGAGACACAAAAAACTCTTCCAAAAATCAATTAATCTAGGAGCTGGTTTTTTGAAAAGATCAACACAATTGATAGACTGCTAACAAGACTAACACAGAAGAAAAGAGAGAAGAATCAAATAGACGCAGTAAAAAATGACAAAGGGGATATCAGCACCAATCCCACAGAAATACAAACTACCATCGGAGAATACTATAAACACCTCTATGCAAATAAACTAGAAAATCTAGAAGAAATGGATAAATTCCTGTACACATACACCCTCCCAAGACTAAACCAGGAAAAAGTTGAATCTCTGAATAGACCAATAACAGGCTTTGAAATTGAGGCAATAATTAATAGCCTACCAACCAAAAAGCATCCAGGACCAGATGGATTCACAGCCGAATTCTTCCAGAGGTACAAAGAGGAGCTGGTACCATTCCTTCTGAAACTATTCCAATCAATGGAAAAAGAGAGAATCTTCCCTAATTCATTTTATGAGGCAAGCATCATCCTGATACCAAAACCTGGCAGAGACACAACAAAAAAAAGAGCATTTTAGACCAATATCCCTGATGAATATCGATTCAAAACTCCTCAATAAAATACTGGCAAACAAAATCCAGCAGCACATCAAAAAGTGTATCCACCACGATCAAGTCTGCTTCATCCCTGGGATGCAAGGCTGGTTCAACATATGCAAATCAATAAACGTAATCCATCACATAAACAGGACCAGCGAGAAAAACCACGTGATTATCTCAATAGATGCAGAAAAGGCCTTCAACAAAATTCAACAGCCCTTCACGCTAAAAACTCTCAATAAACTAGGTATTGATGGAATGTATCTTAAAATAATAAGAGCCATTTATGACAAACACACAGCCAAATCATATTAAATGGGCAAAAGCTGGAACAATTCCCTTTGAAAACTGGCACAACAAAAGGATGTCATCTCTTACCACTCCTATTCAACATAGTGTTGGAAGTTCTGGCCAGGGCAATCAGGCAAGAGAAAGAAATAAAGGGTATTCAATTAGGAAAAGAGGAAGTCAAATTTTCTCTGTTTGCAGATGACATGATCGTATATTTAGAAAACCCCATCGTCTCAGCCAAAAATCTCCTTAAGCTGATAAACAACTTCAGCAAAGTCTCAGGATACAAAATCAATGTGCAAAAATTACAAGCATTCCTATACACCAATAACAGACAAACAGACAGCCAAATCATGAGTGTACTTCCATTCACAATTGCTACAAAGTGAATAAAATACCTAGGAATACAACTTACAAGGGATGTGAAGGACCTCTTCAAGGAGAACTACAAACCACTGCTCAACGAAGTAAAAGAGGACACAAAAAAAATGGAAGAACAATTCCATGCTCATGGATAGGAAGAATCAATATCATGAAAATGGCCCAAGATAATTTATAGATTTAATGCTATCCCCATCAAGCTACCAATGATTTTCTTCATAGAATTTGAAAAAACTAATTTAAAGTTCATGTGGAACCAAAAAGGAGCCCACATTGCCAAGACAATCCTAAACAAAAAACAAAAACAAAAACAAGAAAAAAACAAAAACAAAGCTGAAGGCATCATGCTACCTGACTTCAAACTATACTACATGGCTACAGTAACCAAAACAGCATGGTACTGGTACCAAACAGGTATATAGACCAATGGAACAGAACAGAGGCCTCAGAAATAACACCACACATCTACAACCATCTGATCTTTGACAAACCTGACAAAAACAAGAAATGAAGAAAGGATTCCCTATTTAATAAATGGTGCTGGGAAAACTGTCTAGCCATAGGTAGAAAGCTGAAACTGGATCCCTCCCTTACATCTTATACAAAAATTAATTCAAGATGGATTAAAGACTTAAATGTTAGACCTAAAACCATAAAAACCCTAGAAGAAAAACTAGGCAATACCATTCAGGACATAGGCATGGGCAAGGACTTCATGACTAAAACACCAAAAGCAATGGCAACAAAAGCCAAAATAGATAAATGGGATCTAATTAAACTAAAGAGCTTCTGTACGGCAAAAGAAATTACCGTCAGAGTGAACAGGCAACCTACAGAATGGGAGAAAATTTTTGCAATCTACCCATGTGACAAAGGGCTAATATCCAGAATCTACAAAGAACTTAAACAAATTTACAAGAATAAAACAACCCCATCAAAAAGTAGGAAAAGGATATGAACAGACACTTCTCAAAAGAAGACATTTATGCAGCCAACAGACACATGAAAAAATCCTCATCATCACTGGTCATCAGAAAAATGCAAATCAAAACCACAATGAGGTGCCATCTCACACCAGTTAGAATGGCGATCATTAAAAAGTCAGGAAACAACAGATGCTGGAGAGGATGTAGAGAAATAGGAACGCTTTTATACTGTTGGTGGGAGTGTAAATTAATTCAACCATTGTGGAAGACAGTGTGGCAATTCCTCAAGTATCTAGAACTAGAAATGCCATTAGACCCAGCAATCTCATTACTGGGTATATACCCAAAGGATTATAAATCATGCTACTGTAAAGACACATGCACACATATGTTTATTGCGGCACTATTCACAATAGCAAAGACCAACCCTAATGTCCATCAGTGACAGACTGGATTAAGAAAATATGGCATGTATACACCATGGAATACTATGCAGCCATAAAAGGATGAATTCATGTCCTTTGCAGGGACATGGATGAAGCTGGAAACCATCATTCTTATCAAACTATCACAAGGACAGAAAACCAAACACCATGTGTTCTCACTCATAGGTGTGAATTGAACAATGAGAACACTTGGACACAGGGCAGGGAACATCACACACTGAGGCCTGTCGGGGGCTTGGGGAACTAGGGGAGGGATAGCATTAGGAGAAATACCTAATGTAAATGACGAGTTGATGGGTGCAGCAAACCAACATGACACATGTATACCTATGTAACAAACCTGCACATTGTGCACATGTACCCTAGAACTTAAAGTATAATAAAAAAAATTTGAAAAGCTTTAAAATAAAAAAATAAAGTTTGCTGTAGATATACAGTTTGGTGATTTTGATCTATTTTTGTTAAAGAACAGAACACATGATTTTTAGTGTTTCTAGTGGACAGGTTAAGGTGACTTCCTGCCTTTTATTTTCATAGTAAACGTTTTTTTCCAAGGTCAGAGATGATACCGGTGCTGTCTTGTGTTTCTGCTATTAGGTGAGGATGATAAATTTGGCTTTCATAACCATTCTGAGAGAGTGCTTGCCACCAACACATTTGCATTATAAATGGAAGGTGTTTTTCTAGGAAGTGAGTTTGTAGGTTTGGCAAAAAAAAAAAAAAAAAAAAGCCTTAGACTCCTCAGCCTTAGCTGTGGCACTATTAGTCTTCTTCTGGTTTCAAGTCAAATATTGTAGAATTTTCCATAAGGTGTGTAGCAGATTGAAACCTGTTAGTTTCATGAGGCAGTTACCTTTTTGGTTTGTGGATCAGTTTCAGTTTTTTAAGAGTTAAATAATAATAATGTATATACATATTAGGCCACTTCCTTTGAATGTTTCAGAATACATTCTAGACTTTGCACGATTAATCTACACAAGGGAACAAGAAAGGAACAGATAGGACTTTTTAGAAAATTCTAAACAAATAAGAAACAGGTAACTAATTCAGTGTCCATCTCCCTTCAATTTTGAAAGAATTATGATATGAAGTTGCCACAAATTACACTCATAGATGGCATAATGGTGTTTTGGTCAATAATGGAACTCACATACGATGATGACCTCTTAAGATTATAATATTGTATTTTTTTCTGTACCTTTTCTACGCTTATTCTTAGATACTCAAATACTTACTATTGTGTTACAATTGCCTACAGTATTCAGTAGAATAACATGCTGTAGAGGTTTGTAGCCTAAAAGCAATAGGTTGAACCATATAGCCTAGGTGTAAAGTGGGCTATACTATCTAGGTTTATGTAAGTACACTCTATGATGTTAGCACACAGCAAAAGCTGCCTAAAGATGCATTTTTCAGAATGTGTTTCCATCGTTAGGCAATGCATGACTGCATATTAAAACAGCTTCTTCGTCTCCTCTGCCCTGCTCATCCCCTCCCTACACCCCAATCCTGTGCCATTTAAGATTACTAGTATTAAGAATAAAACTTCTCTTTTAAAATTACTGCTTTTTTCTTTCACTATTATTTTAAATTTAAGGGTATGTGTGTAGGATGTGAGTTTGTTACATGTGCCATAGTGGTATGCCGCTATGACCATCCCATCACCTAGGTATTAAGGGCAGGATCCATTAGCTATTTTTCCTGATGCTCTCCTTTCCTCCTCCTCCCACCCCTGGCAGGCCCCAATGTATAACAAACAAACAAACAAACAAAAAAACCAGCATATCAAAGAGCAGGAAGAAATTTACTCTTATTTGTGAGTGTGAAAGGGAAAAAAAGAGAAATTAAATGATCTTTGATAGGATTTTGAAGACCTCTGTGAAGACAAGGGAAGAGAGAAATTCCAGGCAGAGGGAGGAGCATATAGAAAAGTTCAAAAGTGGAAAGAAATGTATGCTGTGTTTAGGGATATATTATTAAGTCTCTAGAATGTGAAAAAAAAAATGAGAAACATGCAGCAATGTAGAAGGCCAGAAAAACTGATATGTAGGGCAAATCCAGAAAGGCCTTTTGTGTTAGCCAATATACCTGTAGTGGACATAAAGTCCAAGGAAGTGCCATGACTAGTTATGGATTTTAGGTAACAGAATCTGGAGCATTATGTAGAATAAAGTGCAAGCTGAAGGAAAGGAGCCTGAGTAGCTGGAATTAAAAAGTCTAGGCATGAGATAAGGATGGTTTATGTAGTGGCCACAGTGATGAAGAAAGGGAAGAGAATTAGCAGATATATTTTAAAGGATTTATATGATAACTGGGGTAAGAATCAGATAGGGAGGGTCTAGGTCGATTCCCACTTTTTTGTCTTGGATGTGTGAGAGTGTGGCAGCATTGTCAGATATATAGGATGGAGCAGGAAACTGACTTTAGAGAAGCAATGTAATGATAGTGTTATTTGTAGATCTTTACTTCATTGTCTTTCTTTCTGGAGAGAACCTACGGCAACCATAAATCTGGGTTTGTACAGGACTGTCCCCAGTTTATACCTGTTGTCTCAGGTGCTGATTAATAACTGATAAAGTATACAGTCACATTAGCTGTGATAGAGTGCTGCATTGAAAATGATTTTTCTTTTATCACTTGGAAAGATCTTACTTTTGAATTTACCTGTTCATCTTTAAAAGTCAATGGAATGCAGATTCTAAAGCCATTTTTGTTCTTGTTCCCAACTTTCAAGACAAGCTCATTCTTCTGAAGTCAAACTAATTGACCCTTCTATTCTCTCAAATCACTTGGTGAGCACCTCTGTCAGATTCCGTACCACATTGTATTATAACATATGTAGAATTATTCTCTTATGGACGCATTTTCTCCAGTAGATTGTCAAAAATTTCCTGACAGCTAGACCAGTGACTGTCATACAGAAGTGCTCAATATATATTTTTCATCTTACATGTACATCGATTGTTCTTATATATGTGTGTTGTGATGTCATAATTGATTGCAAAGAGATACATTATGGCAGGGCATGGTGGCTCATGCCTGTAATCCTATCACTTGGGAGGCTGAGGTGGATGTACCACTTGAGCCTAGGAGTTTGAGACCAGCCTGGGAACCACAGTGAACCCCTCTCTCTGAAAAAGTATAGAAAAATTATCTGGGTGTGGTGGCACGTGCCTGTATCCCAACTACTCGGGAGGCTGAGGAGGGTGGATCACCTGAGCTCACGAGTTCGAGGCTGCAGTGAACCATGATGGCACCACTGCACTCCAGCCTGGACAACAGAGTGAAATTCTGTCTCAACAAACAAAACAAAACAAAAAGAGATACATTAGGAAAGATGATAAAAGTTTTTCTGAGATTTTCTTGGCTATTTTCTGTTAAAGAAAGCTATTATAGGCAAGGAGTTCGGAGAATTTTGAAATTATTTGAAAAAAAATGCTGGGGACTTGGATACTATGTCCTAGGCCCCTCTCTTACTAAGCAGCTATTTTGGAGACCAATGTCTGTGACTCTTAATTTTATCATCTGAAAAATGACTTTGATTTTCTATTATAAAGGTTGTTATTTGGGTCTACTGACATAGTAGATTGTCACATTGCACAATGAAAAAAGGATATGCAAATATTTGTTGTTATTATATTACAGCTATTAATATTTTATAAGTTTCTAATGATAATATGTTTCCTTTGCAATGACAATTTTCTTTAACACTGAGGTTTTTTAACAACTTCCTAAATTTAGAGAATGGAAGCATAATTATTAGAAGAGGCTAACTGGGGGAAAAAACAATGAAAAAAGTCTTAATTAACTCTGCTTGATGAAAATGAGTCAGTTTCTATATCAATGATATAGAAGGACATGTGAATTTTATTAAAATCTCATGCTTTTTAAGTTTTTTATATAGTATCCTCATTAAAATAAAGTGCTTTGAGAGTAAAGTGATATGAATACTTTATACCCATATTAAAAAAATAAAAACTGGGAAAAAATGATGAAAGGAAAATTATCTAGAAATTACAAAGATAAAAGGGAAACAAAACTACTCACTCAGAACCATTGAGTTCAGGTGTTCATAGAGATAAGAATTACTGGTATAATTAGCCCAAAAGTCAAAAAGGAAAGGAAGCATTGATTTGAATACTTTGCAAGTTTATTATATTTGATTTTAGCATTGATTAAGCCTTCACAATGCACTCAACAGGGGATTGAGAGTTATGAAGTAAATATTAAAAAACTACTATAGCACACTATTCCCAAGAAAATCAATATACTGAAGAAAAATGACACTAAGGTAAATGTACACAACACACACACAGGTACACATTATATTAATACAGTTTGATGTTCTGAGAGTAGAAACTATTATTCATGTGATTTTGCATATATATTTATATACATAAATATATGCTTTAGAAGGTAAACATGACATATACATTCATTGTGAATATTATATTTAAAAATTGCTGCAAAATTCAAACACTAATATGGTACTACTTAAAAAATGATATAAAGAAATAAAAAATCTTTTAATCTCACAGAATCTAATCCATTAAATAAAATTAGTCATACGTACATAGACATATATATTTCTTGAATTGAAAGAGAGTAGAAATTAGTTATGAAGTCAAGCCAAAAAGAATTTTAAAAATTATTAAAAACACAGAATATAAAATTTTATGTATTTGAATAAAAAACAAAACAGATCTATATGTCCTGATATATAAGTATGTATCTGAGATATGAAGTGAAAAAAAATCACATCAAACAAGCATAAGCCCTGTATTTGTACCTATAATCTTATGTATATTTGTATAAGGTTGTATGTATACATGTGGGAGAAAATGTTTGGCCTTGCCACTGTGCACATTTTTTTTTTAACAAAAATTACTTTCAAATTTGAGAAACACCAAACAGAGCAAATGTCAAGTAGAGAAGATATTATGGCCTTGTAAACATGAAACATATGAATATATTGACATGAGCATGTTAAACATACTCTAGAATTGATGAAATGGATAATTTATTTATCCTGTTGTTTCTTGGTCAATAGCAGATACTTGCCAAATTATACTAAATATACCTGTCCTGTAGTGTTAGGTTCAGTAGGCTCTGAGATTATTTCCTCTCATTTCATCTCTTTTTATTATTCTCATTCCTATCCTCAGTCATTCTGTGTATATACCATGTTGAATTACAGACACATCTGCAAATTTTCTATAATCTCTTTCCCATTTAGATTTCTTACTTATATTCTGTAGGACTCACCTACATATATACCCCACATCTTTTTCTTTAGGAACTATGATTATATGTTCCTCCACCAGGGAGCTTTCTTGAATCCCCAAGGCTGAGTCAGTCTCAACTATTTACATGCTGTCCTACCCACTGTTCTTACCTCAATCACATGTATTCAAATTATATCTTTACTTGTTTGTACTCCCAGATAAGCTCTTTGAATTAGAAGCTGGGCTATAGTGATAATATAACATCTAACTCAGTGATTGCCACCTGACTCTCGATATCTATTGTACATTAAAAAGTGAGTGAATAAATATATTTTTGCTCTGACCACTTTATCTGAGCAAGATATTGGTTATTTTGGATATTTAACTATGCAGAACAATTTCATTCTAGCTATTATACCTGTGTTAATGGTAAACCGACAGATACTCCTTCTGTTTTTTGATCTATAATAACATCAATGGGTATTTTGTGTTCTTTCAGATAAGAATTACCAAATCACTAAGAAAATTTATTTAATCGAGTTATATATTCTTAAGTTCTCCTAAGTATACATTAGACTCAAAAGGTGGAGTTTAAATTTTTGCTGATACAAAAGACATAAGATGTTAAAATAATAAACAGATAAGGATATATGTAATAGAGTACTAAGTTGTATAATAGAAATAAAAAGTCATAAGAATTTTGAAATGCATGTGATCAATCAGAAATTGAGAAAGCTTGATTGGTGGAAGGTTATGATCTATATGGATAAAGTCTGGTCTGGTTAGCAGAAGAAAAAAATAGCATTGCCAAGGGAGGTAGAACAAGGTGGCGGAATAGAAAGCTCCACTGATCATCCCCCAGCAAGGACACTAAGTTAACAACTATCTACAAAGAAAAAACACCTTCATAAGAACCAAAAATCAAGTGAACACTCACAGTACCTGGTTTTAACTTCACTTCATTGAAAGAGGTACTGAAGAGATAGAAAATCAGTCTTGAATCACTGACATCAACACTCCCTCACCCCAGCAGCAGCAGCAGTTCAGAGAGCATTTTCTCTGGGTGTTGGAGGAGGGAGAGCACAACAATTGTGAGGCATTAAACTCAGTGCTATCCTGTTAGAGCAGAAAGAGAAAACAGACAAAATTCAGCTGATGTCCACCCAGAAAGGAAGTGTTTAAATCAGCCCTAGCCAGAGGGGAGCTGCCAATCCCAGCCATCTGAACTTAAGTGTCCACAAACCTCGCCACTGAGGGCCAAAGTGCTCTTATAAATTTGAAAGGCAGTCTGGGACATAAGGACTGCAATTTTAGGTAAGTTCCAGGGCTGAGCTTGGCCAGAGACAGTGGATTGGGAGGGCATGCAACATACTGAGACACCAGCTGGGGCAGTCAAGAGAGTGCTGGCATCACCCCTCCTATAACCTCGGGCTGCACAGCTTGAGCTTTTGAAAAGACCCCTTTCTTCTACTTGAAGAAAAGAGAGGAAGAGTGGGGAGAACTTTGTTCTGCATTTTGGATGCCAACTCAGCCACAGCAGCATAGGGCATGGGTCAGAGTCGTGAGGCCCATGTTTCAGGTCCTAGCTTCTAGAAAACATTTCTAGATACACCCTGGGCCAGAAGGGAACTCGCTGCCTTGAAGGAAAGGAGCCAGTCCTGCCAGCATTCGTCACCTGCTAACTGAAGAGTTCTTGGTTTCTGAGCAACCAGCAACGCCACCCAGGTACCACATCCAGGGCCTTGGTGAGCCTCTGAGATTTGCTGACTTCAGATGAGACTCAGCACTTCACCAGCTGTGGTGGCTATGGTGCAAAATTCCTTCTGCTTGAGAAAAGCAGAAGGAAAAGTAAAGGAGACTTTGTTTTATACCTCAGGTACCAACACTGCTACAGGAATGTAGAGCACCAAGCAGGCCCTTGGGGTCTCCAATTCTAGGACTTGACTCTTGGATGGCATTTCTGGGCCTGCCATGGGCCACAGGGGAGCTCACTGCTCTAAAGGGTGAGTCTCAAGCCAGGCAGCATTAATCACAGGATGACTTAAGAAAACTTGGGCCTTGAAAGAACATTGGTGGTAGTCCAGCAGTACTCCTTGTGGCTGGGGGTGGTGGCAGCTATAGGGTAAGGCTCCTCCGCCTTTGGAAAGAGGAGGGAAGAATGGGAAGAATCGTGTCTTATGGCTTGAGTGCCTGCTGAGCTGCAATACAATAGAATACCAGGCAGATGACTCAGGTTTTTTACTCTAGTCTCTGACTACTAGATGGCACTTCTGGATCCACACAGGGCCTGGGGTAACTTACTGGCCTGACAAGAAAGACACAGACCTGGCTGACTTTGCCACCTGCAGATCATAGAGGCCCAGGGCCTTGAGCAATCAGAGGCAGTAGCCAGGGAGGATTATAGCAGGCCTTGGGTGAGAACGAGTGCTGTGCAGGTTTCAGGTCTGACCCAGCACAGTTGTAGTGGTGGTGGCCACAGGAGTACTTGTGTCACTCCACTCCCAGCTTTAGGTGGCTCAGAAGAGAGACAGAGACTGTATATTTTGGAGAAAGTAAGGGAATAGAACAAGTGTCTTTTCCTGGTAATCTAGAGAAGTCTTCCAGATCTTCTCTAAGACCACTAAGGTGATGACTTTATGAGACTGCAAGAACCACAGCATTACTGGGCTTGAGGTGCCCCCTAACACAAAAACAGCTTAGAAAACAACACCCAAGTCCTCTCAAATAACTAGAAAGTCTTTCTAAGAATGATAGGTACAAATAAGCTCACACAGTGACGACTACAATAAATACCTAACTCTTCAATGCCAAACACCAAAGAACATCTAATAGCATCAACATTATTTAGGAAAACATGACCTCACCAAATGAACTAAATAAGCCACCAGGGGCCAATCCCAGAGAAACATAGATATATGACCTTTCAAACAGAGAATTCCATATAGCTGTGTGGAGGAAACTCAAAGAAAGTCAAGATAACAAAGAGAAAGAATTCAGAATTCTATCAGGTAAATTTAACAAAAAGAGTAATATAATTTTTAAAAAATCAAGCAGAAATGCTGGAGTTGAAAAATACATTGGCATACTGAAGAATAAATCAGAGTTCTTCAATAGCAGAATGAATCAAGCAGAAGAAAGGATTAGTGAGCTTGAAGACAGGCTATTTGAGAATACACAGTCAGAGAAGACAAAAGAAAAAACAGTGAAGCAGGCCTACAGGATCTAGAAAATAACTTCAAAAGGGCAAATCTAAGAGTTATTGGCCTCAAAGAGGATGTAGAGAAGGAGATGGGGTAGAAAATTTACTCAAAGGGATAATAACAGAGAACTTCCCAAATCTAGACAAAGATATTAATATCCAAATACAACAAGGGTATAGAACACCATGCAGATTTAATCCAAAGACCACCTCAAGGCATTTAATAATCAAACTTTAAAGGTCGAGGATAAAGAAAGGATCCTAAAAGCAGCAAGAGAAAAGAAACAAATAACATGCAGTGAAGATCCAATACATCTGGCAGCAGACTTTTCAGTGGAAACCTTACAGGCCAGGAGAGAGTGGCATGACATGTTTAAAGTCATGAAGGAAAAAAGCTTTTACCCTAGAATAGCATGTCCAGCAAAAATTACTTTCAAACCTGAAGGAAAAATGAAGACTTTCCCAGACAAATAAAAGCTGAGGATTTTCACCAATACCAGACCTGTCCTACAAGAAAGGGAGTACTTCAATGAGTAAGAAAAAGAACACTAATGAGCAATAAATTATCACCCAAAGGTACAAAACTTACTGGTAATCCTAAGTACATAAAAACGTGGAATATTATAACACTGCATTTGTGGTGTGTAAACTACTCTTATCATAAGTAGAAAGACTAAACAATGAACCAATCAAAAATAATAACTACAGGCTGGGCACGGTGGCTCATGCCTGTAACTCTTAGCACTTTGGGAGGCCAACATGGGCAGATCACCTGAAGTCAGGAGTTCGAGACTAGCCTGGCCAACATGGTGAAACCCCGTCTCTACTAAAAGTACAAAAATTAGCTGGGTGTGGTGGTGGGCACCTGTAACTCCAGCTACTCGGGAGGTCGAGGCAGGTGAATCACTTGAACCCAAGAGGCAGAGGTTGCAGCAAGCTGAGATCATGCCACTGCACTCCAGCCTGGGTGACAGAGCAAAACTCAATCTTAAAAACATATAATAATTACAACAACTTTTCAAGATGTGGTCACTACAATAGGATAAAAATAGAAACAACAAAAGTTAAGAAACCAGGAGACAAAATTAAATGAGTTTTTATTAAAGTTTTACTTTTCTTGTTTGTTTGTTTATACAAATAGTGTTAAGTTGTTATCAGGTTAAAATAATGAGTTATAAGATAGTATTTGCAAGCCTCATGGTAACCTCAAACCAAAAGCCATACAATGAATACAAAACAAAATAAAAAGTGAGAAACTAATTCATGTCACTAGAGAAAATCATCTTCACTAGAGGAAGACAGGAATGAAACAAAGAAGAAAGAGAAGACCACATAACAGCCAGAAAACAAATAACAAAATGTCAGGAGTAAGTCTTTAGTTATCAATAATAACATTGAATATGAAGAGAAGACCACATAACAACCAGAAAACAAATAACAAAATGTCAGGAGTAAGTCTTTAGTTATCAATAATAACATTGAATATAAATGGACTAAACTCTCTAATCCAAAAAGTATATTAGTTGAATGGATGAAAAAACACCATCCATTGAGCTCTTGCCTACAAGAAACATCTTTCACCCCTAAAGACACACATAGACTGGAAATAAAAGGATGGAAGAATATATTTCCTTGCCAATGGAAACAAGAAAGATCAGGAGTTGCTATACTTGTATCAGACAAAATAGATTTCAAGATAAAAATTACAAGAAAAGACAAAGAAGGTCTCTATACAATGATAAAGATGTCAATTCAGCAAGAGGATATAACAACTTTAAATATATATGCACCCAACACAGGAGCACCCAGGTATATAGAGGAAACATTATTAATGTGAAAGAGAGAGAGAGGCCCTAATACAACAATAGCTGGAGACTTCAACACCCCACTGTTAGTAGTGGACAGATCTTCCAGACAGAAAATCAACAAAGCAACATCAGATTTCATTGCACTATAGACAAAATTGGCCTAATAGATATTTAGAAAACATTTTATCCAACAAGAGCTGCAAAATAAACATTCTTTTCCTCAGCACATAAATCATTCTCAAGGATAGACCATGTGTTAGGTCACAAAACAAGTCTTAAAACATTAAAAAAATTGAAATAATATCAAGCATATTGTTTGACTAGAATGAAGTAAAACTAGAAATTAATAACAAGAGAAATATTGGAAACTGTACAAATATATGAAAATTAAACAATATTCTCCTGAATGACTAGTGGATCAAAGAAGAAATTAAAAATAAAATTGAAAATTTTATTGAAACAAATGGTAATGGAAACACAACATACCAAAACCTATGGAATACAGAAAAAACAGTACTATACTAAGAGGAAAATTTATAGCTATAACTGCCTATGTCACCAAAGAGAGTATATGTGGATTTTCCAGACACACAATGCAAGTTGTCAGTTGATCTACCATTCTGGGGTCTGGAGGGTGGTGGCCTTCTTCTCACAGATCCATTAGACAGTGCTCCAATGGGAACTTTCTGTGGGGGCTCCAACCCTACATTTCTCTTCCACACTGCCCTAGCAGAGATTCTCAATGAAGTGTCTGCTCCTGCAGCAAATTTCTGCCTGGACATCCAGACATTTCCATACAGGCCACTGAAATCTCGGCAGAGGTTCCCAAACCTCACTTCTTGACTTCTGTGCACCCACAGTTCCAACACCACAGATAAGTCACCAAGGCTTGAGGCTTGTACTCTCTGAAGCAATGGCCTGAGCAGTACATTGACCCCTTTCAGCCACAGCTAGAGCTGAAGCAGCTGAGATTCACAGCACCATGTCCCAAGGCTGCATACAGCACTGGGGGCCCTGAGCTTGTCCCACAAAACCGTTTTTCCGTCCTAGGTCTCCAGGCGTGTGATGGGAGGGGTTGCCATGAAGGTCTCTGCCATGTCCTGGAGACATTTTTCCCATTGTCTTAGTGATTAACATTTGACTTCTCGTCACTTACGCAAATTTCTGCAGTTGACTTGAATTTCTCCCCTAGACAATGTGGTTTTCTCAAGTTTTCCAAAATTTTATGCTCTGCTTCCTCTTGAATGCTTTGCCACTTAGAAATTTCTTCCCCCAGATACCCTAAATCATCTGTCTCAAATTTAAAGTTCCACAGATCTCTAGGGCAGGGGCAGAATGCAGCCAGTCTCTTTGCATAGCAAGGGTCACCTTTACTCCAGTTTCCAGCAAGTTTCTTATCTCCATCTGAGACCAATTCAGATTGGACTTCATTGTCCATATCACTATCAGCATTTTCGGCAAAACCATGCAAGAAGTCTCTAGGAAGTTCCAAACTTTCCCACAACTTCCTGTCTTCTGAGCCCTCCAAACTGTTCCAACTGCTTCTTGTTACCCAGTTCCAAGGTTGCTTCCACATTTTTGGGTATCTTTACAACAATGCCCCACTCTTTGAGGTGTCAATTTACTGTATTAGTTCCTTCTCACACGGCTATGAAGAAATACCTGAGACTGGGTAATTTATAAAAGAAAGAGGTTTAATTGACTTGCAGCTCTGCATGGCTGGGAAGTCCTCAGGAAACTTACAATCATGGCAGATGGGGAAGCATACACATCCTTTTTCACATAGTGGCAGGAGATAGAAGTTTGAGAGACAAGCGAAGATGGAAGCCCTTTATAAAACCACTTAGTCCCTCCCATGACACGTGGGGATTATAGGAACTACAATTCAAGATGAGATTTGGGTGGGGACCCAGCCAAACCATATCAATCTATATGCAAAAGAAGGAACCTAGACCTCTATCTCTCACTATACAAAAAAAAAAAAAACAACAAAAAAACAGATCAAACTGCATTAAAGACTTTAAGACTTCAAACTATAAAACTACTACAGGAAAACATTGGGGAAAATCTCCAGGACATTCATCTGGACAAAGATTTCTTGAGCAATACTGCATAAGCACAGACAACCAAAGCAAACATGGACAAATGGGATCTCATCAAGTTAAAAAGCTTCTGCACAGCAAAGGATACAATCAACAAAGTGAAGAGAAAACCCACAGAATGGGAGAAAATATTTGCACACTAACCCCTCTGACAAAAGGTCAATAACCAGAATATGTAAGGAGCTCAAACAACTCTATAGGAAAAAATTTAATAATGTGATCAAAAAATGGGCAAAATATTTGAATAGACATTTTGCAAAAGAAGACATACAAATGGCAAACAGGCATATGAAAATGTGCTCAATATCATTAATCATCAGAGAAATGCATATCAAAACTACAATGAGATATCATCTCTCCCAGTTAAAATGACTTATATTCAAAAGATAGGCAATAAAAAATGCTGGTGAGGATATGGAGACAAGGGAACCTGTACACTGTTGGTGGGAATGTAAATTAGTACAACTATAATTTGGAAGTTCCCCAAAATACTAAAAATTGAGCTACCATATGATCCAGCAATCCCACTGTTGGGTATATATCCAAAAGAGAGAAAATCAGTATATTGAAGAGATATCTTCACTCCTGTATTTGTTGCAGCACTGTTTACAATAGCTAAGTTTTGGATGCAACCTAAGTGTCCATCAACAGATGAATAGATAAAGAAAACGTGATACAAATAGATAATGGAGTACTCACCAGCCATAAAGAAGAATGAGATTCTGGCATTTGCAACAACATGGATGGCACTGGAGATCATTATGTTAAATGAAATAAGCCAGGCACAGAAAGACAAACATTGCATGCTTTCACTTATTTGTGGGTTCTAAAAATTAAAACAATTGAATTCATGGAGATAGAGAGTAAAAGTAAAAAGAGAGTAATAGATAGTTACCATAGCCTGGGGTGGTTGGTGGGCAGGTGGGGATGGTTGATAGGTACAAAAAAATTAGAAAGAATTAATGAAATCTACTATTTGATAGCACAACAGGTTGACTATAGTTAGTAATAACTTAAATGTATATTTTGAAATAACTTAAAGAATGTAATTGGATTGTTCATAACTCAAAGGATAAATGCTTGAGGGGATGGATATCCCATTCTCTATGATGTGCTTATTTCACATTACATGCCTGCATCAAAACATTTCATGTACCCCATAAAGATACACACCTACAATGTACTTCCAAAATTTTTTTAATAATTAATTTTTTTAAAATATAGGTAAAAAAGAATAGAATTACCAATAGAATAATATGGGTAAATCCTAGCAATAATAATGATCATGGCTTTTGGAGATGTAAGGGACTGACTACTAAAGTGAATAATAATGGGTAGGGAGACATAAATACTACCATTGAAAGAGGTAAAATAGAACCACATTCTGAAATGTTTTGAATGAGAAAAATTCTTTGGTTGGACTATAGATACAATAAATCGCTATAACCAGAAGTAGAATCAGAAAACTTGTTTGAAACTCCTAGTGTATTTACTAATTCACCTTGCATTATCCTCCATTATTTGTTTGCTAACTTATATTGACCAAGTGATTTCCCTAGCTGTAATTGATGACAAGAAGAATTCCTAATACTAATGGTATGAAAGTGTATTCTGATAGCTTACTTTCCCCCGCCTGGACTTTACAGAGGAAATAATGGAATGCTAGAAGTAGCAGAGTACGTGTTTTGTTTGTTTGTTTTGTTTTGTTTTTTGTTTGTTTTTTAACTCCTGAGACAATAACCTCTTTAATATACCATACCAGTCCCAGTGTAGGAACTAGAATGACAAAATGACACAATGAATATTGCAGTAATGGAAGATTGATCTTGAAGCAATGTTGATATGGGGACTGAGAAACTGTTTCTATGTTGCTGAAGAGATGGGAAAATGGATCCCTTTAAAGGCAATCTGCCTCTTGCATGAAGCCTTTCTTATTTCCTGCTGAAAATTCTCTCTCCTCTCTGACGTCCCACATTTATGCCTATCTTCTTATGACATGTTTTCACTTCCTGTTTTCCATTATAGATATTTAAATGCGTATATTTAATTATTTACTATCTTCTCTTTAGGTAAAAGACACTGGCTTGCTACATTAGATATATTCCTTGCTTTAAGTGCTTCAAGGAACTTAGTAAAGGCTATAATGGAGTGCTTCGTGCATACACTAATTAGTATGATTTAGTGTATACATGTTTATGCATTATAGCCCTTACTAAGCTCCTTGAAGCACTTGAAGCAAGGAACACATCTATTTTATGCTTTCACCATTTTGTGCAAATATCAATTGCATTAAATATATTTGTTGAATTATTAAGAGAAATGGAAAGCAAAGTAACAGGCTATGATAGGCATTTGGAACAGGAGCTTTAGAATTAGGCAGATCTGGGTTCAAATCCTGACTCTGTTCTTTTGCAGCTTTTTGACCTTGGAAAATTTAGCCTCTAAGAACCTTATTTTCTCCATGTGTAATATGGTAATAATAATGAGGATGATGATTGGTGATGATGGATAACAGTTGTGGAGTGCTTAAATTTCCTGGTCACTCTGCTAAGTCCATTTTATAGATATTCAAAACATATCTATAATAATAATGTAATGCCTATGCAACCCTATTAGAAACATGCTATTTGAACAAGAATACTGCCTTGATGGGTGGTTCGAAGAATCCAATGAATAATGGGGGAAATGTCGACACACAGGAGACACTCAGTGGTACGTAGTTATTATTTGGTTGCTCATGACAGACTGAGTCAGGATTATGATATCAGCGGAGAAGAAAAGGATAAATTTGTGCTACATTCAGAAAAGAATTAACAAAATCTGGCTAGTGGTTAGATATATGAGAAAATAAGTAGGATTTAGTGACAATGTAAAAAGACCCAGTTGCACATCCAACATTAAAATATTAATTTCACTTGGTCTCCATTAATGTTAAGGTATGCTGAGAATCATCAATTAATAAAACAACTTTCATACTGAACATCTGGATGCAAACAATTTTCAGGGTGCTTATGCACACTTGATGGAACAGCAACACATTTACTATTACTGGCAATCATCATAGTGGTTCAAAGTTGGAGTCCAGGGGTGCCTCTTTCTATCAACACATAAATTCAAATATCTATCAAATGTTGGCTAAAGAGCATTTGCCCTGTTGAAAACATTGAACACACTAAAATGATTTTGGCTTAGATCACTTGGAGATTAAAATATGGAAAAAATTATTTTCTAAACATTTATTAACCTACCTTTTTTTTCCCTCCCAATCAGCACTTGTATTTTAGACCATCACAGCAAGATGCCACATTATCAGATATGGTAAGAGACAGGCCACAGAGCCATTGTCAGGCCTGCACAGCTCCTGGCTGCCTGATTATTCCAAAACAGTCCTGAAATTAATTTCCTCATGAGAATGCTGTGCTCTCAAAGACCTAATTTCCATGTAACTAAAGCAAATTACATTCAATACTACCACCAAATTAAAATTTGTTGCGGAAAAAGGAAGTTGCAACTCTACTTTAGCTTACTCTTTTTGTTCTAAAGAAAAATGAATTTTTATCTTAAATCACTGACAAAATGAAGGTCATTCTCAGGAGATTTTACTGAGGTGAGTTTAGTAATAATATGAAGCTGAAATTCTGTAATACTTATTAGTAAAACTCCTTAGAAGGTTCCTGGAAAAGAAGAAAGGAAATTTTCAAATGGAAAAAAAATATGGCTGAAAAACGCCTCTTTACTATTATTTCATTTTAAAATATATATTACAAAGTTAATGTTGTTTGAAATATTGGTTTCACTACCACTTAATAGTTTTGGAAATAGTTAAGGTGATATGAAGTATTATTAAACATGCTTTGAATAGAAAAACAACAATAAAATAATAGTTTAAATAAATTTCAAAAAGTCAGAAAACAGTATAATTCAGGGTGTGGCCTAGATTAAAAGTGGTTCCTAGGCAATGAAGTTGCCGCCATCCTAGTTGTAGAATTTATATCTCCCAATACAAATAGATTTAAAGGGTTTGTCAAACGTAAAAATGTGAATAATGATAGCTTTTGGCCTTTCCACAAAATGCTTTAACTTACTATTCTGTAGGTGATTTCACTATTTCTGACTATAAAGTGCTCTATCCTAATTAAAGGCCTTGATATTTATAAACCCTGCTTGGAAATAAAAGGTAGTATGAATTATAAATATGAGGTTTCACCTGTTTTTTATACTCAAGCTATTTGTTTTTAGGCTCATATATATGAAAACACAGTTACAAGAATTCTAATAAAAGTAAAATAGCATAGTGTATAAAGAGAAAGCTAGAGTAACAGAATTGGAGTGCTCAGAGAATAAACTATGCTTGTGTTAACCAGGTCTTGCTTTCCTTGTATGTTTAGTGGATTTTTACCAATATTGCACCAGCATCTCATCTCCTCAGCAAGTGCCTCCCATTTGGAGTGTGTCCATTTTGCAATAGAATACGCAGAAAAAGAACCTCCTTTACTTCCCCATTGAGCAAACATTATTCATTCATTCTACTGGCATGAATTGAGGGTCTACTACAAACTAAGTGCAACATTGGCCTTTGGAGCAGAAAACAGAAGAATAAAATACGGACCCAGACTAGAGCGATTTCTTTCTTCACAGTAACAGGACCAAATACTCGCAACAAATATGATCCATCATACACACCCAGCATCTTTAATTGTTAGGGTTTCAGAGGTGTTTTATTTTTTATGGAAAAGACTCCAAATAATACACAAAATAAACTGTAGACATTATATATAATATTTATCAGAGACACTAGAGGCAAGAAATCTACTAGAAGTTGATAGTTTGGGTTTAATGTTTCATTCATTTTTATATTAATGAAAGTGAGGATTAATATCAGCTTTTAGTCAACTTCTGAGCAAACATCTGAGAAACTAAAATATCACATTGTCGTGGAATATTCTCAAAAGAGGAATGATTCTGAAATTTTATATTCACTGCATCTGTCATCTGAAGCATTATATCTGTTGTAAAAAGCACAGTGAGTTTGTTGAAGTGCAGTTATTGTGTTTATTCTCTTTACTAAGTAATTGGAATGAGATTTCCTCTGGTGACTTTGCTTGGGATGTTAATGACACATTGTTTGTCTTTTGTGTAGAAATAAATGATAAACCATAAATGATTTGTATGCTTAGTTATACTTCTTGGTACAAAGAATCTTAAATGAACATGCAATCAAAGTTCCTTTTGTATCTACTGTAGATAAGATCAATTACTATATTTGGATATTTTCTAATGCAGAAATTTCCTAATTCTTTCTAATTTTTGTAGTTGTGTCACTACTTGGTATTAATATAGAGCAGCAGCAACTATTTCCAAATTAACTGTAAGCATCTTTAAGTGCTTGTTCAGATTGTCTCATAAGAATCTTTTTTGTTGTTGCTGTTTTGAGAAAAAAAAAAAAAAGTGATGAGTCTTTGTCTGATGTCCCAGGGCAGAAATTCTCAAATCTTTGTCAAAGTAAGTGTGCCAAATAATCAACTGGTTCACTTATCGTAGGCTGGTAACAAAAACCTGCCTTGTTATTTGAAACACTCTAGTTAATTCTGATTCAAGTAATTTTAAATTACATTTTGAGAAGTATTTCTGTTATAAAAACCTTAGAAAAGCAACAACAAAGCCAGAAAATTCTCTCCAGGGTTCCAAATGAGAACAAACGGAGGCATTTTATTTAGATTACTTTATTTCAATTGTACAGTGTTTCTTATTCCAAGGATTTAAGCCATTTGCCTGAAAAATAAAAACAATTACTTCAATCACCTTAATAATTTGGTATTTCTTTGTGTATAATAATGCTGCAAAACAACCACAGAACTTCAGTGGCACCCCACAATAGTTACTTAATTCACCAGTATGTGAAGCTGATTTGGGCAAATAAGCACTATGCTCACATGCATTTGTCATTAGCTGTAGGTGAATGACATTCTTGGTTATGCTGATCTTGGATGTACTTAGAGTTCAATGGATCAGTTGGCTGTTGTGTAATTTAAATGGCCTCAGCAGGGACAATGGAGGCAATTTAGCTCTCTTCCATGTGTCTCTGTGTCTCTTAGGCAGCAGATTACCTTGAGAATGTCTTCATGGCCATGGTAGAGGGCAAGAACAAGCAAGCCAAAATATGCAAGACTTCTTGGTGATTAGGCTTCTAACTAGCACACCATACTTTTGCCACATTTCATTGACCAAAACAAGCCACCAGATAAGCTAGAATTGAAGTGTAGGGAAATAAATCCTTGCCTTTTAGAGAGAAGAGCTTTAAGTCATATGGTGAAGGTCCTGAATGCTGGGAGGGGTAAAGAATGAAATCCATTAATGTAATTGATTTACCACATACATAATACAGATTGTTGGGTATATTACAGACTAGTCTCAATGAACATGTATTTTTCAAATGTAGTATTTTCTTTCTAATTCTGAAAATAATCTCTGCTCTGAGAAAAATTTTAAGTATACATTTAATGCATATGTATTATTATTCAAGTAGCTTATGCATGTGGTAAAAACAAACAATACCAAAGGATTTTAGATTAATAAAGGAATACACTTGCCACTCCAGAAACTCAGCCCTATGTCTCAAAATAGCCAATAGTCTTGGGATGTTCAACAAGAAATTCTCCATAGGAAAACAGGCATCTGTGCATACTTTAAAAAATAAATTAAAAAATTCATACAGTTTTCTATTTTGCTTTCTTCACATAAGATAACTCTTAGTATTCTTTTCTATATGTGTATGTTCCAATATTTTCCTCATTATTTTAAATGTTTGCTTGGTATTTTGTTAAATACATGTATCACAATTTTTAAAGAGTACTCTAGTAATTAGTATTAAAGTTAATTAATTTCAAATATTTTAGATAGAAAGTTTTGTATCATAAACAATGCTAAAAACAGCATGCCTGTTCATATATTTTGTACATGCATGTAATAGTTATTCTGTGGGATTAACTCCAACAAGTGAAATGGCTGGTGAAAATGGTGTGTGCATTTCTGATTTTTATAGATATTAAGAAAGTATCTTTTAAAATATAAGAATATTTATTTTTCTACATCTTCACCAATAGTATGAAACCCCACCAATATAACAGGCAAAAATGATTTATTTTTTTTAATTTGCATTTTAATTTGAGAGTACTTAATGTACATACATCCTAACACTACACACTAGTTCAGATTAGCAGTCAAACTGACAAGGCAGAATAACTTTAATATTATGCTAGTTTAGCTTTTATAGATAGATCCTGGATGGAAAATACTAAATACACAACATTTTTATTTCAGTTAGAAATCCTGAAGCTTCCATACAGAGCCCCCATCTGCAGCCTCCTTAATAGAGCCCTAATAATAAAGCCCCTGTAGGCAACTCCCTTTTCCCCTCAAACCCAACTCCTCTTTACATGTGGGGTATTCATCTTTAGGAGATGGGATAAAAGTGGTTTGCCTTGACATAGAGAAATTGCATTCCTGAGTTTTCACCATGTTTTTATGTTATAATCATGCAAGCCCAAAACATCCATATGAAATCATACCTTTTAAAATCCAGGTGGAATCCACAAATCAGTCAAATATGGCTGTTATTATTTCATATTTCATATTTATATTAGTTCAGAAGTTTCAAAGGGTATGAATCTTTGAATCATACTCAGAGAATATATGGCAGATGCAAAGTCACTGCTCCAGGTGGCTCTAGGTCTATTCAGGCAAAAAGTTTAATTCTTTACTTAAACTTATGAGCTATTTCTTTGTGTTGTTGTTGATATCTCACCATTCAACCTGCGTTCATAAATTTGCCGCCTTTTTTCTTAAAATTTATAATTGTTTATTTATTAATTGGTAAAAGTTTGTTTTGTATTAGGAAATATATTCTTTGCTGTAAGTTCTACAAATATTTTTTAATTTGATTTTTGTAATTTGGATTCAGACATTTTTCCCATGCAAATATTTAAAACAATTTCCTTTATGTGTTTTCTTTATGGGTTTACTATATATTGCATACTTTAACCATCTACTTTTTGCATTTAAATATTTACCCATTTAAAAATTACGTTGGCATAAAGTGTGGCACAATATTTAATAATTTTTTTTTGCAATTGGCTAGTCCATTATCCCAATATCATATGAATATTTCCTTATTTCCACACTGCCTGAAAATGGCACATGTTTACCTACGTAACATATCTGCATAGCCTGCACATGTACCATAGAACTTAAAAGAAAAAGAAAATGAAGAAAAAAGAAATAAGAGATCTAACAACAACAAAAAATGTCTTCTTTGTTACTTATCAAATTGTTAAGGCTTTTCTGACTATTAAATTTCACTGATTTGTCTTTCTCTTCCTACAGCTTTACCAAACTGTTCTAATTACTCCATTATGTCTTAATATCTGCTAGGTCATTGCCTTCACATTATTCCTATTTCTGAAATTTTTACAGGTTATTTTGTGTTTATTTTTCCACATGTATTGAAATCAGTTTGTTACAATGCAAATAAAACTTATTATTATTAATTTTTTACCTTGCTCCAGTTACATTTATAGATTAGTTTGGGGGAAATAACATCTTTACAATATTGACACTAAGAATGTGGTTTTTTAAAAAATTTATTTTTTGACTTCTTTGCACCTCAAAACAGTTTTTAATGTGCAGATAGAGTTCTATACATTTTTGGTAAATCTGTTTTTAGCAGGTGTCATTTCTTCCAATGTATTTTTTCATTTATCATATTTGAATATGGTCATGTTGGTAATATTTTATCACTGTTGGAATCAACTGCTGTACTGATACTGAAATCTCTTATCTTTACTAGCATTTTATTTGTTTCTTAGAATTTCCAAGTATCTAATAATACTTAAAGATTCTACACATCATAGTATGTTTCTTTTTTTGATAACTCCCAATAATACTAAGTAATATTAAATGTACTTGTCTTTTTCTTGACTTTAATGGAAGTGCTACTTTTTAAAATTATTAATTGTAATGCTATTTTATTAGTAAATTTTTTACAAAAGAATGAATGTAGATTTCTGTATATACATAGAAAATCAATCATTCCATGTAGTTGCTGCATCTATTTTTGTAGAGATAGACAAGAGTCTCATATTGCTCTTGTTTTTTCTGAAATCTGTAATTATTTGCAAACATATTCTCTATTGTGTGTTTCTGCATTCTCTGTTTTTTTTTTACAAATTATATTAGTTGGTAGTTTTTAATCTTATTTGGATTCCTTTTTAAAGAATCTGCTCTTTGATTTGTATTTTACTTTTTCTTTTGTTTTCTAAATCATTAATTTCTACTTTTACTTTGTGAGTTACACTTTTCTAGCCACCTTAGGTATATTTATTTTTGTTCCTTTTCTTGTTTCTTTTTTTGGTACCTAATTAGCTTTTTTGCATTCTTTATCTTATGAACATTTAAGTGTTTGTTTCTTTTGCTGATATATAGAGTATTCTTAAAACTCTTTTTGTAATTGTTCTGTAGTTTCTATTTTGACTCTTATTAACAGAGGAATTGTTTAAAGGATAATTATTAAATTTTTATAGAGTTTGAAACTGAACTTCATTTAGAGAATATGATATATATTCTAAAGTTTAGAATATTATTAAAATTTTCTTTGTGTATTTTCTTGTATTAGGTATGAGATTTGATATGGATCATGTCTTTCATCTTTGCCACTATTGACATTTTAGGCCAGATAATTCTTTACTCGAAGTTGAGGGTAGTGGCTGTCCTGTGCATTGTAGGATGTTTACAAGCAAACATGGTCTATAGTCACTAGATGTCAGAACCTGATATTTAAGTTGAATAGTGTTAATATTGGATACTCTGTTTTATTTTCTGCTCCATATATTTGCCAGTTTGCTTATTTCATACTTCCAGGTTACATAGATACATTTTTTTTGTATATACAATATATTTGTCTCTTTTAACACTCAAATTTGACAATTCTTTTTTTAGTATGTTACTTATAGCAATTTGAAGTTATCATGAAGGATCTTTTTAGCATGATAGAGATGTTCTATGTCTCAGTAGAAATTTAGATTACATGGGCATATGTACTTTTTAAAATTCACAGGACTGTTTACTAAATATATTTGCATTCCTGCATGTAAATTACTGCACGCAAAAAAAGTCAGTATAATACGTACAATTTTTGACTGGTCAAAGTCCTTTAATGTTCAACATATTAGGAAACAGATGATAAGTATTGGGATACTGAACACAAATTGCATTTCCACAGGCTCTTATACTCTCATTTTTGCTGTATAGGAAAGAGCGAGTATTTTAGCTTACAGAAAAACATGGCTTTGGTTTAGGTTTAAAATTTTAAATTCCTGTCTGCTTTTCTGTAACAGTTGTTTTCAAGGTAGTCATTTTCCTTAATACTCAATTGCATGGGCCTGTGTTAATAAGCCTTCTCTTGTTAATATAAATCCCAAATTTATATTTAATAAAATTATTGAACCAGAATATTTCTGATAGGAAAGTTATTATCGTCATAGAAACATTTGAAAGTAAAGTAAAATAAAATGTGCTAAAACAAAAGAACAATCACTTCTTTTAATAAAAACACCAATAGCAGGTTATTAAGGTGGCAGACTTAATAAGGAAGAAAAAAGAATAGTATAATTGGCTATAATCTTAAAACAATTTTGAAAGCATTTAATTAATTTTTTTGAAAAAGGTGTTGCATTAGAGATATCTGCAATCCCTTTTTCTGTCTTTTTAATTTTTTTGAAAATATCATTTCTATACTTTTGACTGTACTGGGTTGTTAAAATATTTAAAAGCCAAACCTAATAAATGGAACAATTAAAATAGTAGAGTAGAACAATTCAACCCACCAGAATGTTGACAGTCAAGACTGTAACGTATTGTCTGTATAAAATCCCTTCTGATTGAAGTTTAGAGTTTTCATGTCATTAATTACAGTTTCTTATGCATTTCTTTTAGGCGTGTGCTTAGTGTAAACATCGTAACAAGATACAATATTTTTCTCTCTTGAAATATATTAATACTTTTAGGAGACCAATGAATAAATTTTAATTAAGGAGAAATATTATAAAACAGAACAGAATAGATTATACTTGAAGCATTTGGTATTTTTGGTGTATAATTTATTGAATGGGCTGTAATAATTTAGAATATTTCTGCCCATGGTTTTTTATGATATTTGTCTCTTATAAACTTTACCTGAATACACTATTTGTCTCTCATAAATGTTATCAGAAATAATTTTCAAATTATTAGCAGGAGATGATGACAATACAGAAAGAAAAAATGTGGATAAATAAGCTGGATATTTCCATTGCAGGGTTCTTGGATTTCTTAAAATTATGTATTACAATAAAAAATAGCAAACACTTGGTAGTATTTGGAAATGAGCTCTTTAAATAGGTTAATCGTTATGCCTTTTGTAGGTACATACTTAGAGATTTGCACAAAACTGGAATCTCTTTTATGAATAACTATTGTTGCTATTTGGTCTTGTGCAAGGAAAAAATGTTCTCTCTAAAACATATAGAGTATTAGAATTGAAGGCATTTTATTTTCTTTTCTTTATATTTAAAAATATTCACTTTAAAAAATTCATTTGCACTGTTTCAGTAGTAAATTGTTGAAGTATGTTAAGCTGTAATTAAGTGGTATTTGTTGCTGAAAAGTGCTATGTGGGAGGCAAACATTCCTAAAAATTAAACTGTACAGAAAAAAAAATCATATAGTTTATCTTGCCAAGGTGGAGGATCCGGTGCTGCTTTCTATTACAATGCATTGGTGCATTAACCCAAATGATGAAGGTCCGCAAATAGATATCCTAGAGAGCTTGGTATTCATACTTGGGTTTTGGTTGGGTAGACTGTCCTAGTAATAAAATCAGATATATTATTGATGTCTAAGAAGTGGTTAAAGAGCATAAAAATGTTCTGATTTGATAATTTTATTAAATAAAAAGTTTAGGTGGCTGCTCACGAGAAGTTAGTAATATAGGACTATGTAAACAAAATGACTACTTTGAAGTTCAGGTGGAGTTATTATTAATTGAGTTAGGAAGGTTTCTGGATGTATTGTTCATGCTTAGCCTCAAAATTTCTCCTCCTTTTTAAAGAATCAGCTTGGGGCGGCTGGGAGAAGTGGCTCACACCAGTAATCCCAGCACTTTGGGAGGCCGAGGCAGGCGAATCATGAGGTCAGGAGATCGAGACCATCCTGGCTAACACGGTGAAACCCCGTCTCTATTAAATATACAAAAAAAAAAAAAAAAAATTAGCCAGGCCTGGTGGCGGGCACCTGTAGTCCCAGCCACACGGGAGGCGGAGGCAGGAGAATGGCGTGAACCTGGAAGGTGGAGCTTGCAGTGAGCCGAGATCACGCCACTGCACTCCAGCCTGGGCGACAGAGTGAGACTCCGTCTCAAAAAAAAAAGAAAAAAAGAGTCAGCTTGTGGCAGAAAAACTTTTAGAAACATGAAAGCCAAATATCAATGACATTGATGAGAGGTGGAGAGATCAGAACAAAAGAAGAAGCCGTTTTTACTTTATACCTCCTATTTTTCTTTTCATTTCTTTCTTTCTTTTTTTTTTTTTGAGACGTAGTCTCGCTGTGTCGCCCAGGCTGGAGTGCAGTGCCGTCACCTCGGTTCACTGCAACCTCTGCCTCCCAGGTTCAAGCAATTCTCCTGCCTCAGCCTCCCGAGTAGCTGGAACTACAGGTGCCCCCCACCACGCCTGGCTAATTTTTTGTATTTTTAGTAGAGACGGGGTTTCACCGTGTTAGTGAGGATGGTCCGGATCTCCTGACCTCGTGATCCACCCGCCTTGGCCTCCCAAAGTGTTGGGATTACAGGCGTGAGCCACCGCGCCCAGACCCCTACACCTATTTTTCTGATAGTCACTCAGATTAAGTGGCTTTCTTGTACTATTTGCAACTAAAAACCTGGTGAAAAAAAAAATGTATCATAGAGAAATTATTTTAAGATTATCTTTTTAAGGTATCTATCTCTTTGATATCAGTACAGGCTTTTGGTAGGGAAAAAAATCATGCATACTGTGAACAACTCAGGTCTACACAGTGTCTGCCAAAGTGTACTCCATGAATGTTTCTTTATCTTATGCACTTGTGTTTGCATGCAGAAAAGAAAAAAAAAAAAGACTCCATACCTCTCTTTTTAGAACAGACATTGGTGGCATTTGGTGTGACGTCTGTTGTGTATCATCCTTCTTTCAGCTGCCTAAAATAGTGTGATCATAATTATGCTAACACCCTCTTTCCTCTTCTCAACCTTTCCCCTCCAACCCCATACACATAAACTCATAGGCAAATAATCATTTGGCTTCTAAGTACTATTTCTATGATTCCAGACTCCCTTTCACCCAATCCCTTCTCTGTTTCTCCACAACCGCTGGCATAGGTCAATACTTCCCATTTTTCAGCATCACTCTCCACCTCTCACCTGGAACACTATAATAGCTTCTTAGCCAGTCTCTCTGCCTTCAGAGTCTCTTATACTCCAATCCATCATTCACAGAGAAAGCAGCATCATAATTTTAAAAACAGATTTAGTAGTATACCTGCCATGCTAAAAATAAAAGAAAAACAAGATATTTATGGTTCCCTGTTGCTTACTAGACAAAGTCCAAATGGTGGTACAAAATCTTATTAACATTTATGTTAAAATTCTTAATCTCCATGGATTACTCATAGATACCTAAAATATATTAGTTGACTCATTTTATAGTAAAATAATAGACATCTATTTTAAAAACTATTAACCTATTTATAATTCCTCTTACTATAGCATTATATTAGATAAAGAAATGTTATTTCTCTTCATTATAGTGATTTTTGCTATGTTCATATGATCTAAAATATGAGTGGAAGGATTCATGATATGTCAGGTCTCCCTTAAATCTATTCTCAACAGCAACACAAACTGCAAAACAAATCTACGCTATTTAAGTGAAAATACATCAATCACAGAAATGAGCAGACTGCAGGTCCAAGTCAATCCCTTCCAGCCCATTAAACAGAGGGAAGGAAAGCAAGTCGGCTTACATTCAGTATGCCAGAGAGCAGGGATGAAGTGCAATAATGCAGGTTTCTGACTACAGCTTGCCAATAGTAACTTGGAAAATTATCAATCATTAATCCATCACAGTCCTAATTATTACTGAACTGCTGCATTAACAGGAAAGGAAATTTAATGAAATAGGTTAAAGAGCTTTGGTTTTAAAAATAAAATCTTATTAGATTACATCTAAGGACACATCCTAATACTAATGAATGTAGACATTTAAAAGGAATCCTGTGGTAGAGTATGAAAGATATTACGTCCATAGAAGAAATTAAGCATTCTGAGATCTACTCATTCCCTAAAAACAGATCCCTTGTTATTCTAATGTTTACTCATCCTAAAGGTAATGTAGGAAATTCCATAGCCTTTTTCTATTATTGGTTAAGTCATATATGCTCAGCCTGCTTTCCTTAATAGTGTAAGAACCAATGACAGTTAGGGTAAACCACATTCTCGTAATAGCCTAAGGTACTGTTTGGCATTAACAACAATCAGCAGTTTAGTTGAAGAATCTGGATGATATAATAAACTCTGAGAGTAAAGCCTGAGTAGTTTAAACAGAAAGCCAGGCCATTTAGTTGCAAATGCCTGTAATATTAAACCTGGTCCATCTGTCATTTTCATCCTTCCTTTTTTCTGGGTAGATATGCGGATTATGTTCTGGTTTACTCCTTGAATCATGCCTAGGAATATGTACAGAGTCAAAGATTCGTGAGGATGCTGTAGCATTTAATTTTATAATATGCTTCATACATCTATAACAATTTATATTTATTTTTTATTTAAATAACTACAAAATCCTTGCTGTGCATTTTATATTCTGAACGTGTCAAATAATTGATATGTAAAGAATAGAACCAGCTAATTAAGATTGTCTTTATACTATATGTTTTTAATAATAGTGATTCTTTCTAATTTTCTTTTGCAAATTATGAATGTTTCATAAACATTTTTATTGCTATTGTTTTCATAATGGTAACATTTCAGTAGAAGGAGAGAAGACTTCATTTGTTTTTCATGATTAGAGAATGAAATAAGAAGATTAGAAAATAAAAGCAGGACGGAAAAAAAAAGCTGTTCTTCAAGTCAGTAACATCCACCATTAGTACAATATGTAAATTCTTGAAAGTCATGTTTAAAGTTGAAAGCATAGTAAAATAATAGCCACTAGCTTATTCACCTAGATGTGCCTCCCAGGTGATGGTACCTATGGTGGGATATTATATTTGATAATTCATCTAGCGTATAGTCATCCATTAACCTCTGGAGAAGGAGAGGTCCGTGGCAAGCCCAAGACACACCTTATGCAATATCTCCATTACTTTTAGTGGTAAGACACTGTAAGGCAATGAATGCAAATGTGTCCTGAAGTACTTCTGGCGATTTTTGCAGAAAGACATATTTGGAATATTCAAAGACTCTTGAGTTAATTAAATTTAAAAGATTATAATAAACGAGGTGGTAGCAAAACTGCATTTGGCTGTCTATAGAGAGCATTTCCTATGTTAACTAACAAAGGATTGTAATACTTCTGTAATATTTCCCTTTCAGTCAAATGATCTAGGACTATGCCATATATCCAGAGACTAGAGTTTAGAAAACATGTGTCACTTTTATATGTATATATATATATATATATATTTTTTTTTTTTTATTATACTTTAAGTTCTAGGGTACATGTGCACAACGTGCAGGTTTGTTACATATGTATACATGTGCCGTGTTGGTGTGCTTAACCCATTAACTCGTCATTTACATTAGGTATATATCCTAATGCTATCCCTTCCTCCTCCCCCCACCCCACAACAGGCCCTGGTGTGTGATGTTCCCCTTCCTGTGTCGAAGTGTTCTCATTGTTCAATTCCCACCTATAGCTACCGTACTACATTATCCCATTTATTTTAAGCTCTCTCAAAGAGTCAGTGCAAACAAACTCTATCTCTTATATTTAATTATGTAAATCTTTGGTTTCCTTTTTCTTTTTAGTATATAACTGTAGTGTACTGTGTTGTTAAAGCAATATATTTGTTTATATGATGAGTATGAACCTGACAGTGTGCTGTACTTGTGCTAAAATTGTCTTTTTAGTTGTTTTAAAGCTGAGTAAAGGGGCAAACCCAAGGTTAAGTCAAAGCATTCACTACATTCAGTTATAAAAATGGGCTTGAAGGAGGCATTTTAAAAATAAGTAGGCTAGGCACAGTGGCTCACTCCTGTAATCCCAGCACTTTGGGAGGCCGTGGTGGGCGGATCACCTGAGGTCAGGAGTTTGAGACCAGCCTGGCCAACATGGAGAAACCCCGTCTCTACTAAAGATACAAAAATTAGCTGGACATGGTGGCAGGCACCTGTAATCCCAGCTACTCAGGAGGCTGAGGCAGGAGAATCGCTTGAACCTGGGAGGCGGAGGTTGCAGTGAGCCGTGATCGCACCATTGCACTCCAGCCCAGGGGAAAAGAGCGAGACTTCATCTCAAAAAAAATAAAAATAAAAATAAGTGAATACACTCTTTCTAGAGTAGGGGAAAATAATGGTTAGCAAGAAAAATACACTTTCCAACCATCAAGTGATTTATTTACGCTTTACTAAAATATTTTGCCAGATCCTTCAGATTTTGTGTTTAAATAAACAAGGCTCATTATGAATATATCTGCATGCTGTTCTTTCATTCATTCTTGGCTTAGTGTGTTGTGTACATTCTTTTTATAAACACTGTCATCAGTTCTTCATTTTAATTTTTTAAATTATGCTTGCAGGTGGTTTTTAAAGTAAAATTATTCTACAAGCTTATGAAGAGATAGATTCATTCACTGCTCCCCTCCCTTCCTCTCTGCAGTTCTATGCAACATGGGCTGTTACCTCTTTTAGCCATTTTAGTTACTTTTTCCCCTAGTAGTTGCTTACATATTCCAAATAAGAATTATATATTGTGTTTTTAAATTTTTCAGTTCTGCACTTATTACTGCATTTTTACTATAAAAAATAAGATTTAGTTCAATGAAGATTTTACCACTTGTAGACTTTCACTTACTTGCAGTTTTCAGAAGAAACTTTCTACCTTCAGTAAACTTTGTGTTTCAGATCTAGGGCTCCTAAGGTGCCACCCCTACAACAGCCAACTACCACACCTCTGTCATGGTGAGGAAGAGGCTCTGAGCATTGAACTGCTTATCACGCAGGCTTTTCCCTTTCCTGCCCAACTTGAACCCTTACTTCAGTGGGGGTAATTTCTGAGCCCTTTTAGGGGTTTCTGGTGGCAGTCAGCTTAACTCCGTGGCTCTAGCCCCTCTAGACTTCAGTTTCAGCTTTCTTCATGCTGCTGAATCAGGCGTCATTTGTACACAGGTTTTCCAGCTTCCAAAATGTTGTCACTGCCAGCTCTTTTCCTAGTCTCTTTGTTCCTGGTGGAATTATGCCATCTCTTTTATACTATACTTACCTGTGTAAGATTCTAGAGGAGAACATAGATATACAAGTGTTCATTCTACCACATTTGTGTCATTTTTTCCTTTCTGCTCTAAACACATTAGAAATACTTAATCCAAATGTAGTATTATCACCAAAAAAGGTTTATATGAAATAGCTCAAATTTCTACGACCTCTTCTGCTTGTACTTATTTTAAATCAATTATCTTTATTTCAATAATTTATATATCCCCATACCACTAGCTCTTTCTCACTCATGTAATAGCCACTCTTACATATGCTCAATAATAACACTGAAATTTACTAACAGCATAAAGAAATTTTCATTTGAGGTTTTCAAATGGCTAGACAAATGTCGACTAATTAGTTCTCCCTTTATCACTGGGGAATAGTTGGTGTGAGGCTACCTTATCTTTACATTTACAGATAGATTATCTGAGCTGTGAGGCGCTGTGAAATTTCTTAGGTCACCCACAACACAGTTACAGGAAGAGAATCAAGTATTTCTGAACCTCTATTGTTTTACTATAACTATTAGGTACCACTGAGTTCTTTATAGTCAAATTCAGCTAATACAATGAAATATTTTCTAATAGAATCAATCTTTATTGTTTCCCAAAAGCATTTGATAAAAAACATGAAATATATATTGCAATCATATCCTATAGATAGCACCAAAAATTCACTTGGAGAAATATATCCATCTGGTATTTTTTGCTTCATCAATTTTTTTTGCTTTGTCAAAGATTCAAACTAATGTAGGCCTCTCTTGAGCAAAATGGGCACTTGGTTCCTGAAGATGTGAAAACCTATATGCATGCTGTCTTTCCACTCAACCGTATAATGCAGCACTTTGCCATCTCCATTAAAAGACCGACTTTGCACCTTACTATGCATTTTATAATTTTTCTATCTAAATGCAGATTTCTACATTCCATGTGTACCATGTAGTCAGGTTTTCCATAAAAATACCAGCAGGAGAGTACATTGAAATTCATTTTGCGTATTAAAGAAATCTCTCTCTGAGATTCCCTCTTTTATTTGTTTTATTAACTCAAGCAATAAACAAGAAAATTAGAGTTTCAGCAATGATGGAAAAGCTATTTATGATTTTATCAGCCTTGCTGCTTTTTTCCCCTGCTTAGACAATTTACAGATTCTTAACAGCAAGTCAGCTTAAAATGTTCCCACTGGAAAATGAAATAAGTCTATCTGTATTATTTCACCCAACTACTGTAGTACTCTATTACCCAGCGACAGCTTCACTTTGAGTAACATGCCCCCTGAATGCTTATATTCCCAATATCTACAGCACACATAAAATATGTCCCATAGGGATATGTTCCACTTGAAAACATTATTACAAATCCCATAATATTTTCCAGCATATATTTTACTGGCATGGCTGGGTCAGGAATGCAGTCAGAGCCTAACAAACAGAAAATATGTCTCTTCACGCTTGTGAAATTTTTAACAGAGAAAGCACATATGAAAATGACTGTCACTGGAATTACGGCAAATTTCCAGCTAGCTTATTATACGCAGTTTACTGAAGCTTTCCACATGCCCACAGGCAATGCAGTATGCAAGGAATAAACACAGCACATGACCAAAAATGCACATGAAATTAAAGAAGCAATACTTCTAACTCTGTAAGTACAAACACCGATGTTAAAAAACTATGCTTCCTATATTTATTTTCTAAAATTCACATGACTTTTAAGATATTATATTATAAAAAGAAACCAGGGTAGGTGATACATTCATAGATTCACATACAAATGAGAGCTTATAGATAAAGCCCCTTATCTGATAAATGGCAGTGATTTAGAATCTTGAAACAATTTGAATAAATTTGACCCCATTCAGTTTGGTGAATATCTACACTGGAATTACTGTGATGAGCTGAAAATATTATTTTATAAGCACGTTATTTTGCATTTGTATAGATAGCTTACATCTATAGCAAAAAAAAAATGGTTTTCCAGTTTATTTTTAATTGTTCAGACAGAGATTTTACAACTTTTAAGACCAAGTTTTTAAAAAAGTATTTAAACGCCTACAAATGCATATTCTTTTTCATTTTAAATTAACAGTTTTTAGCCTTTTCTAAATTCACTATCTCTGCAACAATGAGAACCTGTTTGGGAGAGAAACTAAATACTAACTTTTTTTTGTATATCTCCAAGGGCCAAATTCATATCATAATAAAATATATAGATCTACAACATTGTTATTTTCACACATTCAACAAATATTTTTATTACATTTTCAATAAGAGAAAACATGGCATATGTTTCAGTTTTATGCATTAATTTTTTAAAGTTGAAATTAAATTGAGAAAACTTTAGGTATTTCTGATTTTTAATAAGCATTACTGTGGCAATTACAATTCAGTCAGGATGGACGCCATTCGGAGTTGAAGGATCCATCTTGCTTCTCTGTGACTCTGTCATGGCCCAGGTACAGAGCCATACCGAGCTGTCAGTGATCTGGAAAATGGCATGTGAGGCAATATTTGACAGCATATATTCTCTTCTTAGTGGTAGAATGAACCTTCTAATTACTGTACATATCAGCTATTACTAGAATATAATTTATGTTTTTCAGCACATCACCTAGAAAACTGCTTGCCTGTGTTCACTCTAATCTATATATCTTTCTCAGCAGAAGCCCAATAACTAAAACACATTTGCCCTGCCCCTTTAATCATTGTATTTTAATATTTTATTCTGTTCAGCTGGCAAAAACAAAGGCAAAAGAGCTCGATGTGGCTTTCTGTGGTAAAACAAGAAAAGGCACTGTTATGGTGGGAAGAGTCACGTGTGTCATAGACTTTTGAAAGGATTTGGCATGGAAATCTGTAGAAAAGGAATGATTTTCACAACTTTTCGAGGAAGAAGTTGGGAATACTAAATTGAAAGAGAACTTACTGCAAGGCCAAAAAGACAACTATTGCTGGCAGCTTTAAAATGAAACAAAACACCTCACTTCCAACAGAAGGTTGCAGATTGTCCCTGGTGAGACAAAGAATTAAATACTTGTCACAGGTGATCTATAGCTGACATTCTGAATGATATGGCAGAGTAAGGTTACAGACCTCTCTGGTAGCTCTTTTCTCCCAGTTAAGCAATGAAAAGCCAAGGACAAAGCTTCAGTTCCGTGGTTCTTTTCCCCTTTTAACTACCATTTCTAGTTTATCCAAGGGGAATACATCTGAAAGAAAAAAAAAGTTTAACTGAGTTATTCAAAGAGTATAATGATGTCCTAGTTTATAATCAAAATACTCAATTGCTAGAAATTCTGATACTATGGTATTATTAACCCAGTTGTTAGGTATTGTGATTTTTAGTTTTCGGTCTCTAAGAGCAGGCATTCATCAGAAGAATGTAATATAGAGTAAATACAATTTTATTGAATACCGCTAGCTGACCCCCCACCCACTTTAGATGGACAGAAATTTAATTCAGGACAGCCCTTGACCCCTGCATTCAATAGTGACTGTCTGAATTTGTATGATCAAGGAAAAGAATAATCTGTTGATGTGTAGTCCTTTCATTTCTACCTTTTCAATTTTTAATTTCTGACCCTTTACTGGTGAAGAAAGATGTTTTGACTCAAGTCCCCGAGCTATGATTTGGATTGCTAAATTGTTGGGAATGTCTGTGATTGCAAAATTGCACAATTATTTTGTCCCTCTTTCAGTATGTAGAGCTACTTAGGCCCACAGCAGAATCTCGGGTCATATTTCTACTGAGGCATTTCTACATATTTTTTCATAGATTAGTATGTGGTTTTTAATTGATAGAGTTAGCAAATCTTGAGTAACAAATGGTTCACATATTTCTTAGGCCATTGTTCTATAAGATCTACATGTTCAGCCAAACTTAATGCAATTTAGTTTTTCGTCATAAAAATGACCATGTTGTACCTAAGATTCAGAAATTCTGGGTGGAAACTTCAGATAATTATAGACATAGTCAATTGCAACTTGACACTTTGCTTGTGTATAGCCAAGAAATTATGTGTCAAGAGACATTAAAAATATTCAAATTGTTGTGGGAAGTCAGGGACCCCAAACGGAGGGACTGGCTGAAGCCATGGCAGAAGAATGTGGATTGTGAAGATTTCATGGACAGTTATTAGTTCCCCAAATTAATACTTTTATAATTTCTTATGCCTGTCTATACTGCAATCTCAAACATAAATTGTAAAGATTTCATGGACATTTATTAGTTCCCCAAGTTAATACTTTTATAATTTCTTATGCCTGTCTTTACTGCAATCTCTAAACATAAATTGTAAAGATTTCATGGACACTTATCACTTCCCCAATTAATACCCTTGTGATTTTCTATGCCTGTCTTCACTTTAATCTCTTAATCCTGTCAGCTGAGGAGGATGTATATCGCCTCAGGACCCTGTAATAATTGCATTAACTGCACAAATTGTACAGCATGTGTGTTTGAGCAATATGAAATCTGGGCACCTTGAAAAAAGAACAGGATAACAGCGATGTTTAGGAAACAGAGATAACCTTAAACTCTGACCTCTGGTGAGCCGGGTGGAACAGAGCCATATTTCTCTTCTTTCAAAAGCAAATGGGAGAAATATCGCTGAATTCTTTTTCTCAGCAAGGAACATCCCTGAGAAAGAATGCGCGCCTGTGGGTAGGCCTATGAACGGCCCCTCTGGGCGTGACCGTCTCTTATGGTCGAGGCTGCAGGGGTGAAATAGACTCCAGTCTCCCATAGCACTCCCAGGCTTATTAGGAAGAGGAAATTCCCGCCTAATAAATTTTGGTCAGACCGGTTGATCTCAAAACTCTGTCTCCTGATAAGATGTTATCAATGACAATGGTGCCCAAAACTTCATTAGCAATTTTAATTTCGCTTCGGTCCTGTGGTCCTGTGATCTCGCCCTGCCTCCACTTGCCTTGTGATATTCTATTACCTTGTAAAGTACTTGATGTCTGTGACCTACACCTATTCGCACACTCCCTCCCCTTTTGAAAATCCCTAATAAAAACTTGCTGGTTTTTGTGGCTTGTGGGGCATCATGGAACCTACCGACATGTGATGTCTCCCCCGGATGCCCAGCTTTAAATTTCTCTCTTTTGTACTCTGTCCCTTTATTTCTCAAGCTGGCCGACACTTAAGGAAAATAGAAAAGAACCTACGTGAATATCGGGGCAGATTCCCCGATACAAATATATATGTATATGAAGCAATAAATACATGTACATGTGACTGGTTTATACATATACATTATATGCAAGTATTTGTACACATACATATAGTGTTGTAAATGATTATCAATCCTCTTAGTATTTCACTGTAAATACTGTTTTCCAATCATTAACGTGAGTCCTTTGATCCTTCTAGGATTTCTGCACCCCTCTCCAATTCATAGCCCAAAAGAAGCAGTGATGAGATGGAAATGTTCTAGATTACACTCCCTACATTTAAGCATATGAACCCTATTTTTAGCCCAGTTAAGGATATAGCTTTATATGACAAAAGCAAATGTGACCATGTGTAATTTACAGAGCAACACATTTTCTATTGAGGTTCTCCTCCAATGACATTCTAAGTTACTTTTTTCATTCTGAGTAAGCTTGATGACCAACTAACTGTCCCCAGCCCTCCAGCCTTAACTTGTCTTAAGTCACTTGAAGTTAGTGTACTCTCCTCCAAGTCTGTGCACAAATGTTATTTCTTCAGTGGGACATACTCTAAACACCCTACCTAAAATTCAAACCCATCCCACTTTTCAATAGCACTAGCATCTTCTAGAAGAGCATAAGATCTTTATTTATGATGTTTACCATTTGTTGTCTGTCTTCCCACATTAAAATATGGGGACATTAATACAGAAATACTCACTGCAATTGTCCTGGAGAAAAGATTGAATGGAAAGTACTCAATAGAAGAAAAATAGATGCACCTGCCAAAGTTGGTCTTGTGTTTCCTTCTCTGTGTCTCAGATTGCTGTTTTTTTTTCTTCCAAAAAGAATTGATTTCTAAGGTAAGTTTAGAGTAATAAGCTGGCCTCAGTGTTCTTCTTCTTCTCCTCTTTCTTCTTTTTGTTCTGCCCCTTTCCTTCTTTTTTTTTTTTTTTTTGCCTCTTCTACTTTTATATACACTTTTCTTCATTTTCTTCTCTTCTCTTTTTAAAAATAATGACTTGGCCAGGCACGATGGCTCATGGTTGTAATCCCAGCACTTTGGGAGGCCGAGGCGGGTGGATCACCTGAGGTTAGAAGTTCAAGACCAGCCTGGCCAATATGGTGAAACGCCGTCTCTACTAAAAATACAAAAAATTAGCCAGGTGTGGTGGCAGATGGTTGTAATCCCAGCTACTAGGGAGGCTGAGGCAGAAGAATCACTTGAACCCAGGAGGCAGAGGGTGCAGTGAGCTGAGATCATGCCAGTGCACTCCAGCCTGGGCAACAAGGAGAGACTCTGTCTCAAAACAATAATAATAATAATAATGACTCCATTTTAAAAAATTCCGTATATAAAAATAAATTCAGAGCACAACATCAGAGTTCAGAAGACACAATTAGCTGAAATCTCACTATGTATACAGTTTTATCAATATCATTTTTTCTCTATCACGTACGCGCAAACACATACACATACAAATTCACGCATTCTTTCACATACATGAAAGCACACCACAGATATTTATTCATTCAAATGTAATTATACTATATGAACTGATTTGTGGAGTTTTCTCCTTCACAATATATTTTGTGCATCTTTCTATATCAATCACTTTAAATACACATCAACATTTTGACTTTAGCATAGTGAATGAATTCAGAATATTTAGCCTATTGCCTTCTTTTTTATTGTGGTAAAATGGATGTAACAGAAGTTGCCATTTTAACTATTCTTAAGTGTCCAGTTCAGTGGCATTAATTACATTCATAGTGTTATACAAACATCAGCACTATCTAGTTCTAGAACTTTTTAATCACCCTGGACAGAAAGCTGTACTCAATAAACAATCCATTCTCATTCTCCCCTTCCTCCAGTGCCTGGTAACCTCTAATTTTCTATCTGTCTCTATGAATTTCTCAGTTCTAGATAATGCATAAAGTGGAATCATACAATGCTTGTTCTTTCGTGTCTATCCTATTGCACTAGCATAATTTTTTCAAGATTCATACATTTTGTATCATATATAAAAACTTTATTCCTTTTTATGGCTGAGTAATATTCCACTGTATGCACATACCACATTTTGTTTATCCATTCATCTGTTGATGGACCCTTGGGTTGTTTCTACCTTTGTGCTATTCTGCATAACACTGCTATGAACATTGGTTTACAAGTGTCTGTTGAGTCCTTGTCCTCAATTTTTTGGGGAGGTATATATCTAAGAGTGAAATTGCTGGGTAACATGATAATTCCATGTTTAACTTTCTAGAAACTGTTTTCACAATGGCTGCAATATTTTACATCCCCACCAGCAATACACAAGGGTTCCAATGTCTCCACATCTTCATCAACACTACTTATTTCTCTTATTTAAAAAAAATTATAGCCTTCTTTGTTGGTATAAAATGGTATCTTATTGTGGCTTTGATTTGCATTTCCATAAAGACTAAGGGTGCCAAGCATCTTTTTCTGTGCTTATTGGCCATTTGAATTTCTTTGGAGAAATGTCTACTCAAGTCCTTTGCTCACTTTTGATTTGGGTTGCTTGTCTTTTTGGTTTTGAGTTCTAAGAATTCTTTTTATATTCTGGATTTAAACCCTTATTAGATACATTTTCTTCCCAACTGCGGTAGTCTTTTGACGCTCTTAATAGTGTCTTTTGATGAACAAAAAGTTTTTCTCACTGACTAGACTACTAAAGGATATTTAGATGGTGTCAATTTTTTTCAGTATTATTAGCAATCTTGCAATAAACATTCATATGCTTGCATCTATGCATGCTTTTCTGAATTATGCCTTTCAGAAGTAAAATTGATGGATGAGGTCTACCCACTCTTAAAACTTTTGATAAATATTAACTAATTCCCTCTATTCAGGTTGCCAACTATCACTGCATAAAAATATATATTCCCCCCACTTTGCCAAACACATTATTACTCTTTTTCTTCATTTCATGTAATAAAATAGCTTTTTAATGACTTTATGTTGTTAGAAGGTGAATTGCAAAGTGTGTTTGGGAGTGAAGAAATTTTTGGGAATACATTTTCTAAATAAACTGATATTTAAATGTAATAGTTAAATTTGTTAATAAAGGAAACCCAGAGAAATCATTGAATAAAAAATTTTAAATAAATAATATTTTATTATTAAACCAATAATCACTTATAAAGTTAATAATCATTTCCTAATCAATCTACTGTTCAAATACAAATTTTCACCTCCTAATTGCACAAATGAAGGTATAGCTAATAAGTAATTCCTGTGTGTAGGAGAAATGTGTTATCATACGAAAATATTTACTACTTGTATGCTAATAAATAGTCTCATTTCACAATTTTTGTTTTTCAGACATTCTAAAGTGTCATGTGGAATTACTAAAGCAAATAATTAACACCGTAAGATATAATTCTTGTAATGAAGTAAATGAGTCATTTAAAATCCTATAATTGCCAGAAGAAAATATTTAGAAAAATAAAATAACTGAAAATATTCAGAGATAAACTGTCAATGCTTCTTGCATATAAAATATGTAATTTGTTTAATTTATACAAACACAACAGTTCATCTTTATGAAAACTGGAAAAAGGAGATTTAGCCATTATCACTCATTATGTTAATTGGTGATGAAGGAATACTATAGCCAGCACGATATGGAGCAAAGATCATGAAGCTTTGCTCTTAGTCCTAGGTTTTAAGTTTGCCTTCAGCCTTCTATCTTTATGACGTTGGATAAGTTACATACATTTTTCTAGGCTTATTACCTTTCTCTGAAAAAAGAAAAAAATACTAACAGCCTCATTGAGAAATTACAGGAATTAAATGAGATAATTTTATGGGATATATTTTCCATAAAGCCTAGCACATTATATGTAATCAATATATATTAGTTTTTCCTTAAAGTAAATATATTTATATGATACACAACCTATGGAAAGGAAAGTTTAAGGTTTTCCATATACTGGTCTTCCATAGAAATATGTAGAAGAAATTGTTTGTGGTCTAGTTTGATGTCTGTTACTCTTTAATTTATGTAGTAATTCTGTTTTGTTAAAATGCTTAATAGCAGCCTGTGGAGCTATTTAAATAATGAAGGATTTGTTTCTGGAATTAAAAGCATCTTTATCTTTAATTCTATGAATTGCATTAATATCAGTAGGAGGTTGATGTAGCTATAATGCATAGGAAGGCAATAATAGAAATTCCTAACAAGTAACCAACGAGTTCTGTCAGAAAGGGAATTCCTTATGTCCTTCCTGTTGAGATGTTTTAATTCAACATTGCAGACTGCCTATACTATGGAGCATTTTCACAGATTATGGAATAAACATTATTTATTTGTTTTTAAAAAAGGTAATTGCTTGAAAGACTAAAGTTGATCCTATTGAGAGGCAAAGATTTTATTTGATAAATAAGCCCACCTTCCTAAGTGTGGTGTGCAACTATTGTTTCTTGTCTGTGTTTTTCCTGACTTCAGGACATGTGGGCACAGACCTGGCACATGGTAGGCATTTAATAAATATTTTTTCAGGAAGATGTTGAATAGATAAACATGATACAATTAGAAAGAAGAAAAATAATTGTGGCTTTAGTCATTCTATGAGGTTCCTAGAGTAGTCCATGACAGTCATCTGTTCACAAAACACATAGCACGTGAAATTTTCCCAAGAAACTCTGCTCTATTAGTTTGAAATTTTTAACGAAAAATAAAGAGCCACTGTTGTATGCAAATGCCAACACCTCATGTAGAAGCCATGTTTTCTTCTAACCTTGCTAATTATCAGCCAGGCCTAGTTGTTCTTTATACTAACCCTGACCCCACTGATTATCTAAATCCAATCATCCTCCACTGCCAATCTACCACTTTCAAAAATCATGATAAAATATTAAAACAAATTGAAATATTGATAACTTGGTTTTTCTTATTTTATAGCTGCAAATATAATTTTTGAGAAATACATTGAAAATTACCAGGTTTTAAATTTGAAGTTTAATCTCCATTTCTCATTACTACCCCAACTTTACTTTATTGCACTTTTCATTTCCTCTTCTGAGTCTGTTTACTTCTCCTTCATTTCCTTTGAGAGCCATTCTTACAAAAACTGGGACTCTTGAGGGGTTCAGAATGGCTGTTTGCAGAGTTATCTCATTTGGCCAAATTTCCCACGGATCCTTAGGAATGAGAAAATAGTCTAAAAAGGTAGCATCTGTGATCCTGAGGGGAAGGGGGAGCCTGCTCAGAGATGCTTAATGCTCTCCAAGCTTGCTTTTAAAATGCACCATTTGGGCTTCCAACCAGCTCAGCTCTGGGCTTGCTTCTTGCTGCTTTCGTGTTAAAAAGCTCCTTTGTCAAAGCCCTTAGGCCCAGTGGTGATATCTGCTACAGAAAAATACTAGTGATAGAAAGATATATTTTCAATAACCCTTGACTTTTATTAGTTCAGCCACTGCTAGAATAAAGGGTAAGTGGGCCCTTGATACTTTAAGTGTTCCATGTCCCCCTCCATATACTTCATAGGTCAGCATTCTTTACTGATGAAAATTCTTGTCTGGATCTTGGCTAGCTGTCATGGGAAAAAGTGTCTGCAACATTATCTACCTCTGAGCTTAGGTTGTTATCCCCAAAAGCCTAAGATCAATAATGGTAGCATGAGCTTTGTAGTGTTTTCCTTATTTTCATTCTATCTGAAAACCAAGTATCGGATTAATAAATCTCCAGTAGTGTGCTTGAAGGGTGGAGGTTTCCTGAAACAAAGGAGAACAGCACAATTTTGCATGATAAAAAATGTAAACATAATCAAGATTTTTAAATGCCATATAAAACTTCTCAGAAGAGTTCTGTACCTTCAGATCAATGTTATGGATACATTTTTTAAAATTCTATTACTCGTAAAACTTTTACTAGCCTACAAATTTTCAGTATCTTTCTATATTGATTGGTGCTAGTGGGAAAGCATTATATGACAAGAAGTATTTAGCATGAAGATGCATGGAATTAATGTTATGATTTTTAACATAACCTCAAATTTGTGTAAAGGTTTCAACCCAATATGATGGCTTATGTATCTTAGGACAGCAGATCTATACATTACATTTAGGACATTTTAGCTCAAGCATTTGACAATGAATTAAATGTTGACCTTCAAAAGTGTAGGGATGAGGTAGATTTATTGCCTTCTGACTTTCAATGCAGCTTTCTCAGGCTTTCAATCAAATGGCCAGTTGATATAGTGAAAGGAGTACTAAAATGAAAGCTAAGAAAAGTGGGTTCTAGCAATGACACTGGATAGTGAGCAAATTACTTAATGCCTCTGGACTTCAGTTGCTCATCTGTGAAATGAAGGAGCTTGATTACATGATCTCTGAGGACCACTTAAATTAGAAAACTCTGCTTTTGAGATGTGCTATCCATAATTGTTGAATCAATTTTAGGTGACATTAGTCGGAAACTATAAAAAGAAAACATTTTTTATTTATGTGGATTTCTAGATAAAATCTGTCTTCTTGGCCTTGATATTATAACATTATTTCATTGTAAGATTTTCACTATTATCTTCTCTGCTCACCTTCTTAGGTTTTGGATAGAATGGGATAAATCTAGAAAGAAGTGAATATTAGTTTTATATAGTACTTCATACATTCTATAAAGAGCCATCTTTTATCTGATATAATGTACAAAACAAATATTGTAAGGTATATAGGGTGAAAATTATGATTACCACATTAGGTTTGAGATAAATAAATTTAAATAAATAACTTTTTCATCTTCATATGAGGAAGAAACAGAAAACAACAAAAAGAGCCTAGTTCTGAGCATGTAAAGAGTAAGATTAATATGAAATCAATCCTTTTTGTAAAAATAGGACAGTCCATAAGAGAAACAAATGTAAGCACAAAAACTGAAAATAGAAGAAAAGGATAAGGATTTTAAATTACAGTATTCAGAAAACTCAAATGAGAAGAACCAAAATATATATAATTTAAAAGGAATTTTTAAAAGATACTCAGTGGCTTGCTACAGGGGCTAATATGGGAATATCCTTAGCTATCTTTTCTTATCCAGTCTCTGCTCTGAATTACTTGAGACTGAGCACATTTGTTTGGCAAGGATTTAAGATCAAGTCTTTAAATGTCAAGGGTGAGGGTTAGGTGTTCTTTGAAATCTTTTCTCATTTCATCATGTAGATTCTTCTCTTCCTCTGGTCAAAGACATAATAAAGTTTGAAAGGCTAGTAAATAAGTCTGATCTGGGGAAGAATTTAGAAGAAAGTTGGTGACAGACTTCTGAAGCAGTATTTCAACAAGTAACAGCATTGAATTCAAAATGAAAACTCAAAGTTCATAGAATAGACTTTTATGTATTGAAGTGGGCCTTGAAATACCAGAATCAGAAGTGTGCTTTGATAAAGCCCGTCTTGTCCATTTGTTCAGATGCCAGTTATGATGTGTTTAAACAAATCCTTTGGACCTAGCACTGTAAAGTTGGTTTTACATTTGTTTCGGACAAGGGCCCCCAAACCCTGGCCACAGACCACTACCAGTCCTTGGCTTGTTAAAAACTGCCACACAGCAGGAGGTGAGCTGTGGGCCAGAGAGCATTACTGCCTGAGTTCTGCCTCCTGTCAGATCAGTGGCTGCATTATATTATCACAGGAGCCCGAACCCTGTGGGGAAATGCGCATGCAAGGGATTTAGGTTGCGCCTCCTTATGAGAATCTAATAGCTGATGATCTGTCAGTCTCCCTTCACCCCCAGATGGGACCGTCTAGTTGCAGGAAAACAAACTCAGGGCTCCCACTGATTCTACATTATGGTGAATTGTACAATTATTTCATTATATATTACATTGCAATAATAGTAGGAATAAAGTGCACAGTAACTGTAATGCGCTTGAATCATCCCAAAACCATGCCCCACACACCTGCTGTCTGTGGAAAAATTGTCTTCTAATAAAACAGTCTCTGGTGCCAAAATGGTTGGTCTAGGATACAAAAAAAGTGTTTTGTCATTTGTTTGTTTGTTTTAGATCTGGAGTCCGTTATACCATAGATCAGTATATGATGCTTGATATTCATATAATTAAAACGTAATTTAACTGGTATAGTTGAGAGTGATTGATTAAAAGATACAAAGAAAGGATGGTAACTATTCAATTTATACACTGGAAAATAAATGGTTTAAATTTCTCTTGGCCAATTTTCTTCCACTGAAAATGTTTTGTATTAGTAGTCTTGTGTTATATATCATTTTAAGGTGGAATATTGGACAAAAACAGAAAATGTACCAATTTTTTCCTAAGCACGGCATTTAGCCCATATTTTATATATTTCTCCAGGTTGGTAGCTCATAAACAGCTGTGTTCAATATTTTCTATGCCACCAGCATAAAAGCTTTGGCGTCAGGACCAAAAACATGCTACATTTTTTGAAGAAACGTATGTTCTGCATTGAAAAGAACAACAGCCATTAATATTTCCTTGACATCACTTGGAGGAAAATCCTGTTTACTTTCATATTATAATTTGCTTACTTGAACTGCTAAAGAAGAAATATGGGTATATCTATACTACTTCAATCATAAGATAAAATATTCCTAATTTACAAATATATTCTTCCTTTAAAAATTGTTTCTTTGTATATTAGCTGTTGTATGAATACTTAAATTTCGGAAATATATTCATTGTGGTAGTTTTGATCTTTAAGGCAGAATCTTTATAAGTATTCCAAACTTTCTTACTTTCTTGCTAAAAGAGTTTTTTTTTTTTTTTTTTCTGTATACTCATTGTATAGAAGAATGCACAGATGCTCTTTAGGATCAGATGAATACCCTCAGAAATACATCTATATACCTAAGATAGCATCCAGTTATTTTAATGCCTATCAGTGGTTTTTGTCCTTTCTAGTGTTTTCACAGAAAATATGTTTAAAATAAAACTGAATTTACAGAAATATTATTTATAGGAAAACCTAATTAAAACCACAATGAGAAGATGAATTTAGATGTATCACACTAGCAAAATTTTCTAAATTCCACAAAATAAAACATTGCCAGTGTGGATAAACCAGAATAATTAATTATATTTATCCTACTAATACAGAATATTCTACTAATAGGAGTAAGATAAATTTTTACAGCCACTCAGAAAATAATCTGGCTTTATAAAAGTGGGAAATGTATATAACTTCAAACATAACAATTCCGTTTCTCTGAATATTTATACAAATGTTAAGACCAGTGAAAAATCTGAACACCCTAGTACAATGTATAATTATATGGTAGTATATTCAAACAATAAAATGCTACACAGTAGTAAAAATTAAACCACAAATACAGGCACCAATAAAGATGAATATGAAGTAAGATAACATTGAACATAAAAGGCAAATGATAAGAAAAGGCAGAATAAGTAAAATACAATTTCGTTATTTAGTTTCAGATCCTACGTTTGGAACAGTATTAACTTTAGATAGATATACATAAGTACTGAACTGATAAAGAAAAGAAGAACATGACTAACAATATTCATGACTGATTGCCTCCAAGGGTGGGAAATCAAGGGGTTGGATTAAGGGATGGGGTTCATGAATAACACTGGTGACACTACATTTTTAATGCTGGATTAGTGGTGTTCTTTATGTCTTTTACCAATATTAAAATGGTTGTATCTATTCACTATTTAATACAAAAAATCTTTCAAAATTAATAGAAAATTTTCAAGAAAAAAATTATTTGTGATAAAGTGCTATTCAGTAGATCTTTGGTAATTTTGGGATGATTGATATACATACCATGCTAAGCCATTCAATATCTTCTGAGTCAGTAATTTAGGAGATAGTAAGGTTGATACAGATTAATAAAAAGGGGACTTGAAGAAAATATTAGAACACCAACTAAAAAAATTAGGTTGCACCCAAATTAAGTTAACTGGCATTTGTTAGACTGATTGCTAATGAAAATAATACAAAACAAGCTTTTTTGAGAGACTGGACTGAAAATATTGTGAAGACTGATTTGAATTTGGGAAAAACTACAAGTCACAAGACTAATTTGCAGCAGTAACTGTAGTTTAGGCATAAAGAAATAACGGTCTTAATAAGGGCAGTGACAGAGTGGGAATTAGAATGCGAAAGAACAGAAAAAAGAATAATAAAAAGGAAAAACTACACCCAAAATGAGAAGCAAAAGAATGAGAGATGTGGTTAAAAGAAACAGATGTGAGTAGCTATACATAAAGCTTTAAATTTTACTTTAGATGTTAAGTATAGGTGACATGGAATACGGAGATGTCAGCAACAGAATTAATGAATTCAGAAAAAGAAGGTATTATTTAGAAAGTCCATGTCATTTTATACTCTGAATAAAAGAAGATAACATTAAGAAAAAAAAAGGCTTAACATAGAAACTAAACATACATAATATCTGGTAGTAGATGATATTGTCATTGTCAACTGTCTGGGTCTCACATATCTGGAGGTAATAATACATTTGTTATTCAGACTAACAGACAATTTTTAAAACTTGTTGACAGCCAATGAGTACATAGCTCTGCATCTATTGAGAATAAAGGGAAAATTATCTGTGCATATTGGACTATAATAGCAGAGTAGTAGTGGTTTTTGTTCTCGATTCTATGACTGTATGGCCACTCATTGGTGTTTTTCACCACTGTTATTCTATTAATTTTTCATATTTTAAAGTCTTTAATTGATAAAGACAATTTATATTCAAGGTGTATAATGTGATAACTTGATATATGTATACATTGTTTAATGATTATCACAAATTAATTGACACATTAATCACCACCCATGCTGTACATTAGATCTGAACTTTTTCATCTTATAACTTAAAATTTGCACCCTTTGACCAACTTCTCCCCATTTCTCCCACCCCTGAACACTAGTCAATCACTATTTTGTTATCAGCTTCTATGAGTTTAATTCTTTACAACTCTGCATGTAAGTGAAATCATATGATACTAGTCTTTCTGTGCCTGTCTTATTTCACTTGGCATAATTTCCTCCAGTTTCACCCATGTTGTCACAAATGGAAGTATCACTTTTTTGTGGCCAATAATATTCCACTGTATGTATGAGGGCATACCTCATTTTATACCACTTTGATTTATTGTGCTTCCCAAATAGTGCATTTTTTAAAAATTGAAGTTTTGTGACAATCTTGCATCAAGCAAGTCTACTGAAATCATTTTTAAAGCAGGATGTACTCCCTTTGTGTCTCTGCATCACATTTTGTTAATTCTTGCAATAGTTCAAACATTTTCATTATTATTATATCTGTTTTGCCAATCTGTGATCATCGATCTTTGATGTTACTATTGCAATTGCCTCGAGGTGCCACAAGCTGCACTCATATAAAATGGAGAACTTAATCATTAAATGTTGTATTTGTTCTGACTTGTTCCATGTACTGGCCATTCTCCCATCACAACTTTTTCTCCTTGGGCCTTTCTATGCCCTGAGAAACCTTAGGCCAGTTAATAACCCTACAATGGCCTCTAAGTGTTTAAGTGAAAGGAGGAGTCGCACATCTCTTACTTTAAATCAAAAGACTAGAGATGATTAAGCTTAGTGAAGAAGGCATACCAAAAGTGAAAATAGGCCAAAAGCTAGGCCTCTTATACCAAACAGCCAAGTTGTGAATGCAAAGGAAAGTTCTTGAAGGAAATTAAAAGTGCTACTCCAGTGAACACACAAATGATAAAAAAGTAAAACAGCCTTATTGCTGATATGGAGAAAGTCTGAGTGATCTGATTAGAAGATAAAAGATGCCACAACATTCCCTGAAGTCAAAGCCTAATCCAAAGCAAGGCCTTTGCTCTGTAATTCTATGAAAGCTGAGAGAGGTGAGAAGCTGTGGGAGAAAAGTTGGAAGCCAACAGAGGTTGATTCATGAGGTTTAAGGAAAAACAATAACTTTTCCATAACATAAAAGTACATGGTGAAACAGGAAGTACTTATGTAGAAGCTGCTTCAAGTTATCCAGAAGATGTAGCTAAGATGGTTAATGAAGGTGGCTACACTGAACAACAGATTTTTAATATAGACACAATAGCCATCTGTTGGAAGAAGATGACATCTTGAACTTTCCTAACTAGAGAGAAGTCAATGCTTGGCTTCAAAACTTCAAAGGACAGGATGACTCTTCTGTTAGGGATAGTGTAGCTGCTGACTTTAAATTGAAGCCAATGCTCATTTGCTATTCCAAAAACCCTAGGGGGCCTTAAGAATTATGCCAAATCTCTGCCTGTGCTCTATAGGCAGAATAACAAAACTTGGATGACAGCACATCTGTTTACAGAATGGTTTACTGAATATTTTAAGCCCACTGTTGAGAGCTACTGCACACACACACACACACACACACACACACACACACACACACACACAGATTTCTTTCAAAAGATTACTGGTCATTGACAATGTACCTAGTCACCCAAGAGCTCTGATGGAGCTGTACAAACAGATTAAGGTCTTTTCCCTCTCTGCTAACACAACATCCATTCTACAGCCCATGGATCAAGGAATAATTTTGACTTAAAAGCCTTATTATTTAAGAAATATCTTTAATAAGGCTATAGCTGCCATAGACATTGATTTCTCTGATGGGTCTGGGGAAAGTAAATTAAAAACCTTTAGGAAGGATTCACAAATCTAGATGCCATTAAGAGCATTTGTGATTCATGGGAAGAGGTCATAATATTAGTGTTAATAGAAGGTTAGAAACAGTTTATTTTAACCCTCATGGATGACTTTGAGGGGTTTGAGATTTCAGTGGAGGAAGCAACTGAAGATGTGGTAGAAATAGCAAGATAACTAAAATTAGAATTGGAATGTGAAGATGTGACTGAATTACTGCAATCCTATGATAAAGCTTGAATGGATGAGGAGTTGCTTCTTACGGATGAACAAAGAAAGTGGCTTCTTGAGATAAAATCTACTCTTGGTGAAGATGCTATGAACATTGTTGAAATGACAGCAAGAATTTAGAATATTACATAAACTTAATTGATAGAGCAGTGGCAGGGTTTGAGATGATGACTCCAATTCTGAAAGAAGTTCTACTGTGGATAAAATGCTATAATCAACATTACATACTACAGAGAAATAGTTCATGAAGAAAGAGTCAATCCATGTGGCAAGCTTCATTGTTGTCCTATTTTAAGAAATTGCCACAAACATCCCAACATTGAGCTGCAACTACCCTGATTAGTCAGCAGCCATCAACATCGAGGCAAGATCCATCACCAGCAAAAAGATTAGGACTGGATGGAGGCTCAGATGATCATTAGCATTGTTTAGCACTAAAGCATTTTTAATTAAGGTATGTTTACTGCTTTTCAAAACATAATACTGTTGTACCTAGTAGACTACAATACTGTGTACACATACGTTTTATATGCTATGGAAAACCAAAAAATTCATGTGACTCACTTTATTGTGATAGTCACTTTATTGTGGTTGTCTGGAACTGAACCCACAATATCTCTGAAGTATGCCTAAATGTATCAAATATCCTTTATTTATTCATCCATCAATAGATACTTAGGTTGTTTCCATGTCTTGACTACTGCAATGAACATGAGTGTGCAGATATCTCTCCAACATACTAATTTCATTTCCTTTGGATATACATCCTAAAGTGGGATTGCTGGATTGTATGGTAGTTCTATTTGTTTTTTTTTTCTTTGAGAAGGAGTCTCGCTCTGTCGTTCAGTCTGGAGTGCAGTGGCGCAATCTCAGCTCACTGCAACCTCCGCCTCCCGGGTTCAAGCAATTCTCTGCCTCAGCCTCCTGAGTAGCTGGGATTACAGGCATTCGGCACCACACCCAGCTAAGTTTCATATTTTTAGTAGACACAGGGTTTAACTATCTTGGCCAGGCTGCACTTGAACTCCTGACCCCGTGATCCACCCACCTCAGCCTCCCAAAGTGCTGGGATTTTTAATGTTTTTAGGAACCTCTATGTTGTTTCCATAATGGGTATACCACTGTATACTTTCACCAACATTGTACAGGTTTCCTGTTTCTCCATACTTTTGTCACTACATTATCAGTTTTTTGATAATAGCCATCTTAACAGATGATATGTGATATCTCATTTTTGTTTTGATTTACATCTTACTGATGTTTAATGATGTTGACAGCTTTTATTATACCCGTTGGCCATCTGTATGTCTTCTTTAGGAAAATGTCTATTCTGTTACATTTCATTTTCTGGAATCATTTCACAATGATCTGTAAATTAAAAAAAAATCTTTTGGTGAAATGTACTTTTCTGAAGGAAATTATGTACATAATGCACTTAGAAAAATGTTATTTTCTTCACTTTTTACATCACCAATAAAATTAAACAAAGTAAATATCACTTTGGAAATATTCAGGCATATTTCTTCTAACTGATTTGGGGGTTAAAGTCAATAATCACTGCAAGTTTAAATAATTATGATTGGATTATTAAAATGCAAATCTCCTAAGATTCATAAGGCAAAGATCATGTTGGCAGTGTTGGCAGAACACAAACTAAACTTGTGGCTTAATAACTTATTAGTGGCCAGTCATAGGCCTTACCCTAATAGGTTAAAAAGTGGTCAACAACAGCAGCAATGAAACAGACAAAATCATCACAGGATACGCCTATTTAAGTTGGTTTCTGTATTATATCAGCATGTTAATTAAATGATTAAGTAGAATAAATAAATGACAGACACATTACTAGACTTTGAGAGTATAACACTGAGCAAAACAAAAACATAACGCATAAGTATACATATATATAACAAGAGATACATGTAATCAAAATAATCGATAAAATGGACCAATTTCTTAAAAGTCACATTGTTCCTAAACTCATACAAGTAAAAATAAATAATCTGAATAGGCTTATATCTATTAAAGAAATTTCATCAATAATTTATATCCTTCTATAAAGAAAACACCAGGACCAGATAGTTTAACTCATGTATTTATCAATCATCTAAGGAAGAAATGATACTAATTTTACACAGAATCATCTAAAAAAATAGAAGGGCACCATATCCTAAATTTTTCTGAGAGATCTGCATTACCCTAATACCAAAGTCAGATAAAGACAGCGCAAGCAAAGATAACTGCAGACTAATATCTCTAATTTATAGAAACAAAAATATAGAACCTCCATAATTATGACAGTACTCATTTAGAATTATTTCTCCTTATAATTTAATTTATATAATGGAGATATCACATATAGTCCCAAAGTATCTCATTCAATTTACCATGTAAGTTTAATTAGAGGAATCAGCCTGATAGAATCAAAGTCTTAAGTACAAATCATACCTCCTGTATCTCTTGCAATTGACATATTCCTCCCCTGCCACACAGAACAATTCTGACCCCTGCATTGTTGTTTTTCTGTATTATTCTATAATCTCTTGTATGCTTCTTCACCAACCTGGAATGCTTACTTCAACTCTCCCACTTTTTCATTCTGTTTCTTTGAGACCATTTAGAAGGTATATCCCTCCAAATCCTTCCTAATAGACTTCCTGATTTATCAGTCGATAATAATGAGCACTTTAGTTGAAGTAAATTTTGTTTTCAGGCTTCCTCTTTATGTTGAAAAATAAATTTTAAAAAATGGCGCTAAAAAAATTCTGAAGTATATTTGAATATGTATTCTCTGAATTGATGTACTGAGGCACCAGAATGTAATCAATGCAAGTCTCATTTACGTTCAACATAATTTTGTGAAAACAACGATATTCTACTATGAATTTTTTTTAAAAAACAAATTTCCATGAAGAGTAATAAAGTCCATAGAAAATATAAGGAAAACAAAACAAATGTCTCTGAAAAATACAAATAAAGTGCTAGGAAACAAGCAAACAAAAAAACAAAACAAAAAAAGTTGTGTCATAGGGTGAAAATTGAAGCCTCCTCCCTTTTATAACTGAGGACAGAGTTTTTCCTCTGAAGGAGTTTTCAGCTAGAACAGCAATAACTGGACTTCAAGAAAGCAGGACTAAAAGACATACCTCTCCAAGAAATCTGAGGAGTTGACAAAGGCATTTTAACTGTTCTCAAGATATCCTGCTTGTAACAGGCTTATCAGGGAAGAATCACCTCTGGATACAGACCAAAAAAATTTGAAGATTTCCCATGGCCACACTAAAAAAGTAAGTTTTAATGAAGTAAATACATTTTTCAACTGATCGATCCCAGATGTTTCCAATTTACTCACTTGATGACAAGTGTTTCATGGTTGTGACAGATAGTCCTAGATATTTAATCTGAATATCTAGAAACCAAGAAGAGATTTCACACTACAAACCACTGGAAATTAGGTGGACAGGAATAATAATGTCAGATGCAATACTAGCAATTGGCATGTTTGATTTGGATGAGAGAAGTAAGTGAAGCCCTAATTCATTCAGCTGTAGAAAGTATTTTTATTGTTCTACTGTATCACTTGTATGATATTAAATATTCTCAGGAGTAATATATCATTAATTAATTTCTCTGACAGTGAAAATTTCATGAACTTTGGGGAGAAAAAGCAATGTCTCAGCAAGTTGTACCATAATTGGGTATTTAAAAAATAGGTTTCCTCAACTCAACCTTAAAAAACACATTTTTTTCATACTATTCCAAATACTGGAACACATCACTTAGAAAAGCAACTCAAAATCTTATAAGTTATTCTTTCCTTGACATTATTGGGATCACAAATACACGTTTTAAAATCTGTTCCTTATTTTGAAAACTCATATGTGCATCTTTCCCTTGACAGCTTATATTCTACACTGAGAGAAGCAAACCTATGCTTGTTACCATTTCTTTGCATGGCATATGGAAATGATGCATCCTTGGTGACCACAATTTGATTAGACTCCCAACTTTCATTGTTTTATTCCATATTTAATCAAACTCAAAAATCACATTGTTGGCCAGCTATTTCCTCTTAATAAAGCTGTATAAAGATTGCAATTTTAAAAATACATTTATTAGTCCCATTTCTTATTGTGTTCATCTATATTGATTCCAACATACCTTTGCAGAGTACATTATGTGAAAAAAGTTATTAAAAACACTTTGTCTCTTGTAGACTAGCTTCTCAGTAACATACAGAAACATTGTTGTCATGTATCTATACTCTGAATCAATGCCAAAATGCCAAGGAAGGATTCTACCTTTGCACATACATGATCATGAGAAGTAAACAACATGCTAACTAGCACAAGGAACAGCTATTGCTTCCCCACACTGTGTGATGCTAATGTTATAGAACATTCTACAGTGCTATTTCATAGAAGGATTTTGCCAAGAGTTTTTCTGTTTATTTTAAATATATGCCATTAGCATTTTATTTAATTTTATGAACTTCTTATATATTTGCTATAGAAAGTGAAACTTTTTCAGTGTTACTTTTATTGATGAGAGACTAGGGAAAAATGTATCACTAGGACAAGAAATCCAATTTTCAGATATTCATCTCATTATTTCCAATTTGCAATTTTGTTTTTGGCTTTGTTGAAAAATAATCACATTTTCAGATTTATTTGACCTAACACCAATAGAATAACATTATAAAATAAGTCCAGAGTCTTTTTGACTACATATTTGCGTCTATGATGCTACTCTGAGTTTTAACACATCTATTAATAACTTCCTATCTTTCACTTCACTAAAACAATTTTGAGCCTTTTGTATCACTGGTGAATAAAAAGCAGCACAACAGAAATGCCACCACCAATAATAGATAACATATAAATGATATAAAATGTTGACTAGGAAAACTTCATCCTATTAACTGATCATTGGATGAGATGAACTGATCAACACAACTCTTCAGTGCATGTACAATTTGCAAAAAATGAATATATAAATCATTACAACGTGGGATGGTTTCTATGAAAATAGTAATTGTTGCATTCAAAATTAGAAAATATATGTTTAATGAGTTTAATAGTATCTCCCCAAAATACATGTCTACCTGTAATTTCAGAATGTAATCTTATTTGGAAGTAGAATTTTTGCAGGTGTGATTAAGATAAGGTCATGCTGGGTTAAAGTGGGCCCTAAATCCAATAGCTGTTGTCTTTATAAGAAGAGAGGACACACAGACATAGGATGAGGGCCATGTAAAGACAGTGATCAGGTGATCAAGAGATGCAGGCAGATTCAAAAGAGCTTTTAGAGTTCAAAATGACAAACATCTTCAGATACATATGAGGTGAAAAGTGAACGATAAAAGATAAATTAATTTATCTCTAGCAGACCTGTACTACAAGAAATGTGAAAGAAAAATGAAGTGCTTCAGGTGAAAAGGAAATCATACCAATAAGACTTGGAAAAATTATGAGCATTAGAAATGTTAAATATAGAAACTAAAAGCAAAAGATTATCATTTGTTACTTCTCTTCTTATTTTAAAAAGACAATTGACTGGTTGAAACAAAATTATAACATTGTATTGTGAGATTAAAGATGTATGCAAAAGTAAACTACATGAAAATAATTAAGAAATAATTAAAACAAATACTGATTTTATCTACTTAACAAAAAAGATGGCAAGAAAGGAAGAATAATGAACCAAAAACAGATGATATTAAAATAAAATTAAATTAGTGATTAATACTAATAACTTATTCAGAAGAGTCCTAACTATTTTGGAATAAAAAGTCTGTAAGTAAAGCATAGTCAAGGAAATAACTATATGGGAAATAAAATATGTATTTTGATTTATCTATGAAAAATAATGAAAACACATTATATCAAACTTTGTGAAACACAGCTAGCACTATCCTTTAAAGGCAAATTTATACTTTAATTGCTAATGTTAGGAAGTATAGGCCAGGTGTGGTGGCTCACGCCTGAAATCCTAGCACTTTTGGAGGCTGAGGCTGGAGGATCCCTTGAGCCCAGGAGATTGCTTGAGCCCCAGGAGACCAGCCTGGGCAACATAGGGAGACATTTTCTCTACAAAAATATTAGCTTGGTGTGGTGGCACACACCTGTAGTCCCAGCTACTTGAGGGGCTGAGGGGGGAGGATCACTTGAACCCAGGACATCAAAGCTGCAGTGAGCCATGATTATACACCACTGCCCACTGCACTCCATCCTGGGAAACAGAGTGAGACTCCATCTCAAAAAAGGAAAAAAAGAAAACAAACAAACAAACAACAACAAAAAAAACCTAATGAAACGGAATGAGAAGAAAATGCTAAAGAGAACAGAACAGAAAGCAATAGCATCCCAAACAGGCATATAGTAGAGAAAGTTTTTTAAAAACTCCAAATTTTGTTTTTAAAAAAATTAATAAAATTGTTAAAGCTCTGACTAGACACATCAAGGAAAAACAAAAAGGAAAACACAAATTAATAATAACAGAAATGGGAAGAGGAGATATCACTCTAGATCCTAGAGGCATTATAAAGATAACAAGATAATGCTATAAACAACTTTATGGTAATAGATTCAATAACTTAGATGAAATTTACAAATTAATTGAAATAAATAACAAAATAACGAAAGCAGATATACAAAATCTGAATAACTAAATATCATTTAAAGAGCTTAAATTGATTATAAAAGTATTTTTTTAAAAAGGCACTTTTTTGGTGAATTTCCTTTTAAACATGTAATAAAAGAGGTAATAATATAAACCTTATAGGAACTCTTGTTTTAGAAAATAAGAGGAGAAACACTTGTTTTATGGAACTGGCATGACCTTGATACCATAACCTCACAAATACATTACAAGAGAAAGATTAATGATTCATATCACTTATGAGCATTGATGCAAAAATATTTAACTAAGTATTAGGAAATAAAGTGCAATTATATAATTTTTGAAAAGGACAATACATAATGTCAAGAGAGAATTAGTTTAGGAATGCACGGTTAGCTTAAATTTTGAATGTTAATGTAATTCATCATGTTACCATGAAAAAAGATAAAGCCATAGGATCATATCAATAGTGTAGAAAAGGCGCTTGTAAACAACTCAACATCCATTCAGAATAAACACTGAGCAAACTAGCATTAGAAAGAAATATCTTCTGACTGATAAAGAGGATCTAGGAAAACCTACAGTGATGTCTACATATGCCTCCACAGGTTTGAAGCAGTCTTATTTTTGTAATATTCCAAAGTTGAAAATGATCCAAGTGACCATCAACAAGAAAATGGATTAACAGATTAAGATATAGATATACAATTGAATACTTGGCAGTGAAAAGAATGAACTCTGGAAATATACAACCACTGTGGATGAGGCTCAAAAATACTCTCTTGATCATAAGAAACTAGACAGAAAATAGTATATAATTTGTGATCCTATTTATATAAACATCAAGATTACCTAGAACCAATCTTGATGATAGCGTTCAGGTTTGATGCAGGTGGTGATGATGATGAGGATTGATTAGAAAAGGGCATGAATAAACTACCTAAATTGACAAAAATGAAATGTTATCTTTACCGGAGATACATAGGTCATTTATCAAAACACATGCTTTATACACTTAAGATCTGCTCATTTCCTCTTCCTCCTCCTCTTCTCCTTCTCCTTCCCCTTCCCCTTCCCTTTCCACTTCCCCTCCTCCTCCTCCTCCTTCTGCTTCTTTTTGTGTAAGTCTGTCACCCAAGCTGGCATGCAGTGGGACAATCTCCACTCCCTGCAACCTCCGCCTTCCAGGCTTAAGTGATATTCCCACCTCAGCCTCCCAAGTAGCTGGGACTTCCAGTGCATGCCACAATGCCCAACTGATTTTGGGGTTGGTTTTTGTTTTGTTTTTGGTAGAGATGAGGTTTTGCCATGTTGCCCAGGCTGGTCTCAAACTCTTGAACTCAAGGAATCTGCCTGCCTTAGCTTCCCAAAGTTCTGGAACTATGGGTGTGAGCCACTCAGCCCTGTTGGATTAGCACATTTCACTGTATATAATTTTTATCTCAAATAATAATTATGTGAAGTGCCTCATACACTGAGTTTGTCTTCTGTGGAAGAGTTCTATAGAAATAGTAGAAAAACTAAAGTAGTAGTAATCATCAACTTATAAGCAGATTATTTCTAACAATCTGAATTTAGACACAGGCCAAGGCATGTGTAAGTTAAATACTCAGAATTTTGGGAACCACATATGTGAAACTTAATAGCCTCAACTGGTTGATTGAATTTTTGAAATCAAGTATTTGGCAAGCATTACACTTGAGATACGCAGACAAATATTCTTTGAAATCACATGTGATATTTTTGTCATCAAGAATTGGAAAATTATTTCAATTTCAAAATGAGCACAGATTAAGAAAATTCTTCAGATGATCATATCTGTACTTATCAGGAAAATCAATAATACACAGTTGAAAGGGTATTGTCTCCCCATACTGCTCCCCTCCACAATCAGTGAATTTTATTTATATATATGTATATATATACTATCTCTCTATATATAGTGTGTGTATATATAGTATATATATACTATATACACACTATAGATATACTATATATACACTATAGGTATACTATATATATACTATAATATATATTATATACTATATATATTATATATATTATAGTATATATATAGTATACCTATAGAGTATATATATAGTATATCTATGGTGTGTATATATATACATATATACATTTTGGCACTGAGATATCTGATTTTGCTTGTAGTTTGAACAGGTGGTAAGATTTACCGTATAAATCATTTTACAACTGAGAAGACAAATAAAGATCTTAGAGAGCTTTTAGCATAATGATTTCAATTTTCACTATAAGTATACATATAACAAGAAAAATAAAAAGTTTCTGTGCCAATGTTATGTTAGGGAGACTATTTCAGTAAAAGACAGAATTTAAAAGTATCTCTTAGATAAATGATTAACTCACACTTTGTCGTGAACAAGTTATTTCCAAGAAAATGTTGAGTTATTGCTGAATTGGAATGAAGAGTGTTAATTTTGTAGGGCACATATTTCTCTAAGAAATCTTCTAATTGGTGTATTTGATCAATCCTTAAAATATAGTTTAATGATAAAATGAGATGCTCCTTTGTCTTTCTTTCCTTTTGTCATGTTTCCCCATGCCCCACCCACACAGACTTGAGAATCTGTGAGGAGTCCTTTGAATTAAATCTCAGGGTTCAGTGTCTGTGCTCATAACACATGAAGGGAGTTAATTATTTTATTTTCATTAAAAAAATTAAAATAATCAGTACCTACCAATGTGATATTATCTGTTGAATAAGAAAATAGTTCTATGATTTACAAAAAGTTTTGGCTATTATGTGTAATAAAATTAACCATATTCACTACAGAATGTCTCATAGCATTTGTTGCATCAATAAGTATCATGATTCCCAAAGAGAAACACATTTTCTTTCAGAAGATTAATATTACTTTGGAAGAAATTTTTGAAAATATGGCTCTCTAGGGTTTTACTAAATGAAAAGACTCTTGTTATGTTTTAAAAAGAAAACTTTATATATAAAATAACTGTTTTAGTTTTGCTACTTATTTTTATTACTTATCTTTTCTGCTATTACCTCAGTACTCAGTAAAGCAAAAATTTGTACAAGAATAATTATAAATTTCTCACTAAGTACAACCCGCTGAACTCAGACCAAGGTTCTCCCCTAAAATGATAAATATACTATATTTGCAGTCCTGGGCTTGTAGGTGATAGGGCAAAGTGATTTTAACATTCCTTCAGGAAGATGTATTTTCATACTAAATTCAAAAGTTTAGAACTGCTAGAGTAGTTAGTCAAACATGAGCTGGGCAGGAGAGGACCCCAAACCACAAATGACAGGTAACCATCAGTTGATGTTCAGGTGGTTGTTAAACTGTCTAAAATAATAATTGTTTGCAGCTGACACCAGGAGAAGGCAGTCTCCCAATAGATAGAAAATACCTGAAATTAGTGATCAATAGGTTCCCGATAAGATATCAAGAGTTAGGTGCATGGGCTCAAGCATGCACACTCAGAGGAAAAATGACAGAGTTTACCTGGTATATGACTTTCTTTTAGGAACACTCAACTGGTAAGGGAAGAACGCCTCAAGTGAGCATACATACAACTTCAGTAAACACATTGTGCATGTGGACGCTCCCAAGGGCTGGCAGACCACTGTGCATGCAGACAGCAGACTTCAAGGGAAGAATCAGGGAAGAAGGGATGCAACCCCCCTAGATGCATATGCTGTCATATAAAACCCCAAGTCAAAGCTCAAATCATGCACTTGAGTCTTTCAAGTTGCCAGCTTGGCCCTCTTCCAAGTGTACTTTACTTCCTTTCATTCCCTCTCTAAAACTGTCTTAATAAACTTTCACTCCAGCTCTAAAACTTGCCTCAGTCTCTCACCCAGCCTTATGCCCCTTCAGTCAAATTAATTCTTCCAAGCAGGCAAGACTTGAGGTTGCTGCAGACCTATATGAATTTGCTGCTGCTAACACAACCATAATAATCTGTTGACGTTTTGCTGAATAAAAATCCTATTGAAAGATGACTAAGTTAGAATGAAAAGATGAAAGCTCTCTTTAGCAATCAGTAGATCAGAGGAGGAGTAAATAATTGTGTCATAGTGTTACAGGAAAGGGGTCCCAATCCAGTCCGGAAGAGAGGGTTCTTGGATCTTGCGCAAGAAAGAATTCAGGGTGAGTCTGCAGTACAAAGTGGAAGCAAGTTTATTAAGAAAGTAAAGGAATAAAAGAATGTCTACTCCATAGAGCAGCTCCGAGGGCTGCTGGTTGGCCATGTTTATGGTTATTTCTTGATGATATGCTAAACAAGGGGTGGATTATTTATGCCTTGCCTTTTTAGACCATGTAGGGTAACTTCCTGATGTTGCTATGGCATTTGTAAACTGTCATGGTGCTAGTGGGAGTGTAGCAGTGGGGACGACCAGAGGTCACTCTCATCACCATTTTGGTTTTGGTGGGTTTTGGCCGGCTCCTTTACACAACGTGTTTTATCAGCAAGGTCTTTATAATCTGTATTTCGCACTGACCTCCTATCTCATCCTGTGACTTAGAATGCCCTAACCGTCTGGGAATGCAGCTCAGTAGGTTTCACAGCCTCATTTTACCCAGCTCCTATTTAAGATGGAGTTGCTCTGGTTCACTCGAGTCTGACAATAGTAAGGCTTCTACTCTCATCTGTAAACACTAGAAAAATTTCTACTTGCATTAATGTATAAGCAATGTTTCCCCTCTGTAAATTAAAAATCTAAATAATTGCCACACCTTTGCTCAAAAAGATGCTATAAGTATGAATAGATCATGAACACAGAGCTCTATATAAATATCTTATTAGAGGACATGCTCACATAGAGATGAAATATTCAGAAACAGAACATTAGTAGTGTAAGCCAAAAATAAAATTCTCAGTCCCTCAAGTGACTGAACGGACCCTTCTCTTGGTCAAGGGGACACAAACAAACCTGAAAAATGAGTTCAGATCATGAGAAGAGGGGACATCAGACATGCCTCATTATACTCTCCTCCCTTTGGAGTTTAGAGGCAACTAACCAGCATTAACAATAAAACATAGATCTTAAGACTAACAAAAAAGACTCCCTGTAACAATGAGATACCGAATTCCAGCCTGACTCTAGTATAACATCACCTGACAGATAGCAGGCTCTGAAGGAAATCAAAGTATTTTACTCCAAAATTTATTTCTTTTACATATTTTAAAATGGCCCTGCAAAGCTGTCTCTTAAGGGACGAATTTGCATTCTATAGAGAATCTCCCCTTACTAGCTCTGAAGCCTTTTAAGATCCATAAGAGACATTCGCATCTATTCCTCTGAAGCCTGCTACTTGTAGGCTTCATCTACATGACAAGAGCCTTGGATTCCACCCCCTACCCCCCACCACCTTACCTTAACTCAAGCTGATTGAAACTCTTCAGGCAGAGTTTAATCCTTTCAACAAACTTCCAATTAGGAAGTCTTTAAATCCACCCATGACCTGGAATCACAACTCCCACCCCACCCACAGATGTCCCACCTTTCTAAAATCAAGCTGTAACCCAAACGCCTTGGGCAAATGTTCTCAGGACCTCCTGAGGCTGTATTAGGGGTCATGAATCTTTTTTTTTTCTTTTTTTAGTATTTATTGAACATTCTTGGGTGTTTCTCGGAGAGGGGGATGTGGCAGGGTCATAGGATAATAGTGGAGGGAAGGTCAGCAGATAAACACGTGAACAAAGGTCTCTGGTTTTCCTAGGCAGAGGTCCCTGCGGCCTTCTGCCCTGTTTGTGTCCCTGGGTATAACCTTACCCCCAACACCCTGCTCTCTGAAACATGTGCTGTGTCAACTCAGAGTTAAATGGATTAAGGGCGGTGCCAAGATGTGCTTTGTTAAACAGATGCTTGAAGGCAGCATGCTCGTTAAGAGTCATCACCACTCCCTAATCTCAAGGGGTCACGATTCTTAACACTGGCAAAATAAACTTCTAAATTGATTGAGACTGGTCTGAGATACTTTTTGATTTACAGTCTTTTAAGTGCCAGGCACTGTGTCCTGTAGTTGAAGATCCATCGTCTCACTCTGTCTCTAACATTGATGAAAACCCAGAAAACTGAATCATGGCCCACTGTGCTGCTGAGTATTAATATCTGTACAATTTACTGAAATCTTCATAACTTTTAGCTTGAATATTTTTTGTTCTGGTAACATTTTGTATCTCAAAGTAGAATCCAACTCATTTTAAAAAATCAGTCTCAGTTCACCGAAGAAACTTAACGTTTTTTATATGCTAGAATTTTCAAAATGAACTCAAGATGGTTAACACCTACTGTGCTACTGGAAACTTTATTGCATTGGGTTAGAATCTGATCATTTACGTCAATAAAAATTTCCCTTTAAAAATTGTTGGCCAGGTGCAGTGGCTCATGCCTCTAATCCCAGCACTTTGGAAGGCCAAGGCAGGAGGATTTCTTGAGGGCAGGAGTTTGAGACCAGCTGGGCCATTCTGAGATAGTGAGACCTTCTCTCTATCAAAAAAGAAACAACAACAACAAAAACTCCTATTGTAATCTACTTAAACAATTAGTATGTTATAAAGTCTATAAATATTTCGTATATTTTTCTCAGCTGTTATCATAGGCTTTAATTTTAGTGCCTGGTAGATCATCTTAAAACTATCAGCACAACAAATTATTAATCTAATTTTAAAAATTGTGAACCTGGGCCAGGAAATACTAAGTGTTTAGGTATTTTTCCTAACTTTACAGTGTGCCTTGTAAAACTGCACAGATGGTGACCAAATGGACAATTCCAATTTATTGCATGTTAAAAAAAGGAGCAGGAAGTATAGATATAAAACTTGTTTAGCTCAAAATATCAGAAAAGTCAGGCTTTTCAATTATTCTTGCCAATCACCAACGGTAACTTTGTTTTGACTACATCAGAAACTGCCTTCCTTGTCTTGATATTTCTTGTATTGTAGCTGCTTAAATAGATTTATTCCAGGTAGTAACCCTTATTTTTATCACTGTCAAAAATACTGTATACTTGGATGGGTAAGTTTAGATGACAGAAGCATGTTTCCTTGATTACAGTTTTCACAAAGGCCATGTCTGTTTGTGTGTCCTCCTACTTTACTATTGATTGAGTCATATTGCAACTCCTCAATCCTCTTCACCTTCATTTTCTACCCACTATTTTTCAAAACTCAATTTGGATATAAAATCTCACTCAAAAAGTTGTTGGTGCTTTTCAGTTTACACACATGACTATCAGCTAAGATATAGGAAGTACCCACATTTTTTTTGTCAGTAATAAATGCCTATCCAAAATGTGTTTTTGGAAACAGTAACAAAGCTTTCAGTTTCTTTCTTCAAATCCATCGTAAGAGTTTTGGATTCTGCTGATTTCTTAAAAAGAAAATATCTGTATGTCATGGCGGTTGGACAGAAAATCTAAACCTTCAAGGGTAGAAACGTTGGGGAAAAATTGATATGGGCTCAAATAACACTGATAATTGTTGAAGCAAATACATACATAACACTTTCTATGTGTCAGGCACTTTTCTAAGATTTTACCATCAAACATACATCATTAATTCTCCCCAGAATTCTATGAACTGGGAGATATAAATCTCTCCATTTTACAGATGAAGACATTGAGGTAAAGACTTAGATATGTAATGGTGAATAAAGAGTTTTTCCAAAGTCATATATATGGTAAGGGTCAAAGATAAATTTGAACCTTGCCAGGCTGAGTGTACAATTTGTATTATTAGCCACTACACTACATGAAGTGCAACACTGTGCCCAGGACAGAAGTCATGATCAATAAAAATGTTTGTTTCCTTACTGTCTTCCAGCTTTCAGTATCTATGTAATCAGTTCTTATAAAGGTGTTTTTCTTTAGCATCCTTACTTGTTGCATCCTTTAGATGTACTAATGCAGATGACCACATTCCCCAGGATTGAACATAATCTGCCCTGTACCACTCATGGATTTGCTTCAAAATGAAAAAATCCCAACACACTAGAACATCTATTTGCAAATCCTCTAGGCCATCAGATACATCAAAATCCTCAAATTGTGGCATGTGTGGAAGACTTGGCAGGGTTTTCCCTCTAAAGGAAAAGAAAAAAAATTGGCCACAAGAAGAAAATATTTTGAATCTTTTTGAGGCAAGAGATACAGAAAACTTGTCATCTTCGAAACTAAAATTTCTCTAAAATGAATCTTTTGTGACAAGGAACAGTGATTTCTAAATAAAATACAAAATTGGTATAATCTTTCCCAGAAAAGGATTTTGAAGAGATGAGGATGGGAAGGGGCTTGAATTTAAGTATATAGACTTCTGTGTTTAACTGTCTCTGATGTGTATTTTATTTTTATTCATTCATTAATCAAGAGTTTCTTCAATGGTACCAGACATTAGGGTAGATGCAGAGATAGAATAACAACACATTATCACTACTCTTTAGGGTCTGTAGTTTACTGGACATGGCATATAATATAATAAATATAATATAATAATCATGGGATAAAGGCCATAGCTGGAGCTGTGGGAACAAAAGGCTGGATATCCTACTTGTCATTTGTAAGATGAAAAAGAGTTAGCAAAGAGGGGTGAAAAGCAAGTGTTCCAGAAAGAGGGAACATCTTATGCAAAGTCCCTGAGTCTAGGAAGCGTCTAAAGTGCATGGCCTGTCATTAGCATTGACTTCTGAGTGATGTGCTTCATTTTCCATTTCCAATGGTTTAAACAATATGTCTCCAGTAAAAGTCCCGTATTTAGAAAATGACTGACTGAATTTATTCTCTCTCTGTACAAGCTCACACCCTTGACTCTAGTAGTTTCTTATCCAGCTGTTATCCTCAGAGCGGCTGTACTTGTTAACACTCAGTATTTCAGCACATGCCACCACATTTCCCTTTTCCATCTATAATTTGGCATCAAGTTGGAAGCCATTATTTGTCATGTTAGTATTATAATTAACTGAAAATGATTGAAGTACAGTTTTAAATGTCTTTAAAAACTAGAGTGATGCTTGCCAGGGTCACAATTGACAAAATATGTGGTGGTAAAAGAGACATTTGGGCTGTACTTGCTAAATATATCTTTCATTTCCTAAGAAATGGTGTCAAATGATTCTCTGCTATTTCTCTAGAACCCAGACACATCATCTATTGTTTTATAGCTATTAGAAAATGAAACAGTCTCTTTCCTTCTCTTTAAGCCTAGTCATAAACCACCATGGAGTCAACATCATAGTGTGTATTAATTCAGATGAAATTTTACCACCTGGCATTTAGGCTGCAATACTTAAATCTGTGAAAAGTTGACACTGAGCTCCCTGAAAGATTAAAAACAATGCTTTTGAGCACTTTAAAAAGTTCATAGCTTCTCTCCTGTAATAAAATTTTCATTATAATTACCTATGAAACCATCAATTGATTTTTTTAAAGAAAATGTATTTTTCTATCCACATAACCTTGAACTACATATACCTTCACTGTCTTTTTCCTGAAGTTAATGTTCTTAAAAGATATTTTCACTGTTTAATAGGATTAACTCAAATCCCCGCAACTCTAACCTGCTTTTTTCAATGCTTCTTACATGCTCAGAGTTTTTTCCTACTAGTATCTTGTCTTCTATTTGACTTTGTGTTTTGGACCTACTGCTGAATTAGTGGCACAGCAGTACTTAGACTATTACCAAGGAGAGAGAATAAAGAGACAATAAGAAAGTGCTATAATTCACTTTCAAGAGAAAATCTTATCTCCTTACTTGTAATTTAGAGATTTTTTTTTGTACAACTTAACAAAAGCAAGGTCTTAAGCACAAGTTTTCTGCTTCCTGAAAGTTTAAGCATTGTCATTTAATATTAAAGTTTTACCCTAGTTTGGTTCTCCCTGATTCTAATCATTTCCTCCATCTTACATCTTTTTGGATGTTATGCTGCTTTTGCCTGGACAGCACCATCTCAGCTATGACCTCTTTTAGGTGTGGCTCATTGACCTTGGAATGCTCCCACTAAAGGACATACTACCATAGCACCACTTTCTCATATTATTCGGCTCTTATTCTACCTTCTGGCAGTGAGGATAAGATTATTAAAGCTAAAACAATATGTTACAGAGACTGCTGGCATCTTATTATTTATTTTCCTTTTCTTTCTTATTTGCAGAACCTTAACTTCATGGAATGGTGATCATTAAACTACTCCAATCAGTAAATTACTTTCCACATCTCTAGTCTCCACTTCTGTGGCCCCATCACATACTAGAAAATAGAGGGAGTGTATTGGATTTTACAGGCCACAGATATTCAAGCAGAAGTAGTTGAGAACCATCTCAAGCCACATGATGACAGTAATGCTACCTTGGTGAAGAATAAAGAAATTGAAATGAAAGAAACATTTCTTCAGTAATGTAGATTCTTCTGAACTTACAGTGGGGTTACATCAGATAAACCCATCATAAATTGAAAATATCATTAAGTCAAGAATGCATTTAATACACCTAACCTAGCAAATATAACTTAACCTAACTTACCTTAAATGTGCTCAGCACACTTACATTGGCCTACAGTTAGGCAAAATTATCTGGCAACACGGTACGCTGTAGAATATTGTTTTTTCACCCTTTGGATTACTTAGCTGACTGGGAGCTACAGCTCACTGACGTTGCCCAGCAGCACATGAGAGTATCATGCTGGCAACACAGTACACTGTAGAAAATTGTTTTTTCACCCTTGGGATTGCTTAGCTGACTGGGAGCTACAGTTCACTGATGTTGCCCAGCAGCATGAGAGAGTATCATGCTGCATATTGCTCGCCTGGGAAAAAATCAAAAATCAATATTCAAAATTTGAAGTATAGTGTCTACTTTCACACCATTGTAAAGTTGAAAAATGTACATTGAACCATAGTAAATCAGGGATCATCTGTACTATGGATTGGGAACTGTACTGTTAATCTCATTTCATAGAACTACTTTCCAAGATCGATACCATTAAACTGACTTTTGCAGAAAAACAAATAGAATTAAGGAAATTAAGTAAACTTCAAGATCATATCGCTTATTACTTCTACAGCCAGGACTCAAATGTTAATGTCAATCCTCTAAAATCCTCTTTATGCTTTATTAAATAATCAGACAAAATCATGATGTTTTCTATTTCTTTCATGTATATGTATACATATATAAATATATATATATTCCATATATTCCATCACTCTTTCTATGTAAGATACTTTATTTACTGCATATATATGGCTAATAGGATAGAAAAAGTCATCAGAACTCAACAAATTAGAAAGAATGGGAAGTCCTACTCTTTATTTCTAAATTAAGTGGCAAATTCTTTATCTCATCAGGCTCAGCTTATAAATCATAGCATACCCTTATGAGCTGTAATAAAATTAGATGAGAAAGAATGTCACTGAAGTGGAATAACAAGGACACCAGATGTGAAGCAACTAGAGAAATGAATAAATGAACATCTTATCCTCATTAGTTACTCAACACTACATTCATTAAGAAATGAGAATGTTTAAAAAATCAAGCAGATTCTCCAACATCTTGCTCTTGAATTCACAGAAAAGTGCTGATAACTTGCAAAATATAAAAACGAGGTCCCCTGTTTGTCAGTATTAGTAAAGAAAAAAATAATAAACAAGGTCAGTAAGACAGTAAGATATGCTGACTTGTGGCTAAAAATCAGCATTTATTAAACTTTGCCATATATAAGAACATGCTCAAAAATTGAGCTAGACACAATTGTACAGTTAATGGTCAGTACATTAATCAATTCCACTTTTACTTTTTGACATCTTTTTTGAAAGTGGCTTGCATTCAATTTGCCTTAGATGCTGCAAAAGAGGAAGAGTATCTAGTGCCTGCATATCAGTGGGGTAGGAAGCAACCCTGAGATCTTAGTAGTGCTGGTTGCAATAGGGTTATTAATAACCTTATTAATTTAAGGTTATTAATAGACCTTAAAAGTTAAGGGCTTAGGAGAAGTCACATCTAGATTTGAATTTGGGCTGTAGAAGTAATGGGAGTTTTAAGGCCCGAGTGGTAAAATAAGAATTAACTATAGGAATAAATTGAAGATCCAGGTCACCATTACATTTACAATAAAGCTCAGACCTTAAAACGTCCAATAATACAGAATGTAGCCATGAAGCTTTGAATGAAAAAGAGTTGGAGGTGAGAGCTTTCTTGAGACAAGCTTACCTCTCCATGCCTAAAAAGCAGTTACACAAAAACATCATATTTTTGAATAATTCATGATTCTAACAGAGAAGGGAGACTTGAGTTGTCAAACAGGAAAACTACCCTCACCCATCCTCAACCCTACAGAAACCCTTCATAAGAGCTTAGGGAAAGCCTAGCTTGTTTAATCAAAGGGAAAAGGGATTGTCTTTGAACTCTAAACTGAGACAGTGGAAGAAAAAAGATGAAAATAGAATGGTACTGGTACAAGAACAGACATATAGACCAATGGAAAAGAATAGAGAACCCAGAAATAAGACTATACATTTACAACTATTTAATCTTCAACAAACCTGACAAAAACAAGCAATGGGTAAAGGGTTTCCTATTTAATAAATGGTGCTGTGATAGCTGGCTAGCCATATGCAGAAAACTGAAACAGGACCTCTTCTTTACACCACATACAAAAATCAACTCAATACTTAAATGTGGCCCGGCGCAGGGGCTCACACCTGTAATCTCAGCACTTTGGGAGGCCGAGGCAGGCGGATCACGAGGTCAGGAGATCGAGACCATCCTGGCTAATACAGTGAAACCCCATCTCTACTAAAAACATAAAAAATTAGCCAGGCATGGTGGCATTTGCCTGTACTCCCAGCGGCTCAGGAGGCTGAGGCAGGAGAATCACTTGAACCCGGGAGGTGGAGGTTGCAATGAGCCTAGATCACTCCACTGCACTCCAGCTTGGTGACAGAGCAAGACTCCATCAAAAATAAATAAATAAATAAATAAATAAATAAATAAATAAATAAATAAATAAAAAGACTTAAATGTGAAATCCAAAACTATAAAAACCCTAGAAGAAAACCAAGGCAATACCATTCAAGACATAGGCATGGGTGAAGATTTCATGATGAAGACACCAAAAGCAATTGCAACAAAAGCAAAAATTGACAAATGGGATCCAATTAAAGTAAAGGGTTTCTGCATAGCAAAATAAACTATCAACAGAGTAAATAACCTACAGAATGGGAGAAAAATTTTTGCAAACTCTGCATCTGACAAAGGTCTAATATCAGCATCTATAAGGAACTTAAATAAATTTACAAGAAGAAAACAAACACCTCCTTTAAGAAGTGGGCAAAGGATATGGAAAGACACTTCTCAAAAGAAGACATCCATGTGGTCAACAATCATATGAAAAAAACCTAAACATCACTGGTCATTGGAGAAATGCAAATCAAAGCCACAATGAAATATCATCTCATGCCAGTCAAAATGACTATTATAAAAAAGTCAAAAAATAACAGATGCTGGCAAGGTTGTGGAGAAAAAGGAATGCTTTTACACTGTTGGTGGGAGTATAAATTAGTTCAGCCATTGTGGAAGACAGTGTGGTGATTCCTCAAAGACCTAGAGACAGAAATACCATTTGACCCAACAATCCTATTACTGGGTATATAACCGGAAGAATATAAATTGTTCTATTATAAAGGCACAGGCATGCATGTGCCGGAGGCACGCCGGAGGCCATTATCCTTAGCAAACTAATGCAGGGACAGAAAACCAAATACTGCATGTTCTCTCTTATAAGTAGGAGTTAAATGATGAGAACACATGGACACATAGAGGGGAACAATTGCACACTGGGGCCTACTAGAAGGTGGGGGTTGAGAGGAGGAAGAGGATCAGGAAAGGCAAGTAGTGGATACTAGGATTAATACCTGGGTGATGAAATAATCTGTACAACAAACCCCCATGACAAACGTTTACCTGTGTAATAAACTAGCACATCCTGCATATGTACCCCTGAACTTAAATAAAATTTGAAAAGAAAGATGAAAATGAAATGAGTAATATTCCAATAAATAAATAAAGCACACCCCAAAAAATTGTTCCTGAGGATGATAAATTTAATCTAATATTTGAAAATTAGCTCTGTGGATTTTAGAAGTCACAAATACAAAAGCTCAGAAATGATTTGACTAGATAATAGAAGTATAAGAATCATGGAATAAAGTACCTACAGGGAGAATGAAAAAAAAAAAAAGAAAATAGAGCAAAATTCAAAACCAAACCCTAAATAGGAACTATGAAGCAAATATACATAAAATAAATCACAGAGAGGAAATGAAAAGAATGAAATGGAAAAAATAACAAAATAAAAATAGAGTCAAGAAAGGTTTGGAGAAAAAGTAATAAATATAAAAACACACGTAAAGATATCCAATGTATGCGTAATGATGTCTCTAAAGAAGGAATGCAAGGCAATAAAACATGATAGTTGTAACTATAATTCAGAAAACTTTCTTAAAATAAAGGTAACTTGAATGTGCATGTTATAAAGGTACATTTTCTATCTTGAAAATTCTATTCAGAATATTCAAAACGGAGACAATTCCTAACAACTATTAAACTTTAAATATAGGGAAAATTAATTCTGTGGAACTCTGGTAAATGAGTATCTTAAAAAGGAAAAAAAAGTCAGGATGGAATCAGCTTTGACTGTAAATATTTACCTGTAGAAAGGAACAGTGTTTTTAAGATATTCAAAAAAAGAAAATGTGAGTCAAGTATTTATATACAGATAAACTGTTCTTCAAGTATAAGACCATAGACAAATAGTTATGAATATACAAAACTTTGGAAATGTTATTTGTGTTATCCCCTCCTGAGAAATCTATTTGAGAACAAATTTCAGGTAGCCATAAAATAATCAATAAATTTTGACATGAGTTTGCATGAGCACTGAATATGTTTATCAGTAGAATTAAAACTAAAATGTGAAAATAAGGAAGAGATGGAAGAATGTGTTATATTTTCTGTAAAAATAGAAATAATCAACTAACCAAGATAATACTAGTGAATAAAATTGGAGAGTGAAAGAAAAGGTAGGAGGGGAGAAAATGTTGTTTGTAGTTTGATGGTAATATATAACATCTAAAGAAGGGTTGACTAAGAATTTTACATAAGAGTACTAATATAAAAACAAACTAGGAAAAAAATGCAAATGATCTTTAATAAAAAAAGCCTTCCTCTGAAAAAAGCAAAATTAAAAGGTCAAATAATAAAAATGTAATATAAAGATTAAATATTGCATGAAACAATATGACAGAACTAAAGACCAAATATGTTATTTTTATCAAAAATGTAAATTAGAATAGTTCACTGTCAAAAGACAAAGTTACACAAAATTTAGGTATAGATCTTTTTTGCTTTTATTTATGATTTATGAATCAGGGCCATCCCCCATTCTACAAAATAGAATGAGAGCTTGCATTGGGCAATAGCAGAACAGTGAATTTTTCAAGGTGAGAATGAGAAAAATGAACAGAAAAAAGCTGAGTGGTTAATATAAGGTTATTTCAGGCTACTTTTTTTTTTTTTTGACTTAACAGAATGAATTTTCTTATTCAGTTGATTCTGACTGGAATCTTCTGTTTTCAGGAAAAATTGATCTGTTTTGGGATCTATATGCTTCCTTAAATTTTCAGTTTGATTATGTGGCATTTAGTATGAGTGACTCCACTTTGGTTCAGTCTGTTTTTTGGGGGCCCAGTGCAAAACAGTGGTCTCCCATGTTTTTTGTTTAACATCACCTCCTAAGAAAAACTCATTTTTGCAAAGTGAAATGCAAAATTGGGCATTTTCAAAAAAATACATTAAAAACAAACTGATTCAGGATGTGTAAATATAAATGTATGGGGATAGGGGTGGGGTGACCTGTGGCAGTCATAGCAATAACTGGATACAATGGCCATGCCTGAGATGTCAAGTTGATGTAGACCTGTGATACAATACCAATGATTGATGGGGTATTTTAAATTACAGAAACAAGTACAGAAAGAGTTGATAGTAGGACAACTTGTAAGGAAATGCAAGAAAGCTCCCTCTATTTTCAATAAACATGTAAGGCATTTGGTCAAAAGCCCAAGTGATATGACACCAAGGGGACAAATTATACCATATCTAACTTGATCAATATGGTGCTGAAAACAAATGCTTGAACAATATCCATGAGTTATATTTGCACATTCTACTGTGATGACTATACATTGTGGGAAATACTGCAGTCATCAGTTCATCTATCTCTAGAGGGAACAGTACCATGTGATATTCTTTCTGAATGAGAAACAGTCAAGAATGGGTTTCTATAAAAAGACCAGACCTTGAAGTTGAAGGAGAGCCTGATCCATTGATTGCACATGTTAGCTAATTATATGTTGATATAACTGTAGAAACCAGATGCCAGAGGCTGAGCACAGATGGTTAAGAGAAAGGTTGCCCAAAAGTGGAGACTTTTCCAACATTCATTGGTAAATTCATACATTTGCAGATACAAAGAATCACTTCTAGAACACCCTGAGAAGTGTTTAGAAGGGTCTAGAACATTACAACTAGAATTACTTAAAGAAAAGGTTAGCCAAAGACACCATGCAAATGCAAATAAAAGGGGAACAACAGTCAATACTAGACATAATAAACATATAGTTAAGGCAATATAAGACAAAGATAAGCCAAGACAGACATATAGTCAAAAACAAGAAATAAGACAATGAATAACTCTATAATGCTAAAGGGTATAATTCACATCAACATAATAATAGTAATAATATCTATTAATCAAATAATGTATCAGCAGCTTTCATGAAGTAGAAAATACATAAATGCACAAAAAAATGGATAGACACACTTAGAGTAGAAGAATTTAACATATCTCTCATATACCTGGACACATTAAGTGGAAAGTAATTTAGAAAGGATATCAAGACCTAAACAATATAATCAATAGTGTATCAATCTCTGCTCCCCAATAATGGAAGTTATAATTATTTTCAAATGAATATTACTTTTTTATAAAAGTTGATCACTAGGCCACAAATAGAAACTCAGTGAAAATTTTTAAAAAGACAAACAGCATCTCTCTGGCCACAATGTAATAAAACCAATATTAAAGAGCTTTACACCTGGAAAGTTAAAAGTACAGCATTAGGAAAAATAAATTTTTAAGCACAGCAAAAGGCATGTTTGGTCAAAGGGGAAATAATAAATGAAATTACAGTTTTTAAAAAGTGATAATAACCAAAATAACATATAGAATTCATAAGATGCAGATAAAACAGGAAAATTCATCATATGAAATATTTATGTCAATGCAAGTAGAAAAAAGAAAAATAAATAAACTATACCTGCAATTTGAAAAGCTTGAAAAATATTCAAAATTTACCCAAAAGAAAGCAAAAAAAAAAAAATTGGTAAAAATAAAAGCAGAAATTAATGAGTAAGAAAATAGGGAAATGGAATGAACCAAAGCCTAGTTATCTGAAAACATGAACTGTTGCAGGAAGTCAGGGACCCCGAATGGAGGCACCAGCTGGAGCTGCGGCAGAGGAACATAAATTGTGAAGATTTCATTTTAATATGGACATTTATCAGTTCCCAAATAATACTTTTATAATTTATTACGCCTGTCTTACTTTAATCTCTTAATCCTGTTATCTTCCTAAGATAAGGATGTAAGTCACCTCAGGACCACCGTGATAATTGTGTTAACTGTACAAATTGATTGGAAAACGTGTGTTTGAACAATATGAATTCAGTGCACCTTGAAAAAGAAAGAATAACAGTGATTTTTAGGGAACAAGGGAAGACAACCACAAGGTCTGACTGCCTGCGGCGTCAGGAAAAAAGAGCCATATTTTTCTTCTTGCATAGAACCTAAAAATGGACGTGCAAGTAGGGAAGATATCACTAAATTCTTTTCCTAGCAAGGAATATTAATATTAATACCCTGGGGAAGGAATGCATTCCTGGGGGGAGGTCTGTAAACGGCCGCTCTGGGAATGTCTGTCCTATGCGGTTGAGATAAGGAGTGAGATACGCCCTGGTCTCCTGCAGTACCCTCAGGCTTACTAGGGTGGGGAAAAACCCAGCCCTGGTAAATTCGTGGTCAGACTGGTTCTCTGCTCTTGAACCCTGTTTTCTGTTGTTTAAGATGTTTATCAAGACAATACGTGCACAGCTGAACATAGACACTTACCAGTAGTTCTGCTTTGCCTTTGTCCTGTTCCCTCAGAAGCATGTGATCTTTGTTCTGCTTTTTGCTCTTTGAAGCATGTGATCTTTGATCTACTCCCTGTTCTTACACCCCCTCCCCTTTTGAAACCCTTAATAAAAAACTTGCTGGTTTGAGCCTCAGGTGGGCATCACAGTCTTACCGATATGTGATGTCACCCCTGGCAGCCCAGCTGTAAAATTCCTCTCTTTGTACTCTTTCTCTTTATTTCTCAGCTGGCTGACCCTTATGGAAAATAGAACCTATGTTGAAATATTGGGGGTGGGTTCCCCTGATATCAAACAATATAAAAATACAAGAGCATTTTGATAATAATCTACCAAAAGTAATTATAGTAAAGGTGCAATGTCTAAATGTACCAATTTCCATAGGAAAAATAGAGAAAATTTTCAGAGATACCCCACATCAAAGAACAATGTCCAGATGTTTATATCAAACCTTTAAAAATCAGATAGTTCTAAGTTTGCTGAACGGAGTCTAGAGAATACTAACAGAAGAAAAACTTTTAAAGCAAATATAATAAAAATCAAATTATATATCACTAATGAATATCAATGGCAAAATGTAAGTAAAATATTAAGCAATAAAACCTAACATCGTATTTAAAAATAATACAGATTGTCCACGGTTTATTCCATGATGGCAAGAATATCCATTAATATTAAGCAAGATGACCTTACTGTCCCCTCAGCTTGATGAAACTTTAGATAGATTTCTTTCTACTGTAGGCCTCTAATCTCCCTTTTCTTAGAGCCTTCACTTAAAAAAAAAATTGTAATTATAAATTCTTCCTTTGCCCCCATGTAATGTAAATAAATTGCCTCCCACACTGTTGAAAATTTTAAAACCCAGAAATGTCTTTCTCAATCACCTGAGGGTCATCCCTTTGCATTGTAATAATCAATAAAGGTATCATTTGGGAGGGTAGGTGCCTGAATGCCATAAGTACTAGTTAGTTAAACAGATGACCTAATCACATTGACTGTCCTCCTCCAGTATCCTCCAGTACTTTTTCCCTAGCTCATTCCATCTCTTAAAAACTCTCTTGTCTTTTGTTTCAATCACTCTTGAGTTTAACCTTTCTCTACTGTTGGAATAGTCTTGAATAAAGCCCTTTTTGCCATTTAACTCCATTCAGTGCAATTTTTCTTTGACAACATAATACATTATTGAGAGATTTAAGGAGAAATATTTTATGATTTTTCCACAGATGCCAATAAAAATATGTTAATTTAACACAGATTTCTTATGAAAGCATCAGCTGAATATAGATAAAAATGAATACATTCATATGTAAATGAACATACACATTCATGCACATATCAGACCATTACTGTAAATGAGATGCCCACTACTGACAATGAACAAAATGAATAACGAACAAAATCAAACAAAAGCATAAGAACAAGTAATCATAGAGTAAATGCTAAAACTATTATAAACGATAAGAAAATCTATTTGAAAAGCTGAGTATTAAATTAATATACAGAAATTAATAGCCTCATATATACAGACAATAGGCATTCAGAATAAAAAGGGAAGAGCATGTATAATAGTAACAAATAATTTTAAATTTCTAGAATAAAATTAGCAAGAAATATGCCAAAACTACCTAGGAAAAATATTAAGACATACTTGGAAATCACAAATGTTGACTTGAATAAATGGAAATAAATTCCATGTTCTAGGAAACCTTGTCATCATTAAGACTTTAATTCTCTCCAAATTGATATACAAATTCAATATGACCCCCCAAAATCAGCAGTTCTTTTTTTAACTGGAGCTATACACATTACTTTCAAAGTTTACATAGAAAATAAAAAAAGAATAAATTGCTAAGGAATTTGTTTTAAAAAGCAACAATATTAATAAATATTATACATATACATAGCGAGGTCTTTATGGTTAAATTAGGAAATGCACAGGTGGATGGATAAAACAGAAGGGACATTTTAGAAACAGACTAAATTGAAGTATTGAAGTTTTTTGTCTTTTATTTATTTATTCATTTTTTGAGACCAGTCTTGCTCTATTGCCAGATACGCTGATGCAATCACAGCTCACTATAGCCTCAACCTTCTGGGCTCAAACGATCCTCCCATCTCAGCCTCCTGGAGTATCTGGTACTACAGGTGTGAGCCACAATGCCCAGCTATTTTTTTTTCAGTGGAGACAGGGTCTCCCTGTGTTACCCAGGCTGGTTTTTAATTCCTGGGCTCAAGATATCCTTCTGCCTTGGCCTCCCAAAGTACTGGGATTGCAGGCATGAGCCACCCTGCCTGGCCCCAAAATGAGCTTGGTCATGTATAATAAAGTTGACCAAGAAAATCAGTAGGGATAAGTCAATTTTTTAAAAAAATCCTTGGATTAATGCCATTCAGAAGAAACAAATAGAATTGAATTCATATCATTCTTACATTGTATAGAAGTTCCAAATGGATCAGAAATTTAAATTAAAAAAAGTGAAGTCACACAAGTACTAGATAGAAACATGGATGAATTATTTTGTGCCTAGCTATAGTAAAATTTTTCTAATTATGATTCAAAATTGGTAATAAGTAATAAAAGAGTAATATGTTTGATCAAATAAATGTAAACATTGGAATAGAAAAAATGTCAAAAGATAAATGTCAACATGAGAAAAATATTTGCTACTTATATGACAAAGCATTAATAGCTCTAACAAATAAAAAGCTTCTAACATGAGAAGAAAACATAATCCAGCAACTTAATATGAAGATTGCAAATGACTTTACTGAAAAAATACGCAAATGTCCATTAAACAAACAGAAAGATATTTTAAATCACTCATAAAAAGCAAAGAATAAATGAAAGAGCACTGAGATACCATTTCTCACTTTTCAGATAGAAAAACAATAAAGATAAAGTTTCACAATATACCTTGTTGGCAGGAATGTGTTAAGACTAACACATTGTTACTAGAAATGCAGTGTCACAACTCATGGAAGGGATGTTTACAATATTTAGCAAAATTATATCAAACTTTGGATAACACAATCTCTTCTAGGAACTTCTAGAAATCTACCCCAAAGGTACACTGGCAAACCACAAAAAAGAATTTATGTATAATATTTCAGAAAATTATTTGTAATAGCAAAATAATAAATAATAACAGTACACTCTACAATGAAATACTATGAGTCTGTAAAACACAATTAGGAAGATCTCTGTACTGATTTCCATCACATACATGCACAACACTGTATATGTTACAGTATGTTTTGTGTAAGAAATGAAGGAGGAGAGATAGATGGATAGATAGACATACTCTTTATTGCTTATTTTGCAAAAGGACATTAAAAAAAAAAAGCTGGCTGGGCACGGTGGCTCATGCCTGTTAATCCCAGCATTTTGGGAGGCCGAGGTGGGTGAATAACTTGAGGTCAGGATTTCAAGACCAGCCAGGCTAACATGGTGAAACCCTATCTCTACTAAAAATACAAAAATTAGCCAGGCATGGTGGTGGGTGCCTGTAATCCCAGCTACTGGGAAGGCTGAGGCTGAGGCAGGAAAATTGCTTGAACCTGGGAGGCGGAGGTTGCAGTGAGCCAAGATCGCGCCACTGCACTCCAGCCTGGGTGACAGAGCAAGACTCCGCCTCAAAAAAAAAAAGCTAATAAATATTATTACCCATAGGAGAGGAGAGGAAGGGAGGAGGATAAGATAGATGAGGAATATACCCTATTTTTTAGTTAGTGTTTGAAATCATGTGACTGTTTTTTATGATAAAGTAACAAAACCTGGTACAAAATGAAGAATCCCTAAAAATTAAAAACAAGACAAAACAAACATAAATAATTATCAATTTGGTGACATAACCACTTAGAAAAAAGAATTATTCTTTCTGAGTTTAGAACACAGTGTTTCATTATAAATCATAGCAAGCTACATTAGAAACTTCAGCTGTAGGAAATAGTCTTATTATTAGTGATAATATTAGTATAATTATTTAGACATAATTATATGTATATTGTAAGATAATTTTTAAAAGTTGATATTTTAAGGAGCAATGTTTTTTAGCATTAAAAGTGAAATAAAACCCCTCTAATTATAAGTTTAAATTTGAGTTATCAGTCTGTATAAGTATTGATGATTACAGTCTTCATAAAACTTACTTTCTATCTCTGTCCACTAGAAAAAGTATATGCTAAAAACAATAAACTTGCAAACCATGTCTAACATGACCGTGATTTCTAAATACCATTCTGTACCTTAAAACAAAAAGTTACTTACATTAATGATTATTTATAGTTATGGATTAGGAAGTGTATAAGATGAGCCTAGAATGTAAGATGAAAAAGCAAAAGGCCAAAAAGGTTAATAAGGTTGTGTCAAAATAATACAGAGGTAATCTTGAAGTGCTCTGGTCTACATGGGGCAATTTGAGTAATACAAATAATAGTAACAACTATATTTGATTAAAATAGTGTATATACAGAAAAAATGATCTCATAATGATACAGGAAAAAAGAGAAATAAAACAAAACTTCTTGGCCACCATTGAAAATTGCTACAACACCAACTCAATACAATGAACATCAATTACAGAATTTAATAATCACAGGAAAATAATTCTGCATTCATTCTGATATCCATTATGAACAGAATTTGGAGTAATTAAATAAATAGAATGGACAAGGAAAAGTTCTATACAAAATAATTCCACCTAATAAATGCAGAAGAAATGATAAAATTGGAAAAATCATCATTTTCAACCATGATGAACGAACTGATCCAGGCAAGTCATCAATAGATAGTAAAACCATTAGGTGAAAGGTTGATTGGAAATTTTAACTTCACGTAGGCTTGCTGTCACCTCCTGAACTCACTAACTAATGTAGCATTACTAACATGCATGAGAAAACCAAACAAAATGAGCCTAGTGATAAGATGTAATATGAAATAAGCTGCAGCACCTATTCAGTATTAAAACAAAAAGAATCTGAGTCAAATCAGGCTGACAGAAAAGTCATGGAATAAAGTGACAAATCAAATGCCATGAAGGAAGCAATCTATCAAATGCAGAATATAAGACATTCATCAGACATGTAATGTGGTTTCTAAAAGAAGAATATTTCATGCAAAAATAGCAACAGGTGAGCAAAACAGAAAAGAACAACTGTACTAAATTATTAGACACTTAAAATGTTAGGAGGACTATAGGAGCCAAATATATAGTGAGTATACCTTGTCTAGATCACAGTTTGAATGAATTGACTAGACAAGAGTAATTTTGTTCAATAAGGACTAAAGCACATTATTAATTTTCCAAGGGTGATAATGATATTGGATTATTTCAGAAAAATTCTCCATATTTTTGAGATGTATACTGTTGTATTTATGGGTGAATATACACGGTGCCTAAATTTTGCTTTGAAATATCCCAGTAAGTGGTGAGGGTTCAAGATCACTGATTAGAAGCAGCTCCAGTTGAGAAGAACAAAAATAGCAAGGGAATACTGCACCTTCAGCTGAGGTATCCAGGTTCTCTTGCTGAGACTGACTAGGTGGTTGGCACCACCCATGGAGAGTGAAGAAAAACAAGGTGGAGTGACAGCCCACCCAGAAGCTGCACAGGATAAGGGGAACACCCACCCCCAGCCAAGGGAGGCAGTGACTGATTGTGCTACCCCTCCAGGGAAACCATGCTTTTGCCATGGATGTGTGCAACCCACAGATCAGGAGATCCCCTTGTGGTACCATGCCACCAGGGCTTCAGGTCCCAAGCACAGAACTGTGCAGACTTTTGGTGGTCTCATGGGTTGCAGCCAGGGTCAGGATTCTGGAGACTGCCTAACATAACCAAGATCCCAGGGGGAGGAGCAGCTGCCATCACTGTGACTCCAGTTGGCTGACTTCCCCTGCCAGTTCTGGGGAGACTGGGTGATTTGGACCAGAAGGAATTCTCCACAGCACAGCACAGCGGCTATGGCAGATTCTGGCCAGACCACCTCTTTATGTGGGACCTGGATCCATTCCTCCTCACTGGGTGGGGCCTTCCTGTGGGAATTTCAGTAACTCCAGCCATGGGTTCATGGACAGAACTCTGATCTTTCCGGGACTGAGCCCCTTGAGGGAAGGGGCAGCTGTGGTTTCCAGTTCAGCTGGCTCTGAGGACCCCAGGCAGTTCAAATCAGTGGACTTACCCTCAGTGCAGCATACCCGCCCCTTCAACGGGCAGCCAGACTGATTCTTCAAGTGGGTCTCTGAACTCATGACACTTGACTGGGTGAGACCTCCCAACAGGTGTTGCCAGACATCTCATGTAGGAGAGTTCCAGCTGGCATCAGGCCGGTGACCCTCTGGGACAAAGCTCCCAGAGGAGGGAGTAGGCAGCCATCTTTGCTGTGCTGCAGCCTCCACTGGTTATACCGTCAGGTGTGGGAGGGACCTGGATGAATAGGGTCTGGAGTGTACCACCAGCAAACAGCAGAAACCCTGTGGAAGATGGGCCTGAGTGTTAGAAAAACAAAGAAACAGCGACAACAAGAAGAACATCAACAAAAAAGAGCCTGCAAAAACCCCACCTAAAAATCAGTAGCTTCAAAGATTGAAAGCAGATAAACCCACAAGGATGAGAAAAAAATCAATGCAAAAAACGCTGAAACCTCAAAAAGCCAGAGTGCCTCTTCTCCTCCAAATAATTGCAACACCTCTCCAGCAAGGGCAAAGAACTGGGCTGAGGCTGAAATGGATGAATTGACAGAAGTAGGCTTCAGAAGATTGGTAATAACAAACTTCACTGAGCTAAAGGAGCATGTTCTAACCCAATGCAAAGAAGCTAAGAGCCATGATAAAACATTACAGGAGTTGTTAACCAGAATAACCAGTTTAGAGAGGAACTTAAATGACCTGATGGAGCTGAAAAACACAACATGAGAACTTCACAATGAAAACACAAGTATCAATAGCTGGATAGATCAATTGGAGGAGAGACTCTCAGAGCTTGAAGAGTATCTTGATCAAATAAGACAGGCAAACAAGATTAGTGAAAAAAGAATGAAAAGGAACTAACAAAACCTCTGAGAACTGTGGGATTATGTAAAAAGACTGATTAGGGAACCTGTAACAGATGGGAGAGTGAAACCAAGCTGGAAAACATACTTCAGGCTATCATCCAGGGGAAATTCCCCAACCTAGCAAGAAAGGCTAACATTCAAATTCAGAAAATCCAGGGAACCCCAGTAAGATACTCCAAGATAAATAATATTCAGTTTTCCAAGGTGTAAATGAAGGAAAAAATAAGGGCAGCCACAGAGGAAGGTCAGATTATCTACAAAGGGAAACCCATCAGACTAACAGCAGAACTTTCAGTGGAAACCCTACAATCAAGAAGAAATTGGGGGCCAATATTCAACATTCTTAAAGAAAATAATTTCCAACCCATAATTTCATATCTGGCCAAACTAAGCTTCATAAGTGAAGGAGAAATAAAATCCTTTCCAGACAAGCAAATGCTGAGGGATTCTGTCACCACCAGGCTTGTCTTGCAAGAGCTCCTGAAGGAAGCACTGAAAGTGGAAAGGAAAAACCATTATCAGCCGAGACAAAAACACACTGAAGTCATCCCTCTGGCAAGATGGCCAAATAGGAACAGCTCTGGTCTGCAGCTCCCAGCAAGACCAATGCAGAAGGCGGGTGATTTCTGCATTTCCAACTGAGGTACCCAGTTCATCACACTGGGACTGGTTAGACAGTGGGTGCAGCCCACACAGGGCGAGCAGAAGCAGGGTGGGGAGTCACCTCACCCAGAAAGTGCAAGGGGTTGGGGACCTCCCTCCCCTAGCCAAGGGAAGCCGTGAGGGACTGTGCCATGAGGGATGGTGCTATCCAGGCCAGATACTATGCTTTTCCCATGGTTTTCACAACCTGCAGACCAGGAGATTCCCTTGAGTGCCTACACCACCAGGGCCTTGAGTTTCAAGCACAAAACTGGGTGGCCGTTTGGGCAGAAACAAAGCTAGCTGCAGGAGTTTTTTTCCATACCCAGTGGCACCTGGAATCCCAGAGAGACAGAACCGTTCACTCCCCTGGAAAGGGGGCTGAAGCCAGGGGGTCAAGTGGTCTTGCTAAATGGGTCCAACCCCTACAGATGACCTGATGGACAGGCAAGCTAAGATCCACTGGCTTGAAATTCTTGCTGCCAGCACAGCAGTCTGAAGTTGACCTGGGATGCTGAAGTTTTGTGGGGGGAGGGGCATCCACCATTGCTGAGGCATGAGTAGGCGGTTTTCCCCTCACAGTGTAAACAAAGCCACCAGGAAGTTTGGACTGGGCCGAGACCACCACAGCATGGCAAAGCTGCTGTAGCCAGATTGCCTCTCTAGTTTCCTTCTCTCTGGGCAGGGCATCTCTGAAAGAAAGACAGCAGCCCCAGTCAGGGTCTTATAGACAAAATTTCCATCTCCCTGGGACAGAGCACCTGGGGGAAGGGGCGGCTGTGGGCACAGCTTCAGCAGACTTAAACATTCCTGCCTGCTCTCTCTGAAGAGAGCAGCTGATTTCCCAGCACAGCACTCAAGCTCTGCTAAGGGACAGAATACCTCCTTAAGTGGGACCCTGACCCTGTGCCTCCTGACTGGGAGACATCTCCCAGCAAGGGTCAACAGACATCTCATACAGGAGAGCTCCGGCTGGCATCTGGCAGGTGCCCCTCTGGGACAAAGCTTCTAGAGGAAGGAGCAGGCAGCAATATTCGTTCTGCAGTCTCTGTTGGTGATACCCAGGAAACAGGGTCTGGATTGGACCTCCAGCAAACTCCAGCAGACCTGTAGAAGAGAGGCATGACTGTTTGAAGGAAAACTAACAAACAGCAATAATATCAACATCAATGAAAGGGATGCCCATGCAAAACCCCATCCAAAGGTCATCAGCATCAAAGATCAAAGGTAGATAAATCCATGAAGAAGAGGAAAAACTGGTGCAAAAATGCTGACCAGAATGGTTCTTCTCTTCCAAGGAATCACAACTCCTCACCAGCAAGGGAACAAAACTGGATGTAGAATGAGTTTGACAAATTGACAGAAGTAGGCTTCATAAGGTGGGTAATAACAAACTCCTCTGAGCTAAAAGAGCATATTCTAACCAAATGTGAGGAAGCTGAGAACCTTGATAAAAGATTAAAGGAAATGCTAACTAGAACAACCAGTTTAGAGAAGAACATAGATGACCTGAAGGTGTTGAAAGACACAGCACAAGAACTTTGTCAAGCATACAGAAGTATTAATAGTCAAATCAATCAAGTGGAAGAAAGGATATCAGAGAGTGAAGATCAAATTAATGAAATAAAGCATAAAGACAAGATTAGAGAAAAAAGAAAGAAAAGGAATGAACAAAGCCTCCAAGAAGTATGGGAGTATGTGAAAAGACCAAACCTATGATTGATTGGTGTACCTGAAAGTGATGGAGAGAAAGGAACCAAGTTGGAAAACACACTTCAGGTTATTTTTCAGGACAACTTCCCCAACCCAGCAAGACAGACCAACATTCAAATTCAGGAAATAGAGAGAACACCATTAATATACTCCTCAAGAAGAACAACCCCAAGACAAGTAATCATCAGATTCAGCAAGTTTGAAATGAAGGAAAAAATGTTAAAAGTAGCCAGAGAGAAAGGTCAGGTTACCTACAAAGGGAAGCCCATCAGACTAACAGCAGATCTCTCTGCAGAAACCCTATAAGCCAGAAGAGAGTGGGGGCCAATATTCACCATTCTTAAAGAAAAGAATTTTCAACCCAGAATTTCATATCCAGCTAAACTAAGCTTCATAAGCAAAGAAGAAATAAAATCCTTTACAGACAAGCAAATGCTGAAGGATTTTCTCACCACCAGAGCTGCTTTACAAGAGCTCCTGAAGGAAGCACTAAATATGGAGAGGAAAACTTGGTTCCAGCCACTGCAAAAACATACCAAAATTTAAAGACCAATGACACTATGAAGAAACTGCAGCAACTAATGTGCCAAATAACCAGCTAGCATCATGATGACAGGATCAAATTCACAAATAACAATATTAACTTAAATGTAAATGGGCTAAATGACTCAATTAAAAGACAAAGACTGGCAAATTGGATAAAGAGTCAAGACCCATTGGTGTGCTGTATTCAGGAGACCCATCTCATGTACAAAAACGCACATAGGCTTAAAATAAAGGGATGGAGGAAGATCTAACAAGCAAATGGAAAGCAAATAATAATAAATAAATAAATAAATAAATAAATAAAAAGCAGGGGTTGCAATCCCAGTCTCTGATAAAACAGACTTTAAACCAACAAAGATCAAAAAAGACAAAGAAGGGCATTACATAATGGTAAAGGGATCAATGCACCAAGAAGAGCTAACTATCATAAATATATATGCACCAAATACAGGACCACCCAAATTCATGAAGCAAGTTCTTAGAGACTTAGATTCCTACACATTCATAGTGGGAGACTTTAACACCCCACTGTCAATATTAGATCAATGAGAGAGAAAATTAACAAGGATATTCAGGACTTGGACTCAGCTCTGGACCAAGTGGACCTAATAGACATCTACAGAACTCTCCACCCCAAGTCAATAGAATATACATTCTTCTCAGTACCACATAGCACTTATTCTAAAATTGACTACATAATTACAAGTAAAATGCTCCTCAGCAAATGTAAAACAATAGAAATCATAACAAACAGTCTCTCAGACCACAGTGCAATCAAATTAGAACTCAGGATTAAGAAACTCACTTAAAACCATTCAACTACATGGAAACTGAACAATCTGCTCCTGGATGACTACTGAGTAAATAATGAAATTAAAGCAGAAATAAATAAGTTCTTTGAAACCAATAAGAAAAAAGATACAATGTACCAGAATCTCTGGGACACATTTAAGGCAGTGCTTAGAGGGAAATTTATAGCACTAAATGCCCACAGGAGAAAGCGGGCAAAATCTAAAATCGGCACCCTAACATCACAATTAAAAGAACTAGAGAAGCAAGAGCAAACAAATTCAAAAGCTAGCAGAAGACAAGAAATAACTAAGATCAGAGCAAAACTAAAGGACATAGAGACACGAAAAACTCTTCAAAAAATCAATGAATCCAGGAGCTGGTTTTTTGAAAGATTAACAAAATAGATAGACTGCTAGCCAGACTAATAAAGAAGAAAAGAGAGAAGAATCAAATGGACACAACAAAAAATAAAGCGGATATCACCACTGATCCCACAGAAATACAAACTACCATCAGAGAATACTGTAAACACCTCTATGCAAATAAACTACCAAATCTAGAAGAAATTGATAAATTCCTGGACACATACACCCTCCCAAGCTAAACCAGGAAGAAGCTGATTCCCTGAATAGACCAATAACAAGTTCTGAAGTTGATGTAGACTCCCATACAATAATCGTGGGATACTTTAATAACCCACTGTTAATGTTAGACAGATCATTGAAACAGAAAATTAAGAAGGATATTAAGGACTTGAACTCAGCCCTGGATCAAGTAGACCTGATATGTATCTACAGAACTCACTACCCTGAAACAACAGAATATACATTCTTCTTGGCACCACATGGAACTTATTCTAAAATCGATTACATAATTGGAAGTAAAACACTCCTCAGCAAATGCAAAAAAACTGAAATTATAACAGTCCCTCAGACCACAGTGCAACTAAACTGAAACTCAAGCTTAAGAAACTCATTCAAAACCACACAGCTACATGGAAATTGAACAACTTGCTCTTGAATGACTCCTGGGTAAGTAATGAAATTAAGGCAGAAATCAAGAAGTTCTTTGAAACTGATGAGAACAAAGAGACAGCATACCAGAATCTCTGGCACATAGCTAAAGCAGTGTTCAGAGGGAAATTCATAGCACTAAATGCTTACATCAAAATCTAGAGAAATCTCAAATTGACATTCTAACATCACAACTAAAAGAACTAGAGAACCAAGAGCAAACAAACCCCAAAGCTACCAGAAGACAAGGAATAACCAAGATCAGAGTGGAACTGATGAAGATGGAGACATGAAATGCCCTTCCAAAAACAACAAATCCAGTTGATGTTTTTTTGAAAAAAAAAAAAAAATCAGATAGATAGACCTCTAACTAGACTGATCAAGAAGAAAAAAGACTCAAATAGACACAATAAAAAATGATAAAGCAGATATCACCACTGACCCGACAGAAATAAAAACAACCACCAGAGAATACTGTAAACAACTCTATGCAAATAAACTAGAAAATCAAGAAGAAAAGGATAAATTCCTGGACACATACATACTCAAAAAACTGAACTAGGAAGAAGTTGAATCCCCAAATAGACGAATAATGAGTTCTGAAATTGAGGCAGTAATAAATAGCCAACCAAAAAAGCCCAGGACCAGACGAATTTATAGCTGAATTCTTCCAGAGGCACAAAGAGGATCTGGTACCATTTCCTCTGAAACTATTCCAAACAATTAAAAAGGAGGGACTTCTCCCTAATTAACATTATGAGGACAGCATGATCCTGATACCAAAACCTGGCAGAAATACAACAAAAAAGAAAACTTCAGGTCAATATCCCTGAGGAACATCAATGCGAAAATCCTCAATAAAGTAGTGGCAAACTGAATCCAGCAGCACATCAAAAAGCTTATTCACCACAATCAAGTCAGCTTCATCCCTGGGATACAAGGCTGGTTCAACATACATAAATCAATAAAGGTAATTCATCACATAAGCAGAACTAAAGACAAAAACCACATGATTATCTCAATAGATGCAGAAAAGGCTTTTGGTAAAATTCAACATTCCCTCATGTTAAAAACTCTCAATAAACTAGGTATTGAAGAAACATATCTCAAAATAATAAGACCCATTTATGACAAACCCACAGCCAATATCATACTGAATGAGCAAAAGCTGGAAGCATTCCCCTTGAAAACTGGTACAAGACAAGGATGCCCTCTCTCACCCCTCCTATTCAACATAGTACTGGGAGTTCCGACCAGGGAAATCAGGCAAGAGAGAGAAATAAAGGGTACTCAAATAGGAAGAGAGGAAGTCAGATTGTCTCTATTTGTAGATGATGTGATCCTATATCTAGAAAACCTCATCGTCTCAGCCCCAAAATTTCTTAAGCTGATAAGCAACTTCAGCAAAGTCTCAGGATACAAAATCAACGTGCAAAAATCATAAGCATCCCTACACACAAACAACAGACAAGCAGAGAGCCAAATCTTGAATAAACTCCCATTCTCAATTGCTACAAAGAGAATAAAATGCCCAGGAATACAGCTAACAAGAGAAGTAAAGGACCTCTTCAAGAAAAACTATAAACCACAGCTCAAGGAAATTAGAGAGAACAAGGAATTAGAAATTCTTGTGAAAATGGCCATACTGCCCAAAGTAACTTATAGACTCAATGCTATTTCCATCAAATTACCTTTGACATTCTTCACAGAATTAGAAAAACAATTTTAAAATTCATATTGAACCAAAAAGAGCCCATATAGCCAAGGCAATTCCAACCAAAAAGAATAAAGCTGGAGACATCACACTACAAAGAATACAGCTGGAGGCATCATGCTACCTGACTTCAAGCTATACTACAAGGCTACAGTAACCAAAATAGAATGGTACTGGTACTAAAACAGACACAGTCTAATACAACAGAAAAGAGAATTCAGAAATAAAACTGCACATCTACAACCATCTGATCTTTGACAAATCTGACAAAAACAAGCAATGGGGAACGGATCTCATATTTAATAAATAGTGCTGGGAGAACTGGCTAATCATATGCAGCACATTGAAACTGGACCCCTTCCTTACACCTTATCTAAAAATTAACTCGAGATAGATTAAAGACTTATTTGTAAAACCCAAAACCGTAAAAACTCTGGAAGAAAATCTAGGCAATATCATTCGGGACATAGGCATGGGCAAAGATTTCATGATAAAAATGTCAAAAGTAATTGTAACAAAAGCAAAAATTGACAAATGGGATCTAATTAAACTAAAGAGCTTCTGCACAGCAAAAGAAACTATCATCAGAGTGAACAGACAACCTACAGAATGGGAGAAAATTTTTGCAATCTATCTATTTGACAAAGGTCTAATATCCAGAGTCTACAAGGAACTTAATCATAGCAAAACTTAACCTCTTACCAGCTTTAAAGACTACCAACTATTTACTATATTTATTTTAGCTATTTCTTCCTCTAGTTTTTAATGTATTATGGCAAATTTCAAACATACAAACAATGTTCTAACTAATGTTGGCATGTTTGGATTTTTTGTCATAATTTTAATTGCTCTGTAAACATCTAACAAATTATATAGATAACCTTGGGATCATTTTGAAGTGTTTAATTTTTTATATGTTATCTCCTAAATATATTGGAATAAATTAAGCAAAGCAGTTCCAGAAACATTTTTCTACCAGGTATGCTTACTAGGCTGAGAAATGAAGGCAGGCCCCTCAACCACCATTTTATAAGTTATTTAAAATGAGACTATCAGAAACACTTCAAATAATATGCCAAGAACAAATCCCTATGAGAAAAGCAGTGTGTTGTGATGAGGGTATTACATAGAAATTATACTTTCATAATTTTATTATTTTTGTAGAAAATTTCTCCCAAGTTTTCACATTACCACATTGAAATGCCAGAAGATTTGCCTCTCAGCATGCAGACTCATAGAAACACAGTATAGAACTTGATAATTTCTCCTGAAAATGCTTACTGCTGAGACACCAAATGACTGAAGTGGTTTGTTAATCATGTTTGGCTTTCATGACTTAGAAAATCATTTTCTTCCCTCCACCTTCCTCATCAAATATATATATATATATATATATATATATATATATATATATAGACACACACACAAATAGATATAGAATATATATAGAATATCCTAGAATATTCTAGTTTTTATCCTAAGATGAAAATGCAATGATGTTGCAGTTATTTATTTTGTGTTTCTAAATGTATATATATATATACACACAGATATATATATATATATATATAAAGTAGCCATCAACACATTAAAGTGTGTAAAATTTCATAATTTTATGTTTAAAGATGACAAAACAATGTCAATTATGGATTTCCTTGGGGCATTTTAGTTTGTATGTTAGTAGTTTAGAGTTGTGACACCATTTAGGAAACATACTTGGACGGCTATTTTGTTCATATAAGGATTACATTGCCAGGCTCTTTCAGCTTTTGCATCATATGGAGATAGCTAGGATTGTTCTATAAGAATCTCAGTGGGAGTACAATATAGCAAGTTGCTCCGGGGAACAAACGTATCTTATTAGAAGATATGTTGGATTCAGTTTGCGACTACTTTATTGAGGATTTTCGCATTGATGTTCCTCAGGGATATTGACCTGAAGTTTTCTTTTTTGTTGTATCTCTGCCAGGTTTTGGTATCAGGATCATGCTGTCCTCATAATGTTAAGAAACATATCTTATTAGACTTTTTATCCCTTAAAAATAATAAGTTTAGGACTTCAGTATTAGTAGTAGTAGAAATTAATAGCTAGCATTTATTGAGCTCTTACTGTACTAAGACATTTACATGTATAACTTCATGTAAAACAGTAATCTTATAAACTAAGTACTATTATTACCCTTTGTACATCATATAGTATTTGGAACATCACTGGTGGTGAAAATTTGTGAATAAATTAATGAATATGTTGATGAAATAATCATCTCTAGAAAGTTTTAGGAAAATATTTTGTCTTTCCTAAGTAACTTATTTTATCAATTACCTGCCTTAGAAGCATATGCTTCTAATTCATAGCCTAGAATATCCTAGAATATTCTTATTTTTATCCTAGGATGAAAATGCAATGAAGTATGTTGCAGTTATTTATTTTGCATTTCTAAATGTAAAATCACAACTGAGTTGAGTGACACACAATTGATTATTATGTTGGTAACTTGCAAATCTTTGCATTGTTTTTGCAGTCTTATTCTCAAAATCACGACATTCTTGTTACCTAAAGTGATGACAATGAAATCTACTGCCCTGTTTTTTTTCTATGTTCTCTTTCCTTTCTCTGTGGACTTAGGAATTTTGGATTCAAACCTCTGATTATTCTGAAATTGATAAGGAGAAAGCTCTGTTGTAGGAACCATATTGCCTTGATCTGTAATTGAATCTCTCTCAGAATTTTGTGATAAAATTGATTCAGCCTAATTAAGTCAGGCAGATACTGCTTCTCTATTGTCTGCCTTTGAAGCCTCTATTCAAGCTTATCATTTCCATCAATGTTATTCCAGCTTGTGTAACAAATTTTTTTGTGTGTGACAGATGTAAGGCTTAAATTCTTTTTCAAATACTGCTGAACAAATATAAGTATATATATATATATATATATATATATATATCTCACATTACCTTTTTTCTAGTTACAAAAATGACACTTGCTCATTGTAAAAACTTAAACTTATAAAACTCATATTAATACATTTAAAATCACTAGGAATTTTGCAACTTATCAATAATTTGTATTACTGTTTGTGTGTAAATTCTTTTTCCTTTGTGTTTGTATTTATGATTACATTGATATACTATTGCACTGCACATGTTATTTTTGTTTTTTTGTTTTAACACCATGAACATTTTCTGTTCTTAATGAGTATTATTGTTCAACATGGTATTTAGTGATTGTATAGTATGATACTCTTTGGGTGTATAATCCAATCTCATTGTTGAATATTTAGGGTTTTTCACCATTTTCCTTTTTAAAATAACACTGATCAACATCCTTCTATATAAATTTCTTTTTTTGGAAGTAATTTTATGGTCAAAATATGAGAAACATGTTCAAACTTTTGTATAAACACCTTTAGAAACACTGTTTAAAAAATAGTGCATTAGTAATATTACATTTCTTTACCAACATTTTATATATATGGACAGCTTCAGGTGTCTGGATTTTTGTTTAGATTGAAGATTTTACTCCTTGTATTTCACCCTTTCTAAAAGAAATTTCTGTTCTTATCTTTCTCATACACTCTCAATTCCATTATTTCTAGTGTAATTCTCTCTAGAAATAAACACTTCCCTTTTCCAAGTTATCTTATCTTGTGACTTGTTAAAAATTATCATTCTTCCATCTCTACCTTCTTACTCCACTTATGTAGCAGAATTTTGCTGTTAGTGAGCAGGATGCTTAACACCATTCCAAGGAAAATACTCTCTATTCAGGTATTTCCTTGGACAAACTTAAAATAAATCCTGAACTTGCTAATGTAAACATCTCTCTGTGGTATGCATTTCTTGCTTTGTAGCCAAAATTATTTTTTTTTGTTTTACATTTTTCTAGGAAAAGTCAAGACTACAAAGTAGGAATCTCTAGTTCTGTGATCTTCATAACAAACAATATTTTGACAAAGCCACTAACTGAAGACTCTTAAGGCTGGAAGTCTGCAAACAAATTGCAGTCAACAGCCTGTTACTTCCTTAAGCTTATGCTGTGAATGTATATGAACGAATTTATATAAATCATATTGTTTAGGATTATTAATCATTTGACCAAAATGTTCTAGGCCAAGTTACTCCAGCAATAAATTTCACAAATTGGTTCACTTAATGATTCAACAGATTCAGCCAGTGATTGTTAAGACCTTATGATGAATTGAATACTAGACTTAGCATCTTCACACAAAATATTCTCACAACATTCTAATATGTTGTGACAGACAATACTGTATCCAATTTACAGATGAGAAAATGGAACCTCAATGAGCTTAAGTATTTTGCCAATGTGACAATTAAAAACGATAAAGCTAGGATTTGAGCACAGGTCTTCCAACTTTAAAGTTACTACTCTTTTTATTTCCCTTCACACAAATTATTTTATTCATTTGTGGTTTATTTTCAAGAAACATGTACTAAATTTTAACTTGTTGCAGGCCATGTATTTAGTACTGGGAAATGATAATAAGATAAATAAGTAAATAAATATGTAGTAAAATAACATGAGTTATAACTTTTTGGAGCTGTCTAATGGATGGGGCAAATTACTAATCAAAATATAACACAAATATTCCTTAGAAAGAAGGAAAATGATACACATCAGAAATGCATATCTTTATAAAGAAAGGAAGGGCATTATAGCAGGATTATTGAAGGTAAAATAAAAGTTTTTTATCTTAATGATCTAACAGACAACAGTTTGTTCAAAACAGTAATAATTGCAACAATGTAATTTATGATATGCATATGCTTATGTAGGCTTACCTATAAGTGAAATAAATGATAGCCAAGATGCAAGAGATGGGAGTGAGGAATTAGGAATATTTTGTTATTATAAGGTACTTATAGTACCTGTGAGGCAGTATAGTGTTATTTGAAAGTGGACTTGAATTAGTAGTAAATATATATGACAATGCTAGGGCAACCACTAAAATGATATTCTTAAAGTTTAATGGATTCACAGCGAGGAGAGAGATTGAAATAATATAAAATGCTCAGTTAAAACCACAAAAGGCAGAAAATGAATGAAAGACTAAGATAGGAACAAAGAACAAGACAACAAATAGACTACAGTAACAAATACAGGAGTTATTAATCCAAATGTATCAATAATTATTTTTGAAACCGTGCAAGTTTTAAAAAGTTTACTTATGAAAGAATGAGTACCATCATTATGGAAGTGTAAACCAAGAAGGAAGAAGAACATGGTATCCACAAACAGGGAATTCAACACAAGAAAGAAGGGAAATGAATTCCAAGTTTGATAGTGAAGGGAGATCCAAGTCATCTGGGTGGCTGACTGAGAAAAAGATGTTTGCAGGTATTTTCAAAAGGATGTTTTTCTGAAAGTATAGGCATTCTGGCAATTTGAGGAGATAAAAAATTCTTATGTTGAATTATTGGTATCAACTTTAAATCCTTGAAAATTGAAAATTAATATGATAGCTAGCATTGTTTAACACCTATATCGTGCTTATTAAATGCTTAGCACTGTTTCAAGTGCTTTACATATATTAATTTATTTAAACCTCATTTAATCCTATAACATAGATATCAGTTTTAACTCGGAGACATTAGATTGACAGGACAAATTCCCAGCTGCCTAGTGGCAGAACCAGGATTTAAACTCAGGAAGTCCATTTTCAGAATCTGTGTTCTGAACCACTATGTATCTGCCACTCATCCAATAACAGATTGTACTGAAATTTTCCCTATTATGAGAATTTAGTCTAAAGGATTTTTCTTTCTAATTCTGGACTACCTAGTGGGTCTGAAAGTTAAGGTTGTGACTTTCTGCCCTACCCTTAAGAAAAATGTAAAAATTTAGTCTTCTCATTTGGTTTCAGCAGAAATGTTATATACTATATAACATGAAATGTTATATATGTTATTATATATAATATATATAAATATATAATATATATTTAATAAAATTCATCATAAGGTCATAAATATATATTTAATTAAATTATATAAATAATATAATTTCTATAATATACTCAATAATATACTGAGTTCATCATAAGGTCATAAATATATATTTAATTATATAAATAATATAATTTCTATAATATAAATTTCTGATAATGTTTTATATCTATGAATAAATATATATTTTATGGTATTCCATTATATATAATTCTCTATATCATATATGTTATGAATATATAATATATATTTATATTTATATATTATATATTTGTATTAAATATACATTTATGTAAAATATATATTTATATCAATCTATATCTATCAATCTATCTATATATATATTGCCACCAATGTTAAAAAGAGGGAAATTTAGTAAGTGCAGCTGAATTCCAGGCATGGTTTCACAAGATAGCAGGATGTTATACTGCTCCCTGTCTAACACTGCATTTCAATTTTAAGCATTTAAGAATCTCTATTACAGATCAAGCAGTTGCTAGGACAAAGCTATTCTATACTTTGCTGTTAGGGTTCAAGCTATATTTGCTTTATGCAGGAGTCCACAGGCCGGTGTTAAAGCCCTGGTATAATAAATGTCTTTATCTGTAGTTCAAATTAGTTGGGAGAGCACTTTATCTAATAAAAAAACCGAACTTGAAAGCTGCGTATATCTCTAACTGGCTCTGTCAATTTATGAGATGGTTTACCAAGACTTCTATGCCTCTAGGGAGTATAAATGGTTGTAATAATAATACTCTACTCAAAGGTTACTTTATGGCTTTCATGAAGCTCAATACATATTGATAGATTATGAAGTATTTAACAAATCACATGAGTAAGTGAATACTATTTTGGGGGGTGTGAAAAATGCTGAGAAATAATGTAGCAGACAAAAAAATTATCATAAGGATTTTTCTTGCCCTGATGAAATTCACATTTTGATGAGGATGACAGATTAATAAAACACAATTGCAAAGCGACTTGAGAATTGCTAAAATAAAGGTAAGTGCCAACATCTGTGAGGACGCAGACTCTGTTTCCTTAGTCTACTGATATTCCGTTCACTCTCCTAGTTACCACTTTCACCATCTTCTCTTCTCAAATTCCCAATACCTGCCAACCCTCCCCCTCTGGCAGCTGATAAATTGCTTTATAATTCACTTTAAAACAAAAATATCACCGTATCACATCATCTACAGCATCTGCATCCATGTGCTCAGTAATTCCCTCCACTTTTATCAATGAACTACCTAGGACTAAATTTAAAGCCAGTCCTCGGCATGGACACTAGATCTCATCCTTTCTCACATCAAAGAACACATTATTCTAGTAGCTTTCATCCATCTCTTTCCTACATTACCACTTTTCCCTCTCTATTGGGTCATTCTTGGAAGCATAAAGCTTCCTGTTACTTTTCCACTTCTCTCCCCTTGCTTACAAATAGCACCCTCTGTTGAAGCACTTTACCAAACAGCCTGATTTCTTTGCAACAAGAGTCCTCAAAAGAGTTATCTATATTCACTTTTTCTGATGCCTCTCTCTTTATTGTTTCCTCAACAAGCTCCAAGCAGGCTCTGGTCCCTAACCATTCCACTGAAACTGCACTCATCACTATTGACCTTGCTTTGCTGAATCCAATGGGTTATCGGTAGGTCTTTTTTTGCTGGAGCTATCCACAGCATTTGGCATAACCTGACCCTTTTTCCTAAAAACTCTTCACTTGACTTCCAGGTTGGTTTCATTTTCTCTTTCTCACTTTTCTTGGCCCACTCCTCCTCATCTCTTGTATCTTAATTTTGGACCCCTCTCCCCTCCCTCTGCTTTCAGTACTTGCTCCCCTTCAGTTCTCTATGAAAGCTTATATCCACATCCTATTGTCTCATCCTGACTCACAGCTATGCCTATCATATGTATATCATAACTTCCAAATCTATATCTCCACTCAGGACCTCTCACTTGACCTCTGGCACAGAAACACATTTATTTTAAAGCTAAGGAAGCTTAAGCTTTGGCTCCTCACTTGCATGAATCCCTCTCAGGGATCTGGGTAGCAGCCTAGCAATACGATTTTATAGGCAACCATTTTTGTAAAATATACAAAAGAATTTATGCAATGGCAATTTGTCAGGATACTGAGTATCCTTCTCTCTATCCTTTCCCCTTGTTCTTTGGCATTGGAATGACCATTGGCATTTTGGGGATATAGGCAATGGGATATTGAACTAGCAATGGGCCTCTGTCATCATGCAGGTTGCCTTTTGTGCATGTGTGACACAGACCTGTTGCAGTACTGTAACTAGCAAGTATATCTGTTTGTGCATGGGAGTGTGGAGGAAAGTAGAAAAAAGAGGCAGAATGTAGACATCATATATTCACAAAAAATAAGCTGAAAAGACTGTTTCAGTAACATATTATGAAGGAGTTTTTTTGCCAGCTTGAAACAAATAAAAAATAATAGGCTAGAAAGTTACCAGAAAATTTAGTAATTTGCTACCCACTGAGCGTTTTTATTAGTGCTATAGCAATAGAGGGGCTTTGTATTTCTGGAATGCAACTATCCTTCTATAACAGTTAAATATCTATGAACACATCGAATTTGAGAGAATTCAAAGGCTTATCTTATACATAAAAATGCTCAGTATCTGATGAGAAGATATAGTACATTCAAACTATTCATGATATATTTATCAATTTATTCAATTATTAAACAACTATTAATTGCACGCCCACTATGTTCAAAGTGCCATGAATATATGATGGTGTGTCCACACATGTCTGCCACAGAGTTTATAATCCAGTTAAGATGACACAATGTAAAATAGAAGTAATACAAGGTAATATATAAAAGTAGTTACATCTCAAATTTAGGCCCGTATATGGCAATAAAGCAAAAAGACTCTGGGATAAAGTGAATTAAATTGCTTAACTGTAGGTGGGGAGCTGAAGAGAGGGAGAGTAGTAGGAGGCTTATTAATAAGGCAGTTAGGGCAAGAACACACAGGACCTTTTTATTTTTTTTGAATAAATGAGTCTTCCTTAATAGTCATATAAAAACATATAAAATGTATTTTTTATTAAAATAAAAACTTTCAAAAATTAGGTCACCAAACGAGTTATCTATCTAAAGTAAGTTTTCTGTTTCTGAAAGCAGTTTGCTTTAAATATCGAGAAGTGTTAAGAATATCAGTGTATCTATTTTAAGAATAAACAAAAATAATAATTAAAAATCACATGCTGTAAAGAGAGTTTTTCCTTTACTTTCTATTGGAAAAGAAAAGGATGTATGAATGTTCTCAAGATGGTAAGAGTCTTCCATTGGAAAAGAGAGTGAGGGTTTTGTTAGGGTGTATCTTCTATGAAAAAAATTAAAAGATCAGCAATTGAATTCATATCACATTTTTTCACTAACATTCAATTATTACTCATTCCTCTGTCCTGTCCTTGAGTAAAGAATTAAAGCTATAATCCCCACAGTGTCTATTAATAGGAGTCCAAAAATGATTCGAATATAAATCCAGGTAAATACTGATATTTTTGTGTCAGTGTTTTGTGGAAGATTACTCTGTCAAATGTGTCAGATTGAAACTAGAGGCAAAGAGAGAAGGAAAGTTTTGATGTAATTCATGGGAAAAATAATAAAAACCCAACAAAAAAAAGATGGTTGTTTGAAAAACAATTAATATTTGTTAGAACCTTCTTATGTACAAGGGAAGTCTAAGTGAATTGGAAATATATAATTTAGTTAAGGTTGAATAAATTTATCAGAGCTGAGATTTGAAACCTAGCAATTTGGTTTCAGAGTATGCATTGTTAATCAATGAATTGAAATACCTCCAACAGGGAATGGATTAAAAGTTGATGTTGTGTTTTTTATAGAATTATTGTTAAAGTAAAATAAACTGAATATGATGATTAGAAATTTGAGCTGAAAATCCTGGTGAACTGGCACAATCATTGGCTGTCTTAGTTCTGGCTGTTATGACAGATTCCACAGACCAGGTGACTTAAACAACACACATATATTTCTCACAGTTCTGGAGGCTGAAATGCTGGCAGATCTGGTATCTGGTGAGGGAACTCTTTCCTGTTTGTAGATGGCCATTTTCTTATGGTATCCTCACATGACTGAGAGCAGAGAGTGACAGCAAACTCTAGTGTTTCTTCATTAAAGGGCACTAATCCCATCCACGAGGGCTCCACTCTCATGACCTAATTACCTCCTGAAGGCTAGCTCTTAATAACATAACATTGGGGGTTAGGATTTCAACATGTGGATTTGGGGGTGGAGGATACAAGCATTCAGTCCATAACTTTGGTTCCAGAGCCTAAGAGGCATTAGTTTGAATTCTGTTTCTACTATCTGATATCTTAACAGACTTGTCCAAACTATTTAATTTCTCTGATTCTCAGTCTCATCATCTGTAAAACCGAAACAATAATACTGATTTTGTAGGGACTAAATGTGTGTGTGTGTGTGGAGAGGTAGAGTGCCTATTATAATATTAGCCTATGTATATTAATAAATTTATATGGCAAATGGTAATGCAGCTGATTTGAATTTCTAAGCCTGGGTATAAGGGTATATTATAGTACAATTGTAGAATATACAAGGTTAGAAAAGAAAATGTATTGAGAGGGAGTTGTTGAGACTTTCATAGATATTAAACATGATTTATTATGTCACTTGTTTTAATTTTGAATAAAATTCTTCTGTATGTGGAAGAAAGAGGAAAGAAAATAAAGAAAACAAAGAGAGACATCGATCAGAGTAAAATCCAAATAATAATTTTAAATCACACTCCAATCCGTTCTTTCACCTTAAAATGTTAGGTCTTGGGAAGGATGGGAAGTATTTGTAAAGATAGAGAGCATTCATTGACATTGAAAGAAGTAAAAGGAATATATCTGATAAAGTAGAAGGAAGAAATAGCACTCTTTGAAATAAATGATATCCAATTCCTCTTCACTTGTTGGGATGGCTGAATACTATCGAGCCCTGCATATCTCCCGCCCCATGGATGATTTGTTAGGCTGAATGACATGTCAAGCTATGTAGTCAGTTTTCAGGCATTTGCATTTACTTTACTAATAGATATTAAAAATGCTCCGTGAATGATTGAAAAAAAAAGAAGGATAAAAGGAGTCATCAGTGGGCATGCTAATAACAAAAGATTTGGTTCATGAGGGGAAATAAGAAGGAGATAAGGGGAATAAGTTACAATCTCTAGAACAACTCCCTTGGAAAACAGAAAATAGTAATTAAAAAAATAAATTTGAAGAGGAAAATCATACTGTGAGATAGAAAAGCAGAAAATATTTCCATGTTGTTGAACCAGTAATGTAAGTGGAAATGCTAGTTGGGGAAGGATATTCCAAATGGAGGAGACAAGAACTGAATACAGACTTCTCCAAAAAGTGTCTTGTTTTTATGTTTGACTTTGAAAACATAATGAAAAAACAACATATATAATTACAAACCAACAGCAAAACAAAATGAGACAAATAAAGCATTTCATAAAAAATTAAAAGCAAAATGAAGCAAATAAAGCTAATATTGTATGCAGTTGGTAGCTTAAATACATAGAGAAATTATTTGAAAAGAAATTAAAAATAAGTAATTGACTACACGTCCTTCACAAGATTTATATTCTAAGATCAAATATATTTTTAAAAACTCTTATAAATCTGTTTTCATAATCATGTTAATATTAATATCATTACAACATTAGCATATTGGTTTTATAAGTATATGTGCATATGCACACACACACATATGGTAAGAAATCATGTTGATATCATTAGTGTGTTAGTTTCTTACTGCAACAAATTACCTGAAATTTAGAGGTTTAAAAGCACAAAAATGTATTGTCTTACAGTTCTAGAAGTCAGAAATCTAAATTGGGTCCATAGGGCTCCGGAGGCTCGAGAACAGAATCTCTTTCCTTGCCTTTTCCAGCTCGAGAGGCTATCTACTTTCTTTGGCTCATGGCCACATTAATATTATGCTCTGTAAATATTATTTTCCACTAAAAGAACTAAAGCTTCTTAGAGAAATGGTTGATTCCAGCTCTAGGACAAGAAATAAACAAGACAAGTTTTGCCTCACCAGAAAGAAAAACAAAACAAAACAAAACAAAAAACAACTGGTATGTCAAAAGAAGACAGGAACTAACTTGAAGAGTCTTCCACTTGCCAAAGATAGTACAGTTTAAACATCGATAAAAATAACAACTGCAGTGGATTGAAAGTTACCAAAATATGTTAAAGATATCTGAGTTCATAATAGTAAAAAAAGAACTCTTATTGGTCATTTATATAGGGTAGGAAGGAATCAACAAATTTTTCTAGAAACTGGTAAACAGAGAAAAGATCAAGCATTTATCCTGCCTTTTCCAGCACAAATGTCCTTTAGGATAACCAAAAAACTGAAAGAATTCTTTCATATGTAAAAATTGCAGCTGATAAAGGAAAGGGATATAACAGAATTAAATTCACTATTTTACCACTCAATGAAACAGAGGATTTAAGAAATGATAATCAATAGGCTGTTAAAAACATTAGATGAAAAGCTGTTGGGAAACTTTATGTTAGACATATCAGAAATTTGAATCCAATAATCAATAATCAGAAAGAGAGAAAATCAGACAACATTATAATTATTCTGAAGCAACTTTGACAATATCAGGAGCCTGAATCTGATCAAGGTTATAGATTCCACTAGTAGCTTAAGGGAACACAGAAGATAATCATATTAAAAACACAACATGGGATCTCCTCTACCCAGTTTTTTTTTTTTTTTTTTTTTTTTTTTTTTTTTGAGACGGAGTCTTGCTTTGTCGCCCAGGCTGGAGTGCAGTGGCGCGATCTCGGCTCACTGCAAGCTCCACCTCCCGGGTTCACGCCATTCTCCTGCCTCAGCCTCCCGAGTAGCTGGGACTACAGGCGCCCACTACCACGCCCGGCTAATTTTTTGTATTTTTAGTAGAGACGGGGTTTCACCGTGTTAGCCAGGATGGTCTCGATCTCCTGACCTCGTGATCCGCCCGCCTCGGCCTCCCAAAGTGCTGGGATTACAGGCGTGAGCCACCGCGCCCGGCCTCCTCTACCCAGTTTTTATGTGAGCAAGGCTGAACAGGACCTGGACTTCAAATGTGTGCACGTGACTTAGGTTCAGTTAGTAAGAGTCACAGTGATGGTTTAGAGGTAGGATTATGTGCAGAGCAAAAATAACAAGAGGACTTTTCCTGAAACTGTTAGAAAAGAGATGCTTCTTTCCCTGAGTTTGGTAAAAGGTAAAACAAAATAAAAAGTGAAAAAGATTGATAAAAGCATACTTGAGTTGCTTGTGCCTTTCTTTGCCACAAATGGAAAAATACCTGCCTGAAACTGAAGCCATAACAAATTGCAGCAGAACCAAGAAAAAGAGATAGAAACATGAGCCTCTTTTGGAACACCTGGACGTATATGTGCATGAAGCCAAAATGCCACTGGAATTTTTTATTACTATAAGCAATACAGTTCTCTCTCACACACACACTTTCTCTCGCTCTTTCTCTTTCAATTCAAGTTTGAGTTGGGTTTCTCTCACTTACTATGTTCCAGGCAGTCTGATGGATGATATACACATATATTTTTAGAGGCCACAGTGAAGGCGTCAGCAACATTTGTTTTTACAACAGAAGTCCCCACAATAAGAGAACCCAGCCAGGCATATAATAACCTGGCTTTAGTCTTGGAAAGACATTTTGAAAAATTGTCATTACTCCATTAAATATACTATTAAGAACTCTGTGAAAATCAGTGGAAGTTAATTCATGTCCTTGGTAGTCATATCAAAGAGAAAATAGAAGAAATATTGAACTAGAACAGAGTCCATCATCCACCCAGAACAGTAATGGTTTATTCTACATTTTGGATAATGGCCACCCAAATGGCACTTGAATTATTTTGGTCGTGGGACATTCCCTACTTTTTTGAGGTGGTTTTAGCCTATGGAAGAAATGGGTAAATATTTTGATTATATTTGTGTTTTCAAGCATCCCACAAAAAGTTTTCCAGTCTTCATATCTATGTATAGATATTCAGGATCTGGGAAGGCTTGGGAATGAAATAATAAGGTACTATCAAGCCAGAATACACAAGGCTACTGAAGTTGACCTAAAACACCTGAGTTGGGTATGAATAATACAAGTAAATAAGAGTTGTTTGAGAATCAAAGACAGGGAGTAGTATACAGTTTGAAACTTCCTCCTTATCCAGCACTATTTTTATTGGATGACATGCCAATGAAGTAACATTTAACCATGGTATGTTTAACATGCCATTTACCCTCTGACTTGAAGGTTCTTGTATTCCAGTTATCAGTTAAAGATATGAGTTTGTTTTTCCCCCTACTAACTGTGCTTAGGTTAGATTTCTTTTATCTTAGATATATGAAGTTAATTCTATCAGTCCATGCCTGGAGCTTTATATCTACCCCTTGTGACTTCCATAACTGAACAATAGAAATCCTTTTCTTTCTTATCTTTTCAACTAATATACATTGTATCTTTCAGGTTTTATGTTTTTCAGAAAATTGATAAACATGTATTCCATGTTTTATATTCAGGTACAACATTAATGTCAGGGATATGTAGGAACAAGAATGTTTCTATGAGAAAACACAAAAACATAACTAAGTTTTCATGAATCCACTAATTAACCCTTTTGGAATGGCTATTTCAGTAATTCTAAATAAATTTAACAGAATTTCTACTCTGCAATGTTTCTCCACCTTGACCACAGGATAACATGATAGGCTTTGTCAAATTCTTGGAGAAAATGAATACACTCTATATTTAGGATTCTCCCGACATACCCATGTCAGGAAATGAGGTTAGTTTTACATCACTTATTCTGGGGGAACCCTTGCTATCTTCTGATATTTCAATGGAATAGACATTTATTATTGTGTCATAATTAAATCACCCATTTGAAAATTATCTAGAATGGATGTTATATTTATTGTCTACATTTTCTAGATATATTTTTCATATACTTTATGTTTGTTTTTAAAAATTTAGATTTTTCAATCTCTAAAAGTTATCTTTTATATCCAGTTCTTGAATATTATCTATCAGTAATATACTATCATATATATCTTTCAATAGTTTTATTGTATATAATTTGCTTAAGTCTAGATACTGATTTCATTTGGCTATACACCTCATTTCTTACATACCCATCTAGGATATTATCATGCTCTTAATCATTTTTTCTTATATTCTCATTGAGGTAATTTTTTTATGGGAAGATATCAAAACCAATGCTGAGTTAAACAGCTATCTATCAGTAAAGCATCCATCATATGTAGTAGAAGTGTAGGAAAATCAAGGTATCTGAAGACCCAGAGGAAAGATGAGTTGCCAGTACTGAGACTTTAGGTCACATGGTAATAACACAGGGCAGTTATAAGAATGATTTTTTGGAGAGTTTTCAAATGATTGTCGATTTTACTCAAATGGAGTCATATCATATGTCCTTCTCTGTACCTTGTTTTCTCACTTAAAATCCTGTCCCTGTAATCCCTATGGCTGAACTGCGTTCAAAAATCTACTTTCTGAAAAAAGGCTCTTTGGAATTCTGCAATGTAAATGTAATATATTTTATTTAACTGTACCATTATTAACAGACTTCTATTTTGTTATCTGCCTTTGTTCACTTATAATAATAAGTGATATAAACAAAAATTATTTTTCATATCTGTACCTACTACTGCTTTTATTTCCATGGGATTGACTTTCAAAAGTAAGGTTGCTGGATCAAATGGTATCCCTATTTTTACTTTAAATAATTATTGATTGCTTTCCAAACATCTGTGACAATTCGTATTTCCAGCAGCAAAGTGTGAAAATACTATTGTCCTCTAATATCAACCAGCCACAGTTGCTGTCACTCTTTTAACATTTTCCAGTTTAATCTTAAAGAAGTTGAACTTCATTATGGATTTAAAATTTACTTCCCCCAAAACACTAGTGAGACAGAGGACATTTTAATAAATGTATTGGCTGTTTGGATTTAATCATCTATGGATTATTGAAACATTTTGGCTCTTTTTATTGGGTTATTTTTAGTATTTACATTTTAAATTTGTCAAGTGCCTGGTAAATATTTTCTTCAAATTATAATTTATCTTTATATGGTTTGTGATATATTTTACCTTATTCTAATATTATTACTAATTTTAACAAATAAGGCAATCATGGAGCTCTTTCATGCTATAGTTTCTGAGTTTCCAATTTTGATTAAGAAGGGCTGCCTAACTCAAGGTTATACATATATTCTCCTAAGTTTACGATTTATTATTTTATATTTTTATGTAAAAACTTTTATAAGGCTTGAATTCTCTATTGTTTATTGTGTGAAGAAAAGATTCAATGACATATCCTGTTTTGTGGATAGCAACTTATACCAGCATTGTTAAAAATAAATTCTTTGCTTTTTGAGTTGAAATAACTTTTTCATATATTAAACTCCTATAATACTTGGTTCTATTTCTGGGTTCCATATCTACTTATATATTTGTCTTTTTAAATTTCAATTCTAAAATATTTTGACTATGTGGAATCATGTATGTATTAAGGAAATGCAATGCCCCCACCCCAAGATAATTGCCTTGGTTATTATCAGATAATTATGCTTTCCTAATCTTTAAGATAATTTTGTAATTAAAAAGTTCCAGCTAGGATTTTAACTGGAATTACTTCTCAATTTATATATTAGCTTTAAGGTCATTGACAATTCTTATACAAAGTGTGTTACCTAAGAAAAAGAAACATGCTTCTATTTGTAAATTTTTTATTTTATGTCCTTCAATATGATTCCATGATTTTCTTTATAGGCATTCTATACTTTTCTTGTTAAATTTGTGCCTAAGCACTTTTTAATTGTCATTGCTATTGTGAATTGACTAGTTCCTTTTCAATTTTTAGCTTCTTATTACTCACAGATTTATTTTCTATAAACCTGCCTTTCAAAGTTTCATAATAATTTCCCATAATTTCAGTAGTCTCTTGAATTTTCTCTTTTGATTTTAAAGAAAATACTTAAAATGTATTTTCTCATTCCAAATATTTTCATTGATTATTTAAATTTCATTTCCTTTTTTTTCTTTTTATAAAGACAGGTTCTCACTTGAACTCCTAGGCTCAAGAGATCCTCCCACCTCAGCATTCCAAAGTGCTGGGATTACAGGCATGAGCCACTGCATCTGGCCTTAAATGTCTTATTGAAACCCACATAATATTAAATACACTATTTTTCCTAAATGAGAAGTGAATAAATATTTTGGCAAAGTTTGCTCAGGAGATAACTGGATAATGCTGAGTTTTGAGTGTTATGTTCTTTCTCCTGTCTTGTTCAACTTCAGGCCTTGAGTCAAGTTTCCAAGAAGCTCAGTTCTACAAGTTTCTAAGTATATTCTATGTGTTGGCAGTATACAATAACAACACCATCCTCACAAGTAGGTGGTTCTGAAAATCAACCTTCTTTTTCTAAAACATGTATTTTGTGTGCTTAGAGTGAGAACCCAGGCAACTAAATCCGGATCACACTCCTTCCTTTCCCCTAATGCTTCACTGTGAGTCTAGTCCATGTGCCAGGACTTGGTGTCCTTCTTTCCTGCTTCTGCTGGATGCAGTGGCTCCTGAAGATCTTAGCCAGATACTATAACTAAAATCACACAGTAGGTCTGCTCTACTTCCCAACAACAACTACACGCCTGACACCCAACTATAAATAAAAAAGAGGATCTTCCTTTGGCCCTGTGGATCATCAGCACCATTACTAAAGTACTCATAGATATAGTCATGGTATAAATGAAACCTGCCTTTGTCAGATTCTACTGGATATGGTAAGTTGAAATACTGCCATCCAAACTTTTCTATTCTCTGCAGACTAACTTTGCCTTAATCTGTACTCTACTCATTGTACCATTTCCCACTAGGCCACCACTAAACCACTCTACATCCTGTTGTGTTTTTCCATGTAAGGTATGGATATATTTAGGAATTCACAGGGAAAATACATAAGGCAATAATCAGAATTAAAACTAAGTGATTACTAACCTTATCAATTGTTTACTGTATGCCAGATATTTTTATAAATGTTTTCTATGCATTCATTTAATTCCTACAACCACCATATGAACCACCCTTGTTTTACAAATGAGGAAATTAACTGACATACAGATTAGGTTTCTCCTTTTGAAAAATGGACTTCTTTGTTTTCATTTATCAAACCTTATTTTCAGACAGCAAGGATTATTTCCAAAATCAGAATAGTATGTACATATCCTTTCTGCTTGCTCCCATCACAGATTAATCTGAACTTTCACTTTTTCTTGACACTTTTTAACAAGCCTTACCTAATTTGTGGCCAACCTTTCCTGATGTTCTTAATATTTTGTGACATTCCTTGCTTCTATTTTTTCCCCTAATTAAGGTGTTTCTTTTTTATATAATTTACTGCCTTTTATAATCCTAACTCATATGTAAACTTACTGTGAATTCACACTATTTATTTTATTTATTTCCTCACAATGAATTGTATAATAAAAAATGTAATGCTTTCTACCATGTTGAGCTGTGTTTCCTTTTAAGAGGCTCTTATTACTTTGAAATCTACTTTGAAATAAATATTTGGCAATGTCCTGAATTATGTTATTAATTTTATTCTGTAAGCTTTTAAGATTGTCTCTGTAGCCTGGGTATGTCAAGATTTCTATAAGATATGATTTGCTGTGAGTTATTTTTTGTTCATTGTACTGGGCATTCGGTGAGTCCATTCAATCAGGAAACTTCCATTTCCCAGGCCAGCGAAGTTTTTCTCTTCTTTTAAATAATACCACCACCTTCAACCTCTGTTGCTTTCTTTATGAAACTCCTATCAGTCAAATGTTTGCTATCCTGCAAACATTTATTCTGTTTATTTATTCTTTTTCATTTATTTCTATTTTTTTCTTTCCCTAGGTTTTATCATATTTCCTGGGAGTTGGGATTTTCTCTGGTATGTTTTCTTTAAAACATACACTGTGATAGTAACTTGGGTGCTGAGGAGGCTTAAATGATTCTTATGTAGAATCCCATTCTTATGCACGAATCCCATTTTCAATCACCCTATTGCACCTCACGTTCCTAGATCCCTCACATCTCTGAAAGGGTTCTCCAGGGTGACTTATCTGGCAGCTCACTTGATTCTTCCTCTGTGGATGCTGAGGTTTGACTGTCTCTTTTCAGACAATTATTATCATAATGTTTTCCATCATTATATATTGTGTTTTGTATTTACATATGTTTCCTCATTTTGTTGAGGATGGAATTGATTCCTGTTTCATATTTTCCTTGAAATGTTAAAATGATTTTTAAGTCAAGGTTGTCAAGATTATTACAGATGCACCATTTTGGCTGACTATTTTTAGTCACCTCTTTTTTATCTACAGACTTCAGTTCATGCTATTTCCTCTTCAGGGAAAGGCACATCTCCTTATGGCACCCTTTACTTCTCTATCTCAGCAATAACAATACTAGGTGGTTATTGACTAAATGCTTGTCTAACTACAAGAATGTAGACCCCATGAGAACAAAGCTGTGCTATGTGTGCTGTTGCCTCCACTAGCACAGTGTCACTCAATAAATATACCTTGAAAGGATAAATGTGTTTTTGTGACCCAATCCTTCATCCAAACATGGACCAATAGAAGTAGAGAGGAGCGAGGTTGATGACTCTGGGCAAGATTTCTGTCATGTCTTGGATTCACACTCCAGAAAGACAGCATAAGAGCCAATTAGCCATGCCATCTCCCCATATGGCTGTCACCATATGCCTCAGCAGAAAGTTACCAGACAAAAATACACCATCATTTCTTGCCGGAATTGTTGCTATGTTTGTGCATCTGGTAATGCTCATAAATTTTATTATTGTTTATTGCTATTTTGTAAAACACCCTACTTAACCCTCTAGGAAAAGGTCCTTACACTTATTATTTATCTGGGAAATTGCTCCTACTCTTTTCATTTCTCCTCTGTTTCATGCCAACCTTCTAATGCTTTTTCTGTTTTTTTAAATTAAACTCTCCTCTGCCTCCTCAGAAACTTTTTTCTCACCATACCTACTACATTCTTGGAGTATTTCTCCTGTGTAGTATAATAACTTTTTATTTTCTTCAATAAGTCAGTATACAGAGAGGTTTCCTGAATGCTTTCTCCACTTTTACCTAGTCAAGAGGCCAGCCTCCACTTAAGTATTTGGAATGGGACATAGACGCAAACAGAGAGATAAGCATAGTACATCCTCTAGTTTCCAGGAACGGCTCCACCTGTGCCCATGTGAGTCTTGTTGACCACGCCTATCAATAAGTAATGTCTGGCTATGTAGCAACTATTAGAAAAGATGTTTTTAAACCTTTCACTCATTCCTTCCTTGTCCCATAAATTTTTCTTAACGCATTTGTCCATGTATGCCTATTTAACAAGCCTTGCTTTCCTCAACAAATACACTAGCACAGATGACCTTGCAGATCTACATTGGCAACTTGAAAAAAATTCTCTCTTACCTGTAACAGTCTATTTGGTTGTGGCTCCTCATCAGAGTTTCTAGAAGATCATCATTTTCTTGTACAAGATAGAGTTTCCAAAACTATAACCTCTCTCACTTGAGCTTCAAATTCTTTTATTATTTTCACCCTTTGGAAGCTGAATCTGAAAAACAGAAAGATTTACAATGGCCATCTGTTGCTATTTCATTGTCCTGCACTATTAAAATAGAGACTAACTCACAAGAATGCATGGATTTCCCCTTCAGCACTTTATCCACTACAAGTTATCACTGAGTGAGAGAATAGACTGTGCTCACCTCAACAATTTTGCTGTTAGAGGGCTCACAGATTGGCTTCTAAATAGACCTGGAGATGATTAAAGATTTATTCTTAATGCAATTCTTCTCATTGCTCCACCAAAGTAGAAATGAGTTGACAGAAAGAGAAACCTGGCTAGTAAAATAGATTTTGTGTGTGTGAGCGTGTGCATATAAAGAAATAACCTTCTTTACCCCAAATGACGATCCATCTGTTATTTAGAGAATATTGAGAGTGCATTTATTTACGTTCACATATTCTATAAGTAAGAATCCCAGTAACCAAGGAGAATAAACTGTCTGCATCTTGCTTAACAACTTCAGATTAAGGAAGCTGGCATTTGCTCTTCCTTTTTAAGGACCCTTGTCTATCAAAGCCATTATCGAACTACTGTTGATGTGCCAAAAAGAAAGCAAAGAATCCCCAAGTGCCGCCTCCTCTGCTTTTAGCCAATTGTCAAGTGCTACTGGGTGATAAAAAGGAAAAAATATCTTCTTAATCCCTTCAGTGTTAAGTTTATTTTCTAAAGTATGAGATTTTATTCCTCTTCTGTTTTCAGGTAGAATCACTGATATGGTTTGTCAGAAGGGGGATTGAGCTATTTTTCTCTTTAAAGTGCCAGGTAAGATTTTTAAAGCTGTGAATTTCCCAGGGTGATTATTTGCTGGGTGGCATAAAATTTCCTTCCCACCTACTCTGCTTGCTGTTGCATGTGTTAACTGACTTTACTCTTATTGTACGGGTCCGTGTAATCCTGTTTTTCTAAGCACTATCATAGGGGCTAGAGTTAGAATGTGTTGTGCATGCATGAAAAATGTAGAGCAACATTTCAGACACAATTTTGGACTTGTTGGCCGATGATTATCTACATTATATTGGGAGGGGGAAAGATCTGTCTTTTGAAAAATGTTGTTTCTTCTTGCCCCATCCATGGTTTAACAGGAAAAGTATGCAACTAGCGTGCAACAAGAAAGAGAAAGAGCTTGTGCAGGGAAACTCCCCCTTATAAAATCATCAGATCTTGTGAGACTTATTCACAATCATGAGAACAGCACAGGAAAGTCCTGCCCCCATGATTCAATTACCTCCCACCAGATACCTCCCACAACATGTGAGAATTCAAGATGAGATTTGAGTGGGGACACAGAGCCAAACCGTAGCATTCCACCCTTGGCCACTCCAAATCACCTGTCTTCATATTTCAAAACCAATCATGCCTTCCCAACAGTCCCCCAAAGTCTTAACTCATTTCAGCATTAACTCAAAAGTCTATAGTCCAAAGTCTCATCTAAGACAAGGCAAGTCCCTTCTGCCTTTAAGCCTGTAAAATCAAAAGCAAGTTAGTTGCTTGCTAGATACAATGGAGGTATTGGCATTGGGTAAATACAGCCATTTCAAATGAAAAAAAAAAAAAAAATGACCAAAACAAAGGAGTTACAGGCCCCATGCTAGTCTGAAATCCAGCAGGGCAGTCAAATCCTAAAGTTCCAAAATGATCTCCTTCGATCCCATGTCTCATATCCAGGTCATGCTGATGCAAGAGGTGGGTTCCCATGGTCTTGGGCAGCTCCGCCCCTGTGACTTTGCAGAGTGCAGCCTCCCTCCCAGCTGCTTTCACAGGCTGGCATTGAGTCTCTGTGGCTTTTTCAGGCACATGTTGCAAGCTGTCAGTGGATCTACCATTCTGAGGTCTGGAGGACAGTGGCCTTCTTCTCATAGCTCTACTAGGCAGTGCCCCAGTAGGGACTCTGTGTGGGGGCTCTGACCCCGCATTTCCTTTCCACACTGCCCTAGCAGAGGTTCTCTATGAGGGACCCACGCCTGCAGCAAACTTCTGCCTGGGCATCCAGGAGATTCCATACATCTTCTGAAATCTAGGTGGAGGTTCTCAAACCTCAATTCTTGACATCTGTGCACCACAGGCTCAACACCATATGGAAGGTTCCAAGGCTTGGGACTTGCCCCCTCTGAAGCCATAACCTGAACACTGCATTGACTCCTTTCAACCATGGCTGGAGCTGCTGGGATGCAGGGCACCAAGTCCCTAAGCTGCACACAGCAAGAGACCCTGGGCCCAGCCCATGAAACCAAGTTTTCCCCCTGGGTCTCCAGGCCTGTGATGGGAGGAGCTGCCATGAATACCTTGGACATGCCCTGGAGACATTTCCCCATTGTCTTGGGTATTAACATTTGGCTCCTCATTACTTATGCAAATTTCTGCAGCCAGCTTGAATTTCTCCTCAGAAAATGGGATTTTCTTTTCTATCACATTGTCAGGCTGCAAAATTTTGAACTTTTATCCTTCACTTCCCTTATAAAGCTGAATGCCTTTAACAGCACCCAAGTCACATTTTGAATGCTTTGCTGCTTAAAACTTTCTTCCACGAGACAACTGAAATCATCTTTCTCAAGTTCAAAGTTCCACAAATGTCTAGGGCAGGGGGAAAATGCCACCAGTCTCTTTGCTAAACCATAACAAGAGTCACCTTTGATCTGGTTCCTGACAAATTCCTCATCTCCATCTGAGACCAGCTCAGCCTAGATTGCATTGTTCGTATCACTATCAGCACTTTGATCAAAGCCATTCAACAAGTCTCTAAGGAATTCCACATTTTCCCACATTTTCCTGCCTTCTTCTGGGTGGTCCAAACTGTTCCAACCTCTGCCTGTTACACAGTTCCAAAGTCACTTCCACATTTTTGGGTATCTCTTCAGCAGCACCTCACTCCTGGTACAAATTAGTTCATTTTCATGCAGCTGATAAAGGCATACCCAAGATTGGGCAATTTACAAAAGAAAGAGGTTTGATGGGCTTAAAGTTCCATGTGGCTGGGGAGGCCTCACAATCATGGCAGAAGGCAAGCAGGAGCAAGTCACATCTTAGATGGATGGCGGCAGGCAAAGGGAGAACATTTGTGCGGGGAAACTCCCCATTATAAAACCATTAGATCTCGTGAGACTTATTTGCTATCACGAGAACAGCACAGGAAAGACCTGCTCCCATGATTCAATTATCTCACACCAGGTACCTCCCACAACAGATAGGAATTCAAGATGAGATTTGTGTGAGGACACAGCCAAACTGTATCAGCAGGGTTATAATTAGTTATTAAATTTACAGTTGTCAGCTGGGTGTAGTGGCTCATGCCTGTAATCCTAGCACTTTCGTAGGCTGATACAGGTAGATCAGTTGAGGTCAGGAGTTTGAGACGATCCTGGCCAATATGGTAAAACCCCACCTGTACTAAAAATACAAAAATTAGCCAGGTGTGGTGGCGTGTGCCTGTAATTCCAGTTACTCAGGAGGCTGAGGCATGACAGTTGCTTGAACCTGGGAAGCAGAGGTTGCAATGAGTTGAGATTGTGCCACTGCATTCCAGCCTGAGTGACAGAGTAAGACCCTTTCTCAGAAAAGAAAAAAAATTGCAGTTGTCCTCAACTGAGTGGTGTAGAAATGCATATTGGAATTCCAGCAAAATATTCCTGGATTGGTGAAGTCTTTCACCAGGAAGAGTACTTATGGCCATTTGGCAAATTATTTTACAACTACCCCATCAAGCTGTTTGTCTAATTTCTTCCTCAATTTCTCCTAAGATAGGAAGCTTACTACTTCTTGAAGCAACCAACAATGTTGTTGACACATTAGTCATTATGTTCTCTCATTCGTTAAGCCTAATCTACTTCACTTTTACATTTACTCCTGCTTCTATCATATGAAATCATAAGTAATGAGCTTCTCTCTCTTCCACAGTATTGTTTTTAGATGTTCAGAACCAGATCAACTGTTTCTCATATAAAATTTGCATAGCATGTTACAACTTACATAAATGCATTAGCATAAATGATCTTATTTAACTTACACGACTTTATGGAGGAGGTAGTATTATTATATCTTTTTTATAGGTGAGGAAATTGGGCCTTAAGGGGACAAAGTAACTTGCCCTAAACTCCTTAACTCTCATCTAAAATAAAAGGGTTTCAAACATAATCTTTCTGACTCTACTTCTGGAGTTTCTTTAATCTGCAACACTGAAGAGTTTCTGAACCCTTCACTAATTCTGTCATCATTCTGTAGGTCATTCCATCATCTAACACTAATAATGTGGCTTTAAAAATCAAGGACTTAGGTGTGGCCTGCCCAGTGCAGAATTTAGTGGGGCGATCATTGCCCTGAAATATTTTCTTTCTTAGCCTTGCTTCACACTGTTGACTCATGCTGAACCTATACACACTTGCAGCTTGCTGTCTATGAGATTACTAACAATTCATGACCCTCTGTGCTAAAATTGTACCATCAGTTCTGAAATCTAAATTCCTAGAGCACATACTTTTAATTTATTATCCCAATATTTCTTGACGTTTTTTTAATTTGGTTCTGCATTTTGAGTTTATGGCACAACTAAAATGGATTTTTAATTTGGCATCTAACAGTCAAGAACATTTTTTAATTTCTTGCAAATTTATCCTGTCTTCTCATGTTTATTATTCACTTTCACCAAGGGCTCAATGAGAAATAACAAATATGTATTACATTTCATCAAAAGATTTAAATACCTTATGCTAAGTAAAAAGTTGAGAAATATTAGGCACTGTACATAGCCAGTGATAGAGATATATCTGGTTAGCAGCAGTCCTCAGCTGTAGTTCTCAGGCTTCTAATCACTCTGCTTATATACAGAATGACCCTATGGAAGAAAAAAACATAACTGATATAGCAATGAACAAATTATAAATTAGAATTAATTAGTAGGCTGCCTCAAGTAATAGTAAAAAAAGAATGCCATCTCCTCAAAATAGTTCATTATTAGACCAACATCTTGAGAAATAATCTGAATTATTGGAAGGAGCCCTGTACTTGGTTTCAATGCTAATAAGTGATATGAGACAGTGATAATATAGAAAGAAACATGTTTTTCATTTACTGGACTGTTTTATGCTATTACATTTTCTTTATTTAAATTTTGTTTCCTCTGATTTTATTGAAATCCTTTTTGAAAAACTGTGGCTGTTTCAGCTCTGCTAAGGAATTGGGTTGGAAATTGCGCCCGAGGTATATAAGCATCCTTCTCAGGGCCAGGCCTAGCACGGCTATGGGAAAGGAAGTGAGATGGTTATAGGGGAACTGAAACTCAAGGCAGTGTCAAGGGCACTGGGGTAATGGCAGTATTTTTATTCTGGACAGTCCCTCTTGGAGGATTTCTTTAAACCCTGAAAAGCCATGGGTTTAGATTTATGAAGGGAAGATATTCTACGTGAAACTAAATCACAGGCAAATTCGTGAAATTAATATGATTCATGAATCATAGCTAGGATTTAGAATCTAGTCTGTGCTCGTTTCTTAGCATTTTATGATTCCTTAATTTGATTGCCTAAAGCTGGCTGTGGTGGGCATCTAATAATAATGAATACTGAACCTAATCTTCCTTCTGAGCAATGGCTGCCATGTTACCTAAGTTCACGGCTAGGGGCCTCCCACGTGGCTGAGTCTTCTCCAAATAGGTGAATAAATCCTGAAGTGCAAAAATCCTTTCTTATATTTATTAACCTCTGTTAAAGAGTTACATAGATGGGCAACACACATGTGAAACATAGTATCCTACATAGAGTGTGAGTGAATCCTGAAAAATGGCTGGGATTGAGGACAAGTTTTGGGTATTCCCATTGGTTTGTTGATCAATAAAACCCCTAATGGTTTCACTAATTACCAGGATGATAAGGCTCTCTATGCCAGCAGAGGATCATTGACTCTCCACATGGAGTATACCAGAATGTTGGAAAGCAACATGTATCTAAAATTCAGAAGATTTTGCCTAATAGGGTGTTTGGACACGTGCAAATTCTTTCACTTAGCCGCTCTAAAGGAGCAGTCTGACTCTAACCCAGCTCCAGGCTCACCAGTGATAACTCCATCATATGCCTTGCAACAACTAACATCCCAAAGGAAAACTTGACATATCAACCAAGAGATGAATCATCCTGAATCTGAAATGCCATCTCTCCCCAGAAGAGCTAAATACCATGGAATTCTCTAAGGCACCATGCATCAATTCTTGGCCACTGTGCTTGAGAGAATAGGTTCTAAAAAATAGAAGATATAATATCCCTTTGAAGGATAAAATAACTTACATATTGGAAAATCATAGTCATAAGGGAGACTATTAACTAGCACACCCAGTTTTTCTTCAAGGTTGTATCATGCAAATCTGAGTGTTGGTTTGTATACTCAGGTGAGCTATTAATAGCTGGTAACTTTCTCTATAAGTCAGCATCTCTTTTGTTTATTGATTTGTTTTACAGAATTTGCAGTCATGACGGTAACTAATGTTTTTAGGCAGTTTGTATAGTATATTACAAATTCTAAACTGAAGATATTCCAGTTGGAATCAATTATAATTGTACAAAAGAGTTGTTAAATTTCAGATTAGTAGTCCTCTAGTTCAAGTATGGATTTTAGATAGCTTTGCTTCTAACTCCTTAATTTTCTCAGTAAGTCAGTCACTGCAATGGTTTGAAATGACCACTCAGAATTATGAAACCCATGAAAAGTAAAACAAGAACTCAAACCACGTTATCTTAGTTACTCATGGATAGAGTTGAAACGTCAAGAGAGGATGCCAGGTCTCCTGGTAACATTTATCGATTAAATTGGATTAAGAGCACTGATTTTGGAGCCAGCCAGGCTTGCTTTTCAATGTTGGCCTTGCCACTTACTAGAAATGGTATACAGTAAGCTACTTAAGTTCTTTGAATCCTAGTTTCCTCATTGCTATATATCTTATAAATATACAAATAATGCCGGGCACAGTGGCTCATTCCTGTAATCCCAGCACTTTGGGAGGCCGAGGCGGGTGGATCACAAGGTCAGGAGTTTGAGACCAGCCTGATCAACATGGTGAAACCCTGTCTCTCCTAAAAATACAAAAAAATTAGCCGGGTGTGGTGGCGTGCACCTGTAATCCCAGCTACTCAGGAGGCTGAAGCAGGAGAATCTCTTGAACCCAGCAGGGGGCGGTTGTGGTGGTTGTAGTGAGCAGAGATAGCACCACTGCACTCCAGCCTGGGAGACAGAGTGAGACTTCATCTCAAAAAATAAATAAATAAATAAATATTAAAAATAAATAAATATACAAATAATAATGCTCATCTAAAATAATGTTTCAAGAAGTAAAGAAGAATGATTTTGAAGTATCAGACTTTAGATTTTTCATCTCCTCTTACTTTCTTTTCTATTTCCAGAATACACACATTAACTCGACAAACATAATCCATATCCCAAGCTAGCCGTCTATGTCAAAGAGATAAGTTTAATATTTATTTATTCAATCATTAAACAATTATTTAATGTTTATAAAGATTGTAATCGGATATGGAAACTACAAAAGGTTTATTATGCAAAGATAACCAGCTCTCAAAGAAGCGGAGTCCAATTTTGGCACAGAAATTCTTCCTGACAGTAGATAGCCTAAGTCAGGGCTAAGCACATTAGTTTTGAAATTGCACTGCCTGTGTTTCAAATACAGTTCAACCACTCACCAGCTACATTATCTCAAATAATTAATCAGCTGCTCTGAGCCTCAGGTGTGTTGGCTGCAGTCTGTGAATAGTTTTTACCTCATAATGTTGTGAGGCCTTAATCATTATTTCATATAATTTGCAAGTCTTAATCACTCAGTAAATACTTACTATATAACACTTTCATATTTACTTTACGTAGTACTATGCAATGCAAGTATATATACTTATTATACAAGTATACTTGCTAAGTAATACTTAGTAAACAATAAATGATTACTGTTAATAGTATTGATTGTTTCCATAGAGATCAAGGTGTGCATCTGTGTGTGAGTGTGTGCATGTGTGGTGTGTGCAGGTAGATAATCTCAGCCAGCTAAAGTGCTAAGGATAGACAACCTTTGCAATATAATCCAAGGTATAGAGGTATCCACAAAACATTTGAGGACAGCACATCTTAGTATGTAGCAAGCACAAAGTCAGGAAGCAGATATCAGGGGTAAGGGAGAGGTATAGAGAAGAGAATCATACTTGGGGCAGGGATTAGAGATGGAAGGATGATGGTTGACAAAAGCAAATAAGCAAAAGTAAATAAATTAAAAAACTGTCCTTTGAAAATGTAGGACATATTTGAAATTTTCATTAAACAGTTTAGGTGTAGACTTAAGCCACATGTCATTTATTTGGTGAGTTGCTTATTCAACAGATATTTAGTGAGAGCAGGATTATGAAGATAGAGTCAGAGGAAAGGCAAACATGGCACCCACTTCTGTGAAGCTTATAGTCTAGTGGGAATGGTCCTTGTCAGCGCCTACTCCTAAATCATCTATTCCTCTCCCCGAATCCTTTATTCTACTCTGTATATCTGTATACTTTGCCCAAAAAATAGAGAAAAAATCTATATATGTCTAGGAGTAATTTTTATAACTAAATTGAATTTAGCTAATTACAGTGTACAATATCAGGCATTAACTTTATGCTATTAATGTAATTTCATATGCATTTAAATTAGAGCAATAGAAACATTTGAAATGAAATATATTTACAGATATTTCAAATAGATGCCAAAATGCAAATTTTTTCAGCAATTTTGACAAAAATCTTTTTATACTGTCTTTGAGCAAATTCTATGTAAAGATTTTGTGAATGAGTTTTAATGTTTTATTAAGAAGGTAATATAAGAATTTTCATGCAGCGAATTCATTTAAGAAAAAGATATTTTGGATTAACAAAACGAGACATCAGTGTAAATTAACTTTACTGTCCATAGGACATTTTACACAGTTGTAGTTTGTGGTTGTTGATAGTTATGGAAGTCATTAATGTAAACATGAGAGGGGAAAATATTCACTTTAAATAAGGCAACATAATGAGAAACATGATCAATATGTACCACAAGAAGATTTGCTTCTGGAAAGTGTTATTGGTGCTAGAGGCTTTGATTATCACAGTTACCCAATTACAAAGCAAGTAGGTTTAAAATTCAGAGAATAAAAAGTGTTTTATGAACACATATTTTATTTCCCAGTATTCTCCTCCCTTTGCATTCCCAAAATAGTGATAAAATCTCAAGTCACTTAACAAAATCTTTGACTCTAATATAGGAAAACGTAATCTTTGATTTTATGTACACCTGTGGTTTACAAAGAAATCAAAGGCTTTATTTTTGTGTTTTACTTATGGAAAACCTTCTATTGCTATTTCTCTTGTAAACAAGAATGGTTTTTTTAAAATAATTTTCAATTAAACTGTAATATCCTATAGTATTCATTATTTCATCTTAAAATCATACATATGTGAATAAACACTTTTATTAATAAAAATAATCTCATAGTTAAAAAGAGTCTCAAATTCTTGGTTCTTCAGGTACTACTACTGTAACTTTGGGAAAATTACTAAATCTCTCTGTGCCATATTTTGTGTAAATTAAAATGGGTTTACACTTAACAATATTTTTATGATGTTTAAACCATTAGAAATATAATTTAAAAGCTTAGGAAAGGGACTTGCACACATAACAAGGTTAAATAAATGGCAGTCATTAGCTCTTAGGTTTATTGTCAATACACATATTTAAGAGGTGTAAAAGTCCATTTAGATTTTTAAAAAAGTGAATAAAAGTAGTCTGAGAATGCAATATTAAATCAGCACTGGAGATTCTGGCTCAATATGGTGTCAGGCTAGTGAACTCTGATGAAGCTTGTCTTTATATCCTTTTTTTTCCTTGTCTTGCTCTCTTTCTCTCTCTCTCTCTCTTTTTTTTTTTTTTTTTTTTTGTGAGACAGCTTCTGGCTCTGTACCCAGGCTGGAGTGCAGTGGCACAATCATGACTCAGTGCAGCCTCAACCTCCTGGGCTTATGTGATCCTCTAGCCTCATCCCCCAATTGAAGTATCAATTGGCCACAATTTGGCACTACATCAAGGTTGAGCTGGTTTCTCCAACCTCTGCTGAGATCCCTACAGCTATTCAGAGCCTGAAAACAAAACAAAACCAACAGTCAATAGTGCTCAAACTGGTAGCTTCAAACAGCTCACAGGTAAGGAAGCTGTGCTGCATGGTTTGGGGATCACCAAAGTGTGGATATGATTTTATCTCAGAGAGCTCACAGACAAACATGGTATTATTGGCTATAATGCTTGAAGCCCAATCTTTAACATCTGATTATAATTGATTTATTATCTGAATGTTCTTGGACCACATGTGATTAGATTGCTATTTGAATATAATGTGTCAAAAATAAAAATAAAAAAGGAATTGACAGTATTAACACCATTTCCGTCAGTATTTCTAACTTGGAAAATCTACCTCAAGGAAATAATTAGCAATTTGGAAGAAAATTTATATAGGATTTCCACTGCATCTTTTTTCTTAGAGTGAAGAGTATGTATAAAAAATAACCTAAATATATATAAGGAGAAATATATACAGTGCCACCACCATAAAAGACAATATAATTCATTCATTAAAGACAGAGTTTTAAAAAATTCTTTACATCATGCAGAATTGTTTGCCATGAAACAAAGCAGATAATGAGCCAAAAGAAATCAACAATACTCTGTACAATCTGAATTTGGGGGAACATACATACACATTCATAGAGGAAAATATTTATTGGGTTATAATGTTTACTTCTGGGTTTTTATTTATTTGAAATTATTTGTCCTTCTTAATCACAGTTGTTTTTTCAAAGGTGAATTTGAATTTATGAGAATAAATGGGGTACTTAAATTTAACAATAACTAGCATTGAATTATTTATTTATTTCCTAAAATAAACAGAATTGACATTGCACTCCCAAATTTTTATTCTAAGGACTTTTCAAAGTTAAACTTTGATGAGAAAAATATAGAGAGTAAAATATATTTTATTATAAATTCTGAGGCATTGTTATTTCTAATTAGGTTGTTTGTTTACATTGAATAGTATATTTACTTTTGGGTTGCTTATTGTTGAAATTATTACCATGAAACTTGACCTAAGGATAAGTATATTACACCTCTTTTGAGATTCTAATGAGAATTGGCCAAATCAACTAGAAACAGATAAACATCAGCATTTGTCTTTTTGTTTCTGAGTTGACTGAAAAGGGCCAAAAATACTAGGCACTTCTTGGAGTCTACAAATGGAGAATAATTTTTTTTCACCTGAAAGTGATGGTCTGAAAGACAAAACATTTGAATGCAGGTGGAAGCAAGAACAGATTTTAAAATGTATTGTTTTAAGGATCAAGAATTTAAATGGAGAGCTGGAGAAATCCAGGGAACACAGACCTGATTGGGAGCTTCCATCTTACATTTTGAGCTATTCCCTTAGCACTTCAAGAAATCTGGAGTCAGCCAGGCTGACAGAAACCTGCTGTCAAATGTGTGTTGCCCACCACCACAGATGACAGACATTTTACCTGAAAAAGCTATTAGACTTATGTTCTTCAAATTTTCCAGGTCAATTGTTCAAATGTCAGTAGGTTAACATAGACTATAAGAAACTTGGCCATTGACTCCAGAGAATTAGTGAGCTGAGTGTAGGGTTTGTGGGTGAGTGGGGACCATGCAATTTTAGTTTCTTTTATAAGATTAGCAACCAGGTTAATTTATTTTTCTTAGTTTTAAAAGTTAAATATCAATAATTATTGCTAGAACATCTTTCTTCTATTTTTATTATGATTTCATCTATATAAAGGCCAATGTTTATATTTTACTGGAAAACAGCTTCTCAGATTTTCTCAACTAGAATTTATTTTCTCCAAATTTCCCTTAGTCTTGGTTGCATAAAGTATTTTATCCTAACAGGATACTTCTATTAGGCTGGAGAAACAGGCACTGACCCCAGAAATATAAGGCTTTGCAAGACGGGAGAAAAGGAGAAGACTGAAAGAGAAGATTATGAATCAGCTATGGTGGCCAGACACTCTAGTTCACAGTGGCAAATTTAGGTGTGGTTCATCCTGTGTTGGTATTCACAAAGATGTTATATGGTAGAAGAATTAAAAATGGCACTCCAGTCTTCAAATTAAATGGAGGGTAGCGGTGAGAACCAAGCCACCCATCCACTAGAAATAAAACCCATTTTTGGAGATAAAGAAGTAAGACAAAGGGATAGAAAGAGCTGGCCATGGTTCTGATCACATCAATGTTGGTGCTCCAACAGCAACAGAGAATTGGAATGATAGACAAAATAAAGCAGAATAGTTAGAGTTAATCTTTCATAAATACCCTAAAGACTGCATGGTCAAACTCTAGAATACCTGAAGTAAGAGGTCCAGCCATGCTGGGTACTTGGACTTAATCCAGCAAAAGTAATTATGGATGATAAGAGTTGGGGGGCTGAAGATACTAAAGAACTAAGTAAGTTTTCAGTTGGGCATGATGGACCTGAGCCTGTATGGACAGCCTCAAGAATTCTTGGAGGAAAGGCCTTGTCAAATATTAGCAGTAAGAGAGAATAGGAAAAGAAAGAATAGAATATTTACCAAATGTATCATAGGCACTCATGCTACATTCATTCATTTCATATTAGTAAGAAGTAGATAGGTATTATTATGATTTTCCTATGATAATTATAGAATGAGATTCATAGTGTTAGATAATGTCAAAGATATTATGTGAGGCTCAGTGCATCATGGTTTTGAAATCTATATTTCTAGCCCCATACTATGATGCACCTATATAACCCACGTTACATTGAGAGGGGTCAAAGGTGAACATTCCCAGCATACTTTCACATACATGTCTAAAGGGAATTCATGTGAAGTAAATTGAACAGTCTTTAATGTTTTATGCAGTTAAAATGCATAGATTATTGAGCCATTTTGTGTGGACAGACATCTAGATGCAGAGTATACTCTTCAGTATTACATGTCCTTCAGAGAATTCAGAGAGATGATTTTTCTAGTCTTCAAGGTGTGGGGGCAAGCTGGATGAATGCGCAGATTGCCCTATAAATCTGTCCCCTCAAAAGTGCAAAATACAGTCACAGAATTAGGATTTAACCAGTTGCTATGGCAAAAAAATTGAATCTTAAAGATCCTTAAAAAGGAGTTTAAGAATCTAAGTTACAATAGAACTATGCATGACTCTGAAGGCATTAAGCTGCAGAAGAGTGTGCTGATAACAAGTGTGAAATGGGACAAGCAGAACCACACAAGGAGATTAAAATGCCAGTTACAGGGACCAATGAGTTGACAGGGGATTTGGTTAAGATAAAAAGGGCAGAGGGATTGGTGCACCTCAGGTTGTTGGTGAAAGTTATGAAAGACATTTTCACTACTTCGTCAGCTTGAAGGTAGCTTAGGCTGTTACGGGCAATTTGGATACTAATAATAATCACTGTTTGAGCTTTTAGCTTGGGTGTTAGTGAATGATTGCCCTATCACTAAATACCGAGGAAGATTTCCAGTTCCATTCCCTTGTTGATCTGAGAAGAGACTGGCAATTGGATAAGATTTCCATAGCTGCCATTTTGCATGCTTAATACTTACACAAAGATTTGCCAAAAAATATTACCAGAAAAATTCAAATTAAATTGAGACTACTGAGTGGCAGAATAATAAAAGTTAAAGAATCGCTCCTTCATGCAACTGATATTTATGGAGTACTTACTATATGCTAAACACTAGAGTAATTGCTAGGCAACAATCATTTATGCCCTTATTGATCTTACAATCTAGTTTTATCAAATAAGCCCATATATAAATGTAAGACTGCATCTATGGCAAGGACAATGAAGACGAGGTAGACAGTGCTTATGAGAACATTTAAAATTAAAACATCATGTGGTCAAGGAAGGCTTTCCTAAGGAAATGACTTTTTTATTGGATTCTCTGAAGGATGAGTAGGTGTTAACTAGGAAAGAAAAAGGGTGAGAAAAGTTTTTCTATCAGAGAGCGTTTTTTGAGGTGGCTGGGACCAAAATGAACTTGTGAAATTTATAGGAATGAATCAAAGAGAAGAAAGAGTAGAGGCATTATTTTTATTTTTTATTTTTTGAGATGGAATCTCACTCTGTTGCCCAGGCTGGAGTGCAGTGGTGTGATCTCGGCTCACTGCAACCTCTGCCTCCCAGGTTCAAGCAATTCTTCTGCCTCAGACTCTCAAGTAGCTGGGACTACAGGCATGCACCACCACGCCCAGCTAATTGTTGTATTTTTAGTAGAGACTAGGTTTCACCATATTGGCCAGGCTGGTCTCGAACTCCTGACTTCGTGATCCACCCGCCTCAGCCTCACTGCTCCCGGCCAGGTAGAGGCTTTATAGGAAGACACTGGAGAACAGGTAGGAAGAGACAATGTGGGATCTAGTGGGCCTTATTTTGAGCTACACTAACACAGCAGCCACTGGCCTGTGTGGTTATTTACATTTGAATTTAATTTAAACAGATTTAAGAATTTAACTCCTTGGTTAAACTAGCCATCTTTCAAGTGCTCATGATCCACATTTGGCTAGTGGCTACCATATTGGAAAGTTTCCAGAACATTTCCATTATTGCAGAACGATCTAGTGAAATGTGTTTCATGTATGTGCTGCCAAAGCAAGCACACATGAAGTGTGTTTGGGATTTGATTTTATCCTAAGAGCAGTGAGAAGTCATGGTTTCTTCAATGTTGAGGTGAATAATGGTATGATTGATATGCATTTTAAGAAGAACTCCATGGCTATAGAATGGAGACTAGTTTGGTAGGAGAAAGGCAAACTTTATGTAAGTATGCCACTTAAGAGGCCATTATAGCCTCCAACAAAGAAATTATTAGTAGATGGAAATGACAGCAGTGGACAGAGTTGCGTGATTTCAGCAGATAAAGCAGTCAATACTTAGTGAGGCATGAAATTTGCAAACTGAAGGAGAAGTTTTTGACTTTCAAAGTTTCTGGGTAGTGGTGTCATTAACAGGAAAAGCACCGGAATGGGACCATATCTATATAGAGTAATTCTTTGTTTGCAGTACCTGAGCAACTGAAGATGTCAAGAAGCAGCTGGATATTACCCACTGCCTTTAGATGAATCTCTAAGAGGGCAAAAAAAATAATTTCAACACCTGCCTTTAAGGAAACAATGCAACACCATCAACAACAAACAAAAGAAACAAAACATCTCTCTGCTTCTTTCTTCCCACTCTTTTCTCCTTTGACCTTCCTCTCTTCCCTCCCTTATTTCCTGGCCACACATAATGTATTATTTTTAGCAGATTCTTCAGCTTAGAGTAAGGTTGTGTAATGTGAAATATAATTCAATTTTAGTTACACTCTTTATAATAAGAGCTGGACAATTAACTGACTGGAAGCACAGCCAACTCATATTTGAGTGCTAAATGAGTGTATTATTCCATTCTCACACTGCTATAAAGAACTGCCTGAGACTGGGTAACTTATTAAAAATAAAAAGGGAGGGAGTTTAATTGGCTCACAGTTCTACATGGCTGGGGAGGCCTCAGGAAACTTACAATCATGGCGGAAGGGGAAGCAAACATGTCCTTCTTTATGTCCTTCATAGCAGCAGGAGAGAGAAGTGCTGAGTGAAGCAGGGGTAAAGCCCCCTACAAAACCATCAGATTTCATGAGAAGTCACTCACTATCATGAGAAAAGAATAGTGGGACTGCCCCCATGATCTAACCACTTCCTATGAGGCCCCTTCCCCAATACGTGGGGGATTATAATCCAGATTACAATTCAATATGAGATTTTGGGTGGGGACACAGAAAAACCGTATCAGTGAGACACCAGCAATGACACGCCCATCATTTTCTGAATAAAAATACCAAATTCTAGGAAGTTTCCATGATTTGCTGAGACAGTTCTTCTGCTTTTGCATATTGTTTTTTTCTGTTTACATCATGTTGCTCCCTTGGAGTGAGAGAAATAAGTCTTTTTCTGGTCTAAAACTTTTGCAGTAGGCTGTTACGTGAGAAATATCTTTGGAACTGCCTAGCCCAAAGGCAGGCAGTGTAGAACTCTGCTCAATAATGAAAGAAAGAAAGAAGCTTGCTAGGTTTCTTGGCAAAACTTTAAAGGCATAATTCTTCAACATTGCTTGATACTATAGCAGTATATTTTGATCGTATCTGTGAGTTGTTCAGAGAATTTCAAAGTAGTAGTTTTAAATTTCCTTAGCCACAAAGAACTTGTCAAAGACCATTGAATGACTATGAAAATGTGAAAACAAACATGCTTGGTGAATACAAAGAAAGCTTACCATTTTGGAACAGGTTTCAAAACACAAAACCCAGCATTTCTTATTGAGATAATAAACTTTCTGATATTTTATTCCACTTGCTTTTTCTCTTGCTTTATTTCCATCTGCTTAGATATATTCTAAATTTGCACTGGATCTCAGTATTTTGTTAGTGTGAGTATATGTTTACTTACCTGAATAATTACTTTGTCACAAATATAATTGAGGAATGTTAATCATGTATAAAACAGTTTTGGAAACCTATTTTAAAGGTGGATAAATCTACACTCAATTTAAACCAAACATTTTTCACTTTAAAATATCTTGATGCTTTTATTCCACATCTTTATGGGAAACAGAATCCACATTGGGTATTAACAAAAAATTCTGGACTAATCCTTTCATTTCATTTATGTAAGTACCAAAAGTATTTGACATTTGTTCTAACTAATCTGCTTAACAATCTGGTAACATACAAAAACATTGCCCCTCCTTTTTAAACATAAGAAGATAAAATGTAGGCAAATGATTTTGTAATATCTGATAAGGAATTCATTAATAAATACTGGGAGAAGAACAAATGGTTCCTGCTGAATATTAACCAGTTAAGCATAACACTAGAAAATCATATCATTGCAGCAGTATTATAAATACATGTGTGTCATTTGTGACTAAATATTTTTCTTCAGCCATAATTTAATTTAGCATTCTAGGATTCTAAAAATAAATGATCAGTCTTCATGTATATTTGCTTGACAGTGAACTCAATCCCCTTAATTGCTGACAAACTAGGGTTTATTCCAAAATATTTTACTTATAATAAATATCAAGGCTAGATTCATCTTTCTTAGTTTGAACCACTGTGTTAAAAGATAAGTTGAAATTTTAAGAAATTAATCTTAAGAAAGGCTGAGATAATTTTGACCTTATCAAGACATAGAAATCCAGAAATAAGGGCTTTTCTTTCCCTGCCTCCCTCTCTTCCTCCCTCCCTGCCTCTCTCTTTCTTATTGACAAAAAAAGTGTGTATTTATGGTGTACAACATGATGTACACAGTGTGAAAATGGCTAAATCAAGCTAATTAATATATGAATTGCCTCATATATTTATTTGAAATGAGAACACTTAAAATCTAATCTTTTAGCAATTTTCAAGTATAAATTGTTATTAACAATAGTCACCATATTGTATGATAGATCTCTTGAACTTTTTCCTCCTAATTGAAATTTTGTATGCTTTGACTAACATCTCCTTCGTCCTCCCTACCTTGCTACTCCTCCGGTTCTTGGAAATCACCGTTCTATTCTCCACTTCTCTGTTCTACTTTTTTAGATACCACATATGAGTGAGATTATGCAGTATTTGTCTTTCTGTGCCTGGCTTATTTCATGTTAACATAATGTACTCCAGGTTCATCCATGTTATTGTATATGGCTGGAATTTTTTTCCTTATTTGTAATTTAAGCCCAATATAAATTTTTAGCATGGCAAATCAGACAGATAAACCAAACAGAAACAAAAAACAACAAAAATTCAAAAATAAAAACCAAAAAAAAATCCAGTTTAGCTCTTAGAGAGTAATAAATACTATGTCTTGTTACTTTAATTATATATATTTTCAGTTTTGATCTAAATGAGAAAAATGTAGTCATAGAAATTGCTTACTATTATATCAGTTATTTATACAGACTTGACCTTATCTAAAGAAACGTGCTTTAAAAAGTTGAAATGTACTCAACTAAGTAATATACATTAGTCATTAACATTAACTTAATTTTCAGATAAATAATAAATCGCTTCTGATTTTATAGATAGGAGTTAATCCAGTAGAGTGGTTATCATCAGCTCCAAGCCTTTTGGGGTTTTTAATTGTTCTACTCAAATGAAAAGCTTTTTGCCAGCTTTTGTTACCACCCAATTAATTCTCAAAACCAATTAAGATAAAATCATACATAATAATCTCCTACTTACTACTAAGTGTATAAAATTTGCCTTTATCACTTAGTTCTTTTGACCCAACATTGACAATGCCTGATTAGTGGCGCCCCGGTACTCTGTGCTTCTTTCCTTATTAGCATTAATGGACATTTGTAAAAAGACACCCACTTCAATTTTGTAATTCAAATATACATTGAACATTTCCTACAATTTGAATAGCTCTGTAATTATTTGTGTTTGAATACTGGACTGGACTCCACACTACGTTTTCTTGTTGTTCTTTTTAACATCACTCCTGCTTGAGAACATTATACTAAAACAATGTGATGTGATTAACCTGGCTATTGGCTGGTTATCATTTACACATTCATAAATATTCTGAAAAGAAAAATAAAAATATTATAAGTAACCTTTATATTTGAGTTTGTAAAATAAATTATTTACATTTTCTCATTTTTATTTATGTAATTGATGATTTCTCAAATTCTCGGTAACATTACACACATTTTTCAATCTTTTCAAGAAATGTTTTATATAATATTACAGAAAATATTCTAAATTATTTGATCATTGTGTTCTTTCTATAAACATAATGTAATATTATGTAAACTTATTTTCATTACAATATTATAGTGAAATTTATTGTTCAGATATTTTTGCCATCTGAATTTAAAAATAGTTATGTTTATTTTAGAAATTTAACAGCATTCAAATTCATTTTTATGTTTTATTTATATAAGTGAATTCAGTTGGGGTATTTTTAAGAAAAATTTTTAAAATCCAAAACAAATTAATGGGTTGGTGTTCATGCAAAATTCTGGGATAAGTCATACACGAAATTATATTATAGAACTCATTGCAGTTACAATTAATCTATTGTAATTTCTCCAGTAATGTCTGGCTTGCTCACCAGACTTACAGCAAGGTACATGTTTGTTTTACTTGGCAAAGTATCTTTACATCCTGGTACCATGATTATATAAGATTAAATAAGATTCTCGTAATGAATATTTGCCAATTGAATGAATGGATGAATTAATGGCCAGTTAGAGGTAATAGGGTCAAAAAAAGATTTCAATGTTTACCCAATAGTTCCTGAAAACAGTTTACTTTTAGACTCATCAGTACATGTAATCACAAAATCAAATATATATTGAAAGAATATAATTAAAATTGAAAGTATTTTTGATAAATGACTGGAAAATGAAGAAAAAATCATATTCAAATGTCAAGAACTGTATACCCTACCTTTATTTGAATTAGGCTTTAGAAACCCATGCTAATCAGAGAGGATCTTGGATTTCATCGTAAAGAAAAATAATACAAGGCTCTGTGAGATTTTATTATATCTAAATTCAATAAATGGTGTTAAGAAATTGCTCTAAAAAGTTTTGGAAAGGTTACCACATGGAGACCAAAGAATTGATGAAATAAAATCTGTTTTCTTGACCTTCTTACATCTATTGCACATGGAGTACTCAGCAAATCTTGTTAAAGCCTTGCTACTAAGCCTATTGTGAGGAAAACTTTTTTTCCCCACAAATTCATTTACTAACGGCCTGTCCTAGTAGGATAACACAATAAAAATATTTCTTGGGAATTCAACTTAGACTAAATTGATAGGGCTGTGGACCAGCATCCTGCCTCTCCTCCCAATGGTTCTGTGACGTTGGGTAAATGAAAAGGAGCTAATAACTAGAAAATGTCTATTTCCTTCAGCTCTAATGTTCTGTATTTATGTCTGGTTTAGACACACATGGTTTTCTTTTTCACAAAAGGGTAGAAATACAAACTCTCCTTGGATTGCAAACTAATTAGTGTCATGTTTTGGGGAGACTGTGGGACTTATCATTTTCTCAAAGGGTTCAAATTCATTATTTCCCTTTTATAAAAATATCATTGTTTTCTGGGCAAAATATTAGGGGCTGAGAGTAATACAACTCAAACACTTACTAGTTTTTACTTTCACATCCATAAAAAGGTGAAGATAATGGTACTAACCTCAAATTTGTGGTGAGGACCAATGTGTAAAACAGAGCAGTATCTGTCATGTAGTCAGAGTGCAATACACTTAACTATTATTATTACTATCAAGGAATTTTTAAAAATCAGTGCCCTCCAAAGTCTCACAATATATTTGGGTACATTTTAGAAACACAAAGAAAATTATAATTTCAAAACAACAGGTGACACATAAAATGAAGAAATGTCACAAGGTACACACAATTCATTACCAAAGGAATTGATCTTTTAAAAGTTATTATAAGACAACAGAGGATAGAGACTACTCAAGGCAGGCCAGTCATAGAAGATTTACATGAAGAAGATAAATTTGAGGCTTGAAAAATTAGTAAAAATTGTAGATCTCTTCTTCAGTTAAAAATTTCTGGAAAACATTTTATTGCTTATAATTATATTTTAGCTTATATTTAGTCTTGTCCTAAAAATATTGGGATAATTACGTGCGTAGAAAGGAGCATATATCAAAAGAGTGGTGAAAATACACCCTAGACAAATATTCTTAATAAACTTTTACAAAACAAGTTAAATGTAATTTTTTCCAGAGAGTGTCTAAAATTGGGAGGCATTTCCTGTGGCGCCCCAACACATAATAGATTCCTGGTTTGGGGCTGCCACCCAGTCATCCCAGAAGTTCTCTTAGGGACACACACACAGAGACAAAGGAAAACAAGGTGACACTTCATTATTAGTGAAATCTGTTAAATTGCACTTCCTTTTGCTCAGAAGCCCCATCCTAAATCTTGGAAGTCACAATCCACTAGATCTAGAAGACAGAGGCCCTGGTCAGAGCCAGACAGAAAACATCTACTCTGCCATCTGTGGATTAACCAGCACAGGCTGCTTGGTATGGGCTTTCTTAGACCTCAACAGTCCAGCTCCAACTGCTCCTATGTGGGGACTCATGAGGAGAAAGAAATGTTATGTTTTATTCTAGGTTTTTAATATTGGGATTTTATGGAAGAAAAAAGAAGTCTCTCTCTCCCTGAAAAAGTCTCCCCAGACACCAGGGCCAACAAGGCTCTAGGATCTGAGCAGTGCCTGTTGGGATTTCTCCCAAGGGCTGTGAGTAGGTGCAGTGGAGGGGCTTTCTCCAAGGAGTATCTTTCCCTAGCAAGAAGATAGACAGTGAAGCAAGAATGAAAAGTGTCATCCTCTTATGTGGCCAAGACACTAATAATAATTTTATTTACCTATTGGAAATCTGGAAATAGGTTTGGCCAAACTCATCTCCAAGAATATACCAGTTAGTAAATTCAAATGACAACACAGGGCATAATTATGGCATATTGTGCTTGAGAATAACTGAAAAAGAGGCTCCTATTGTAGTCGAAAGGGCTAAATATAAATGGATTCAGATTATAAATACCCTGCAAATATTTAGTAGCAGTTGATTTTAGAGGTCACTTCAAAAACATATGGTGTTTTCAAATCATTTTTTTGAGAAGCTGAAATCCTACATACAAGCTCTAACTTATCAGCATAAAATGAAGGAAATAGTAGAAAAAAAAGTTTATGAATTCTTTACAAAAAGTCATTATTCTTCTGGTCCTAATCTTGCCTTTTTCTCCCCTATGGACACTATGTTTTTATGAAATTATCAGATTTACTGCCAAGCTTAGGGAAACTCTGAACATAACAAAAAAAAAAACTGCCAAAATTTTGAAGGGAAAAAAATTCCTCATGTACCTAGGAGAAATTAATCGCACTGTCTAAACTGTTGATAACAGTGAGGAGAAAAAGATGCTACGTTCATCATTTATACGAAGCTGCCAAAATGGCATTGGAGACATTGGTAAAAAAACAACTGCATTTGCAATTTAAATAGCACAAAATATTTCATTTTGTCTGTTCTTCTCCTTTTATTTCTCAGGAAAATTCATTCCTCTTTTCAGCTTGGCTGGGCTGATTGCTTGCCTTCGTAACGTACTGTTTGGAATGATTTAAATGCACTTTCATAAAACTGAAAAAAAAAGATAGATGGCATTTTAAAAAAATTCCCACATACATTAGTATGTTTTGACATACAAGTCTTTACTTAATTTATTGTAAAATTTTATTTCGCATTGTAAGTGTTAGAATTTGGACATGCAAAGAAAGAAGGAAAGGGGAGGATTTGACTTACAATATGAAATAGGATGTCTTTCCTAAAGAAGGCTTCATGGCTTTCATTTTAATTAACCTGCCTTCATTTTTATTGTTGTATTATTCAGTTTCACTTTATGATGTCACTGAGACAGTAAACTTTTCACACATCTGCAGGGACTGATAACAATGAATTTAATTTAAATTAAAACTATCAGTGCAATTTAAAGATACAGGGGCTACTAAGAATATTTGCCATGATAGCATATATCAATGCATACTTTTCTTTCAAGAAGCCTATAGAAATACTTGTGGTCATACTGAGAATTTTAACCCTATTTTGTTCTACACCAAACTGTTCATTTATATAAGGATTTTGAGATATCTAAGAAACTAAGAAATTATTCTTGATTCTCAACTAATTTTTTCCAGCCTCTGTATGACTAGACTAATCCCAAGTTGTTTAAAATACAGTGATTATTTGGAATTGTTAAAGTTTAATCTTGCTTTCCATTGAGAAGTAGGAATTTTAATTATGTCATAAATAGCATTATTTAAATGGTTTCAGGCAGTAAATATATAATCAAGACGGTACTTAGTGAAACAACAGAAGTATATTTTCCAGCAAAATTTGGAGAGGAGAAACAAAAAACAACGAGGCTAAAAAATAGCTCGTGAAAAAAAATTATATGATTATGCTTTTATTAGTTTCAACATTATATTATATATATCTTCACTTATAGGCCACCTATAAGTTCTCTAAGATTCCACCTCTGATTATATAATCATATATCACATTAGTATTAGCTTTTTCTGAATACTTTCACCCTTATGATTTCAAGCACATCACTGATTTAAATACTTTTTTGGATTTTCTTCAAATCACCTCTATTCCCATGTAGGCAAAGAATGTGCTTTTCATTGTTATAGTCTCTACTGGAGTTAACAAATTGAAAAAAAGTGAATTTTAGATTATATAATTTATAGCTTATAATTCATAGATGTATTGTTAAATATACTTTAAAGGAAAAGATTACCAAAAACAGCAATATGTGGAAAGAGTCAAGTAATCCAGAAAACACACCCAATAAATGAATTAATAATAAAGTTTATTTAACTACAACATATACACAAATAAAAACATTAGCAATGAAAACACACAAAATTATAAATTATGTTGTGCAGTGCATAAAATTAAGAATTTTTAATATTCACTTATTCATTTATTAAATATTTACTGAGTAGCCATTATGTGCTAGGTATTATTCTTGGCTTAGAGGAGTATTTTTGTTTGTTTGTTTGTTCGGGGACATGCATGGTGCAAAATGCTAGAGGGAAAAATAAAGCAATGTAAGGACAGAAGTTTAGTATTGCAAATTTAAAGTAAGATTTTGGGAAAGGGCCAACAAGTGAGTAAAAATTTGAAAAAGGTGAAAGAAAGCCAAAGGAGTATCCGGGATATCAAATAAAAGTGTTCATTATGCAGTATGAATATGATGCAACAGATATGAGAGTTGGAAGAGTACCCTGTTAACAGAGATATTTCAAAGGATGCTACAACTAATAAGTGATAAGATAAATGAAGAGGAAAGGACGTAACTTTCCAGATGGGAAGAACAAACCTAGAGTAATCTAGAGGGAGATGTAAGCTTCATTGGGTGGAGTGATGCTTAGTCTCCACAGAGATTAACTCAGTGATCAGGGAATTGGTAAAGTTATACAAGGAAAACTGATTGACAAGAAGCCTAGATACAGACCCAGAACTCACTCGTAGGATGAGTAAAGGAGGAAGAGTGGAGCCTCAGGCTCACTTGGTGAGATGGCAGGAAGAGCTAAGTGACAAGAACTCAAGGAGAGTGGAACAGGTGGGAATCATGTAGCTTTTATAATAGAGTTTACTTGTCCATCTTCAGTGCTGAATATTTTTTGGATCTCTACTCCCTCAAATGCTATGCTATTTTTTTGAAATATAAAAATTTAAAAGTGTATAGCTCAGTAAATGTTTATATATGTACACCTCTATGCCATCACTAATAATATCAAGCTATAGAATATTTCCAGCATCCCCAAAGGCTCTATCATACTTCTCCTAATTTACACTCATCCACATTATATCCCAAACTAAGCTACTTTGCCTGTTCTGGAAGTTCATATTAATGCAACCATGCAAAATATACTCTTCAGTGTCTGTTTGTTTTGTGCAGCATGATGTATGTAGGATTTGTCCTGTTGTCCTGTATTTTTATTTTATTTTGTCCTTTTAGTGCTATACACTGTTCCATTGCATAAATACAACATAGTTTATCCCATTTATCATTGAAAGGCATTTGGATTGTTTCCAGGTTTGGTTTATTATAGATATGCTATGATGAACATCCTCATACAAGTCTTGACAAACGTAAACTGTCATTTCTGTTGAACACATGCCAAGGAATGAAAATGCTGGGTCAAAAGTTTGACATATATTTGGTTTTAGTAGATATTGCTCATTTTCAAAGATGGTTGTATAAATGTAACATCCCACCAAAACCTCCCTCCAGCCATTACAGTTTCTCTATAATCTACATCTATTTAAGTTTAGCTATTCTGTTGAGTCTGTAGTGGTATCTCATTGTGGTTTTAGTTTGCATTCCTCTGATGACAAATAATGCTGTGAACCTTTCCATATGTTTAACGCTTATTTGGATATCTTCTTTTGTGAAGTGCTTGGGTCTTTGGCTATTCCTTTACTGGGTTGTATGGGTTTTTCTTTTTAACTTATAAGGATTACTTGTATATTCTGAGTATGGCTACTTTGACAGAACGAGTTGAAATTCTTAATTTAAATGATGTTTAATTTTCAATCTTTTATTCTATGGTTAATATTTTTTGCTTCCTGTTTAAGAAATTTTTATCTATTTCAAGGCCACAAAGACATTCTCTCATGTTTCCTTCTAGAAGTTTTGTGGTTTCAGCTCTTATATTTTGTTGTTATAATCCATCTTGAATTTCACGTTTGTGTGTCAGGTGAGATAAGATTCAAGATACACTTTTCAATGTGGATATCAAATTGATCTCAAATCAAACACTTTTGTAAAAACCAAATTGGTGTGATGGCATTGTCATAAACCAGGTGACTCTATTTGTCAAAGTTTGTTTCTGGTGTCTCTATTTTGTTTCTCTTAATCTAATTCTTCTTGCCAATACTGTAGCTTTATATCAAGGCTTTGTAGCCAATATTTTAAATCCTCCAGCTATGTTTTTTTCTATTGCCTCAGCTATTCTAGTTCCTTGGAGTTTTCACATAAATTTTAGAATCAGGTCTTCAATTTCTAAAAAAATAAAAACACAAAAACAACAAACAAAAAAACTATCAAGATTTTCATAGACAACATGTTGAATCATTAGAACACTTTGGATAGGATTAATGACTTAATGGTATTTAGTGTTCCAATCCTTTAGCATGCCATATCTCTCCATTTTATTTAATTTATCTCTTAAATATTTTGCAGTTTTCAGTGCAGAGTTCTGGTACATTTTTCATTAGATTTACTCTCAAGAATGCAGTGATTTTTGGGAATTTGTAAAATGGATTTATTTTCCTCCATTTTTATTAGGAGGCATTTTTGCTAAATTATGTAATTGAGAGTGTTAATAAATTTACATGTAAGTTATTATTATAATTTATTTTGGATTTTCCACAGATGTCAAGAGCATATAGTAAAAATTTACTTATTTTTTTCAAACTTTATACCTTTTATTACTTTTTTGTAACTACTTTACTGCTTAGGGCCTCTAATAGAATGTCAAATATAGTGCTGATAGTGAATATTTTTGCTTTGTTCTCCATCTCTGTGTGTGTTAAATATTTCACAATTAGCTATCTATCTTTTAGGATTTTTTGTAGATATCTTATGCCAGGTAAAGAAACTCTTTTCTATTTCTTATTTGACCATAGTTTTCATCATGAATGGGTGTTAAATCTAATCAAATTATTATTCTTTATTGAAAAAATAATGATTTCCTTTTCATTAGTGTATTGAATTACATTGATAAATTTTGGATATTATATTAAAATTTTTGGAATTAATCTCATTTGGTTATGATATATCATACTTTTCATATATCATTGATTTCTATTGGTTAGCATCTTGTTTAAAATTTTTGTGTCTGAGTTAATAAACATTGTTCTGTAATTCTTCTTTTGTCAAGTTTTTGTATTAAGGTTATGTGGTCTCATGAAATAAACTAGAAAACATTCATTCTTTTACTAGTCTCTAAAAAAGTGTGCATAGTATTGGTCTTATTTCTTTCTTCCAAGTATGGAAGAATTCGCAAGCAAAACCACCCGAACCTGAAATTTTCTTTAAGAAAAAATTATTTTGTATCAATTAAATTTCTCTAATATATATAGGAAGTCATTTTTTTTTCTTGTGTTAGTTATGTTAACTTGTGTTTTTCATATATCTATCTCATCCAAGGCAGGATGTCCAATCTTTCAGCTTCTCTGGGCCACATTTGGAAGAAGAATTCTCTTGGCCACACATAAAATACACTAACATTAATGATAGCTGATGAGCTTTAAAAAAAACTCATAATGTTTTAAGGAAGTTTATAAATTTGTATTGGACTGCATTCAAAGCCATCCTGGGCCACATGCAGGCCATGGACTGCGGGTTGAACAAGTTTGATCTAAGCCTTTAAGTGTATTGGCATAAAATTGTTAAAATTTTTATTAATGTCTGAAAGATCAGAAGTAATAACCCCTCTTTGTTTTTAATTTTGATAATTATTTGTGTTTTCTTTTTTCCTATGCCTTACTAAGGTATAATATAGTTTATTAATTTTGTAAAGAACTAGCCTCTGCTTTATGGATTTTTTCTCTCTTGTAGAGAAGTTTTCTATTTATTTTTTATTTTGATTAATTTATGTATCTACTTTGAGTTTAATTCGATGTTCTCTTTTCCATATTCTTGATATTGAAGCTCAAATGACGCATTTTCAACTTTTCTCCTTTTCCAATACCTGCATTAAGAATATAAATTGTCTCCTAAATTCTGCATTAGCTGCATTATACAACTTCATTGCTTTGTCATTTTGATTACTACTGTAAAATTTCTGTTTGTCTTTAGTCTATTTTTGTCCTTGCTACAAACTACTTTGTAATTTCCCTTCTAATACGTGACTTCTGCTTGTTCACAATTTCCGTACACTGTCTTCTTTATTAGCACCTCTCAGCTTTTGGAACTAACCACCAATAAGTTGCTTTATATCTCTGTCTTGCATTCAAAATCCCTGTGAGCAATTATCATAGCAACTTCTTTTCATGTTCTGAAATATTGGACATATTATAGCCAATCTAATTTTATATCAGGTGCACATTTCTGAGCTCAATAGTTAGGGTGAAGGAGTCAAAAAATGATTCCCATGTGTATTATTTTGCTTGGTCTGTCTTAATAAAGTATCACAAACTGGGTGACTTATACAACAGAAATTTATTTTCTCACAGTTCTGGAGGCTAGAAGTCCAAGATCAAGGTGTCAGTAGAGTTAGTTCTTTTTTTTTTTTTTTGAGACGGAGTCTCGCTCTGTCGCCCAGGCTGGAGTGCAGTGGCGCGATCTCCGCTCACTGCAAGCTCCGCCTCCTGGGTTCACGCCGTTCTCCTGCCTCAGCCTCCCGAGTAGCTGGGACTACAGGCACCCGCCACCACGCCCAGCTAATTTTTTGTATTTTTAGTAGAGAAGGGGTTTCACCATGTTAGCCAGGATGGTCTCAATCTCCTGACCTCGTGATCCGCCCACCTCGGCCTCCCAAAGTGCTGGGATTACAGGCGTGAGCCACCACGCCCGGCTGAGTTAGTTCTTAAGAAGGCTTCGAGGAAGAAACTCTTTTATGACTTTCCTCTAGCTTCTAGTAGTTTTCTGACAGTCATTGGCATTCTTTGGTTTGTAAGAACATCACCCCAATCTCCACCTTTATTTTCATATGGAGTTCTCCCTGTGTGTCTGCCTGCATCCAAGTTTCCTCTTTGTATAAGGACACCAGTCATATTGGATTAGTGGTCTACACACTCTAGTATGATCACTTTACTAATTTAATCTGTAGCAACCATTTTCCAAATGAAGTCACATTCTAAGGTACTGGAAAGTTGGATTTCAAAATATGATCTTGGCAAGTTTTGGGGCTCACAATTCAACTCATGACACCCCCCAGAGATGCACTTCTAAGAAAAAAGAAGGATTATTTAGCACTTATTTTGTAAGAATCTTATAAGGACTAACTCAGTCATCAAAACAAATACATGAGGTAATGTGGTTATTTTTTCCATTGTTTATCAATGTCACTTCTCTTCCATGCTCTATGATCATGGTGCTGGGACTCTAAAAACTACATTTTTCAGGCTCATTTATCTTTGGCTTCTTGGTAGGTTCTGCCAACAAATCATTAAAGGGAACCTGGTTGATAAGATGCATTATACCTTTAGTCTATTCATATTAATAAAAGGAACTAAACTAGAGGGTGCATATTGAATCATGTAAAATAAAATTGAATCTTAAAAAGGGAGGAAGGTCAGATGATGACCCAATGTGGTGAATAAGAGATGTGTGGTCATTATCTGAGAGAGAGGTGAGCAGCCCAAAAAGACTCTGTCGATATGACAAATAAGTATGACTCATGGTTCATTGAGTTGAACCATGCTCATCTACATGGTGGAAATAGGAACCCCCTTCAGAGAGTGGGGGTTACCATAATACACTGAGTGATTTTTTTTCCTCACTTTGCTGAGTAATCAGCTCCTAAATCAATACCTCACATGGGTGTGAATGATAGGACAAGGGACAAGCCTGAGTTGTAGTATTGTGAACTAGCTGGTAGGAGGAGGGAAAAATCAAGTATTTGGCTTCCATAGCATGAGTCATTAGAGTGAGAAATTCCTTAAACATCAGAGGAGGGTTTAGATACTGACAAAATTTAATAAAGTCCATTAAAATAGTCAAAGTTCAAACCAAGTATTATTAGCTCCTAGTCAGGTAGTCAGGGACAATATATATTTCCAATATGTTGACTGCCTTTTTGTTGTTTGGACATGCAGAAATTTTAAATTTGTAAGAAATTTAAGCTATTATTTTGCCTTCAGAAATTTATTAGAAATTTTTTCTCATCTAACAATGTTTGTGTATATTTCCATATACCTTCATAAGCTGAGGTATAACATTTGTCTCTTTTAGTTAGACAGTGTGAGTTTCCTTCTTTAATATGAGGTGAGAATCCTATAGTTTTCTTACTTTGTTAATAATCAATTTCCTCATTACTACTTCAGTAATCCTACCTATGTGTTGATAATTTCTGGATCATATTAAATTTGTATATATAGTAGAGTAGACTTCTGTCCTGTAACTTCTCTTAAATTAATCTGCATTTCTGGTTTTTGCTGGTATTCCTGACTTCCTTTAATAGATAATGCAGACAAAAAGATACACTTATATGAAAACAATAAATTTCTAAAATATATTTCAAGACTCATAATGTACCCTGTGATAATGGGATCAGTGTAACAAAGTGTATCAAAAATTAACTCAGAAATTACTAAACATTTTTTGTTAATGCTCTAAACAGTGGAGAGCATTAGATATTATAAATGAGTGTGTATAATTAGTAATCATTTTTAGGGATAAGAAAATGCCCTGGATTTTGTTACTTGAATGACTGAAAGGCAAGGCCAGTGGTAGGGAGAAACTAGAGGAAGCAATTCTGCTCTACCCTGTAACGCTGGGGGATTTAAAGGATTCTGGCAGAAACCTTCATAGAGTGGGACCTTGAACTCAGAGTTCCATTAAGACCATGATTTTTCCTCAACCTTCAAAAGCAAAATATAGAAAATGGAAATCCACAAAATACAATCAGGGAAGGATATTGCTCTATAATTTAGCCCCTGCTGAGGTAAAGACTTTTACAACACTTGAAGCGGGGTTGTGGGGAGAATGAAAATCAAATACTGTGACCTAGATATTTACCTTGATACAGTTTCCCTACACCCCAGAGAGGTGAGAAGTGCCTAAATAAAGCCATGGAGCTGCCATATTTGGTTGGCACACCCGAAAGATCTTGGTATTTTGACTTTATTTTACTCTTTAAATCCAAAGCCTCACAATACTTCCCAGACAAAAACATTAAGGCCCTGACAGCATTTTTCTGGAAAACTCTGACTGTGGGAGGAGGCAGCTCCACTAGGGTATCAGTCATTGGCCAGCTGGGATGTAATCTACTATCCATTTACCTTTCAGAGAAAAAAGTAATTTAGGAAAAATCAAGTGTCACTAACTTACGGAAGGAGTACTTCTCTGTTCTCCAGGATCCTGCTCTAGAGATAGCTTAAATGGACCCACATTCAGTAGCAGGAGTAAAAAGAAAAAAAGAGCTATTGAGGGGTAGACTTTTTACACTCCTTGATATGTCCATATTATGGAAAACTTAGGTAACGGCTATTATCTATATGTGTTTGTGTCAAAATCCCAGTCCCCAAAGAGTTTAAAGCAATTACCACTCAAATAAAGGCAGTGACTATAAAATTGTAAACCGATTAAATTATTATGGTGTGTAAAATAGCAGTCAGAAATATGACTTTTGATTCCCTTCATATCTAATATTCTATCTATAAAACCAAACTGTCTCTTTGCTCATTATAAAGTAATAGAGTTTCTGAGTTTTAAATCTCTTGACCTGGTCAAGCTCATTTCCTACTTTCTAAATTTTGTGCTCAAGAGTTGCTAACCTCCACAAATCTTCTAATGATAGTAATTAGACTAGTAAAATTTTTGACAAAATGATATGCTTTATCAAATCAGAGAAAATTAGTCACTATAATATTGCCATCTTAGTAAGAGCAAATGGAACAACATATGATTTCTCTATAAGCTTTTGATTAGAAAATATTTCTGTACTCCTCTTACAGTGTTTTAAAGATAATCAAATTAGAGTGGAATATTGGTTGAATAAAAACATGAGTGTATGAAAATTAGCTTAGGGTAAGTTTGCAATTTTAGTTATAGAACAGCCACATCTACAATCTCCAACCAAACACAATGTTTTAAAAGGTTTATTATATAATTATTCTTCAGTTTATCCAAATACTGAAAATACTATTTAATGAAATGTGCATATCTGTCTGTTCTGTGTGTATGCTCATGCATATATATATATATATATATATATGTGTATATATATATATAAGTTTCTCAATTATCAGGTCTTTTAACACTATCTATTCTAAACATCTGCATTAGTCCATTTTCATATTGCTGTAAAGAACTGCCCGAGACTGCATAATTAATAAATGAAAGAGGTTTAATTGACTCACAGTTCAGCATGGCTGGGAGGCCTCAGGAAACTTACAGTTATGGAGGAAGGTGAAGGGGAAGCAAGGCACCTTCTTCACAAGGTGGCAGGAAGGAGAATTGCCAAGCAAAAGATGAAGAGCCACTTATAAGACCATCAAATCTCATGAAAAGCACTCATTACCACCAGAATAGTATGTGGGAAACTGCCCCTATGATTCAATTACCTCCATTTGGTCTCCTCCTTGACATGTGGGAATTATGGAGATTATGGAGATTACAATTTAAGATGAGATTTGGGTGGGGACACAAGGCCTAACCATATTATCCTGCCCTGGCCCCTCCCAATCTCATGTTTCTTTCACATTTCAAAACTAATCATTTCTTTCAAACAGTCCTCCAAAGTCTTAATTTATTCCAGCATTAACCCAAAAGTCCAAATCCAAAGTCTCATCTGAAACAAGGCAAGTCCCTTCCACCTATGAGCCTGTAAAATCAAAAGCAAGTTAGTTACTTCCTAGATACAGTGAAGGTACAGGCATTGGGTAAATATACCCATTTCAAATAGGAGAAATTGGCCACAACGAAGGACCTACAGGCCCCATGCAATTCTGAAATCCAGCAGGGCAGTCAAATCTTAAAGCTTCAAAATTATCTCCTTCAACTCCATGTCTCATATCCAGGTTGTGCTGATGAAACAGTTGGGCTCCCACGGCTTCAGAAAGCTCCACCTCTGTTGCACTGCACAGTACAGCCCCATTCCCAGCTGCCTTCATGGGCTGGCATTGAGAGTCTGTGGCTTTTCCAGCCACATGCTGTCAGTGCAAGCTGTCGGTGGATCTGTCATTCTGAGGTCTGGAGGATGGTGGCCCTCTTCTCACAGCCTCACTAGGCAGTGTCCCAGTGGAAATTCTGCATGGCGGCTCCAGCCCCACATTTCCCTTCCACAATGCCCTAGTAGAGGTTCTACATGAGGGCTCCACCCCTGCAACAAGCTTCTGCCTGAACATTCAGGTATTTTCATACATTTTCTGAAATCTATGCAGAGGTTCCCAAAACTGAATTCTTGTCTTCTGTGCACCTGGAGGCCCAACAGTCTGTGTAAGCCACTAAGCCTTGGGGCTTGCACCCACTGAAGCAATGACCTGAGCTGTATGTTGGCTCCTTTTAGCCATGGCTGGGAAGCAGGGCATCAAGTCCTGGGACTGCGCAAAGCAGCAAGGGCTTGGGCCCAGCCACAAAACCTTCTAGGCCTCTGGGCCTGTGATGGGAGGCCTGTGATTCAAGACCTCTGACATGCCCTGGAGACATTTTCCCCATTGTCTCAGCAATTAACATTTGGTTCTCTGTTACTTATGCTAATTCCTGCAGCTGGCTGCAGCTGGCTTGAATTTCTCCTCAGACAGTGGATTTTTCTTTTCTATTGCATTGTCTGGCTGAAATTTTCTAAACTTTTATACTCTGCTTTCCTTTTAAACAGAAGTTCCAATTCCAAATCATCTATTTGAGAATGTATAAAATTGAATGCTTTTAAGAGCACCTAAGTCACCTCTTGAATACTTTCTTGCTTAGAAATTTCTTCTGCCAAATGTCAGTCTCTTTGCTAAAACAGCAAAATTCGTCTTTGTTCCAGTTCCCAACAAGTTCCTCATCTCCATCTGAGACCACCTCAGCCTGAACTTCATTGTCCATATCACTATCAGCATTTTGCTCAAGGCCATTCAACAAGTCTCTAAGAAGTTCCAAACTTTCCCACATCTGTCATCTTCTAATCCCTCCAAACTGTTCCAACTTCTGCCTGTTACCCAGTTCCAAAGTTGCTTTCACATTTTCAGGTATCTTTATAGCAGCACCACACTCTCTGCAGTAGCAGTTTACTGTGTCAGTCTGTTTTGATACTGCTATGAAAAACTGCCTGAGACTGGGTAATTTATAAAGGAAAGAAGTTTAATTGACTCACAGTTCAGCATGGCTTGGGAGGCCTCAGGAATCTTACAATCATGGCGGAAAGGGAAGCAAGGCACCTTCTTCACAAGACAGCAGGAAGGAGAATTGCTGAGCAAAGGGGGAATATCCACTTGTAAAACCTTCAGATCTCATGAGAACTCATTCACTATCATGAGAACAACATAGGGGAAACTGCCCCCACGACTGAATTACCTCCACCTGGTCTCTCCTTTGACATGTGAGGATTATGGGGATTACAATTCAAGACGAGATTTGGATGGGGACACAAAGCCTAACCATATCAATATCTAAACACAGTAAATATCTATGACATATGTCAAGAATATGGAGGATATTTTGAGGTTTTTATACATGATCTTTTTTTTTTTTTCTGTAACATTGTTTTCTCTTTCCCCAAGACTCTTAGCATATGTTGTCCTTTCTTCATTCTATCCTTGGATGTATTACTCCTCGTTGGAACTTTGAAGTAGTATAATTATTAGGACATTAATTTATGATTTATCTCTGTCTTTTTTTTCTCATTACCTCTCCCACTTTAAGATGGTGGCCAAGACTTTTGGGAAATTTTTCTTCCATGTAAGGCCAAAATGAAAATGTGTATCTACTTTTCCTTTCATTGAGAGAAGGGTACATTTTAAGGGAATGAGAAAGGAGTGATTCTGAGAAACTGGAAAGTGGTTGACTATATTGTTAAAAGGTCTTAAGCTTGTCAGGGACTATATTATGCCCCATGAAAGAGTTTGTGAAATTGGCAAAGGAAAAGGAAGAGAACGTATCCTTTGTTGCAGGATGTAGACAAACACTACAGGGCAAGAGAACACTTTAAGCTTGTACCATGAAGATGTCAGGGTCATCTATGAAGTAGTGGTTATTAGAGGCCTATTTATCACTTTTCCAATGAAAATTGAGAATATTTTCTACATTTCCATAGTCTCTTGATTTCTAGGCTGTGAACAAGATAAATGAATGGGATCCTCCAATGATTGCAAAATGGATTATAACTGATTTATAGAAAAGTGTTAAAAGTGGGATGTTTCTTGTGGACTTCAGTTTGGGGTTCAATTAATACACAATTCAAATTTATCTTCTGCCATTAATCATCAGTGAAGTTTAGTGAATATTTTTCATTAAAAGAAATTTTGCTTTTGTAGAAAGCTGATGAGGGGACTCTCCTTTTAAAACTTCGATTAAAAAGCATCAATGCTGGGTGCAGTGGTTCATGCCTGTAATCCTAACACTTTGGAAGGCTAAGGCAGGAGAATTGCTTGAGGCCAGGAGTTCAGGACCAGCCTGGGCAACATAGCAAAACCCTATCTATACAAATAACTTAAAAACACTAGTCAGGTGTGGTAGTGCACACCCGCAGTCCCAGCTTCACAGAGGCTGAGGCATGAGGATCACTTGAATCCAGGAGTTCAAGGTTGCAGCGAGTCATGATTGTGCCACTACACTATAGCCTGGGTTACAGAGCAAGACCCCACCTCTAAAACCAAAACCAAAACCAAAACCAAAACAAAACTGTCAAGTATTCAGATGTTCTCTTGAATTTCTAATGTGTTGTTAGGTATCATTTCAAATAGAAGCATACAGTTTACTCAATATAAATTCTTAAAAATTTCAAATGTTATATATATATTTGACAAGATCGAAAACAGGAAATATTTATTTCATCAGTATAAGGTGGTATGAAGCTTCTTATAAATTACATGAAATAAGCTTATCATTAGAAAAGATCTACATAGTTACATATAGTATTTGTCACCTAGGGCTGCTGTAAGAAAGTAGTAAAAAAAATGGATGGCTTATAACAACAGAAATGTACTGTCCACAATTCTGGAAGCTAGAAGTCTGAAATCAAGATGTTATCAGGGCCACATTCTCTCTAAAGGCACTAGGTAAAGATATTTTTATGTCTCTTTGTACCTTCTGGTAGTGTGCAAAGAAAAACTGCACTGGAACCAGTTAAACAGGCAAAGAATATCTTATTCAAGACTATTGAATAGGAGTCAAGAATTGCAATAGGAAAGAAAGATTGAACTAAATTATGCTGAAATAAAAAGCCTAAGGGTTTTAAGCCCTGGGGTGAGCTAGTAGTACAGTTCTAAAGTACATTAGGTGAGAAGATAGTCAATGTGGTTAGGCCCCACCTGTGTTGCTAATTGGTGCTTATCAAAGTTAGGCTCCTACCCTCCCAGGAAGACTGGTATACAGGGCCATTATCAAATTTCATTTCAAAGGGATAGCTTCCAGGTCCTTGAGAAAGATATCCCTGAGTTGTAAAACTGACAATAAGCTGGAAGGAGATTTATATCTCAAATGGTCAAAGAAATAACTTTCATTTGCAAGTTTTCTAAAGTAAATGCTCTAAGAAAAAGGATGTCACGGCCCTGTAGTTAGAAAGAAATTTAGCATTTAGTCAAGCTGAGGGGAATATTAAAGCCTTCTTGGTCAGTGGTTGTTGGCAATCCTTGGTGTTTACTTTTAGACAAATCACTGTAATTTCTACCTCTGTTCTCACATGGCCTCCTCCTCTGTGTATCTGTGTGTCTCTGGGTTCTTTTTTTAGAAATACCTTAGTTATTGGATTGTGACCCACTCACTCCAATCCACTACCACCTCACATTAACTAATTATGCTTATAGCACCCTGCTGTAACTGAGTACCTCCATTTTTCTAAGAGATGGTTTAATTACTTTTTCTCTCTCTTCTTTCCTCCTTTTCCCTACTTCCTACTTAGCTCTTTAGAAATGCAATTATATCACTTCTCAGCCTTTTGGCTAAAATAAAGAGTAAAAATGCAATTATAACCTTTTACCTGCCATTCAGCAGACACTACCTACAGGGCAAGTTTATCTAACTATGTGTTTAGAAGCTTCAGGGCAAAACTCTCTCCCACCAGGAGGTTGCCTCAACCCAAAGCATGCCCACTACAAAACTCTCTCCCACCCGGAGAGTTTTCAGCCACTTTTACAACCTAGTCCTGCCTATAAAAGCTCCAGTAGTCACCAGCTCGACCACCCAGTAGTTAAGGCACTGAAACAAGTTATGCATACCCTCATTGGCTCAATGCCTCCCCTGTGTGCCATTCATGCCAGGCCCCCTTTTAATAGTGCCTGCTTTCTGCTCTAAAAGCAAGATGGTACCCTTAAGGCAGGAACTCAGTAATTCCCCTAAACAGCTTTTAAGTGAAAAGTCATTTTCCTTATATCAGACCTCACTCTTGTTAACTGGACTCTGAAAGCAGTGTGTAACTGAACCTGTGTTTCAGTTACACTGCTTCCAAATAAGGTATGATGTATTATGGAATATATGAATTTGGGGGGGCGGGGCACACTACACAATTCAGTACATATGCAACTCCATAACTAAACTTTAAGACTTATGAGATGAGTAGAAGAAATTTTGCCTTATGCAAAATTGTCATTTTGTTCCTTAATATTAAGGCTAATTAGCAAATTGTTTCCTCAATCATTCCCACCCACTCATACTCACCCACACACATAAACACATAAAATTGTATTTCAGCGTCTACATCCAAGAGGAAATATTCTCCCTGTAACTTACTGTGGATAGTAAAATTTTTTTATTTCTTTACGTTATTATCCATATGACTAAGAGTAAAATACTATCCATCCTCTGATAGGGAAATGTGATTTCGTATAAGAAAATGTGAAAGAGATTTTATAACCAAGAGAATAAATGAACAAGAGTTTTCTCCTCTTTCCAATTATTTATTCTGATTCTTTTTGTAATTTTGTAATATATTTTAGTCTGTTCTTATTTTTTGAAATGACTTTGTTTGACATGTTGCTTTATTTTTCCTTATAATTAAAGGCTCTACTGAAGAAAACTATTAGACTTTACATGTAAGAATGTTATTTGTAAGAAGAAACATTTTAAAATAAAGTTAACTTTCATCAAGTGGAAAATTGAATAATACCATGTACTATGCTCACATAGCTATTGAAAGATGAGGTAACACTATAAATCATAATTGATATGAACCAAAAAAATCTATTTTACTTGATATACAAAATGAATCAATATGAAATGTATTTAATTTTTATTTATGATGTATATTTAGTAGGAATCAATTTTCAACAGAAAATACAATGGTTACCATAACTATTTTTATAGTGCTTCCCTAGCCTGTAAAATCCTTTATTTTTAATTCCAAATATCTAAATACTAGTTCTGTTACAAAGCTTTAACCTTTTTTTAATAATAAGAAAATTTTCCTGAGATCTTTAGTAAGAATGACCTCTTCTTTTTCTTAAATTTCATTAATGTTATCCATTTTATAGACTTTATTGCTTTAAAAGACTAGGTGTATGCTTTGGAATTTTATCTGCCACATGGAATTGCAAACTGGAGTGTATCTCTAGACCTTTGTAGGATTAATACACTTTTCCCCTTCATATACAAAGCAAAAACTATACAATATGATTGAAATATTAATAAGTCTGTAAAAAGCAGGTTGTCTATCTTCTTCAAGGTTAGTTGAAGAAAGCATATAGTATGTAAAATTAAATATGTTCAATTTATGTGAAAATATCTTTGTGGAAAATGGTCAGTGAGCAGGATTATTTATTTATCCATGTAAAATTTATTGAAGGCTTATTATGTAACAGCCACTAGTCTTGTCACTAGGGATTTCATGGTCCCTCCATGAACCTTAAATTTACAGTGAGAAGACTGACAATTTGAAAACAAACAAAATTATGTTATATAAAATCATGTTATATAAAATAAGTGCTATAGAGGAAGTTTATACTGCTCTGTAAATATATATAACAAAGAGAAGACAGAGGGCAGGTAACATTGATGACATCTATACAATGTAAGGAACAGGCATTCATGGAGCCTGACAAAGAAAGCTTTATGCAGACTTTTTAGAAAATGAGATGAATTGTCCTAGGATTCTCTAGTGAGCCAGTGTGGCTAGATCTTAGTGAACATCACTAACTTTGGTGAAAGATGAAGTTGAATCAGATAATGGAGGCCATTTGTCCTGGTAAAAAGTTTGAATTTCCAGTGGTGGGAAACTATTGATGGCATTTTAAGCAGCTGGGTGCCATGGGATCACATTCTTAGATTCCTCTAGCTGCTTGAAAAGACCGTGTAGGTTGTTACTGCCGAAATCTGGGTGCAATCTTATGGTAACTTGGAGTAGGCAAGTGGCTAGGAAGATGAATAAAAGTGAATATTGAGGGCTGGGCACGGTGGCTCACGCCTGTAATCCCAGCAGTTTGGGAGGCCGAGGCGGGCGGATCATGAGGTCAGGAGATTGAGACCATGGTGAAACCCCGTCTCTATTAAAAGTAAAAAAAATTAGCCGGGCGTGGTGGTGGGCGCCTGTAGTCCCAGCTACTCGGGAGGCTGAGGCAGGAGAATGGCGTGAACCCAGGAGGCAGAGCTTGCAGTGAGCTGAGATCGTGCCATTGCACTCCAGCCTGGGTGACAGAGCGAGACTCCATCTCAAAAAAAAAAAAAAAAAAAAAAAAAAAGTGAATATTGAGGTAGATTTTGGCTGTAGAACCGTAAGAATTTGCTACACATTTGGATGTTGGTAAGGAAGTAAGTGGAGAAAATAATGATGATCCTAACTAGCTTTGGTCTTTGTCAATGGATCTATGTTAGTGTTTTTTACTGAGATGGCTAATTATAAGGGTGGGAGAAACTTACTAAGTGAATCAGTTAATGGTGTAGTTTTAGACAGCTTAAGTTTAACATCTTATGATTTTTCTCCGAGTAGGAATATAAAAGAGTTAAATATGTATATCAGCAATTCAGAAAAGAGGTTTGGACTGAGATCACTTTGAATATCATGAATCTATACATACTGTTTCAAGTAATGGGACTGTTTGATACTAATTTAAACAACTGATATTTATTGAGTACTTACTCTGGGCTACACACTGTAGAGTCAACATGATAAAATTATGAGAACTCTGCAGACAATACATTTATTAGGATTCACCTGAAATTCTCTTTGACTGAACTGACTTTAGGTCAATTATATATACTTCTGAATAAATCTCTGTTTCCCAAGGTTCAGGAAGTCTCCAAGGCAGCAAGAAAAATATGTAGCACCAAGGGATTCTAAGATCCTATGAAGCTGCAACTGAAACCAGAGGTTGGCAGAGGTGATGAGACAGAGCTTTCAGAAGCAGTTTGTTTTAAACAATAGAAGAAAATTATGGAAAAATTATAAGAACAGGAAATGAAACCAGGAATTAGGCCAACATCACAAATATATGTCATGAAATTTTTCATTTGCTAAAAGTGAGCTATAAATTTGATTGTAAGTTTTTTAACAACAAATGGGAAACTGGAAACATTATCAGTTCTGCAATTACCAGAAATCAATCATAAGGTAAAATGAAGACAATTAAAATAATAACTATTCTATGTATTAACCCTGCCCCTGTGCCCAAATAAACTCAAGATCTATCTAAAAGAAGGGGCTCTGCAATGTAATAAAAGATATCCTCAACAACGTTTTAAAAAATCCATTCATAGGTTACATACAAAGTTTCTTGTACTGGACAATGGCATTGCACTAAAATTCAACTCAGAATAAGAAGTCTATGCCGAACCATGTTCTCACTTATAAGTGGGAGGTAAATGACGAGAACACATGGACACACAGAGGGGAACAACCCACACTGGGGCCTATTGGAGGCTGGAGCATGGGAGGAGGGAGAGGATCAAGAAAAATAACTAACAGGTACTAGGCTTAATACCCGGGTGATGGAATAATCTGTAAAACAAACCCCCATGACACAAGTTAACCTATGTAACAAACCTGTACATGTACCGCTGAGCTTAAAATAAAGGTTAAAAAAAGAAAAGGATGTAGACCTCTTAGCAAACATCTTTTCTTCCTATCTGAAGTAAATAATGCATCATTGAAACTGAAGTGTGCTACTCTTATGATCTGTGACTAAAACATGTTGTAACAATTCATATTACATCAAATAAAGCAAGTATAAGTTCACCATATGCCCTAAATGCACTACATGCACTACTTCAGCTGATTCTGTCTGGGCACTGACCAATGAGAAATGATGCTGATATCGGCAACCTGTTTAGCTCTACTGGGCCTGCAGCTGACTATCAGCCAGGGCTGACCCCCATTCTTTTTAAAAAAATACATTTTTAAGCCATGTTAAACAAAAAATAAATTCTGAAAATCTGAAAAAAAAAAAAAAAAAGAAATACATGTGGATCCAGTTCATTGCAGTTCATGCATGCAGCTTGCCGATGACCAGCAGTGATCTGAGGATAGCCTTTTGGGTATCTGAAATAATGGATGGGGTGAATAGCCTTTACAAAATATTTTAAATACTTTTTTTCTTAAAAAAGGTTGATAGCTTTTGCAGACAGATATACATTTTAAATATATATTACATATTATTGTATTTCCTCACAAGTGCTTCGAGTAACCATAAATACAGTGGGAGAGTAAATAGCCTTTAATTAACAATTAGCTCAGTATGATTCTAGACTATAACTTGGATGGAAAAAAATAAGTAACTAAAGCTGATGCAATTGTGAGACGAGTTCACATAAGGAGAATTGCTGAAATAAGTTGTGAGAGTCCTATTCCTCTCAGCATATTTCTCAGATCATGCCTGCATCGATTCAAAATCTAGCTGTCTAGATTTTAGACAAATGTTGACAAAAGAGAAGCTCTGCAGGCAAGCCACAAGAATGATTACATAATGTTAGTCATGTTTTATAAAGAATGATCAAAATAACTGAGGAGGTTTAATTTTGAGGAGAAGATTTTGGATAAGAGTGACAAAATTAAAAGCCAGGTGTCAAGACATGAACAGATACCACAAAGAGGAGAGGTCTAGTGTGAGAGTCGTGATCTGAGAGGCAGAACTAGGGCCAAAGTACACAAGGTACAAGAGGTAGGTTTTTAGTAACTAGAAGGAAGAGCTATCTAATAGTAAGAAGTTCCAAATATGAAATGGGCTTCATCAGAAAATAATGGCTCTTGGAGCCATTGTCTTTGGAGAAATGTCAATAGGGAAATATATTGGTAGGAGATGACTCAATTTTGGATGTATAGCTCTAGTAAGTTGTTATAAAGTGCATTAGAATACTAAGCATCTGTCATTTTGATAAGCGTTCCGAAGTCCTTACTACTTATAAATATTATTCCATTGAACAATTTCTTTTTAATCAAACACTAGATGCTGCATGCACATTTAAGCATTGAGAGTTACAGCAGTAAATAAGAAAGTGGAGGCTCCTTTGAAGGTTACCCTATTTGGGAGGAGTGGGTGGATACAGGTTAACAATAAGCAATATATAATAGGAAGAAATAGAAAGTAGGAGAAAGTGCCTTTCCCATTGACTTGAGTGAAACCTCCATGTCACTCTGTGTAATTATTTTAATGTGACAGGTGCTGACCTCTGTCTGTGAGGATGGCTGGATTCACCTTCTTGTCTCCTGGACTTTGTTTGAATGTCTACATTGTCTCTCACCACTTGCCATTGAATCCATCTCTATGGATTTGTCCTGCTGATCTCTGGCAGACCCTTGGGTCCTGAGAACCCCTGGTATTTCAGTCTAAGTGCCACTTGAGTTCCTAATCTGACAGTACAGATAAATGCAGTTACACAAGCAGGTAATGGGTTTTGAGGTGGGACCTGTAGAAGCCATGGATGCAGAGGCAATAAGTCAAAGGTAGCTCCTGTAATTAGAAATATCACAGAGTACCAAAGTTACTAAAACCTTGAATTTCAGAGCATGGTCTGAAAGACACTTATATAAGAATCATAGGAAGTACTTGTTTAAAATGCAGATTCCTGCTCCCACAACTTATAGGTCAGTCTTTGTGGGTAAAGGCTGTCAATTACCATATTGAACAAACTGTTCAGGAATGTGTGTATACTCTGAAGTTTCAAAATCTCCGCATCAAGAATAAGAATAAGAATAAGAATAAGAATAAGAATAAGAATTCAACCAATGGAATATATGAGTCCCTTAAAGGGCAACTTGACAGAAACATCAAAATATACAACTTCTGTTTACAAAAACCATAGAAAAAATATGGTTCTTATAGTCCCATGGCTATAGATAGTTAGGAGACTTGTTGTTCTCCCTATATTTATATTTATAATATAAATTATAATTATGAACAAGGTACAAAAGCTATGTTCTCTATCACCCTGGCCATTACCTGATGCCTCTGGAGAGGCTGCTACTGCTGGTACCAAATGACATAGAGGAATCAATTAAACTAAGGTTAAAATTAATTTTCTAGAAAACAGAAGTTTTCTATAGTGGCCTACAGATGTTTTTAAGATTCATCTTTAATTACTTTTAAATATGGCCATATTATGTACTAATTGTTCCAAAAAGTTTGTACAATTTTCCTATCCAGATTGTAAATTCCTCAAGAAAACTTTATTAACCTATTTCTTGTATATAATAATGAGAGCACACAGTAAATGCTCAATAAACACTCGGCTGTTGTTGATGGTGAAAGTTAAACCTCTAGATTCTTGCCAAATGAGGATTTTTCTAGTGTGAATTAGGGAGAAGCAAGGCTTTAATATATATTACAGTTAAATCTATATCTAGAATTGGATATAACCATATTCATCATTTGTTATGACTAAATGGCCTACTTTGAAAGACACAGAAGGATAGAACTTTAGAGAGAGAGAAAAAGAAAGAAAAAGAGGAAAGGATTCAACTAGAGAGAGAGGCCTGTGGGCTCAACTCACCATGAAAACAAGAATAAATGGGAGCAATGCATTATAAAATTCCACTTGCTAACATCTTAAAGACATAAGTTCCTGGTTAAAATGAACATGACTTTTTAGAGAACAGAGTCAATCAGATTAATATATAAATTAATCTCCAATGACAGAGTGACATGCTTTGCAGATCAAGGCAAGTGCTAGCTACATTTTTTTTTTGTTTTAGCAAAGGTTTTTATTCTATAATCTGTGATAAAATTATAAATTAGGTGTGAGGATTTAGTTCAGGACAAAAAGCTAAAGGGTATTTAAGTGACTGAAGCTGGGTCTTCTGCTTAGAAGAGAGTTTTTCCAATATTTTTCTCTATCTTTCGATCAAACTAATCAGCCTTGGCTCATCTACATGGTATTGTAATTGAAACAACTAATTCTCCTGGATGCCTATAATTACACTGTCATGTAAATCAGTTGTGGCTGGTTGGACTCAAGGTCAGAATTATTTTCTAATGTTTCTGCTGCAGAGAATCTAGACAAGGTTTGAATGATGTTATGGGCCCTATACAACTATTTCCACATATGCCAAGGCTCGGGGGACAGACTTTACTAACTCTGACTAGAACTTTGGGAGTCATTTGTGAGATACACATAGAACACAAATCTTGCAAGTTCAAAGGTAAAGTCTTAGAGGATCCTGTAATAATGTTCAAAAAGAGCACATACACTTTTGAGTTATTGTAAGTCCCTAGAATAGCATGCAGCAAATTCACAGGGGGATCAGGTTTACACTGAACTATTTCAAAGATCAATGTTTACAAAAATACAGATATGTTTTTTAAGTTTTAAAGTTCCTATTGGGGACATTAGCCATAGCAGATTCAGTTCATAAATTCAAACAGAGAGATTCAATTGCCAAATGTTTAAGAACCAGATTAAAAATATTAAAATTACTAAAGGATTTAATACCATATAGTGTGTTATTTTTCATGCGTATGCCAATGTCGTAATGGTTAATATATTTTTTTCTTAAGGTATAGCAGAAGGAGTTATATAATTGTACAATTAGAAACCTATGATTTTTTTCTATGATTGCATCTTCAGTTTTGCTTCTCAGGTCTGGAATGCTGTCTTGAAGAAAGTAGGAAGTGTCTGTCATCTACCTAGCCAGCATCCTAATCATCTGTCATCTATCTGCTATTTGTCTATCTTCCTATCCATCTATCTACTCCCTGCCATATTTCAGAAAGGATTTATCTTGGTTCTTTGATGCATATTTAGAAAAATATTATACAAAATCCAGCAGCCTAAAAATGTGCATTGGGTTATGTCTGCCTATCATAAAAATAGTTCCAACTTAAGGAGGCGATAACTTTTTGCAAAAAAAAATAGGTTGCATAATATTGAGTGATTAAGAGGTTTAAAAACAATAAATAGTAATAATGGTTTTTTGACCTTAAATGGTTCTAGATTCTTAAAGGAAATATTACTTTTAATTAAAGGAAGTGATAATATCATACTGGGCTATGACAAACTTCTACACATTCTTCATTGCAGCGGTAGTACCTTGAATACTATATTTCTCACCAGTATTCTACATAGAATATTAATTAACTCTCCTAATTGCTATTACATGTAGGACAAGGGTTTTCAACTCTCTAACAGTTTGTTTAACAATAATTCACTCAAAAAGTCATCCATGTGGAGGTCTCCATAATACTGTAAATTCTCCCTAGTGTGTAGCAGGTAATTATTTGTCTAAAGTTGAGTTGGACAATAATCTTTCTGTAAACAAGACATTCCTGTGCAGTCTGTTGATGATTGTTAATTAATTTTTGCCCATTGATGTAATGTAAAAATTCATTTAGAAGCTATGAATTGTATGAAATATTAATTACATTCTAGAGGTTTCAGAGCACCACAGAATAACAAAAGTGGGCAATGATAAGCTTTTAATTGCAACCCATTCAATTGAGCTATTATGTTTCCATAACCATTATATTTCATTAGTTATCTGTCAGTTTATAATACAGTTGTTAATTGAAGTAGAAACAGAATGTGTGAACTTTTTGTTTTCCCAATTGTATGCTTTGTATGCTTGAGTTATCCAGGAAGACCAACATACGCATAGCCATAGTTGTGCTGCATTTTCAAGGTGAATAAAGCTAACAAGATAAAACCAGCCTCTCATGAGTAGGAAGAAGCCAGATGACTCAGCTGACTCCCAAGTGCAGAGAAAGCCCAGGTGAATAAAATCATTCTGTGTCCATCCAATGTAAAGATGTTGGAACAGAAAATGATTAGCTGGTTTGTTCAAGGTTGAACTCAAAGATACACAAGAAAAGAAGCGTTTTTCCCCTGCTTTTAAAAACTTAACCTTGAAAGAGCTTTTATTATTGAGATCACTTATTATTTTGAAAATACTCATTCATCTAAGCATTGTGGAACTGATTATTCTAAAACTCTAAAAAATTACGAATAATAGAAGAAATTTTTAGAGTTTATTAATACCCTGCTCCTAGGCAATGATAATTTATTAAAACATAAGTTTTATATCCATTTTTGTTTAATAAGTATTTTTAATTATATTTTTAAACCTAATTTGAATCTTCTTTGTCTAGTATGAAGACCATGTACACTATGCTGGTCACTTCTATCGTGCTTTCACTTAGAAACCTGACCTCTTACATTTGTCAGAATGGCATTTTAAAAATTTATCTGGAATTGAAGTTAAATACAATAAAAATTCTCATTTTTTTGGAATATTGGCAAGAAAAGTATATTTTTATTATCAAAAGAAAAGAGAAGTGTCACTCTGTGAGAGATCATTTTTGAAAACTAGAAGTCTAGTAAACACCCTTTGCTTATTTGCAATGTTTGAATGTCCGTTTCCTTTAAAAGACAGAAAAAGTTTAATGCTTGTCTTTTATCGGACTTAAATAATAATTCCATACATCTGAATAGGACCCTTTTAAATCACCTATAGATCCATTTCCATTCTAGCCCACAAAGATGTCATTTATCATGTTTAATGAAGTTTGCTACTGTATTACTTTTAAATATAAAAACTAAGCAATATAATGTGTCTACACACACACACACACACACACCCCTTTCATTCTCTCCCAATCTCGTTTCTCTTCAGAGACTTTTCCCTCTGTATTCCAATGTGCATTATCACAATGAAAATTTTAAATGTAAATGGAATCAGATTACACATGAGAGAACTTCAAAAATTTGTGGAAAGATGGAATTAAAAGATAAAAATAAAAAATATAAACTTTCTTTGTTAACATAAGATACATCAATTTTGAGACACTTTTGTAAGCCATTATATCAGCCACTTAGCCCACCTCTAAAGAGCTGAGAGTTGTGAGAATTTAACCATGTTAATGAAGTCTTTTTTACATTATTAAGTGAAGAGAAATGCATGCCTTTCACAAATTGTTTAAGATTAGACAACAAAAAGAAGCCAGAGGAGCCAAACCAGGATTGTAAGGTGGATGCTAATGATTTGCCATCAAAACTTTCACAAAATAGCCCTTATTGGATAAGAAGAGTGAGCAGGAGCATTGTCATGGAGGAGAAGGACTCTTCGGTGAACCTCTCTGGTGCACACATATCCATGTCTGTGCTAGTGTTCTTAAGGAATGACATGCTATATTTTTTAACATTCATCATTTGGATTGAAAGAATGCACTCTTTGAACTTATTTAATCTTCTAAACACCTTTTCTTGAGGAAATAAATGTTAGTAATGCTGCTGCTAGTAGGGTTCAGAAGAAGCCAACAGAAATTCAAAGAAATGTAATTTCTCTGCCAACACTTAAACCATATATGATTCAGAAAAAGGGGCCATTTCTGCAGAGAGAGATAGCCCCAGGGGCACACAGATTTTTGAGTAAAACATGCCTCTATTAGCAGTGGTTTTCAACCTGGGTGATTTTTGCCTTCCTATCACCTTCACTTCAGGGACATCTGGCAATGCCTGGAGACATTTTTGCTTGTTGCTACTGGGAGGAGGGCGAGAGGAGGGTGATGTTACTAGTAGCTAGCAGATAGAGTTCAGAGATGCTGCTAATGTGTAGGGTAGCCCTCTGTAACAAAGAATAATCTGGCTTAAAATGTTAATAGTACTGAGTTTTAAAAAACCTGCTCTGTTAAAATTAGCAAAAAGCACTCCTTCCTATGGCTTTAATAACCCAGGCCATAGATCTTAACTAGCAGTGTCCAGGCTGTGTTTTGTCTCAACACACATGTTCAGCCATACAGGTGCCCTGTATGGGGCACACCTGGAAGCCTGGAGGAAGTGCACTGAGCCTGACTCTCATTGCCCTCATGCACCCTAGATTTATTGTAGATAGATACCTGTTTTCTGATAGCTTCAAAGAAGTAATATTACTTCACTGGTAAGGGAGCTGTATATGCAATGGATAAACGTTGGGGTAAATGTCAGTTGCCTTTGGTTCTATGTCCAGCTTAGTTATTGCTTAATAGTGTTAACTTGTGAAAAGAAAATCTTGAATTGAGTAACTCTTAGGCCATATCCATATCTGAAATCCTACCATTATTTAGTACACAGCGTATGATTAAACATTAGGACTCAGGGCCCAGACCACTTGGGATCAATCCTACCTCTGCCACTTACGAGGTCACTATGTGGAGAAGGTATTTTGCCTCAATGTCTCAGTATCATTATCTATAAAAAGGAAATAACAATTATTACACATACCTTATAGGATCATTGTTAGAATTATATAAGTTACAACACATAAAATACTTAGAAAAGTGGCACCTGGTATGTGCTCAATATATGTTAACTACGATAATTATGAAATACAAATCACCAAAAGAACTTACAAAGTCCTGGGCCTCTGACAGCCTCTCCATTTTATTCATTTTCCCATGAATAATGTAACTCCTCAATATAGTATACAGCTCCCAAGGGCTTTTATACTTACCATACCTTCTGTTTTATATCCCTTCGTCTCCCATGCATTTCTATTTTCTATGACTGGCACATAGCTGTTTACTGACTGTGTCTTAAACACTATTGCCTCTGAAAGTTGTGCTATGCATTTCTGGTAGCTACCTCCTTGGGGTTGTAGCACTAGTTAGACTAGTGTGGTAGTGATAGGACTGCTCCTAAATGTCAATTCTCTTGTTCTCATTACATGATAGGACTTCAATCCTTCATCTGCTCTAAACCAGGTGCCACCGTGTAAGTTGCTTTGTCCAAGGAAATATAAGAAGTGATATGTTGGTCACTTCCTGTCAATCACTTAAGAGCCACTGTACAGTCACACTCTGTCCTCAGCTTTTGTGATCATAGGAAGCTTGTCTCAATGATCCTCTGTCAGCCTGGGTCATTGAGTGACTCATTGAAAAGAGGCCCCTTGCTAACCAACAATAAAGAGGTAGCCTGAGCAAGGAATAAACTGCTCTAGTAAGTCACTAGAATGTTGGGTTATGTGTACCTCTGCAAAATCTAGCCTATCTTGATTGATACAGGTAGGTTAGGGCCAGGATTCTAACAATTCAGTTTCCTTTCCCTGGTTTTTAATGGCAAGTTTTACAAATCTAAGCTATTTTACTGTTGCTAAAATATGCCTATAACAAATGTGAAAATATAAATTTAGTTACAATTAAAATTCTTTACTAAATCTGTGAAAATATAACATCTTGCCTTAAATTAATACATTCTATTCAAAATATCAAATATTAATTAAACGTTTTTCTAAATCAGCATTGTCAAACTGGCTGCACATATGACTTACATGGGGAGTTAATTTTTTTAAAAGGCCCCAGGACTTCACCCCCAGAGATTCTGATCAAATAGGTTGGGCCAGAGCCTAGGGCATCACTATAGTTCATATGATTCTAATGCACAGCCAGGGTCAAGACCTGCTATTCTAAATGTACATAGTGTCTAACAAGAAATGACTGTCACTGGACTCAATTGACTGCTTGAAAAATTTTCTGAGTCAGGTCAAGACAGCTGCAATGTAAGCCTGGTGAAGTCACTTATTTCTCTAGACCTAGCTTCTGATCTATAATCCTGGGATAAAAATTCCCATCTCCAGTGTCTGAGTGGCTCCACATGTAGTCACTGGACCATTCTTCACTCAGGAAGGAGCTAATAAAGGTCAGATACCAGTAGAAATGTCTGAACAACTATCAGTTCTAATGAAGAGAGTTGATTTCCAAATTAAGCACTTCCTCTCACAAAACCCCTATTTTGTCTTTGGTATTTTTAAAATCACTGTCTATGTCAGTAATATTTGGAGGTCAAGTGCTGACCTGAGATGAGTAATGATAAAGTGTCAGGAACAGAGTATTTTTTCTAAAATCTGAACTTACATTTTCTTTTCTCCTTTTGTCTTGAAAAGAAACTAAAATCCCCTAATAAGTGAGCTCTTTAAACAAGTTTGTTTAAATTCAGCTGTTTGGCTACGTGAGAAAAAGGAGACATGTAGAGGACTATTGTTTGGAATACCAATGTCATTAAGCAATCTCTTTTTTGCTGATGGTTTTGTTTACTCAAGGAAATAGATGTATTTCACTGGAAACACATCCCACGGTGTCTTTTGGGTAATTGTAGGTAATTCTACAGTTGATGAATTATTTAGGTTTTGTTGTTTTGAGTTGACTACTATATTCCAAACGTCAGTCATTTTGCATGTATTGTGATCATTGTGTACTGACACACTGAAGCAATTTTCCATGTACTCCATGGTGAAATGCATAAGAATGCTAATTGTATCTGTCTTTACTCTTCCTGTACATTGTACTTTCAACCAGTCCATTTGTTATTCCTTAAAAGGAGCAAGAATTATCTTAATAAAACAAGAAAAAAAGAAACAAACAATAAATCAACTTTGTGTAAGTAAATATGCTCAAGAGGGATTGAATTAGTATATTATTGAGACAAATATACATATAAAATGATATAAATATATTATGTATAATATATATAATATATATTTTAAAGACATACTTGTATGTTTTTAAATTATCATTATTCATAAATAGCTTTTATAATTGTGTCTATGCTAATGTGTAGAGTCTGATATAATAAATTGATCATTTAACTTTTTATTCTTAGGACCATAACAACCAAAATCAGTAATTATTCCGAGGAATAAAGAGGCAAGTGGAACCACAAAAAATTATTCTTTCTTGTTCAGTAAACACAGTGCTAATGTGCTAATGGTCACTAATGAAGTCCTCATGCATCAGTTTAAGAAATTATTAGCTTGAAAAAAGAATTGTGGACAAATCATTATTTTAAAATGTCCCAGTATTTGCAGCCAGGCACTGTGGCTCATGCTTGTAATCCCAGCTACTGAAGAGGCTAACGTGGGAGGATTTCTTGAGCCTGGGAGTTAGAGACCAGCCTGGGCAACATAGCAGGACCCTGTCTCTTAAAAAGAAAGATGAAATAAAAATGGACCAGTTTTTAATAAGAAATCAGCATTGTACTTATTTTCACACAGAATCCATTTGAAATGCTGAGCAATTTAATAATAATAGAAAACAATTAGACATTAATAAATAGTTCTCTTCTTAAATGTCCAACAAAATAGCAGTTATTTTATTACTGAATTTACATCTCACAAATCTTAAAATTTCAAATTTTTCTTTTTAGTCCATAAATTCAATTTCTTTCAATTGTTTTAGAGCAAAAAGGTAGCCTTGTTCCTAGTACAAGATAAAACACAAGGAAATATACACATATAACTTATATATACAATTTATTAATAAATTGATCAATTTAAATTATTTTTCTGTGTTACTGACTTCGTTTTGCATTTGTCCTTTAGTGAATCACTGTGTAGATACTCTGGATGTTTAACTCAATCTATTTGCTTGTTTAATGACATCCCTTCTTCGTTATAGTCTGCTTTCTCTAATACGTCCTTCCCTTCTGCCTATAAACATGGTCACTGGTCCTCTAACCAATAACAATATTTCTTTTTTAAAAAAAAATATTTATTTACTTACGTATTTTTAAATTTATTTATTTGAGATGGAGTTTGGCTCTTGTTCTCCAGGCTGGAGTGCAATGGCGCAATCTCAGCCCACTCCAATCGCTGCCTCCCAGGTTCAGGCCTTCCTCCTGCCTCAGCCTCCTAAGTAACTGGGATTACAGGTGTGCACCACCATGCCCAGCTAATTTTATATTTATAGTAGCGATGGAGTTTCACCATGTTGGACAGGCTGGTCTCAAACTCTTGACCTCATGTGATCTGGCCACCTTGGTCTCCCAAAGTGCTGGGATTACAAATGTGAGCCACTGTGTCTGGCCAAAAATATTTCTTCAACTGTGTAATAAACTCCACGTTTTCATATTTTTCTATCTTTCTAAAAATGATTATTAAGTCAAATTAAGTTTTGGAACTTCAATTTGAATTTTATGAAAAAATGCATAAACATTATTTAAAGGGCAAATAATATAAGGTTTACAAGAACAAAAGTGCCATCTCCAACCTCATCTTCCTGTCTCTAAATTCTTATCTAAAAAGCACCAATTTCAATCAAATTTCAATTTTTTTCTAAAGTTACTCTTATTTTTTTAAATAAGTGATATATGCAGGAATATTTGTTAATTTTAAGATTTTTAACATAGTTTGTTGACTTTCTACCTATAAAATACAAGAATTTATCACCTTAGGTCATGTCCCCACATACATGTATGTACACATATATACACAAATACTTCTCTTCTATCTTCTCAGTGAATTTATTCAGTAACTTTTTAATCTATACTGATTTGAACTATAAATCAACTTTTAGCTCAATTGCATCTTATAACTTTATACAACTTATTTTCTTATACAACTTCTCTTTGAGTTTCGTGATACCTGTAATTTTTTAATTGAGGGATTTTTTGTTTTAATGATGACTAATTGATCCACAAGCTATCTGTAAAAACAGGAAGACTTTCTCGATGGCATCAAACACTACAGATAATCTACAGGTACACTTTCCCCCCAAAAAATAACCTTCCTGGTGCCCCTGACATTCTCCACTACTCTGGATTATCTGCTCTGTAATAGAATAGCTGCAGAGAGACTTGCTTAGGGTTTTCTTTTACCTTCTTTCTAGAGATTTTTCTCTTTTTTGCTTCCAAGATAAATCTCTTGTTTACTCAGTCTTATTCCTTTCTTTTTCTTGTTTTACGGTCTCATTTTGGTAAGCAGATCTTCCCATATCTTCCTGCAAAAAGGGGTTCATGGTATAGAATTTTTGAGACCTTCCATCTCTGAAAATGTCTTCATTTATCTTCCCACATATGGTTTACGCTTGAAGCAGGTTTAGAATTCCAACTTGAAAATTATTTTCTCTCAGAATTTTTAAGGGAATGTTTCATTTGCGTCTCGTTTCCAGTGTTGTTGTCGAAAAGCTCAAAGTTATTCTGATGTCTAATCATTTGTATTTGAACTGAATTTTTTTCTTTACTGAAAGATTTTATGTTTATGTTTTTTACTCCTGATGAGCTTAATTTTGATAAGGCTGTACATTGATGTAGGTGGTGCTCATTTTTTTCCATTCAATATTTTACTGAAGTATGTACTATTACTATCCACATTTTACACGTGAAGAAACTGAGGCATAGGTTCAGTAACTTGCCCAAAGTTACACAGGGAGTAAATAACAAAATAGATTAGAACTTGGGTAGTCTAGCTTAACAGTCTTCTCTTTTGACCATTAAACTTGAAAGTAAACAGTTTTGTAAAATTTAGCTTAGCAAAAATATTTCTCTGTTTATTGGTCACATTAAGTTATGCATTGGGCCTCCTATACAGTGAAAATTCTATGAGTACTTCATGGAAAACTGCATACTTTTCATTAAGTAATCACAAAGATTAAATCATAGTAATCACTAGGAAAATTCCACATGTATATAAATCATGTATAAAGTAATTGGAGACCTGGAGCTGTGGCTCACGCCTGTAATCCCAGCACTTTGGAAGGCCGAGGCAGGCGGGTCATTTGAGGTCAGGAATTTGAGACCAGCCTGGCCAACATGGTGAAAACCCCGTCTCTACTAAAAATACAAAAAAAAAAAGAGCTGGGCGTGGTGGCGCATGCCTGTAATCCCAGCTCCTCGGGAGGCTGAAGCATGAGAATCGCTTGCACCTGGGAGACAGATGTTGCAGTGAGCTGAGATCACACCACTGCACTCCAGGCTGGGTGACAGAGTGAGACCCTGTCTCAAAAAAAAAAAAAAAAGTGATTGGAATAGCAAACCTATTTTATAGTTATGATTTTATACTTAAAATTATTTTATAGTTATAATTTTACACTTAAGTAGTAATCACAAAACAATAATAGTTAATACAAGAGTGATAAGTCCATCTATTAACATGCATTCAAATAAAAATACACATAGCTTCCTTTAAAAAAAGACAAACAGTATAAACTTCATGTAAGAAAAAACAAGAAAAACCAGGCAAATTTTAAAAACAAAGAGTATTGAGGGTAGGCTAACATTTTAGATATTAAAATGCATACAGTTATAGTAATCTAAACAACATAAATTCTTGAATGAAGGACACAGATTAATGCATGGAGTAAACAATTCAGAAATCACATATTTCGAGAATATAACGTGATAAATATGAATTTTTAAAAAACAGAAAGGAAAACATGGATTATTCAGTGAGTAATATTGGCCAATTATGTGCCTGTTTCCTCCTGTCATCACTAAAAACACAAAAGTCAGGAAGTTTATATGTTGTAACATTAAACAATCCCTACATATCAGTGAAAAAAACAAGATCTATGTTTCATGCTACATGTCCATTGTGGGTTAGAGACAGGGGCGCTTGTCTGCATCATATTCAGGTACTCAGGCTGAGAAAAGTTTCTTCTCCACTTTTCCAAATTTGCCAAAGCAGAAAAAAAAAGTGGTTCTTAAAGCTTCTGAACATAATCCTACACATGCTCGGAAGAGGAAAGCTGTAAAGCTTTGGTGAACAGCATATCACCATACTCCTCACCCTTCTTTCCACAACCACTTTCATCTACATTCCAAGATAGACTATCCAATAGTACTTCCTAGTTATGTCATCTGCTGAAAGTCCAGGAGCTCTTGGTTATGCCCTATAGTCACTACAGAAGTTCTAGATGTGGTACCTATGGTGTTTAGTTTAGTTTACTTCATAGATCATCTCAATAAGTGAAAAAATTGTTTGCTCTCATACACCTAATATTAATATTTAATAATGAAATAAGGATATGGTAGCCACAGAAAGCACTCTTGTTTGGAAAAAGAAACTTAAGACATGCGGCAGACACTGGTGTTAAGGCATTTCTGAAACTCCGAAGAAGATACTTTGAGGGTTCCTAGTTCCTTGATTATGTCCTAATTTCACTCCCTAGGAGTTTCCTTCTCTATTGTTCTGCATCTCTGGCTTCACTGTCTGTGAGATTCTTTCTTTTTCATTGTCTTCTAGGTCACACCTGAGCATCTGGGAATATGCCTTTCTTAAAGACTGAGCAAAGTTTTCTACCTGTATCCTATCCATAAATGGTTAGGGAATGAGTTGGGTTTATTTCCCCTCCCTTTTAGGTTAGGAAGACTTTCAACAGGATTGAAAGCCTCTGCCTTGAGATTTAATAGCTTCCAGCTCAAATCTCTTTATTCTGCATGGTTTTTTTCCTCAAAAAATTTTAAAATACTGATTTGATTTATTTATTATTCATAAGACAGTTCAATTTTTCTGAAAGTTCTCTATAATACTATCTTATATTTTTACTCTATCTATGGATACCTACCTATTTTTAATCTCAATGGTTTTTAATTTCCTTTTGTTTTCTGCCTGATAGACGTTTGCCTACTTTATTAGTCATTCCAAAGAACCATTTTTTAGCTTTGATATGGCATTTTATTGTCATACAGTTCTAAATTCTGTGTATACTTCTAAATATTTTAACATTTCCATTATGGCATTTTTGTCTTTGAGTTATTAAGTATTCTCTTAATTTTCAATTATATACCATTATCATTTGTATTTCTTGTATTGATCTTTGTATATAATACAACTTTTTTTTACAATATGCTAAAATTACTCTAGCTCTGAGTGACATCAGTAAAATTACCGACTAGAGTTAGGTGCTAACTCTCCACAGAAAGGAATCGGAACAATGAATAAACAATGATATTTCAACTACAGTAACTGAGGAAGTATGCTGGATAGCACCAGGAGAATGGCAAAATCCCTGTGGAACACAGAAGACCAGAATAACACCGCAGGGAAGGGTGCCACATTTTTTCTCCCACTGGAATAAGCTCAGAGTCATGGGTAACTTCTTTTTATGAAGAGAGAATAAACTGGAAATCCCCAATGGTTCCTGTCACTGCCACAAACACCAGCAATCATTGCTACAGAAGAGCCTATCAAGTCCTCATAGGTTCTGAATCCAGTTTGGAGAGTAGCCAGGAGTTAATAAAAGCTGCACTGCTTAGAGTAGGAACGTACTTTGAATACATGCCACCCCCCATGATCTAAGATGCTATGGCTCAATATTATTTTAAAACCGGACTCACTACTAGAGGGTGTCCTGCCCTGGAGGCCATTAGCAACTGACTTTCTCCACCTATGAGGCTTCACTGTCATTCCACCACATTCACATGAGTGGGTGCCAGCAGCATCATGATCCCAGCCGCCCAGAACCTAAGCGAGATGGAACAACTAACCTTGGTTTTTAAACCCATGTGGCACATCAGAAAACCTATAAAATATAGCTTAAAATTTCCAAAGTACTGGGAGAGATATGGGCATCCAGATTTAGGAAACTCAAAAGTCTTCAATGAGATTTAACCCAAGAAGATCCTCTCTGAGGCCCAATATAATCAGACTGTCAAAAGTCAAAGACAAAGATAAAATTCCAAAAGATGTAAGAGAAAAGTAACAAGTCCCATATAAAATAATTCCCATTATATTATTAGTAGATTTTTCAGCAAAAACCTTGCAAGTCAAGAGAGAATGGGATAATATATTGAAAATGCTGAAAGAAAAAAAAAAAACTGGCATCCAAGAATACTATCTCCAACAAATTTATCTTTCAGAAATGAAGGATAAACAAATACTTCTGAAGACAAGCAAAAGCTGAAGAAGTTTACCCATTAGGCTTGCCTTACAAGAAATGATTATGAAGTAATACAACTGGAAACTAAAAGGTAATACCACCATGAAAATGTGTGAAAGTATAGAACTCATGAGTATAGATAAATTTATAAATCAAACACAAAATACCCCAGTGATATATTGGTGCTATGTAATTCTCTCCATCTTCTAGTATGAAGGTTTAAAATCAAAACAAGTCAAAAACAACAGCTACGGTAGTAGCCAAGGAACACACAGTAGATTAAGTAAATTAAGGCAACAAAAATACAAATGGGAGGAGAGAAATCTAGAGTATTTTTATGCAACCTGAGTTGAGTTGCTATCAGCTTAAAATAGTCTATTATAAGACTTTTTATGTTAGTCCCATGGTGACCACAAGGAAAGAAATGATACCAGATACACAAACAAGAAAGAGAAGTGATAATCCCAGCACTGTGGGAGGCTAAGGCAGGAAGATCATTTGAGGCCAGGAGTTTGAGATGAGCCTGGCCAATGTGGTGAAACCTGGCCTCTATTAAAAATACAAAAAATAAAATTCAGCTTGGCATGGTGGTTCATGCTTGTAGTTTCGTCTACTCGTGAGGCTGAGGAACAAGAATCGCTTGAACATAGGAGGTGGAGGTTGCAGTGAGCTGAGATCGTGCCATTGCATTCCAGCTTGGGTGACAGAGCAAGACTCTGTCTGAAAGAAAGAAAGAAAGAAACAAAGAAGGAAGGAAGGAAAGAAGGAAGGAAGGAAGGAAGGAAGGAAGGAAGGAGAAATAAAGCTTAGCACCACAGAAAGAAAATTGAAATAAAGCTTAGCACCACAGAAAATCACCAGACTACAGAGGTGAACAATAAGAAAGGAAGAGATCTGCAGAACAACCAGGAAACAACTAACAAAGTGACAAGGTAAGTTTTTATCTACCAATAATAACCATGAATAGAAATGAATTAAATTATCCAACTAAAAGTTATAGAGTGGCTAAATGGCTAAAAGAGAAGACCCAACTACTGCTGCCTATCAGAGACTCCCTTCACCAATTAAGACAAAAATAGAATGAAAGTGAAGGATAGGTGAGGAAAATGGTGGATAGAAGGCAGGACTAAATTGCAGCTCCTACTCAGAGGGACAGAGCAGTGTGTGAAGACTCACATCATGAACTTCTGCTCCAAAAACTACCACAGGAACATACCAGAAAAGCCAAAAGCATCCAAAAGTCGTTTGAAAGAAGTGGTTTGCTGCATGCCCCTGGTGACAGCCAAAAATCTGTGTGCCCAAAGTGTGAAAGTGTAATGAAGGATCATCCACTTCTGAACACAAACCCTCACTGGGGAACCTGAAGGTCCAGATCACTGGAGAAGGATTTGACCTTACCTGGAGCTGAGACAATTTAGAGAGGCAAGAAAATACAGGGGTAGAGGAAGCAGTGGGAAAAGCCCTGTGGGCTCTTTGTGTCCCCAGGGAAGCCATTTCTGACTTGTCTCACAGAGTCCTTGGGGAGGGCTGCAAAAGGAACTGGGGAAAGACCACAGAGAGAAGGAAACTTCCAGCCAAACTTTGTAACAATTCCAACTGAATGCAGTTTCCTGACCAGAACTCAGGCGAGAGCATGTGTTCAGTGTGCAGGCTTGACAGGCAGGGAGTCATGAAAGCCCTGCTTGCTTTCTCAGGTGGGAGGCTGGTAGCCTGGGGCAAGTTCTCAGCCCTGCTTGCCCACTGCCTGGAAAGAAACTTGGTGTTGTTAGTGGGTGGGGCGGGGGCACAGCGGGAGTGAGACCAGCCTTTTGGGTTGCGTGGGAGCTGGGTGAGCCCTGTAGCTGCCGGCTTTCCCCACTTCTGTGACAACCTGCATGACACAGCAGAAGCAGCCATAATCCTCCTGGGAACATAACTCCATTAACCTGGGAACCACAATCCCATCCCCCACAGCAGCCAGAGCAAGCCTCGCTCAAGGAGAGTCTGAGCTCAGACATGCCTAACAACGCCCCCACCTGACGGTCATTGCCTACCCATCCTTGTAGCTGAAGACAAAGGGCATATTCTCTTGGGAGTTCTAGGGCCCTGCCCACTGCCTGATCCTCTACTATCACAGCTGATGCTGTCTTGAAAGCGCCACCCCCTAGCAGGAGGCCAACCAGAAAAAATAATGCAATAAACAACAATAATACAACTAAGGACCTTCACAGAGTCCATTTCACTCCCCTACCACCACCACCGAAGCAGATGTTGGTATCCACAGCTGACAGACCTGTGGATACCAACACCTGATGGTTCATATCACTGGACTCTGTGCAGGCACCACTAGTACTGTCCTGGAACCTGGTAACCCAGCTGGGTGGCTAGATCCAGAAGGGAAATAACAATCACTACAGTTTGGCTCTCAGGAAGCCACATCCCTAGGAAAAGAGGGAGAGTACAAAAAACTGATTCTTGGGAAAGATAATTAAAATTGATGAGCATTGGTGAGATTAACCAAGAAAAGAAAAGAGAAGATACAAATAAGCTCAATTAAAAACAAAATGGGAGATGTTACCACTGATACCACAGAAATACAAAAGAATATTCAAGGCTACAATGAACACCTTTATGCGCATAAACTAGAAAATCTAGAGAAGATGAATAAATTCCTGGAAATGTGCAACATTACTAGATTAAACCGGGAAGAAATAGAAATTTTGAATGGACCAATAAGAAACAGTGAAATTGAAATGATAATTTAAAAATTGCCAATTAAAAAAATGTCCAGGACCAGATGGATTCACAGCTGAATTCTATCAGACATTCAAAGAATTAGTACCAATCCTGTTGACATTATTCTGTAAGATATATAAAGAGGAAATTCTCCCTAAATCAGTCTATGAAGTCAACATCACTCTAATACCAAAACCAGGAAAGGACATGACCAAAAAAGCAAACTACAGACCAATATCCCTGATGAATATAGAGGCAAAAATCCTTAACAAAATACTAGCTAACTGAATCCAACAGCATATCAAAAAGATAACCCACCATGATCATGTGAGTTTTGTACCAGGGATGCAAGGAAGGCTTAACATATGCAAGTCAATAAATGTATACACCGCATAAACAGAATTAAAAACAAAAACCTCATGATCATCTCAATAGATACAGAAAAAGCATTTGACAAAATCCAGCTTCCCTTTATGATCAAAACTCTCAGCAAAATCAGCACAGAAGGAACATATGTTTCTTTTCTGCTATATATTTTATTATCATTATTATGCTTTAAGTTCTGGGATACATGTGCAGAACATGCAGGTTTGTTACATAGGTATACATGTGCCATGGTGGTTTGCTGCAGCCATCATCTCGTCACCTCTATTAGGTACTTCTCCTAATGCTATCCCTCCCCTACTTCCCCACCCACTGGCAGGCCCCAGTGTGTGATGTTCCCCTCCCTGTGCCCATATGTTCTCATTGTTCAACTCCCACTTATGAATGAGACCATGCGGTGTTTGGTTTTCTGTTCTTGTGTTAGTTTGCTGAGAATGATGATTTCCAGCTTCATCCATGTCCCTGCAAAAGACATGAACTCATCTTTTTTTTATGGCTGCAGAGTATTCCATGGTTTAAAAAACAAACAATCCCATCAAAAAGTGGGTGAAGGATATGAACAGATACTTCTGAAAAGAAGACATTTATGCAGCCAACAAACATATGAAAAAAAGATCATCATCACTGGTGATTAGAGAAATGCAAATCAAAACCACAAAGAGATACCATCTCATGCCAGTTAGAATGGCGAACATTAAAAAGTCAGGAAACAACAGATGCTGGAGAGGATGTGGAGAAATAGGAATGCTTTTACACAGTTGCTGAGAGTGTAAATTAGTTCAACTATTGTGGAAGACAGTGTGGCAATTCCTCAAGGATGCAGAACTAGAAATACCATTTGACCCAGCAATCCCATTACTGGGTATATACCCAAAGGATTATAAATCATTCCACATGCACACGTATGTTTATTGCAGCACTATTCACAGTAGCAAAGACTAGGAACATATCTTAGTGTAATAAAAGCCATCTATGACAAACCCATAGCCAATATAATACTGAATGGGGAAAAGATGAAAGCTTTTCTTCTGAGAACTGGAGCAAGACAAGAATGCCCACTCTTACCATTTATATTCAACATAGTACAGGAAGTGCCAGCCAGAGCAATCAGACAAGAGAAAGAAATAAAGGCATCCAAATCAGTAAAAAGAAAGTCAAACTGCTGCTATTTGCTGATGATATAATCATACACCTAAAAAACACTGAAGACTCCTCCAAAAAGCTCCTAGAACTGATAAATGAATTCAGCAAACTTTCAGGATACAAAATTAATGTACACAAATCGGTAGCTCTGCTATACACCAACAGCGACCAAGCTGAGAACCAAATCAAGAACTTAACCCCTTTTGCAATAGCTGTAAAAAAATGAAATAATATACTTAGGAATATACCTAACCAAGGAGGTGAAAGACCTCTACAAGGAAAACTACAAAACACTGCTGAAAGAAACCGTAGATGACACAAACAAATAGAAACACATTCCATGATCATGGATGGATAGAATCAATATTGTATAAATGAACTTACTGCCAAAAGCAATCTACAAATTCAATTCAATTCCCATCAAAATACCACCACTGTTCTCCACAGAACTAGATAAATCAATCCGAAAATTCATATGGAACCATAAAAAAAAGCCTGCATAGACAAAGCAAGACTAATCAAAAAGAACAAAACTGGAGGCATCACATTACATGACTTCAAACTATACTATAAGGCTATAGTCATCAAAACAGCTTGGTACTGGTATAAAAATAGTCACATAGAACAATGGAACAGAATAGAGAAACCAGAAATAAAGACAAATATTTACAGCCAACTGATCTTCGACATAGCAAACAAAAACATAAAATGGAGAAATGACACCCTATTCAAAAAATGGTGCTGGAATAATTGGCAAGCCACATGTAGAAGCATCAAACTAGATCCTCATCTCTTACCTTATACAAAAATCAACTCAAGATGGATCAAGGACTTAAATCAAGACCTGAAGCCACAAAAAATCTAGAAGATAATGTCATAAAAAACCCTTCTAGACACCGGCTTACTAAAAGGATTTGTGACCAAGAACCCAAAAGCAAATCCAATAAAAACAAAGATAAATAGATGGGACTTAATTAAACTAAAAAACTTCTGCACAGCAAAAGAAGCAATCAGCAGAGTAAACAGACAACCCACAGAGTGGGAGAAAATCCTCACAATCTATACATCTGACAAAGGACTAGAATCTACAATGAACTCAAGCAAATCGGCAAGAAAAAAAAGAAACAATCCCGTCAAAAAGTGGGCTAACAACATGAATAGACAATTCTCAGAAGAAGGTACACAAATGGACGACAAACATGAAAAAATGCTCAACATCACTAATGATCAAAGAAATGCAAATCAAAACCACAATGTGTTACCACCTTACTCCTGCAAGGATGGCCATTATCGAAAAAAATGAAAAAATAACAGATGTTAGCGTGGATGTGGTGAAAAGGAACACTTTTACACTGTTGGTGGAAATGTAAACTAGTACAACCACTGTGGAAAACACTATGGAGTTTCCTCAAAGAACTAAAAGTAGAATTACCATCCAGCAATCCCACTACTGGGTATCTACCGAGAGGAAAAGAAATCATTATGCAATAAAGATCCTTACACATGCATGTTTACAGCAGCACAATTTGCAATTGCAAAAGTATGGAACCAGCCCAAATGCCCATCAATTAATGAGTGGAAAAACAAATTGTGATTATATAAATATATATATATGTGTGTGTGTGTGTGTATATATATATATATATATATATATATATATATATATATATATATCTCCTGGAATACTACTCAGCCATAAAAAGGAATGCAATAATGGCATTAGAGACCATTATTCTAGGTGAAGTAACCTAGGAATGGAAAAACAACCATTGTATGTTCTCACTCGTAAGTGGAAGCTAAGCTAGGAGGATGCAAATCCATAAGAATGATACAATGGACTTTAGGGACTCAGGGGAAAGGGTGGGAGGGAGGTGAGGAATAAAAGACCACATTGGGTACAGTATACAATGCTCGGGTGATAGGTACACCAAAATTTTAGAAATCACCACTAAAGAACTTATTCATGTAACCAAACACCACCTGTTTCTCAAAAACCTGTTGAAATAAAATAAATAATAAAAATAAAAAGCAAAATAAACAAATAAAATGAGAAATGCTATCTCAAAAAAAAAAAAAAGAAAGTGAAAGGATGGAAAAAGACATCCCATGCATATGGTAACCAAAAGTAAGAAGAAATAGCGATATTTATATCAGATAAAATAGCCTTTAAGTCAAAAATTGTGAAAAAAAGACAAAAAGGTCATTACATAATAATTAAAAATTAATTAAACAAAAAGACATGATAATTGTAAATATATATTCATCCAAAACCAGGACACCAGATATAAAAGCATATACTATACCTAAGAGAGTTATACCTAAGAGATGTACTGCAATATGATAATAGTAGAGAATTTCAACACTCCACTTCCCACAATGGACAGTTCATCTAGACAAAAAATTGACAAAGAAACATTAGACTTAATCTGCACTACAAACCAAAGGGACCTAAACAGAAATTTACAAAACATTCCATCCAACTGTTACAGACTACACATTCTTCTCAACTGCACATGGAACATTTTCCAAAATCATATTAAGCCCTAAAAAGAGTATTAACAAATTTAAGAAGATAGAAACCATATCAAGTAATTTTTTCTGGCCACAATGGTATAAAACTAGAAATCAACAACAAGAAAAGCTTCAGAAACTTTAAGAGTACATGCAAATTAAATACGTCTCTAAACAACCAATAGGCCAAGAAGAAATTAAAAGGGAAATTTAAAATTTCATTTAGACAAACAAGAGTAGAAACACATCATATCAAAACCTGTGGGATCTAGCAAAAGCAGTGCTAATAGAAAACTTTATTGCAATAAATGCCTATATCAGAAAAGAAAGATTTCTAATAAACAACCTAACAATGCACCTCAAGAAACTAAAACAACAAAAATAAACTAAACTCAAAGTTGCAACAAGGAAGAAAATTCTAAAAGATCAGAGCAAAAATAAATGAAATAGAGACTTAAAAATCCAAAAGATTAACAAAACAAAGAGTTGGTCTTTTGAAAATAAAAACAAAATCACCAAACTGTTGGCTAGACTGAGAAAAAATGAGAGAAGATTCAAATAAATAAAATCAGAGATTAAAAAAGGAGACATTACATCTGATACCACAAAAATAGAAAGAACCATAAGAAACTATTCTGAACAACTATATGCCAATGAATTTGATAGCATAGAAGAAATGGATAAATTCCTGGACACACAATCTATCAATATTAAATTATGAATAAATAGAAAATCTGAACAAAGCAAAAATAAGTTAGGAAATTTAATCAGCAATAAAAGTCTTCCACAGAAGAAGAGCCTAATACCTGATGGCTTCACTGAAGATCTCATACCAAGTCTCCTCAAATTATTCGAGAAAATTAAAGAGGAGGGAGTACTTCCAGACTTATTGTACGAGACCAGCATTTCCTGATTCCAAAACCAGGCAAGGACACACACACAAAAGAAAACTACAGACCAATATCTCTGATGAACATAGATGCGAAATTCTCAACAAGAAACTAGCAAACTGAATGCAACAGTACATTAAAAAGACAATTTACTGTGATAAAATGGGTTTCATGCCAAGTGTGCAAGGATGCTTTAACATATGTAAATCAATAAATGTAATACATCATGTTAACAGAAAGAAAGACAAAATCCATTTGATCATTTTGATAGGCTCAAGAAAAGCATTTGACATGATTCTACACCTTTTCTTGATTAAAAACTCTTGACAAATTAGGTATAGAAGGTATAGAAAATAATAAAGGCCATATAAGACACATCTACAGGTAACATTACACTGAATGGGAAAAGTTAAAAGCTTTTCCTCTAGTATCAGGAACAAGATGAGGATGCTCACTTTTATCACTTGTATTCAACACAGTACTAGAAGTTGTAGCCAGAGTCATTAGAAAGAGAAAGAAATAAAAGGCATTCGAATTGGAAAGGAGGAAGTCAAATTATTGTTTCCAGATGGCATGATCTTATATTTAGAAAACCCTAAAAACTCCATCAAAAAACTGTTAGGTCTAACAAATTGATTCAAGAAACTTGCAAGATATAATATCAACATACAAAAATCAGTAGTGTGGGCCATATATGGTGGCTCACACCTGTAACCTCAACACTTTGGGAGGCCACGGTGAGAGGATTGCTTGAGGCCAGGAGTTTGAGGCCAGCACGAGCAACATAGTGAGACTCCCATCTCTCCACACACACAAAAAATATTTTAAAGTTAGCCAGGTGTTGTATGCATCTGCAATCCTAGCTACCCAGGAGGCTGAGGTATTAGGATCACGTGAGCCCAGGAGTTTGAGGTTACAGTGTGCCATGATCACACTACTGCACCCCAGCCTGGGCAACCGAGTGAGACTGTGTCTCTCTAAAATTAAAATAATAAACAAATTTAAAAATAAAAAATAAAAATTAGTACTGTTTCTGTACACTAATTGTGAACTACCTGAAAAAAAAATCAAGGAAACAATTTCACTTACAAAAGCTACAAAATAAGTATTGCCTAGGAATAAACTTAACCAAGACGATGAAAGATTCCTACACTGAAAACTGTAAAACTTTGATAAAAGAAATTGAAAAGAAAACAAATAAATCCTGCATTCATGGTCCATAAATTTAGCATTGTTAAAATGGCCATACTACCCAAGGTGATTTACAGATGTAATACAATCCCTACCAAAATACCAATGACATTCTTCACACACACAGAACAAAAGCAATCCTTAAATTAATATGGAAGCACACACGACCACAAATAGCCAAAGTAATCCTGAACAAAATGTACAAAGTTGGAGGCATCATGCTACTTGACTCCAAAATGTATCACAAAGCTATAGTAACTTAAATATTAATAGCATGGTATTGGCATAAAAATAGATAGATAGGCCAATGGAAAAGAAAGGTGAGCCCAGAAATAAATTCATGAACCTAAAGACAGCTGATTTTTGATAAAGATACCAAGAACACATGTTGGGGAAAGAGTCTTTTTAATAAATGGTACTGGGATAATTGGAAATCCACATGCAGAAGAATGAGGCTAGAACCCTACCTCTCAACATATAAAAAAGTCAACTTAAAAATGGATTAAAGACTTAAATTTGAAATATGACACTATAAAACTACTAGAAGGAAACAAGGGGATGCCTCATGACATTGTGCTAAGAAACGATTTTTTAAATAAGATCTCAAAAGCACAGGCAACAAAAGCAAAAGCAGACAAATGAGATCAAACCAGAAAGCTTTTGCACAGCAAAGGAAACTATTAACAGAGTGAAGAGACCACCTACAGGATGAGAGAAAATATTTGCAAACTATACCTATGACAAGAGGCTAATATCCAGAATATATATGAAACTTAACCTACCAATAAAACAAATAACTCAATTTCAAAAAGGGCAAAAGAACTTAATAGACATTTTTCAAATGAAGACATACAAATGGCCAATAGGTGTATGAAAAAATATTCAACGTTACTAATCATCAGGGAAATGCAAATCAGACCACCATGGGATACCATCTTACCCCAGTTAGAGTGACTGTTATAAAGAAAACAAGTTTTGGCAAGGACGTGAACGGCAGACAATATTTGTACACTATTGGTGGGATTGTAAACTAGTACAGTCACTATAGGAGAGAGTATGGAATTTCTTTAAAAAATATCTGGCAATCCCACTATTGAGAATACACACACACACACACACACACACACACACACACACACACATATATGAAAGGAAATCAGTGTGTCAAAGGGGTGTCTGCACTCCCATTTATTGTTGTAACAGTATTTACAATAGCCAAGATATGGAAGTAACCTAAGTGTCCAACAATAAATAAATAGATAAAGAAAATGTGGCATATATACACAATTTAACACTATTCAGTCATAAAAAATAATAAAAATGAAATCCTGTTATTTGTGACAATACGGATGGGTCTGGAGAATATTATGTTATGTGAAATAGGCCAGACATAGAAAAACAAACAGCATAAGATCTCCCTCATATATAGAATCTAAAAAAAAAAAGTTGGAAGAGATGATGAGAAGAAGTTGATTAACATGTACAAAGTTACAATTAGAAGGAATAAAGTCCAGTGTTCTATTGCCAAGTAGGGGTGACTGTGGTTAACAATAAAATATTGTACCTTGCAAAATGGCTAGAATAAGTCATTTGAATGTTCTCACCACAAAGAAATAATAAATATAAGAGGTGACGAATACACTAAATGCACTGATTGGATCATTGTACAACATAGGTATGTATCAAAACATCAAATTGTACCCCATAAATATGTATAATTAAATGTTGCCGTTAAAAATAAAAAATTACTCTATTCTACCACATGTTCTAAATATTCTCAAAAGCACCAACTAAAACAGTACCTGACACAAAACATAAGTTCAAGAAATGCAAGTTGGATAAATAAATAAAATCCAGTTTGTTTGTCATGTTTTCAATTCTTCTGTATTTAACCATTTTGATCTGCTTCATCTATGTGATGGTGGATTTAAAATTTTTTCTGTATATTCCTATTAGTTTTACAAAATACAGTTTGATACTTCAGATGATTATGAGTTTAAAAGTGTTTTATCTTCTTGGAGAATTAAACCTTTTATTATTAGACAGTGATGCTATCAATCTGTGATGTTGATTTTAAAGTTTATTTTTACTTAATATTAATATAACTACTCTAGCTTTATTTTTGTTAGTTTTTTTTAACTGGTATAGTTTCTCTTTATTTTTTTCTTTAAACTTTTTTTTTATTATACTTTAAGTTGTGGGATACATGTGCAGAATGTGCAGGTTTGTTACATAGGTATACACGTGCCATGGTGGTTTGCTGCACCAATCAACCTGTATCTACATTAGGTATTTATCCTAATGCTATCCCTCTCCTAGCCCCCTACCTCCTGAAAGGCCCCTGTGTGTGATGTTCCCCTCCCTGTGTTCACGTGTTCTCATTGTTCAACTCCCACTTATGAGTGAGAACATGCAGTGTTTGGTTTTCTGTTTCTGCGTTAGTTTGCAGAGAATGATGGTTTCCAGCTTCAACCATGTTCCTGCAAAGGACATTAACTCATCCTTTCTGATGGCTGCATAGTATTCCATGGTGTATATGTGCCACATTTTCTTTATTCAATCTATCATTGATGGGCATTTGGGTTGGTTCCAAGTCTGCTATTGTGAATAGTGCTGCAATAAACATACGTGTGCATGTATCTATATAGTAGAATGATTTAAAATCCTTTGGGTATATACCCAGTAATGGGATTGCTGGTCAAATGCTATTTCTCGTTCTAAATCCTTGAGGAATTGCCACACTGTCTTCCACAATGGTTGAACTAATTTACACTGCCACCAACAGTGTAAAAGTGTTCCTATTTCTCCACATCCTCTCCAGCATCTGTTTCCTGACTTTTTCTTTTCTTTCTTTTTTCTTTTTTTTTGATATGTAGTCTTGCTCTGTTGCCCAGGCTGGAATGCAGTGGCACAATCTCGGCTCACTGCAACCTTTGCCTCCCGGGTTCGCGCCATTCTCCTGCCTCAGCCTCAGCCTCCCGAGTAGCTGGGACTACAGGCACCCGCCACCATGCCTGGCTAATTTTTTTTATTTTTAGAAGAGATGAGGTTTCACCATGTTAGCCAGGATAGTCTCGATCTCCTGACCTCGTGATCTGCCTGCCTTGGCCTCCCGAAGTGCTGGGATTACAGGCATGAGCCACCCCGCCCAGCCTTTCCTGACTTTTTAATGATCACCATTCTAACAGGCGTGACAGTATCTCATTGTGGTTTTGATTTGCATTTTTCTAATGACCAGTGATGATGAGCTTTTTTTCTTGTGTTTGTTGGCTGCATATATGTCTTCTTTTGAGAAGCGTCTGTTCACATCCTTCACCCACTTTTTCATGGGGTTGTTTTTTTTTTCTTTATTTTTATTTTTTGTAAATTTGGTTAAGTTCCTTGTAGATTCTGGACATTAGCCCTTTGTCAGAAGGATAGATTGCAAAAATTTTCTCCCATTGTGTAAGTTGCCTGTTCACTCTGATGATAGTTTCTTTTGCTGTGCAGAAGCTGTTTAGTTTAGTTAGATCCCATTTGCCAATTTTGACTTTTGTTGCCATTGTTTTTGGTGTTTTAGTCATGAAGTCTTTGCCCATGCCTGTCCTGAATGATATTGCCTAGATTTTCTTCTAGGGTTTTTATGGTTTTAAGTCTTACATGTAAGTCTTTAATCCATCTTGAGTTAATTTTTGTATCAGGTGTAAGGAAGGGGTCCAGTTTCAGTTTTCTGCATATGGGTAGCCAGTTTTCCCAACACCATTTATTAAATAGGGAATTCTTTCACCATTGCTTGTTTTTGTCAGGTTTGTCAAAGATCAAATGGTTATAGATGTGTGGCGTTATTTCCGAGGCCTCTGTTCTGTTTCACTGTTCTGTATATCTGTTTTGGTACCAGTACCATGCTGTTTTGTTTACTGTAGCCTTGTAGTATAGTATAGTGATGCCTCTAGCTTTGTTCTTTTTGCTTAGGATTGTCTTGGCTATACAGGCTCTTTTTGGTTCCATATGAAATTTAAAGTAGATTTTTCTAATTCTATGAAGAATGTCAGTGGTAGTTTGACGGGGACAGCATTGAATCTATAAATTACTTTGGGCAGTATGGTCATTTTCCTGATATTTATTCTTTCCATCCACGAGCATAGGATGTTTTTCCATTTGTTTGTGTCCTCTCTTATTTACTTGAGCAGTGGTTTACCACTAGCCAGGCTAATGAAGCAGAAAAGCAAGAAGAATCAAATAGATGCAATAAAAAATGACAAAGGGGATATCACCACCAATCCCACAGAAATACAAACTACCATCAGAGAATACTATAAATACTTCTATGCAAATAAACTAGAAAATCTAGAAAAAAATGGATAAATTCCTGGACACATACACCCTCCCAAGACTAAACCAGGAAGAAGTCGAATCCCTAAACAGGCCAATATTAAGTTCTGAAATTGAGGCAATAATTAATAGCCTACCAACCAAAAAAAGCCCAGGACCAGATGAATTCACAGCCAAATTCTACCAGAGGTACAAAGAGTAGCTGGTACCATTCCTTCTGAAACTCTTCCAAACAACAGAAAAAGTGGGACTCCTCCCTAACTCACTTTATGAGCCCAGCATCATCCTGATACTAAAGCCTGGCAGAGATACAATGACAAAAAACATTTCAGCCAAATATCGCTGATGAACACCGATGAGAAAATCCTGAATAAAATACTGGCAAACCGAATCCAGCAGCACATCAAAAAGCTTATCCATCACGTTCAAGTCGGCTTCATCCCTGGGATGCAAGGCTGGTTCAACATATGCAAATGAATAAACGTAATCCATCACATAAACAGAACCAATGACAAAAACCACATGATTATCTCAGTAGATGCAGAAAAGGCCTTCATTAAAATTCAACACCCCTTCTTGCTAAATGCTGTCAATAAACTAGTTATTGATGGAATGTATCTCAAAATAATAAGAGCCATTTATGGCAAACCCACAGCCAATATCATACTGAATGGGCAAAAGCTGGAAGCATTCTCTTTGAAAACCAGCACAAGACAAGGATGTCCTCCCTCACTACTCATATTCCACAAAGTATTGGAAGTTCTGGCCAGGGCAATCAGGCAAGAGAAAGAAATAAAGGTATTCAAATGGGAAGATAGGAAGTCAAATTGTCTCTGTTCGCAGCTGACATGATCCTATATCTAGAAAACCCCATCGTCTCAGCCCCAGATCTCCTTATCTGATAAGCCACTTCAGCAAAGTCTGAGGATACAACATCAATGTGCAAAAATCACAAGCATTCCTATACATCAATAATAGATAAACAGAGTCAAATCATGAGTGAACTCCCATTCACAATTGCTACAAAGAGAATAAAATACTAGGAATACAATCTATAAGGGATGTGAAGGACCTTTTCTTTCAACGTTTTATGCCCTTATTTTTATTAGTGACTCTTGTAAAAGACTATAGTAAGATTAACAATACAGTTTGGCATCTTTTTGTAACATGACATTTGTTACAATCACTAATGTATTAGTCCTCATTATCATACTTTGTACTTTCAGTGTGTCTCACTTTTGCCACACTTCTTTCTCTTTTCTTACCTGACTTTAATTTTATATATTGCCTTTCCATGTTTGTTTACTATTCTCATTTGCCCTCCATCTACTGGTTTAGAAGGTAAACATTTATTTCTATTCAATTAGAACTCTCCAACTCAACTCTTGAAATTGTAATGTACATATTTAATACAGCAAACTAGGAATCAATCAATAGCTTAGCCAATCTACTCACACTCACAAACAATAATACAGAGACCTTAGAACAGTTGGTCTAAGATCAACCCATAGCAACTTGCATTATTATAATTTATATTTTGGCTCTGCCCTCATTTTATTTTATTTTATTTATTATTATTATTTTTTTATCCTGAGACAAAGTCTCACTCTTTAGCCCAAGCTGGAGGGCAGTGGCACTATCTAGGCTTACTGCAACCTCCGCCTCCCTGATTCCAGCAATTCTCATGCCTCAGCCTCCTGAGTAGCTGGGATTACAGAAATGCATGACCACACCCGACTATTCTTGCATTTTTTGGTAGAGATGGGTTTTCACCATGTTGGCCAGGCAAGTTGCCCACCTCTGGCCTCCCAAAGTGCTGGATTGCAGGCATGAGCCACTGCGCCCTGCCGTCATTTTAAACTTCATAAAATAATTGTTGTTCTTTTATAAAGACTTTATTTATAGATATAGCAAATATTTTCTCCTTTGTTTTTCTCATCATTATTTATTGGATCTCAGATGTTCCGTCTGGAGACAGTTTCCTTCATTCTGCTATGGCTGTATGTACTTTGTAAGTCCTTTTAATGGAAGTTGGTTTGGGATAAATTTTATTCATTGCATCTATCTGTGAAGTCCTTATTGAAACTTTTCTCTTGCTATGTAATTTTGTTAGGTACACCCTTCTGTTTAACATCTATTTTCCTTTAGCACTTAGAAAATATTAATCATCATTCTTCTGACTTCTGTTCTTGCTGCTGCTAAATTGGCTGTTGGTCTATTTGTAATTTATTTGTAATTATCTGCCTTTTCTTTCTGATCGATTTTTAAAATAGTCTTTGTTATGCATTTAGGCATGGTTTTCTTTTATTTATTGTATTGACATCCACTGGGCTTTCTGTCTTTTATCACTCTTATAAAGTATTATGCCATATTTTTCAAATATTGCCTCTTTTTGATGTAATAGTCTCCCTGACACTCAGATTTTGCATATATCAGGTCTTCTCACTGTGTGTTTCATGGCTTGTAATAACACTTCCATATTTTCTATTATACCATCTACCTGGTCTTCATTCTGTGTAATTTCTTCAAATATGTGTTCTTGTTTATCAAAGCTTTTTAAACTGCCTTTAAAAAGATATTTTTCACCCATCACATGAGAGATTAAATCTCTTTTAAATCTGCTTAATAATATGCCTATTGAATTGTTAATTATCACATTTTATGAATCTAAAAGCTCTATTTGAGTTTTTTTTAAAATAGCCTCTTTTTCTTTAAACACACATTTAATATTTTCTTTTACGGCCTTAAGCATAGTATGTATTTTATATACAGTATGTTGTCTATAAGACTTATTGCTTCTCAGATAATTTTACTATTTTCAGTCTGAGTTGCTCTCATTTTGGGTTTTACTGTTTGTAGACTCTTAATATGGCATTTCCCCCCTTATTTTGTGTTTGTGTGTGTGTGTGTGTGTGTGTGTGTGTGCGTGTACTCATTTTCTGAGAATCTTGAAGGAAATATTAGAGGCCTGTGTTTAAAGTGCCTAACTCAAGATAATTTGCTTTCTTTCTCTTCATCATATATGAGCATTAGCAATGCCAGACCACTTTATATTTTCATTTTTCAAATCCCATAGAGGTTGGTCTTGTGACTAGAAATTTTTAATAGATAAAAAAACACTTCTCTTAGCTTAATTGTATTGCTGAAACAAGTTAGTATGCAACCCTCTCTTAGAGCACATATAATTTCCCCAAAGTTTACCAAGAGATTTTAGTAGTTTGAAGCTTCTGGCTTTATTTCATGTATTTCTGATCTCCTTTCATCTTATTTAAACCCAGGCTTTGTCTGCTGTTCCCTATATTTGAACGTTCAGTTAAAACCCTGGCTTTACCTAATAACAGTTTATCAGATTAAATTCTAAATCCAGGGTTTGCCAATCCCTATGAACCTAAATTTTGGTTTTGAGTTGTGTTCTTTATTGCCAAATTGTTCAGCCATGCTTTATTATTTTTTTAATTTTACAAACATCATCCAGAATTTTTGTGCTCTGAATCAGGAAGAATTTTGCTAAACATCAAATTTGCAATATTATTACACATGAATGTCCTCTATTGAGATTTTACTGCAGCAGTTATTATTTTTTATTTCTAAATTTTCAATTTGATTCTTTTACAGAAGCATTTGCTCTTGTTTCTTAATTCCTTTATTATTATTATTATTATACTTTAAGTTCTAGGGTACATGTGCACAACGTGCAGCTTTGTTACATATGTATACATGTGCCATGTTGGTGTGCTGCACCCATTAACTCATCATTTACATTAGGTATATCTCCTAATGCTATCCTTCCCCACCACAAACCCACGACAGGCCCCAGTGTGCGATATTCCCCACCCTGTGTCCAAGTGTTCTCATTGTTCAATACCCACCTATGAGTGAGAACATCAGGTGTTTGGTTTTCTGTCCTTGCGATAGTTTGCTCAGAATGATGGTAACCAGCTTCATCCATGTCCCTACAAAGGACATGAATTCATCCTTTTTTATGGCTGCATAGTATTCCATGGTGTATATGTGCCATATTTTCTTAATCCAGTCTATGATTGATGGACATTTGGGTTGGTTCCAAGTCTTTGCTATTGTGAATAGTGCCGCAATAAACATACGTGTGCATGTGTCTTTATAGCAGCATGATTTATACTCCTTTGGGTGTATACCCAGTAATGGGATGGCTGGGTCAAGTGACCTTAATTCTTTATACTCGTTTTGAATTTGTATTATATCCTCTATCTCTTTGAAAACAGCAAATATACTCATTTTAAAGGTACTTCTTCATTTTTTTTTGTGTGTGTGTGTGTGTGTAGTTTCTTCAGAGTGTTGGGATTGGTGAAATTAAAAAAACTCGAAATTGTAAGGTAGTAAAAATGTACCTTGTTTTGCAATCTCCATCAGAGTTGGCTGACCTTGAAATATGCAAACAATTTGGGACAGTTAAAAAAATAAAAGATATGCAAAATGTAATCCTGAGATTTCCTTAATTATATCAAAATAAAAAAAAGAAAAAAGATTTCAAAGAAAAACTAACATATCCCATAGTAATTATGTTATAGAGAAATGCAAATTGCGCTCCTAGGACTCTGTCACCTACTCTAAGCTTGCCTACAATGCATTCATACAGTCTATACATCCTACAATCCATCCATATCTCTTCCCATTATTAGAGGGCTGTATGAGCTATTACAGGGTATTCTGTGGGCAGAACCATCCCAGAGTGGTACTGTGCCTTACTTTTGTACTTGATGAGCTCTCAGTGGGTTAGTACTAGCAAAGAAAAACCAGATTCTGAAAGTAGCAAGGCAGAAGTGATCTGGTAGCTTCTGCTAAGGAGAAGCTACTCAGGTTAATGATGTCTGTAGAGTGCTAGAGACGTCAAAATATCCATAATCAAACTAAAGTGGGTGACACTGTGACTTCTCCTCTTTGGTGGTCTCTTTCTGGTCAATGTATCCTTTGGCAATACTTTAGAGAATTTACCGCTGCAAACATTTTTTTTTTATAGATATTGTGTGTGGCCAAGTGCATTATTTCACCCTTCTGTGCCCACCTTTTATACACTTCCTCAAATTCACTAGGAAAGGGAATGGTGTCTGACTATCTATTAGCTAGTTGTACTTTAACTTACTTGCTTTTAGGATAAAAAATTTAGGATGTTCAATGCATCTGTCTGCCACATTTGTTCTGGTTTACATCTCAGCATGTTCTGTTTTTTTTCAAACTTGTAGCTATGGAAACATTTATCATTTTTCTTACTTTTCAATGCAATAGTTGAGCATAATGTTTCCTCTTATGCAGTGACATTTAGTGGTATTAGATGGTGGAATGAACTCGAATTCTGAATGAAGGCTCAGACAACTGTTATAGTTCCTGAAAGTACCTGGAATGGCTAATCATCATGATAAATGGTCCACTGTGAGCCGGTGGAAGAAGTACAATGAATTATCACTAGCTGCTTTTGAATCACAATTGCATTTTGTAATGTTAACAGATACCTGACCAAATGCCGAAATGAAAAAAATTAGAATGAAGAGGCTGTTATGCTGAAATCTTGCTTTATCTTGATTTGATTTACAATGCACACAATGTGCCAAGATAAATTTATTTTGAATCTTCCCCAATTGCAAATCCTTCTGTATATTTTCTTTCTCTGAAACAATGTGGCATGAGTATCAATAGCCCACAAAAAGATTTTGAAAAGATTTATGAATAGGCAGGATTTTTAAAAAAAATTTATCCTTCAAGTGTACTATTGATGAATAACTCAGATAGAATATAGTAGTACCTCAGGATACATTTAGTCTTGACAACAATTTTTGAAGTGGAAATGTTATTTTCAATGTATAGATGAGGAATCTTTGGTTCAGAAAGGCTTAAATAATTCACATAAAAGCAGTAAAATATGTGTTTTTGGATACAGTATAAGTATTCAGTATATATCATATATTAATCTCTATTCTTTCCAATCAGCTCCTCAGGTGGGAGTTTCTATTTAGTTCTATCATGTGTTTTCAGAAAGAATAGTTGAATTATGTAGCTGTCATTTGGGAGACTGTTCTTGCAGAAAACATAACTAGATCCTCCTTGGGGCCTCCTTATATTCTCTTTCATTTTTTTGGCCTTGTGGACAGGTTTCTAGTCTCAGACTTATTATTTTATGACCAAATCTAGTTGGGTACAAGTAAGAGAAAAAACGAAGTGAAAAAAATGTTAATCCTTTTAAAAATCCAGGAAAGCACATGGATATGAGGAGACCCTTTCAAGACCTCATTTAAAATTGCTTTTAGTTGTTTTCAAAACTTGCTGAATATCAGAATCACTTATATGTGAAATGCTGTCATCCAAACCCCCACCATCTGCTGGAGGAGTGAGAGGAAAGCCCAGTGGGTGGAAGCAGTCCAGGGCCTGAGTTAGACAGCCCAGGATATATTCCAACTCTACACTAATTAGCTCTTAAAGCTTAAATTTCCTCATCTGGATAAAGGGGTTAATAGAATTGTATGATCCCTGTGTGAAGTTTAAATGGAACAATATCTGAAAGATCTTAGAACTGTGCCAGGCACAAAGAAAGTTCTAAATAAAACTTAATTCTTGATATTCTGTACCTTTTTAAAAATCACAAGGCCAAGAATATGAGAGCCATCGTTCTCTCATATGTGTAGTTCAAATTTGGCTTTTAGCTTAGCTAGTTGCTGCAATAAGGCAGGGTTGCTTTCAACAGAACTGTCAATCTAGTAAAGCAGGAGAGACAACTACACACACACACACACTCACAATGTCACATACAGACACTCACGCACATGTGCATGCACATATACCCACAGAAAGAAAATGGTAAGTTTAATACCAAAATTGTCAGCAATTTTATAAGTAATATACTCCATACTACACTTAAAGGACACAGACTGGTAGACAGGATAAGAGCCTTAGAAGGATGCAACCATGTGGTTTAGGGGCAGATAAAAGATCCTGAATAAATAGCTCTGTTCCTCTATATATAATACCATTGTTCCCATAATAGTAGTTAATAAGTCAATAAGCAAAAATACATCTACATATCTACATATCTATATTCTGAATTATCTGGTAAATATGGTGAAGTACTTGTTAATTGACTTTGGATATTTTATATCTAAACCATTTTATTTTCAATATTTGTATTTTCAGAGATATTTATAAAACTGAGGTATCTAGGCTGATATGCATTGAATGGGCTAGGTGTCCAACAATCTCATGATGGCACTGTAGGATAAAAGCATTTACATTTATATGGGACCCTCACTTAATAGATATTTATATTTTATCCTAGGACTGAGTATAATTAGGTCAAGCATCAGACATTTACAGTTTTCAAAATCTTCAAACACCACATCTTTTTTTGTTGTTTCTTTTTTATCACCTAATTAAATTCATGCATTTAAGTAATCAAGGCTCTGAATGTCTAACCTCAATGTTCACAGGTAGAGGTCTATACAGCAGATGTTGCTGAGTATGTCAAAAAAAGATATAGTTTGATGTATTTAAAAATACCTCTGTGCACACATTATGTACCTGTGAACAAAAATCTGTGGGTAGCAGTTGTTTCAACGCCTACATCTTTGTAATCTTGAATCATACTTTTCACTTTTAAACACTTGACTCTAGTGAGACACTGCTTGCCATTTCTTTGAAGGTGAAATATCAGGATAAGAAAAAATATATATATTTAAAGTCACATGGAAGTGCAAATATTTTCTGTGTGAGGCAATAATGCAAATTAACTTGTCAAGTTTTGCATCAAATAATCTTTTAAGTGTTGTGTTGTAGGGTGGCTACAAATGTCTAAAGACTCAAATGTCTCTCTGGCCTAACGTTTTCCAACTTTAGTGTGTATGAGAATTACAGTAAGACAGTGTTCATGATGAAGGTTCTGTAGCTTCCTCTTTAAACTTTGATTTGGTAGACTTCCTCTGGAGTAAGGAAATTAGTATGTTTACCAGTTGTCTCAAGTGATTCTGATGCATGGAGCTGTTGACTGATAACTACGCTCTGAGAAGCTCTGAGTTAGCCCTGTCAGAATGTGTTGCGCCATTATTAGAAGGCCATTTACTCATTTTAATCTCAGAATTGAAGAACTTAAGCACCCAGGTTACTCTCTTATATCATCAGGTTAGTTTAGGCAAAATTCCCATTCTTTCTGAAGAAAAGATGAGCAGAAGCAATACAAACCTAAGAAAGGCAAAAACCTAAATTCAATCTTTAAAAATGCCTTTCTGCATCTGCAAAGCACACAAATAGGAAATCTGTAGGGAATTGGCATTGGAAGTAAAGTTCTACAAGCAATAATGATCCTTCAGTGAAGTAACTTTTAGTTAGTTTTTGCTTTACTGATTCTGAGAGTCTAATTTTAGATTATTTAAGTAGCTATATCAATGGTTCTCAAACTTTAGCATCTAGAATCATTTAGAATTGTTAAAAAACACAATTTGCTGGGTTGCAAAGTTTCTGATCAATAGATTTGAGATGGTGGCCAAAATTTGAACTTCTAAAAATTTCCTAATGACGCTATTGGTGCTGATCAGGGACCATGATAAGAGCCATTTAGTTATACTAAGCAGAAGCCATTGTTTTGGGCATTTATCTATTTTTGGACTATATTTTTTAGAGCTATTTTTTTCCCAGCAATCTCAAGGCAACTTCAGCAATGTCTTATTTTTCTCTCAAATTAAAACTATTGAACACATACAGACTGAAAATGAAACTAGGATATAACCTATAATAAGTGAAGCAATTTGGTTTAAGTATAAAAGCTTTTTGCAGCTTTTGGAAGTTAAGAAGTTGTATTCTGAAATTCAATGAAACAAAAAATTAGAGAACTGTAACTTCACGGTACTATAACACTTATAACTCACTGGCAAGCTTGCTGAAGTTTCAGGGGTTGCAAGGAAGGGGCAAGACAGCAGTGGTGAGGTTGAGGAAGAAGCTGGAAGGAACTAACCTGACTGTGGACCTCTTAAAGAGAACCAGATATTGCAAAACTCACTGGGGGTAATATTTTGACACATGAGGAGATGATTTTTTGGTTATCAAGATTTCTTATTATTCCATGACTCTTCACACCTCAGCCCTCAGTGAGGGCATTGTGGTTTACTGGCTCTAAGAAGGAATGATGCAGCAGGAAAAAAGCATTCAGTGTGTGGCAGGTATAACAGAATTGGAAGGATAATCAGAGCTAGCTTGTTTTGTTTTGTTTAGCAGTCATTCGGTTCTCAGAACACATGTAGCAAAAGAAATGTTGGTGTGGTTTTCAGGATGAATACAGCAGAGATGGTGCTACAAAAAAGTCTCACGAATTTCAGAGTGGGAAGTGTGTAGTGGAAGGTTTTCTTCTGCAGACTTAGCTTGGGGTCTAGTATGGCACAGAGAATATGCAGGCCTGAAATGTCCTTACAGATAGGATGAACAGGGAACAGCTGCCATTTATATAGACTGATGGTTGGAGACCAGATGACAAGGAAAAGATGTTACTGGATGCCAATGAGTGCAAATGACCACTGGACCCAGGACTAAATGCATTCAACACCAACACATGGCTTTCCTGCGGCACTCGCAAAGGCCCTTAAAACAAATATATAATTAAAGGAGGGGCAAGAAGGCAGTGAGTTTCTAAATTGACTGAGATTTGCTTCTTGTCAACAATTTTACAAGGAACTCAAAAAATACAAATAAACTCAGATGTAGAAAAAGAAAAGAAATGGCACTTCTTGCACACTTGACTTTGTGACCTGACATTTGTATCTGCTCTGTGAAGGGAGGAAAACAATTCTCTCTAGCGTGCATGAAATTTCTGGTAGTAACCAAATTTGCATATCAGAAAGGGTTGTATTCAGTGGTGGTATTTCTATTCCTACCTGGGAAGAGTTTAAGAGTCAGCTTAAAATAGGAAGATGTAGCTTTAGGGGTGAAGGGATGACAAAACTAAGAACTGTGACCACCTGCATCAACATGACATAGCTATTAGGACTAAGAATGAGGCCATTCTGTAAACCAATAAACAATTTTACTTTTGTTTCAGTTAATTCCTGAAAATAAATTTATTTGAGAAAACCATCTAGTTACCAGGACAACAGCTCGCTTACCAAACAGGAGTTCACATTACATGACTTTATTCGAGACTCTTGCCTCACTATTTGCATTAATCTATAACGTCACTATCTGTTCTCAATTCCAGTGTTTCCCAAATTGAAAGAGTCTCATTAAATCTCTTGATCTCAGATTCTAAAACCTCACATATTCTCCACTGACTACCCTCTCCTGAGACATTGCCAAGATTCTGCCAAGGTGGTATTATTGCTAATTGCAGTGTGTTCTGATAAAACTAGCTTTGCTTTATTAACAGGTTTTACAGCCATTTACTTAATAAGCCCTTACTGAATAGTTACTATATACTAGGCAGTTTGCTAAATATTAGAGATTCAGAAATGAAAAGAAAAGGCAAAAAAAAAAAGACCCAGTTTCTGAATTGTGTCTATAGAGAGAAACAAAAGATACATAGAACAAGTAAATAGAATTTAATACTAAAGATTGACTAGATATGAGTTAATCACAGAGTGGTTTGGGGACACATGCAGAGACTTCTTACTCCCATTGAAGTTTAGAGAATTAAGGAGACTTAATTTAGATTAAGTTAACCAGGCTAAAAGAAAGGCACACAGAAAAAGCAGAGAAGGGAGAAATATGTGTGGAAGAGCATGATGCATTTGAGGACTCCTAAGTCGATCAGATGGACCGGAGATCTGGAGGAAGTTAAGTGGCAAGAGGAGAAGCAAGAGAAATAGGATGGGCAGGGGTGGGAGGCGTGGCGTGGGGATCCTGAAGAAACCTGAATGCCACACTGAAGAGTGAGAATTCAATTTACAAAGAGAAAGAGAAAGTGATGAATTTCAAGCAGGGGAGACTTGTCCTTAATTAGCACTGTAGGAATGTAATTCTGTGGTAGCAGTAGGAGAATGGATAGGACGCCGATGAGTTTGAGTCAGGTAATGCCGAGTTACACTTGTTCTCTTTGAGAAAGAATGCAGGTGTTAGCTGAGCTAGTATAACAGAGATGAAGGAAAGGGGAGTGGGAAATTTTAAGGACAGAAAACCAGCAAGAACCAGTGACTGAATGTAAAGGCTTTGTTAGTGTGTGGGGGCAGATCAAGGGATGATAAACTTGTGAGGTCTGATTTTGCTTATAAACATTTAAACTTCTAGTGAAAATTTAGAGCAAAAAGCCCAAACCAAGGAGGAAGAAAAATATCAGATTATGGTGGCTGAGCAGCTGTGCTGCAGTGATTATGAGGCCCACATGCTACAATTGTTTCATAAGGCCTGGAAAATTCCCTGCCTGGTGAGGTGTAGACAACTCGGAAAGTGTCTCTTGAGTGCATGTTGTCAAGTGAATAGTTGTTATCCTTATTCAGCATTTGTTTTCCTAAATCAATCTCAGCTTGTTTAACCAAGGCATTAAAAATAAATACAGACACATATACACATAATCCAAAATAATTTGTATCCTAAAAATTGAAGATATATACATTGCAAAAGAAAACTCTATATCTTGTGTTTTAGCTGGGTAGACGAAGAGGAAAATAATTACTCAGAACAAATTACTGGGTGTTTTCTTTAGAAGACACAAAATAAAATAACCTCCTTAACACCACCCAAATAGCTAGTCTTTTTGTAAAGTTAAACTACAGAAAAAGATTTTTTAGCTGCATTTTTATAGTGTGATTGCCGTATTTACAATTTTCTCTCTCCCATGAAATTGAGCATATGCTCTGTTATGTTCCATGCCTCCCAGATGAACAAGGAGTATGACTGGTAGTAAATGTAAGTGGAGATTTGTTCTTAAGTTTTTATAGAAATAGAAATAAGAAAAAAATGATAACCTCTGAAACTGAAGGCTGTTTGGTAGTTATTCTTGAACAAATAATATCAAAGAGTTCGTGGAAGCTTCCAAATTGCATTATTTTGAATTATGAAAATGCAGCCCTTTGGAGCTGCATTTGGAAACCAAGGCACATCAAAAATTTAATATATGTTATATATCCAGTTCCAACATTTGGAAGCCCTAATAAAGTAGGATTTATACATCTAAAACTTGTCTTTATAATAAATCCTGGCATTTGTGACAATAAGAATAAACTTGGAAGACATACTAAACGAAATAAACCAAACACAGAAAGACAAATACTGCATGATGTCATTTATATGTGGAATCTAAAATAGTCCAACTCAGAAACAGTAGAATCGTGGTTACCAGGGGCTGAGGCTTAAGGGAAAAGGGAAGAGGTTGGTCAAACAGTATAAACTATCAGTTATGCCAAATGAATAAATTCTGGAGATCGAATGTACAGCATGATACATTTACATTATTAACCATAGTTAATAATATATAGCTTAAATTTGCTGAAAATATATCTTAAATATTCTCACCACACAAACACACACACACACACACACACAATAACTATCTGCGGATAAATGTGCTAATTAGCTTGATTGCAGTAATTATTTCAAATGTACATGCATATCAAATTACCACATTGTATACCTTAAATAGATATAACTTTAATTTGTCAACCATACCTCAGTAAAGCTGGAAAAATACTCTCTTCATTCTTTTCTCTTTTTTTTTGAGAAGGAGTCTCACTCTATCACCCAGGCGGGAGTGCAGTGGCACAATCTCGGCTCACTGCAAGCTCCGCCTCCCAGGTTCATGCCATTCTCCTGCCTCAGTAGCTGGGACTACAGGCGCCCGCCACCACGCCCGGCTAATTTTTTGTATTTTTAGTAGAGATGGGGGTTTCACCAAGTTAGCCAGGATGGTCTCGATCTCCTGACCTCGTGATCCGCCCGCCTCGGCCTCCCAAAGTGCTGGGATTACAGGCGTGAGCCACTGCGCCCAGCCAAAACTCTCTATATTCTATATGAATGTATTTATCATATTGGTGTTCAAAGGAACTTTAGATCAGTATGAATTTTGCAAACTTAAAGAGACAGTTAAAGTGTATAGGATCTTCTCTTGCAAGTAAGACATGATTTATTGTTATTTAATCCAAATGTATGAAATTAGATATGGAATAGTGGATTTCTTGTAATCTTTATATATTATCTAATATTGTTATGTATGCTTATATACTCTTATTTCCTTTAAAAAGAGTAATGAGGTAAATGCATCAAACTGGAACAATTTTGTCAAAAAAATATATAATGGGTAATGTTTATTAATAAAATTACGAATATCAAATATCATGGTCTGAATGAATTACATACACAAATATGAGTTATTCTCTTATAATTATTGATATTTTTAAAATTTTCTAATACTCTTGGAACTTTACTATCACTTAATATTATTTAAAATGAATATGGGGTTGTTGAAACATTAATGTTAGAAGACTTAAGCCTACTTCCTATGCCATGGTGAAAGATCATCCACATGTGGCATAACCATGAGATGGATACTATAACAGCAGCCTCCACAATGTTACTTCCTTCTATTTCTTCCTTCAAAATAGCATTAGCCTTTAGTATCCATATGTTTCTGCTAGGTCAGACATGGAACTGGGGGAGGAGTAACATGGTCTAAGTTCTAGTCTCATCCGTACTACACCTCATGATCCTGAATATCTTGGGCAAATCTTTTGGCTTCTTTAAATTTCATGGTTTTTGGCCATGAAAAGATAACATTGCTTAGATAATATTTAGCTCCTTTTTAGCTCTAACCATCAAAGTTTCCATGATCCCAGGCCTCTCTTCATGGTCTTCTATTCTGGTTCACTTGAGTTATCTACTTACAATATTTTTATTGCTACTTAGCTGCAATTTTTAAAAACAAAAACAAATAAGCACTAGCTTCTATAATTAAGATTTCTCAACAGTTTCTATAATGCATTTGATAAATTTGAAAGGTTGTGGAAAACTGCAGGTTCTGTCATTACACACACATCGAAGGAAAACCCTGTGAAATAATGAGGACCCATGGAAACAATGGGCTAGTGTGAGCACACATGTGTGCGTTCTGGGTGCTAAGAGAGCCGTATGGCTAGCAGGTTCTATGGAGTCATAATATTGACATCTTGCTGCTTTATGGCCTTCTTTTCAATTTTCAGCCCCTGTCCTCTGAACAGCATGATGTGCAACAGAAGCTCGAAGCACACAGGTGACATTGCCATTGCGTCCATGCTGCACATGCATGCAGGAAGCCAGTAAAGGGGCCATCCTGCCATGTATTAACGGCCTACACTCTAGCTTAAGTAGGCCAGAGGAATATGGTGCAGAATGGGCTATGAGAAAATTTAGAATAGTAGGCTCCTTTCTTGCCTCTACCCAGTGGGTGAAATTCAGAGAATTAACTTAGTGAGTTACAACAATCCCTCTTGTTTTCCTGCTTGCTGCCTTTTCTACCCTACCCCTGGCTGTCACTGAAATAGCCATTGAACTTGGTGTTCTTCTCAGGTGTGAAAATTGCTCTACAAAAAGATGCCTTGCTCTGACAAACTGCTTAGGGCTTCACACACACCCAAACGCTTCTTCTCATCTATTGCTATAAATAGGAAGATTGCAGTTTTATGTCAAATACATTGTGAATTTATTTACAAATGTTTCAAATCATACAAAAGCAACACAGAGATTTCCTGTATGTTCACCTACTGCAAGAGAATGATTAGTTGAAAATCTGGAAAGTCATACAATGAATTAAAAAAATCTTGTGTGTGTATATGTGTAATGCAAAAATGAATCAACTTGGGTCCCTTCCACCCTGCACCACTCAACTGCTTGTTTGAACAATTCATGTTCTTGATTCTTTATTGTCCCTTTTCTGAGACAGACATATAAGCCAGAAAATTGGAAAAAAAGGGAAGTTCATCAATATTAATATAAACCTCATTTTATGTATTTATTATTTTTTGTTCAGTTTTATGGAAGTTCTATATGAAATTCATTTTAAACTTGATTATAAACTAAAATGTTGCTGAGGAACTGTTTTCCACAGTGTTTTATAAAGTATAAAAACGCATTCACCATTTTTAATATAGTATTCCTTCCTTTAATTAAAAATGTCACTTCTTAGCCTGGGTAACATAGTAAGACTACTTCTCTATCAAAAAAAAAAAAAAAAAAATCACCCAGGTGTGGTGGCATGTGCTTCTAGTCCCAGGGGACTGAGATAACTTATGCCCACGAGGTTGAGGCTGCAGTGAGCTGTGATGGTGCCACTGCACTCCAGCCTGGATGACAGAGTGAGACCATGTCTCAAAATTTTTTTTTTAATGTCACTTCTTTCTATGTACACATTGTTCTTCATCTACATGCCTACATGAATCTTCAGTCAGTCATTAGAAAATCTGCTAAATCAGGGCAATTCTTTTCCAAATATACATTGCAGGAATTCTAGCATCCTCAGCTTTTGCCCCTAAATGGCAGTAATGTAACAACCCAAAATGCTTCTACGAATTTCCAAAACATACCTCAATGGGTGTTATTTTCTGTCCTGAGAACTATTGATTTAAAGCCCAGGTATGAGGGTGTAATTTTCCTAAAGAACCGTGGAGATGTACCTTGTGGACTTAGAGAGGGAAATATTCTCAGAGACAAGAGTGGGTCCAAGGTCAGGAAAGTGGAGTCAAGATCTGTTTTAAGCATTAATGGAGGGTCTTTTTGAAGAGTTTGCTATTTTTGCCTGTGTTTTTCTATTACATTTTAAGGGCTGAGATGGGAATAGGCGGCAGTCTTAGGGAATATTAAGCTTATCCTTTTGTATGAGTAACTTATCAACTCGAACTTTGAACAAACTAGTCGCAGCCTCCTGATTGTCATTCTCTCCCTTTTCATTAAAGGATACATATACATAGACTTACATAGTGGCCTGTAGAAAAGACAGGGAAAAATAAAATTATCTTGCTCTACATCTGGAACCTGAGGCCCCAAAGGGAGGGTGGCTTCATCCTGTTAAGGACTAACATCTATTTAGTGATCAGCATGAAATGAGAGGCAGTTCATGGGAGGTAGAAACAGTAGGGAGGGGCATGTGATCAGAAAATGAGCTCTCAAATCAATGGCCCTAGGCAGATATGAGACAAACGTCTTTATCCCAAAGATTCTAGCTATTGCTTTGTCCAGTGTGGTACCCACTAACTACACACGCACTTAAAATGTGCCTAGTTCAAATGGAGGTGTTTTGTAAGGGTAAAGAATGCACAGAATTTCAGAGACTTTGTATGAAAATAAGACATGAATTATCTCACTAATAATTGCTGTATTAATCTCTTTTTAAAGTGGAAATATTTTAATATATTGGGTTAAATAAAATGTTATTAATTTTACCTATTTATATGTGTTTTTAATTGTGACTATGGAAATATTTTAAATTACCTATGTGTGGCTGAGTGTGGTAGTTTACTTCTTTAATCCCAGCACTTTGGGAGGCTGAGGTGGGAGGATCACTTGAACCCAGGAGTTCCAGACCAGCTGAGCAGGGAAAGATAGTGAGACCCGACCTTTACTAAAAATTAAAAAATTACCTGGGCATGGTGGTTCATCCCTCTAGTCCCAGCTACTCTGGAGGCTGAGGCAGGAGGGTAGCTTTAGCCCTGGGAGTTCGAAGTTGCAGTAAGCCATGATGACACCACTGCACTCCAGCCTGGGCAATAGAGCAAGACCCTGTCTCAAAAAAAAAGTACTTATGTGGCTGTTATAGTTGGCTGACAGTTAACAATGCTCATCGCAATAAAGGAACTTTAGAAAGGAAAGAGGTGAGGCTGATGCTGTGTTGTAAGTAATTTAACAACTATTAATTGAGCTTCTCTGTATCAGACACAGAGCTGGATGTTGGAAAAACAGTGCTGAATAAAACAGACATAGGTCCCATAATGGTAGTGTCAACAGTACCCTCAGGGGGACAGAAGCTAAATAAATAATTACAAAATTATAAATTATGATAAGTATCATTTTGTAAAAGTAAAGGCTGTGAGGAGAGAATATAATAGGCCACTAGAGTCTGTATAATCCCAGCTCTTTGGGAGACAGAGGCAGGAGGATTGCTGAATGCCAGGAGTTCAAGACCAGCCTGAACGACATAGTGAGACCCAATCTATACAGAAAATAAAAATCAGCCAGACATAGTAGTTTGTGCCTGTAGTCCTAGCTACTTGGAAGGCTGAGGTGAGAGTATTGCTTGAGCCCAGGAGTTTGAGGCTGCAGTGAGCTATGACTGTACCACTATACTCCAGCTTAGGTGACAGAGTGAGACCCTATCTCTTAAAAAAATAAAAATAAAAAATAAAAGGCTACTAGGTTAGATCAGAACATCGTGGAAGGCCTCTCTGAGAAAATGATATTTCTTGAGGCTTGAGGTGTGACTGGGATTTAACAAGTGCTATGGACTGAATATTTGTGTCCTCTCAAAATTCATAGGTTGAAATCCTAACTTCCAAGGTGATAATGTTAGGAGGTGGGTCTTTGGGGGGTGATTAGGTCATGAGGGTGGAGCCCTCATGAATGAGATTAGCCCAGAGATCCCTTTTGCCATGTCTACCATGTGAGAACACAGCAAGAAGACAGTAGTCTATGACCAGGAAGCAGGCCCCCACCAGACACCAAATCTGCCAGTGTTTTGATCTTGGACTTCAGCTTCCAGAACTGTGAAAAATAAATTTCTGTTCTTTATAAGCCATTCAGTCTGTGATATTTTTGTAATAGCAGCCCAAATAAACAAATACAGCCCGGGAAAGCATTATAGAAAGAAGAGAACTAGATATAGAAAGAACTCTGTATGCAAAGACTCTGAGGCAAGAAAAAGATGACCAAGGCCAATGTGCCTAGGTGGTGCTAAAGACGTGACAAAGGTGGAGATGTAGAGACAGACACGGGCCAGATCTCTGTTGATCATGTTGACACTTTGGAAGGGATTTAGGCAAGACAGTGAAATGATCTGCTTTATAGTTTTAAAATGTTCCTTGTGGTGTGGTGGTGAATAGTTCAGCTTCAGCAAGTGTAAATGTGGGAAGAGCAATAGAGAGATGACTGTAGTTAGCCCAAGTGACAGACAAGGTGTCTGTTCCTGGCAGAACAGATGGTGCTGTTATTCTGTACCCCAGCACTTGCTACTTGCTTTTGTTAACATAAGCCAAATATTTTTCTTCCTTGGGTGGTGAGTGGTCCCTATTACACTTATTTATTTCCATTTGCTATTATTCTTGGAAAATTACTCCTTTATGGTTCTCTTCGAATTTTGTCAAAGACAGAATGGGACTTTCTGATTCTCCTGCCTTATGCTTGATTAAAGCTTCATTGCCTCTTTTTTCAAAAGTGACATTTAAGAAGAAAGATATTATGAATTTCCTGGGTTCACAACACCAGAGAACCTTACTGCTAATACCTTGTGCTAGTCCAGAACAGACATTTTTTGTTTGTTTTTTTGCTATTGAAATTGCTTAAAAATATTTTATTTTCTTTCACTAGATGATGTAAACTTGAAATCTGCACAAAACACATAAATTAACTTTAAAATATATTTAGCAGTTTATTAGACGTCTTGGTCCCTATTTTATTGCTATAAAGAAATACCTAAAACTGGGTAGCTTATAAAGAAAAATGGTTTATTTGACTGAAGATTTTGATGTCTGGAAGAGCTCAAGATTGGGCATCTGGTGAGGGCCTCAGGCAGCTTCCACTCATGGCAGCAGGGAAAGGGGAGCCAGAGTGTACAGAGATCACATAGTAAGAAAGAAAGCAAGGGAGGAAGGAGGTGCCAGCCTCTTTTAAACAATCAGCTCTCACGGGAACTAACAGAGTACAAACTCACTCATTGCTGTGAGGATGGCATCAAGCCATTCATAAGGGCTCTATCTCCATGACCAAACACTTCCCATTAGGCCCCACCTCCAACATTTGAAATCAAATTTTAACATGAGGTTTGGGGGGACAAACATCCGACCTATAGCATTAGGCAGTATTTTACATTGTTAAAAAATTTAGAAGTTCTAAAAATACCTTTAGAAAATAATTCTCTTTTTCAGTTCATTTTCTGACCCAGCCACTGAACAGATTAACATCACTATATTACATTTTGTGTATTCTTCCAGAAATTATTATTTAGGTACATTCATCTAAAGGAGAAAGCACGTCCATCCTTTATTTTCTTCACACATGGGAGCATACCATAAAACTGTTCTACACGATGCTTTTGTTTTTATTTTTATTTTTATTGAGGCATAATTTTCATATGGTAATATAAATAGATCATGAGCCTACAGCTCATTGCATTTTAGAAATTATATATACCAATGTAAACCATAGAATAACTCAATCCATCAGCATATTGCCTTAATCCCACCTCAAATTGCCTCTATCCTGAATTCATCAATTTCTCATATTCTCATCAGCTCCCTCCTTACCTCTTCTGAGCTGTTATCTTCTCACCTATATCGGAATGACCTCTGAATATAAGGTCCTAAATAATCTGGCCCTCCCTTACCTCTGTGCAGAATTGGCTACATATTAAGGTTGGTGCAAAAGTAATGGCAAAAACCATGATTACTTTTGCACCAACCTATTAATTTGTGGAGCTTAGCGCAAAACGAAAAGGGCCCCTTTTCCTGCTTTTCTACCACAGCTCAAACGTACAAAATATAGTTGTTTTTCCCTTCTTTCATAGTCTCTTTCAACTAGTCATGCTGTTTTTAAATTGCTATTTAATCTGGTGCTCCCGTAGCTATCATGAGTATTCCAAGAGAAGGACCTCGCAGGGACCTGGGGCATGCCCCATTACTCTGTGCGCACATGGGCTGCAGTGCTCACTGGCTCTTGAGATAGCCTTCTCCCCTCCCCACAAGCTGCAGGACCCAGAGGCTATACACTAGCTGGGAACAAGGAAGTCCAGCCAGATATCTCCCCTTCCCACACACCAGCAACCCCTACCCACAGCAGATGAGCAAATGCTAAGTGTATTGCAAACTCTGTATCAGGATGCCATAGATATCTGGATCTGGGAAGGGAGAGAGATTTCCCCCACCGAGTCACCTATGAAATTCAGTCTTGAGAGGGATGACCACAGCTATATTCCACCTTGAGACATCTTGGATCACGCATGCCTAACCCTGGCCCTTCCTACACCTCTATACAGGCACCCAGCCAGGCCCCCAGTGGGTGGGGGACAGGCAGAGAAGTCAGGGAGGCCCTGGAAGGATCGCACATATCCTAAACCTCAAGCTGCCTCAAATGCTTAATTGTCTCATGAGAGTACACTTACACAAATTCAAAGATTTTGAAAAAAAATATTATTAATTTAGGGCCGGGTGCTGTGGCTCACATCTGTAATCCCAGCACTTTGGGAGGCCGAGGTGGGGAGATCACGAGATCAGGAGATCAAGACCATCCTGGCTAACACGGTGAAACCCTGTCTCTACTAAAAATACAAAAAATTAGCCAGGCGTTGTGGCGGGCACCTGTAGTGCCAGCTACTCGGGAGGCTGAGGCAGGAGAATGGCGAGAACCTGGGAGGTGGAGCTTGCAGTGAGCCGAGACAGCGCCACTGCACCACAGCCTGGGCGACAGAGCGAGACTCTGTCTCAAAAATCATATATATATAAAATTAATTTCAAAAATATGGCCACAGAATAATCAATTCCAAGCTCAGAGCCCTTCTGGGTACAGGGGCCCATGTGACTATACTAGCTGCACACCCATGAACCTATTATTCTCTCCATCTTTCTACCTCTTCTGTGCCTACACTGCCTTCTTGACTGTTCTTTGTGCATGCCAGGGTGCACCCACTGGAGCCCTTTGGATTTCCTGTTTGTTCTCCCTAGAATGCTTTTCCTGCAGTTAGATATTTGACTTATTTCTTTGCCTTCTTCAAATCTGTACTCAAATGTCACTTTCTCAAGGAGACCTTTCACAAACAACTCATTTACAATTAACACTGCCCTGCATGCTGTATCCCACTTATTCTATTTTCAAAGTGTTTATTACCCTCAAATTTTCTATAGTTGAAGTATCTATTATGTATCTTATTTATCATCTTCATCCCAAGCTCCATGAACACAGGAACCACTTTCTGTTTTGTATACTGGTATATACTAAGAGTGCATGATACTGACTGCCATGTGGTAGATGATCAATAAATTATAGCTGATGAAATGAAATTATGAATGAAAGATTTCTGTCTCAAAATAAAGTGAATAAAGTGATGTAATCGTCTCAGAAAGGACTGCTCTGTATGTGTATCTGTGTGTAATTGTCACAGAGAAAGAGAGAGAAAGGAGGAGGAGGAGAAAATGGTATCAGTATTTTTAAAATAGTGTGTGGTTTAGAGAGAGAAATTCTATTTGCAGTTAATCAACACCAGTAGGTATTTTTCATTATATCGAAGTGAGCAAGTCTCTGTAAAAATCAATTGATAAATAATAGCTACTTCCCCAAGGTCACATGAGTAGTAAATTATGGCAGAGCCAGGATTCAAGCCCAGGTATATTTGACTCCAAAGGCAGTGTTTAATCTTGTCAAGGGTTATTTGCATTTGAAAAGATGTACTTAATCCACAGTGAATTTCTGGTTGGTGGGCTACATGAGGGAGATAGTTCTGATTGGAAGATCTTCCCCATTGTCTAGTGACCTTTGTTTTTTTTCCCACTATGCTCCCTTCTTCTTTCGCACTCCTGCAGTATAGAGGTAGACAGAGCTGAAAAGTTGTAAATCCCTGAGTTACGTGCACCCCAATGTATTGCTCCATTTTTTGGGAAGTATATGTCTAAAATCTTCTCATTACTTGCATCAGTGGAAATTTTGAATGATACAAATTATCCAAAGCTGTAGATAATCCAGAAAGCACAGACAAATGCTCAGTTATTCTGGGAAATTCTCTCTTTTTTTCCATAGCATATAACAACATTGGACATGTAATATATTTATAGTAGTTTTGTGTTTATTCTGTGTCTCCATCCCTCTCCATCTGCAATAAAATATGAGTTTTGTGAAGGCAGAAGTTTATATATGTTTAATTCTGCACTGTATTCCCAGTGATTAGGACAGTGCCTTTGGCAGAGTATGTGTCCAATATACAGAATACCTATTTTTAATTTGAGGCATTTTAGCAGGAGTTCAAAATAATAAAAAAGTCAAGTGCTTATAAAAATTTTCTTACCTTCTTAGTGGATTTGGTCTTGTAACAAATGTTTTGTAATGAATAACTCATTTTTCTGATTTCTGAAACTTCAGGATAATTTGAATAGTAGTAGCAGATTAATACATATAAATAGACAAAACCACACTTGGAATTAAATAATAATAAAACATTTAAATAAATTGAAGACAGTTGGAAATACATCCTAGTTAATACATAGGCAAATTATATTCTTATTGCCTACACTCTCCCAAGGAGAGCTAACTCATTTTAGTGATTTTCAGCCATGATTTCTACAGAGAAAAATTCAAAACAATGGTTCAGTCCTTGAACTCTCCTTGATTTCAGTTTCCTATCTATTTCTTCTAGATAATTCTAGATAAACATCAACCATAAAATGTGTAAATCTAAGTCACAAGCTTTTTTAATTCAAATCAGTTCTCTCTTTGGAATTTCCTATTTATCTCATCACCATCACTATTTGTTTTGTTTCCTCACCCTGAAACACTCTAGTTGGTTATTTTTTGCTCTATCAGAAGAAAATAATAAGATACTTTTTATGCTACTAAGTTAATAAAGAATACTTTAGCAAGGATAAATTTTTTAACAGAACAAAATAAAAGGATTCTGAGAAATGTTATTTAATGGGTTATACATTGAAGAGTGAGATCTACATATGGGATTTTATAAAGTGAATTCATTAGACCAGAAATAATAGTGCAGCAATGATTTCCTGTTAAATTAAAGGGCAATGGTCTTCCCCATGTGTTCAGGTGATCTTTCCAATCATTGAACACCTGAAGAATAGAAAATTTTCCCAGATTTTATGAGCCCAAGATAAAGATTCTAACATACTTGGAATGGTAACTGTCATTTTTGCCCACTTCCTTAACCTTGTGAGATTTTAGTTAGTCTTTAAAAAATGAGTAAGTTTATTATGTTACAGAGGAATACTAAAGGATTAGACATCTGGAGTCAAAGGCATAGTAAAACAAGTATTTTCTTAGAAAATGTAATGCATATTCTTATAAGTCATCAATTATGCAAGGTATTAAGGGGCTGTGTTTGGGGGCGTGGAAGTTGGCTAAAAAGTTTCCCAGCTTTGAATAAACCCTTCCATCATATAACTAGGTTTTGTTTGAATTTTATAGGAATTCCAGCAAAAATCAATTTTTGAACATCAACCAGAGCACATTTCTCAGCTCTTGCATTCCTTGGAGTCTAGATAAACACATGTACTGGGAAGATTTTAGGCTCAATGATTTCTTAGTTATTTCTTAGTTCAACCATAAAGCCAGTAACTGTGACCATTTAGATTATTGTCGTTCTTTTCAGAGACTGCATTTTCCAACGTGAAAAAAGCCCAGCTCTTCTTATCTAGGCTTTTTTTTTTTTTTTTTTTTTTTGAGACGGAGTCTCGCTCTGTCGCCCAGGCTGGGGTGCAGTGGCGCGATCTCGGCTCACTGCAAGCTCCGCCTCCTGGGTTCACGCCATTCTCCTGCCTCAGCCTCCCGAGTAGCTGGGACTACAGGCGCCCGCCACCACGCCCGGCTAATTTTTAGTATTTTTAGTAGAGACGGGGTTTCACCGTGTTAGCCAGGATGGTCTCGATCTCCTGACCTCGTGATCCACCCGCCTCGGCCTCCCAAAGTGCTGGGAATACAGGCGTGAGCCACCGCGCCCGGCCTTATCTAGGCTTTTAAGGCACATAAATCAACTATATAGAAGCCACAACTCCATTGCCTCTCCTATGAGGAACTAATTATAAAACAAATTACTCCTAAACTTAGTGGTGTAAAACAAACATTTATGATGATCATAAATTCTGTGTGTCAGAAATTTGGATGAATTAGAGCAGGGGTGGGTTTTCTCTGCTCCAGGAGACCTGGAGTTTCACTGGAAGATGCAAAGTCAGAGGATAAAATCATAGGAAGGCACACATGAGAGAGAGAGAGAGAGAGAGTTAGGCAATTGCCATGAGACTTTAAGACTTGGTCTCACTTACATAACATCTCTTTTGCATTATTCTTTTTGTCAAGATAGCCATAAAGGCCTGCATAGGAGAAAGGGAAGGGAAAGTACATTCCATCTGTTGATGGCAAGGTTCTGGAGGAATATGTGGGTCCAGAAATATTTCCATGAACACTTTAGGAAAATAGAATTGCCACATCCTTTTTGTGGGTCTGTAGGCGAACCTCCTTTTATGTGTGGGATAATACGTGTGAGTTTGTGTGTGAAATGATAGCCTATGCTACTAACGATTATTTACTTCTAGTATCAATTTAAGCACAAAGGCACATAACTCAGGCAATCTCTTTTCTACAAAGCTGTAAACTCTGATGTCAACTAAATTAATTAGTTTTCTCTTTAGGAAATTTATCACAAAGTTTTCTATTTTTGCTGTGATACTTGCTTGAGGATGTTGTGAATGGTTGTAGCCAGAAACATATTTATGTGTTTTGAGGATTCTACATTTGCATTCTAGGAAAAATATTTTTTTACACATACATAGTGAAAAACTAACTGGAAAGTAGACAGAGTTGGGTCTCACACTTTGCCATTCACTAACCTTCATCCTCAGCACTCACCAACCTTGTTCCATCTTTACTAGAAGAAGAGGAGGTAACAAATATTTTAGTATTAACTGCAGATGACAAAATGTGTCAATCACAGTTCTAGACATTTTTGCAAGAGTTATTATTTTAAATTTGTTCTTCATCAAAAAATTATGTTCTCTGGGTTTTGGCTCTTCAGAGAAATCAGCTTCTCTTTTTTTCTTCCTCTATCCTTCTTAGCTTTGTTGCTTTTTTCTCCCTTCCTTCTCCTTCTACGTTCTACAGTTCCAGAGCCAATCAGTACAATTTTATACTCTAAAGATGTAACTTACATCACAATAACAATGATAAGCAATTTTCATAGGAGAAAAGGTAGATTTTCTTTACACATAATTTGAGATAAAAATGAGAACCAATGGCATAAAGACTTCTAGCCAGATGAACTTCCTGTGATAACTTGAAAAATATACTACATGTATTAGTCTGTTCTCATGCTCCTATGTAGAAATACCCAAGACTGGGTACTTTATAAAGGAAAGAAGTTTAATTGACTCACAGTTCTGCAGTGCTAGGGAGGCCTCAGGGAACTTACAATCATTGTGGAAGGGGAAGCAAACATGTCCTTTTTCACAAGGTGGCAGTAGAGAGAGAAGTGCTGAGCAAAGCGGGGGAAAAGCCCCTTATAAAGTCATCAGATCTCATGAGAACTCACTCACCATCATGAGAACTATAGGGGGGTAATTGTCGCCATGATTCAATTACCTCCCACTGAGTCCCTCACAAGAGACAAGTGGATTATGAGAACTACAATTCAAGATGAGATTTGGGTGAGGACACAGCCAAACCATATCATTTCAAACCCTGGCCCTTCCCAAATCTCATGTCCTCACATTTCAAAGCACGATAATGACTTTCCAACAGTCCCCCAAAGCCTTAGCTCATTCTAGCATTAACCCAAAAGTGCAAGTCCAAAGTCTCATCTGAGACAAGGCAAGTCCCTTCTGCATATTAGCCTGTAAAATCAAAAGCAAGTTAGTTACTTCCTACATACAATGGGGGTACAGGAATTGGATAAATACCGCCATTCCAAATGAGAGAAATTGGTCAAAACAAAAGGGCTATAGGCCCCATGGGAGTGCAAAGTTCAATAGGGCATTCATTAAACCCTAAAGTTCCAAAATTACTTCTTTTGACTCCAGGTCTCATATCCAAGTCATGCTGATGCAAGAGGTGGGCTCCCAAGGCCTTGGGCAGCCCTGCTTCTGTGGCTTTGCAGGGTACAGCCCCCGCTCCCAGCTGCTTTCACAGGCTGGCAGTGAGTGTCTGCAGCTTTTCTAGATATATGGTACAAGTTGTCAGTGGATCTACCATTCTGGGGTCTAGAGAATGGTGGCCTTCTTCTTACAGCTTCATTAGGCAGTGCTCCAGTAGGGACTCTGTGTGGGGGCTCCAACCCCACATTTCCCCTCTTCATTGCCCTAGTAGAGGGTCTGCAGAGGGATCTGCCCCTGCAGCAAACTTCTGCCTGGACATCCAGGCATTTCCATACATCCTCTGAAATCTAGGCAGAGCTCCCCAAACCTCAATTCTTGTCTTCTGTGCACCCTCCAGCCCAACACCATGTGGAAGCTGCCAGGGATGAGGCTTGCACCCTCTGAAGCCACAGCCTGAGCTGTACTTTGTCCCCTTTTACCCATTGCTGGAGAGGCTGGGATGCAGGACACCAAGTCAGAGACTGCACACAGCAGGGGGGCCTGGGCCCAGCCCAGTAAACCATTTGTCTCTCCTAGGCCTCAGGGCCTGTGATGGGAGGGACTGCTTCAAAGTTCTCTGACATGCCCTAGGGAAACATTTTCCCCCATTGTCTTTGCAAATTAACATTTGGTTCTTTGTTACTTATGCAAATTTCTGTAGTTAGCCTAATTTTTTCCCCAGAAAGTAAGTTTCTCTTTTCTACTGCATCATCAGGCTGCACATTTTCCAAATTTTTATGCTCTGCCACCTCTTGAATATTTTGCTGCTTAGAAATTCTTCCACCAGATACCTTAAATAATCTCTCTCAAGTTCAAAGATTCACAGATCTCTAGAACAGGAGTAAAAAGCTGTCAGTCTCTTTGCTAAAGTATAACAAGAGTGATGTTTACTCTAGTTCCCAAAAAGTACCTCATCTTCATCTGAGACCAGGTCGGCCTGGACTTCATTGTCCATATCACGATCGGAATATTTTTTAAAGCCATTCAACTAGTCTCTAGGAAGTTCCAGACTTTTTCACAGCTTTCTGCCTTCTTCTGAGCCCTCTGAGTCTCTAGGAAGTTCCAAACTTTCCCACATTTTCCTGTCTTCTTCTGAGCCCTCCAAACTATTCCAACCTATGCCTGCTATCCAGTTCCAAAGTCACTTTCACATTTTTGGGTATCTTTACAGCAGTGCCCCACTACCCAGTAGCAATTTATCAGTCCCTTCTCATGCTGCTATGAAGAAAGACCCGAGACTGGGCAATTTACAAACGAAAGAGATTCAATTAAGTTATAGTTCTGCGGGGATGGGGAATCCTCAGGAAACTTAGAATTACTGCAGAAGGGGAAGTAAACAGGTCCTTCTTCACTAGGTGGCAGGAGAGAGAGACGTGCAAGGCAAAGGAGGAAAAGCCCCTTATGAAACCATCAGCTCTCTTGAGAACTCACTCACTATCAGGAGAACAGCAGGAGGATAACCGCCCCCATGATTCATTTACCTCTCACTGGGTCCCTCCCAAGACACATGGGGATAATGGAAACTACAATTCAAGATGAAATTTGGGTGAGGACACACCATGTTACTATGCTTGTCCCAGAAAATTGTTTACTCTTAAAATGATTTCAAATCATACCAAGTACTGGGACTTGTTCATACACAGAAAGTCAAGGCACAGAGATCTGATGCAAACTACTTAAAAGCAGGATGGTAGGCAGCTGTATATTGACTAGCTTTTTCTAGCCTATCCCTGGCCAACTGCCCTGTCAACAATTACCTGGACGCAAACAATTCCATGTTCAGCCTTTGCCAACTTGGAGGAGAGTGTTTACATCTGTCCTTGCCTGGCTTCAGGGTTCTGCCCATGGGGAGAACTGTGCTGCTGGGAGATAAATGTTCCTCCCACTAATTATAGGCCTGGCTCTCCTCTGACCACTCCAAGTGTAAATTACCTCATCATAAACAATTCCCATTAAAACAGGATGTAATTCTCTGTCACTACCAATTGCTTCACAGCACTCCAGGCAAACCCCAGAATTGTTTTCAAACAAATATCCTCCAAAGACAAGAAGGGAGACAAAAGAATGATGGAAAAATGCAACAAGCAATCCAAAAAAAAAAAAAAAAAAGAAAAAAAACCCAAATCCATAGTCTTCTGCCAATATTTTAGAAAGGCACTTTAAAAGCTTTTGGAATATTGCCTCATCTTGGTTTACACTGAGAGACTTCACAGGAATTCTTATTGAACAGAATAAAATAAAACGCACCTTACAGGCAAAAATAAATGCCTGTGTCTAAATGAATATGACCTAAGTTTATTGTATATTTAAGAATCACACTTTTTAAAAAGTGTTCTTATTAATAAACAGAAATAGAAATGCTATGAGAACTAATTCAAGGAAGTGTTAATTTGCTGATCTTGAAAATATATTCTAATTTGTGTACTGAATCAGTTTACCTTTTCAGAGATTATATTAGAATAGAATAGGATAAAGTGCTTTAGAATGGCTTTTTCAGAATTATGTGATTGTATAGCATGCGGTAATTCATAGTGTGTCAGTGGACCATCCAATAGAACTTCTGGGCTCTAATACTTGAAATAGTTGGACAGAAAAAAATGGGAAGGTATACGTGTGAAAAAAGGATAAAAACTTGATTAATAATATTGTGTGTTTTATAATAAACAAAAATATCAAATTAATAGAATTAAGAAATGATTATTTTACTAGGGCCAATATTAAATAACATATAGACCAATAGAAATCATACCAAAATATTGGACAGTTAAGGAATGCTGCTTCTCTGGGTAATTTAAAATTATGAGCCCTTGAGTTTTGGGATTGTCACACACTTTCCAGGTTTTCACAGTTGTGAAATTTTTTTTAAAACGTTTTTCATAATAAACACAGTATGTTAAACAGAATTTTCATAAATACTTATTTAATGAATCTTATAGGCAGATATCACAAAACTAGGTATTTTTATTGAGCACTCATTCAGTATTGAACAAATGTGAGTTCCACACTTAGAAAATGCTACCTGAAGCAGATCGACTAACAGTGAGGTCTCTGGACCAGCAGCATCAGCATCACCTGGGAACTTAGAGATGCAAATTCTTGGGCTTTGTCAAAGACTTACTGAATCAGAAATTTTGGAGATGGGCCCCAACAATCTATGTTTTAACAAATCCCCAAGCGATTCTCTGAGATGGGGTAGAGATTGACAACCACTGCTGTAGAAGCAGGCAGCTGTGGGATCAAGCAAAGAGGAGGTTTTCAGGCAGAGATAGCTTGTATGAGCTCCATAAATATGAGGGGCAGCATGGATTTAGACACTTCCAGTAGCCAACAACTGTACCTGAAAAACTAATAGGCCTACATTTTAAATGATCTAATATTAATCCTTAAATAATACCATTGTTCTTCTAGATTTATTATTACATATATTAGAGCCAGTTATATTTTCTGCTGAGTTTGTAACTTACCATATGAAACAAAATTGTGCACTTGGGAACCTAAAGAAGATATATATTAAGTCTGTAAGATTCCAAATTTCATTTTCCATTCTAAAAATAGCTTCTGATAAAATGACAATGACAACTTACTTTCCTGGCAATCATTCCCCTTGGATAAAAGGGATTCAGTGGCACACAAACTTAAAATTTCAAGGCAGTGAATGCTTCAGAGGAAGTCCTCATTTTCCCTTTAGTGAGAAGTAGAAATAGTGCAATGTCATCCATCTGGATAATATCTAAGTTATCATAAATTTAAATTATCTTGACATTTATTTATTAATCTATTTATTCATTCATCCTTTCATTCTATATTCTTTCTCCATATATTTATTGGGTGTTAGGCATTGAGTTAGACTGAGAACACAAAATACAAAAATATGGTCTCAAAAGTAAAATGAGAAAAGTGACTGGTGATAAAATGTAAAGGCACTTTTACCTTAGGGTTTCAGAAGAAATAAACAATAGCTCCTTGAGAAATTATAAAATGGGCATATTGATTTATATACCACAAGACCATATAAGTCTGGGGGGACTTATATGCTAAATTTTTAAGTAAAAATATCAAAATATTGTACAACTCTAGAGCACTGATTTATAGTTTGAAAAGTACTTATTGCATCTACTTTTTAGAAAATGTATTCTATTTACATGATTCTCATCTATTTTAAATAGAGCATTTATAATATTTATAACATTTTAAATAAAGACTCACTATATCATTTTAAGTAAACAATTTATTTTGAAATAATAGATTAACAGGCAGTGGTAAGAAATAATACAGAGACTTCCGGAGTAATTTTTGCCTACTTTTCTTCCTATTGGGGAAAGTATAATGTATTATTGGCCTAGGATATTGACATGGATGCAGTCAAATTACAGAACATTTTCATCAACACAAGCCTCCCATATGTTGCCGTTTTGAAGCCACTCCCGCTTCCCACTCACCTCTTGCTTTTGCCCTGGAAACCACTAAGCTGTTTTCTATTTATTTAATTTTGTTACTCCAAGAATTTTACTTAAGTGGAATCACACAGTATGTGGCCTTTTGGGATTGGCTTTTTTCACTCAGCATATTTCCTTGGAGATTGATCCAGGTCATTGCATGTTATCAATATTCACTTTTCATTGCAGAGTATATTTCATGCTATAAATGTCCCAGGATTTTTAGCCATTTTCCTGTAGAAAGATATCTAGATTGTTTTTACTTTTGATGTCTTATATATAAAGCTGCTATAAACATTTCTGTGTGAGCTTTTGTGAGAACATAATTTTTATTTCTCTGGATTAAATGCCAAAATGTGCAATTGCTTTGCTGTATGGTAATTGCATGTTTCGTCTTTTAATTTTAGTTAGAAACTACCTGTATTGTGACTATATTTTACATTTCCATCAGCAGTGTATGTGATCCAGTTTCTCCTCATCCTTGCCAGCATTAGTTGTCAATATTTTTCATTTTATCCCTTATGATAGATACATAGTGATAACTCATTGTCGTTTTAATTTGCATTTCCCTAACAATCAATGTTGTTGAATATTTTTACATGTGCTTATTTGCTATCTGTATATCTTCTGTGAAATACCTCTTCAAGTTTTTTGCCTATTTTCAAATTGGATTGTTTGGTTTTGATTGCTGAGTTTTTTTGTTGTTGTTTTTTGTTTTCTGGGTTTTTTTGAGACAGGGTCTCACTCTGTCGGCAAGGCTGGAGTGTAGTGGTGTGATCTCAGCTCACTGCAGCCTCAGACTCCCAGGCTCAAGCAATTCTCATGCTTCAGCCTTCCAAGTAGGATTATTGAGTTGTGAGAGTTCTTTATATATTCTTGGATACTCATTTTGAATTAGATATGTGGTTTGCAAATATTTTATTCAACTGTCACTTTTCTTTTTTCAAAGGATTTTTCATAGGACAAAATTTTTACTTTTGATAAATTTAATTGAGCAACTTTACCTTATATGGATGGCACGTTTATTACTACATCCTGGAACTCTTTAGCTCTGGATCCTAAAGAATTTCAGCTGTTTTTTTTGTAGGCGTTTTATAATGTTATGTTTTACATTTATGTCTATGGGTTACTTTGAGTTAAATTTTGTGTAAGATATCACTCCTAAGTCAAAGTTCATTTTCTACACATATAGAGAAGTCAGTTGCTCAAGTAACATTTGTTAAAAGGGTATCTTTCCTCCATTGAGTTGATTATTAATGTTTGTCAAAAATCACTTGGACATATTTGTTTGATTGTATTTCTGGATTCCCTATTCTGTTCCATTGATCTATGCATCTATCCCTCCATCAATACCACACAGCCTTAGTTACTTTAGCTATATAATGAATCTTGAATTCAGGTAAACTTATTCCCCTTTCTTTATTCTACTTTATTGAAATTACTCTCACAAATTTCAGTTTCATTTCTAAAATACAGAAAGCATTGGCAGTCATTACTCCCATCCTTAGACCAAGACAAAACAGTAGAAATGAAAAATTCTACTTTTCTTTTCTCCGGCCCATCAAAGGATTGAGGTCACCGGGCAAACTACCACTCCGAAATCTGGAGAGAGGTGAATCTGGAGAGTCACAGCCTAGAACTGTTTACCTGGAGGAGAAGTCAATTGAGCCAAACTGATAGAGGCACTTAAAGGATAATTTTGATTGCTAAAAGCTGAGTGTAATTTAAGAGTGAGAAACACCTGGAAACTTCAGTCTTAAAAAAATCCACATTTTTATAAGATTTACTTTCAGGAACCCCACCAGGATCACAGGTGAAGATCCAAGAAAAACCCCCTGTGCTTCTGGTAGGGAAAGGAAAGAGTAATCGTTGTGCAATATGCCCAGAAGCTTCTTCATTTTCTTGACCTACTCTCTAGGAGGGAAGACTATCAGAGTCTTGTCCCAGAGTTCTGAGAGGAGGACATTCTTTCCATTTCTGCCCCCATTATTCTTCCTGCCTCACCTAAGGAGGTTGAGTGGAAGAAATTATGCAGAAGAAACAGGAAGGTCTTAGGCCAGAACAACCACAGGTGCACTAAAAAAACACTAGAAATTTACAAAACACTCCCCTGCCCCACATCTTGCCACACACCAACAAGTTTCATTATCATAATAGTGAATTACAGCTAAAAGACCTTCAAAGCACAGACTCTGTCTGAAGAGAAATACTTAAGGCAGCCCAAAGACAACAGGGGAGACAAAAACAAAGACATTAGAGGAATATACACCCTCTGACACCTATAGCCAAGGTAAACATTAAGTAAAGCCCAACTCCTAACTCAATCAACACAAATTCTAACAATAGAGGCTTATTCACCTGAGCACCTATTACCCTAAACATGTATGACATTTAACAAGAAACTATAAGGCACACTAGAGGCAAAGAGAAAACACAGACTAAACAGTGAAAAGCAGTCATGAAAAATAGGGTCAGATGAGACACAGATATTAAAATTATCAGACAGACTTTCAAAATATTTAAAATAGGATTAATATATTAAAATCTCTAAGAAAAAAGTATACAAAATATACGAAAATATGTAAAATATAAGCAAGGAAATGAAAAAATGAAGAAACAATAAAAATACTAAAAAATAAGCAAACAGTATAACAGAAATGAAGTATGCATTGGGTGAGTTCATCAGTAGACTGGAAGCAGCCCAGGAAAGAATAGGTGAGCATGAAGTTAGATCCACAGAAAATATTCCAAACTGAAATTCGGACAGACAGAAAAAAAAGCAAAACCAAAGAACCCCTGAGAATATTTAAAAAACCATGGGATAATTTCAAGAGATATAACATATATGTAATTGGAATACAAGATTAAGAAGGAAAAGAGAAAGGAGCATAAGAAATATATAGAGAATTAATGGCTGCAAACTTTCAGAATTAATGACAGAAACCATATTATAGATCCAGGAAGCTCAGAGAACACCAAACAAGATAAATGCTGTAAGAACTATACTGAGGTATATGATACTTAAATTGAAAAAAAAAAAAAAAAACAAAGGCAAAAAGAAAATCTATAAAGAAGGTATAGGTAGGAAAAACATCTTACTTATAGAACAAAGAAAATTACAGTGGGCTTCTTGTGACAAGCCATGCCAAAAATAAATAAATAAATAAATAAATAAATAAATAAATAAATAAATAAATAAATGAAAAATAAAAAACAGAGAGAGAAGTAAAATATTTAAATTGTTAACTTTTTTTAAAAAACCCACCAACCTGGAATTCTTCACCCAGTGAATGAAAAATAAACCTTTTCCCCGACAAAGAAAAACAGAGAATTTATTGCAAGCAGTTCTGCCCTGCAAAAAAATTTTAATTTCTTTAAGCAAAAGCAAAATTATATAGATCAGAAACTTAGATTTATGTAAAGAAAGGAAGAGCATTGGAAAAGGAATGAATGGTGAGTGTGTATGAGTATTTTTTAATTTATCTAAGAGATAATTGTTTATTTAAAGTAATACTGGTAAAAATATACTGGGTGATCATAGCATACAATAATAAAATGACAACAATGTCTCAAGGGATGGGAAGGAGTAATTGGGAACATTCTGTAATAAGATATGTGCATCATATGTGAAACTAAATAGTATTACTTCAAGGTAGACTAAGATTATTTAAAAATTTATATTGTAAACTTTAGGGCAAAAAATAAAAATGTTTGAAGAAGTATGATTTAAATACCGACAGAAGAGATGCAATGGAATCATATAAAATGCTGAGTTAAAACTAGATAAAGCAGAAAAAGAAGCCTCTGTCAATGTACAGAAAACAACACTACTAAGTGAAAGAATCCAGTGCAAAAAAAGCTACATATCGTGTTATTCCAATCATATGACATTCTGGAAAAGGCAAAACTAAAGAGAAGGTAAAAAGATCAGTGGTTAGCAGGGTGTGTAGTAAACAGGGGTAGGTTTGGATAAGTGAAGCACAGAGGATTTTTTTTAATGGTGAAATTATTCTATATCTTACTATAATGGTGACTACAATACGTTAAGCACTTGTGAAGGCCCATACAAGTTTACAGCACAAACAGTAAGCCTTAATGTATACAAACTGAAAAAAAATCCTTTAGCTGTCTGGGCAATCCCAAGAAAGAATGCAGAATGTAACAACATAATTTAAAAGTCTCATATATGTATGAAACAATGTTTCTGGGGGTGGGGGATGATAAAGTAATAACCTAAGTAACTTTGGAATGAATGAATCTATAATACTAAGTGAGTTGTACACACATACTGTACTGTAGTAAAGTTCTTTTCCATGGAGTATAGGTTAACAATTCTGAAAACATTGTACCTATCTATTGGAATGGAACAATGGCAGATGGATGCCAGGTTTCTCACTGCTGAATTATGACCTTACAGATAAGCAGGAGGAGGAGGCTAGAATGGTCCATGTGATAATTGATTAGTATTGGACACATCAGAATGAACTCATGTTTAGCTTAAAACAGAAATGGCTACATGTAGAAATTTTTATTGGTAAGTCTATATACACACAAATATTTTCTTGTTCTGTCAACCAAGAGAATCTGGAATAAAACCACCACTTCAGTAGCAAGAAGCACATGTAGGACATAGATCTTGTGTTCTAACACCATTCTCCAGTAAAATAAAATGCAGTCCTTAGAGAAATAACTGTTTCCAGGACATTATTTAGAATGGGCAATTTGTATTCCAGTTCACTAGTTCTTTCCTTTTGACACCTCCATTCTGCTTTTGAGCTTACTCATTGAGTTTTTTATTTTGGTTATTGCATTTTTCATTCTAAAACGTCTACTTGATTTTCTTTATATATTTTATTTTCTTGCTGAGACTTTCTATTTCTTTAGTATGGGTTTCTATTTTGTTTTTCATTTGTTTGAAGTATGCTTGCAATTGCCTGTTGAAAATTTTTACTGTGTCAGACAATTCTAACATTTCCGTCTTGTATGTGTTAGCATCTATTGATTGTCTCTTCTCATTCTGTTTGAAATTTTTAGGGTTTTTAAAATATGTATGATTTTTCCATTGAAACTTTTGCATTTTAGGAATTACATCATGAGTCTCTGGATGTTACACCAATATTTGAGCCAGCTTCCTTCAATGCTGCTGTAGCAGGGGAGGGAAAAGAGGCTACCTCATTACTGCCAAGTAGGAGTGGACATGTAGATTACCCATTCAATTTCTGTTGGCACCTGAAGCGGGTGTGATTTCTTGTTACTCTTGGCAGGTGTGTGATTTTTGGCTCTCCATTACAGCTCCACTGATAGTTTCTTGGATGATAGCAAGAAGAATGGCTCATTACTCCTCCCAGGTGGCTTTCATTGACACCATGGGGGCAAGAGGCAGAGGAGGTAAGCCCGCTTTGTGCTTAGTGGTGATAAAAATACTGACTTTCCACTAGGCCTCCTCTGACATCCCTCCAGGAACATTTTGTTACTTGCAGGGATGTTTGATCTCCACTGACACTGTATATTGGGTGAGACTCCCTTATTATCGTTAGAATTGAACGTCCTGGCTCTCTGCGCTGCTTTTCTGGCACCATCACAGTAGTAGGATAAGGTTGCCTCCTTATATCCTGGTAGCATTAAAGTCTACACTCCCAGCTCAACTGGCGTGAGTAGGAAAAACACCAAAGTGTTTCTTTGTTGTTTGGTTGGAATAGAGCAGTTATTGACTGAAAGTTGTCTGTTTTGCCTGCCCCTTTCCTGATCCTATGGCTAGAGAGAGAGAGCATAGACTTTTGTTAGAGCTTTTCTTGCTTGTTCCAGTTGATGTTTCTGTGTTATCAGCTTCTTTAGCTCTAGGTGACGAGAAAAAAAAAAAAAGAGATAGAGAGAGAAAGAGGAAATCCCAGGGAACTCACCGCCGTGTTGTTACTTGCACTTTAAGTTTCTTGACTAGTCTTCTTCATTCTCTCCACCGTTCAGTCTGTTCTATATATAAGATCCAGGGATTTTAGTATTTACCTGGGGGAATTGGGAAAAGTGTATCTAATTCTTCTTCTCAGAAGCCAAAGATTTCATTCCATCACCTGTAAAAGTTGTTATTTTTTAAAAAATGTAATGACCCCTACGATTTACATTAAAAAATCAATTAAGCCTGCTTTTGAATTAAAGAGGTGTGCCAAAATTTAATAATAATGTATTTGGCTATGGGTTTATGATTTAAATTCAACTAATTGTTGTCATGATTGAGATTTTTAAATTTATGTGAAATTAACAGAAACCCAGAATACTTATTTACATAAAAGCTTTTTTGTTGTTTTTTTAAAGTTTTTTTTAAGAACAGATACGCAATTGCCTAGTAAATCTCTGCTTATTTAGTTATAGTAATGATGACATCCTAGAGAAAATAAGTTGAGTTAAATTTCCACTAGAAAGTGACTAAAATCTTGACTAGAAAATGCCACAAATGTTTGAATAAGTAAAATATGTTCTTGGACAATACTGAGTTCCAGATACAAGAGGAAGCATCTGGTGAAGTAAAACTTACAGACTTTAAGAACAAATATCTACCAAGAAAAAAATCTTCAACATGGGGTGGCAAAATTTTCTATGAAGGGTCAGATAATAAATATTTAGGCTTTGTAGTCCTATGGTTTTGTCACAACTGTTCAACTCTGCTGTTACAGCATGAAAGCAACCATAGACAATAAACAATTGTGGATAAATTTTTATGGACATTGAAAGTAGAATTTCATATAATTTTCATATGTAATGAAATGTTCTTTTGACTTTTAATTATTTCGTAATGGCAAAACCATTCTAAGCACATAGGCAATATAATAACAAGCAGTGTTAGGTTTTGCCTATGGGCTATAGTTTGCTGGTCCTTGGTTTAGAGCTTTGCACGTCCTCCATGCATGGAGGACCAGACCACGGGCAGATATTCTGTGACCAGACCACGGGCAGATAGCATTGTTCGTGGTATTGAAATCAATGATGAATGGAATAATATAGAATAAGTTTTCTACTTGATTGAATTCAGGTACCTATTTTTAACTAATGCCACAAAATTCACTTATTTTTCAGAAATTTATGAAATTTATAAAAGGTTTCTTATAATTAAGAACATAGGAGTTAGCAACGTATTCTCAAATCTCTTCAGCTCTTCACTCTGCAAAACCTCTAATTTACTATACAGTGTGACAGAAAAAATCCCTACACGTTTCACAAATTGTGTGTTATGGATATTTGTAAGAAAATCAATTAATACAATCTGTTAAGTAGTTTCTCCTACTTAGAATAATTTTCATTTGCATTTACAAGCTAAACCATTCTTTTAAAAGTGCATTTCCAAAGTAGCTAATAATTTCATAGATTCAATTTTGTGATTATGAGCTGCCTGGGGAGTGGGAGTTATTAGTCACCTAATAGTCTTGTTCATGGCCAATTATGTTTATTTATCGAAGAGATAAGTTAGTTAAAGATTACTCATAAAATTATCCAGAAAGAATGATGGTATTATAAATACCTGCAAGTATTTTATTAAGAACTGGAAAAGAAATAATCTAATACTTCTTAAAATTCTCACCAAAAAAAAATAAAGATCAGTAATCATTTTCTGAAAATCAGAAACATGGCTGTAACTGGTTGGTTGTACTAAAAAAATTACAAATAAATATAATTTTATCCTAAAATTTTATGCCAATTTTAGTTTATAATATGCCTATGTCTATTTTAATATAAAATAATGCATTTGCTCCTCTAAATCTTAGAATATAAAATAAATTCCAGGAAGCTACATGCCATGTTCACCATTGGCTTTGAATACCTGTTGCCACAGCATAAAGCAATCCAAGGATATGCATAGCATTATATGAGAAGTCCACAGATAATCTTACCACTCTTACAAAATAAATGTGTGTTTATATTATTAAAATTTTATCAGGTTATTAATATTTTTAATTTGCTAAAACTTAAAAAAACTCTAATTTCTAGTTTTACGTATTTGGTGAAAATTCCAACAATTATTGTCCAGATATTTGCAATTGAATAATTGTTTAACATGTAAGGATGGACTTATACACAGAAAATCAAATGTTCATGTCTACATTACATAATTAGTCAAAGGTCAGTAGGAAAAAAATATATTTAATGTTAAAATATTGTTGTAAGTATGATTTAAGTACTTTCAAACAATACTTATTTCCATATGTTTAAATATAGTGTTTGCTTTTTTGATAAAGTTCCCAATTTTATATGCTTAATAATTATTTGTTTTTTTAATTTTTAATTTTTGTGAGTACATAGGAGGTGTATGTATTTGTGGAGTACATAAGACATTTTGATACAGGCATACAATGCATAATAACCACATCAGAGTAAATGGGGTATCCACTACATTAAGCTTTTATCCTTTTTTTGTATTACAAACAATCCAATTATACTATTTTAGTTGTTTACTTGTATTTATTGTTGTACAATAAATTATTGTTGACTGCAGTCACCCTGTTGTGCTATCAAATACAAGATCTTATTCATTCTATCTAATTATATCTTTGTGCACATTAACCATCGCTGCTCCCCAAACCCCGCACTACCCTTCCCTGCCTCTGGTAACCATGATTCTAACTCTCTGTCTCCATGAGTTCAATTGTTTTAATTTTTATAAATTAGAAGTGTACAAAAGTTCTAATTTATAAAATAAGCTCTTACAAATAAGTGAGAACATGCAGTGTTTGTCTTTCTTTCTCTAGCTTATTTCACTTAACATAATGATTGCCAGTTCTATCCATGTTTTTGCAAATGACAGAATCCCATTATTTTTATGGCTGAATAGTACTCCACTGTGTATATGTACCACATTTTCTTCATCTAGTCATCTGTTGATGGACACTAAGCTTGCTTCCAAATCTTCGCTGCAGTGAACAGTGCTGCAATAAACATAGGAGAGCAGACTCTTCAGGTTTTTCCAAATATAAGACCATATTATCTGCAAACAAGAATAATTTTACTTTCTCCTTTTCGGATGTTCTTTATTTTTTTTCCTTTTTTGTAGCAGTGGGATTGCTATATCATATGGAAGCTCTATTTTTAGTTTTTGGTGGAACCTCCAAACTGTTCTCTATAGTGGTTGTACTAATTTACGTTCCCACTAAGATTGTACAAGGGTTGACTTTTCTCCACATTCTGCCATCACTTATTATTGCCTGTCTTTTGGATAAAAGCCATTTTAACTGAGATGAGATAATATCTCATTTTAGTTTAATTTGCATTTCTCTGATGATTGGTGATGTTGAGCACTTTTTCATATACTTGTTTGCCATTTGTGTGTCTTCTTTTGAGAAATGTCTATTTAGGTCTTTTGCTAATTTTTAAGTTGGATTATTATATCTTTTTCCCATAGACTTGTTTGAGCTGCTTATGTATTCTGATTATTAATCCCTTGTCCGATGGGTAGTTTGCAAATATTTTCTCCCACCTTGTGGGTTGTCTTGTCTCTTCACTTTGTTGTTTTCTTTTCTATGTGGAAGCTTTTTAACTTAATGTGATCCAATTTGTCCATTTTTTCTTTGGTTGCCTGTGCTTGTGGGGTATTACTCAAGAAATGTTTCCCAGTCTAATGTCATGGAGAGTTTCTCCAATGTTTTCTTACATTAGTTTCATAGTTGGAAGTTTTAAAGCCTTTAATCAATTTTTGTTTGACTTTTGTATATAGCAAGAGATAGGGGTCTAGTTACATTCTTATGCATATGTATATCCACTTTTCCCAGCGCCATTTATTTGGAGATACTGTCCTTTCTCCAATGTATGTTCTTGGCACCTTTGTCAAAAATGAGTTCACAGTAGGTGTATGGATTTGTTTCTGGGTTCTCTATTGTGTTCCATTGGTCTATGTGTCTGTTGTTATGCCAGTACCATGATGTTTTGATTATAAGAGCTCTGTAGTACACTTTTAAGTCAGGTAATGTGATTCTTCCAGGTTTGTTCTTTTTGCTCAGGTTAGCTTTGGCTATTCTGGGTCTTTTGTGGTTCCATATAAATTTCAGAATTTTTTAAAATGTCCCTGACAAATGTCATTGGTATTTTGATAGGGGTTTGTATTCGGCCATTCTTACACTACTATAAAAAACCACCTGGCTGGGTGTGGTGGCTTACGCCTATAATCCCAGCACTTTGGGAGGCCGAGGCGGGCGGATCATGAGGTCAAGAGTTCGAGACCAGCCTGACCAATGTGGTGAAATCCCGTTTCTACTAAAAATACAAAGATTAGCCAGGCATGGTGGCGTGCACCTGTAATCCCAGCTACTCAAGAGGCTGAGGCAGGAGAATTGCTTGAACGGGGAGGCAGAGGTTGCAGTGAGCCAAGATTGTATCATTGCACTCCAGCCTGGGAGACAGAGCGAGACTCCATCTCAAAAAAAACCCAAAAACAAAAAACAAAACAAAACAAAACAAAACAAAAAACCGACCTAATCCTGGGCAATTTATAACAAAAGAGTTTCAATTCGTTCTTGGTTCTGCAGGCTGTACAGGAAGCATAGTTGCATCTGTTTCTGGGGAGGACTCGGGAAGCTTCCAATCATGGCAGAAGGCAAAGGAAAAGGATAGCAGGTATATCACATGGCGTGAACAGAAGCAAGAGCAAGAGAGAGTTTGGGTACCACAGACTTTTAAATGACTGCATCTCATGTGAACTCAGAACAAGAGCTCACTTATCACCAAGCAGATGGCCCAAGCCGTTCACGAGGGATTCACCTTCATAATCTAAACATCTCACACCAGGCTCCACCTCCAACATTGGGGATTAAAGTTCAACATGAGATTTTGGTGCCTACATACATTCAAACTATATCAGGGTTGCATTGAATCTATGGATTGCTTTGGGTAGTATGGACAGTTTAACAATATTAATTCTTCCAATCTGTGAACATGAAATATATTTCCATATTTTTGGTGTCCTCTTCAATTTCTTACATAAATGTTTTATAGTTTTTATTGTAGAGATCTTTCACTTCTTTGGTTAAGTAAATTCGTAAGTACTTAACTTTATTTGTTGCTATTTTAAATTAAATTACTCATTTGATTTCTTTTTCATATCATCAACTGTTGATATATAGAAATGCTACTGATTTTCATATGTTGATTTTATATCCTGCAACTTTACTGAACTTATAAGTTTAATAGATTTTTTTGTGGAATCGTGTATTTTTCCAAAAATAAGATTATATTATCTACAAACAAGAATAATTTGACTCTTTCCTTTTCCACTTGGATGCCCTTTATTTTTTTTCTCTTGTCTGATTGCTGTAGCTAGGACTTCCAGTACTATGTGGAACAGCAGTGATGAAAATGGGCATCCTTGTTGTGTTCCAGAACATAGAGGAAAGGCTTTCAGTATTTCTCCATTCATTCTTATACTAGCTGTGGATCTGTTGTACATGACCTTTTATTGTATTGAGGTATGTTTCTTCTATACCAAATTTTTTAAGGTTTTTTTTAAAATTATAAAGGGATATTGAATTTTATCAAATGTCTCTTCAGCATCACTTGAAACAATCATATGGTTTTCATCCCTCATTTTATCAATATGATGTATCACATTGATTGATTTGCATAGGTTGAGCCATGCTTGTGTTTTTGGGATCAATCTCATTTGGTCATGATGAATGATCTTTTTAATATGTTGTTGAATTCAGTTTGCTAGTATTTTGTTGAAGATTTTTGCATCAATATTCATCAGGCATATTGTCCTGCAGTTTTCTTTATTTTAATATGTTTTGTCTGGTTTAGGTATCAAGGTAATAACAGCCTTGCAGAATGAGTTTGGAAGTATTCTTTTCTGTTTTTTTCAGAATAGTTTGAGTAGAATTGGTATAAGTTCTCTTTAAATGTTAGGTAGAATTCAGCAGTGAAGTCATCAGGTCCTGGGCTCTTTTTGCTTGGAAACTTTTTATTATGGATTCGTTCTTGTTATTTGTTTTTGGTCTATTCAGGGTTTGGATTTCTTTATGCTTCAATCTTGGTAGGTTGTATTAATATTTGTCTAGAAATTCATTTATTTCTTCTAAGTTCTCCAGAATATTGCCATGTACTTAATAGTTGCTCATAGTGGCCTGAAATGAGCCTTTGAATTTCAGTTGTAATGTCTCCTTTTTCATCTCTTCTTTTATTTATTCGGGTCTTCTCTCTTTTCTTCATAGTTAGTACGGCTAAAGGTCTTTGTTGATTTTGTATATCTTTGCTAAAAAAAACCATATTTTTATTTCATTTATCTTTTGTATTTTCTTCATTTTAATTTTATTTATCTCTGCACTGATCTTTATTTTTTAATTTTTTTATTATTATTACACTTTAAGTTTTAGGGTACATGTGCACAATGTGCAGGTTTGTTACATATGTATACATGTGCCATGTTGGTGTGCTGCACCCGTTAACTCATCATTTAACATTAGGTATATCTCCTAATGCTATCCCTCCCCCCTCCCCCCGCCCCACAACAGGCCCCAGAGTGTGACGTTCCCCTTACTGTGTCCATGTGTTCTCATTGTTCAATTCCCACCTATGAGTGAGAACATGCGGTGTTTGGTTTTTTTGTCCTTGCGACAGTTTGCTGAGAATGATGGTTTCCAATTTCATCCATGTCCCTACAAAGGACATGAACTCATCATTTTTATGGCTGCATAGTATTCCATGGTGTATATGTGCCACATTTTCTTAATCCAGTCTATCATTGTTGGACATTTGGATTGGTTCCAAGTCTTTGCTATTGTGAATAGTGCCGCAATAAACATACATGTGTATGTGTCTTTATAGCAGCATGATTTATAATCCTTTGGGTATATACCCAGTAATGGGATGGCTGGGTCAAATGGTATTTCTAGTTCTAGATCCCTGAGGAATTGCCACACTGACTTCTACAATGGTTGAACTAGTTTACAGTCCCACCAACAGTGTAAAAGTGTTCCTATTTCTCCACATCCTCTCCAGCACCTGTTGTTTCCTGACTTTGTAATGATCGCCATTCTAACTGGTGTGAGATGGTATCTCATTGTGGTTTTGATTTGCCTTTCTCTGATGGCCAGTGATGATGAGCATTTTTTCATGTGTTTTTTTGGCTGCATAAATGTCTTCTTTTGAGAAGTGTCTGTTCATATCCTTCGCCCACTTTTTGATGGGGTTGTTTTTTTCTTGTAAATTTGTTTGAGTTCATTGTAGATTCTGGATATTAGCCCTTTGTCAGATGAGTAGGTTGCAAAAACTTTCTCCCATTTTGTAGGTTGCCTGTTCACTCTGACGGTAGTTTCTTTTGCTGTGCAGAAGCTCTTTAGTTTAATTAGATCCCATTTGTCAATTTTGGCTTTTGTTGCCATTGCTTTTGGTGTTCTAGACATGAAGAGCTTGCTGATGCCTATGTCCTGAATGGTATTGCCTAGGTTTTCTCCTAGGGTTTTCATGGTTTTAGGTCTAACATTTAAGTCTTTAATCCATCGTGAATTAATTTTTGTATAAGGTGTAAGGAAGGGATCCAGTTTCAGCTTTCTACATATGGCTAGCCAGTTTTCCCAGCACCATTTATTAACTAGGGAGTCCTTTCCCCATTGCTTGTTTTTGTCAGGTTTGTCAAAGATCAGATGGTTGTAGATATGTGGCATTATTTCTGAGGGCTCTGTTCTGTTCCATTGATCTATATCTCTGTTTTGGTACCAGTACCATGCTGTTTTGGTTACTGTAGCCTTGTAGTATAGTTTGAAGTCAGGTTGTTTGATGCCTCCAGCTTTGTTCTTTTGGCTTAGGATTGACTTGGCAATGCGGACTCTTTTTTGGTTCCATATGAGCTTTAAAGTAGTTTTTTCCAATTCTGTGAAGAAAGTCATTGGTAGCTTGATGGGCATGGCATTGAATCTATAAATTACCTTGGGCAGTATGGCTATTTTCATGATATTGATTCTTCCTACCCATGAGCATGGAATGTTCTTCCATTTGTTTGTATCCTTTTTTATTTCATTGAGCAGTGGCTTGTAGTTCTCCTTGAAGAGGTCCTTCACATCCCTTGTAAGTTGGATTCCCAGGTATTTTATTCTCTTTGAAGCAATTGTGAATGGGAGTTCACTCATGATTTGGCTCTCTGTTTGTCTGTTATTGGTGTATAAGAATGCTTGCGATTTTTGTACATTGATTTTGTATCCTGAGACTTTGCTGAAGTTGCTTATCAGCTTAAGGAGATTTTGGGCTGAGACAATGGGGTTTTCTAGATATCCAATCATGTCATGTGCAAACAGGGACAATTTGACTTCCTCTTTTCCTAATTGAATACCCTTTATTTCCTTCTCCTGCCTAATTGCCCTGGCCAGAACTTCCAACACTATGTTGAATAGGAGTGGTGAGAGAGGACATCTCTGTCTTGTGCCAGTTTTCAAAGGGAATGCTTCCAGTTTTTGCCCATTCAGTATGATACTGGCTGTGGGTTTATCATAGATAGCTCGTATTATTTTGAGATACATCCCATCAATACCTAATTTATTGAGGGTTTTTAGCATGAAGCATTGTTGAATTTTGTCAAAGGTCTTTTCTGCATCTATTGAGATAATCATGTGGTTTTTTTCTTTGGTTCTGTTTATATGCTGGATTACATTTTTTGATTTGCAAATGTTGAACCAGGCTTGCATCCCAGGGATGAAGCCTACTTGATCATGGTGGATAAGCTTTTTGATGTGCTGCTGGATTCGGTTTGCCAGTATTTTACTGAGGATTTTTGCATCAATGTTCATTAAGGATACTGGTCTAAAATTCTCTTTTTTGGTTGTGTCTCTGCCCGGCTTTGGTATCAGGATGATGCTGGCCTCATAAAATGAGTTAGGGAGGATTCCCTCTTTTTCTATTGATTGGAATAGTTTCAGAAGGAATGGTACCAGTTCCTCCTTGTACCTCTGGTAGCATTCGGCTGTGAATCTGTCTGGTCCTGGACTTTTTTTGGTTGGTAAGCTATTGATTATTGCCATAATTTCAGAGCCTGTTATTGGTCTATTCAGAGATTCAACTTCTTCCTGGTTTAGTCTTGGGAGGATGCATGTGTCGAGGAATTTCTCCATTTCTTCTAGATTTTCTAGTTTATTTGCATAGAGGTGTTTGTAGTATTCTCTGATGGTAGTTTGTATTTCTGTGGGATCGGTGGTGATATCCCCTTTATCATTTTGTATTGTGTCTATTTGATTCTTCTCTCTTTTCTTCTTTATTAGTCTTGCTAGCAGTCTATCAATTTTGTTGATGTTTTCAAAAAACCAGCTCCTGGATTCATTAATTTTTTGAAGGGTTTTCTTTTGTCTCTATTTCCTTCAGTTCTGCTCTGATTTTAGTTATTTCTTGCCTTCTGCTAGCTTTTGAATGTGTTTGCTCTTGCTTTTCTGGTTCTTTTAATTGTGATGTTAGGGTGTCAATTTTGGATCTTTCCTGCTTTCTCTTGTGGGCATTTAGTGCTATAAATTTCCCTCTACACACTGCTTTGAATGTGTCCCAGAGATTGTGTTATGTTATGTCTTTGTTCTCGTTGGTTTCAAAGAGCATCTTTATTTCTGCCTTCATTTCGTTATGTACCCAGTAGTCATTCAGGAGCAGGTTGTTCAGTTTCCATGTAGTTGAGCAGTTTTGAGTGAGTTTCTTAATCCTGAGTTCTAGTTTGATTGCACTGTGGTCTGAGAGACAGTTTGTTATAATTTCTGTTCTTTTACATTTGCTGAGGAGAGCTTTACTTCCAACTATGTGATCAATTTTGGAATAGGTGTGGTGTGGTGCTGAAAAGAATGTATATTCTGTTGATTTGGGTTGGAGAGTTCTGTACATGTCTATTAGGTCTGCTTGCTGCAGAGCTGAGTTCAATTCCTGGGTATCCTTGTTAACTTTCTGTCTCACTGATCTATCTAATGTTGACAGTGGGGTGTTAAAGTCTCCCATTATTATTGTGTGGGAGTCTAAGTCTCTTTGTAGGTCACTAAGGACTTGCTTTATGAATCTGGGTGCTCCTGTATTGGGTGTGTATATATTTAGGATAGTTAGCTCTTCTTGTTGAATTGATCCCTTTACCATTATGTAATGGCCTTCTTTGTCTCTTTTGATCTTTGTTGGTTTAATGTCTGTTTTATCAGAGACTAGGATTGCAACCCCTGCCTTTTTTTGTTTTCCATTTGCTTGGTAGATCTTCCTCCATCTGTTTATTTTGAGCCTATGTGTGTCTCTGCACGTGAGATGGGTTTCCTGAATACAGCACACTGATGGGTCTTGACTCTTTATGCAATTTGCCAGTCTGTGTCTTTTAATTGGAGCATTTAGCCCATTTACATTTAAAGTTGATATTGTTATGTGTGAATTTGGTCCTGTCATCATGATGTTAGCTGGTTATTTTGCTCGTTAGTTGATGCAGTTTCTTCCTAGCCTTTATGGTCTTTACATTTTGGCATGTTTTTGTGGCGGCTGGTACCGGTTGTTCCTTTCTATGTTTACTGCTTCCTTCAGGAGCTCTTTTAGGGCAGGCCTGGGGTTGACAAAATCTCTCAGCATTTGCTTGTCTGTAAAAGATTTTATTTCTCCTTAACTTATGAAGCTTAGTTTGGCTGGATATGAAATTCTGGGTTGAAAATTCTTTTCTTTAAGAATGTTGAATATTGGCCCCCACTCTCTTCTGGCTTGTAGAGTTTCTGCCGAGAGATCCGCCGTTAGTCTGATGGGCTTCCCTTTGTGGGTAACCCGACCTTTCTCTCTGGCTGCCCTTAACATTTTTTCCTTCATTTCAACTTTGGTGAATCTGACAATTATGTGTCTTGGAGTTGCTCTTCTCGAGGAGTATCTTTGTGGCGTTCTCTGTATTTCCTGAATCTGAATGTTGGCCTGCCTTGCTAGATTGGGGAAGCTCTCCTGGATAATATCCTGAAGAGTGTTTTCCAACTTGGTTCCATTCTCCCCGTCACTTTCAGGTACACCAATCAGATGTAGATTTGGTCTTTTCACATAGTCCCATATTTTTTGGAGGCTTTGTTCGTTTCTTTTTTTTCTTTATTCTCTAAACTCTTCTCGCTTCATTTCATTCATTTCGTCTTCCATCACTGATACCCTTTCTTCCAGTTGACCGCATCAGCTCCTGAGGCTTCTGCATTCTTCACGTAGTTCTCAAGCCTTGGCTTTCAGCTCCATCAGCTCCTTTAAGGGCTTCTCTGCATTGGTTATTCCAGTTATCCATTAGTCTAATTTTTTTTCAAGTTTTCTAACTTCTTTGCCATTGGTTTGAATTTCCTCCTGTAGCTCGGAGTTGTTTGACTGTCTGAAGCCTTCTTCTCTCAACTCATCAAAGTCATTCTCCATCCAGCTTTGTTCCATTGCTGATGAGGAGCTGCGTTCCTTTGGAGGAGGAGAGATGCTCTGCTTTTTAGAGTTTCCAGTTTTTCTGCTCTGTTTTTTCCCCATCTTTGTGGTTTTATCTACTTTTGGTCTTTGATGATGGTGATGTACAGATGGGTTTTTGGTGTGGATGTCCTTTCTGTTTGTTAGTTTTCCTTCTAACAGACAAGACCCTCAGCTGCAGGTCTGTTGGAGTTTGCTAGAGGTCCACTCCAGACCCTTATTGCCTGGGTGTCAGCAGCAGTGCCTGCAGAATAGCGGTGCCTGTAGAACAGCGGATTTTGATGACCCGCAAATGCTGCTGCCTGATCGTTTCTCTGGAAGTTTTGTCTCAAAGGAGTGCCTGGCCGTGTGAGGTGTCAGTCTGCCCCTACTGGGGGGTGCCTCCCAGTTAGGCTGCTCGTTGCTCTGGGACCCACTTGAGGAGGCAGTCTGCTGGTTCTCAGATCTCCAGCTGCGTGCTGGGAGAATGACTACTCTCTTCAAAGCTGTCAGACAGGGACATTTAAGTCTGCAGAGGTTACTGCTGTCTTTTTGTTTGTCTGTGCCCTGCCCCCAGAGATGGAGCCTACAGAGGCAGGTAGGTCTCCTTGTGCTGTGGTGGGCTCCACCCAGTTTGAGCTTCCCGGCTGCTTTGTTTACCTTATCAAGCCTGGGCAATGGCAGGCGCCCCTCCCCCAGCCTCGCTGCCACCTTGCAGTTTGATCTCAGACTGCTGTGCTAGCAATCAGTGAGACTCCGTGGATGTAGGACCCTCCGAGCCATGTGCGGGATATAATCTCCTGGTGTGCTGTTTTTTAAGCCTGTTGGAAAAGCGCAGTATTAGGGTGGGAGTGACCCGATTTTCCAGGTGCCATCTGTCACCCCTTTCTTTGACTAGGAGAGGGAACTCCCTGACCCCTTGTGCTTCCCAAGTGATGCAGTGCCTCGCCCTGCTTTGGCTCACGCACGGTGTGCTGTACCCACTGTCCTGCACCAACTATCTGGCACTCCCTAGTGAGATGAACCCGGTACCTTAGATGGAAGTGCAGAAATCACCCGTCTTCTGCATCGCTCACGCTGGGAGCTGTAGACCAGAGCTGTTCCTATTCAGCCATCTTGGCTCTACCCTTTATTTTTTCTTCTACTAATTTGGGGTTTGGTCTGCTCTTACTTTTCTTGTTTCTTTGGGTTATTTGAAGTTTTTCACTTCTTTGATGTAGGCACTTAGAGATATAAACTTCCCTCTTAGTACTGCTTTCACTATATCTCACAGGTTTTGGAATGTAGTGTTTCTATTATTCATTTCAAAAAAATTTCAATTTCCTTCTTAATTTTTTCATTGACCCACTGGTCATTCAGTGGCATATTGTTTAATTGCCATGTAGTTGTATAGATTCCCAAACTCCTCATTATTGATTTCTAGCCTTACTCCATTATGGTCAGAGAAGATATTTGATATAATCTCAATTTTTTGAATGTTTTAAGTCTCATTTTGTGTAAAATATCGTCTATCCTTGAGAATAATTTGTGTGATGAAGAGAATATATTCTGCAGCCATTAGATAAAATATCCTGTAAATATTTTTCAGGTCCATTTGGTCTATAGTACAGATTACATCCATTGTTTCTATGTTGATTTTTCTGTCTGGGTGATCTGTCTAATACTGAAAGTAGGGTGTTAAAATTTTTAGCTATTACTGTATTAAGGTCCAGCTCTCTCTTTAGTTATAATATTTGCTTAATATATCTGGAATGTTCCAGTGTTGGGGCATATAATATAATGACTTTTGTTTTATATTGTTTTGTTGTGAAACCTCTTTTGTCTGATATAACTAGAGCTACTCCTGCTCTTTTTTGGTTTTCACTTATATGTAATATCTTTTTCCATTCCTTCGTTTGGAGGCTATGTATGTCTTTATAGGTAAATTTGTTTCTTATAGGCAATAGATTGTTAGATCTTATGTTTTTTAATACAATAAGCACTTCTGTGCCTTTTGATTGAAGAGTTCCATGTATTCATATTCAAGGTTATTATTGATAAGTAAGAACTTACTCTTGCCATTTTGTTTCATCTTTTCGTGTAACAAATACACACACATATTACAGGTGGTATTGTGGTCTACTCTTTCTTCTTTTCTTCCTTCCTGTCTTCCTTCTAATGAAGGTGATTTTCTCTGGTGCATGTTTTAATTTCTTGCTTTTTATTTTGTGTATCTGTTATATGTTTGTTGTTTTGAGGTTACCTGAAGCTTGCAAATAATATGTTACAACCCATTATTTTAAACTGATGACAATTTAACACTGATTGCACACACTAGCTAACAAGTAAGCAAAGAGTAAACTAATAAAAATTCTACACTTAAACTTTGTCCCCCCTTTTTATATTTCTGTTCTTTTATATTTATATCTTATTGTACTGTTTTGAAAAGTTGTAGTTATTTTTTTGATTGGTTTACCTTTTAATCTTTCTACTTGAGATATTAGCTTATACACCACAATTACAGTGTTATAATATTCTGTTTTTCTGTGTATTTACTATTACTAGTGAATTCTATGCCTTCAGATTATTTCCTATTGCCCATTAACATCTTTTTGTTTTCAAATTGAAGAACTCCCATTAGCATTTCTTGTCTGACAGGTCTGATGTTGATGAAATCCCTCCCGGCTTTTGTTTGTCTGGGAAACTGCTTATTTCTTGTTAATTTTTGAGGGATTTTTTTTCTGGATAGACAATTCTAGAATAAAAGTGTTTTTTTTTTTTTTTCTCTCCTTGAGCACTTTAAATATGTCATGCCACTCTCCAGCCTATATATTTTCCACTGAAAAATCTCCTGCCACACTTAATGGAGCTCCATTGTATGTTATTTGTTTCTTTTCTCTTGCTGCTTTCTTTACCCTTGACCTTTGAAAGTTTGATTATTAAATATCTTGATATAGTCTTCTTTGGGTTAAATCTGCTTGGTGTTGTATAATCTTCTTGTGCTTGAATATTGATATCTTTCTCTAGGTTTGAAAATTCCTCTGTTGTTATGCCTTTGAATAAAATTTTCCTATTTCTTTCTCTACCTCCACTTTAAGGCTAATAACTCTTAGATTTGCCCCTTTTTCTAGCTCTTGTACATGTGCTTTATTCATTTTTATTTTTTTCTTTTGTCTGCTCTTACTATATATTTTCAAATAGGCTTTCTTAAAGTTTACTAATTCTTTCTTCTCCTTTATGAATTTTGCTCTTAAGAGATCTGGATGCTTCTTCAGTATGTCAATTGCATTTTTCAGCACCAGAATTTTGCTTGATTCTTTTATTTCAATCTCTTTGTTAAATTTATCTAACAGTATTCTGAATTCCATCTCTGTGCTATCTTGCTATCTTGGATTTTGTTGAGTTTCCTCAAAACAGTATTTTGGATTATCTGTCTGAAAGGTCACATATCTCTGTCTCTCTCGGATTGGTCCCTGATGCCTTATTTAGTTCATCCTATGAGGTCGTGTTTTCCTGGATGGTGTCGATGCTTGTCGATGTTTATAAATGTCTTCACATTGAAGATTTAGGTATTTATTGTAGTCTTCACAGTCTGCATGTGTTTGTACCAATCCTTCTTGGGAAGGCTCTCCAGGTATTCAAAAGGACTTGGGTTTTGTTTTCTAAGTCTTTGGTCACTGCAGCTGTATCTGCATTAAGCCTAGCAATGCTGTGATTCTTGAAGACTCATAGAGGTAGCACCTGTTTGGTCTTGGATAAGATACAGAGGAATTCTGTAGATTCCCAGGCAGACTCTTGTTCTCATCCCTTACTTTATCCCAAACAAAGCCCCTCTCTCTCTGTACTGAGCTGCCTGGAGCTGGGGAAGCAGTGACACAAGCACCCATGTGGCTACCCCAACTAGGACTGCACTAGGTCAGACCTGAAGCCAGCATAACACTGGATCTCATCCATGGACCATGGTAACTACTGCCTGGCTGCTGCTTATGTTAACTTAAGGTGCTAGGGCTCTACAATCAAAAGGTGGCAAAGCTACCAGGCTTATGTCCTTTTCTTCGGGCAACAAGTTCCCCCCCAAGTACTGCATGGGTCTGAAGATGCTGTCTGGTAGCCAGGAGCTAGAATCAGAGATGTTAGGAATCTACATGTTGCTGTATTCTACAGTGGCTGCATTGGCATCCAAGCCACAAGATAAAGTTCTTTTCCCTCTTCCCTCCCCTTTCTACAAGTAGAGGAGTCTTTCTCTGTGGCCACCACCATCCCAGGGCTGTGGCACGTACTACCTAGCTATCACCAATGTTCACTCAAGGCCCAAGGGCTCTTCACTCAGCTTGTAGTGAATGCTTCTAGGCCTGGGACTCTTCCATCAGGGCAGTGGGATCTCCTCTCATGCACACAGGTTCAGAAATGCAATCTAAAAGCCAGGGCCTGGAATGGGGACCCCCAAGAGCCCACTTGGTTCTTTACCCCACTGTGGCTGAGCTGGTATCTAAGCTGCAAAACAAAGTCTCCATTAGCCTTCCCTCTCTTTTTCTCATAGCCATCACAGCTGGGAATGTGCTGGGTCACACCAGAAGCCAGCACATCTCTGAATCTCACTCAGAGCTTGCAGTGAGTCCTGCTGGATACCACTGCTGCTTATTCAGGGCCCAATGTCTCTTTAGTCAGCATGTGATGAATATTGTTAGGATTGGGTCCTTTGCTTCAGTGCAGTGGGTTCCCTTTTGGCCCAGCATGTGTCTGGAAATGTCATCTGGAAGCTAGGGCTTGATATGGAAGCCTCAGGACTTTGCTTATTGCCCTTTGCTACTGTGGCTGAGATGGTTTCCAAGCTGCAAGACAAAGTCCTCTTTACTCTTCCCTCTCTCTCCTCAAGCAGAGGGAAGGAGTCCCTTCCAGAGCTGCAAGCTGAGCTTCTCCAGGTTAGGGGAGCAATGGGGCAAGCACTCTTTTGGCTGCCATAGCTGATATCTCACTAGTCAGTGTGCATCCCAAGTTCCCTGGCTCTGAGCCCAGCATAGCACCAGAACTTGCCCAGGAACTGCAGGCCTTGTGGCCCAGACTGTCTTTCAAGTTTATTTAGTACCCCAGATCACTTTAGCCTGAGGTGGCAGGGCTTGCCAGAAGTCAGATTTCAATCCTTGAAATGGGTGATTCCCTTGTGGCTAGGTCTGGTCTAAATGCTCCCTTCATAGGTGCTGGCTGAGTTGTACCCTGTGTTGCTTTCCACTGTGATAGGGCAGCACTAGGTTCCCATGCAAAGTCCCACAATCGCTGTACTCTTCCTCACCCAAGCACAAGGATTCTCTCTCTGTGCCCTGTAGCCACTGCCAGGGGATGGGGGAGGCAATGATATCAGTGATTCAAGACTGTCTTTTCTACCTGCCTCAGTGCCTCTTTCAATGATATGAAGTTACAAGCAGGTACTGTTATCACTCACCTGATTTTGGTTCTTATGTGGAAGCTTCTTTGTGCGGATATAGTTATTCAACTTGGTGTTCCTGTGGGGAGGATGATCTGTGAAGGCTTCTATTCAGCCATCTTGCTCTGCATCATCTTATCTTGGTTAATAATATCTGATTAACATGCAAGCCTGATATATTACCCATCAAAATCTAGAAGCATTTTCATATCTTTTAAAAAATTATTGTGATGTTACATTTATTAGTATGTTTTGAAGGAATGATCTTCAAAATATATATCAAAGTATATATTTGAAGAAATTATCTTATGGAAAATTGACTAAAAATAAAAGTTTATAAAGTCCTCTGTAATTTTTCACAGTGACTTCAAAAGATATAAACCTAAGTCACCTTAGTAGTACCACAAATTAAATTCGTGTTTAAGAGAGTGGATTTTTTCTTTATACAGGCCCTGTCCTGTATCTGAGATTTAATAAAATTGTTTCACAGCATATGTTTCATATAATAATATAATTGTAAAACCTTAGAGAATGGTGGGTTTGACCTATTGAAAGCTCTAGTAATGATTTGAAGAGTTGTTGGTACTTTGGTGCATAATGTTTATCATGTGATAAATTATAATTTATTTACTAACAGCGTTCTACATCCCTGAAAGCCACTCTAAATATTATGTTCAATTTGACAAAAGGTAGAAAAGTCAGATTATAAATCACCTCTAGAAAGATCAGAGACTTAAAAGTTATAAATTTTATTTTTAATTATAGATGTTAAACATTTAGTGCACAGTACTTAATGCTTATGTTACTGAACTTTTATGTTACTAATAACAGTGAAATGCATCCTGGTTACATAGCTTTTATCACAGATAACACAAAGATATAAAATGGCAAAATTAGCAATAATAAAGCCCAAGCCAGGAAAATTATAAAAACAGTTTATTTTTATGACTAAATGTTGGGTTGGGTTGTTAAGACACAAATGCACACACACACACACACACACACAAAAGGGAAAATAAATATTTTACAGAAAAAAGTTTTGTGACTCAGTGAACAAGAAATAATTTTTATTAATTACATTTTAATTTAATTCTTTTCCATCAGGAATTTAGTTGCAAAATATTAAAGTAATTTTTATTACTTTTTGAAGGGAATGTTGACTTAAATTATAACAAAACTTTATATTTAATTTATATTCATTGGATATATTTATGTTTTCAAATCCTTTTTCTTCTCCTGTTTTCATGTAAAAGGTAAAAATTAAAATCCCAACTTGACTCTTATAAGCACAGAGCTTCTATATGCTACTGCTTTAGAGATATTCACTTACTTAAAATGTGTAACAAGTCCTTGTTACTCTTTTCATTTCCAATTAATAGGTGAGAAAACTGAAGCACAGAGAGTAACATGTCCAAGATCATATGATTTGAAAGTAGAGAATTCATACAGAGTAATCTGACTCCATAGTTCATGCAATTCACTGTTTCACTGAGTTCCAAGTTCTAATTAAAACAATTAAATAAAATGATGTAAGACAATAACTCTTAAATGGAGGAGGAAACCTTGTTTGTTTTCTAAATCTCAGAGTCATGTCTCAACATTATTCTACTTTAAAAGGTGCCACACGTTAAATTAGAATCCTAATATTCTCAGTGAGGGAAATAAAGATGAGAATTAGATTATTTTTAAAATTTTAAATATTTGTTTAGTTTACTGCATAGCTACTGATAACTACATTTTGCTAATCTTGAAGAGTAAAAATAACTTCTCTTTTTTCCGAAAAGATAGACACCATACATGCTTAAAATAATAGAAATTTCTGAAAATACAATCTTCATCAGAATTTATCTTGACCAATTCTGCTGTATATAGCATGGGGACTATAATTAATGACAATATGTTATATTCTTGAAAATGTAAAGAGAGTAGATAGTAAGTATTCTCACCACAAAAATGATAACTATGTTATGTAATACATTTGTTAATTAGGTAGATTGAATCATTTCACAATGTATATATACTTCAAACCATATGTTGTACATGATAAATATATTCAATTTTATTTGTCAATTTTAAAATATTAAAAGTTATGAATAAATAAATGTGGGCAATTTGTGTCTGTACATGCATATGTCTTGATTATTGAAATAATCAGGTCTATTATTTCTTGCTTATTTTGATAAGTTTTCATTGTTTGACTTCCAAATTTTTTTAAAAATCTGTGGATAATTTTGAAATAACTTTTGTGTGACCAATGTGTGCTTTAATCAATAGTACCATTTTAAAACTCTCAACCAAATAAAAGTATTTATTTTATTTATAATCAATTTTCTGACTAAGTTTATTTAAGGCTGTTTGCAAGAAAAGGCAAAATAAAATCATTTTTACGTGATTTAAAAAGTAAAAGCACAGGAAAATATGGGTTATTCTGAATAATAATGTATTGTATATTTTAAGATAGTGAGAAGAGATTTTTGCATGTTGATACCACAATAAATGATAAATGTTTAAAATGATGAATATGATAATTATCCTGATTTGATTTTTATACTATGTGTACATGCATCAATATATCACACTATAGCACATAAATATGTATAATTACTAGGTACCAAATATAAACTTAAAAATAAATAAGTAAATATGATAAAACTTGTAGTGATGTTAGTAGACAAGATTATGGCAACTAAAGCATTTGCTAGTGTAAACTGAAATACAGGGAGGTACCATGAGTAATATGATTCACAGTGTTCTTTAAAAACACAGCTATGAAAAGTATTGAAGCTTAAAAGAAAATTCTCCTGTGGATCCACATTACCGTGATGAATTATTGTCCTCAACAATTTTACAGAAATTCCAACATATATATTACATTTTTTAATTTTAAAAAATCAATGTTACTTGTATAAGAAAAAATGAATTAAATCCAAAATACAAATTACACTATTATAAACAATCACTTTAAAATTAAATGTTAATATATAATGTTAATGTAATATTATATAATATACATATAATATAATATATAAATTTTCAATGTTCTCCAGCAAAGACCACCAGGAACATACCTGTATCTTTACAAAGTTGAGTTTATTACTCATTGCAACATGGGAGAACACACACCATGGGGAACCAGAGGGTGTCTCAATTAAAGTGTATTAAAAAGGACTTATTTTAGGATTTGGGCAAAGTGATTTTGAAGGGGTTCAAGGAAACTGGGATTTGCTCTGCATTGTATGCTGTGAGGAAGCAGTTTAATTCTATAATCAGGTATCTTTACTAATCTTATCTAGAATGATGAAAAAACCTGGAGTGTTTAAAGCTATAAAGAAGCCACAGTCACTCCTATCAGCTAGGAGAGAAGGATATTTAGTAATGCAGTACTCACAGTGACCTTGTTTTCATTGGTGCTTAGACAACATTATGAAGTGGTTTTGTTTCATTGTCTGTTATATACACTGTAGTAATGCAAATGGAAATTTAACTGGCTTTCCACTTAACAAAATATTACTGCAACATTTTCATATCAAGAAATATACTTTCCAAATTCTCATTTTAAACAGAAACCCAGTACATGATTATGTGGATACCTTGATTTATTTAATCTATATTTTGATATCTACTTTATATTCAATTTTTCCTATTAAAAGCCACGTTAAGATCAACTTTCATGTGCATTTATTTTTGCGAACTTATCTGGCTTTTTCCCTTGATGATAAATTTCTAGAAGTAGAAACATCTGGACCAATAAGTAGTGACATTTTAAAGACTTGTAATTCATATTTACAAATTGTCCAAAGTAGGTCAATTTGTACTTACATCATCAATGTATAAGATGGACCTTTGTTCCAATTACCTCCTCAACACTATTGTTGTAACATTAAAAAATATCTAATTAGATTGCTTCAATTTGCTCTAATAATAGTAACACTAAGTAGATAGCCTTTATTGACTATGTGCTAGAACTATGCTAACTACTTTACAAATGTTAAAAAAGAGGTGCATAAAATATGTATTTTAGTTGAATAGCAAATGGCTAGGTGCTAAAATCAACCGTCAATCTCACGTGAAGCCAAAGTTGAACATTATCAATGCAGAATAATCGTGACATTTTATTCAAATAAACATTGCTAATTTCAAATTTTTACTTTATTATTTTATTTATAAGTATTTTATATTATTATTTTTATAATAATATTTTATTATTATTTATAGGGAATTATGTTCAATTACTTGAAGAATTATTTCGCTTTTTAAAGGCTAAAAAAGAAGCTGTAGTCAAGTGAAACTTTAATGCATTCCTTCTTTTAATACTTGATCTCAAACTAACAACACTGTGAGCTTGCACTCTTTGTCTAGCTAATTGGGTGGGGACTTGGAGAACTTTTGTGTCTAGCTAAAGGATTGTAAATGCACCCATCAGCACTCTGTGTCTAGCTAAAGGATTGTAAACACACCAATCAGCACTCTGTAAAATGGACCAATCAGCACTCTGTAAAATGGACCAATCAGCACTCCGTAAAATGGACCAATCAGCAGAATGTAGGTGGGGCCAAATAACAGGATAAAAGCAGGACACCTGAGCCAGCAGTGGCAACTCGCTCGGGTCCCCTTCCATGCTGTGGAAGCTTTGTTCTTTCGCTCTTCACAATAAATCTTGCCACTGCTCACTCTTTGGGTCCGCACTACCTTTATGAGCTGTAACACTCACCGCGAAGGTTTGCAGCTTCATTCCTGAAGTCAGTGAGACGACGAACCCACCAGGAGGAACGAACAACTCCAGACACGCTGACTTTAAGAGCTGTAACACTCACCACGAAGCTTCACTCCTGAAGTCAGCGAGACCACAAACCCACCAGAAGGAAGAAATTCCAGACACATCTGAACATCAGAAGGAATAAACTCTGGACACACCATCTTTAAGAACTGTAACACTCACCACGAGGTTCCACAGCTTCATTCTTGAAGTCACTGAAACCAAGAACCCACCAATTCTGGACACATTTTGGCAACCACGAAGGGACTATCACCTATTGCCAAGCGGTGACACTATTGCCTAGCGCCAAGCAGTGAGTACCCTCAGACCCCTTTCACTTGGTATTCTGTCCTATTTTTCCTTAGAATTCAGGGGCTAAATACTGGGCACCTCTCAGCCAGTTAATAGTGACTAGCACGGCCACTGGACTAAAAACACGGGTGTCAGGCTTTCTGGGAAAGGGCTCTCTAACAACCCTTGACTCTTTGGAGTTGGGAGCGTTGGTTTGCCTGGAACCAGCTTCCACTTTTCTTGTACTTCTAGGCTGAGCCAGGGGTCAACAGAGAGGAAAGCCATTTAGCTCTGGGGGTCCCGAAAACAAGTTGGTTGACCCTGCAGTCATGAGTGGAACTCTCAAAGTCATGTCACCCAAGCGAGACTTGCCCATCTATTCTATCTACCCTGACCCTTGCCTCCTGGGTCCTAATGCCTGCCAGACAAACTTCCTCTCACCTCTCTTCTCCAAGGCTAGTCCTGCTTCTAAAAACCACTCCCTGTCTCTGGTGCTTTTCTAGTTTCTCCTATAAGAATGATTTCTAGTATAAACTCCAGGAATCTATTCCCTTCTTTAGGCAACTGGGCTCACCAATCAGAAAGACATAATTTTTGCCCAAAGCCCTGTCGCAGTGGGGACTATCTGGAATTTTAGGATCCTTCCTCAGAATAGCAGGCTTAACAAAACCTATTCCTGAAGCTAGGATATGGGGAGCCTCATAAATTGTATCCTTCCTATTCATATAAATGAGGACAAAAGGCATCACTCTTCCAACTCTGGAGATCCCTTCCCTCCCTCAGGTTATGGCCCTCCACTTCATTTTTGGGGCATAACATCTTTATAGGACATGGGTAAGGTCCCAATACTAACAGGAGAATGCTTAGGACTCTACCAGGTTTTCAAGAATATGTCATAAGGGTCACTAAATCCTATTTTTCTCAGTCCTTTTTGTGGTCTAGGAGGACAGGCAAGGGTGCATTTTTTTGAGAATGCATCAGTAATGGCCACTAAATCCTACCTTCCTCGGTCTTCCTTGTGGTCTTGGAGGAAATCTAGTGTTTCTGATGCTGTGTCGGTTAGCGCAACTATTCCAATAAGCAGGGTCCAGAGACTGTTGCCGGTTCTTGGGCAGGGGTTGTTTCTGCTGCTGCATCGGTGATTGCAACTATTCTGATCAGCAGTGTCCAGGGACCATTGTGGGTTCTTGGGCAGGGGGAGAAACAAAACAAACCAAAACTATGGGTGGTTTGATAGGAAACACTCAGGCATCAACACGCTCACCCTTGAAATGTATCCTAAGCCATTGGGACCAATTTGACCCACAAACCCTGAAAAAGAGGCAGCTCATTTTTTTCTGCACTACAGCCTGACCCCAATATTCTCTCTCTGATGGGGAAAAATGGCCACCTGAGGGAAGTATAAATTACAATACTATCCTGCAGGTTGACCTTTTCTGTAAGAGGGAAGATAAATGGAGTGAAATACCATAAGGTATTACAAGCTTTCTTTTCACTGAAGGAGAATACACAACTATGCAAAGCTTGCAATTTACATCCCACAGGAGGACCTTTCAGCTTACCCATATCCTAGCCTCCCTAGAGCTCTCCTTCCTATTAATGGCAAGCCTCCTCCAATCTTCCCTGCCCAGAAGGAAATAAGCAAAAGAAATCTCCAAAGGACCACAAAAACCCCTGGGCTATCAGTTATGTCCCCTTCAAGCTGTAGGGGGTGGAGAATTTGGCCCAACCCAGGTACATGTCCCCTTCTCCCTCTGTGATTTAAAGCAGATCAAGGCAAACTGGGGGAAGTTTTCAGATGATCCTGATAGGCACATAGATGTCCTCCAGGGTCTAGGGCAAACCTTCTATCTCACTTGGAGAGATGTCATGCTATTGTTAGATCAAACCCTGGCCTTTAATGAAAAGAATGTGACTGTAGCTGCAGCCTGAGAGTTTGGAGATACCTGGTATCTTAGTCAAGTAAATGATAGAATGTCAGCCGAAGAAAGGGACAAATTCCCTACTGGCCAGCAAGCCATCCCCATTATGGATCCCCACTGGGACCTCAACTCAGATCATGGGGACTGGAGTCATAAACATCTGTTGACCTGTGTTCTGGAAGGACTAAGGAGAATTAGGAAAAAGCCCATGATTTATTCAATGATGTCCACCATAAATCAGGGAAAGGAAGAAAATCCTTCTGCCTTCTTCAAGCAGCTTCAGGAGACCTTAAGAAAATATACTCCACTGTCACCTGAATCACTCGAGGGTCAATTGATTCTAAAAGATAAGTTTATTACCCAATCAGCCACAGATATCAGTAGAAAGCTCCAAAAGCAAGCCCTGGGCCCTGAACAAAATATTGAGGCATTATTAAACCTGGCAACCATGGTGGTCTATAATAGGGACCAAGAGGAACAGGCCCAAAGTAAAAGTGAGATCAGAAAAAGGCCGCAGCCTTAGTCATGGCCCTCAGACCAACAAGCTTTGGTGGTTCAGAGAGGACAGAAAATGGAGCAGGCCAATCAGCTGGTAGGGCTTGTTATCAGTGTGGTTTACAAGGACACTTTAAAAAAGATTGTCCAATGAGAAACAAGCTGCCCCCTTATCTGTGTCTACTATGCCGAGGCAATCACTGGAAGGTGCACTGCCCCAGAGGACAAAGTTTCTCTAGGTCAGAAGCCCCCAACCAGATGATCCAACAACAGGACTGAGGGTGCCCAGGGCAAACGCCAGCTCATGTCATCACCCTCACTGAGCCCCAGGTATGTTTAACCATTGAGGGCCAGGAAAATGACTTCCTCCTGGACACTGGCGCATCCTTCTCAGTGCTAATCTCCTGTCCTGGATGACTGTCCTCAAGTTCCGTTACCATCCAAGGAATCCTGGGGCAGCCTGTAACCACGTGTTTCTCCCACCTCCTCAGTTGTAATTGGGAGACTTTGCTCTTCCCGTATGCCTTTCTTGTTATGCCTGAAAGTCCCACACCCTTATTAGGGAGAGATATATTAGCCAAAGCTGGAGCTATTTTCTACATGAATATGGGAAACAAGTTACCCATTTGTTGTCCCTTACTTGAGGGGGGAATTAACCCTGAAGTCTGGGCATTGGAAGGACAATTTGGGAGGGCAAAAAATGCCCACCCAGTCCAAATCAGGCTAAAAGACCCCACCACTTTTCCTTGTCAAAGGCAATATCCCTTAAGGCCTGAAGCTCTTAAAGGATTACAGGATATTGTTAAACATTTAAAAGCTCAAGCCTTAGTAAGGAAATGCAGCAGTCCCTGCAACACCCCAATTCTAGGAGTACAAAAACCAAATGGTCACTGGAGACTAGTGCAAGATCTTAGACTCATCAATGAGGCAGTAATTCCTCTATATCCAGTTGTACCCAACCTCTATACCCTGCTTTCTCAAATACCAGAGGAAGCAGAATGGTTCATGGTTCTGGACCTCAAGGATGCCTTCTTCTGTTTCCCCTGCACTCTGACTCCCAGTTTCTGTTTGCCTTTGAGGATCCCACAGACCACATGTCCCAACTTACGTGGATGGTCTTGCCACAAGGGTTTAGGGATAGCCCTCACCTGTTTGGTCAGGCACTGGCCCAACACCTAGGCCACTTCTCAAGTCCAGGCACTTTGGTCCTTCAGTATGTGGATGATTTACTTTTGGCTACCAGTTCAGAAGCCTCATGCCAGCAGGCTACTCTAGATCTCTTGAACTTTCTAGCTAATCAAGGGTACAAGGCATCTAGGTCAAAGGTGCAGCTTTGCTTACAGCAGGCTAAATATCTAGGCCTAATCTTAGCCAGAGGGACCAGGGCCCTCAGCAAGGAATGAATACAGCCTATACTGGCTTATCCTTGCCCTCAGACATTAAAACAGTTGCAGGAGTTCCTTGGAATCACCGGCTTTTGCCAACTATGGATCCCTGGATACATCGAGATAGCCAGGCCCCTCCATACTCTAATCAAGGAGACCCAGAGGGCAAATACTCATCTAGTAGAATGGTAACCAGGGGCAGAAACAGCCTTCAAAACCTTAAAGCAGGCCCTGTACAAGTTCCAGCTTTAAGCCTTCCCACAGGACAAAACTTATCTTTATATGTCACAGAGAGAGCAGGGATAGCTCTTGGAGTCCTTACTCAGACTCTTGGGACAACCCCACAACTAGTGGCATACCTAAGTAAGGAAATTGATGTAGTAGCAAAAGGCTGGCCTCACTGTTTAAGGGTAGTTGCAGCACTGGCCATCTTCATGTCAGAGGCTATCAAAATAATACAAGGAAAGGATCTCACTGTCTGGACTACTCATGTTGTAAATGGCATACTAGGTACCAAAGGAAGTTTATGGCTATCAGACTATCACCTACTTAGATACCAGGCACTACTTGAGGGACCAGTGCTTCAAATATATACATATGTGGCCCTCAACCCTGCCACTTTTCTCCCAGAGAATAGGGAACCAATTGAGCGTGACTGCCAACAAATTACAGTCCAGACTTATACCACCCAAGATGATGTCTTAGAAGTCCCCTTAGCTAATCCTGACCTTAACCTATATACCAATGGAAGTTCATTTGCAGAGAATGGGATATGAAGGGCAGGTTGTGCCGTAGTTAGTGATGTAACTGTAATTGAAAGTAAGCCTCTTCCCCCAGGGACCAGTGCCCAGTTAACAGAACCAGTGGCACTTACCTGAGCCTTAGAACTGGGAAAGGGAAAAAGAATAAATGTGTATACAGATAGCAAATATGCTTATCTGATCCCTCATGCCCATGCTGCAATATGGAAAGAAAGGGAGTTCCTAACCTCCGGGGATACCCCCATTAAATGCCACAAGGAGATTATGGAGTTATTGCATGCACTGCAAAAGCCCAAGGAGGTGGCAGTCTTACACTGCCAAAGCCATCAGAAAGGTGAAAGAGAAAAGGCAGAAGGAAACCGTCAGGCAGATGCTGAGGCCAAAATTGCTGCCAGGTGGATCCTCCCATTAGAAATACCTATGGAAGGACCCTTGGTATGGAACAACCCCCTCCAAGAGATTAAGCCCCAGTATTCCCCAAATGAAACAGAATGGGGACTCTCATGGGGGCATAGTTTTCTCCCCTTGGGGTGGTTAACGACAGAAGAAGGAAAGGTACTTATACCCGAAGCCAGCCAGTGGAAAATACTTAAAACCCTCCACCAAACTTTTCATATGGGTATTGAAAACACTCATCAAATGGCCACATCTCTATTCACAGGGCCAAATCTACTCTGGACCTTCCAACAGGTAGTCAAAACCTGTGAGGTGTGCCAAAGGAATAATCCCTTGGTCCATTGTAGGGCCCATTTGGGGGAACAAAGAACAGGTCACTGTCCTGGAGAGGACTGGCAGTTAGACTTCACCCATATGGCCTAAGTCAAAGGGATTTCAATACTTGTTGGTCTGTGTTGATACCTTTACAAATTGGATAGAAGCTTTCCCCTGCAAGACAGAGAAGGCTCAGGAAGTGATTGAAGTCCTAATTGATGAAATAATTCCTAGATTTGGGCTTCCCCAAGGCTTACAGAGTGACAATGGTCCAGCTTTTAAAGCCACGATAACTCAGGGAATGTCCATGCTGCTAGAGATACAGTATCACCTTCACTGCGCCTGGAGGCCACAATCCTCAGGGAAGGTCAAGAAGGCAAATGAAACACTGCAGGCACTTAAGGAAACTAACACAAGGAACATCTCCCATGGCCTACTTTTTTGCCCATGGCCTTGTTGAGAATCCGAAATTCTCCTCACAAAATGGGGCTCAGTCCATATGAAATGCTGTATGGACAACATTTTCTCACAAATGACCTCCTACTTGATGAGGAAAAGACAAACTTGTTCAAAGATATAACTTCTTTGGCAAAATATCAACAAAACCCTAAAAACCTACCTGAAGGATGTCACAGAGAAAAGGGAACAGAGTTGTTTCAACCAGGAGATCTAGGGTTGGTCAAATCTCTCCCCTCTACCTCCCCACCTATGGACTCTTTGTGGGAAGGATCATACTCAATAATCCTCTCTACCCACACTGCAGTTAAGGTGGTAGGAGTGAAATCTTGGATTCACCACACCCGAGTTAAATTTTGGACATCCCCTGAGGAACCTGTGAGACCATCAGCTCAGGAGTCCCAAGATCAGCCAGACCAGCGTCGATACACCTGTGAATGATTGGAGGCCTTGCATCTCCTATTTCGGAAGGAAACATCCCAGAATAAAAAGGCTCCTACCACTAATCCTGAGGAAAAACCCCTTCCTCCTTAAAAAAGATAAGTGAAAACCTACATAATCTTTATCTTTAATACCTCTCCTTGCCCCTTTAATGGAATCCTTTTACTATTTCATCATATTATTAAGCAGCATACTAACCATACTCTTTGTGATAGGACTATATACTGTAGCTCCTGCCAGGATGAAAATCCTAATCACATCAACCTTCTTTCTATCATCCTTCCTTGAGACAGCAATTTACTCCTACCTTTAACGCAGCCTGGAAAAAATGATGTCATCTTCCAGAGCACCCTCTTTACTTTTCTATTTACTCTTTGCCTATCTATCCCTCCTGCTTCCTTGGATACCTCATACAATCACCGCTCCCCTTCCACTAGCTCCTAATTACCTCTACAAGACTCTCAACTTAACCCACTCTCTGTTAAACCAGTCCAATCCTTCCCTGGCAAATGACTGTTGGCTTTGTATCTCTCTATCAACCTCTGCTTATGATGCCACTCCCAGTCCCATAAAAACTGGGTCTTTACCAACTTAATCTACCACCCTCATTATGAAGGAAAAGACCTTTTCTGACTTCTAAATATGCAATCATTAGCTGACTTACCCATCTCTGATAGGACCAAGAATACCCTAACAGGACGTGCAATCCAACTTTTACATTCTTACATTTCCAACCTCAACTATTACACAAGCAATGAAAAGCCCATAAACAGCCCTGTAACTACGAATACCATCTTAACTTTCCAAGCCCCTTTATGCATCCAATGCACCCTGTTATCAGGCCTGCCCCTGGGGCACCTACTACCCCATCAGTGTAATTAAACCCTACAACTTCAAGTCCCAACTGATCATAGTAACTTCTGAGTCACCCAAACAGCTCCATTCAAATGGTTTGTCTGCTCAGGGCCCCCCAAAATCATCACCTCCTCCCTGCTTAACAAACAGTCCAGGTTTTGTAATGGCAAACATACTCCCTGCATGACCATTCACCCCTGGACACCCTGCAGCAGCGCCCCCACCACTAGTGAATGCCTTCTCATCCCCTCTTTCAGTCACTCTCTCAAATGGTTCCTAGTAGATACAAAATGGTTTTTTTTCTCCAATGGGAAAATAGAACACAGGGAGCTCCCAATACCCCTTTCCAGCCACTTACTGGAGCTACCTTGGCAAGTACTCTAGGAGTATGGAAAAATGAAAACAACAAATTCACACACCTTTTTAATATACACAACCAATTCTGTCTACCCAGCCAAGGTATATTCTTCTTATGTGGAACATCGACCTATATCTGCCTCCCCACTAACTGGACAGGCAACTGCACCTTAGTCTTTCTAAGTCCCAACATTAACATTGCCCTAGGAAATCAGACCTTATCAGTACCCCTGAAAGCTCAAGTCTGTCAGTGCAGAGCCATACAACTAATACCCCTACTTATAGGGTTAGGAATGGCTACTGCTACAGAAACCAGAAGAGCCAGTTTATCTACTTCATTATCTTACTACCACACACTCTCAAAGGATTTCTCAGACAGTTTGCAAGAAATAATGAAATCTATCCTTACTCTGCAATCCCAAATAGACTCTTTGGCAGCAGTGACCTTCCAAAACTGCAGGGGCCTAGACCTCCTCACTGCTGAGTAAGGAGGTCTCTGCACCTTCTTAGGGGAAGAGTATTGTTTTTACATTAACCAGTCAGGGATAGTAAGAGATGCTTTCTGGCGTTTATAGGAAAAGGCTTCTGAAATCAGACAACACCTTTCAAACTCTTATACCAACCTCTGGAGTTGGGCAACATTGCTTCTCCCTTTTCTAGGTCCTGTGGCAGCCATCTTGCTGTTGCTCGCCTTTGGGCCCTGTATTTTTAACCTTCTTGTCAGATTTGTTTCCTCTAGAATCGAGGCCATCAAGCTACAGATGGTCTTACAAATGGAACCCCAAATGAGTTCAACTAACAACTTCTACCAAGGACCCCTGGACCAACCTGCTCCCTTCCAGTGGCCTAAAGAGTTCCCCTCTTTAGGACACTACAACTGCAGGGCCCCTTCTTTGCCCCTATCCAGCAGGAAGTAGCTAGAGCAGTCATTGGCCAAATTCCCAACAGCAGTTGTGGTGTCCTGTTTAGGAGGGAGATTGAGAGGTGAAGCCAGCTGGGCTTCTGGGTCGGGTGGGGACTTGGAGAAATTTTGTGTCTAGCTAAAGGATTGCAAATGCACCAATCAGCACTCTGTGTCTAGCTAAAAGTTTGTAAATGTACCAATCAGCGCTCTGTGTCTAGCTAATTGGGTAAGGACTTGGAGAACTTTTGTGTCTAGCTAAAGGATTGTAAATGCATCATTCAGTACTCTGTGTCTAGCTAAAGGATTATAAAAGCACCAATCAGCACTCCATAAAATAGACCAGTCAATGCTCTGTAAAATGGACCAATCAGCAGGATGTGGGTGGGGCCAAATAAAGGAATAAAAGAAGGCCACCAGAGCCAGCAGCGGCAAGCTGCTCGGGTCCCCTTCCATGCTGTGGAAGCTTTGTTCTTTTGCTCTTCACAGTAAATCTTGCTGCTGCTCACTCTTTGGGTCTGCACTACCTTTATGAGCTGTAACACTCACCACGAAGGTCTGCAGCTTCACTCCTGAAGTCAGCAAGACCACGAACCCACCAGAAGGAATAAACTCTAGACACGTCTGAATATCAGAAGAAACAAACTCCAGACACGCCATCTTTAAGAACTGTAACACACCGCTAGGGTCTGCGGCTTCATTCTTAAAGTCAGCAAACCAAGAACCCACCAATTCTGTACACAATATTTGACTACATGGCTTTAAAAATAAATGCTCTATGATACTGGAAAAGACAATGTATTAGTTGTTTCAGAATATATTTTTAATGTTTGGTATTTTGAATCAGCAAGGATGACATCTGTTTTATTTACAGTTGTAGCTCCAGTGCCAGTATAGTTGGTACATCAGATATATTTAATGACTGTAATTGAAGAACTTCCTTTATATCCTATTTGTATTTTTCCTGTATGATATATCAGAGAGTGAGAAAGATATTTATAGCAGTGTTTTCCAGTAGAAACTTCTGCAATCATGGACACAGTTTTTGGCACTATCCAAAACTGCATTCACTAGTCATATGTAGCTACTTAATGCTTGAAATGTATCTAGGACATAAGAGTAAATGAAGTTAATTGCATTTAATACTAACTAATTTCAGTTAGAAATTAAATAGTCACACAAAAGTAGTGGCTATTGTATTGGACTGTGCAGGTCTATAGCGCCTCATTATTTTTTGGACAATTTTCTCTTGTATTTCTATCATTCTTGTTTCATATGTTAGCATAAAAATGATCATATTTATCGTATATCCATTGTGGAATAAAACTGCATTTAAAAAACTGACTCTATCTCATGTAGTGCATTTTTCTGCTTATATTTATCTTTATATTAAATATGGACCTATTTTCTCCATTTCTGTTTGCCTAAAACACCTGCCTAAATTTGTGCTTCCTAGATATTGTTAACCTTTCTGAGTTTTTTTGGGGTTGTATATTTTGGACTTTTAAAAAAATCTATAGTTTCAAAAGACAAAATAACTAATTTAGTTTAAAAATATTAATTGGTTTTATTGTGATTTTAGAATCAGGCAACATTTTGTTCCATAAAATATGTGTTCCAATTAGTTGAGCAGAGGAGGATGGTTTTATAGATAGAAAATGGGTTGAAGAAAGAAGAAACAAAGAACAAAAAGCAGACTGGGCATTTCAAATTAACTTTCTTTGAAAGGCAGAGGGAGAGATACAGAAAAATAGCTAAATGATTGGTTAACTTCAGGTTACTTAGGGCTACGTATTAAAACAGGTGCTTTTCTAAAGTCAGCGTTCATTGCTGTAAACTTCCTTCTTAGTACTGTTTTTGCTTTTTCACATGAATTTTGGTTTGTTGATTTTTCATTTTCATTTGTTTTAAGAATTTTAAAAATATATATTCCTTTCTTAATTTCTTCATTGATCCAATGCTCATTCAGGAGCATTGGAGCTCCTGAATTCAGGAGCTTAATTTCCATGTATTTGTACAGTTTCCAAAGTTACTCTTGGTTTTGATTTCTAGTTTTATTCCATTGTGGTCTGAGAAAACACTTGATATGACTTTAATTTTTTAAAATTTGTTGAAACTTGTTTTGTGACCCAACATATGATCTATCTTGCAGAGTGTTCCATGTGCTGGTGAGAAGAATGTATATTCTGCAGCTGTTGAATAACATGCTCTATAAATATCTGTTAGGACAACTTGGTCTAAAATGTAGTTTAAATGCAATGTTTCTTTGATGAATTTTTTTTGTCTAGATAATCTGTTGGAGGTGAAATGTTCAAATTTCCAACTATTATTTTATCTATGATCCAGTAATCTCACTATTGGTCATGTATCCAAAGGAAAGTAAATCAGTATATCAAAAAATACCTGCACCCCCATGTTTATTGCAGCACTGTTCACAATAGCAAAGATATGGAATCAACTTCTATCAATGGATGCATGGATAAAGAAAATATGAGATATAGTTAAGCTTTCTGAGTTTTTTTGGGTTGTATATTTTGGACTTTAAAAAATCTATGTTTTCAACAGACAAAATACCCAATTTAGTTTAAATATATTAATTGGTTTTATTGTGATTTTAGAATCAGGCAACATTTTGTTCCATAAAATATGTGTTCCAATTAATTGAGCAAAGGAGGATATATCATACACATGTGAGATATACCTAGATATATATCTCACAGATATATCGACAAATCTCTATATATCTCTCTATATAGAAATATATCTCTATTTATCTATATGTCTATATAGCTACCTGTATATATAGCTCTATATAGATCTATATAGCTCACAGATATATATATCTATAGAGAGCTATATATAGAGACAAAGATAGAGCTATAGAGATATATATAGCTCACATATATATCTACATAGAGAGCTATGTAGATAGATATCTCACCTATCTATGTATGTGTGTGTATATACAATAATAGAATATTATTTAACCATCAAAAATTAATAAAATCCTGTCATTTGCAGCAACGGGAATGGAGCTGGAGGTCACTATGTTAAGTGAAATAACATAAAGGCACAGAAAGACAAATATTGCATGTTCTCACTCGTGTGGGATCTACAAAGATTTATATTATTGAAGTAGAGAGTAAATTGATGGTTGCCAAAGATTGGGACAGGTAAAAGAGGGATAAAGAGAGGTTAATGGGTAAAAATATGCAATTAGATAGAAGGAATAAGTTCTAACATTCGATAGCAGAGTAAGATAAGTATAGTAAACAACAATGTATTATATATGGTTATGTATTATATACTTAAAAATAGCTAGAAGAGAGAACTTGAAATGTTCCCAACACAGAAATAAATAATCAAGGTGATAGATATCCTAAATACACTCACTTGATCATTACACATTTTATGAGTGTAACAAAATATCATACCTGCCTCATAAACATGTACAAATATTTTGTATCAAAAATTTTTTAAATTAGTTCATTAATTGTGGCAAATATAAAATGTTGTTAATAGGGGAAACTGGATGTGGGGTATATGGAAACTCTGTACAATCTTCATAATTTTTCTATAAATATAAAACTATTTTGAAATTATAAAAATCTTTTTAAAAGGACACTTTATTATCATGCTAATTGAAGATGGAAACTTCCCTGTTCAGAAATTAGACTGTTACCTCTCTCTCTTCTAATTCCTTGGAAGGACAGATGAAAATTCAATTTCACTTTGGTGAGCATAGGTAACTCCATTTTGAGTCTGGTCCTTTGGGAACTAGTGTAGCAGTTTTGCCCAAATAAATAGCCTCCTATAATTTAACAGTCTCATGTCTTTGCCTTTACAAAGGAGATTCAAAACAGTAACATATGCATATAATTTAAAATTCTATAGTCTCTTTATCCTTTCCTAGATGGTTTATATGGTGTCTCAATTTTAGTGATTTGTTAGTTCCATATCTTCTTTTAAGTTTTGCTTTAAAGGATCTTTTAGGCTTTCAATAATGTAAAAATTGCAGTTCTCTAAAAATTTGCTGTAATAATAACACTAATTGTGCTTACTACAGCTTTGGCACGTTATAATTTCTTTCTGCTATTTCTTTTCTTTCTGCTATTTCTTTTCTTTCTGCTTAGTTTTGTTAGGAAAATCTGGAAATTTAGATCTACTTTACTCTCTTCAAGTCACTTTTTTTTTTAAATTATACTTTAAGTTCTAGGGTACATGTGCACAACATGCAGGTTTGTTACATATGTATACATGTGCCATGTTGGTGTGCTGCACCCATTAATTCATCATTTATATTAGGTATATCTCCTAATGCTATCCCTCCCCCCTCCCTCCACCCCACAACAGCCCCTGGTGTGTGATGTTCCCTTTCCTGTGTCCAGGTGTTCTCATTGTTCAATTCCCACCTGTGAGTGAGAACATGCGTATTTGTTTTTTTTCCTTGTGATAGTATGCTAAGAATGATGGTTTCCAGCTTCATCCATGTCCCTACAAAGGACATGAAGTCATCCTTTTATATGGCTGCATAGTGTTCCATGGTGTATATGTGCCATATTTTCTTAATCCAGTCTATCATTGATGGACACTTGGGTTGGTTCCAAGTCTTTGCTATTGTGAATAGTGCTGCAATAAACATATGTGTGCATGTGTCTTTATAGCAGCATGATTTATAGTCCTTTGGGTATATACCCAGTAATGGGATGACTGGGTCGAATGGTATTTCTAGTTCTAGATCCTTGAGGAATTGCCACACTGTCATTCACAATGGATGAACTAGCTTACAGTCCCACCAACAGTGTAAAAGTGTTCCTATTTCTCCACATCCTCTCCAGCACCTGTTGTTTCCTGACTTTTATTGATCGCCATTCTAACTGGTGTGTGATGGTATCTCATTGTGGTTTTGATTTGCATTTCTCTGATGGCCAGTGATGATGAACATTTTTTTCATGTGTCTGTTGGCTGCATACATTTCTTCTTTTGAGAAATGTCTGTTCATATCCTTCGCCCACTTTTTGATGGGGTTGTTTTTTTCTTGTAAATTTGTTTGAGTTTTTGTAGATTCTGGATATTAGCCTTTTGTCAGATGACTAGATTGCAAAATTTTTTTCTCATTCTGTAGGTTGTCTGTTCACTCTGATGGTAGTTTCTTTTGCTGTGCAGAAGCTCTTTAGTTTAATTAGATCCCATTTGTCAATTTTGGCTTTTGTTGCCATTGCTTTTGGTGTTTTAGACATGAAGTCCTTGCCCGTGCCTATGAACTGAATGGTATTACCTAGGTTTTCTTCTAGGGTTTTTATGGTTTTATGTCTAATATTTAAGTCTTTAATCCATGTTGAATTAATTTTTGTATAAGGTGTAAGGAAGGGATCCAGTTTCAGCTTTATATGTATGGTTAGCCAGTTTTCCCAGCACCATTTATTAACTAGGGAATCCTTTCCCCATTGCTTGTTTTTGTCAGGTTTGTCAAAGATCAGATGGTTGTAGATATGTGGCATTATTTCTGAGGGCTCTGTTCTGTTCCATTGATCTATATCTCTGTTTTGGTACCAGTACCATGCTGTTTTGGTTACTGTAGCCTTGTAGTATAGTTTGAAGTCAGGTTGTGTGATGACTGCAGCTTTGTTCTTTTGGCTTAGGATTTTCTTGGCAAATGGGCTCTTTTTTGGTTCTATATGAACTTTAGAGTAGTTTTTTCCAATTCTATGAAGAAAGTCTTTGGTAGCTTGATGGGGATGGCATTGAATCTATAAATTACCATGGGCAGTATGGCCATTTTCATGATATTGATTCTTCCTATCAATGAATGAGCATGGAATGTTCTTTCATTTGTTTGTGTCCTCTTTTATTTTGTTGAGCAGTGGTCTGTAGTTCTCCTTGAAGAAGTCCTTCACATCCCTTGTAAGTTGGATTCCTAGGTATTTTATTCTCTTTGAAGCAATTGTGAATGGGAGTTCACTCATGATTTGGCTCTCTGTTTGTCTGTTATTGGTGTATAGGAATGCCTGTGATTTTTGCACATTGATTTTGTATCCTGAGACTTTGCTGAACTTGCTTATCAGCTTAAGGAGATTTTTGGCTGAGACGATGGGGTTTTCTAGATATCCAATCATGTCATGTGCAAACAGGGACAATTTGACTTCCTCCTTTCCTAATTGAATACTCTTTATTTCTTTCTCCTGCCTGATTGCCCTGGACAGAACTTCCAACACTATGTTGAATAGGAGTGGTGACAGGGGATGTCCCTGTCTTGTGCCAGTTTTCCAAAGGAATGCTTCCAGTTTTTGCCCATTCAGTATGATATTGGCTGTGGGTTTGTCAAAATAGCTCTTATTATTTTGAGATACGTCCCATCAATACCTAATTTATTGAGAGTTTTCAGCATGAAGGGTTGTTGAATTTTGTCAAAGGACTTTTCTGCATCTATTGAGATAATCATGTTGTTTTTGTGTTTGGTTCTGTTTGTATACTGGATTATGTTTATTGATTTGCATATGTTGAACCAGCCTTGCATCCCAGGGATGAAGCCCACTTGATCATGGTGGATAAGCTTTTTATGTGCTGCTGGATTCGGTTTGCCAGTATTTTACTGAGGATTTTTGCATCGATGTTCATCAGGGATATTGGTCTAAAATTCTCTTTTGTTGTGTCTCTGCCCGGCTTTGGTATCAGGATGATGCTGGCCTCATAAAATGAGTTAGGGATGATTCCCTCTTTTTCTATTGATTGGAATAGTTTCAGAAGGAATGGTACCTGCTCCTCCTTGTACCTCTGGTAGAATTTGGCTGTGAATCTGTCTGGTCCTGGACTTTTTTTGGTTGGGAAGCTATTAATTATTGTCTCAATTTCAGAGCCTGTTACTGGTCTATTCAGAGATTCAACTTCTTCCTGGTTTAGTCTTGGGAGGGTGTACGTGTCCAGGAATTTATCCATTTCTTCTAGATTTTCTAGTGTATTTGCATAGAGGTGTTTATAGTATTCTCTGATGGTAGTTTGTATTTCTGTGGGATTGCTGGTGATATCCCCTTTATCATTTTTTATTGCATCTATTTGATTTTTTCTCTCTTTTCTTCTTTATTAGTCTTGCTAACAGTCTATCTATTTTGTTGATCTTTTCAAAAAACCACCTCCTGGATACATTGATTTTTTGAAGGGTCTTTTGTGTCTCTATCTCCTTCAGTTCTGCTCAGATCTTAGTTATTTCTTACCTTCTGCTAGCTTTTGAATTTGTTTGCTCTTGCTTCTCTAATTCTTTTAATTGTGATGTTAGGGTGTCAATTTTAGATCTTTCCTGCTTTCTCTTGTGGGCACATAGTGCTATAAATTTCCCTCTACACACTGCTTTAAATGTGTCCCCGAGATTCTGGTATGTTTTGTCTTTGTTCTCATTGGTTTCAAAGAACATCTTTATTTTTTCCTTCATTTTGTTATTTACCCAGTAGTCATTTGGGAGCAGGTTGTTCAGTTTCCATGTAGTTGAGTGGTTTTGAGTGAGTTTCTTAATCCTGAGTTCTAGTTTGATTGCACTGTGGTCTGAGAGACAGTTTGTTATAATTTCTGTTCTTTTACATTTGCTGAGTAGTGCTTTACTTCCAACTATGTGGTCAATTTTGGAATAAGTGTGATATGGTGCTGAGAAGCATGTATATCTGTTGATTTGGGGTGGAGAGTTCTGTAGATGTCTATTAGGTCAACTTGGTGCAGGGATGAGTTCAATTCCTGAGTATCCTTGTTAACTTTCTGTCTCACTGATCTTTCTAATGTTGACAGTGGGGTGTTAGAGTCTCCCATTATTATTGTTTGGGAGTCTAAGTCTCTTTGTAGGTCACTCAGGACTTGCTTTATGAATCTGAGTGCTCCTGTATTGGGTGCGTATATATTTAGGATAGATAGCTCTTCTTGTTGAATTGATCCCTTTACCATTATGTAGTGGCGTTCTTTGTCTCTTTTGATCTTTGTTGGTTTAATGTCTGTTTTATCAGACACTAGGATTGCAACCCCTGCCTTTTTTTGTTTTCCATTTGCTTGGTAGATCTTGCTCCATCCGTTTATTTTGAGCCTATGTGTGTCTCTGCACATGAGATGGGTCTCCTGAATACAACACACTGATGGGTCTTGACTCTTTATCCAATTTGCCATTCTGTGTCTTTTAATAGGAGCACTTAGCCCATTTATGTTTAAGGTTAATATTGTTATGTGTGAATTTGATCCTGTCATTATGATGTTAGCTGGCTGTTTTGCTCATTAGTTGATGCAGTTTCTTCCTAGCATCCATAGCCTTCACGATTTGTCATGGTTGTGCAGTGGCTGGTACTGGTTGTTCCTTTCCATGTTTAGTGCTTCCTTTAGGAGCTCTTGTAGGGCAGACCAGGTGGTGACAAAATCTCAGCATTTGCTTGTCTGTAAAATATTTTATTTCTCCTTCACTTATGAAGCTTATTTTGGCTGGATATGAAATTCTGGGTTGAAAATTCTTTTCTTTAAGAATGTTGAATATTGGCCCCACTATCTTCTGGCTTGCAGAGTTTCTGCCGAGAGATCTGCTGTTAGTCTGATGGGCTTCCCTTTGTGGTTAGCATGACCTCTCTCTCTGGATGCCCTTAACATTTTTTCCTTAATTTCAACTTTGGTGAATCTGACAATTATGTGTCTTGGAGTTGCTCTTCTCAAGGAGTATCTTTGTGGCATTCTCTGTATTTCCTGAATTTGAATGTTGGCCTGCCTTGCTAGGTGGGGATGTTCTCCTGGATAATATCCTGCAGAGTGTTTTCCAACTTGATTCCATTCTCCCCGTCACTTTCAGGTACACCAATCAGCCGTAGATTTGGTCTTTTCACATAGTCCCAAATTTTTTGGAGGTTTGTTCATTTATTTTTACTCTTTTTTTCTCTAAACTTCTCTTCTCACTTCATTTCATTCATTTGATCTTCAATCACTGATACCTTTTCTTCCAGTTGATCAAATCAGCTACTGAAGCTTTTGCATTTGTCACATAGTTCTTATGCCGTGGTTTTCAGCTTCATCAGGTCATTTAAGGACCTCTCTACGCTGCTTATTCTAGTTAGCCATTCGTCTAATCTTTTTTCAACGTTTTTAGCTTCTTTGTGATGGGTTCGAACTTCCTTCTTTAGCTCGGAGAACTCTCATCGCCTGAAACCTTCTTGTCTCAACTCATCAAAGTCATTCTCCATCCAACTGTGTTCCATTGCTGGTGAGGAGCTGCATTCCTTTGGAAGGGGAGAAATGCTCTGATTTTTAGAATTTTCAGCTTTTCTGTTCTGTTTTTTTCCCCGTCTTTGTGGTTTTATCTACCTTTGGTCTTTGATGATGGTGACATACAGATGGGGTTTTGGTTTGGATGTGTTTCTGTTTGTTAGTTTTCCTTCTAACAGTCAGGACCCTCAGCTGCAGGTCTGTTGGAGTTTGCTGGAGGTCCACTCCCTACCCTGTTTGCCTGGGTATCAGCAGCAGAGGCTGCAGAACAGCAAATATTGCTGATCAGCAAATGCCTGATCTTTCCTCTGGAAGTTTCGTCTCCAAGGGTTACCCGGCCGTATGAGGTGTCAGTCTGCTCCCACTGTGTAGTGCCTCCCATTAGGCTACTCGGGGGTCAGGGACCCACTTGAGGAGGCAGTCTGTCCATTCTCAGATCTCAAACTCCATGCTGGGGGAACCACTACTCTCTTCAAAGCTGTCAGACAGGGACATTTAAGTCTGCAGAGGTTTCTGCTGCCTTTTATTCAGGTATGCCCTGCCCTCAGAGGTGGAGTCTACAGAGGCATGCAGGCCTCCTTGAACTGTAGTGGGCTCCACCCAGTTCGATTTTCCCAACCGCTTTGTTTACCTACTCAAGCCTCGGCAATGGTGGATGCCCCTTCCTCAGCCTCACTGCCACCTTGCAGTTTGATCTCGGACTGCTGTGCTAGCAATGAGCGAGGCTCTGTGGATGTGGGACCCTCTGAGCTACGCGTGGGATATAATCTCCTGGTGTGCCATTTGCTAAGACCATTGGAAAAGCACAGTATTAGCATGGGAGTGACCCAATTTTCCAGGTGCCGTCTGTCACAGCTTCACTTGGCTAGGAAAGGGAGTTCCCTGACCCCTTGTACTTCCCAGGTGAGGCAATGCCTCCCCCTGCTTTGGCCCACTCTTGGTGCACTGCACCTGCTATCCTGCACCCACTGTCCAACAAGCCCCAGTGAGATGAACCTGGTACCTCAGTTGGAAATGCAGAAATCACCCGTCTTCTGCATTGCTCATGCTGGGAGTTGTAGACTGGAGCTTTTCCTATTCTTCCATCTTGGAACTGCCCCCTCAAGTCACTTTTTATAAGAAATCTACTCTTCTAAGAAACGTTGATACCTGTAAACTCTTCCATAACTGCATTTACAGCAGTTTTCTATTGCAACCCTCTAGGTCTTTGGTTATTTTAATTTTAATTTGTTTTTAATTCTTATTTTGCTTGTTCATTTGTTTTTGCCTGAGTTCCATGTATGTGCTCATGCACAAGTGTGTGTATATATATTTTCTCCAGTAAAGACAAGTACACTCAACTTAGAATTTATGAGCCAAACATATTTTCCTTTGAAAATATAAATATCGTAGTTTGAAAATTGTCATCAGATAAATAACAATTAAAGTAATGTGGGCTGATGATATGCTTCAGGAAATTGTATTAAGAAAAGAAAAGTGATCCTAGGACTCAGTACCAAAAAACAACACTTAAAAACAAAAGATGCAAAGGAGCAACATCTAACATTAGGCTGAGAAGAGATTTTTGCTTTCATATTATGTCTTATTTTTTCTAACTTACTTAACTTGTGACCAAGATGGACCTTAAAGCTGCTCTCAGCTTGACTAAACTTCAGACCTGCTTCTTTCTGATTCCAGGCCCTGATCTCCTGGCAACTTTTTTTAGGGCATTTACTATAGAAAACTTGCAATCAGTTTGTTTCTCTTCCCTTTTGTGATGTAAATCTTTTTAAAAGCCTCCGTTAGGCTTACAATGCAGAACTGCCTTTTCCAGGACCTGGGAGCCATTCTTTTGAAATGTAATTGTCAAGGAAGATACAGCCCCTTTCTCCCTCTCTCTGTGGGACAGTAGGAGCCTAAGTCTAGTGGATGTCTTCCTAGAAGTTATAAAACTATCTCCTCTCAAGAAAGTGTACTTTTCCTTTGAGCAATGCCAATTAGCAAACACAGATATCCTAAGATCCCTTAACCCAGCTCTTAAATCTGTCCTGCTTTTTGTTTCAGCAAGGTTGAGCTCAGATTAGCCTCTCTATACTCTTACAGTAGGCTTAGTCTCCCTTACCTGTTTAACATTGCATGGTGCAGTTTTTGCTTTGACAACTGTGTCTACCATAATCTTTTGGTCCGTTGAGTCAGCCTGGCCCCTTGATGTCAAGTTTGATGGTGTTTTCAAATTCTGCTGACTCATAGCAAATGAAAGAATACAAATGGAAAATTTTTTGGTAAGTTTTAAGACCTCCTTAGCTTTCATTCCTTTTTTTGGGGGGTGGGGAGGACTTGTGTTTAGCCTTCCTTGCTACAAGGCCAGGTTTTCCTTGTGAGAAGTATATTGTGTGCCAACATTTTGTTCTTCTCTTCATTCTGATTAGTTTTGCACTTAAATTGCCAAATTCCTCAAAGTTTCTGGCTTATCCTCAATTCAGGCTTCCAATCCAGTGAATTACTCTCAGCAGTGAAAAATTATGAATCAAATGTATTTTCAAGATGTCACAGTTTTTCTGGAATTCATTCTGGGCACCCAAAAAACCACTCCAAGAGCAAATAGAAATGGTAGACACACTTACAACTTATGCCTCCTTAAGTAGCTTACTGTATTTTTTTCTTTAAAATCAATCATGACTTTTTACCTCCACTCCACCTCAACTTTATGGCTCAATATTTTATAACTGTATAGCTTTTCTCTGGGCAAACTTTTCTACACATAGCTTCCTTGACTAATGTGTTATAAATGGTGTACTATTGTCCTTAAGCTGTTCTTACTGTCCTAGGTAGTATGGAGGACAGTGCAGAGACTGACTTTCCATTCCAGTGACATCACTATCATCCACATGTTTGATTGGGCAAAACCTTCAAGGTCTGTAGGCATATACCTTTGCAAATTGTAGGAGCCATGTTTTAGTAGTTCTCTTTCTTAGCTATATGGATAAATATTTAACCAGTTTGTTAAGTCATTTAAAAATCTGGATGATGGCTGGAAGGTCAATATAGTTAGTGACCTTCTTTTGATATATCTAGAAGTTCTAATTTAACAGACTGAAGAATCCTTGAGAAAAATAATTATGAATTAACCATTATGTTGTAAACATGGGTTCTAATTATGTTTGTACATGGATCCTTGCTTTATCAATATTTTTTGTTAAAATAAACAAATTAATCTCTTTAAGCCTTCTGTTTCCTCACATTTGAAAATGGGAATCATTATGATTACCCCTGGATTCTTATAAAAACTCAACGACATGAGTGGATGTGACCAGTAAAGGTCTTAGAAATTGTTATGCAATCAATAAAAAGCTACCAAGAGTTTGATTGTAATGATATTCATGATGAAGAAATAGGAGAAGAGGATTTGTAGAATTTTAGGTTCTCATCTTTTCTAAAAAAAAAGTTTCCTTAATTTTAGATTGTAATTAAAATATTTATAATGGAATATATAGTCAGAAAAAAATGACACATTTTCTTTTCTTATTTGTTTCTCAATATTATTTTTGAAAACAAGTTATATTTGTATAAATTTAGGGGTATGATGCAATGTTTTGACATATGTATACAACGTGGACTAATTAAATCAAGCTAATTAGCACATCCATCATTTTATTTACCTATCATTTTTATGGCAAGACTTCTGAAATTTACTTTTTTTGTTATTTTGAAATGTACAGTCCATTATTATTGACTGTAGTTACCCCAATGCTCAATAGATCTCAAGATGTATTTTTCACATCTATCTGAAACTTAGTTCCTTTTGATTAACATCTCCCCATTTCCTCTCCCTACTCTTCCCGCAGCTCCTGGTAGCCATTATCCTATTCTCTACTTCTATGAGTTCAATGTACTTTAGATTCCACATATAAGTGAGACCATGCAATATTTGTCTTTTTGTGCATGGCTTATCTCACTTGGTGCAATGTCCTCCAGATTCATTCATGTCATCACAAATGACAGGATTTCCTTCTTTTTAAAGGTTGAATAATGCTTTATTGTATATATTTACCATATTCCCTTTATCTATTCATGCTTTGATAGACACTTGTTAATTCCATATCTCGACCATTATGAATAATGCTACAAAAAACATGAGAGTTCAGACATCACTTTGACATGTTGATTTCAGTTCCTTTGGAAATATACTCAGAAGTGGGATTACTGAATCCATGGCAGTTCTAATTTTAGTTTCTTGAAAAACTACCACACTGTTTTTCATAATGGCTGTACTAATGTCCATTCTCACCAAAAAAGTACAGGAGTTCTCTTTTCTCTGATTTCTTGCCAACACTTATCTTTCCATGTTTTTGATAATAGCAATTCTGACAGATGTGAAGTAATAACTTGTTGTTTAAATTTGCATTACCCTAATGATTAGTAATATGGAGCATATTTTCATGTACCTTTTGGTCATTTGTATGTCTTCTTTAGAAATATATTTTATAGGTTCTTTGCAATTTTTAAATTAAGTGACTTGTTTTAATGCTACTGAGTTGGTTTGAGTTCTTTGTATAGATGTTCCTTCCCTTATAATGATTCAACTTTCAATTATTTGTCATTACAATGGGTTTATCAGGATAGACTCCCATCATAATGTGAGGAATATCTAGACATCTGTTCAACTTATAATTTTGACTGTACAATGAGTTTATTGAGGTATTAAATGTATTTTTATTTGTTATATTTTTAGATTGGGATGGGTTTATTGGGTTGTAATCCCATCATAATCAAGGATCATCCATATATTTGGTGTATCAACTGCCTGTCAAATGTATGGCTTGCAAGTATTTTCTTGTATTCTCTGTGTTGTCACAACACCTTATTAGTTTTATTCTTTCTCTGTGGAAACTTTTTAGTTTGAAATAAATTCATTTTTTTTTGTTGCCTGTGCTTTTGGGATCACATCCAAAATATCCATTTGCTTAGACCAATGTCATAGAGATTTGCTCTGTTTTCTTCTAGTAGATTTACAGTTTCAGGTCTTGTATTTAAGTCTACTCTATTTTAAATTGATTTTTTTATATGATGTGAGGCGTGGGTCTAATTTTATTTGTTTCTGTTTGGTTATTTAGTTTTCCCATCACCATTTGTGGAAGAGACTATCATTTCCCCATTGTGTGTTCTGGGCACATTCATCAAAAAATCAATTGGCCATATGTGTGGGTTTATTTCTGGGCTCCCTATTATGTTCCATTGATCAATGTATCTGTTTTTATGCAAATAAGCTGGTGTTTAATTAATTTAGCTTTGTAGCTGATTTTGAAATCAGGTAGTGTGATGCCTACAGCTTTGTTTTTTTGCTGTTTGTTTCTTTGTTTGCTCAGGATTGTTTTGGCTGTTTTGGGACTTTTATGGCTCCATACAAATACAAAATAAAAAGAATTTTTTTCTATTTTTATGAAAAATCATATTGGAATTTTGAGAGGAATTGCACTTAATCTGTATATCACTTTGGGTAGTACAGACATTTTCACAATATTAATTCATGTTATAGCTTTATATTTATTTGTGTTTTCTTCAATCTCTTTCATCAGTATTTTACAATTTTCAGTACAATTTTAACCTCCTTGATTAGTTTTAATTGATCTGTTGCTATTGTAAATAGGATCTTTTTTTAAAACAAGTTTTTAGATAGTTTGTTATTAGTATATGGAAACGCTACAAGTTTTTTTCTGCTGATTTGTATCCTGCAGCTTTACTGAATTAATTTATCAATTCTAACAGTTTTGGTCAGTTATTAGGGTTTTCTCTATATAAGATCATATTGTCAGCAAATAGAGACAAGTTAACTTCTTCCTTTCCTTTGAAGCTACTTTTTGTTTCTTTCTCTGGTCTAGTTGCTCTGGCTAGGACTTCCCAGTACCATGTTGAAAACAAGGGGTAGTGGGCATCCTTGTCCTGTTTCTCATCTTAGAAAAAAGCTTTCAACTATTCACCATGGGCTTGTCATTTATGGCCTTTATTATATTGAGCTGTGTTCCTTCAATACCTGTTGAGTCTTGTATCAATCGTCTGTCGAGAGTTGCATTTTTCTTATTATAAAGATGTTAAATTTGCCAAATGCTTTTTTTCTTCTGAGGTAATCATATGATTTTTGTTCTTTATTTTATAGCATGATGTATCATATGTTGAGTCATCCTTGCATCCCAGGGATAAAGCCCACTTGATTATGGTGAATGATTCATTTAATTTGCTCTTGAATTCCATTTGCTGATATTATGTTGAGGATTTTTGCGTTTGTGTTCATGAGGGATATTGGCTTGTACACTTTCTTTTCTTGTAGTGTTCTTGTCTGACTTTGGTATCAGGGCAGTGCTAACCTCAAAAAGTGACACTATGTTTCAATTTTTTTGAAAAATTTGAGAATACTTGATATTATTCAATTTTTTTTTTTACAAGTCAGCAGTGAAGTTTTTTCAGTTCCGGGTTTTCTTTGATAGGAGTATTTTTATTACTGATAGAACCTCTTCTTATTCATCTCTTTACATTTTCTACATATTCATGATTCAGTTCTGGTAGATTGTATGTGTCTAAGAATTTATCCATTTGTACTAGATTATCTAATTTGTTGGCATATAATTGTCATAGTAGTTTCTTATGATGTTTTGTATTTCTGTGGTTTCAGTAGCAATGTCTCCTCTTTCATTTCTGATCTTATTGATCTAAGTTTTCTCTCTTTTTTTCTAGTTAGTCTAGTTAAGGGTTTTTAAATTTTGCTTATCTTTTCAGAAACCAATTCTTAGTTTTGTTGATTTTTAAATTGCTTTTCTGTACTCTATTTATTTATGCTCTGAACTTTGTTATTTCATTTTTTTCTGATAAATTTAAACTTAGTTTGTTCTTTTTTTTGGCTCCTTGAGGTGTAACATTAGATTGTTTATTTGATATCTTTTCTTTCTTTTGGTATAAGCATTTATCACTATAATTTTCCCTTCTTGGACTGCTTTTGCTACCTCATGAGTTTTTGTATGTTTGTTTCCATTTTCTCTTGCCTCAAGGCATTTACTCATTTGTTTTGTAATACTTTTCTGTAATCTATTAATTGTTTAGGACTATGGTATTTAATTTCCACATATTTGTGTATTTTAAAAAATTTCTCCTGTTACTGATTTCTAGTTTCCTGCATTGGGATGCAAAAAATATTTGATATGATTCCAGTCCTCTCAAGGTTGTTAAGATTTGTTTTGTGCCCTAACATGTGATCTATCCTGGAGAATGTTTGTGTGCACTTCAGAAGAATGTGTATTTTGCTGCCATCGGGTGGAATGTTTTGTATATTTCTGTTAGGTCTACTTGGTCAAAGGTGTAATTCAAATCCAATGTTTCCTTATTGATTTTCTCTGTAGATAATTTGTCTATTGTTGAAATTGGGGAATTGAGGTAATCTACTATTATATATTAGGGTCTATCTTTCCCTTCAGATCATTTAATAATTGTTTCATGTATTTAGGTACTCCAATATGGTGCACATACTGGATTTAAGTGCTCCATATTGCTGTTTTGTTTACAATATATGTACAATTTTTATATATTCTTGATGAATTAGCCAAGAATACATTTTTTAAATTCTATGTTTATGTAAATTATAGTTTTGAAAGGCATCATTCCCTCAAATAAAGTTAACTGGAAAACACTATTACTCAGATCTGACTAAATACTATTGCTAATGGCAAATTAATAAGGTAAGTAATAGTTTACCAGGAGTATTTATGTGTCTGTTATAGCATATAAAACATTAAAAACCCTTCTGTGTGTTAAGAGTTATGTTGGACACAATAAATACATAAATTAATGCTCCAAGAGTCCATAGAGTAGATAAGAAGAAAAGTAAACAATTAAAATAGAAAACAGAAGCTAAAAGAGAGCACAATCATGAGAGAAGAGAGCCTTCTCTAAAGAAGACACAGGTGGTAATGACAGGATCTTACATGTTTATAATGTATTAAAATATAAATTCCCTAATTGAAATATCATTAAAAGTAGCTATAAAATAGACATACTATTTCTAACTAACAAACTAAAGTGAGGCTTACATATGTTAATTTATTTGCCAAAGTTCTAATACATGGAAACATAGAGCTGCATCTCTAATGGAAGTTTTAGTACAAGTTTATATATTTCTCTGGTGTGGCTTCATAACAAATAATATGATTCAATCAGACTAATTTAGGCTGCTTTTTGACCCACATTCTTTGACTTTACAAGATAGTTCTTATACTTTACTCGAGTTTTTTTCTTTTACCACAAAACTGTTTTGTTGGTTATTACCAAGGAATGACCTGTGTTGAATAATGATTTAAGGGTTCTGCTGAGACATTTTTGCAATTTTAAATTGCTAAAATCTGAACACCTACTTTTATAATCCACTTACCTTCATGTGGATTCTATTCTATTTTGCTACATATTGAAATAGACCACATTAAAAGGTTAAGAGTATTCCCTGTTTCTTTGTGGTGGTCACTGATAAGGACACCTGTATTTCATATGGTCAATGAAAGCAGTAAATGAAGTTCAGTTCTGGAAAGGCCATCTCGCTGATGATTTATGATGTCTGGAAGCACGGAGTCCCTAATTTAGGCCAAAACATTAGTGAAATTTTTACCACTGTAACCAAAAATTTATTTTCTAATATTCTTTTTTAGCTTTGAAAGTCATTACAAAGATGCTTACTTGACAAAAGTGGCAAGAGGACATCATTTTATATTTTAAGAGAAGATTAGGTTGCTAATTATCTTGAAGAGTAAAGAAAATAAGAAAGAGAAAATCTAAGAAATTCTATTCGATATTTGTTTTATTCCACATTTATAAGAAATTATGAGTTTCATTATATTCAAGACATTATATAAATTTATATTTAAAAAACTTATACTGGTGTATCAATTCATTGAGTAGGCTTAGGGTTATATATTTTTAAAGGTGGTTTTAAATGTAGTAGTTCTTACTTTTTTTCAGACCCTGTAGCTTCTGAGAACTTAGTAGAAGCTATGAATTTCTTCTCCTTAAAACGTACACATACATATAAAATTTTGCCTATAAATAGAAACATGATCCACAAAACCATCTGAATTCCTGACCATTGGGCTATGACAGATATGAACGTGTGCTATATAACAACTAGAGCTCCCTTCTCTAAATAATTTAGTTATTTCTGGTAGGCCCAACAACATTAATGACAATTATTGGACACATACAAATGTATCACAGGGCTGACTCTAGGGCTTTGTAAACTGTTGCATTTTCTTATGTTCACTCCATCTCTTTCTAAAAGTAAGGGAGAACACATTCAAAGGTCACCTTATGCTAGAAAAATAAAACACAAAACAATAATTCTCCCAAATATCCATTTTTGGCTGTTTCTTTGAATTTATTGGATGGCTTCATGATATTAGAATTAACTGCAGCTAACATGGAAAATATTAGTACTTCTAATTAGACAGCCTTTTATTCCAAGCTAGTATCTTTCAGTATGCCACTCCCCTAAAATGGGGCCTTTCCTTTCATGTTTATACAGGTAGTTGTGGTTGAGAAAGTAAAGAGCTAAATTATATGATACCAGCACATCTTTTACACAAACAAATTTGCAAATAGCTACATCTCCAAAAGACAAAATAGTCATTCACTTGACACAGACTTGTAATGATAATATTAGGCATGGTAAAATATCTGAATGAAATACCCAAGAAAGTCCAAAAGCTAAAAACAGGTTAATTGTAAGTGATAACAACCTTGAGACTAGAATAACAAGACTGACAAACTTTGGCTGGATAATTGGATAGACAGAGAAATGGAAGAACGTCCTATATAAATATATCCCCCTTATTTTCTGTTTGATCAGATAGAGTGATTGCCTTTAGTAATCTCAAGGCATGTATGTAATTGGTCAAATACAAAATGTCTAAACAAATAGAGTTAATGTACTTACTTTGCATTAGCTTTTATTCATTCAAAAATATTTGCTAAGAGCCTATAATATACCAGGTATTATGATTAATAGAAGAGGTAGTGTAACAAATGACACATAGTTCCTGTCTCAATTAGCTTCAGGTGAAAGACAGGCAGGAATATGGAAAGTTTTAATATTATATGACAGGTTTTCTGGTGGAGAAAAGCCCAGATTTTAGAGGGGTTCATAGAAAATGAAATAACTCTGTCAAAAATAGGAGATTAAAAAGAGACTTTAAATATTATTAGAAAATAATGTATGAGAATGATGGAGATAAGAATCGAAGAAGAAAGGGTGTTCCAGGCAGAGAGAAAAGCATATGAAAACCTCTGGAGACAAAAAAAGGTATACAAGGTTCTTGAAATGCTGAAGCTTATAATTCAATATAACTGTATTAGTTTTCTATTGCTGATGTGACTAATTGCCACAAACTTAGTGACTTAAAAAACACAATTTTTAAAAATTGTTATTTTATTTTAGATGCAGGGGGCACATGTACAAGTTTGTTACATGGGTGTATTGAGTGATGCTGAGGTTTGGGATTCTAGTAAACCCATTACTGAAATAGTGAACATAGTACTCAATAGGTAGTTTATTTAACCCTTGTACTCCTCCATCTTCCCCACTATTGGAGTCACCAGTGTCTATATTTTTCATCCTTTTATCCATGTGTATCCATTGTTTTGCTCCCACTTATAGTTGAGACCATGCAGAATTTGATTTTCTTTCTCTGAATTAATTCACTTGTGATAATGGCCTCCAGCGACATCCATGTTGTTGCAAAGGACATTATTTCATTCCTTTTCATGGCTGCATAGTATTCCATGGTGTATGTATATGAATTTTCTTTATCCAATCTACCATTGATGAGCACCTGGGTTGATTCCATGTCTTTGCTATTGTGAATGGTGCTGCAATAAACATATGAGTGCAGGTACCTTTTTAATAAAAGGATTTATTTTCCTCTGAGTAGACACCCAGTAGTGGAGTTGCTAGGTCGAATAGCAGTTCCATTTTTAGTCATTTGAGAAATCTTCATACAGTTTTCTATAGAGGCTGAACTAATTTACGTTCCCACCAACAGTATGTAAGCTTTCCCTTTTCTCTGAATCTTTGCCAACATGTGTTTAATAATTTTGTAATAGCCATTCCAACTTTTGTGAGATGGTATCTCATTGTGGTTTTAATTTGCATTTATCTGATGGTAAGTGATTTTGAGCATTTTTCATGTTTGTTTTCTGTTGTAAGTTTTCTTTTGAGAGGTGTCTGTTTATGTCATTTGCCAATTTTTTAATGGGTGTATTTGCTTTTTATTCTTGTTGATTTGTTTGAGTTCCTTATATATTCTGGATATTAGTTCTTTGTAGGATGCATAGTTTGCAAATATTATCTCCCATTTTGTAGGTTGTCTGTTTATTTTGTTGATTGTTTATTTTGCTGTGAAGAATCTCTTTACTCCCATTTGTCCATTTTTGTTTTTCTTGCAATTGCTTTGGAGGTCCTAGTGATAAATTATTTGCTTACATCAACACCTAGAAGAGTTTTTCCTAGACTTTCTTCTAGAGTTTTTATAGTTTTATGTCCTACATTTAACTCTTTAATCAACCTCGAGTTAACTTTTGTGTATGGTGTGAGGGTAGGGGTCCAGTTTTACTCTTCTGCAAATGGCTAGCCAGTTTTCCCAGCACCAGCTGTTGAATAGAATGTCCTTTCTCCACTGTTTATTTTTGTCATCTTTGTCAAAGATCAATTGATTGCACATGCAACAATACAAATTTATTATCACACAGTTTGCAGGTCAGAACCCTGGCACAGTTCTCTTGGGATTAAAATCAAAATGGCAGTAGGGCTGCACTAGAGGCTTTGTTGAGAATCAGCTTCCAGGCTTTTGTAAGTTGTTGACAGAATTCAATTTCTTGATATTGTACTAACGTACAGTCAGTACTAAAGGATCCATTTCTTTGTTGGCCATCAGTTCAAGGTCACTTCCACCCTCCGGGGCCTACTTGTATTCCATGCCTCAAAGCCCATTAATCTTCAAAGCAAGAGAGATGAGGTGGGGTCAAGTCCTTCTCCCACTTCATCTTTCTTGCCTTCTTTCTGCCTTATCTCTCTGACTTCAAAGAGTAAAGTGTCTCTGTATTGAAAAGCTCATATAAATAGACTGTACCCATCTAAATAATATAAGATATTATCTCTATCTCAAAGTTGGTAAACTTAATCATATCTGTAAAGTCCCTTTTGCCATGTAATACAACATATTCACAGGTTCTGGGGATTACAGTATGGACAACTTTGCAGGGGGAGGGCATTATTAGCCTATTACAATGGGTAAGTATAAAGATATGACACTCAAGATGTAAAGAGAGAAAAGATAATAATAAGTCTTATATGGCAGGCTGAGAAGCAAGACTTTATGTATGATTCTGAAGGCAATGAGATAACACTACATAATTTTTAAGAAGATTAAAATATAATCAGAGATCCATTTCAAAATGATCACGTTGGCTTCAGTATTGAGACTGGACAGAAGAAAGACAGCATCTGAAATAGTAATATTATTTAGAAGACTTGAACTGTCTAGACAAGACTTAAAATGTGCTTGACTAATACAAAGGCAGTATTATTAGAGAAAATAGAGCTATAAGATATAAAAGGAACAGAAAAAAATCAAACTCAGTGATTGATTGTGTTTGGGAATGTGGAGGAAAAAATAATGGTGAATTCTTAATTTAGACTTTGGCTAGTGTGGTAAATATTATAATTAATCACTGATACAAGAAATACACAGGAACATGTTTAGAAGCAAATAATTATTTTGTACATCTTTAGATTAAGGCGTGTATGAATAATTCAATGTAGATACCCAGCAGGTAATTGGATAATCCAGTTTGGGCTCTCTGAAGAGTTATGAGCTAAAAATTTAGTTTACGATGTATTCTTTCACTAAAGATATATGAATGCATGGGGTACCTAAGGGCAGTTGGAATGTCGAGAATAACCATTCTACTTGGAATGATTATAGTCAAAGAGGGTTAAAGAGATGACCAGAAATGAATATGAAAGAAGTTGGGGACCAGGTGTAGTGGTTCACACCTGTAATCCCAGCATTTTTGGAGGCTGAGGTGGACAGATCATGAGGTCAAGAGATGGAGACCATCCTGGCCAATATGGTGAAACCCATCTCTAATAAAAATACAAAAATTGGCTGGGCGCGGTGGTGTGTGCATGTAGTCCCAGCTACTCAGGAGCTGAGGCAGGAGAATCACTTGAACCTAGCAGGAGGAGGTTGCAGTGAACAGAGATAGTGCCAGTGCACTCCAGCCTGGCGACAGAATGAGACACGGTCTCAAAAAAGAAAAGAAAACAAACAAACACACAAAAAAAGCTGGGGATAAACCTAGCGAATCATGGGAGCCTAAAGGAAGTAGGTATACATATCAAATCATTTAAGTACTAATTCATCACCCTTCCATGTAGCAAAGGGTTTTTTTGAGCCAGCAGTTGCAATAAAATGACACGGGAAAAAATGTGTAAGGCATTGAAGAGAGAATGTGAAATGAGAGTGGAGGCAGTAAGTAAGCCAGTACCTGCAAATCCTGCAAAAGAACATTGCTTTCGGAGTGTGATTTTTTGTTTGGGTGCTTTCATTAGGTTGGTTTGTATTACCTATGTCAAATACATATGTTTTCTCCCTGTATTTTGTTATAACTATCTTTAAATATACCAAAGAGAATTTTACAGTAAAAGTCCATACACCCCACACTAAAACATGTTGTTATTATTTAATTAATATTTTATTTCACCTGTATTACCACATCCATATACACATACAACCGCCTATCCATTCGTTAATTCAATATTTTTTATGTTTTTTACAGCAATTTGCATGGCATTGGTACATTTCCCCCCAAATACTTCAGCATGAATATAATTAAAAGAACAAATATTTACTTATGGTTCTTTTAATTTTTTAGATAAAATTTACATAAAATAAAACGTAAAAATATTTTAAATATGCCTTGCATTGAGTAGTGATAAATGCACATAGATATGCAACTAAAATCTCTATCAAGATAAAGAGCATTATCATCAACACAAAAAACTCCTTCTTACTACTTCACAATTCCTCCCTAAGGCAGTGTATATACCTTAGGGGTAAATTGTGAAGTTGTAAGAAGGAACATTAGTTTTATCTCTTCTAGAATTCATACAAATAGTAGTTTGCATTATGAAATTCTTGTAAAGACTTCTTTCACTCAGCCTATAGTTTTAGAGATTTATCCCACTTATTGCATATACATCCATTTCTTTTTATTATTATCCATTGAATGAATATACCACAATGTGTTTGATGAATAACCAGAATGTTTCTAGCTTCTGTCACTTATGAATGAATAAAGGTGCTGTCTACATTGTTAAAAGCGTTTCTTTGGGCACATATCTCATGATTTTAATTTGCATTTCTCTGATGACTAATTATATTGAATGGTTTTTGTGTATTTACTGGCCTAACACATTTTTTTTTCTTTTTTTTAGAGACAGGGTCTCTTTCTGTTGCCCATGCTGGAGGGCAGTGGCATAATCATGGCTCATTGCAGCCTCAAACTCCTTTTCTCATGGAATCCTACTGCCTCAGCCTGCCAAAGTGCTGATATTATAGGTACTTTATGTGATATGTGTGATACATCTACTATACCTGGCCCCATCACATATATTTCTTTATGAAATATCTGTTCAAATGTTTACCCATTTTAAATTTGGTTCTTTATATTTTTATTATTGACTTATAAGACTTAAGTATCCTGGATATTATTTCGTTGTTAAATATATATTTTGCAAATATTTTCTGCCAGTTTGTGGCTACTTATTTACTTTTCTTAGTTATCTATTTTTATGAATAGGAATTATTGATTTTTATTTTCATCTTTTTTGCTCTTTTATGCTTATTGCTTTCTGTGTTTAAGAAACATCTGGAAGCCTGTAATCCCCGCACTTTGGGAGGCTGACGTGGGCGGATCACAAGGTCAAGAGATCGAGACCATCCTTGCTAATATGTTGAAACCCCGTCGCTACTAAGAATACAAAAATTAGCTGGATGTGGTGGAATGCGCCTGTAATCCCAGCTACTCGTGAGGCTGAGGCAGGAGAATAGCTTGAACCTGGGAGGCAGAGGTTGCAGTGAGCCGAGATTGTGCCACTGCACTCCAGCCTGGCGACAGAGCGAGACTGTCTCAAAAAAAAAAAGAAAAGAAAAAAAAAAAAGAAACAGCTGTATATCCCTTGGTGTGACGATATTCTCCTGTGATATTTTTTCTCAAAAACTTAATAATTATAGCTTCTGTCTTTTGGTCTATGATTAATCTCAATTTAATATTTGTGTATGAAATGAGGTGGTGGTCAATTATCATTGTTTTCTGTATTGATATCTGCTTATTTTCTAGCAGCATTTGGTAAACGGACATTCCTCTCCATTGGATTTCTTTGCAAGCTTTTTTAAACATCAAATCAGTGTACCCATGAGTGACTAATTCTGCAATTTCTAGACTACTGTGTTCCATTGATATGTTTATTTATCCTTTGAAAGTAGCATACTGTCTTTTTTACACAAGTCTTAAAGTCAGATAGCAGGAGTCCTCAAACTATTGTTTTTCATGACTGCTTTGGAAATAAACCATTTGCATTTCTGTATGAATATTAGACTCAGATTGTAAATTCATAAAGAAAAAAGCCTACTATGGTTATGATCACAAAACTTTAAATTTATAGATCAATGTGGGGAGAACTGATATTAACAATGCACAGATTTTCAATTGATAAATAGGATGCATCTTCCTATTTAGATCTTCCTTATTTTTTCTCCACAAATTTTGCAGTTTTTCAGCATAGAGTCTTTAATATCACAAATTAATTTTTTGACACTTTTGAAAATTAAATACTGAAACATTTTTATTTCCAAGTTCTGTGTTAAAATATATTAAATAAAATTAATCTTAGCTTATTAGACTTTTATTCTATTAACTTCATAAATTAGTGTATTAATTCTAGTGGTTACTTTACAAACACCTTATACATTTTACATAAATAATCTTGAAATCTACCAATAGAGACCTTCTTAAATTTTTCTTCTCAATCTTTCCGATTCTAATATCTGTTTCTTGCCTTATTTATTTATTTATTTATTTATTTTTTTTTTTGAGACAGAGTCTCACTCTGTCGCCCAGGCTGGAGTGCAGTGACGCAATCTCTGCTCACTGTAAGCTCCGCCTCCCGGATTCACACCCTTCTCCTGCCTCAGCCTCCCAAGTAGCTGGAACCACAGGCACCCACCACCATGCCCAGCTAATTTTTTGTATTTTTAGTAGACTCGGGGTTTCACCGTGTTACCCAGGATGGTCTCGATCTCCTGACCTTGTGATCTGCCCGCCTCGGCCTCCTAAAGTGCTGGGATTACAGGCATGAGCCACCGCGCCTGGCCTGTTTCTTGCCTTATTACAACATTTAGGCAAACTCTAGTATCATGTTAATTAGAATTGTTAAGAGTGAGCTTCTTTGCCTTGTTCCAGATCTTTGAGGAAAAGCCTACCCTATTTCATCCCTAAGTACAATTATAGCTGTAGGATTTTTGATGATGACTTTTTTACATTAAGGAAATTTCTTGGATTCCTTGTTCACAAGAATTTTACTTTTGAATCTATTAAAATAATGAGTACTTTCTTACTATATTGAATTAAATTTTATTTTATGGATATGATATAATTTGTTTATTCATTCACCTTTTGATAGACATTTGACTTGTTTCCATTTTGGGGCCACTGCAAGTAAAGCTGTTATGAACATTCATGTTACAAAGCTTTGTGTGGACATATGCTTTCATTTCTCTTGGGTGAATACCTAAGAGTGTAATGACAGTCTAATGCATACCCAGGTCATGAATTCAGGCACTTCATCTGTAATGTAGAAATCCTGCAATTTTGTAGTTCATTTAATTCCCCTACCCTTTACACTACGGTTGTCATATACATTATTAGAACATATAATCCCCAAAGGATTATAAGTTTTGCTTTAAATCAGCCAAAAAAGTAGATTGGGAGGACAAATTGTCCTTAATTTTACCAAGATACTTGCCATTTTCAATGCTCTTTCATTTCTTTGTGAGGGTCAAGGCTTTTAGAATTTGTGATAATGCAGGTTGATCTTTGGTGAAAATTCTTAGACTTTTAATCCAAAAATATATTTATTTTGCTGCTATTTTAAGGTTATTTTCCCTTGATAGAAAATGCTAGGTAAAATGTTTATTGTTGTTGTTTTTGTTTTCCCCTAGCACCATCAGGATATTGCCTCACTATCTTCTGTCCTTCATTCCTTCTGAGGAGAAGTCAGCTGTATTCAAGTTGTTTCCACTTAAGTGAGTTTTATCAGATTAGTTTAAAGATATTTGCTTTATCTTTGGTAGTTAGCACTTTGAAATGACTATCATACTTGTGATTTTCTTTGTATTTGTTTTGCTTTGGGCTTGATGATCTTATTGAATTAGTACATCTACATGTTTCAGAAATTAGTAAAATTGTCAGACATTATTTCTTCAAATTTTTTTTTCTGTCCCACATCCTATATTCTCTTTCTGGGACCCTACATATATATTTGACCTTTTAATATTGTTCCACACATCTCCAATGCTCTATTAAATTTTTTTCAATTTTTTTTTACTTTAAATGTTACATAATTTCTGTTGATTGATTTTCTAGTTCATTTTTTCCTCTAGTATCTTTATTCTGCTGTTAAGTCTGCTGAGTGACTTAAAAAAGCAATTTCTGGTATTTTCTGTCAGTTTTTAAATTTGCATTTTAATAGTTCCTTTTTCATTTCTGAGATTTATTGTCTGTTTTACTCATTACAAATAAAACTCCATTTTTTTTTTCTTATCCCATTGAGCATGGTTATAATGGTCACCTTAAAATTCTTATCTGCTAGTGTTAACATCAGGGTCATTTGGCATTGGTCTTCATTGATTTTTTTTTTGAGGATCATTTATGATTTCCAGTTTCTTGTATTTTTAAGTAATTTTTGATTGTATCTTATATACTGTGAATGATGCGTTTTAGCATCTACATTTTATAGTGTTCTGCCAAAGAGTAATTGCTTCTTTTTTTCCCTTAAAGAGGCAATTAATTTGGACGAGCTAAAATTGGAAACTGCCCCGCCATCTGCAATGAACAGCACGTCAAATGTAAGTTCACTCTTTTTTTCCTCCTGCACACAGGTAGTTAAGAGAGTGAGACAGAGCTTATGTACAGAATTTGGACTCCTCCTTCCTTGACCTCTTGTTTTTGAGATTCACATCTCAATTTCTGTTATCTACATTTGCAATGCAATCTGTCTTCAAGCTCTCTGTGCCAGTAAAATATAGGTTTTTATATCAAAGTTCCTACACTCTGTTGTCGCCTACCTGATTTAGTCTGCCCTCTGGTCAAAAGCTGGAAAAAAAAAAAGATCTAAAAATATGGAAAACTTCCCCTTTGCTCTTCCCTTCTTCTAAATGTTAATCTCCCTATATTCTTCAGTGCATGCAGGTAGTTGTTTTATGTATTTTATCCAGCGTTCATTATTTGTATGTACTTAAGAGTTGGTCTGATAGAAACTTAGTCATGACCTGAAGGGGAAACTCATTTGTTTCTTTTCTAGATGAAAAAAATTGAGAACATTTTTTGATTTAAGAATGAGAATTAGGATTGTGGAAAATAACCAGAAAGGGAGGCGATTTTTAAAATGCTAAAGAGAGAGAGAGAGAGTAGAAGAGGAAACTGATGAAACCTGGTCACTAAAGGAGAAAGTCAATAAGTCATCTAGGGAACTTACAGAGTTATTAGCACTAGACAAGAGGAAACAAATGGTGAAAAGTGGAAAGGAGAGATTCTTCAAGAAGATAAAGTTTGCAGGTGTTTTGAAATAGATGTAGAGTATTTTCATTATATTCCTTCTGTTATCTAAAACATTAAAAATATAAGATTTATTTGTGGTGTAGTAATTTTGGCAATATTATGGAGTGCCTCCCATTAAGAAAAAAAGACATTTAAAAATATCCATTAACTCATAGCCTTGTTTCCAGCTCTCCAAATGAACTATTTCACAGCTTCTCACACCTGTGCTTGGCTTCAGATTGGGATGGCACTTGTGTGAGGTGTTTTCTTCTACCTGGAAGACTCAGGCACTTCAAATTCAACATTTTGGCTCACAAACTGGCTCCTAACAAGCAAATTAATATGTATTCTAATATATGTAACACAAACATAATGCACATATTTTTTAAATCTAATTTTCTTAAATAACTATTTTCCCAACTAATACAAAACATTTTCAATGTTTACAAGAGAATCTTGTAAAACTTGCCCCATAGACATACTTATGTATATATATATATGGTTATTATAGAACTTATTATATATGTATATAAAGAATGAATAAAAGAAAAAAGTAAAATAAAACAACCATTAATTATTAATATGTAAAATCCCCAGAAGACCTTCACTCAGTTGAAGAAAATCTTCTGAACAGATTTTCAGACATAAACTCCCTTCACAGCACAACTGGGGACAAATTTCATGTCTTTGACAGATGGATGAGAAAGCGTGCCAAAAACAGAGTCATTTTCCGGGTCTAAAAGAGGCCAGCCAAGCTATTGTTGATGGCAGCAGCAGGTGGGAAATATTGAAGTCTACAATGTCATAAAATGTGACAATATTTTGCTTGGTATTCTAACTCTAACTTATCTCAATGTTGCTGAGAAAAAGGCAGTAAAGTTGGGACTGAACAGGAGAAATAGTGTGGAAATCCTCATGCAATTTCTCAATGTTTGGAACTGTTTCATCTGAAGGTAATACTTTGGCTCAATAAGACCCCTGGTTGCAGGCTAAAACAGTGCTAAGGTCAAAGAGGCTATTGCCTCCCAGCAGCAGTGGCAGCGTGGGGTGTTAAGAGTTGGGTTAACTGAAAGTAAGCTCACTCTTCCTAGTGTTATGGCTCAGTCCCAGATGAGCTAGACTCTTGGCTCAGTAGCTTAGGTGCAACATATAAAAATGAGCACACCCTGTCTGAGGAATAAAATACAAAATATTACTATACCTGCATCATCATTGTTCTCCTATATAAAATATCCAATGCAATTCTTTAAAGCATAGAAACTGCAAAGAAGCAAGTAATGTGATACACAATCAAGAATAAAATTAACAAGTTCAATCTCCAGATGATCCAGTTATTGGGACTAGCAGACAAGGACTTTAAAACAACTATTACAAAAAGGTTTATAAATATGTAGGAAAAGGTGTAAAGAATTAGTAAACAAATGTGGACATCTCAGAAGAGATGAAAAATATAAAAAAGAATGAAGTAGTTCTGCTTCAAGAAAACTAAGTACAAATAAAATCCCTGCATGCAATATAGAGAAGAAAACAAACACAAGAAGGTTCTGAAAGGTAGAGGGAAGAGAGGCTGGCTAGGGACACAGTTGTTAATTCCCTTGGGTTTTCTTTTTTATCTTAGAGATCTCAGACATAGAGTTGAAGAAGTTGACAACTCAGAAATGTCAACAGGCACAAACTACAAAAGCTCTGACAAACCTGCTCTCTTTAATCAAAGGACCAGAAAGGGGCAGTGTAGCTTTGTATACAACTTTTAGTCTAATATTAAAACACAATTTATTCCCCTCTCCCATGAAAGCAAAAGCCAGATGAAACCCTAGACTTCCACCATCACAAGGTTGTACTGAGATAGTCCAAAACCACTGTTGTGGTTATTTCAGAGAAGGCCAAGTAGGTAGCTGAGAATTCATCTCTGTTGTCCAGTAGTGAACCACCACCTCTCTATTCCTGAGCCCAGCTGGGCAGTAGAGACCACATGTGGAGCCTAGACTTCTGTCCCCACCCAGCAGTAACAAGGCACCTCTCTCCATTGGATGATATCAGAAAAGGTCTATACAAAGAGATTTATTAAAAAGCAGATCAAAAGATTAACCCATAGGGAGGTGGAACAAAACAAAACAAAACAAAAATAAAGTGGCACAATTAAATCCTAAGATATCAGCACTTACATTAAGTGTATTAAGACAGAAATTGACAAAAATTAAAAATACAACGAACTATATGCTGTGTATAAGAAATTCACTTCAAATATAATGACATAGATAAGTTAAAAATATAGAATGGAAATATATATTATATATGCATATATAATATATAGAGTTTTTTATATATATAAAATATTAATCAAAAAAGCAAGAGTAGCTATATTGATATCAAATAAAGAGACTTCAGAGCAAATAAATTTACTGTGGTCAGAAAGGGATTTTATATAATGAAAAAAGTAAATTTATCAAGACAAGGCAATCTTAAATGTATTTGTGCCAAACAACAGAGGTACAAAATATATTAAGCAAAAAGTGATAGATCTTTACCACAATTAAAAAATTATAAAAATGATTAAAAGTAATAGAACTGAAAAGATAAATAGAGAAATCCATAATCATTGTTGGAGATGTCATTTCCCCCTCTTACCAATTGATAGAACAACTGAACAGAAAATTAACAAGGCCATAGAAGAACTCAAAACTATTGACCAAAAGGTCCAATCAACAGTTATAGAATACTCCACTAATCATCAGCAGAAAATACATTTTTTCAAGTAGTCATGGAACAGATACTGAGATAGACAATATTGGGCCATAAACCAAAGCTCAACAAATTTAAAAGGGATGATATCACTGTATTCTCTGAACACAACGGAATCACACTAGAAATAAATATGGTTAACTTAAAAGGAAAATCTCTGAAGACTTGGAGACTAAAAAACACACTTCTAAATAATCCATGAATAAAAGAGAAAGTCTCAGAGCAAATAGCAACAAAAATATGTAAATAACCTAAATACCCATCAACAGAAAAATGGATATACAACTTGTAGTATACTTATACAGTAGAATTCTACTCAGCGATAAAAAGAAATGGACTACTTGAACACTCAGCAACGGGAATTAATCTCAAAAGCATGCTGAGAAAAAGCATCTAGACACACATGAAAACATTAAAGAACAAACCAAACTAACCCAAGGAGATAGAAATCAGAACGGTGGCTCTATATCGGAGGTGAGAGATTGGCAGAAAAGGGATAGAAGGGGACTTTCTGAGGAGCTGGGGATGTATTATATCTTGATTGGTTGTGGGTTACACAGGTATGTATGTTTTTCAAAACTTATTAAACTTTATTCTTAAAATCTCAGTATTTTACTAAGTATAATCATACCGCAATAAAAATACAGAAATTATTTTTATATTTATTGATACATAGTAATTGTACATATTTATAGTATACATGTGATATTTTGATACATGCATACAATGTGTAGTTATAAAATCAGGGTAAAAAAAGATACAGAAATTAAACAAAGCAAGATAATAATTCTGAACTTTAGCCCCTTTTCCCTGTTCTTATAAATTCCAACTCCAAATGCTGTTGAGGTATCCTCTGAAGTACCTTCAAAATCTATCAAATCCTCTTCACCTTGCTATCACTGCCCCAAACAAGAACTTCATTTGGACTGAGACAATCTTCATTGTTATCCCACTGCTCACAGTCCTGTTACTCTTAAACCATTCTTCCCAGAGTTCCTGAGTGATTAAAAGAAAACAAGCTAATGCCTCCCATAGACAAATTTTCAGTTCCTTAGTACAAATTTATGCCTTGATTTACTGTCTGCCAATTCAGCCACCACAATTCCAGCTGCTTCCCGGACTGAAGTTTATGTTTATTTCTTTGACTAATTTTGGCCACAGCATCTCAGCACTCATAATTCCACATTTGACATCTGTAGGATTGCTCATGTCATCTTCTATGATATAGTTTGGGTATTTGTCCCCTCTTAATCTCATGTTGAAATGTGATCCCCAGTGTTGGAGGTGGGGCCTATTGGGAGATATTAGATCATGGAGACAGATCCCTCATGAATGGCTTGGTGCCCTCCTCTTGGTGATGAGTGAGTTATCAGTTAGATCATGTGAGATTTGGTTGTTTAAAAGAGTATAAGACCTCCCCCTTCTCTCTTGCACCCTTTCTTGCCAGGTGATACACCAGCTCCCCACTTGCCTTCCATCATGATTGAAAGCTTCTTGAGCCCTTACCAGAAGCTGAGTAGATGCCAATGCCATGATTCCTGTACTGTCTACAGAACTGTGTGCCAATCAAACCTCTTTACTTTATAAATTACTCAGTTGCAGGTATTCCTTTATAGTGATGCAAAACAAACTAATGCGTCCTCTGTCTAGAATGACCTTACCTCTTAATGTAGTGCTGTTACCTCTTCTTTCTTTGTGAATAAGCGAGGTAGTCAACACCTTCTCCTCTCTGACAGCTCTTGGGAGACTATATTTGCATAGCCTTCTGATATACTTTGGCTCTGTGTCCCCACTCAAATCTTATCTTGAACTGTAATCTCCATTTGCCTAGGGAGGGACCTGGTGGGAGGTGATTGAATCATGGGGACAGTTTCCTCCAAGCTGTTCTCATGATAGTGAGTGAATTCTCATGAGATCTGATGCTTTAAAAGTGTAGCACTTCTCCTTTCTCCCGCTATCTCTCCTATCACCATGTAAGACATGCCTTGCTTCCCCTTTGCCTTCAGCCATGATTGGAAGTTTTCTGAGGCCTCCCCAGCCATGCAGTACTGTGAGTCAATTAAACCCCTTTTGTTTATAAATTACCCAGTCTCAAGTAGTTCTTTATAGCAGTTGAAAATGGACTAATACAGAAAATTGGTACCGGGAGAGTGGGGTACTGCTATAAAGATACCTGAAAATGTGGAAGCAACTTTGGAACTGGGAAACAGGCAGAGGTTGAAATAATCTGGAGGGCTCAGGAGAAGAAAGGAAGATGTGGGAAAGTTTGGTACTTCCTAGAGACTTGTTGAATGGTTTCGACCAAAATGCTGATAGTGATATGGACAATAAAGTCCAGGCTGAGGTGGTCTCAGACGGAGATGAGGAACTTACTGGGAACTAGAGTAAAGGTCACTCTTGCTATGGTTTAGCAAAGAGACTGGCAGCATTTTGCCCTTGCCTGAGAAATCTGTGAAACTTTGAAATTGAGAGAGATGATTTAGGGTATCTGGCAAAAGAAATTTCTAAGCAGCAAAGTGTTCAAGATGTTACCTGGCTTTTTCTGAGCGTATAGTCATATACATTCACAAAGAGATGGTCTGAAATTGGAGTTTATGTTTAAAAGAGAAGAAAAGCATAAAAGTATGAAAAATTTGCAGCCTGACCATGTCATAGAAAAGAAAAACCCATTTTCTGTGGAGAAATTCAAGTTGGCTGCAGAAATTTGCCTAAGTAACCAGGAGCCAAATGTTAATCTCCAAGACAATGGGGACAAAATGTCTCCAGGACATTTCAGAGATCTTTATGGCAGCCGCTCCCATCACAGGCCCAGAGGCCTAGGAAGGAAAAATGGTTTCCTGGGCAGGGCCCAGGGCCTTGCTACTTTGTGCAGTCTTGAGACTGGGTGCCTCATGTCCAGGCCATAGCTTAAAGGGGCCAACATACAGCTCGGGCCATTGCTTCAAAGGGTGCAAGCCCTAAGCCTGGGCAACTTCCATGTGATGTTGGGCCTGAGGTATGCAGAGGGCAAAAATTGAGGTTTGGGAACCTTTGCATAGATTTCAGAGGACGTATGGAAATTGCTGTGTGTCCAGGCAGAAGTTTGCTGCCTGGGCAGAGCTCTCATGGAAAACCTCTACTAGGGCAATGCAGAGGAGAAATGTGGGGTTGGAGCCTCCAAACAGAGTTCCCACTGGGGCACTGCCTAGTGGAGTTGTGAGAAGAGGGCCACTACCTCCAGACCCCAAAATGGTAGCTCAACTGGCAGCTTGCACCATCCACTTGGAAAAGCCACAGGCACTCAACACCAGGCCATGACAGCAGCCATGGGGGCTGTACTGTGCAGAACCACAGGAGTGGAGCTACCCAAGACCTTGGGAGCCCACCTCTTGTGTCAATGTGCCCTGGGTATGAGACATGGAGTCAAAGGAGATTACTTTGGAGCTTTAAGATTTAATTACTGCCCTTTTGGGTTTCAGACTTGCATGGGGCCTGTAGCCCCTTTGTTTTGGTCAATTTCTCCCATTTGGAATGGGAACATTTACCCAATACTTTACCCCATTGTATCTTGGAAGTAACTAACTTGTTTTTGATTTTGCAGGCTCATAGGGAGAAATAATTTGCCTTGTCTTAGATGAAACTTTGGACTATGGACTTTTGAGTTAATGCTGGTATGAGTCAAGACTTTGCAGGACTATTGGGAAGACGTGATTGTGTTTTGAAATGTGAGAAGGACATGAGATTTGGAAGGGGTCAAGGGTGGGATGATATGGTTTGGCTCTGTGTTGCCATTCAAATCTCATTGGAATTATAATCCCCATTTGTTGAGAAAGGAACCTGGTGGGAGATGATTAGATTATGGAGGTGGTTTCTCCCATGCTGTTCAGAAGATAGTGAGTGAGTTTTCACAAGATCTAATGGTTTAAAAGTGTGGCACTACCCCCTTCTCTCGCTCTCTCTCTCCTGCTGCCGTGTAAGACGTGTCTTGCTTCCCCTTTGCCTTCTGCCATGATTGTAAGCTTCCTGAGACCTCCCTAGCCATGCAGAACTGTGAGTCTATTAAATATCTTTTGTTTATATATTACCCAGTCTCAGGTAGTTCATCATAGCAGTGCAAAAACAGACTAATACACCATCTCTTCTGTATGCTTACACAGCATTTTGTATTTTACTATATCACTGTACTTCTATCATTTATAATTGTTTTTTCATATTTATGCCTTCTCACTAGACAATATGCCTTGTGAAGAAAGGACTTAATCTTATTTGTTTTTGGTACCATAAGTGCCAACTACAATACCTGGCTGATAGTAGGTCTTAATTAATGTTTGCTGAAAGGAAAAGGGTGTATTAGTTGATACGCTTAAACTGGCTATGCTGCTGTGACTCTGAGGTCTTATTTTGTCAAAGCAAATTAGATCTCATTGTTCAGATGCTGCAAAATTTTGATTAGAATAAAATGATTTGACCTTATCTAAAAGCTTGGCTGACATTCAGGGTATGAAATAAAGTCATCTTCTAGAAATTAATTTATCACAAATTGCAATTGGTGAAGTGATTAAAAAATAGATATTGATACATAAGATGAACAATTTTTAACTGAGACCTACACATTGTAAACATAGAAAAATGTCCTAACAAACTCCTTCATATTTGATTTCTTTTCTCTGGTAAAAATTGATAAAAATACTTAGTATTAATTGTAAAAACTAATTATTTAGGAAAATGAAATAAAGAAAATATATGTTTTAAGTATCATAGTAAGTATTAATTTTAAGCTCAAAGCTTTTAAAATTAATTAGTATTATTTTTAATCCTTAAAACTCTCAGGATTAAAGGTATTTTAAGCATAGGTACTAATTTTACATTCTCAAAGACCTAAACTTGTAAACATTTCAAAGTCTGAGGCATTTTGCCAGTTTTCTGATTTTTTGTTAAATTTATACTTTCATAAATAAGGATTTGTATTAAGCCAAATCAATTACTTTGGACAGTTTGCTAATTCAACCAAAATTGCACTCCAGGTTTATTAATCTTTTGATAGACTCTACACTACTTGAAGTCTTTGAAGATAAATTGTCACAAGCCCCACTAGATTAATGATTCTCTTTCTGTGGTTCAAGAACATAAGAAAACAATGATGACTATGTGATAAAGTTGCACTTTCAGCAACCAGTAAAACTGAACTTCAGTGCAAACATGGAGGTCTCCTGTTGGACAAAAGCTTCTATTTTTCTTTCACCTAAAATATGCACTTGGTGAAGCATATCTGACAATAAACAGTGTCCCAGTGTTTACTCTTAGGAAATTTGGATTTCAAAAATCTAAGACCGTGGGGGAAAATCATACTAAACAAGAATGTATGCAATACATTCTAAGGTTCTTTGTTAATAAGTAATCAGGAAAATAATTTAATAAATGACTTAAAGAGCCAATGAAATGTAGTGTCAACCATGGGAAAACCTGTGTTTTTGTCTTGGCTTTGCTACTTGCTAAGGTTTGAGCTCTGAGACAAGCCACTCTACTTTTCAAAGTCTGCATTTCAATATTTAGAATTATGGTTATAATAGAATATACATTCTTTACCCTGTGGTTCTGAAAACTGAGGAGACTTTAAATCAGATAAATCTTAATTTAAGTCCTAAGCTGTATGCTTGCTGCTGCTTGTGCAGCCTTAGGCATGTTAGCAAAACTCTCATACTTTTGTTTCTTCCTGCTATAAAATGGGGATAATAGTGTCTACATAATCAGGTTGTTATGAACATTATTGTAAATAATGGTTCAATTTATAAACAATAGGGCTTCCAAACTGTAACACATGCAATATTCTACATTTTAGCAGAAAGCCTAGTATCCTGTCCTTGTACCTTCTCAACCTGCTTTCCCAATGTCAATATCTTAGAAACCCCCAGATCCATACTGGGCTTTCTCCTATCCGAAGGGTCCATCACATTTGCACCTTCTATGAACTCAATGCTTGGCCTTGAGAATACTTGCCCCCTTGAGCAGGAGAACTTCCCAATCATACCTGAAGCTGGTTGCTTCAGAAGGATGCAGCTCAGCAGCTCAGTCCTGTTCTGCTTCCACAGCAGGAGCCTGGCACAGGCTTTGAAACACATAGTCTGAAGAGGCCTCTGTTGACAGGTGCTGCTGATTCTGCTGGGGTAATGTTTGTGTCACTCCATGTTATATCCAAGGAAGGAAGGTTGGATGGAAACCTCACAGTCAGTTTGCTGCCAACATAACTGATAGAGTGCACTTCTGGGTTTCAGTGTTCCCATAAAGTACTAGGTGGGACCATCTTTCGAAAACCAGTGTTATACTTTGCCAAAGTTGAGCTAATGTCAAAACTGAACTGAGTTCCCCAAGCTGCAGCGCTTTAAAAAAATTATTGCCTTTGCTCTTAAGCTCTCCTCTTTAAAAATTGCTTTCTTCCAGGATGATGCATTTGAGAAAGGTTTTAGTGTCTGTCCTGAGAGACTTCAAGCCATAATTCATCTGCTTTGTGCCTTAGCATATCTTTCCCGCTTTGAGGCCAACTACTCTTGCCAGATACTGGCTTTGGGAGAGACCAGTTCTAACTAGTTTAGTAGCCTTGAATTTGTGGGAAAGAGGAGGCCAATTTGGCCTCCCTTTCTTCCCAGGAGGTCCCTGGTTCCTTATACAAATTTGAATATATCTTTAGCAAAATTCATAAAAAGTATGACATTTAAAGGCTACAGAGTAAATTTTCTTTACCAAATAAATTCCAAATATATTCCATAAATGCTATAGTTTTAAGTAAAATACCATAGCATATTTTAAACAAATACATTAAAATAATTTTAGTATAACAAATAATTTAGGTAACATCCAGATAAGTATGAAAAAACTGTTTGAGAACTACATGAATTTTTCACAGTTGGAGAATTGGTTAGATACGTCTTTTTTCTTCTGCAATATAACATATTCAGAAATGTTCATAGTGCTCTTGAAATAACACTGATGACTTCACAATACTGAGACCAAGTGAGACCTTTTGAGATTAAACTACCTATAAAACAAAAATATTCTTACATGTATCTTTTAACATCCTTACATTCTGGATCCAGAGTTATTATTTAAAAAATAGTTATTTTGTTATTTGGAGATTTTAATAATTTCACAAGGATCTATACTGAACTAAAATTCAAACTGAACTGTGAAGGACAAAAAGTATGTACAAAATTTTCTTTCTGATTTAGACATTTAATTTGACATATTTATTAGAAAATGAATGTATTCTCCTTGCTTAAAACAATACAAAAACATATTTTTAAAACTCTTGATCCTATCTCCCACCCATTCTACTTTCCAGTAAATAGTAACTAAAATTATCATTTGCTGATACACATTATTGTAGGTACACATACACTCACACAGATATACAAGCACATGTTATTTTATAAAGATAATATTATAGGCTACTATTCTGAAAATGTTTTAGAAATGGATATCAGATTATAAGGTAAAATTATTTTAAATAATTTTTAAGATTATTTAGATTATAAGATAAAATTATATCAGATTATAACATTATTTTATTTTAAAATTTATGAAATTTTTTTTCAGGCCCCAAAGGTAAACATACCTTTTTTTTAAATGAAAACAAATTCAATGTGAATTTATAAGTTGATGAGATATATTTTTTACACAGTGCTATTAGATATATTACTTAAACAAGTTTTTAAAAATACTTGTTACACAATATAACAGGCTCTCTTTTTGTATTAAACATAATCTATGATGTTGAAAATTCCCAACAAAATTTAACATTTAGCAATACATTTCTTAAGGATATACCTAGAGTCATTCCTGGAATACTTTTGAAGATTGCATCCTTCATCTGGCCGGTCTGCCTGAAATTAAAGTAGTCAGGAAATAGTGGTTAGCATTTTTTTTTTTTCAGAGTAAAATGGTCAAGTAAATGAATTGTTGGAAATGACATATTATGTCGTGATTTCAGTGATATTTGATTTTTACTTTAAATTAATTTAAAATGTGTGAATATTCACATTCTGCTTTTGAAACTTATGTGTTCATTGATTTTTCCTAAAAATAATATGTTTTCATCTTCTGAGGATATTTTACACCTATTTTTCTCCATGGTGCTTGAATAGAAGTTATTTGACAGTTGTTTATACCTTAATTCTCCTTGCTATTTATGATCCAAAGTTTGAAAAATATTGAGTTTGACCTGTAAATGTATAAATATCTCTATGAGATAGTGAACCTCTTTAAAATGACTAATATTTAAATATATTTTTATTGGAAGAGGTTATAAAGAGGTACAATATATTCAGACATTTTTAATTTTTTTGTTTTTGTTAAGAAAGGTTTTTTAAAAATTGTATTTAAATATTGTCATATGCTTACCTTGACATGCAAATACATAGTGAACTGATTACTTCAGTCAAACAAATCAACATACCCATCATCCCATATAGTTACTTTCTTGCTGTGTGTGTTCATGTGTGTGTGTGTGTGTGTGTGTGTGTGTGTGTGTGTGATAAGAGTACCTAAAAAACTACTCTCTTGGTAAATTACCAGTATATATAATACACTGTTATTAACTAATATTGTACATTAAGTCTCTTAGATTTATTCATTCTATGTAAATGCAACTTTGTACCTTTTGACCTCCATTTCCCCATTTCCATCCTGCCACTGTCCCCTCCCCTGGTAACCACCATTCTGCTCTCTGCTTCTATGTGTTCAACTATTTTCATGCAGTATTTTTCTATCTGTGTCTGGCTTGTCTCCCTTAGTATAATGCCCATTGGGTTCACCATGTTGTCAAAAATGTCAGAATCTCCTATTTTAAGACTGAATAATATTCAAGTATATGATACAATATTATGACTAATATCTAAGTATCTATCTAATAGTAGCTAACAATTCTTTCATATTAAATATTATTATATGATATATAGATATATTATTGATATATCTATATCTGTAATATAAATTTTCATATCCATCCATCTGCTGATACTTGTTTCTCTCAATTGTAAGTTTGATTGTACTATTGTTTATAGTTATTCATTCCCCCATCTCAGTAAGATTATACATCTCTACCCATTGCTTTGTCATTTCCCCTCCTGTGAAAAGAAGCTGTCCCTGCCTCATTGCACTATGGTTTGATTATATGACTTACTTTTGCTAATGGAACGTCAGCCAATGTGACATACGCCATGTCTGAGCAGAAGCTTTTAATACTGTTGCATGGTTTCTCTCAGCCCTTTCTCTTGTCCTCTACTGTGAAAATACACATGTCCCACACAGAGACTGCTCCTGCAGGCTAGGTGTCATAAGCCATTGAGATATTGGGTATTGAGATAAGCTGACTAATGCTAATAAAAATTCTGAGAAATAATGCTGACTAATACAAATTTTGGAAAGAAAGCCAGGTGCTCACTTCCAAAGTAATTATTGTAAGTAATTATTCTTTATATAGAAATGAGAGTTTGTTCATGAGGTTTGCTCTAAACCACCCCATTCTCTTCCCTGCATAACTATCTGAGGTCTAGTGTAAGAAAAATGCATAATTTATATTTTAAGTAATAAGTCAGCAATTTAACACTGTTTCTAATTACAAGGACTATAATCAAAGGTGTAACCATAACATATTCTTCTGTCTTCTCATAAGTTCCTATAAGCCAATAATTCCTTAAAATACATACCAAATTATTTCTAAATCAAACAAGTTCAGAGATAACTAATAATAGCTTACTATCTATTGAAGCAATATAAAAAGCCCAAAGCGTTATTAAGAATGTTTATTTTACCACAGTATATGATATTTGTGAAGAATTTCTGCTACCTTTTTATACTGAGAAGTTAGAAGGGTTTTTCTGAGTTGCATTTAGAAACTGTAAAGTTCTCTGATGCACAGGAAAGTGGTGATTGGAAAAGCCCAAATGAGTACTTTGAAATTACTACTTTTTGATACCCTATATAGGCAGTGAAAATCTGATGGCCATGACTGGCTTCTCAGTACAGCCTGATATTTAATTTCAGGATGTAAAGATGTGAATGCTGCATTTATATTGCTACCACTCATATATATCCAGATGTTACCATTTTGGTGCTAAAAAGCATGGTCAACATTTTTGTTGGCTTATGTGATGAAGTAGCTATTCTTACATCGTAAGATTATACATTTCTCACTTCCACCTACACTCCTATCTCCTTATAGGACCCCATGGGTTCCTATAGGTTTTTTAAAAAAACCTATAATGTTTTTAAAGAAATAAGTGAATAAGTGACCTGTGAATATTTTTTATTGCTTCTTAATTTTCTTGAGATCAAAATTAGTTTCTAAAATTTAACAGATATTTTATAATGATTTCTAAGTAGAAAACAGAAGTGATAATTCTCATGTGGAAGAATGTTATGGATTAATCGTTACAAAATGGATGTGGCCATAATACATGTGTCAATTTTCTATTGCTGCATACAAATGATCAGAAGCAATGCCTTAAAACAACATTCATTTATTATATCATGGTTTCTATAGGTCAGAAGTCTAGACACACTGCAGCTGGGCTCTTTGCTGAGTCTCATAGACCAAGATCAAAGTGCAAGCTGTCCTGCATTTTCAACTGGAGCCTGTATTCCTCTTCCAAGCTCATTCAGGTTGTTTGCAGAATTTAGTTTTTTTGGCCATGTAGGACTGAGGTCCCTATTTTCTTCCTGGCTGTTGACTAGGGTTGCTTTCAGCTCCTAGAGGCTGCCTCTAAGTCCTAGCCATGGCCTTCTCACAAGATGGTAACTTATTACATTAAAGCCAGTAGGAGAGTCTCTCTCACTGTATTTTTTAAGAGACTCACCTGATTAGGTCAGGCCCACCAGAGAAAATCTTTTTATTAACTCAAAGTCAACTGGCCTAAATTACATCTTCAAAATGTCTTTTACCACATTATGTAATGTAATCATGGTAAGGATATCCCAGTACACTCATTAGGTTTCACTCACACAGGAAGTGGATTGATTATACAAGAGCATAGGTTATTGGTGTGGTCTTAGAATTCTTCCTATCTCAATAGATAACTTGCCCAACAATTTAAATAATGTCAAAAAGTGAAGTGATGGAGAGAGCCTGCATTTTATTCTAAAATTATCGTCATTTTTTTTATTAACATCTCTAATATTTATCTGGCGTGTGATTAATAATCTCATCCCTTTACTTAAGTACATTCATTTCTGCTGGGAAGTTAAACATCCACTTATTTAATGACATGTCTTCTTTTTTCAATGAATTATACCTCATTTAACTGTTTACTCAAGACAATGTGATGGCAACTATATTGTAGGTAATAGATTATATACTCCAATGCTTATAGGGAAGAGGTAGGTAACAAAAATTGTTAATCAAGCCAGGGAATTATGTCCATGTGTGAATTGCCAAAGTATCCCTCCTTCCTTGGGAATTCAAAATGATTTTAAAGGGAAAAACACTTTGCCAGCAAATAACGCCGATTTTCTTACTGGGTACCTCCAATGAGATGACTTTTTTGAACACTTGCTGTTTGGAAAAGGATGGTAGATCCTTGATAATGTTTTTATCAGTACATCAAAACAAACCAAAACATACTATGTTTCTCCACAAAATTTCTTCTCTGAAGAGATATTTGAGCTCAACTTCCAGGTAGCTAATTACTACTGAAAAAATTAAAAATAGAGTAGATTGGTAACTATGAATTAAATATAGTCATCAACATACTTGGCCCTTCATGCTACCTGGCCACATTTCTATGTTCCTCATAACTCTGAATCTCTTCCTAATCAATTTTAGCTCTTACTACTCCAAGAAATAAGCACACTCCACTTATAGCTGTCACAAATATCACCAATGACTACCTATTACCAAAATCTTGACATTTTGGTCGTTTTCTAGTTGATTTTTTTCTGTGCTGTATTTTTTTTTAAATATACATTCTAAATAATTCTCTTATCTTGCTTTTAAAACCTCTAGCTCTTCTCTAAGCTTCAGACCCACAAATGCATAACTTATGAATTTGATGTTTTAAGGTACTCTGAACTCTTTAGGTTCAAAACAGAAACTGTGATTTAATCCATCAACTCTGGTTCTCTTCTTATGTGAGTAAGTAGAATAAATGGATTATATTTGCTACGTGAAAGCAGAATTCTAAGATCCATTACTTGCACCTCCTTCTTCTTCACCCCATTCCCAATCCATCATTAAGCCACTTTGACTTTGCTTCCTAAATGTATCTCACATTTGTCATCTTCTCTTCATATCACATATTCCATTTCTCAGCTAAGATATCTTTATCTCTTGCCTGGTCTCCTGTTATTCCTAATTTGCCTGTCCTCATTAGAATTAATTTATTACAGGCCAGGCGCAGTGGCTCATGCCTGTAATCCCAGCACTTTGGGAGACCGAGCCAGGCAGATCACCTGAGGTCAGGAGTTTGAGACCAGCCTGACCAACATGGAGAAGCCCTGTCTCTACTAAAAATACAAAATTAGCCAGGCGTGTTGGCACATGCCTGTAATCCCAGCTACTAGGGAGGCTGAGGCAGGAGAATCGCTTGAACCTGGGAGGCAGAGGTTGCAGTGAGTCAAGATCACGCCATTGCACTCTAGCCTGGGCAACAAGAGCGAAACTCCATCTCAAAAAAAAAAAAAAAAAAAAAAGAATTCATTTATTACAAAAGTAAAAATTTTATCATGCCACTAATTTGATTAAAAGCCTAAAATGGTTTCCCATTGCTTTGATATCAACACCTAAACCTTTTTCCTGACCCACAGGACTGGTGAAGTCCAGATCATTTCTCCTCTGCAGCCTCATTTAATGCCACTCTTCACTTTTTTCCCTGAGATTCAATACCTCTGGCTTTGTTTCTGGCCTTCAGACACAAGTTATTTCAATTGTTTGTGTGCTCTTTGCATATGCTTTTTAGTCCTTTTGCCTAGACTTCCTTTTCTTCTCATGGTTTTTTACTACCACTAAATGTCACCTCCTTGGGAAAGTCTTCTTTGATCCTTCAAATTAGATAGATGCCCCACTGATATTCTCTTAAATTGTTTTTATTGTTGGAGTATTTGCCAGAGCTTGGACTTACACATTTATGTGACTATTTAGCTTATAATAGTCTCTTACACAATACTCTAAGCACCATGATAACAAGGACCATCTATTTTACTCAGTAATGTATCCTCACTGCTAAGCACCAACAGGTACTTCATAAATATTTCTTGAATAAGCATTTAAAAGTACATGAATCAATGGATACCTGAGTAAGGAGTGGTGGCTATGTCTTTGTTAAGCTCCTCTGTTTTTTTTAAGATATTAATCTTATTCATAGATTGGCTTACCATCAAAAAATATTAGCACCACTCTTATCTTACAACTTATAATTGGTATACTTCACAGTCCTCTTAGCGAGATAATCATGTTGAATTCAAGACTGTTAAATAATTTTGAAGCTTCAGTTGAGGAAAAGTAGTATATCTATGGAGATTAGTTTTAAAAGCTATTTTCTAGTTCAAAGAATTTCAACCAATGCTTTTGACATCCCTTCCTGAAGGCACTGGTGGGTGATTGGGATGGATATAGATGAGGCGCGAGTATAGAATTATCACAAAAAATGTTCTAATTTTCCATAATTATATCAAGAATATTAACTAGACTGAATAGTAGCTTTTTGTGTATGTACTACATTTTTAAATATATAAAAATGCTATTGTGACAAACAAAATATAGCTTTCTTAATTATTTTTGGATTTATAGTAGCTTTCACTGTAATCCTTTCTCTCTATCAACAGATAGTATTAATAAAAGCATAATTATCATCGTTAAGGATATGGGACCATTTTTTAATATCATAAAGTCTATTTAATCAGCTTTGGGCATTAATGTGGCTTAGTAAACCATCTCATAACTCAATGGCTTAAAATATAATAATTCATTTGCCCTATATGTCAGCAAATTATCTCTTGGTTGGTTGATCTATGCTGGTTTTGTCTGGGTTTGACTTCAAACTACAGGTTGGGTCAGGTCTGCTACGTGTGTTTCATCTCCCTGAGATGAAAGTGGCCTAGGCTGGGCGCGGTGGCTCACGCCCGTAATCCCAGCACGTTGGGAGGCTGAGGCCGGTGGATCGCGAGGTCAGGAGTTCAAGACCAGCCTGGCCAACATGGTGAAACCCCGTCTCTACTAAAAATACAAAAAATTAGCTGGACATGGTGGAGCGTGCCTGTAATCCCAGCTACTCGGGAGGCTAAGGCAGGAGAATTGCTTGAACTTGAACTGAGACCTGGGAGGCGGAGGTTGCAGTGAGCCAAGATCACGCCACTGCACTCCAGCCTGGGCTACAGAGCAAGACTACGTCTCAAGAAAAAAAAAAAAAAAAAGTGGCTAGTTGGACGCACATTATCTATTACCAATGGGAGAAAAACAAGATATATGAAAGAAAACCCTCGATATCTCTTAAGGACTAGGCCCACACTCAGTACAATCTTAATTTTGCCCAGACTTCACTGGGCAAAGATTACATGGCAAAGCCTAATATTAATGATGTGGAGAAATAGGAGCTGGTTCTAGTGCAAGAAGCTACACAGTCACAAGAAAATGGGATGCATACAGAGAGGAAGGAAGTATCAGGAAAAGAAAAGACATTCTATAGCACAAAGTATTTCTCTTAATTGAGAAAATTGAGATCCATTATTTCAGATTTCTAAAAATTTTTTCTATTAAGTCAGAGCAACAGAGGGGTGCAATATTTAGCGACATCGCCAATTCATTTATCTATAATTTAGTGATTTGTTTATTTATAATTCACTTAATAAAAATACACTTTTTGATGTATGATTCTGGGAGTTTTGATAAAGCATAGTTACGTAACCTCTACCACAATCAGGATGTAGAACAAGTGCAATTGTCACCCAAAATATTTTCACCAACTACATTGTTTCTATACCCTGGTAACCACTTTTCTGAGAGCTTTGATTTTTTCTCCAGAATGTCATATAAATGGAGTCATTGAATATGAAACTTTCTGTTTGGCTTTTTTCACTTAGCATAATGTTTTTGAGATTCATTTATGTTGTTGTATATACCATTAGTGGATTTTTCTGTGTCTCCTTTCAGTTATGTTATTTTTTGCCTCATGTATTTTGCAGCTCTAAGTTTCATGTATAGACATTGCTATGGCTTCCCGGTAAGTTTATCATTATTTAGTGAACCTTTTTATCCCTGGTTGTTTTCCCTCTTTTGAAGTTTACTTTTTTAGTAATAACATAGCCACTTTAATATTTGATTAGTGTTTGCATACTGCGTCTTTTCCATCCTTTTTCTAATGACCTTATTTCATTATACATAAAGTTTCTTGTAGATATAAAAGGTACAAAATATATCTTGTGACTTACTTTACTCATCTAATCTGATGTTCTCTTTTAGTTGGTCTGTTTGCTCAATATTGGGTTTAGGTCTTCTATTTTATTATTGATGAATGATTGTTAATTTTATTGTTATTATGTTTGTTCTGCGGATTTCCCTTTTATACTTCTTTTGGTTACTTGAATATTTTAAAATTCCATTTTAACAAAAATATTGCCTTTTTGTCTCTATATTGTTTTTCAGTGGTTGCTCTATATACATACATACATACATGTATATGTAACTTTTTACACATTCTACTTAGAGTTAATATTTTACCACTTCAAGTAAAAAGGAGAAACTTGGCCGGGCGTGATGGCTCACTCCTGTAATCCCAGCACTTTGGGAGGCCGAGGCGGGTGGATCATGAGGTCAGGAGATCGAGACCATCCCGGCTAATGTGGTGAAACCCCGTCTCTACTAGAAATACAAAAACAAAAAATTAGCTAGGTGTGGTGGCAGGCGCCTGTAGTCCTAGCTACTCAGGAGGCTGAGGCAGGAGAATGGAGTGAACCCGGGAGGCGAAGCTTGCAGTGAGCTGAGATCGCACCACTGCACTCCAGCCTGGGCAACAGAGCAAGACTCTGTCTCAAAAAAAAAAAAAAAAAAAAAAAAAAGGAGAAACTTTATCACATTATAAATGTCTTTATTCTCTACTGTTTATTTTTGTGTTGTTCATATGTATTGTGTCTACATACATTAAAACCCTCATAATTATCACTTTTTACAATCACACCTATTTTACATAAGAGTAGAAAATTTGTTATATTTACTCAGGTATTTACCAATTCTTCTGCTTTACTTTCTCTCCTGAAATTCCAAATTTCTCTCTTTTTTCATTGTACTTCATCATGAGGAAATTTATTTAACATTTATTTTTAGACTAGCTCTACTGGTGATAAATTATGTTAGTTTCCCTTCAAGTGAGAAAAAAATCCTTGTTTTGTCATTATTCCTGAAAGATATTACACTAAATCTAGATTTGTGGGATAACGGTTCATTTCTTTCTATACTTTGAAAATATTCTTCCACTGTCTTCTGGCACCCATTTTTATAATGAGAACTCTTCAGGTATTTGAGTTGTTTATCTGCAAGCAATATTTTGTTTTCGTTTGGCTAATTTCAAGACTTTTTTTGTTAATCTTTGCTTTTCAGCAGTTTGATTATGATGCGTCTGGTCATGGTTTTCTTTTCAATGTGTTCTGCTTGAGTTCATTGAGATTTTGAATCTGTAAATTTATGTATTTTTCCAATTTTTGGTAATGTTTAGCAAGTTACATTGTGTGTGTTTATGTGTGTGCGCAGGCACACATGCAGACGTACAGAACATTCTTCTCTTTTTTTGGAACCCCAAAGACACAGATGTTGGAACTTCTGATATTGTCACACAGGTCTCTTAGGCTCCATTTATTCAATAGCTATTTTTGATGTAGCTTGGATAATTTCTATGATCCATCTGCAAGTTCAGTGACTCTTTTATAATTTTCATTCTGTGATTGAACTCCTCTGTTGAAGTTTTAATTTCTTTTATTTTTAGTTCTAGAATTTTTATTGGTAGTTTTTTACTTACCAGTTTTGTTGATAAGTTCTATCTTCCCCTTCATTTCAAGAGTTTTTCATCGTATTTTATAAAACACGGGTAGAATAGTTACTTTAAAACATTTTTCTAAGTTTAGCATCTGGATTCTTTTGTGATTGTTTATTGATGATCTTTTTTCTTAATAATTTTTAACATTATCCCCCTCTTTTAGGTTGAATAATTTTATATTGTATCCTGGAAATTTTGAAGATTTTGTCTCTGTGTCTTGTTAAAATCCTCTGCTGAATGTGTACTTTCTGTTGTTTGCTAGTTAACGTCACACGAAGCAGTCCAGATTCACCTTCTGTGGTCTGCAGGTTCCAATCTTAGTTTTGATTGTGCTATTTTGGTCCATTCTATTTATCCAGTCCTCAGGAGTGAGTCAAATGGCACTTGAATGGCCATCTGTAGAGTATTTCCATTCCATAAGCCTTTGCTCTGTTGTTCTACATCATTCCCTCACCTGTACAGATCAGGAGTAAGTTCAGGACGTTATATAGGGTTTTAAGGGACCTTGTTCTGTATCCTCCACCCCCTATAATTCTCTAACATATTATAGCTCCCAAAGGACCAATTTTTGGTGCTCTGGCTAGAAAGCTGAAAATTTTGTCTCCCAAACTGTTACAAGCTTTCTGCAAATAGGTCTGTTTTGAGGAAAAGTGACAAAAGAGAGAGAACAAGTAACAGAGATTCCCCCTATATGCTTTGACCACAGGAGCTCCTTTCATGTTTCTCTAGTCAGGAATGCGAATATTTTTATCAGTGTTTTAGATACCTAGGTGACTGCCATCTCTACTGTCACTGCCATCACTATTGCTATTTCACCGCATTTTCGCAGGAGTGCAGTTTCCTAAGAGGGGCTTTCTTTGAGTTAATGCTGAGAGAATAAAAAGAAAGAAAATACAAAAAGAGGATTTCCTTTTACATGCATACATCCCATAGATGTGGCCCTTCCGAGTTCTCTAGACTAAAAGAGACTGTTTTTCATGGACATTTCTCTGTCTATATTCACTGCACTGTCCAGGGGATTTTGGTGGTGTTTCCTGGGAGAGAGAGTGTACTTTTTCCATCTTAACCTGATCTGGAAATTAGGCTATATAATTTTGATTGACAAAAAGATTGTTCTTATTTTGCTTTCAGCCTACCTGGAAGGATGTTACCCAAAAGTGCCTTTGAAATTCTCATTGCCCTGTTCATTGTAAGGATGGTGCTGAGGAATGTGTTTATATTACCACAAGTTGCTCTTCTCCTTTTGAAAACTCAGGATACTTTCAGTAGCTTCAACATGTGGAAGAGTTACATTGTTCTGAGTACCCAGTCTATTTTTTATTACAGGTGATTTGATGTGACCATTTCTTTTCTTTTTTTGGCTACTGGATTGCCAAGAAACATATTTTAAAACCACAATTAGCAAGTTTATTGCCTAGGTATTATACTCATCTCAGTTTTAATTTATTATACTGCACCTGCTTTCATTTGCATTGTAGATATTTATGTAGGCAATGTTAACTCTCCTCTGGAGAAAAGAAAGACTATAAACAAATAAGTCTAAGTTTACCAAAATTACACTGCATATCATAACTGAGAAGTCAATGTACATGATTGAAACAGAAAAAGCATATGGTAAAATTATTCTCTTCGACTCTATTAATAGTTTAATTTTGTTTTTGAAAACTTATTAATGGACTGTGAAAGTTAATTTTGGAAAAAATACATTTGGGGAAATATTTTTAAAATATGAAATACAATTATTTTAAATTCCTGTGAAGCTCACCACAAGCTGCCATTTAAAAATAAATGGCATACATAACTACATAAGCAATAGATAACTGATGCTTATATCATAGTCACCTTTGTAACCACAGTTGTTAGCCGGGGTCATATGCCTTTTAATTGTATATATATATATATATATATATATATATATATATATATATATATATATATATATATTTTGAGATGGAGTTGCTCTTGTCACCCAGGCTGGGGCAATTTCAGCTCACTGAAACCTCCACCTCCAGGGTTCAAGTGATTCTCCTGCCTCAACCTCCTGAGTAGCTGGGATTATAGGTGACTGCCACCACACCTGGCTAATTTTTGTATTTTTAGTAGAGACAGGGTTTCACCATGTTGGACAGGGTGGTCTTGAACTCCTGACCTCAGGTGATCCACCCACCTCAGCCTCCTAAAGTGCTGAGATTACAGGCATGAGCCACCATGCCCCACTGCTTTTTAAGATCTTGATAGTATTTGCTCTTTCACTTCATAATTTCAGGAAATTCAAAGCTCTTTCTAAGATTTCTAGAAATTATTAGTGGGATGAAGCCATCAGTAACAGATTTGAAATGATTAGCAAGAAAAATCTAAATGAAATGGATATGGAAATTATCATGTTGTCTATGGCTCAGAGCCTAATTCAGCTTAAGGGTTTTCATGCAAACTCAGTGCCATGCTGGTGTTTTTATTTTTTATTTTTTGGCAATCTGGTATTCCCTGATCCTCACTGACCAAAAGTGTTATCTTTATAGCAGTCTTTATTAAATACTTCCAGGATACAGATATTTTCTTTGCAGTGATATAAATAAAGTTGAATTTTCACCATTATATTTCTCTAAAATTATGGCTATTTCTGCAATCTTGGCTCAGGTTCTGGATGCTATTCATCCCCCTTCTCTCCCTCTCTCTCTCGTCTTTCCTCTTTCTTCTCTACTCCACACTTCTCTTTTCTACTACCATCCCTTAAGGATAAAAAATAAAGTCCTACTGTATCAGTCAGGTTTCTGCAGAGAAATATAACTGATAGATAGGATATCTATCTAATCTATCACCTATCTATCATCTATCCATTTATTTATCCATCTGTCTACCAAGAGATTTTAAGGACTTGACTCACACAATGAACTAGCCAGTCTGAAATCTGTAGGGTAGGCAGGCAGGCTGAATTTTTGGCAGGGTTGATGCTACAGTTTTCAGGTAGATTTCTTCCCTGGAAACCTCAGTTTTTGTTTTTAATGTTTTCCATCTAATTGGATGAAGTTCACTCACCTTATCAAAGGTAATTCATTTACTTAATGTCAACTGATCGGCCAGGTGTGTTGGCTCACATCTATAATCCCAGCACTTTGGGAACCTGAGGCAGTCAGATCACTTGAGGCCAGAAGTTCGAGATGGGCCTGGCCAACATGGTGAAACCATCTCAGAGACAATGGGGTCTAGAGACAATGGGGTAAACTAGTATTTATTCTAACCAGTCCTATAATTCTAAATGTAAATATATATAATTGTTAAACTTCTAGTGAGCAATCATTTTGCCAACAGAGATCTAGTAAGAAAATTTAGCCATAAGGTTATAAATCCCCATAAAGCTACTTTGTTCTTAATTTATCTACAGTGTCACTTCTTTCCTAGTGTATTAATCCATTTGCAATCCGTGTATTACCCAGAATATTCAGATTCACTTTGAATTCATTTTCTCCTCCCTTTACATAGCTCATATACATTAATTATAATAATAGCCAAAAAATAATTTTGCATTTACCTTATAATACTGGTAGTCACAGAGTACATTTGTATAGTATTTTCCATGGGAAAGGCTCACAAGAAAGTGTGAATTCATGCATACAAATTTATTTCTCTTTCCAATAACATATTGCATTTATGTTTCATAAAAGTGGCTTCAGAAGAGAAACATAAAGTAGTTTGGGTTCTTTGGCTGTGAGGGCAATATACTGTTTCAAAAATGTCCCTTTACAATTTAAAAAATAAACACATTGTTATAAAATGCAAGCTGTGTTTAAGTTCTTAATCAGTAGTTATAGAAAAAATATGTTCCAAGACTATTTTTATATTTGTCCTTGAGAAAATGAAAAGAGAAACTGCAAAAGAGTTCAAGTATTTCAGTGTTTGTTATATTATCTTTAAAGATCAAAGCAAGTTCCATTTTGTTTGGGTGGTAGTAAACTAAGAAGTTTTTAAATTTCATTGGCATTTTTAGCAATTATTATCTTGAATAGGCATCTAGGTAATTTACTTGGTAATTAATTCTATTTGACCTTGTTTTGCTACTCGTAATTTTTTTCCAGCTCTCCTTTTTTATGTGTGAAGTCCTTGGAATAAGCAGTATGCCTGCATTTCTTTTCATGCTCTTCAGTAGCTGGGAGTAACATTTGCATAGCACAGTTTGTGAGTACTTAAATAAATAGATGAATGAATATAATCAAGTTACAGGGCCTAATTCTATCAAAGTAATTTATTACTCTTATTTGTTTTTAAAGTTTAAGTAAACTATTTATAAAAGTACAGATTCTAGAGGAATTTAACAGTATAGATACTAACTGCCAAAAAAGGGAGAGAAAGTTAATACACTGAAGTATCTAATTAAGTCAGCATTTAAAATCGTGCTATCACATTAAACTTGAGAGAAATCGAAAAGTAAAGATGAAACCATTATAATCTACTTGGCGCTATGTTTGCTGATAGTAAAGATACAAAACTGAACCTGCAGCTCTTTATAATCTTTCTGCATTATTACTTGGTTTCATTTTCTCAACTACCTGTATTATCTTCCTGAAGCCTGCATTTTATACCCAATTTGTGGTTCGTTAACAGGAAATATACTACTTGAATTTTATCTCTGTCCTCCGATTATTTTCTCCAGGTGTTACTTGATAAGCTGTCCTCCTCTTAATGGGGAAAAATGCGCTCTGATCAAACTTGTTACATAGAAGATTGCTGTATTATAAAATTAAATAGCTAATTTGAGGAAATAATTTTCTCAAAATATTTCTTTTCTGAAATTATTAAGTCAAATTTCATGTTGACCAATAACTATTGATTATGATTATTTGATTTCCCAGATATACAACAAGTTAATGAGTTTGGTCTACATTTTTTACTTTTTGGGGTACAGTTTACATATTAAACTGCACCTCTTTTAAGTGACAGGTTCAATGAGTATTGGCAAATGCATTTGTTCACGTAACCACCTCCACAATCAAGATATAAAACATTATTTTTACTACTTTTAATATTTATCTACCATACCACTTTGTAGTCACCCCATCTCCACCCCAACCACATAACTACTCTTCTGCTCTCTATAACAAACATTTTAAAAAATTGATCACTGATGTACATCTGACTTTAAACTATTTGTAGTATACTGACTTCCTGTTGACAACTAATCCTTTTTATGCATATATATTTTAAAGTTTTACAATAAATCATTTTGTAGTTATGTAACAGTGTGTCAATATATAACAGTGGGCAACATTGGATCATCTTGAAGTTAATTTTCATTGTTTATTTTTTCTGTTTTTTAAATGTCGAATTATTTTTTATTGTATTTTAGATGTTGGATATGTTCAAGTATTAAAGCAATAAGAAATACATTAAAGTAGCCAGTTAACATAAAAAATTATGGCTGATAGATTATCATTCTAAGTCTTGTTCACATTCTCTCTTCATAGGGAAGTATTGAATGCTTAGAATTTCTCAAGGATAGTTGTTTTTGAATTATCAACCCGTGAATTAATTGCCAGATATTCTTATTTTCCATTACTTCAGGCATCATTAGGGACAGTGTTGACAGAGTTATCATATGAATATCCTATAGTAATTAAGGGCTTATTTTATTTTTAGTTCTATCTTTACATTCGTTTTTAGTGGTTACTCTAAGGACCCCAATATGCATTCTTAACTATTTCACTGGATCACTTTTTTATGATGTAGAAATCTTGCAATATTAGGTCCATTTGTTACATCTAGCTCCATTTTATATGCTATAGTTGTTATAGAATTATATTTATATGTTATAAACTTATAACATACATTTTTTGCTTGTATCATGTATATTTTATAAAATGTGACAGAAAACATAAAACTGCTGGTTTAACTCTACATTTCTAAAATATCTGAATTTTCTTTTGAATTTCTTTCCCTTCAGCCTGGATAACTTCCTATAGCAGTTATTATAGAGCATATCTGCTGGTGATGAATTTTCTTGGTTTTATTTTGTCTGAAAATGCCTATATTCCACCTTCAAAGGATATTTTCACTGTGTATAGAATTCTGACTTTTTTTCTCTTTCAGCTCTTTAAATATTATCTCATTCTCTTCTAGCCTATATTGCTTCTTATGAGAAGTCAGTAGACATTCACACTGTTATTTCCTTACATATGATGTGTGATTTTACTCTGACTGCTTACAAGTTTTTTTTTCCTTTATCTTGGGCTTTCAGCAATTTGACCATAATTTCCCTAGGTGTGGTTCTTTTTTGCATTTACTCTACTTGGGGTTCACTGAATTTCTGGAAACTGCAAACTTACAACCTTTCAACAAATATCAGAGATTTTTGTCATTCTGTGTTCAAATACTCTTTCTGCCCCATTCCCTCTCTTCTCTCTTTCTAGAATTAAAATTACATGTACTGATGTTGTTTTACAGTTCACTGAGAAACTGTTCTTTTTTTTTCCTCATTTTTCCCTCAACTTTTTTTTTCTTTTTTTTTTTTTCTAATTGACAGAAGTGGAGGCACTGCAGTAAGAGAAGGCAATCAGACTCCCAGGGTGCATATCTGATGAGATAATGGCAAATTGCTGCCTTTTTAAGAATGGAAGTACTGTACCCCTTGAGGTAATAGGGCATATTAAGTGTTCAATATCAGTCTCTTCTCCTGGAAGGTTAAACATTTCGCAGTGGAAGTAATTATATTAGTCTTGGTGAGAGAGAACAATCTCTACTGTGGTTACACACATGACCTCCATCCCTACTATAATGGTCATTTGTTCATATGTCCATTGAATAAACAGTAGAGTGGCCAAAGAAAATGGCTGGTCACTGCTATATATCCTTTCTTCAGATTGGCTCGTCCCTAATATTCTAGGGTCTTCCCAGATTCTCACCATAACTAAGCTACTTGCCAATGCTTAGAAGTTCATGTACATCTATACTTTAGGTCATTCTTTCTTTCATTTTTACAATTTCTCATAAATGTACTAGCATCCCTGAACATGCAGGAGATACAGGTAACCTTTTTTAAAATAAAGAGCAAATATCTGCCAGAGAAGGCATGGCCTTGCTTCTGAACCTTAGAGGTCTGCACTGTCACTTTCATATCAGGGCTTAACAGAAACAGTCCACAAGTTTGTTACCTACCACAGACATCTTAGCATCATTGACCCTCTTGAGTCATGTATTCTGAATGAGCATAGGCCATCTTATTTTGATGCCTAAACCTGATAGATAGGCCTATCTTATCTTAAGCCAGAACTGAAGGTGGGAGTCTTCAGAGTCAAAATAAATAAGTTAGAATATTTTTTTATGTATGTTTTTTTCTCACATCTAAAGAGGTTCAGCAAGTACTGAAGATCTTTCTCAGTGGTAGAAAGCATAACATGCAACTATTTGTAATTTTCCTTAGGATTTTGTGATGTACCTCTCATACCACTGGGTCCCTAAAGACTTAAGTGACATTATTTTCAATCATCTGTCAAAAACACCTTACTAGAATTCGTCAGCATCACACTAGCAATTGAATACACAGAGCGATTACAGCATTGAGTGATATAGCTCCCAAATCCTATCTTGAAGTTCTTTTCTTAGGGTCAGTTTGGTACCAAATAGCCTCACCAGAATTTCTCACAAAGGAGAGTCGAAAGTAAAGACTTAAGTGCTGCTACTACTTTATGTGGAAATATAATTCCAGGATGTAGACATAAGGGAAAAGGGGGCCAGGCATGGTGGCTCATGCCTGTAATCCCAGCACTTTGGGAAGCTGAGGCAGGAGGATCACTTGAGGCCAGGAGTTCGAGACCAGGCTGGCCAACATGGCAAAAGACGTCTCTACTGAAAATGCAAAAATTAGCCAGGCCTGGTGGCAGGCACCTGTAATCTCAGCTACTTGGGAAGCTGAGGCATGAGAATTGCTTGAACCCAGGAGGTAGAGGTTGCATGTACCACTGCACTCCAGCCTGGGCAACACAGCAAGACTCTGTCCTCCCAAGAAAATAAGTAAATAAACATAGAAAAGAAAGAAAAAAGGGAAAAAGGGAGTAAGGGAGAATCAGCATGAGTCAGGGAATAAGAAACACCATTATGTGGGTGCATTAATAATCTGGCAACAATTAATACCTAGTATCAAGTGCCATTGCTTTATCTTGATACAATCTTTGGATGGCCTACAAAAATTAAAAGGGTTACAAAGGACTGAATCTGAAGATTATACACATAAGAAGGGGGAAGAAGCGAATACCCACAAAACTTTTATCTACTGGTTGCTGTGTCTTATTTGTTAAACGTTTGCCTCACAAGGTCTTAACTTCATTGAGCTTCTGGTTTGCACATGAGAGGGCACCGACTGGGGTTAGATGGCATCTCATGTCTCAACATCAGCAGGGAAGTTCCAGGTAGAAGGTGAGGAATGAGCAGTGTAGACATTAAGCAAGGCACTCTTAGCTTGTGTCTTTGTGAAATATGTCACACTCACACACACAGCTGGTCCACACCTGACTGCAACAAGAGAGATAAGGCTGAGAGAACTTGAAGCGGTATGTAAGAAGTGTCTGATATGCACACTAAGGTATGAATAAGCCTTCTCTTACTGCTAGAATGTGTGCAACAGTTTTGGTGTATGCTATCACATCAAACTTATCACCCACTGGTCGGTGAGAGACTAAAATATAAAGACTCATTTTAGCAAAGCAACAAAAGTTCAACCTCTTATTTACCCACTTGCAAAATCAAAACAATAAGATCAGTTATGAAGAGCCTGAGTCGTTTATGTAATGATCCTGAAGCTTACTTGTGTGCTGAGTGTGGTGCTGAGCCACCTGAGGGAATTCATCCTATGATGACAGATGCTAGGAAAGTTTTTGCTTTGGGCAGCCATGCAAACATGTCCCTTGATAGGAACTTTACATATCTCTAAACCTCCAACCCAGAAATTCTTTTGCCTAATCTTATTATTTTCACAATACACATTGAAAGGCTTTTCATTGCTCCTGAATGTGCTTTCTTTACCTCTTTCCCTAGCCAGGCTGTGTCTTCTGGTCAACTTTTGCCTCAGCTCTCAGTAAAAATTATCTCATTTTACCTCCTAACCAGTCCTCTTGTTTCCCTGTCTGCACAACAGTTATTGCTATTTTTTTTTTCGCTCTCCTCAGCTTTGGACAAGATTGTGCTGTCATTTTTCATGTATTTTTTACTTATATTTACTTTTAATACTATTATCATAAGTAAAACCAGGTTTATTATATAATTCTTCATGAAGCAGAAAAAAAAATCCACAGACCACAAATGTATTTCGCAAATGTAAATTAACTTTCCATCTTTAATCTTACTCATTGAGATCTATCTGTTGCCAATTGCTTTCTTTTCATTCACTGTCTAGAAGTCCTTCAGATAGCCAGAGACTTTAAATGAAACTCACTACTGTTAAGTCAAGTTTAGTTTAAAGCTGCCTCCTTACATATTTAAGTTTGGCCTAAAGGTTTTTCTGTACATCTTGAACTGTAACAAGTGGAGGTGTAAACCAATCATAGTCTACACCTGTGCCAATCACTGAGGTTTGTCCAATCAAATGTAGCCGACTGCTTGAACCATGTTCAAATAAGGCAAACACCAAGTTGTAACCAATCCAGTTGTTTCTGTACCTCACTTCCATTTTCTGTATGTCACTTTCCCTTTGTTATCCATAGATCTTCTTCCTCCACTTGGCTGCACTACAGTCTCTGAGTCTGATGTGATTCTGGGGGCTGCTCAATACATGAATTGTTCATTGCTCAATTAAACGCCTTTCAATTTAATTTAGCTGAAGTTTTTCTCTTATCACTACAAAACATTGGGTTCCTGAACCACTTATCTTCATTTTTTTTCTACTTTTATTGAAGACACTAGTTCTTAAAATATAATTAATTTCTCTATTCTCCTATGGAATTATAAAAAATTATCCTGACCTAATGAGGTTCTGAATTCCATATTAATGAACATATTTACAGTGTTTAATAAACTGTGTTCCTGTAATTTCACTGATGACCATTTTCTTGAATACATCTTTTTTTAAAAAAATATATTGCTAGCTTATATTAAATCTTCTCTACTTGAGCTCTGTCATTGTCCAGGGCCAGTATGGTGACTTCTACCCAACCTTTGCACAGTTTAGGGTCCCTTCTTCCACTATGGAGTTACTTTCTTTCCAACTACCATGGCAATGTGTGCTTGCTGTTATTATAACTTTTGTCTAACACGTGTCTGATATTGTTCTAATTACTTTAAGTGTAATGTCTCATTTAATCTTCAAAACAACCAGAAAAGCTGAGAACTATTTCAGTTACACTTACCAGTGAGGAGATGAATTTCTAGCATAGAAAGTAAGTGATAGAGCTAGGACACCAACTTAAGTAGCTGTTTTAGGACTGTTCGTAATCTCTGTAGTAACTCATAAATCTCTGTAGATCCCTGTGGCCAGGATAGGAAAGGATACAAATTAAGCACTGTTGCCCAGGCAAAGGATTTGGACAAGGAGACTGGCCACATAAGCTTAGGGGTGAGGTCTTTTAAAGTGCAAGAAACCTGGCTCTCCTTTGGCCCAGAGTCTGGCCAGAGGAAAGCTAGCCAAAGAAAAAGCTAACATTAGCTGATTAATAAATCTTCTTGTAGAGGAATCCATCGTATATATTAGACACAACAATAAAAAAAGCATCTCATAATTTGTGAAAGTTAAAGGGTGTTGGCGTGGAGAATATATGGAAGAAACAAATGGTAACATTTTTCATGGCATATTAATGATTATTGCTGTGACTGAAGAATTAGTGGCAGTGGTTTCCTGAATAAAGGCTTTGGGGCTAAGGACCAGGCATGAGCAAACAGCAGCACAAGACATGAAGGGCAGCAATAGCAGCAGTAGCCCTGTGAGGGATGGCTGTGCCCAAAGGTGCCAACATGGGAACAATTATGACAGTAACTAAAGATTAGTGATGGATGGGCCCCAAGGATCTGGGGACATGGCAGAAGCTCTTGAGTTTTCTAAGTCATTTTATCCTGCAACAACACAATTGTTGGTAATAATGCATGTCCTTAAAAAGTTCTTATTATAAAAAAGAGGTAGCATTCTATTTCCATTTATATTTTGTTTATTTTAGTGAAACCTAAATGACCTTCGGTTTTGTTACAATACTGTGTAACTGACTTTTTGTATAGAGTTCTAAATTATAAATAATAATAATGTCTGCATACTTTCTTCACTGCTGTTTCAGGAAAATTATTTTAAATTTTTGTATCATTATTGTATCTTAGCCTCCAGCTTCCTTACACAAAATATTGTAAGGACGTTATTTATTATTTTTATACCATAAAATAAAGCCTACCCTAGAAGTTTTTTGGTATAGAACCATAGCTATTTTCAGGAAATTGCAAGTAAAAAATTCTAAATGGGTTTCCTAATGATTAAGGCATTCATTATGAGGCTAGCTAAGAAAAAAAAAAAAGTCTTCTCTCAAACAGTCTGCATACTTCCCAGAAGCAAAAATCCTAAATCATGTTTGCATGGCTTGACAGCAAATGCCAATATTATTGCAAAAGGTGAGTTTTCTGACGTTATTACAAATCCCTTAATTTGAAACAAAAACTGTTTCCACTGCAATTTTACAAAAAAACGGTAACACTTAGTCCTGATGGAAACTGAGCTTTTAATTGGGTATTCAGATATGGATTAGCCATGAATGCATTGACACTTGTTCAGCATATGCACACTTTATTTTAAAGCTCAATTTTAGAAGCAGAGGCTGTGACACATTAGGGGTTTTTTGTTTGTTTGTTGTGGTTGTTTATAGTTTGCTGTTATTCTTTAATTTCTCATATAATTCATGTTGGTTACTAGTATACCTTCTGTATTTCCATCAAAGCATATGACATAGTGTATTTTACTGTCATTGGCCTAATTATTGAAAGTGTACCTGTCTTTACTGGCCATAACAACAATGAGAATAATGTTTTGACTTTTTTTTTTTCCTATACTTTAAGTTCTGGGATACATGTGCAGAACGTGCAGGTTTGTTACATAGGTATACACGTGCCATGGTGGTTTGCTGCACCCATCAACCCATCATCTACATTAGCTATTTCTCATAATGCTGTCTCTACCCTAGCCCCCAACACCCCGACAGGCCCTGGTGTGTGATGTTCACCTCCCTGTGTCCATGTGTTCTGATTGTTCAACTCCCACTTATGAGTGAGAACATGTGGTGTTTGGTTTTCTCTTCCACTGTTAGTTTGCTGAGAATGATGGTTTACAGCTTTATCCATGTTCCTGCAAAGGACATGAACTCATACTTTTTTATGGCTGCATAGTATTCCATGGTGTATATGTGCCATGTTTTCTTTATCGAGTCTGTCATCAATGGGCATTTGGGTTGGTTCCAAGTCTTTGCTGTTGTGAATAGTGCTGCAATAAACATACGTGTGCATGTGTGTTTATAGTAGAATGATTTATAATCCTTTGGGCATATACCCAGTAATGGGATTGCTGGGTAAATTGGTATTTCTGGTCCTAGATCCTTGAAGAATCACCACACTGTCTTCCTTAATGGTTGAACTAATTTATACTCCCACCAACAGTGTAAAAGCATTTCTATTTCTTCACATCCTCTCCAGCACCTGTTGTTTCCTGACTTTTTCATGATCGCCATTCTAACTGGTGTGAGATGGTATCTCATTGTAGTTTTGATTTGCATTTTGCTAATGACCAGTGATGATGAGCTTTTTTTCATATGTTTGTTGGCCACATAAATGTCTTCTTTTGAGAAGTGCCTGTTCACATCCTTCACCCACTTTTTGATGCGGTTGTTTGTTTCTTTCTTGAAAGTTTTTTTAAGTTCCTTGTAGGTTCTGGATATTAGCCCTTTTTCAGATGGATAGATTGCAAAAATTTTTTCCCATTCTGTAGGTTTCCTGTTCACACTGATGATCGTTTCTTTTGCTGTGCAGAAGCTCTTTAGTTTAATTAGATCCCCTTTGTCAATTTTGACTTTTGTTGTTTTAGTCATAAAGTCTTTGGCCGTGCCTATGTCCTGAATGGTATTGCCTAGGTTTTCTTCTAGGGTTTTTATGGTTTTTGGTCTTTTTATTTTTTTGAGATGGAGTCTCGCTCTGTCACCCAGGCTGGAGTGTGGTGGCTCACTCAGCTCACTGCAAGCTTCGCCTCCTGGGTTCATGCCATTTTCCTACCTCAGCCTCCTGAGTAGCTGGGACTACAGGCACCTGCCACCACGCCTGGCTAATTTTTTTTTTTTTTTTTGCGTTTTTAGTAGAGACAGGGTTTCACCGTGATAGCCAGGATGGTCTCAATCTACTGACCTCATGATCTGCCCACCTCAGCCTCCCAAAGTGCTGGGATTACAGGCGTGAGCTACCATGACTGGCCAGTCTTACATTTAAGTCTTTAATCCATCTTGAGTTAATTCTTGTATAAGGTATAAGGAAGGGGTCCAGTTTCAGTTTTCTGCATATGGCTGGCCAGTTTTCCGCATATGGCTGGCCAGTTTTCCCAATACCATTTATTAAATAGGGAATCCTTTCACCATTGCTTATTTGTGTCAGGTTTGTCAAATATCCGATGGTTATAGATGTTTGGTGTTATTTCTGAGGCCTCTGTTCAGTTCCATTGGTCTATATATCTTTTTGGTACCAGTACTATGCTGTTTTGGTTAACGTAGCCTTGTATTATCATTTAAAGTCAGGTAGTGTGATGTCTCCAGCTTTGTTCTTTTTACTTTGTATTGTCTTGTCTATGTGGGCTCTTTTTTGGTTCCATATGAAATTTAAAGTAGTTTTTTCTAATTCTGTGAAGAAAGTCAATGTATCTTAATGGGGATAACATTGATTCTATAAATTACTTCAGGCAGTATGGCCATTTTCACGATATTGATTCTTCCTATCCATGAGCATGGAGTGTTTTTCCATTTGTTTGTGTCCTCTCTTGTCCTTTCCTTGATCAGTGGTTTGTAATTCTTCTTGAAGAGATCCTTCACATCCCTTGTAAGTTGTATTCTTAGGTATTTTATTCTCTTTGTAGCAATTGTGAATGCGAGGTCACTCATGATTTGGCTTTGACTTTTTTATGGTTATAATGTTTAATGTGGAAAAAGAATGCTATTCAATTTGAAATCCAGCAGTTCTCTGGGAGAATTTGGCTCAGTGGGAGGTGTTAACAGTTACTTGTTAGAGTCTTCGAGAGACTTTTTTCAAACCGCATGTAATAGTTTGCTCCTTTTTTCTTTGTCTTTTGAGAATTTCCTTTGTAGAGGACCACTGTTAATACACTCTTGGAGGTATAGAATTGGAAATAAATGTTAAGAACCACTAATCAACATGGAAATTTGTAAAGGACTTTCACCTGTTTCCTAAGACAAAGCAAATGTTGAATATTTTTGTTTTTAATTTAGGGCTTTGTCAATGAGTCTTCACTTGGAACTTGAACTTATCCTCTCTAAAGAAGAGAATGATAAAGTATTCATTGACATTCCAGAGGTTGTCCAGCATAATAACTGGTGGGACTGAACGATAGTCTCTGTTGGTATAATGACAAAGCAGCAGTGACGAGACGTTCTGTCATCATTATCTTGTTGTTTTTGTTCACAGAAAAGTTAGTTTATATAGAAAAAGTTTAATGTATTACCTGAAGTCTCACTGTGACTTTCAATTATAAGAGAACTAATAGATAAGATTACATTTTGACCCATTATTAGTAATTATGGAGGTATATTTTTTGAATGTTTTTGCTTCAATTATGCTTCATGATCAGCTCAGTAATATATTTAAAGAGTTAACAAAATATTCTAGGAAATGATACATTTGAGATACATGCCTTAACTTTAAGTAGTTCTCAGCCTTAGCAAACTTACTGACAATATAAATTATAAAAATTCATTCTATTATTATTTGTGCCAGACACTAATGCCCTGCTCTATGTATGAAGATTAATATAGGAATGTAGATTCCTATGAATCTTATGATGAAGAGTAATATAGGAATGGTCTCTACTATCAAGAAACAATCAATTAATGAACTTGTTAAGTTATGCTGACAATCTCTAAGATTCAAAAAGACAGAGTCTAAAGCATTTGTGGTATGGTTGTCTTGGTTAAAAATACCTTGTCTTTTTAGACAGAAGAGATGGAAGGGATCTAATGTCATAGATTAGGTCGTTGAAGACTTGGTAGCGTATATTAGAACTGTAAAGACATGGAACTAAAGGAAAAAGATGAAGCACATCTTCAAAAATTCAGAAGGCTTTCACATGGAGCAAAGAAGAGATTGACTTCAGTTCATACTCAAGTTCTGAACTAGTATCAGTAAGTGGACATTTCTGTGTGACACTTTTAATTTCACGATCAAAAAGGGTTTTACAGCTAATGGAAGTGTTCAATTTTGGAAACTATTGCCTTGAACAATAATCAATTGTGTACTGGCAAAGACATTTTGAAGGTTATTCCTGCCTTGGATGGGGAAGTTGAGCTATTAGTGTCTCTGAGTTCTCTTCAAACTCTAAATTGTAAAACTTAATTTTGGGATTTCCCATTTTGATTTTAAAGCATAGAATCAGTCACAAACCATATTTTATAAAATAAACAGTTAAAAGTCATAGACTATGATTTTAAACTAACAGTTTTTTAAACAAAAGAAGTTTAAAATAAAACTATTTTATGTTTTATTTTGTAAAAGAAAACTGGATTTTATCAGAGTTGGGGTATGTGTGTGTGTGTGTGTGTGTGTACACTGTTGTTTTATGTACATACATGTGGGATATAATTTGCTGATAGAACATGAAAAGACCAAAATAATTTAACTTCACCCTTTAAAAGAAAAGCACATTCTTTTTTTCTAGAGGACTTACATTAGCGTTGTTTTGCTGTATCTATTTGTTGCTTAAAATATGGTCTTTGTGCAAGAGTTTTATCCCTAGTAGCCTACTGCCCAACATGCACTATTGCATGTTTTATACAGGTGAGAACTTCACAAAAGAAACTAGCAAAACACATTTAGAGTAATAATCAATGCTAATGACAGTTATGTAGATAAAATCATTTAGGTGAACAAAATGCCCTAATTCTGAATTCTTTTTTGATGAAATGTAACTCCAGATGATAACTCATCTTATATTTTTAATTCTCTGGAGCACGTCTGGTGCTGCTACATTCTGAGATCTGTTATATAAAACGACTTTTTTGGAAGATTAACATCACACTTTCTCTGTACTGCCAGCATTAAGCCTTCAATAGCAGCCATCTTTTGGATGGTTGCCACTTAATTCTGCACTGCATGTAAATTTTAGTCAATGTGTTCATAGGTAAATAGCTTATTGATTAAAAAAATTTACACTATGTACATCTACATACTAAGGATATAGCAGTTTTTAAACATAGAATTTCATACTTTCATTTTCATAAAACTTACAGAGCACAGTGGCTCAAATGCCAAAATACTTGTATCAAATCATTGGGTGGCAATAACTCTCTTTACTTAATATTTTGAGTTCTGCTAGCTATCTCCAGCATCAGAATAATGTATCTGTCAGGGTAAAGAAAACTTCTCTAAGTATTTTAAGCAAAAATGAATTTAATACAAATCCTTAAAAATTACTGACATAGAAGAGGTTGAGAATGAGTGCTCATTGCTAAAAATTTCTAGCACAGGTTAAAAACAGTCATATATATCACAATTACTAAATTACTAATGTATTAGTATATTAAGAATGTTAATAGCTACTTACTTCCTCAGACTCCTTTGAAGAGAATGTCTTTCTTATCAGAGGCCTGGTAATGTTGATAGTGTCAAATAATTTAGATACATTTGGCCATAGAAATTAGATCAGAGCTGGAGATTTGATCAAAGATGAACCAGGTAATAGACTGGAATGGGCCCATCAGATTCAATTATTCTTTTGGTAGTTTGAACCATGAGACATCAGATCCTGAGTTATTTCATTAGAGGTATTCTTTAGGAATTATTGCTATTGACAACTCAGTTCATATACTTCTTGGATTTAGGTTTATTTATTTGTTCTTGTTTTTGGCTTAGTTTGATTTTTCTTAAATTTTTCTTTATTAATTTTTTACTTACTGTCCAAGATACTCATAATCTTATAGGATCTTTCCCCCTCTTGCTTCTGCTTTGAACACATTTAAATAGTTTTTTCTCCATGAAACAAAATTTGTTATGATTAATAAAATAAATCATAAATTTGCATTTCATGGATTATGTGTTTGACCTTCACAGTTGTTAAATCATTACTGATTTCCTATAATTTGATATATACCTGCACTGCTAGGAACTTATACACATGTTTATACATTTTAAAAAACTTTGTTGAAGCTTTTTCAAAATATCAAAGAAATTTTGACCCTAAAACAGTTAAATTTGTTGTATGAGAGTAAGATCTTCCATATATATATATATACACACACACTATATAGTTTATATATATATAACTATATACTTCCATATGGAAGTATATAGTTATACTTACTATATATACATTAGGTATATATACTATATATGCAGTATATACAAAAATATATATGCAGTATATATATAAATATATATATGCAGTACATATAGATATATAAGCAGTATATATATATGCAGTACATATATAAATATATATGCAGTATATATAAATATATATATGCAGTATGTATAAATATATATATGCAGTATATATAAATATATATGCAGTATATATAAATATATATGCAGTATATATATAAATATATATGCAGTATATATAAAAATATACTAAATTAGTAATTTCTTAATGGTGATATATATGATTATGATATATAGTAAGTATATATACCTACTGTATATAAACTATATAGCTATATATAGTATAGCATAGTTATATGGTATAATATACACTTAGTGTATATATATACTTTATATATAAATACATATAACTACATAGTTTATATAGTAAGTATAAATACTTCCATAAGTTATACTTACTATATATATAGAACTATAATTTTTGTATATATCTATATAAGTATATAGTTATATATAAACTATATATAAGTATGTAGTTATATATAAACTATATAGTATATATATACATATATATATGGAAGATCTTAGGCTCATACAAACATATTTAACTATTTTGTGGCCTAAATTACTTTGATATTTTGAAAAAGCTTGAACAAAATTTTTAAAATGTGTAAGTATATAACTCTATACTTATATATAGCTATATATTAACTATATAATTGTATATAGTTAAGTATGTAGTTTATATATAACTATATATGAAGTTATATATACATACAAGTTATATATACACATAACTTCATATATATAACTTTTGTATATAAATATATATAAAAGAAAGTTATATATAGTCATTAGAGAAATGCAGATCAAAACCACAAGGAGATACCATCTCATGCCAGTTAGATGGCGATCATTAAAAAGTCAGGAAACAACGGATGCTGGAGAGGATGTGGAGAAATAGGAACACTTTTACACTGTTGGTGGGAGTGTAAATTAGTTCAACTATTGTGGAAGACAGTGTGGTGATTCCTCAAGGATGTAGAACTAGAAATACCATTTGACCCAGCAATCCCATTACTGGGTATATACCCAAAGGATTATAAATCATTCTACTGTAAAGACACATGCACATATATGTTTATTGAAGCACTATTCACAATAGCAAAGACTTGGAACCAACTCAAATATCCATCAATGATAGACTGGATAAAGAAAATGTGGCACATATACACCATGGAATACTATGCAGCTGTAAAAAGGGATGCATGTCCTTTGCAAGGACATGGATGAAGCTGGAAACCATCATTCTCAGCAAACTAACACAAGAATAGAAAACCAAACACCACATGTTCTCACTCATAAGTGGGAGCTGAACAATGAAAACACATGGACACAGGGAGGGGAACATCACACACTGGGGCCTGTCGGGGGGTGGGGGGCTAGGGGAGGGATAGCATTGGGATAAACACCTAATGTAGGTGACGGGTTGACGGGTGCAGCAAACCACCATGGCATGTGTATACCTATGTAACAAAACTGCACGTTCTGCACATGTACCCCAGAACTTAAAGTATAATTTTAAAAAGTTAATAAAGAATGCTTTTATATATATAGTTATATATATATTCTTTTAATTTTATTATTTATGGTAGTATAGTAGTTAGGATTAATTTGGTAACAAACATTTTTGAAATGTCAAAATGCCTGGCTTAGATGAGATAAAAGTTTATTCCTCACTCACATGACAGAACCAAGGTGAAGGTTATTCTGGACTGGCATAGTGGCATGTGTTCAGTGATGCAGGTATTTTATGTCTTGTTCTTCTCCATCATTAGCCTGACTCCCATCTTATACTCCTATATGATATGTCAGTTCAGGCATCACATCCACATTCCAGTAAGTGAGAAGATGAAGAAGGGAGAAGAGCCCCAAAACATAAGTGAGATTTCTTGTAGGCTACCATATAACATGTTTATGTGTATCTCATTTGCCAGATCTTTCATCTCTTGACCACCCCTACAAAAGGAAAGACTAGAAAAGGTAGTCTTAATTTTAAGTCTCTAAAAACACCCAGTTTCATATATTTGTGCAAATTGCTGTCTCTAATACAACTTACTTAAAAACAATCAAAAAATGAAATAATGTGTAGATACAGTCTCCTACATGAATTGCTTTTGGTGGCTATGTTCAAAAAATATCATTAGAGTACTAAAAGAACAAAGTACAAAGCTAGTTAAAAAGTGATAGTCATATGCACAAATGATAGGGACACCTGTGCAAGAACTTTGGAGTAGGAAACTGCGTAATTCTAATTGTGTTATTTCCATATTAAATATATTTCTTTTAATGATAATATCTTTAAATTAGATAATTTGTTGCATGTAACGAACTTCAATCTCCTCAGAAAACTAACATCAACAAAATAAATACATGACTTATATAAGAATACAAATAATAATGACCAACATTTATTGACTAACATATACCAAGAATCTCTTGACATGTGTGTTGCATTTAATCCTCACAACCACCCTAGGACATTGACACTTAAATTAAATCTTTTTAGAGATGAGGACATTTACCAACTGAGCAGTGAAGAATATTGCTCATATTCACAGGGCTAGGAGGATGCTAAGGCGGGTCCTGACTCCTGCAGACAGGTTTCAAAGCCCTTATTCCTGACCACTCAGCAAGCTTTCTCACATTCTTTATTACACAACAGTGGTGCTAGACTTAAAGCTTAGATGATCATTCTAAGTCTGGGTTCCCCCTCTGCTGCCTAATGTGACTTCATCAAGACATTTTGAGATCTATCTGTCCTCTGTCCTTTCTCTCCTCTTTAAATGTCATCCTTTGGGGATCCCTAGAAGCATTCTTTTAACTTCTCAGGCCCCTCTCTGACTACAAACCCCCAAGAGTGCCCCGAAGAACATTCCTGGAGCCCTGGCTCTCAAGTGCATTCCTCTCCTCTGCAAAACCTATTGCCTGCAACCTAAAGAATCCATTTGCTCAAACCTTTTCCAATGCCTTACATTTTAGACTCTCTCCACTATGCTTCCAAACATCCCTTCGTGATTTGATCCCTGCCAATACCTTGGCCTCAACCCTCGCTCTCTCTCCTGGACTTTGTGTTGGAACCATGCTGGCCTTGCATGTTCTTGAGTGTGACAGGATTTCTTCCTGCCTGGGCCTTCACACTTGCTATTCTTTCTACACAAAATATTCTCTATTCCTCCTCAATTATCAATTAACTCCTATTTCTCCTTCAAGTCTGGACAATGTGTGCATTACTTCTCAGAAAAGCTATCCTTATCCTCCTAAATTCAGCCAGGTTTCCTGCTGTACATTCTGCCCAACGCTGGCTCCTTGTTAGTACAGGTGTGAGCTGTAGAACAGCCTGCAGTGCTGGCATCACTGCAGTTTGCTGGGAACATAGAACCTCAGGCCTCTGCCCAGATTTATTGAATAAGAGTTTGCATTTTAATAACATCTCTAGATGATTCAAATGCACTTTGAAGATTAGGAAGCTCTACTTCTTCATAGCACCTCTCACAATTGTAATGCCATGTTTGGAATCCATTGTTTGATGTTGCTCTCCTTGATATGTAGGTGAGCTCCATCAGGTAAAGGGCTTTTCTGTCATTTTTACTGCTTTATTCACAGTTCCTGGTACAGCATATTGCCCATAATATTCACTCAGAAATAATTACTGAACAATCAACATATTTCATATATTTTGTATAAAACAGAAAAATCTCATAAATCCAAATTATTACAACAGACTCTTGCAGATGACCTACCGCTATAAAATTATTGAAATCTGTATTTCTTACAAAGACTAAAAAGGGCCATTATAGAATCTTACATAGAGAATTATAGTTTATGCCACATTCTATTACATACAAAATATAAATCTGAACACTAACATGTATTAAAGTTTTAAAAGTTTGCAAAACTATAAAAAATATACTATCAAATGACTGCACTTGAAAAATAAATAGATGCTAGTTAGTGCACAAAAAAATGCATCTTTCAACATGGTGTTAGATATGATGTTGAAATCAAAAAAGAACTTTTTTCTCTTTTGGCAATACAATGAGAGGCAACACTATTTTTTTTCTACCTCTCAAAATATCATTGAGAGTTAAATCTGTATTTGGGAGGTTCAGGTCCTACTAAAAGCACTATAAAAAGTGAAAGTTGTTCTTATATTAGCTATAATGAACACTACTTGTTCCTAATTGCTACTACCACCATGAATGGTTAAATTAAGCAACACATAGCCAGACTGCATCTCTAGATTCCTAGTCTCTGGGCAGGGCATCTCTGAAAGAAAGGCAGCAGTCCCAGTCAGGGGCTTATAGATAAAACTCCCATCTTCCTGGGACAGAGCACCTTGGGGAAGGGGCGGCTGTGGGCACAGTTTCAGTAAACATTCCTGCCTGTTGGCTCTGAAGAGAGCAGCGGATCTCCCTGCACAGCGCTAGAGCTCTGCTAATGGACAGAATGCTTCCTCAGGTGGGTCCCTGACCCCCTACCTCCTGACTGGGAAATACCTTCCAGTAGGGGTCGACAGACACCTCATACAGGAGAGCTCTGGCTGGCATCTGGGGTGTGCTCCTCTGGGATGAAGCTTCCACAGGAAGGAAAAGGCTGCAATCTTTGCTGTTCCGTAGCCGCCGCTGGTGATACCCAGGCAAACAGGGTCTGGAGAGGACCTCCAGCAAACTCCAGCAGACCGGCAGCAGAGGGGCCTGTTAGAAGGAAAACAAACAGAAAGGAATAGCATCAACATCAACAAAAAGGACGTACACAAAAATACCCCAACCGAAGGTCACCAACACCGAAGACCAAAGGTAGATGAAGCCACAAAGATGAGGAAAAACCAGTACAAAAAGGCTGAAAATTCCAAAGCCAGAATGCCTCTTCTCCTCCAATGGATCACAACTCCTCATCAGCAAGGGAACAAAACTGGACACAGAATGAGTTTGATGGATTGACTGAAGCAGACTTCAGAAGGTGGGTAATAACAAACTCCTCTGAGCTAAAGGAGCATGTTCTAACCCAATTCGAGGAATCTAAGAACCTTGAAAAAAGGTTAGAGGAATTGCCAACTTGAATAACCAGTTTAGAGAAGAACATAAATGACTGATGGAGCTGAAAAACACAGCACGAGAATTTCGTGAAGCATACACAAGTATCAACAGCAGAATTGATCAAACGGAAGAAAAGATATCAGACATTGAAAATCAACTTAATGAAATAAAGCTTGAAGACAAGATTAGAGAAAAAAGAATGAAAAGGAACAAATAAAGTCTCCAAAAAATATGGGACTATGTGAAAAGACGAAACCTATGCTTGATTGGTGAACCTGAAAGTGACGGGGAGAATGGAACCAAGTCAGAAAACACTCTTCAGGATACTATCCAGGAGAACTTTCCCAACCTAGCAAGACAAGCCAACATTCAAACTCAGGAAATACAGAGAACAGCACAAAGATAGTCCTTGAGAAGAGTAACCCCAAGACACATAATCGTCAGATTCACCATGGTTGAAACAAATGAAAAAAAATGTTAAGGGCAGCCAGAGAGAAAGGTCGGGTTACCTACAAAAGGAAGCCCATCAGACTAACAGTGGATCTCTCTGCAGAAACTCTACAAGCCAGAAGAGAGTGGGGGCCAATATTCAACATTCTTAAAAGAATTTCCAACCCAGAATTTCATATCAAACCAAACTAAGTTTCATAAACAAAGCAGAAATAAAATGCTTTACAGACTGGCAAATGCTGAGAGACTTTGTTAACACCAGGCCTGGCTTACAAGAGCTCATGAAGGAAGCACTAAATATGGAAAGGAAAAACCGGTACCAGCACTGCAAAAACATAACAAATTGTAAAGACCATTGACACTGTGAAGAAACTGCATCAACTAATGGGCCAAATAACCAGCTAGCACCATAATGACAGGATCAAATTCACACATAAAAACATGAGCCTTAAATGTAAATGGGCTAAATGCCCCAATTAAAAGACACAGACTGGCAAGTTGGATAAAAAGTCAAGACCCATCAGTGTGCTGTATTCAGGAGACCCATCTCACATGCAGAGACACACACAGGCTCAAAATAAAGGGGTGGAGCAAGATCTACCAAGCAAATGGAAAACAAAAAAAGGCAGGGGTTGCAATCCTAGTCTCTGATCAAACAGACTTTAAATCAACAAAGCTAAAAAATGCAAAGAAGGGCATTACATAATGGTAAAGGGATGAATGCACCAAGAAGAGCTAACTCTCCCAAATATATATGCATCCAATACAGGAGCACCCAGATTCATAAAGCAAGTTCTTAGAGACCTACAAAGAGACTTAGACTCCCACACAATAACGGTGGGAGATTTTGACACCCCACTGTCAATATTAGACAGATCAACCAGACAGAAAATTACCCAGGATAGTCAGGACTTGAATTCAGCTCTGGACCAAGTGGACCTAATAGACATCTACAGAACTCACCACCACAAATCAACAGAATATACATTCTTCTCAGCACCACATCACACTTATTCTAAAATTGAACATATAATTGGAAATAAAGCACCCCTCAGCAAATGCAAAAGAATGGAAATCATAACAAACAGTCTCTCAGACCATAGTGCAATCAAATTAGGACTCAGGATGAAGAAACTCACTCAAAACCGCTCAACTATATGGAAACTGAACAACCTGTTCCTGAATGACTACTGGGTAAATAACAAAATTAAGGCAGAAAAAAAATCATTTCTTTTGAAACCAGTGAGAAGAAAGGCAAAACGTACAGAATCTCTGGGACACAGCTAAAGCAGTGTTTAAAGGGAAATTTATAGCACTAAATGCCCACAGGAGAAAGCAGGAAAGATCTAAAATCGACACCATAACATCGCAAATAAAAGAACTAAAGAAGCAAGAGCAAACAAATTCAAAAGCTAGCAGAAGACAAGAAGTAACTAATATCAGAGCAGAACTGAAGGAGCTAGAGACACGAAAAACCCTTCAAAAAATCAATGAATCCAGGAGCTGCTTTTTTGAAAAGATCAACAAAATACATAGACTGCTAGACAGACTAATAAAGAAGAAAACAGAGAAGAATCAAATAGACACAATAAAACATAATAAAGGGGATATCACCACTGATCCCACAGAAATACAAACTACCATCAGAGAATACTATAAACACCTCCATGCTAATAAACTAGAAAATCTAGAAGAAATTGATAAATTCCCGGACACATACACCCTCCCAAAACTAAACCAGGAAGAAATCAAATCCCTGAATAGACCAATAGCAAGTTCTGAAGTTGAGAGAGTAATTAATAGCGTACCAACCAAAAAGAGGCTAGGTCCAGATGGATTCACAGTTGAATTCTACCAGAGGTAAAAAGAGGAGCTGGTACCTTTCCTTCTGAAACTATTCCAAACAATAGAAAAAAAAGGGACTCCTCCCTAACTCATTTTATGGGGCCAGCATCAACCTGATACCAAAACCTGGCAGAGACACAACAAAAAAAGAAAATTTTAGGTCAATATCCCTGATGAACATCGATTTGAAAATCCTCAATAAAATACTGGCAAACCGAATCCAGCAGTACATCAAAAAGGTTATCCACCACGATCAAGTCGGCTTCATCCCTGGAATGCAAGTCTGGCTCAACATATGCAAATCAATAAATGTAATCCATCACATAAACAGAACCAAAGACAAAAACCGGATGATTATCTCAATAGATGCAGAAAAGGCCTTCGACAAAATACAACACCGCTTCACGCTAAAAACTCTCAATAAGCTAGGTATTGATGGAACATATCTCAAAATAATAAGAGCTATTTATGACAAACTCACAGCCAATATCATACTGAATGGGCAAAAGCTGAAAGCATTCCCTTTGAAAACTGGAACAAGACAAGGATGCCCTCTCTCACCACTCCTATTACAACATAGTATTGGAAGTTCTGGCCAGGGCAATCAGTCAAGAGAAAGAAATAAAGGCTATTCAAATAGGAAGAGACGAAGTCAAATTATCTCTGTTTGCAGATGACATGATTTATATATTTAGAAAACCCCATCGTCTCAGCGCAAAATCTCCTTAAGCTGATAAGCAACTTCAGCAAAGTCTCAGGATACAAAATCAATGTGCAAAAATCACAAGCATTCCTATACAGCAGTAATAGACAAACAGAGAGCCAAATCATGAGTGAACTCCCATTCACAATTGCTACAAAGAGAATAAAATACCTAAGAATGCAATTTACAAGTGATGTGAAGGACCTCTTCAAGGAGAACTAAAAACTGATCAAGGAAATAAGAGCGGACACAAACAAATGGAAAGACATTCCATGCTTATGGATAGGAAGAATCAATATCTTGAAAATGGCCATACTGCCCAAAGTAATTTATAGATTCAGTACTATCCCATCAAGCTACCATTGACTTTCTTCACAGAATTAGAAAAAGCTACTTTAAATTTCATGTGGAACCAAAAACAGCCTGTATAGCCCAAACAATCCTAAGCAAAAAGAACAAAGCTGGAGGCATCATGCTACCTGACTTTAAACTATACTAATGGCTACAGAACCAAAACAGCATGGTACTGGTACCAAAACAGATGTATAGACCAATGGAACAGGACAGAAGCCTCAGAAATAACGCCACACATCTACAACCATCTGATCTTTGACACACCTGACAAAAACAAGCAATGGGGAAAGGATTCCCTAAATGGTGTTGGGAAAACTGTCTAGCCATATGCAGAAAACTGAACCTGGATCCCTTCCTTACACCTTACACAGAAATTAACTCAAGATGAATTAAAGACTTAAACGTAAGACCAAAACCCATAAAAACCCTAGAAGAAAACCTAGGCAATACCATTCAGGACATAGGCATGGGCAAAGACTTCATGACTAAAGTACCAAAAGCAATGGCAACAAAAGCCAAAATTAAAAAATGGGATGTAATTAAAGAGCTTCTGCACAGCAAAAGAAACTATCATCAGAGTGAACAGAAAACCTACAGAATGGGAGAAATTTTTTGCAATCTATCCATCTGACAAAGGGCTAATATCCAGAATCTGCAAGGAACTTAAACAAATTTACAAGAAAAAAAACCATCAAAAAGTAGGTGAAATATATGAACAGACCCTTCTCAAGGGAAGGCATTTACACAGCCAAAAAACATATGAAAAAAGCTCGTCATCACTGGTCATTAGCGAAATGTAAATCAAAACCACAGTGAGATACCATCTCATGCCAGTTAGGATGGCAATCATTAAAAAGTCAGGAAACAACAGATGCTGGAAAGGATGTGGAGAAATGGGAACACTTTTACACTGTTGGTGGGTGTGTAAGTTAGTTCAACCATTGTGGAGGACAGTGTAGCAATTCCTCAAGGATCTAGAACCGGAAATACCATTTGACCCAGCAGTCCCGTTACTGGGTATATATCAAAAGGATTATAAATCATTCTACTTTGAAGACACATGCACAAGTATGTTTATTGCAGCACTATTCACAATAGCAAAGACTTAGAACCAACCCAAATGCCTGTCGATGGTAGACTGGATAAAGAAAATGTGGCACATATACACCATGGATTACTATGCAGCCATAAAAAAGGATGAATTCATGTCTTTTGCAGGAACATCAATGAAGCTAGAAACCAGCATTCTCGGCAAATTAATAAAGGAAGAGAAAAGCAAACACTGCACATTCTCACACATAAGTGGGATTCAAACAATGAGAACACATGGACACAGGGAGGGGAACATCAAACACCGGGGCCTGTCAGGGGGTGGGGGGCTAGGGAAGGGATAGCATTAGGAGAAATACCTAACGTAGGTGACGGGTTGATGGGTGCAGCAAACCACCATGGCACGTGTATACCTATGTAACAAACCTGCATGTTCTACACATATAACTCAAAACTTAAAGTATAAAAAAATTAAGCAATAACTATTTCAGGTACTGTTAAAAGCATATCTAGTGGACTAAAACAAGATGAATTTCCTCTCTAAGAGTATTGTTGTTACTAAATCAAATCTTCTTGAACAGTATACCAGTTGGGGTTGGTATTTCTTCCATGTCTCCTCCAGCTGGGTATGATATTAATTTTTAAAATGTTCTGAGTCAGTGACAATTAACTAATGAATCAAATTAGATCTAATCAGACACTGTCTTTGCATGAACCCATCATCTGTGTTTGATTTTGTTTCTCTCAGAAAATATTGGTGATTTTTTTCTTTTACATTATATGAATTTTTTAGATTACTGGGTGGTTCAATTTCTGAATCATTGGCCTGGGACCTTGATTAAAATCTTGCCATTACCCGCTTGACTCAAAAGTCTTTCTCAGTTTATAACAGAAACCTAGAAATGAGAAGTCCTCAGTGAAATACATTTCATAATTGGAGTTTCTGACAAATTGCAGTCAAGAGAATATCCCTTCTTGAAGCTTTCAGAGGCCTCCTTCAGGTTACACAGCTCCTGATTGAGCAATGATGGAATTGCTTCCTTTCTTAGAGAAAGTAGGAACCAGAAAAAGGCCTAGCTTGTCAGAGTAACAGGCATCAAGCCTCTAGGTCAGCACCTGTAATATCAATGAAGTAAATTTGAAGTTTTGAGTTTACTTGCTAACTGAAATTTCTGCTTTTCTTTTTAAAAGGAAATCTACTATGTCAGCATATTTGTGTCATTTTTATGCAAACATTGAAGGGGAATCATCACACAATATGTCTTTTGTTGTCATTTTATAATTCTCAGAATAATGTGGAACACAACTTACAAAAGTCAGGGATTTCTAAGCCATTTTATATTCTGTCTTATGCTACTTTCCATAATTTCTTTTCACAGGCAGTCATTCTAATATTGGGTTTAGTAGCTGTAGCAGCAAAGTGTTATTTCTAGCTATGACTTACTGTCTGTTGCTTTAAATACTGAATTTATCTTGGTAATCTCTACAGAAAAGTGAAATATTGATATAAATCATTTTAGTAGGTATGCAGCACTAAGAAATTGTCTATAGAAGAAAAAATATATAATTACATCAAATGCATGACTCCCATATTTTGCCAAGCTCACTTGGTTTCTTTCACTGTGTCCCTTGATCTGGTTAATTGTTCTGCAATATGTTTTATTTTATATGGTTAAGAAGCTAGAAAAATATGGCTTTGCCCAACATTAGACAGATTAATTTGGCTAAAGTGAAATTATTGTTATCTTGTTTGATATGTGCTGCTTCAATATAGACATGATTTTAATGGTCCACTGAAACTCTTAAGGAAGCTGGTAGTGGAGCTCCCGCTCATGTTCAACCAATATGGCATGTCGCATCAATCTATTGAGCTTGGCTATTGAAATGCTTCTTTAAAAATGATCTAAATAATACCTGCATTTTATTAGAAAAAGAAAGCATTTATTCTTACAAATAGGACATCTAAAAATGCATTCACTTTGGCAGCAATGCTGCACTCAGGTGTAATAAAATTGATGAGCCCATATAATAAAATTTATGAAACCAGAGTGAATTCAATTTATTTGAATATGCTCAGTTATGTTTTTGTTTATTCCCATAGCAGATGTTTAATTTACAAACCAGGCAATTACGACAGCTCTTCCAAACAAATAAGAGCAGATTAGTCAAACGTTCACATCAATTTTTATGTTTATCATTAGTTTTATGAGGTGTCATGAATATTCAATGGTAAGAAAAACTATCATTATGGTACCTGGAAAACCTCAAAATGATGTTTTGCATCTCTAAATGCTATTTCTCCTTTTTTTGATAAAGCTATTAGTGTGTGTGGTCTCTTATTATAAGTTGTGCTTCTGGGTTGTGATAGGAAAAAAGTACTCATTCTCTCTGGAGATCTAATACATTCTAATCAATGCACTGATGGCATTTCTGTGAAAAGCATATTGGTGATCATATTTTTATTTTTGCTATATAGATAAAGTTTGCATATTTGGAAAAATTAACATGCAGATTTTTTCTTTGATTTTATAAATTTTAATTTTGCTTCAAAATAACTCAGCCTGCACTTATTTCTGTGATTAATATGCTTCCTTTTCTTATAAACATCTTTTATTATACCAAAGGAAAGTTTTGCTTTTCCAGACATCAGACTTGTTGTGGCTCTTAGATAGGAAATCTTAACATGAAGCCATTTATGAGGGAAGACCCCACACAGCAGTTTTATTTTTCTTTTTGGTGTTTAATTGTCAGAATAAAAAGGCTATAGCTCCATTATGAGTCAGTAAAACTACATGGCATCATCCATAAACAAGGAAGAAATATTTTCCTGGCTGCTTTTGAATAGATTGCATTTTGGCAAGCTCTGCCCTAAAAGTTGTGAAATGTCCTCAATATCCTAACTGGCATCCCACAATGCATTTTCCGCAATCCATTGTAATGGCAGGTTTCATATCATTAATCAGCAGTCAGAGTGAAAAGAAAATTAGGTGATCAATGTGTTAAAATAGCTCTGATGGAATAACTTCAATATAAATATTTGCAACATACCAAATGCTGAAACAGAACCTGGTGTAAACATGCTTTTATTATAAAAGAGAATTTCAACTATCACATCATAAGTTTTGGTGTTCTTGTATGTTTGTTTTCCTCACTAGCATATTTTTTTTTTTACTAGAACCAAAATATCATCTGCCTCTTTGTCATTAGTTATAGTATAAACCTCTCAGGAATATTAACTTCAAAATTAACTTTACACACACACACACACACACACTATATATATATATACACACACACACATATACACACACATACACACACACACAAACATATACATACTTCGATATATAGCACGTGTGTGTATATATATTTATATATATATGATTTTTATGTTTTGAATTTGAATATGGGCCATGTAAGAGAGTTTGAGGATGTCAAAGTCGATATCAATTTAATGTATAGACAGATATTGGATTCTCACTGAAATTTCTAAAAGTTTGTTATTTAGAATGCAAAACTGAATCTGAATTTGGGTTTCATGTTTCTATGATCTCTATATGCAAACAATGTCATTCTAAGGAAGAAATAGGAGGAGGAAAGCTAAGAGACACAGATACATAGACAGAAAGCACCATTGATAAATAATTGCACACAAGTACAACTGACCCTTGAACAATGTGGGGGTTAGAGACACTGATAATCTTCACAGTCAAAAATTCACATATAACTTTTGACTCCCCAGCAAACTAACTACTAAAAGCCTACTGTTGACTAGAAACCTTACCAATAACATAAGCAGTCAATACATATTTTGTAAAACATATTTTGATAACACATACTGGATAATACATATTTTTTATAAGTATTATATACTGTATTCTTATAACAAAGTAAGAGAGAAAAATTATTAAGATCATAAGGAAAAGAAAGTGTATTTACATTCATTAAGTAGAAACAGGTCATTATACAGGTCTTTATCCTCAACTTCTTTATGTCGAGTAGGCTGAGGAGGAGGGGAAGGAGGAAGACTGGTTGGTTTTATAATATGAGGGGTGGCAAAGGCAAAAGAAAATTCATGTATAAGTGGACCCGTACAGTTCAAACCCATGTTGCTCAAGAGTCAACTATTGGATCATGGTGGATGTGGGCAGGAATAGATTGCAGCTCCAGACAGAGTAGCATCCAGAGTCTTGCATTGTGAATATTAGCTCCAGATAGACTGCAAGAACAAACCAGCAATCCCAAGAGGACCCACAGACCCTCTGAAGGAAGTGGTCTGCTCCGGCAGGACCTGGAAGATGCCCCAAATACTATAAATGCCCCAACTGCAGAAGTGGGAAAGGGAGACTTTCCTGTCCCGAACACACACCACTGCTGGAGAAGCTGAAGGTCTGTTTGCGGGAGAAGTTTCTGACTTGACCTGGAGCTGAGTCAAGTTAGAGAGCTGAGTGAAATACAGGGGTAGAAGAAGCAGGAGAAAGGCACTGGGAGCTCGCTGGGTCCCCAAGCAGCCCATTCCTGCCTGGCACCACAGGGATCCATTGGGAGGGTAGCCAGAGGAGCAGGGGGTAAACGTCCACAGAGAGAAAGAATTCTCTAGCCAAACATTGTAACAATTTGAATGGGGGGAGAAGCCTCCTGGCCAGAACTCGCAGAAGGGCATGAATCAGGTGTGCAGACTTCACAGGTCCTTTCACAGCTGGGAGGCGGATAGCCTTGGGCAAGTTTTCAAGCCCTTCTCACCTTCCACCTGGAAATGGACTCAGAGATGTTGGTGGGGGCACAGTGGGAATAAGACTGGCCCTTTGGTTTGCATGGATGCTGGGTGAGGCCTGTGATTGCTGGTTTTCCGTGACTTCTCTGACAACCTGCATGACTCAGCAGAGGCAGCCATAATCCTCCTAGGTACACAACTCCAGTGACCTGGGAATCTCACTCCCATCCCCCATAGCAGCCACGACAAGATCTGCCCAAGGAGAGTCTGAGCTCAGACATGCCTAGCCCCACCCCCCCATGATGGTTCTTTCCTATCCATCCTGGTAGTGGAAGACAAAGGGCATAGAATCTTGGGAGTTCTAGGACCCCACCCACCACCAGTCCCTCACCACACTATTACAGCTGATGCTTTCTGGAAAGACCTCCTGACAGGAGGCCAACCAGCACAAAAATAGAGTATTAAACTACCAAAGCTACGGACCCTCACAGAGTCCATTGCACCCTCTGCCACCTCCACCGGAACAGGCACTGGTATCCACAGCTGAGAGACCCATAAATGGTTCATATCACAGGACTCTGTGCAGACAACCCCCAGAACCAGCCCAGAGCCCCATAGACTTGCTGGGTGGCTAGACCCAGAAGACAGATGATAATCACTGCAGTTCGGCTCACAGGAAGCTACATCCATTGGAAAAGAGGGGAAGTACTATATCAAGGGAATACCCCATGGGACAAAAGAATCTGAGCAACAGCCTTTCAGCCCTAGACCTTTCATCTGACAGAGGCTACCCAAATGAGAAGGAACCAGAAAACCAACCATGGTAATATGACAAAACAAGGCTCTTCAACACCCCCCAAAAAATTACACTAGTTCACCAGCAATGGATTCAAATCAAGAAGAAATCCCTGATTTACCTGAAAAAGAATTCAGGAGGTTAGTTATTAAGCTAATCAGGGAGACACCAGAGAAAGATGAAGCCCAGTGAAAGAAAATTCCAAAAAATGATACAAGAAGTGAAGGGAGAAATAGTCAATGAAATAGATAGCTTAAAGAAAAAAACAATAAAAAATTCAGGAAACTTTGGATACACTTTTAGAAATGTGAAATGCTCTGGAAAGTCTCAGCAATAGAATTGAATAGTAGAAGAATGTCAGAGCTCAAAGACAAGGTCTTCTAATTAACCTGATCCAACAGAGACCAAGAAAAAATATGAAAACATGAACAAAGGTTCCAAGAAGTAAAGGGTTATGTTAAATGACCAAATCTAAGAATAATTGGCCTTTCTGAGGAAGAAGAGAACTCTAAAAGCTTGGAAAACATATTTGGGGGAATAATTGAGGAAAACTTCCCCAGCCTAGCTAGAGACCTAAACATCCAAATACAAGAAGCACAAAGGACATGTGGGAAATTCATCACAAAGAAAATCTTCACCTAGGCACATTGTTATCAGGTTATCCAATGTTAAAATGAAAGAATCTTAAGAGCTGTGAGACAGAAGCACCAGGTAACCTATAAAGGAAAACCTATCAGATTAACACCAGATCTCTCAGCAGAAACCATAAAAGCTAGAAGGAATTGGGGCCCTATCTGCAGCCTCCTCAAAAAAAAAAAAACAAAAACAATTATCACCCAAGAATTTTGTATCCAGCAAAACTAAGCATCATATATGAAGGAAAGATACAGTCATTTTCAGACAAAGAAATGCTGAGAGAATTTGCCATTACCAAGCCTCAACTACAAGAGCTGCTAAAAGGAGCTCTAAATCGTGAAACAAATCCTGGAAACACATCAAAACAGAACCTCTTTAAAGCATAAATCTCACAGGACCTATAAAACAAAAATACAAGCTAAAAAGCAAAAGCAAAAAACAACAAAAACCCCCCAAAGTACTTAGGCAACAAAGAGCATGATGAATGCAATGGTACCTCACATTTCAACACTAACATTGAATGTAAAAGGCCTAAATGCTCCACTTGAAAGATACAGGACCATGGGATGAATAAGAACTCACCAACCAACTATCTGCTGCGTTCAGGAGACTCATAGTACATAAGGACTCACATAAACTTAAAGGGTGGAAAGAGGCATTTCATACGAATGGACACCAAAAGCAAGCAGGGGTTACTATTTTTATATCAGACAAAACAAACTTTAAAGCAACAGTGGTTAAAAGAGACAAAGGGAAACATTATATAATGGTAAAAGACCTTTACAACAGGAAAGTATCACAATCCTAAACACGTCTGCACCTAACACTGGAGCTCCCAAATTTGTAAAACAATTACTACCTGACCTAAGAAATGAGATAGGCAACAATACAATAATAGTGGGGGACTTCAATACTCCACTGACAGCACTAGACAGGTCATCAAGACAGAATGTCAACAAAGAAACAGTGGATTTAAACTATACCTTGGAACAAATTAACTTAACAGATATATACAGAACATTTCATCCAATAACTGCAGAATACACATTCATATACACCTATTCAGTGCATGTAACTTTCTCTAAGATAGACCATATGATAGGCCATAAAACAAGCCTCAATAAATTTAAAAAAAATCAAATTTTATCAAGCGCTTTCTCAGACCACAGTGGAAGAAAACTGGAAATCAACTCCAGAAGGAACCTTCAGAACCATGCAAATACATGGAAATTAAATAACCTACTCCTGAATGAGCATTGGATCAAAACCAAATCAAGATGAAAATTAAAAAATTATTTGACTTGAATGACAATAATGACACAACCTATCAAAACCTCTGGGATACAGCAAATATGGTGCTAAGAGGAAAGTTCATAGCTCTAAATGCCTACATCAAAAAGTTCAAAAGAGCACAAACAATCTAAGACTACATCTCAAGGAAGTAGAGAAACAAGAACCAACCAAACCCAAACCCAGTAGAAGAAAGTAAATAACCAAGATCAGAGCAGAACTAAATAAAATTGAAACAAACAAAAAAATTACAAAAGATAAATGAAACAAAAAGCTATTTCTTTGAAAAGGTAAATAAAATTGATAGACCGTTAGCAAGATTAACCAAGAAAGAAAGAGAAAATCCAAATAACCTCAATAAGAAAACAAGAGTTATTACAACTGACACCACTGAAATACAAAAGATCATTCAAGGCTATTATGAACACCTTTATGCACATAAACTAGAAAACCTAGAACACACGGATAAAATCCTGGAAAAATACAACTCTCCTAGCTTAAAAAAGGGAAGAATTAGATACCCTGAACAGACCACAAATAAGCAGCGAGACTGAAATGGTAATTCAAAAATTACCAAAAAGAAAAGTCCAGCACCAGATGGATTCACAACAGACATTCAAAGTAGAGTTCATACAAATCCTTTTGACACTATTCCACAAGATGGAGAAAGAAGGAACCCTCCCTAACTCGTTCTATAAAGCCAGCATCACTCTAATACCAAAACTAGGAAAGGACACAACCAAAAAAGAAAACTACAGACCAATGTCATTGATGAACATAGATGCTAAAATCCTTAATAAAATACTAGCTAACTGAATCCAACAGCATATCAAAAAGACAGCTCACCATGATCAAGTGTGTTTCATACCAGGGATGCAGGGATGGTTTAACATATGCAAGTCAATAAATGTAATAAGCCACATAAACAGAATTAAAAACAAAAATCACATGGTCATCTCAATAGATGCAGAAAAAAATTCAGCAAAATCCAGCATCCCTTTATGATTAAAACTCTCAACAAAATCGGCATACAAGGGACATGCCTTAATGTAATAAAAGCCATCTATGACAAACCACAGCCAACATAATACTGAATGGGGAAAAGTTGAAAGCATTCCCTGTGAAAATTGAACAAGACAATGCCCACTCTCACCACTCCTCTTCAACATAGTACTGGAAATCCTAGCCAGAGCAATCAGACCAGAGAAAGAAATAACGGGCATTCAAATCAGTAAAGAGAAAGTCGAACTGTAACTGTTTGCTGATGATATGATCGTTTACCTTGAAAACCCCCAGGACTCCTCCAGAAAGTTCCTAGAACTGATAAAAGAATTCAGCAAAGTTTCTGGATACATAATATACACAAATCAATAGCTCTTCTATACACCAACAGTGTCCAAGTGGAGAATCAAATCAAGAACTCAACCCTTTTTTGTAATAGCTACAAAAAAATTAAAATAGGAATATACCTAACCAAAGAGTCCAAAGACCGTTACAGAAAACACTGCTGAAAGAAATCATAGATGACATGAGCGAATGGAAACACATCCCATGCTCATGGATGGGTAGAATCAATATTGTGAAAATGACCATTCTGCCAAAAACAATCTACAAATTCAGTGAAATCCTCATTAAAATACCACCATCATTCTTTGCAGAATTAGAAAAAACAAATCTAAAATTCATATGGAGCCAAAAAAGAGCCTGCATTGTCAAAGCAAGACTAAGCAAAAAGAACAAATCTTGAGGCATCACACTACCTGATTTCAAACTATATTATAAGGCCATAGTCACCAAAACAGCATGATATTGGTATAAAAATACGCACATAGGCCAGTGGAACAGAATAGAGAACTCAGAAATAACCCCAAATAATAACAGCCTACTGATCTTCAACAAAGCAAACAAAAACATAAAGTGGGGAAAGGACATCCTTTTCAACAAATGACCCTGGGATAATTGGCTAGCCACATGTAGAAGAATAAAACTGAATCCTCCCCTCTCACCTTATACAAAAATTAACTCAAGATGGATTAAAGACTTAAATCTAAGACCTGAAACTATAAAAATTCTAGAAGACAACACTGGAAAAAAACCCTTCTAGACATTGGCTTAGGCAAGGATTTCATGACCAAGTACCCAAAAGCAAATACAATAAAAACAAAAAGAAATAGCTGGGACCTAAATAAACTAAAGAGCTTTTGCACAGCAAAAGGAATAGTCAGCAGAGTAAACAGACAACCCACAAACTGGGAGAAAATCTTTACAATCTATACATCCGAGAAAGGAGTAATATCCAGAATCGACAACAAACTCGAACAAATCAGTAAGAAAAAAAAATACCATCAAAAAGTGGGCTAAGGATATGAATAGACAATTCTCAAAAGAAGATATACAAATAGCCAACAAACATATGAACACATGGTCAACATCACTAATGATCAGGGAAATGCAAATCGAAACCACAATGTGATGCCACCTTACTCCTGCAAGAATGGCCATAATCAAAAAGTCATAAAACAGTAGATGTTGGCATGGGTGCGGTGAACAGGGAACATTTCTACACTGCTGGTGGGAATGTAAACTAGTACAGCCACTGTGGAAAAGAGTGTGGAGTTTCCTTAAAGAATTAAATGTAGAACTACCTTTTGATCCAGCAATCCCACTACTGGGTATCTACCCAGAGGAAAAGAAGTCATTATTCGAAAAAGACACTCACACATGCATGTTTATAGCAGCACAATTCACCATTGCAAAATCGTGGAACCAACCTAAATGCCCATCAATCAACAAGTGGATAAAGAAACTGTGGTACATGTGTACAAAGGAGTACTTCGCAGCCATAAAAAGGAATGATTTAGCAGCATTTTCAATGACCTGGATGACATTGGAGACTATTATTCTAAGTGAAGTAAGGCAGGAATGAAAAACCAAACATTGTATGTTCTCACTTATACGTGGGAGCTAAGCAATGAGGACACAAAGGCATAAGAATGATACAATGGACTTTGGGGACTTGGGAGAAAGGGTGGGAGGAGCACAAAGGATAAAAGATGACAAATGTGGTGCAGTGTATACTGCTTGGGTGATGGGTGCACCAAAGTCTCACAAATCACCACTACAGAACTTACTCATGTAACCAAATACCACCTGTATGCCAATAACTTATGTAAAAATAAAATAAAAAGAATCAACTGTTCATTGATAGCCAGTATTCTCCTGGGAATCCAGGAAACACAGAAAATGATACACCACGGGTGTTTAGATTACAAAGATTTACAAAGTCTGAATTGTTCATGGTCTTTGCTTTCTTATAACAGAACTACAGGCTTTTAAATTGAAGGCTGGCAAAATTACCTGGTAATTATTCACATCAGTCTGTTATAAAGAACATAATTACGTCTGTAAATGATAAATGATGTTCTTTATTCCCCAAGTTCAAGTTATGAAGTTCCAATTTACAATAGCTAGTCACAAAATTTACTAAAATATTTTCTTTGTCCCTTTGCAAGGATGTCATAGTTTGCCTCTCACTACTTTAGACCTATATACATATTTCATCATTGTTCTGGGATGGCAAACATTAGAAAATTTTCTTTTCTTTAGGACCAAAACATGACTTCTGTGAACATTTGCAAAGCAAAACTCCATATATTTTCAGGGTTTCCATATTAATTCTAGGTCAGAATACTTCAGTGTACTACAAAATATGTAACTTAGACTTATAAACACTAAAGTTCTTATAAATGAAGTGTGGAAATTTGTTTTCCTAATGCATTGATCATAATTTCCTAGTTAGATGTCTCAGTTGTTCGATTTTTAGTGTTTCAAAATATAAAAATGATCTAGGTGGAATTAATTTACTTGTTTTAATACAGTAACATGTTTTAAACAAGGAAAACAGAATAAACATGTATAAAAACTTTTGCATACTGGAAGATATCAATATTTTTTATGCTTTACTGAAGATTGAAACATTTTATGCAAAACTATTGTTTCTTTTCTTTATAAGGTAATATTTTTAGCCCATTTTCTTACATCTGTGTCAAGGAAAAAGACTTATGTCTCTGCATGTTTATAATATTAGCTTATAACACTTATTCACTAATATATTTTTAAGATTGAAATAGTCAGCAGCAACAACCTTAGAGATAAAAACTAGTAGGCTAGAAGGAACGTTGGATAGAAAATGCAGTTTGCAAGTCAAGTTATATAATTTCTCATTCTTTCATGCATTTAGTATTCATTGAGTTACATTTATTCAACTTATTGTTTACTTCACAGTTACTATTTTCTAGTTAAGGGGATGTAAATGTAAATGCTCACCATACCTTAACATGCTCAGGTCAAAGTATCATGGGGGAAGTTGACTCACAATATGAAAATTGGGGAAGCAAAGTCCTGTGAATCTTGGCTGTGAAGTAAGAGGCAATACTGGATGTCTCTAATATATCTGTCAGTTTTTATTTTAAAAATTTCTAAAGTTGACTCCACTTTGAATGATTAATTTTCAAAAGTGAAAAAATCAATAGTGTAATGATTAAAGACCATATTTAGTAATTACATACATTTACTTTTTAAAATATGTTAATCCCATTTTCAATATTATAAAATGTAGTTATTATGTTCTCCTGATAATGTCTTCATTAGTCAGTTATTACTGATTTGAGCTTATTAGAGTTCGGCTTTTCACTGATGGTCAACTCTAATTGCTAGAAAATGTTTCTTTTGCAATACTACATCTATTTTGGGAGAGAAAAAGACAATAAGTCATGTTTCCCTACTTCTAAATACTGAAGTTAATGAGGGACTTTTTTTTTTTTTGCAAACACTATCAGGTTAGGAAGCCATCTCTAAATGAGGTAAAATGCCATAGGACTGCAGGGCTGAGAGTGGTGGACCCCACATGGCCTCTTCCTAAGGGCAGGGGATACCCTCTGGATTGAGTGCCACACAATAGTGACCTTGAACAGGATGGGTAGGGTTTACAGAAGTGCTGTTTGACGAAAAAGCATCTCAGTTAGAAGGAGTGAAGGGAATAGGCTTAGAAGGGAGAAATAGGGTGTTGTTTAGAAATAATGAGAATGTATGGTCTTGTGTGAATGGGGGCAGCAAAAAAATGCATGTGAAAACATGTAACATTAAATAAGTCATGGATAATCACAATTCTCACTAATAATTCTTGATTCTTATCTTTCCTCCCTTTCTCCCTCCTGCCACACCTATATTCTTCAAATTTCAAATAGTTTACTTTCAAGCACAGTGACCTTCAAGCTTTGTAATTGTGCAACTTAAATTATTATATGCTTCTATTTAGATATTTTATACATGTATTATGCAACAGGAATCTACCACGTACTAGCTTGGCACATTATTTAACTTCTTAAAGTGCGTTATTGTAAAAACACCCATTAACTGTTATTGAAAGGATTAAGTAAATATATATTTTAAAAAATCCATTCTCTTAGAACTGTGACTGGCACTGGTCAGTACTATTTAAGCTTTGGGTATTATTAGTAATACTAGGTTTAGTAGTATTGTTGTTAATAGTAGTATTATTAGTTGAATGAGTTATTCAATTTGTAAAACAAAATTTAAAAAATATAAACCAAAATGCTCCATATTTAAAACAAACAAAAATGTTTCCACTGCTCTAGGAAATAAGGAAGTCATTAAAGATTTTGAGTAGAAGAACAACATGTTTCATGGTGTCTTTTCCTTTTCTTATTTGTTTTTGAGACAAAAGAACATCCCATCCCTAAGGATGGTAATTCACAACGTAAGATTGCCTGGCAAAGTTACTTACTGACCCAGTTAGATTTTAGCAGTCCCCAAACACAAAGGAACAGCTCTGGACATGTTCTGTCCGTTCAAGGTTCCAACAGCCTGAGTCAGCTTTCCTCTGAATCAGCTTTGGAGAGTTGACTCTTCTCAAACAAAACTGGGCTGATCTGTGAATTGCCTTTTGTAAGGGGTGTGTTCTGTTTTACCTTTTCTGTGAACTGAAAGGACCAACTCAGGGAATTGGCTTAGTTATAGAAGTTAATTTGCATTTTCTTTCCTATTTTTTTAAATTATACTTTAAGTTCTAGGGTACATGTGTACAACACACAGGTTTCTTACATATGTGTACATGTGCCATGTTGGTTTGCTGCACCAATCAACTTATCATTTACATAAGGTATTTCTCCTGATGCTATCCCTCCCCCATCCCCCCACCCCACGACAGGCCCCAGTGTGTGATGTTCCCCACCCAAGTGTTCTCATTGTTTAATTCCCAGCTATAAGTGATAATATGCGGTGTTTGGTTTTCTGTCCTTGTAATAGTTTGCTAAGAATGGTGGTTGCCAGCTTCATCCATGTCCCTACAAAGGACATGAACTCATCCTTTTTTATGGCTGCATAGTATTCCATGGAGTATATGTGCCACATTTTCTTAATCCAGTCTATCATTAATGGACATATGGGTTGGTTCCAAGTCTTTGCTATTGTGAATAGTGCCACAATAAACATACATGTGCATGTGTCTTTACAGCAGCATGATTTATAATCCTTTGGGTATATACCCAATAATGGGATCGCTGGGTCAAATGGTATTTCTAGTTCTAGATCCTTGAGGAATCGCCACACTCTCTTCCACAATGGTTGCACTAGTTTACACTCCCACCAACAGTGTAAAAGCACTCCTATTTCTCCACATCCTCTCCAGCAATCTACCCATCTGACAAAGGACTAATATCCAGAATCTACAAAGAACTTGAACAAATTTATAAGAAAATATCAAACAACCCCATCAAAAAGTGGACAAAGGATATGAATAGACACTTCTTCAAAAGAAGACATTTATGCAGCCAACAGACACGTGAAAAAATGCTCATCATCACTGGTAATCAGAGAAATGCAAATCAAAACCACAATGAGGTACCATCTCACACCAGTTAGAATAGCGATCATTAAAAAGTCAGGAAACAACAGGTTAATTTGCATTTTCTAGAGAAAAATTCCCAATATCAAAGGAAAAACTGAGGTAAAAGTGAAATAAATCAACTTGCTGTAAAATAATAATGTGTTAGTTACACACCTAAACTGTTTAAACCTAAATCTTTACCCCTAGAAATGTAATTTGGAGCAACTTAAGCTCTCTTTGTTTTTCTTTCTTTACTGGTAAAATAGGGACAGAACCCACCTACCTCACAGTATAGTTCAACACTATTATTTCAGGTGATCTATGCAAAACGCTTAGAACAGTAGCTTGCACATGCAGGTAATTATTTGCTGTTATATAGTTAGAATTACTCCCATACAATGTAAACATGTCTGATCTCTAAATTTAGTTATTATGTAGATAATTTTTACAGTTGTGGTATGGACAGTGTGCACAGAAACAGAAAAACATTTAATAACCATAAAGCACAATCACCCAGTTATAAAAGACTGATAACGGGTACTCCTAACCCAGCTCTGACCCTCGAGATTTTGCAAGACACCTCCTCTGTATTTATCCTTTTATCCAATGAGTATTTATTGTGTACCTGAGGTGTGCCAGTCATTGTGCATAGGCTGGGGATACGTGGTCAATAAACCATGGATTCTAGCACGAATCCCAGAACAGATGTCTGTATCTATTTAGACCACATCTTAAAGAACTATTATTACAATGTCTTGAAGGAAAGAGGAATATAACATAGGAAATGGATTTTTTAATGGTTTACTTTTAACAGCTCCAGGTAAAAAAATATATGATTTTGCTTCTGATTAAAAATCAAAACCATAAACCATTATGTTTGTACTATCTCAATTTATAATTATAGAATACATTTCTACAGTATTAGACACATTTTAAGAAGTCTCAATTCAGAGTATCAAAATTATTCTGAAAATTTAAACTTAATTCCCATAACAAACCCTCAGGTACATTCAGTAGCTTTACCTATTTTACAGGCAAGGAAATTGAGGCACAGAGTAATTAGGCAAATTGCTTTAGGTCACACAGCTGGTGAATGGCAGAGACAAAATTCCAAACCTAGCAATTTGGCTCCAAAGCCTAAATTCACAATCATCATGCCGTATTGCCTCTTAATGTTTCTTCTCCACCTTACACCCAATCATAAGGGTTTGATGATTGATCAGCCACTCGCTGCTTTAGCCCCTTGGTTGGTTTGTTTGTCTGTTTTGATGGAAGATTGGAATAGGAGGAGATTGCAAGTCAGGAGAAAAAGTAGAGGTTGTAGAGCCTTGGGAGATTTAGCTCTGAAACTGTTGCAATATTTATTTGTCTAGCGGAGAAATCAGTTAAATCTCTATCAGTCTAGTAAAATATAAAAATTGCTGTTACATATGGACAACACAGTTGTATTACAGGCTGAAAAATTCCTCAACTGTTCTTACCTAGGAACCAGAAGTCTCACACTAATTAGGAAAGTCTTTAACCTCTGTCTTTTAATGCCTACGTAAAGAGAGGTGATAATAAATAACCTGCAATAATTGCTAAGAGCTAAATTTTAAATTTCCAAATGTACTCTTTCAGATTCTTTTATTTTTCCTTTAGCCTAAAGTGAACAATAACTTTTCCATGTATTAAATCTGTCGTCCATTTACAGATTCTGCTCTTCTGTGCCCAACTGATTTTTTGATCTGTGAACATTCTGAGAGAATTTATTATCCATGTGTTTATAGAATGTTTATCAAACAAGAGACCTGGATACACTAGGGAAATACAGTAACTTGTGAAAAAACATACATGTTAGGCTTGTCAGCTAGATTCCCCAGGGTGTTCCTCTTTCTAGCTATAGAGTCTAATTATTACCACTGGTTAAATATTATCTCACTGACTCAAATTAATCATTATAAAGCCTTTTTTCACATTAATAGCAACCTTGTAACGTAGAAGTCCCAAGTATATGATGCCAAAATCGATGAAACTTTCAAATTAAAATATCTGTAATATATTAGTTATTGTTATTGCAGCAGCATCTAAATACTTACAATAGAATTCTTATATAAGAGGCTTTCTCAAGATTTCATCTGTAGCCAAAAGCAAATCAAATTTCTTGCACAATAGTTCTTCTGAATGCATCTATTATATCCTCTCTGATTCTTCTGCTTCAGATGTAAGAGAGCAGGGTTTAGTGGAGTTGAGAAGGCAGCCACAGTCAGTCCATTTCCAGGTAAGGACACATGGCACCTAAAACTAATATTCTGGAAGAGATGCCAAAGTTAAATAAAGCCTGGATACAAATTCAGGACAAGAGTCAAAAGAATGATTGCAAGAGTAGGAGCCAAAAGCAACAGAAGGGAAATACTAGAAATATAGAAAGACTGAGAAATAAAGAGTGGCACAGTAGATGCTTGGGTATCTGTAAGAGCCTTTTATTGTGGGGTAGCACATCCTTTAGAGGATACATGAGGTTCATGGAAAAGGGTTATTACTCAACAGACACTATCCTCACATGAGAAAAGACTTGGAAAGGATAGAAGAGAATGGGATGTGGCTAATATATGTTGGTAATGAGATTGCAGATGGGAAGATGGTGATCTGAATTAATGTATTTGCCTTTCCTTCTGCAACTTCAATCCAAGCACCAAATAATGTTCCTTGGAAGTTCAATAGCTGGAAAGCTGATGGTCGTGCTTAGAGGATGTTTTTGGTGACCCACGTTTTCCTGGGACCCAGATAGAAAGAGCCAACAATCAACTTTAATTCACCTCAGGGCTATACAGAGAACTTGGTCCATTGTATTCCTCAGAGGATAGGAGTATCATTTAAAAAGATAGGTTTATTTCCAGTATTTGGTTAAGTCCAAGTGGATTAAAAATAGAATGATTAGAAATGTTCAATGTAAGCTATGTCAGCAAATCTTTATAAATAGGATGGAAGTGGGGGAGTAGTTTTAAAAGTTTTCTAAAGTTCTGCTGAAGAATGTAAGAGAGAAAAAAAAGAAAAGAAAATGTTCTAAAACATTTATAATTTTGAGGGTGGCCAGTGAGGATAGAGGTAGGCTGGTAAAGTTGAGTGACTGGCTCTCTTTATCTCTGTCAGATTTCGCTCTCTCTCAAGATATGTACTCATTGATGTGGCTTTAGGCTATGGAGAGCAGGGGATTGTGGTAAGGTTTAACCAGGGAATTTTCTCTCTTCTAATTAACATTTATTTTTATCCCAGTCTCCCTCAAATTATTCCTGTTCTTTTCTATCTGTGGCTGTGTAAGTTTTATTCTCCTTTCAAGGTTCAGTTCCAACGCTATTAAAACTCTTTTATGGTAGCAAGAACACCAATAAGACCACGTGAGTTCCTATATTTGTTTTACTGTTTACTATCTTTATAATTTTAGATGAGTTATTTAAACTTTATGTGCCTCAGTTTCTTCATGTATGCTATGTGGATAATTATGAATCAATGTATATAAGGTGCTTTGAAAGAATGGCACCAAGAAGCCACTTAAGTGTGAGCTGTTAATATTACTATCATTATTATTGCTATTATCTCATCTCCCTTCAGGAAATTAAGAGGAGAATCCATGTTTGATTCTCATCTTAAGCTTCTCAATCCATTGTCGAAACCTCAGGATCAAAAAGAGAGAAAACATTACAGGTATTAGCTGGATGAAGTTTTCCACATCCCTTAGGCTGTATTCTCAACACATTAGACCACAGTGAGTGAACACCCCAGATATGAGCATGTGCCATGCAGGCATTTTATCCATTAATTACGTTTTCTCTGAATACCTCAACACAAGTGTGTACATACAATCTTAAACTTAATTTTATTGTCTTGTATTGTTTACTGTTTCAGATATTAACAAGTTAAAAGTTTGTTTACTTATGATTAGACTATTAGTAAAGATGTTAAGTACGGTATCACATTTAATGAAAGAGATCTCACTGTTCTGAAAAAGTGAGATTCCTTGAGGTAAAGTAATGGGTTTATAACTACAAAGTTAAAAGACAGTGGAGATTGTGTTTCAAGTCAAGTTAGCCTGGCTATGGAGTGTTCACACGGAACTCCTGGCACAATCATGGTGTCCCAAGACTGAAAACTCCCTGAGAACAGTGACCATGCCTTCTAGCGCATGACTTCACCAGGCAGAAGATGTCAGGCAATATTTGCTAATTAATCTTTTACTCCATAAATATTTTAAAACGAGCATGATTAAATTTCCTGTTTATTAAAGAACTTTAAAATCTGAAGTGTATTTTTACATGAGAAAACAGCAGTGTAATTTTGGTTGCTTTCCTGTAAAAATCAATTTTAATGTGTCTGGAATTGTGTAGATATGATCCTGATAAAGAATAAAGTTTGTCTGAAGGTATCACCCTACACAAAAACACATGGAGAAAAAGCAATTTCTCTGAAATATGTCCCTTTCTCCACATTATCACCTTTAAAATAGAAAAATGTTATCCAGGCTGGGCACGGTGGCTCACGCCTGTAATCCTAGCACTTTGGCGGGCCGAAGCGGGTGGATTGCCAGAGCTCAGGAGTTTGACAGCAGCCTGGACAACACGGTGAAGCCCCGTCTCTACTAAAATATAAAAAATTAGCCGGGAGTGGTGGCATGCGCTTGTAATCCCAGCTACTCGGGAGGCTGAGGCAGGAGAATTGCTAGAATCCTGGAGGCGGAGGTTGCAGTGAGCCGAGATCGCGCCACTGTACTCCAGCCTGAGTGACAGAGTGAGACTCCAACTCTTAAAAAAAATGTTAATCAGTGCTTTTGAGTCTACCTGTCATCATTATTCCTCCAGACCTAGAAGCTGCCTGCAAATAAACTGCCTGCCACTCTGCAGGCAGCACCAGAGACACCCACCTGATGACAAAACAGAGCCAATGTTTCCTCTTCTTCAATATCTGATCCACCTGTTCCCAGCTCAGCTCTCCTGTGGACCAACTCACAGCCAGATGGCGTAGTACTGATACCCCATCCACCTGCCGACTCTCTGTTGATGTCTTCTTGAGTCTTGTCTGTATGCCAGGTGATACTTACTCAGTGATAGCTCTTATCTCATAGGTGTTGAGTCGCTTGCTGTGTGTACTATTTAGCTGGCTGTCCTTAAATTTATTTAAGTGTACCATGTGAGGCATAGAGATTATATTATGCCCAGATGAATCATTTAATTCCAGCGTTCTTGAAACTTAATTGTGCATAACCATCGCTCTTGGCATTTTTATTTGGATGTGATTCCCTTTTCAGCATTGGCTAAGAAAAACGTGTTTGCATCCCTCAAGATTTACATGTCTCCTCCCAAAGAAAAGGAGCTGAAATTATTTATAATATATATTTTCTGCAATTTCGCATAAATCCGTTGAGAATTACATTTCTCACAGATCTGTTTTCTGCCTATAATTCCAAATACGGTTACTACAGAGTTTATAGTTTTGCTGAAAAGGCTGATTTCCAAACCTCAATCTCTTTCCTGGAAATATTGTGAAGAGTAGTAGCAAAATGCTGCATTCATCACCAATCGGGATCATTACAATAAAAACCAACACTCATTAGGCACTTACTATAAGCAAAAACTTGCATTTAATAATTTACATGCCTTATATCATCTAATCCAAATAGCAACATTTAGTCAAGTACCCTTCTCATTTTATGAAGATAAAATAAACTTGGAAAATGTACTCTGCTTATGCAGTGTCACTCAACTGGTAAGTATCAAAGGTCATACACAGAGATTTCTCTACCAATGAAATATTTGCTCTTAGCCATTACACTATAGTTGTCCAATATTGTTTTGGTGCTTTCTGTTCAATTGCTTTCTTTAAAAACATAGTTTATTAATGAGAAGGATCACTCTTTAAAATTACTGCTGTCTAAGATCCATACAGACATTGGTTTTACAATATCTCCAGCGAGAATTTGTTAAAAGGTAGTTAATTGAACATTTTTGCATATGCGATCTACTTTTACCAATGAACTTGGAAAGCAGATTGTTCTTCATCCTTATTATTTTCAATTACCTAAAATCATCCATTATAAATTTCAAATGAAGTTATTGTTTTAAAATTTAATAATTACATATTTATCCTTTTGCCTCTGCTATATTCAAGAATAATGGCAATTGTGCCCCTAAAAAGGAAATAAAAAAGAAATATAATAAAACATGAATTTATTTATTTATTTATTATTATTTTTGAGACGGAGTGTCTCTCTGTCGCCCCCAGGCTGGGGTGCAGTGGCACGATCTCGGCTCACGGCAGGCTCCACCTCCCGGGTTCATGCCATTCTCCTGCCTCAGCCTCCCGAGTAGCTGGGACTACAGGCACCCGCCACCACGCCCGGCTAATTTTTTTGTATTTTTAGTAGAGATGGGGTTTCACCATGTTAGCCAGGATGGTCTGGATCTCCTGACCTCGTGATCCACCCACCTATGCCTCCTAAAGTGCTGGGATTACAGGCGTGAGCCATCACGCCCGGCCAAAACATAAATTTATACATTATAATCTTTAAACTTTAAACCTAAAAAACAAGATATTATAAAATGAAATGTTGATTATTTATAACATTGCCCTAATTTAAAAAGAAAAAAAGTTAGCCTAACTCTGATAACTGATTACTTCTATAGATTTTTTTTCTACAATATGCACATTTCAGATTCCATAGTGGCATGAAAGAATATTCCAAAAGAAATGAATCTAAAAAACGAAGAGTTGTTCTGGAGAAAAATGAGAATATGGCTTTATAGTCATAATGTCTTCAAATCCAAATTTCTGCTAAATTAAAAGATGCATTAGGAAAGGTGATTTTTGCATTAGATAATGCATAGGAAGTACATCACATAATCTCTTGATCACAGCTAGTATTTACTCTTTATTTTTTCTTTTTCCAAATATTAATAAGTAATGAAAATACCCCTGACACATTTTTATTGTAATTTTTAGTTTTTCTGGATATGTAGTAGGTATATTTATGGGGTACATGAGATGTTAAGATACAGGCATGCAATGCATAATAATCACATCGTGAAGAATGGGGTATCCATCCCTTTAAGCATTTATCCTTTGTATTACAAACAAATTGATTAGATTTTAAAATGTGCAATTAAGTTATTATTGACTACAGTTACCCTGTTGTGCTATCACCCCTGACCCTCTTTATCCTTCTTCTCTGTTTTGGTTTGTTTGGTCTCATCCCTTAGCACTTGTCATCATATAATGTAATATATATTTTATTTATACATCTTACTATTGTCTGTCTATCCATTAGAATGAAGTCAGGGATTTTTTGATTGAGTTATTTACTACTAGATTCCTAGTGTCCAGAACAATGCCTGGTTCACCATAGGTGGTCAATAAATACAAAGTGAATGAATAATTTTGCTTGTCTTATAAGAACATATTCACTCCGGAACAATAAATTCAGAAATAGATTTTTTAGCATTACATATGAAGAACAAGTCAGAATAAAAGAGTATTGTTCGTATGGTTGTAGATATGGTAAAATGCAGAACATGAATATGTAGAGACACAAGTAAAAATAAAAAACTCCAGTGATATAAAAGCACTTTGAAGCCAATTTGTATGTAAAAGCTACGCATGTAGCTGCTGAACGTAGTGGGCAGTTCACCCATATTCCCCACTACATCACACTCTTCCCTCATGAACCACAGGGAGCTATAGGGCATCAGCTGTTTTACCCAGCAAGTGTGAATCAAAAGCTCTTTGCTATAAGTCATATGCAGCTGAGATGTTTTCTTTTTAATTTAAGGAATCTAAATTTAGTCTGCATGAGGTATAATACAGTGATGTTATTTACAAAATTCTGAATGCCAGGAGCTATTATTCTAATCATCATCGTCGTCATCATCATCATCATCATCATCATCGTATTTACTGTAGCTTTTTAAGAGGAAAGGACTTTTAAACCTCATAAATGCCCCTCACTTCTTGAAAGAGAAAGCAGAAGGAACGATTAGTCTGGTTTTCTCTTCTCTGGTTATTTCTAATTTCTTCTTAGATCACCGTCTAATCTAAATCTCTAATCCAATGAGCCTTTAAATGTATATGGAGTTAAGAGTGTTGCTTTTGGAGAAAACAAAACTGCATTTGAATTCCAGCTCTGCTGCTTACTTCCATGTAAAGCAACCATCTCTGGTGATTATTCTTTGTATAATAATCACTCCTTTCCACCTTTCTGTGCCCCTAGAGCCTGAGCTCCATGGGCTGCCACATCTTGCTAACTTGCTCTCTGGATTGCCATTGGGTACAGCTGATAGGAGCCACTTGATGACACCCAGAGCGTGAAAGCAAGAGGTCAGTTATGTATTCAGTCGGCTCCCGCCCAGCCTCACATCAGTCTGGCAGTAACCAGCTTCCTCTCAGTCAGAACTGCTATCAGTTTGGGTATCTCCCCTTCTCAGGCTCACAGGGGTCAGATTCCTTCTCCATGCTCTTTTCTGTATGAAATATGATAGCTTCCTGCTGTTGTTCCTGCCTGGGTGTTTGACCATCCTTTGTTAGTTCCCCTAACCCTGACTATACTCTGTAAATACTCCCTTCTTTAGGGACTGACAGATACACTAACAAAAACTTGAGTTTCTCTGTCTATAAACTGGAGACAATGTCTACCTTTTTGTTTGTTGTGATGGTACAATGATATCACATATTTAAATTATCTCACATAGTACCTGGTATACATGAGATAATTTTGGTGGTGGCTGTGATGGCAGGGCTAGTAATAGTGATAATTGTTATTATCTACCTGTATTAGGAAGACTTTTCTCAGTTTTTGTTGGTATTGTATACATTTCTGAAGCACAGAACTCAGATGAGCAGGAGAAGATTTTAAATGAAAAAGAAGACAGCCCCATTTATAACTGTGCTTATAATGACAGTTTTTGTGGCAGAAACAACAAACACATATCTTTACTTCCAAGGAGGATAGTACTGCGATCTTATGTTCACACCACCACAAAAGTACACTTTTGTGTTCAATGATTGTGTCTATGCTTCTGACTAACCACCACCCCAAATCTTTTCTTTGGAAACTCTATGCACATATATACTAATATCCTAAAACTGGACTAGTGTGTGGGAAGGTGGACTATTTCTGGAAACTCAAATTGATGCTAGGGCTCTGAGTGCCATTCTGGCTGTCATTATATCACAAGTCCTCAGCCTCAAGGACACAGAGATGATTACTCTCCATCGTAAGAATCCTGCACTGAAGGTAGCGCAGCCCATACAATGAACAGCTGAATCACAGCAACATGTTTCTTCTATACTTTACAAACTCTTCAATTTTCATAATTTGAATTGAGAAACTGACATATTTTCACGAGAATCACTATTAAAATGATGATCTATAATTCAGAGCAGTCAGAATATGCCTAGGTCTGTGAACTTGAGTAGGGGAAGAAATTGCTGAGAGCGACAATAAGTTTAAGGTTAATTTTCAAATTGGTATATTTTAGTCAACCAATCATCTAAACTTAGAAAATATTCATATGAAAAGAAAATAATCATTTAATGTCAAATATATCATGAATTTGAATTAGAATGATATAAATAGAAATGGTGTCCTCATGAGAACTGATGTATTGGAAAAGAACAAAATTACAGATACAACATTAATCCAATAGGTAAATGGATTAATAGGTAAGCAAAGTAAATAAGATATTTACATAAACATTGACATATAGAAATAGAGTCGATTATCTTTTGAATCTCATATCTTAATAAACAAAGATAATGGTTCAGTTTCACAGAAAAAGCTACTTGAAAAGAGTAGATTGTAAAATTAGTTTTAAAATTCTTCCTTGGAGTCATGAAAGAAAGGGTGTAGTTCAGAAAAATTAACCTTTCTATATAAACAATCATTTATGGTCGCATGAGACAAAAATTTTTCCACAATGATTTTTAAATTTTTCACAGCTTTTGCCATAAACAGAGGGAAAAAAATCTGCTTGAAATATTAGCTCAATATAAAAGCCACATAGCTTCAGCAGCAATATTCATTCAGTGAATTTGCATTTTCTCATCATATGGATGATTTTTCTTTTATTTGTTTGTTTGTTTTTTGCTTCCTCCCAGCCCCCAGAGAACATGCAGAGAAAGTTTAGACTTTAAAAAAAATTCTTCCAGGAAGAAATGTTGTGGATAATGACAAGAGAAGAGGAGTGAAACTAAATACTTGATTGTCCAAGTATCCATAACTTGGGAAGTGACATGCTTAAAAAAAAAAAAAAGAAAAAAGAAAACAAGAATCAAAGGAATTTAGAATAAGATTCACATAATTTTTCAGAAATGTAATTAAACTGAGTTTTAATATCATTCTAAAATGCATGTATTAGTAAAACAGCTGGGTTTTGGTGGATGTCTATTTTTGAAATTCTTTGTGTTTAGTAATTTTCACTTTCTAAAAATTAATTCTAAAAGCGAGTTATGCAGATAAAGGAGAAATCATGTCATGTGACCAATATATAATATTACTTTTCTGTTTTTTAAAAAAGAATTTTAATGAACAAATGAATTTTGGCTACTCTAAAATAAAGCTGTGCTGAAGAAAAAGTTCTTATAGTTGTAATTATAGTCATAGCTTTCAGAACTAGTTGTGTTTGGTGAAAGGTGAAGCTAAAATGTTTCCCTTGCTTTCATGTTGTTTTCTTGCTACATCTTTAAAACAACAGTGGAAATGTTCTGTTTCTCACAATGAATAAAGTGCAACTAGCTTATTTGTGTTTAAATGATTAACTTGAAAAACTGATTCAAGACTTATATATGTGTGCAGTTTATTTTCCAAAGAAATAATTAAGGTTAAGAAGACTCCCTGAGCTTACTAATTTCTTTTATAGTGGGGTGCAAAGCTATTTGTTCATGAAATTAAAAAAAACGCTTTAGATCGTTTTCAATGCATTTACTTCCTTAGCAAATGGGTTAAGCAATGGCATTAGTAATTTCTTCTTCAGGATAGAATTAGATTTTGGATTATAATTAGATTTTAGATTTTCAAATTTTCTACAAAGTTTGAAATACGTTTTCCTGATTCTGTAGGATTTGCAGGAACCACTGACACTGAAGCAAGAAAATGTAATCCTAGAAAAATTGATACAAATTGACACTCCAACTGCTTCATTAATTTGAACTTACAACTGCAAAATATGTTCATATAAAACTTCTTAACTTTTCTTTTAAAAACAAATGCCAGAAAGCAATACTTTTAAACATCCACTAAATTGAAGTATATTTTGCTCAATATGGAAAAGATATGGTACTTGCAGTTTTAAAGATTATCAAAATCTCTCTGTTTCTTATATAGATGGCATTTGAAAAACTCCAACAAGGGGAAAATGTCAAAACTTTCCTTTTTCTAATCCATTACAATACTGTGTGTTTCTTGGATGAAGTAGGTGTCTGGGGATGGGATTGGATGAGAGAATTTTACTGAATATGCTTATATATCTTTTGAAATTTAAATTATGTGAATATATTATTAAAGAGGTCAAATTAAAATTTAAAAAAGCATTATTCATCTTTATTTTGTGAAAAAAGCAACTATACTCTCAACTTCAAATTAATAGACAAAATTGACTGCTAACTGGAACATTCTAGGGATATTTCTTTGTATTTGGGCATACTGAACTTGATAATGATTAATGCCATGGTGGTGGGATAACAGGTCACTGTCTTTTCTTCTCCCTGATGAGGACAACTGCTAATACAAATCAAAAAAAATTAGACCCAGTCAACTCTTTGAGAAGGAAATAAACTCTATCTTTAAGTGAATTTAAATAACATCAAAGTCTGAGTCACTTTACTGCTAAATTCAAATTTATCTTCTATTAACAATGCCCATTAGCTACCCTGCTGCTTGTATGTTTTGGACCCTCTATGACTGGAATTCAGAACACAGCCTCATTTGCATATTAGAAGACCCTATCCTTAGTACACAATCACGCCAGATGAAGCTAAACTGAAAAACATCAGCAAGTTGTCAGAAGTAGAGTTTCATACATCACAGAATGATAGGTACTAAAACAGTGCTTTTATTTTTTTGGCTAAGCATAATGGCTCATGTTTGTAATCCCAGAACTTTGGGAGGCAGAGGAGGAAGGATCGCTCAAGGCTGAGGGTTCAAGACCAGCTGGGCAATATAGAGAAACCTATGCTCTACAAAAAAATGAAATAATAAATAAATAAATACAGTGCTTTTTGCAGGAAACAAAATATTTTCTGTATTTTATTTAATTAGTCTTTGCAACATGATTGTGTAGAGGTAGGAGAATGTCTTCTTTACAGAAAAGGAGGATAAACAAAGCTAAGTGTAGGAGGAGGAATTTACCAGAAAAAAAAATTCCTTCTGCTCTATGTCTCTGGATGATTTTATTAGCATGATGCAACCTTTACTTGGAGTTGCAAATAGAGTGCTGTGAAGATGGGTGTAAAGGCTTGTCAAGGAGAATGATGATGGAGCTGTCCTGTGATTGACAAGTGTAGTGCTGTCTCATTTCTCTACATTTTTTTTTTTTTTTTGAGACAGAGTTTCGCTCTAGTTGCCTAGGCTGGAATGCAGTGGCATGGTCTCAGCTCACTGTAACCTCCACCTTCTGGGTTCAAGCGATTCTCCTGCCTCAGCCTCCTGAGTAGCTGGAATTATAGGTGCCTGTCACCATGCCCGGCTAATTTTTGTATTTTTAGTAGAGACGAGGTTTTGCCATTTTGGCTAGGCTGGTCTCGAGCTCCTGACCTTAAGTGATTCTCCCACCTCAGCCTCCCAAAGTGCTGGGATTACAGGCATGAGGCACCACACCCAGCCCATCTTTCTACACTTAAAAAATATGTTTTCCTCTTTTGGCTATACTCCTCATCTCAGTGCTCACCTTAGGCAAAGTGCTTTTGAGGTTTTTTTTTTTTTTCTTTTTCTTGTTAAATGCTGACATTATTTATTTTTCTTTATTGTTCTCTCAATGTGTTCTGCAGACCTTTGCAAGTATTTGAGACCCTTTCAAGTATTCTAAGGGCTTAGAACTAGCTTAATAATAATAAGACATTATTTACCTTTTATACTGTGTTGACGTTTGTACTGATGGTGCAAAAGTAATGGTGAATGAAAATGCTGACACCATAGCAGTAGCACCCAACTATACCAGTAATCACTGTATTCTTCTTTGCTATGCATTTGCAAGAAAAACAAGAAAAACAAAATCTAGTCACACATAAGAAAATCCTTGGTGAAGCAGTACAAATTGTTAATGTTATTAAATATCTACCTTTAATTTTGCTAAGTCTCACATAGTCTGTGTGGCTAAGTGGGAAGTATACAAATAGTAATTCTGCTACAAACCAAAATACTGTGGTTGTCCCCAGGAAAAGCACTTGTGTAATTGAATTGTGAACTCATTACTTTCCTCTTAGACCACCATTTTTATTTGAAAGAACAATTGACAAACTGTGATTATTCAGATTTAGGTATTTGCAGGTATTTTCTTAAAGAAGAATAAAATAAAACTGCAATTTTAAGGAAAATAACTGACTATATTTTTTACCAATGATGGCATCTGATATTTCAAGTGAAAATTAGAATTTTGGAAACTTGTGACAACTGATGTTATCTTGACAGCCTCCCAGTCCATAAAGCCTTTTCTGATCGGATAGGTGCAGGTGGTAACATTAACTAACAAATGCAGTGATATTGTAAAATGAGATGTGTCAAAATATGGAATATCTGCATAACTCAATGAATCAATATTTTCCAAATGATTAATAAATGATGTTACATATTCATGAATAGGTAAAAGATCCTTTCAAAGTCCAAGATAGATCAGTGGATTTTAACGTGACAGATTGTAAAAAGTTAATTGACATGGTTTCCGATTCCAAATCACTGATTAAATTTTGCTATGTTATCAAGAATATCCATAATTATCTGAAAAATCTACTGACCCAGGATTTTTGGTGCCACTTTGCCAGCTGCAGAACTCCATGGCTGGTGAAGCCCTTGCCCATGCCCTGCTTGGCTTTGGGCTCACTACTGGTGGTGCCCCACCCTCTTGGCTCAGCAGTCTGTGCCTGGCTTGCACTCTGTCCCAGATCCCATGCTCACTGCAGAATCTGCACTCAGTCTGTGGCTGGGCCAGGTGTGCTTCAGCCTTTTTGTGTTACAGCTTGTTCAGTCCTGCCACCCCACTCTGACCCATGGCTCCTGGGCTGACCCAGCCCTGCCATTGCTTCCTGTCACATAAGGTGGGCACACAGCAATGTTACAGCCTTTATTCGTTCCCACATTTAGTGGGTCCTGGGTTCTTATCCTGTGTCCAAGAAGAATGAGGTTACACTGACAACTGGAGGGTGAGCAGGGAAGAGAAGAGATTTTTTGAGCAGTGAAACAGCTCTCAGTGAAGAAGGGGCCCCAAGTTAGGAAGCCCCCTTACCTGAGGTTGGGTAGTCTCTGCTCCCAACACCAAGGATGGGTAGTCCTAAAGTGTGGCTGAGTCCAGGGATTTTATGGGCTTAGAATGGGGGAGTCCATGCTAATTGGTTTGTGAGTGTGCAAAAATGGCTAAAAAATGGCACCACATAAAGATGGGCGTGACAGTGTAAAATACAAATTAGGGAAGAGTAGGTATATGAAAAAGTAGGTGAAGAGTAGGGATCAATGAGAGGCAAGTGCATCAAACAGGAAGAGAGGTTTTCAGTCTGGTCTGTGGATTTATTCATGATTCGTAGCTTGGTTTTCTTGCTTAAAACTGTCTTTGGTTTGAAGGTCATGCTTCACTGGGGACCCGTCCCCTATCTGCCTAGGCATTTGACTGCCTCCTGTCACTATCACTACTAAAGTGCTCCTCCCTTTCCCGGCTACATTTGTATGAGGCTGGATTACCTTTACACAGAACAAGTAAAACAACATTTCACCATGAAATGACTGCAAAAGCAGATAAGAGCCTCAGGCTCTTTTCCATTAATACCAACATTAAAGAATATTTACAAAAATGCTTTTCTTACTACATTTTTAGAAAGTATGTTTTAAATATTTAATCTTTCATATTAATATATGTATTAATATATGATAGTCTTATTTTAAATTTTACATAATGAAAATCTTTTTAGTTTTAATCTCTAAAATGATAAACATCAATATGTATAAGCCACATAATCAAAGTTATTTGTCATCCTCAATACTTTTTATGCATCTAAAGAGGTCTTGAAACCAAAAAGTTTGAGAACTGCTGTTGTGCAAAAACCGCAATTTACTATAGTGATGAGATTAATTACACTATTTATTTGAAAATATCTGTCAAATTGAGATTATCCTGATAATAAGTAAATTACTATACTTATTGGTCATTAACTGATAATGACCAAAACATCTCTAAAATTGTTTGCTTAAATTTAATGGAATGATATATTGCTAATTTCTTTGAAAAGTTAGACAAGATAGGTCTAATAATAATCCAAGTACATCAAATATGACTACCTTCCCAGATATCCTGATTGATTTAACACTCTTTAGGGGTGTTGTTTACCGTGTTACATTACTATGCTTTGTTATTTTTTTCCTTCAGAGTTAGATGAAAATGCAATAGCTAATTTGCATGTTTGCATATATTTACAGAGCATGCTTTAAAACCTTAACATCCAGTTTGCAAACTAAGAGAAAAAATTAATGAATTAGTATAATTCATTATTGTACTAATTCATAGTACTACATAATTCATAATACAGTGATATTCATGGTCAATATTCTGGTACAAAATATTTCTTTTAAAATTAACTGATGTGACACATTTGAAATTGTGAGTACTAGACATGTATACAGAAGGAGAGTGTAAAAAGTAGGTAAAGAGCTCAGATTGAAACATAGATGACCTTGCAAAGAGTGATGGTGGAGGTAGTAGGTAAACAAACGGAATGTAAAGGGAAAAAAGATATTCTTTATCTGTCCTAGCTCTGCTGTTACACAATGTATATTGTGAACATTGACAACCCTAAGCAATGTGTCTGTGTTCTGTATATTTGTATATACATATGTATGTGCATTCTCTATACTTATATATAAAGACAAATATATATGTGGCATTCTCTATACATATATAAATATATATTTATATTCCATATACTCTGTATTGCATTTTATATTTCACTTAACAAATACTTTAAGATTTTTCATGGTGACATTGGTAACTTTGGCAGTGTTTACATCTCTGTAATACAATTTAAGTTCATGCAATTATTTTAAATTTATAGTATATTTTGCTCTTATTTTATTAAAATAAATGAAAACCTTTAAAATGTTTTTATTAGTGGAAATACAATTGAGACTATGGTACAAATCATTCCTCATGCCATAATCAATGGATAGCCTCAATTAGGAATTCAGTTAATTTAAGCTGGTTGATCCATATTAGTTGTGAAGAAGGAAGGAAAAAAGCAAATGTTTAAAATGCTATGATATGTATACAGACATATATATACAAATACACATACATGCACAGTGTTACGTTTAATTGATGATGAGATAGAATGGATTAATAATTAACCAGGAAATAAGCAGTGAACCAGATTGACAGATCTATGGAGGTGTTTGTAGGGATGCAGCTTCACTACAGGTTTATTTTGAGGAGAAGGATACTCTTCAATTTCTGGGGGTGCTGGTAGGGAAGCAAAACTTGTAAGAATATTTTAAACATTTTACCTCCCCTCCTAGTCCATTCTCCAGATAACTGCCAGTGATCTTTGAACCTGTAAAGTGGATCAAAATGGACTTTTCTACTACTGCAATTGTACTCAGATTAAAACTCAAAATCTATGTTGTGGTAAACAAAGGAAATAGCCTGTTTCCTTCCAACTACTCTGGCCTCACCTAGAATTATCTTCCCTCATTCACAATATACCTTCACAGAGGGACTGTCTCAGTTCTCTGAATAGGGCATGATTTTGTTTGTTTGTTTGTTTTAATCTCAAAGCATTTACTCAAGCCAGTGCTTCTGTTGGAATCTCTCTCCTCATCTGGTTAATTTTGACTGATTGATAAATGTTTCAAACTCCCTTTCTCCTATACCAACACCGCCCCTCCCAGCCTAAACTATTTCCTTTTACATTGTGCTTCCTTAACTATCTGTAATTTTCCTTTACAGTACTTGTTGTACAATGCCAGTATATATATTATTTACATATAAAAGTATTGTTTAATATCTTTCTTCACTTTGGTGAATGTTTAAATTTTATTTATCCTCAAGATCTAGAAACTTTCACATAGTTATCTCAATCATTTGTTGAATGAATACACAAGTGAAAGTATTATAATCTATACTTAATTTCTTGCTCAACAATCTGAAAAATGTCCTATTTAATGTCGTGTATAATTACCATTGTTCCTTTTTTCCAAGCATGTCATGTTTGTTTTATTAGATTTATTGAAACGTAATCTGTCATCTTTTGAGTTCAGTAATAAAAACATTGTCTTTGTGTTTTGCATGTCTTTTTAAAAAACAGTCTTATTTAGATATAACATATAAATTGTACCCACTTAAAGTGTATTAATTACTAGCTTTTAGAATATTTACAGATTTCTACAGCCATCACCACAATCTAATTTTGCAACATTTTTATCACCCTGAAAATAAACCCAGTACCCATTAGCAGCTACTGTCCAGTCTGCCTCTAGTCATAGACAACCCACTAAGCTCCATTCTGTCTCTGTTTATCCCACACATTTCATGTGATTGAAAACATACAACATGTGATATTTTGTGATTGGCTTCTGTTTTCTTAAATTCATTTTTCTAGTCATTCATACTCATTCACTTTTACAAACATGCCAATCTATGATTAATTGTAAATTTTAAAAAGGGCCCTTATCTACAGATAGTTTGAGAAGCCCTATTTGATAAACATTTATACATTGTTAATGTGGTTGCCAAACAAATGGACATTTAGGTAATAATTAGAAGTTTGAAATGTGTTTAGGTATGTGATTAAAAACAATCTTACCACTTGTGTACAATGTCATTTCAGAAATCCATGGTAGAGGAAAGTAGAATGTCTCTGAAGTGGTTGCAGTCGAGGTGAGAGAATGACACTTAAGGTAGCGTCTTTAAGATTTTCCCCCTCACTGTAGCTCTCATAACTAAAATGTTTATCACTGGCAAGTCATTCTAATTAAAAAGCATGTACTGAAACAATCCACTTTTTAAAATTTTATGTCTGCATGACAAAGTTTACTTTTCTTAAACGTATACATATATTTGTCTGTGTAGATGCATTTGTACATAATTTATCAACTTTTTTCCCAAAATATTTGAAAGCTGAGTCTTCACCTAGCAGGTGCTGGGCTCAAAATCAGTGGTAGTAACTTCCTAGAAGATATATTTGAATAAAACATGCACATCAATGATGATTTTTCCTAGAAAATGTGAGGAAGACTGATTTAGCGTCAAAGACTTATCCATGTTTAATGTATATCAAAATGCTTATGCTAACACAAAGAAAACAGGATAGAAATGGTCAATTCACAGAATCCAAAAATTGCTGGGTTCTTATTTCAGTTTATTTTTGTTTTAAATACTACTGATTTAACCAAAATAAAATAGGCAGGGGAAAATGTAGCTTAATATTTTCTACCTATACTACATCTAACTAGTACTGTGTTTACTATGTGACAAAGACCATCCTATCTTAAATATACTAAATCTTTTCATTCTTACAACAGCCTCATTTCTACCATTCCAATTTAAAATGGTAAGTGGTAGAGTGAGCTTTAGAACACATAGATACTGGTTCCAAACTTTATGTTCTAATTATCATAATCATAACCAAATTTTTGTTAATACCAGCTTTTACACAAACACACACACACACACTCACATACACATATGTCGTGCTTACTGTCAAAATTAAAAAAAACAACTGGCACGACTTAATCTCTTACCCTTCATTAGGATAAAACTCTCTCAGGATTTAAGTGTTCTTTCTAAGGTTATGGACAACAATGAATATTAATTAGTGATTCTTCCTGGAGCCAGCTGCTTAATTCTTAGCCTTCTTCTTTCTTTGTTTCAAAACATCACCAAATGAATGATTGAAATCTTTGCTTATCTTCCAAACAGTAAAGATGTGCACTGCCACAGGACCACTCTGTGGGCTGCAAGAATAATGATCTTATTGCACCCCAGGTATCATTAGATGCAGAGCTCTCTCCTTAAGTTTTTCAACCCCAAGCTGATAACATAAGCAGTAGGACTGACTTTCTTTTGGCTTACTAACCCCTAAGACCAGCTTATTATAAATGGGGCATAACACTTATTGGTCCAACTGCTTTATTTTACATGATGAGACAAATTTTAAAAAGTGTAGGTATTACAACAATCCTGTGATTGGGTCAGCGATTGCAGACCGCTGCAAGGTTATTGCTTTTCTTTTTTCCCCATTACAACATCTGTCATGAATAAACCAACTTGACATTTGTTTTGTGTTTTTTCCTCCTCTATCTAAGCAATATAATAAACAAAGATAGTACTTGTAGGATATTTCCTATATATTTCTGTTGAAACAAATGTGTTGTGAGAGGTTCATCCAAAAAATTGCCTCAACTATATCCACAATGCCTCTGGAAAATAAACTATACAACCAAACTTTGTCAATTAAATTTATCTTTTTATTGGAAGATTCTCATCATGACAGATTCTTATCAATTATCTGTGGAACTGAAATAAGTACACAGTTTTAGGTCTTGAACAAATGTTACAAAAGTGTCATAATTTCTGCCTCACTAAAATTATTCTTTGGATCATATTATTTCTGTACTACAAGCCAGGCCTGCTAAACTGATGTTGACTATTTTTAAATTAAAATCAAACCAAACCAAATTCCAGCAAGAATATCCATCAAGACAAAAATTCTTATTTTTTCTCTATGAAAAATCTGACTCAAATTATCTCCATATTTTAAATATGAAACATTTTTTCTGAGATATTCAGCAACTTAAAAGTGCTACTAGCACCTTAATATCTGCTTCATAAATACCAATCACTACCTACTAAAGAAAAAAAGGAGAAAGGATCAAATTCATAAGTATGCCTCAAGTCACAAGAAAACAAAGGGACTCTTTCCTGGCTTTTTCATGAACTTCAAAAACTTGAATCTACTGGGCATATGCAGAAATCCATAAAAACTTCAGCATTAGCTATTTTTATTGATGATTTGCTTTGATCACGCTAATTAACTTGTTTGTTTCAGGGTAAGCTTTACATAAATATTAAATATAAATTATTGGAACATAAAGTTTTCCTTTCTGTATTTTGAAACATTTAGTTACTACCAATGAGTGGCCTGAATAAATACCCCCATTATTATTTATTTTGGTGATTATATATCTTAATTGTTTTCAAGAATTTTCAGTTTTTGACAATACATGTTTCTTAAGTTTATTAAGACAATACAGTACTGGTAATGGTAGCTTCTCTCAGAATAAGCATAATGCACCAATTATGTATGGTATATTGGTTTTGGCACAAAACTAGCACATTCACAGTATATTCATACATAGATAATAAAATTGTTTGTTCAATACAACAATATCATAACATGACTAGAATGTACATATATTAAAGGAATATACTGCTTATTAAACAGAAAAAGGGGATATTTCTTATTAAGCATAGAACAAATATCCATATCCCATTAAATATTTAGTTTCATGATATTCTTTTGTCATTATAGTTATGGCTTTGTTCATTCGTATTTATCTACCAGAATACTTTACAAGAGAGATGAAACCATACATTTAGTTCAGCTATAAATACAAAGACAGTGGCTCAAAAAGAAATTCTATGTAAGTTACATCCATAAACTTTTGAATAACCAGAATGTTCAGTCTATGTCTATCTATCAACCTATTTATCTATCTACCTACCTATCTACCTACCTGTCTACCTATATACCTACCTATCTACCTACCTATTTACCTATCTACCTATCATCTGTCTGTGTCTGTCTATATTATCTGTTTATCTACCTGCTTATCTACCTACATATCTACCTATCTACCTACCTATCATCTGTCTATATCTGTCTATATTATCTGTCTATATCTGTCTATATCTGTCTATATTATTGACAGATAATAACTGGCAACAAAGCAAACATCCATCCACAGCAGAGTGAATAAATAAACTGTGTTGTATTCATGCAGTGCTACACTGTGCAGCTAAGAAAATGAATGAAATATTGAGAGTTTTTAGCATGAAGGGTTGTTGAATTTTGTCAAAGGCCTTTTCTGCATCTATTGAGATAATCATGTGGTTTTTGTCTTTGATTCTGTTTATATGCTGGATTACATTTATTGATCTGCGTATGTGGAACCAGCCTTGCATCCCAGGGATGAAGCACACTTGATCATGGTGGATAAGCTTTTTGATGTGCTGCTGGATTCGGTTTGCCAGTATTTTATTGAGGATTTTTGCATCAATGTTCATCAAGGATATTGGTCTAAAATTCTCTTTTTTGGTTGTGTCTCTGCCAGGCTTTGGTATCAGGATGATGCTGGCCTCATAAAATGAGTTAGGGAGGATTCCCTCTTTTTCTATTGATTGGAATAGTTTCAGAAGGAATGGTACTAGCTCCTCCTTGTACCTCTGGTAGAATTTGGCTGTGAATCCATCTGGTCCTGGACTCTTTTTGGTTGGTAAGCTATTGATTATTGCCAAAGTTTCAGCTCCTGTTATTGGTCTATTCAGAGATTCAACTTCTTCCTGGTTTAGTCTTGGGAGAGTGTATGTGTCGAGGAATTTATCCATTTCTTCTAGATTTTCTAGTTTATTTGCATAGAGGTGTTTGTAGTAATGTCTGATGGTAGTTTGTATTTCTGTGGGATCGGTGGTGATATCACCTTTATCATTTTTTATTGCCTCTATTTGATTCTTCTCTCTTTTTTTCTTTATTAATCTTGCTAGCGGTCTATCAATTTTGTTGATCCTTTCAGAAAACCAGCTCCTGGATTCATTAATTTTTTGAAGGGTTTTTTGTGTCTCTATTTCCTTCAGTTCTGCTCTGATTTTAGTTATTTCTTGCCTTCTGCTAGCTTTTGAATGTGTTTGCTCTTGCTTTTCTAGTTCTTTTAATTGTGATGTTAGGGTGTCAATTTTGGATCTTTCCTGCTTTCTCTTGTGGGCATGTAGTGCTATAAATTTCCCTCTACACACTGCTTTGAATGTGTCCCAGAGATTCTGGTATGTTGTGTCTTTGTTCTCGTTGGTTTCAAAGAACATCTTTATTTCTGCCTTCATTTCGTTATGTACCCAGTAGTCATTCAGGAGCAGGTTGTTCAGTTTCCATGTAGTTGAGCGGTTTTGAGTGAGATTCTTAATCCTGAGTTCTAGTTTGATTGCACTGTGGTCTGAGAGATAGTTTGTTATAATTTCTGTTCTTTTACATTTGCTGAGGAGAGCTTTACTTCCAAGTATGTGGTCAATTTTGGAATAGGTGTGGTGTGGTGCTGAAAAAAATGTGTATTCTGTTGATTTGGGGTGGAGAGTTCTGTAGATGTCTATTAGGTCTGCTTGGTGCAGAGCTGACTTCAATTCCTGGGTATCCTTGCTAACTTTCTGTCTCGTTGTTCTGTCTAATGTTGACTGTGGGGTGTTAAAGTCTCCTATTATTAATGTGTGGGAGTCTAAGTCTCTTTGTAGGTCACTCAGGACTTGCTTTATGAATCTGGGTGCTCCTGTATTGGGTGCATATATATTTAGGATAGTTAGCTCTTCTTGTTGGATTGATCCCTTTACCATTATGTAATGGCCTTCTTTGTCTCTTTTGATCTTTGTTGGTTTAAAGTCTGTTTTATCAGAGACTAGGATTGCAACCCCTGCCTTTTTTTGTTTTCCATTTGCTTGGTAGATCTTCCTCCATCCCTTTATTTTGAGCCTACGTGTGTCTCTGCGTGTGAGATGGGTTTCCTGAATACTGCACGCTGATGAGTCTTGACTCTTTATCCAATTTGCCAGTCTGTGTCTTTTAATTGGAGCATTTAGTCCATTTACATTTAAAGTTAATATTGTTATGTGTGAATTTGATCCTGTCATGATGATGCTGGCTGGTTATTTTGCTCGTTAGTTGTTGCAGTGTCTTCCTAGTCTCGATGGTCTTTACATTTTGGCATGATTTTGCAGTGGCTGGTACCGATTGTGCCTTTCCATGTTTAGTGCTTCCTTCAGGAGCTCTTTTAGGGCAGGCCTGGTGGTGACAAAATCTCTCAGCATTTGCTTGTCTGTAAAGGATTTTATTTCTTCTTCACTTATGAAGCTTAGTTTGGCTGGATATGCAATTCTGGGTTGAAAATTCTTTTCTTTAAGAATGTTGATTATTGGCCCCCACTCTCTTCTGGCTTGTGGAGTTTCTGCCGAGAGATCCGCTGTTAGTCTGATGGGCTTCCCTTTGTGGGTAACCCGACCTTTGTCTCTGGCTGCCCTTAACATTTTTTCCTTCATTTCAACTTTGGTGAATCTGACAATCATGTGTCTTGGAGTTGCTCTTCTCGAGGAGTATCTTTGTGGCGTTCTCCGTATTTCCTGAATTTGAATGTTGGCCTGCCTTGCTAGATTGGGGAAGTTCTCCTGGATAATATCTTTCAAAGTGTTTTCCAACTTGGTTCCATTCTCCCCGTCACTTTCAGGTACACCAATCAGACGTAGATTTGGTCTTTTCCCATAGTCCCATATTTCTTGGAGGTTTTGTTCATTTCTTCTTATTCTTTTTTCTCTAAACTTCCCTTCTTGCTTCATTTCATTCATTTCATCTTCCATCGCTGATACCCTTTCTTCCTGTTGATCGCATTGGCTCCTGAGGCTTCTGCATTCTTCTTGTAGTTCTCGAGCCTTGGCTTTCACCTCCATCATCTCCTTTAAGCACTTCTCTGTATTGGTTATTCTAGTTATACATTCGTCTAAATTTTTTTCAAAGTTTTTAACTTCTTTGCCTTTGGTTTGAATTTCCTCCTGTAGCTCGTAGTTTGATTGTCTGAAGCCTTCTTCTCTCAGCTCGTCAAAGTCATTCTCCATCCAGCTTTGTTCCATTGCTGGTGAGGAACTGCATTCCTTTGGAGGAGGAGAGGTGCTCTGCTTTTTAGAGTTTCCAGTTTTTCTGCTCTGTTTTTTCCCCATCTTTGTGGTTTTATCTACTTTTGGTCTTTGGTGATGGTGATGTACAGATGCGTTTTTGGTGTGTATGTCCTTTGTGTTTGTTAGTTTTCCTTCTAACAGACAGGATCCTCAGCTGCAGGTCTGTTGGAGTTTGCTGGAGGTCCACTCCAGACCCTGTTTGCCTGGGTATCAGCAGTGGTGTTTGCAGAACACCGGTTTTTCATGAACCGCAAATGCTGCTGTCTGATCGTTCCTCTGGAAGTTTTGTCTCAGAGAAGTACCCGGCCGTGTGAAGTGTCAGTTTGCCCCTACTGGAGGGTGCCTCCCAGTTAGGCTGCTTGGGGGTCAGGGGTCAGGGACCCACTTGAGGAGGCAGTCTGCCCATTCTCAGATCTCCAGCTGCATGCTGGGAGAACCACTGCTCTCTTCAAAGCTGTCAGACAGGGACATTTAAGTCTGCAGAGGTTACTGCTGTCTTTTTGTTTGTCTGTGCCCTGCCCCCAGAGGTGGAGCCTACAGAGGCAGGCAGGCCTCCTTGAGCTGTGGTGGGCTCCACCCAGTTCGAGCTTCCTGGCTGCTTTGTTTACCTAAGCAAGCCTGGGCAAGGGCAGGCGCCCCTCCCCCAGCCTCGCTGCCACCTTGCAGTTTGATCTCAGGCTGCTGTGCTAGCAATCAGTGAGACTCCGTGGGCGTAGGACCCTCTGAGCCATGTGCGGGATATAATCTCCTGGTGTGCCGTTTTTTAAACCTGTCAGAAAAGCGCAGTATTCAGGTGGGAGTGACCCGATTTTCCAGGTGCCGTCTGTCACCACTTTCTTTGACTAGGAAAGGGAACTCCCTGACCCCTTGCGCTTCCTGAGTGAGGCAATGCCTCGCCCTGCTTCGGCTCGCGCACAGTGCGCTGCACCCACTGACCTGTGCCCACTGTCTGGCACTCCCTAGTGAGATGAACCTGGTACCTCAGATGGAAATGCAGAAATCACCCATCTTCTGCATCACTCATGCTGGGAGCTATAGACCGGAGCTGTTCCTATTCGGCCATCTTGGCTCCTCCTCTTATACTTTTTCTTTAATTTCTTGTAAGACTGTTTTACTTGTGTTCCCATACCATGTATTGACATACTTTTAAAAACAATTCCTCCTTACTCTTCTTATTTTGTTTAAATGGGAAAATTTCTTATACGTGAGTAAATGGAAATTGAGTTAACCTGTGACCTGCCAAGGTCAGTTTTAAACATCATTACTCACTAAGGTGCACACATCAAAAAGTGATTAAGTGTTTCATAAAAGGGACAATGGCATAAAAATGGGCTCAATAACAAAGTTGAGATTTATTCATTTTCTCTTCTAGCTCTAAATTTTAATTTCTGGACAAACACTGGCTATGGTATAAAGTTTAGAAGCATATGTGTCCAGCAAATCAACTAAGAAACTAAATCTCATTTACCGAAACTAAATCTCATTTACCACAACTAGAAACATTAGCATCTCCTTATTCTTTATGTTTTTGTTAGAAATAAAGAATGTAGGTAATTGGGGGAGGGGGATAAATCAGTTATTTTATGGTTGTCATCTACTCTTTCTATTCAAGAAAGCATAATTTCCTCCTGGAAGGAAACAGATTTTATGCCTCAGGCTGGACATAAATCAAACAGAAATGCTATAGCATAGACAGTAATTTTATAAACTATCATGTTGTGGAAAATAGAGTTAAGCTGTAATCTATGATGTAGTTACCATCCCTCTAAGGGATAATTGAGTAACGGGCAGGCAGCTCTAAAGAGCTTTTGGTGTTGTGATCTTTTGACACATCCAGAGAATGACTAGGCTCTTTTAGGTAAATGATTTGAGGAAGTTTTCATAGTGGCTTTTATACTACAAATGTTGTTTGGCCAAGCCATGTATAGCTGTTTCTCAACATGAATAGATTTTTAAGCTATTTTTTTTAAATAGCGTTTTCTCCCAAAGAGTTTATCTTAAAAATATAATAGCAATTACATTAACAGTTCTGAAAACTATGAGTCATTCCTTAAAAATGGTTTACATTAAAAAGAAGAAAATTTTCATTACAAATTTTTAGAACTAGAATAAATTCTATTGAAGTAGAGTACATATGTATAATTTGATAGGGTTTCTGAAATCACATAAATCTAAAAGGACATTATGAATCAGCTCTAGGAAAACTGATCAGTTGGGACAAACATTGGGATATTAAATCATGATTTTTAGCATTTATCGTGCATTTTTAATATGAATCATCACCTCTCAACTGCCCAGTATGCTCATGGCTTATAATTTTAGCTTTTTGGCTTGTTCCCTGCTTCCTGCCTTCTGGGTACTTCACCAAGTCATCAGGCATCTCCATCACAGCTAGTCAGAAGGGGGAAAAAATGGTGAGACTTTCAAGTCAGTCAATTTCATTCTTCACTCCTAGTACTTTTTTATTTTTTAACAGACCAGTGGAGGATAGTTTGAAATCATTTTCTAACTCAAATATCTCATTAACTTCATCTATCTCTTATTCATATTGGGTCACTTTAAATTATAAATATTATTCACTTTTGACAACTTGAACACAGAATGTAGTTTTAAAGACATATTTTTGTGTTCAAAGTACACTACATTTTAGGGGAGGCTTGGCAAATTCTTGCCTGGTTACACTGTCATATTCTGTCAGATACTTTAATTGTAAAGTTAATGTATGTTTATTTTAATGAACCGAATCATAATGAGGGATATTAATTTTCTCCCTATTCATTGGAATGACTAATTTCGTTCTCTAGAAGAAATTAAAGTGAACTCACATTGGTGTGCATTCTTCCAGAATGTTTATTTTCTTTTTTTTTCTTTCATAAATGAGAGCTACTCTGTATTTTGTTTGAACCTTGATTAATTTTTTAGCTAAATAACAAAAATGAGTATTTTTTCCATTTAGAGTAATATAGATCAACCTCTTTAATTTAAACCACTAAATATTATTGTAATGTTTGTATATACAAAAATTCATTTATCCAGTCTCAAATAAAAGGGCATTTAGGCCACAGAAATTTTTCATGCTTATAAACCATGCCAAGATAATGCCTGTATCTACCTAACTCTATATCTATCTATGTAGCTAGCTAGCTACTGCGTGAGTGCATCTGTTGGATAAATTTCTAGAAGTAAAAATATTGAATGAAAAGTTATGAAAATTTAAAATTTTTATGATATTGGCAAGTTGTTCTTTAAATACTTCAATTTACTTTTCAAATGTTACAAAATGTCTGCTATATTTCCCAAACAAAACATGACAAAAATAAAAGTTGGAATGTTATAAATATGGTCAATGAATGCAAAAATGAATGTTTAAGAAAAGAATTTTTTATTTGTATCAATTCAACACATGAGAATAAAAGCATTTTGGCACTAACAAAAGTTTTTCATATATACACTCAAATGCCTCTATCTGTACTTTGTATGTATATGTGTGTGTGTGTGTGTGTGTGTGTGTGCAGCACTACTGGTGATGAATGAGGTTCTAATATCTCAAAGTTCCAAAACTTATTTGACTCAACTGATATATAAAAATAAATTACAATTTAATGAGATTTACTGAACAGTGTGAAGTCTGTTGAAATGGACAACGACATACTTTGCAAATAATTGTGAATGATGATAAGATCATGTATATTTAATACATTGGATAAAAAATAATAATCCCAAGTTCTGAATGTTGTAATTTAATATTATCAATAGTAATAATTCACTTACCCCAGTATTCATTTATTCAAACATCCATTAAGTATCAGTTTCATGTGTGGTAAATTATGTAAAACAACTCATACTTATATTCAAGGAGAGCACAGTACAGTGAAAAATCATATGAATGTTTAAACTACAACAGATTTTATAACAGCAATCATTAAAGTATGACAGCAGAGATTTAGGGGCCAAAAAGAGAAGAAAGCCAATGACTAATGTGTTTTGGTTAATAAAGTAACAATATTGATTTTCAACATTCCAGATCCTGAAAATAATAGTCATGCACACACATACACACGTGTCTGTATCATCTATCTATATCTATATTGTATCTATCTATCTATCTATCTATGTATCTATCCATCATGGCTTTCTTTATCACAAGTTTGTGAATCACCTCTAAAGCTTTTATAGCTTTTTTTTTTATCTCTAACATCTTCTAATCTTATTTTTCCAGTTCTTCCTTGTCCCTCCATGGAGAGCATCCTTGGCTGTCTGCTGTACTGATTGCAGATTGTCTCAAAAATCTCCTACACAAGGCAGTATTATCCATTTGAAAATCAATGTTCTAAACAGGGATTTCTATTCTAGTTATAATAATCATGTTATTCAATTTAATTCTTTTTAGTTTTACCTAGAATATTACCATCAATGACGAAATTGTGAGAAGAGTAAAGTATAAGAAATGGTATCACCATTTAAAAAGTATCAATGGCTAATATCTGTCTTTGTATATTTATTTGTTTTTAAAGAAACAGCATGGAAATAATTTTATTTTATTGTGGATTAATATTGGAGGAAAATCTGACTCTGATACAGCAGTACCTAAGCATAACATTAAAAGAAAATATTATTTATGTACATATTCTTGTGTACAACGTTATTTATGTCTTGTTAGTGCTAATATCTTATCTTATTTTTCATTATACTACTTAAATTTTTTTACTTTCTGAACTCAGTCACTGTATGTTTCATCAACACCAGGTTGCATTCCCTTTAATGAACATATCTTTCTGAAGGCTGTATTTTTCCTGCTACTTCAAAGGCACATCCTCATGTCTATATTCTGTGGTTCTACCATCTCCAAGGGCTAGAACTAGGGTCACTTCCATTATAAACTAAAGCCAGTCAGTCAACTCTATGTTCCTTGGCACTTGTTCATGACTCTATACGGTGTTCATCAGAGTGTGATATTTTATTTTTTGTAACAAACAAGTGTCCCTTAAGTTCAAGTTCTTGAAAATTGCTATTACATATCATTTATTTTTAAATCTCCCTTAATATTTATAGGTAACAGTAATACTGATTTAAAATAACCATATAATAAAAATTGTACTCACAAGTTTTTAAAATGTGTTGTAAAAACTAGCTCAACAAAGCATTTGGTCCATAAAGACTTGCGTTGATGGCTTTTCAGTTTCCCAGAAGGAACTTAGAATGCAGTAGGCATTAAAGAAATAATTTTTCTATTGATCTTCATCATCTAATGTGGCCTCTAATGCAGTGCTTCTTAACCTCACCATTCCCAGTCCTCTCTTTTAAATCATGAAATAGAATGCATAGATAATATAACCAATCCACACAAATAACAGTCACTCAAAAATCAATACAACGCTGACTATGATATAAAGAAGAAGGCTTTTAATACATAAATGTTCAGATATAACTATACTAGAAAATTTCAGTACAAAATTTTCAGGTATAACTACACTAGAAAATATAATAAAATAGTTGAGTGTTTGCATTTGTATAAAAGAATGCAACAGCTACAAATACACACTGGTAGAGTTGTTTTGGAAGCTAAAATATCATGAGCAATATTGCTATGGGAAGCATGAGAAAAAGAAGTGCAAAAGAATTCTTGATAAAGTGCTGAGTTACTTCCAAAAAGTACAATTTCTTGATTTACACAGCATTTAGACTTCCCTCTTAAAATGTGTTTGCAAATCCTTTGTGTTTATATGCAAACTAGAGTTAGATTATAGACTAAAACCGTTATATTTTTTACACATGCAAAAATTGTTCAGTGGCCATTTATAAGTCATATGGGATAGGGGACCATTTTTCCTTGTCCCTCCATGGCGAGCATCCTTGGCTCTCTGCCTTACTGAATGCATATTGTTCCAACAATATCCTGCACAAATTTCTGAAACACCCCAATAGGGCGGTATTATCTGTTTTGAAAAGCAATGTTCTAAACAGAGATTTCTACTTAGTTATCAAAATCATGTTATTAATTTTCTTGTAGTTTTAACTACAATATTAGTATCAATGATGAAACTGTGAGAATAGTAACATATAAGAAATGCTATCACCATTTAAAAATAACGGTGGCTAGTATCTGCCTTGTATATTTATTTGTTTTTGAAGAAATAGGATTGATAATAATTATTTAATTTTAGTGTGGATTAATATTGAAGGAAAACCTGACTCTGTTACAGCAGTATCTAAGCACTGCATTAAAAGAAAACATTATTTATGCACAAGAGTTCCCTTAAATTAATATGTCAAAAGTTAACCCCAGATGTGATGTATTTAGAGGTGGGGCTTTTGGGATGTGATTAGGGTAGAGCGCTCATGAATGGGATTAGTATCCTAATAAAAGACTTACAGAGAGATCCTGTGCCACTTCAGCCATGTGAGGACACAGGTAAAAGATGTCATTTATGAATGAAGAAGCAAGTCTTTACCACAAATTGTAAATTGTATCTACTGGCATCTTGATCTTGGGGTTCCCAGTCCCCAGAAGTGTATGAAATAAGTTCCTGTTGTTATAAACCACCCAATCTATGTGGTGGTCTATTATTTAACTTAAATGGACTAACACATTATGTAAATGTTAGGCTGGAGCATTAGTTATACTTTGTATGTCTTTTGCAATTAATAAGTATTTATGGCTCAAATTGAAAGAATACATTTCTGGACATGCAGGAGACAGAAAATGTAACCATCTGCAAATTAACAATCATTAAATCACTTGGAGAAATTCCCTGATGATCTATAGCTTTAAAAATTATTTAAGTGGCAAAATATCAAAAGCAATGAAACTATTACACATGTGTGCTGAGTTACATTTTAATGAAATGAACCTACATTCAATGCATTGATTGTATGCTCCAATATTTTTCTAATATTATTTTCCTTTTTATGTGTTTTCACATTTATTTGTTGAATGAATGAATCATGAGACGAAAATGTACTATGGAAACACTATTAAAATTTAAATGACAAGGTTTTAAATGCGTTTAAGTCTATCTTTCATTTTTAAAAAGAAAATAAATAGTAAAAGTGAGTAGACTGTAACTTGAACAACTCATAAATACAATTTTGCACTCATTTGAAAAAATATTGATACTATTATATTTTTATATGATAGTCTAAGTTACAAATCAATGTAGATATATTCTCAAGCATTTTCCAAGCATATGAGTATTAGTCATTGTCAACAAACATTGGTGAGCTAGCAAAAACAAAAAACCCAAAACACATGAATTTATTTATTTATTTATTTATTTAATTATTATTATACTTTAAGTTTTAGGGTACATGTGCACAATGTGCAGGTTAGTTACATATGTATACATGTGCCATGCTGGTGGGCTGCACCCATTAACTCATCATTTAGCATTAGGTATATCTCCTAATGCTATCCCTCCCCACCACCGCACCCCACAACAGTCCCCAAGTGTGATGTTCCCCTTCCTGTGTCCATGTGTTCTCATTGTTCAATTTCCACCTATGAGTGAGAATATGCAGTGTTTGGTTTTTTGTCCTTGCGGTAGTTTACTGAGAATGATGATTTCCAATTTCATCCATGTCCCTACAAAGGACATGAACTCATCATTTCTTATGGCTGCATAGTATTCCATGGTGTATATGTGCCACATTTTCTTAATCCAGTCTATCATTGTTGGACATTTGGGTTGGTTCCAAGTCTTTGCTATTGTGAATGGTGCCGCAATAAACATACATGTGCATGTGTCTTTATAGCAGCATGATTTATAGTCCTTTGGGTATATACCCAGTAATGGGATGGCTGGGTCAAATGGCATTTCTAGTTCTAGATCCCTGAGGAATCGCCACACTGACTTCCACAATGGTTGAACTAGTTTACAGTCCCACCAAAAGAGTAAAATATTCCTATTTCTCCACATCCTCTCCAGCACCTGTTGTTTCCTGACTTTTTAATGATTGCCATTCTAACTGGTGTGAGATGGTATCTCATTATGGTTTTGATTTGCATTTCTCTGATGGCCAGTGATGGTGAGCATTTTTTCATGTGTTTTTTGGCTGCATAAATGTCTTCTTTTGAGAAGTGTCTGTTCATGTCTTTCGCCCACTTTTTGATGGGGTTGTTTGTTTTTTTCTTGTAAATTTGTTTGAGTTCACTGTAGATTCTGGATATTAGCCCTTTGTCAGATGAGTAGGTTGCAAAAATTTTCTCCCATTTTGTGTGTTGCCTGTTCACTCTGATGGTAGTTTCCTTTGCTGTGCAGAAGTTCTTTAGCTTAATTAGATCCCATTTGTCAATTTTGGCTTTTGTTGCCATTGCTTTTGGTGTTTTAGACATGAAGTCCTTGCCCATGCCTATGTCCTGAGTGGTAATGCCTAGGTTTTCTTCTAGGGTTTTTATGGTTTTAGGTCTAACATTTAAGTCTTTAATCCATCTTGAATTGATTTTTGTATAAGGTGTAAGGAAGGGATCCAGTTCCAGCTTTCTACATATGGCTAGCCAGTTTTCCCAGCACCATTTATTAAATAGGGAATCCTTTCCCCATTGCTTGTTTTTGTCTGGTTTGTCAAAGATCAGATAGTTGTAGATATGTGGCATTATTTCTGAGGACTCTGTTCTGTTCCATTGATCTATATCTCTGTTTTGGTACCAGTACCATGCTGTTTTGGTTACTGTAGCCTTGTAGTATAGTTTGAAGTCAGGTAGCGCAAAACACATGAATTTATAGAAATTAAATACATTAGAAAACTCTAAATACATATACACACACATTTTCATTGTAGATTCATTATTTTAGGAGAAATATAAATAAAATATCAACATGCTTTTAATATGTAATAACAAAATTATCACACATTAAGTAAATGCCATAGTCCTAAGAGCTCCCCATGTATTAAATCATTTTATTATGTTATATTTCATTCACAGTAAGCAATATATGCATCATATGCAATTATGAACATAAAAAAGTGAACACCCATGTTCCAATTTAAGAACTTAGATATTATTATTATTATTTTCATAATTAGATATTGGTAGCTGCTTTTATTTTTATTATACTTTAAGTTTAAGGGTACTTGTGCATGTGCAGGTTTGTTACATATGTATACATGTGCCATGTTGGTGTGCTGCACCCATTAACTAGTCATTTAACATTAGGTATATCTCCTAATGCTATCCCTTCCCCCTCCCCCCACCCCACAACAGGCCCCAGTGTGTGATGTTCCCCTTCCTGTGTCCATGTGTTCTCATTAGAACTTAGATATTATTGATACTAACGAATCTACCTCTGGGCTTCCTCCATCTCCTCACAGCCTCTACCAACACTGAAAGCTAGCATCCTAAGTTGTCTTATAATTCACTGATTTCCTACAACCTTTCTTTCCTGACGCATGTGTTACAAGACAACATTTATTCATTTTGCATGATTTTGACTTTCATCAAAATAGAAGCAGAGTATAAGCAGACTTCCACAATTTGCTTTTTTTTCAATGATATATTTCAATGTTACATTAATGTTTTTCCATGTAGTTGCAGTACCTTTATTTTGACTGCTACATTTCTTTTGGTAATTATACCCTAATAAATGTATAATTCAATGGTTTATACAATGTCCCATTAACAAAAATTTGATTTTTTTAGTCTGTTTGTAATGCTAATATAATGCCAACAACAATTTCGTACGTATTGCTTGGTACATCTACACAGGATACACACACATACAGGCAGAGACATAAAATTCTTGGGTCATTGGGCCATAGGGTATATAATATTCAACTTCACTATTTAATTTCAAATTGTTTTCAAAAATAGTCATAGCTGTATATACTCTCATATAAACTGTATGAGAGTTCTTATTTATTCATTTGCTCAACACTAACAATTGAGTTCTGCTATGTTCTAGGAACTATTTGTTCATGGAACTTGATTTATTCTCACAATTTTTATATATCCGAGTGGATATAAAGTGTTATCTTGTTCTGATGTCAAGTTGCATTTATCTGATTATCAATAAAGTTGTACATACTCTTATGTTTATTGGTCATTGCTATTTCTCTATCTGAAAAAAACCCCACTTATCTCTTTTGTCTCATTTTTTTGTATTTTTTTACTGATTTTTAGAAATTGTTTATACATACTGAACATTAATTATCAGTAGTATATTTTATTAATATGTTTCCACTCTGTAGCTTGTCTTTTGATTCTCCTTTTGTTATCTGATGAACAGAAGTACTTAATTTCCACACAGACAAATTTATCTATAACTTTTTTTAATTGCAGAAATTTAAATGGCTTCTTTAGACATTATTTCGGAGGATCAAGATTTTAAAGATTTTTTCTATGTATTATTCTAACTTTAGAAAATTATCTTTTGTCAATCTGAAATCGTTTTGGGATATGGCATTTCATAGGAAAACAACTATTTTTTGAATATGAATAAACAAGAATCCCTCTTCTCATCAGAGTTTTGCCATACCACATCAATTATGTAACAATACCATGCATGCACATGCATCTGTTCTGAGTTTTCTATCTTGTTTTATTGTCAATTTGTCTATTCCTACACTTATTTCTATACTGCACTCTATTCATTACCATAAATCATAATACCTGATAAGACAATTTCTTTTGTTTCCTTGGTAGGATAAGTTCCTTATTTTTGCTTAATTTAAAATGAAATAAAATTTAGTTTTAATTTTATTTCCCTTCATTTTTAATTTATCAAAAGCAACATTTCAATAGTGGTTCTTTAACAAATATTAAAGGTTTCTAAAAATGTGGAAGGAGTTCTGAAGGTAGGTGAAACTGATAAAAATATGGAGGGATAAAAAATGATAGCAAACTTTCTGACAGAGAGAGCGAAGGCAAATAATGATAAGATAGAAAAGATACAAACACAACTTATGTAATGTGGAAAATAACCAATCTTACTTAGCTGTCTGATAGGATTGTTATATTCAAACTCAATCATTTTCATTTCTGCTCAATTTCCTTAAATCAACACATTTTAATCAATTATAAGTTTACTTAACACAAACTACAGAGTCAAATTCACACCACAGTTTGAATTAAGAATCATGTTCTAGAAAAACTTCCTCTAAGTCTCTTGTTCCTTCAGGCACAGTGTCATTAACAAAATTAGAGGCACATCTTCAGGATCTTGGAGTATTTTAAGTTTTGCCATGCAAAAAACTGACCTTTGTGATTTTTTAAAATAAATAAACAAATACTCCCCTTTGTAGGTAAAATATTACAAAGGAGAATTTATGGTATTTAATTACTATTTGGGTCTCCTAACATTATGTTTGGGAATTTAAATCCATCCCATTCCTTTTCTACTTTTGGAACATAATCAGTCACCAAAGTTTATAAGGACCCTGAAAAGAATAAAGGACTAATCTCACTCTCAAGGAACACTTATTTTTTTTTAATATAACTAAAGTTTTACAATCCCAATAGGAAAACTAATACTACTTCTTCTAGTATCCATGTCAAGGTTGTCTTCTTTGATGAATGGCTTTGCCTCAGTAGGGCACTTTAGGAAGTATCCTTCCTAGATGGTTCAAGCATCTGGGGGAAAAGGCAGCAAATCATCATGGAACTTAGGCTAAGAATTTGAGGTTCCTAGTCCATATAGCTTTACACACACGACTAACTTCTCTAAATTGTATAAATCATGATTTTCCGCAAAATGCCCATCTCCGTGTTAAAAATGTGTCTTGATCTTACTTCAATTCCTCAGATTATGTCCAAAATCTTCCATAGGTCCAAACAAATTTTACTTCCTCAGAAGGAAAGCTTGGATAAACAATATAAAAGGCAAAAGAGAGAAGATTCCCATCAATTTGATCGGAAGTTTTAAAGAAAAATGGCTTAGGAAGGATCAAGATGTATTTTGGCAACTAGATGAAAATAATTGCATATGGAAGGGAAATAGTAGAGAACTGAAGAAATCAAGTTAAAAGCAAATCCAAAAGGTTTTTATTGTGGGCACATTTTATTTTAAGAAAGTGAGAAAATAAAGTTAGAGAACTTTAATAAGGGAAAATAAACTACTTTGGAACTATGTAACATGGTGAATGTATTTGAATATTAGCAGTATTCAGTTTAAATGTAATTTTTATTTCTGCCAGCTTGTGCAGTAACACAGGAAGCCCACATAAAATAGTTCATCTTGATTGGTATGATTCTAGATTAAATTGAATTCCTTGGCCTTTCTGTATAAAAATTACCAGAGAATCTGCTTCATTTGTAACAAATTCTAACAATAACAATAGTTACAACAAGCTAAAGCCACTAATTGATGTAAAACCTGCATTTGTTACATGTTAAAATGAGGTAAAATGAAATAAAATTTGATAATGTTAGATTACAAAACTACAAACACTCATCTTTAATTCAGAATCCGTTAAAAAAAAAAAAAAGAAAGTGGCATGTTGTTGCTTTTTCCTAAATCATTTGATAGAAAAACTGAACTGAATTTATTTGGTGGCAAAAGTTGAACCTTAGCTATAATAAAGTTTTTTTTTTTAGTCTCTATTGCATTTAGTGTAAATATTCCTATATCTGGAAGCAGAAATACTAATATGTTTGGTTGTATAGCACTATCTCTGGTATGATGGGTTAATATGTATGCCATAATGCCTTTTTAAAATACAAAAAAATGCTGAATTCAAAATTTAGCCCCAAAAGTAGATAAAAATGGTGGAATGGTGACAGTGTTCTTCCTGCATATATTTGCTTTTGCTTCTCTTAATTAAATTGTTAATAAAAAATGAGTTTTTATTATATGTTATTTTTTACTCTTATTTTTAGTAAAGTACTACAGGTACCTAATTAGTAACATCAAACAGTATTATAAGACTCATAAACAAAGCAAAAAAACAAACAGTAATTCCCTGCATCCCTTTCCCCCACTGCTACTATCTGTTCTTTACAGGCAATAAATTTCATTATATTTTTCTCTTTTTTTGAAACAATTTTGAAGCTACATCTACAATTCACCCATTTCAAGTATACAATTCAGTGGGTTTTAGCCTATTCACATTTATGTACAACCATCACCACAATCAATTATAGAACCTTTTTTTGTCACATCAAACAAGGAACTCTATACCCGTTAGCTTTCACCCCCTATCACCACATCACCCTCCAATCATAATCAAACCTAATCTACTTTTTGTCCTTATATATTCTCCAGTTCTAGACATTTAATGTTAACAGAATCACAAAATATGTTTTTTTGTGTGACTATGTTTTCACTTAGGTTTCAGGGCTCATCCGTGCCATGGCATGCGTTAGTACTTCATGCCTTTTTATTGCCAAATAAGATTCCATTGTATAATTATAGCACATTTTGTTTGTCTGTTGATCAGTTGATGGGCATTTTGATTGTTTCTACCTTTTGACTTTTGTCAATACTGCTACTGTAAACATTCTCATGTCTGTTTTTGCTTCAATGCCTGTTTTCAGTTCTTTTGTGTGTAGAACAAGGAGAATTGCTTCATATAGTAATTCTATGTTTATTTTAGTGTGAACTCCCGAACTGTTTACAACAGAGACTGCATCATTTTACATTCCCATCAGTAATTTATGAGAATTCTAATTTCTCTGCATCGTTGATGACATTTATTATTTTCCTTTATAAAAAATTCTGGCCATCCTAATGAGTATGAAGTGGTATCTAATTGTGGTTTTGAATTGTATCTTCATTATCGCTAATAATATTAAGCATCTTTTCAAGTGTATATTGGTGATTCGTATACTTCCCTTGGAGTATTATCTATGTAGATCCTTGGCCCATTTATATATTGAATTACTTGTCTTTTTATTCTTGAGTTTTTAGAGTTATTACATATTCTAACATAAAACCCTTATTAGATATATGATTTTGAAATACTTTATCTGATTCTCTGTGTATTCTTTTCATTTTTTGACAGTGTACTTTGATGCACAAATGTTTTAAATTTTGATAGAGTACTATTTGTCTACTTTTTCTTTAGTCTTGTATTTTTGATGTCATATCTAAGAAATCATCACCAAATACTAGGCCATGAAGATTTACCCCCCAAATTTTTTCAAATAATTTTCTAATTATAGCTCTTAACTGTAGATATTTTATCAATTTTGTGTTAATTATTGTATATTATATTAGTAACAGTCTCACTTCACTGTTTTGCATATGCTATCCAGTTGTCCCACCACCGTTTGTTGAAAAGACAGACTATCACTTCCCTCATTTAGTAGTCTTGGCACTCTTGTTGAAAATAAGTTGGTCATAGACACATGGTTTTGTTCCTGGATTCTCAATTTTATCCCATTGGTCTCTGTATCTATCTTTATGTCAGTAAGATTGTCTTGACTACCGTTGTTTTGTACTAGGTTGTGAAAATAGGAAGTGTAATTTCTTCAACAGTGGCACAGTCGTGGTTCATTGCAACCTTGAACTCCTGGACCCAAGAGATCTTCCTACCTTGGCCTCCTGAGTAGCTGGGACTATAGGCATGTGCCACCATGCCTGACTAATTTTTTTAATTTTTTGTAGAAATGGGGTTGCACTATGTTGCCCAGGCTGGTCTCAAACTCCTAGATTCAACAAAACTCTTCTTACTATTATTTCAAACTTTTTCAAGATTTCCTTGGTTACTCTGGGTTCCTTCCAATTGCATATACATGTTAGAATCAGGGTATCAATTTCTAAAACAAAGTCAACTGGGATTCTGATAGGGATTACATTCAATCTATAGGTAAATCTGGGAAAACACTGCCATCTTAACAATATTAAGTCTTCTGATCCATGAACATGAGATTTTGAACAATTTATTATATCTTTTTTAATTACTTTCAACAATAATTTGTGGTTTTTATAATAAAATTATTGCACTTCTTTTGTTAACTTTATTTCTAAGTATTTTATTATTTAATGCTATGGTAAATAAAATGTTCTTAATCTAATTTTCAGATTATTAATTACAAGTTTATAGAACTACAATTAGTTTTTATTCCTGGGTCTTATATCCTAAAACCTTACTGAACTCATTCATTTATCCTAGTAATTTGTAATGAACTCCTTAAGATTCTTTATATAAAAGATCATGCCATTTATGAGACATAAAGATTTAGATGCTTTTTCTGTATTTATTGATAAAATCATATAATTTTTAATTCTATTTCTATGATGTTGATATGCTTTGGCTGTGTCCTCACCCAAGTCTTATCTTGAATTCTAACCCCCACAATTCCCACATGTTGTGGGAAGGACATAGTGGGAAGTAATTGAATCATGGGGGCAGGTCTTTCCTGAGCTGTTCTTGTGATAGTGAATAAGTCTCATGAGATCTGATGGCTTTATAAGGGGGAGTTTCCCTGCACAAGCTCTCTCTTTGCCTGCTACCCTCCATATAGGACATGACTTGCTCCTTCTTGCCTTCTGCCATGATTGTGAGGCCTCCCCAGCCACATGGAACTGTGAGTCCATTAAACCTCTTTCTTTGGCAAGTTGCCCAGTTTTGTGTATGTCTTTATCAGCAGTGTGAAAACGGACTAATATAGATGTCTTATATTAACTGATTTTTAAATGTTAAAACAACCTTTTATTACTGGGATAAAACCCACTTTATTATGGTATTTACTTATTTTACATATTTTTAGTATCAGGTTGCTAGTGTTTTGTAGAGATTTTGTGTTTATATTCATAGAAGATATTGTTCTGTAGTTTTCCTGTGATAGCTTTGTCTGGTTTTGGTAACTATTACTAGGTTTATAGAATAAAATTGAGAGGTATTCTTTCCTCTTCTGTTTTTTGCTAGAGTCTGTGAAGAAGTGGCATTAGTTTTTTCTTTTTCTTTTTTCTTTTTTTTTTTCCTGACACAAGATCTGTCTCTGTCACCCAGGCTGTAGTGCAGTGGCACAGTTCATTGCAACTTTGAACTCCTGGACCCAAGGGATCTTCCTACCTTGGCCTCCTGAGTAGCTGAGACTGTAGGCATGTGCCACCACACCTGGCTATATTTTTTATATTTTTCATAGAAATGAGGTTGCATTATGTTGCCCAGGCTAGCATCAGACTCCTAGATTCAAGCAATCTTCCCACCTTGGTCTCACAACATGCTGGGATTGCAGATATGAGCCACTGGGCAAATGTTTAATATAATTTACCAGTGAAGCGGCCTTATCCTGAGCTTTTTTGTGTGTGTATAGTTATTTTGATTACTAACTCAGTTGTCGGTATATGCAGATTGTCTAATTTCTTCTTGAGTCAGTTCAGGAATTTGTGCTTTTCTGGTCATTAATCTATTTCATCAAAATTTTCTAATTTATTGACATAATTTTCATAGTATTCCTTTATATTCTCTTTTATTTTTGAAATGTCAGTTGTAATGTTTCCTTTTTCTTTTCTGTTTTCAGTAATTTGGATCTCTTTTTTTTTTAATTGGTCAATTTATCAAAATAATTTTAAATTTTGTTGGTCTTTTCAAATAACCAGCTTTGATAACAATGATTTTTTTACTCCATTGTTTAGTCTTTATTTTATTAATTTTGGTTCTAATCTTTATTATTTCTTTCTTTTCGATTGCTTTAGATTTAGTTTGTTCTTCTTTTTCCAATGTCTTAAGCAGAAAAATGGATTATTTGTTATCTTTTTTCTTAATGTGGGTATATTTATAATTACTATGGGCATAATTATTATAATTGGTATAGATTTAGCTGTATCCTATAAGTTTTGGTATGTTTTTTCTTCATTTTCATTCACCTCAAAATATTTTGTAATTTCCTTTTTGATTTTCCCTTTAGCTCATTGGACGTTTAAGAGTGTGCTATTTAATTTTCCACGTAGTTGGGAGATTCTCATATTTCTTTCTGTTATTGATTTCTAATTTCACTTCATTGTAGTTGAAGAACATACTTTGTATTATGTCTATCCTCTTAAGTTTGTTCAGGTTTTTTTATGACCTAATCTATAGTATATCGTGGTAGATAGTCCATGTGCACTTGAAAAGAATATATATTCTACTCTTGAATGGAGTGTTCTATAGATATCTGTTAGGTCTACTTGGTGTATAGCATTTTTCCAGTCTCCCAGCTATGAAAATACTTGTAGCAAAAGCTGACAGAAATGAAGGGAGAAATAGACATTTCTACCATAATAGTTGGAGACTTTAAATCCCAAATTTCAATATGGATAAAACAACTATGCACATATATTAATAACTGGCATATCTTTCTGATGAATTGACCTTTTTATTATTATGAAGGGCTTCTCTTTATCTCTGATAATAGTTTGTTGTTTAAATTTTGTCTGATGTTAGTATGGCCACTTCAAATTTCTTATCATTGCTGTTTGTATAACATATTTTTCCATCCTTTTATCTATAATCTGTTTGTATCTTTGAATTTAATTTATAATACTTATAAATAGTATACAGTTGGATTTTTTAATCCAGTCTGGCAATCTCTGCATTTTGATTGAGTTGTATAGTTCACTCATATTTAATGTATTATTAGTTTTAAGAGAAATTTTATTGTCTGTATGTAAGGTATACATCATGATATTATGAGATACATATATAGTAAGATGGTTACTATAGTGAAACAAATTAACATATTTATAATCTTATGTAATTACCCATTTTCCCCCCTGTGGCAAGAGCAGCTATGAAGGCATTTTGAAAAGTTCATAAAAAGAGATAAAAAATAGAATTCAAATATAAAAGTAAAAAATATAAACTCCATTTCCCAACATAAATTCCATAAATTCAAGACACTTTTGTGAGAACTAATACCAGCCATTTAGTCCATTCCTAAAGAACTAAAAGTCCTGAGAACTTAACCATGTCAATGTAGTCATTTTCATATTACTAACTGATGAAAAATAATGGGTGCCCTTTAAAAAATTTTTAAGATTAAGTTAAAAAAAAGTCAGAAGAAGCCAAATTAGAACTGTAAGGTGGATGCCTAATGATTTTCCATCAAAACTCTCACAAAATTGCCCTTGTTTGATAAAAATAATGAACAGAAGCATTGTTGTCGTGGAGTACTCTCTGATGATTTCCTGGCAACATTTTTCTGCTAAAGCTTTCTTAAGACATTCTCATGATAAGCAGACATATCATTTTTTAGTTCTCCAGAAAGTCAACAAACAAAATTTTTTTAGTATCTCAGAAAACTGTATCCATAACCTTTGCTTTTGACTGGTCTGCTTTTGTTTTGACTGGACTACTACCACCTCTTGGTAGCCATTGCTTCAACTGTGCTTTGTCTTCAAGATCATACTGGTAAAGTCATGTTTGATTTCCTATTACAATTCTTCACAGAAATGATTTGGGATCTTGATCCCACTTGTTTAAAATTTCCATTGAAAGCTCTGTTTTTTTCTGCAGCTGATCTGTGTGCAGTGGTTTTGGCATCTATCATGCGAAAAGTTTGCTCAACTTTAATTTTTCAGTCAGAACTGTGTACACTGAAACAATTGAGGTGTCTATGGTGTTGGCTATTGTTTCTGCTGTACTTTGTCAGCCCTGTTCAATTAGGGCATGAACAAGATGAATTTTTTTCATGCAAATTAATGTGGATGGTCTGCCCACTGCAGGCTTTATTTTCAACATTGTTTGGTCCATTCTTAAAATGATTATTCATTTGTGAACTACTGATTTCTTTGGAGCATTATCCCTGTAAACTTTTTGTAAAGCATCAATTATTTAGCCATTCTTCCACCCAAGTTTCACCATCAATTTGATGTTTGTTCTTGTTTCATTTTTAGCAGAATTCATCTTGCTTTGATAGGGGTTCTTTTCAAACCAATGTCTTATCCTTTTTATTGTTATTGTTAATAATTTCAACTTTTATTTCAGATTTAGGGATAGATGCTGCTTTGTGGCCTTCAGTGGGGATACCTCCAGGTAGGAGAGAAACTGAGGCAACCAGGGTCTGGAGCAGACCCCCAGCAACCCACATCAGCCCTACAGTAGAGTAGCCTTACTGTTAAAAAAAAAAAAAAAAAAGACAAACAGAAAACAATAACAAGAACATCAACAAATAAAAGACTCCACAAAAATCTCATTCAGAGGTGAGTAACCTCAAAGATTGAAGGTAGGTAAGCCGACAAAGATGAGAAAGAATCAATGCAGAAATGCTGAAAACTCAAAAGCCAGAGCACCTCTTCTCCTCCAAATGACTGCCACACTTCTCCAGTAAGGGCAAAGAATTGGGCTGAGGATGAGATGGCCGAGTTGACAGAAGTATGCTTCAGAATGTGGGTAATAATGAACTTTGCTGAGCTGAAGGAGCATGTCTAACCCAACCAAAGAAGCTAAGAAATGTGATAAAACCACACAGAAGCTGATAGCCAAAATAACCAGTTTAGAGAGGAACATAACTGACCTAATAGAGCTGAGAAACACAACACAAGAACTTCACAATGCAATCACGAGTATCAGTAGCAGAATAGACCAAGTGGAGGAATCTCTGTGATGGTTAATACGGAGTGTCAACTTGATTGGATTGAGGGATACAGAGTATTAATCCTGGGTGTGTCTGTGTGGGTGTTGCTAAAAAAGATTAACATTTGAGTCGGTGGGCTGGGAAAGGCAAATCCACCCTCTGGTGGGCACAGTCTAATCAGCTTCCAAGGCATATAAAGCAGGCAGAAAAACATGAAAATGAGAGGTAGGCCTAGCCTCCCAATCTACATCATTCTCCCATGCTGGATGCTTCCTGCCCTCGAACATCGGACTCCAACTTCTTCAGTTTTGGGAATCGGACTGGCTCTCCTTGCTCCTCAGCTTGCAGACAGCCTATTGTGGGACATTGTGATCACATAAGTTAATAATAAACTCCCCTTCACATACACATATATATATATGTATGTGAAGGGGAGATATGTATGTGAAGGGGAGATATATATGTGAAGGGGAGTTTATTAACATGTTATATATATATATATAATATAGATATCTCCTATTATATATATCTATATATATATTATATGTATCTATCTATATATCTATATTATATATATATTTCCTATTATTTCTGTCCCTCTAAGAGAACCCTAATACAATCTCGGAGCTTGAAGACTTGAAGACTATCTTTCTGAAATAAGACAGGCAGACAAGAATAGAGAAAAATGAATGAAAAGTAATGAATAAAACCTCCAAGAATTATGGGATTATGTAGAAACTGAACCTACAAATGTTTGGGGTTCTTTGAAAGAGATGGGGAGAATGGAACCAAGTTGAAAAATGTACTTCAGGATATCATCCAGGAGAACTTCCCCAACCTAGAAAGACAAGCCAACATTCAAATTCAGGAAATGCGGAAAACCCCAGTAAGATACTCTATGAGAAGATTAACCCCAAGACACATAATCATCAGATCCTCCAAGGTTGAAATGTAAGAAAAAATGTTAAGGGCACCTTGGCATGGTGGTTCACGCCTGTAATCCCAGCACTTTGAGAGGCCAAGGCAGGCAGATCATGAGGTCAGGAGTTCGAGACCAGCCTGGCCAGCATAGTGAAACCCCATCTCTACTAAAAAATACAAAAATTACCCGGGCATGGTGGTGCACACCTGTAGTCCCAGCTACTCGGGAGGCTGAGGCAGGAGAATTGATTGAACTTGAACCCAGAAGGCAGAGGTTGTGGTGAGCTGAGATCAGTCCACTGCACTCCAGCCTGGGCAACAGAGGGAGACTATGTCTCAAAAAAAAAAAAAAAAAAAAAATGTTAAGGGCAACCGGAGAGACAGGCCAAATCACCTACAAAGGGAAACCCAATCAGATTAATAGTGGACCCAACCCTGTAAGCCAAAAGAGATTGGGGGCTAATACTCAGCAATCTTGAAGGAAAGAATTTCCACCCCGGAATTTCATATCCAACCAAACTAAGCTTCATAAGCAAAGGAGAAATAAGATCCTATTCACACAAGCAAATACTGAGGGAAATTGTCACCACTAGGCCTGGCTTGCAAGAGCTCCTGGAAGGAAAAACTGTTAAAGGAAAAACTATTACCAGCCACTATAAAAACACACTGAAGTACACAGACCAGTGACACTATGAAGCAAGCACATAAACAAGTCTGCAAAAAAACCAGTTAGCATCATAATGACAGGATCAAGTCCACACATAACAATATTAACCTTAAATGTAAATACTAACCTTAAATGTAAATGCCCCAATTAAAAGGCACAAAATAGCAAGCTGGATAAAGAGCCAAGATCTACTGGTATGCTCTCTTCAAGAGACCCATCTCACATGTGAAGACACACATAGGCTCAGAATAAAGAGATGGAGGTAAATTTACCAAGCAAATAGAAAACAGGAAAAAGTAGGGATTGCAATCCTAGCTTCTGACAAAACAAGCTTTAAACCAAAAACATCCAAAAAGATGACGAAGAGCATCACATAATGGTAAAGGGTTCAATTCAAGAAGAAGATCTAAGTATCCTAAATATATATGCACTTAACACAGGAGCACCCAGTTTCATAAAGCCAGTTCTTAGACACTTACAAAGAGACTTAGACTCCCATAAAATAATAATGGGAGATTTTAACATGCCACTGACAATATTACACAGATCATCAAGAAAGAAAATTAACAAAGATATTCAGGACCTGAAATCAGTTCTGGATCAAGGGGACCTGATAGATATCTACAGAATTCTCCACTCCAAAACAACAGAGTATACTTCTTCTGAATATATTCTTCTCATCACCACATGACATTTACTCTAAAACTTATCACATAATCTGAACTGAAACACTTCTCAGCAAATGCAAAAGAACTGAAGTCATAACATACATCCTCTCAGACCACAGCACAATCAAATTAGAACTCAAGATGAAGAAACTCACTCAAAACTACACAATTACATGGAAATTGCACAACCTACTCCTGAATGACTCTTAGGTAAATAATGAAATTAAGGTAGAAATCAAGAAGTTCTATGAAACTAATGAGAACAAAGAGAGAGCATACCAGAATTTCTGGAATACAGCTAAAGCAGTGTTAGGAGGGAAATTTATAGTACCAAATGCCCATATCAAAACACTAGAATGGTCTCAAGTTAACAACCTAACATCTTGACTAAAAGAACCAGAGAACGAAGAGCAAACAAACCCCAAAGCTAGAAGAATACAAGAAATAACCAAGATCAGAACTGAACTGAAGGAGATAGAGGCACACACACACAAAAAATCCTTCAAAAAATCAATGAATCTGGGAGATGTTTTTTTCTGAAAATTTTAGTAAAATAGACTGCTAGCTAGACTAATATAAAAGAAAAGAGAGAAGGGGCAAATAAACACAATTAGGAACGATAAAGGGGATAGCACCACTAACCCCACAGAAATATAAGCAACCATCAGAGAATATTATAAACATCTCTATGCACATACACTAGAAAATATAGAAGAAATGAACAAATCCCTGGACACAGACACTCTTCCAAGACTGAATCAGGAAGAAATTGAATCCCTGAATAGACCAATAACAAGTTGTGAAATTGAGACACTAATAAATAGCCTACAAACCAAAAAGAGCCCAGAACCAGATGGATTCATAGCTGAATTCTACCACAGGTACAAAGAAGGGCTGGCACCATTTCTACTAAAACTATTCCAAAAAACTGAAGAGTATGGACTCCTCCCTAACTGGTTCTATGAGGCCAGGATCATCCCGATACCAAAACCTGGCAGAGATACAACAACAACAACAACAACAAAAACTTCAGGCCAATATCCCTGGTGAACGTTAATGCAAAAATCCTCAATAAAGTACTGGCAAACTGAATTCAGCAGCACATCAAAAATCTTATCCACCACAAGCCAGCTTCTTCCCCAGGATGCAAGGCTGGTTCAATGTACACAAATCTAAAAATGTTATTCATCACATAAACTGAACTAAAGACAAAAACAACATGATTATTTCGACAGATACAGAAAATGCCTTCAGTAAAATTCAACATCACTTCATTTTAAAAATTTTAAATAAAGTAGATATTGAAGAAACATACCTCAAAATAATAAGAGCCATACATGACAAACCCACAGTCAATGTTATACTGAATCGGCAAAAGCTGGACGCATTCCCCCTGAAAACTGGCACAAGACAGGGATGCCCTCTCTCACTTCTCCTATTCAATGTATTACTGGAAGTTCTGACCAGGGCAATCAGGCAAGTGAAAAGAAATAAAATGTATTCAAACAGGAAGAGAGGAAGTCAAATTGTCTCTGTTAGCAGATTACATGATTCTATATTCAGAAAACCCTATTGTCTCAGCCCCAAAGCTTCTTAAGCTGATAAGCAACTTCAACTGATAAGCAACTGAAGTCTCAGAATGTAAAATGAATGTGCAAATATTGCTAGCATTACTATACACTAACATCAGGTAAGCAGAGAGCCAAATCACGAGTGAACCTCCATTCACAGTTGCTACAAAAAAAAAAATACCTAGGAATACAGCTAAAAAGGGAAGTGAAGGACCTTTTCAAGAAGAACTACAAACCACTGCTCAAGGAAATAAGAGAGGACACAAACAAGTGGAAAAACATTCCATGCCCATAGATAGGAAGAATCAATATCCTGAAGATGGCTATACTGCCCAAAGTAGTTTATAGATTCAAGCTATTCCTATTAAACTACCATTGGCATTCTTTGCAAAATTAGAAAAAACTATTTTGAAATTCATATGGAACCAGAAAAGAACCCAAATAGCCAAGACAATCCTAAGCAAAAAGAACAAAGGTGAAGGCATCTTGCCACTGAACTTCAAAATATGCTACATGGCTACAGTAACCAAAACAGCATGGTACTGGTACAAGAACAGACACATAGACCAATGGAATAGAATAGAAAACTCAGAAATGAGTCTGTACGTACAACCTTCTGATCTTCAATGAACTTGACATAAACAAGCAAATAAATAAATTGTGCTGGCAATAATGGCTAGTTATATGCAGAAAATTGAAACTGGACCCCTTCCTTACACTACATACAAAAATTAACTCAAGATGGACTAAAATAAAGACTTAAATGTAAAACCCCAAACTACAAAAATCCTAGAAAAAACTCTATGCAATGCCATTCAGGACACAGGCACAGGCAAAGATCTCATGATGAAAATGCCAAAAGCAATTTCAACAAAAGAAAAAATTGACAAGCAGAATCTAATTAAACTAAAGAGCTTCTACACAGAAAAAGAAATTATCAATAGAGTCAACAGACAACCTACAGAATGGGAGAAAATTTTTGAAATCTATCCATCTGACAAAGGTCTAATATCCAGAGTCTATAAGGAACTTAAACGAATTTAAAAGAAAAAAACAATCCATTAAAAAGTGAGCAAAGGACATGAACAGACACTTCTCATGCTGTCAACAAACATATGAAAAAAAGCTCAAAGTCACTGATCATTAGAGAAATGCAAATCAAAACCACAATGAGATACCATCTCACGCCAGTCAGAATGGCTATTAAAAAGTCAAAAAACAACAGATACTGATGAGGTTGTGGGGAAAAATAAACACTTTTACAGTGTTGGTGGAAGTGTAGATTAGTTCAACTATTGTAAAGACCTAGAGGCAGAAATGCCATTTGACCCAGCAATCCCATTACTGAGTATGTACCCAAAGAAATATAAATCATTCTATTACAAATATACATGCATGTGTATGTTCATTGCAGCACTGTTCACAATAGCAAAGACATGGAATCAACTCAAATGTCCATCAATGATAGACTGGCTAAAGAAATGCATGCAATACTATGCAGCCACAAAAAGGAACAAGATAATGTCCTCTGCAGGACGTGAATGGAGTTGGAAGTCATTATCTTCAGCAAATTAACCCAGGAACAGAAAACCAAACATCACATGTTCCCACTTATAAGTGGGAGCTGAATGATGAGAACATGTGGATACAGGGAGGGGAACATCACAAACTGGGTCCTGTCTGGGGTGATGGGGGAAGGAAGAGCATCAGGAAAAATAGCTAATGGATGCTGGACTTAATATCTAGGTGATGGAATGACCTGTGCAGCAAACCATCATGGCACATGCTTTTTTTTTTTTTTTTTTTTTTTAGATGGAGCTTTGCTCTTGTTGCCCAGGCTTGGGTGCAATGGTGTGATCTCAGCTCACTGCAGCCTCTGCCTCCCAGGTTCAAGCAATTCTCCTGCCTCAGCCTCCCAAGTAGCTGGGATTATGGGCATGTGCTACCACACCTGGCTAATTTTGTATTCATGGTAGAGATAGGGTCTCTCCATGTTGGTCAGGCTGGTCTCGAACTCCCGACCTTAGGTGATCCGCCCACCTTGGCCTCCCAAAATGTTGGGATTACAGGCATAAGCCACCTCACCCTGCCCAGGGCACATGTTTACCTGTGTAACAAACCTGCACATCCTGCACATATACCCCTGAACTTAAAAATTGAAGAAAAAAAATACAAGACTCAAATGAAAATACTAGAAATTAAAAGTACAATAGCAAAAACAACTGTTTTAATGGTCTTTATTTCATCATACATAGCCCTTAAAAAACAGATGCCTGTCTATTTTTTACCTTAATTTTCCTGTGCCTCTACCTCCAGTAAATCCTGTATTCCTGACAAACTGAATGTAATGACCTTTCCAAAATATACCAGACTATTAATAATCTTGAGCCTTTGTGGAAATGAATTTCTCTACATCGAATTCTTACTGCACCACCTTCAATATACATACACTTACAAGCTGTCTCTGCTCTTATTCACCAAATTCTTACTGATTATCAAAACTCAGCTTAAATGTTACCATCTAGGTGAATCCTTCGCTCATCAATGAAGAGTGAGTACTCTACTTTTTGTTTCCAAATTATATTGTTTCTGATTTTGCAGTCGTATTCACTACCTGCTATTATAACTATTCTCTTTGCATGTGTGCTTACTACTACTTGAAAGCATGAAATGTCTCTTTAATATTTAACCCTCAGCTATTAGCAATATGCTTGGTACATATTAAAAAGGCTCAATAATTGCTTGTGGCTTGAATAAATAAATGGGATAAATCATAATTTTAATAATGCAATGTATTAACAATGATGCTGTAAAATTTGTACCTTAATTCTGTAGCAGATGCTGGTAGTATCCAGCCCACATCTCCTTTTCTGTCACTATCTGGGTGTACTCTGGTCTGAATTTTATCTTTCAGCATCTTCATTTTTGGCTTGAGCCCTTTCAGTGGATGTTGAAATCTGTTTTCTGCAGAAGTGCATCACACTGAAGTTGTATGATTAACACACTCCAGGAGGAGCCCTTACCCAATGACTAACAGAAGTTAGTGTATAAACAGGAGTTGGTGTATCCCCCATCTTCCTCTCCTTTCAAATGGAATAACTCTCAGGCCATGCTTGACAGTGTTTTCCCACAGTTAGCTAGCAAAATTAAGCTCCAGTTTTCCACAGCATTAGCTTGTTAGATAATGCACTTGTAGTAGGCTTTCTGATTTTTCTTATGTCACTTGTCTATTTGCCTAAAAGGTATTTAGGAAGACAGGTTGCGCCTTCTAAATAATCTCCTGTTACTCAAGTCCTTATCTCACTATCTGCTCCTTGGGAAAGCCAAATTAAGGCATATTCACATGTGAATTTACCCGCTTTCTACATTTTACATTTGATCATATGTCTTTGAGAAAACTATTGTGTAAACTGTATGCATTATATTACATGTCTTAGAGTATTAACTAGAGAGTCACTTTGCAAGAATAAAAAAACAAGTCTTCGCTCATCTGTGAATTTATATCATGTTTGTAAGCTTCTATAGTTCTATGCAATATGTTGGTTATTTTAATAGTATTAGTAGGAAAGAGAAAGGTCTACAGAAAATGTTAAAAGTACTTATTGAAAGCAAAGTACTTATTGAAATACCCACAAAGAAGTCACAAAGACATACTCCATAATTGTCAACATAATTATCAAGTCTTGAGATCCACAGGTATTTAATGATGAAAAATGATGCCATGTTTATGAAACTCTATAATCATGGAAATCACTACATAGCCAGCTGCTTCCTAGGCAGCCACTTTATTATGACATGTCTTTTTCTTTAAATGTCAAGTTCTTTTATGACTTTCTTTAGTTTGCATTGTGATTTTGTGGAGAGTATTATAGGTGACATAGCTTTCTTTCATCTTGCGGAAATTACAAGCCTAGCTTAAATTATACTCATGCAGGTGTGGAAAGGAAAAAAAGGGTATTGGTAACTGGTGACATTGAGTTGTGGCAGGCTATGTCAATAGGACTGAAATGATTCCCGTATGCTGCCTTACAGGCTAAATGAGACACCTAGAGCACTTTCATTGGACTTCCCTGGTTTAACCATTAGCTCTAGTCTAATATAATTTCAAGCACATAAAAAACTCATTTTTGAATGAGGAAAAGAGTGACAGTCAAATCTTACTTTCAGATATAGTATGATGGAATTTTAACTTGACTCTTTGGACTACCTCTAGTTTACAACAGATGTGATTTATACTATGTAGGCTTCTCAGGATTGTAGACTAGCTGAGGTATTTCACATTGAACTATCTCATTGATTTTTCAAATCTTTAGTCTTGTCCTGGGGAATACATGCAGACTTTTTTCTTCACCACCATACAATTTTCTGGCCCTTTTCTTTTTTGACTATTCCCCCTAAACTTTAAATTGCTTTTATTTAATCCCCACCAGACTTTCATAAAGCACTTGTCCTTTTTGAAATGCTAACTCTGGGCTCTGACTATTATTTCCCATGGTGAATTTTTATTTCTATCAAGGAAATCTTATTGAGATGGATGTGGGCTCTCTTTCTGGTGCTAATAATAGTTCTTATAGTATTATAAGTAAGTGAAAGAGTAATGCAAAATATATTAATTTCCATTAACTTGTTCTTTTCTAGGACTGTAGGGAAAGTGGGATCTCACAGGACAAATGCCATTGTGAATGAAAGTGTCCTGGGAATGGGGCAGAGTACTATAATTGCAATTTGCTCTATTGCTAATGTCCTGGGCTTCATGGAGTTGTATGAAATAGGAGCCAGGTGGAAGACTGCACATTTGGCTCTACAGCATGGGGTATTGATGAGTTCAACTGTGAGAAGTTAAATCCATAATTTAGTAAAAAACAAAACAGCAACTCAAACCCATCTTGACTCTTGAGCTTCTTCTAATTCTCTCTGTATATTTGTCTTCTTTGTGAGTTCCTGTTACTCTAAAACTATTTAAATTTCTAATTCCCAAGATTCTGTGCACTTTTTCTGCTCTTCTACTGGTGCCTTCTGTCTCTCTGTAATGTCATCCATCCTCAAGGTTTTATCTATTTCTTTATTCTAATGACTCAGATAAAGGTTCCTTTATCCTAAATTCCTGATAGAAATAGGCAGATTTCTTCTAGGCACATCCACTTAGAGTATTTCATAGAAACCTCAAAGGCAAACACACACCGATAATTAATTGTCACTGTGCTAGGCACATATTATATATTCACAACAGTTCTGTGAGGTATCTGTTGTCCTTTTTTTAAATATGAGAGAAATAGGAGAACCCAATAAAGGAAATAAACTGCCTTAGTCACACATCTAGTAACTGGCATATCTGGTCTATATAACTCCACAAATAATGTAGTTCATACAGTATTATCAGGTCAACTTCCAAAAGAAATCTCCAAACAGAGCACATCATTGTTCACTCAAGATCTATTTCTGTAGGAATGCTTTTAAACTGTTTGTGGGAGTGTAAATTAGTTCAACCATTGTGGAAGACAGTGTGGTGATTCCCCAAGGATCTAGAACTAGAATTACCATTTGACCCAGCAATCCCATTACTGGGTATATACCCAAAGGATTATAAATCATGCTACTATAAAGACACATGCACACGTATGTTTATTGCGGCACTATTCACAATAGCAAAGACTTGGAACCAACCCAAATGTCCATCAATGATAGACTGGATTAAGAAAATGTGGCATATATACACCATGGAATACTATGTAGCCATAAAAAAGGATGAGTTCATGTCCTTTGCAGGGAGGTGGATGAAGCTGGAAACCATCATTCTCAGCGAACTATCTCAAGGACAGAAAACCAAACACCACCTGTTCTCACTCAGAGGTGGGAATTGAACAATGAGATCACTTGGACACAGGGCAGGGAACATCACACACTGGGGCCTGTTAGGGGGTGGGGGAGAGAGGGAGGGATAGCATTAGGAGAAATACCTAATGTAAATGATGAGTTGATGGGTGCAGCAAACCAACATGTCACACGTATACATATGTATCAAACCTGCACATTGTGCACAGGTACCCTAGAACTTAAAGTATAATAATAATAAAAAGATCTATTTCTGATTTTTCATACTTTATATCTTACTGGAGTTACTATCCTTCTAGATTCAAAATTCTAAAAACCTTAAAGTCTTTTTAGATTGTCCTCTCTCCTTCATTTCTTTATATTCAGTCAGACAACATGTTTATGGAGTATAGTCTGCTTATTGAGTATATAGTCTTCTAAAGCTTCCTCTTCTCTCCATCATCACTTCTCTAAGTCAGGCTCTCATTATCTTTAACACAACCTTGTGGCCTTTCTTTACTCCTCATGTCTCTCTCCAAACAGCCATCAGAATGATCTATATAAAATGCAGATCAGAACATGTACTTCCCTTTTAAAAACATTTTAGAAGATCTCCCATTACCTGTAAAACGAAATCCATACTTCATAATATGGCATCTTATATTCATCATGACATAGCCTTTTCCTACCTTTTTTTTTTTAACCTCTGTTGCTGGTCTCACAACATTTATTTGCATAATAGTTAGTCCCTTGCAGTACTGACTACATACAAAAATAGCATACATTTCTACACATTTACTCCTCCTTTCTTTTTCTTTTTCTATTTTACTTTAAGTTCTGAGATACATATGCTGAACGTGCAGGTTTGTTACATGGGTATACATGTGCCATGGTGGTTTGCTGAACCTATCAACTCATCATCTAGGTTTTAAGCCCCACATGCATTAGGTATTTGTCCTAATGCTCTCCCTCCCCATGCTCCCCACTCGCCGACAGGCCCCAGTGTGTGATGTTCCCCCTCCCTGTGTCCATATGTTCTCATTGTTCAACTCCCTTTTATGAGCGAGACCTTTTATGGTTTTCTGTTCCTGTGTTAATTTGCTGAGAATAATGGTTTCCAGTTTCATCCATATTCCTGCAAAGGAGATAAACTCTTTTTTTATGGCTGCATAGTATTTCATGGTACTCCTCCTTTCATTCAATAAATATTTACTATGCATCTACAATATGCCAGGCATATCTCAGTACTGAAATATACTGTTGATTATAACTGACTAAGATCCCTGCCTTCATGGACCTTATTGGGTAGTAGTGGGAAGTAGACAATAAACAATACATAAGTTAATTATCTAATACGTAAGAATGTGGTAAGTGCTGTGGGGAAATGATACATAAAGAAAGGGGTATTTAGAGTCCTGGGGCAATTTGCAGTATTAAATACGATGTTTAGAGCAAGCTTCATACAGAAGGCATCATTTGAAAAAGAAAAAAAACTTTAAGGATGTGATATACTTAGCCATGTGGTTATCTAGAAGAGCATTCCAGGCAGAGGCTCCAGCTAGTATATCTGTAATAAGGTAGGAATGTGCCTTGTGTGTTCGTGGAATAGCAATGATACAAAGAACTCCATGAGACTGAATAATCAGAGTGAGCAATGGCACAATGGTAGTGGTGAGGGCAAAGAAGTAAAAGGAAGTTAGCTCATACAAGGACTTACAAGCGCAGGGACTGGCTTTAATTTAAAGGATAATGAAAATCCAGTGGAGTTATTGAACAAAGGGGTAGTTTGCCCGTTACTTTTAAATGATCACTTCCTGTGTGAGTAAATTAAGGCTGTTGGGAATGAGGGTAATATCAGAGAGACCAGTCAGGTTGCTACTGCTAAACTTCAGGACAGAGAGATATTGGTATTTGGACCAAGGTAATAGCAGTGGAGATAGTGAACGTTGGTGGAATTCTGAATGATTTAAAAAATTGAGCCCCCCACATTTTCTGACAGATTAAAGGTCAGGGTTGTTCGCAACAGGATTATTGTAATTCTTTGCTTATCTTTAGGCATGTCAAGAACCATGGTGCTTGTTGTTGAACAAATCCAAATGATATGTAGTAATTGTTGATTAATATACTTTTCTAAAGTCTCAGATAGAATGGAGTAACTTGTACCAGCTTGACAACAATATTTATAAAATATATAAATGATTATTTGCACCTGATTTCTTTTATGTTCCCTTGATTTTGTACTATTGAGCCTGGTCATGCAGCCCAATTTTGGCCATGTGACTAGGGGGCTATAAAATATTTCTTTTCAGACAAGATGTGGCTCCTCTGGGACCAAGGTATCTCACAGGTATCTTAATGTTTTACAATCTGAAGACAAAGCATGTCCTGTGTGATTAACAACATCCCCTAGGAGCTGCGCCTGGAATTCTTAGATCTCTCTGATATTTGCCTGTGTTTTCTTTCTTTCTTTCTTTGTTAGGCTTTCCAATTATATAGCCCTGCCGAGTTGCTGCATAGAATACAAGGGAAAGAAAGGAGTTAAGACCTACCACAGGGTTTTGATCCGAGCAATTGGAAAATAGAGTTGCCATAAACCTAGCAGAGAAGAGCTCAGGTAAAGAAAATTTGAGAGTAAACAGACAAAATCAAGAGCTCCGTTTTGGACATGTGAAATTTGAGACATTTATTAAATATCTAAGTATATACGCTGGGTAGGCAGTGGAATAAACACATCTAGAGTTTGCAAGAAGGGTCTGGACTGGAAATATGCACTTGTCAGGACACAGATGGTATTGAAAGCCATGTTACTTGTAGATTTCCTTCTCATGTAAATTTCTTTTTTCTTATATTCATCTGGCAACCCTTATATATTCTTAAAGATCCAGTTCTGGAAAAAAAACTTCCTGGAAACTGTCCCTGAACTTCCTAGGTTGTACTAGGTGCCCTTCTTTTGTGCTCCTATACTGTACATAAATATTGAATTTAGCACTAGGAGAAATTACTTATCTACATATCTTCTCCCCCATTAGATAAAATGTCTTTTTTTCCAGGACAGGACTCTGCATTATTCATCCTCATATTTCCAGTACTCAAAACAGTGTTTTGAATTGGAAACTATACCTCATAACACTTCTATAGAGTAAACCTCAATGTTTCTTTGTAGACTTCAGACTTGTCAAGACTGTGAGCAGGGAGATAATCTTTTACAAAAGGATAGATAGTAGTACTGTCGTCAGAGATGCTTAGCTGAAGCTTGTGAACCCATTTATGTAGGGCCCACCCAGAAGAGAAACAACAATCTATACTTATGCTCTGAAGACTTACATATTGAGAGTTGATCACTAGCCCAAATCAACTTGTCATCTGGTTTGTCTGGTTAGAAAGCCACACAAGACTGGTGTCATCTAATCACATCTGTGCTAGATCCTTCTGGTGGACATGGGGTGTGCTAGATCCTTCTGGTGGACATGGGGTGTTCTAGAAACTTAGTCAACCTTCTGAAGCATGGAAAAAGGATGCAGATCTTGGAGACCTTGTCCAAATCAAGTAGTTTATTGACCTAGAACTGGTTAAATAAGGAGATTTTTCAATAAGACTTTGGAGTATTCTGCAACTAGGCCCAGGTATCCAGAATCCTGAACCACCTGATGAGGAAAAGTTGATTGAAAACTTCTCTCTGAAATGTTCCTCTTTCTCTCCCTAAGGTTATATTTATGCATTGTCATATTTACTCCACAAAGAAAACACATAGAAAAATTACCATTGTGGCTTGTTCTAGGCTAGAGTTCTACCTATCATTTATATGAAAATCAAGGACCAAGAAAACCCATCTTACTTGGAAAGTGTTTTGTTTTGTTTCCTGTATGTATTTTCCCACATGAACACTTTTTAAATAATAGTATGCAGACAACTTTTTAATTTTATTTTTGGTTTTGGCTTGCTGTAAAAATGCCTCACATTTTATTTATTTTTTTAATTTTATTTTTATAGATTCGGGGATACATGTACATGTTTATTGCATAGATATATTGAACAATGGTGAGGATATTAACTGTTTTTTTCCCTGGTGTTAGCTGAAAACCATTATCTAGATCTATAATTTCATTAAGTATGTGTAGAATGGCAATGTTTTTGTCCTACCATTCTTTCCCCATTTATTAGCTAAAATGATTCTATGAAAGGAAACTTTCCCTCAAAATTTATCTTAAGATACTAATAATACAGGAAAAGCAGAATACATTTTTATTTCTGTTTATTTAACATTTTGACAGTCATGAGTTAGTTGCCCAGCATCTTCTGAAACTGGTGAACAAATGTTGTTTTTCTCCTTTGAGTATAGGGACTCACAGATATCAACATCTTTAATGTTTTTAAATTCATTGTAATTACTATTTATATTAATGTTCAAATTGTCTCATTTTGTCAGTGGCAGCTTTAAAGTTGGTCCCTGATTTATTTTACCATAATTACATATTTTAAAAGCTTTTTTGCTTCCTGTTTTGATAATATAGTCTATGTTTATCTCCATTACTTCATTCAGACCTGGAATCAGTTTCTTCTCCAAGAAGTCTTATTTCCCTTTATAGGGAATGGTGTGTAGAGGCTAAACTCTGGACTGCATAATTACATGATTGACATGGTTTGGCTCTGTGTCCCCAACCAAATCTCATTTCAAATTGTAATCCCCACAATCCCCAGGTATTGAGGGAGGAACATGGTGAGATGTGATTGGATAATGGAGGTGGTTCCCCTATGCTGTTCTTGTGATAGTGAGTGAGTTCTCACGAGATCTGATGGTTTTATAAGTGTCTGACAGTTTCTCTTTCACATGCTTCTTCTTGCCTGCTGCCACGTAAGATGTGCCTGCTTCCCCCTTTGCCATGAGTGTAGATTTCCTGAGGCCTCTCCAGCCATGCAGAATGTGAGTTAATTAAACCTCTTTCCTTTATAAATTACCCAGCCTTGGTTATTTATGTATAACAGTGTTAAAATGAACTAATACAATGATGATATTGTTCTTTTTTCAGGTATTTATTTTACAGAGCTAAAAATATGCTTATTTTTAAGAATTAAGACCAATATGTTAAATTCAGTTTCATAATTACAGAATTTTTACTTAATTTCTTTAATTTTATATTTGCATCTCTATTCTTTAACACTAAAACTCTTGGATCTTAGTTCTATTTGCTTTATCCTATCATATATGTCTGTTAGTAAGTATATATGTCTGTTTGTAAAGTATATAATTAATAAAATATGATTACCATGATGGGATAACTAGGACTAATTTTATTCTTCCTTCTTAAACAACTAAAACCCAGACAACATGTAAGAAATAATATTTTAAAACCAGATAAAACATATGATTAACAGGTGGTTCAGGACAGTGATCCTTAGTTAGACTAGTGATCTCTCTAGTTTATCACTTCAACTGCAGGGCAAGGAATGGGAGCCCAAAGAACCTGGCAGTGTTGCTGAGTAGAGAAAGCAGCATTCAGAATTTGTTATGTAAAGATAACTACAATTCATGGGATAGAATACCAGAAAGGAGGGAGATTTATAGACATAGAGAAAGTCAGAGATCTGAAGAAGATCCTTCTCAAGTTTTCAGCTGAGTATTGATCAGCATGTGTGTTTAAGGAAGGAATCTGCCAAAAACAAAGGAAAGAATCACTGGTAAAAATAAAGAGAAATTTTCTTGAGCTTACTCTAGGCTGGGAAGAGTTTGTGTTTTCATTATGCCGAGTGCAAAGAACTTCTGACATGAGGCATCAAGTAGAGTCTTCAGCAGATATTGCTTTAGGAGAGGGGTAATATTAGTTCTACAAAGAAGGTTGTTTTGAATCTGATAAAATAGTTTAAAAGAAAGCTTTAAGAGGATTAAACCTTTTCCCAAGTAACGTAAGTACATTGCAAGAATAATCCAAAAAAGAAAATAAAAACTGAAGAAATAATAAATAATTTGAGACCAAGTAATTTAAAGTTCACAATGTCTGGAATCCAGTAAGAGATTACCAGAGATACAAAGAAGCAAAAATGCATGATTTAAAACAAGGAGACAAATATATCAATAGACATAGATCCATAAATAACACAAATGATAGATTTAATAGAAAATGATATTAAAACAGCTATTATAAGAAAAGCAAGACCATGATAAAAAAAGGAGTTGAAAATTATAACAAACATCCCATCCCAGTGGAACTTCTAAGATAAAACCTAAAATGTCTGAGAGTAAAATTACTCTACGTAGGTTAACAGTAGATTAGACACTGCATAAGAAAAGATTAGTAAGTGAAAGTCATAGCGATAGAAACTATCCAAAATGAAATATGGAGAAAAAAGACTAGACAAAAGAACAGAGCCTCAGTGAACTTTGGAACATAACGTGTGGACTACCATATGTGTAGTTTGTGTCTCAGAAAAAGAAAGAGTTGGGGAGGGGTAATTTTTAAAGACATATACCCCCAAATTCCCATGATTAAGTTAAGTTTTAAGCAGTTCTCGTCAATGTGATATTTGCTCTCATCCCAAGACCATGTTTGCTTTACTCCTGACTCTTTTTTTCTTTTTATTGATTTATTTCTTTATTTATTATTATTATACTTTAAGTTTTAGGGTACATGTGCACAATGTGCAGGTTAGTTACACATGTATACATGTGCCATGCTGGTGGGCTGCACCCACTAACTCGTCATCTAGCATTAGGTATATCTCCCAGTGCTATCCCTCCCCCCTCCCCACAACCCACAACAGTCCCCAGAGTGTGATGTTCCCCTTCCTGTGTCCATGTGTTCTCATTGTTCAATTCCCACCTATGAGAGAATATGCAGTGTTTGTGTTCTTGCGATAGTTTACTGAGAATGATGATTTCCAATTTCATCCATGTCCCTACAAAGGACATGAACTCATCATTTCTTATGGCTGCATAGTATTCCATGGTGTATATGTGCCACATTTTCTTAATCCACTCTATCATTGTTGGACATTTGGGTTGGTTCCAAGTCTTTGCTATTGTGAATAATGCCACAATAAACATACGTGTGCATGTGTCTTTATAGCAGCATGATTTATAGTCCTTTGGGTATATACCCAGTAATAGGATGGCTGGGTCAAATGGTATTTCTACTTCTAGATCCCTGAGGAATCGCCACATTGACTTCCACAATGGGTGGACTAGTTTACAGTCCCACCAACAGTGTAAAAGTGTTCCTATTTCTCCACATCCTCTCCAGCACCTGTTGTTTCCTGACTTTTTAATGATTGCCATTCTAACTGGTGTGAGATGGTATCTCATTGTGGTTTTGATTTGCATTTCTCTGATGGCCAGTGATGGTGAGCATTTTTTCATGTGTTTTTTGGCTGCATAAATGTCTTCTTTTGAGAAGTGTCTGCTCATGTCCTTCGCCCACTTTTTGATGGGGTTGTTTGTTTTTTTCTTGTAAATTTGTTTGAGTTCATTGTAGATTCCGGATATTAGCCCTTTGTCAGATGAGTAGCTTGCAAAAATTTTCTCCTATTTTGTAGGTTGCCTGTTCACTCTGATGGTAGTTTCTTTTGCTGTGCAGAAGTTCTTTAGTTTAATTAGATCCCATTTGTCAATTTTGTCTTTTGTTGCCATTGCTTTTGGTGTTTTAGACATGAAGTCCTTGCCCATGCCTATGTCCTGAATGGTAATGCCTAGGTTTTCTTCTAGGGTTTTTATGGTTTTTGGTCAAACGTTTAAGTCTTTAATCCATCTTGAATTGATTTTTGTATAAGGTGTAAGGAAGGGATCCAGTTCCAGCTTTCTACATATGGCTAGCCAGTTTTCCCAGCACCATTTATTAAATAGGGAATCCTTTCCCCATTGCTTGTTTTTGTCAGGTTTGCCAAAGACCAGATAGTTGTAGATATGCGGCATTATTTCTGAGGGCTCTGTTCTGTTCCATTGATCTATATCTCTGTTTTGGTACCAGTACCATGCTGTTTTGGTTACTGTAGCCTTGTAGTGTAGTTTGAAGTCAAGTAGTGTGATGCCTCCGGCTTTGTTCTTTTGGCTTAGGATTGACTTGGTGATGCGGGCTCTTTTTTGGTTCCATATGAACTTTAAAGTAGTTTTTTCCAATTCTGTGAAGAAAGTCATTGGTAGCTTGATGGGGATGGCATTGAATCTATAAATTACCTTGGGCAGTATGGCCATTTTCACGATATTGATTCTTCCTACCCATGAGCATGGAATGTTCTTCCATTTGTTTGTATCCTCTTTTATTTCATTGAGCAGTGGTTTGTAGTTCTCCTTGAAGAGGTCCTTCACATCCCTTGTAAGTTGGATTCCTAGGTATTTTATTGTCTTTGAAGCAATTGTGAATGGGAGTTCACTCATGATTTGGCTCTCTGTTTGTCTGTTGTTGGTGTATAAGAATGCTTGTGATTTTCGTACATTGATTTTGTATCCTGAGAGTTTGCTGAAGTTGCTTATGAGCTTAAGGAGATTTTGGGCTGAGACAATGGGGTTTTCTAGATATACAATCATGTCGTCTGCAAACAGGGACAATTTGACTTCCTCTTTTCCTAATCGAATACCCTTTATTTCCTTCTCCTGCCTAATTGTCCTGGCCAGAACTTCCAACACTGTGTTGAATAGGAGTGGTGAGAGAGGTGATCCCTGTCTTGTGCCAGTTTTCAAAGGGAATGCTTCCAGTTTTTGCCGATTCAGTATGATATTGGCTGTGGATTTGTCATAGATAGCTCTTATTATTTTGAAATACATCCCATCAATACCTAATTTGTTGAGAGTTTTTAGCAGAAGGGTTGTTGAATTTTGTCAAAGGCCTTTTCTGCATCTATTGAGATAATCATGTGGTTTTTGTCTTTGGTTCTGTTTATATGCTGGATTACATTTATTGATTTGCGTACATTGAACCAGCCTTGCATCCCAGGGATGAAGCCCACTTGATCATGGTGGATAAGCTTTTTGATGTGCTGCTGGATTTGGTTTGCCAGTATTTTATTGAGGACTTTTCCATCAATGTTCATCAAGGATATTGGTCTAAAATTCTCTTTTTTGGTTGTGTCTCTGCCTGGCTGTGGTAGCAGGATGATGCTGGCCCCATAAAATGAGTTAGGGAGGATTCCCTCTTTTTCTATTGATTGGAATAGTTTGAGAAGGAATGGTACCAGTTCCTCCTTGTACCTCTGGTAGAATTCAGCTGTGAATCCATCTGGTCGTGGACTCTTTTTTGTTGGTAAGCTATTGATTATTGCCACAATTTCAGATCCTGTTATTGGTCTATTCAGAGATTCAACTTCTTCCTGGTTTAGTCTTGGGAGAGTGTATGTGTCGAGGAATTTATCCATTTCTTCTAGATTTTCTAGTTTATTTGTGTAGAGGTGTTTGTAGTATTCTCTGATGGTAGTTTGTATTTCTGTGGGATCGGTGGTGATATCCCCTTTATCATTTTTTATTGTGTCTATTTGATTCTTCTCTCTTTTTTTCTTTATTAGTCTTGCTAGCGGTCTATCAATTTTGTTGATCCTTTCAAAGAACCAGCTCCTGGATTCATTAATTTTTTGAAGGGTTTTTTGTGTCTCTATTTCCTTCAGTTCTGCTCTGATTTTAGTTATTTCTTGCCTTCTGCTAGCTTTTGAATGTGTTTGCTCTTGCTTTTCTAGTTCTTTTAATTGTGATGTTAGGGTGTCAATTTTGGATCTTTCCTGCTTTCTCTTGTGGGCATGTAGTGCTATAAATTTCCCTCTACACACTGCTTTGAATACGTCCCAGAGATTCTGGTATGTTGTGTCTTTGTTCTCATTGGTTTCAAAGAACATCTTTATTTCTGCCTTCATTTCGTTATGTACCCAGTAGTCATTCAGGAGTAGGTTGTTCAGTTTCCATGTAGTTGAGCGGTTTTGAGTGAGATTCTTAATCCTGAGTTCTAGTTTGATTGCACTGTGGTCTGAGAGATAGTTTGTTATAATTTGTGTTCTTTTACACTTGCTGAGGAGAGCTTTACTTCCAACTATGTGGTCAATTTTGGAATAGGTGTGGTGTGGTGCTGAAAAGAATGTATATTCTGTTGATTTGGGGTGGAGAGTTCTGTAGATGTCTATTAGGTCCGCTAGGTGCAGAGCTGAGTTCAATTCCTGGCTATCCTTGTTGACTTTCTGTCTCGTTGTTCTGTCTAATGTTGACAGTGGGGTATTAAAGTCTCCCATTATTAATGTGTGGGAGTCTAAGTGTCTTTGTAGGTCACTCAGGACTTGCTTTATGAATCTGGGTGCTCCTGTATTGGGTACATATGCATTTAGGATAGTTAGTTCTTCTTGTTGAATTGATCCCTTTACCATTATGTAATGGCCTTCTTTGTCTCTTTTGATCTTTGTTGGTTTAAAGTCTGTTTTATCAGAGACTAGGATTGCAACTCCTGCCTTTTTTTGTTTTCCATTTGCTTGGTAGATCTTCCTCCATCCTTTTATTTTGAGCCTATGTGTGTCTCTGCACGTGAGATGGGTTTCCTGAATACAGCACACTGATGGGTCTTGACTCTTTATCCAATTTGCCAGTCTGTGTCTTTTAATTGGAGCATTTAGTCCATTTATGTTTAAAGTTAATATGGTTATGTGTGAATTTGATCCTGTCATTAGGATGTTAGCTGGTGATTTTGCTCGTTAGTTGATGCAGTTTCTTCCTAGTCTCGATGGTCTTTACATTTGGCATGATTTTGCAGCGGCTGGTACCAGTTGTTCCTTTCCATGTTTAGCGCTTCCTTCAGGAGCTCTTTTAGGGCAGGCCTGGTGGTGACAAAATCTCTCAGCATTTGCTTGTCTGTAAAGGATTTTATTTCTCCTTCACTTATGAAGCTTAGTTTGGCTGGATATGCAATTCTGGGTTGAAAATTCTTTTTTTTAAGAATGTTGAATATTGGCCCCCAGTCTCTTCTGGCTTGTAGAGTTTCTGCCAAGAGATTGCTGTTAGTCTGATAGGCTTCCCTTTGAGGGTAACCTGACCTTTCTCTCTGGCTGCCCTTAAAATTTTTTCCTTCATTTCAACTTTGGTGAATCTGACAATTATGTGTCTTGGAGTTGCTCTTCTCGAGGAGTATCTTTGTGGCGTTCTCTGTATTTCCTGAATCTGAATGTTGGCCTGCCTTGCTAGATTGGGAAAGTTCTCCTGGATAATATCCTGCAGAGTGTTTTCCAACTTGGTTCCATTCTCCCTGTCACTTTCAGGTACACCAATCAGACATAGATTTGGTCTTTTCCCATAGTCCCATATTTCTTGGAGGCTTTGCTCATTTCTTTTTATTCTTTTTTCTCTAAACTTCCCTTCTCACTTCATTTCATTCATTTCATCTTCCATCACTGATACCCTTTCTTCCAGTTGATCGCATCGGCTCCTGAGGCTTCTGCATTCTTCATGTAGATGAAAGGAATAACTTGAGCCAGCCGGATTCAGGGTGTTTGGCCCCTTCTGACTTGTTGCAGTTTCCTCTCATTCTGGGAGAACCAGAGTAGGGGCACATACATGCATGCACACACACACACACACCCCCCTACACACATACACTCACCCCTACACACATACACTCACCCCTATACACATATATACACACACACATGCACACACACACACCCCTACATACATACACACACACACAGACCCTACACACATACCCTACACACATATGTACACTCACATCGCTACACACGTATATACACACACACATGCACACACACACACACCCCTACATACATACACCCACACACAGACCTGCTACACACATACACACATACCCCTACACACACATATACACTCACACCCCTACACACATAACTTTGAAAAAAATTTAGAAGAATGTATAACTAGAATAACCAATACAGAGAAGTGCTTAAAGGAGCTGATGGAGCTAAAAACCAAGGCTCGAGAACTACTCCTGACTTTTAACAATTTATTTTATATTGGGTGTATTTCCATATTAAAATTTTCTATAAAATTTTTATAATTCCAATGTTAAATCTTTGAAGCAAGATATATTCAGATAAACCTATTTCCTACCCTTTTTCCATCTGCCTCGTTTCTTCCTTGACTAAATATAAACCTTCAACCATGTTATAATATATGGCTTAAATTGTTATTTAATAAAAACAAATATGTGTGTAGGGGTGTGTGCCTGTGTAGGGGTGTGTGTGTGTAGGGGTGTGTGTTTATGTGTGTAAGGGGTCTGTGCATGTATGTGTGTAGGGGTGTGAGTGTATATATGCGTGTATGTGTGTAGCAGGTCTGTGTGTGGGTGTATGTATGTAGGGGTGTGTGTGTGTGCATGTGTGTGTGTATATATGTGTGTGGGGGTGTGAGTGTATATATGTGTGTAGGGTATGTGTGTAGGGTGTGTGTGTGTGTATGTATGTAGGGGTGTGTGTGTGTGCATGTGTGTGTGTATATATGTGTGTGGGGGTGTGAGTGTATATATGTGTGTAGGGTATGTGTGTAGGGTGTGTGTGTGTGTGTATGTATGTAGGGGTGCGTGTGTGTGCATGTGTGTGTGTATATATGTGTGTAGGGGTGTGTGTATGTGTGTAGGGGTGTGTGTGTGTGTGTGCATGCCTGTATGTGCCCCTACTCTGGTTTTCCCAGAATGAGAGGAAACTGCAACAAGTCAGAAGGGCCCAAACACCCTGAATCTGGCTGGCTCAAGTTATTCGTTTTATATATTACTAAAATTTTGCCTTTCTAGTCATCATTTCTTATCTGAAGCAAAGTTCTTTCCAAATTACTTTCCAGACTTTTTCTACTAGACCTTACCTCTAATTATTTTTATTTATTTATTTATATTTTTGAGACAGAGTCTTGCTCTGTCACCCAGGCTGGAGTGCAGTGGTGCGATATATCAGCTCACTGCAACCTCCACCTCCTGGGTTCAAGCAATTCTCCTGCCTCAGCATCCCGGCTAGCTGGGACTACAGGCATGCACCACCACGCCTGGCTAATTTTTTGTATTTTTAGTAGAGACGAGGTTTCACCATGTTAGCCAGGATGGTCTTGCTCTCCTGACCTCGTGATCCGCCCACCTAGGCCTCCCAAAATGCTGGGATAACAGGCGTGAGCCACCGCACCCAGTCCCTTTCCTATAATTATTATTAACTTCACCTAAATGTGGTTTTTCTCAGTGTCACAACAATAACCCTGTAACCAGAATGTGGGACTCTCGTTACCAAGGCAACTCTTGCTTTGATTCTGATTTTCTGAACTGTTGAGTCTGAGATGTTCTTGGCTTCCTTTACTCCTGAGGTTAAGACCATGATAAGCATTTCACTGTTCTGTGGATATTCCATTTTCGTTCTCACTCTCTCTAAGGTTTGACTAATCTAGAGTAGTTTCTTTGGAATTCGGCTGTGTTAATTACATTTACTTTTACTATCTAAAATTAATGTCCCCCTCCTGAGCAATTCAGTCTCTTGTTTAAGTTATTCTTCTAGTCAATAAACCCTATTCAAAAATTAAAGGAAGACTATGTAAATTTTTAAAGTAATATGTTAGTTAAAATAGAAGAAAAGCAAGTGATATGGAACTTATCATTTCAACTCCATAAACTGATTTACACTTGTGATCAAAGGCTGAAAGATAACATTAAAATTGTTTTTTTATATGTCTGATATGGGATTTTGTATAAATTTTAAAAATGTACATTAGTATTATGTATTGTTATTGTTTCAATTTTGAAAACCTTTAAATGGATAAGGAAAATAATGACTTTTTATATGATATAAATTTGCTTTTATAATTTTTAAATCCATAATTTATTTAAAATAATTATAATTATTTGAAATTAGTAGATTGTATTTGAATAAATCAATTTGACTATATGCTATTTAAAAGGCAGTAAGACACAGACAACTTCATTTTTCTGGAGTCTGAAAATCCACATGCTTGATTTCTAAAACAGAGCAGCAATGTAAACATATTTGAAGAACTTTTGAGTTGAAGATATCTATAGACACAATGATTTAACACCCTTTCTTCATGTTTCGTCTTTAAACTCCCAAATGGAAAGTTCCTACTTGTCTGCTTTCTCATTGGAGTGCTGGGAAAGTAACATCTGCCATTCCTTTTATGACTCAATCTCTTTTTCCTTTCTCTTCCATGGAGAGAAATGTCTTATCTGTGTGGTAGGAATAATACTCATCTGACATTTTTAAAATGTTGCCTTCTCTTAAATAAATTTGTTAAAATTTCCGTCCTACTTAGTGTTATATGTGAAGCCTATTTTTCAGCCTGTTTTTTTCTTCTCTTTTGGCAAAGCTTTCTAAAATTTGTTGAAAAACAAACAGCATGTTATATTGGAGAATAGAAACCAAAGAAAATAGGCATTTAGTGTGACAATTTATATTAATAGGAATTAGTTGAATTTAATGTCTTTTGCAGCTATCAGTACCAGAGGCTGAAAATTCTTTTAGTGTTCTCATTTTGTTCCCCACTCTTGGCTTTGGTGTTTTGGTGCTTCCTTCCTCTGGTGCTGCTACTCAGAGAGAGTTGTACTTTACAGATCTTTCAGTTTTTGCAGTCATAGTTCACTGCTATTACACTGGAGCTCCCTTGGCACAGTGGTGGGTGTAGGGGGTGAATTCTGTGATCTCCCAGTTAAATGTTTTAGTTGGCCTACGTATTGGGGCTGTGGCTTCACAAGTGTTTCCAACCCTCCTCCACATGTATTACATTCTTCCTGTTGCCCACTCCCTTCTCTGGCTCCAGTGTTCCCAACCTATTTCCTTGAAGTTCTGTGCCCTGTTGATGACTTTTTCCCCCTCTTAAGGGAAGACTAGAGGGAGCTGGAGTGGGAAAGAATCACACTCACACTGCTGGATAAGGTTTCTAAATTGTGCTCTGGCAAAGTGTTCCTTTGTTAAGACTCTAGAAATGGGCCACCAGCGGTCTTTAAAAAATCACCGATTTTCTGTTTGTCCAGCTGTTTCTTGTAAGGATGAGAGCAAGGATTTCCAACGTCTTTCCAAAGATGTAAGAAACTTGAAGCCCCTACATACTGTTTTTAACCTAAAGCATTGACTTTAATTTACTTAATATAAAAATTAAAATTTTCATTAAGAAATTCACTAGCTTTATTAAGGTAAGAAAAATATTCTGAAAAATGTTTTAATGAAAGAGTGATAAACTCACATTTCTGTATTCATGTCATATAATTGACTACTTATTTGAGAACATGAGGAAATTAATTATTTATATTTTATCTCACTTCACCAACTATGCCTCTATATTTTTTGTTGTTTCTGATGTGCTTTTTATTTAGACAGTGGTTTTATTCACCCATTTTTTTCTATTCTGTTCCTGACTTTGGCTATTGTGCTATCTATCTTCTTCATTAACTTGTAAGTTCTTCTTTGAGCCTCTTTCTGGGCATATCATATTATTGCCAACTTCTTTGATTCTGTGACGATGTAATTGCATTATTCTATGGTATCCTTAGGCCATTCTTATGATGTATGTAGTTCTTGTGTTTTTGCGCATCCATTTCTTCTTTTGGGGGAAAGATTGCTAATCTCTAAGTGTAGCTTTTCTCTTAGTTTTTTTCAGATTATTACTCATTTTTGAAAGGTGCAAGGTATTTGTTGAAGAAAAGCAGGGTAGCAAAGGGAAGATGATAGATCACCAGTATTCTGAAGTGTTGACTTCTATTTGATGCCTGTTAACCAAATCTATCATATCCTTTGTTAAGAAGAAAGTGTCTCCTAAATGTATGGGATTCAAGTATCCATATCATTTATGGCTAAATGCTTTAATTTGAAGTTTCTCTTCTTTGTGTTCACAGACTGGCCTTCTTTTATGACATTTACTCCTGGCAACCCCCTTTGGCTAAGGGGCTAGATTATAGAAAAGTGAATAACTTGACAGCACACTTTGATTTTGCTACTCTACTTCTTTTGCTCTTCTGAGTTGTCACACTGAGTCATTAGAGGGAAAACTCCCACTTCTGCCTTTGCCCACCCACAGCTCGATGTTTTTCATTCTAGCCAAATAATCAATGGAGATATTCTTTCCTCAACGCCAATATTAAGTTTTGACAAGACTGCTTCCAGCATAGAGTGAGAGAAGGCCCTTGTTCACCATGCAGTTTTCTCCTTTGTTTGAACAACCTTTCCTAGAACCTGGCAGAATGGCATTCCTAGATTTTTATTAGAGTTATGGCCTTTTAACATTTTTTCCCTGTTGCTCTTTTGATAAGTTTGAGGAAAGAGAATATAATAGCAGGATAAAAATGTCATTTTCTGATCTCTGAAAAAAAATTAATTTGCCAGTTAAAATAGATGATACTGCCTGGGAAAACAACAAAAACACAATGACTACCATTCCTACCTTCTCTTCATTATACTTAGGAATTTTCTGAATATCTATCAGTAGACTTTTGGCTCTGAGATGGGCTATGAAATGTTTTGGATAAATTTTGAGCTTATGGAAATGTGTTCATGTCATACTAAGAACTAGTAGCAAGAGTCTTTCGCTGGTAGGACTTTCATCTCTAGAACTTATTCTGTGCAAACTTCTAGCAATTGTAGGATATTAGGTCTTAGAACACAGGATCAGAACTATCTGTTGCCTGAGCAACTTCGAGGGCCTGCAACCTTGAATATGAATAAGCTCCCAGAGACTGACAGGATTTCTTATTCCTTTTGCAATATCTTGAGAGCTAGTGGAAGTTTTTTGGTATTACAACATCTGTTTGTATTTACATATAGCCTCCCAAAAGGTCCCATGTTAGCGTAAACTCTAGAAAAGACTAAAGAAGAAGTTTCACTCTGAGATAAATATATATAGAATATATTTGGGCCTAGAATATAAGAAGATATATTTTATTATTAATTTCCATAATTTTATTAAAAATTTTGCACATTTACTGAAATAAGCAATCAGTTTTGTTTTTTTGTTTGTTTGTTTCAGGGTATAAGTGTAAAATAGTGTTATTGTTACAGGTGCAAATAGCATCATTCCTTTTAAGAACTTCCTTTAGGGACAAAGGTTTATTCCAATCCTTTTGAGACTAAGTGCATATATTACATTCAGGTTTTCCAAACACTTTTCGATACACATGTATAAATGCAATGAATATTAATAATTCTTCTATATCTACATTGAGAAAAAACAGCCATTTAAAAAATGTAATTAAAATTTTACTATATGTTTACTGCCTTTTGTTATTGCCTTGCTTATCTGAAAAGTGCCTAAGACCATTTTTTAATATAACTGAATACTCTGTCATCTCATAACAATTTCCTATAAAATTTTAAGTCACAAAGTCAAGACTACTAAAATAATTAATTAAAATACTGAAAATAAATTTAGATTCCATTGACGAAGAAACTCTGGAACACCAGATTTCTAAATTACAAAAAAGAATTTTGGGAAGATTTCTATGTTGCTCAAACTCTGAAGAGTATCATATGGAATACTTTTAATATATTATATGATAAATAATATATGTGCTATATCATAAGTGAAGTATTCATATTGAAACTTGAATGCATTACTTCTCTTGTGGTTAGTCCATACATTAGACTCAACTACAAAAACAGAAAAAAAGCCTTATTTTCTTTTTTTAAGAAATTTAAAATTTATAAAAATCATATTATTTAACAAAGTAAAATGCCTTTGGGACAACATAGATAATAGGCTATTTCCTTTGAGCATAGTTTTTTCAAAAATCATAAATATATGAGTTTCCAGTTATGTATAGATTTTGTTAAGCATTGGCATTAAGAAGTCAGGGTATTTTGCTACAGTATTGACACACATTATGAAATTTGTCAAACCAGCATGCAACAACTTTGTTAACCAGGCAATTAAACAGTCTACAGCACATTTCTGTATGAAAATGAGGAGAAAAAAGGAAACTAGCATTCTGTGTTTCTTTAAAAATTAAATAGAAAAAGAACTATTAAAAATCATTTTTGCTATGTATTAACAATTTTAAAGAACATCAATTATACAGGAAAAGACCAAGAAATGTATTTACATAGAGCCACACATAACAATGGTACCCAGGTACAGTCATCTATAATTACCGGCAGCAAAGTCAAAGAATTTGTTGTCAAATACTTTAGGAAATTATGCAACTATCCTAAGGATAACATAGGGTTCTTATAATCTGTAGTAGTCAAGCTTTCTTCTGATGTGTACAAATGATCTCAGGTTTATGGTGCTCCATGAACCTGGGGTATAATATGACAGTCAAGCTGTGAGGACTTCAGCACACCGTGGCCTCTCACACCTGTCACACTAGGTGTGAGTTTTCTTTTACTTATGCCACAAATTCATTAACCTCAAACTCTGTTATATACGTTTCCTTAAGATGTCTTCCCTTCCTTTCCCTTCCCTTTTTTGTTCTTTTCTTTTTTCCAGGAAGATGACATAGCAGCTTTTGCATGGTAACTAATTCCCAGTCCTCAAAAAATCATGATTTGAAATTGCAGGAATCATTATTTTGATTCCCACTCTATCCTAAAGGCATACTCACTTTTACCAGCAAGTCCTCTGAGGTGGCTGAGGTGTCTTGCTGTTTCTTCTAGTCTCCATTTCTGGCAGTTTTCTGTTTGTTCATTTTGCTTTCTGTACAGGACTCATCAAGAAGTGACATCCCATCTCTTTGGGAGAACATTCCTCTGTAGTAGATCAGATGTCTTCTTTCCTGAGGCAGTCATCTAGTCTGACTTTTCTGGATATTATGTCTGGTTAAATTTTTCACTTCTCACCTTCTGAAGATTGCTTCCTGTAAATTGAGAATACGGCTTTCTGGAATTCATTTAGTCTTGCTTTTATTCCAAGTAATGTTACTTTCTCTTCCATCTAAAATTTCCAAGTACTGTGCCAGATAAAATTTTATTTTTTCATTGATATATTTAGGCATATGTCAGAGACATAGACCTAGTGTCCCATAATTAGTGACTGTTCTAGTACTAGGACTTAAATCTTTTGACCCTTATGCAATATTTCAAGCTTTTGTGATGTCATATTCTAAGCTACTTTGTAGTGATTAAAGGCAGTGGATATGCCCCAAATTGTATTGCATTGCATTTAAATGTTTCACCATTGGAGACAGTTTATACTTTTGAGATAACAAAATTAATATGATAAACATTTAGAGTATAATATGTAACACATGGTTTCCAGTTATACATATTTATTTAAATTTTAGCACTAGAAGTCAAGGCATCTTGTCACATAGCATTAACAGGCATTAACACACAGTGGGTGCCTAACGACAATAGCAGTAGTTCTGTTGTGAAATGCTTTGTAGTTTACACAGTACTTCCACATACATACACATATATGTTTTTAATACAAATGATATTCCTATTATTTTTTGTTATTGAGGATACAAAATGAGCTGAAGAAGTAATTCTTATGCCAATAAAAAACCAAGTTGCCTCAGGAAAATTTGCTTCCAGAGCTTCTGCCACTACTATGTGTGGTAGATACAAAAAATGACTACAAGGTTTTCCAGCAAATACTAACAAGAAATTTAGTAAACTTTCAAATTCTTAGAATCTGAGCTGGCCCAGTGATCTTCCTTGACCAACAGAATGTAATAAAATTACCTTGCGCTAAGCCCCAAGAGGTGTTGTAGCTTCTGCTCTCACATTCTTGGAACCCTATTATCATGTGACCAAGCAGAAGCTAGCATGAGAGATGGTAACTGATGTATGGCCCAGTCATCCCCATCATCTGGCTGATCATAGATGACCTATGCGTTGGGTCATCTGAGTTCAGCCAGCTTCAGCCCATCTTCCAACTGACTCCAGAGGGTTACATGAACAAGCCTGGCTAACATAGCTGAGCAAAGCCCAGAGCTGAAGAACCACTCATCAGCATTGTGAATTAAATGAATAGTTAGTGTTTTAAACCACTAAGTGTTTGGTTAGTTTATTATTTATCAAGAGATAACAGACACACAACAATAGGCTGTCTATTCATTATGGCCATTACTATACACTATTTATTGATCATGACAACAACCCTGTTGTATGAGATGAGGTTACATTGCTTACCTAAGAACACATAGTTGGTAATAGTAGAGTTGAATCCTCATCTCAGGTCTTCACAATTCACATTCCTACTAAGTCACCAAAATTACTGACATCATACAAACTTTCCATATTCATATCAGAATATAAAGAAAGATAAAATAAGACATCAGCATTAGAACAGAGAGGTCTTGGGTACACATGACTAAAATAGCTGTAATAAATATAACCATCAATTTTAAAAAAAGCTTTATTGATATATAATTGTCATACCATACAATTCAGGTGAATTGAAGTGTACAATTCAATGATTTTTACTATATTCAATATGCAATCATAATCTCAGTCATTTTTAGAGTATCTTAATCACCAAAAAGAGAAATCCTGTACCTTTTACCTATCTCGCTTACCCTCTATTTTCCCTAGCCCTATGAAACCACTAATCCACTTTCTATCTCTATATATTTAACATTCTGGACATTTTATACAATTTAAATTATATAATATGTGTCTTTTGTGCCTAGAATATTTCACTTAGACTAGAATGGGTGTGTTCAAGGTAGCATGGCTGTAGATGATTATTCACCTAATGTTTTCAAAGTTGATCCCTGTGGTAGCATGTATCAATACTCTATTACTTTGTGTAGCTGAATAATATTTCATTATATATATACATATGTATATATATATATATACACCATATTTTGTGTATCCAATTGTCTGTTGATGGGCCTTTTGGCAGTTGTTAATTGTGCTTATATAAAGATTATTGTGCAAGTTTTTGTTTGCCCATGTGTTTTAAGATACTTTGATTAAACAGTATACCTAAGACTAGAATTGCAGGGTCATTGGCAATTCTATGTTTAACTTCTGGTGGAACCACTAAAACTGTCCACATCAGCTGCACCATATTACATTCTCACAAGCAGTGTACAAGGATTCCAATTTTTGCCGACACTTGTTATTATCATTTGAAAAAAATATTACTCCAACCATCCTAGTAGGTATAAAGTGGCATTTTTTTTTATTATTATACTTTAAGTTTTAGAGTACATGTGCACAATGTGCAGGTTAGTTACATATGTATACATGTGCCATGCTGGTGCGCTGCATCCACTAACTCGTCATCTAGCATTAGGTATATCTCCCAATGCTATCCCTCCCCTCTCCCCCAACCCCACAACAGTCCCCAGAGTGTGATGTTCCCCTTCCTGTGTCCATGTGTTCTCATTGTTCAATTCCCACCTATGAGTGAGAATATGCAGTGTTTGGTTTTTTGTTCTTGTGATAGTTTACTGAGAATGATGATTTCCAATTTTATCCATGTCCCTAAAAAGGACATGAACTCATCCTTTTTTATGGCTGAATAGTATTCCATGGTGTATATGTGCCACATATTCTTAATCCACTATATCATTGTTGGACATTTGGGTTGGTTCCAAGTCTTTGCTATTGTGAATAATGCCGCAATAAACATACGTGTGCATGTGTCTTTATAGCAGCATGATTTATAGTCCTTTGGGTATATACCCAGTAATGGGATGGCTGGGTCAAATGGTATTTCTACTTCTAGATCCCTGAGGAATCGCCACACTGCCTTCCACAATGGTGGAACTAGTTTACAGTCCCACCAACAGTGTAAAAGTGTTCCTATTTCTCCACATCCTCTCCAGCACCTGTTGTTTCCTGACTTTTTAATGATTGCCATTCTAACTGGTGTGAGATGGTATCTCACTGTGGTTTTGATTTGCATTTTCTCTGATGGCCAGTGATGGTGAGCATTTTTTCATGTGTGTTTTGGCTGCATAAATGTCTACTTTTGAGAAGTGTCTGTTCATGTCCTTCGCCCACTTTTTGATGGGGTTGTTTGTTTTTTTCTTGTAAATTTGTTTGAGTTCATTGTAGATTCTGGATATTAGCCCTTTGTCAGATGAGTAGGTTGCGAAAATTTTCTCCCATTTTGTAGGTTGCCTGTTCACTCTGATGGTAGTTTCTTTTGCTGTGCAGAAGCTCTTTAGTTTAATTAGATCCCATTTGTCAATTCTGGCTTTTGTTGCCATTGCTTTTGGTGTTTTAGACATGAAGTCCTTGCCCATGCCTATGTCCTGAATGGTAATGCCTAGGTTTTCTTCTAGGGATTTTATGGTTTTAGGTCGAATGTTCAAGTCTTTAATCCATCTTGAATTGATTTTTGTATAAGGTGTAAGGAAGGCATCCAGCTTCAGCTTTCTACATATGGCTAGCCAGTTTTCCCAGCACCATTTATTAAATAGGGAATCCTTTCTCCATTGCTTGTTTTTGTCAGGTTTGCCAAAGACCAGATAGTTGTAGATATGCGGCATTATTTCTGAGGGCTCTGTTCTGTTCCATTGATCTATATCTCTGTTTTGGTACCAGTACCATGCTGTTTTGGTTACTGTAGCCCTGTAGGATAGTTTGAAGTCAGGTAGTGTGATGCCTCCGGCTTTGTTCTTTTGGCTTAGGATTGACTTGGCAATGCGGGCTCTTTTTTGGTTCCATATGAACTTTAAAGTAGTTTTTTCCAATTCTGTGAAGAAAGTCATTGGTAGCTTGATGAGGATGGCATTGAATCTGTAAATTACCTTGGGCAGTATGGCCATTTTCATGATATTGATTCTTCCTACCCATGAGCATGGAATGTTCTTCCATTTGTTTGTATCCTCTTTTATTTCATTGAGCAGTGGTTTGTAGTTCTCCTTGAAGAGGTCTTTCACATCCCTTATAAGCTGGATTCCTAGGTATTTTATTCTCTTTGAAGCAATTGTGAATGGGAGTTCACTCATGATTTGACTCTCTGTTTGTCTGTTGTTGGTGTTTAAGAATGCTTGTGATTTTTGTACATTGATTTTGTATCCTGAGACTTCGCTGAAGTTGCTTATGAGCTTAAGGAGATTTTGGGCTGAGACAATGGGGTTTTCTAGATATACAATCATATCGTCTGCCAACAGGGATAATTTGACTTCCTCTTTTCCTAATTGAATACCCTTTATTTCCTTCTCCTGACTAATTGCCCTGGCCAGAACTTCCAACACTATGTTGAATAGGAGTGGTGAGAGAGGGCATCGCTGTCTTGTGCCAGTTTTCAAGGGGAATGCTTCCAGTTTTTGCCCATTCAGTATGATATTGGCTGTGGATTTGTCATAGATAGCTCTTATTATTTTGAGATACGTCCCATCAATACCTAATTTATGGAGAGTTTTTAGCATGCAGCGTTGTTGAATTGTGTCAAAGGCCTTTTCTGTATCTGTTGAGATAATCATGTGGTTTTTGTCTTTGGTTCTGTTTATATGCTGGATTACATTTATTGATTTGCGTATATTGAACCAGTCTTGCATCCCGGGGATGAAGCCTACTTGATCATGGTCGATAAGCTTTTTGATGTGCTGCTGAATTCGGTTTGCCAGTATTTTATTGAGGATTTTTGCATTAATGTTCATCAAGGATATTGGTCTAAGATTCTCTTTTTTGGTTGTGTCTCTGCCAGGCTTTGGTATCAGGATGATGCTGGCCTCATAAAATGAGTTAGGGAGGATTCCCTCTTTTTCTATTGATTGGAATAGTTTGAGAAGGAATGGTACCAGTTCCTCCTTGTACCTCTGGTAGAATTCAGCTGTGAATCCTTCTGTTCCTGGACTCTTTTTGGTTGGTAAGCTATTGATTATTGCCTCAATTTCAGCTCCTGTTATTGGTCTATTCAGAGATTCAATTTCTTCCTGGTTTAGTCTTGGGAGAGTGTATGTGTCAAGGAATTTATCCATTTCTTCTAGATTTTCTAGTTTATTTGTGTAGAGGTGTTTGGAGTATTCTCTGATGGTAGTTTGTATTTCTGTGGGATCGGTGGTGATATCCCCTTTATCATTTTTTATTGTGTCTATTTGATTCTTCTCTCTCTTTTTCTTTATTAGTCTTGCTAGCGGTCTATCAATTTTGTTGATCCTTTCAAGAAACCAGCTCCTGGATTCATTAATTTTTTGAAGGGTTTTTTGTGTCTCTATTTCCTTCAGTTCTGCTCTGATTTTAGATATTTCTTGCCTTCTGCTAGCTTTTGAATGTGTTTGCTCTTGCTTTTCTAGTTCTTTTAATTGTGATGTTAGGGTGTCAATTTTGGATCTTTCCTGCTTTCTCTTGTGGGCATGTAGTGCTATAAATTTCCCTCTACACACTGCTTTGAATGCGTCCCAGAGATTCTAGTATGTTGTGTCTTTGTTCTCTTTGGTTTCAAAGAACATCTTTATTTCTGCCTTCATTTCGTTATGTACCCAGTAGTCATTCAGGAGCAGGTTGTTCAGTTTCCACATAGTTGAGCGGTTTTGAGTGAGATTCTTAATCCTGAGTTCTAGTTTGATTGCACTGTGGTCTGAGAGATAGTTTGTTATAATTTCTGTTCTTTTACATTTGCTGAGGAGAGCTTTACTCCCAACTATGTGGTCAATTTTGGAATAGGTGTGGTGTGGTGCTGAAAAAAATGTATATTCTGTTGATTTGGGGTGGAGAGTTCTGTAGATGTCTATTAGGTCTGCTTGGTGCAGAGCTGAGTTCAATTACTGGGTATCCTTGTTGACTTTCTGTCTCGTTGATCTGTCTAATGTTGACTGTGGGGTGTTAAAGTCTCCCATTATTAATGTGTGGGAGTCTAAGTGTCTTTGTAGGTCACTCAGGACTTGCTTTATGAATCTTGGTGCTCCTGTATTGGGTGCATATATATTTAGGATAGTTAGCTCTTGTTGTTGAATTGATCCCTTTACCATTATGTAATGGCCTTCTTTGTCTCTTTTGATCTTTGTTGGTTTAAAGTCTGTTTTATCAGAGACTAGGATTGCAACCCCTGCCTTTTTTTGTTTTCCATTTGCTTGGTAGATCTTCCTCCATCCTTTTATTTTGAGCCTATGTGTGTCTCTGCACGTGAGATGGGTTTCCTGAATACAGCACACTGATGGGTCTTGACTCTTTATCCAATTTGCCAGTCTGTGTCTTTTAATTGAAGCATTTAGTCCATTTACATTTAAAATTAATATTGTTATGTGAGAATTTGATCCTGTCATTATGATGTTAGCTGGTTAATTTGCTCATTAGTTGATGCAGTTTCTTCCTAGTCTCGATGGTCTTTACATTTTGGCATGTTTTTGCAGTGGCTGGTACCGGTTGTTCCTTTCCATGTTTAGTGCTTCCTTCAGGAGCTCTTGTAAGGCAGGCCTGGTGGTGACAAAATCTCTCAGCATTTGCTTGTCTGTAAAGGATTTTATTTCTCCTTCACTTATGAAGCTTAGTTTGGCTGGATATGCAATTCTGGGTTGAAAATTCTTTTCTTTAAGAATGTTGAATATTGGCCCCCACTCTCTTCTGGCTTGTAGGGTTTCTGCCGAGAGATCCGCTGTTTGTTAGTCTGATGGGCTTCCCTTTGAGGGTAACCCGACCTTTCTCTCTGGCTGCCCTTAACATTTTTTCCTTCATTTCAACTTTGGTGAATCTGACAATTATGTGTCTTGGAGTTGCTCTTCTCGAGGAGTATCTTTGTGGCGTTCTCTGTATTTCCTGAATCTGAACATTGGCCTTCCTTGCTAGATTGGGGACGTTCTGCTGGATAATATCCTGCAGAGTGTTTTCCAACTTGGTTCCATTCTCCCTGTCACTTTCAAGTACACCAATCAGACATAGATTTGGTCTTTTCCCATAGTCCCATATTTCTTGGAGGCTTTGCTCATTTCTTTTTATTCTTTTTTCTCTAAACTTCCCTTCTTGCTTCATTTCATTCATTTCATCTTCCATCGCTGATACCCTTTCTTCCAGTTGATCGCATCGGCTCCTGAGGCTTCTGCATTCTTCATGTAGTTCTCGAGCCTTGGTTTTCAGCTCCATCATCTCCTTTAAGCACTTCTCTGTATTGATTATTCTAGTTATACATTCTTCTAAATTTTTTTCAAAGTTTTCAACTTCTTTGCCTTTCATTTGAATTTCCTCCTGTAGCTCGGAGTAATTTGATCATCTGAAGCCTTCTTCTCTCAGCTCATCAAAGTCATTCTCCATCCAGCTTTGTTCCATTGCTGGTGAGGAACTGCATTCCTTTGGAGGAGGAGAGGTGCTCTGCTTTTTAGAGTTTCCAGTTTTTCTGTTCTGTTTTTTCCCCATCTTTGTGGTTTTATCTACTTTTGGTCTTTGATGATGGTGATGTACAGATGGGTTTTTGGTGTGGATGTCCTTTCTGTTTGTTAGTTTTCCTTCTAACAGACAAGACCCTCAGCTGCAGGTCTGTTGGAGTACCCGGCCGTGTGAGGTGTCAGTCTGCCCCTGCTGGGGGCTGCTGCCCAGTTAGGCTGCTCGGGGTTCAGGGGTCAGTGACCCACTTGAGGAGGCAGTCTGCCCATTCTCAGATCTCCAGCTGCATGCTGGGAGAACCACTGCTCTCCTCAAAGCTGTCAGACAGGGACATTTAAGTCTGCAGAGGTTACTGCTGTGTTTTTGTTTGTCTGTGCCCTGCCCCCAGAGGTGGAGCCTATAGAGGCACCAGGCCTCCTTGAGCTGTGGTGGGCTCCACCCAGATCCAGCTTCCTGGCTGCTTTGTTTACATAAGCAAGCCTGGGCAATGGCGGGCGCCCCTCACCCAGCCTCACTGCCGCCTTGCAGTTTGATCTCAGACTGCTGTGCTAGCAATCAGTGAGACTCCGTGGGCGTAGGACCCTCTGAGCCATGTGCGGGATATAATCTCCTGGTGCGCCGTTTTTTAAGCCCGTCGGAAAAGTGCAGTATTCAGGTGGGAGTGACCCGATTTTCCAGGTGCCTGCCGTCTGTCACCCCTTTCTTTGACTAGGGAAGGGAACTCCCTGACCCCTTGCGCTTCCTGAGTGAGGCAATGCCTCGCCCTGCTTCGGCTCGCGCACGGTGCGCTGCACCCACTGACCTGCGCCCACTGTCTGGCACTCCCTAGTGAGATGAACCCGGTACCTCAGATGGAAATGCAGAAATCACCCGTCGTCTGCATCACTCATGCTGGGAGTGGTAGACCGGAGCTGTTCCTATTTGGCCATCTTGGCTCCAATACTAAAGTGGCATCTTATTGTGGTTTTTTGTTTTACTAATGACTAATGATGCTGAACATCCTGCCAGTCATGTGGTTTCTTGACCATTTGTTTATCTTTTATGAGAAATGTTTATTCACGTTCATTTATTTTTTGATTGAGTCATGTGTCTTTTTGTTTTTGAGTTGCAAGAATACTTTATATATTCTGAACACTTCATCCTTTTAAGATATATGATTTACAAGTATCTTCCCTTTCTGTATACTATCTTTTCACTTTTTTGATAGCATCTATTGACAGTGTCCTTTGAGGGAAAAAGAATATAAAAAATGAAACTCGGTAAAAATTTCATTTATCTAAAAATATCTAAAAAATTAGAAATTTTGAAATTTTTCATCTAAACATTTTTGCAAAGTTTTATCTATTTTTTCTTTATTGTGTATGCTTTTGGTGTCATATGAGACTATTGCCAAATCCAAGGTCATCTAGGTTTACTCCTATGTGTTATAGTTTTAGCTCTTCCCTGTAAGTCTTTGATCCATTTTGAGTTTTGTTTTTTGTTTTTGTTTGTTTGTTTGTTTGTTTTTGAGATGGAGTTCTGGTCTTGTTGCCCAGGCTGGAGTGCAGTGGCACGATCTCGGCTCACTCAAACCTCTGCATCCCATGTTCAAGTAGTTCTCCTGCCTCAGCCTCTCAAGTAGCTGGGATTACAGGCACTCGCCACCATGCCCAGCTAATTTTTGTATTTTGGGTAGAGACGGGGTTTCACCATGTTGGCCAGGCCAGTCTCAAACTCTTGACCTCAGGTGATCCGCACACCTCGGCCTCCCAAAGTGCTGGGATTACAGGCATGAGCCACCACACCCGGCCGAGTTAATTTTTACAAATGTTGTAAATAAAAGCTCAGTGCCACAATGAAGGTGAACAAAAGAAAGATTCCTCAGCAAGGCAAATTTACTTCTGCAGAAGGGTGCTGCTCGCATGTCTGACTGCTGAGAGAGCACACCGAGCTCAGTAGGGCAGGGGTTTTCATCCCTAATGCAGCAGGTCCTGGAGCTGTGTCCTTTCCCCATTGGCTGGAGTGGGATGCACAATCTAAGCTGACCCGATTGGCTACTGTTTAAAATTGAATAGGGCTAACTAGGCAGGAAGGGAGAGGCTGTCCATTACAGTTGAAGGCATCTCTGGGCATGTTAGGGCACAGCAAAGGTGGGAAGGGTGGTTCTGACGGGAAAGACAATTGCAGAGCAGGTAATCAAGGGAATAGATGTAAATTACAGATTAGGGCTGGTGGGAAGGTTATTTACCATAACTAGGGAGAGGGAGAGGTACAAAGAACAAGGAAGTTAGGCTTGAAAATAGAGAAAAAAGAACAAGGAAGCTGAGCAACCCGTCTCTTTGAAGAGGAACTTACTGTACCTAACATAAATGATGTGAGTTAAAGGTTCAGCTTCATTCTTTTGCATGTGGTTATCCAGTTGGCTAGTGATTAATTTTCACACTAAGTTTGCACATCAGTTTGTGCAGGTGAATTATGGGGAATACAGAAAATTCTGTATTATTTTGTATCTGCATTTTAATGTCTATTATATTGCCTGGAATATGACAAAAGTATTTGATTTAGTAAATAAAATATTATGCAATGTTATAATGCATTAAAGAAGAACAACTATTGGTGTGTATCATACCCTATGTCATATGGAAAAATGTTGTTTAAAAATATATATGCACACACACACAGACACACACACATATATTACACTAATAATAGCTTTACTTGACTTCTTAGGTTGCATGGGTTATTTTAATAAAATAGAAAATAATAATGTTAAAGTATAGACTTTATAGCTACAAAAACTTATATTTACATTTTCCAGTGATCTTCAGAACAATTTCATAGGTACCATTCTGGATAGGTATTATATCTATTTTATATATTAACAAATGAATGGGAAAAATTGCCTCAGGTCTAAACAGGAAAATGGAATAATAAAAAATAAAATAAACAAACAAACATCTCTCCTGATTATTAACTTAAATTCATGTTCCATCCATGTCATCATAATGCTTTTCATTTGAATTTGGTCTTTTAGTAATTTGTTAGTCTACCTAATATGAGTATGTTCAAAACCAGCCTTTCCTACAAAGCTAGTAGAATTTTCAGGTCAAACCAAATCAAAAGCCTCAGTGTAATACAGTTGTGTCAGATATAAGTTGTTTTTTTTTTTCTACCTGGTATTTCTCCCTGGCAGAGAATTAAATTATTCTGGTATAATTTGCTTATCATGAAAACATGCTAGCTGCTATTTAGTATCCTAAAAGTTAAGATATTTTAGAAGGATCTGATGAGTATTTGTTATAGGTGATTGATTGTTGGGAAAAGCAAATGGAGATATTTTAAATCTTCAAGAAGAAAAGATAAGTATTTCAAAGAGCTTAATAAAACTTAATGCCCATTTTCCTTTTTCAATAATTACCTTAAAAGGAAGCCAAAAGAATGCAGAATAGAGAATCACCATGAGAACATAAATTTGATTATCAAGAGAGTTATTTTCCATGTGTTAAGACATTAGAAAAATATTCACAAGTATTCAGTGGCTCAGAATGTGTATCATCGACACAAAAACTGCCCCCCACAAAAAAATTTAGCCAACTGAAGAATGAGGAAACAAAAGGAACTAAATAATGGAGGAAAGGTGATATAAAAATTATTGTAATATTCACTCAATGCTTTTAAATAGGATCAACTCTATGAAATTTTATACATATGGTTATAAAACAAGTCAAATGTCATAATAAACCTTAACAGAACATACATATAATATAAAAATAATTTTAAAATAATAAATTCATTTACAAATTCTGATACAACTATAGAAATTTGAAATGGAAGAGATGAGGATGAGGAAAAAAGTTCATCTTACTTTTCTCATCTTCCTTGAGGAGAATTGGATAGATACACTCTTTCAAGTTTTGCCATTGTTATTTATAACATGTGTTCATATATTTTTTAGACCCTTTTTAGAGCCTCAAATGTAACCAACAGTAGGATTTAAAACATAAAATATATCTTTCAAATGAATAATAATGAAATGTGGAAAGACAAAGCTCATATAACAAAATATACAAACCAAAGGAACTTATTCCAAACAACAGAAAGGAAAAGGAAAAGTAAATAGAACCTGTAATTATGAGGGTCAGCAAGCTACTTTCCATGGGTCAAATCTGGCCCACCACCCCTTTTTGTAAATAATGTTTTATAGGAACTACACCCATTAATTCACAAATTGTCTATGACTGTTATCATGCTATAATGGCAGAGGTGAATAATTGTGGCAGAGACTGTAAGGCCCACAAAACCTAAACATTTACAATCTGGTAATATTTTATAAAATAATTCACAGAAAAGTTTGCCAGTTACTGATCTATGGTAATAAATATATATAGGATTATTTCATTACAATAGCTCAAGTTAACAGGGTAAGAGAAGAAAAGGTAAATAAAAACAATAATGTTATATATATTTTGAAAGGACATTCACAAAATGTGCCTAGAATAACTAGGTAATGCTAATTTCTCAAGTCCCTTCCTTTTCAAGCAGTTGAATGATGAGAGTTTCACAGAGCATGTGTTATTTTTGTTGGATTTTGAGTCATAATTACAGGTTTTCTAAGCAGAGGACAGAAAAGTCATCCTAGGCAGAGGAAATAGCATGTGAAGACATGAAGGTGGGAAATAGATGAATATTTCAGCGGCAGCAAAAAGTGATCAAAACAAAAGAAAATGACTCTGCAGGTCTTTGCAATGATTATTCCTTCTCCTTGGTTCTTTCTAAAGAATTTGTCACTTTCTGAAATGATCTTACCTGCTGATTAATATAGTCAACTCCATCCTCCAGAAGATAAGCTTAATAAGTATTTGTTGAATGAATGAATGAGTGAATGAATGAATGACCACATTAATTTGTCATGTGGTCCATTAAGCATAAAAGACTGCTTGGAGAGTCCCAGAGCTCAAACAACATCACTGCCCAGTCACACTGATTTTATCACTTAGGTGTTATTGCCATACCGAATAAATTTCCTCTGGGCCTTTCTTGTTCTACTCTTCCTAGTCTGAGACCATTTCCTTTAATAAAGATGATAAAAGCAAAGAAAGGAGTTGACTAGTCTGCTTCCTCTCGGATAGTTACAAGCATTATTACATCCACTTTTGACCAGAGTAATTTTTCTTCTAGCTACAAACATAGTTAAAAAGTCTTTTTCTACAGTTTTGTCTGGCTTTGTTCAAAAAGAGTCAAACCTGCCCTAGCCGCTTACTCAGCTCCTCAGATCTCTGTGGTCAATCGTTTCAGCCTTAGCCTGTGGCTGATAAGAGCAGAATTAGAGGTCTAAAGTGTCAGTGGTCTACTTAACTTTTGTCTGTTACATACCCACAAACTCTAGTTACAAGACAGTCCTTAGTAATGCAGGTCTCTCAGCATGAAAGACCAGGTGAGAGTCGATAGAAAAACTTTTGCTAATTTATCCTTAAGCTGAAAATGACAACTTCCTGCACAGGCCCTATCATTGATTGAAAAGTGGTATTTTACCTTTTTTTTTTTTTTTTTTTTTAAAAAGCAGCCATCATAAATTATTGTTACTTTGATATTTACACATATTATACACACATTAGCTTAAAAGCTAATATTTTCTTTTACAAACAATATAGCTATATGCTTTATATAATTGATTGGTAAGTTACATTGTTTTGTTTTTTATGACTTCTCAGGAATTAAGTAATCAGAGTAGGAATAACAGTTTATGTGTAGATGTATTCCTAACTTTAAATGAAATGTTAAATGCATATTTACCCTTATATAATAGAATTGTCTCTTTAATATAATTTTACTTTTATCAAGAGACAGATTTTCCTTAGTTCTATCTGCTTTCTAATAGTACCTAACAAAATTAGTTATAATTTTCTTATGCAATTATCAGGTGATGTTCCTCTGTTAGACAGGAACCCTTTCTCTTGTTTACCAGCCTTTCTAAAAAAAAAAAGTGACAATTCTTGTAAAACAGCCATACACATGGATTGTGATTTTCATTTTCAAATAAGATTGCTCCTCCTAAAAAGAAAGGAATCAAATTCCATTTCAAATTACACTACTACCTGTATTCGAGTATGGCTGGTTACTCACCCATGCAAACCTGCAGGTTTATGCCAGATGAAACAATTCTGAATGTAGGATTTTCAAGATTTGTAGAGGTAACCCAATTGTTAGGGGTGTGTTTTGCCTTGAGATTATCCAAAGCTTCAGGGGAGAAAGAAATATGATAACAGGGTTTAGTATTTTAAATCCAGAATGAAAATACCTCAGAATAAACCAGGATGCTTTGTTGAGACTTTTCGTGTCCTTATACCTCTGAGAAAATGAGAGAATTGTTGATACTGTGAAAAAGATGAGACAGAAATTAAAAGACAAAAAAGATTTGGGCGAATATAAGTCAATACCTAAACCTTCCTATACCTACAGAAATGTATCATTTTAGAGTGTTTTTCTCTATCTTTATGCCTCTAACACTTAGGTTTCAAGCTTGTTAAATAAGGTGTTACTGAGAATTTTTACAGAATTTTACAACAGTGCCCTAGAAGCCATTCTACGCTTGTTTTCAGTAGTCCCTGGGGCGGAAAATATGCTTGCAAATGATTGAGCACTGAATTTGTTGCATATTTTGTCTAATAAAAATTAGTTTATTGAAACTTCCACATTTATTAAGTGTTCCTGACCACTTAGTCCTGGGGCTGTGGCACATGCCCACCCTCCAAGGGACACGGACGTGGAACTGCCCATGATCCTGCCCATGGGAAGTTTCCCATCAGCTCTGGGGTTATCTCATGAGTCAAGGGAGGTACAGACCCTGTCTACACATTCCAGGACCCTACATTTATTTCTACAAAATTTCTCAAACTTTTTTTGAGGCTCATAGACCTGTTGTTACTGCCTGTTTTCTACTTTGAAATGAATCTTCTGAACTGAATTGGAATACAAAGCAAACTAGTTTCAGAGACCAACAGGCCATTCTGAGTTATGAATGATAGGCTGATATTTTGAAACTCTTGTTTCCTAAAGATGACTTTCTGCAGGAAAAGAGCTTTGAAAGCAATATCATATATGTTCCAGTGAGAGTCCAAGTTTTCTCCATATGCCCTTTTGCAGAATCTATATATTAAACACCTTTTGCACATTTTTTTTAACATACCATGAAATTCAATGTTTGAAACCAAACAGTTGTTTATTATTTGCCAATGGTCATCGGGATTTTATGGCTTCATGTTCTTATGTTCTTTCCTTTTTTTTTTTTTTTTTAAATAATGGTCATTATAATTAAGCAAAGTCAGCAGAATATAACAAAGATGTCAATTTTCTAAATTAAATAGAAATTTTATTAAAATATTCACAGCAGCCGGGCACAGTGGCTCACACCTGTAATCCCAGCACTTTGGGAGGCCGAGGTGGGCGGATCACAAGGTCAGGAGATTGAGACCATCCTGGCTAACACGGTGAAACCCCATCTCTACTAAAAATACAAAAAATTAGCCAGGCGTGGTGGCGGGTGCCTGTAGTCCCAGCTACTGGGGAGGCTGAGGCGGGAGAGTGGCGTGAACCTGGGAAACGGAGTTTGCAGTGAACTGGGACTGAGGTGGAGCTTGCAGTGAGCCGAGATGGCGCCACTGCACTCCAGTCTCAAAAAAAAAAAAAAAAGTATGTGTGTGTGTGTGTGTGTGTGTGTGTATATATATATGTATATATATGTATGTATATATATATATGTATATATATGTATGTATATATATATATGTATATATATGTATGTATATATATGTATATATGTATGTATATATATATGTATGTGTATATATATGTATGTGTATATATATATGTATGTATATATACATATATTCACAGCAGATCAATAATTCATTTCATTAGTAGGTTACTTTAAAGCACGTCAGGGAACTCTCTAGAGGATTCACTTTGTACAAAGGTGTTTCAGAGGTAGAACTTCTAGGGGAAATTAAGGGTTTTTGTTTATTTGTTTTTAAATAAGACATTATTATTCCTGGATCTACCACACGATTCCATTAACTGTTAGAAATTTTCATCCTGAAATTTGATATCCTCATGATTAGTTTTATTTACTCATTTGTTTAAATATGCAGAATTAGAAAGACTTTATTCTGGACACGTGTTTGCTTAATACCACATTACAGAATAGTCTCTAAATACACAGAGAAACTGAGATAAAAGGCACTTTGTAAAATCAAACTATTTTAATATACTGTTACCATATGAAAGAAAATGAGAGCTATTCCATGAATAAAGACTCTGCAGTCATTTTCTTACATAGTTTCAGGACCCTGTTTACACCTACACAGCTTACAATGGATGATATTGTTTCTCTGTTCAGTGTGAAGTAATTATGTTGCAGTTTCATTCCTATGAGATATTTCCAGATGCCATCAAGATAAGAGAACTAAAGTCACATCACCACAGGCAGCAGACAAAGGCAAACAGTTAATCAAACCGTGACTGTGATTAGCCAGAGAAAAAGTGACAGTTTCTAGCAGTTCTGCAGCACCTGCATTTCTTCAGAATCTAGCTTTGGAGCAAGTATGGTTGGCTCAGCAAATTCCAATATCGCAATCAGGAAATAAAGCATTTCATAGAAGAAGATTAAAAGAAGCACAAAATGCAGACTGCAAGAAAAACAGTGTTTAAAAAATTATATAAACTTATAATTTTTTATATAAAATGGGGGAATGTCTGTAATAAGCTCAGGAAATTATCTTTAAACTGGGAGAACGACAAGAATTTGAAAGCCACGGTAAGGCTGACAATCTTGCAAAATGAACTGCCAGATAGGAAAAGAAGAGATGTGGGGATTCCTATAAGGCATCTGAAGAATGTTAATGTGGATTAAAATTGTATTAACATAAAGAAATAACCACTCAGGCTTGAAAAATGAATATTGCCCTTTCACTGTTTCTAATAATTAAGTCATCTAGCAGCAGGCAGTTGCTTGTTTGCATTACACACATCCGACACTGTAATGCTTCTTATCTTTATGTCCTAAAATGTGAAAACTAGAATGTACAGGTGTTCATTGCAAGTTCTGCATAGAGGATTTTGGAGGTCACTATAGAACTCTTAAGAAATTGAAATGTTCAAGGCTGTGATGAAGAATTGAACCGTAATATATTATCTTTGTGCATATTCAAACAGAGCAATCTAGGAGACCAACAAATTCATAAAAATGTAAATCAAAGTCTATGATGTAGGATTCTCTACTATAAGAGCACCTACATTTTAAGAAACTTCATTCATTTATAAATGAACATTCTGAATTTTAATATATACTCAAGTTTTAGACACTGAGTTGGCTTGACAAAGGAATTCAGCTACTCCACAACCCTGATCTGCCAGCCATAGGCATTTAACAGAGTTTCAGGCCCTTAAAGGGTTTCAAAGTAGCGTAAACATTTAGCATAAAATAGCACCTATGCTGCCATCAATATCTTAGGGGTGCACAGAGCTGCTGATCTTAGGCCTAGAGTTTCACAAGTCTAGGAATAATTTTCATAGAAATAGAGACTCGAACAGTCTAGTCCCTATCTAGACTCTAGGTAACTCCTGAGAATTGAGGTTCAACAGTTGATTCTAGAGTCATGAAGACAGGAGTGCCTCCCAAAAAACTGAAGTTCAGCTCATCCACCAGAGTATCTTGGGTTTCTCCAATCATACTTGCTTGGAAGTTTACTATAATCAACAAATATTTGTGGGAAAAAATGTTATGAACAACGCATATGTTTGACACTGTAAAAGATTCTAAGAATTGCATATATTGGCATGATTATTTTCAAATATTTCTTACAATTACAACTTTTCATCATTAAGTAAATACTAAAGAAAGGAAAATGTTATTTCATGTTAGTTATTACAGTGAGCAGTGGTTCTAACATATATTTTATATTCAGGTTAACTTTTTAACTCATTTAAATATTTAATTAAATACCTAATTGCACAGAATATTGTATCAAATTTTGTACAAGCTGAATTTAGTGACCATCCTCTATGAATTGGTCATCTCAAAATACTCTGCAGCGGATCACATTATTAAGTTCCCAGGGGGCCGGGCGCGGTGGCTCACGCCTGTAATCCCAGCACTTTTGAGAGGCCGAGGCGGGCGGATCACAAGGTCAGGAGATTGAGACCATCCTGGCTAACATGGTGAAACGCCGTCTCTACTAAAAATACAAAAAAATTAGCCGGGCGTGGTGACGGGCGCCTGTAGTCCCCGCTACTCAGGAGGCTGAGGCAGGAGAATGGTGTGAACCCGGGGGGCAGAGCTTGCAGTGAGCCGAGATCACACCACTGGACTTCAACCTGGGTGATAGAGAGAGACTCCGTCTCAAAAAAAAAAAAAGTTCCCAGGGACACTGTCTATATTCTCACTTTTCATATATGTGTGGAAAATATATATGTAAATAAAATTACACTTTCTTTACCATTTATCCATTGACAGACACAGGTTGGTTTCATATCTTGGCTATTACGAAAAATGCTTTAGTGAATATGGGAATGCATATATCTCTTAGAGATACTGAATTCATTTCCTTTGGATATATACCCAGCAGAGAAATTGAGGGATCCTTTGGTAGTTCAATTTTTAATTTTTTGAGGAAGTTTCAAACTTCTGTAATGGCTGTACCAATTTATATTCCCACCAACAATGTACAAGGGGTCCCCACCCTCACCAACACTTACCTCATAAGGCACTATTATGAACAATTATGTGCCAACAAATTGCAAAACCTAAAAGGAATGGACATATTCCTAGAAACGTACAATCTACCAAGACTGAATTAAGAAAAATAAAAGCCGGAACAGACCAATAATGAATAAGGAGTAATAAAAAAACTTCCAGCAAAGAATAGCTCAGGACCAGAAGCCTTCACAGCTGAACTCCATTCAAGGAGGAGCTAATACCATTACTTCTTAAACTCTTCCAGGAAAAAGTAGATGAAATACTTCCAAACTAATTTTATGAGGCCAGCGTTACTCTTATACCAAACCTAGACAAGGACACTACAGGAAAGGAAAACTAAAGGTCAAAATCTCCCATGAACATAGATGCAAAAATTTTCAATAAAATACCAGCAGACTGAATTCAGCAACATTTTACAACAGTTCTTTTTTCTTCATAATCTCACCAACACTTGCTATTGCCTGTCTTTTTGATAATAGCCTTCCTAACATGTCAGATTGAGCAGGGTTGGGCAGCCAGTCAATATTACTCTGAGTTCTCAAGAAATTGAATCTTAAAACATAAATCAAAAAAGTAGACTGACATCTATTTCTGGAGAATATTATAATTTGCAAAACTCATAAAATGAAACATCTTTTCTATGACTATTGCCTTAAGTCAGAGTGATAGTTTTTTCCTTAAATTTTCACGATGTCCTTCTAAATTTAAAATTATATTTCCACATGTAGCTTGAGGTTACTGTATTGGACAACACAGATTGGAATGAATTACTTCCTAGATTCATTTACTTTGGAGATAAGATTTTCACAATGGTTTGGAATATTTTTTACAGTTCAATTTATGTAGTTGCTCTTCATAGCTATCCAAATCCCTTAATTGCATATCATTCAGGATAAATTTTCTCCAGTTGGTGAGAACATTCTTAATCCCTGCTAGTGAATCAGTGACACCAGAACATTATGGTATAAAATTAGTAAATGTGTAGAAAAAACTAAGATACTTCTAGACCTCACAGAAGTATCCACTTAGTGGCTTAGCACAAGAGTATGGACCTAAAGATCCCGATTAGTTTCTAACTGCCACCATTATGTAATGTACAAATTATTTTCCTCCTGGGCCTTAGCTTTTCCATCTTTAAATGCCAAATTTCTGTCATAAAATGATTTTCTAAAAATATGAGAATAAAGGTATGAGAAAAGTGTGATAAATACTTTGAGTCATGCCTTAATAATAATAATTATAATAAGAATTATCATCAATATTTACCAAAATGCTCATATTTGAATAGAAAATATTATTTCTAGTAAAAAAATAAGGTTAGGCAATCAAGTGTTGTGCATATATAGGCACGTTGTAGTGTCACCCGATATTAGAGATTAGTTGATTACAGCTTCCTTATTGATGCATTTCTTTGCTCTGAGGTTTTGTGTTTTAACCAAAAATCATTTAACCATAGTATGTAAAATGAGAATATAAAATAAAGGAAACATTTATACTGAAGGTTTTTTTTCTTGGAATTATTTCTAGCCAAAAATGTATACCTCATATGAAAAACCTTTAGTTGCTAGAGTAATATTCATTGGAATTTAGTCATTTACTTGAAGACAAAGGGGAATAAAACTTTTCCAGTAAAAAATAGTTTAAATTATTTTAATCAGAAACTAAATAACTTAAAACAGTGACTCTTTAAAATGTAAAAAATTAGACATGATTTAGTTTTAAGTCAGTCAACTCTACAATGGGAATAGCTTTATCTTGGAAAATTTAACTCGGAAAGACTGGAAAGTATAAAACACTTGTTTGAGAATAATTTTGTACTTTAGGACACATTTTTGGCTGTCACTACTTGCAGAAGAGGCATTACTGGAATTTAGTGAATAAAGACTAGGGAGACTGGTAAACATCCTGCAAAGCATAGCTTAGCTCAGCTCCTCACAACAAATAACTATGGGCCCAAAATGTCAATAATACAACTGTTAAGAATCCCTGCATGAAATAAAATTGGTGTATTCTTTCATCTCCTTTTTTCACACCTGTCTATTTCTTGCTCTCGCTAGACTCTCAAGGTCTCTCTCTCTCTGTGTTTTTTTTTCTCATTCTTTCTTTCTCCAGTGAAACCTCTTTAATGAAGGCTCATTCATATTGTTGATGGCAAAGCACAGCTCCTTGTAATTAGAAATGAGACTCGAATTCCTCAGAAATAAGAAATTCAATCAAGAAAGAGTATAGCACAAGTTACATCAGCAAGATAAAAAAATAATTTGAATCAGCAATACTACTTTTAAAGATAATTTAAATTGCCATAGTGATGAATTGAAGCATACTAAGATAAAATATTTCATGAACTTTAAGAAAGTTAGTCTTAGAGGCTGTAAACAGGAATACCAACAAGTGTCAGTGAGCAGAGGGGACTGTACATTTGCCTAACACTTTTAAGTGTTTCTTCATTTTTTCAATTAACCTTTGTGAGAAAACTACTGGATTTCAATTGCTCACATTCCTTTGTCTTCTGTCATTTGTAACCAAAAGTATGAAAACTATAATTTCCTTTTTATTTATGATTTCATAAGATTATTCTCCTGACTTTTACATGTTATTTTTCATTTTGCAATGTGGTAAATGAATGAAATTCATCCAACATTTTGAAAGAAATTACACAAAGTATGATAATTTTGGCCATCACATTTTATAAATTTATTTTACTCATTTAAATTCTGTTCATTATCTTTTCCTTTGGACTTAATTGTTCTCTATAGAAAATTTCTCTTAAATTTGACTTCTCATTCATTTACTGCATTAATTAATTGAAGACAAGGGTATAAGAAAATGAGAAAGTCTCATTATTGAATTAATTGAACGAGGAAGTTGAGATATGAAATAATGAAAGTGAAACATTTCCACAATCAATTGATCATTTTATAAAATTCCCTCCTTAAATTGTCTCATTCTTCTTATTAATTACTTTATTTACTTCTGCCACATATCCTTCCATTGTTTCTTGTCTGATCCAAACACAGGAGGTTGAATTTCTCTGTTCTCTACTTCTGCAGTATTCTCACAGGTGCAGGCAGAGCCATATCTACTGTCTTATTTCCTGAGCCTTATGACCTTTCACATAGGTTTGAGTAGAGGTCAGATTTCCACATTAGTAAAAGATGGGATTTGCAAGGAATTGATTGGCATTCAGAACCCACAGACTGAGCAGGGCATCCCAAAGTCAAACACCTACAAGGGCCAAGACAATTTTCCAGGAAGGGCAGGTGTAAGTATACAGGTAAGTGGAAAGGACTGGAAAATGAACAGGTTAAGGCCCACGTGAAAAGAAACCAGCTGCTACTTAAAGCACAGTGTTAAATTAAATTTAGTCTAAAGCTGCCTCCTTACATATTTTGAGCTAATTCTAAAGGTTTCTCTATACATAGTGAACCGTAGCCTAAATGGTTGTGTAAACAGGCTGTTACTCTTGTAGCAATCACTGAGTTTCACACAATCAAAGGTGGCCAACTGTTCAAAGCAAGTTCAAATAAGGCAAATGGCAAACTGTAACCAATCCAGCTGTTTCTGTTTCTCACTTCCATTTTTTGTGTGTCACTTTCCTTTTCCTGTCCATAAATCTTCAACCTCTCAGCACTGCCAGAGTCTCTCTGAATCTATTCTGGTTTGGGAAGCTACCTTATTCATGAATCGTTCTATGCTCAATTAAACTCTGTCAAATTTAATTTGTCTAAAGTTTTTCTTTTAACAGCAGTGTCACCAAATATTCTGTTCTTTCAAAAGAAGCCAGAAAACTTATTTTCATATAAAATTTCATTATTTTTAAATGTTTGCAAAATTTAAAATCTCTGTAGACCAAACAAAACTGGTCTTCATGCCAAATGAGTTTTGTAAACCTCCCGTTTCTAACTGTTGACCTAAGCAGACACATTTGTTTATGTTAGGCTGTGTAAATAGAGAAGCGGCTGTCAAAGTTCTGTTAAAATAGTATTAGTAGGTTCCTTCATTCTACCATAAAGACACATGCACATTTTTGTTCATCACAGCACTATGCACAATAGCAAAGTCATGAAATCAACACTAAGGCTCATCAACAATAGACTATGTAAAGAAAATGTGGTACATACATATCACGGAATACTACGCAGCCATAAAAAAGAACAAGATCATGTCCTAAGCGAACTAATGCAGGAAGAGGAAACCAAATACCATGCGTTCTCACTTATGAGTGGGAGCTAAACATTGATACACATATTAGGTAGTATGCTTATTACCTGGGTGATAAAATAATCTGTAAACCAACCCTGTGACATGCAATTCACCTATGTAACAAATGTGCACATGTACCTTTGAACCTAAAATAAAAGTTTAAAAAACAGTAGTAATAAAAATATAGTAGGTTCTTGGGAGAGAGAGCTTAAATGCTCCTACCTTCTCTACTTCTAAATATACTTTAATGTTAACTGTAAACTTGTGGTTAAGAATTTTTAGGTTTTCACTGGAAAAGTTTTTCTCTTTCTAGATATCACATTCTTTTTTTCTCCTCTCTTAACTGTTCTTTCTGTCACATTTAGGAGACTTTGGAACCACCAAACTTGCTAATTTTGATTATATCTGTATTTAATTCATAGAAAACTTAATAAATGTTCATTTTTTAAACAGTATTTCACATTTCAACATGTACATTAAATATGATGGAATTAGTATGATCTTAGGGTTTTCCAGAGAAATTGAACCAACTGGATATGTGTTGGCATAAGAGAATATTTATTATGGGAATTGGCTCATGAGATTATGGAGGCTGAGAAGTTCCATCAGATGCTGTCTGTGAGCCGGAGAACCAGGAAAGCCAGTAGTGTAATTCAGTCCAAATCTGAGAACCTGAGAACCAGGGGAGCAAATAGTGTAAGTCTTGGTCCAAGGCTGAGGGCCCTGCAGGTTGTGGGTGTTTGGGGGACACGCTGGTTTGAGTCCCGGACTCGAACCAGGAGCTTCAGTGTCCACAGGCAGGAGAAGATGCATGTTTCAGCTTCAGAAAAGAGATGAAAATTTGTCCTTTCTCCACCTTTTTGCTCTACTCAGGCCTTCAACAGATGAATAGATCTTCTTTACCCAATCTACTGATTCAAATGCCAGTCTTTTGCTAAAACATCCTCACAAACATACCCAAAACTGTTTTACCACCTATTTGAAATTCCTTAACCTACTCAGTTGACACACAAATTTAACCATTATGTTTTAAATGAACACTTCTTATTTTTTAATTTTTCATTTGTACAAGTATATAGTAGGTATAAATGATTATGGAGTATTTGAGATATTTTGATACAGGCATGCAATGAATAATAATCACATCAGGAAAAATGGAGTATCCATCAACTCAAGCATTTACACTTTTTTTGTGTTGCAAGTAATCCAATTATATTCTTTTAGCTTTTTAAAATGTACAGTAAATTACTGTTGACTGTAGTTACCCTGCTGTGCTATCAAATACTAGATCTTATTTATTCTAAGTATATTTTTGTAACCATTAACCATCTCCATTCTATTTATTTTATATATACAATATATAATGGTATATATTTTTAGTGCATATTGCATTCTCTTTCCTCAATATTTCTGCTTTTCAGATTACTAAATTTTGTTTGCTTATTTGAAAGAACCATATTTTATTCAATTTTCTTCTTTAGGTTCATTTTGTTAGCATGCATTTCAATCCTGATGTACAAAATATTTGAGCTCTACAAAAGTTATCCAATTATTAAAACTCAATGAAGAGACGACATTTAAAAGGATATTATAATAACTATTTTACAAAACAAATAATGAACTTCTGTTTAATTCTTTGTATAAAGGATTCTGTAAATGTTACATTTGTTCAAAGCAAATGTTCATCTCTCTGACATCTTTCTTTAGACTATAATTTTTAAAAGACACAGAAGTTGTCTTATATCACTGAATTATTCAGAATTTCTTGCCTATAGTGTACGTACTAATATCCAAAGTCATTCCAAAAGTATCTGATCATGTTCATTCACACATACACACACACACACACACACACATTTTCCTACTCAATCTCAGGGCAGCATTGAAAATTTCCTGGAGCAAAGATCTATTTCTGTTTGCTTATTTTATATAATTACTGTAGCCAAAAATTATTTTCAGGGGGCATCTATAGCTAAGCTGCATTAGCAGGGGGCAAAGTTGGTGGTTCTCTTTGAATCTATTCTACTGTCAAGACTCAATTTCTTTTCTCAGGACTGACATTTAATGTATGATTGACCTTTACCTCGAATTCTAAAAGTTACAATTTTCTTTGTGGTAGCCTCCAATAAGGAAATTAATCAAAAGTTTAGGAAAATAAATGAGTTATTTAACTTTTGTCACCCAGTTAGTACTAAAAGTGACATGAAAAAATCCTTTTTGCTGCCCAAAATTACAGTATATGTGGTTTCTTTTTGTCTATTTTGGTATTCCTCTCACTCTGCCCTAATTATCTTCAACTTCTTCAAAACACTGACTTTCATATTAGCCAGCTGAGTCACTCACATAAGCACTAATAGTATAGATTTAATTATCAGTTGAAAACTTTCTTTGGATAACCTACTCTGAAATCTCACTCTTTGACTGTGCCTCCTAATGTTTTATGTAAATTTCTACTGAGTCATATCTTTATTTCTACCAAAATGGAGATCTTTAGTTGTCCAAGTCCTACCATATTCCTCTGCATCTCCTGAATCTGGCATCACCTCTCTCTTTTTCAAGTCATTGTTTTACAACCAGTCATTCAATATAAACTTTACTATTATTTTGTCAATCTAATAGTCTTTTATAATTCCAGTTATGGAAATTTATTTGATCTTATTATTATGGGCTTTCTGGAGGATGTCACAAAACAATGATGAATGAGCCTAGGTACTATTGACCTGTGCTTATCTTCAAACTCAGTTAAACTCTCATTTTTGCCTGACCATCCTGTTATTCATATTTTTTCATTGATTCTTTATCAATAGCCATAACACTTTTGTAATATCAATTGGAAACAGTCCATTCATTCATTCCCATATCCTTTTTCTAAGCTCACTTAATATTTTCACTGTCTGAATCTTGTCCTCAACAAACCTGCAATCTTACTTAGATTAGCCCACCTTTTCTTTCATTGCTGTTAATGACAGAAATGTCTTTCCTTTTACCAAAGGAAAAAGGCCAATATTTCATATCTTCTTTGAAGCCCCATCCCCTTGACTCTTCTCAGAACTTTGTTTCTTTAATTTTTCCTCTTTTTTTCTTCTCTTCTATGGCAATCATATCAGTATACCAGAATTTTCTGGTGTGTTCAGCCACTGTATAAAAAAGAGGTAAAAGAAAACATAATACAGCAAAACATCCAATTTCTCACTATCTCTAACTATTTGCTTATATTCCTGAACTCTCCTAAAGCCAACTTGCTCAGAAGATTGGTCTGCACAGGCTATCTTCAATTGTTGTTTCCAGTTACACACTTTGATCCAACACAATCTTAACTATTTTCCTACTACTCCATTAAAAATGTTTCTGTTAAGGTTGCCAATATTTTTAATGATGTTTCTGTACTCACCTTACTCAATTTCTTACCAAGTCAGCCACACCCATATTCTTAAAACTCTCTTCTCTCATGGCTTCCAAGACTCTAACATGCCCCACTTTTCCCCCTTACTTCACTGATTGTTGGGATTCACTCAGGATGGTGGCAGAAATATTAAAGGGAAACATTAGGGAAAGTTATAGGGAATAGTCACAAACCTTTTTTACATAGCTTGTAATAATTGAACAGGCTGAAGGCAGCTGGTCCTTACCTTAGAGCATTAGGTCATAGGGTAAATACTAGGGACAATAGAGGCTTCCCGAGTTAAGTCTGTTTACCCTACTTCCATTAACTAACCTTTGAGCCAGATGGCCCTCTTGAGTGGGAGGGGGGGGGCTGGGGGGCAGGTCGACCAGGGATGTTGCCGCCTAATGGTATTTACTCTAAACCGTGGTACCTGAGCTTTATTCATTTGTAGAACTATTCTCTTGACCATGTTAGTTATCCACAAGTGTGTTAACTCAGAGCATCTGTTGTTAATTGTATACTAAATAAATGCCTGGAGTGCAGACTGCTCAAGGCCAGCCACAGTGACAAACCTTTCTTGGTGGGCAGGCGGTCGGACACTCAGCAGGACTGGCAAAACAGAATATCTGTGTGTCAGTGTATGTTTTATTCATCCATCGTTTGGGTCAGGGTCTGCGGGAAGACCCCCGCAGCTAATGCCTTCTTGTGAGGAGCAATACCTCAACTGATGCTCTTCAAGAGTCTCATTTGCTGTCTTCTTTACCTGCACTCTCCTTCTACAGATTGGAGCCATTTGTAGTTTAAACTTGGACCCTCTTCTCTATATAAACTGTTTCCATGAAGTTTTTTATCCCACTCAGAAATAGTAGTCAACTTATACATGTGGTTTTGAAACAAACACATTGCGTATTTGCGTAAACTAATATATGTCCTACAATCAACATGTCTTTTAAGTTTTTGGTCTTCACAATGCTTCAGGTTAAAAGACTCCAGGAAATAAAAACTGAAAATTTTAGTCACTAATTAAATAAATGGAATGGTTTCTTGGTCTCTTCATTGTAAGCATTCATAACAGAACTGTGATTCAAAATGACAAGAAATAGAGTATGCATATATTCTTAAATAAGAACTCTACCACCTGCCTAGTCTTCTATTTGAGTTCTTTATATATTTTCTTGTTGTCAGCAGAATGTACATATTCAGGACTTTTTGCAATCTTCTTGAAAATGTTTACTTCAATAAAGTGAGTATTAAAAAACTAAATATTTCCTGCCAAGTAAAAGTGTAACAAACATTTCTGTAAGAGAAAGTTAAAGAAATGAAAGTCTACAAATTCTGATTTCTCTACAAGTCAAATGAAGCCATGAACCTTAAACATGATGTGCACTTTCTATTCTCTGTTTCTCACAAAAGAAAATTCTCATCCATTATTCCTTTGAATAAATAGCATTTCTTCCTAATTATCTCTTTTAGATATTTTTTGAATCCTGTTTGGTTGTGTTAAATTTTCTCACTTTTTCTTAGAACTTTCTAAATCTCTCTTTTGTATTTCTCGTATCTTTAAATATCTGAGATCAATTATGGAAAATTCTTCAACTATATTATCTATTCACTCTCTTTTTACTTGTCTGTAAGACTGTGTTTAACCCATTTATTTCATTTTTAATTTGAATGTTTATGTATATATATAATTATATATAAATCAAATTTTATATGTATATATATACACACACACATATATACATATATATCTCCTTGGTTTGTTTTTTATAATCTTTTGTTGTTGACATATATTTTCAAGATTTTTGAAAATGTATTTTTAATATAGTTAATACAAAAATGTATTTTTTCAATATATTCCAACTTTGATGATTCAAATTTTTTGGAGCCTTTTTTAATCTAACAAGGCTAATTATTGTGTTAGCTAATGCTCACACATGGTGACTTGTTTTCTTTTATTGTGCAATATTTTACAAAATCTGTGACCCACTAAGTTTTTTTTGGTACTTTAACTCTGAAAATTATTTGTGGCTTATTTATTATTTACTTGATTTCTTACATCTTAGAATATTTGCATTTGCTTTTGCCAGTTCCCTGTGGGAAATATCAATCCAGGACAACTTCAAACAAAATTTTCAACTTTAGCTGTTTGTACCACTAAGGTACTTGAGTTCAATCATTAAAATTATTTGAGAACTTGTTTATATAAACTATGTAGGGAAATGTTTTTCTTATTTCTATTCTTGTTTAATATCAAAACAGGCAAGTTTCCTTCTTTATGAGCCATTCAGTTCTCAATTACACTAACACTGAAGAACAGAAATGTTAGAGTGAATTACCTTACCAAAATATCATAATAATTAAGAGATAAATCCTAATTAATTAAGTGTTTTTTTGGGCACAAAGCTAGAGAAATTAAAAATGGACCAGAATGGCAGTTCTGTATAAATAGAATTTGATGCAGGAAACAAATGGCCTTTCAAATTACAGGGTAAATGATTTTCCACTTTCCATTGAATATGTAGTGATGGAAAATAGGTTACCTATAGAGAAAAAAATTAAATACCTACTTTACTCCATATAGAGATAAAAATTTTAATTGAGATTTACTTATGAAAATGAACCATTTAATGTTTGAGAAACCATACACATCCATAGTGCCATGTAATTCAGAAGATCATTTGTAATTGCATGAAATTAACTCACAACAAAGGAAAATAGGTTGAGGCTTAAATGGTGTATATACATTTTACATTTCTCAAAAATTCCAATTACCAGCTGTAGTATCAAAAGTATGCTCAAATAGCTTAAGCTTCCAACCACTTTTTTCCCATTTCATGATTGTTACTGGTAAGTGCTCCTAGGTTCTTGTCTGTGCCTGTCTGACTGCTCAAATGCAAAATTTCTGATAGTGCAGCAGCGGTGATTGAGCAGATGACTAAAAGGAGTATTCAGAAATACTTGCAGTGGCGTTTCAGCTCTGAAATTGATTTCTAAGTTAGATATAAAGGCACATACTGGTGGAAACTTTGTGAAGTCAGCCTCTGTTTGAGACTAATTTCCCAGTATAAAATGTATATTATTGGATTTCACTTGAATTTTTTAAACCAAAAGAAGAAGGCCTTTTTTTTTTTTTTTTCTTTTGAGGGAGTTTCGCTCTTATCCCCCAGGCTGAAGTGCAATGGCGCGATCTCGGCTCACTGCAATTTCTGCCTCCTGGATTCAAGAGATTCTTTTGTCTCAGCCTCCGGAGTAGCTGGGATTACAGGTGCCCACAACCACACCTGACTAATTTTTTTTTTTTTTTTTTTTTTTTTTAGAGACAGGGTTTTGCCACGTTGGCCAGGTTTGTCTCCAACTTCTGACCTCAGGTGATCCGCCCACCTCGGCCTCCCAAAGTGCTGTGATTACAGGCATGAACCACCACGCCCGGCCACTTAATACCTGAAATTCTAAATTTCCTCTGCTTTCCTTGAAAAATAATTATGCTTTAATAAGAAAATAACTTGTTCTAAGCAATCATAGTTTGTCTTCATCTATCTGTTTTAAGCCTGTTTCTGTATCTTCCAAGGGGTAGTTCCAACAGCTATGTTAAATCTGGAAGTGCGAGCACCGGCTTTCCCAAGAGCCATGCCAATGCACACACCACCTCAAGAATTCTCCTCGAGAATATTTCACTTCAAGTGATTCAAGCCGGGTACCCGAGTGTGGACTGTCATTCCACCTCTTTCAACCTGTAATCAAGCTTCAACTCCCACTAATGCTAGTTCCTTTATCTTAGCATCCTTCTACATCTGTCTTTTTCCTTCCATTCCTACAGCTTCTAGCCTAGGACAGGCCCTCTTAACCATTTCACTGGACTATTGCAATAACTTGTGGGCAGGCTTTCACCTTTAATTTGGATCCAATCGTCCATATTCCAACCATCCGTTCTTCACATCACTGATAAGATTGCCTTCTTCGATATTAAGGAGATCATTCTCTTCTCCCTTAAAAAATTAAGTCCAAACAGCTTATTATTGTAATTAAGGCTTTCACTAAATCATAACTTACAAGTTTAAAGATTCTGTTTATATTATTTTTAAATACTTTATACTTAATGATAGTTCATCTTGGCAAACATATTCCAAAGAGCAAACAGATAGAAATGTATAAATCACCTTCTATTTTTTATTTTCATTTTTCAACTTAACTCTTCAAAAAATAATTGATGAACTCCAATATTAACTTAATCTATTTGTATGTTTCCTCATTCGTAAAATGAAATATTTGTAGTTCCTATTAATGGCAGTTAAAGTACAGTTTATGTCAGTGGAAAACAAAAAAATAAGTATGCTCAATTTAAATAATTTTTAATATCAAGACTATAATTCACCAAGTTGAACATTAATCATGAAAATTTTAAAAAATATATGTAAGGCAAATTTTGAATCTTGCTATTGACTATCTTGCTTCTAAAAACATATTATGGAAAGAATATTAGGCATAATAAACTTATTTTTAAGGTAATGAATGGGAAATTATATTTTCCAATTGCTTTCCTATGGAAGGTGACTACAGAGTATTCCAGTCATACCGGCAACATCCTGAGCTTATTCTGTTTTTAACAGGAATAACAACATTTTAATATATATTGAGAAATTCCTTTTCTAACACAAATATGCAGAGTAAATGCTGTTTTTTTAATCTCTCTTTTGCAGTCTCTTTTGGCCAAGAAAACATGCTCACTCTCAAAAGTATAGATATGTTTTCATGTCACTGACCAAAATAATTGGAAGAGAAGCAACCTAATTTTTTCAAAATCCTACACAATTTAAAAAAATAGCTCCACTTGCGGACAAGTTGGTGACTGGAAAATCGTCAGTTTTCTAATTTCCACCAAGTTATGGATCTCTCCCTGGAATCAGGCACTTCAGTGAAACTTTACTAGGTTATAGTGTGGCAGCTGTATGGATCATGTAGGTTTGCATTCTGAACATTTATCCAAACTTATAAAGTCTTTTCATGCCTCATGCATAAACAACAGATTGTTCTCTCCTGTTGTCAGTGTTTTCCAACGCGCTAGTGTTAGTCTCAGTGGTGCTGCTATCTCACTTTACCAAAGACCAAGACTACTATAAATTATTCACAAATTAATTTATTTGGACATAGATTGGAGAAATTTTACCTGAAGAATGTGCCTTATCTCTCTGCCTCTCTCTCTTTCTCTCTCACATTCCAGTAAAACAGTTTTCCAGAAAAAAACACTGGACCAATTTGGCTTAAGTAGTTTTTCTCTGTAGCAATCATAAATATTATCATTGCTCCCATTCATTTCACTAATCATATATTCACAGGTATGAAATACTGATGTCTATACATTGATCTCTAAGGAAACTTTATACTTGTGTTGAATAAAGCTAACTCATAGACAAACTGACCATGGTAGTGGATCATGTATTATTATTCTAAAAAAGGAAAAATATAGAGGAATTTAGAATCTGAATATGGACCCTCAGTATGGAATAAACAGCTAGCATATTGCATAATCTTTCTATTGAAGATGCAAGTTAGAAAGAGACCTTCTCATTTTCCTGCTCTCTCTATCAGTAGCAGGGCGTATATTATTTTTATATCAATCAACATATATGTGCTTTTGGGGAGTGATGAGTTATGATGAGTTTCTCCTACTCTTCCTGAGAAATCAAATGAATTTCAATTGCAAACTCTTTGTAGGCAAAATTAGTATCTATCTTGACTGACCTTGTATCATCAAGGATGATCACCATCACTTTGACACATTCTAGATATCAATAATTATTTTTGAAAGAGTTAATTGATAGACAAGTTTTGAGCCAGCAAATAGTTTTTCAAAGTGCCATCACCTACTATGTTTAATGGACTCACATACAATGAATTAAAAATAATATAATGAGATACACAGCAATTATTTTCAATGTCAGCAGCAAATAGAAGGCTTGCAGTGTTAATTTACTTCCTCTATCACCACTGCTGCTCCATATGAGACCACATCTCCCAACCCCACCAAAATCATTATACAACCTAACTAAAAGCGGTGTAAACAAAACATTTTGACAAGTCTCCTAACTCTCCATTCCAATTAGACATCTTATTATAAAAAGATTGTGTCAACATTACTGTCTTACTGTTCTCTTGGCAGGAAGGAAAATATTACTGCAAAGTGCTTCATCCATGTGGATGAAAAATAATTCTGTTTTGTTTATGAGTATTTAAGAAATCTTATGTTTTCTTATCTGTGCTTTACTGGGATGAACAGAAACATATCACAAGTAATAAACGTAGTAAAATATACAACATAATTTATCACATTCTGTTTTTTGCCCATGTTCTTTAGTTCATCTTTTCCTTGAAATGATCTCTAATATTTTTCCATGCCAAATTTGATTATATAAGGCATAACGTGTTTTAACATTCAGATTGGACAATAACTCTCCTAGGACACCTTCCCCAATACCATGCTTCTCCAGTCACACTCCCTGCACATCTCTATCCTTGCACTTGGTTTAATACATTGTAAATATAACCGCTTTATTGAACAGGTTGAATTCATTGGGGTTAGCAATATAAAATTATTTAAAATTTTCTAATACACTTTTTAATTGTGCTCTGTTGAACCTTTATTTCTCCCTCTGGATTGTACAGTGCATTAATAAAATTTTACTCTCATTCTGATTTCATAAAACTATTTATTCAAAGATTTAACCCTCCCCACCACCCCCTGCAACACACACACACACACACACACACACACACACACACACACACACACACACAGAGTGATTGGACACAGTTCAAAACAGGAAATGAGATATTATTTTTCCTGTCTTACAAGTTTCTTCAAACTTTACAAGTGATTCTCTGAGGGTCTCTCCCCCACCCTTTAATAAGGGAAACCAGTTGAACACCTGACTCTCACTAAAAGGGAGGTGTAGAAAGGCAAGTGAATAAAGTGAATAGCTTCTCTTCCTGAATGATATATTTAAACACAAGCTGAGCTCTCAGGCGCCGTGTCCCTTTCATATGCTTCTCCAGGTGAAGACCTGGTGAAGTTTGGAGAAACTAGCTCCTGTGCACCTGCAGAATTCCATGCCTAGAATGAGGTCTTCTTTGAACTTAGTCCTATATAATTCAAGGGATAACTATTTATCTTCACTCTAATTCTATCTATATGCACTATTAAAAACAACAATTGTTATCACTGCAAAAAAAAAAAAACTTCTTGGGAATAAGTTCCAGTGTTTTATAACATTGTAGGGTGACTACAGTTAACAACAGTTTATTGTATATTCAAATAGCTAGAAGAGGGGATTTTGAGTGTTACCAACACAAAAAAATGATAAATGTTTGAGGTGATAGATTTGCTAATTACTCTGATTTGATCATTACATTGTACATATGTAACAAAATATTACACTGTGCCCCATAAATATGTATCAATTAAACTAATAATATACGTAAGTAAATTTTAAAAATAAAACAAAACCGCTGGGAGAAGTATATTTAAATCATTATCTCATATCATACTATTCACCTGTTAAAAGAATTATGTCCTTCTCTGTCATGGTACCATTCCTAGAGTATAAGCCCAATGAAGCTAGGGCTGTGGCTTTATTATCTTTGTATTTCCAAGTAACATGCAATACTATAGATTATATTAAATGCTTCTTTAATAAATGTCTGAGTGAAATTCTATATTACATTTAAAACCTCATGAAATATCTATTTCAATAATAACCTGGGAATGTCAGTGTGTACTACATGGAATTACACTAAGTGCTTTACAATTACCGTCTTGAGGCTTCAAACAACTTTACAAAAAAGTTATGACGATCATTACTTTATCATTAATTGAAGCTCAGAAAAAATAAGTTGCCCAGGTCATATCTTTAAAGGCAGATTCAGTATTCAAGCTGGCACATGTTTGATTTCCATTTACATCATGTCTACTCAGATAGTCTTCAGTGAAATACCCAGATAAAATTTGTTTTCAGTAAACTATCTATTGGTATATTATGTGCATATGCACACGTGCAAAATTAGGTTACACATATGCTCATGATATACATATGTATATATGAGTTATATACATATATTTATAATGTATATAGTAAATTTTCACTAAAGTGCCTGTATATATATATTGCAATTATATATATAAACTTAACTATATCATGTCTATGTAATTGTGATTTTATATACATAATTTTCATTTTATTTTCTCATAAAAATGTTGAAACAGTGAATGAAATTGCCTGAAAATGACTCTAGGAGCCCATTCTAGGTTGACTAGATGATATGCTAGTTGGGACCTGCTCCTTCCCTCAGTGGCAGGGAATGTACCCAAGCTCAGCTTCTCAAAAAAATAAAACTGTCTCCTTCTAGCAGGGATGACCACAACATTCTATAGACCCCAACAACATCTGTAAGAGGTGAGCAACTGGCATTTCCATTAGTCTCTTGTAAACAGCTGACACCACACTTCCAGGCTTTCTGGCAGCTTGTTTATTCTTCAAATGACAAAAAAAAATTTCCTATACTTTTCCCTATAAGATGGGAAACTCATGGGAAAAAAGGCCTCTTCACTAAAATGGAATTTTAACCTTATTTAGTAGATGTTCTGGTATGTGTCATGATGGATGATGAAATCCTGGGGTGTGTGAATCTTTATCTTGCTTACCTTGCCTTGAGAGATACCCATTCCCAGATGACACCGATAGCTTAACTCATGTAATATGATGTTGTGATGTCATTATGGACTCTAGAATGCACCTGGTGCAAAATAGAGAAATGATTTCAATAGGGAAACAACTTCAAACAATAGAGAACTGATCACGAAGGCATATATTGACCAAGATTTTAAGATGATAGAACCAGACAAAAGTCCCTTATCTTTCTTTCCTCTTTATAATTAATCTTGCCTTCAAAAAGACAAGCTGAAATCCAGGCTTACCTTTCTAAAGGTTTTCCATCATCTGTGAAAGGCTAAAGTCATAAGGAGAAGAAAAAGGGAGAAACAAACAAAAGAAAGAAGGAAAATAAACAACTATTCGAGTTCCCTAATAAACATAGTTCACTGCTGTTGTCAGTGAAAATTCAATGACCATTAACATCACCACTCTAAAAGAAAAATTACCCCCACTTCATCTATCAAATCAATATCTGCACAGAAGAGGGAAAGTATCATAGATTTTAAACAGCAAGCAGCTCAATAAATTGTCTGAGGTTCCCAAGCCACATTAATCAGATGCTTGTTTTAACTGATATTACTGCAACACATTCAGAAATTGCACTGGATATTAACCCCTGTTATTTCAAAGATATTTTTAAAACCCCTATTATTTAAAATAATAAAATTATGTTTATAATTATATGGAGGTGAGGGACAAGGGTGGTGAGGCATTTACATATCTCCTTAGTAACATTCAAAGTTTATTTAAAATTTTATGATGCATGAATTAAATAAATATATTAATGCTGAGAAAAACATTGATTTATGTACTATCATTAAAATGATGCAGCATTGTTTTGTCATATTGGATACTTCATTTTTCTTTCTTACTGATTCCAGTTCTGTTATTGGCACATTGTGTTTCTTGGACTTCAGTCATTGAATGCCTTTAAGATATTTAAAAGGAAAATCTCCTTTTTACTTATTTGTTTTTTCATTCATAAGTTATCAATATTTTCCCAGAATATGCTGATGGGGGCCTCACCTGGTATGAAGCTATCATTAACTAAACCACCTGGGCCCCTTGCCTGATGAAGTGGGGTAATTTGAACCCACTATGTCCTCCCATATACCTTCAAGTGCAAAGCCTGGATTTCTCTGAAGTGAGATGTTTGCTCACACAGTGCCTTTCTTGAATGTACTTTGTTCTCCGCTGGACTCACCTTTGCTAGGGGCCAGTTATATTCCTGCTGAGTATGGGTACACATAGAAAGGGCAAGTAAGGAATGTTTTGCCTTCTGGAAATAGATTATTGTGAACAAGGAGATGAGACACAAGCACTAAAATGCTGAATGAAATTCATAAGACATTAGGCATTTGCAAGGAGAAAGTTATTTTGCAGACAAAGATATGATGTGACTATTTAGAGCTAGATGGGCCATTTTATTAAACAGTTTCCTTGGTGCTCAGGGAGGGAAAGATAATCTTTCCAGAGATTCTGTGAGTTGGATTTCTCTTGGTTCTTCTAATTTACTCAAGAACCTGAGTGACCCAGGCCATTGATGAGGAAGCAAGTGCTAATGACTGATAATGGGCATCAAGAATTGGGCCAGGTGAAAAAGTAGCATAGACATTGTCCTCTCTTTCTTGAAGCTTTGAGTATGACAGAGAGAACAAGTCATTTAACTAATATAAAAAGAAATAAGAAAATATTATAAGTGAGTTAAATCTCATGTATCCCAGTTTCTAAAGAGGGAGCTTTGATGCGACTGGTAATTGGAATGATGGTGATTGGTATTAAATTTTTGTTGTTATATTTTATTGTTCTTATTGTTTGTGATTTTACAATATGCTGAGATTGGCCTCTCAATTGGAAATAAATGTTCTACAAAGGCTCAGTAACATTAGATTACATAAGCAATTGTGAGGAAGCATGGAAAGGGAGATAGAAATGTAATAAAAGCAGAATACAATGGCACATGCACCATTTCATGACAAACAGAAGGTGTCTTTAAAAAATTATGTTTCCAGGCAAGGTGGCTCATGCCTGTAATCCCAGCACTTTGGGAGGCCGAGGCGGGCGGATCACGAGGTCAAGAGATTGAGACCAGCATGGCCGACATGGTGAAACCCCGTCTCTACTAAAAATACAAAAATTAGCTGGGCATGGTAGCGGACGCCTGTAATCCCAGCTACTTGGGAGGCTGAGGCAGGAGAATTACTTGAACCCGGGAGGCGGAGGTTGCAGTGAGCTGAGATCCCTCCACTGCACTCCAGCCTGGGAGACAGAGGGAGACTCTGACTCAAATATATATACAAACATATATATATATATATATATATATATATATATATATATATATATATATATATATATATATATAATGTTTAAACTTATACCTCACATGTAAATAAGAATTACCCAAAGTAAGGTAGTAGGAATGAGTGTCTCACTCAAAAGATGTGTGAAGGTCCAGAAATGAGAGGAAGTTCTAAATATTAGAAGAACTAAGAGTATCTCACTTCCTTATGGTCAAATTTATTGTGTATTGAAAGGGAGGGAAAGTAATGGTAGATTATGTCAGAGATATAGTTAGGGCTAAGTCATCATGATAGGATAAGTTTAGAATTTTTCTTGAAAATTATGAGAAGCCACTGAATTTGAGAAATAAAGGAAGTGATAAGATTCGTGTTTTAGAAAGATTACTGTAGCTGGGCCGGGGTCGGTGGCTCAGGCCTGTAATCCCAGCACTCTGGGAGGCCGAGGCGGGCAGATCACGAGGTCAGGAGATGGAGACCATCCTGGCCAACATGGTGAAACCTTGTCTCTACTAAAAAAAAAAAAAAATACGAAAAATTAGCCGGGCGTGGTGGCGGGCGCCTGTAGTCACAGCTACTCTGGAGGCTGAGGCAGGAGAATGGCGTGAACCCGGGAGGCGGAGATTGTAGTGCCACTGCACTCCAGCCTGGGCGACAGAGCGAGACTCTGTCTCAAAAAAAAAAAAAAAAAAAAAAAACACACGAAAGAAAGATTACTGTAGCTGCAGTATGGAAGTTTTGAAGTAACGAAAAATAGTGGTATTAATCAGGACCCATCACAAAATCAAAATTTGTTCTAGATATTACAACCAGAGAATATACAGTTGACCCTTGAACAATGTGTGGGATTGAACTGAGTGCTGCCATAAATATGCAGATTTTTTCAACCAAATGCCAATCAAAAATACATTATTTTCTTGATGTGAAACCTATGTATATGGAGGACTGACTTTCAACATATGTGAGTTTGGCAGGGCCAACTGTGGGATTTCAGTAGTGCAGGTTTTGGTATATGCAGGGGTCTTGGAACCAATCCCCTGTGTAGACTGAGGGACAACTGTAATTTTAAGGGCTGGGTTAAATAGGGGTTGAAAGATTGAAAAAGCCAAAAAGAGAAGATCAAGATAACACAGACCCGGTAACTTCAGTATGTAGCTACCAGGCCTTGGACTGGGAAATCATATTTTGAAGTTATCAGTATGTAGAGGATTGAAAAAGAGCATCAGAGTCTTTTTACCTGAGGTTTCTAAGGCGTGGATGCCAACCAGTTGGTACTGATACCTTGGAGCTTTGAGAAGAAGTCTTGCAAAGCTATGACTCAGACTTTGGGGAAAGCAGCACCGCCCATATTGTGTCTATACTTCTGAGGAGGTCACAAAGAAGCTGATTCTGGAGGGACAAATGGAAGTACCAGCCAATGTCAGGGTAAAGAGCTGTCAACAGTGACAATGTCAGGAGCAGCAGATAAACAGCAAAGAGCAAGTTCTTCACAGTTTCCTCCTGTCTTCCTGCTATACCCCTATTAGCAGAATCTAATAGGAAGACAGCTGACAATACAGAAATACAGTTTTTGAAATCCTACCTTCATCGTTAGAAAGTAGAACTTAGAAGGGCCTATCAGGATCTGAGAGACAATGGCGTCTTAACTGGCACAGCCCACTCTTGTGGCTATTCAGCACCATCCTATCCTTTTACACGTATTTGGATTTTCATAAAATAATTCCAGCCCTATGTTTTCACTTTACAAAATGAAATCATACTCAAATCAAATCCTTTCACAAAAAAAAGTGGAAATATAAAGTCTCCAGAGTCATTATTTCCCCTTCTGTATGGTACTCATAGTATTCATCTCTGGATGATCTTAATTATTTCTCTAATTCAGTCACTGTTTCATCTGAATATTCCATAACCTGAAAAAATGGTATTGCAGCTAATAGGCTTTCAAGTAATTCTTATAAAAAATGTGTTTGCTAGGAACAGAAACATAATAACGAGGATGAAGATAATTTAAAATGATTCCAGAAATGCTTAGGATTTGCTTAGACATAGTGGGTAAAATAGGAGATGTTAAGAATGATGCTCAAGTTTGCTTTGGGCAACTGGTGATTGTTATTGCCATTAACTAAAAGAGATAACACCAGAGGAGGAGTAAGTTTGGCAGGGAAAATGAACTCAACTTTTAAAATGATTTTTTAAATGTACTTTAAATTAACATGTAAAGTGGATTATTCAGTTTATAGTTATATGAAATGTGACCAATGCAAAAGGCTGTGTAACTACTGCATTGAAGATATAAAATATTTCCATAACTTCCAAAATTCTCTCATTCTACTCTTTTGTAGTCAAATACTCCCTTTACTCCTAGCCCCTGAGCAAAAATTGATGTTTTTGTCCCTAGAGTTCTGCTTTTTCCACAGTGTCATGTAAATGGAATCATACACTTAATATAACTATTGTTAGTATACTGAAAGCCCAATATCAGGGTGAAGGGCTACTGATAGATTTACACTGACAGAAACAGCAGACAATAATTATTATAGAGTTATGCAATCATCACCACAATCCAGTTTTAGCACTTTATATCTCCTCAAAAAATTTTCTCAATCTCATTTGCATCAATTTCTTCTAGCACCCTGCAGCTCCAGACAACCACTGATTTGTCTTCTGTTTCCATAAATCAATCTCTTCTGAGCATTTCATATAAATAAAATTATACAATATAGGGTCTTTGCATCTGGCTTCTTTTACTTAGCATGTTTTTTTTGCAGATGAACCATGCTGTAAGATATATCAGAATTTTGTTTATTTTTATTGCTGAATAATATTCTATTATATGAATATAGAACATTTTGTTTATTTACCAGTTGATGGACATAGTGGTTATTTCTAGTTTTTGTCTACTATAAATAATACTGCTGCAAATATTCATTAACAAGTTTTTGCATGAACATATGTTTTTATTTCTTTGGGGTAGATTCTTAGGAGATTAATTATTGGGTTTCATGGCAAGCTTATGCTTAACATTTTAAGAAAATGACAAATTTTTTTATGTGGTTGTAAAATTTACATTCCCATAAGAAAGGTATGAGAGTTTCTGTTTCTCCACACCTTGGCTGACATTTGGTGTTGTCATGTTTTGTTAAAGCCATTTTTGGTGCACAGTGTTACCACATTGTGGTCTTAATTTGCATTCTCATAATAATATTGAGCAACTTTCCATATCCTTATTTAGATCAGTATACGTTTTTTGATAATGTATCTCTTCAAATATTTTGTCCATTTTTATGTTTGTTTGCTTTCTAATTTTGAGTTTCAGAGTTCATAATATATTTTGGATACAAGTTGTTTGTCAGATATATGATTTGCAAATATTTTCTCCAAGTCTAGCTTGTCTTTTTATTCTGTTACAGGTCACGTGTTCAGATTAGAATCAGAAAAATACAGATTCTACACATATATTTCTAGATATATAGTTATTTTATTTCTTGAATGTTATTTTAAATGCAACTGCCTTCTGAAATTTTGAATTTCAATTGTTAATTTACACCAATTACAAATAGATTTAAATCTTGTATTTTGACCTTTTGTTTTCTGGCTAAACTCGGTTATTCGTTCTGGGAAATTTTTGTAGATTTATTTATTTTTTATTTATTTATTTTTTTTTTTACAGAGACAATCATGTTTTCTTAATAGACATGTCTTTTGTTTTTCTTGCCTGATTGCACTGGCTAGGACATGCAATGCAGTGTTCAATAGAAGTGTGCAAAACAGACTCACTAGTCTTTTTTTTATCTTAGATGGAAAACATTCTGTATTTTACCACTGAGTATCATGTTCACATGAGGTTTATTCATAGTAGTTATTTATCAAGTTAAGGAAGTTCCTTTCTATTCATACTAGGTGGAGAGGTGTTTGTTTGTTTAAATCAGAGATGGATGCTTGGTTTTGTTAAAAGCTTTTTCTAAATCTATTTATATAATTATGTGGTGAGCTACTTTTTTTGCATTTATAGGATAATTCTTATTTAGTCATTATGTATTATCCTTTTTTGTATATTACTCACATTCAATTTGTTAATATGGAACTTGAGTCTTCTTTATTAGGGGGATTTTACCTATAAATTGAATTCCTATAATTGATATAGGACTATTCAGGTAAGGTTATCCTTTTTTTGAGTATGTCTTGATAGTCTGTGTCTTTCTTGAAACTTATTCATTTAGGTTGTCAAAATTTGTAGCAATAGAGTTGTTTATAGAACTATCTTATTATTGTTTTCATGTGTGAAGGATCTGTAGTAATAATCCCTTTTTCATTCCTAATACAGGTAATTTGTATCTTCTCTCTTTTTTTCTTGGTCATTCTGGCTGGGAGTTCATCGAAGAACATTATCAAGAACAAGCTTTAGGATTCATTGATTTTTTTTCCTATTGTTTTTCTGCAGTCAACTTAACTATTATCTGCTCTTATACTTATTACTTTCTAACTTTTTCTTCCTTTGGGTTCAATTGCTTTCTTTTCTCTAGTTTCATTATGTGGAGGCCTGGATTTATAATTTAAGAACCTTTTATTCCTTTCTGTGATAAGTGTTTTAAAATAAGTGTTCCTTTCTATAAGTGTTTCTGTAACCACGCTACAAGTTTCCCTTAAAACATGACAGTCTACAAATTTTGATTCCTACTAGATTTGGTTATTGTGTCTTTAGTTTTATTTGAGAAAAATATTTTCTAACTTCCTGGGTCTTATGGGTTATTTAGATGTATGTGATTTTACATACATCTAATTACATGAATTACATACATATTAGATGTATGCAATTTCCAATATGTGTGTAGCTTCCAAATACATTTCTGTTATTAAATTCTAGTTTAACTCATTAGTCCCAAACCACAGTTTGTATGATTTTAATACTGTTAAATTTATATTAAGGTTTGTCTTATAGCTTATGCTATGATCAGTCTTGGTGAATATTTTATGTACAATTGAAAGTGTTTTCACACTGGGGCCTATCAAAGGGTGGAGGGTAAGAAGAGGGAGAGGATTAGGAAAAACAGCTAATGGGTACTAGGCTTAATACTTGGGTGATGAAATAATATGTACAACAAACCCCTATGACGTAAGTTTACCTGTATAACAAACTGGCACATGTACCCCTGAACTTAAAAGCTCAATTTAAAAAAATAACATAAAGAAAGTGTTTTTCCTTTCACTTATTTGGAATAGGTCTATGTATAAATCAATCAGGTTAATTAGGTTGATGTTTAGTTCTTCTATAATCTTGTTTATTTTTTGTTAACTTGATTGACTATAAGAAAGAAATGGTGAAATCTTCATTTATAATTGTAGATTACCCACATTTAATTTCAGCTTCATCAGTTTTGCTTTATATCTCTTGAACTTCTCTATACAAACATTTAGTATTATGTCTTCTTGATGAATTTACCTCTGTCGTTACGTAATCTCTGTCTGTATTCCTGATGATTTTCTTTGTTCTACAATTTAATTTGTCTACTGCTGATATAGCTACTACAGACTTCTTTTGATTAATGTTTGCGTAATTTTTTTCTTTTTTTTTTTTTTAGCAAGTTAGGATTTTTATTTTATTTTACTTCAAGTTCTGGGGTACATGGGCAGAATGTGCAGGTTTGTTACATAGGTATACACGTGACATGGTGGTTTGCTGCACCCATTAACCCGTCATCTACATTAGGTATTTTTCCTAATGCTATCCCTCCCCTAGCCCCCCACCCCCTGACAGGCCCCGGTGTGTGATGTTCCCTTCTCATTGATCAATTTCCACTTATGAGTGAGAACATGTGGTGTTTGGTTTTCCGTTCTTGTGTTAATTTGCTGAGAATGATGGTTTACAGCCTCATCGATGTTCCTGCAAAGGACATGAACTCATTCTTTTTTATGGCTACATAGTATTCCATGGTGTATATATGCCACATTTGCTTTATCCAGTCTATCACTGATGGGCATTTGGGTTGGTTCCAAGTCTTTGCTATTGTGAACAGTGCTGCAATAAACATACATGTGCATGTGTCTTTATAGCAGAATGATTTATAATCCTTTCGGTATATATCCAGTAGTGGGATTCCTGGGTCAAATGGTATTTCTAGTTCTAGATCCTTGAGGAATCGCCACACTGTCTTCCACAGTGGTTGAACTAATTTACATTCCCAGCAACAGTGTAAAATCATTCCTATTTCTCCACATCCTCTCCAGCATCTGTTGTTTCCTGACCTTTTAATGACTGCCATTCTAACTGGCATAAGATGGTATCTCATTGTGGTTTTCATTTGCATTTCTCTAATGACCAGTGATGATGAGCTTTTTTTCATATGTTTGTTGGCTGCATGGATTCTTCTTTTGAGAAGTGTCTGTTTATATCCTTCACTCACTTTTTGATGGGTTTTTTTGTTTTTTTCTTGTAAATTTGTTTAAATTCTTTGTGGATTCTGGATATTAGCCCCTTGTCAGATGGATAGATTGCAAAATTTTTTTTCCCATTCCATAGGTTTCCTGTTCACTCTGACAACAGTTTCTTTTGCTGTACAGAAGCTCTTTAGTTTAATCAGATCCCATTTGTGAATTTTGGCTTTCGTTGCCATTGCTTTTGGTGTTTTAGTCATAAAGTCTTTTCCCATGCCTATGTCCTGAATGGTATTGCCTAGGTTTTCTTCTAGGGTTTTTATGATTTTTAGGTGTTACATTTAAGTCTTTAATCCATCTTGAGTTAATTTTCATATAAGGTATAAGGAAGGGATCCAGTTTCAGCTTTCTGCATATGGCTAGCCAGTATTCCCAACACCATTTATTAAATAGGGAATCCTTTCCTCATTGCTTGTTTTTGTCATTTTCATGCGTGTCCATGTGAAGAGAACACCAAACAGGCTTTGTGTGAGCAACATGGCTGTTTATTTCACCTGGGTGCAGGCGGGCTGAGTCCGAAAAGAAAGTCAGGGGAGGGAGATAAGGGTGGTGCCGTTTTATAGGATTTGGGTAGGTAAAGGAAAATTACAGTCAAAGGGGGTTTGTTCTCTGGCAGGCAGGAGCGGGGGTCGCAAAGTGCCCAGTGGGGTTGCTTTCTGAGCCAGGATGAGCCAGGAAAAGGACTTTCACAAGGTAATGTCATCAGCTAAGGCAAGGACCGGCCACTTACCCTTCGTTTGTGGTGGAATGTCATCAGTTAAGGTGGGGCAGGGCATATTCACTTCTTTTGTGATTCTTCAGTTACTTCAGGCCATCTGGGCATATACGTGCAAGTCACAGGGGATGCTATGGCTTGGCTTGGGCTCAGAGGCCTGACATTCCTGCCTTCTTATATTAATAAGAAAAATAAAACAAAATAGTGTTGAAGTGTTGGGGCAGCGAAAATTTTTGGGGGGTGGTATGGAGAGAGAATGGGTGATGTTTCTCAGGGCTGCTTCAAGCGGGATTAGGGGCGGCGTGGGAACCTAGAGTGGGAGAGATTAAGCTGAAGGGAGGTCTTGTGGTAAGGGGTGATATTGTGGGGATGTTAGAAGAAACATTTGTCATATAGAATGATTGGTGATGGCCTGGATACGGTTTTGGATGAATTGAGAAACTAAATGGAATAACAGAAGGAGAAAAACAGGTATAAAAGGTCTAAGAATTGGGACGACTCAGGATATCTGATTAGAGAGTGCCTAAGGAGATTCAGCATAGTCCTGCCAGCAAAGATTATTTATTTACTTCAAGAGTTAAGAGTGGCAGTTTGGGGATAGCACCAGGAGATATCAGCTATGATGCTTGGAAAAACAGTGTAAACCGGCAGTGTAAACAAGAGCAGGGCATGTTTGAGTAGTTGAGAACAGTGAATAGGAGTATGACTAGATAGAAGATAGTAGGGATGACAAGTTTTTTGGAGCACAGTCTAAGTTGGCCTGGTGTCTGGAATGAGGCTGGGGCCTAATAAAAAGGAGCGTCTATACAGGAGCTTAAATGGGCTGTACCCTGTAGCATTCCAAGGACAGGCCTGAATTCTGAGAAGGGAAAGTGGTAAAACTATTGTCCAGTCCTTTTTGGTGGCTGAACTTGGTGAGGTGTGTTTTTAAAAGACCTTTAGTCCATTCTACTTTTCTTGAAGATGGAGGACCGTAACGGATATAAAGGTTTCACTGAATACTAAGAGCCTGAAAAACTGCTTGGCTGATTTGACTAATAAAGGCTTGTCTGTTATCAGACTGTATTGAGGTGGGAAGGCTAAACTGAGGAATTATGTGTTACAGAACGGAAGAAATGACTGTGGTGGCCTTCTCAGACCCTGTAGGAAAAGCCTCTACCTATCCAGTGAAAGTATCTACCTAGACTAAGAGGTATTTTAGTTATCTCAGGGCATGTTGAGTAAAGCTAATTTGCCAGTCCTGGGTGGGGCAAATCCTCGAGCTTGATGGGTAGGGAAGGGAGGGGGCCAGAATAATCCCTGAGGAGTAGTAGAATAGCAGATGGAACACTGAGAAGTTATTTTCTTGAGGATAGATTTGCACGATGGAAAGGAAATGAGAGGTTCTAAGAGGCAGGCTAGTGGCTTGTACTATAGTATAACCTGACTTTGCTGGTGTGTGGCGATTAGGCCTGGTGGAACCGCCATCAATAAATCAAGCGTGATCAGGGTGAGGAACAGAAAAGAAGGAAATTTGGGGAAATGGGGTGAATGTCAGGTGGATCAGAGAGATACAGTCATGGGGGTCAGGTGTGGTTTCAGGAATAATGTGGGAGGCTGGATTGAAGTCTGGGCCAGGAACAACAGTAACTGTGGGAGACTCAACAAAGAGTGTGTACAGCTGAAGGAGCCAGGGAGCAGAAAGTATATGCGTCAGGTATGAGGAAGAAAATAGATCTTGGAAGTTATGAGAACTGTAGAGAGTGAGTTAAGCATAGTTTGTGATTTTGAGGGCCTCTAAAAGTATTAAAGCAGCAGCAGCCGCTGCACGCAGACCTGAGGGCTAGGCTAAAACAGTAAGGTCAAGTTGTTTGCACAGAAAGGCTAAAGGGTGTGGTCCTGGCTCTTGTGTAAGAATTCTGACCACACTAACCATGCCTAGGAAGGAAAGGACTTGTTGTTTTGTAGAAGGTGCTTGGGTTTGAGAGCTCAGTCAGACACGATTGGCAGGGAGAGCACGTGTGTTTTTATGAGCATTATGCTGAGATAGGTAACAGATGAGGAAGAAATTTGGGCTTGATTGAAGTAATGGGGGCTGTCTGTGAAGCTTTGCAGCAGTACAGCCTAGGTAATTTGCTGAGCTTGATAGGTGTCAGGGTCAGTCCAAGTGAAAGCGAAGAGAGGCTGGGATTAAGGGTGCAAAGGAATAGTAAAGAAAGCATGTTTGAGATCTAGAACAGAATAATGGGTTGTAGAGGCAGGTATTGAGGATAGGAGAGTATATGGGTTTGGCACCACGGGGTGGATAGGCAAAACAATTTGGTTGATAAGGCACAGATCCTGAACTAACTTGTAAGGCTTGTCTGGTTTTAGGACAGGTAAAATGGGGGAATTGTAAGGAGAGTTTATAGGCTTTAAAAGGCCATGCTGTAGCAGGCGAGTGATAACAGGCTTTAATCTTTTTAAAGCGTGCTGCGGGATGGGATATTGGCGTTGAGTGGGGTAAGGGTGATTAGGTTTTAATGAGATGGTAAGGGGTGCATGGTTGGTCGCCAAGGAGGGAGTAGAGGGATCTTATACTTGTGGGTTAAGGTTGGGGGATACTAGAGGAGGATGCAAAGGAGGCTTTGGATTGGGAAGAAGGGTGGCAATGAGATATAGCTGTAGTCCAGGAATAGTCAGGGGAGCAGATAATTTAGTTAAAGTGTCTCAGCCTAATAAGGGAACTGGGCAGGTGGGGTTAACTAAAAAGGAGTGCTTAAAAGAGTATTGTCTAAGTTGGCACCAGAGTTGGGGAGTTTTAAGAGGTTTAGAAGCCTGGCCATCAATACCCACAACAGTTAAGGAGGCAAGGGAAACAGGCCCTTGAAAAGAAGGTAATGTGGAGTGGGTAGCCTCCATATTGATTAAGAAGGGGACGGGCTTACCTTCCACTGTGAGAGTTACCTGAAGCTCGGCATCCGTGATGGTCTAGGGGGCTTCTGAGGCGATCGGGCAGTGTCAGTCTTCAGCTGCTAAGCCGAGAAGATCCGGGAAGGAGTCAGTCAGAGAGCCTTGACTGAGTTCCAGGGGCTCTGGGAGTGGCTGCCAGGTGAGTTGAACAGTCCGATTTTCAGTGGGGTCCCACACAGATGGGATGCGGCTTAGGAGGAATCCCGGGCTGTGGGCATTCCTTGGCCCAGTGGCCAGATTTCCAGCATGTGTAGCAAGCTCCTGGGGGAGGAGGTTCCGGAGGAACGCCTGGCCACTGCGGTTCAGGCGTTTGGAAGTTCTTGTGCGCTGGAGATGTGGCTGGGGTTTGTCTCACAGTGGAGGCAAGGAATTGGAACTTTTTTCTGTTATTGTACACCTTGAAGGTGAGGTTAAGTCCTGTTGTGGGGTTTGAGGGCCAGATTCCAATTTTTGGAGTTTTATTTAATGTCGGGAGCAGATTGGGTAATAAAATGTATATTGAGAATAAGACGGCCTTTTGACCTTTTAGGGTCTAGGGCTGTAAAGCCTCTCAGGTTTGCTGCCAAATGAGCCATGAACTGGGCTGGGTTTTTATATTTGATGAAAAAGAGCCTAAACGCTATCTGATTTGGGATAAAGAAAAAGGAGCATTAACCTTGACTATGCCTTTGGCTCCAGCCACCTTTTTAAGAGTAAATTGCTGGGCAGGTGGGGGAGGGCTAGTCACAGAACGAAACTCTAAGCCAGACCAGGTGTGAGGAGGGGAGGCGATAAAAAGATTATAGGGTGGAGAAGCGGAGGCTGAGGAAGAATTGGGACCTAGCTCGGCCTGGCGAGGAGGGGAGAGGTCAGATGGGTCTGTAGAAAAGGAAGATTAGAAAGACTCAGTGACGCTTGGGGTTGGGACTGAGGGGACAGGCGGGAGGGAAAGAAGGAAGATTTGGGACGAGTTGCACTGGGCACAGAGACTAGGAAGGGACTGATGTGTAAAAGAATGCCTGGCTATCAGGCACCTCAGACCATTTGCCTATTTTACGACAAGAATTATTTAGATCTTGCAGGATGGAAAAATTCAAAGTGCCATTTTCTGGCTATTTGGAACTACTGTCGAGTTTATATTGGGGTCAAGCGGCATTGCAGAAGAAAATAAGGCATTTAGGTTTTAGGTCAGGTGTGAGTTGAAGAGGTTTTAAGTTTTTGAGAACACAGGCCAAGGGAGTAGAAGGAAGAATGGAGGGTGGAAGGTTGCCTATAGTGAAGGAAGCAAGCCTAGAGAAAAGAGAGTAGAGAAACAGAGGGAAGGGTTTCGGGGGTTCTTACCTTCCAGAAAAGTGGGAAAAGGGGTTGGGGTGCAGAGATAAGAGGTTGGGGCATGGAAATAAGGGATAGGGTGCAGAAATAAGGGGTCGGGGCACAGAAATAAGGGGTCGGGGCATGGAAATAAGGGATTGAGGTGCAGAGATACAAGGTTGGGGTGCGGAAATAAGGGATTGGGGGTTCTTTCCCCCTAGAAAAGCGGGACTTGCCACTAAGGGTGAAAGAGAAGGGGTTGAGGGGTACTTGCCCCTGCCCCAGGAAAGCGGGACTTGCCGCTAACGGTGAAGGAGAAGGGGTTGAGGGGTACTTGCCCCTGCCCCAGAAAAGCAGAGAAGGGGTAGAGACAAGGAGAGAAGGGGTTGGGGTACTTGCCCCTTCCCCAGAAAAGCGGGACTTGCTGCTGAGGGTGAAGGAACAAGGCAGGCGTCCCTGCATGGTCTGACACCTTTGAAACGTGGGTGAATAATCAGAGAGGTGTCCCTGCAATAATTAAACACCAAGGGAAGGCTGCCTTCCCAGTCCGTGACCGGCGCTGGAGTTTTGGGTCCACGGATAAAACGTGTCTCCTTTGTCTCTCCCAGAAAATGAAAGGAATTGAAATTAAGAGAAGGGAGAGATTGAAGAGTGGAAAGGAGAAAGTGGTTGAGGGACAGTGAGAGAGGTTGGAGAAGAGAGTAAGAAGAGGCTGCTTACCTGATTTAAAATTGGTGAGATGTTCCTTGGGCTGGTTGGTCTGAGGACCTGAGGTCATAGGTGGATCTTTCTCACGGAGCAAAGAGCAGGAGGACAGGGGATTGATCTCCCAAGGGAGGTCCCACGATCCGAGTCACGGCACCAAATTTCATGCATGTCCGTGTGAAGAGACCACCAAACAGGTTTTGTGTGAGCAACATGGCTGTTTATTTCACCTGGGTGCAGGCGGGCTGAGTCCGAAAAGAGAGTCAGGGAAGGGAGATAAGAGTGGGGCCGTTTTATAGGATTTGGGTAGGTAAAGGAAAATTACAGTCAAAGGGGGTTTGTTCTCTGGCGGGCAGGAGTGGGGGTCACAAGATGCTCAGTGGGGGTGCTTTTTGAGCCAGGATGAGCCAGGAAAAGGACTTTCACAAGGTAATGTCATCAATTAAGGCAAGGACTGGCCATTTACACTTCTTTTGTGGTGGAATGTCATCAGTTAAGGTGGGGCAGGGTATATTCACTTCTTTTGTGATTCTTCAGTTACTTCAGGCCATCTGGGCATATATATGCAAGTCACAGGGGATGCGATGGCTTAGCTTGGGCTCAGAGGCCTGACAGTCATGTTTGTCAAAGATCAGATGGTTGTAGATGTGTGGCACTATTTCTGAGGCCTCTGTTCTGTTCCATTGGTTTATATATCTGTTTTGGTACCAGTACCATGCTGTTTTTGTTACTGTAGCCTTGTAGTACAGTTTGAAGTCAGGTAGCGTGATGCTTTCAGCTTTGTTCTTCTTGTGTAGATTTTTATCTTTGATTTTTCTGTAGTATATTTAAAGTTTTTTAAGATAATATGTCATTGGCTCTTCTTATTTTACACAGTCTAACTTTTTTTTGTCTTCTAATGAGTGCACTTAGACCATTTAACTTTAATGTAGTTATCAATGTGGTTATATTTTTTATCCACCATTTAATTATTTGTTTTAATTGTCTTCTCTGTTTTTGTTCCTTCTTTCACAATTTCCTATTATTTTTTGAATGGTTTTTAGAATTTTATTTTAACTTATCTACTTGCATTTTTTCTATTTCTCTTTCTATTATTTTTAGTATATATACTAAAAATATATACATTTAGTATATATTTAGTATATACTAAATATACTAAACAAAATATACTAAAAATATATACATTTAGTATATATTGAGTATATATGCTAAAAATATATACATTTAGTATATATTGAGTATATGTTCTAAAAATATATACATTTAGGATATATTTAGTATATATACTAAAAATATATACATTTTAGACCTATATACATTGAAAACATCACCCCTGCAGTTGAAAACCCATGTGTAACTTTTAACTCCCCAAGATCTGAACTGCTAATAGCCTTATGTCGACTGGAAGCCTTACAGATAACATAAACTGTCAATTAGCTCATATTTTGTGTGCTATATGTTTTATTTACTGTATTCTTACAATACAGTAAGCTACAGAAAATAAAATCCTAATTAGAAAAGTAATGAGAGAAAAATATATTTACTATTTGTTAAGTGGGAGTGGATCATCATAAAGGTCTTTATCCTCACAGTCTTTATTTGAGTAAGCTGAGGAGGAGGAGAAACAGAAGGGGTTGTCTTGCTGTCTCAGGTGGCAGTGGAGGGAAAAGGTGGCAGAGGTGGAAGGGGGGACAGGAGAGGCAGGCATATTCTTTGTAACTTTTATTGAAAAAAATCTGGATATAAGTGGACCTATGCAGTTGAAACCCATGTTGTTCAAGGTTCAACACCACATACTTTTTGCTTTGTCTTTCATATTTTGAAGGACTCAAGAGGAGAAAGTCTATTCTAATTACCCAGAAGCATACCATTTTGGTTACTCTTTCTTCATTCCTTACATTCCAGGTTTTCTTCTGTTAAAATTTCCCTTACATTTGAAGAACTTTATTTAGCATTTCTTTTATATCAGGTCTGTTGGCAACAGATTTTCTTAATTTTTCTTCATCTGAAAATTTCAAATTCGTTTTTCCTGAAAGATATTTTAAATGAATATAGAACTTTGTGTTGACATTTTTGTTGCTGTTTCAATACTAATACCACTTAAGAATGGTATATTCTCTCTCTGTCTTCTGTCCTCCTTCATTTTTTCCTGGTAAGTAATCTAAATGAAAGTGCAGCTCTCTGATGGGCAGTGTGTCATTTTCTCTGGTTGCTTTCGAGGTTTATTCTTTATGTTTGGTTTTTAGCAGCTCTATTTTGATGACTCTGAGCATGATTTTCCTTGAGTTTATCCCTTTGAGTATCAGATGAACTTTGAATCTGTATGTTTGTCTTTCAACAAATTTGGGGTGTTTGGCACCATTGTTTTGTAAAATATTTTTTCTGTATCAGTCTCTTTTGATTTTACTTTCCTCAGTAATTCAATGTTAGAACTTTTGATATTGACCCACTTTTCGCTGAGTCTCTGCTCATGTTTTCTAAAAAATCTTTGTTGTTTCTGCTCTTCAAAGTGACTGATTTCTATTGATCTAGCTTTAAATTCATTGATTATTTACTGTTATCTCTCCCACTTAATTGAACCCAGTGAATTTTTCTTTTAGATCTAAACTTTTCAGTCCTTTAGTCCCTATTTGTTTACTTTTTTGTCTCTCTCTTTCTCTCTTTCACACACACACACACACACACACACACAGACACACAGACACACACACCACTCAGAAAAACATATTTATTTCCATAAATTTCAGGAATCCATCTTTATCTCATAAAGAATGATTATAATAACTGCTTTTTAAGTCTTTGATAATTTCTGGTTTTGGCATCTGTTTATGTTTTTCCCCTTCAAATTGGTGAGATTCTCCCCCTTCTTTTGGATTATGTTCTAGATATTTCATATCATGTTGTGGAGCTCTAGGTCCTATTAAAACTCGCAAAGAATGTTGATGTGTGTATGTGTGTGTGTTTGCTGTCTATAAACCCAGTTAGACTTAGAATCCAACTCTGATCTCACCTTCTGTGTGCTGTGGTTATAATGTCAAGTTCAGTTTTCACACTCAGTGATATGTTTTTTAGATTTGTACTATGCATATACCACCCTAAGGTTAATCTAGGCATGGTCAGTGGTTTATATAACAGCTTGTGCTGTGTTTGTTTAGATCTAGCCCATGCATGTGCAGCTGAAGACTTGGTACACCCATGAGTCCAGGACTTGAGTTTTTGTGCACACAGAATTAGTGAATAAAATTATTTAGCTTCCTCCAATTTTTCTTTTTTATTTTTCTCTACATTTTCCATATCCCAGAATGTCCTTTTCTTAGTTAATCTAGTTAGAAGGAAAGATTTATTTCAGAATTTTAGTTCCTGTGCACTTGTACATCTGTGTGCAACTGGGCTGCCCTATAGACAACATAGTAATTAAAAAGAGTGAAAAAAAGAGTTTCCAACACACATAAGTTGGTTCTCAGGAGATGATTTTCTTGATTTCTCTGGCCAGAGGGGTTGATTTTTCTCTCTGGATTTCACATACCCACACTATTATTTTTATTGGGGTAGTGTAGCTAGCAAAGAGATTAATCTCAAGTCAAAGCTGGAAATAAAAGAAAAAAAATAAACAGGAAAGTTGACAGTGATTTTTGTTTTTCAACTTTTGACTTCTCTTGCCAATTTTCCTGTTATTGCTTATTTTTATGTCTTCTGTTAGCTATTTTTCATATTGTGCTCAGTTGACAGTTGTAATTAGTGAAGGGCATAGGCTGTAGTGGGCCTACTCCATCTTGATTAGCACTAGAAGTAAAGAATATGATTTTGAAGGACCTATGAGAGATTCAAATAATTATATCTAGTGAACAATATGAGTCTGGATCTTAGAGTTTCTGTTGAATTCAATTTGGGATTCATATATAAGTATATGGTAATTACATTTCCAGGAATGACTGAGAGTACCCAATTGGTGAATGTAAATGAACAAGAAGAGAGCACAATCTTGGTGCCAGCAACATTTAGGTAACATTTGAAGAAAGGGATGCATGCAGTCAGGCTGAAAGGGAATGAGAGATATTTGTGCATTACAAGGAAATCACAGAGTATGAATTCTTATCAACTAGAATGTTGCATGCTACAGAAGCTAAGAAAAAGAAAGCTTTATAAAGCAAGAAATTGTTAAAAGTTTGAAATTCTACCCAGAGATCAAGAAGCATGACATCTGAAAAGTATCCATTTAATTTAGGGACAAATATATCATTGTTGGCCTTGAGAAAAGCAGTTTAAGTGAAGTTTTGTGTGCCAAATAAAAGTAATTTGACTAGCGAGAGGGAGGTAAAGTAGATGCCACAAGTTTAGACAACACAAACAAGAAATTTGTCTGTAAAGGGAAGGAGATAGGGCATCAGGTAGAGGGGGAAGTTGCTTCTGGAGAGAGTGAGAGATATTTCTGGTTTTATTTTAGTAGATTGTTTTATTCCTGAACTGGATTTGGCCTTAGTATAGTACCTGAAAGTGCCAATGAGGGAAAAAAAACAGTATATAAGAAAAGGTTAGAGGCAGAGAACAAAGAGAAAATAACATAAAGAATGAAATCCCTGAGATGACGGTAGGGAAAGAGATCATAAGCACAGGGGGAGGTATTAGTTAAGAATGAACAAAGGACAACTCTTCCGAATAGCACTGAAAGTTTTTCCTCAGAGTTCCCAGTGGGATTTCTTGACCTTATTCTCTTTTCCACCTTCTTACTGGTTTCTTCTGGGAGCACTTGTCTAATGAATTACTAGCATATAAATTCTCATTCCAGAGCCTGCTTCTGGGGAATCCAATCCAAGACAACCCTAAATTTATTTAGCCCTGATTTCAAATTTTTTACAGGATTCCAAATTCATCCATCCAAATGCCTATTTCATATTTCCACTTTTAAAAAATAATAAGTATCTCAAACATAGTATGTTTGTATTAGTTCATTCTCACACTGCAATAAAGAAATACCAGAGACTGGGTAATTTAAGGAAAGGGGTTTAATGACTCACAGTTCCACATGGCTGGGGAGGCCTCAGGAAACATACAATCATGGCAGAAGGTGAAGGGGAAGCAGGCACTTTCTTCACAAGGTGGCAGGAGACAGAAGTACAAGCAGGAGAAATGCCAGAAGTTTATAAAACCATCAGATGTTGTAAGAACTCACTCACTATCGTGAGAACAGCATGGGGAAACCCACCCCCATAATCTAATCACCTCCCTCCCTCGACACGGGGGGATTACAGGTCTCTCCCTTGACACGTGGGGATTACAATTCGAGATTAGATTTGGGTGGGGACACAGAGCCAAACCACGTCAATGCTCAAATACAACTCTTCTGAGGTTTTTTTGTTTTGTTTTGTTTTTTGTGTGTTTTTTTGTGTGTGTGTGCGTGCTGTTTTTCTTTCAGTCTTTCTCCTTTTGGTAAATGGAAATATAATTTCCTCAAGACAAATAGTCATCTTTAATTTCTCCCTTCCCTTTAACCTACAGCCAATGAATAAATAGAATTGACTGAGAGTTACAGAATTTGTTAAACTCCATACACATACTTTCATCTGTACTGCTACCACTCTTGCCAATCCCCATTACTTTCTACCTGTACTATTCCAATAATCACCTAACTGATTATCTAATCTGTGCATCCCTCCAATCTAATTAATAGAATATTAGCTGGAGAGCTCTTTGTAAGTGTATCTCAAATGATGTCCTGCACTGCTTAGCAAACCTTCAGTGGTTTTCTGTTTAACTTAGAGGAAAATCTCTAATTATCACATCTACATTCAGGGGGATATGAAACATGTAACAACAGGTGTAGAATAAGCATTCACCCGACAGAAGACATATTGGTCATATGTACTGCTGAATCAGTACATATTAGCAGCATTGTCTATAAGGCTCTACAAAACTATTCTCTCCCTCACTCATTCTGGCCAATCAGGCAGTCTTTATTCCAAAGGTTCCCTTTTTCCAGAATCTTTTCATGGCTTACTCTCCCTTGTTGTTCACGTACTATCTCAGATATTACATACTCAATGAGATCTTTTCTGACCAATCAATGTCTAGTCCTTACCTAGTCCAAGTAGTCACTATCACACCTGTTTGTTCCATTTTTTATAGGACTGAAAAATATATAGATTTATTTAGTACACTTATTTACGTATTTTAACCTACCAATTGGAATTTAAGTTCATCAATAACTGAAATTTTATTTCGTCTTCTCACCAGTGTATCTACAAAACCAAGGAGAGTGCCTGACATGTGGCAGATATTCAGTACTCACCTGTTAAATGATTGAGTACATGAATAAATAAATGTAATCATAGATGGATAAAAGAAAGTGGCTACACAAACTAGAAAGTAAATTAGATTATTATTTTATTAGATTAACTATCATTTTTTATTTTTTGCTCACCAATGGGTTGCAGACCTATACATCCAAATTCTTATTAGAATGCTCACTTTCAGCTAATTCTGTATATAAATTCATTCTTTTACCTTGAGGTATTTCTCTTTTATTTCCTGTCATGACAAATGAGGTATACTCATCCTATCATGGGGTGCAATATGGTTTAAAAAGTAGGTTCTGAATTTAAATCTAATGAGTCCAAAACCCATTGCTGCCACTTATTATCTATGAAGAAGTTATGTAACCTCTCTGTTATTCAATTTTCTTTATTACAAAATAGTGATAATGAAAATATCTGCTTCATAAATTTGTTGGGAGGATTATATAAGTTAATTTATATAACCCCTTAGTACTATGCCTGGTAAAGAGAAAGCACTCTCTAAATCATAGGTATTAGTATTTGCCAAGCAACAAGTGTGAAAATAATCCTATATCTCTCTACGTCTCTTACTTGCCCTATCTGGTAGGAACACAGTATCTGCAAATTTTGCTATCCTACATGTCTTGAATTCTAACTCTAATTGCCATTCATATCTGCACCACATCTTGACTACTTACCACACAATAAAAATTTAACTACTCCTGTATTCTTCATCATCCCCTTACTTGTTCATTTTAATCCTAATGATCTTGCCAATATTAAAACTGATATATAACATCCCTGTGTATCATTTCTCAACAGCTTTCTATAGCCTTCAAGACAAAACCTAAACCAAGCATCAAGAAAATCCTGTCATTTCTCATCACTTCCCCCTGGAAAATGTATTCTTCAGCCACACTGAAGGGTTCACAATTGATATTAGGTGTGGTATTATAAGTGGGGTATTAGTTAAGCTTCCTAACTAATTTCCAGCTTTCCTTATGTTCTTGAGTCTTTTATTATACTCTTCACTGCTTGGAAGGGAAGCACTCTCTTGACATTCTCTTTCTTCTCTTCCTCCTTTGAATACCTTTATTTATTTATTTATTATTTTTAAAATAATATTTAAAAAATTTTTATTTTAGAATCGGGGGAGGAGTGTACATGTGCAGGTTCATTACCAAGGCATATTATATGATGCTGAGGTTTGGAGTATGAATGAATCCAACACCCACATTTATCTTTAAAAGTAGCCTTTACAATTGATGCAAGTTCTCATAACCTTTTTACTGAATGACTTAATAATGAACAAAAACTCGTAAAGGCCTATTTCATGCCAAAGTACTTGTGGTTATTATTGCCTCAATATGGCCAATATTCTGCAAGCTAGGTTTCTTTTTCTAGGCCTCCTTTTGTTTGTCCCAGAAAATCCTACATTTGACTTAACATTTAAGCCCATGGTCTTTTTGTGGCTAAGATAATTCATGTTTCCAAGTGAGTTTTCTTTTTCCAAACACCTTTAATTTTATGTATTTATATTCTCTCCTCCTAACACCTGAAATTGTCACTGAAAGTCTTCTTTGCTAACTTCTAAAATATCATTTTCAAGTTCCTAAGTTTATATGAAGTTTTGTGAATATTAAACTTGGAACAGAAAATACTGATGTTTGAATGGTTATATAATAGTTTATTTACAGTTATCCAGACTTTAATGAATAAGAAAATTATTATAGTTGCATTACAGGTAGAACCTTGATTTTTTCTGTTAAGTGGGAAGTAAGCAATGATGATAATTTAAGTATGGTTGGTTACATCCAGACTGTGTAATTTTTATTTATATTTCTGAAAAATAAAACTAATGAAAATAACTTTGTTAGTCATGACAGTTCTCTCAACATGTTTAGTCCAATTTCACACCTATTTTTAACAATTTAGGCACATCAAACTCTAAGCTGCAGGCATCATAAGACTAGTAGAATGATAACTCCCTGGTGATAAAAGAATGCATTGCTCTTGGCAATGTCTCATCAATAAGCCAGAATGAGACATGTTAAGGACCACAGTGTGATACACAGCTTGTAAAGTGGCAAATGTTATGTTGCTAAGGATGAAGAAATTCAGGTGTAAACTAGAAACTAGAAACTTTTATTCTCTGGTGAAGAATCTTCCCAAGGTAAATTACATAGAACTTTAGAAAAAGAATTAAGCTTCCAATTCATCATGAAAATAAGTGGAATCTTGAAATTATGGCAGTAAAAGGCCTGCTACTTGATACCATCCTCCATATTACCAAGGGACTTCCATACAATCATTAAAAACTGGTGAATGTTTGCTATCAACATCTTTGTACTTCCAAACTAATGTTTTCTCTTGGCAGGGTTCTCTCTAGTATGGCCGTGAAATAGTTATCATAGAATGCATAAATGGCACATTATCCAAAATATAGGGCTCCAGATTGTTTTCTTGGAGTCTAAGGGGCTTCACAAAAGTAGCTCCATGGCTGTTGTAGTTGGAGAAGTGCTGGGACAATGCTGAGCAGATGGGACTCCAGTATAAACCAGTGGTTCTGCCAAAATGGCTGTTCTCTTACCTGATTACATGAGTGATGTTTACATAGACTTTGAAAAATGAATTCAAAGAAGTATTGTAACTGGGATGGGGGCTAAGCTATTGAAGTTACCTTATACTTCAATGCCTTAAAATATATGCATGTATAGCTTTTGCAAACCTATATAAGAAAAAATGAATTCTAAGGCTATTGCAAGTCTTAAATCCACTACTCTCAAGTAAGCTCATTCTTGCTTTAAAGTACTTCGGAAGCCACTTAAAACACTAACAATTTGAAGGTGTTTATTGGAGAGTAAGCATTTTCTTTTACATTACAAACAGTATATTTCTTTTTAGTGAAAACTGCATAATCAAAATATATAACTTAAAATAATGTAAATGTGTTTAGTGTGATTTGGGACCAGTTATAACTATTTCATAAACCATCTATATAATATAAAGCTGTAGGCAGATTCCAATGCTCTGTAATTATATAACAAACATTTCACAATATAATGCCTAATCCTTAAAGTAACTTGAGTGGTTTCTGGTGTGTTATAATTGTTCTTTGCTGTAAATACTACATAAACAATTTGTAAGCTTTTTATGCAGCACTACATTTTCTTTCTTCCATATGTGGTAGCTATTCTAAAATGTATATCTTTTTGTTAACTGGGAATGTATCACTAACATTTCTGAAAATGATTATCTCAAGTCTTTGGAAATTACTTATACATTGGTATATAAACATATAACTCTGGATTAGGACTAACATGATAAAATTCAAAGTGAAGAACATATCTCATCTGATATTTATGAAAGGGACTCCCTATCAATTATTTGTGTCATATATGATACGCATCTACAACATGTTAAGCATCCTGGAAAATTTGCGAGTAATAAATAACATGATATGGCTTCTGCACCCAAAACCTTATATATTGTTTAAGGCAATAAGTATTAAACACGAAATAAGGATACAACAATGATGTATTCAACTAATCTCTCATTTCCAATATGTCACTTTTTTTAGTTGATCGGCAAAATTACTGATAGGGTAATATGGTTTGGCTGTGTCCCCACCCAAATCTAATCTTGAGTTGTAACTCCCATAATTCCCATGTATTATGGGAGGAACCCAGTAGAAGGTAATTGAATCATGGGGGCAAGTCTTCCCATGCTGTTCTCGTGATACTGAATAAGTGTCATGAGATCTGATGGTTCTAAAAAGGGAGTTTCCCTGCACAATCTCTCTCTTCTCTTGTCTGCACCATGTGAAATGTGCCTTTCATCTTCTGGATGATTGTGAGGCCTCCCAAGCCATGTAGAACTGTAAGTCCAATAAATCTCTTTTTTTATTGTAAATTGCCCAGTCTCAGGGATGTCTTTATTAGCAGCATGAAAACTGACTAATAGAGTAAATTGGTACCAGTAGAATGGGGCACTGCTAAAAAGATACAGGAATATGTGGAAGCAATTTTGGACCTGGGTTACAGAGAGAATTGGAACAGTTTGGAGGGCTCAGAAGAAGACAGGAAAATATGGGAAAGCTCAAAACTCCCTAGAGACTTGTTGAATGGCTTTGACCAAAATGCTGATAATGATATGGGCAGTGAAATCCAGGCTGGGGTGGTCTCTGATGGAGATGAAGAACTTGTTGGGAACTGGTGCAAAGCTGACACTTGTTAAGTTTTAGCAAAGAGACTGCTGCCCTAGGGATCTGTGGAACTTTGAACTTGAGAGAGATGATTTAGGGTATCTGGCAGAAGAAATTTCTAAGCAGCAAAGCATTCAGGAGGTGACTTGGGTGATGTTAAAAGCATTCAGTTTTGTAAGGGATGCAGAGCATAAAAGTTCAGAAAATTTGCAGCCTTAAAATGCAGTAGAAAAGAAAATCTCATTTTCTGAGGAGAAATTTAAGCTAGCTGCAAAAATTTGCATAAGTAACAAGAAGCCAAATGTTAATCTCCAAGACAATGGGGAAAATGTCTCCAGGGCATGTCAGAGGTCTTCACAGCAGCACCTCCCATCACAGGCCCAGAGGCCTAGGAAGGAAAAATGGTTTCATGGGCTGCACCCAGCGTCCCATGCTATGTACAGCTTAGGGACTTGGTGCTCTGTGTCCCAGCCAATCTAGCCATGACTAGAACGTGCCAATGTAGAGCTTGGGCCATGGCTTCAGAGGGTGCAAGCACCAAGCCTTGGCAGCTTCCCCATGCTGTTGAGCCTACAGGTGCATATAAGTAAAGAATTGAGGTTTGGGAAACCTCTGCCTAAATTTCAGATGATGTATGGAAATGCCTGGAGATCCAGGCAGAAATTTACCACAGGAGGGAGGCCCTCATGGAGAACCTCTGTTAAGGCAGTGTGGAAGAGAAATATGGGGTCAGAGCTCCCATACAGAATCCCTCCCGGGGTACCACCTAATGGAGCTGTGAGAAGAGGGCTATTGTCCTCCAGACCCTAGAATGGTAGATCCACTGACAGCTTACACCATGCACCTGGAAAAGCCTCAGACACTCAATGCCAGCCTGTGAAAACAGCAGGGAGGGAGGCTGTACCCTGCAAAGCCACAGGAGTGGAGCTGCCCAAGACCATGAGACCCCACCTCTTGCATCAGCATGACCTGGATGTGTGACATGGAGTCAAAGGAGATCATTTTGGAGCTTTAAGATTTGATTGCCATGCTGGATTTTGGACTTGCATGGGGCTGGGGCCTGTAGCTCCTTTGTTTTGACCAATTTCTCCCATTTGGAATGGCTGTATTTACACAATATCAGTACCCCCATTGTATCTAAGAAGTAGCTAACTTGCTTTTGGTTTTACAGGCTCATAAGCAGAAGGGACTTGCCTTGTCTCAGATGAGATTTTGGACTGTAGACTTTTGAGTTAATGCTGAAATGAGTTGAGACTTTGGGGGACTTTTAGAAGGGGATGATTAGTTTTGAAATATGAGGACATGAGATTTGGGAGGGGTTGGGGCAGAATGATATGGTTCGGCTATGTCACCACCCAAATCTCATCTTGAATTGTAATTCCCACAATTCCCATGTGTTGTGGGAGAAACCTGGTGGGAAGTAATTGAATCATGGGGGCAGGTCTTTCCTGCACTGTTCTCGTGATAGTGAATAAGTCTCATGAGATCTGATGGTTCTAAAATGGGGAGTTTCTCTGCACAAGGTCTCTCTTCTCTTGTCTCTTCTCTTGTGCTCTTCTCTTCATTTGAGATGTGCCTTTCACCTTCTGCCATGACTGTGTGGCCTCCTCAGCCATGTGGAACTGTAAGTCCAATAAACCTCTTTGCTTTTGTAAATTTCCCAGTCTTGTGTATGTCTTTATCAGCAGCATTAAAATGGACTAATACTTAGGGACTACCATGAATTCATGCTACCTGAAATCAATAGGTTCTCAATGCTTTTTGTAAAATATTTTATGCATCTCTTTCCTATCATAGTTCTTGTAAAATTGTCCCAAATATTCTTTGCTTGTCAATAGATTTTAGTTCTCCTCCCAAAAATCATACCATTTGGAGATCAAATATGATGTATGAATGCAAAAAATCAAGGCCATTAGACAAATATTCCAATTCATTCCTTAGCAGAAACATACAAAATACTCATTTTCTTTATGTTTATTTGCTTCTCTTGTAGCAGATAGATAGGCCTACTCTTTGTGAGGTGAATACTTTCACATGCAACTTATTTATAATTCTTCTCTTCTAAAACTTTGATTCATAATTTTCTTCTGTCAGTACATCCTCCAGGTTCTACCTATCAGCTGCATCCTCCCCTCTTATCAGAAAACAAGCCCAAATCTCAGCTATAATGAATATACATAAACAAAAAACAATCACAACCAAAATAAACAAATAATTTTTTCGCTTTAAAGCAAAGGCTCTTTCCTCTCTTATAATCAAATTTTGAAAAATCTACCTGCCAACTCCACTTCATCCCCATCACTCTTCATTTTGCACTTTAGTGTCTTCCGTAACCACTATACTGAAAATCTTCCATAAAGATTACCAAGGTCTTATTAATAATTCTACTGAAATTGTGTTCAAGATATGTGAAAACTAAGAGACACGACAATATTTATTTTGCGAGTATCTCTTTAAGCTATGTAATGCTGTTACAGAAACGAGCAGGACTTAGCACACTAGCCTTTAATAAATATGTGCTGAATTAAAAGAAATGAAATTCCTCCATCTATGAAATCCAAGAAAACCATAAAATAAATCAATGGCCTTTGCCTAATTTTTAATCATTCAACATTTTGTATAGCATTTCTGACTGTTGAATCATAATCTTCTCCTTGGAATTTTTTCTTCTATTGACTTTTATGAAATTATTCACATTTTATCAGTCAGAACAGGATTTGGCAGAATAAGCTCATTTGGGAATTGATGCACCAAACTAAAAGTTTTGAAACAACTTAGAGATAGCCATTGGTATAGTAGCAGGTTTCGTTTATAGACTGAGAAATCAGGAAACCTGATTGTACAGTGGGGATACAAAGTACAGTACATACAAGGTTAAACAGTGGATGAGAGTTGAGTCAACTGGGCATCATGGAAGAGGTTTGTCAAAGGGGATTATCCTGAGATGCATATTCAGCCTGGAAAGTGGTGGTCAAGAAATAGGCAGATGGTTAAGATGCAAGCAAGAGGCCCATACTGCATCAGAGATTAAGGCAGTGGGGAGTCTCATATGTAGGCACAAACCTAGATCTAGAGAAACAGCTGGCAACCTGGGAATATGCTATCAACAGAAAAACCCAGGTTTGGGCTTAAGATCCAGTTTCTTCAGTTGAATACAGAGCCAAAGAGCCCAACTGGTAAAATTTTAATTTGTATAAGGTATCTGTTTACTGAGCTCTCAAGGCTGGGCCTAGGGTGAAGCAAACAAGGCACTTGCTTTCGGGACAAAATTTGAGAAGAGGTTAAAAAATTGAATAATCAAGATAAAGAAGATTTTAAAGTAATATTCTAAATAATAAAATTAATGCAAAATTAATAATGAATAAAATATTACAGTTTTAGACTTTTAATCTCTTTTAACTTTGACAGCAACATAAGAGATACAACAAGGTCTTAGATACCTAGCTGCCAAATAACTGATATAAAAAATAAATACTATAAGTACATAAAAAGAGAATAAAACTCCAGATCTGTGAAGAGTGAAAAGTCTTTGGAAGTGAGGCAGAATTTGCTGGCTAGTATTGAAGACAGTTAATACAGCCATTTTTCTTAATTATCTCCACCTACACATAAAATGATAGAGTAAGTTTTATTCATCAGATTCTCTCTTGGAGATAGCATTGTATGTTTTTGGAAAAGTTACTGTAGCCTTGTAGTATAGTTTGAAGTCAGGTAGCTTGATGCCTCCAGCTTTTTTCTTTTGGCTTAGGATTGACTTCGCGATGCGAGCTCTTTTTTGGTTCCATATGAACTTTAAAGTAGTTTTTTCCAATTCTGTGAAGAAAGTCATTGGTACCTTGATGGGGATGGCATTGAATCTATAAATTACCTTGGGCAGTATGGCCATTTTCACGATATTGATTCTTCCTACCCGTGAGCATGGAATGTCCTTCCATTTGTTTGTATCCTCTTTTATTTCATTGAGCAGTGGTTTGTAGTTCTCCTTGAAGAGGTCCTTCACATCCCTTGTAAGTTGGATTCCTAGGTATTTTATTCTCTTTGAAGCAATTGTGAATGGGAGTTCACTCATGATTTGGCTCTCTGTTTGTCTGTTATTGGTGTATAAGAATGCTTGTCATTTTTGTACATTGATTTTGTATCCTGAGAGTTTGCTGAAGTTGCTTATGAGCTTAAGGAGATTTTGGGCTGAGACAATGGGGTTTTCTAGATATACAATCATGTCGTCTCCAAACAGGGACAATTTGACTTCCTCTTTTCCTAATTGAATACCCTTTATTTCCTTCCCCTGCCTAATTGCCCTGGCCAGAACTTCCAACACTATGTTGAATAGGAGTGGTGAGAGAGGGCATCCCTGTCTTGTGCCAGTTTTCAAAAGGAATGCTTCCAGTTTTTGCCCATTCAGTATGATATTGGCTGTGGGTTTGTCACAGATAGCTCTAATTATTTTGAGATACGTCCCATCAATACCTAATTTATTGAGAGTTTTTAGCATGAATTGTTGTTGAATTTTGTCAAAGGCCTTTTCTGCATCTATTGAGATAATCACGTGGTTTTTGTCTTTGATTCTGTTTATATGCTGGATTATATTTATTGATTTGCGTATATTGAACCAGACTTGCATCCCAGGGATGAAGCACACTTGATCATGGTGGATAAGCTTTTTGATGTGCTGCCGGATTTGGTTTTGCCAGTATTTTACTGAGGATTTTTGCATCAATGTTCACCAAGGATATTGGTCTAAAATTCTCTTTTTTGGTTGTGTCTCTGCTGGGCTTTGGTATCAGGATGATGCTGGCCTCATAAAATTATTTTGATTAGTATCATAGGGGTATTAGATTTTAAATAAAAAAATATGATTCATTGATGCTTGTGTGTAAGGTGTTTAACTAATAACCTTTTTTTATGAGGACTGAAGGTGGTCTGGGTTACTATTATAAAGTTTGAAGATAGAAGCCAGGTAGACCTGAATTTTCTCTATGTAATTGGGCAGCAGGGGGCAGGGAAAGGGTGCATCTGAGAGCATGGGGACCAAAGGCAGTAAATCTGAGGAACATATTGTCTAGGAGCAAAAAGAGAAATCTTGGTTTTGGGACAATGCAGTGAAGTGTTTTCATTAAGCAATTTAATAAAAAAAATCCCAGTTATTTTGTTCGTTTTTGCTATTTGAAGTGTACTGTTATCTGCCTTTTATATGTCCCCTAAAATATCAGCATTGTTCATTAATGTTTTTATGGAAGTCAGTAGTGCATGAAAAAAATCTTAAGAAGATCAAAAGAGAGTACATATTTATATTACACATGAAACAAGTATAAAGAGCCTATGACATGCATGTTTTGCTGGATATTTTTCATAAGATGAAAAAGGGGTGCAGAGAGTGTTTTGACTCAATATGGCTAAATTATTCTTATATATCTCCTTCCAATGTTTCCATAAAATTGCAAGAAAACTGGCAATAGCATTGATAGCTAAAGAGAAGGTCATTGGTGGTTATTTGGGAAACTTTTTGCTACCTCCATCGTGGATGGTGTGAATCATAAAACAACACTTCCTTGACTGCATCCTTGTGATCTATCCTTCAAAGCAGAGCAAGGCAGGTATCTTAAAAAAAAATATATATATATATATATAGGCAAAGACCTTCAAACTCTTCCCTACTGTAAGTTCTTACCTCAGAATACACTAAGCACACTGAATAGAAAAAATTATATGCTTACCTCGTATATAATAAAGACGTTTTATGGGACAGGAAAAAAATTCTGCTACCTTTTCCCAAAATTGATCTTCTAAGGCGTATAACTAGCTGAAAGAGGAAAAGTGAACACAGATATACAGAAAGTTTAGTTAGGGGGAAAATTGAAAATAAAACCGGAAACATAAAACTGCTAGAAAAAAATAGAAGTGGAGTGTAGTCTTTCATTCATTAAATTGCTCAAAATAGACTCCAAATGCCTCCGTACTCTTAGAATATCTGACGATAAGTGTCAGAGTAATTTTGTCTTTATCCAGCAGCCCTGGAGAGGCTCATTGATGCTTAGGCATTGCAACTGGGCTGTACTCATTAACCTGAACTTTGTTTTTATACTGCAAAGTTGTGAAGGTATTGAGAAAAAGACACTGCTGGGAAGACGCCCATCCTACCTCTCTAAGCTGTATGGAAGCAAGAGGTCCTATAAAATCTCATTCCAATTCTAGGCTAAAACCAAAATCAGACAGATAATCACTCAGTGACATTGAAAGATATTGAGCATAAAAGAAAGTATTTGATGACAAAAGGAAAGAATACATTCCTGAAAATAATTTCATATATAAACAGAATAAATTTAGTCTTTTTTTGGTCCAAAAATTTTCATAGCTTTTAAACATTAAATGTATAACACAACACAAAGTGCTAAATTACAATGGAGAAACAAACATCAAGTTTTGCAAAGAAATGATTGTGTCCCAAGACTTTTATGTCCAACCAGATTGTTGGTTATGTATAAAGGTGACAATGATGTGACTCAGAACCTGTAACTCTAGTGCATATTTTTTGAGACTGTATTCATAGATCAAACCAACTTAGAAGCTAATCAAATTCAGGAACTCAAGCATAGAAGTAGATTATTCCATTGCATGAGTATAGAATAGAATGAAGGCAATTAATCTCATATTGCTTAGACTGACTAAATTAAATTAAACTGGCCATTGTTGAGAAGCAGCTGTTGTATCACTGGTTAAAGCCCAGATTCTGGAACTAGGCTGCCTGGGTTCCGATTGGCATGAGCCATTACTAGCTCTATGTATCAGTTTTCAAATCTATAAAACAAGAATATTAATAGCATCTACCTCCCTAGGTTGTTGTGAAAATTATGTATAAAATTATATGTATGTCACATAGCAAGTGCTTGATAAATGATAGATATTCTTATTGTGGGATATTTAAATAGGTTTTTTTCATTATTATAAATACTGTTTGTTTTGGTATGTTTATTAATATAGGTGCCATTATTCTTATTGGACAACACTTAGAAATAGAATTTCCAGGTCAGAATATGTGATCATTTCAAAGGCTTTCGATACTAATTCTCACCAGAAAGATACCAAAGAACAGATGTAAAAATTAATTTCACCCTCTTCCCTTTAAAGATAATTCTTATAATTAATAATACATATTTTAATTAACAGGTAATAATATGCTCGTATTTACACATGGAATTTGTAATTGTGATATCATTAGTAGAAATTTGTTTTCTTTTGTAAATTGCCCATTTCTGAATGATATCTATATTTCTATTGGAGTATTTGTATTTTGCTTGATGATGACTAATCCAAAAGTTAGTTATTGCTGAAAAAAAGAACTGTATTATTAAAGAAAAAATTATGTACTAATAGATTAAGTATATTACTGTATATTAAATTTACAAAGATTGAAAATATTGAGATAAAGATTTTATCTTTTATAGTGAGAAATCATAAATATATTCTCAACAAAAATAGTAAGAAACAAATACACACCTAGCAAATCAGAAAACAAATTAATGAGCAAGGCAGCTAAAAAAACAAATAAAAGAAAAATAGAAAACTTGCCAACAAAATGATGACAGAAGTTTGAACATATTAGAGATGCCAATAAAGTTAAGTAAATTAACCTCACTGAATGGTTAAGTTTCTTAGGATGGGCTTTAAAAATAAAATGACTCAAGTACGCAACAGTTTTTAAATAAAGGCAAAATTAAAATAAAATCTTACAGAGAAAATAAAAGTATACATGTAATTTAAAGAACATTTGAGAAAGTTTTACCAAAGAGAAAAAAAATGAAAGGGTATTTTCAAGCTATTTTTAAGTGTATGAGTCCAGAAGTATGAGTCCAGAAGTTTTCTTTTTTTTTTTTTTTTTTTTTTTTGAGACAGAGTTTTGCTCTTTTTGCCCAGGCTGGAGTGCAATGGCACAATCTCGGCTTACTGCAACCTCCACCTCTCCGGTTCAAGTGATTCTCCTGCCTCAACCTCCTGAGCAGCTGGGATTACAGGCTCCTGCCACCACACCCAGCTAATTTTTGTATTTTTAGTAGAGACGGGGTTTCGCCTTGTTGGCCAGGCTGGTCTCAAACTCCTGACCTTGTGATCCGCCCTCCTCGGCCTCCCAAAGTGCTGGGATTACAGGCGTGAGCCACCACAGCCGGCCTCTTTTTAATTTGATACTAGAACAAAATAAAACAATTAGATCGCATAGTCTGTAATATAAACATACCTATATGGATGTATAAGATTAATAATTAAGGAATGAACTGTTCAATAAATTTAGTATTGGGGAAAAATCAAGTTTGCTGGCTTGCAATTCATACAACACCAAATTGAATTCCATGTTATTTAAATATTTAAAAGTGAGAAATGAAAGCACAATAAACTAGAAGAAAGTAGATGTAAATTGTTCATTGATTCTGGGGTGGGAAAGTTTTCCTAAGCTTACAGAGAATGATAAAAAGTATCAATGTAAATAGGCAAACTTGGCAATGTATAAACAAAAGCATTTAGATGCAAAAGAACACCATAAATAAGTTATAAGGCAATTTAAAAACTAGAAACATATGGGCCACAAATATGACAAATGTTAGGTTAGTGCCTTATATAAAGAGGTCGTAAAATAGATAGGAAAGCACTAATAAACCATTAAAAAGGCCATGAACAGACAATTCCCAGAAGATCCATCATCACTGGTAATAAAAGAGATTAAAATTAAAACAACAATGACATTGTTTCAATGTAAAATTAGCTAAAAATTTTATAATTTGTAATTCTCAATATGACTGAAGAAAAGGTGAAACAGTCACTCTTCTACCCTCCAAGTGAGAGTTCATTACATGAACTTTTATTCATTGGGAAACACATGTGAAGAATTTTTAAAAATCTCCTCACTTGCCCTTTTATTTTCAATATTTTCTAAAAAATAAATCACATATGGCCAGGCGCCGTGGCTCACACCTGTAATCCTAACATTTTGGGAGGCTGTGGTGGGCAAATTGCTTGAACCCAAGAGGTCAAGACCAGCTTGGGAAATATGGTGACACCCTGTCTCTACAAAAAAAAATTCAAAAAATTACCCTGGCATGGTGGCTGATGCCTGTAGTGCAAGCTGTCCAGGAGGCTGAGGGAGGAACACTTGAGCCCAGCAGGTCGAGGCTGCAGTGAGCTGTGATTGCACCAGTGCACTCCAGCCTGGGCGACAGAGTGAGACCATGTCTCAAAAAAAAAAAAAAAAAAAAAAAGAAAAGAAAAATAAATAATTATATATAGATTTATATATATGACTTTTATATAGAATAATATTTGTTGAATTATTATTTATAAAAGAAAACATTAGAAATAGTTTCTATAGGTTCTTGGTAAGTTATAGAACATAAATATAAGGGAAAGGGAAAAGTATATTCATTAAAATGTGTTGAAACAGTAATGGGATGGACATGGAAAAATGGACAATGGAAATGTTAGTTATGTAATATTTAGTAAAAAATATATATAACCATCTGTAATAGTGATACAAATATATATATCTGGAGGGAAAAATGGAAGAAAATATGCCAATATATGGATCATTACTTTTGAAATGTTAAAACACTGCTAATTTGTGTTTTTATTTTTATGCCTTCAGTAATTATTCCTAATGACTATGACTTTTGTTATCAGGAAAAAGTAGCATAAAATACAAATATCAGGAAAAAAGGTGATATGGGCTGGAGAGCAGACACCGCCTTCAGAGGCCAGGTACCATGATGGCCCATGGCTGCCCTCCAGAGCACCTACACAGCTTATCACTTGCAGCCACTATCACTGCATTCACATCAGACCCCAGAATGCCTAGGTGGGGGCAAGTGCTCATAGTCAGCATATTTGCCACCCTTAATATATTTGTTTGTAACTTAATATATTTGTATATATGTACATATATACATAACACACATTCATAAAGATATACATTTCTCTCTTTTTTTATATATATGTATATTTCTCTTTTGTGAGTACATATGTTAGGGAGGGATTGTACACATAAACTACTGAATTTATGAGTCAGAGGGCATCAAACATGGCTAAACGTCAGAATTACCTGGGAGACCTTTAAGTAAAAAATGACATACCCAAGCCTTATCCACAGATATTCACATTCAATAGGTCTGGGAGGTGGGAACTGGACATCATTTTTAAGTCTTTACGGCTCCCCGTGCGTAGAGTCGAGAATCATTGCACATGGAATTAAAAAAAGGATTTTCACTTGCAGCCAAATACTTCAACACTATGTTCAATAACTCCTATAGTGCATTTAGGTATTACAATGCTATTCAATTAAGCCCCAATGATGATGTCTTGGTCTTCTGGACAAAATGATGAAACGTTTTAAAGACATTAAAAGCAAATATTTTAATTTTTTTGAATGGTATGCTCTTCAATAACATCCAATAGTGGCTTTTGGGAGTTTTCAATTAAATCTCTGAGCAACTTTATAAATGTTGACTCACATTTCAGATCAGGGTGCTAGGAGGTGCTTTTGGTGTAACAAGTCCTCTCAGATTATTAGCAAATATTCTGCAACTTTGTGTATGTCGAGGTCTCAAATACCTCTAATAGGTGGTCATCCTTTTCCCCAAGTGTAAGAAGGAACTACTTTAGGAGAAGGAAGCCTAGTAAAGACTAGTTTCAGCCAGCTTGGGTGGATTTCAATGTGGGCCTCACTGTTTATTCACTGAATTTCAATTTCAGGAGTGATGGTACGAATTAAAAGTGAGGCTCCTTGTGAATCTCCAAGTAGAGGATGCACCAGAACCGGTCCTACCCTCCCCTGTGTTTTCCACTTCAACTGCCTGGTCCATGCTCCAATACATATAATAATCTTATTATTTTTCATCATTTCCTGTGGGATGTTTTCTTTGGGTCTCTAGTGAGATCCACCACCATGCTGTATGCTCTGTTTATTGCAGAACTAAACGAAGCATGCCGGGCAGCATCTGAAAACAATTAAAAATAATTGAAATGAGCTGTGGACTCTGCTAGTCTCATTAAGTTTTTTATTTCAGCCTCTACACATTGGGAGATTTAGATCTGAAACTCCAATCCCTGTGGCCTCCTGCTGGCAGGAGAAATTCCCCTTCCCAGGGCAGATAAAGGGCCATCAGTTTTCAATGTTAAGGCTGCACTCAAAACGATCAGGAAGGGAAAAGGCCTGATCACTGCCAAGAGGATTCTGTGGGAGGAGATGTCGTTCTCCACTAGCTGCCTTTGAGCAGCTGCTTTATGAATTAATAAACATCACTATGAATATGCACACTTCTCTTATTAAGAACTCACAAGCGTATTAATCAGTCAGCTCACTGAAATTCAAGGTATTAAAGTTAGCTTTTCTGTTGTCTTTCTTTGAGAGAGACAGAGAGAGAGAGAGACAGAAAAAGACAGAGACAGAGAGTGAGAAAGAGCCAGGCAGCCAGACAGACAGAGACAGAAGAGACAGAGAGAAAACCAAAATATTTCAATTATTTCTCTATATAAGGAGGGAAGACAATAAAAAAATGTTAAGTTACTGAAATGAGATCATATTTCAAAAGTCCTCATTAAGGTAACTTGGATATAACAGCCTAAATATCTTAAAAGTTATATTGGAACCCATTTGATGGTTTAGTTACATGAAAATAACATGCATGCTTTTCTACAGAATAAGTTAGTTATCCTAGGAGATACTGTTTCTGAGTGGCAAAAAAAAAATTCATTTTTTGTAACTAGAAAGGTCAGGGAAATTTAGCTGCGAGGTAATTATTCTTATTCAGATATTTAACATGATTCAGTGACAGGTATGAGGAAATGAGATTAGCTCTTTCCATGAAGAATGACTCAGATGTGAGCTTGGAATAATGTGTGTATAAGGAAGATAAAGGTAGGTATTTTATTAAAGTGATGGTACTTGTGAAGATTATTCCATAGGCAGCACTATGCATTTGCATGTTTGACATAAAATATCACTGGGAAGACTCCAAGTATAATTGACCTTTTAATGTTCCCTATTTCAGAAGGATCTGATTACCCCTAAGCTCATCTTAAAATGTTCTTCTCCTTTCAACTTTAGAACTGATATTACAATTTATTCCGGATGATCATGTTGATGGGACTAGGAGAATTAGAATCCCTTTAGTTTGTTTCTGTGAGTAAATTAGCTACAAGGGAAAGCATTTTTTTCCGATAGAGGATCTTTTTCACTTAATAGTACAAATTCATGATTCTCCACATCAATTCTACATTAGGCAACAAGCCCTCCTTCCTGCCTCATCTAAAGAAAAACAAGAATTTTCCAGTTTCTTTCCTCATACAAAGCATTTTGTTTATAATAATAATAGCCAGCACTTATTAAATACCTACTATGCACCAGTCATTGTTCTCAGTGGCTTACATGCTCTTTCTCATACCAGACAGCTGCCTATGCGGTAAAATATTATTATTTTGATTTTGATTTTTACACATAAGGAAAGTATAACTGACGATGAAAAATAGTTAGCTTATATAATGTTTAAAGGCAGAGCTAGAACTCAGACCCTGACATTTTAGCTCTTGCATCTGTGTTCTTAACCATCATACCTACTACGTTTATGGATATTGTCCACACTGCACTGGCCTGATTTAGATGCAAAATCCAGAAGAGAGGAGAGAAGAGACACCCTTGAGGTACTGAAACAAGCTCAAAAAGTCTGGAAAGGGGGAAGAATAGATTATGAGGAAGTTACTCGTATAAGATGAAGACTAAATCAGGGTCTGGAATTCTAAGGGTCTTGTGCTCCTTGTAAAGGAGGATGAACTTTATCCTAAAGCCATGGAAGTCTTTCAAAGTGTTTCAATCATGGCAGTGAATGGTCAGGCTTGACATTTCAAACAAACACTGACTGTAAACTGATGAGGAGAAGCAGAGAATAGATTAAGAGGATACAATCATGGTCCATTCACAGATACAGATGGCTATGTTTTTTGCCCTGAGTGTGCTGGGAGAATGTAGTTAAACATTATGTGTTGATAGATGAAGTTCTAAGAAAGAGTAGGTGACAATATGTGTGTGAATTATAGTAGGCCCTAAATACATTTTATTTCCTTTTTTTCAAAAAGATAAGTGAATAAATTTTCCAGAATTCTCCTATTAGTACATATTCAAGTAAGCAAGTACCAGAAGCCCAGGAAAAGATTATAGGTTGTAGGGGATTGGATATGGAATGTTATGGGAACATTTAATAGTTTGGTGTAACTTTTTCTAGTTGTGTCACTCTTCTTCCTCCTAGTCCTATAGCCAACACTAATTTCCACAGCTGTATGAAATTGCAACCCTCTATTGAGGTGAATGTGAAAATGATTTTGAGATGATTACAGCTCTATATAATTACGTTTCTTGCATCATAAATTGCAGATTTATACTATTAAGACAGTTTAAGGAAAGATAGCAATCAAGACTAGATAAAATAGCATAAAACACAAAATTCTCTGTATCCTTAAAATCTTTTTTTAAATCATTTTTGTTATTCTTCCGCTTGTTCAGAAATAAGAAATCTTACCTATAGGTTACAGTCCCTTTTTGAAATTCTAGTATATTGGAAGTGACTCCTGCTGTCATTAGAAAGAAAATGGGAATTAGAATCTGAGAATTAAAAGATTCAGTAAAGAACAAAGACTAGAATTTATTTTTATGAAACAGTCTTAGTGTGGATAAAAAAAAAATTCTTAAAGGCTTGGTATTTTTTACCTGTTAGGTAGTGAAAAATAACTATGATGTGAATAACTCTTGAATTATGTTTTCAAAGGAAGTGATATTGAGACAAGAAGTCTTCTTCTGATTGAAGGTTTTTCTCAATTGAAGGGTTCGTGGTCTCACAGGCTTCAAGGAATGAAGCCGTGGACCACAGCAGCGAGTGTTACAGCTCAATTAGAGAAACGTACAGACCCAAAGAGTGTGCGGCGCCAAGGTTTATTAAAGTGAAAGTAAAGTAAAAGCAAAAGTAAAGCTTCCACGTGGTGGAAGGAGACCCGGAAGGGTTTCCGTTTCTGGCTTGGGTGTCTTATGCTTATATCCCCTTATGACTCCTCCCCTTTTCCTTTTTCTGTCCCATAGGATTAGCTTATTTTCTATCCGCTTGTGGGTTGGCAGGCCTGATTGGTTAAAAACATCAGGCTGCAGCTAAAGCTTAAACTCCCTATATGATTGGGTGAAGTTTCAATCACTTAGTTTGCAGCGGTGACTCATTTTTGCTTAGGAGAAAGTCCCCTTTGATTGGTTGAAGTTTCAATCCCTTAGCTTGCAGCTATGACTCATTTTGGCTTAGGGGAATGTCCCCTTAGGGAAGTCCCTGTTGACCCAGGAAGTCTAGCCAACTTAGCCACTTAGTGCCTCAGTACCCACTCTCAACAGGAAAGCCCAAGTGCTGTTGAGAAGTTGGGCAATGATCATTCTAGCTACTTCCTGCTGAACTGGGGCATAGAAGGGGATCTGCAGTTGAGGGTTCCTCAGGAGGGGAGTCTTCAGTGTCGTAGTGTTAGAACAGGTTGGTAGGTCAGTCTAGGGGTCCTCAATAGTAGGTGCTAGTGGTGATCATTTGGGGCTCCATTTGTAGAACCATTTGCAGTTTCATGGATTCTATTCTGGAAGAGACAAATTTTACAAGGAGGTTAAAAATGCAGGGTCCAAAGATAAGCAGCATCACAATAGCCATCAAGGGTCCCAAGAAGGGGAGAAGCCAGGGCATCCATTGGTTGACAATACTCCAAGATCCTGTGTCTTGGAGCTCTTGTGCCCAGTGCTGTGTCGAGTCTCGAAGCTCTTTAACCTTCTTGGTAACAATTTCACATTGATTAATGAAATAACAGCACTCTTCTAGAAAAAGACAGTTTCCACCTCTTTTGGCTGTTAATAAATCTAAGGCTCTCCGATTTTGAAGGGCTACTGCTGCTAAAGAGTTAAGCTGGCTTTATAAGTTGACCAGTGAATCTGTGACTCATTCCATGTCATAATTTAACTCTTGTGATAATTTGTAATAGAATTGGGTGGATGTGGTAATGCCTCCAATGCCGGTTCCTAGTCCTCCTAGTATCCCAGCCCCGATAATGAATGGCAGGACAGTCCAGGTAAGCTGAGATGCTGGGTTTGACGGATCTTTAAAGGCAAATAAGAAGTGAGAGTCAGGATGCCGAGGGATACAGAAAAAAGTATCCTTAAGATCTAGGACTGTAAACCATTTTGCTTCTTCTGATATCTGGGAGAGTAGAGTATAAAGATTGGGTACAACTGGATACAGAGAAAAAACTGCCTCATTGATAACTCTGAGGTCTTGCACTAACCTCCATTGTCCATTGGGCTTTTTTATGCCTAGAATAGGAGTGTTGCATGGACTGTTGCATGGCTTTACTAATCCCTGTGCTTTTAGATCTTTGACGATCTTTTGTAACCCTTGTTGGGCTTCTGGTCTGAGGGGGTACTGCCTTTGATAAGCAAAGGAGGTAGGATCCTTTAATTTAACTTGAAATGGACAAGCATTTTTTGCTCGTCCATATTGTCCTTCCTCTGCCCAAGCTTCAGGATTAACTCCCTCCTCGAGTAGAGGGCAGCAAACAGGTATTCCTTCTCCTATATTCAAATATATAATGGCCCCTGCTTTAGCTAATGTGTCCCTCCCTAGTAAAGGAGTAGGGCTCTCTGGCATAATAAGAAAGGCACGTGAGAAAAATAAGTTTCCCCAGTCATAACTTAGGGGGTGGGAGAAATACCTAATGACTGGCTGTCCTAGGACCCTTTTGATTTGACAGACCTGGAGGATTGTTGTCTGGGACAGAAGAGTAAAACTGAGAAGGCTGCACCAGTGTCCAGGAGGAAGTTAGTTTCCTGGCCCTCAATGGTTAAGCTTACCTGGGGCTCTGTGAGGGTGATGGCATGGGCTGGTGCCTGCCCTGGGCACCCTCAGTCCTGTTGTTGGACCATCTGGTTAGTGGCCCCTGGCCCAGAGGACCTTCGCCCTTGGGAGCAGTGTGCCTTCCAGTGATCCCCCTGGCACAAGGGACATGGATGAGGGGGCGGCTTATGTTTGTTTGGGCAGTCCTTTTTGAAGTGCCCCTGTAAGTTGCACTGATAACAAGCCCTGTTAGGTGGGTTGCCTGCCCAGCCTTTCTTTCTTTCAGAGCCACCGAAGTTCGATTGCCTGAGGGCTGTGACTAAGGAGGCAGCCTTTTTCTTGTCTCATCTGTCTCGTTCAGCCTGCTCCTCCTGATCCCTATTATAAAACACCGAAGTTGCCAAATTCAATAGAGTTTCCAGATTTTGCTTAGGGCCCAGGAAAGACTTTTGAAGTTTTTTTCTAATGTCTGCAGCTGACTAGGTGATAAACTTATCCTTTAAAATTAGTTGGCCTTTAATAGAGTCAGATGCAAAGAGGTATGCTTTCTTAATGCCTCCCTTAGCCTCTTTAAAAATGCCGTAGGGTTTTCTTCCTTTCCCTGCATTATATCATTGACTAATTTATTGGATTTTTTTCTGGTCTTTCTTAATCCCTTTAGTATACAAGTCAGTAAATGCCTGCGACTCCAGTCTCCATGCTACAAATCGAGGTCCCAGTGGGGATCCACACTGGGAACCACCTGTTGGCCTGTGGGGAATTGTTCCCTTTCTTCTGATGTTATTTTATCATTTACCTGGCTTAGGTACCAGAGATCCCCAAACTTCCGGGCTGCAGTTAAGGCGGCCTCTTTTTCATTGGGAGTTAATGTTTGACCTAACAACAATGTAACATCTTTCCATGCTAAATCAAAAGATTGTCCTAATCCCTGTAAGACATCTATGTATCCATCAGGATTATCTGAGAATTTTCCTAGGTCCGGTTTGATCTGTTGTAAGTCTGAGAGGGGAAAGGGGACATGTACTCATGCTGGGCCAAAGTCTCCTCCTCCTACCACGGCTTGGAGGGGGCACAATTGAGACCATTGGCACCTTTCAGTTCCTTGACTGTCTTTTTGTCTGGTTCCTTTTGGGCCATTAGGGTCAAAGGAGAGTCCTTACTAGGGGGAGACGTGGGGAGACCTGGGTATTGGGGTAAGTTTAAGGACTCCTGGTAGGATGTAAATTACATTTTTTACATAATTGTGGGTTATCACTTAATGAGAAAAAAACCTGTACATATGGCACTTCACTCCATTTGCCCTCTCGTTTACTAAAGAGATCTAGCTGTAGGATGGTATTATAGTTTATACTTCCCACAGTTGGCCATGGATCTCCTCCGGGAAGAGGATATTATGGCTAGGCAGTGCTGCAGGAAAATATGTTACTTCTTCTTCAGTGTTTGAGGGTCGAATTGGTCCCAGTTATCCAGAATATACCTCAAGGGTGGCTTCACTTTTGAGGGAACGCCTCCCATCTGAAAGGAGAACACAGGAGTGCCCACACCCCTAGTCATCCCCTAGTAAGCACTCGCCCTAGGGTGTCCCCTATGGTTCTAGTGTCCTTTTCTTTCCAGGGTGCACTATCACTCATGGAACACTGCTTATCAGATTTAATTGCACTTAACCAACGTAGCAGTTTTGCCTGCACTTGTTTCCCGCCCTTTTTTAGCCACAAAAAAGGGGGCCGGGGCTACTGGATTTTAGTGGCTCCTTACCAGCATGCCCACAATTGCCTTTGCATCTGCAAGTAGGTCTTAGGTTTGGGGTATATTTTGAGTTCAGAGACCAGGCACCAATTAGCATATTTCTGGGCCTGGAGCTTTCCCAGCAAGATAAATTCCTTGAAAGTAGCACTGAAGCACAACAATTTTAGGGTAGGCAGCGGCAAATTGGAGGACCAAGGTTGGAGCAGTGCTTTTTGTACCCAAATTTTCTGTCAATAAATAAGAATATTTATTGACCTTTGGACTTGAAGCGGGGGACCTATTGTCTATTACATTGTTTTCACCCTATACCTCTGACTACTTCTAGTGGACAAGTTCCACAGTTCTAATCGCTGATCCCAGACAGGAAAGGTGGTAATTAAAGTAGCCTGTACAATCTGGAGTAAGTTTTGGGCAACAAAAGGAAAAATGTCCTAGGCCTTCTATCAGCCACTGGCATGCCTTTTGATGTCCCGGATAGTGCCTAGGGTGCAGGTTATGAGGGACAGGTCCCCTATAAGTGTATTGATACCCATTTGCATAAGAATAAGCCTGGGGGCACCATAGGCAAGGGTCTTTGGATTGCCACCCCTGTCAACTTAGACTCCTAGCTAAAAGATTCTTAGATTCAGGGGTAGGAAACATCCTAGAGAACAGGGACTCAAGAAATTTTTCTCTGAGGACATTAGGACCCAGGAGGCATGGGTCAGAAAAGGCAGGGAATGCACACATGGGCGGCTGCAGCATAGCGGCTTCTCACTGTGCCATGATCTGGACTGGTCAGTGCTGGGAGTTCGGGACAACAGTTTTCTATCTTTAGCCAGCCCTCGGCGTTTCCTGGGAAAGGTAGAGAAAGGTGGAACTGGTTTCAGGCAAACCAACGCACCCAGCCTGGAGGGCCGGGGGTTGTAAAAGAGCCGTTTCCCAGAAAGCCTCACACCCGTGTCTTAAGTCTGGTCGCCAGGCTTATCACTTTTAAGTGGCCGACAGGTGCTTGGTGTTTTCCTTCAATTTCTAGCGAGAAGATAGAACAGAATAGCAAGCAAAAGGGGTCCGATGTTACTCACTGCTTCAGAGAAATCCCAGACATGCCCCCAGAAATGAGATGAGAAGTCTTCCGATCGAAGGTTTTTCTCAATTGAAGAGTTTGTGGTTCCACAGGCTTCAAAGAGTGAAGCCTTGGACCGCAGCAGTGAGTGTTACAGCTCAATTTGAGAAGCATGCAGACCCAAAGAGAGTGCTGGGGCAAGATTTATTAAAGCCAAAGTAAAGCAAAAGTGAAAGTAAAGCTTCCACACAGTGGAAGGGGAACTGGAAGGGTTGCCATTTCTGGCTTAGGTGTCTTATGCTTATATCCACTTATGACTCCTCCCCTTTTCCTTTTTCTGTCCTATAGGATTAGCTTATTTTCTATCTGCTTGCAGGTTGGCGGGCCTGATTGGTTAAAAACATCAGGCTGCAGCTAGAGCTTAAACCCCCTATATGATTGGTTGAAGTTTCAATCCCTTAGTTTGTAGCTGTGACTCATTTTGGCTTAGGGGAACGTCCCCATTGATTGGTTGAAGTTTCAATCCCTTAGCTTGCAGCTATGACTCATTTTGGCTTAGGGGAAAGTCCCCTTAGGGAAGTCCCTATTGACCCAGGGAGTCCAGCCCATGTAGCCACTTAGTCCCTCAATGTGGACAAAATTAAGCTATAAATGCAAACATAGATATAAATAAAGTATAAGCCATTATATATGCGTGTATATAAATGTATATGTGTATAGTTTATGTGTATATGTTTATGTATCTATATCTTCACTGTCTCTTTCTACATATGTGTGTCTTATGAAAATATGTTTGTATCTGAAATATACATTACACAGATACATATGTGTGTGTGTGTATACATGTATATGCGCATTCAAGATATTGGCAGAGCCTGGGGTGGAGGAAGAGTATAAAAAATGGTTAAATGAAAGTCACCTAAACTGAAAACACCCAAATTTTCCACATTTTATGATCTGTGTAGCAAGCCTAGGGAAACAAGAGGCAATGACACTCAATTAATAAATGAAAAGCATTTGGGTAGAAAGGAGTAGACAAAAAGAAAATGCCATTCAGGATTCATTTTATTTTTTACTTTATTTATCTTGATTAAACCGACTCAGGACTAATAAGGAGTGAAAATACAGGAGATAGGTGTTATACTGCTGAGTTTCTCACAAAAAGAGAAGGTGATTGGAAGGCAACTGGCTTTTTTTTTTTTAACTAATTTACCATGTGTAAAATGTCATTGAAATTTTCTTTATTTGAAATGCTATCTTCTAGAATTAATTAGAGAAATCCTTGTATGGATTTTTTTAATGGCTTCATTCACACAAACCATTTTTTTTCCAATTAAGATTTGATTGCTTAGTGGGAGATTTCTCTTCCATAAAAACGAATGTGTTTATGAATTCCTTCCTTTTAAATAATGTTTGAAGAAACCTTAATCCAGCAACCATTTTTGTAGCATTCTTATGTTGTACTTCTGAAATTGTGCTTGGAAGCTCATCTGTAACTTGTTTTATATGTCATGTAGTACATATTTCATGTAGAAGGGTAAGCACTTTCTGATCATTTATTTCATTTGAGCTATGTTAGTTTTGACTTGTAAACCAAAAAAAATAAAAATAAAAATAAATTCTAAGCCCACCAACCAACTGAATGGACTCCTCTTGGCCAGGAGCATCACAAAGTAAACCTGAAATAGTAGTTCAGGCCATGATGGGAATGTGGGGCCGGACATGCCTCATTCTACCTTCCTCCCTTTAGAATTCAGGCACAGCTGACCAGTATTAACATTAAAAAAGATACCTTCAGACTGACAAAGGGAATCTTTGTGATAATGTGACACCAACATGATAGCCAGTAGGCCCTGACAGAAATCCAAGTGTTTTACCCCAAAATATATTTCTTTGACATAGTTTTAAATGGCCCTGCAAAGCTGTCTCTTTTGGGGGAAAAATCTACATTCTGTAGAAAATCTCCTTCCCTCCAGGTCTTTTTCTTGATCCAGGAGAGTATTAACTAAGAGTCTTGTACCTTTTTAAGTCAGATAAGAAACATTTGCAATCTATTCTCTCTGATGCCTGCTACCTGAAGGCTTCATCTACATAATAAGAACCTTGCTCTCTACACCCTCTTATCTTAAGCCAGACACTCCCTTCTATTGATTTCAGGTCTTTAGATAAAACTCTTTCAACCAATAGACAGTCAGAAAATCTTTGAATCCACCTATGACCTGGAAGTCCCTCTCCACACTTCAAGTTGTCCCACCTTTCCAGACCCAACCAATGTATATCTTACATGAATTGATTGATGCCTATGTCTCCCTAAAATGTATAAAACCAACTTGTAGCCTGACCACCTTGGGCACACGTTTGCAGGGCCTCTTGAGGCTGCGTCACAGTCCATTGGTCAATCATATTTGGCTCAGAATAATTCTCTTCAAATATTTTACAGAGCTTGACACTTTTCATCAACAGACTGCATAATTTTTCCTGGCATTATACATTTCTATATCCACTTCAAACACTCTGATGCTCACGATTTAGCACATAACTTATAAGGAAAATACTTAAATGTAATGTTCAATTTCACAATATAGATTGTTACTGAACAAGATGGCCTTAAAAGTTCCCCTTGGCTTGACTACACTGTACACAGGTTTCTTCTCTGGTCCTTGATCTTCCTTTCCTTAGAGCATTTACTTTAAAAAACTTGAAACCAAATTCTTTTTCTGTGACTTTGAGATATAAATCTTCTTTTAGCTTCTTGATGGTTTTACATCCCAGGATTCTTTTTCATGTGGACCTTGGAACTATCCTTTTGAAATGTGATCATCAAGAAAGACAGTACTCCTATCCTCTCCTTTCTGTGGGAGGGGAGGAGCCTGCTTTCCATTAGTACCAATTTTAGAACACAGATAACCTAATCACAATGACAAATTTTTTCCCTAAAATCTTCCAATTTTTAAAAAATTTATTTAGAAGGAACAAATGCAGATTTGTTACCAATAATTTTTCAGTAGCTCATCCTAGCCTTAATAACTCTCTGGCTTTGTGTTTCAATAGATTTGGGTTCAGTCTCTCTCCCTTTATTTCTCTTCAGCCCTACTGCAATCATCTTGAATAAAGTCTTCCTTACCTCTTTAACTTGTCTGGTGCAATTTTTCTTTGACATTACCAGATGTTATGCTTTATTTGAAATGTTTTCCAAAGACATAGGGCCAGAGATTTATATAAAAGTATAATTAGATTAGACAACAAAGTTAAATAGGAGAAAAATACATTTAAGAATATTATGTGCATATTAAAATGATTTTGTACATTTAATATAGAAAAAATTCATTAAATCTAAAACATATTTTAATGCACTTGATATGGATCTAGTTTTAATAGGAAAACAGTATCAATCATACATATATTTGTGTGTATGCATATAATATTCATCAAAACAGCAAAAGGATACAGTGTTCTTCACTAGAAAGAGATGTTATTTTATAATTTAAAATTTATTTTCTTATATTTGTTACCAGGAAGGGGTCCCAATCCATTCTCCATGAGAGAGTTCTTGGATCTTATGCAAGAAAGAATTTGGGGTGAGTCCATAAAGTAAAGTGAAAGCAAGTTTATTAAGAAAGTAAGGGATTAAAGAATGGCTATTCCATAGGCAGAGCAGCCATAAGGGCTGCTGGTTGGCTATTTTTATAATAATTTCTAGATTATATGTTAAACAAGGGGTGGATTATTCATGAGTTTTCTGGGAAAGAGGTGGGCAATTCCCAGAACTGAGGTTTCATCCTACTTTTAGACCACATAGGGTAACTTCCTGACATTGCCATGGCATTTGTAAACTGTCATGGTGCTGGTGGAAGTGTCTTTTAGCATGCTAATTCATTATAATTAGCAGATAATGAGCAGTAAAGATGACCGGAGGTCACTTTTGTTACCATCTTGGTTTTGGTGAGATTTGGCTGGCTTCTTTAACACAACCTGTTTTATCAGCAAGGTCTTTGTGACCTGTATTTTATGCTGACCTCCCATTTCATTCTGTGACTTGTTGTAGGTCTCAGCCTTATTTTACCCAGTCCCTATTCAAGATGGAGTTGCTCTGGTTCAAATGCCTCTGACATATTCTTGAGTTTTTTCAAAAAATTTTAAACTTATAAATTTGAACTTTAAAATGATGTTTTAAAGGTTTGAATACTAATATTTAACCCTTTAGCTTTGAATTTTAATGTCATGAGAGATTTAGTATTGACAGCTGGCTCAGGCTGCATCTATTAGTTATACTTGGTGGCTTTCATTCCCATAAAAACCCTATAGAGAGACTTCAGCACTCTCAGCAGAAAAACATTAAAATGATTGTGTTAAGCCTTTTTAGTTTTCTAAAGTCAACATGGAAACTTTTTAATGGAAAATCCAAAACTTCCCTTGGAAATTTCTACTAAGCTAATTCTAAGTGAATAGAGGGAATTCCTGAGGCATAAGAAGTGGAAAATGAATATACCCTATAACTGCAGGGATCAGTCTCTGTCAAGTGAACATGAAGAAATTCATTAAAAAAAAAAAATTCTATGTCTGTGATTCCACATCTCATTTGTATACTGGTCAAATTCAAGTCTTTTTTCCAGGAAGAGTAATTTACCACTTGAATGAATGAATTTCTTTCTACTTTTTCTTTCTCTCTCTCTTTTCTGTTTTTAATATGCATGGACTTGAGAAAGAAGCATTCAGCAAGGCAAAACTGCAGAATGTGGTATCTGAATTGTCAAGGTGCCAGGGTGACTGTATACCATTTTTGCACCTAGGTAAATGTCAATGTTGCCAGGAAAATCTTTTTTATTTTCTTCAAATTCTGCTTTGTCTGATTGAAATATTTCATTACCATAACATAAGACTGTGCTGAAGCCATAAGACCTGCAGGTGATTATCAGAGGTCCATATGACTGCAAAAATAGAGTGTTCCCAGCGTTTCAAACAGCACTCACACATATAGTAAAGCAATGATTCATGAAGGTGGGGAAAACCAGGTTGTATTATCACATTATGGTGTAGTCTGCATTTTGTGTTCTTTTTTGATGGAAAGAAGTTAAAGAAAGGGTGAAGAAAGGCATGAGCTGATGCGTTTTAAAAAACTATTTGCTAATGCTAAATTATAAACATCACCAAAAGGTATAAGCAGATAAATGAAACATCATTTGCATAATAAAAACAGATTTTTCACAGCACAAAAATTTTCAAGGGAGGTTTTTTAAACAGGTATCTATCATCTTGAATTTTAAATACCTTTTAATTCCCCCAAAATAGCTTTATGTATACATTTTTTAAATTTACCTATGTAAATAGCTTAGAAATTTGAAAAATGACTTTTAAACATAGAGACACATTTCATAAAAAAATCACTGCCAACAAATAATTGTAAGAATTATTTTATTGATTGAGAAACAACACTGATGGCAGATAACTCCCTTTAAAACTTTAATCTAAATGAAAACATGTTATTAAATGACGTTTTAAAATATATATCATACTTTTGCAAACATAAATCCTCTGTGATCCAGTGTTTCTTTTAGAAAGAAAGGATTGTCGTATGATTGCATGATAGCGTTTGGATTGTAACATAGCTAAGAATTTATCCTCCTCCTTTAAAAAGCCTTATATGATTCAGCAGCTATCTTCTGCCAAAATCACTGATACAGATGATTGTTTTTTAACTGCTAACCCCTGAGTAATAGAGATTAATTGTCAGTTAAATGCAGTCAGTCAATATTGTCTAGTATTGTAACTCTATAACTACATTAGAATCTGCTGAGGAAGGTAGAAACAAGTAGCAGGGATAGTGTTACATAAAGGGAGGGAGAAATTACCACAATGGCATTCATGTCTCTTATCGCCTTTATTAAGGTCTAATGAAGTAGAGTATAAGCAGTTTGTCCTTATTGCCTCTAACTAGCTATCTGGTTGGTGCTACTGCAATTATTGTTTGTGTGTGTGTGTTGTTGTTGTTGTTGACCTGTTCTTTCCTGCTAAAGCTTTTGAGATTTTAAACAGAAGGTGATCACTAAAATTGCAGTAATGAAATCACTGTGTCTTTCTGTGTAGATAAAGTGATTGGCTAGATACTTATACAGCTATGCATTGCTTAATGATGGGGATATCTTCTGAGAAATGCATCATTAGGGTATTTCATTGTTATATGAACATCACAGAGTGTATTTACACAAACCTAGGTGGTATAGACTACTACATACCTAGACTACATGGTATAACCTATTACTCATAGACTATAAACCTGTACAGCATGTTACTGCACTGAACACCACAGACAATTTTAACACAAACACAAGTATTTGTGTATGTAAACATATCTAAACATATAAAAGGTTCGGTGAAAATATGATATAAAAGATTTTTTAAATGGTACACCTGCACAGAGCACACACCATGAATGAAGCTTGCATGACTGCAAGTTCTGGGTGAGTCAGTGAGTGTAAAGGCCTAGGACATTACCATACACTACTGTAGACTTTAAAATCATTGCACATGTAGGCTACACTAAAATTATAAAACATATTTTTCTTTCATTAATAAGAAATTAACCTTAGCTTACTATAACTTTTTACTTTATAAACTTTTAAATTTAACTTTCTGATACTTTTGTAATACATAGCTTAAAATACAAATGCTTGTGCAGCAGTACAAAAATATTTTCTTTATGTCCTTATTCTAGAAGCTTTTAATTTTTTTACTTTTTAAAAATTTTTAATTTCTAAAATTTTTAATTTTAATTTCTAATATTTTTACTTTTTAAAAATGTTTTGTTCAAAACTAAGACACATACACACTACCCAAGGCCTACACAGGGTCAGGATCATCAGTATCACTGTCTTCACCTCCACATCTTGTCCCACTGGAAAGTCTTCAGGGGCAATAACATGCATGGAACTGTCATCTCCTATGATAACAATGCCTTATTCTGGAATCCTCCTGAAGCACATGCCTGAGGCTGTTTCACAGTTCACTATTTTTTTTATAAGTAAGAGGAGCACACTCTAAAATAGCAATAAAAGATATGTCACAAATACATGACTAGGAACACATAGTCACTTACTATCATTATCAAGTATAATGTGCTGTATGTAATTATGTGCTATACTTTTGTGTGACTGGCAGTGCAGTATGTTTGTTTATACCTGCATCACCACAAACATGTAAATATGCATAACGCTGTACAATGTCACTAGGAAATAGGAATATTTCAGCTTAATTATAATCCTGTGGGACCATGATCATATGTGCAGTCTGTCATTGACCAAAATGTTATGCAGTGCATGACTGTACTCAACTCTATTTAAACTGGATAGAGCACCACTTTCTTCTGTGTCTAAGCACATTTGCAAAGTATGTATCTATAAAAGATATAATTGAAACTTCATTTTCTTGGTAAAAGACAGCATTATAATAATTAATTTTATATTATTAAAAGGCAAAGTACCAGTGGAAATTTATTTTAGAGTTTGATATACCAAGGACCTGCAAATGAGAGCAGAGAAATAGGCTTCAACTTTTCCTAATGTTTATATTATTGCCTTGAGTATTTTAGCTTTTTAAAAAATACATATTGGAAGGTAAATTTAGGGAGTGTTCATAAAATATTTATTGTTATATAAAACAACTATATAAGAAACATGCCTAACTTGTTCGTCATGTATAGAGAGCTCTATTAATATAAACAAGGCTTCTTTGAAAATCTTTCTGTCTGTGTAAATGGTAATACTGACTATTTATTAACAGTTTTCTGTATACTTTCTTTGAGAAGCCAATTTTGCTTTGTTTAACTGAATAACAACAACCCTAAAGGAGAGACCATTCTTGGGAAATAAGTGGAAAATAAATTAACACGGAGGTTGTATAGGCAGTCTGAATAATGATTAGAAAAAATGAAAAGCATCACAAAAATTACTCTGAGAAGTATAATTGAATGGAATTTTTTATTATTGGTGGCTAGAAAAATCTACAGGGAAGGTCATATTTGGAGAAAAAAGAGTTTATTGAGCTTGCTGACAGAGCAAAGGGAGTGAACTGAATGGCTGCAGAGCACCTGTCGTGGAGCTGTGGTAGCATGTTGCATCTGTCTCTCTATAGAAATACCCTGTCAGGCAGACCAGAAGATATATTTGATGATCGGATATGGTCACCCAGTCAGTCTTACAGACATACCGTCAACTTGATCACAAAGATTTTAGGTATTCAAGTGATGCCATGTAATGTGATGCTGAGTGGAATCAAAACAAGAAAAGCTTGATAATTTTGTCATTTTGAAGAAAGGGAAAAGATAACTCTTGGATCTTTTGAAGATACTGACAAAAATGGCTTTGCTAACCCAGCTGTTACCCTCAACCCAGGAAATTCCTTTTATCTCTATAGGCAGACAATTTAGGAAAGAAAAAATTATTCCAGTTATTCTTAGTGTCAATAAATATGTGGTGGCCCTTTCCTCTTTCCATGGGAAATGGAATATTTTACTCACACAACCCACCTATGTGTATCGTCAAGAGGTTTGAAGAGAGGGGCATAGCAGGAAGGGTGACATGTACCTCACTTCCTGCTTGGGGCTTGCTGCTAAAGAATCAAGGGACTTCACTCTGGTGTTGACATCAGAGTGTGGTCAGGACATTCTCAAGAAAACATGACTACTTCCTTGCAATTTGGTTCTGGTACATAGATGTGGCCATTAGTATCTGCCAGTTAGCTGCAAAATTCTGGCAGTGGGAAGCTTGCTAAAGAAGCTAACATTACCAGGACAAGTAGGATCTAGAAGAATGAGGATCCCATAGCTTCCCCAGTTTTAAATGGTCTTTGGAAAGCTGGAAAGCAGAGTGATGGTTTCTGTGGTTCCATCTGAGGGAGCATAAAGGTCAAAGAATAGGCCTAAGAAAAGGTTGCATAGGTGGCTGCCAAAGAGAGATTTTCCTCGCCCAGAATTGGAGCTAAGAGCAAGGTCTACTCGCAGGGACTGAGGATGGCAATGTGACTCTGCCTAAGGAAGTCCTTTATGATGCTGGAGACTGCAATAAAGGAAAACACTGCCCACAGGAAACCCAGCCATGCTGTCTACATGGAAACCATCACACCAACTGAAGCTACTAGGAACAAGACAAAACAGACCCTGCTAGAGTGGAATTAGTAGTGTCTCTCCATCTACAAAAGGTAGCTGGAATGACACAACCACTCCTGTCTCCCCAGTTTCCTCTCTCCATTACAACACAGTGAAGAGTAGAATTAGGCATGTGTGCTTTCCCAGTGCAGGGCCCTGGAACCTGGACAACACACATGCAGCCTCCTGGAGCCACAGCAAAGCATGTGCAGGCCCTCAGAGAAAGGGTAAAGCATGACGTGAGGAGAAGTTGTGGGAGAGAGAAAGATGGGATGAGAAAATGTAACTGCACAGGACTGGATACTTTTTTAGTTTTTTTTTTTTTTTTAATGTGAAAGTAAACAGAAAATTATGGCTCTCCATGAGTTGTCATTAGGAGTAGGAAAGGGGGCCTGGTGCGGTGGCTCACACTTGTAATTCCAGCCTTTTGGGAGGCCAAGGCAAGCAGATCATTTGAAGTCGGGAGTTGGAGACCAGCCTGGCCAGCATGGTGAAACCCCATCTCTACTAAAATACAAGAAAATTAGCTTGGCATGCTTGTGCATGCCCGTAATCCCAGATACTGGGAAGGCTGAGGCAGGAGAATTGCTTGAAGCCGGGAGACAGAGGATGCATGCAGTGAGCCAAGATTGCGCCACTGCACTCCAGCCTGGGAGACTCTGTCTCAAAAAACAAACAAACAAACAAACAAAAGAGTAGGAAAGGGAAATTTCCCAAACTAGTGGTAAAGGCAGTTGTCGAGAAAAATAAAACTATTTTCTTATTGTACCCTATGGAGTTGATTCAGTTCAATAAACCTGAGAGAATTTTAAGTTAAATGTGGGAAACAAAGAAACAAAAAAAGGAATTTTTCTGTTTCTGACTGTTCATGTTCTAATCTACTGATTTCAGTCAATTAATGAATTTAACACACTCATTTTATCACAAAAGAAAGAAGCTACTACATGCCATAAAAACAATAGTCAGTCACCTGCCTCCTGAGCAGTACCAAACCAATCTTTGAAGCAGGTTTTAGCTCAGAGATCTACTTGTCCTAGTTATGTTAAAAAAAAAAAAAAAAAAGAAAAGAAACCAAATTAGCTAGTTTCTGCTTTGCCTAAAGGAGCCTAATTTGTAGAATTTACCTGATATGAAAATAATTTTTTCCAATAGAGGCCTACAATTCCAAAAAAAAACAAAAATATTGCACATCTGGAAGCAATTTGTTATAGCTGAAAGAACATGAGCTTTGGAAACAAATCTGGGCTCTAATCACTTTCCCACAATTTATTTTTATGAGACTTTGAACAAGACTTTTCTAAGCCTTAGTTTACTTGAGGGTAAAGAGTTACGTGGATGATGATGAGATTAACTGAAAAAGCAAAGGCATCTAGGATATATTTATACCCTACTTAATAGTAGTTGAGCTGATATTACTGAGCCTCGGCTCGGTTACAGTCCTTTGTTTTAGTTCGCAGTGCTGTGAACTAGTGGAGTACTTCCTCCTGCAGGCATAAGCGTGACTGACAGGCACCCCCTTGGAAACTGTCCTTTCTAAAGGAAGCCAGATGAAGGGCAGTTATTGTGGGCAGAAAAGGACATCAAAATGATCTCCAGGCCCAACTCACCACACACTCCTATCTAAGTCTACAGAGATCCATGAAGTCTCAGAAATAAAATAAATGAAAAGAGACCTGGCACTGTGGCTCACATCTGTAATCCCAGCACTTTGGGAGACTGAGGAGGGCGGATTGCTTGATGAGTCCAGGAGCTGGAGACCAGCCTGGGCAACATGGCAAACCCTGTCTCTCCAAAATATACAAATATTAGCCCAGCATGGTGACATGTGCCTGTAGTCCCAGCTACTTGTGAGGCTAAGGTGGGAGGATGAGGTCGACGGTGCAGTAAGCCAAGATCAGGCCACTGCACTCCAGCCTGGGTGACACAGGGAGACAGTGTCTCAGGAAAAAGAAAAATGATACTTAAATTTTAACTGTTGTGACATGGTAGAACTAAACAGTAGCTTTTCTTCTGCACTTACTATAAAGAAAGTTGTAAAACTAGATGGGTAAAATAAAAGACATAGGAAAAAAATAGTACACTTGATGGATGACAGAGGAAATTACAGGTTTTGTGTATGACCACAGGAAAGACAATTCCTGGGAAGTCCAGATATTATTGGAAGAAACTTTTTAGAGGCCCATATGTCTGACAATAATACTGGATACAAGAATTAGTGAAAATTATGCTGCATTTTACCTAACAGCTTATTCAAATCTCTCATGAGCAATTTGAATAGATAAAGCTAAAATGAGATGTATTTTTTATTCTTTCATGCCAATCTTTTTGTCCTTACGATTTTAACTAATTCCCTTTTCAATTCAGACTCTGAGAAGCAAGTTTGAATGATACTATATTGTATAGAGCCTCTCTTTTATTACTGATAGTTTATATTATGTTTCTTGCGTTTTTTTAATGACAAGTTATTTTCACTGCAAACATTTGTATGAAACATTATTTCAGTTAAGAATGCTGACAGATTGGCAGGCGGCAGGGGCAGCAGCTCCCGCCTTCTCTGCAGCTCCACGGCCAGGGGTGGAAGGAAGCCGCAGCCGCAGCCCCAAGTCAACCCCCGCTGCCCCATCCCACCGTCTCATCTCTCCCCCCTCGGCTTGACTTCTGTTGAAGAAACCACTTCCAGGGGGAGGAGCCAAGATGGCTGAATAGGAAGAGCTCCAGTCTACAGCTCCCAGCGTGAGCGACGCAGAAGACGGTGATTTCTGCATTTCCATCTGAGGTACGGGGTTCATCTCACTAGGGAGTGACAGACAGTGGGCACAGGTCAGTGAGTGCGCGCATCGTGCGCGAGCCAAAACAGGGCGAGGCATTGCCTCACTTGGGAAGCGCAAGGGGTCAGGGAGTTCCCTTTCTGAGTAAAAGAAAGGGGTGACGGACGGCACCTGGAAAATCGGGTCACTCCCACCTGAATACTGCGCTTTTCCGACAGGCTTAAAAAACGGCGCACCACGAGATTATATCCCGCACCTGGCTCGGAGGGTCCTACGCCCACAGAGTCTCGCTGATTGCTAGCACAGCAGTCTGAGATCAAACTGCAAGGCGGCAGCGAGGCTGGGGGAGGGGCGCCCGCCATTGCCCAGGCTTGATTAGGTAAACAAACCAGCTGGGAAGCTGGAACTGGGTGGAGCCCACCACAGCTCAAGGAGGCCTGCCTGCCTCTGTAGGCTCCACCTCTAGGGGCAGGGCACAGACAAAGAAAAAGACAGCAGTAATCTCTGCAGACTTAAATGTCCCTGTCTGACAGCTTTGAAGACAGCAGTGGTTCTCCCAGCATGCAGCTGGAGATCTGAGAAAGGACAGACTGCCTCCTCAAGTGGGTCCCTGACCCCTGACCACCGAGCAGCCTAACTGGGAGGCACCCACCAGCAGGGGCACACTGACACCTCACACGGCAGGGTACTCCAACAGACCTGCAGCTGAGGGTCCTCTCTGTTAGAAGGAAAACTAACAAACAGAAAGGACATCCACACCAAAAACGCATCTGTACATCACCATCATCAAAGACCAAAAGTAGGTAAAACCACAAAGATGGGGAAAAAACAGAACAGAAAAACTGGAAACTCTGAAAACCAGAGCGCCTCTCCTCCTCCAAAGGAATGCAGTTCCTCACCAGCAATGGAACAAAGCTGGATGGAGAATGACTTTGACGAGCTGAGAGAAGAAGGCTTCAGACGATCAAATTACTCTGAGCTACGGGAGGACATTCAAACCAAAGGCAAAGAAGTTGAAAACTTTGAAAATAATTTAGAAGAATGTATAACTAGAATAACCAATACAGAGAACTGCTTAAAGGAGCTGATGGAGCTGAAAACCAAGGCTCGAGAACTACATGAAGAATGGAGAAGCCTCAGGAGCTGATGCGATCAACTGGAAGAAAGGGTATCAGCAATGGAAGATGAAATGCATGAAATGAAGCGAGAAGGGAAGTCTAGAGAAAAAAGAATAAAAAGAAATGAGCAAAGCCTCCAAGAAATATGGGACGATGTGAAAAGACCAAATCTACATCTGATTGGTGTACCTGAAAGTGATGGGGAGAATGGAACCAAGTTGGAAAACACTCTGCAGCATATTATCCAGGAGAACTTCCCCAATCTAGCAAGGCAGGCCAACGTTCAGATTCAGGAAATACAGAGAATGCCACCAAGATACTCCTCGAGAAGAGCAACTCCAAGACACATAATTGTCACATTCACCAAAGTTGAAATGAAGGAAAAAATGTTAAGGGCAGCCAGAGAGAAAGGTCGGGTTACCCTCAAAGGGAAGCCCATCAGACAAACAGCGGATCTCTCGGCAGAAACCCTACAAGCCAGAAGAGAGTGGGGGCCAATATTCAACATTCTTAAAGAAAAGAATTTTCAACCCAGAATTGCATATCCAGCCAAACTAAGCTTCATAAGTGAAGGAGAAATAAAATCCTTTACAGACAAGCAAATGCTGAGAGATTTTGTCACCACCAGGCCTGCCTTACAAGAGCTCATGAAGGAAGCACTAAACATGGAAAGGAACAACTGGTACCAGCCGCTGCAAAATCATGCCAAAATGTAAAGACCATTGAGACTAGGAAGAAACTGCATCAACTAACGAGCAAAATAACCAGCTAACATCATAATAACAGGATCAAATTCTCACATAACAATATTAACTTTAAATGTAAATGGACTAAATGCTCCAATTAAAAGACACAGACTGGCAAATTGGATAAAGAGTCAAGACCCATCAGTGTGCTGTATTCAGGAAACCCATCTCACGTGCAGAGACACACATAGGCTCAAAATAAAAGGATGGAGGAAGACCTACCAAGCCAATGGAAAACAAAAAAAGGCAGGGGTTACAATCCTAGTCTCTGATAAAACAGACTTTAAACCAACAAAGATCAAAAGAGACAAAGAAGGCCATTACATAATGGTAAAGGGATCAATTCAACAAGAAGAGCTAACTATCCTAAATATATATGCACCCAATACAGGAGCACCCAGATTCATAAAGCAAGTCCTGAGTGACCTACAAAGAGACTTAGACTCCCGCACATTAATAATAGGAGACTTTAACACCCCACTGTCAACATTAGGACAGATCAACGAGACAGAAGGTCAACAAGGATACACAGGAATTGAACTCAGCTCCCAGGATTTGAACTCAGCTCTGCACCAAGCGGACCTAATAGACATCTACAGAACTCTCCACCCCAAATCAACAGAATATACATTTTTTTCAGCACCACACCACACCTATTCCAAAATTGACCACATACTTGGAAGTAAAGCTCTCCTCAGCAAATGTAAAAGAATAGAAATTATAACAAACTATCTCTCAGACCACAGTGCAATCAAACTAGAACTCAGGATTAAGAATCTCACTCAAAACCGCTCAACTACATGGAAACTGAACAACCTGCTCCGAATGACTGACTACTGGGTACATAATGACTGACTACTGGGAACATAACGAAATGAAGGCAGAAATAAAGATGTTCTTTGAAACCAACGAGAACAAAGACACAACATACCAGAATCTCTGGGACGCATTCAAAGCAGTGTGTAGAGGGAAATTTATAGCACTACATGCCCACAAGAGAAAGCAGGAAAGATCCAAAATTGACACCCTAATATCACAATTAAAAGAACTAGAAAAGCAAGAGCAAACACATTCAAAAGCTAGCAGAAGGCAAGAAATATCTAAAATCAGAGCAGAACTGAAGGAAACAGAGACACAAAAAACCCTTCAAAAAATTAATGAATCCAGGAGCTGGTTTTTTGAAAGGATCAACAAAATTGATAGACCACTAACAAGATTAATAAAGAAAAAGAGAGAGAAGAATCAAATAGATGCAATAAAAAATGATAAAGGGGATATCACCACCGATCCCACAGAAATACAAACTACCATCAGAGAATACTACAAACACCTCTACACAAATAAACTAGAAAATCTAGAAGAAATGGATAAATTCCTGGACACATACCCTCTCCCAAGACTAAACCAGGAAGAAGTTGAATCTCTGAATAGACCAATAACAGGAGCTGAAATTGTGGCAATAATCAATAGCTTACCAACCAAAAACAGTCCAGGACCAGATGGATTCACAGCCGAATTCTACCAGAGGTACAAGGAGGAACTGGTACCATTCCTTCTAAAACTATTCCAATCAATAGGAAAAGAGGGAATCCTCCCTAACTCATTTTATGAGGCCAGCATCATTCTGATACCAAAGCCAGGCATAGACACAACAAAAAAAGAGAATTTTAGACCAATATCCTTGATGAACATTGATGCAAAAATCCTCAATAAAATACTGGCAAACCGAATCCAGCAGCACATCAAAAACCTTATCCACCATGATCAAGTGTGCTTCATCCCTGGGATGCAAGGCTGGTTCAATATATGCAAATCAGTAAATGTAATCCAGCATATAAACAGAGCCAAAGACAAAAACCACATGATTATCTCAATAGATGCAGAAAAACCTTTCACAAAATTCAACAACCCTTCATGCTAAAAACTCTCAATAAATTAGGTATTGATGGGACGTATCTCAAAATATTAAGAGCTATCTATGACAAACCCACAGCCAATATCATACTGAATGGGCAAAAACTGGAAGCATTCCCTTTGAAAACTGGCACAAGACAGGGATGCCCTCTCTCACCACTCCTATTCAACATAGTGTTGGAAGTTCTGGCCAGGACAATTAGGCAGCAGAAGGAAATAAAGGGTATTCAATTAGGAAATGAGGAAGTCAAATTGTCCCTGTTTGCAGACGACATGATAGTATATCTAGAAAACCCCATTGTCTCAGCCCAAAATCTCCTTAAGCTCATAAGCAACTTCAGCAAAGTCTCAGGATGCAAAATCAGTGTACAAAAATCACAAGCATTCTTATACACCAACAACAGACAAACAGAGAGCCAAATCATGGCTGAACTCCCATTCACAATTGCTTCAAAGAGAATAAAATACCTAGGAATCCAACTTACAAGGGATGTGAAGGACCTCTTCAAGGAGAACTACAAATCACTGCTCAAGGAAATAAAAGAGGATACAAACAAATGGAAGAACATTCCATGCTCATGGGTAGGAAGAATCAATATCGTGAAAATGGCCATACTGCCCAAGGTCATTTACAGATTCAATGCCATCCCCATCAAGCTACCAATGACTTTCTTCACAGAATTGGAAAAAACTACTTTAAAGTTCATATGGAACCAAAAAAGAGCCCCCATCGCCAAGTCAATCCTAAGCCAAAAGAACAAAGCTGGAGGCATCACACTACCTTACTTCAAACAATACTACAAGGCTACAGTAACCAAAACAGCATGGTACTGGTACCAAAACGGAGATATAGATCAATGGAACAGAACAGAGCCCTCAGAAATAACGCCACTTATCTACAACTATCTGATCTTTGACAAACCTGAGAAAAACAAGCAATGGGGAAAGGATTTCCTATTTAATAAATGGTGCTGGGAAACCTGGCTAGCCATATGTAGAAAGCTGAAACTGGATCCCTTCCTTACACCTTATACAAAAATCAATTCAAGATGGATTAAAGACTTAAATGTTAGACCTAAAACCATAAAAACCCTAGAAGAAAACCTAGGCATTACCATTTAGGACATAGGCATGGGCAAGGACTTCATGTCTAAAACACCAAAAGCAATGGCAACAAAAGCCAAAATTGACAAATGCGATCTAATTAAACTAAAGAGCTTCTGCACAGCAAAAGAAACTACCATCAGAGTGAACAGGCAACCTACAAAATGGGAGAAAATTTTTGCAACCTACTCATCTGACAAAGGGCTAATATCCAGAATCTACAATGAACTCAAACAAATTTACAAGAAAAAAACAACCCCATCACAAAGTGGGTGAAGGACATGAACAGACACTTCTCCAAAGAAGACATTTATGCAGCCAAAAAACACATGAAAAATGCTCATCATCACTGGCCATCAGAGAAATGCATATCAAAACCACAATGAGATACCATCTCACACCAGTTAGAATGGCAATCATTAAAAAGTCAGGAAACAACAGGTGCTGGAGAGGATGTGGAGAAATAGGAACACTTTTACACTGTTGTTGGGACTGTAAACTAGTTCAACCATTGTGGAAGTCAGTGTGGCGATTCCTCAGTGATCTAGAACTGGAAATACCATTTGACCCAGCCATCCCATTACTGGGTATATTCCCAAAGGACTATAAATCATGCTGCTATAAAGACACATACACAGGTATGTTTATTGCGGCATTATTCACAATAGCAAAGACTTGGAACCAACCCAAATGTCCAACAATGATAGAATGGATTAAGAAAATGTGGCACATATACACCATGGAATACTATGCAGCCATAAAAAATGATGAGTTCATGTCCTTTTTAGGGACATGGATGAAATTGGAAATCATCATTCTCAGTAAACTATCGCAAGAACAAAAAACCAAACACCGCATATTCTCACTCATAGGTGGGAATTGAACAATGAGATCACATGGACACAGGAAGGGGAATATCACACTCTGGGGACTGTTGTGGGGTGGGGGGAGGGATAGCATCGGGAGATATACCTAATGCTAGATGACGAGTTAGTGGGTTCAGCACACCAGCATGGCACATGTATACATATGTAACTAACCTGCACAATGTGCACATGTACCCTAAAACTTAAAGTATAATTAAAAAAAAAAAAAGAATGCTGACAGATTTACATGATGACTTCTGGAACCATGCTAAATGCATAATATTTTAGGTGTATTCTGTTCAAAAAACAATTATTTTTATATAATAGTAATACTATATTAAGATTGTTCTGAACATATATGTATATGCATTTTTCCTAAAAGAAATAAAGAATTAGAATTTCTTAAATAACTTCATGAGATAAATATATTTAACTTAATTTTATTTTGTTTTTCATTTGTTTATTTCTTTAGATACAGGGTCTTGCTATGTTGCCCAGGCTAGAGTGCAGTGGTATGACCATAGCTCACTGTAATGGGGCTGAGCAACCCTCTTGCATCAGCCTCCCAAGTATCTAGGACTCAGGTGCATGTGACCATGCCTGGCTAATTTTTTAATATTTGTTTTTTTGTAGACTGGGTTTTGTTATGTTACCCAGGCTGGTCTCCAATTCCTGGCCTCAAGATATCCTCCCATTTTGACCTCCCAAAGCTTTGGAATTATAGGTGTGAGCCACTGTACCTGGCCTACTTAACCTCCTGCGGTGTGCAGCCAGACACTCCAGCCTCAGCCATGGCTAAAATGGCCTAAAATATAGCTCAAGCCATTGCTTCAGAAGGTGGAAGCTGCAAGCCTTGGCATCTTCCACATGGTGTTGGGCCTGCAAGTGCACAGAAGTCAACAATTGAGATTTGGAAACCTCCTCCTAGATTTCAGAGGATGTATGGAAACACCTGGATGTCCTGGCAGAAGCCTGCTGCAGGGCTCTGACCTCATGGAGAACCTCTGCTAGGGCAGTACAAAGGGGAAATGTGGAGTTGGAGCCCCCACAAAGTTTCCACTAGGGCACTGCCTGGTTGTGCTCTGAGAAGAGGGCCACCATCCTCCAGAACGCAGAATGGTAGATCCACCAACAGCTTGTACTGTGTACTTAGAAAAGCCACAGGCACTCAACGCCATTCTATTAGAGCAGCCAGAGTGGCTGAACCCTGCAAAGCCACAAGGTCAGAGCTGTTAAAGGCCTTCAGAGCCCGTCCTTTGCATCAGCATGCCCTGGATGTGAGATATGGAGTCGAAAAAGATCATTTTGGAACTTTAAGGTTTAATGACTGCCCCACTGGATTTCAGACTTGCATGGGGCCTGTATGTAGGCCCTTTGTTTTGGCCAACTTCTCTCATTTGGAATGGGAACATTTACCAATGCCTGTACCCCCACTGTATCTTGGAAGTAACTAACTTGCTTTTGATTTTACAGGTTCCTAGACAGAAAGTACTTACTTTGTCTCAGATGAAACTTTGAACTTGGACTTTTGGGTTAATGCTGGAATTAGTTATGTATTAGTCGGGCTTTTCTAGGAGGACAGGACTAATAGGATGAATGTATATATGAAAGGGAGTTTATTAAGGAGTATTGACTCACACAATCACAAGGTGAAATCCTACAATAGGCTATCTGCAAGCTGATGAGCAAGGAAGCCAGTCTGAATCCCGAAACCTCAAAAGTAGAGAAGCTGAGAATGCAGCCTGCAGTCTGTGGCCAAAAACCTGAGAGCCCTAGCAAACCACTAGGGTAGGTCCAAGAGTCCAAAAGCTGAATAACTTGGAGTCTGATGTTCAAGGGCAGGAAGCATCCAGCATGGGAGAAAGATGAAGTCCGGAAGACTCAGCCAGTCTAGTCCTTCCACCTTCCTCTGCCTGCTTTTTATCTTAGCCATGCTGGTAGCTGATTAAATGGTGCCTACCCAGATTGAGGGTGGGTCAGCCTCTCCCAGTTCACTGACTCCAATGTTAATCTCCTTTGGCAACACTGTCACAGACACACCCAGGAACAATACTTTGCATCCTTCAATCCAATCAAGTTGACACTCAGTATTAACCATCACAAGTTAAGACTTTGGGGGACTATTGGGAAGGCATGATTGGTTTTGAAATGTGAAAGGGACATGAGATTTGGGAGGGGTCAGGGATGGAATGACAGTTAAGCTTTGTGTTCCCACCCAAATCTCATCTTGAATTGTAATCCCTAGGGGATTACAGAGAGAGAGACCTGGGAGAGGTGATTGATCCTGGAGATGGTTTCATCCATGCTGTTCTAGTGATAGTAAGTTCTCATGAGACCTGATGGTTTTATAAAAGCCTCTTTTCCCTCTGCTTCCTTCACGTGCTCTCTGTTTCCTGCTGCCTTATGAAGAAGGTACCTACTTCCCCTTCTGCCATGACTCTAAGTTTCCTAAGGCCTCCCCAGTCATGAGGAACTGTGAGTCAATTAAACCTCTTTTTTTATAAATTACTCAGGCTCAGTAGTATATTTATAGCAGTGTGAAAACAGACTAATACACAAATATATATATATATTTCTTTACAAATAAATATATTTGTAAATACATACATATTTCCTTACATATACACAAATATATTTCCTTACAAATATATATATCCTTAGAAATATATATATATTTCCGTGCAAATATATACATATATATAATTCAGTTATAAGCAAATTATATCATTGATTATTTATTAACTGAAAAATGTGAAGAGATAATGAAAAAGATAAATTACTTTTATGAACAAAGACACTGAAACATTAGAAATCTTTAAAATAATGGCTTTTCACTAGTTGCAGCTCAAAGGAAACTATAAATGTTATCTCAGGAAATAAAAGCAAACTCTATTGTACCCATATTTTTGTCTGTAGCTAAAGGAGCCATATTACATTTACAATAGCAACAGAGAGAATATGCTGACTACCACAGGGTGATATGTTAAGTATAGTTTATTGTGTATATTGGATGTGAAACTCAAGGATAAGGAAATAATTTGCTGATAGGGTGTAGAGAATAGAATGAAACTTGGTTGATTACTGTTTGGGGCACTAACATGAAGAAGAATATACTTAGATCTGAAGATGTCCTGGTTTGGGAAATGCAGAGTTACCCTTCTCTGAAATCAATGAAACAGCTCAGAAAGGTGCCTAAGGTATTGCAGGCTCCAACAGCACAATTTCAACATAGGTAAATTATTTTTCATGTAAAATATTGCTCTAATGTTTTATCATTATCATCTCTTATCTGTACAGTAGTTACAGACTGAGATACTATATGATATTCAGATTAATATCATATAGTATCTCTAACTATGATCTCAGTATCTCTAACTGTACAATAGTTACAGACTGAGATACTATCTGACCTTAGTATCACAAAGACTTTCATTAGATAAAAAAGGTACAGGAAAATGAATACAAGTTATCAAATCTTACTATTTTATTCTTTTTTTAAACAAACACCACTATTCTACAAAATAGAAGCAACCGCACATTTTAGGTATTATAGTTAAATTTAACATCAAGTTCTATAGAAATACAAAGATTGAAAAGATGAAGTTCCATTTTCCAGTGGTCCAGTGGGAAATTTCATTTATGAAGTCTTCTCAGCCCTGATAATATATCATTTTCTGAAACTGACATAAAGTGGAGGACATGGAAATTTAAGGAAAATAGTATTGTGTATGATGTTATTTTTTATATGTATAATAATATAATTTTCCTATTACATTTCTGAATGTATAATTACTAGGCTTTCACTTCTTAGAACATATTCACAATGCCTATCCATTTGTATCTAAATTCCTTTTATTTTTCCACTGAAGAATCATATTCCATAATTTAAAAATAGCATAGCAAGAAGAAAAATCTAATACAATCTACATACTTTGTGATGGCCTTCTTAAGAAAGTATTTTAAATCAAGCAAGAAGAATATTTTTTCTCTCAAAATCTTCTTCCTCTCTTCAAATGAGTCTTTCATTTTATTGATTGTCACTGTCAATAAATTTCTTAAGTCTGATAAACTTGGGTTTCCATTTTACTTTAACATGTTTTCACTTATTTTTCTCTTTTTCATCACGCATAAGACAATATTTCTGTGTTAAAAAAGCTTCTGAAAGCTAATATATCAAGAAAAAAACATATATCAATTGCTGTGGCCAGCCTGAAGGACAACAGAATTGCTTTGCATGTTGCAGTCTTACCTTTGTTCAAACAGGGTATACTGCATTTCATCAAACTTATAATGTTCTTTATTTTTTATATATTTATTTATTTTATTTTGTAGCAACAGGGTCTTGCCATGTTGCCCAGGCTGGTCTTGAATGCCTCACAGTAAAATTATAATTGAACTCAAAGTTGCTTTTGTACTTTTATTAGCATTTACATTTTTGTCTATTTGATTCAGATTATTTTAGTCTACTTTATTTAGGTATTTTATTATGTAGAAACAAAATGTGGATCTAGCATTCAACAAAGTGCTTCTTTTAAACAATAGTCATTTAGTAAATGCTCAACTGAATTTGTTGAACTTAACATATGTTAGGTATTCTGAAAATATACGTGGCATCATGTGGCTCTGAGGAATCTGAGATTATATTTTTGACTCTAACATAAAGAATATTCTAACCGCTAGATCTAAAGATGCTTTCGTTTAAGAGATGCAAAGTTATCCCTCTCTAAAATACACAAAATGACACACCTAACCCACTAGACAGGAATGTAGAAAAGACATTCAACTATTGGGTGGTAAACCTATATGTCCTTTTTATACACTTCTGGAAAGAACATGTTTTCAGGTAAGAAAATCCATGCATCCATTCTAAAAATGTTTATTAGTTAGATCCTCTGAGCTATAAAGACCCAGCGGAGGATGCATAGAGACATGCTTAGCAGTTGGCAGTAGAAATCTGCAACATGGCAGACACTTAGGAAAGAGATCATATTTTTATAAAAAGAATAATTGCAGCTGCTGATATAGAAAGATTTTCTAAGAAATCCATACATGTAGAGGCCCTCAGGAAGGCAATGACCATCAACAGAAACAGGGTAGAAATGAGCAGAGCTAAATGGTGGGATGTGGCTGGTCTGACTTCTCTCTTGTTTTCCCCTCTCCAGAATGTTGAAGACTTTCAGTACTCGTACTCTCATTCAGATGCACAAAATTACCTCAAAATTCACACACATAAACACACCCTCCACACCCCTGTGGGCTAGCCTCCAGATTAAAATTTTTAAAACAATGTCTAACATCTCAGAAGGCTCTCTTGTACCCCCTGCAAGTAAGTTAATACCGCCAACCCCAGCAGTGACTACTGCTTTGACTATTACCAAACTCAAATCCTTTTCAAACTTGTGTTATCTACATATGTATACATTTAAAAAAATATGAAATGGACAAATGCATACTCATCAATCATCTTAAGAAACAGAACACTGTTTTTTATTTTCATTTTAACAATGCTGTTTTGGTTCATTATAAAAGAAATTTTAGTACAAATTTAGATAAATATAGCATTTTTGCTTGTCTACCAGTGCCCCAAAAACTAACTCGGTTTGTGTGTAAACTTTCACTATTACCAAAGCTCTGTAAAAAATATGCTTTATAAGTGTCCTGGTGAATATTTGTGACAATTTTTCTATTACTGATACCTAGAAAGTTGGTCATAGGATATGCATTCTTTTGTTCCATTAAAATATTTTACATGGTTCTCTAAATAGTTTACATTATTATTGTAATTACATTATATTAGTAATTTTTTTTATTTCTTCCACGTTGTTTTCAATATTTGGGGACATCAGACATAACATTTCAAACTAATGAGTATGATATGGCATTTGGTTTTTAATTTATAATCCCTTTGGTACTTTTAAAGTTGAACATTTGTATATGTTGATCGAACATTCAGATTCTTTATTCGATGCACTGACTGTTCATTCTGTTTGCTCATTTCTCATTTTATTTTTCTCTTTAATTCCTGGTTTGTAGACATATTCATATATTCCAGAAATTAGTCCTTAACTGGTTATATAATTTGTAGATATCGTCTCTGCATGTGTAAGTTTGTCTATTAACTTTGAATGTGGTATGTTTGTTAAACATACGGTTAAATGAAGTCGATTTGGTCCAGTTTTTCATTCTTGGTTGTACATTTTATGTCTCATCTACAAAATCTTTCCTACTGTCACTACATAAAGATATTCTTCTCTATTTTATTTTTAAAATTACACAATTATAATATTTATGTTTAAGTCTTTAATCTATCTGCAAATTACTAACATATAAAGTGTGATAGGCAAATCCAATTTCATCCTTTTTCCTGTTACATTATTACATTGGTTCATTGACTGTCTCTGTGCTGGTATCACACTGTTTTTATTAATACAGATTTATATAAAATCCTGAAAAATGGCAAACTTATTCTCTTTTTTAAAAACTGACTTAGTTATTGATCACTTATTAACTTTTTATTAAGATTTTAAGATCAGCTTGTGAAGTTCTGTAAAAAAGCCATTAAAATTTTGAATGGAATTGCATTGAATTCATAAGGCGAGTTGGGAACAAATAGCCATCATTAAGCTATTGACTCCCTCTATATACACCTTTTAATTAGGTCTTTTTCTACATTTTCTTGTTTTTCCTGTAAAAGTCTTTATATATAATGCACAATTTAAGATGGTTTGGTTATTTGTCAATTTATATATACACTTCATGGTTTTTGTTTTTCTTGTAAGTAAGGTAATTTTTTCTTAATTACATTTTAATATACTGATTGTACTTTCTTGTGTGTAAGAAAATCCTTAATTTTGAACATGAACTTGCTTTTGGCAAATTATGAGTTTGGTTTGCTCCTTGATTTTTATAGATAATCATATTATCTACAAATCATATGCATGTTATTTCTCCCACTCTAGTCCTTATAAAATTTTAGCTGCTTTTCTCTTCTCAATGTGTTGAGTAGAGCCTCAACTAAAATGTGTAATTGAAATAAACATAGTGATAGTAGCTATTTTTATCTTTTTTCTGATTATAAGGGGAATGCTTTAATATTCCATTCTGAAGTCTAATGTTACTCCGATTTTCTGAACAATACCTCTTTGTGTTAAGTAAGAGTTTTGTTGAATTAAAAACTTGAATGATTGCTAAATTGCGTCAACATTTTTCTGCAACTATAGAAATGAGGATACATTTTTTCTCTATCAGTCTGTTGAAATAGTATGTTTTATGAATACATTTTATAATATAAAAATATTTTACAAATTCTGTGATAAATTTTACTTGGTTATTATATATGACATATATAACATCATATATAATAATATATAATATATACTAATATATAAGGTATATACATAAATATATTTGTGCATTGGATTAAGTTTACTATTATTATCTTTAGCATATATAGACCTATTTTTTATATGTGAGATTACCTATAATTTTACTGGTATAGCCTTTACCCAGTTTTAAAATTAAAGTAATATTAGTTTCCTAAAGTACATTGAGAAGATTTAGCCCTTCTTTTTTATTTTTTAGGACAATGTACATGCATTCATATCATCTGTCCTGTGAAGGTTTGATAGAACTTGTATGTAAAAACTTATGGGAAGGACAAGAGAGTGTTGTATGACAAAAGCAATGTGAAAATATTCTTTAGCAATACAGATAGTGTTGATTTGCTCCAAGAACAGAAAGACTGAGAATTGACCATATAATTTAGCAAAATGGATATCATTGTTGATTCTGATTGGAGTACATCTAGTGATGTGGATTAGGGCCTATCTAGAGTAGATTTAAGAAAAAAAATGGAGGAGTTGGTTTTGAAACACAAGGATAAAGAGTTCTTTCACTAAGCTTTGCTGAAGTAGAGAGTGGATAAGTGAGAGAGCAGCTTGGGGATGCTCTTCAGTATTGCAACTTTTATTGTTTCTCCTTTGTCAGTTAAATAAGAGCAAGATTATCAGCTGACGTGAAGAATTGGAGGAGGTACTGTAGACTTTACAAAAGGGGAGATGGTATGGAATGGTCATCTAGAATACAAATGTGTATATACTAGGGAAATGAATGCATTTGTTTCTAGACAGCTCTCACCACCCCAATTAATGTTCGTGGCCATTAATTTAAAGTGAGATTAATCAGCAAGATCTTTTGGCTTTGCTACACTCAACTCTATTAATGTAAAATATAGAGTAGATAGAGTTCAAATTATCTAGGGTACATATTTTTATTTTTATTCATTTTTTGACAACTGAGTACAACAAAGTGAAGAAATTAAGGGAAGGTGAAGATTAGAGAGTGATCATGATGGCACGTGCAATTTCAGCTGAGTAAGATGAGAAAAGAGGATGTATGTGAGGAGCAGGAGTCTGAAAAATGGCAGAAACAACACATTGTAAAATTATTAGGATAGAATGATTGCTGGTGTCAGGATAGTAAAGGGGAAAACTAGAGAGAAATGAGATGGTGGTCAAAAAGTGGAAGTCTTGAAATTAAGACTATGAAAGGGTTACAGTTATTGATAATCTCAAGGCTTAGTCAGTGAGTAGCTGACATGGAGTAATGGATAAAGTCTTGGAATATAAGGTCAAGAATTTGAGTCGTTTTGGTAAGTCCTGTGTACATAAAAGTCATAAGAATAAAAATAGACATGTCAAAGAGGCTTGAAAATGAACAAGGGATTAAAATATTCAAAAAGCAGCAAGGAGGAACCCATGTGCTATAGATGTAAGGGTAGTTGGTTGTAGAATCATATGACAGAACTTTTGAAACTGATAATTTTAGGAATGACAGAATTAGAAATTTCTGGAAGAGGCAATGAGGACATTCCTCATCATCAGAAGAGGAGATTCCAGAGGTAGAGGAAAGGACCAGCCCCCTCTTGACAAGGATGCTAGGGAAGCAGTAGCCTAAGGGGAAAAAGAGCAGGGAGCAAGAAGATGACCCTCAGCTTCAGAGAAGAAGTTGAAGATGCAGTGGAAGTGAGATCCTATGGACACAGGAGAAGGGTGCTCCTGTCTCAGAATGGATAATCAATCAATGCTACTTCCATGGATGTCTTTCCATCTGGTCCCCAACATAAAGTAGTCAATAGTCAATGAGCCACTGTGTTTCTGCTCATATAATCCTATGTGATACTATTGTCTTCATGTTTGGAAGCCAGGATAGAACAGATTTGGGTGAGGTAGAGTAGCAATAAGAGCAAAGTAGAGGGCGGTAAAATGGGAGAAAAACACAAGGGAATATTTAAAACCAAATTTATAAAAGAATACACACAATAACATAAGAGGAAAGCAAAATCTAATACTGATAATCTTGAGAATCAATTCCTTCTGTGTCAATAGCACCTGAACTAGCTGTATTATTATTTTCTACTTTGGAATTTATGACTACTTTGGAATTAATGACCAAGGCTGAGAAAGAGTCAAGGAGCTATTCCAACTGGTCTGTGTTTTATGGGAAACAACAAAGTATCTTATTTCATCAAATAGATCTAGAAGTAGGGAAGCATTGCCAGTTATTGGAGCTCCACTTCAACCAGATGGGTACAGGCATTGAACTAGAGGCATCCTGCTCACACATACATCCAGGCTATCCTGTTGGTATTACCTAACCTCTCTGTATGTCAGTTTTCTCATCTGCAAAATGTACAAAAAAGTGACTACCTCATATGTTGATATAATTACATGAATTAATAGTGAGTGAGTACCTTAAACATGACCTGGAACACTGTAGGGATTTTATTATTATTATTCACATTGTTCTAAGATTTGTAAAGTTATGAGTCATGGGACTTTGTCTTGGAGGTGTCAGGGTAAAAAAATAAAGCAATAGAACATAATTTCAAATTACTCAGTCTTATTACTATTATTTCACAAATCTTGAGAAGGGGATAAAAGTCTATGCAATACTTCTTAAGACAGCTTCCTTTCCCTTTCACCTTTGTTGTCCATGTGCTCTTCACACTCTAGCTGTTTCATCTCTTCTCTCTTAAAGATCTTCTCTAATAACATTGGTTAACAAGTCTTTGTGCAAATCTCAACTTCTCAATAAAGTTAATTAATTCCTTACAACTGTGTATAAATGTATAATAAGTAAGTCCCCCATAACCAACCGTGCCTATACTCTTCATCAATCTTATCATTTTATCATGGAAACTTTCAACTTCTAACAAACTACACAATTTACTTATTTATCATGTCTATTATCTGTCTTCTTCTGCTAGAATAAAAGCTCCATAATGGTGTAGATCTTTGTTTTATTCACTGAAGTGTCCAAAACACCTAGATAATGTCATGCCTATAGTGCATGCTCAATAGGAATAAGTATTTCCTCTATTATAACATGTGCAGGTTAAGGATTTTCTTTCACCTCCAGGAATACAGAGACAATCTCTTACTCTAAATAAATATTTCTCATGCTCCTCCTACCCCTTAGGACCTATTCTCTACTATATACTCTACTATCTGCTTACAAAAGCCTCAGTGCTGTTTGATAGAAACCTAGTGTGGAAACGGTGACGACGACTGGATGGGAAGTCAGTTTTCAAGGAGCTTGGAGAAAAGAATTTGTGAAAATGCCATAGCAATAATTACTTGTTTCCTTTTCATAGTCTCCATAGTTGTTTTTGATATACTGGTAATTCTTCTTTTCAGCTAGAAATAAGTTATTCAAAGAGATCTCAATAAAGTACTTGCCATCTAAGAATGTTATATTAGGATGCCAAGCAAATGGAACAAATTGTATAACAAAGCAACTGAATTGTCTTCCAATATGTTTTATGATGCCCCACTGTCATACTAATTAACTTTTAAGCACTTAAACTGAAATTTATATTGACTTCCTCAGTTTATTCTCAACCAAATTTTTAAGCTTCATGTCTCCCTGATCCCTTAAAAATATTCTAAACACACAGCAAGTTGAAGAACAAGAAACTGGCCTTTAATATTGTTAATACTGATATATTCGACACAGTTGCATATATTTGACTCTGATAGTGTAAAACTCTTGAGGAAGTCTTGAGGAAGCAACGCTGCGCTTCTGCAGTTATACATGTGTCTGATGTAAACAAGGAGAATTTGTGTAAAAACCTTGACACAAACCCTTTTTTACTTGTGGGAAGCCAAGGGCTAAAGATATTCATGTCAATCTAATATACAAATGGTTATTTGACGAACTACTTAAAAATGCTGGGGATTACATAGAAAAGTCATTCATTGTAGGAAAAAATTGTTTAGGATAAAATTTTAGTCTTTCCATTCCCTGATGTTTTAATATTTGTCATTGTAGACTGTGCATTACACATAAACTGTGAAGTCCCAACAGCCAAAAAGTGAGTAGTACCATTTCCTACTCACTAAAATTCCTTTGGGACCAATTCCTAAAAATGTGTGACAGTAAATGTATAAAATGACTTATATTCTTTATCTTTTTAAGATATTTGTATTCTCAACTCTGACAAAATGAAAAAAGTACAACTTCAATTTAGAGTATAAAGAAAATCAAAAATTGCTGGAAAGCCCACAAATGATTAAGCTTTTACTCTAAAGAATTTACTAGAAAAATGGAAACATTATATGCTGGGAAAGACTTTCCCGCAGAGCTGGGTTAATAGGTTCAGATAAGCCCGTGGCCTAAGTAGGTTCTTCACTACTTAGCTTTTTCCTTCAAGGACTCCTCCAGGTGTGTCTGCTGTGACAGCAGTTTTAGGAGTTTAACAACACAGTGCCTTCTGATCTCATTTCAACTGCTGTGATTAAACAGACACACATCACTTGCTGTGCCACGGTGAAAGAAGCTTGTGGTTCACCTTTGCTGAATTAGTACCCACTGAGCACTGCAAATATTTAAAATGTCAATCCTTTTGATAATGTCAGGGAGGCCTGCAAATACCACAAAATGGCACGAAGGAAGCATTCAACACAGACAAAAAACAAAATAAAACAAAACAAACAAAACAAAAAAACACTTAACATCTCTCTCCTTCAAGATAAAATGAGAGTTAAATGGAAATAGTAAACCTCTGATGAAGTTACTAAAGTGGGCAATGTAATAGCTCCAAGCGAGACATGGGCTTGTAACTTACTGTTTTGTATGTTCTTGATCTTAAACCCAGTACTATTTTTGGAGAATTAATTTATATTGACATAAGATTAGGGAGTTCTTACCACAAAATTCAACTGATGTCATCCTTAGACAATCTGTGGATACCTGCCCCAAGAGCGCAGCTCTAAATGGAAACTTCAAGTCTCAAGTGATATCTTTACTTCATCATCAAATATTTAATTCTAAAACCACAGAGGACATCATTCTGGTGTAGAGTTTGGAAATATCAGCAAAACCACAGACTACCCAGTAACCTCATGATCTTTTCATAAACTCCTGCTACTAAAGTCAAGCTCAAAATTTAACTATCCTTTTGATGTAATTTAGTTTGGTTAGATTATAACTGTTGATACACAATAAATAGGATCTCAAACATTTTTGATTTCTTCTACTTATATTTGTATTCATTAGAGTAAAAGGCTAAATTGCCCTTCAAAAATACCCAACTTATTTCTCAGTGAGGGAACATTGAGAAGTAAGTAAGTATCCAAAGTCATCGGAAGCTCTGCTCCATGGGATATTTAGGGTCCAGGAGGGCAGGTCTGACATATTCACAGAGGAATTCCAAGACCTTTTGGTTTGCTGTCATTCTTGCCTGTGGAAAAAAGGAAAGAGCCCTAGATTTCCTCTTAAAATGTAGAAGAGGCGAGGTGGCTCATGTCTGTAATCCCAGCACTATGGGAGACCAAGTTGGGAGGATTGCTTGAGCCCAGGAGTTTGAGAACAATCTGTGCAACATACTGAGAACTCATTTCTTCAAAAAAATTTTAAAAAAATGAGGTGGGAGGATTGCACCCAGCAGGTTGAGGCTGCAATGAGCCATGATTGCTCTACTGCACTCCTACCTGGGTGACAGAACAAGACAAAAAAAAAAAAAAAAAAAAAAAAAAAGAAGAAGAAGAAAGAGAAATAAAGAGAGAGAGAAAGAAAGAAGAGAATAGTGTAGCGAAAGTTGCAAATATCTCTCTCGCATTCTACTGATGTGAGCTTAGTCACATGGCCACAATTGGCCACCAGTTTGAGAGTTATAGTCTAGTGTCCAAGAAGAATGCAAGAAAATTAATTTCTCCCCATGGAATGTTTGTTCATCTATGTGTTGTAGTGTGAGTCCATTCTTGCCATTACGCATGGGAAAGGATAACATTTTGAGTTGAATATGGTAAAAGAGATAAAGAATATATAAGCACAGGAGTCAAGAATATTCAAACATTGATAAACATAAAATTCACATATAAAAAGTTAAAGAAATATTGGTACATTTGTGTCAGCATCCTAAGTCACAAATTTTTCCTCTTGAATACAGTTTTGTTGTATTTTCCTTTGCTTTAAGAAAATAAGTGGAGGAGCGAAGATGGCCTAATAGGAACAGCTCAGGTCTACAGCTCCCAGCATGAGTGACGCAGAAGACGGGTGATTTCTGCATTTCCATCTGAGGTACCGGGTTCATCTCACTAGGGAGTGCCAGACAGCGGGCGCAGGTCAGTGGGTGCGTGCACCGTGCGCGAGCCGAAGCAGGGCGAGGCATCGCCTCACTTGGAAGCGCAAGGGGTCAGGGAGTTCCCTTACTGAGTCAAAGAAAGGGGCGACGGACGGCACCTGGAAAATTGGGTCACTCCCACCCGAATACTGCGCTTTTCTGATGGGCTTAAAAAACGGCGCACCACGAGATTATATCCCACACCTGGCTCGGAGGGTCCTGCGCCCACAGAGTCTCGCTAATTGCTAGCACAGCAGTCTGAGATCAAACTGCAAGGCGGCAGCGAGGCTGGGGGAGGGGCGCCCGCCATTGCCCAGGCTTGATTAGGTAAACAAAGCAGCCAGGAAGCTCGAACTGGGTGGAGCCCACCACAGCTCAAGGAGGCCTGCCTGCCTCTGTAGGCTCCACCTCTGGGGGCAGGGCACAGACAAACAAAAAGACAGCAGTAACCTCTGCAGACTTAAATGTCCCTGTCTGACAGCTTTGAAGAGAGCAGTGGTTCTCCCAGCACGCAGCTGGAGATCTGAGAATGGGCAGACTGCCTCCTCAAGTGGGTCCCTGACCCGTGACCCCCGAGCAGCCTAACTGGGAGGCACCCACCAGCAGGGGCACACTGACACCTCACACGGCAGGGTATTCCAACAGACCTGCAGCTGAAGGTCCTCTCTGTTAGAAGGAAAACTAACAAACAGAAAGGACATCCACACCAAAAACGCATCTGTACATCACCATCATCAAAGACCAAAAGTAGATAAAACCACAAAGATGGGGAAAAAACAGAACAGAAAAACTGGAAACTCTAAAAAGCAGAGCGCCTCTCCTCCTCCAAAGGAACGCAGTTCCTCACCAGCAATGGAACAAAGCTGGATGGAGAATGACTTTGACGAGCTGAGAGAAGAAAGCTTCAGACGATCAAATTACTCTGAGCTACGGGAGGACACTCAAACCAAAGGCAAAGAAGTTGAAAACTTTGAAAATAATTTAGAAGAATGTATAACTAAAATGACCAATATAGAGAAGTGCTTAAAGGAGCTGATGGAGCTGAAAACCAAGGCTCAAGAACTATGTGAAGAATGCAGAAGCCTCAGGAGCCAATGCGATCAACTGGAAGAAAGGGTATCAGCAATGGAAGATGAAATGGATGAAATGAAGCGAGAAGGGAAGTTTAGAGATAAAAGAATAAAAGGAAATGAACAAAGCCTTCAAGAAATATGGGACTATGTGATAAGACCAAATCTATGTCTGATTGGTGTACCTGAAAGTGACGGGGAGAATGGAACCAAGTTGGAAAACACTCTGCAGGATATTATCCAGGAGAACTTCCCCAATCTAGCAAGGCAGGCCAATGTTCAGATTCAGGAAATACAGAGAACGCCACAAAGATACTCCTCGAGAAGAGCAACTCCAAGACACATAATTGTCAGATTCACCAAAGTTGAAATGAAGGAAAAAATGTTAAGGGCAGCCAGAGAGAAAGGTCGGGTTACCCTCAAAGGGAAGCCCATCAGACTAACAAACAGCGGATCTCTCGGCAGAAACCCTACAAGCCAGAAGAGAGTGGGGGCCAATATTCAACATTCTTAAAGAAAAGAATTTTCAACCCAGAATTTCATATCCAGCCAAACTAAGCTTCATAAGTGAAGGAGAAATAAAATCCTCTACAGACAAGCTGTCAACACCAGGCCTGCCTTACAAGAGCTCCTGAAGGAAGCACTAAACATGGAAAGGAACAACCGGTACCAGCCACTGCAAAAACATGCCAAAATGTAAAGACTATCGAGACTACGAAGAAACTGCATCAACTAATGAGCAAAATAACCAGCTAACATCATAATGACAGGATCAAATTCACACATAACAATATTAACTTTAAATGTAAATGGACTAAATTCTCCAATTAAAAGACACAGACTGGCAAACTGGATAAAGAGTCAAGACCCATCAGTGTGCTGTATTCAGGAAACCCATCTCACGTGCAGAGACACACATAGGCTCAAAATAAAAGGATGGAGGAAGATCTACCAAGCCAATGGAAAACAAAAAAAGGCAGGGGTTGCAATCCTAGTCTCTGATAAAACAGACTTTAAACCAACAAAGATCAAAAGAGACAAAGAAGGCCATTACATAATGGTAAAGGGATCAATTCAACAAGAAGAGCTAACTATCCTAAATATATATCCACCCAATACAGGAGCACCCAGATTCATAAAGCAAGTCCTTAGTGACCTACAAAGAGACTTAGACTCCCACACATTACTAATGGGAGACTTTAACACCCCACAGTCAACATTAGACAGATCAACGAGACAGAAGGTCAACAAGGATACCCAGGAATTGAACTCAGCTCTGCACCAAGCGGACCTAATAGACATCTACATCTCCACCCAAAATCAACAGAATATACATTTTTTTCAGCACCGCACCACACCTATGCCAAAATTGACCACTTAGTTGGAAGTAAAGCTCTCCTCAGCAAATGTAAAAGAACACAAATTATAAAAAACTATCTCTCAGACCACAGTGCAATCAAACTAGAACTCAGGATTAAGAATCTCACTCAAAACCACTCCACTACATGGAAACTGAACAACCTGCTCCAAATGACTGACTACTGGGTACATAATGAAATGAAGGCAGAAATAAAGATGTTCTTTGAAACCAACGAGAACAAAGACACAACATACCAGAATCTCTGGGACGCATTCAAAGCAGTGTGTAGAGGGAAATTTATAGCACTACATGCCCACAAGAGAAAGCAGGAAAGATCCAAAATTGACACCCTAACATCACAATTAAAAGAACTAGAAAAGCAAGAGCAAACACATTCAAAGGCCAGCAGAAGGCAAGAAATAACTAAAATCAGAGCAGAACTGAAGGAAATAGAGACACAAAAAACCCTTCAAAAAATTAATGAATCCAGGAGCTGGTGATTTGAAAGGATCAACTAAATCGATAGACCGCTAGCAAGACTAATAAAGAAAAAAAGAGAGAAGAATCAAATAGATGCAATAAAAAATGATAAAGGGGATATCACCACCGATCCCACAGAAATACAAACTACCATCAGAGAATACTACAAACACCTCTACGCAAATAAACTAGAAAATCTAGAAGAAATGGATAAATTCCTTGACACATACCCTCTCCCAAGACTAAACCAGGAAGAAGTTGAATCTCTGAATAGACCAATAACAGGAGCTGAAATTGTGGCAATAATCAATAGCTTACCAATCAAAAAGAGTCCAGGACCAGATGGATTCACAGCCGAATTCTACCAGAGGTACAAGGAGGAACTGGTACCATTCCTTCTGAAACTATTCCAATCAATAGAAAAAGAGGGAATCCTCCCTAACTCACTTTATGAGGCCAGCATCATTCTGATACCAAAGCCGAGCAGAGACACAACCAAAAAAGAGAATTTTAGACCAATATCCTTGATGAACATTGATGCAAAAATCCTTAATAAAATACTCGCAAAACGAATCCAGCAGCACATCAAAAAGCTTATCCACCATGATCAAGTGGGCTTCATCCCTGTGATGCAAGGCTGGTTCAACATACGCAAATCAATAAATGTAATCCAGCATATAAACAGAATCAAAGACAAAAACCACATGATTATCTCAATAGATGCAGAAAAAGCCTTTGACAAAATTCAACAACCCTTCATGCTAAAAATTCTCAATAAATTAGGTATTGATGGGATGTATCTCAAAATAATAAGAGCTACCTATGACTAACCCACAGCCAATATCATACTGAATGGGCAAAAACTGGAAGCATTCCCTTTGAAAACTGGCACAAGACAGGGATGCCCTCTCTCACCACTCCTATTCAACATAGTGTTGGAAGTTCTGGCCAGGACAATTAGGCAGGAGAAGGAAATAAAGGGTATTCAATTAGGAAAATAGAAAGTCAAATTGTCCCTGTTTGCAGATGACATGATTGTATATCTAGAAAACCCCATTGTCTCAGCCCAAAATCGCCTTAAGCTCATAAGCAACTTCAGCAAAGTCTCAGGATGCAAAATCAATGTACAAAAATCACAAGCATTCTTATACACCAACAACAGACAAACAGAGAGCCAAATCATGAGTGAACTCCCATTCACAATTGCTTCAAAGAGAATAAAATACCTAGGAATCCAACTTACAAGGGATGTGAAGGACCTCTTCAAGGAGAACTACAAACCACTGCTCAAGGAAATAAAAGAGGATACAAACAAATGGAAGAACATTCCATGCTTATGGGTAGGAAGAATCAATATCATGAAAATGGCCATACTGCCCAAGGTCATTTACAGATTCAATGCCATCCCCATCAAGCTACCAATGACTTTCTTCACAGAATTGGAAAAAACTACTTTAAAGTTCATATGGAACCAAAAAAGAGCCCACATTGCCAAGTCAATCCTAAGCCAAAAGAACAAAGCTGGAGGCATCACACTACCTGACTTCAAATTATACTACAAGGCTACAGTGACCAAAACAGCATGGTACTGGTACCAAAACAGAGAGAAAGACCAATGGAATAGAACAGAGCCCTCAGAAATAATGCTGCATATCTACAACTATCTGATCTTTGACAAACCTGAGAAAAACAAGCAATGGGGAAAGGATTTCCTATTTAATAAATGGTGCTGGGAAAACTGGCTAGCCATATGTAGAAAGCTGAAACTGAATCCCTTCCTTACACCTTATACAAAAATCAATTCAAGATGGATAAAAGACTTAAACGTTAGACCGAAAACCATAAAAACCCTAGAAGAAAACCTAGGCATTACCATTCAGGACATAGGCATGGGCAAGGACTTCATGTCTAAAACACCAAAAGCAATGGCAACAAAAGCCAAAATTGACAAATGCGATCTAATTAAACTAAAGAGCTTCTGCACAGCAAAAGAAACTTCCATCAGAGTGAACAGGCAACCTACAAAATGGGAGAAAATTTTCGCAACCTACTCATCTGACAAAGGGCTAATATCCAGAATCTACAATGAACTCAAACAAATTTACAAGAAAAAAACAAACAACCCCATCACCAAGTGGGCGAAGGACATGAACAGACACTTCTCAAAAGAAGACATTTATGCAGCCAAAAGACACATGAAAAAATGCTCATCATCACTGGCCATCAGAGAAATGCAAATCAAAACCATAATGAGATACCATCTCACACCAGTTAGAATGGCAATCATTAAAAAGTCAGGAAACAACAGGTGCTGGAGAGGATGTGGAGAAATAGGAACAGTTTTACACTGTTGTTGGGACTGTAAACTAGTTCAACCATTGTGGAAGTCAGTGTGGCGATTCCTCAGGGATCTAGAACTGGAAATACCATTTGACCCAGCCATCCCATTACTGGGTATATACCCAAAGGACTATAAATCATGCTGCTATAAAGACACATGCACACGTATGTTTATTGTGGCATTATTCACAATAGCAAAGAGTTGGAACCAACCCAAATGTCCAACAATGATAGACTGGATTAAGAAAATGTGGCACATATACACCGTGGAATACTATGCAGCCATAAAAAATGATGAGTTCATGTCCTTTGTAGGGACATGGATGAAATTGGAAATCATCATTCTCAGTAAACTATCGCAAGAACAAAAACCCAAACACCGCATATTCTCCCTCATAGGTGGGAATTGAACAATGAGATCACATGGACACAGGAAGGGGAATATCACACTCTGGGGACTGTTGTGGGGTGGGGGGAGGGGGGAGGGATAGCATCGGGAGATATACCTAATGCTAGATGACGAGTTAGTGGGTTCAGCACACCAGCATGGCACATGTATACATATGTAACTAACCTGCACAATGTGCACATGTACCCTAAAACTTAAAGTATAATAAAACAAAACAAAACAAAAAAATAAATAATCTTATGCTTTTTAAAGAAAAAAAAGAAAATAAGTAACTTTTATTTTTGTCATTAGATGCCTCCAAGTTTCAAATGTAAGGAAGTTTATAAGATGGAATCAAACTTAATAATTTAAAATAGAGTTAATACTTGTACTGAGCACAAGTTTAAACATTATAGGAAACGATGCTTGAAAGTAAACGTTTATGAACAGCACTATATTTCCATTATTTGTTTTATTTTATTAATTTATTTATTTTCCGAGTTTTAGGTCCCACCCTTAACAGCACTTCAGTCTATTTATTTAAATTGATGCATAATAGACATTATGAGAATGCACTCATCTTGGAAAATGAATAGTTTGGAACTGGAATTTTATGCCTGATTGAAAATTTTCAAGCCTAATTTCACTCTGGAACTAATCTTTCTATGAAACACTTTCTATCCTCAACTAGTGTTTGCATGCCTTCAATAATTGTAGATGATTATCGCCTTTCCTTTAAACCACCTCTGACCCATGCTCTTAAAATATAATTTCATTTTGAAAAGAATAATTTAATTTGATAAATATATCACAGATTAAAATGTAGAGATGAAGATGAATGATGTTCAAACCAAGCTATATCAGGGTCTATACAGAATGCTATTTAAGATGCAATGATGAGCTAGCTCATCATTATTATTCTTCCCACATGAATCAATCCCTGTAACTCATTAATCATTTTCACCATCTTTCTTGAAAGTTTCCCCACTTTGTCTTCATCACATACCATTTTTTAAATACATTACACCTAAATGATACTTGTTTCAGATATAGCCTGAGCAATATGAAGTAGTGATACTCTATCACTTTTAGAGTTGATAATTGTTCTTAATTTTAACTTGAATTAATTTTATGTTAATAATTATAATGAAGATAGCATCTCAGTTTCAGAATTTTTATTTTCCATGGTATAATACACACAATTCATTTATTTATGTCATTATGCAGTGAATATTTCTTGAGTGCCAAGTGCTAGGCACTATACTAAGTACTGGAGTTTTCACGATGAGCACAAGGAAATACAAGAGCAGGTCTCATAAAGTTTATAGTTTAGTAGGAAAAACATTAATGGAAGAATCAAATATTTAAATTAGAAACTTCAGATGTGGCACTTTGAAGGGGAGTTGCTAAGTACTTTCCAAACTTACGATAAAGAAAACTGATCTAGTTAGTGAGAAAAGAAAGGCCCTCTCCGAAGATGATTAGCTAAGCTACGATCCAAGGAACTGATGGAAGTAACATAAAAGCAGAGGTTGGGAAAGCTGTAAGAGGTAACAGTCTGTGTCAGAAAGGAACATAAGCTCATTCTGGAAACTAGACATAAGCCAGACTTACCAAAATATGGAAAGGAAAGAAACAAGCTGTGAATTAAAATTAGAGAGGTAGGAAGATGCTTACAAAAAGTCATATCAGATATGTGGCTTTTTATATTACACTTTTAGAATTCTTTTAAGCATGTGGATAATATGACCAGCTTTAAGTTTTGAGAAAACACTGTCAACCCTATAGAGATCCACAATCCTAAATGTGGAAATCCCGAAAGAACAAAATTTCTGAAGTCTAAAATCCCCAAAATCACAATTCTAAAAGATAAAAATCCTGAAAATATAATTACAAAAATAATAATTTTTGCAGACGTATGTTTGCAAGCATAAACACCTAGCTATACTAACAAGAACCACATCAATATAACAGTTATGAGCAGAGAAATTCTCTTCAAAAAGAAATATGTCCAAAAGAAAAGTATATAAACACATATCACTATGGCTGATCATTGTGTGCATAGGTTTATGACTATGGTCATCTGAAATACTGTGATAAACAACTTAAGCCTTTTGACAAAATTGATCAAAAACCACAACAGCTCACCATCATATATGCAGTTACCCAAAGAGACAAACCTCTAAGAAATTTTGTCTTTCACAAATGCAGTTGTACAAAAATGGCATCTTTCCATTTACTAAGGAAGTTTCAACATTTTTTACAACATGCACAATGCTTACACACAAAGTCAAGTTGTGATAATCCACTTTCGTAGAGTCACAAAAAAAACACATGAAAAGAATTACAACTCTAAAAGTACTGGAAATGATGGAAAGATAAAACATGTAGCATAGTGAATTGTGTAAAATAATGCTGACATTTTAAAATAATGGGTGAAAACTATAAAAAGAAAAAAGAAAAAACCCACAAAATTTCCCCAAAAACAGAAAAGAAAATTTGATACACACACAAAAAAAAGGGTATCGCAGGGAATCCCCAGAATTAGTCCATATGGGCTGGCCAATTTTCACAATCATTAACTATATTTTGAAGTCTTTCATAGCAATGATAGCTGCTTTTTTTTTTCTTTTAAGCCATGGCTTTCCTTGGAGAATACATTCACATACATTTTCTGTGCAGTGTTGCTCTTTTTAAAATTATTCTGTATTTCTATATACACTGACATGAACATTTCTTAATAAACTTTCCAATCTTCTGTGCCATGCTTGTATGTTGCTTTGGGAAATCTGTTCTTCATGCACTGAAACACCAAGCACATATTTGGTGTAAACAATACTGGTGATCAAGCAGTAACACTGGTGCATAGATGTCTTCTTATCCTATTGTGCAAATAATTATTTGCAAGCTAGTCAGTAATTTGCTGACTTTTTTCAGGCAAATGTGACTTTAATTCATTAAAAGCTATTGGAATTTCATCAAAAGGGAAGAATGCTAATTAATTCAGACAAATGCCATACTTTTAAACTGAAGTTTTTGTCATTGTTGCATTGTGTGGCAAATCCAGGCATCTAGATTTTTTGCCAAATGCAAATAAAGGCAACAACAAGGTAATAGTCTAACCTATCATGTTGCAACAAACATGATGTAACTATCCTGCTTACAACTGAAAACGTACTAATCCCTTTCTCAGAATTCAACTTCCAGAATTTTGAAATATAGGATTTTAACTGTTTGGGATTGTGATTTTTGGGATATTTTACATTAGGAATTTTAAATATTAGGGATTTTGCTCCTTTGGGATTTCGACATTCCAGATTATGATCAGCACTAGGAGATCCAAGGGTGGCCTGAGATGATCTAGAAAGTTAAATTAGGAGACTATTTCTGTGCTTTATACAATAAATTTTTATAATTTAGGCTACAGTTATGGTAGTGGAGAGATAGAGGAGCAGGTTCACTCTAGAGCTTCTTACTTCTTATGAGGTAAAATCAGTAAGACTTTATATAATGCATATGGGTAGAAAGGGACAGAGCAGTATTGAAGTTAGCCCTATGATTTCTGGCTTGTATAACAAAATAGATGTTGCTACTGTTGTCTGCAATGGAATGGTGCTGAGAACCAAGATGTAGGAGAAACGTAAGATTCAGTTTTGAAAAGTTTGATTTGCATTTCTTTTAAGATAGATATACAGTAGAACTCCAAATTAGGTAGTTGGATAAATAGGTCTGATGCTCAGAGGAGAGGTATAAGCTGAAGATAAAAAGTTGTGAGCCCCCTGAAAAAAGGTGAAAATTTAAGCCATACACAGAAGTACACTTATCTAGGTATAACAGATAAAATAAAAAGTGAGAAGATAAAATAAAAATATTAAAGAACTTTTAATATTTAATGGCTTAGTAGAGGAGAACGAGCCTGCAGAAGAGAGAGAGAAAATGCATAGAAATATACAATAAATGTTATGTTACATCAAATCAGCAAAGGTAATAAAGCATTTAGAGATGGAGGCAAAGGGCAAAAATGTCAAATGTTTCCAAAGGTTCATGTAAGATAAATAGTAAAAGATTTCCACTAGAGTTAGTGACATTGTATTCACAGGTCAGATTATAATAGAGTGAGAGATGTAAATCAAACTGGAAGGGTTGATGATTTAGTGATAGGTGACAATGTCTCTCTTATAAAAATTTGACTATGAAAAAAATGAGATCAACAAGCAGTTGGAAGGTCTAGTGTATTCATTGTTTTTATTAATGCTTTTGTTTATATCTTTAAAAATGCTTGAATGAGAAATATTTCATTATGTTTAAAGATTATCGGAAAGAAAAAGTTGGTTGAATACGATGAGATAAGGGATAATCAATAGTGAAGAGAGAAGATATGAGGGGTTAGGTTGCAAAACACATGTGGGAAAGAGGCACCTTTATGTTATTATCAGGGAAGGAAAAGATGGTGATAAGATTAATACAATGGGTTTGCTTTTCAGTAGAGATATTTGGCCTTCTGGTGGTTTCTGCATTCTCTGTGAAACAGAGGCTGCTTTGTCAGAAGTTTGAGGGAGTGGAAAGTTTTAAAAAAATCATTGCAAAAAGCAATATAGAATCTAGTGCATGTTACAGAAGAAATTGGAGTGATTGTTAATAACATTTCTTGCTAAGGGTATATCCCTTGATAAATCCTAATTTAATAGAAAATCAATAGAAAGAAAAAATATGTCTCTTTTCAGTATCATTTATACTAAATTCATTCACTTGTATATGACTGTTATTAAGGGTTACAGAAAAAATAGAAAAGGACTCTAAGTTTCTTATCAAATCTGAGATTGAAAACAATTTGACATTTAAAATAAAAAACTTTGCCTTTTGTTAAATGTGTTCCTTTTTATTTGACTAGCATACTATTTCAACTACTTTCAAATGTGTTTGGTACAATAAAATTCTTCTTCAAAAGTGCTTTAGCTTAATTCCAAAAATCTGGCTTTTAGAAAGATACTGTAGTTTGTAAATAGTAGGGACTATATTGCATCAGAACGTTTCTAGATCATTTACTTGAATGCTATATCTTCAAAATATTTTGAAGAAATTTTCACAGTTGAAAAGAAAAAAGTTTTAAAATATTTGACATAAATATTTTTAAAGAAAATTGCACTTTTTCTATTACAAATAATTCAAATCATTGAGAAATTTGAAGTTAGAATAAAATTCAAAATCTGTTAAATTTTATTGAACATTGTTCATGTTGGTATTATCAGCATAAGCTAAAAATATCACAAACACAATAAATCAGTAGATTAGACAGCTTCTCTGTTATACCCATGTTTTAATAAAAACTCCCACTCTTTTCCCAAAATATGGGTTAGCACTTTCGTAACATTTATTTCACTCTGTTTAATTTTGTTACCATTCAACTTCCCATGAAGCAATTAAGTATCAAAGATTGATAACATCGGTTGTCATAATAGTTTTCAGATTACATACTGACAACAAATCATTGAAATTATGTCCCAATCTCATTCAAAGTGAAATGCTTTACAAAACCCAACAAAATTTGGAGTAGATAAATCAATACAAAGATTTCTGCAAAAGTAAAAGATTTTCATATTTTCAATGATGAATTGTAAAATTACAGGTTTCATGGTGATTCTCAAACTTCTTTGTAAGCCTGACACAATTGAGGGACTCATACAATCTGATCAACGATGACTTATATCTACAGCAATATTTCTTGAAGTGGGGAAGATAAACTGAAAGAAGAAAGTAGAGTCTGGTGATGAACAAGAATGGAAAGGGAATATATAATAAGCAGAAAAAAAATAAGTAAGTTAAAAAAATACTACACATAAGAATAAACTGGCTGGGTACGGTGGTTCATGCCTAAAATCCCAGCACTTTGGGAGGCCGAGGCAGGTGGCTCACCTGAGGTCAGGAGTTCGAGACCTGCCTGGTCAACATGGTGAAAACCCATTTCTACTAAAAATACAAAAATTAGCTGGGCATGGTGGTTGGCACCTCTAATCTCAGCTCAGGAAGCTGAGGCAGGAGAATCGTTTGAACCTGGGAGGTGGAGGTGGCAGTGAGCTGAGATTGCACCACTGCACTCCAGCCTGGGCGACAGAGGGAGAATCTGTACCAAAAAAAATAAAAATAAAAATAAATTATCCAGATGGCATAACCCTTCTCCCACCATTGAAAAATCACTAGTTTTCTATATTTGACTCTGGGGTAGAAATCTGGCCCATTTACTGACATGTTTCTCCATCAGTGGACACAGGAGAGAAAGATAAAGAAACACACACAGATCTTATCCTCTCCAGTTTGATTCTAGTTGTTTGCGGATCAACATTGTAAATCTATGTTTTTAAAATGTATTAACAGCACAAATATTCATCAGTGGATGAATGGGTAAACGAAGTATGCTGTATACACACAATGGAATATTTTTTACTCATAACAAAGGTTGACAAATACATGCTACAATGTGTATAAACCTTAAAAAGGTTATTCTAAGTAAAAGAAGCCAGACACAAAATTCACATATTGTATGATTACATTTATATAAAATATGTGGAATAGATAGATAAATCCATACAGATAGAACACAGATTGGGGGTTGCCGGGGGTAGGGAAGGAGTGCATGGGAGAGAATCCTTAATGGATAAGCAGTTTCACTTTGAAGCGACAGAAATATTTTGGAACTAGATAGTGGTGGTGGTTGCACAACTACATATTGTGATTATTAAGTGTCACTGAGTTCATTTTAAAATAGTTCATTTTACAGTATATTAATTTTGCCTCAATGCATTATTTTTTAAAAATTTAACCATATTACAAATGAAAATGCTGCTAAATTTAATAAGTACTGGTAGAATTTGAAGTCAATATTTATTACATAATAATACTAGCTCCCATTTATTATCTGTTATTTTACTTAGTTCTCCCTACAATCCTGTGAGGTATATGCTATATCTCATATTGAGAAACCAAAATAGATTAAGTTTGTGTTACTTGCTCAAAATAATGTAGCTTGTGAATGGCAAAGCTGAGCTTTACTTTTCTGACTTTAAAAACTATATTCTGAAAGATAAAACTGCCATTGACTCAGCAATCCCATTTCTGAGTATTTACCAAAAAAAAAAAAAAATTGTTCTACCCAAAAGTTACATGCACCCACATGGTCATAGCAGCACTACTTAGATAAGCAAAGACATGAAAATCACCTAGGTGCCCATTGAAAATGGATTGGATAAAGAAATGTGGTACATATATACCATGGAATGCTACACATTCATTAAAAAGAACAAAAATCACGTCCTTTGCAGCAGCATGGATGCAACTAGAGGCCATTATCCTAAGCAAATTAACTCAGAAAGAAAAAAAAAATATATCGCATGTTCTCACTTATAAGTGAGAGCTACACTTTTGCTACATATGGACATAAAGAAGGGAAGAGTGGACACTGAGAACTCCAAAAGGAGGAAGGGAGAGAGGGGCACAAGAGCTGAAAACCTTCCTATTGAGCACTATGTTCACTATCTTAATGACTGCGCCAACAGAAGCCCAAACCTTAGCATTAAGCAATAAATCCTTGCAAAAAATCTGCACATGTAACCCCTGGATCTAAAATTAAAATGTAAATTTAAAAAGTGAATTCAACAGAAAGATTTTGTAATAATGAAAAAAATCTATGTTTTTAAAATTTTACTTCTCTACCCTTTATTGTACATGCTCGAATTCTCAAGTACATACCTTTTCAATAGAACTCTACTATATCACAGCCAAAGATGTGAACTACATGGTCTTTACCTCCATTAAAAGAAACCTTGTAAGCAGTCAGAGAAGTCAGGGAGGTATATCTGGAGACAGATGAGAAGACAAGAAGGAAATAAAAAATCTATCTAGAAGGAATATTTTTATTCCAAACTTTAATATGTAAACATATTGGAAATGTGTGAAAGGCTGAAAGCAATGAAACAATTTAGTCTTTAAAATAACAAATTGAGAAAATAGCTAATAGGATAATCACATGGAAACAACCAAGCAATTAATGTTCCTCATGAATCATAGACATGAAGGCATAAACATAGGTATTAGTGTTTTATCCTGAAGGTGAGGGATTAGCTGGTGTAGGAAGGAAACCCTGAGAACAAAGATGCAAAGTAGGCACATAAAAAAGATATAAGTGGAATATGGTGGAATACCCTTTTGTTGAGTAGCTGTAAAATATGATAAGGCAGAAATCTAATTACAATGTCTTTCCAGAACTATAACTGATGAGGGACATAAGAGCAAAAAATTAGCAATAGTGAAATTATCAATACATTTTTTTCTCTCTCTCTGTCAAACATTTGTACAGACACTCACACACACACATTTATATGCCCACATGTATGCACACGTGTGTGTATGAAACACTGGACTAATGTAATCTGTTCATTCATATTTTACCCTTCTCCCATTATTTTTGGTAACATTTATCATACTTTTTCTAAGAGAAAGTATAAGAGCCAATTAACCCTAGTTGCTTTCAAATTCATCTATCTAATAACTAAGACAAAAATGTACATTCTAAAGATTTATGAAAACAGCACCAAAATTCTAAAATAAACCAAAGAAACTCATTTTTACCTTATCTTTTCAATAGTTACACTTCTGTCTTACTATATTGATACTGTTGCTATATTTCTTTTTATTTGTAACCACCTATATGTTTGCCCAATGCTTTTGAATAAGCCATGGCGCTCAGAAAAACATATTTCTAGCATTTTATAGCTCTGTATTATTATAGTTTGTGTCTCCTGCCATATGACTTTCTGTCAATCATTATGGCTATCTTTGTTTCTATTACATTATTGCATTTATATGCACAGAACGTTAAAAATTTTTGAGATATTTTCTATACCACTTCTCAGATAATTGAATTTCTCTCATTGCATCATCTTCAAATAGGAGAAGTAAGAGCAGAAAATGGTTCAGAAAAAAAAGATTCCAGATTTGCAAAATGACAACATATGCCTCATTTGGATATTCTAATTCCTTGTTTTCTCAGTTTTCTGTGTATATCTATATGATAAGACCAAAGCATTTAATTTGTGCTGAGATTTAATCTTGCTCAGCATGTTTATTTTGCTTTCCCAGGCTCAAGGTTTCAGTCAGTGGTGAGCTTACCATGGACCCTGAATATGTTCTAAAAACATTTCACAGTTATTCTGATGTCATTTTATCAGTTGGTAGTTTCTCACATGAAAGAGATAAAGGGAGAGTGCTGATAATGAAGATATTTAATATCATGGAGCTTCATTTTGTGTTGTTCTAATTTTTCCTTGGAATATGTTACTAGATGTTTTAAATTATGTTCTTACTTCTTGTCATTTAGCTCTGTTCTCTCCCCACCTCCCGTGGAGAAACCACTGTACTGCTGATTAACACCCATGTTATTCAGGGATTCCTGAGTGTATAACTTGACTTATTGATTTCCCTGAACGTTCCCCTCGAAGTTTTCAAGTACCTCCAAACATTGTGTTATGGTTAGAAATTACTTTTAAAATGGAGTGTGATTATATTTCTCTCAAGTTAATTGATCCACTACCCCACAGACATGCAGAATAAACTTAATGCAGACCGATTTATGTGACTTGACATAGTAAATATTAGAAAATATTAGGGAAACTATATGCTACCCTGACTCCAAAAGTATGCCTGGCATTGTATTTGAAAGTGAAATTTTAAAAAGTATACTTCAAGCAAAATTTTTAAAAAAGGAAAAATGTTTGAGGAAAAAGTCATAATCATATTTCTTTTTAACTTTTCAAACAGAAACTTACTTATTTTCTTTAGGGTGTTTTAAATTTGATTTTTACTGCTTTATTTGGTTTATATACAAGCTTATAACAAAAAAGACCTTTACACTCTGCTTATTTTTTACTTCAAACCCATGGCATTGAATGACTTACTTTGCAAGCACCTCTAGAGATTTGATGCAGTAGTATATGATTGTAGTATATGATACAGTAGTATATGATATAGTAGTAATTGATAACATTATCAATTCAAGTAATAGATCCTATTAGAAAGTAATTTATCAAAAAGCTCATGTATTCGTGTTGAAAATTTTGTAATCATATGTTTATGATTTTAATGTCAAAGAAATGTCAATAAAAAAAGCTATTATTCAGATACTGTTCATTACTTGGTAATTATATCTGGCCATAATTTTTTTCTTTTTTTTAACTTTTAAGTTCAGGGGTACATGTTCAGGTTTGTTAGACAGGTAAACTTGTGTCATAGGGCTCTGTTGTACAGATTATTTCATCATCCAGGTATTAAGCCTAGTACCCATCAGTTATTTTTCCTGAATCTTTCCCTCCTCCTACTCTACATTCTCTGAAAGGCCCCAGTGTATGTTGTTCCCCTCTATGTGTCCATGTGTTCTCATCATTTAGCTCGCATTTATAAATGAAGACATGTGGAATTGGTTTTCTGTTCTTGTGTTAGTTTGCTAAGGATAATGGTCTACAGCTCCATCCATGTCTCTGCAAAGGACATGATGTCATTCTTTCCTATGGCTGCATAGAATTCCATGGTATACATGTACCACATTTTCTTTATCCAGGTTATCATTGATGGGCATTTACAATGATTCCATGTCTTTGCTAGACAATTGAATTTTTTTTTAATAAATGAAATAAAGGAGAAATCACCTGGATATCAGTAAAGAAAACAAAATGGGTAAATTCTGTAATTACATTGCTCTACTGCACAGTCTCATTTGCTTATGCACTATCAGACACACTGAGTACTGAATTCCATCATCCTGAATTTTAATCTTGATGCTGCTACCAGAATACTATGTGAGCTCAAATAAATCATTTAATTTTTATGTAAAATTGGGATAATTTTAACTTGCAGGATTGTTGTGGGAATGAAATCAGATTGTGTTTCTAAAGTGCTTAGCAAGTTCCCAGAGCCATATAAAGAAAGCTATAATTAATAGTTATCATCTTTGACTAATTTTCTCTTCCCCACATAAAAACATCTACTAATGCCCTACCTAGCTCCTCTCCCATAGGTTACTCTTACTAATTCGTAAAAACCCATATTCAACCCAATGAAAATTATCCTGTTTGAGACATACTGTATTAGTCTGTTTTCACACTGCTATAAAGATACTACCTGAGACTAGATAATTTACAAACAAAAGAGGTTTATTTGACTCACGGTTCTGCATGGCTGGAGAGGCCTCAGGAAACTTACAATAATGGCAGAAAGTGAAGCGGAAGCAAGACACGTTTTACATGGCAGAGAGAGAGAGACAGAGAGAAAGAGAGAGAGAGAGAGAAGGGGGAAGTGCCAAACACTTATTAAACAACCAGATCTTATGCTAACTCACTCACTATCATGAGAACAGCATGGAAGAAGCCACCCCCATGATGCAATCACCTTCCACTGAGTCCCTCCCTTGACATGCAGGGATTAAAATTTGAGATGAGGGCCAGGCGTGGTGGCTCACATCTGTAATCCCAGCACTTTGGGAGGCTGAGGTAGGTGGACCACCTGAGGTCAGGAATTCAAAACCAGCCTGGCCAACATAGCAAAACCCCATCTCTACTAAAAATACAAAAATTAGCCAGGCGTGGTGGCATGAGCCTGTAATCCCAGCTACTCAGGAGGCTGAGAGAGGATAATTGCTTGAACCTGGAGGCAGAGGTTGCAGCAAGCCAAGATCGTGCCACTGCACTCCAGCCTGGGCGACAGAGCAGAACTCTTTCTCAAAAACATAAAAAATAAATAAATAAATAAAAATAAAAAATAAATAAAATAAAATTTGAGATGAGATTTGTTTGGGAACACAGAGCCAAACAATATCATCTATCTACCTTTATACTGACCTATATCACCTATATTGAGTCACAGTAATTAATAATCACATCACACACACACATACCTCTACATAAATCTAATGTATTCCTTTAAATGATATGTATAAATAATAGTTTATTCAAAAAGTTCCATTTACCTGATAATTACTCACCAGCTATACTGTGACCATGGATTAAATTGGAAAAGTTTTTTGTTTTTTTTTGTTTTTTTGTTTTTTTGTTTTTTTTTTTTGAGACGGAGTCTTGCTCTGTCACCCAGGCTGAAGTGCAGTGGTGCAATCTTGATGCAACCTCCGCCTCCTGGGTTCAAGCTATTTTCCTACCTCAGCCTCCTGAGTAGTAGCTGGGACTACGGACGTGCACCACCATGCACAGCTAAATTTTGTATTTTTAGTAGAGACGGGGTTTCACCATGCTAGCCAGGCTGGTCTCAAACTCCTGAGCTCAGGCAATCTGCCCACCTCAGCCTCCCAAAGTGCTGAGATTACAGGCGTGAGCCACTGTGCCTGGCCTAAATTGGACAAGTTTTTAAAGGTCTAATATTTTGAATATTTTTTCCAAATGCTGGAGGCATAGTGATTTCACTTGTGAAGTAGCGTGTGGAATCATTAGCACTTTTCTGCATTGGTGAAAGCATGCTTGATTTCTTCCATGCAAAGAGAATTACAGTTGGAAAGTCACCTATTATGTACGAGTATGCCTTGACACTGCAGCCTTTTTTCCTTATTTTGCCCATGAGCCTATTGATATGAACATTTTGATTGCAATCTATGATTAAAATAGTGACATTATCAATAAGCATGAAACCAAACTTAAAAAAGCAAAGAAATTAATGGTAAAAGTCATCAAGGCAAATAAATGACTAAAGGATTCTATCTTGTGCTAATATGAAAATTATGGAAAGTGACAAGCTTATTTTAATAGAAATAATATTTTCTTTTTGGAAATTGAATGAGAGGCTAACTACAGCACCAACAGTAGAAAAGAGTTGAGTACACAAAAATGCTTGTATCCCCATGGCCTAATGTACGGTGATTATATAGCTTGGCTTCCCCAATATAGTTCTTGTTTATTTTTTCAGCTCAATTACTAATACATAGAACTCATTTTAACTGTTAAAATGGTATCAATTTGAGTTAAATTCTTTGTTTGTATTACCAAAACAAAGGGCTCTTTAGTTCATTAAAAATATTGTCCTACCAGGTCATAGTTAATACACATGAATGAGAGCAAGAGAGAGAGAGAGAGAGAGATTTTATTCTAATAACATTATACTTGGCTTTCATATAGTGCACTTTTAAAAACTTATATTTCTTGCTAATTTTAATACATAAAAAATCAAACGCGTTCATTTATCAGCCTGGTCAACATGGCAAATCCCATCTCTACTAATAATACCAAAAAAAAAAAAAATTAGCCGGGTGTAGTGGCATGCACCTGTACTCCTAGCTACTCAGGAGGCTGAGGCAAGAGAATTGCTTGAACCCAGGAAGCAGAGGTTGCAGTGAGCAGTAATCGCATCACTGCATTCTAGCCTGAGTGACAGAGTGAGACCCTGTCAAAAAAAATAAAAATAAATGAAAAATAAAAGAAGAAAGAAAAGAAAGGAAGAAGAAAGGAAGGAAGGAAGGAAGGAAGGAAGGAAGGAAGGAAGGAAGGGTAGTAGATATATTTAAAGAAATAATGGCTGAGAATATTCCAAAATTAATGGCGGAGATCAAACCACAGATTCAAGAATTTCTGAGAACACCAACCAGGATATGTATGATAAAAATCTATACCTAGAAAAATTAATTTAAAACTGTCAAAAACCAAAAGAAAAGAGAAAATCTTGAACCAAAAGAAAAAGTTGGGAGTGGAGGGAGAAACCTTACTTATAGAGAAACAAGGATAAAAACTATAACAAATTTCAGAAACCAAAATGTAATAAAAGTATTAAGTATTAAAATACCTACTTGCCTAGACTTCTATATCCGGTAAAATTATCCCTCAAAAGTGAAGAAATAAATTAAAATATTTTTTAGACAAAAGCTGGGGAAATTCATCATCAGAAAATCTTTCCTTTGAGAAATGCCAAAAAACGATTCTTTAGAGAGAAATGATATATGTCAGAAACTTGGAACTACATAAAGAAAGAAAGAGGGTTTGAGAAGGAATAAATGAAAACAAACTAAAATATTTTATTTTTTATTCTTAATTGAAAACTGTTCAAAATAATAATAGTAACAATGCATTGTATAATTATATGGATAATTAAAATAAATGATATCAATGTTATAATAGATGAGGTGGAAGAAATGGGAATACTGTATCATAAGATATTGTAGTAACTGGAAAGCAGTGTAATGTTTTCTGTAAGTGTAATTAGATTAGTTATAGATGCATATTGTAAACTCTAGGATAATTTTTTTTAAGGAAGCATAATTGATATGCTAATAGAGGAGATAAAATAAAATTATAAAAAATTCTCTATTAAAACCAGAAAAGGCAGAGAAAGACAAAAAATGCATTAAATTAAAAACTGTTACATGCCTGGTAGGTGTTAATTGAACTATATCAATAACCACTTTTAATGTAAATGGAAAAAATAAAATAATTAAAATACAGAGATTGTCAAAAAGATTTAACAATTTTAAGACCAAATTATGGTACCTCCAAAAACCTATTTTAAATATAAAGATGTGTCTTTATATTATGATAATTAATGGTAAAAGTCACCAAGGCAAATAAATGACTAAAGGATTCTATCTTGTGCTAATATGAAAATTATAAAAAGTGACAAGCTTATTTTAATAGAAATAATATTTTCTTTTTGGAAATTGAATGAGAGGCTAACTGTAGCACCAACAGTAGAAAAGAGTTGAGTACAGAAAAATGCTTGTATCCCCATGGCCTAATGTATGGTGATTATACAGCTTGGCTTCCCCAATATAGTTCTTGTTTAAATATAAAGATGTATCTTTATATTTAAAATAGGTTTTTGGAGGTACCATAATACCATAACACAGATAGATTAAAAAGAAAATGATGGTCATGGAAAAAGCTATAACATAATAACACAAGACCCAAATATAAGCTACCTATAAAAGCCTGACTTCACCTATAAAGACATGCATAGACTGAAAGTGAAAGGATGAACAGAAACATTCCACACAAGTAGAAACCAAAAACATGCAGGAGGGCTACACTTATATTAAGCAAAACAGACTTCATGGCAAAAATCATAAAAAGAGACAAAGAATGTCCTTATATAATGATAAAAGATAAATTAATCAAGAGAATATAATTGTAAATATATATGTACCCAACATGGGAGCATCCATATATATAAAGCAAACATTACCAGAGTTATAGAGTGCATTAAACTCCAATACAATAATATCTGGGTACTTCAGGGCCACACTTTCAGTATTAGACATGTCATCTAGATGGAAAAAATCAACAAAGGAACATCACACTTAATCTGCACTATAGGCTGAATGGACTTAGACATTTACAGAACATTTCATACCACAGCTGTGAATACACATCCTTCTCATTAGCACACAAACATTCTGTAGCATAGACCAGACATCAGAACACAAAACAACGCTCAACAAACTCAAAAGAATTGAAATTACGTCAAGTATTTTCTAAAATGGCAGTGGAAGAAAACTAGAAGACAATCACAACAGGAACTTTGGAAACTTTGTAAATATATGGAAATCAACATGTTTTGTTTCAATGAAGAAATTAAGAAATAAATAAAAACATTTCTTGAAACAAATGAAAATAAAAACACAACATACCAAAACATATGAGATATAGCAAAAGTAGTTCTAAGAGGGCAGGTTACAGCAATACATGACTTCATCAAAAAAATAGAGAGACTCAAATAAATAATCTCATCATGGACCTTAAGAAACTAGAAAGTAGGAACAAACCAAACCCTAAACAAGCAGAAGAAAATAAATAATAAAAATGAAAGCAGACCTAATGAAAATACAGACAAAAAAAACCCACAAAGGATCAGTGAAATGAAAAGTTTATTTTTTTGAAAAGATAAAGAATATTGACAAACTTCCAGCTAAATTAACCAAGAAAAAAAAGAGAGGGCCCAAATAAATAAAATTAGAAATGAAGAAGAAGACATTACAAATCTGTTTTACATTCTGTGAAAACACAGAAATATAAACGATCATTAGAGATTGTTATGAACAACTATAACAAATTGGGAAACCTAGAAGACATAAATAAATTTCTAGATACATATTATTCATTAAGATTGAGCCATGAAGAAATAGAAAACCTGAAAAGACCGAAAATGAGTAATACAATTGAATCAATAACAAAGAAAAGCCCAAGACTTGTTCCACTGCTGAATTCTACCAACTTTCTAAAGAAAAACGAACACCAATTCTTCTTAAACTATTCCCAAAAAATTAAAGAGAAGGGAATTTTTTCAACTCATTCTAAGAGGCCAGTATTACCCTGATATTAAAACCAGACAAGGACACAAGAACAACAACAACAAAGAAAAAACAAAACCTTATAGGCCAATATCCCTGAAGAACATAAATGCAAAAATCCTCAACAAAATATAAGCAAACAAAATCCAACAACAAATCAAAAAGACAACACACCATGAACAGGTTGGATTTATCTCAGGGATGCAACGATTGTTCAGCATATACAAATAAATAAATGTTATACATTACATGAACAGAATAAATAACAAAAACTTTCTGATCATCTCAATAGATGCAGAAAAATATTTGATAAAGTTCAATAGCCCTTTCTAAAGAAAATTCAACAAATTAGGCATAAAAGTAACATATCTCAAAATAGCAAAAGCTATATATTGCAAACTCACAGATAACATTGTAATGAATGGGGGAAAAGCTTTTCCTCTAAGAACTGGAATAAGACAAGAATGCCCACTATCACCATTCATTTTCAGCACAGTATTAAACGTCCTAGCCAGAGAAATTTTGAAAGAGAAAGAAATAAAAGGCATCCAAATTGGAAAAGAGGAAGTAAAATTGTCCTTCTTTGCAGACAGCATGAACTTATATATAGATAAGACTACAGACTCCTCCACAAAAATACCTCTTAGAACTGCTAAACAAATTCAGTAAAGTTGCAGGATACAATATAAACATACAAAAATCAGTAGCATTTTTATGCACCAATAATAAACTAGTTGAAAAAGAAATAAAAAGAAAAAAGAGTAAAAGAAAAGCAATACCATTTACAATAGCTATGAAAAATACCAAGGAATAATTTTAACCAGAAAGTGAAAGAACTCTACAATAAAAACTACAAACACTAATGAAATAAGTTAAAGAGAACACAGACACATTTTCATGGACTACTGGAAGAATTAAAGTAGGTAAAATGACCATACTACCCAAAGCAATCTACAGATTCAAGGCAATTCCTATCAAAATACCAATGACATTCTTCACATGAATCGAAAATAAATCCTAAAATTTGTATGGAACCACAGAATAATTTGAATAGCCAAAGCGATCCTGAGCAAAAAGAACGAAGCTAGAGGAATCACACTATCTAACTTCAAATATACAAAAATCTATAGTAACCAAAACAGCATGACAGTGGTATAAAAACAGACACATAGTCCAAGGAATAGAATAGAAAACAGAAACAAATCCATGTATTACAACCAACTTATTTTTGACAATGGTATGAAGAACATGCTCTTCAATAAATGAAGCTAGTGTAAGAATTAAAGAAAGAGGAAAGAAACATGAAAAGTGGCTTGGCAGTCAAGGACACGTTTATTTTAGAGAAAACAAACCTAAAAGGGGCTTCTGGCTGAGTTAAGTCAGAGGCACACTCTCGTACAGAATAAGAGATTTTAAGGATTCAGGGTGGGAGAGTTTATCAGAGGCTTGGACTGCTTCTGTGTCTCTTTGTTGTGCTTAACTGGAAGGCAGAGTTGTGTGTCTGTTTTCCATACAACTTTCTGCAGCTGCAGGCATACTCCCCAAGTCTGCATTTAGCCTCCCTACCTTAGTGCACCTGAAGGGAAAGGAATGTGCTTATTAAGGCCCACCGTATTACTAGGGCCCATTGTATGAAATTATATATGAAACTAGGGCCCACCGTATTACTAGGGCCCATGAGGGTGAAATTTGGCAGTTACCCAAGAGACTTTTCCCCTACCTCCCTCTGTGCCCGAGCTGTCTTATCTGTGTTTTACTATGTGTGCTTTCTTGCTGCTTGTAGTTAGAAGTGATTTCCTTGAAATGCATGAGGCTAGAAAGAGAACTGGGACTTCGAGTGGTGGTGTTTGTCCAAGATGATGGTGTGCCTGCTCTGTCACCTAGTATATTCATATGCAGAAAAATAAAATGTAACTCCTGTCTCTCACCATATACAAAAATAAACTCAAAATAGATTAAGGACTTAAACATAAGTCTTGAAACGTTAAAACTACTAGAAGAAAACATAGAAGTAATGTTCAAGACATTGGTTTAGGAAAATATTTTATGACTTAAGACTTTAAAAACACGGGCAAAAAAAAAAAAAAAACCGACAATGAGGGTATATTAAACTGAAAAGCTTCTGCACAGCGCAAGAAATAATCAGCAGTCTACAGCCATACCACCCTGAACCTGCCTGATCTCATCTGATCTCAGAAGAAATGATCAACAGAGTTAAGAGACAAAAAGTAGAAAGAGAAAATATTTGCAATGTTTATCAGACAAAGGACCCATATCCAGAATATGAAAAGAATTCAACAGCATAAAAAGCAAATAATCCAATTAAAAAGTGGGTAAAGGAACTAAATAGACATTTCTCAAAAAGAAGACATACACATGGCCAAGAAACATTTTAAAAATGCTCAACATCACTAATCAGAGAAATAAAAATAGAAATGACAATGAGATATCACCTCATGTCAATTAGAGTGGCTATTGTCAAAAAGACAAAAAAAACAACAACAACAAATGCTGGCAAGGATGTAGAGAAAAGAAAATTCTTATACACTACTGGTGGGAATGTAATTTAGTACAGCCATTATTAAAAACAGTATTAAGGTTTTTTGAAAAAGTAAAAATAGAACTATCCTATCATCCAGTAATCCTGCTACTGGGTATTTATCCAAAGGAAAGGAAATCAGTATATCAAAGAGATAACTGCACCCTCATATTTACTGCAACTCTATTCATAATAGCTAAGATATGGAATCAACCTAAATGTCCATAAACAGATGAATACATGAAGAAAATGTGTTATAGACACAATATAATACAATTCAGCCATAAAAAAGAAGAGGGTTATGTACATCATTAATTAACTTAAAAATAGTCATTATGATTAGATTATAGTGGATGAGGAAGTCATGGTTAGAGGTGTGTGCAAGGTGATAAAGAAAGACCACATCACACAAAGCCTTCTAGGTTAAAATTAAGCATAATAAATTGTGTTAATATATTGAGCACTAATGAATCAGCCTTATTTTCTTGATATAAACCTTTCTTTGCTATGGTGAATTATTCAGTTAGTGCTCTCCCGGATTCTATTTACTAATGTTTATTTATATATTTTGATCCACATTAATGTGATATTGAGCTATAGGACAAAAAAATCTATTTTTCTGCCTCCCTTATCAGTTATTGATGTTGAAGTGTTCAGCTTCTTAAAATGAATTAGTGATAATTCTATTGTTTTTGTGATTGCAAAAGTTAAAAATGTTTTTTCAAAAGATAGCCCTCAACTAAAAATCTATTAGGATTTGCCAATAGACCTGTGCCTTTTTAAATATGTAGAATGATATTTACTTTTATAACCTTTTTCTTCTTAATTTGCCTGCTCAGTTATTTTTTATTTTTTTCTAGCGTGATTAATTTTGTTTTGGAAATGATTCAATAAGTATAGACTTAAATTTTTTGAAAAAAATGTAGCATTGTACCTGATAATCTTTTATATCAGTTTTAATCTCTCCTATGACTATGAATACATTTCCTTGTTAATTCTTAATAAACTGTCTCTCTCTTTTATTTTTTAGATTAAAAAATTATGGAAAGACTGAAAGAAGTAATTCTAGGAATAAATTACAGGAAGACTGAGAGTAGTCCTTTGAAAGTTCAGGCATTGCATTTTAAATACTTTTTACTGTATTTTGTTTTTAATTAATTCATTTTAGGTTTGGGTTTAATTTATTCTTAATAAATTTTACTCTAAATTAATTTTCTAATTTATTAGTATGAGAAGTTTTTTTCTTTCTTTTTAAATATAAACACATTTAAATTATATAATTTGCTTTGAGTACAGTTTTAATTGTATCCCCAAATTTTTCTATGGAGTATTCTTTATTTCACTGCATTCATGATGATCTGTCATTTTGTTTTTAAAAGCCTCAGTTATACAGGGTATTTTGCCAGTACCTTTCCTAATGTCAAAAGAGCTTTTGTTTGATGTCATTTTATGCTTAAAGCATTTCATACTTGTAAATATTAAAATATTTAATTTTTGAACTTTATAAAGGAGTTCCTGCCTGTGCTGATTTCTGCTTGTGGGTGCTAGGGCCTCTACTAAATTGGACTTTTTGTATTTGTGAGGCATTTAATAAAAACCCTATGATCATTTTTTAAATAAATAATAAAATTATAGTTTAGTATATGTTAGTTCAGGTGAGAATTTAGTATCTAATAAAACAATGTGCTCCTGAATGTAAATATGCAAACAAAAGGATGAAACTAGTATGACAATTAGGAATAGAATAATCTAATAAATGTAGTAAAATGGAAACCATTTCTTAAATGTCTATCTGATTACCATAATGTCCTAATTTTCTTCTAGAAGTTTACAATTTTAGGTTTTTAAGAACAATAGCTAATGTCTAATGTCTATTGAAGTAGAAATGTATTTAGAGTAGGAACTGCAAGTAAATGATTAAATAGTTATCAATATTAAGTTCTACTTTAACTGTCATTTTTGGAAAATTGGCCAAAAAATCAGACATTTAATATCCATAATGAATAAAATTACTTAATTCTTTTATTGCAATTCTTACTTAGGAGACCTAAAATTATTACCAAAGAACCCCAAACATAAAACCTTGCCTCAGTTGCTAAATAGTAACACAAATTTTAGGAAAATCAAGCAATAATAAAGTGAGCTGGCCAGATAATTAATGTATAAATAAGCAGAATAAATCTGCACAAATAATAACTATATTATCAGTATAGATAATAAATGCTTATTCACATATGCCAGATGATAGACATGCTAAATCATTTAATTCTAAAATAAACTTGCACGGTAATGATAAATACTTGCATTTAGCAAGGAGAAAAATGAAGTGCAGAGAAATATTTTGCTGAGGTTAATTTTTTTTCACCAAGCCAGGCTGTTCCCAATGATGCCTCTTAAAATAAAAACAGCAATGCCAAGATAAAACTCCACAGAGAGGACAATTTATAACTTTTGTAATTGATGATAACTCAAGGAAGTAAGATAGGTTTATTTTAACGATTGCAAGTTATTTCATGAAACCCAATGGCAAGAGTAATAACATCAGCTAACATTTATCAAGTATTTATTATGTGCCAGGGTCTGCTATAAATACATTAGCTTGTTTAATCTTATTACCAACCTTATAGTATTATTATGAGGGTTTAATGTACTATAACTCTTATAATAACATACACCATTATTATGGCATTATATACTATTATTATCTCCTTTTTATAGAGGAGGAATTCAAGGTACAAAAAGGTAAGTTTTTTGCCTATGTTCACAGGGCAGGATGAGGAGGCCTACAGTCTGGTACCAGAATCTTACTGTGTTTTGAAGAGTGGAATTAAACAGTGGAACTGAAAAATCTACCAGAATGTTCTTTCTCAGCTCTTCTCTTTTGAGTGTTACTGAATGCTTCTAAGTTTAGGTGATATTGGCCTATTGTAAGCAGCCCTTCGCAACCACTTCCGAATCTTGCAGGTCTAATGATTTTCAATTGATGATCTATTTGAGTCAGCTGTCCAAGCTTGGTCTAAGACAGATGAGATCCCATATTACAAATTTGGTTACTGGGATCTTTCTACTGTAGATAAAGGGAAGAGAAAAATTCCTCCCAAAGAAAGTCACTCTGAATAGACAAAACAAAAACTAGCACTGTGGCAAAAGTAAGAATCAAGGTAAACAAAAAAGTACCATTAGCCATAACACAGTATGATCATTATTTGATCTGATACAAGTTTCTCTTTCGAACAGCCTATTCCTTCAAATTATGAACTGTGTCTTATTCAACTTTGTTTTTCCATGTTGTGGGCATTGTCTGATGTAACAGGCTGACTTCGAATGTTTTAGACGTGAACTGAATGACATACTAATTTACATTTTCCCCAAGATGTGTACAGTTCATTAAATATTCTCCCAAGGAGGTGTATTTATTAGAAAAAAATACTGCAGATTCTACATAAGTTTTAAAAATGCATTTCTATAAGTGAATTAGCTGTATATTATCTTAATCACATTAATAAGAAGTGGGAATAAAGAAATAATAGGAAGTAATATATTCACAAAAAAGTAAACATTAAGGGAGCCAGAAACTCTGAATTGATACGGTGCAAACCTCATCCTATGCACCCATGACCCCTTGAGCACAATGAAGAATTTCATAATTTCCCTTGGGTCAGCAGGAGCCCACAGTGCTATAAAGGGACCAATAGCAAGCCAATCTTTAATAGGACTCAGAAGGAAACAGAAATTGTTTGGCTTAATTTAGATAAATAGCAGAGGTTCACCCAAGAACTTTCATGTTGTAATTAAAAACATTTATTATGTTAAACTAAACACAGAAACATTATGGAATAGAAGCAAAAAAACACATAATTCTGAGGAAAAAAACAGGAATTTTTGGGAAATTATGTCTAGAGAGGGCTGCATCCTTCATTTTTTCCAGGTGTGTTAGTTCACTTCTTCCTGTCAAAATTTGGTTCATCACCTTATTTTGTATCATATGCAGTTTCTTGGAATTAATAAAGGCTGTTTCTAAATTATTATATAATACATTAATATAAGAACAAAATCACATTTTTACATTCAATTTCAGAGGGTCCAGCCTCATCCATATATTCTCCAGAGGTCATGGTGCTCCAAAATAAGAGGGCTTGCTGGATTAGAGTATATCAATTTCTAGAAAACTCTGAGAAGTCCTGTTCAAAGGCATTGGCCAAGGGTAAGAAGGAAAATGTGGTTAAGCCATTATTAATAATTAGCATTTTGTTGCAGTTATGATAACTCTTCTCTATTTGATAGCTGGATAAATCATATACACAGAGTGGGAAGTTTGACTGGATACACAGATCTTAGAATTATCTGAGATTGGCAAAATACTAGAGAAATCAGAGGGAATTTAAGGATATAGTCAAGGACAAAGGCTTTGCCATGGTTAGCAATTTTTACCAATTTTTGTTCATCTTAATTCTGAATAGAATTATTTTAGATGTATAGCAGTAGTTCATTCTCTAAACAATAGAGAAAATTCCACTGAGATAATATTAAAAGTGATTAAAAATAAAATTTAAAGCTTCTGTATGAGCATTTAAAATATGTATTAAATTTGTGTTTGTGTAGCATGTGTGTGTCTGTGTGCATGGGAGAGAGAGGATGATATGGTTTGGTTGTGTCCCCACTGAAAACTCATCTTGAATTCCCACATGTGAGTTGGACCCAGTAGGAGGGAATTGAATCATGGTGGTGGGTCTTTCCCATACTGCTCTTGTGATAGTAAATAAGTCTCATGAGATCTGATGAGTTTAAAAATGGGAATTTCCCTGAACAAACTCTCTCTCTTTGCCTGCTGCCATCCATGTAAGATGCGACTTGCTCCTCCTCACCATCTGCCATGCTTGCGAGGCCTCCCCTGCCACGAAGAACTGTAAGTCCAATAAACCTCTTTCTTTTGTAAATTGCCTAGTCTCAGGTGTGTCTTTATCAGCATTGTGAAAACAGACTAACACAGTAAATTGGTACCAGGAGTGGGGCACTGCTGAAAAGATACCTGAAAATGTGGAAGCAGCTTTGGAAATGGATAATAGTCAGAGGTTGGAACAGTTTGGAGGGCTCAGAAGAAGAAGGCAGAAAAATGTGAGAAAGTTTGGAACTCCCTAGAGACTTGTTGAATGTCTTTGACCAAAATGCTTATAAGGATACTGACAATGAAATCCAGGCTGAGGTGGTCTCAGACCGAGATGAGGAACTTGTTTGGAACTGGGAGAAAAGGTGACTTTTGTAATGTTTTAGCAAAGAGACTGGTGGCATTTTACCCCTGCCCTAGAGAATTGTGGAAATTTGAACTTGAGAGAGATGATTTAGGGTATCTGGAGGAAGGAATTTCTAAGCAGCAAAGCATTCAAGGGATGACTTGGGTGCCATTAAACACATTCAGTTTTTACAAGGGAAGCAGAACACAAAAGTTTGGAAAATTTGCAGGCTGACAATGCAATAGAAAAGAGGATTCCATTTTCTGAGGAGAAATTCAAGCTGGCTGCAGCAATTTCCATAAGTAATGAGCAGCCAAATGTTAATCCCCAAGACAATTGGGAAAAATGTCTCTACGGCATGTCAGAGGTCTTCATGGCAGCCCTTTCCATCACAGGCTCAGAAGCCTAGGAGGAAACTATGGTTTTGTGGGCCAGGCCCAGGTTCCTCATGCAGTTTAGGGTCCTGGTGCCCTGTATCCCAGCTGCTTCAGCCATGGCTGAAAGGGGCCAATGTAGAGCTCAGGCCGTGGCTTCAGAGGGTCCAAGTCCCAAGCCTTGGCAGCTTCCATGTGATGCTGAGCCTGTGAGTGCGCAGAAGTCAAAAATTTAGGTATGGGAACCTCCACCTAGATTTCAGAAGATGTATGGAAACCCCTCGATGCCCAGGTAGAAGTTTGCTGTAGGGGCGGGGCCTTCATGGAGAACCTCTGCTAGGGCTGTGTGCAAGGAAAATGTAGGGTTGGAACCCCCACACGGAGTCTCTACTGGGGCACTGCCTAGCGGAGCAGTGAGGAGAGGGCCACCGTCCTCCAGATCCCAGAATGGTATATCCACTGACAGCTTGTAATTTGTGCCTGGAAAAGCTGCAGGCACTCAATGTTGGCCTATGAAAGCAGCTGGGAGAGAGGCTATACCCTGTAAAGCCACAGCATCAGAGCTGCCCAAGGCCATGGGAACCCACCCATCAGCATGACCTGGACGTGAGACATGGAGTCAAAGGAGATCATTTTGGAGCTTTAAGATTTGATTTCCCCACTGGATTTTGGACTTTCATGGGGCCTGTAGCCCCTTTGTTTTGGCCAATTTATCCCATTTGGAATGGCTGTATTTACCCAATGCCTGTACCCACATTGTAGCTAGGAAGTAGCTAACTTGCTTTTTATTTAACAGGTTCATAGGCATGAGGGACTTGCCTTGTCTCAGATGAAACTTTGGACTGTGGACTTTTGAGTTAATGCTGAAATGAGTTAAGACTTCAGGGGACTGTTGGGAGGGCATGATTGGTTCTGAAATGTAAGGACATGAGATTTTGGAGAGACCAGGCATGGAATGATATGGTTTGGCTGTGTCCCCATCCAAATCTCATCTTGAATTCCCACATGTGAGAAAGACCTGGGGGGAGGTAATTGAATCATGGGGGTGGGTCTTTCCTGTGCTGTTCTCACGATAGTGAATAAGTCTCATGAGATCTGATGGTTTTAAAAATGGGAATTTTCCCAAACAAACTCTCTCTCTTTGCCGGCCACCATCTATGTAATATGTGACTTGCTCCTCCTCATCTTCTGCCATAATTCTGGCCACCCCAGCTATGTGGAACTGTAAGTGCAATAAACCTCTTTCTTTTGTAAATTGTCCAGTCTCAGGTATGTCTTTATCAGCAGTGTGAAAACAGACTAATACAGAGGGTGAGTGAAAGACAGACATGAGGAGACACAAAAGACAAACCAGTAGATAAAAGTCTAAATACAGATCTAAATATTCATGTGATATCACATTATAATAATTCTCATTAAATATATACATAAAATACATTTATTGAAAAGACTTAGAATCTTAGGTATTAAGAATTTTTTTTACAAACATTAAAATTTAGAAGAATTAATGATGGCTTTTGACAAAATTATCAATTTTTTCTGGATACATAATTTTGATTTAAAGGTGTCAATGAAATAATTATTTGCAGGTTAAACTGTTTCACCATTATCAATATCCAATGCCTCAAAAATGACCTCTTTTTGTTTGTGTCAGAATCTATAGAACTAATTTGTGGAAAACAGCTTACCGGTTTGTTCATGTTGAAGGCACGCAATTCTCTTGTAAATATATGATTCCTAAGTTGTAAGTTTTAATTTAAAAAGTTCATTAACTTTTCTGAAAATAATAGTACCACTCAGTTCATTACATAAGTATTATTAGGATAAAGGATGATTAATGAGCTCAAATAACTCAATCGAAACCATATAAGTTTTTTAAAAATTATAGTTTTTTTAGTATAAATAATTTTGGTTAAGTACATTTCACTATAGGTTAATTAATCCTGAAATATTTATAGTTATCAGTTTTTTAAGCATTTAAATTATATACTTTTTGTTCCTCACATTTTTTATGGAAGCACCTAATAATATTCTGATCATTCTGTTATAAGGCAAGTTATTTCATTGTTCTTGAAGTAATGATCTACTGATAAATATTTTCAAATAATTGAGATGTACTAATAAAAGGGATTTTTAATGTATTACACTACAATTTCTGAGAACTCCACCATGACAAGACTGTATCAATGCATATGCAATATATAAATTCTTAACATAGAGTCTGTTTCTTTCATAAAGCTGTATGTCACTTTAGTAAAATGTTTTTATATACAACTTATTAAGACAGTATTAGATTGAAATGAATTAGCTTAATTGTAATTATATATAATCATTCTAGTAGTAAAATCCATGTTATTTTGTGAGATATATATACAAAGAGGGAATATTAACTAAGAAAGATTATTGCCTGCATGCATGTCTTCCTGTTTCCAATCCATCCAATTTCTTACAGCAGAAATATTTTTTGAATCATTTTTAATTTATCTTACTTCGCTTTCAACTAGTCATGGTGACTTGCAATTGTCTACTGCATCAGATTCAAATTGTTTATTTTGCTTTCATACGTCTTCATATCTGATCTTTCTGCTCAATCTCAGTTATCAACTGCATTCAATAATCACCTTTGCCTTCAGTTCAGGCCAAGTCCATTATTCATGCAGCCACACATCATGATTGAATGAATTATCCAATCATTCATTTATATGTTCAACATTTTTTTCTTAAGAAAATATTTATTCAGTCAGCATTATTATGCCACATACCAAAAAAGAGAAAAAAAAATATAACCTCAAAGAGGTTAAAATCTGCAAAGGAAGATCATGTTCATTCACATATTTAAATAAAAGGCATCATCCTCCTCAATATCACCATTAAAATAGTATCATTTATTGAGCACTAGCTATGTGGCAGACACTATTCTACATGCTTTCTATGTATCATCTCTTCTAATTTTTAACATCATCCTGTAACATAGCACTTATAATCCACATTGTACTAATAAAGAAACTGAGGCCTGGAAATATTAAGTAGTTTCTCCAAGTCAGAACTTGGAGGTGGTAGAGCTGAAATCAGCAACCAGGCAGATGGATTCTTGGCACAAAAGAGATATAATCTGATTTTCCCAATTGTTCTATGAAGTAGACCAAGTACATGTTATTTATTCATTTCATGGACCATGGGAAAAAATGGTGAGAAATAAAATGACTTGTTCAGCATTGGATGGCAAGCCAGAATTTAAATTCAGATCTTCCACTTTTTAGTCCCATATTTTTTTTTCAGCTACGCCACATTCTAAAATTTAGTGTTAAACTATTTCATAGGAGTACTTTGCTTTTGGTTGAGTCTTGCTGGATAGAACTTGTGCAGAAAATATTACTTAACACTATGTTTTGAATAGACGGTATTTTATATTTGATGAGAAATAAAGGACAAAAGGAAACATGTGGAAACTTCCTGGAGATGATTTAGGTGACGGCAAGTCTTTCTGTTTGAGAGAAGCACAGAGTTTGTGTTAAGATGACTATTCCTTATCAATGAGCTGAAATCAGATTATGGAGTGTCTTAAAATGATGACTTCATTAGCTCACAAGGAGAAAGGCACTAAAATCCTGTTTAGAATAGAGTGAGAGATTTAGGATGACTCATCTTACAATGATTTGTGAAGTACAGTTCACTAATATTGTATAATCACCAGTATGTGTGCCGTTGCATCTGAGTTACCTAGAGAGCTTGTTTGAAACCCACTTGCTCTTGAGTGTAGGTAGGTCTAGGTAGATCTGGCAAAGTCCTTAGAACCTGCAGTATTTATATGAACAATGATGTTTGGGTTTAGACTGGAGGATAAATATATAGGAAAAGTGGACCCAATAAGGATATTGCGGTACTGAATATAAGAAAAAAAAAAAGAAAACTTGAACTTGTGTATTTTCAGAAAGAAAGGGAGAGAAAAGGCAAATATGCCCTACAAAATATTCCATATATATTTGCAAGTAACAAAATCTGAATGAAGAAGAGATCTGAGGTATTTCTAAGGCATTAAGACTGTGAGGCTTTGAGACCATACTTTAAAGAATAAATAAGAGCATGAATCAAGACAGGAAGCAAGCAAGAAAGAAGGATTTGAAGATCATTAGGGAATTTACTTTGAACCTGGAGTAGAGATGATTGTGATTGTTTGACGGCTTGTAGTCTCCTGTGAAACCAGAGTCATACCTCCCCTTTAACTCTTAATTGAGAGGTGGATCTAAGTAGCCTTGTTTATTCCAGATTAAACCATATCCTTGGTCACAGCTTTTAAGATCAGGGATAGCATCAGATTCAACCTACACTAGAGTCTTGCAGAAGTGCATCTAGCTACTCTGCTTACAATGTTAGGGATTAGCCTCAGCTTTGAGGCTTCAATTTAGATTAATAGGAGATTTTTCCATATTCTGTTTATCTAGCTACTCCTGTAATTTCTTGTATAACTACCTATCACTAAATTCAGATGTCAGCTGTCACCTCATTCTCCTCTTCAAGCTCCTTCTAAAGAAAAAAAAGTTACACATATATTTATGTTTTTGAGCAACATTGTATTTATTAAATATTTCATAGAGGAAATGCAGGAGAGGGTACAGACTTCATGCCATACAGCAATCAGTTTAGTAAAATCTTCAGTACACACAGAGCAGCAGGGTGTAATTGGGCAGGAGTGCACTGCACAAAGGCTCCCTGCTGAGGTGGTAAATGAGATCAAAACATTGTTCCACTCACCAAGTCATGAGCCCTGGTGAGAGACTACATCAGTCTAGACAAGGAAAAGAGCTTCTTTGTACCCTCCTCTCTGGGAGAGCTGCCTTCCTGAAAATCATCCTCTTGAAGGAGTGACTTTATGTAATTCATGGAAGAGTGCCATATATGCTAAGAGGCACACGGGATTAGATATTACGGTTTAGCTCAAAGTCCATCTTTGGCCATACCACCACTTAGACATCCTTTTCCCTCCTCCATCTCTGTCCTATCACATCCTCTCTGTATTCAGCATTTAATCTTGCTCCATTGTTCTTCCAGCACCAGTAATTGTAGAGGGATCTAGCCAGCACCAGAAAATGCAGCCAAAAGTAGGGAAAGAGCAGGAAAACCAATAACTTTCTCTACCTTGGGATCTCCTGCCAGTGGTTTCTCTCAACTGTCACCAGTAAGAAACCAGAAAGCAAGATAACCCTGGTGAAGCAACTCATAGATATCAGCCTTCTGCTTGATACAGAAAGGTAAAGGAGGGTAGAGAATGGATTGGAGTGGACAGAACAGCAAAATAATTTTCATTCCAGCCTCTGCAGTCTAAATACATTAACAATCTCCTTTAAGGTTAGTCATTTTCAGGTGCAAAATAGTGGCTTTCATACTTTTTTTTTTTGTAACTCTGAATTTCAAAAATATTAATTTGAAGCACATGCTTGATTTGTCTGTTCATCTTTTCCACATTTATGTAAATATCAGTTTTAAATCATGTGTTAAAAGGAAAAATCCTTAAACTTTTAAATTTAGCAGAGTGCATTTGAGTAAAATACATAAAACAATGACTGAATCCAGCAGTTCCCAGAACCAAAACAAATTCATAGGACTCTAGCCAACAACATATAAATAGGACTCTAGCCAACAACATCTAAGGAGAGTGAAGTATAGAGACAACTTACTTGGTTACAATGTAATTGGTTAATTGGTTGCAGAACCTCCTGCAACCGATCCTTGGCTACTGTGATCAGACTCTATACTGTATTGGTTTGGTCCACTGAGGCTAGGGCAGGAACCCAGCACAAATCAATGGCCTCTTACAATTTTATTTAACAATGAAAACATTGATTCCAAAATCTTTAAGAGTTTGAAAATTCAAAGACATATACTATATTTGACTTAAGAAACTAGAGAAGTAAACTTTATACTTGAAATACTTCTCAATGTATATAAAGCCCTTTCTTTCTATAAACATTTTTATTTTATTAACATAACATCCTACAGGATCCCCCAAAACATATTTTGTTGTTATCTAAAAGAGAAGTGTGTCAAATGTGACAGCAGATCATTTCCAGATTCAATTTGGTTACTCACTTTTGGCAGAAGAATCATGCATTAGATGGGACAAATTCCCTGGGATACCTGAGGCTACTAACTGTATTTAGCCTAGTCAGCTGTTTTGAGTAAATTGAAAAGGCTTGATCTCACATACGAAGACAAATGGTAGAGTGAATGTGAAAAAGCTTCAAGATCCAATTTCGTGCAGATAAGAGTTCTGCTTTTACTTGGCAATTGAAAATGCTTTTCAACTTCACCAGATGGGAATTTAAGTACTTTCTCTGTTGTCATTCTTAAACAACAAATGAATTGTCAAAAAAAGGGAAAAGTAGAGTTTATTTTAAAGTGAAGACATACAGTGGAAGAGTTAGTAATAAGCAATTCTCAATCACAATTCTATACAAGAAGTTACCAGAACATGTTACAATAATAAACAAGGCATGAAGTAGAGTGATGTTGAGAAAACAAGGTTCAAAAAAGTGTATTTAAAAAAGATAAACAAAATTCTGGGAAAAAAACTTCAAAAAGGGTGCCCTGTAATTTGTTTTGAATGTAGGTTCTCCTGTTACAAGAAAATGCCCCATGGTAGTCAAAATGAAATATTCAGTGAAGCTTAAGGTAGATCAATGACCCAGTTATGTGATGCATATGTCATTTTTGTATAAAGAAAAATTGTTGGCCAGGAATGGCGGTGCATACCTGTAATCCTAGCACTGGGTGGATGGCTTGAGTCCAAGAGTTTGAGAACAGCCTGGGCAACATGGAAAAACCCCATCTCTACTAAAAAATACAAAAACTAGGCGGCATGGTTGTTCACCCCTGTAGTACCAGCTACTCCTGAGGCTGAGGTGGGATATTACTTAAGCCCAGGAGGTTGAGGCTGCAACAAACTATGGATGTGCCACTGAACTCCTGCCTGGGTGACAGAGTGAGACCCTATCTCAAAAAAATAATAATAATAATAAAGAAAAAAAGAGAAAAATTGTTAACTAGAATAATATTAGAAGTCCCATCATTAAGTTGAATGGAGAAGAAATGAAATTAACTGAAGTTAGAAGATCACTTTGAACTTCACATAGACATGGAGATAAACGGAATGCTGTCAACACATGCAACTAACTGTATGGTTCCAGATATAACTTTTATAGCTCTTTCTCTTTTAACTGTTACTTTTGCTGACTGTGATACATATTATGCCTGAAAAAAAATTAGGATAACTTCACACTGGGATCCTAAACAGATGGGAAAGAGAATATAAGTCATTTTGACAAAGCTATACCAAGATTAGGCTGAAAGTTGATTACACTGACAGAGAGAAAGCTCTAATACAGAGGCTGGGCAAGCACAGAAAGTAGAATGGATGAGAGGGTAGTCCTAAGATCTTAACCACAGGTAAGAGGAGGTGGTAAGCAACTCTCTGAACCATATTTCAAGGGGAAGAGTAAGACTTGGGGCAAATGATTCCTTTTGACACTGGTAACTTAATCTTTCATTTGGCAGTCCCTCCAGGCCCCCCTTCTGTATTGTCTGAGACAAGGGGATTACAAGGATTTTATGGCCTCTTTACACTGAGGCAAAGGGTACACATCCTTTACTCCTGAGTATGTCTTTCAAAGCAGCACTATGCATTCAAGACGAAAAGGCCACGTTCTGTTCCCTAGATTTCCAGTGCATGATTCCTCCCAAATGCTTCTCTACATAGAGCATCTGATTGTTGAAGTTCCAACCATATGTTTCTGCTTTATTCAAAGAAATCACAGTCAACATACCAGAGTCCTCTAAAACCTCTAAGTCAAGGCAATACTTAAGAAAATACATTTTATGTCCTGCTTAATATAGTCAGGAGAATATAATCCCCAAATACTTCCAAGAGTAGAAGAAATGCTATGGTTATCCCGAAAGATTTCTCCTTATTTTACTTCATAAAATGAGAACCAAAATAAGTAATCTAATCTTTATCTTCACCTCTAAACTTGATAAACACCTTAGCATCTTTGTCACATCATAGAAGTATTTTAATGTGCTAGAAAATAATCATTTGAGACTACATTTCATGCCTTTTGAATATTGGTTATGGGGCACGGTTTGGCTCAACTCTTAGCATTTTGAAAACCAATTGGGTAGATAGAAATTGGAAAGAAAAATTACTTAATAGTCAATATTAGGAAAATTCATACAAATAATATGGTGCTTGCCAATTAGAAAAATATAACAGTCTTTAAATAAAACATTACACACCGAAGAAAATGGACTATAGCTACATACATTAATGTGAGAGATGCAAATCTCAGGAGGTTTATAAAAGAGTATGGCCCAAAAATAATCAAGCCTATCTAGAAAAAGAACAAAGTAGTGTGATTTGCTTTACTAGACATAAAAAATAACACTGTTAAATAATATAAGGTATTAGCAGTGTAAAGATATTGGAACCTAGAAATAGACCACTTTTAAGACTAATTTTTCATTATTTAGTTAGTATTGAAGATTGGTAGAAAAACAATAGGCTTTTTAATGGTGCTGAGACAATTTTTACATGGAAAAATGAATATGGAAACCTACCTGATACTAGATACAGAAATTCATTCCATATTTATTGAGTTCACAATTTGTTTAAGTTATAAAACATTTAGAAGGGAATACACAGAAATATCTTAGGATATGGAAGGATTTCTTAAGCTAGAAACAAAATTTATAAAACATAAGGGACAAGAGCATCTTTGGATTGTTTACAACACCAATGATAAATGCTTGAGGGGTTGGATACCCCATATTACATGATGTGATTATTACACTTTGCATGCCTGTATCCAAACATTTCATGTACCCCATAAATATATACACATGCTATATACCCACAAAAATTAAAATAAAAACAATTTAAAGTATGTATTTTAAAGCCCAAAATAACATCTCATAAAGAATGAACATGGTAAATCACAATCAGGAAGAAAATTGCATTACTATGAATATTCAACTTGTGAGAAGAATAACTCCAAATCAAAAAGAAAAAAAAAACAAGTAAAATGAGAGCAAAAGAGCTTAAAAGGCACTTCATAGGATATTTAATACAAATTCAGTAAACAAATATATAAATGCAAATTACAACTATAATTAAATGATATTTTATACTTTCCCGCCCTCTAAACCACACAATTTCACTAGGCATCTTAATTTTCACATTCTGGTGGATGTAAAATGACTAATTGCCATTGGTCACTTGTTTTTCTACATAGAAAATTTGCCTAGTTAATTATTTGTACCTTGTTAACACCATAAGTAATGGATTTATGTTAAGTGCTACATCTTGTTTGTGAATGTCACTCTCCCCTATGCTGGAACAAAAATCAAAAGGCCCACAGGTCTTCATGAAGAAACCTAAACTTTACTTGAACGTCCTAAGCTGAGGACCATAGCTCACTTGTTCTACAATGGGATGTAGGAGAGAGAAAAGTAGGACATTTCAAATGGAGTATATCTGTGTGTTAACACACTTTTCTTTTTCTGACATCTATTCAATCGGAACAAACAGCAATGTAAACTGCTTCTTTGGGCAGCAAGCTGTGTTCTAACTGTATTAAAGTCTGTGGTCTCTAGAAGAACCAAATAGTGTCCAGATGCACTGATTTTGCTCACTGCAGGAGTTCATGAGTCCAGCAGAGCTGCTTTAGAACTGCATGCTGGGGCTTTTCAGTAGAACAGGACATGCCTATTGGAAAACAGATGAAGGAGACAAAAACTCAGAAACAATAGGAACAGGAACCTATGGATCACACAAGGACTAACAGTGGAGTAATTTAATTACTGAAAAGGAGGTATGGAGAAAAAAGACAATCATGTGAAGGAAGTACATAAATTAAGACAGAGAAGGAGATGAAAAAAATGAGCATAAGCAGGGTCTCACATACTCATACAATGGAGAAATATAAATTTAAAGAAAACTGTGTTGTTCATTGAACCTCAGTAAGCTGTGTCTTTTTTCAACCACACTAGGATACCTAATTTTTAGAATTTAAATATTAAAAAAAAAGATTGTTTATTTTTTTCCTGTTTCCCCTTGAATTGCATTTTGAATTTTTTTCCAAAAGCAGTATAAGCTGTGTATAATTCTCCAATGTGGCTACTGAAATTCTATATTGATATTTCTAGTAGGCATCTTATCTAAATTTTGTCAGTCCCATGTTCTCTCTTCTCCAAAAAACTAATTTTGGTGTCATATTTAATTTTTTCTTTAACGTCATATCCCAAATAAAGATATCTTTTAACAAGATACACTTTAGATGATGAAGCAATGAACTGAATGCTTTGATCTTTTGGGATAGATATGTATTTATCAATAGAGAAATTTTTGGTAAGAGTTTTATTTTCTCAAAAATGATGTGAGTTTTTGTTTATTTGTGTGTACGGGAGGCTTTTTGGGGGGTTTGTTGCTTTTAAAATGATCCCTTTTTCCTTCCTTTTTTGTGTTTGAAGGTTGTGATATGTCTTATTTTAGTCAGTTTTCTTGATTATAAGCAACAGTAATCAACCAGATAACTGAAGCAGAGACCAATGGGTTGAAATGATATTTCAAGGCTCACAATCTTGACAAGAAGGCTAGAAAACCAAACTTACATAATGGGTAGAAACAAAAGAAGTTAACCAACAAAGAACTCATCCAACATCAAGCCAAGAATATTGTGTATGCATACCACAGCGTTGATGATAACCAACATCAGGCACTCAGTGCTGCCCTCCTTGGATTCCCACTGACACTATCGCCTCTACGGATAATGTATCAAATGGCCTTGGATATTTGGACTGTTCTCTCAAGATTCAAAGCCCAAATAGGGCATACAAGCTTGAATTATGTACCTGTGTCCTATCTCCCAGGAGCCATTGGGAAAAATACTCATTGTTGAGTTTCTAATAATGGGAAATTCTGCCTTTAATCATATCTCACACAATGATGGATGCCTTTAAATTCAGAATGATGTTTTGATGTGAAGCTTAAAAAGTAACAATTGTGCACATATATAACTATTAAAATCACTTTTAACATATCTCATTGAGTTTTCTATAGTCTACCCTACTTTTTGTACAGCTAAGGCCTCTTCTCCAATGTACAAACAATAAGTTTTTAAATTTACTGCATATATCAGAAACCACTTCAATCTTTGTAGTCAATAATTTCATCTGTCTTCTTCAAAACCTTTAAAATTATCAGGTCTTTCTGTTTCAATATTGTTTATGCCATATTACAAGATGAAAATTCATCATGTTTTGACTCCTTTGGTGTGAGATTCAGCATATAAAAGTTATAAAGTGACTGTCTACATTAAAAACAAATTATCAAGAGAGGACAAGATGATGGCCAACTAGATGCATCCAGTAAGCACCACTTCCACTGACAAAGACCAAATTTTCATGGAAACCAACATAATTTGGACAGACCTTTAGAGAGAAATTAGCAAGAGCATATGGAGATGCAATGCAGATGCTGAGGCTGAGGAGGGAGGAGGCTGGGAATCCTGTGCAGGATAAACAAACACTGGGGCTAGTTCTTGGCCCAAAACAGCTCCTGTGGAACAAGTAAGTGAAGGGGCTGCGGGACTGCCCACCCTTGCTGCAGACCTCTGGGATCCTGGCTACAGGAGGCCCCATATGCCCCATGAATGTTTGAGCTGACAGGGGAATCTGTCCAGAGAGTAGACAGAGATCAAAGTTCAGCTGGCATAGAACCAGAGGCCATTGTGCCTAGTGCAGTTCTGGCAGAGTGTGGCCACCCATTCCCCAAGACCTCCCTCCAAGAAGCTCTAGCTCCAGCTGCCCACCAGCTAGAAGAAAGTGGGGCTGGCTTTCTCATGGGACTGGAGCACACCTGTCTTATAGGCCCTCTTTCCCACCAGCAAGGGCCCCTACCTGGCAACCCTGAGGAGTGTGTGCATAGTACAGCCTCTGCTGCCCAGCCTGGGTGCTTTGCTCCACATAAATATGCTTCTGGCACACTGGGAGCACCTTGGTTCCCCCAGCACACCTGAACCTAAATTAGAGGGTCCAGAGGATAGAGCTGCAAGCCAATCCCAGAGCCCCGGGGCTGCAGTGCACAGGTCAGGAATACTAAGCCAAGATCTGTGTCCAGCACTTGGTTGGGAGAGGAGCCCACACTCTCAGAGAACTGAGTGGGTGAGTCATGTGGGTTCGTGAACTGGTGTGGGAGTAGAACATGCTACTCTCCACAGGGCTGGCCCAGAAAATGTGTAGCTTATCTCTCTGCTCTGGTCTCTGCCCAAGGGAGCTCCATGGCATGAAACTCCTAACAAAAGAAATGCAGGTGCAGTGCCAGTTTGTGAAGGGGTCTCCCCCAAGGTCCAGGAGCAGACCTAGTGAGGTGGGGAGGGGGGCACCCTTCTTCTTTCCACATCACAGAACATGGCTGCAAATGTGAGGAAATATACAGGAGCCAGACAGCTAAGAGCCTATCTACTGCCCATTACTTATAACCACCATCTACTGGATTGCAGACCAAACTACAATAATAAAAATGCTTTACTCATATACCCTGCTGTGAAACCAAGGGTAAGAATTCAGCCACAAATAAATACCCTTTAATGAGCTTCAGCCCTCTGAAAACATCCCAAAATGGAGCCAGCTGACTATAGTCAACTAATACCACAGTTAAAGGAACATCAACCCTCCCAAATGAGAAAGAGTCAGTGCAAGAATTCTGGAAATTCAAAAACCCAACATATCCCCTTGCTTCCAAAACAGTCCACCAGTTCCCCAGCAATGCTTCTTAACCAGGCTGAAATGGCTGAAATGACAGACACAGAATTCAGAATCTGGATGGCAAGGAAGCTCAGTGAGATTCAGGAGAAAGGTGAAACCCAGTCAAAGGAATCCAAGGAATCCAATAAAATGATAAGAGAGCTGAAAGATGAAATAGCTGTTTTAAGAAAGAATGAAACTGAACTTCTAGAGATATAAAATTCACTAAAGAAACTTCATAATACAATCAGAAGTATTAAGAGGAGAGTAGATCAAGCTCAGAAAAGAATCTCAGAGCTCAAAGACCAGTTCTTTGAGTCAACTCAGATTTTAAAAAAAGAAAAAAAAAAGAAATGCAAATCAAAACCACAATGAGATAGCATCTCATGCCAGTCAGAATGGCAATTATTAAAAAGTCAACAAACAACAGATGCTGGTGAGGTTGTAGATAAAAAGGAATGCTTTTACACTGCTGGTGGGAGTATAAATTAGTTCCACCATTGCGGTGATTCCTCAAAGACATAGAGGCAGAAATACCATTTGAGCCAGCAATCTCATTACTGGGTATATACCCAAAGGAATATAAATCATTCTATTATAAAGATACATGCATGCATATGTTAATTGCAGCACTAATCACAATAGCAAAGACAGGGAATCAACACAAATGCCCAACAATGATAGACTGGATAAAGAAAATGTGGTACATTTACACCATGGAAAACTATGCAGCCATAAATAGGAAAGAGATCATGTCCGTTGCAGGGACACGGATGGAGCTGGAAGCTGTTATCCTTAGCAAACTAACACAGAAACAGAAAACCAAACACTGCATGTTCTCACTTATAAGTGGGAGCTAAATGATGAGAACACATGGACACATAGTGGGGAACAACACACACGGGGGTCTTTTGGGGGTGGGGGAGGGAGAGCCTCAGGAAGAATAGCTAATGGATGCTGGGTGTAATACCTGGGTGATGGGTTAATCTGTGCAGCAAACCACCATGGCTCACATTTACCTGTGTAACAAACCTGCACCTTCTTCACACGTACCCTGGAACTTAAAATTGAAGAAAAAGAAAGAATTTTAAAAACTGAACATAACCTCCAAGAAATATGAGATTATGCAGACACCAAATCTAAGACTCATTGGTATTCCTGAGAGAGAACAAGAGAGAATAAGCAACTTGGAAAATATATTTGAGATGTAGTCCACAAAAATTTCCTTTATCTTGCTAGAGAGGTTGACATGCAAATTCAAGAAACACAGAGAACCTCAGATACATACCATACAAGACAACCTTCCCAAGACAAATAGACATCACATTCACTAAGGTCAATGTAAAAGAAAAAAATTGTAAAGGCAGCCAGAGAAGAGTCAAGTCATGTACAGAGGGAATCCCGTTAGGCTAGTGGCAGATCTGTCAGCAAAAAACTTGCAAGCCAGGAGAGATTAGAGGCCTATTTTCAGCATTCCTAAAGAAGAGGAATTCCAACCAAGAATTTCATGTCCTTTCAAACTAAGCTTCATAGGTAAAGAAGACTTAAATCCTTCTCAAACAAGTAAACACCAAGGGAATTTGTTTCAACTAGACCAGCGTTATAAGAGGTCCTTAAGAGAATGCTAAACATGGGATTTCAATAATGACAACTGCTACCACAAAAACACACTTAAGCACATAGTCCACAGCACTATAAAGCAACTACACAGTCAAGTCTACATAACAACCAGCTAACAACACCATGACAGTATCAAAATCTCACATGTAAATACTAACCCTAAATATAAATGTGCTCACATGTAAATACTAACCCTAAATATAAACGTGCTAAATTCCCCATTTTAAATATGCAGAATGCCAAGCAGGATAAAGAGACAAAAACAACTATCTGCTATCTTCAAGAGACCTATCTCACATATAATGACACCCATAGGCTCAAAGAAAAGGGATGGAGAAAGATCTACTACACAAAGAGAAAACAAAAAAAAAGAGCAAGAGTTGCTATTCTTACATCACATAAAACATATTCTGAACTGATAAAAATTAAGATGCACATAGAAGTGTATTACATAATGACAACAGGTATGATTTAAAAGAAGAATTAACTATTGTAAATACATATACATCCAACATTGGAGCACCCATTTATATAACAAGCTCTTCTTGGCCTACAAAAAGAATGAGACAACCACACAATAATAGTGGGAGACTTCAACAACTTACTGACAGTGTCAGATAGATCATCAAGGCAGAAAACTAACAAAGAAATTCTCCACTTAAACTTGACATTTGACAAATTGGAACTAATAGGCATCTAAAGAACACTCCACCCAATAACCACAAAATATAAATTATTATCTTCTGCACATGGAACATATCTAAGATTGACCAAATTCTCCATCATAAATCAAGTCTCAATAAATTCAAAAAAATTAAAATCATACCAAGGACATATTCATACCACAGTGCAATAAAAATAAAAATCAGTATAAAGAAGACCTCTCAAAACTACACAAATACATGGAAATTAAAGAACTTGCTCATGAATAACTCGTGGGTGAACAGTGAAATTAAAGGCAGAATCAAAAAATTATTTGAAATTAGTAAAAATTGGGACACAATTTAACAAATATCTTGGATGCAGACAAAGCTGTGTTAGGAGGAAAGTTTATAGTGCTACATGCCTTCATCAAGAAATTAGAAAGGTCTCAAATTAACAATCTTAAATTTGTACCTGATGGAACTGAGAAAAAAGAATAAACCAACCCCAAAGCTAGCAGAAGAAAAGAAATAACTAATGCCAGATAACAACTGAGTGAAATTGAGATGCAAAAATCCGTACAAAAGATCAGAGAAACTAAAAGTTGGTTCTTGGGAAAAATAAACAAGATCAGTAGACTGCTAGCTAGATTAACAAAGGAAAAAAGAGAGATAATTCAAATAAGTAAAATCAGAAATGATAAAGATGAAATTACAACTGATTGCACAGAAATACAAAAGATCCTCAGAGAATAATATGAACCACTCTAGGTACAGAAATTAGAAAATCTAGAGGAAATGAATAAATTCCTGAAAACTCACATTCTCCCAAGATTTATTCAGAAGACATTGAAATCCTGAATAGACCGATATCCAGCTCTGAAATTGAATAAGTAAAACAAAACCTACCAACCAAAAAAAAAAAAAAGCCAAAGACCAGATAGATTCACAACTGAATTCTGCCAGATGTACAAAGATAACCTGGTACTAATTCTACAGAAACTATCCCAAATTATAAAAGAGGAGGAACTACCGATTAACACATTCTATGAAGCCAGCATCAGCCTAATACCAAAATCTGGCAGAGGCATAACGAAAAAATGAAAACTTTAGGCCAATATCCCTGATGAGCATGGATGTAAAATTACTCAACAAAATATAACAAACCAAATTCAGCAACACATCAAAAAGTTAATACACCATGATGAAGTAGGCTTTATTCCTGAGATGCAAGGTTGTTTAAACATGTGCAAATCAATAAATGGGATTCACTACATAAACAGAATTAAAAGTAAAAATCTTATGACCATCTCAATAGAGGCAGGAAAAACTTTTGATAAAATCCAACATCCTTTCATAATAACACCCTAAAACAGAATGGGCATCAAAGGAACATATCTCAAATTAGTAAAACCCATCTATGACAAACCCAGAGCCAATATCATACTAAATGAGTAAAAGCTAGAACTATCTTTTCTTGAGAATTGGAAGAAGACAAGAATGTCTACTTTCACCTCTCCTATTCAACACAGTATTGGAAGTCCTTGCCAGAGAATCCAAGCAAGAGAAAAAATAAAAGCCATCCAAATAGGAAAAGAAGAATTCAGTGGGTTCCAAGATGGCCAAATAGGAGCAGCTCCAGTCTACAGCTCCCAGCGTGAGTGATGCAGAAGAGAGGTGATTTCTGCACTTCCAACTGAGGTACTGGGTTCAACTCACTGGGGCTTGTTGTACAGTGGGTGCAGCCCATGGAGTGTGAGCTGAAGCAGGGCAGGGCATTGCCTCACCCAGGAAGTGCAAGTGGTCTGGGAATTCCCTTTCCTATCCAAGGGAAGCCGTGACAGATGGTACGTGGAAAGTCGGGACACTCCCATCCTAATACTGTGCTTTTCCAATGGTCTTAGCAAACAGTGCATCAGGAGATTATATCCCATGCCTGGCTCAGAGGGTCCCATGCCCATGGAGCCTCACTCACTGCTAGTGCAGCAGTCTGTGATGGAACTGTAAGGCAGCAGTGAGGCTGAGGGAGGGGCGTCTGCCATTGTTCAGGCTTGAGTAGGTAAACAAAGTGGCCGGGAAGCTTGAACTGGGTGGAGCCCACTGCAGCTTAAGGAGGCCTGCCTGCCTCTGTAGACTCCACTTCTGGGGAGAGGGCATAGCTGAACAAAGGGCAGCAGAAACTTCGGCAGACTTAAATGTCCCTGTCTGACAGCTTTGAAGAGAGAAGTGGTTCTCCCAGCACAGAGTTTGAGATCTGAGAATGGACAGACAGCCTCCTCAATGGGTCCTTGACCCCCGAATAGCCTAACTGGGAGACACCTCCCAGTAGGGGCTGACTGACACCACATACAGCCAGGTGCCCCTCCGAGATGAAGATTCCAGAGGAAGGATCAGGCAGCAACATTTGCCGTTCTGCAATATTTGCTTTTCTGCAGCCTCCCCTGGTGATGACCAGGCAAACAGGGTCTGGAGTGGACCTCCAGCAAACTCCAACTGACCTGCAGCTGAGGGTCCGGACTGTTAGAAGGAAAACTGGCAAACAGAAAGAACATTCACACCAAAACCCCATCTGTACATCACCATCATCAAAGACCAAAGGTAGATAAAACCACAAAGATGGGGAGAAATGAGAGCAGAAAAGCTGAAAATTCTCAAAATCAGAGAGCCTCTTCTCCTACAAAGGAACACAGCTCCTTGCCAGCAACGGAACAAAGCTGGATGGAGAATGACTTTGATGAATTGACAGAAGTAGCCTTCAGACGATCGGTGATAAAAAACTTCTCCGAGATAAAGGAAGAAGTTCGAATCCATCACAAAGAAACTAAAAACCTTGAAAAAAGATTAGACAAATGGCTAACTAGAATAAACAGTGTAGAGAAGAGCTTAAATGACCAGATGGAGCTGAAAACCATGACATGAGAACTATTTGACACATGCACAAGCTTCAGTAGCCGATTCGATCAACTGGAAGAAAAGGTATCAGTGATTGAAGATCAAATGAATGAAATGAAGCAAGAAGAGAAGTTTAGAGAAAAAGAGTAAAAAGAAACAAACAAATTCTCCAAGAAATATGGGACTATGTGAAAAGACCAAATCTATGTCTGATTGGTGTACCTGGAAGTGACAGGGAGAATGGAACCAAGTTGGAAAACACTCTGCAGGATATTATCCAGGAGAACTTCCCCAATCTAGCAAGGCAGGCCAACATTCAAATTCAGGAAATACAGAGAACACCACAAAGATACTCCTCCAGAAGAGCAACTCCAAGACACATAATTGTCACATTCACCAAAGTTAAAATGAAGGAAAAAATGTTAAGGGCAGCCAGAGAGAAAGGTGAGGTTACCCACAAAGGGAAGCCCATCAGACTGTCAGCGGATCTCTCGGCAGACACTCTACAAGCCAGAAAAGAGTGGGAGCCAATATTCAACATTCTTAAAGAAAGAATTCTCAACCCAGAATTTCATATCCAGCCAAACTAAGCTTCATAAGTGAAGGAGAAATAAAATACTTTACAGACAAGCAAATGCTGAGAGATTTTGTCAACACCAGGCCTGCCTTACAAAAGCTCCTGAAGGAAGCACTAAACATGGAAATGAACAACCGGTACCAGCCACTGCAAATACATGCCAAATTGGAAAGACCATAGATGCTAGGAAGAAACTGCAGCTAACGAGCAAAATAACAAGCTAACATCATAGTGACAGCATCAAATTCACACATAACAATACTAACCTTAAATGTAAATGGGCTAAATGCTCCAATTAAAAGACACAGACTGGCAAATTGGATAAAGAATCAAGACCCATCAGTGTGCTGTATTCTGATACATATCTTACATGCAGAGAGACATATAGGCTCAAAACAAAGGAATGGAGGAAGATCTACCAAGCAAATGGAAAACAAAACAAAACAAAAAAGCAGGGTTTGCAATCCTAGTCTCTGATGATAAAACAGACTTTAAACCAACAAAGATCAAAAGGGAAAAAGAAGGCCATTACATAATGGTAAAGTGATCAATTCAACAAGAAGAGCTAACTATGCTACATATATATGCACCCAATACAGGAGCACCCAGATTCATAAAGCAACTCCTTAGAGACCTACAAAGAGACTTAGACTCCCACGCAATAATAATAGGAGACTTTAACACCCCATTGTCAACATTAGACAGATAAATGAGACAGAAAGTTAACAAGGATATCCAAAAATTGAACTCAGTTCTGCACCAAGCGGACCTAATAGGCATCTACAGAATTCTCCACCTCAAATCAACAGAATATGCATTCTTCTCAGCACCGCATCACACTTATTCCAAAACTAACCACATAGTTGGAAGTAAAGCACTCCTCAGCAAATGTAAAAGAACAGAAATTATAAGAAACTGTCTCTCAGACCACAGTGCAATCAAACTAGAACTCAGGATTAAGAAACTCACTCAAAACCACTCAACTACATGGTAACTGAACAACCTGCTCCTGAACGACTACTAAGTACATAACAAAATGAAGGCAGAGATGAAGATGTTCTTTGAAACCAATGAGAACAATGACACAACATACCAGAATTTCTGGGAAACATTTAAAGCTGTGTGTAGAGGGAAATTTATAGTACTAATGCCCAGAAGAGAAAGCAGGAAAGATCTAAAATTGACACCTTAACATCCCAATTAAAAGAGCTAGAGAAGCAAGAACAAACACATTCAAAAGCTAGCAGAAGGCAAGAAATAACTAGATCAGAGCAGAACTGAGGGAAATAGAGACACAAAAAACCCTTCAAAAAATCAATGAATCCAGGAGACATTTTTTTTGAAAAGATCAAGAAAATTGATAGACCACTAGCAAGACTAATAAACAAGAAAAGACAGAAGAATCAAATAGACACAACAAAAGATGATAAAGGGGATATTACCACCGATTCCACAGAAATACAAACTACCATCAGAGAATACTATAAACACTTCTACCCAAATAAACTAGAAAATCTGGAAGAAATGAATAAATTCCTGCACAAATACACCCTCCCAAGACTAAACCAGGAAGAATTTGAATCCCTGAATAGACCAATAGCAGGCTCTGAAATTGAGGCAGTAATTAATAGCCTACCAACCAAAAAATTCCAGGACCAGATGGAATCACAGCCGAATTCTACCAGAGGTACAAAGAGGAGTGGGGACCATTCCTTCTGAAACTATTCCAATCAATAGAAAAAGAGGGAATTCTCCCTAACTCATTTTATGAGGCTGGCATCATCCTGATACCAAAGCCTGGCAGAGACACAACAAAAAAGAGAATTTTAGACCAATATCCCTGATGAACATCGATGCAAAAATCCTCAATAAAATACTGGCAAACCAAATCCAGCAGCACATCAAAAAGCTTATCCACCATGATCAAGTTGGCTTCATGTCTGGGATGCAAGGCTGGTTCAACATACACAAATCAATAAGCTCAATACATCATATAAACAGAAGCAGAGACAAAAACCACATGTTTATCTCAATAGATGCAGAAAAGGCCTTCAACAAAATCCAACAGCCCTTCATGCTAAAAACTCTCAATAAATTAGGTATTGATGGGATGTATCTCAAAATAATAAGAGCTATTTATGACAAACTCACAGCCAATATCATACTGAATGGACAAAAACTGGAATAATTCCCTTTGAAAACTGGCACAAGACAGGGATGCCCTCTCTCACCACTCCTAGTCAACATAGTGTTGGAAGTTCTGGCCAGGGCAATCAGGCAGGAGAAAGAAATAAAGGGTATTCAGTTAGGTAAAGAGGAAATCAAATTGTCCCTGTTTGCAGATGACATGATTGTATATTTAGAAACACCCATTGTCTCAGCCCAAAATCTTCTTAAGCTGATAAGCAACTTCAGCAAAGTCTCAGGATACAAAATCAATGTGCAAAAATCACAAGCATTCTTATACACCAATAACAGATAAACAGAGAGCCAAATCATGAATGAACTCCCATCCACAATTGCTTCAAAGAGAATAAAATACCTAGGAATCCAACTTACAAGGGGTGTGAAGGACTTCTTCAAGGAGAACTACAAACCACTGCTCAATGAAATAAAAGAGGACACAAACAAATGGAAGAACATTCCATGCTCATGGGTAGGAAGAATCAATATCGTGAAAATGGCCATACTGCCCAAGCTAATTTATAGATTCAATGCCATCCCCATCTAGCTACCAATGACTTTCTTCACAGAATTGGAAAAAGCTACTTTAAAGTTCATATGGAACCAAAAAAGAGCCCACATTGCCAAGAAAATCCTAAGCCAAAAGAGCAAAGCTGGAGGCATCACACAATCTGACTTCAAACTATAATACAAGGCTACAGTAACCAAAACAGCACAGCACTGGTACCAAAACAGAGATATAAACCAATGGAACAGAACAGAGCCCTCAGAAATAATACCACACATCTACAACCATCTGATCTTTGACAAACCTGACAAAAAAAAAGGAATGGGGAAAGGATTCCCTATTTACTAAATGGTGCTGGGAAAACTGGCTAGCCATATGTGGAAAGCTGAAACTGGATCCCTTCCTTACACCTTATATAAAAATGAATTCAAGATGGATTAAAGACTCCAATGTTAGACCTAAAACCATAAAAACCCTAGAAGAAAACATAGGCAATACCATTCAGGACACAGGCATGGGCAAGGACTTCATGTTTAAAACAACAAAAGCAATGGCAACAAAAGCCACGATAGACAAATGAGATCTAATTATACTAAAGAGCTTCTGCACAGCAAAAGAAACTACCATCAAAGTGAACAGGCAACCTACAGAATGGGAGAAAATTTGTACAATCTACTCATCTGACAAAGGGCTAATATCCAGAATCTACAAAGAACTTAAACAAATTTACAAGAAAAAAATCAAACAAACCCATCAAAATGTGGGCAAAGGATATGAACAGACACTTCTCAAAAGAAGACATTTATGCAGCCAACAGACACATGAAAAAATGCTCATCATCACTGGCCATCAGAGAAATGCAAATCAAAACCACAATGGGATACCATCTCACATCAGTTAGAATGGTGATCATTAAAAACTCAGGAAATAAGAGGTGCTGGAGAGGATGTGGAGAAATAGGAACACTTTTACACTGTTGGTGGGACTGTAAACTGAGTTCAATGGGTTGAACTCAACCATTGTGGAATACAGTGTGGTGATTCCTCAAGGATCTAGAACTAGAAATACCATTTGACCCAGCCATCCCATTACTGGGTATATAACCAAAGGATTATAAATCATGCTGCTTTAAAGACATAGGCACATATATATTTATTGCAGCACTATTCACAATAGCAAAGACTTGGAACCAACCCAAATATCCATCAGTGATAGACTGGAGTAAGAAAATGTGGCACATATACACCATGTAATACTATGCAGCCATAAAAAAGGATGAGTTAATGTCCTTTGTAGGGACGTGAATGAAGCTGGAAATCATCATTCTGAGCAAACTACTGCAAGGACAGAAAACGAAACACCACATGTTCTCACTCATTGGTGGGAATTGAACAATGAGAACACTTGGACACGGGATGGGGAAACATCACACACCGGGGCCTGTCATGGGGTGTGGGGATTGGGGAGGGATAGTGTTAGGAGACATACCTAATGTAAATGATGAGTTAATGTGTGCAGCACACCAACATGGCATATGTATACATATGTAACAAACCTGCATGTTGTGTACATGTACCCTAGAACTTAAAGTATTATAAAAAATAAAAAATAATAAAAAAAGAAGAATTCAAACTATTTCTCTTCATTGATGATATGTTTCTATACCTTGAAAACTCTACAGACTCCACCAAAAGCACCTGGAACCAATAAACAACTTCAGTAAAATTTCAGTATACAAAATTAATTTATGAAAACCAGTAGCATTTCTATACACCAATAATATTCAAGCTGGGAGCTAAATCAAGAGTGTAATCCAATTTACAATAGCCGCAACAACAATGAAAATAACTAGCAATACATCTACATCTACCAAGGAGGTGAAAATATCATATAAGGGGAACCACAAAACAGTGCTGAAAGAAATCATAATTGACACACACAAAAATGAAATAACATTCAGCAATCATGAATTGGAAGAATCAATATCACAAAAATGGACAAACTATCCAAAGCAATCTACAGATTTAACACATTCCTATCAAGTTCCCAAGTTATTTTTCACGGAAGTAGAAAACACTATTGTAAAACTCCTATGGAATCAAAAAACAGCCCAAATAGCCAAAGCAATCCTAAGCAGAAAGAACAAAACAGGATGCATCATAGTATTCTACTTCAAACTATACTATAAAGTTACAGTGACCAAAACGGTATGGTACTGATACAAAACCACATAGAACAATGGAACAGAATATAGAAGCCAGAAATCCACATACTTACAGCCTTCTGACCTTTAACAATGTCTACAAAAGCAAGCAATTGAGAAAGGAGTCCCTATTCAATAAATCATGCTGGGATAGCTGGCTAGCCACATGTGGAAGAATAAAACTATACCTTTACCTTTTACCATATACAAAAATTAACTCAAGGTGGATTCCAGATTTCAATGCAATACCTCAAACTGAAGAATCCTAAAACAAAACCTAGGAAATACTTTTCTCAACACTGGCCTTGGCTAAGACTTTTTGGCAAGTTAAACTAAAGAGCTTCTGCACAGCTCTTTAGAAAGAAACTATCAACAGAGTAAATAGACAACCTACAGAATGGAAGAAAATATTCATAAACTATACATCTGACAAAGATTTATTCAGAATTTATAAGGAATGTAAATTAAAAAGCAAGAAACAAGCCCATTAAAATTAACAAAAGACATGAACAGCACTTCTCAAAAGCTGACATACATGCAACTAACAAACATGAAAAAGTGCTCCACATCACTAATCATCAGAGAAATGCAAATCAAAATCACAAGGAGATACCATCTCACACCAGTCAGAATGGCTATTATTAAAAAGTCAACAAAATTTGCTGGTGAGGCTGCAGAGAAAAGGGAATGTTTATACACAGTTGGTGGAAATGTAAAATAGTTCAGGCACTGTGGAAAGCAGTTTGGGTATTTCTCAAGAGACTTAGAACTCCCACCAGAACCGGCTATCCCATTACTGGGTATATACCAAAAGGAAAATAAATCTTTCTATCAAAAAGACACATGCACACATATGTTCATAGCTGTGCTAGTCACAATAGCAAAGAAAGGGAATCAACCTAGGTGCCCGTTAGTGGTGGATTAGATGAAGGAAATGTGGTTCATATATATAATAGCATACTATATAGCCATAAACAGAATGAAATTATAACCTTTGAAGCAACATAGATGAAGCTGGAGGCCATAATCCTAAGCAAATTAATACAGGAACAGAAAACTAAATACCGTGTGTTCTCACTTATAAGTGTGAGCTAAACACTGAGCAAACATTGACATAAATATGAGAACAATCGACACTGTGCACTACTTGTGGGGAGGGAAGGATAGGGGCATGGGTTGAAAAACTGCCTGAGTGCAATATACCCATGTAACAAACCTGCATATGTACCTCCTGTATCAAAAATAAAAGTTGAATTTAAAATAAATAAATAAATAAAATTTAAAAATAAAAAATTTTACAGTTCTGTCTTCTTAAGATAATAGAAAACAGAATATGCTTTTTTCAGAGCTGTGGATTGTTATAAAGAAAACATCTTTAAGAGAACAGGTGGAATTTTGCATACTATCTTCTATTTAGGAAACATATGTGCGGAAAATAAATAGGCCCTGTGTATCTAGGGATGAAAAATATAAGTGCGATTCCTGTGCTCATGAAGATTGGGTTGTTGTGCAGCCTCCGTTGTAATTCCTTCTCTAGATTGTCAATTTATATAAGTAAGGAATAATGGATTTTATTCTTCTCTATTGCTATATCTATGATAAGAACACAATACTCACATGACTAAATATGATTTTAGAATTTCAATTAAATTTGACTATTTCATTATTATTTGATTGAGTTTTTATTTCCTTTTTATACCTAAAGTGTCTTTGAAAGTTATTAATAAACTTTTGCTTTGAAAATGGCACTAAAGCATGATCTTCTTGAACTAGAATTTTTGATGTTATTGTTAATTGGTTGACTTAAAGGAATACACACTCATGGTGACAACATAAAACACTGCAAAACTATATAGAATTAAGACTATTTTTCCCATTACAAATCTCAGCAAGTTATTTTGTGGATATTGACAAACTAACACACGAGTTTGTATGGAAGGCAAAAGATCCAGAGCTTCCGACACAATATTCAAATTGTGAGAGAAGGGGAAGATGCTCACCTATTAACTTTGGAAGTGAGTGGTGTCTATAACTCTAAAAGCAAAAAGAATTGTACATAAAATCTGACCTCTAGTTGATAAAATTGTTTGCCATGTGGATATGGGTTAGCAATATTGATACTGATATACATGTATATTGAAACTGATGGTAGGTTGTAGGAATAAGATTTCTTATTGTTGTCCTAGGAAGTTACAGTTAAGCAGGGGGAAGAAACTAGAATGATTCATATTGTAATGGATAAAATTTGAAGAGATCCATAAGATTTCACACTTAGCTTAATATGGGTACAGATGTGTACATATAGAAACATTTATAGATATGAGAGACCCTAGAAGCAAAACTATCCCAGTAGTAAGGAGCAGTTATTCACATATTGGTTTCTAACTGTATTCTCCAGCAAAAGGATTTAGTGATCTTTGGAAAAATAACTAATTCTAGGACTGGGGTAGAAAATACACAAGATAAGCTTGCAGCATTTTGTAGAGACAGAAAGTAAGGAAGTGCTAAACAAACAAACCATTTTGGAGTGAAATGGACTGAATGCTTGTGTCCCCATAAAATTTATATTTTGAAATCTTAATCCCCATTGTGATGATGTTAGGTGGGGCCTTTGGGAAGTAGTTTGGGCATGACAATGAAACCCTCATGAATGAGGATTAGGACCCTTATAAAATGTATCTCAGAGAGCTTGTCACCCTCTTTCTGCCATGTAAGGATACAGTGAGAAGGCAGAAGTCCGCAACCTGAAAGAAGTTCCTCTTTTGAAGCTGATTATGTGAGCACCCTAATCTTGGACTTCCAGACTCTAGAACTGTGAGAAATGAATTACAGTTGTTTACAAGCCACCCAGTCTATAGTACATTGTTACAGGAGCCTGAACTAAGATATTGGGCATTTTAAAAGACCACGGAAGCCAACTAATAGAATTTCCAATGCCCAAAGCTGAAACAATTTGAGCAGCAAAGAAATAAGATAGTATTAAATTTTAACCCAAAGTGTAATTAAATATCAATAAGTCTATACAGACATAAATAGATGACTGAACAAATAACTGAATAAATAACAAATCTCTCATGCATAAGAATTCCAAATAATTTATGCATATACTTTACCCTAAAGAAAGGGATGCATAATTCCCCATTCCTTAAGTATATGTCAAATATAGTAACTTACTCTCAAACAAATCAGTGTGAAAAGAGGATGAGGTAGTGGGAGGGAGAGTAAAGGTACAGTAGTGAAACATGACAAACGCTACCTCAGCAAAGTGATAAGGGTTAATGTCAATGGTGGCAGTCACATTGATAGCATATATCCTTGAAATGATGTGATAGCATTGGAAATATACATGTGTGGTCTTCCTCCCTAATACCCAATGTCCCAGCCTACTCATGAGAAAATGATCAGACAAGCTGAAATACAGTGGCATCCTATAATATACTCGATCAGTACTCCTGAAAAATCTGGAAGTCAAGGAGAGTCTGAAAAAGTGTCACAGCCTGCTGTGAATGTGTCCCAGAGATTTTGGTATGTTGTGTCTTTGTTCTCGTTGGTTTCAAAGAACATCTTTATTTATGCCTTCATTTCATTATTTACCCAGTAGTCATTCAGGAGCAGGTTGTTCAGTCTCCATGTAGTTGAGCGGTTTTGAGTGAGTTTCTTAATCCTGAGTTCTAGTTTGATTGCACTGTGTTCTGAGAGACAGTTTGTTATAATTTCTGTTCTTTTACATTTGCTGAGGAGTGCTTTACTTCCAACTATGTGGTCAATTTCGGAGTAGGTGTGGTGTGGTGCTGAAAAGAATGTATATTCTGTTGATTTGGGGTGGAGAGTTCTGTAGATGTCTATTAGGTCTGCTTGGTGCAGAGCTGAGTTCAATTCCTGGGTATCCTTGTTAACTTTCTGTCTCGTTGATCTGTCTAATGTTGACTGTGGGGTGTTAAAGTCTCCTATTATTATTGTGTGGGAGTCTAAGTCTCTTTGTAGGTCACTAAGGACTTGCTTTATGAATCTGGGTGCTCCTGTATTGGGTGCATATATATTTAGGATAGTTAGCTCTTCTTGTTGAATTGATCACTTTACCATTATGTAATGGCCTTCATTGTCTCTTTTGATCTTTGTTGGTTTAAAGTCTGTTTTATCAGAGACTAGGATTGCAACCCCTGCCTTTTTTTGTTTTCCATTTGCTTGGTAGATCTTCCTCCATCCGTTTGTTTTGAGCCTATGTGTGTCTCTGCACGTGAGATGGGTTTCCTGAATACAGCACACTGATGGGTCTTAACTCTTTATCCAATTTTCCAGTTTGTGTCTTTTAATTGGAGAATTTAGTCCATTTACATTTAAAGTTAATATTGTTATGTGTGAATTTGATCCTGTTATTATGAGGTTAGCTGGTTATTTTGCTCGTTAGTTGATGCAGTTTCTTCCTAGCCTTGATGATCTTTACAATTTGGCATGTTTTTGCACTGACTAGTACCGGTTGTTCATTTCCATGTTTAGTGCTTCCTTCAGGAGCTCTTTTAGGGCAGGCCTGGTGTTGACAAAATCTCTCAGTATTTGCTTAGCTGTAAAGTATTTTATTTCTCCTTCACTTATGAAGCTTAGTTTGGCTGGATATCAGATTCTGGGTTGAAAATTCTTTTCTTTAAGAATGTTGAATATTGGTCCCCACTCTCTTCTGGCTTGTAGAGTTTCTGCCAAGACATCAGCTGTTAGTGTGATGGGCTTCCCTTTGTGGGTAACCCGACCTTTCTCTCTGGCTGCCCTTAACATTTTTTCCTTCATTTCAATTTTGGTGAATCTGACAATTATGTGTCTTGGAGTTGCTCTTCTAGAGCAGTATCTTTGTGGCATTCTCTGTATTTCTGTGTGTAGAGGGAAATTTATAGCACTAAATGCCCATAAAAGAAAGCAGGAAAGATCTAAAATTGACACCTTGACATCACAATTAAAAGAACTAGAAAAGCAAGAGCAAACACATTCAAAAGCTAGCAGAAGGCAAGAAATAACTAAGATCAGAGCAGAACTGAGGGAAATAGAGACACAAAAAACCCTTCAAAAAATCAATGAATCCAGTAGCTGGTTTTTTGAAAAGATCAACAAAATTGATAGACCACTAGCAAGATTAATAAAGAAGAAAAGAGAGAAGAATCAAATAGACACAATAAAAAATGATAAAGGGGATATCACCACTGATCCCAGAGAAATACAAACTACCATCAGAGAATACTATAAACACCTCTACACAAATAAACTGGAAAATCTAGAAGAAATGGATAAATTCCTCGACACATACATCCTCCCAAGACTAAACCAGGAAGAAGTTGAATCTGTGAATAGACCAATAACAGGCTCTGAAATTGAGGCAATAATCAATAGTTTACCAATCAAAAAAAGTCCAGGACCAGATGGAATCACAGCCGAATTCTACCAGAGGTACAAAGAGGAGCTGGTACCATTCCTTCTGAAAGTATTCCAATCAATAGAAAAAGAAGGAATCTTCCCCAACTCTTTTTATGAGGCCAGCATCATCCTGATACCAAAGCCGGGCAGAGACACAACCAAAAAAGAGAATTTTAAACCAATAACCTTGATGAACATCGATGCAAAAATCCTCAATAAAATACTGGCAAACCGAATCCAGCAGCACATCAAAAAGCTTATCCACCATGATCAAGTTGGCTTCATCCCTGGGATGCAAGGCTGGTTCAACATACGCAAATCAATAAATGTAATCCAACATATAAACAGAACCAAAGACAAAAACCACATGATTATCTCAGTAGATGCAGAAAAGGCCTTTGACAAAATTCAACAACCCTTCATGCTAAAAATTCTCAATAAATTAGGTATTCATGGGACGTATCTCAAAATAATAAGAGCTATCTATGACAGACCCACAGCCAATATCATACTGAATGGGCAAAAACTGGAAGCATTCCCTTTGAAAACTGGCACAAGACAGGGATGCCCTCTCTCACCACTCCTAGTCAACATAGTGTTGGAAGTTCTGGCCAGGGCAATCAGGCAGGAGAAGGAAATAAAGGGTATTCAATTAGGAAAAGAGGAGGTCAAATTGTCCCTGTTTGCAGACGACATGATTGTATATCTAGAAAACCCCATTGTCTCAGCCCAAAATCTCCTCAAGCTGATAAGCAACTTCAGCAAAGTCTCAGGATACAAAATCAATGTACAAAAATCACAAGCATTCTTATACACCAATAACAGACTAACAGAGAGCCAAATCATGAGTGAACTCCCATTCACAATTACTTCAAAGAGAATAAAATACCTAGGAATCCAACTTACAAGGGATGTGAAGGACCTCTTCAAGTAGAACTACAAACCACTGCTCAAGGAAATAAAAGAGGACACAAACAAATGGAAGAACATTCCATGCTCATGGGTAGGAGGAATCAATATCGTGAAAATGGCCATACTGCCCAAGGTAATTTATAGATTCAATGCCATCCCCATCTAGCTACCAATGACTTTCTTCACAGAATTGGAAAAAACTACTTTAAAGTTCATATGGAACCAAAAAAGAGCCCGCATCACCAAGTCAATCCTAAGCCAAAAGAACAAAGCTGGAGGCATCATGCTACCTGACTTCAAACTATACTACAAGGCTACAGTAACCAAAACAGCATAGTACTGGTACCAAAACAGAGATAAAGACCAATGGAACAGAACAGAGCCCTCAGAAATAATGCCACATATCTACAACTATCTGATCTTTGACAAACCTGACAAAAGCAAGCAATGGGGAAAGGATTCCCTATTTAATAAATGGTGCTGGGAAAACTGGCTAGCCATATGTAGAAAGCTGAAACTGGATCCCTTCCTTACACCTTATACAAAAATTAATTCAAGATGGATTAAAGACTTAAATGTTAGACCTGAAACCATAAAAACCCTAGAAGAAAACCTAGTCAATACCATTCAGGACATAGGCATGGGCAAGGACTTCATGTCTAAAACACCAAAAGCAATGGCAACAAAAGCCAAAATTGACAAATGGGATCTAATTAAACTAAAGAGCTTCTGCAATGCAAAAGAAACTACCATCAGAGTGAACAGGCAACCTACAGAATGGGAGAAAATTTTTGCAACCTACTCATCTGACAAAGGGCTAATATCCAGAATCTACAATGAACTCAAACAAATTTACAAGAAAAAAACAAACAACCCCATCAAAAAGTGTGTGAAGGATATGAACAGACACTTCTCAAAAGAAGACATTTATGCAGCCAGAAAACACATGAAAAAATGCTCATCATCACTGGCCATCAGAGAAATGCAGATCAAAACCACAGTGAGATACCATCTCACACCAGTTAGAATGGCGATCATTAAAAAGTCAGGAAACAACAGGTGCTGGAGAGGATGTGGAGAAATAGGAACACTTTTACACTGTTGGTGGGACTGTAAACTAGTTCAACCACCGTAGAAGTTAGTGTGGCAATTCCTCAGGGATCTAGAACTAGAAATACCATTTGACCCAGCCATCCCATTACTGGTTATATACCCAAAGGATTATAAATCATGCTGCTATAAAGACACATGCACACGTATGTTTATTGCGGCACTATTCACAATAGCAAAGATTTGGAACCAACCTAAATGTCCAACAACGATAGACTGGATTAAGAAAATGTGGCACATATACATCATGGAATACTATGCAGCCATAAAAAATGATAAGTTCATGTCCTTTGTATGGACATGGATGAAACTGGAAGCCATAATTCTCAGCAAACTATCGCAAGGACAAAAAACCAAACACCACATGTTCTCACTCATAGGTGGGAATTGAACAATGAGAACACATGGACACAGGAAGGGGAATATCACACACAGGGGACTGTTTGGTGTGGGGGGAGGAGGGAGAGATAGCATTAGGAGATATACCTAATGCTAAATGACAAGTTAATGGGTGCAGCACACCAACATGGCACATGTATACATATGTAACAAACCTGCACGTTGTGCACATGTACCCTAAAACTTAAAGTGTAATAATAACCAAATTAAAAAAAAAAAGTGTCACAGCCAAGAGGAGCCCATAAATATACACACCTACTATGTATCCACCAAAATTTTTAAAAGACAGAACATTAGAGAAAACTGATGAAATCTGAATATAGACTTTAGTTAACCATAATGTATCAATAGTGGTACCATACTAATGCAAGATGCAAATAGTAGAGAAAATTGATTGTGGGGTATACAGGACTTATCTGTACTATCTTTGCAATTTTTCTGTGAATTCAAAACTTTTCAAGTAAAAAATGTATGAATCAGAGTAAAAGGTTTTCTTCTGTCTTACGCAAATTCTAATTCTGAACTCTTCTTCACAGAGGTAAGTACCAGACCCAGTTTGTCAATTTTCTTAATCTACATATTTACGGCAATATGTATATGTATATGTGGTAATTTATAGAGTATTAGATGTATAAATATGTACAGGGGTGTATATGTGCAGTAGATAGATACATGGTTAATTATATTTATGTTTGTAATACTACACATTTTATATATTTAAGAGCTTATATATTTGTAAACATACCCTTCACTTACATAAATTTTAGCATTTAATATATAGACATTCTATTCTGAAGATTAATATTTCTTAGAATTTATTATATGTTGGTGCATATATGCTCACTTCATTCATGTTCCAACAACTAGCAGTAAAACATAGAATTAATTAACTGATTTAATGAATTTCTTGTTAATGGTAATGTATGTTGTTTTGCATATAAACATGACGTATTTATTCTGCAAATGGCATTGCTGCATCAAAGTATATATGCATATGAATTGTTTGATAGATACTGCCAAAATACTCTCCAACAAGGTTGTACCATTTTGCCTTTCATCAACTATGTATGCAAGTTCCTGTCATCTCTCATAATCAGTAATATCATGCAGTACCACAATTTTTTATACAAAAGTATATGATGTTGTTGTTTTAATATATATTTGTATGATCAAGATTGCATATCAATTTACTATTTAAAAGCCCTTTGTACCTCAAATCAGTGGTGATAACTGTGAATGTATTCATCAACAGTGTTTGTTAGACAAATTGCTAGTCATTTAAAAGAGGATAACATTGGCTTCATATCTTCTACCAAACCACAGGATAAACCACAAGATTGTCAACACTTGAAATGTTTGAAAAAATGAAACCTGCAAATAGTTGAAGAAAATTGGGAATTTTTTTATGTCTTTGGAACTGGAACATTCTTTTGATCTATGCCTCAGGAGCTACTTTAAAAATGTCCAGACACCATGAAAAAAAATTGAGTCTTTAGCTTTATCAAAATTAAAATTATCTGCACGTTCAGGAAAGAATCAGAAGCAAAAACAAACAAAACAAACAAAAAATATATTTATATATACACAAAGACATAAGAAAACAAAATGACACTGGAACATATGAAAAGACATTCAGTCTCATTCATATTAAGTGGAATTACACAAAGATATATGTGTGTTATCTATCCAGACTGTCAAAAAGCTAAATGTTAACACTATTTGCAGGGCTTTGAGAAAGGAAGCACTCTCACACATTGCTGGCAGGAGTGTAAAATACTTCAACCTCTAATGAAGGGAAATTTGACAATATCTTTCAAAATTGCAATTACATTTACTCTTTGACTCAGGAATTCCACTTTGGAAAATATACAGACATACCAATAAACATAGAAAATGACCTATATATGTCATTTTTCATAGCCTTCTTGTTTATAAGAGCAAAATGTTGAACACAAGCCAAAGGCCCATCTATATGGGAGTTGTTAAAATAAACTATAATATATCCATATAGCGGAACATGTACAGCTTTTAAAGAATGAGAATGCCCTCTATGTACAAAAAGGAAAAACTCCACATTATGTTTTTACATAAAAAAAGTGTGGTTAGAAGAGTAGATAATATATGCTATGTTCTGTGTAAGGTAAGGGTAAATAAAACTACATATTTTCATTTTCTTATGTCTGTATGAATAAATGCTAAATAGATACATTTAAAAATAATAGAAATTGTTTCCCTCAGGGGATGGGGGTTTGGTGTGGACATGGCACAAGGATAGGAATGACATTTCAATGTTTATCATCTATTATTTTTATTTTGATCCATGTGAATATATTTACCTATTGAAAAAAACTAAAAAAATAACAAATTAAAGGCAGAAAACTGCTTTTTATATTCTTTGTTTATTTTTTTATTGAGTTGTGTGTTTCTTTCTTACTGAGTATAAGCTTTCTTTTCAAAATACAGAGATTAATCCTTTTTAATATATTTTGTAAATATATTTTTCACATCTGATATTTCTCTTTTTGTTTTGTTTGTGGTATTTTTCCTATTGGAGAAATGCCTCTTTAGTCAATGATCAAATTCATTTTTATTTTATAACTTTTGTGTTTTGTAGGTTACTTAAAATGAGTATTTGCCTATTATTAAAGAAAAATTTACCAATTAGTTTTGTCTAATATTCTATGATTTCCTTTTATTCAACAATAATCTTTGATCTATACGTTATTTGTGTTTCAAAAAAAGTAGATAGCAATTTTTCTAACCTTGAACAATTCTAGCCAATTATTATATTTATTGAGTGATGCACTTTTCCTCCACTACTTTAAATAACACTTTAATTACATACTCAAATAAACTACCTTCTATCATCTTTCTTTATACATTTATTTTGATCATTTAACCTATTTTCTGCTGTTATAAATAGAACATTTACCCTTATTATATTCTCATTATTTTCCTGGTTTTGTTTATAGAAAATATATAAGCTTTTATTCCTTAGTCATTTAATCAACCACTTACTAAGTTTTCTTATAGCCTCATAGTTTATGGTTAATGTTTTGGGATTCACAAGTATAAAATCATATCAGTTCAAAAACTTAATTAATTCACTGCATAAATTTAGAGTAATAACGTGTGCTTTAATTAGTTTGAACTTGTCTAAATGAAATCACTTCTTGGTAAACCACACACAATAGAGACATATTAACGTTGCCTATGGTGTCTCTGGGTGCTTATTTTAATAATTTGTTTTGCTCCCGATAGCATAGCACTGGTGAAAATTAAAAAAAGAGAAACAAAAGTATAAATGCCATATTTTTTCCTAGTTCCTCTGAAGTCAATTTTCTATAGGTAAGAATAAGAATTGGAGTTATTTTTTACAATCAGTTGCAAAGATTATTTTCAACTTCGTGATGGAGGAGGTTCAAGATTTAGAAGAGAATGCATTATCTGGAAAAGAAGAGTATAAATAATGATAGAAGTCAGATTACTTAGTAATGTACAGCTTTATTTTCATCTCAGACTATTACATCCATAATTCTCAGCTAGTATTTTTGCTCTAGAATAATCAATACTCAATACAACGTAATAATGTTGGCTAACACTGCAAACAGTTTTCATAAATGTTCTACAAAATTCTACAGGACAAATTATCCCTTTTACCATTTGCATTCGTTTACTTCATCTTACTTTTGTTAGTTACTCGTTGTTTCTTAGCAAAATTATTAGACATTCGAGCTCAGTTGCTCTATAATTTATGTAATTATCACTGTGTTCTGTCTTAATTTTTCTCTTCAGAATATGTTAAATCCTTTTCACTACCTTTTCAATTTTCAAAAACTGAAAACATGGCAAGCATCAGGTTCAGTTTTTTTTATATGTCAACACTTAGAGATACATACTCAACATTTAAAAAATTATGTAATATCTTGACATATCTGTTACAATAAGAACTATTTCAATATAATATTTCTAAGATCTGTATTGAGAAAGCTTTAATTCACATCCCCATGTATTCGGTGTGTCCATGTGCTGGCTGCCTTCTTTTGGTGACCTATTCTATTCTAGGAGCGAAAGCGTATTTTCATGTGCATACATAATAGATAGAAACTATCAGTTCTTTCCTTCGTGTGTGGGTAAATTTAATTCAGAGGACAATACATTATCATAAATTTAAGTGAAGATAATTAGGGAGTGCAGTGATTCTGGGCAATTTTAAAAGTAACTCAGAAGTATGTAAATTAAGTTGTCAATAGTCAATTAATTATCTGAAACAGTACCTCATCAGGATTAGTTTATAAATGTAGAAGTATGTGTTTCAATATATAAGTATTAATGGTGCTTATGATGTGAAACATTGGATATTTAGAAAATGTTGCCAGGTAATGGTCAGAAAATCATGGTTTTAAAGATTTTTGTCATTTCAAAGGACATTTCTAAATTTGTGCATCTTTATTAGACTGAATTACAAAGTACTTCAGTCATTCTAAGGAGATGCAAGGACAAAAGAAATTTTAAATAGTAAAATTTGAATGTAAACTTTCCATTGCAATTAAAACTAAACTTGCAGAGATTATAGTAGACTATGCAACTTCCTTTATTAGTTAGAACAACACCGTAAGACACTCTAATTTCATTAACATTAATAGTAAAATATCACTACATTTGAGTTTTAGTTTTGAGGATAGATTTTGTATTTTGACATTTTTAAGAATGAGTAATGGAGATCATTTTAAAAATTATATCACTTACAACATAACACAATTTATGCTTTTATCACTTATAATTAAATTTGAAGGTTTTTTTTTCAGTTTCTATCTTTTGAAACATATTTGAAATACTATTTTACATGTCTGTGGTTTTTTTTCTGAATGCTAATTGGGACATACTCCCTTATACTAACTTCGAAGAATTTAGTATTTCCTCCTTTAACATATTTTTTCTTTAGAAAAAATGTATAAAATATATGCAACATTGATCTATTTTTTTCTAAAAAAATTGCATAAATCATTTGAAACTGTAAAATTTCAAAATAAGATTGTAAAATGCTTGAGTGATGTCTGTACTATTTGCATTGCAGTTGGGTGCCACATTGGAGAAAGCCTGTGCATATAATCTTAACTCTCTTCCCAGTGAAATCAAAGCATGGTCCCTTGTGACTTTTACCTATTACTTTCAGTATTAATTTCTGGGAAAATAAAAATGTTTGGCATTTTTTCTACACTATTCCTTAAACTATTAGAAAAACTATTCTGTTTCTTACAGGATTCATGTCCATACCCAATAAGTAATCCCATCATCTTTATTTGCATGAATTTTAAATGGCATTCTTGATACTTTAATCTTAGATTTTTTAAAAGACTTGGTATTAAATAAATAACTGTTTTGATGATTTATGAAGAGCTAGGATTTTGGGCTAGGTAACTTTTTAAGATTATCTTACTTAGTACAAAAACTGTGTAATATAATAAATAACTCCCAAATCTCAGTGACTTGATACATTAAAAGTTTTTGTTTGCTACATCACAGTTCATTGAGATCAGCAAAGATGGGAAGTAGATAATTTCATGTGGGGAACTTTTATGGGTAAGGTGAAGAGATTGTGCAACTTTCATTCAGGTTCCATTGGCCAGAGCTCAGCCACATGGCCCAAATCTAACTATGAAGGATTGGAAAACGTGGTTGTGTTGTGTACACAGGAAGAAAATGAGATTCAATTGCTAAATACCTAACATTATTGCTGCCTCAGTCCACTTTTATCAACAAACATTTGTCCCTCTTAGTTTTCCAAATGAAGACAATCCTCCCTGAGTCAATGGTCCAGTTAATACATCCAGCTCAAAGATAAGGTCCTCTGTTTTACGTACAACCCCCTGTCTGGTCTGAGTGTGGCTCTTGGGTTCAAACAGCCTACGAACTAAAATGGCAAAGCTGAGAAAACAATTATTCCTTTTAGCAAAGGGGAAGAATAAGAGTCCCATGACAGTCACTGGCCAATAGCAATTCTGAAACTCCTCTGGATAAACAACATAAAATCCTTCTGTTCTGAGGATTAAACAGTTCCTTGAAGAGGCCATGATTCTGCTCTCTGTGTGGTTTTCTTCATCCATTTTTCTCTAGCAATATTCCATGCCAATTTTCTTTCATCTGTTGATGGGGAAGGTGTTGTTTTGTAGCCTTCTCCGTGACCTAGGGTCGTTTTAATGTTCAACTAACAGTATCAGGCATTTTGAAATCAGGCTTTAATTTTCTCGAAACCAATACAAATCCCTTCCAGAATTAGTAAGCTTCTGATCCATTTGCTTCCAGCAGGCCCTGTGTCAGTACTTGCCACTCAAATATTATTTTCCTAGACATGGTTCTGCAATCTTTGCTCTGTATTTTTTCTTCTTTCAACTAGTTGCTGCAACTTGGTGGCTAATAAGCTTGCGTGAAAATGACACATCTTTCATCCATTCATTGTCACAGAGTCATTATTTTCAAGGGAGAAGGCCTATTGGGACTTTGTCACTGAGAGTCTATTAGAATCGCATCTATTACTATTTATGTCTAGATGTTGTCTTTCCTAAATCTTCAAGAATCCAAGTTTCTGAACACTAGTTTTTTCCTTTCTATTTTCTATTTGGCCAATTTTTTTTTGTATTCATTTTTTTCTTATAATTATTTGCTAAGTACAGTCAATGAAAACCAATGTAGATGATGATTACTAACCATTTTCCTCTAGAGCTATAAGCTCAGTAAGCATAATGGTTTCTTTGAATTTTCGCAGGTGATGGTTTTAGCAAAGGTGTTGCCATTATACTGCATTAACACACTTAATTTAGGTATTTTTAAAAAGGTTAATGTCATATTAATTTACATTTTAATAAAAATGAAATTTCAATTATAAAAATATTTACCATTTAATTTATGGTTACCAATTGGTCTAAGTGGAAGTGTAACCTTGAAATATTAGTAATGTATTTATGATAAATTCCTAACTTCAATATCAATTAACCTGTCTTTAAAGGTTGCAAAAGCAGAGATTAGTGTTAAGTAATAAACTCAAGAATAAAGCAATGCAGATATTTGAATACTGGTGATTTAGTACATGAATAGTAAAATATTTAACCCTGACTCAAAGTGAAAAGACATTAATATTCACTGATTATACTTTATAGCTAACATGCATAGTAAGATTTGTATAAAAAAAAATTTGTATAGGCCTTCAACCTTGTTCAGAATTTTGTATGGGCCAGGCACAGTGGTTCACGCCTGTAATCTAGCACTTTGGGAGGTCAAAGCAGGCGGATGCTTGAGGTCAGGAGTTTGAGACCAGCCTGGCCAACATGGTGAAACCCCATCTCTACTAATAGTGCAAAAAATATTAGCTGGGCGTGGTGATGCACACCTGTACCACCCATCCACTTGAGAGGCTGAGGCAGGAGAATCGCTTGAACCCAGGAAGCAGAGGTTGCAGTGAGCCAAGATGATGCCACTGCACTACAGCCTGGGCAACAGAGTAAAACTGTGTCTCAAAAAAATATATAAAATAAAACAAAGAATTTTGTATAAACACATTAAGAGCATTTAACTCAGCAATGTCAGTTCAAAAGTAAAATTATTAAAAAATTACCACCTTTGGTCATGTCTTCTAGAATGCTGCAATAGAAAAGAGATTTCTTTCCAGAAATATGAATCACGAAAGTCCAACAACTGATTTCCTTCCAGTCCAATACATTAGACAACTTTCAAAATAAACACACTTGCCACAAAAAAGGAGAATAAATTAGATGCTGTGATTTCAACCACTTTCCTCCAATGTTACATTTATGAAAATATTTACAATAACTTGCATTTTGATCACATAGTATATGCCAGGTGCTGTAATATGTAATTTATACATTTTATCTCTACTAATTGCTATAATTTCATGGAGGAAGAAATTTTCAAAAGATGAAACTAGAACTTAAAGAGGTGAAATAAATCTCCCAGTCAAAAAATGCATAATTCAGGATCCAACAGTTCATGTCTGGGTCATTGCAAAGCTCATACCCTCAACAACTATGCTAAACTGCCTAAAATTAATTAATGAAAAGCCTTTAATATTTAAACATTACTCTTACAGTCAAAGCTTTTTTCATACTTATTTTAAGGAACTCTTCTTTTCGTTAATAAGTAGTACATTCTTACCTACATTATACTTTCTCATCTCCTTTAGCCTGAGACTGCATGAGATAACTAAGGCATGATATTCCTGAGACTGTAATGATGTCTATCTAATATGCTCTTGTCCTTTAGCAAAGATGTTAAGGGATAACTATGTTAAGAGCTATACCTTATATTTAAATGGGTTTATGCTTCTCAAATTGTCTGTAAGCTTCCTTATTTTATATTTATTTTAGGCATGCGAGGAAATAAGTATTATTCTATATTTTTGTAGAGAATTAAACACAGCATATATAAAAATCCTTCTGTTAAGGATAACCTAAAAAAAAAAAAGACAATTGTGAATAAAACATAGAGAGCCAGAATGTGTGGGCGGAGTGAAGATGAAGAGGTGGGTAGGGATCTGTGAGGGAAATGTGTGATGTTTCTGGAGCCACAGCACTTTTTATATTCCTTTTGGTGCTGGGAAAATTTCCTGTCTTAAGCATCCCACATACTCCTAACTCAAGCAGAAGCAAGAATTCCACTTTGCTAACCTCCATTTGTACCCAGGTTGCTGGCCTGTCATGTTGGCTCTGCCAATCAGACTCAACTGCATGAGACTTTAATTCAGACATGGACAATGTGACATGTCTTGAGCAGACATATTAGATAGACATCATTATAGTCAATAGCCATTATAGTCTCTGAAAGATCACTCCTCAGATTTATCATGTAGTCTTCTAAAAAAGATGAAAGTCTAATAATAACATTCTTTTTCTAGGTAAGCAAGGGTGTACTACTTATGTATACCTTATGTATATTTAAAGGGAAAATATTTTCCAAATGATAGTGTGAGTACAGGATGCTAACATATTCTTTGGAGGTTAATAAAGAAAGAATAAACCAGGAGAAATTTATTTGAGAATGATGGTGTGATGAAGCTTCTAGGGCAGTGGGATGGAGATTCTGCCACTTACGTCAGCAACAACTAGTATGGCATTTGTGTCGTATCTACAGTGGCTAAAATAGACAAAGTAAATGTGATTTGAATATTATCTTTGAATGTGTGGTCTTTGGCTTGACCATCTGACTTTCCTATTTGGAAAGCTCTTTAATATTCTTAAATATTTTTTTAAAAACTACTTCAAGAGGTTTTTATTACTCGCATCTGAGATCACTGACTGACAGAGGACATGGCTTCCTAAGTCTTTAGGTGTTAAAGTTTACCGTTTAGTATATATTTAGTAATGATCAGAATACTAATTTGAAGATTGTATTTTGTTAGGGAAAACAAACTTGCCCATTTTGACTACTTAAATTTAGCTTTTTAGAAATAAGCACCTGACAAGTCCTAGCATCACTAAGAAGAAGTCATCATTTCACGTAGCAGTAATTACCTCAAGAGAATACATAAATTTCACAACTCTTAATTCACAACTATGTATTTAACAATATTATGTTGAATATTTGGACTACAGTAAGTTAGTGCAGTCTCTATCCATGAAGAACCTATAATCCAGGGAGACCATGTTTTTAATACAATCAGTTTCAACAATTTCTCACAGGATTCTTAAATTAGATATTAATGTAAGTAGCATCAACCATCAATAGTTTACTTTAAAAGTGTATAAATTTATGAGGTACAAGAGAAATTCTCTTACATGCATAGATTGTCTAGCAGTCAAATCAGAGCTTTTAGGATATCTATCACCCCAATAACATATGTTGTATCCTTTAAGTAGTTTCTTGTATTCCACCTCCCTCCTAACCCTTTAACTTCCCACGTCTCTGTTGTCTATCATTCTACTCTCTATGTCCATGTGTACATATTTTTATTTCCTACTTATGAGTGAAAACCTGTGATATTTGACTTCCTGTGTCTGAGTGTTTCATTTAACATATTGACCTCCAGTTCCATCCATGTTAGCGCGAAAGATAGGATTTCATTCATTTTTATGGATACATAGTATTGTATTGTGTATATACTGCATTTTCTTTATCTAATCATCCATTAATAGATGCTTAGGCTGATTTCTATCTTTGCTATTGTGAATAGTCCTGTGATAAACATATGAGTGCAGGTATCTTTCTGATATATTGATTTATTTTATTTTGAGTAGATATCCAGTAGTGGGATTGCTGGATGGAATAGCAATACTATTTTAAGTTCTTTGAGAAATCTTCATAATGTTTTCCAAAGAGGTTGCACTAATTTAAATTCCCACCAACAGTGTATAAGAGTTCCCTTTTACCTCACCCTCACTAACATCTGTTTTTTAGTAATAGCCATTCTGACTGGTGTAAGATGATATCTCATTGTGGTTTTAATTTGCATTTCAGGTAATTAGTGATGTTGAGCATTTTTTTCATATATCTGTTGGCCATTTGCATATCTTCTTTTGAAAAGTGTCCATTCATGTCATTCGACATCGTTTTAATGGAATTATTTGTTTTTCTGTTGTTGTTAAGTTCATTGTATATTGTGTGTCAGACGAATCATTTGCAAATATTTTCTCCTATACTGCAGATTGTCTGTTCACTCTGTTGATTATTACTTTTGCTGTGCAGAAGCTTTTCAGTTTAACTAAGTCCATTTGTCTATTTTTCATTTTGTTGCATTGGCCTAAAGATTTTGTTGTTGTTGTTGTTGTTGTTGTTGTTGTTGTTGTATCTCTGCCAGCTTTTTGTATCAGGATGATGCTTGCCTCATAGAATCAGTTAGGGAGGAGTACCTCCTTTTCAATTTCAGTTTCAGTAGGAATGGTACCAGCTCTTCTTTGTACCTCTGGTAAAATTCAGCTGTAAACCTGTCTGGTCCTGGGCTTTTTTGGGTTGGTAGGCTATTTATTACTGACTCAATTTTAGAACTCATTATTGATCTGTTCGGAAATTCAATTTCTTCCTGATTCAGTCTTAAGAGCGTGTGTTTGTCCAGAAATTCATCTGTTTCTTCTAGATTTTCTTTTCTTTCTTTTTTCTGTCTTTTTTTTTTTTTTTTGGAGTCTCATTCTGTTGCTCAGGCTGGAGTGTAATAGCATGATCTCAGCTCACTGCAACCTCTGCCTCCTGGGTTCAAGCGATTCTTCTGCCTCAGCCTCCCAAGTAGCTGAGATTACAGGTGCCCGCCATCATGCCTGGCCAATTTTTGTATTTTTAGTACAGACAGGGTTTTACCATGTTGGCCAGGTTGGTCTTGAACTCCTGACCTCAGGTGATTTGCCCACCTCGGCCTCCCAAAGTGCTGGGATTACAGGCATGAGCCACCCCGCCCGTATTTCTTCTAGATTTTCTAGTTTATGTGCATAGACATGTTTATAATATTCTCTAATGGTTGTTTGTATTTCTGTGGGGTTATGGTAATATCCCCCTTATTATTTCTGATTGTGTTTATCTGATCTCTTTTCTTCTTTATTAGTCTAGCTAGCAGTCTATCTATTTATTTTATTTTTTTCAAAAAACCAGCACCTGGATTCATTAATCGTTTGAATGATGGTTTGTATCTCTATCTCCTTGAATTCAGCTTTGATTTTGGCTATTTCTTGTCTTCTGCTAGCTTTGGGATTTGTTTGATCTTTGTTTTCTAGTTCTTTTAGTTGTGATGTTAGGTTGTTAACTTGAGATCTTTATAACTTTTTATATGGGCATTTAGTGCTATAAATTCCCTCTTAACACTGCTTTAGCTGTGTCCCAGAGATTCTGGTATGTTGTATCTTTGCTCTCATTAGTTTTAAAGAACTCCTTGACTTCTGCCTTAATTTCATTATTTATTTAAAAGTCATTTGGGAACAGGTTATTCAATTTCCATATAATCGTATGGTTTTAAGTGAATTTCTTAGTCTCGAGTTCTAATTTGATTTTCCTGGGTCTGAGACTCAGGAAAATCAATGTTTGTTATTATTTCAGTTATTTTGTATTTGCTGAGGAGTGCGTTCTTCACAGAACTGGAAAAAACTATTTTAAATGTCGGGAGGCTGAGGCAAGAGAATGGCGTGAACCCAGGAGGCGGAGCTTGCAGTGAGCCGAGATCGCGCCACTGCACTCCAGCCTGGGCGACAGAGAGAGACTCCGTCTCAAAAAAAAAAAAAAACTATTTTAAATGTATCTGGAGTAAAAGCTGGAGGCATCACCCTACCTGACTTCCAACTATACTACATGGCTACAGTAACCAAAACATCATGGTACTGATCTAAAAATAGACACATAGACCAATGGAACAGAATAGAGGACCCAGATATAAGACCACACACCTACAACTATATGATCTTCAACAAACCTTACAAAAACAAGCAATGAGGAATGGATTCCCTCTTCAATAAATGGTGTTTAGATAACTGGCTAGCCATATGCAGAAGATTGAAACTGGAACCCTTACTTACACCATATACAAAACTTAACTCAAGATGAATGAAAGACTTAAATGTAAAAACCAAAATTATAAAAACCCTGGAAGACAACCTAGGCAATACCATTCAGGACAGGCATGGGCAAAAATGTCATGATGAAGATGCCAAAAGCAATTGCAACAAAAGCAATAGTTCATAAATGGGATCTAATTAAACCTAAGAGCTTCTGCACAGCAAAAGAAACTATCAGTGGAGTAAACAGACAACCTACAGAATGGGAGAAAATTTTTGCTAACTATGCTTCCAACAAAGAAGCATCTATAAGGAACTCAAACACATTTACAAGAAAACAAAAACAACCCCATAAAAAAGTGGGCAAAGGACATGAACCAACACTTTTCAGAAGAAGACATACTTGCAGCCAAAAATTATATGAAAAAAGGCTCAACATCACTGATCATTAGAGGAATCCACATCAAAACTACAATGAAATACCATCTCACATCAGTGAGAATGACTACTATAAAAAGTCAAAAAATAACATGCTGGCGAGATTGTAGAGAAAAAAGGGAATTCTTATAAACCGTTGGTGGGAACGTAAATTAGTTCAGCCATTGTGGAAGACAGTATGACGATTCCTCAAAGACCTAAAGATAGAAATACCATTCAACCCAGCAATCCCATGACTGGGTATTTACCTAAAGAAATATAAATTGTTCTATCAAAAAAGTTCATTGTAGCACTATTCATAATAGCAAAGACATAGAATCAACTTAAATGTCCATCAGTGAGAGACTGGATAAAGAAAATGTGGTACATATACACCATGGAATACTCTGCAGTCATAAAAAATAAGATTATGTCCTTCGCAGGGACATGGACAGAGCTGGAGGCCATTATCCTTAGCAAACTAACACAGGAACAGAAAACCAAATACTGCGTATTCTCCCTTAAAAGTGGGAGCTAAATGATGAGAACACGTGGACACATAGAGGGGAACAATACACACTGGGGCCGTTCAAAGGTTGGAGAGTGGGAGGAGGGAGAGAATCAGGAAAAGTAACTAACGGGTAGTAGGCTTAATACCTGGGTGATGAAATAATCTGTACAACAAACCAACACAAATTTACCTGTGTAACAAACCTGCACTTGTATCCCTGAACCTAAAAGTTTAAAAAAAAAAAAAGAAATGCTGGAGTGGCTCTCATAATTCGAAAACTCTAGCCAGTGATCTACCTTTAGAAAGTCAACTTGCTTCTGTGTATAAGAGAAGATATATGTGCTCTGTGTCCATCTCCTCACAGAGCTGTTCAAATTGATGTGAGTTAAAGACATGTACTTCAATGTGGTTGATAATTTTAATCACATCCTGCAAAATGTTCTTAAGTTCAGATGACATTTTTCAGCTAGCAGCATTTCTCTATGGAGGACACAGTACATAGACTCACATTCAGAAGCAACCTCTTTGACCCAATTAGTGAAACCAGAAAGCTATCCATTCATGCAGCCACTCCGTCCATGCATATACTGACACAAAATTACCAATTCAGTTTTCCTGATATGTAATCATTCAAAGACTTGACTAGTTCGGCAGCTGTGATGTTGGTTGGCCACAAAAGTTCACATAACATATCTTCATGCACATCCTCCTGAATAATATATCGCACAAAAACAAATATTGTTGCCTTATCGTCAACACTGGTAGACTTATCAACCTGAATTTCGTACCATGGTGACTCATTAATCCTTTCTAACATTTGTGCCTCATATCCTCTGCTATTTCACAAATTCATCTAGTTATGATAACAGCCAAAAGAGGAACACATGCCACCTTTGGAACAAATGTCCTTAGCAATAGGGTGGATCAACTCTTCACCAATAGTAAAGGGCTCCTTGGCTTTAGCAAAGTGGTAAGCCACTAAGAATGATGCTCTCAGTGCAAACACATTTGATGAAGTGATGGTCTTCAATAATTGCTTCTGTTCTTTGTGTTCACATTTTTTTTCTTATGAAAAATTCCAAAGGCTTCTCTTTTAATGCAGGGTGCTTGGTCTCCATGTGGCAAAGCAGTTTGAAGATTTCATGGCTTTGTTGGGTAGCCAGTTGCCACATATTACACAAAGCAAAGCTTGGAGAATGTGAATCACCTGTTGCAATGAACTTGTAATTTAAGTAGGACTCTTGCTATTTTATTTTAAATGTAGCTTTTCTGTTGTTGGCAGCCTTAGTGTCTTCTGCTGTCTCATCATTGGGTTCTTCCCCCTTTTCAAAGAAGCTCTCTAGTAAGGTTTGTTTTATATTTATTTTAGATGAGGTTAGCTTGTGGGCTTGCCAAAACTGTGACTAAGACAAGTGTGCAGTGAAGGAAAGAGGCGTGGATGAATGTGGTAAATGAAACAATGGATGGGTCAAACGCAGACTAAAATAAGTGTAAGATTCTGACTTAAAGCCTGCCACCAAATGCAGCTGTACAGTTGTACGTCAACTCACTTGCCACTATAAAGCAAGCCACCAGATGCAGCTTAATTGTCACTGACAGTCACTGATAGGGTTATGATATGAGTCTGTGAGCAACTGATTGATCATGGTCTCTGTGCAGTCAAACCTCTCTGCTCATGTTAATCTGTATTTTCAGCCACTCCCCATTGCTAGCATCATGACCTCAGCTCCACCTCAGATCATCAGGCATTGGATTCTCATAAGGAGAACACAACCTAGATCCCTCACATGCATAGTTCACAATAACATTCACAATCTTATGAGAATCTAATGCCACCATTGATGTGACAGGAGGCAGAGCTCAGGCAGTAATGCAAATAATGGGGAGTGGCTATAAATATAGATGAAGTTTAGCTCCCTTACCAGTCACTCACCTCCAGCTGTGCAGCCCAGTTCCTAATTTCCTGGGGGCTTGGGACCCCTGCTCTATAGATCCCTGTCCTGTTGATGTATGTGTCTATTTTTATACCAGTGCATGCTGTTTTGGTTACTACAGCTTTGTGGTATAATTTGAAATCAGGTAATGTGTCACCTCCCACATTGTGCTTGTTGCTTAGGATTGCTTTGGCTATTCAGGTCTTTTCTTTTTTTTTTTTTTTTTTTGGTTCCATATACATTTTAGGATTACTTTTTTTAATTCTGTAAAAAAAAAGATATTTGTATTTTGACAGGAATACCAGTGAATCTGTAGATAGCTTTGTGTATTATGGTCATTTTAGTGATATTAATTCTTCTGATAATGAGCATGGAATTTTTTTCAATTTGTTTGTGTCCTCTACGGTTTCTTTCATCAGTGTTTTGTAGTTTTCCATGTGGAGATCTTTCAACCCCTTGATTAAATTTATTCCTAGGGTTTTTTAAAGCTATTATACATACACTTGTCTTTTTTATTTCATTCTTACTTACATCGTTATTGTTGTATAGAGATGCTACTAATTTTTGTGCTTTGATTTTGTATCCTGTAACTTTACTAAATTTATTTATCAAATCTAAGAACTTTTTTGGTAGACTCTCTAGGTTTTACTAGATATAAGATCACATCACCAGCAGACAGGGACAGTTTGACTTACTCTTTTCCAATTTGGATGTCTTTTATTTCTTTTTCTTGCCTGATTGCTTTGGCTATGATTTCCAGTACTATGTTGAATAGACATGGTAAAAGTAGGCATCATTGACTTATTCCAGTTCTTAGAGAAAATGCTCTCAACTTTTCCCCATTCAGTATGATGTTGACTGTGAGTTTGTTGCATATGCCCTTTATTATTTTGAGTATATTCTTTCTATGCCTAGCTTGCTGAGTTTTTATCATGAAGGGATGCTGAACTTTATCAAATGCTTTCTCTGCATCTATTGAGATGATCATGATTTTTTTTTCCTTAATTCTGTTTATGTGATGTATCACATTTGTTGATTTGCATATATGGAACCATTCTTGCATGTCTGATATAAAGCCCACTTGATCATGGTGTATTTTTTTTTTTTTGATGTGCTGCTGGATTCAGTTGGCTAGTATTTTGTTAAAGATTTTTGTGTCTGTGTTCATCAGGAATATTGGTTTTAAGCTTCTTTTTTAAAAATGTCATTGCTTGGTTTTGATATCAGAGTGATATTGGCCTTCTAGAATGAGTTGGGGAGGAGTCCCTCCCTTGAATTTGAAACAGTTTCAGAAGAATTGGTATTATTTTTTATTTGTATGTTTGGTAGAATTTGACTGTGAACCCATCTGATCCTGGGCTTTTCCTTGTGGGAGGTTTTTTTTTATTACTGAGTCAATCTTGTTACTCCTTATTGGTATGTTTACATTTTGAAATGATGCAACTTTCTGATAAATAAAACAGAAGAAATTTTAAAATTGTCTGTACACAAATATAAATTTATTTAATTAATGGATCTGAATATTTAAAGGGAAAATGTTTCCCAGATGATATTTTAAATATAGGATGCTAACATACTCTTTGTAGGTTAATAAAAAAAAAACTAACTGTTCTTTATCTTATCCTGTTCATCTCTAAAATCTGAGAGTTAAAATAAGATCCAAAAGAAATATAGTCATACTAAAATAAACTTAGGTAAGCATAGCTAGTCTAATCTTACACATTACAGATTGTTGGTCAGTATTACAGGTTCTATTGTTTCTAGGTAATTTATATTTTCTATTTAGATTTTATTGCTCCTAAACTTAACTGTATAAATTTCCATGTATAGTGGTGTCAAGAAGAGAATTTGATGAGATGTTTTCCTTCATGATTTACAGAGTTATTTCTGGAGGGATGACTAATGGGCAAACAATTGTTCTAGCCCTGAATTCTGATACTTCCTGGTTTGGAATACTTTTGCCAGTGATACCTTCTAAATATTTATACTTCTTATGTTGATGAATCATCAAGAAAAATGATGTCCAGATTTCTTAGTTACAGACAACCAAAAAACCACATGCAAATTAGCCTAAGTGGTTGTATTTTGAATAGCATTAAATTATATTCATTTGCCTTCATGTATTTATGTTTAACAGAGATAAGACAGGCATAGTTATCCTTGCTTATTTATCTTGAAACCTGTAATTTATACAAAATTTACTCATGTAATTTAGCTTGTAAGATATCATGTAGACAGCATTTCAGAATCTCTAACTTCTGGGGCAATAGTCTCTCTATTATACAGTATTTCATCTTAAATTAGCCATGCAATTACAAGCAACATTAGTAATGTACAACTAATTGAAATTAAAAATTATATTCCACATTTTGTACCAAGTACTCTAGATATGTTGATTCATTTAATCCATACAACTACCTTAACTTCATTTCATACATGAAGAAACCATAGCTTAGGAATAATTGAAAGGCATAAAAAGAATTTAATCATTTTGGTTCCAAAAATATCATAGACATGGTATCACAAATACCAAGATATAATCTCCAAGAAGCTGATTCTTAAGAAGGAGACAGAAAATACTAGCTTTGGGCATAGAAGCCATGGTTTCAGGTGTTCTTTTTGAGGCTTTCCAACCGTATGAAGGCCACAAATTATCTGAAACTTGGAGTCTAAGTGTTTTGTATTATTGGTGGTAGATGTTTGTTTTTTGTTTTGTTTTGAAACTCCATATTTGAATGAAAAATAACGACTCCTTGGCTAGTTGTTGGATATCAATGAGATGACATAGTTTGTGACATTTTGTAATCTATAAAGAGCCACACCTGTGTGGTAAATAGCATAATCACTGTTTATATATGGCTAATTCTCTGATACCACTAGAAAAATTATTTTATAAAACAGGATGCGCTGAAAGAATATTGATATTGATTGCAAGCTAACTCCAGTTTCTAATAAAAATTAAATGAATATATTTCTATATTGATTATGTACAAAGAAGAAAGGGGCTTATAAGTTTTAAGCTAGTAGGCTAAACCAATTATAGCTCATGTTCCTCATTCCAAAATATAAAATTATTTTATATATATAATCAGAATGCATTTCAATATATTCTGTAAATGCGAGTTTATGGATCTAATAAATTTAGAATAGATTCTAAACTCCTCTTTAGTAAAAAAAAAAGTGCTATCTTAAATTTTAATTAATTCATTCACTTAAATTATCATCAAGACTCTTGTTTCAGAAATAGGCTTACATAAACAAAAGCTTGAATAAGGAAGAATATAAATGTGATTGGTAAAAATATTCTTTATATTTTTAAAAGATACTTTGGCACATACCCCTGTGCCAAAGACGGTTAAAATAGAGTGTACTTATGGTGCCCTACAGATAGTGACACTTGTGACCATGTAATAAAATGCTTCATGGCTGGGTTCTGTTCTATAATTCCATTTTGCTCCAAAAGCACAGTGCCACAAGTTATTTTATCTCCTGCCATTAGAGTATGTATTGCCTTTCTAGTCCACATGCTAGGAATAAAACCAGACAACCCTGGTGCTTTAAGGGCAAGAACATTTTCACCCTACTTAGCCCCGACAGTTGGTTTTACTCTTGTTATTCAGTGTATAAGTGAGTATTAATGTATAGGAAATGTAGGGCACATATACCATGATCTGGAGTTAGAGGATGAAGACTCAACATTTTGTACTCTTGCTTATATTCTATTTGACACTGGGAACATTGATAAAATTCTCTAATCTCTTCTTTTTATATCTGTTAAATAGGGTTAATAATAACCTCCACTTGGCCGGGCGCAGAGGCTCACGCCTGTAATCCCAGCACTTTGGGAGGCTGAGGCAGGCAGATCACAAGGTCAGGAGATCGAGACCATCTTGGCTAACACGGTGAAACCCCGTCTCTACTAAAATTACAAACAAATTAGCCGGGTGTGGTGGAGGGTGCCTGTAATCCCAGCTACTCGGGAGGCTGAGGCAGCAGAATGGCGTGAACCTGGGAGGTGGAGCTTGCAGTTAGCCAAGATTGCGCCACTAAATTCCAGCCTGAGTGACAGAGAGAGACTTTGTCTCAAAAAAATAAAAATAAAATAAAAAAATAATAATAACCTCCACTCAGTGTTATGGTGATGAAGGAGTTGTAGATGGCCAAACACTAAATGCAGGTAATCATTGTCTCTGGTTGAATTATAGGTCTTACACAATGAAGCCGTGTGACCACAGCTGTCCTGGATGTGACATTAAGGCCAACTCTAATTGGAAGAGAAGAAGTGTTAATTGCTTCCATCATTCTTTGTATTATTTTTGGTACTGAATAAACCAAGTTCCATTTTTCAAACCACATTTGTTTCTTTTTAAAGTTTTGGGACAGTATTTGTGTAGACTCCAGTATTTTTTTGCTCTCAAATTCTAGATTGAAAACAACAATCTAGCCATCCTTTGAGATATCCCTGTAAAAAAGTTTCACAGAACAAGGCAGCTGTCTTACTTTTCCTCCCAAACATGGTTTAAAACATAATTTTACTCATGATTGTATTTGGTTATATTTTGAGAAAAAAAAATTGTTAATATCACTAGTGAATAGAGGACTCAAGGCTGGGTCAGAACTATTCCCATGGCTCCATGCAGTGTCTATATATATTCTTTAGTGTTCTCAATTGCTAATTTCTTCTATTCTGAAACAGTTGTTTCCTAACCATAAACCACAGCTTCTTGTGATGAATTCAGGACCATTTTTAAAAATACATCTCAAATTTTGGGGATTTTGCAGTGTCTCATGAATTTTCTGCTTTGAGATGATTTATAGTAGGGTGTTTCCATTAAGAAATAGCCTCAAGTACTGGCTGTAGCAGACATGTGCATAAAAAAAACAAAAAAGAAGACCTCAAAATAGTGATGTCTCTGTATAGAGGAACAAACAGTCTGCCTCTGAGATAATATTGAAAGAGGAGTTTTTAAACAAAAGAGAATGCTATTGACCAATTGCTTATGTCCTCCCAAAATTTGTATGTTGCAATTCTAACTCACAATTTGATAATATTAGGAGGTGGGGACTTTGTGAGATCATGAGGGTAGAGCCCTTATGAATGGGATTGGTGCTCTTATAAAAAGATATGGTGAGCATGTTTTCTCTCATTCTGCTCTCTGCCATGTAAGGATAAAGGAAGAAGATGGCAAGCCAGGACATGGACCCTCACCAGGCACTGGATCTGCCAGCACCTTCATCGCACCATATTCTTGGACCTCCCAACTTCCACAACTCTGAGAAATAAATTTCTGTTGTTTAAGCCACCTCGTCTATGGTATTTTTGTTATAGTAGCCCAAATGATTAAGACAGAGAATTAAACAAAAAAGAAGAAATAAAACCCTGGATACTTCACAGGGCCAGAATAAATTCTATGTTCTCCCCAACTACAGACAAGCTTCCTAATTGAGTACAATGTAGTTCTAATTAAACTTTTGTTATTGTCAATATAAATATTGAAAATCCATCAAGAAGAAATAATACTGGTCTAACTTGATCACTGATGATTTCGTCTTTCTGCATTTGTTTCCAAACCTGTAAACTGAGAGGGGTTAAAACTAAATTTCTTATAAATTACCTTCTGTTAAAACTTTTATAAATTTTAAGGCATTTAACCCATTATCCTCACCTTTCATCCTTCCTTTGTTGACTAACACCAGCATATAAAGTTTCATTACCTAGAAAGTTTATGCTAAAAATTGCAGCATCTCATCCATATTCTGTACTCATTGGTCAAAGTAGCACAATATTCTCTGAACCAGAACATCTTTGAATTGATCATAATATAATGCTGGATTAATGTGTTGCATTTCTAATTTAATTATTGCCAAGTCTGAGTAATGTATATAAAACATATTGAATGCTGTGTAATATTTTCTTCCCTACAAGAGAAAGCAGTGTGGAAGAAAAATAAAGTGAGTTATATGTAAAAATAGACCTTAGTGATAGTTATACATGCTATTGTGAGGCAGCAATTGTATTGTATGACCAGAATCAAGGTCATACAAAACAATTGTGTTTCAGACTGCCTCAGCTTCCGATTACACCTCTGACCAGGGCTGTTGCTGAGAGTGGAATTGGTCCATTATAGAAATTAGTCCAATTCTTGGGTCTGGGTGAAGGTGTTCATGAGCCAGGCCACTAAGGAAAGAGCAGCAATGGAAGAGCTGCCTATATAACCCTCACTAGAGAGCGCCTCTTCTCAAATGATATCAGAATATAAGTTACAGTAATTCAAACCAGTTCTCATCTTAAAGATATCAGAAGCCTATTTCATCCCAATGTTAAGGCAGAAATATTTTGTGTGGGATCTGTTAATAACTTTTGTGCAATTTTTGGCTGAAAGCATGCATATTTAGTCAAATAGCTCCCTCCCAAATTGTTTATTATCGCCCCAAATTCTGTTTTTACATATTTCCCTCTCTAGGGAACTATTTTTGGCAATAACATTATTATAAAAGCTCAAGATAAGATTTTTATTGCTTTGAATAATAAATTGTAGTGTTTATCCACAAAATTAATGGACCATCATCTCTCCACCACACACCCTCCCTCTCTCCCACCCCCACCAAATCAGTGGTTTTATTTCTGCCTAAGAAGTTCCCTGCAATCAGCTGTATTACAGTGATAATAACTAAAATGAGCACAGAGTCTGTACTGAAAGAATTGATGTGGCAAAATTCTGCTGACTTTCTTGTTAACACTTGAGATTTTTAGGAACAATACAACATAAATGTTTTATCTGAATGTCTCTTCTTTGGAAAGATTATATTGAGGCAACAGGAAAGGCAAAAGTTTTAGGCTCTCAAGCCAGTTAGAATTTTGATTAAAATGTAGGATCCATAACTTTCTAGTTGTGTGACTTTGGGTAAATTGTTTAACCTAAACTTCAGGCTGCTTATCTATAAAATGGGTGGGTGAATTAAATCTAGTCTTAAAGAATTGTGAGGTTCAAATGATGTAATATGTAAAAGTATATAGCACAGTGAATACTAGGCATATGGAAACACTCCATGGATGGTGTGTTATGTTTAATGTTATTTATGTTTCTTTTATTTATTATATTATTCATTATTTGTGAGTTTATTTTGTCAGATGATTATTCTTTTTCATATTTAGTCATACTTACTATGAAGGAAAGAAAGATAACTAAATGTAGTACACAAATACATGAAATGGCTTGGCACTTTAAAATATGATTTTAATACTTTTGTCTCAGACTGCTGTGCTAGCAATCAGCAAGACTCCGTGGGCGTAGGACCTTCCAAGCCATGTGCGGGATATAATCTCCTGGTGCGCCGTTTTTTAAGCCCGTCGGAAACCAAACACTGCATGCTCTCACTCATAGGTGGGAATTGAACAATGAGAACACATAGACACAGGAAGGGGAACATCACACTCTGGGGACTATTGTGGGGTGGGGGGAGGGGGGAGGGATAGCATTAGGAGATATACCTAATGCTAAATGACGAGTTAATGGGTGCAGCACACCAGCATGGCACATGTATACATATGTAACTAAACTGCACATTGTGCACATGTACCCTACAACTTAAAGTATAATAATAATAAAATTAAAAAAATACTTTTGTCAATTAATTTCTCCAGAAATTTATTTTTATGGTATTTTGCAAAAATATCAGTTGCTAATGGTTGGGTCAGGGTCTTGTGGAGAAAGCAAACTGGTCATTCAGCATGAATAATTAGAGAAGCCCTACCTGGAACAGGGCATCTTCAACTTTCAACGCTCACACAAATCACCTATACTAGGATGAAAATGAGATTATACATTTTCAACAAACTCCAGGTGAGGCTGATGCTGCACAGAGGACATAATTTAAGAGGTAAAATGTTAGAGGATTCAGACTAACCTGCAGAACTTGTGACTCATTTATATTTAACAGACAGCCATATTGGTCACCACAAATAAACTGAATTGGTCACCTTAAATTAACTGAGTGCACTGATGAAGTATATATAATGCTTAATTAAGACAAGTCAAAATGACATCTAAATTGGCATTATTATGTAATAATATTTTTCAAGCATTTATAATATACATATACTGAGATACCTTTATTCTTGATATGGAGAAGATCTTGGCTCCCTGTTGAATATAAAGGTCTTCCTCAAGAGGCAAGGGAAAAAATTTTGGTATTCTGATCTATTCTGGGCCGGAGACTGACTACTGTGTCACAGTGGAGGTCACCAGGTATACTAGACTGCTTGTAAAGCTGCTTCCTGAATATGGGAGACTGGAAATTTCTGGGCTGTTTGCCTCCTGTACACTGAGGAGAGAGGAAGAGGAGAAATTTTTACTGAACTCTTAGACTTGGTTAAAAATTCCTGGAGTAAATTCCAAGTGAAGAGAGGAATGAATTGTTGGTGAGGAAAGTAAATACTGGAAGAGACTCCTTAGCCAACAATGTAATGAACAGAGAACCACTGCCATCTGATTTTTCGGAGCTCCCATTTGCCTCTCATCGAATTAAGACTCTGCAGTAAAGAGATGGTAAGGATTTTTACCTGGGTGTAGCTGTCTCAAATACGCTCCCTCATAAATGTTCCTGCCCTCAGCATCTAGCTGAAGATCATTGCTTTTAAAATAAATAAATAAGTGATTCCTATTTATGCATACATATTTAAAATTTATCTTGGAGTCAGATATTAATATGTCTGTCTTTCACCTAGAATAGTCATCACCCAAAGATCATTTTTTCTTCTATCAAATCTCTGTTGAAAAATAAAACTTTTACATGAAGACATTTTTTCACAAGCACATTAGACTCTAATAAATTCTATGAAATTCCTTCTTCCTACTTCCTTGAATCCTCAAGATATTGTGGGTATATCAGTAAAATTATGGTTCTTATGTAGTTGTCATATATCCATATTTTTTAACCAATTTGAGTAACAAGTAAGTCAAAACACCATCAGAAGCTGTCTATGATCTTTCAATTTATTAAAATCATTCATAACATTGAATTCACTGCATTAAATGAATATCGATCATCTGAGTTATATTTCTATTCTAGAACTAACGGGGTTTTTATAGAATTTTGTTTTATTTTTCTTTTGAGTGAACATGCTAAAATTATAAGGCCAATTTTTAAAAAATGGGAAACATATAGAAAGCTAATTGTGCTCCTCAGTTTTTCATTATGATTAGTTATCACTATTCAGAAAAATTTATTGTATTTAAATCTTTGTGAAACATACCTATAGTGTTTTCTGATTTCTGTTAATTGAATATAGCCTTAAATAATGAACTAATTAATTTATCAAAAAAGATAGCTATTGCTTATCATGAACTAGGTGTTGTATCAAAAGTTATACTGTGATGACCATAATTTGCAGGGAAAGATAAATGATAACTAACAAACTTATGTTATAATTACTAGTAGAGTTACAAAATGTTTCCATAGTGCAAATTAAAGTATTAGAGAAGGGTCCACAGAAGAGGAAATTACAGTTTTGTACCACTGGATAAGAGTGTGTGCTCTAGGGTCAAACAGACCTAAATTGAGTCCCTATTCTGTCATTTATTAGTCTAGGGAAGCAGGGCATAAACTAGTCAATAAAAAGTGAAATACAAAGAAAAATATGGATTTGAGGAATGCTTTGTAGACAGAAATATAAAAAAACAATAATTATATATGGTGAGATCCAATGGGGCAGCATTCACATGGCAAATACTTTCAGTGTATTTAAAACAAAAGATACCAAACTGTCATGAGAAGAGTATGGATAGAATATAAAGTTAAACATTATTGTAACATTTTTCTAAGAGAAAATAAAATTATTTGAGGACTCATAGTATATACTATGATCGAGCATATTTTTTCTTTTAATAGTACCTGAGTGTTATTGGATAAGAGTTTGCTTGATTCTTCAGTAAACCTGGGCTTTTTCTTGACACAGTAATTTATTTTGTCTGTTAGATGTATCATCACCTTGAAAATAAAAATATATTTTTTAAAAAACTAATTGTATAAAGTCTGACAAATCTACATGGGAACTAATTAGCTGTGTCAAGTCAACTACCACCTGGAGATCTGTACTGTGCAGGAGTATCCAGGTGGGCTGACTTAAAGGTGGCCCAGGTTTGTTGAGCACCTACTGTGGCCAGAATTTGTGGTAACTGTAGGTTTACAGCGAGAAGCAAACCTTTATAGACCTTAAATACTAGATCATTTATGTATAAAAGAGATCTTTATTGTGTAACTTCTACGTGCCAGGGATTTTTCTGGATACTGTAGATAACAGCAATGAATACATTAGACAAAACCCCTGACTTCATGGAACAACAAGAAAAAATTATTCACTAAATTTAAGTGATATAATATTGCAGGTACTTTGGACATATGCAAATTATATATAATTGAATTTGTTAATTTAAATATTTGATTAAACAACTTTAACCCCTTATATATGAATAGCTGACTTCAAGCAATTATATAGTATATTCCTGGATCAATTATTTTGCTCATTGCTACAGATGAGGACTGAGAGTGACAATCACATTTTTAAATTAAATTTTAGAGTACTTCTCTCATAAGTGAATATCACAGATATTAACCTGTGGTTGGTTTGTTGGTTGTTTTGCCATTTTTTGATTCTTTTTCATAGATATATCAGCATATCCCTCAAGATGATTGTTAATGGATTTTAAAGTTATGACCTAAGTGGAGCTACGAGAGAAAATAAACCATAATTTCCAAGCACCTCTAATGAATTCCTTCAGAAAACCCACTTGGAACCTCATGTTTTTCTTAACTTCTTGGTTATTTGAAAAGAAATGCCTTAAATGCTTTCTACTGTGCTCCAATGCAGATATGAGAATATGACCAAATAAAATAAGTCCCCCGGATAGTAATGTACATTTCAGTAGCAATTCATAGAGTGCTTTATTACAGTACCCTCTAGAACTGCATAAAGCAAACATTAAACTGTAGAGCAATCAGCTAAAAGCCTGATTAAGCAAGTAAGGTTTAAGCAAACATTTCAAACAATCAAGATGGATCCCTGAAGTTTCTAAGCAAGGGAGCTGCCTTCTTTTTACCACCAACAATAAGCCCATGGAGACAGAATCAAATCTCAAATGCAAAAGCAGAGCTATCAATATGACCAAAAAGCAAGAGCAAGGCACAATTCCAGCAATCTAAACAATGAATGCATGATTTAGAAGTTTTGCCTCTAGCATAGAGGTAACCAGGGCCTATTAAATGCCATATGTCCACTGCAGGGCTGTCCTGAGTGAGTGAGATATGAATAGATGTCCAAGTATACCAAGGAAGTAGGAAGTGCACTCTCCTTTTATTGGATCACTAGCTTTGATAAACAATGTATCAGCTAAATAATTAGGTACCTCTGGTTTTAGAAGCTATATTTTGCATAAAAATAATAATACAGATATCTTATCTTACTACCAAAGTTAATACACTTTTCTTACTCTACTACATTCAGAATGGCACACACACACACACACACACAGAAAGACTTATGTCTCATTTGTGTCCATTTATTGTTGTCTCTTAGAGGTATGATTTGAATTGCTTTAGTAATTTTCTTAAGCAGATAAATTACTTGAAATAGTTGCTATTCAAATTGTGAAGGTGACAAAGTGACAGTATACTACCTCTACAAAAGCAAGACAGTAACTACCTCAAAGACTATATATTAATAAATGGATGCTACCAAGCCAGTGACTACCAGCCTACAAATGGCTTGATAGCATTCTCATTATTTACCATCAGAATTGTTATCACAACTATAACGAGAGTTAGCATTTAGTTTCCTACAATCGTGTTAAAGGCTTAAGGTGAAAGAACTTACTTAATTTTTATAACAGCCATTGAGCCAAGTATTTCACTTTTCCTCACTTTACAGATGAGGAAGTGTATGTTTTAGAGATATTGACCAAATTGTCCAATACCACACAGCTTGGAAAAGGAAGTATGTGAATGCAAATTTAGGCACTGCCTAGAGAACCTTTCATCAGTGTCCAATACTTGTGATTTTATTATTTTTAATCATAGAGTTTACATGTAGTACCAGGTTCTTTTTCTTCTTCTTTTTTATGCTCCTCTTCTAGCCAATTCAAAAAGAAAACCATTTATATATTTTTTGTTGTTGTTTTTGCTGACTAGTTACTTTTTCACATTCAAAATGAACTTTTCAGCTGGAGCATTACAGGAGTCCTTCAAAAACCAATTCTTCATTATTGTCAAAATGTATATTTTTTGCTTCTAGAAGAATATTTTAGATAAAGGATCACATACAGCTGTTTAAGTATCCATTCTATATCCCTTCTTCTTCTAGGAGGGGAATCTGTAATAAGGATATTTGCTTGATAGTGGAGGTAGTCATATAGCCTAAATGGAGACTTATTTTTAAATAGCAAGGGTTAAACTTCTGTACCAGCTGAAGTTTCCAGATGGTGTGTAAAACAGGAAGCCAAAGACAGGCTGGCTCCAGAATATGTCCTTGAAATAGCTGCATGGCAACAGAATTGTAGGAAAATGGTAGTGTCATCATTGATGATAAACAAAATATGTCTGGACCCATGGGGCCAATAACTTAAACAGGAAGGCTATGAATAATAGGTTCAACCATCTGATGAGGATGTCTCCAAAGCTCTTGACTCAAAGTAATTTGCAAATGTTCAAAATTACATGTCAAGTTTAAGAGGCCTTAAATCCAAATAAATTAAACAACATAAATCAGTGTAACCTCTTCCAATAGCATTCACATGTAATGTTTCACAGATGGTTAAAGACTGAAGTCACCACAGAGTTTATCTAATCCCACTCTCTCATTTTACAGATGAGCAAACTGATTCAAAACACAACCTAAATTCAGCACATAGTATTATAAATCCGACTAACTTAATTACATTAAAAATTAGTAAATGAGTAACTGTAGCTGTCTTTTTCCCCTTTTTTAAATACCCTTATAACCTTGGTTAGAAAAATGTATCCATCAAGTGCCATAGGTTCCAAGTATAGCACTAGAAAAAATATATAGTAATACAAAATTGAAAAAATAGAAACAATACATAATGATAAGAATAATTTTGTTTGATTTACCTACAACTGGATTTTTTTCAGAGATTATAAACTGATGAGAAATAAAAGAAATATTAGAAAGAAAGAGAAAGGTATGGCCAACTTGAGAATAACTTGCCCTTTCATCTATAGATGAGAACTTTTGTCACATGGATAAACCTCTAGCTCTTAAACATGTCACAAAATTGTAAAGACACAAAAAAATGACAGGATCTAAGAAGGCTTTTGAAAACATTTTTTATTTCTAAATAATTTTAGATTTACAGAAGAGTTGCAAAGATGGTATAGAGAGTTTACATAAAACCTTATCCAGGTTTCCTGCAATGTTAACATCTTATGTAACTATCATACAATTATGAAAACCAAGAACTTAATATTGGTATCATCCTATTAACTATTACCAACTTTATTTGAATTTTATGAGACTTTTCACTAGTGTCTGTTTTCTGTTAAGGATCTAACCCAGAATGTCATTGCACTTAGTTGTCATGTTTCCTTTGTCTCCTTTAATCTGTGATGATTCCCTAAGTACTTCCTTGTCTTTCATGTTCTTGGCACTTTTTGAAGAATACAGGTCAGGTATTTTGCAGAATGTCCCCCAATTTGGGTTTGTGTGAGGCTATCTCACGATGAGATTGAATTTATGGATTTTTGGCAAGCATGTCACAGAGGTCATGTACCCTTCGCACTGTATCTTACCAGGGGCACATGATGTTCATATATCTTACTCCTGGGATGTTAACTTTGATCACTTGGTTAAGGTGATATCTACTTGATCACTCTACTGTAAGCTAACTTTTTTGTATTTAATAAATATTGGCAGACGGGAAGATACTTTGAGATTATGAAAATATCCAGTTTCTCATTAAACTTTGTCCACTAATTTTATCATACATCTTTGAAACTTGCTTGAATCAGTTATTACAATAATGTTTTAATGGTGATTTTTCTATTTCCTTTATTCCCTCTACATTTATATTGTACAATGATATTAAAGAGTCGTATCTTCACCCCAGTCCATTTATTTAATCAATATTCATTTATCTCAACAGGGACTCATAGATGTTTATCTGGGTAATAATTTAATAATTGGGTTATTTAATTTTTCTAATTGTTTTAGCTTTGGCCAATGGGAGCTCTTTCATATCTACTCCTACATCCCTTTGACATGCCCTTATATTTTTGGTTTTGCAGCACTTTCTTACTAACTAGAATTATAAGATACTCCAGGAGCATCTGGTAATTTGTCTGCCACAGTCTTGAAATCAACTATTTCTCCAAGGGGCCCACTTTATAAAAAATTGGAAAATGGATTATAGAAACCAAGATCTAAATAGATTAGTGCATTCATTGCTACTGAAATATTATTGCTTCTAGACCCTTTTAGTAAATAGAACTAGGAGTTATATTTATACACATGTGTGTGCTTGTACTAACCATGTATATACGTCTATCTCTTCCTTTGTGCATACACAAACGTTGTATATATATGGTAATCACGCATGCACAAGCATATATTTTTTCTATATCTGTGTGTATTTCTATGCAAATATATGTGTATATAAGCATATATATGAACATATATGCATATATAAAATAAGTTCACATAGTATTTCTTGTCTGTTTATTTTTCTTTATAATTTCAACCTTTATTTTAGATTTACGGGCTACATGTGCATTCTGGTTACATGGATATATTGCGTGATGCTGAGGTTGGAGTATGATTCATTCTGCTACCCAGATAGTAAGCAAAGTACCCAACAGTTCATTTTTCAACCCTTCCCCACCGCTCCTATCTAGTAGTCCCTAGTGTTTATTGTTGCCATCGTTATGTCTGTATTTACCCAATGTTTAGCTCACACTTATGAATGAGAACATGCAGTATTTGGTTTTCTGTTTCTGCATTAAGTTTGCCTGGGATAATGGCCTCCAGCTCCATCCAAGTTCCTGCAAAGACATAGTTTCATTCTTTATAATGCTACGTAGTATTCCATGGTGCATATGGACCACATTTTCTTTATCCAATCCACCACTGATGGGCACCTAAGTGGATTCCATGTCTTTACTATTGTGAATAGTGCCGTGATGAATGTATGAGTGCATGTGTCATTTTAGTATAATGATTTATTTTCTTTTGGATAGGTACCCAGTAATGAAATTGCTGGGTTGAATGACCATTCTGTTTTAGGTTCTTTGAGAAATTTCCAAACTGTTTTCCACAGTGGGTGAAATGATTTACATTTCCACCAATAGTGTATAAGCATTCCCTGTTCTCTGCAGCCTGGCCCAGCATTAGTTTTTTTGTTTTTTTTTTTTTAAATAATAGCTATTCTGACTGATGTGAGATGGTATTTCATTGCATGTCTCTGATGATAAGTGACATGGAACATTTTTTCATTTGTTTGTTGACTGCTTGTATATCTTCTTTTGGGAAGTATCTGCTTGTGTCATTTGTCCCTTTTTAATAGGGTTATTTGCTTTTTGCTGGTTGAATTGTTTAAATTCCTTATGGGTTCCAGATATTAGACCTTTGTCAGATGCACAGTTTGCAAATATTTTCTTCCATTCTGTAGGGTGTCTGTTTACTCTGTTGATAGTTTATTTTGCTGTGCAGAAGCTTTTTAGTTTAATTAGGTCCAACTTGTCAATTTTTTTGTTCCAATTCGTTTTGGGGACTTAGCCAAAAATTATCTGCCAAGGCCAATATTGAGAAGGCAATTTCCTAGGTTTTCTCATAGGATTCTTATAGTTTGAAATCTTACATTTAAATCTTTAATTCATTTAGAGTTAATTTTTGTATACGGTGCTAGGTAGGAGTCCAGTTTCATTCTTTCGCATATGGCTAGCTAGCTCTCCCAGCACCACTTATTGAATAGAGAGTTCTTTCCTCACTGCTTATTTTTATCAACTTTGGGGAAGATCAGAAAGCTGTAGGTGTGAAGCTTTATTTCTGTGTTCTGTATTCTGTTCCACTGGTCTATGTGTCTGTTTTTGGACCTCTACTAGGTTGTTTCAGTTACTGTAGCCTTTTAGTATAGTTTGAAGTCGGGTAATGTGATGCCTCCAGCTTTATTCCTTTAGCTTAGAATTTGCTTTGACTATTCAGGCTCTTTTTTGGTTTCATATGAATTTTAGAATAATTTTTTCTAAGTCTTTGAAAAATGACATATGTAGTTTAATAGGAATAGCATTGAATCTGTAAATTGCTTTAGGCAGTTTGGCCATTATAATAATATTGACCCTTCCAATCCATAAGCATGGAATGATTAATTTTTTTGTGTCACCTATGATTTCCTTCAGCAGTGTTTTGTAGTTTTCCTTGTAGAATGTTCCACCTCCTTAGGTAGCTGTATTCCTAGGTATTCTATTTTTTGTTGCTATTGTAAATGGGATTATGTTCTTCATTTAACTCTCAGCTTTAATGCCTTTCCTGTGCAAAGGTCTCTCCTTATTTGTAACTTATTTGCCCAACAGTGGTACACCTGTTTCTCATTATAGGTGTCTACATTTGTTATGGTGTGGTAAAGTAGTTTCAGAACTTACCACCTAGACTTCAGTTTTTTTAGATTATTCTCTTCATCATTAGCCTTACACTATTCAGTGAAAACAGTTTTCCAAAGTTTCTAGATCCACTCCTTTTCTTTCCCACCTTCTCAATGTGTTATGTCATTTATTTATAATGCAGTTAGAATCATTGTTGCAATCTGCATTTCATCTTTGATTTTCCCCAAATCCTGGTTAACTTTCTAAAATTTGCAGACATTAAAATTTACTCTCCTTTATGTCCATATTTATGAGGTTTTACACCACTTATGGTTCTATAATTACCCTCACAGTACCACACAGAACTATTTTATCACCTCAAATTTTTTTGTGCTGCCCTTTTGTAGTAAAGTCTTCTACCATTACAACCACTGGCAACAATTAATATCTCCTGTTTTTACAATTTTGCCTTTTCCAAAATGACAAAAAATGGAATCATATAATGTAGCCTGTTAGGTCTGATTTATTTCACTTAGAAAAATACATTCAACATGCATCCATGTTATTGTGCAAATTGATAGTGTATTTATTTTTACTGCTACAGTGTCTTTCAGTGTGTAGGTGTTTCATAGTTTATTATCCCTTCACCCGTTAAAGAATATATTGGCTGTTTGTAGCTTTTGGTGACAACAAATAATGCTGCTCTAAAAATTCATGTATGAATATTTTTGAGAATGTAGACTTTTTATTTAGGGACAAGCTCCAGAAATAGAATTTTTGTGTTATAAAGTTTTGTTTAACTTCATGATAAACTCCTCACCGTATTTTACAAAGTAGTTGTATCATTTTTTATTCTTGCCACCAATGAATAAGAGTTCTGGTTCTTTGGAATTCTTGCCAGAATTTGATAACGTCAGAGTTTTGTTTGCTTATTTAATTGATTGTTTTGTTTTGGTTTTGCCATTCAAATAGTTGTGTTGTGGTAGCTTATTGTGGGTTTGATTTCCATTTCCCTAAGGCAAATAAAATTGAGCATTTCCTGTATGCTTATTGTCCATCCACATATCTTCTTTGGTAATGTATCTGCTCAGAACGCTATCCTATTTATTTTTAGCTGTGTTGTTTGTTTTCTAATGTTGATTTTTAAGAGTTCTTTAGATATTTTGGTTATAATCCTTTCTCAGATATATCACTTGAAAATATTTTCTCCAGTCTGTGCCTAACCTTTTCATTCTCTGAACAGTGTCTTTCACCTGGCAGAATTTCTGTATTCAGATAAAGTCTCGGTTACCATTTTTGAAAATGAATCCTGCTTTGGATGTTATATTTTAAAACATCTGCCTATGCAAAGTTATACAGATTTTCACCCACCTTTGATCCTAGAAATTTTATATTTTTATGATTTATATTTAGACATATAATCTATTTGAACTTTAATTTTCTATAGGTGTGACATGTTGAAGTTCAATTTTTGATAAATGGTTATCCAATATTTTCAGTACCATTTTTTAAATATACTACTTTTTCTTGTATTACTGTTGCACTTTTGTCCAAATCACAATTGGATTTATTTGTGTGGGTCTATTTACAAGCCCTCTATTCCATTTCATTGATGTATGTAACCATACTTTTACCAGTGCTACAGTATCTTAAATAGAACAGCTTTATAGTAAGCCATCAGTATTGAATAATGTGAGTCCTTCAAATTCTTTTTCTTTGTCTAAGTTGTTCTGGCTATTTTAGTCACCTGTTTTCCTGTATAAATTTTAGGATAAGCTTGTTTATTTTTCAAAAAGAATAAATCTGTTCTAATTTTCATTGGAATTATATTGATTCCATAGAACACATTGAGGTAAATTGACACCTTGAATATATTGAGTCTTCTAATTCAGTAACATGATATAAATCTTGGTTTATTTTGGTCCTTTAATATTTATTTCTTCAATATTTTGCAGTATTCAGCATATAGATACCACATTGTTAAAGATTTCATTGTGCTAAATTCCCATTGTGCTAAATTCCCATTTATATAGAAATAAAATAGATTAGTGTTTATGAACCTTGTGTCCTTCAACTAGGAGTACTGACATCGTCAACAATAATTATAAATGTATCTATTTATCTGCTTAAATTATAAATTTATCTATTTATCTACTTAAGTCAGCTTTTACTTTACTTATTTTTAAACTCAGATGTTAGGTATGCACATAACATACATCTTCTTAAATAATTATCCCTTGTTAATTATATAATCCTGTTGCACCTCTAATAAAGTCATTGTTCTGGAGTTTATTTTGATACTATATGGCAAATCCAACCTTCTTTTTGTTAGTGTTTAGATAGTGTGTTAAGGGTTCACAAGACATCCCTCAGCCACAATGATTCATTAGAAAGACCCACAGGTCTCAGAAGTTCTTATAATCATAGTTACAGTTTATTACAATTAAAATATTCAGAGTAAAATCAGTGAAGTGAAAAGGCACCTAAGTTGAAATTCAGAAGAAACCAGGTAAAGCTTCTAATTGCCCTTTATCAGTAGATTCACACAGAACAAATTTAATTCCTTCAGAAATGGTATCTGACAACAGGTTTAAAGAGATGTCAACCAGAAAAGCTAACCCAAACTTGGTAGTCCAGGTTTCATTGGAAAGTCTTTTTTTTTTTTTTTTTGTGGGCATACAGCACCTGTGTAACTAGCCTCAGTTTCTCAAGATCCAGAGCCTCAGAGAAAAAGCAGGTGTTCACCATATGTCACATTGTTTGCATAAACTATCTTGAAAACTGATACAGCATAGCCCAAGGTCTCAGTCTTGCAAAAATATCCACATCAGACATATCATTCTAAGAACTTGGTTTCTAGGAATTGACCAAGGGCCAGTCATAAATGCAAATTTCTTGGAAATATGTAGGGTTTGAATAACCCAGGCCTGCTGAGTTAAGCCATTTCCATACACATGGTATAACTTTTTCAACCTTTTTATTTTAATTAGTATGTGTTTAGATTTCTTAAAGTGGGTTTCTTGTAGATGACATTTAATTGGACCTTGCTTTTTATATGATATGGTAATCTCTGTCTTCTAACTGCTATGGTTATACCATTCACATTTAATATGGTTGTTGATATGTTTGGGTTAAAATTTGCCATCTTAAGCAAGACTTTTTAATAAGGGATATATGGACACTTGGTGATCCAGGAGGAAGCTTCAGGGGCCTCTGCATATCTGTGGAAATTGTATATAAAATATTGTGTGTGTGTTTGAATGAAATTATTTGCGGGGAAAAACCACAGGTTTTATCAAACTCTCATAGGCATTTGTGACATGTTTCCCTTAGGAAAAGAAGAAAGGGTCATTGATATAATAATAAGTATCATTTTCTGAGCACATAACTGTGTAAGCCAGCACACTTGTAAGAGTATTGCATTTATTAACTCCCTCTTAATATTCCTAAAGATCCTATAAGGAATTTACTATTATCATCTCTATTTAACAGACAAGGAAAGTGAGAGTTAAAACTACTTCTATGGACTCCACAGCTCATACATAGCTCAGAGGATGCAAATACAGGTGTGTGGCCCTAGAGAGTACACTCAGCAATACATTGCAATGTCAGTCATAAAGCTCTCATAAACATTGAGACTGTAAATCTGTCCATATCAACACCAACAATGAAACGATATTATTTGTAGATATAGATTTTCATTTGCAAAACTTCAGAAACAGTTTTTAACTTCTACTTTTTGGCAGCCAATTGTCCAATAATTGATTTTAAAAATAGAAAACTAACCCAAAGGATCTAGTGTATTCTTTTACAAGGTGGCAGAGAGAGATGCTTTAAATGTGAGAAACACGGGTCCAGTGAGTAATGCTAAATCAATACAGATTTCCCTTACAGTCGGTTTATTTTATAAATGACATATCTGGCCCTTTTAGCCTTTTCCAGCGTAATTACTTACAGCCTAATTACTAGTGTAATTTTAGGATCTGAATAATATCTAACCTAACATCCGTGTATATTATTTCTGCAAGACTATGAAAAATAAAGGAAATATCTGTTTCATTTTGTAAATAAAAAGACTGTATTATCTAAAAGCCACAGGTAAAATTGTATTTTAAATCTATTTGCTTTTAGAAGAAATCCCCTGCAAAAATTTGGAGAAAGAGCTTTCCATGTCAATATGTAAAAACCACAAAATAGCCCTGTAATAAGTATGTTTGGTAAGATCCCAAAATAGTAGAGTCCAATATAGCTGGGAGCGGAGTAAGTGAGTAGTTAAGCAGTTTAAGATAAAATGAGGTGATGGAGCTTGCAAATCTTTGTAAGGGCTTGGGTTTTGTTCTGAATGAAATGCATTCATTTCACAGCTTAATTTGTCCAGGGAAAAGGGTGGAAGCAGGGAGGCCAGTTAATGTTTTGCAACAATCCAGGCAGGAGAAGATGCTGGCCTTCATTATGATAGCATTGGAGGTGATGACAGTTGTTTAAAATCTGGAAATATTTTGAGAATAGCATTGCTTTGGGAAGGGATATATGATTATGAGAGAAGAAAGAAATCAAGAGTGGCTCCAGGGTTTCTGATCTAAGCAACAGGAAAAATAGTTTGACATTAACTCAGATGGGAAGATGTGAATGAATAAATTTCAGAGGAAACATTGAGTTCAGTTTGGGGCATGTTGAATTTGAGGTACCAATAACACACCAAGTAGTAAGCGTTGAGTGAATGAATGAATAGTACTCTTAGATGAGCCAAAGAAAGTGTAAAGTCTTTGTAAAAAATAAACTGGTATTTGTGTTATTAATTTTTAGAAGCATTTCTAACTTCATATACCCATTAGGTGCCAAACACTTTCATAAGTTCTGAGAATATACTAGTTAGGAAAGCAGTCAAAAGTCATTGTCTTCATGAAGATTGAGTAAGAGAAGGAAGAGATAGAAATTTTAGAAATCAAATAAGTTAAATATATAATGTGATAAAGGGTAGAGAATATTGGGAGTATCAGCAAGGTGGGGATGGGTGCTATTATGAAAACAGTATGCCCCACAAATGAAGCTTGCCATACAATACTCAGATAAGCTGTCTTAGAAGTTGCAATATTTGTAAGGTGCCTACTTATCTGCCAAACTCTTTATGAGGTAGAGATCTGTGAACATCACCTGTAATCTTTAATTCAACCTAGAAAGACATTTCAAATGGAAGGACTCTACAAACATCTATCAAACACCACAGCTAACAATGAAATACCCTGAAGTTTGCTCATGCTCCTTCAGTTCCATCATTCATATTTAAACAATTCAGCTCCCACTGGTGACCTGGTGACGTGAGGGAGTCATGCTTTTCAGCTACTATAGTCAAGATATTATCTGTTTCCAGCGGTGGAAGAGATGAAGACAGGATAATAAAGGGATAATAGCGTTGGGTAGGAAAGAGGCAAAAGGACAGAAAATCTGGCAAAGAGAGTCTTATATTCTAAAGCATTATTGAAGATCTATGCTGAAAATTGTGAGAATGGTAATAAGTAACATGACCATTTACTGCCTGACAGAGATTGTTCTAAATGCTGTACATTTATTATCTTATTCAATCTGTATACGAATTCTAAGAAATAGATACTATTTTTATCCCCATTCTACAGATGCAGAAACTGGGACTCATAAAGTTTCAATCACTTGTCAAATTCACACAACTAGTAACTGATAGAGCTTTTGGCAATCTGACACCTCACCTGGGGAATACAGCCCCTTACTAACTTTCAGATGAAAATTGCCTGCCCTATTTCCACATAAGATTTGTTGTAAATTCAATTTAGTCACCTATGTGCATTTACCAAAATAGATCACAGCACCAGAGAAAAGAAGCTCAAAGCAGAATGCCACATTACAGAAACTTTTATTTTGGAAACATCTCTTTTTCTATCTGAAATGATTATAGTTGAACACAGTTATAAACCAATATATACATACATATATATATGTCTATATATATATGTCAATATATATAGACAGATATACATGTAGGTATACACACACATATATACAATTTGCCAACAGCATTAAACTTGGAATCACTAATCCACAAGCTTTCTCATTATATCATCTGGCTTTTTACAAATTAATAAACAAATATCCAATTAATTCCCTTCCTCTCTGCTGATGCTCCATCTTTGCCTTAATCACTTATTAGTGATGATAATTGCTAGTATTAGAATATGTCCCCTCCAAAATTCAGGTGTTACTAATGTATTAAGAGGTGGTTAGGCCATGGCAGCATCTCCAGCTTCTCTCTTGTGAAAGAGATTAAGGCCCTTACTAAAGAGGCTTCAGATAGCTTTCAGGAAGATTGCTCTTTTGCTCTTTGACCACGAGAGGACACAATATTCCTCCCCTCCTGAGGCTGCAGCTCACACCGGACAACTGAACCTCCTAGCACCTTGATCTTGGACATACCAGGCTCCAGAACTGTGAGAAAAAGTATATTTCTGTTCTTGTAAGTTACCCAATCTCAGGTACTCTGCTTTAGAAGCGCAAATGGACTAACACAATAATAATAACAGTTTTAAAAAATTTTTCATGTAATAATGCCTTTGTTATTTCAAGCAAATCCAATGAAAATAGGGATTATCTCTGCCTTAGAAGACATGAAAAGGTATTTCATAGACTCAGATATTTTTACTCAGCTAAATAACATCAGAGACTGGATCAAAGCCAGTTCACTCAGTATTGTGCTTCTCCACATTTTGTTCTGACACCATGAACAAATAGATTGCCTGCAAAAACTCATCTATGAAGGGAAGTGGTTTATTATGCCTAGAATTTTTATCTCTGCCACATAATCATGGGAAGTGAATTTGTGCCAACTTTGATAAACAATCTAATTGATCTAACTAGAGTAGAGGAGAAGAGAAAATAAGAAAGGAAAGCAGAAAAAGAAGAGGAGACTGGGAAAGAAACAGGGAATGAAATAGAGGCCTCCTTTAAAGAATTGCAAATACTTTTGCTACAATATTAATAGGCAGAAAAGCAGTGATAAGCATTACCGTAACAGAGTTTAAAGGTAATGCTTGACCTTGAAATTAAGCACTATTACGTAAATGAAGCCAAATTCTCTCCATGTTCTGGTAAGACCAAGGTTTGAATTTTCTCAGTACTTTTTTAGTGATAAACATTCATTTTTGAAAGGGAAACCTAAAGTCTGTTCTTTACTTAAGTAAGGTAGCATTCATCCTTTAACACCAAAGAAACCAGCAGCTGTCATGGCTGAGTCCTGATTTAATTATCCACATTTTAAAAAGCCAATATACTTAATAGAAATACCCTAAGGAATGCACCTTCACATTGTGAATCATGATGATCTGGAAAGCCCTCCAATGCTTAGTATTTGGGATATGGTTGCAAGCATGGAAAGGAGATGTCACCAAGAATGAAACTGTGAGCCTTTCGTATCATATTCTATGCATTCTCACAGCATTATTTTGATTTTTTAAAGAAAAATATCTGGAGCTTGATTTTATATCTTACACCAGGGTTTTAGTTGACTATTATTTGCCTTATCTTAAATTCAATTATAAGGCCAAATAATAAACTTCAAACCAAAAGGCATTTAAAATATCATCAATTTCATGAATATGAAGCATTGTTGAAACTCAAATAAACACAATAAAGAGAATCCAAAGAGATGAGAATGAAGCAAGTTGGAAAGTGATGTCTTTAAAAATTTCATTAAATTCGTATTCATTTTAGAGTGTCTCATCTTTCCAGTGTTTGTCATCACTGATTGTTCCAAATAGAATCTAGTTTACTCTCCATTGAACATTAGATGTGATGGGTTTCATTAAAATGGCATAACTTGTGAAATTCCCTGGGAAATCTTACAGACCCCTGAATGAATAAGCAATCTATTAAATTATAGATATATAGCTAGGATGATAAGTTCACTTTCACAAACTCTAGCTTTTTTGGTCCCATGGTACAAAAACTCAGCTTAAGGCACTTGAAGTTAACACAGTGGAAAAATAATGGAATTCATATAATGTAGCAATAGATTATAGTTGACTGTGGGGTGGCGGGAGACGGGCTTCCATAGGGAAACAGAAACATGCTTCATTTCACTGAGTAACAAAGAAAAGGAAAAGTGTCAGATATGTGAGAGGGTAATGTGGCAAGAAGGAAAATAAGTTAGGGGATAAAAAGAGGCCAGCAAACAATGGCATAATCAGTCATGACACATTCAGAATTGTCAAGTGAAAGTGATCACATGAGACTTCTGAGCTACCGACACGTGCAGAACATTTAACAGAAAATAACGGAAAACTCTAAAATCATTACTGATGTGATTTTAGAACTTAGCCACGAATCAAGTAGAGAAAAGCAAGGTGGTGTTTCTACAATGAGGAGCTGACAATGTTTATTTCCACTTTTCTGTGCAATTCCATAAACAAAGGGTAAATATGTACACTTCTTTCTCAACTCTGTACTCCATCATCTAGATTTTTGCATCATAAAAAGTGACAGTAAAATTGAAGGTAGATTTCTAGTTTTTACTTTATTAATTTCCATTTTTGTTCTATCTTTTAAGAATGACACTTTTGGATTTATTCTCAAAATAGTATTTTCTAAAAGAAGTCCAAACTATGACCCTATTTTCTCAGATCTAACACTAGCTTGGCAAATGATGTGAAGATTTGTACTAAATTACTAGAAAAAAGATATTAGGATGTAGAAGAAATAATTTATTCTAAGAAATTGAATGATAACCTTATATTTTAAAAAGGTATTTTTTGAATAAATATTACCTTTTTAACATTCAACTTCATATAACTAAAGCAAGAACATAAATTATTTTCATAAAATAGTGCCCCACAGAATCCTGTTTGAAAATAAACATGTCATTATCCATAAAGCAACTTATAAAACTTTAATTAAAATACTATACCCAACAAATGAAAGAATTCACATACATTTCGGACTCAAAATTTAACAAAATGTTAGCTCAAGACACAAATCTAACAAATTTCAAAAACTGAAATATTTTGAGTATGTTCTCCAACCACATGGAATTAATCTGAATACCAATTGAAACTTAATTAATAAGTACAAACTGCTTAAACAGTAATATATTTTTAGAAAATCAATTGAACAATGAAGAAATCAAAATTGGAACTAAAAATATTTTAAATTTAATGACAATATAAGCAACATATCTAAATGCATGGGATGTTGCTAAAATAGGACTTAGAGGGTAATATATAGCTTTAAAGATATATTTAATCAGAAAAGTCAAAAATCAGTATCTAACCTTGCTGCACAAATAAACTACAGCAAATCTAACCCAAAAACATAAGTCGACTAAAATAATAAAGTTAAGCTCAGAAACAAATGAAATAGAAAACGAATGTACAATAAAGAAAATCTAAAGGCTCAAGACTGAATATGAAAGAGAAAAGAGAGAGATGCTGCCAATATCAGGTTTGAAAAGGATGACAACTCTACAGATATTAAAAGCATTAATTCAGCAACTTAAGTGAAATGAACAAATTCTTTAGAAACACAATATATCAAAACTGATACAAGGAGAAAAAATGTATATTCCTGTATATGTTAGAAATTATATATTTCATAAAAATTATTCCTACAAAAATCTTCTTCTATCAATTAAGAAAAAAACACTAATTCTATAAATTCTACACAATTTCCTTTAAAAAACAGAGAAAAAGGCTGTTTCATAACTTATTTCATGAGACCAGGATAATGTTGACACCAAAATCTGACAAAAACATTACAAGCAAGGAAAACCACAGTCCATTTTCTCTCAAAAACATGGATGTAACAAATTATAAATGTCAGCAAGTTGATTCTAGTGATCTTAAAAATGATTATACATCATAGTGTTGATTACAATTTAAAGTGGTCTCAACTTTTGTAAATCAATGTAGATATAGTTTCACATTGACTGCAAAAGGTATAAAAATCAAATGATTATCTCAATAGATGCCGAAAAAGTAGTTGATAAAATTCTACAACCAGCCAGGTACGGTGGTTCGCATGTGTAATCCCGGCACTTTGGGAGGCTGAGGTGGGAGGATCTCTTGAAGTCAGAAGTTTGAGGCCAGCGTGAGCAAGATATTGAGATCCCATCTTTACAAAAAAAAAAAAAAGAAAAAAAAGAAGAAAGAGAAGGAGGAGAGGAGGAAGAGGAAGAAGAGGAAGAAGAGGAAGAGGAAGAGGAAGAAGAAGAAGAAGAAGAAGAAGAAGAAGAAGAAGAAGAAGAAGAAGAAGAAGAAGAAGAAGAAGAGGAAGAAGAAGAAGGAAGAAAGAAGAAAGAAGAAAGAGGAAAGAAAGGATTATAATTCTGAGCATGGTAGCACACGCCTATAGACCTAGCTACTTGGAAGACTGAGACAGGAGGATTGCTGGTGCCTTGGAGGCCCAGGCTGGTCCAGGCTGCAGTGAGCCAAGGTCATACCACTGTGTTCCAGGCTGGGTGACACAGCAATACCTGGTTTCAAAATAAAATAACAATCTACAACCATCTGCCATTACAAACTTTTAGCAAACTCCAAATAAAAGAAAATCTCTTTAATCTTAAAGAGAATATCCAACAAAAAACACCAGAAAACACCATACTTATCATATTCACGGAATATGAACACTTTCCCCCAAGGCTAGGAATGAGACAATATTGCCTGAAATCTTTTTTTATTTCAACATTGTATTGGTGTTCATAGCCTGTTAAGAAAAGATATAAGGACAGGAAAGAAAAATTAAAACTGTTATTATGCACAGATGACATGACTGTGAAAGTATAAAGCCTGAAAAAATTTTACTTCAAATAATAATAATTAAGAAGCATTTAACATAGTTGCTGGATACAAAAATAATATGAAAATTATATTTCCATATGCCTTCAACCAACAGAGAAGAAAACATAACAAATAATAAATTGTAAAAGCACAAAAACTCAAATATCTAGAAACAAATCTAATTTTAAAATGGGAAGGATTTACATATTAAAAACTAAAATATTTTTAAGAACAGTTAAGGCATACCTAAGTAAATAGGGGTATATATCGTGTTAGTCATTTGAAACCTCAAAGTTGTAATTAAGCTAATCTCTCCAAATTTATCTACAGATTTAATCCAATCCAAGTCAAAATCTCCCATCTTTGGTAGAAATTGACAAGTTGATTCTAAAATTTATAAATAAGCCAATCTTGAAGAAGAAAACAAAGTTGGAGGATTTAAACCACCAAATGGGAAGACTGATTTTAACACAGTAGTAATGAGGGTAGTGTAATACTGGCACAAAGACAGAGATCAATGAAATTGTAGAGTCTAGAAATAAACCAACACTCTTATGCTCTCCTGATTTAAAACTATGTTGGGAGAAAATGGTCAATTGAATAACCACATGATAAAAAATTAAATTTTGGTTCTTACTCCATTTCATATAAAAATAAGACAATTTTAGATGGATTGTAAATCTAAAGATGAAAGATGAAATGATCTACTCATCAAAATCCCAAATGCCCAAATAAATTCAAAAATAAGTTAATGGCTAAATAAATTACCATTAAATTTATTTTTGAAAAATATTTAAAGGCTTACAAAATGTCAAAACTTAAAACATGGAAGAAAACAGTGTGCTAAATTGTATATAGAGCATGATTCCAACTCATGTATAATATGGATGTAAAACTGGGAATAAACCAAAATAACATTAAGGGCAGTTATCTTTGGGTGGTAGAAATATTGATAATGTTTGCCTTCTTAATCTTTTTTGTATGTGTTTTTAAACTTTATACAATGTGTATACATTTTTTTAACCTGGAGAAAAGTTGTTGTTTTTTTAAATTGCCCCAACTAGTTCATAACTCAACTGATGTTTTTCATCTCATGTAAATCTACATAAAATCATTTATACCATCCAGTCATGGCAAAGTGTACTTCCCAAATGATAAGCATGATAAGTATGACTTGCCTGACACAAGTTGGTTATTTTGCAGTATTTTAATAGATCTGTACGTTATTTATTTGCTGGTTTTTACTTCTCATATTTGATTTTTCCAGACATGTTGAGAGTGGCTCAAAAATTCATAGATTTAAATTTCAAACCTCTGACTGTGCTCTTAAACTTAATGATTAAAAAAAGCAAACAACCCAACTGGGTCATGAGCAAAATATATAAAGAGACATTTATCTAAAAATGATGTACAGATGGAAAATAAGCATGTGAATAAAATGATCAACATAACTAGCCTTTAGGGAAATGCAAATAAGTACAATAACCTATCACTACCAACTTAGCAGAATGGCTAAAATAAAAAATAGTGACAATTACAAGTGCTGGTAAGGGTTTGGATAAATGGAATCATTCATACAATGCTGGTGAGAATAAAAAGTGATACAGACACCGTGAAAAACTGGTTGGCTGCTGACTTAAAGTCCAAACATGCAACTACCATAAAACCCACTGACTGCATTCCTGGCCCACTGACTGCATTCCTGGGCATTTATACCAGAGAAATGAAGACTTACATTCACACAAAGAAACCTGTACATAAATATTTATAACAGCTTTATCTGTAATAGGCCCAAACTGGAAACGACCCTGATGCCCTTTAATGGGTGAATAGTTAAACAAATTGTGATACATCCATACCATGGAATACTACTCAGCAATAAAAAAGGGAATACAGTATTAATACACACAACTTGGATGAAACTCCAGGAAATTATACTTAATGAAAAAAGGCAATCCCCAAAGGTTATATTTTTATATTATTTCACATATATAACATTATTGAAATGACACATTTGTAGAACTGAAGAATAGATTAGTGGTTTTCTAGGGATTAAGAAGGAGGTGGGAGCCAGAGGAAAGTGGGTGTTGCTGTAAAAGAAAACATGAGGGATCCTTGTGGTGATAGAAATCTTGACTGTGGAGTTGTATAATAGTATTGCAAGATGTTACCATAGGGGCAGAAAGAACTGGGTAAAGGATACACGGATCTCCTCTTATTACTTCTTACAATTACATGTGAATCTATGATGATCTTAATATTAAAATTTAATTTAAAAACGTAAGCTATAATTATAAACCTCCAAATATATTAGTTTTAAAAAAGTAAAACAAAAATGGATTAGGTGATCATTAGACAAAGAACAGAAAACATTCCACGAAATCAGGTAATCGGTTTTTTTCTGCCACTACATAGACATAGTTCAGTGTAACTTCATATACTCCAGAGATACTAATTTGGGAGACAACCATTGTCATCTGTTCATTTCTACTGTTGGTTTATTTACTTCTATATATGATGCATCAATGAGCCTTATGTACTGTCATCTTTAAATTAGTGTAGTAATAATACTAACTTCTTACAAGTAAAAAGAAAACCTGCAAAACCGGATTTCAACTTTTTAATGAATTCTACTGTAAGTCTACTGAGCCTGAGCAAGACCTCAGTAGGAAGAATACAATTATGTGCTTTGCAGCATTCTGTGCAAAAAAGATTAATATCTTGACAAGTCAAGTACCCTTAAGGGAAGCAGTTCTCTTCATAATTGAAAAGAGCTGGGTTACATACATCTCAGGGAAAAAAATCATTTATCTCTGAATAGAACATTGGTAATAATGAAAACAACCTGCAATTGTATCTGGTGACCCAATGAAGTGCAACAAATACCTAAGTTAGGTATTTGTTTAATGTTAACTCAGCACAGTAATAGGAAGACCAATTTATCTTTGAGTTTTATCATTTAGAACTTAGGTACTTGAGGCTTTGACAAGCACTGTTGTCAGGAAACAACACACAAAAAGTAGTTGTCATGAGATTTACAAAACAAATCCAAGAAATGATGGTAAAACTGCAGAATTATTTTAATCTATTTTAACAAACAGCTTCTGAAGGTGTTGACTTCCTTATAAACAATGCAAATCAGAAGTCTGAAGTTTCATTAAGTACATCATTGTCAGAGTACCTAGAAAATATTCCTAACAGCATGTATGTCTAATCTTTACTCTCTCTTTGTTCCGTTTTCACCAAATATTGCCACATGCAGGATCCATATATATTTTTAATAGTGGAAGGTTTCTCATCCTCAGTACAGTGTTTTCCTTCATGTTCTAACCTTATAAAAATAGTTCTTTTAAAAAAGCCACTGCCCATTGTTTTAGTGGGTAAGGTTCTAAAAACCATGGCATATATTTGGGTTATCCTGGTCCTTATTTCTTCATAGTCAAGCATGAAATGAGGCAGGAACAATAAGGATCTGATGAACATAAATCTCATGATCCAATTATCGTCCACCTGGGACCATACTTCACAGCTGCAAATCTGCTCACTGTCCCTACATGGAGCTTGAAAATACTTGTCTTCAGTTCTTTCTTCCACAGGAGAGGTACTATATTGCTATTGCCCACTCTTGAAAAATATTTTCTAATTGCCTCTTCAAACCTAGTTGAAATTTGAATTAAATATGCATCTCCCTATCATTGCTTGACTCAAGGCGGCATCAAATACTTCCTGTTTTAGTTGTGTTGTGTTATCTTGATCCTTTAAAATCACCTTTGGACACAGATCTTCAAATCTGACTCAGGACCACGGTCATATCTAGTAAGGTATGTGGAGAAAGTCAGCTAAGATGAGTAAAAGAGTGAAGTGTGACTTTCTCCTATTGAGGGCGGTTGCCGGTTTCTGAGTTCTCTACGGTGGCTCCATCCCGCTTCTCAGCCAAGTGATAACATTACAAAACAGAGGAAGCAATTGAAGCCTTGCCCTAACCATTCAGCTGGCTTAAAGTTTTCAAGTAATTTGAAGAACTAATTAAAAGTTTGCCTGAGTTATTGTGCTTTAGATAATAAACCTGATCTTTGCATTCAGAATCAAATTATTCACTGGAAGCATAGACTTTAATATAGAAGCTTGGAATAAGTTTGGTCTAGTTAATGTTAACACAGAGACAATTTACATTTTGCGTAAAATTGTGAAAAGCTTGTGAAACGAGGGATAACTTTAACTCTGATATGGTAAGCTAACTTTCTCAACAAATGTCAAAGGAATGGAATAATTACTTTAGTCTGAATCTAGTTACTCTGTTTTTATGGGCAGCTGCATTTTAACAGATTAAAAGAATGTAACTGGCAACACTAATCAGTGAATTAGTTTGAATGACTGGAAAACATAGTGTTCATAAATCCAAGAAAATAAACATTTTCTCATGGGACCTATTTATTGCATTTTTTCTAGCCATGCATCTATATTCATAATACACAAATTTATTTTTTAGTTTTAGACAGGGTCTCGGTCTGTTGCCCACGCTGGAGGGCAGTGGTGCAATCACAGCTCACTGCAGCCTCGACCTCCTGGGCTCAATCAATCTGCCCGTCTCAGCCTCCAAAAGTGCTGGGATTGCAGGGCATGAGCTGTCACACCAGGCCATAAATTTGTCTCTATATAAAACAACATTCTATATATACTGGGGAGAAAATAGTTTTAAGCAACCTTGATATAAGCTTTAGAAAACAAAGATATTAGCAATAGAAATAACTGTTAAAATGTTAATAATTGTTGCTTTTCAGTAAACTTATGAATCTGCACTACATATTAATCATCTGATAACAATTAAAATGTCACTTTCCAGAGAATCAGAGAATTTCAGATATAAAAGCCCATGTAATCCAGGCTGTAAGTCCAAGTTGCACAAATGTAATCACCAATGTTGGTCCTTCAAAGTAGGCCCATGGTAGTGCTTATGTATTATTACTAAAGAGATGATAAGACACTTGTTCATCCAAAATGTTCCTAAAGTAGTGCTTGCTTTGGCACCACATATGCTAAAATTGGAATGATACAGAGAAGATTAGCATAACCCCTGTGCAAAATGTTCCTAAAATCTATAATACACCTGGTTTTCCCAGTAAAAGTCACCACTTTAGATCAAGGTGCAAACACTCATATTTAAATGTGTTTTTTTGCCTTTAGTGATTTTATCAGATTGCCCTTAAATTCTTTAGCAAGGCTCATAAAAAGCAGCCATAGATAAAAGGTTTAGAAGGACTAAATAAAGCCTAAGACTATAGGCTCCTACCGAGCCTACAAGTAAGGATTTGGACCTGTATTAATATTCTGCTGCTGCTATAACAAGTTATCACAATTTAAGAGGCTTTAAAAAAACATTCATTATATTTCTGTAGGCCAAAAGTCTGAGTATAACTGGGTTCTCTGCTTAGAGTCTTACAATGCCAAAGTCCAGCTATCAAGCACCCTGGCTTTTGTCTGGATGCTCTGGGGGACAACCTCTTTCCAGATTCAAACAAGTTGTTTTGTGAAAATCAGTTTTGAGCAGCTGTAGGACTGGGGTCCCTGTTTCTTTCTGATTGTAAGCCAGGGGTTGTCCTCATGTTGTAGAGACCACCTATAATCCCCAGCTTTTGGACTATTGGAGTTTGAGTCTCCTCCATCTTAAAGGCAAAAGATGTATAGAATCTTCATCTGCTTCTCCTGCTTCTTCCTGCTTTGAATCAATTTTTCCTTCCTCTTCTGCCACTCTCTTCTGTTCTTAAAGGACTCAAGTGATTAAATTGGGCCTACCCAGATAATCCATAAAACCTCCCTCTTTTAAAGTCAGTTGATCAGTAGTCTTGCTTATATCTTTGAAATCCCTTCTCAGAAGTAGCTAGGCTAATATTTGAATAACTAAATATAAGAAACTTGAAGCATCATCTTTAGATTATTGCCTGCCACAGAACTTCAGAAGCATATCTATTTCACTGGGTGAAAACTGGGGAAAGGAAAACCAGCTTTACCAGAATTATTTATGGAAGCAGCCTTAACCCCAAACTACCTTTTAAAAGAATTTTGGACTTTTTGAGTTTGGATGTTTTGTAGTTTTTTTTTTTCTTTTCAATCTGAGATTTGTTTTATAATTTAAACTTCATCATTATAGAAAATTTGAAAAATTGAGGCAGGCAGGCCTCCTTGATCTGCGGTGGGCTCCACCCAGTTCAAGCTTCCCAGCCACTTTGTTTACCTACTCAAGCCTCGACAATGGCGGGCGCCTCTCCACCAGCCTCGCTGCCGCCTTGCAGTTTGATCTCAGGCTGCTGTGCTAGCAATGAGCGAGGCTCCGTGGGTGTAGGACCCTCCCAGCCAGGCGCGGGATATAATCTCCTGGTGTGCCATTTGCTAAGGCCATTGGAAAAGCGCAGTATTAGGGTGGGAGTGACCCGATTTTCCAGGTGCCGTCTGTCACCCCATTCTTTGACTAGGAAAGGGAATTCCCTGACCCCTTGTGCTTCCTGGCTGAGATAATGCCTTGCCCTGCTTCGGCTCACACTCAGTGCGCTGCACCCACTGTCCTGCACCCACTTTCCGATGCTCGCCAGTGAGATGAACCCAGTTCCTCAGTTGAAAATGCAGAAATCACCCGTCTTTTGCGTCGCTCACGCTGGGAGCTGTAGACGAGCTGTTCCTATTTGGCCATCTTGGCTCCAAATGTCCAACAATGATCGACTGGATTAAGAAAATGTGGCACATATACACCATGGAATACTATGCAGCCATAAAAAATGATGAGTTCATGTCCTTTGTAGGGACATGGATGAAGCTGGAAACCATCATTCTCAGCAAACTATCGCAAGGACAAAAAACCAAACACTGCACATTCTCACTCATAGGTGGGAACTGAACAATGAGAACACATAAACACAGGAAGGGGAACATCACACACCGGGGCCTGTTGTGGGGTAGGGGGAGGGGGTGGGATAGCATTAGGAGATACACCTAATGTTAAATGACGAGTTAATGGGTGCAGCACACCAACATGGCACATGTATACATATGTAACTAACCTGCACGTTGTGCACATGTACCCTAAAACTTAAAAGTATAATAAAAAAATTTTAAAAAGAAAGAAAATTTGAAAAAATAGAATAAAAATATGAAAATGTCACCGATGGTCTCAACATTCAAAGATAATAATAGCCTTGACATTTAGTGTGCTTCTTTTCACACACTTAGAAAGTTTTGTGTGCCTGCTTCATAATATCGTATGCCTAAGCAAAATTGTAATCACATGTGTTTGTATTTCTAAATGGTGGAAAACTATCTCTGGGAGAGTTGTTCCCTGGAGAATTTTTGGGAATTCAAAATAGGATGTTTATACCTATCATTAGTGATAATAATTCACTGGCTTTCCTGTTGAAAGTTGTATGCATGGGTAGAAGAGAAAGCAAGTCAATCTTCTTACAGGTTTAATCAAATGGCCAGTTCAAACAGATGTGGTGCAGTAAGATGGTGATTTCTTCAAATCTTGTGATGCAAGTCAGCGATATGTTTGTTATTATGAAAGATCTATTCAGCTCTTTAATCTCCAAGTGTCCAAAGTCTTGAATTGTTAATTTGGAGTTTTCACTGTCAACTGGAATATGATTGCAAATAACTTTATCAAGTATGCAAAGGCATTTAATCTGAATCTTAATGTAAGTGAAAGTAGTTTATTATTGCCTTCACATTTAAAATACATCTTAGCTGGATATAAAACTTATTGAATTACAAACTTTTCTCTGTCAAAACTCTGAATCTTAGCCTATCCAATTTTGCCATTTGCTGTAAAGAAGACTGAATTCAGAATAATTTGTGTTCTTCTGGAGATGAGCAGAATTTTCTACCTGGATGCATATAAAAGTTTGCTTTAATATATCATTAAAATTGAAAATGGTTTGTTTTCTAGATATAGGTATCTTTTTATGCTTTTTCTCTTGCAACAACAGTATTTTTATCTATATCTCAAATTTTACAATAAATCACAAATCAGTTTTATATTACTGCTTCTGATTATTTTGGTATTATCTTCACTGACACTGACAGTGACAACTGATAGATTAAATCTTTACTTTCCAGCTCCATATGTGTTGTATTCCGTGTCACTGTTTTAATCTTTTTTCCCCTTGTACATTGTGGAAGAGTGACTCTGAAGGAGTGATTCAGGTATTCCACAATATTGATCCAATTTCTCAGTGTCAATTCAGCTGTTGCACTTTCACTTTCCCTGAAAACATTATTATCTCTCTCTTTTTTTTCTTTTCCAAAATTCTATGGGGTTTGTTTCTGTTTCATAGACTCTATTTCTTATTAAAGATGTCAAACGGGGTTCTATAATTTCCTTCCAGTTCTTAGAGGAAATGATTTTCAGAATGTCTGAATCTTCAAGATGTCCTCTTACCATTGTTTCACAACATTAATTCATAACCTCAGGTTATCTATATGAATCTCCTAGGAAGGTGAGAGCTATATCCAGTCTGTATTTGCCAACAGGCAATGTGTAAGAATATCTTTGATCTTGTTATCTGTTCATTCCAGTGCCAGTCAACTCTTTTAAATGACAAACTGAAAACATAATTGAGGATCTAGATTTTAAAACAGATTTGCTTTGTTAAAAAATACTTTTCTATCAGGCAGCTCTTTCAGAAGAGCTTGCCTCCTACCTCTAGCTTAATATTTCTCTGATTAGGTAGAAAAACCTAATCTTGACTGCCCTGACTACAGTTAGCATGGTCTAATGAGAATTCAGAAAGACCTAGTTTTGAATCTCCACTCAATCACTTTCTAGTTTTATAGCTTTTAACAAATTTCCCAATCTCATTGAATTAGTTTTATAATCACCTACTTCTCAAGATGGTCATGTGAATTATATGAAGTGGCACATGTAAAGCTCATGACACTGCCTAGACCACATAGAAGAAAATAAGCTTAGTTATTATTACATTCCCAGGAGTGATAAGTCACCACCAGTTAATCTTTCTTTTTGTCTAGGTTCTCCTCTTTGATGTGGCAGATTTCAGCTAAATATAAAAATCAAATTTATACTGATGGATGTAATGGGGAGGGGCTAAGGTCGGTATGTTGCCTCCGTAAGTGTCATATTCCCAGGAGAGAGACAGTCAATTGCCTTTCCTGTGGATATAGATCTTGAATTTAGGAACCAAAAGCAGAATATGTCTCCTAATGAATTGCAAACATAAGGCTGTTTAATCTATGACTTTTATTTTTCAATCCCATTTCCTCAGGCTCTTTGGTCATAGTAAATCCCTCAAGTTTATCATAATACTTTGACAGTCATCTCTTATTGTTAGTGTGAATTTGTAGTATATGTATACCCATTCCTTAATAAGTATATTTGTGGATACCTGTTCTACTTCACGGGGCAGCTGTTAGATACCATTTTGGAACAAAAAGCTATATTTTAATGAAATTTTCTTCTTTAAAAATTCTTGATGTCATATTGCCGCATTTCCAGTGGGGTTTTTTTCCATATGGTAGTTATGAGATAAATTAGTCAAATTTATTTGAGTAATACTGGATTGGAACAAAAATGAATAATTTATTTATTCTATTACTACATAAGACCTATAATATGCTATTGTGCATTATCAATCTCAGAAGGAGGTGTAGCATATAACACTTCTCATGTTAGTTGGACCACAAAAACAGCGTGAGAGGTGAGTGAGTAGCTGCAGTGAGCACTCTGAGTTCTGCTGAGAACCCTTCACATCCCCTTTTTGGACACTGTGCTCTGTCTTCCAGCTTCTGCTCATTTTTCTGCTAAAAGTTCTCACCTGAAAATGACTTCTGGGGATCTCTCTGAAGCATTAGAACTATCTTTTCAGTTGGAAGAGCTAGAAATGCATGGAAATTTACATCCCCATTCAATCCCACTTCTACCCACTTCCAACTGTTGACCCACAGCCAGTGACTGGTGTCAGGGTACAAAAGCCCAGCCCTTTTGCTGAGAAAACTCTCGTCCATAATCTAGAACTCCTAATGGATCAGGGCGAGTGCAGGACATCACTTGAAGTTATTAATACAATCTTCCCTGGAGATCGCCTTCCCTGCTCTGCTTCCCCACATTTGCACTTCCCAGCAGTTTCTTCTTAGTAAGTCACTTGTTCCTAAATCTTTGCCTCAGGATCTCTTTCTGGGAGAACACAGTCTAAAGCAGTGTAATATTTTGGACCTTTCACTTGAGAAAAATAATTGGAAATATTGCTGTACAGCATGATAATTGCCTTCAGGACACCTGAAAGTGGGTTTTAGAATCTGCTTCAACAAGCAGCTGAAGTAATTTGATGCAATTTCAAGTTTAAGAATAAAGTAACAGGAAGTATATATTAATCAATATTAAACATGCATTTATAAAGAAAGCCTTTCATAGTTGCTCATTGGTTTCAGTCTCTATTATGCTTTCTTCAGACACATTTCTGTGCTTTCTTTTGAAGACTTTTGCCCTTTTTTTCTCAATTATTTTAAGCAATCACTTCAGGAAAGTTTCACTACCAAGAGTAAAATTTATATTAACCTATTTGAATTTCAAATAATAGTCTATTAGAGCTGGGTGAGACCTTAATGATCATATATTTTAACCCTGTCATTTCAAAGATGAGGAAACTTAAATTTAGAGAAGAAAAGTTATGGCCCAAGGTCACACAGAGCCATCCCTTGTCTTTTGAATCTTAGTCAGATATTTAATCTTTACACAAGGGTGCCTTTCTAATTTTACAGATAATGAGTGAGCTGGAATGCATTACATTTCTGGACTCTTCATTTTAGCTATAATTCTATTCACAAAAATGTGATCATTGCTTTACATAGAGCTCTTATTTAACATTCTAAGCTCCACAAATTGAAAATTGATTTTTCTGTTTATCTTCAGAGGAAGAAAGAAAATATTTAAAAATTCATATATGCAGCAAACTGCAGTGAAAATTACTAACACTTGCCATGATTCCATTTAAAAATTTCTAGCTATTGTAATAAATAATATTGGCCCCAAAACAGAAAGGAAACTCTTCTTTGTTCAAAAAACACAGTTTAAACATGGAGAAGGAATAATTAAAACTTCTCTATTGCTTGTGTAAATTTTTTGGTGCAAACAAGGATAGTTTTGAGAGGGAAAGAGGGTGCTATTTGTAAGTATGCTGAATCTGTGCCAGCAAATTGGGATGTGTGGTCCTTCTTTCCATAACCCCAGAAATTTTGCCTCCTCCAAGAAGAGTTCCTCATTGATCTTACAGACAAGCTCTTTTTCTCACATGACCATTTGTCCTAGACATTTCTCTTTCCTTTCTGATAAGTTATTCCCCCTCTCCCACTCACCCCCTACCCTCTACACCCCCACCACACACACACACACACACACACACACACACATACATTTTCAGTCCATTTTGTATCCTTCACACTGGCTAGACTAGGGCATTGCTCATCATTGATGCCTTAGAAAATAATATTTCCATTTGATTACTTAAGATTCATTCATATACAAACTACTAGACTTAACCTGAAAATAACACAACTGCATCCAGTTAAGCGAAACTCAGTCCTCTTTCTATATTTTGTTTCCAAACATAGAGATAATTAAGATGCTGCTAAGAAGTGGCAACACTCATTTGCTACACACAGATGAAAGGGCTGCCAAAAAAACTTTCTTAAAAAACAAAATATATGTGTGTTTGGCTTATTTCTTTCTTACATTTTAGATTTTGTGTTAAAGAATTCAGAAGCATTATAGGTGTTTATTGACAAGTCAGATCATTCATTAGTCCCCTATTCCTTTTTTGTAACTAAAGCTAATTCTAATACCTAATGATTCTTCTAATTACATTATAAGCTCTGTGAATATTGATCTCAATGCAAATAGTGTGGAAAATTAATGAATAGAAGCCAAAGAAAAAGGTAATGTTAAATCTCTTCTTTATGATACCCTTGCATGTAGTATAATTCTTTTTGATACTTACTGTAATCGGCATCTCTGCTCCCTTGTTCTACTATAATAAGACTGATTAAAACATTAGTCCATAGATATAAAAGCAATATGCAATTATTGGCACTGAGGCATTAATATTACAATACCATTTTACACTCTTCCTCATGGAGTCTGAGTGAGTTGCAACTGTTACATCAGCCACTTTAGGAAACAATTTCTGTTCCACGGACTTCAAAAAATTCTCTAATTTAGTTTTTAAATTTATCTATATTTCCAAATACCAGCATCATAATTTGGATTCCACTGGCCTTGAAAGTACTTGTTCCATCTTCAAGAAAAGAGAAAATGGCTCTAGGGTGTTAAAAACTCAATAACCAGGATCAATTTTGCTAACTATCCTTGTCCATAATTAGCCTAATTTGATAATTTGTAAAGCCTACCACACATAAGTCTTCAGTAAGCAATTTTGCAAATATTTGCAATGAGAAAGGACATATAAAATATTTAATAAGTATTGAGCAGGTTTTTAAAGGCTTTTTCATGTATTATCTCATTTTATCTTCAAAATAACTCTAAAACCAGGAATTATTGCTTGTTACTGAGATAAGAAAACCTGGCTGATAGAGGTTGTTCAATGTCTACAAGGCCACAAAATGGCAGACCTATGCTTTGAACATAGATTATTTTCTAACTACAATCCCATGCTTTCAAATATAACAAAGTCCTGTGAACTCTAGCCATAACTGAAACACATTTTGAAATTACTCGTATCTCATTTCCTTGTTTTTAACAATATCAATTTTATTATCAGTTAACTCTTGATGTGAAAACATGTGTTACAGTCATTAGGGGTAGCTAAAAAAATAACCTTGAAAATTCAAGCCTACGTGATTTGGGGTAAGTCACTTGATGTCACTATCTATTATCTTCATCTCTAAAATAGAATCCACGTATCTGTTTCTCAGAGTTTTGAAGACTACGTGATAAAGTAGCTGGTACAGGATTTTCTTCCCTATAAAATAATGTTCACATGTAAGATATTCATTGTTGTTTTAAGACTAGATTGAAAATTTACTGCAAATTCTCAGCTAGGAAATTTTGTTTTCACAAAGTAGCAATGAAGCGAGTGTTTACAAATCAGCCAATATTTTATATTCTTATGTTCTGCATGTCAAATTTCATAACTCCAAATATGCACATGAAATCCTAGATTCCTAAGAGAAGTAAAGGTATCAGAATTTTTTTTAAAGTCTCAAACATTATTTTTGTCTAAATACTTTCTATATGCTGATTATGTTTCTTTACAATAGGGCAGACTTGACAGCATGAGTGGCTCACTGAAGGTCATATATGTTAGGTTACAATATAAATGTACAGCTTCTATCAACTTGAACATGTGTAGGACTAGGTGGTTATTACTCAACAATTTTGTGAGAAATGGGACATTATTAATTGAAAAATATCCATTTGTGAACATTGATTTTAAACTTGGCAGAGACCAAACCATTTATTTCCCACCCCCTTCTTCCTCTGTAGAACTTAAGAATTTGCATCTGACAAAGCATCTAACATGGATGAGCCAGAAAAATTAAGCACTTTGAATAGAGGGCAAGACTCAGAGAGGCAGACGGGATATTATTTTTGCACACTGCCGTGCAAATAGGCTCCATCCTAACAATGACAACTTCAAGTGTAGGGAGAAAAGATGGTGGCCAGTTGCCATGAAAATGTATTCAGTATATTTCTGCTCTTCTGGGACAACAGGCACAGGAAAATGCCATTTTTATACTACTGGTAAAATAATTTTTGTCTACATGTATAGCACTTTTCCTATTATATGATGTGCAAGACCAAAGGCAAATCATGTTCCATGCTCATCCCCATTCTGAAATATTTTGCACACCCCCATCAGTACTTCTGCATATGTTTTCAAAAATATTCTGTAGCCATGATTGTATTTAAAATATTAGTGTGGTTACTTTGCAACTTAACTATAAATTGCTTAAAGTCATGAAATTGCTTTCCATTCACAGTAATTAAAACCATTTTCAATATGCTAGGAAAAAAGTGAGTATTTAGTTGGTGTTTTGTAGATACTTCTTTGCTTGCACACTGGTTTATCCTATGACCCTTTACCCATTTCTATTTCTTGTGATCTCTGAGCCACAGGAAACTGATTTATATGAGCTGCATCACCCAGGCCCTTTTGCCATATAGCTTCCCACAGGGTTCAGCCAATGCTAGGTGCCAGAGAAGAGCAGAAGGCAGAGAAATGGAGAGATCAAAATATTTCTTTACACTAACCCCACCCCCAGATTTCCCTGTGGCACCTCCCTGGCTGAAAACCTGGTAGACTCTGTGTTCCTTTATAGGCACAGCTCCTTTTGAGCAGTCCCTCCTCCGACGCTTCAGCCATTGCCCCTTCTGCCTTAGAGTAGCAATGGTTTTCCTGTTGTTCTGAGTATGTATATATATATATATATATATATATATAAAACAGTTTCTTTATCCACTCGTTGACTGATGGGCACTTGGGTTGATTCTATAATTTTGCAATTGTGAACTGTACTGCTATAAACATGTGTGTGCAAGTATCTTTTTCGAATAATGACTTATTTTCTTCTGGGTAGATACCCAGTAGTGGGACTGCTGGATCAAATGGTAGTTCTAGTTCTTTAAGGAGTCTCCACACTCTTTTCCATAGTGGCTGTACCAGTTAACATTCCTACCAGCAGTTAGAAGTGCTCCCTGATCACCGCATCCATGCCAACATCTTCTGTTTTTTTGATTTTTCGATTATGGCCATTCTTGTAGGAGAAAGGTGGTATCGCATTGTGGTTTTGATTTGGACTTCCCTGATCATTAGTGATGTTGAGCATGTTTTCATATGTTTGTTGGTCATTTGTATATCTTCTTTTGAGAATTGTCTATTCATGTCCTTACCCGACTTTTTGATGCGATTGTTTTTTTTTTTCTTCCTGATTTGAGTTCATTGTAGATTCTGGATATTAGTCTTTTGTCAGATGTATAGATTGTGAAGATTTTGTCCTACTCTGTGGGTTGTCTGTTTACTCTGCTGACTGTTCCTTTTTCCATGCAGAAGCTCTTTAGTTTAATTAAGTCCCAACCGTTTATCTTTGTTTTTATTGGATTTGCTGTTGGGTTCATGGTCATGAAATTCTTGCAACGCCAATGTCTAGAAGGGTTTTTCCAATCTTATTTTCTAGAATTTTTATAGTTTCAGGTCTTAGATTTAAGTCCTTAATCCATCTCGAGTTGATTTTTGTATAAGGTAAGAGATGAGGATCCAGTTTTGTTCTCCCACATGTGGCTAGCCAATTATCCCAACACCATTTGTTGAAAAGGGTGTCCGTTCTCCACTTTAGATTTTTGTTTGCTTTGTGGAAGATTAGTTGGCTGTAAGTATTTAGGTTTATTTCTAGGTTCTCTATTCTGTTCTGTTGATCTATGTGCCTATTTTTATACAAGTACCACACTGTTTGGGTCACTATGGCCTTATAGTATAATTTGAAATCAGGTAGTGTGATGCCTCCAGATTTTTCCTTTTTGCTTAGTCTTGGTTTGGGGATGTGGGCTCTTTTTTGGTTCCATATGAGTTTTATAATTGTTTTTCTAATTATTTGAAGAATGATGGTGGTATTTCAATGGGAATTGCATTGAATTTGTAGATTGCTTTTGGCAGTATGGTCATTTTCACAGTATTGATTCTACCCATTCATGAGCATGGGATGTGGTTCTGTTTGTGTTGTCTATGATTTCTTTCAGCAGTGTTTTTTAGTTTTCCTTGTGGTGGTCTTTTGCCCCCTTGGTTAGATATATTCCTAAGTATTTTATTCTTTATTTTATTTATTCATTTATTTTTTGAGATGGAGTTTCACTCTTGTTGCCCAGGCTGGACTGCAATGGCACAATGTCGGCTCACTGCAACCTCCGCCTGTTAGGTTCAAGCCATTCTCCTGCTTCAGCCTCCCTAGTAGCTGGGATTACAGGTGCCTGCCACCACGCTCAGCTAATTTTTTTTTTATTTTGCATTTTTTTAGTAGAGATGGAGTTTCATCATCTTGGCCAGGCTGGTGTCAAGCTCCTGACCTCAGGCGATCCACCTGCCTCAGCCTCCGAAAGTGCTGGGATTACGGGCATGAGCCACCGTGCCCAGCCAGTATTTTATTTTTTCTTTAAAGCTATTGTAGAAGGGGTTGAGTTCTTGATTTGATTCTCTGTTTGGTCGCTGTTGGTGTATAGTGGAGCTACTGATTTGTGTACATTAATCTTGTGGGCGAGCGGGGCTTGAGAACTTGCTCCAGGCTACCTGCCTCCCAGCTGCGAAAGAAAAGGGTTTTGGTTCTCCCGCCTGTGGAGTCTGCACGCCCGATTCACGCCCTCTCCTGAGTTCATGCCCTCCCCCGAGTTCTGGCCAGGAGGCTTCTCGCCCAATTCAAATTGGTACAAAGTTCAGCTGAAGACTTCCTTCTCTCTCTCTGTGGTGATTTCCCCCCAGCCTCTGGCCACCCCGCCAAACGATCCCTGTGGTGCCTGGCAGGAACGGCCTGCTTAGGGACCCAGCAAGCTCCCAAGGGCCTTTCCAGCTGCTTCCTCTACCCCTGTATTTCACTCGGCTCTCTAAATTGACTCAGCTCCAGGTAAGATCAGAAACTTCTCCCGCAAAGTAGACCTTCAGTTTCCCCAGTGGTGGTGTATGTTCTGGTGCAGAGGGTCTCCCATTCCCACTTCCACAGTTTGGGCACTCACAGTATTTGGGGTGTCTCCCTGGTCCTGCAGGAGCAGGCCGCTTCCTTCAGAGGGTCTGTGAGTCCTCTTGGGATGCTTGGTTAGTTCTTGCAGTTGTTCTGGAGCTAAAATTCAGTGTGAGCCTCCACACACTGCTCTGTCTGTCCAAGTCAGAGCTGCAATCTAGTCCTGCCTCCCATCCACAATGATGAGTATACTCTCAATAAATTATGTTTAAAGGAAAAAGAAAATATTCTTGTGTATCCCCCACTGTCACTTAAACATATCAAACATTAAATAAGCTATAAATAACTTAAAAATACAACAAAATGATCTACTAATTAAACAAAATTGGTAGTTTTATACCAACCAATTAAAAAATTCAAATCAATAGCATTTGCTATGACAAATGTTTTGCAGAAATTAAAAAGCTACTTCAAATATGGTGCCACAAATACACTTATGAACTTTATGCAAATTTATGGTCTTATCTCATTTGAGAATTTTATGCGAAAGACATCACTACCTATGCAAGACATCAGGTGGAAAACGTGGGTACCATCTTGAATTATTCTTATTCACCCTCCCCAGAATTCAATTGATCCACTTCTCTCTAATTTTAATGCCACAATAACATTGTGAGTTACCATTATTTCTATACTGTATTATTAAATCAATGTAATTTTTTCATCTAATATTGTCTCCTTCCAAACTATTCTCCAATTTGGATCCTGTGTCATTGTTATTGCATGCAAACCTCTATGTCATGTCACCTCTTTTCGAGACCTCTGATGGTCATTTAGTACTTCTTTGATAAAGTCAACACCCTTTGCACAGGGGTCTCATATGATCTGGCCCCTCTTTGGAATTCCACTACAACAATAAGAACCAACATCTTACACTCAGTGTTCCAGTCGTTCTACACATCTTAACATTCCTCTCCAGGCAATTCTTTGTTGTTTGGGTTTCCACACTTGAAGTTATCTCCCTAACACATGTTTTCCATTGCTCTTTTTTTTTGCCTGGCATACTACTCCAACTCATCTTAAGAATCTCATTCTCTAGGACTCCTTCTCTTAATCTTACTTGGATCTGGTTTAAAAGATCCCACCCTTCTCTCTCACACACTGTTAAAGTGTTCAGTTCGCACATCTGTATGACTTCTCTTAGGCTCTGTCTAGACAGAAAATATGTCTATCTTGTTGACAGGTTTATTTCCAGCCTTTGGCATGTTATGGGGATATTCGTAATTGTTGCTTAATAAATGAATCAATATACAATAAAGGAAGCATTGCATTTGAACCCACTGCCACATTTTACTGTGATTTTTTTTAATTTAAGATTTCTCCATTTTATTTCAACATATTTGAAACTGAAATGATAAAGGCTCAGTACCCATTTCAAAGTTCCTATTTGTATCCTCAGATACTATATTGAAAAGAAGCTTTGGATATTTTCATTCTCTTAAAATTCCAGATAGTGGTAGGATCATTAAAAAGCCTTTAAAAAGCCCACTTGATCATGGTGGATAAGCTTTTTGATGTGCTGCTGGATTCGGTTTGCCAGTATTTTATTGAGGATTTTTGAATCAATGTTCATCAAGGATATTGGTCTAAAATTCTCTTTTTTGGTTGTGTCTCTGCCCGGCTTTGGTATCAGAATGATGCTGGCCTCATAAAATGAGTTAGGGAGGATTCCCTCTTTCTCTATTGACTGGAATAGTTTCAGAAGGAATGGTACCAGTTCCTCCTTGTACCTCTGGTAGAATTCGGCTGTGAATCCATCTGGTCCTGGACTCTTTTTGGTTGGTAAATTATTGATTATTGCCACAATTTCAGCTCCTGTTATTGGTGTATTCAGAGATTCAACTTCTTCCTGGTTTAGTCTTGGGAGAGTGTATGTGTCGAGGAATGTATCCATTTCTTCTAGATTTTCTAGTTTATTTGCGTAGAGGTGTTTGTAGTATTCTCTGATGGTAGTCGTGAAAATGGCCACACTGCCCAGGGTCATTTACAGATTCAATGCCATCCCCATCAAGCTACCAATGACTTTCTTCACAGAATTGGAAAAAACTACTTTAAAGTTCATATGGAACCAAAAAAGAGCCTGCATCACCAAGTCAATCCTAAGCCAAAAGAACAAAGCTGGAGGCATCACACTACCTGACTTCAAACTATACTACAAGGCTACAGTAACCAAAACAGCATGGTACTGGTACCAAAACAGAGATATAGATCAATGGAACAGAACAGAGCCCTCAGAAATAACGCCGCATACCTACAACTATCTGATCTTTGACAAACCTGAGAAAAACAAGCAATGGGGAAAGGATTCCCTATTTAATAAATGGTGCTGGGAAAACTGGCTAGCCATATGTAGAAAGCTGAAACTGGATCCCTTCCTTACACCTTATACAAAAATCAATTCAAGATGGATTAAAGATTTAAACGTTAGACCTAAAACCATAAAAACCCTAGAAGAAAACCTAGGCAATACCATTCAGGACATAGGCGTGGGCAAGGACTTCATGTCCAAAACACCAAAAGCAATGGCAACAAAAGCCAAAATTGACAAATGGGATCTAATTAAACTAAAGAGCTTCTGCACAGCAAAAGAAACTACCATCAGAGTGAACAGGCAACCTACAACATGGGAGAAAATTTTCGCAACCTACTCATCTGACAAAGGGCTAATATCCAGAATCTACAATGAACTCAAACAAATTTACAAGAAAAAAACAAACAACCCCATCAAAAAGTGGGCAAAGGATATGAACAGACACTTCTCAAAAGAAGACATTTATGCAGCCAAAAAACACATGAAAAAATGCTCATCATCACTGGCCATCAGAGAAATGCAAATCAAAACCACTATGAGATATCATCTCACACCAGTTAGAATGGCAATCATTAAAAAGTCAGGAAACAACAGGTGCTGGAGAGGATGTGGAGAAATAGGAACACTTTTACGCTGTTGGTGGGACTGTAAACTAGTTCAACCATTGTGGAAGTCAGTGTGGCGATTCCTCAGGGATCTAGAACTAGAAATACCATTTGACCCAGCCATCCCATTACTGGGTATATACCCAAAGGACTATAAATCATGCTGCTCTAAAGACACATGCACAGGTATGTTTATTGCTGCATTATTCACAATAGCAAAGACTTGGAACCAACCCAAATGTCCAACAATGATAGACTGGATTAAGAAAATGTGGCACATATACACCATGGAATACTATGTAGCCATAAAAAATGATGAGTTCGTGTCCTTTGTAGGGACATGGATGAAATTGGAAACCATCATTCTCAGTAAACTATCGCAAGAACAAAAAACCAAACACCGCATATTCTCACTCATAGGTGGGAATTGAACAATGAGATCACATGGACACAGGAAGGGGAATATCACACTCTGGGGACTGTTGTGGGGTGGGGGGAGGGGGGAGGGATAACATTGGGAGATATACCTAATGCTAGATGACGAGTTAGTGGGTGCAGCGCACCAGCATGGCACATGTATACATATGTAACTAACCTGCACAATGTGCACATGTACCCTAAAACTTAAAGTATAATAAAAAAAAAGCCTTTAAAAAATCTAAAAATTGGAAAAAAAAAAATAGGCAAATCCAAAGAAATATTCTCTTATCAATTACCTTTAAAAGACACATGCTGGTGTCTTATATATTACTAACTAGTAAAATAACATTTTACTTGTGATTTTGTAATCTGTGAAAAGCGACAGATAACTATAAATAAATTTAATTTAGGTTCTATATATAAAATACAAAATGGTGGCTAAAATAACACTAATCTTAAATTTTCCACAAAACAGAAATAAAAAATGGTCATACAGTGAAATATCTGTTATATTAAATTATATTATTGAAGAGGTAATTTCCATACATAAGAATTTCAAAATATTTTAATGAGATGCCTTCAATATGATGCTAACTCAAATTACAAATAATGTGTATAGTATGCCTACATTTTTGGTTGAAAAAATGATAAACTTATTTGAAAATAATCTAGAATGATATGCAAAACAATCTTAATAGATACATCTTTAGATGACAAGATAGCAAATATCCTTTCTTCTGTATTATCTGTAATTCCTAATTTTGCAGAATAATTATGAATTATTTTTAAATAAAATTTTAAAATATTTTAAATTAGAAAAACAGTTGCTTCTGTGTCACTACAAATCTATATAATTCTGTGAATGAAAGCAAAACCATTAACATAATGAACAGTTGAAAAGTGCAAGCAAAATCATCATTGTTAAAATCAGTTTACTATAAATCAAGAGAAAACAAAACATTACCTAACATATTATTTAAAACACAATGTATCTGCTCTTTTTCTTTTTTATAGCACCACAAAAGGTAAATTCACTGTCGTCTTGAACACTAATTAAGTCTATTTTAACCATCCTGATATTATTAATGCATGAACAGATTACTATAAATGCAAGTATAGATACTTTAAATTTTCTGCTAAGTAAACATGCTGTTCTTCCTATATATACAGTGATGATATTTGCTTTTATTTCTTTCAAATCGTATATGGACAGACAGGGAGTATTATCTTCTCTAAAGAAAATCTATTCTTAACTTATTTTTTACTTAGGCTTTCACATACCTTTGGGATTGACTACTGTAGAAGAAAATTTATTATTGTTGTTATCATTATTATTGATTATTAATTAAAGCCATATATTTGCTAAGCTTTCCTACTCTCGTCATTGATCTTACACAGTAAATTATGTCTACGAAGCAATATTTTATGTAACCATGTCTAATATGCAGTTATGATGACATACGGGTTTGCCAACTTCTTTTATTATATAATTATATTAAGTACATAAAAATATGAACCTGACTTCTTCATTAAATTGATCTGTAGATAATTACTAAATTGGTACTAACTTGTAAAACCTGAATAAAACATCCTAGACTTAAAATTAAATGCTTAGCATTGAAAATAGTGATCTATTTTTGCTAAAATCTCAATATTTATATCATATTGGACATTGGCTACTAAAATTCAATCCCAAGATTATTTTAATTATTAATACTACTAATAAAATTGAAAACAAAGGGAATTTGTTCTACCTTTATAGCATATGCAAAAACAACTGAAGGCTAGTGCTAAATTATTAAATACTAAATAAATCCTCCCAGAAATAACAATGTATAATGACACTCAAGTTCATAAGATTCCTGGGAATAACAGAATATTCCATCTTCAAAAAATTTTCTCAAATTATATTTAGTTTTCAATTCTAAATTTGCAAGGAAACAGAAGTCTTTTTAAGACTGACACTAAAAATTATTTAGATCCTATGGAGCAAAACTGGCAAGAATATATAGGACTCAACAAACTGAGCCTGTAATACTGCTGTCTCTGACACAAAGTCTCACCATATGTCTGGACCTGAATGTTTAGAACATGATTCATGTATCAAGCAGATATTTTATCACTTTCTTAGAAGTCACTGTAATTCCATCCTTGTAATATGCACACATAGGAAACACATGGGAATCCACGTATGCCATTTTTTCTTTTTCTCTAGTCCTACATAAATTTACTACTGTGATTTTAAAGTACAATTCCAGCAGCATTAAGATAAACTTGGAAATGTGAAAAGGTTGTATTGGCAATTTAACAATTAAGGGACAGATTTATAATTTGATAATCACAAGTCCCTGGACATACAAATATGCACTAATTGTTGACTCTGGTCATTTTCCCTTATTGTCGCATGTGGTAGCAGGCAAAGCTTGGAGCTCTAGTGGGCTGCTTGTGGTGCTAAAGAAGCCAATCTAAAATTTAAAAACAGTGGAGTTTATTAGAAATTGAAAACATAAATGGCCTCCCCTGGTTGCTCCTTATAGTTTTCGGCTTTTTCATTGTCATCCCTAAGGTCTACCGAGAAGCCTACGCTCTCAGCAGACACAACACTGCACATCACTGAATCAGAGCATTTGTTAATATCTTTATGGTGAAAATATTTAAGCTCTATATTTGATTAGATCCAGGACACAGTATCATCAAGAAGAAATAGCACACCCCAGAGAACTAAACATTTGTCTCATTTGGCCTATTACCATCTAGCAGCCAGAAAAAGGATCCTGCTGGACTCCACATACGGAAAATGCCACAGGTTTAACTTTTTCCTCTAGACATTTTACTCAGTTGTTTTACCTTTGATTCACATTTAATACAGTAAATTTATTATTTTCTCCAAGATCTTTGAGCTAAATGAAACTAGGATATTTTGAAAATACTGAGAAATGGATTATTCATAATTATACCTGACATGATAAATGAGCACACTGACCAAAGTTCTGAGACACTATGGTTCTTAATAAGTCCAATTTGTATGTAGAAAGTCAGAGACATGAAGAAAGAATAAGAATATGGTAATACACAGAACAATAGTATACCTCCAAAGCAAAAGAGTGATCCCTCATGTGTATTTGCAGCATAGAGAACATTGTTCAAATAAGAGAACAAACAAATATTTCATAGAAAAACAGATGAGATTGATACCAGAAGGAAAGACGGGCTGAAAGAAACAGTAACCAAGTTCTTTAAAACAGCAATATTCAACACAAGTCAAACTTGCCTTAATAGTTTATATAACTAGGCATATGCTATGGAAAGACCATAAAGGCTAAACCCCAACCCCCTAGGTTTTAGACATGTCTAGATTTAGTTAGAAGACAGATGGAGGCTGGGCTTCCAGAGGTCCACTGAAATGTAAGCAGATATTGATTGCCAGGTCTCATCACTTCAAATGAATTTTCTTTTACTATCACCCATAACAATAACAGCAGGGAGCATGCCATAATATTACCCAACCTACTGGACTTATGACATTGGAATCTGACCTAGGAAGGGGCAATCAGGGTCCCTTTCAAGGAATTTTAGTTTGGACTGAGAGAGCATGTAAACAGTGAGATCAAGTTCATTTTCTTCTTTGTGCTTTGTGAGACAGAGCAAATCAGACTACAGGAAGAAAATAATGAAGCAGATGCACAGAACAGAACGTGGATTAAGTGTCCAGGATCCTGATTGTTTTCCAGCATTAGGAATTCTTCCAGTGGCCTGACCGCATTCTTGTAAGGGAGAAAACATTTTCCCACCTTGTAACATTAGTGCCTGAAATCAAAATCACTTCCATAACTATTATAATTTTTATGTGTCTATTAACTTCTAGTTAGTCTTGTCCATATATACCATACCATCGTCAGAGTGTGTCATGGTAGATTTTTACTTTTATCAGTTGTCTTATTTTTAGTGATTTGCTTTGGTGAGAAGCGGCTTAGTAAAGAATATGACATATGCTACAATGTCAACTAAATGGTGCTCAGCACATTTCTAAGTAAAACTTCGTTTGAGGGAGTGATGTAATAGTGATTTACATATTTCCTTTTTTAAAAAAAAGTTTTCTGAATTTTGAATGCTTTTAAACTAAGAGTATATCACATAAATAATCAAAGAAAAACAACACAAAGTAAGTTATCACAGTCCTGTCTCTCCAAATGAAGAAATGGACTTTATTCAATAAGTACTGGAAATTCTGAAAAAGAAAAAGGCTCACTTTAGTCAACATATCTGTGAACCTTAAGGAGTTAGAATTCTTTAGTAAATAACATAATATATACTTATAACACCATAAACCGTTATACATAAACTGCCAGAGAGGAAGAACAAAAAGATGAAAATCAAAACTGTGGTAGGATAAATAATGACCACCAAAGGTATCTAATATCGAATTGCTGGAACCTATAATGTTACTTTATGTGGCAAAAAGGAACTTTGAAGATGTGGTAAAGTTAAGGATTTTGAGACTAATAGATTATTCTGGATTATCAGGGTGGGTCCTAAATGCAACTACATGGGTACTTATAAGGGAGGCAGAGGAAAATTTGAAACAGACAGAAGAGGAGAAGGCAATATGAGCGTGAGGCAAAGATCAGAGCAATGGAAACACAAGCCACAAAAAGCTGGAAGAGGCAAGGCATTAATTTTTTCCTAGATCCTCTGTAGGGAGCACAGCCCTCTACACACTGATTTTATCCTAGTAAAACTGATCTGGATTTCTAACTTCCATAACTGTCAGAGAGTAGATTTCTGTTGTTTGTTTTAAGCCTTCTGGTTTGTGGTAATTTGTACCAGCAGATCTAGGAAACAAACGCAATAACCAAATATAACCAATAATGAATTACATTCTTTTCTGAGACTTACTGAGCAACTGTTATGAACTGGGTGTTATGTTATGCCCAGGGCTACAATGTTGTACCAAATATAAACCACTCCTTTCCTGCCAGAACTTGCAGTCCAGTGAGAATCAGTTAATGATGCTAGGGAAGAAGCCTACACCTTGTTTGTGTGAAACATGGACCGCATCATTCAAGAGTAACCAGGAGGGCTCAAAGCATGATTGCTTGTGCCATTCCCTAGGTCTGAAATGCTTGACCTGCCTTACTGATAATAATATAGCAACGGGTACTTTTTGGTTGCTTACTTTGCCACGGGCTTTTTGCATGCATTATGTTCTAATTCTAATCCAAACCTTCAATCTAGATACTATTATCCCTATTTTACAGATGACAAACTATTTACATTTACTTAATTTAACTAGATATCTCTGTGTTTATTGATATTCAAATTATTACCATTATAAAATGCCACAGACTGCAATTAGAATACAAATACAATGTAAACAAAACATAAAATATAATAGTTATTAAAATTCTAGAAATACTATGGTTCGACTTCCATAAAAAAAATCAAACCCGTTTTCAAGACTTGGATAGATTCAGTCATCAAAGTGGTGGGTCTAATATTAAGTTACAGAATAGCCATAGGTATTTGTGTTGGTTCAGTGGGAAAATAGCTTTGTTGTAATAAATTATCATTGGACAATTTCAGGATAATTACTAAATAATTATTCTGGTAATAAGCAAATATAAGGCTGAAAATTAAAGTTCATTATTGGTCTTCAGAATCATAATCTAAATTATTTGGGTTTAGTATGGTAAGTTAAGGCAATAACACAAAGGTTTATTTTTCTTAATATAATTTCTAAGGAACAAAATACTATTTAATTGTGTATCATAATGTGATGTATTCTACATGCTCCATGACTTCAAAAATAGAGCAAATGAATACCAAATCCTGATAAAATATTTGGGAAAATATACACAACACTGCAGTGTAGTTCTGTGTGTGTGTGTGTGTGTGTGTGTGTGTGTGTATGTGCACATGTTTGTGTGTCTGGGGTGTTCACAGAAACAGATGTCAGTTTTTATGTTTGGAATAACACTATGAGATTAAGGTAACATCTCTAATATGCAAGTGCTTAGCAAGCTAATTCATCATAGATTTACGGTGATGACTGAGTGATCTAGTACATGTAAAGTACCCTTGAATAATGCCTGGAGCATGTTTAGGTCACAAGAAATGTTAGAAAGTATTACAATACATGAAATTATAATTTAATGTTCATTATGAAAAAATACATTATCTAATATCAATAACCAATGTATGTATTCTCTGCTGTAATTACACACAAATGTTTAGTGTGGTTTAGATTGTTTTCTAATGGACTATTTGGCTTCTCAACAAGCACTATGAGTTTTGAAATTCAGTTGAGTTTATTAGCTGCATTTATTAGCTGAATAAACTTGGGCAACTTAAATAAAATTTCTGATTATTAATATGTTCATTCTAAAATAGAGATTATACAGCAACACTGTGAGCATTAAGTAACAGTAGGGTACAGTGTTGATGAAGTGACTTGGGGATTCAATAAGTAAAAACTATTAATACTACTACTAACAATGGCAAATCATCCAGTCTCCAGTGAAAATACAATATACTTATTTGTTAAATGCATATGGGTATTTTTCAACCCAAATACAATAAAATTTTAAGCTAGTGAATATTGTGATCTATGCATTTTACGATAAAAAACATTCCCCTCAGCAAAGACCACGGGGAGACATCCATAAAAGGTTTTGACAAACACTTGTTAAAATACTGTTTACCTCAATCTTTTCTCTAAGATCTGATAAATATGCACAACACCTCATAATCTACCCCTTAGGGATTGAAGTCTTCTTGTCTTGAATTTCAGCCAGTACATGAAACCAACCTCCAATGTATCTAACTTATGATTAGCAAACCTCTGGTTGAATGTTTTGATAAGTGTAAACTATTACTTTTCCATCTGTTCCTTTTTCATGAATACAGTTCCATTTCTGAAAGATTATTAATATATTTGGCAATATTATAACTCTTCATATCTACTTCCCTTTGGCCAGAATATGTCATGATTTGCATTTTTCTATTATAGGATTTACCACATTGCATCTTGCATCTTCTTTTTGCATGTATTTCTTATGCAGTAGATTTGGAGCATTTTGAAGGCAAGAACCAAATGACAGCTTCAATTTTGTTCCCAAACCACATAAGATTTCTGACATGCAATAGCTGTTTAATAATGTTATTGAATAACTGAACAAAGGATTCTTTGTTCTAAAGCCACATAAAAGAGTTTACACCTTGTTTTGCATGATGGACATCAAAAATCTAATACCAATTCCACTGTTTCTCTCTTAAAATATTAATTTTCAACTGCTTTTAATGTATGACTCCAAAGCCTATGTCAACTATTATTCATCTCATATCACTTACTTTTATTATCCAAACTTCTTTTTTCGAGTGACAACAAAAAGCCTTAATTGAAATAAAGAAATATTTGTTTTATTTACTTATTTTCAACTTTTATTTTTGATTCAGGGGGTAAATGCGCAGGTTTGTAACCTGGGTATATTGCATAATGCTGAGGCTTGAGGTACGAATGATCCTGTCACCCAGGTACTGAGCATAGTGCTCAAAAGTTAGTTTTTCAGTCCTTTATCCCTTCTCCACCTCCGCTTTTAATAGTCCCCAGTTTCTATTGTTGCCATCTTTATGTCCCTGTGTACCCAGTGTTGACATCTTTATGTCCCTGAGTACCCATTTATGAGTGACAACATGTGGTATTTGGTTTTCTGTTCCTGCATTAATTCGCTTAGTATAATGGCCTTCAGATACATCCACATTCCTGCAAAAGACATAATTTCATTTTCTTTATGGCTCTATAGTATTCTATGATATATATGTACCACATTTTCTTTAACCAATCCACTGTTGCTGGGCATTTAGGTTGATCCCATGTCTCTGTTATTGTGAACACTGCTGCAATAAACATACAGATGTGCATGTCTTTTGGTAAAATGATTTATATCACTTTGGGTATATACTCAGTGATGGGATTGCTGGGTCGAATGGTAGTTCTTTTTCAAGTTCTTTGAGAAATCTTCAAACTGCTTTCCACAATGGCTGAACTATTAAATAATTTACATTTCCACTAACAGTGTATAAGCATTCCCTTTCTCTGCAAATTTGCCAGCATCTGTTCTTTTTTGACTGTTTAATAATAGTCATCTGACAGGTGTGAGAAGGCATCTCATTGTAGTTTTGATTTGCATTTCTCTATTAGTGATGTGAAGCATTTTTTCATATACTTGTTCACTGCTTGCATGTCTTTTTTTCATAATTTATTATGTTTATTGCTTATTGTTTGTCTTTCCCATTAGACTGTAAGCTCCATGAGAACAGGAATTTGTTTTATTTTCTTGCAGTATTATGAGTACCTAGAACAGTACCTGTGCTATAGTAGGTACTCTAAACATTTGCTGAATCAGCAATTGGGCAGATGTCCAAAGTGAAGTTTTTTTTTAAATTTTATTTTTTATTATACTTTAAGTTTTAGGGTACATGTGCACAACATGCAGGTTTGTTACATATGTATACTGTTCATGTCTTTTGCCCATTTTTTAATGGGATTGTTTAATTTTTGCTTGTTCATTTGTTTAAGTTACTTCTAGATTCTGGGTATTAGACCTTTGACAGATGCATAGTTTGCAAATTTTTTCTCCCATTCTGTAGGTTTTCTGTTTATTCTATTGACAGTTTCTTTTGCTGTGCAGAAGCTCTTTCGTTTAATTAGGTCACACTTGTCAGTTGTTGTTTTCGTTGCAATTGCTTTTGAGTTCTTAGCCATAAGTTATTTCCCAAGGCCAATGCCCAGAATAGTGTTTCCTAGGCTTTCTTCTAGGATTCCAGGATTTCTTTCTTTCTTTCTTTCTTTTTTTTTTTTTTTTTTTTGAGACAGGGTCTCACTCTGTCACCCAGGCTGGAGTGCTGTGGCACAATCACAGCTCACTACAACCTCTGCCTTCTGGGTTCAAGTAATTCTTATGCCTCAGTCTCCTGAGCAGCTGAGATTACAGGTGCACACGACCACACCTGGCTCATGTTTTTATATTTTTCGTAGAGACAGGGTTTCACCATGTTGGCCAGGCCAGTCTTGAATTCCTGACCTCAAATGATCCACCTGCCTCCACCTCCTAAAGTGCTGGGATTAAGGCGTGTGCCATCACACCCAGCCTTCTTCTAGGATTCTTATAGTTATATGTCATACATTTAAATCTTTAATCCATCTTGAGTTAATTTTGGTACATGGTGAAAGATATGCATATAGTTTCATTCTTTTGCACATGGCTAGCAAGCTACTCAAGCACCATTTATTGAATAAGGACTCCTTTCCTCATTGCTTGTTTTTGTAAAAGATCAGGTGGTTGGAGGTGTGTGGCTTTATTTATGGGTTATTCTATTCTGTTCTGTTCTGTTCTGTTCTATTGCTCTATGTGTCTGCTTTTATACCAGTGTCATGCTCTTCTAGTTACTTTAGCCTTACAATATAGTTTGAAGTCAAATAATGTGATGCATCCAGCTTTGCTCTTTTTGCTGAGGATTGCTTTGGCTATTCAGGCTCTCTTTTGGTTCCATATGAATTTCAGAATAATTTTTTCCAACTCTATGAAAATGACATTGGTAGCTTGATAGAAATAGCACTGAATCTGTAGATTGCTTAGGGCAGTATTGCCATTTTAACAATATTGATTATTCCAAATCCATCAGCATGGAATGTTTTTCCACTTGTTTCTGTCATCTATGATTTCCTTCAGCAGTGTTTTGTAGTTCTCCTTTTAGTGATCTGTCACCTCCTTAATTAGATGTACTCCTATCTATTTTAATTTTTTGCAGCTATTATAAATGAAATTACATTCTTGATCTGGCTCTCAGCTTGAATGTTATTTGTATGCAGAAATGCTACTGATTTTTGTGCATTGATTTTGTATTCTGAAACTTTACTGACGTTGTTTATCAGTTCTAGGAGCCTTTTGGTGGACTGTTTAGGGTTTCCTAGATATCAAATTACACTGTAAGTGAAGAAAGACAGTGTGCCTTCTTCTTCTCCTATTTGGAAACGTTTTATTTCTTTATTCTAACCGATTGCTTTGGCAAGCATTTCTATTACTCTGTTGAATAGGACTGGCAAAAGTTGGCATACTTGTCTTCTTCCAGTTCTCAAGGGGAATGCTTCTAGTTTTTGCCCATTCAGTATGATGTTGATTGTGGGTTTGACATAGACAGCTCTTATTATTTTAAGGTATGTTCCTTCGATGCCTAATTTCTTGAGGGTTTTTATCATGAAGGGATGTTAGATTTGATTAAGAGCTTTTTTTTGCACCTATTGTGATGATTTTTGTTGTTGTTGTTGTTTCCAGTCCTGTTTATGTGGTGAATCATTTTTTATCTGTATTTGTTGGACAAAACTTGCATCTCAGGAATGCAGCCTACTTAATCTTGGTGAATTAACTTTTTGATGTGTTGTTGTATTCAGTTTGCTAGTATTTTCTTGAGGGCTTTTGTGTCTATGTTCATCCAGGATATTGATCTGTAGTTTTCTTTTTGTTCTGTCTTTGCCTTTGATATCAGGGTGATGTTGACTTTGTAGAATGAGTTAGGGAAAAGTCCTTCCTCCTCAATTTTTTCAAATAGTTTTGTAGAATTAGTGGCAGCTCTTCTTTGTACATCTGGTAAAATCTATCTGATCCAGAGCTTTGTTTTTTTCATTGGTAGTTTTTTTTTTATTATTATTGATTCAATTTCAGAACTTGATATTGGTCTGTTCAGTGTTTCAGTTTCTTCCTGATTCAATCTTGGGAGACTGTGTGTTTTCAGAAATTAATCCATTTCCTCTAGATTTCCTAGTTTATGTGCATAATAGTTTCTGAGGATCTTTTGTATATCTGCAGAATCAGTAATGTCATCTTTGTTGTTTCTGACTGTGTTTATTTGGGTCTTCTGTTTTCCCTGGTTGATCTAGCTAGCAATCTATTGATTTTTGTTTATCCTTTAAAAAACAACTTTTGGTTTCATTAATTTTTTGTATGGGTTTTGGGGTCTCAATTTTGTTCAGTTTCACTCTGATTTCAGTTATTTCTTTTCTTCTGCTAGCTTTGGGGTTAGTTTGTTCATGTTTTACTAGTTCTGCTGGTTTAATGTTAGATCATTAATTTGAGATATTTCTATCTTTTAGAGGTAGGTGTTTAGCACTATAAAATTTCCTCTTAACACTGCTTTTGCTGTATCCAAAATATTTTGGTGTGTTGTTTCTCTATTTTCTTTTATTTCAAAGTTTTTTTTTAATTTCTGGATGAATTCCATTGTTTAACCTAAAGTTATTCAGCAGCAAGTTAATTTCCATATAGTTGTGTGGTTTTGAGAGATCTTCTTGGTATTGATTTCTATTTTTACTCCATTGTCACCAAAGACTAAGGTTGGCATGATTTCTATGTTTTAGAATTTATTAAAACTTGCTTTATGACAAAGCATGTGGTCAATCTTGGAGTATGTTCCATGTGCAGATAAGATCAATGTATGTACCAGGTGATGGGTGTATTCTGTAGATGTCTATTAGATCCAATTCTTCAAATGTGAAGTGTAAGTACGGAATTTTTTTGTAAGTTTTCTATCTCAATGATGTGTCTAATGCTGTCAGTGGTCTGTTGAAGTCCCCCACTATCATTGTGGGGCTAAGTCCCTTTGTATATCTAGAAGTATTTGTTTTATGAATTGGATCCTCCAATGTTAGGAGCATATACATTTAGGATAGTTGTCGTCTTGTCAGATTGAACCTTTTATAATTATGTAAAAAGTCCTTGTTTGTACTTTTTTATTGCTTTTGGCTTAAAGTCTATTTTATGTGATAGAAGAATAGTGACCTCTGCTCTTCTTTGTATTCCGTTTGCGTGGTAGATCTTTCTCCAGCACTTTACTTTGAACCTGTGTGTGTCAATACATGTGAGATGGGTCTCCTAAAGACAGCAGATGGATGGGTCTTATTTTTTTATACATCCTGCCACTCTATGCCTTTTAAATGGGGGTGTTTAGACCATTTATATTCAAGGTTAACATTGATGTATGAGGTTTTATCCTATCTTGAAGTTGTTAACTGGTTACTTTGTAATTTTTGTTACGTGATTGTTTTATAGCATCTTCAGGCTACGTACTTAAGTGTGTGTTTTTGGTAGCAGGTATCGTCCTTTTGTTTCCATGCTTACAACTCCCCTAAAGATCTCTTGTAAGGCTAATCTAGTGTTAATTAATTCCCTTTGTGCTTTATTGTCTGGTAAAGATTTTATTTCTCCTGCATTTATGAGGCTTACATGGGCAGGATATGAAATTCTTGGTTGGAATTTCTTTTCTTTTGGGAGGCAGAGGTGGGCAAATCACTTGAGTCAGGAGTTCAAGACCAGCCTGGCCAACATGGTGAAACCCCGTCTCTACTAAAAATACAAAAATTAGCCAGGCATGGTGGTGCACACTTGTAACCCCAGCTACTAGGGAGGCTGAGGCAGGAGAATCACTTGAACCCAAGAGGCGGAGGTTGCAGTGAGCCGAGATCGTGCCACTGCACTCCAGCCTGGGCAAAAGACTGAGACTCCATCTCAAAAAAAAAAAAATTATATATATATATATATATATATATATATATATATATATATATATATATGCTGTAAAAGACCCCCAATCTGTACTAACTTGTAAGTTTTCTGCTGAGATGTCCACCATTAGCCTGGTGGGCTTCCCTTTGTATGTGATCCGACCTTTTTCTCTAGCTTTCTTTGAGATTTTTTCTTTAGCATTGACCTTGGACAGTCTAATGACTATATCCCTTGATGACGTTCATTTTGTACAATATCTCACAGGTGTTCTCTAGATTTTTTTGTATCTGGATATCTACTCCTCTAACAAGATTAGGAAAGTTTACTTGAATTAGTCCCTCGAATATATTTTCCAGGTTGTTAACTTTCTCCTTATCTTTCAGGAATGGTAATAATTCATAGGTTTGGTCACCTTACACAATCCCGTATTGCTCAAATACTTTCTTCATTTTTCTAAATTATATACTTTTAAATTTTTTCTGACTGGGTTAGTTCAAAAGACTGGTCTTCAAGCTCTGAAATTCTTTCTTCTGCTTCCTCTATTGATAAGGTTTTTGATCATATGTTGAAATTCCTTAAGTGAGTTTTTCAAGTCCAGAAGTTCTGATTGATTTAAAGATGTTTATCTCTTCATTTTCTGAAGTACTTTAGAAGTTTCTTTGTGTTGCTTTTGAACCTTTTCTTGGATCTCATTAAGCTTCCTAGCAATTCATGCTTTGAATTCTTTATCTGCCATTTTTGAGTTTTCATTTTGGTTAGGAATCATTGGAGAACTAGTGCAGGAGGTGTCACTACATTCAAATTTTTCATGATGATAGAATTCTTGTGCTGATTCCTTCTTATCTGGAGATGTTGGTATTGATGTTTTGAGTGACTCTGAGACAGTTTCAGATCATGGATGAGGTCTTCACAAATTTTGGTGAGATACAATTTCTCTGGCACCTTTTAACAAGGCATTCAGCCTATTTCATGTTCTATCAAGTTCTGATCCTTCTCTCCATGTTGAGTTAATTTTTTTTCACATACCACACCATCTTTGTAATACATGGGGCAGAATAATGAATTGATCATCCTTGGCCAGGTGTAGTGGCTCATGCTTGCAATCCCAGCACTTTGGGAGGCCATGGCAGGAGGATTACTTGATCCCAGAAGTTTGAGGCTGTAGTAAACTATGATCACACCACTGCAATCCCGCCTAGGGGACAAAGTGAGACCAGTTCTGCAGCCCTTGAAGTTGAAGATCAAAGCACTGGGAGATTCAGTATCTGGTGAAGGTCCACTTCTGTGTTTGTAGACAGCTTTTTCTCAGTGTCTTCACATGACAGAAGGGGCAATAAATATTTATTTAATGAACTAAGCATGCCTTTCTTCATATAGCTCTTTTATTGTCAGAAAATCCAAGTTTATTTGAAATTTTTTCTTGGCTATAACATTAACAACATGATGTTTTTGAAAATAATAAAACTTTACTTGTAACCAATAAAGGACAACATTTTGGTTATCTATTAGCATAAATGTGTAAATATGTTTCTGGCCACAAAGAAAAAAGATGAGTTGACAGTTAGTGTTCAATTTTTTTCTTTTCTATTTACTAATTTGCTTAGTAACGTACAATGCAGGGATAATACTACTACCTTATGGACTATAAGTCTAATTAAATAAATTAATATTTACAAATAGTACTTTGTGTATTATAAGCACTATATGTAATAAATAATAAAATTAAACAAAAATAGCATACACACATAAGCATGCCGTATACATACAATTGAGGTTTTTCTACCTATCAAGTAATTTGGGAAAATTGTTTTCATTCATATATTCATAACTAATATTTACCTACTAATGGATAGCTTTCCTATAAATCCATACTTATTTTACCACACTTGCTTTAACACTGATATAAGAAGAATAAAGAACTAAAATACTTTGTATTCCAAAATATACTCCTAAAATAGAATATAATGTTTCCCTTCAAACAGAATTTTGATTAACATGGACACAAAAATCCTTCGCAGAATATTTTTAAAAATAGAATATGACAATTTATAAAAATATTATACACCAAGGAGTTTTTTGCAGGTTCAATATTGAAAAATGTATTATAATTCTTTATGGAGCTGGCTAAAAAGAAAAATTGCATTATTATATTTATTGATCAGAAAAAACAAATGACAAAATTCGACACCCATTCACAAAAACTCCCAGAAAAATAGGAATACAGGGGAACTTCATCAATCAATAAAATGATCTATGAAAAACCTGCTGCTAACATTATTTTTAATTGAGGGGGAGTGAATGGTGACCCACTAAGATTGGGAATAAGGCAAGTATGTTCATTCTCACCACTCTCATTCAATGTAGGGCTGGAAATTCTAGTTAGGGCAATAAAGCAAGAAGAGGAAATAAAAGGCATACAGATCAGAAAGAAGTAAAACTCTTACTATTTGCAGATGACCTGATAACACAGAAAATTCATGGTGGTTGCTAAAGGCTGTGGGCTGGGAAAAATGGGGAGATGCTGGTCAAAAGGTTCAACATTTCAATTATGCAGAATAAATAAGTTCTGGAAATCTAATGTATAGCATGGTAACCAAAGTTAATAATTATATATTGTATGTTTGAAAATTGCTAAGAGAGTAGATCTTATAAATTCTAACTGAACGCACAAAACATAAATGTGAGTTGATGGACTTGTTAATTAGCTTGATTGTGATAATCACCTCATAGTGTATACAAATATCAAAACATCATGTAGTTCACCTTAAATATATATATATATATATATATGTCAATTATACTTCAATAAAGCTGAAGACACATAAAAGTTAGCTACATTTTTATATATTGGCAATGAGTACACGGACACTAAAATAAAAAATACGATGCCATTCACAATCATTTAAAAGTGAAACACTTAGGTATAAATCTAACAATACATTTAAAGGACTTGTATGCTGAAAATTGCAAAACAGTGACAAAGAAATCAAAGAGCTAAATAGTGAGGGATACGTGTTCATGACTGAAATACTCAACATAGTAAAGATGTCATTTTCTCAAATCGATGGGTAGGTTTATGGAATTCCTATCAAAGTTTTAGCAAGATTTTTTATAGATATAGACAAGATTATTCTAAAATATAAACAGTTAAGAAATTGGAGAAAATCCGATGGTGTATATGTGCCACATTTTCTTAATCCAGTCTATCACTGATGGACATTTGGGTTGGTTCCAAGTCTTTGCTATTGTGAATAGTGCCACAGTAAACATATGTGTACATACGCCTTTATAGTAGCATGATTTATAATCCTTTGGGTATATACCCAGTAATGGGATCGCTGGGTCAAATGGTATTTCTAATTCTAGATCCTTGAGGAATCACCACACTGTCTTCCACAATGGTTGAACTAATTTTACACCAACAGTGTAAAAGCATTCCTATTTCTCCACATTCTCTCCAGCATCTGTTGTTTCCTGACTTTTTAATGATCACCATTCTAACTGGTGTGAGATGGTATCTCATTGTGGTTTTGATTTGCATTTCTCTGATCATGGATGAAGCTGGAAACCATCATTCTAAGCAAATTATCACACGGACAGAAAACCAAACACCGCATGTTCTCACTCATAGGTGGGAACTGAACAATGAGAACACTTGGACACAGGGTGGGAAACATCACACACCGGAGCCTGTTGGGGGGTGGGGGGCTGGAGGAGGGATAGCATCAGGAGAAATACATAATGTAAATGACGAGTTGATGGGTGCAGCAAACCAACATGGCACATGTGTACCCATGTAACAAATCTGCATGTTGTGCACATGTACCCTAGAACTTAAAGTATAATTAAAACAAGAAAGAAATTGGAAAAAATCTAGATGAGAGAATTTGGTGAAAATTTATATTTTCCAAATATTTGTAGGATTATTGTCTGGAAGAGGGACCAAATATGTTCTCCATGTTTCTAAGATATGAAACTAGGTTCTGTAAGAAAAAGAATTATGCGAAATTATATGTTAGATTAAAATAAAGAAGTTCTTCGCATGTCAGTCATCAAGTCAAAGATAGGACAGACCTCCCCACCAGTAGACAAAATTCAGTTGTGAGTCGCCTTCCTAGGATCATAATAAAGAGAATATTAGCATCAGATCAAGAAATAAACTGACTACAAAAAGTCACTTCTTATCCAGATACAACTTTAATGTCATGATTCCAAGTCAGAAGAGAAGTAGGGTAGTGTTATCTCTACTTTAGAGTTGGACAGTATAAGATCTAGAAGATATAAATACATAAATAAGTGTTGCTTATAGTACTAATGAAAGCATCATAAAATAATCATGATTTATCTGTATGATTGAGTCCTCAGCAAATTATCATACATGAAAGGAATTCTTAACATTTTTTCCCAAGCTGTATTTTCTTTATCTTATTTGAACTAGCAAAAATATTTTGTATATACTTGCCTTTCATGGCCAGATGGACACCTAGCTTTGAGAAGAATAATGGTGTTATGTGCTCATTCCATGACTAGCTTTTCACATATTGTATGCAGTAATATACTTTTCTTGTCTTTTTCATTTGTATTATCCTTTACAGCTATCTAATCAATTGTTCTTCATGAACATTATTATATTATTGAGTTTTCTCAGGAAACATATTTATAAAGTAAATGTGCTGTCTGATGAATAAAAATGTAATAATTATTATAATTACTGTCTATGTATCCACTAGGTTAATAATTGAGTATCAATTTGAAAAGTTTAACCTTCTAATTTATATTTTCCTCCATGGACCTTATTTTTGGACATTCTACCAAATTACCCTACATTTTAACTCTCTAATATCATCTTCTAAAAATTTGGTTTTACAAAAAGTATTTTTCAAAGCTCTATACACATTATTAAATTGTAATAGGAATGATTGAGATTAAAAAGTAATCTCAGTTCCATGACTGCAGTGAATTAGAAGGCATAAAAAATCAGTAGGCACATGGGAGAAATAAAAATAAGTATCTTTATTTGACACAGTTACAGTAAAGAACTGTAGGATTCTAGGATTATTAACCTCAATCCTCCATTATAATAGAGTCATCCATAACATTTTGAGGAAAGAATCTTCACACTATAAAATGTATTTGTTGAATTTATTTTTCTCTTTTTGTTTTTAAATTGTTTTACCATTCCCCCCAAAATACCTCAATTTCACTTAATATTTATAAAACATAAAAGTAATTCACTGTAATTTTTCTAATGTTCCCAAACAATAAATCCTCTTATAACTTCACAATACTGAATATAGATGACAATTTCAACTTTTACTTCCCATAAATGTTCTCCCCACTTGCTCTGCACTCCTGCACACCTCTCCACATGACTCTTAGGGAGAAAAAAAGAAAACCTACATGGAGTTTATTATTTGTTTAGATGCCTAGCAAAATGCCAACTAAATTCTTTTGTTCAGATATTAATTCACTCAAGTAAATTTACAAGCATAACATTTTAGTTCTCTTTTTCCTCCATAACTCACCCTACCTTCATGTAATGAAATCGTACTCAAACCCCAAACCGTAAGTCCAAAATTAATAAGCATTCTCATCTAATTTAGTCTTAAAAATGTCTCCATACACCTGACCCAATTGTTTTTGAAAAGCTCAGGCTTTGTGTTTTGGAATCTTTAATTATATTTAAAAAGTAAAGAGGAGATTTTAAAGGGCTTGATCAGCTTGTCTTATCCTCTTCGATTTGCCTTAAAATTTCTATAAGCAAAAGGAAAACTATTAGATGAACCATGACACTCCCATCTTTTTGCAATTTATAAGGGAGAGATGAAAGTGGTGTAAAAAATTACTTCCATCCTAGAAAGTACTGAATGACTAACCTAGTTTTTGTCAAGACAGAGGACTATGTTTATACACGTTAGAGCTGCTACGCTCCATCTTTCTGAAGAATTAATTATCTAATCAGTCCTTCTCGGTTATCTACTTACTCTAATGTTCACATATTACCAAACAGGATGATTCTCAGGAAAAAAGTACACTCAGAAATTCACAGGCAAGTGTAACCAGATCCACGATGCTGTATCTCCTAGTAATCAGTGAGTTTACCCAAAGGAGTTGGCTCCATCTTTCACATATTTTAAAAATAATCCTAAATAACACCAAATACAGATATCAATTGCCAGAAAATTATGAATTCAAACCTGAATTTCATGCATGGTTAGGACAAAGGAAAGAACAGTTTAAAAAAAATAATGCAGAATAAACAAATTTGGATAATGATGAAAGGGAGAAGAACAGGAAGGGAGAGGAGAGAGAAGACAGGGGGAGGGTCATGGGGGAGAGAAAATGTAGAGATAGCAGTGAAAGGAATACACAGAAAAAAAAGCAAGGCATAGTGTACTTCCTTCTCTAAGCCAGATGTAGCTGCCTAGGGTCAGTCAGAAATCAGACCTCATATCTTCAACCTCACTAGAGCTAAGATAGGATATTTAAACAACTAAGAAACATTTACACAAACACATCCTGTGGTTCACAATCTTAAGTGACCAGCCCACTTGGTAGGAGCTTGGTAATTTGTTGATTTGATTCATTCAAACTAATATCTAATCTCCTTAAATGTTCTTTAAATACAGACTAAACTTTCTACTTTGGAGTATATTCATGCCGTCTCCCTACCCTCAATTAGAAAGCAACAATGGAAGTGTGCTTCACACTTGGCAAAGACTGCTGAATGAAACAATATGTGATGGATGTTCTCAAGGACTTGCAGATAACCCATCTCTGCATTGTTTTGGTTTCCACTGCTTGGTTTTTACTGATTGTGCTTATTAGGCATATAATAGCTTAACAGCAGTTTAATGACATCAAACACTTAAGAGGGTTACAAAAAATTTCCTAGATAACTCAATGTATAAAGAGACATTGTTGGGGAAAGAGTTTCAATGACTTAATATAAATTCTTTACTCTTTATTATGGCCCATGAAGGGGAGCGGGGGGAAGTGTTCTCTGGTATGTGCAACAGGAATAGTTTCACTTTTCCAGAATAATGATTTTTGTTTTCATCTTCTGGATTCCAAGAATCATGTAGCACTTTGTATTTCCCAATTTATTTTGGCTGCTACAAACGCTGGACCAAATTTATATCATCCAAAGAGCAAATATTTGGGATAACAATCTTACTACTGGCTTCAATGATAATTCAATATGGAATTAATTTTCATGGTTGCCAAATCTGTTATACAACTTAGTGGAATGTAAATGGGAGGCAAGGAAGGTATTGTTTGGTGAAAGCAGAGGGTGTAAGTGAGAAATAAGTATTTTAGCTAAATGATACTGGCCTAATCATGTTCTCAGTGTTTAAGCCTTATCTTTATTCTAATCAATTTTAAACTGATTTTACAGAATTAGAATATAATTTTACATCATAGATGTGATAAGCTGAAAGTAACAAAAAGCCATAAAAACATAGTCTTTCAAAAAGTAAAGGGTTTATTTTCTTATGCAATATCATGTCCAGGGTTTAGTAACCCAGAGCTGGTGTAGGCTCTGTCTGTCTTCCTAAGCAATGTTTTTTATGTGGTCTATTTTTCAGACACATGTAAGAGAAAAGACAAAGATAAAAGGGCAGTTTTCTATAGGGACTTCTTTCTATACTTCATTGGCCCAAACTGTATCACTAGGCCGCCCCTAACTGCAGAGGAGGCTGGGAAATCAAGTCATTTTAAATGTCTACTCTCCATTAAATGAAGAGAAATAGAAAGGGGGTTAGACAGGGTAGAAAATGGGCCCCAAAATTATGCACCAAATTTTGTTACTATGTTGTTTACCTGAGGAAAATCTCACAGGGACTATCTAAAAATGCAGTACACATGAAAAAAGTCAACAAGGAAGAAAAGTTGAAAACATAAGAATGTATATTATATTCCTGCAAGCAATGGGATTTTATTTATATATAACTTTATGCAAATAATTTATTTCTAGTTTAAGTTCGCATATTTTCTAAAACATTGGCAGTGGCTTGGAGATGACTGTTTAGTATGACATACTACGACATCTGAAGTGAAAACTGGTCTTTGAGTTTAAAGTACTGGGCTTCATTTGATTATATTACTTATTACTTGGATGATTCATTATACATAACATTTCTGAGTCTCATTTTTCTCATCTAGAAAAGCGTAAAAATTTCTGCTTCAAAAAATTCTTGTGACCATTATATGAAATGTAATATTTGAAAGTGCCTGGCATATAATATATGCTCAACAAATGTTAATTTCTTTCCAAGTAAGATTTGAAACAGAGGCCATGAGACTATTCATGCAAAATAATCAATTTTAAAGAACAATTTCTAAGTTGTCTTCTGTGTAGCAAAGAAATCTAGCATAAAAGGAAAAAATCTAATCTAAAATGTAAGCAATATTCTACGCTAGGTACAAAGCTAAGTATTTTATACATTTTATATGTTATCTGTAAGTTAAAAATTTAATACATCATAGTATTCTTTTCTTCATAGTATGTAAATGCAAAAGATAAAATGTTTACTTTATACCCCTTAAACAACCAAGGAAAACACAAATTCATATTTGTGCATTTACAATGACATCATATTCCTTTTTTCCATTGTGGTACCTTCATTGCAGCTGATGAAAGCTATACCATGTCCCTCTGGGAAGAAAAGAAATTCTAAATAGCACATCATGACACAGAGTTTCAGAAAAGAAAAATAGGTTCCTGAAAATATATCATGAAATCAATATATTTCCACAAGTGACCAGTTTAATCACCCAACCCTCCAGTCAAAAGAATTCCAGTTGAAATGCTGTACTGCCTCTCTCTCTTCAAAACTGAATCTACTCAACAGTACATTGACCATTTTATAGGAGAAAGTAGATCTGGAGACTTATGTATTGACTTGAAAGGAGGGCATTGCAAGTCTAGCCAGAAGGCTGCAATGCCTGTGCTTAGAAGTAATCAATAATTTTTAAAAATCACACTCATAGTTCTAGCTATGTATTTCTGTCAAATATATTATGGTGATCCTTTACATCCTATGAACTACACAAATAAAAATAATTTTTCTACTGGATAAAGGCACTACTTGTTTTTGTTTTCTTTTTGAGGTTTACAAGCCACAAAAGTTACAATTTCATGTTCTTCCAAAAGTAAAAAAGAAATCTTTTTCTACTATAATAGGGTCTAGGAAAACATCATGAATTCTAGTGGAATATTATATGTATATGAAATATGGAAAGTTCTTTTACAAGTATCTTTTGTTTAGGATTTCTTTCACTGTACTCTATAAAACTACTTAATAGAAATAAAAAAACACCATTTTGCCACTTTTCTTTCTCAAAAGGAAAGGTGAAATGACAACCAGTACCACTGAGGCAAAAGTGAACTCTCATTTCATTATTTGCTTGGCAAAACATAAGTGCTGCCTGCCACAGCATCATTCTTTCTATAAAAGACAGACTATTACCTTTTCCATATGACAAAAGAACTCTTCTCATTTCTGAAATTGTTCCAGAAATACCGTGTGGCTATTTTAGTTGGAGACTCCCCTCTAGGAGAGTGATGTATGGTCTGCAATATCCTCTGTTTGGAGCTTATGTTCTGATAAAGAAGATGATTGAGACAATAACTCTTCATTGTTTCTTTATCAGAGTTGTGTCTCTGCACTCCGTCAAATACTTCTGTGTTATGTACTGCTAATCTGACAAAGTCTATCTATTACTTTATTTATTTTAAATTAAGCCACGAGGTTGTTTTTGAGTCTGTAAGTCTAGAGTTAAGACCCAAACAACCACATAAACAATAACAAACATTTCTTTCAGTAATTCCTTGCATTTGACTTGTATTCACTTTATTAATTTCACTGGGGGTTAAGCTGTTCATTTTAAATTCTTCACATCTTCGCACCAAATTAATGTAGACAAGCCTTTCAGCAATAACAGTTACATTGCTTTTATTACAGATATCAGCCCTGACACACTCCCAGCCTTTGACCTTGGACAGGTTGCTTAACCTCTCTATGCCTTAGTCTTTAGTAGTAAAAATGAAGATCATTATAATCTTTATATGAGATAATATAATGATTATATTGACATATTGTGCTATAGCTCTAATTAGGAGAGCAAAAATCTTTAAAATGTTTATTTCTATCATCAGAAGGAAAAAAAGCAAGAACTCTTTTCAGAAAAAAAAAGAGAGAGAGATAGAGCAGTTTTATCAACAGCAGAGAAGATTTCAGTGTCTACATATGTCAGAACGATTTGGATCCAGTATACTTGGAGTGGGGGTTATAAACCATGTCAAAAAAACAGGCAAGACTGGAGAGATATTTGGGGATGAAAATGTAGTGTCCTTAAAGCAATTTTGATTTTAAGCTGCATGAGAACACTGACCAAGGGCTTAAGGAAACACCAATAAGCTCATTTTTGTATTGGTAAAAGATTTTTCAATGCATATAGGGTGATGTAGGGGAATACAAGACTGGAGAGTTGGACAGCAGCTGGTAAACCGCTGCCATAGTACAGACACGATAATCAAGTCATTTACTGAAGCACAGGGAATGAGGTTGAAGATGAGAATGAGGGGAGAGATTTTAAGAAGACAGAATGTACAGGACTACATGGCTGATTTGGTGTGAGACATAAGGAAGCCCAGGAGCACTGGGATACATGCATCTACAACCAAGGAGAAATTTGTGCTGAAGTTCAGATTTGGGAAAAACTCGGATCAAATCATGGGAGCTGCTAAGCTTCACCAGAGAGTGTATAGTGAGAGGAGTTTAAAAATGATGTCTAGAGGACAGAAATATCTTTACTCTGTCCTCTTTACCCCAGAAAAGAGGCAAATGAACTGGAAGAAAACTTCAGATAAAGTATGAGAATCTCAGAAAAACTGGTGTGGTGAAAGTTCTGAAACTCAGCCTGAGGAACTTACCTCATCAGGAACTAATGAAAATGGTGTTAGATTAGGATATAAAGGTTTCAGCAGTGGTAAATTAACTAAAAAGGTAGATTGGCCATCACGGCTGAGGCTTCATATGTATAAGAAAACGGGGAGGACTAAAAGAAATTGAGATGATAATTAATCTGAGAGAAGTCAAGCTAAACAAACACGATTTTATAACAATTATCATATATGCACATGCAGATCTATATACTTGATATAATTATGATTAAATATTAAGAATATTTAAGAATTATTAAAATTGCCTACAGTTCTTGACAAAAATATTTGAAGCCTACTACAGAGAGCTTATGAATTAATTTTCTTTTTATTAGTGGTTACTTAGTGTTCTCTGTTTCTCTTCTATTATGCTAACATTTTGCTTTTGATGTTTAGAAATATTGCAATGAATTTGATACAAAATATCTCAAATGAATAGGGAACAAATAAAATATTGATGTTAGGCTTGTTAAGTATCCCAAAGAGAAAACGCAAAGCTATTTCATAAAAGAATAACTAATGGAATTCTACTCAGATGCTTACAGTGAATAGATAATGTATTATTTCTCAGACATCAGATGTAGAAGCTATGAGATTTTTTTCACAATTCTTCATGGAAGGAATACTTAATATTTGTAGCATAAGCACCCCCAAACCCTCTATGAGTCCAGCATATATCTAATCAAGAGAAATGCCAGTAATCAAACTGAATTTAATATGCTGCACTTCCAGGTTTACTCTCTTGAACTTTCAGTGTCTCTTTACAGAAATATTGCAACATTTACATGGGTGTTAGAAGTTACATTTACCAGAGAAATTGTTTAAAAAGTGAATGGATACCATCCATTTGATCTGTTTGGCTTGTTGGGAGTAAGTGTAAAATATATACGAAAATAATTCACCAGAAAGCGGTTGAGAATGGGTCAAGTGCTGGAGGGAGGTCAAAGGGGAGGAACTCCACGGTGGTAATAAACCTTGTAATAATATGTGTGTCCTAAAGAGAGACACTGTATTGGGAATGCAAAGAAGGTGGGGAAGATGGAGAGAAAATATGAATCTTCAGATGCAAGACATCAACTGAAATTTATTCTGGATATTTTTACATCCTATACTTGACAAATAAGTGCCTCAAAAAACAAAAGTTGAAAGGGAGAAGAGAAATATATGTCATGATATATCTTTCATACTCTAAAGTGAACTAATACTTTATAAATAATTTAAAAACAAATAAAAATTATTATCTTCCATGAAAAATCAATCAGGGATATAAAATACTTATGTGAGTTGTACACTAGACACTCCAGGAGTAACCAGTCACATAGACCACACTATTAATGCTGCTCCAAGTAGTCAGCAATGAGGTGGTCCTAAAAACTCTGTTGTTTTCATTCTTATTCTAGAATCTCTAGTACCTTGTGTTTAATGTTAGAATGATGAAAGACCATTAGGAAACACATAAAAAACACCCGCTTGGGTAATAAATACATGAAAGGTATACCTTTGTAAAAGAAAAGTTTAATATACGTAACAACTCAAATAATTTTTCTTGTTAAAAGTCTAAGAATAACAAGACTTTTCAATTATATGATTGTGAATTTTAAGAATACACTTCCTAATTCAATGATACCAGAATACATTGTTTAAAAGTTAGAATCAAAATATGAGTAAACCTCTAAACAATTAAGATGCTTGCTCTCTATGCAAAATAATTCACCTCCACTGATTTTTTGCCTTAATAGTCTCTAAACCAATTTCCAAACCCACTAAAGCACAACTTTCATATTATGAAGTATTCAGAACTTCACTCGGCCTAATATATTTTTTATCCTTATATTTAAACACACTTACACACACGTTAGACACAGACTATCATTCTTACCATGTATCTTCTCCAGAATTTTCAATACATAAAACTGCACTGACCACTAAACTTAGTGATTTAAGTACTTTTAGTAGTAATTTATGGGAATTTAATATAATTATTGTAGCAATATCTAAAGGAAACAAAGCTGTCAGTACATATACATCATTCTAATATGGCACCACTGAAAAAAGAAGGTGAGTTAGCTTGTTTTGTCCTGGGAAGTTAAAAGGGTACATTAATTTATGCTGACAAAGAAAAATCAATAGCACATTGTGCACAAAAGAAGAATCAATCATTATTTCTATGGCCTCGATATTCATAATGACATGAATTTATTGAGGAAAACATTGCCTTCAAATATGAATTGGGTATGCCACAAAAGTCACTAAGCTCATCAAAGGCATAATCAAGGCCACTGCATTAGAATCTTTTAGTGAGCCCCAACCTAGGCATGACAACCTGAACTCAGTGAACCAGCATATTCGGCTGGCTTCAGCAGCATTGGAGACCTATAAATCTTATATTTCAAATGCCATGATAATGGACACTTCCATCTTGTGTGTCTTCATACACTGGTTTTACTTTTATCAGTTTTTCTGTAAAATAGCTCTAGTATAATAACAGGCTCCCAAGATTATTTCAGGTACTTGCAGGGAAATACATGTATAGTCATTTGTGCCCATTCTTCATTTTTTATGTGGTTTTTTGTTGTTGTTTATTTATTTGTTTCCAGTCATTCTTACTCTGAAATAACTTTCTACCACTCTGGCAACACTGGCAGAACAAGTAAAATGTTTCACTTTCTTAAAGTATATTTTAAGTATTTTCTCCAAGATGTAATTAACTTATTAATGACTACATTAAAAAGTGTAATAATACAAAATTCTTCAAGTGAACAAAACTTTTCCAAAATGAAATATATCTAGAATAAAAGCTCTTTGAAGAAAAGGAATATGTTTTTGGTGTGCTTTTTATGGCTTATTTATGTAACTTTTATTTCCTGGGTCATATATAAAGCAGAAAAATCAAGATTCTAGTTATAATCAAGATTCCAAAATTTATTGGCTCAAATTGAAGCTTATAATTTCTTGGTCCTGGCAAGTTAAACTATGTCTTTATGGAGCGAATATCTATTTGAATATTAAATAAGTATATAAGAAACCCCTACAGGTTCTTCCTTCTTTACTAGTCCTGTGATAACAAATTGAAATGAGCCAATGGGCCATCCCCACTGCAACAACATGTCTCTGAGTCTGTCTTGTAGTGACTAAAAATGTTGTTTAGAACTGCTGTCAACCCACCATCACTTCCAGTCTCATTCTGGCTCTGATAGCAACGCAATTACTATCACGCCAGTCTAGTTTTCACAAAAGTAAATTGAGTTCTTGTTTCCATGATTTGAAGAATGCTGTGCTGCCATAGAGGGAACTGTCTTCAGCTCAGGACAAATCCTTTCACCCAAAATGCTTTGTAAAAAATTGTTTTCATGGTTATAACCGTTTACAAAGAAATAGTAGAGTAAGCCCTCAGTTTAGATGAGGGCATGCAGTATTGGCCATGCATACATGCACGTGTGTGGGTGCACACACACACCCAGTGTAACTAAGCAGAAGAAATTCTTTTAATTAACAGCATGGACCATAAAGTAAGAAACAGATATACCAGAACAAGTGACATAGGGCCAGATCAACTTGAGACACACAAAAGAAAACCCCAGGCTGAAACCACTCACCTTCTTTAGTTGTAAAGACTAGACCCTTAGAAAGAACTGGATACCCCAACATATAATTCTAGCTGGTGATTTCTGTTTATATTCTGGTGCCCAGAATAGACAAAATGAGAAAAGGGTTTTCCTTTACATTTTTCTTTTTTCTAAGGAGACTTCTGCCTCAAGGAGAAGCTGGTGCCATTTTGCAGCTGGGAGGTCCTCCTCAGCTCTGTGCTCACATGCTTCTCCCACCACAGCTCTGTGGCTGCAGCTGTGACTACTGACTACCAGTGCCCTGCAAGACTCCAGCATCCTTTCCGACCCACTGGCTGGCTGTTTCTACTCCAAGCCTGCTAGCAATGTGTCTTAAAACTGTGATTCCCTTCATCATCCCAGTTCATCAACAAGTAGCTTTTTAATAATATAATATAATGATTGAAATGAGAGAAGTATCTTTGAAACCAAGGAAGCCACTTATTACATACGCTATTTGGGCAAAATAACTTTACATCATTGACAGTTTATCATTATAAAAGAGGATTATTATAAGGATTAATGCAATAATATATGTAAACCACTTAACTCATTGAAATTATGCAATATTTGGTACTTCTTATAATTAGTATTATTGTGAAAGGCCAAGCTAATTAATTTTGTATTTCTATCTAGGTTTCTTGGATAGCAAACTCTTCCCACTCTACCAGTGGTTCTTAGTCTTGGCTATGCACCCACATAAAAACAATACAGCTGTTTAGTATATATCCCAGACCTACTAGTGAAATCTCTTAGGGCAGAGCTCTATCATATTAATTTTGGAAAGTTTCAGAGGTAATTTTGAAAGGCAGCCAGGGTTGGGAGCTTCTCTTTCTAGCTATCATATTATACTAAAGCTTAACTCTGTATTTACTAAGCTAAATAATTAAACACAGAATTCAATGCAGCTTATTCAATGCAGCTGTCCAAATGTGACACAAGAATATCCCCTTCTGACATCAAAATATTCTACTTATGTTAATGCAGTATATTTTTCTGGATAATTAACAATGTCTTTTCTTTGATGAATATGATTTTTAAGTGAAGTTTCTATAATTCTGGGTTTGTCCTGTTGATTTTATTGTTTTGCCAAAATGCAGGCTTTGACATTTTCTTTCCTGTTGTATATCCCATTGTTAGTTCCTGGAGGTGCTCTGGAGATGAATCACAATTCTCAAACGTATTGTTTCTGCCCTCTCATCCAGCATATCATGGGAAAATTTGATGAGCACATCATTTATTTCTTCACCAAAATTGCTGGTAATCATGTTTAGTCAAAATAAAGGACAGAGTACATAGAAAGAGAAGACACAGTATCTGACAACTCCTTCCAGCATCTCTGAGGGCCTAAAACAACCAAAAAATGTCTTCTTCAGAATTTAAGTATAGTTTATTTACAGAGGTGAATGTAAAAGTCCAAATGGATATTTGTTCAAATAAAGCCAGAAATTCTTGTAAAGTTTGACAAAGGCTGCTATTCTTCAAATAGAGTTAAAAGATATTGATATGGAAATGAACAAAGACCTATATTCTGGTATAAAGAGCATTTCAAGCCATAAATAATAGTATTAAATATGTTCTGGTATGATATATTGAAATAAGAACGCTAGAGCATGTCACTTGCCTGAGTTACTAGAAATGTCAGTATAAGGGAAAGGTAATCAGAAGAAGAAACTTCAATTCATGGAATTTTAGAGGTGCAAATTGCCTTAGAGATTAGAGATCAATTACATAATTTTACAGATGGGAGAAGTGAAGAAATGACTTGCCAAAGGTTGCATAGCTAAATAGTGGCAGAATTAATAATAGAATCTAGGTCTTCTGACTCCTAGTCAATATCCTCTTACTGCACTAAGTTTCCAAGCATATCTTATTGGGTCTATGACTATAACTAACCTCAGTGATAAATTTAAATTTATAAACAAGCATTTATTTGTTAATGTTTAGAAATGTCCTAATATATAGTATACCTATATCATTTATAATCCAGTTTTATTTAAATTACTACTCTAGATATAGCCAGAATCATGGAGAAAATCTTGTATGTTATTACATTTTCAAATTCTATAACAAGAAAGCATGATTAGGATAAGAACAATCCTCTTAATCTTTCACATTAATAAAATATAAACACCTACCTTCCTGACTTGCTTTCTAAGCAGATGCAATTTAGAGATTTTTTTTTAAATCTTCTTTGCAGTAAGATTACTAAATACTTCTGTGTGAGAACATGTATATGGTATAACACTGAAATATAAATCAATTATTTTCGACCTTACACTAGCCAGAAGCTGTACTGCTAATTAACAAGCTGAGCTCCAGGATCCCTTTGCTACTGCTCATTAAAGAGTTCATCACAAATGATAAAAAAAAAAAAAAAAAAACTCAAGACAGGCAAACTCTAGAGCATTGCTATTTAGAGAAGGAGGCAGATGTCCATCTGGTTGGAATTATTAAGAATTCAAGTATGAAAAGAAATGGAGAAAATGTTCCTGAGAAGACAAATTGTCACATGCATTCATAGAAGGGCTGCACTGACTTTTAGCAGAAGGATATCTCAGTGTCATTTAAAAAAGCTACTGCAGTAAGCTAATGGTTACTAAGGCAGAGCAGCTCCGATTCCCCAAATACATAACAGAGTGGTGCAACTATGAATGCTGCTATGTATCTTAACACAAATGAGATTGTTAGTTAAAGCAAGGACGAATTAAAGTTCACAGTCTTCTCCTAGTGCCTTGAACAACATCCTCTAATAGGTTAAATTTAAACTACTGTACTTACCTCCAATTTTCACAGATGATTATGCAGCCATTTAGTCGTATACAGAGAGCTACACTGAAAACAAGCAAATGAACAATGAAAAGAACTCATTATCTGTAAAAGTAAGATTACTTTTAGATCTGGTCTAGAATCTAAGCTACTCTGGCTAAGCTATTCTTTCAGACAAAACCATTCTCAGCTCCCAATAATACCATATAAATGAATTTAGGGAGCATAGTGAATATGTAGATTAGAAATTGTATGTATTTTCTCCATTCATAAAAACACATTTTGAATCTAAAACTCAAATGCTTATTTTTAAAGTTAAAATTAAATAGGAAGTCGGTTTTCTGGTTCATTATAGTCCCACTTATCCTGCAAATATGCAGTTAGCACTCTGATCAAGAATTCTAAAAATTTATTTTTATCAACTCCCTAGACAAAGCAACCCTAGGTTATCCCAACACACATAATATGTGTGATCCTACCTCTCCTAGAAAAAAATACAATATGCAATTTGCAGCTTTTCACTCAGGGGAAAAATGAGTACGTGAACAACATGAATATCATAATATTTTTAAAATACTCAACCTAAGTACAGGTCCAATATAAACTATTAGAGCTTCGATTTTAACTTGTGACATTTTTTAGCTCTGTATCTACTTTCCTCTAAAAAAAAATAATGATTTTTCTTTGTCTACTATATTACCTACATTCCAATTTTGTTATATTAAGCCACATATTAATATAAGAACAAGCTACCTATTGTCACCCCAATTTAAGCAATGTTTTCACTATTCCAAAGATGTATATTGTTCCACAAAAATTATTAAAATTAAGAAAACTGTGGTGGCTTGCATAGTGCTACAGTAGTGGGGCAAGTTTACTGTAATTTTGGAGCATTGTGGAAGATTATGGATTGGTTGAGTATACATCAAATGCTACTTGGCAATCAACGTTACATGTTACTGTTAAGCAAAGGAAGTTTTTAACACCTTAGCAGTAATCTGAAGTTCCTCACAGAGAAAATGCTATACAGAACACTGAAATTATCTAAAACATGCATACACCACTATTAGATGCTGAGTGTTTATAAATGTGAATCTGTTAAGTCTGTCTTAATAATCATGGACTATTTAATAAATGTGAATAAATCACTAAGTTTAGAGAAATATGATTAATTTGATCATAATTTTTGCAACACCCTAAAGACTATCTAGTGGAATGTGAGCAAATCCTAACCTTCTTTATCTGGAAAGCCTCCAAAATTCTGTGGATGTTATGGTAAACATTTAATGGATCTCCTTTTTAAAAAGGGGTCCCTACATTTTTCATTTGTCCTTTCTCAATAGTAAAGTAAATCTGAAAATTTCCTAAATGATATTTTAGGCAGGATGGTCAGACCACTTGCCGGAAATTGGAGATGCTGCTTTCAACAATTCTTTAGTTTTTAATAAAAATTTAAGGCCTGGTGTGGTGGCTCATGCCTGTAATCCCAGCACTTTGGGAGGTTGAGGTGAGCAGATCACCCGAGGTCAGGAGTTTGAGACCAGCCTGGCCAACATGGTGAAACTCTGTCTCTACTAAAAATACAAAAAAGTAGCCGGGTGTGGTGGTGTGCACCTGTAGTCCCATCTACTCAGGAGGCTGAGGCATGAGAATCACTTGAACCCGGGAGGCAGAGGTTGCAGTGAGCCGAGATCATGCCATTGTACTCCAGCCTGGGTGGTGGAGTGAAACTCCATCTCAAAAAAAAAAAAAAAATTAAATGTCTGCACTCTGTCTCTGATCCTCACCGCTTATTCACTCCACGCCTGCTCACTCTGACGGCCCCAACAGTATGACCAATAGAGTATTCTCAGAGCACGAACAATCTCTGTATTGCCAAGCTGGTGGACTCATTCTTGTGTTTAGCTTGCTTGACTACTTAGCAATACTCCCCACGGTTAAACAATTTCCTTTTTCTTAAAAGCCCCCTCTTTTAGATCACTCTTGGATTTTCTTAGTCTACTATTCTGGGTACTCTTCCTCACCCAGACTTCTACAACTATATATTCAGAATTCATTTTCTGGCCTTTCTCTACAATGTTATCTACCTCCCACTCTAATAAAATCTCCACAAATCTATCATATTCACTAGGATATACCCCATACCGATAATAACATTTATTCCATAAAAGATGCTCACTGTATATGTGAGTATCATTGTACAGTGATATTAATCTATTCCCACAGATTTAAATATTGCTTTTATTTTGATGTTCACCAAATGTATTTTTCAAAATCTGATCTCTGTCTGCACTCTAGGCTTAAAAATGGCTTATTCCTTAAAAGTTACAGACTTTTATACTTAACAAGTATAAAATATAAATTATTGATTCAGTTCAGTTACCCCCAATTTTCTCCTATCTCAGAAAATGGTATGAGTATCCTTCATGTTACTAGATCTAGAAATTATGTACCATTCTTGAACTATTTCATTTGCTGAACCTCACACATAATACCTCATATATAATACATCAGAAAATCCTGTCAATTTTTTCTTCAAAATAAAACTAAAATTTATCTGTTCATCTCCATCTTCATTGTTACTATTCAAAACCTGGCTATTAGCAACCCTTGCTTACACCATTGCCTAGTCTCCTAATTTCTCAATGCAAAGAATACTGGAAGGAAGTCTACATAAGTTGATTGGACTGAAAACCCCAAAGAGATTCTGCACTGAAATACAAATCCTAAATACAGAATTAAGCCAATCTGGATCAAACTCGCTCTCATGAACCTGTCAATCTGTTTCCACATAACAACTTTTAAAAATGTATATCAAACTATATCATTTCCACATGAGATTTTTACTGGATTTTTATTGCACATAGAATAAAACCACTATTTCTTATTGTAAAAGGCACATTCCCTTTCTTCCTTGTTTCCACCCTTCCTACCATATACTAGGTCCTGGAAACTCTGTTCTTTTCAAGTGCTGAGCTCTTTCCCATCTCTGGAATTTGTATGTCTGTCCCCTATATTTACAACCCTCCACACTTGCTTGACTGCTACTTCTCAGTATTTTGAGGTCTTAGTTCATGTAGCACCTGCTCCTCACAGAGGCCATTTCTAATCAAGGTGCTTAAACAGGTCCTCTTTTGAGATGGGCAGGAGAAGAATGCAGGGAAACAGAGCAAATGCCATATTTTCAAGGGGGGAATCTGGATGATGGAAATAAAGGAATTTTTTTGCACTGTTTGGCAGTTTTTCTGTGAGGTTGAAATTATTTCAAAGTATATTATTCTTTTTTTTTTTTTTTTTTTGGAGATGGAGTTTCGCTGTTGTTGCCCAGGCTGGAGTGCAATGGCGCGATCTCTGCTCACCACAACCTCCGCCTCCCGGGTTCAAGCAATTATCCTGCCTCAGCCTCCTGAGTAGCTGGGATTAGAGGCATGCGCCACCACGCCCAGCTAATTTTGTATTTTTGGGAGAGATGGGGTTTCTCCATGTTAGTCAGGCTGGTCTAAAACTCCTGACCTCCGGTGATCCGCCCGCCTCGGCCTCCCAAAGTGCTGGGATTACAGGCATGAGCCACCGTGCCTGGCTATTTTTCTTAGAAAAAGAAAAAAAATAAATTTTTTTTTGTTACTCTCTTTAGCTCTGTCCCTCAGATGTTTCCTTAAGAATGTACATCAGATTAAAAACTCATTTGTAGCAATTTCAATTACTTTCTTTATTTATGTTTGGGTGTTTTTTCCCACCAAACTGCATACTCATGAAGTAAAATTAGCTTTTCAGTACTGTGGGGTGTCTAACACACAGTTACATGATTGAGAAATATTTTTTTGGAATGAATACATAGTGTATATATTTAAGTGCTGTCTAGTAAAATGTATATGTTATTCATGTAAAGTTAATTATTTTTAAGCAATAATTATATATTATTTACCAAGAACAATAGTAAACATCTTATACATTTCTAAGAAGAGAGAGATTCACCAATATTTCCAGTCACTATCCTGAAAATCAGACTGAGAATTGCAGAGCATAAACGTCTTCAGAATGATGCTTGAATCCAGTTTATTAATGTGTATGTATAACAGCCCTTTATTAGCAATAGCAAATACTCAATAGCATGTGTTTGTTCAATTAAGAAAAATATTAGCCCAACATATTATGTTTTTTTTCTCTATTTCATTTATTGCTCCATTATTGGCTCCCAGAGTGCAGAAGCTTCACTCCTGGCAGGCCTCCATTCTCTGAGGATAGTTCCTAATTTGAACATGAGAAAATTCATACTTTGGCATGCAGATGTTTTAGATAGGTCCAGCATTACTGTTGGTACAGTTGTTGCATGTCAGTTCAAAGTTAGAAAACTGAAGCAAAAAAAAACTATGCCACACTAATTTTTTCAGGCTTATAGATTCAAACTGTTCATTTTTGACATATCACATTAACACAAGATAAAGTATTAACTAATTTACATTCTAATGTACTTTTGGCAGAATAAATTATATTTCAAATAGCCAAAAAATTGCTAAGTATAGAATACTGGAGATTATCAAAATGCAAAGATTTCCAGTAATGTTAACTCAGCCATGTTAAACATACTGTAGATTTTATACCTCTCATTTAAGTACTACTTAATGTCTATATTGACAAGTTACTATAGAAATGGTTGTAGAAATGTAGGAAACATAGATGCTTAAACTTCAGAACAAATAAAGTAGATAAATTACATAAGTATATTAATGTTTCCCATTTTAAGATAAGAAGAAATTGTAATATTTTTAAGGATGAATTAGAATGATAAAATTAAGAATAGTAATACTCAAAGGGATTCTCATTCTTAATAGAATACCTAGAATTGTAAATTTTTTTAACCAGAAGTCTAAACCAAAAATTTATAAACAAATGCTAGGAAGATTTACTTTTCTCAGTAGTTATAAATTTCCAAATTCAAAATGTGACATTACAACCAGGAAGTGTTTTCTTACCTCAACACCTTCTGTTCTTAGAATAAATTTTAAATTGCAATTGTAATTCGTTTAAGCTAAAATAGACTCAGTTTTCTATTGTTAAATATAAGAACTTTGTTCACTGACATTTCTGTCAGCCTTGTCCCTTTTGAGTTCCTAAAGCTAAATGCTGTGGTTATTTCCATTATTCTTTTTTTCAAAAACCTTCATTAAGTGCACCATTCAGAGCAGATTTAGCTCCAGCAAAAAATAAAACATAAAAGATAAATGACTGGAGCCTTTCTCTCCCCTCCCCCACTTTTTTTTCACCTCTTTCATAATTAACACAATAAAGGCCACAGAGAAAATTTTTCTGCACATAAAACAAAGTGCACTGGTAAGAAAGTTTTTAAAGTTGATGGTTTTAAAATGATAATGTGTAGATTTTGAGAAAATGGCTTTCTTTAGTGAAATATTCTCAGATAACATGTCTGTTTCTTTCCTTATTAAAAATCATGCATAATAAGGTACAGATGATGTGAGGACTTATAAAAGTCGCAAATTAAGTTGTAACTAATTCCACTACTCAGAGATAACCACTAACAGTATTTTGGCATATATAATTAATTATTCATCCATTTGTGAATATAGAGAAGAGGAGGAGAAGGGGAAGAATGGAGAAGAAATAGCTCTTTCAAATATTTTTATATAAATAGGATGCTACACCCACAACAAACATTTTCATGATTATACAGTATAATATCTTAAGATCAATTAACAACCTATTTAACAATCATCTGTTAAACTTCTTGGTTGTTGCTTTAATATCTATCATTAGAAATAATGCTGAAATGAGCATTATATACAATATATAAACCATCTCAAAATTTCAATTATTTCCTTAGTGTATGTCCTGATAATAGAACTACTGGTCAGTACTATGCTTATATATTAGTCTTTTGGAAAGTTTTATTAATTCACATTCTCCATAGCTCCACATTCTCCACATTTACAGTACTCTTGACCAGTATTTGCTTGTTAAATGTCTGCAATGTCACACAAGCCTTACTTAGGTTCTGGGAGATGAAAAGTGTCTCCCAGTACCTAAGTAAATGTTGTATTACATTTCTCACAAATATCTCATGAGAAAGAGTGAATCATCTTCTACTTATTAAAAAGAAATACATTCAAAATAGAAATAAGGAAGTAAAACTCTCTTTCACAGATTACATAATCCTTGGTCCAGAAAGTCCCAAATAATCTACACAAAAAAGCCTACTAGAGTTAATAAACTAATTCAACAAAACTTCAAGGTAAAAGGTAAACATACTAATATCAGTCATGTTCCTACATACCAGCAATGAACAATCCAAAAAGTAAGTAAAAAAATCTCCATTTATAATAGCATTCAAAAAATAAAATACCTAGGAGTGAATTTAACCAAGGAGTTAAAAGACTTGAATGCTGAAAACTACAAATCATTGTTAGAAATAAATTAATTAAATAGACCTAAGTAAATAGAAAGATATTCCTGGATGTGTCCATCGGTAGAGACATAATATTGTTTCAACGACAAAGCAATTTACAGATTCAACACAATCCTTATCAAAATTCCAATGATCTTTTTATGTAAAAATTGAAATGTTGATCCTCACATTCTCATAGAATTACAAAGGGTCCTGTATAGCAAATTACAGTCTTGCTAAGGAAGAGAAAAATTGGATGTTTTAGCTCAGGCTGCCACAACAAGATACAGTAATTTATTTTCTCATAGTTCCAGAAGTTGGAAGTCCAACTTCAAGGTGCAGAATGGTCAAGTTTTGATGAGGGCTCTCTTCTTGCTGCCATCTCACTGTATCCTCACATTGCAGGTGAAGGGGAAGAGCAAGTCCTCTAGCATCTCTTCTTGTAAGGGCACTATGCCCATCATGAGGAACCTACCCTCATGACCTTATCCTAATTTAATTACCTTACAAAAGCCCCATCTCCAAATACTATCACATTGCGGGTTAGGGCTTCAACATATGAATTTGGCAGGAACATAATTTATCCCAAAGTATTGGAGGATTAACACTTCCCAATTTCAAAACTTACTACAAAGCTACCATGATCAAAATAGTACAGTACTTTCATGAAGACTGACACATAGACCAACAGAATATGATTTAGTCTCGAAATAAACCCATACGGCTACGGTCACTTAATTCTCAATAAGGGTGCCAAGATCATACAATGGGGAAAGGACAGTCTTCTCAAGAAATGGTGCTGCCATAACTGGATATCCAAATAAAAAATAAAAATAACGTTGGACCATGTATTAGTTCATTTTTGTTGCTATAAAGTAATAGCTAAATAGCTAAAACTGGGTTTTTTTTTAAGAGAATTGGCTCACAATTCTGCAAGCTGTATAGAAAGGACAGAATCAGCATTTGCTCATCTTCTGGTGAGGCTCAAGGAGCTTACAATTATGGCAAAACGCAAAGGGGGAGCTGATATATCACATGGAGAGAGGGAGAGAAAGAGAAAGAGGGAGAATGTGCCAGGCTCTTTCAAACAACCAGATCTCACATGAACTCACAGAGTGAGAACTCACTCATTACCATGAGCGCAACACCAAGCCATTCATGAGGGATCTACCACCACGACCCAAACATATCCCACTAGGGTCACCTCCAACATCAGAGGCCACATTTCAACACGGGATTTGTAGAAGACAAAACATCCAAATCATATCAGACCACTACTCACACCCTATATACAAAAATTAAGTCAAAATGAATCAATGACCTATACATAAGAGATAAAAATACAAAACTCAGAAGAGACAAATCTTCATGACAGTGAGTTTTTCGATGAATTCTTAGATATGACACCAAAAGCACAAGAAAAATACATTGGACTTCACCAGAATTTAAAAATATTGTTCACTAAAGGATATTACCAAGAAGGTGAAAAGGCAATCTATACTAGAAAAAAAGAATATTTGCAAATCATATATCTGATATAGTTCTAATATCCAGAATACAAAACGAACAACTATATCCCAACGACAAAGATAAAACAATCTAAGTTTAAAATGGCACAAGACTTAAATGTACAAATTTCTCCAAAGATATACAAATAGCCAATAAGCAAATTAAAAGAGCCACAACATCATTATTTATCAGGGAAATACAAATCAGAACCACAATGAGATACCACTTTAAACTCTCTGAGATGGTTGACACAAAAATAAAAGTGGAAAATAAAAAGTGTTGGTGAGGAAATGGAAAAATTGGAAACTTCATACATTGCAGTGATAATGTAAAGTGGTTCAGCCAACTGTAGAAAACATTTTGGCAGTTCTTCAAAAAGCTGAACATAGAATTACCATATGTCCACCAATTCCATTTCTAGGTATATGTCCAGAAGAATTAAAAACAGGTATTCAATAACTACATGTACATGCATGGTCAAAACAGAATTATTCATAGTAACCAAAGGGTGGAAACAACACAAATGTTCATCAATGGATAAATGGAGAAACAAATTTTGGTATATACATATAATGAAATATTATTCATCCATAAAAAGTAATAAAGAGCTGACATGTACTATAATATGGATAAATCTGGAGAACATTATGCTGAGTGAAAGAAGGCAGACACAAAACATCACATATTATAGATTCCATTTGTATAAAATATTCACTATAGGGCAATGGAAAATAACTGCTTAAAGGGCCCAGGACTTTCTTTTGGGGTGATAAAAATGTTTTGGAATGAGATAAATGTGATGGCTACACAACATTGTGAAGATACTAAATTCCACATCACTGTTCACTTTAAAATAATTAATTTTATGTTACATCAATTTCACCTAATTTTTGTGAAAAGGAAGGAGGGAATTAAGCTTTGAGAAATTATTCCTTATGCAAAAGTATAAGAGGTAAGTGAGGGATTTAGGTTCCATTATTGCTCCCTTTGCTCACTATGGTCTAATGAAACTGGTTTTCCTTCAGTTTCTTGAACACAAATACTTCTTTTCATAGGTAAGGCCCTTGTAGATGCTATTCCCTATACGTGAGAACACTTCATGATATTCTACACATAACTGGCATCTTCTCATCTTTTAGGGCTCAACACAAAAATCATTCTCACAGAAAGGACTTCAGTGACAAGGCAATATAAAGTAGACCCAGCTCATCTCAAAGCATCCTTCCCAATATTTTACACGTTTACTTATTTGCCTATTTATTGTTTTCTCAACCAAATTATAAGCTCTGTGATGAGAAGCATGATAGTGCATAAAGATACTTAATAAGCATTTGTTATATGAATGATAAATGGTGTATATATATTTATACACACACACACACACGCCCCAAGTGAAATAGAATTGATACTAAGAGGTAGAATTGAGGGTTTAATAGTTGAAAATCTTCATTTCTCTCTGAATTAAAAATAAAATTCAATTACTTATGGTAGAGACCTTTAAAAATCATTTTGAGTTTTGTTAGGGACCAAATTAATGTTGTCCTAAAGTCTTTTCATAGGAAGGTAAGATCTGAAGAATGAGTAAGTTTGAGCTGCTACATGAAGTTTGGTGGGGAGGTACTTGTTTGTAAATACAGACAAAGGGTAATCAGAAGGGCTAAAAAGGGAAAAGAGGTATAAAAATTCTTGGTAGCAACCACAGTAGTGATTATCTCTCACTGGGATAGCTGCACTGTTATTTTATTTTTATTGTTCCTGTTGATTTGTATTTGTTTGATTTTTATTTAATATTTTTAGTCTATCACAAGAATCAATACCAAGGGCATATGTAATATTTTATATACATATAAAGGACAATATAAATATCCTTTACTTTTTTAAAAAAAATAAAAATACAGAAGAGATAAGTTCAAATCAATAATTCGTTACCCCGTCTCTTAACTCCCCAGAAAGCAACCACTTAAAAAAATTTAAAAGAAAATTTTAGTCCTTTTAGTGATCTTCCATTACTCTAACATGATTTAACCCCTAATTCATGACCTACCAACTTTAGAAGTTATCACTTAATTTCTGTCTACTCATCCATTCCTTCTTCAAATAAAACCATATCACTATTCTAGTTTTCCCACTGATCTGTGCAATTATAAATGATCAACTTAAATCTTCATTCCTTGTCGCATTTAACAAAGGTAGAATCTTTGACTCCAACTTTATGAAAGGAAAACGTTAACCTACACCATTCCTGCCTCCTCTAGCTAACTAATATCTATCCACCATACTTTTATCTTTATACGCTCAAAGTTAGTAATTTACATTTTGTCCAGTATTCACAATAAAGTGTTTCTCACCTTTTCAATAGCTTGACCCTAAAAGTTGAAAAACAATGTAATAGGGATATGTTTTATAAATAACTCAGCATCTAGTCTGCTCTTTTAGAAATCTAGAGATTTTTAGTTATTTTTCCCAGCAGTCCTTCCAAGTAGAAAGGTAAAATTTAAGTGAAATTGTCACCCCTTCTAAAGAAGAAGAAATGACAATTGAGAAGTTCCCATTAAGAATGAAAATAAAATATACATTCTTTCCAATTAGGGGGAGCAGAAAGAGAGAATGAGAAATGTTCAGGTAGTGTATTAGTCCATTTTCACACTTCTATAAAGAACTACCTGAAACTGGGTAATTTATTAAGAAAAGAGGTTTAACTGACTCATGGTTGCAATGCCTTAACAGGAAGCATGACTGGGAGGCTGCAAGAAACTTATAATCATGGGAGAAGGCCAAGGAGAAACAAGCATGTCTTACCATGGCAGAGCAGGAGGAAGAGAGAGCAAGGGGGGAAGTGCCACACACTTTTAAACCATCAGATCTCTTGAGAACTCACTCACTATCAGAACAACAAGGGAAAAATCTGCCCCCGTGATTCAAACACCTACTACCAGGCCCCTCCTCAACATGAGATTTGGGTGGGGATGCAAATCCAAACCATATCAGGTAGTAAGCCACAGGGTCTGAGTTATCACCCCTTACCCATCTCCATACTCTCACCTGCATTTTTCACTGTGTCAAAATCCCAGATTGAGGAGTGTATAAAAGCAGACAGGTTGAATAGGAATGTTTCCCCTGAAATGTACATTGACAACCCTGTTATTTTTTCTTTCATTTGTATACTAATTTATGAAAAATTAATATTTCTCTCACTTCCAAAGATGCAGCTATGGACAATTTCAGCTCATTAGAGAAGTCTTGGATTCCAGTTGGTGCTGTTGATGCTAGTTAGTATCACAGTACAATGTCTAAGCAGAAAGTCTGAAGAGAGGCCCACAGAGCTCTGCCCTCATTCTCTTTAGTGTCTCAGGCTGGGAAGACATGTTTGTTCATCAAATGTTTGATAGGAACAAGTGGTAAGTGATAAAGATAAAGATAAAGATAAAGCAAGATAAAAAAAGCATCATCAAAGAGATAAATAAAAAATTTTAAGACACAGAAAGCATTATTGATATTTTTAACAAGTTAAATTCAAAGTTTTGCATTGTTTTATTCCCTAATAAAAGTAAATATACTTTCTGTATAAGCTCCCATTGACTGCTAACATTTTTTGTAGCAGTCAATGATACATAAGTTTTCAGACAATACATAAAACGTCAGTGAACACCAAAAAACTCAGTTTTGTATCATCAATGAATAAATGGATAAAGAATTTGCAGTACACACACATAGAATATGATTCAGTGATAAAAATGAAAATTCTACCATTTGTGACAACATGTATGAAACCTGAAGGCATTATGCTAAGTGAAATGTCAGATGTACAAAGGGAAATTCTGTACTTTCTCACTTACATGTTGAATCTATAAAGGTCAAACTCCAGAAGCTAAGAGTAAAATGGTAGCAGGGATTGAGGTATGGAGAAAATGGAGAAATGTTTGTCAAAGGACATCAACTTTAGTAAGACAAGTTTTGGAGAGGTAATATACTGCATGAGGACTATATTCAACACTACCCTATTGGATATGTTTTCACCAGAAAAAAAGGGAAACAAAACAAAACAAAAGTGGTATCTAAGCGAGCAGATAGATGTTAATTGACTTGATTGTGGTAGTCATTTCAAAATACATGTGTATATCAAATCACCATATACAATGTAATTTGCCAATTAAAGGTGTAAAATAAAATTTTGAAGAACAAATAAATCAATTTTGCTGGCCACATTACTTTAATGCAAAATATTTAACTTGGAATTTTACGATAGAATTTTATATTTTTATTGTTGAATGATAAGGGGTGAAATCATATTCCTTTAAACCACAAAATTGCCATATACAAAGTTTTTAGGGAAGATGATTTTTAAAACAGTAGTCATCATTATTTACGAGATATGGCCAAAGAAAATTTGAAGTTTTGAATATTTTAAAAGAAAAGAGTAAAAATGAATCAACTGAACATTCAGTTCAAATTAGAAAGGAAAAAATAAAACAAATAAACAGAAATAATTAGGAGACAAAAGCAGTAATCAATAAATTAGAATATATCTTATCAATGATTAAATCTGAGGTCAGATTTTATTAAAATTATAAAATATACCAATTTGGGGGAAATCTAGTTAAAAAAGACATAAAAACACAAATAAATGATACTAAGAACATATAACGAACATACAACTACATATACAGACATTGCATATATTTTCAAAACTATGAGAATTTAATATGTGACAAATGTTAATAACATTGACAGATCTCTATGAAATAGTTAAAGTGTCCAAACTGACTCAAGAAAAAAATAGAAAACATGAATAGTTGTAGGGCAATGAGCATGTTTTAAAATGCTTTTTAAATCTTCTGCATCCAAAAACAGCATCTGACACTGATATTGCAATAATTTCTAAGAATGAAATTATAAATTACTATTTCGGTGCTAATACTGTTCCAAAGCATAGTGTTCTACATCATAAATATATACAGCTTTTACTTGCCAAATATATAAATAAAATCTATGTTTTAAATACTACCCAAAACTTAAAAGCTTGACAAAGTTAATAAACACACAGATTAATTATAATGTAACCTTAATTATACTTGGTTAAGCTCTATGAAATTGCTAATGCATTTCTTTTACCTACAATTATGAAAAATAATAGTGTTTGAGATAATTAAATATAAATTCAGATATCCTAATTAAATGTTAGCAAATAAAACCTACAGCATATTCATATTCAAAGAATAATATAATTTTTATAATGGTACTTTTTGATTTACCAGTTTACAAAGAACATTAAGCTCTTTGTAAACTGATAAAATAAAAACAAAAATTTTTAATGCTAAACACTTCAATACATAGCAACATATTAATAAAAAAGTAAAAATATTTTTATTAAATTAAGAAATAAGTTGAGAGGTTTACTATGAACCCTATTCTTTAAAATTGTTCTGAAATTGCTAGTCATTGAAATGAGAAACGATAACAGAAATGTGGCACAAATTTTTTAATGAGACAATTTTTTATTATTTTAGATAAAATGGTTAACCTAAAATGAAAAAATACATTATATTTAATAAATTTAACAAAGTGAATGAATATTGCTCTCTCACACTGTATAAAAATAACAGCTTTTATAGTTTACCTCTAATTTTTCTAATATTCACTGAGAATATGTAAATCAAAACATCTTGGCTGGGCATGGTGGCTCATGCCTGTAATCCCAGCACTTTGGGAGGCTGAGGCAGGCAGATCACTAGGTCAGGAGATGGAGACCATCCTGGCCAACATGATGAAACCCCATCTCTACTAAAAATACAAAAATTAGCTGGGCATGATGGTGTGCACTTGTAATTCCAGCTACTTGGGAAGCTGAGGCAGGAGAATTGCTTGAAACCCGGAGGGAGAGCTGATATCATGCCACTGCACTCCAGCCTGGTGACACAGTGAGATTCCAACTCAAAAAACAAAGCAAAACAACATCAACAATAAAATCTTTTTCACATCATCAAAAAACTCAATACTAAAAATTAACTTAATAAATATGTTAATTATAGGAAGAAAGCTGTACAAGTATAAGCTCCAAAATGAATAAAGAGGAAGATATAGTTAGGAAATGGGCAAACTATCCAGAATTGAATTCACTTAAGAGACAGGCAGACAAAATAAATAGAGGTGGATATATCACAATGACTCCAGCCAAAAAAAGTATCAGGAGCAGTATGTAAAAATCTCAGTAATGTACTTTTTTACTCAAGATAATTTAATAATGTTTTAAGGTTTATAAGTTCTAATAACAGTTAAATAATTATGAAAGTGATCATCTTTCATAATCATTTTTCTTTCTTTAATTAGGAATTTCATGATTTTAAAATTAGGAATTTTAAAATATACTACATTAACTGGAGATGTGCTAGGACTCACATATGTTTTGCTTTTATAGTGTTCCATGAGCACTTACTTTAGAAATAAACTATAGTCCCTTTTGTGTGGGCATAGTGTTCACTGTAATCAATTGTAGTTATTCTAGTTACTTATATTTTTGTTTCTCAAACTCTTACCTACTCTTGGGCCATTTGAAATGTCAAGGTCTGAGTGAGTTGAAATAAAGCCTCTATCTCCAATGTGTTTCTATTTTTCTTATATTTTTGTAGCCCTTTGCTTAGTAAGTGTTGGTACTATGATAAACTCATGATATTATCCCTGTTTATTGCATTCACTATCATTTTACGTGGTACTCTTCATCTCATTTGTTGTCTTCTTGCTGAATCAGATTTTGTCTTATGTAATTTTACAACTACTCCTTTCTGTTCAGTTGCATTTACTTGATATTCATTTGTCCGTAGATGTGCTTTCAAATTTTCCAATAATTTTTAGGTATATCTTGAATATAACAAAAAATTTTATTTGGCTTTGAAAACCATATATTTTTCTTTTTATAGATGCACCTAACACGTTAGAATTTATTAATATGACAGATGTGTCTAGCCTTAATTCTATCATATTGTCTACAATCTTTAAATGTATGGTACATATATTTTTTTACTTTGTTTCATTTTGGTATTTCATATGGTGATTTTATGGTATTTACTTTTTATTCTGGTGCCTAACCTCACAAAAGCAGCATTATATAAAGCACAAGATTTAGTTATTGAGTGTCCATTGAAACCTTAATGTTGGTAATGATGAGATTGAACATTTTCATTTCCAGCTTCTCATAATATTTAGTAGCCAATTTTCTTTGATTAGTCTCTTTATTTAAGTATTCTATTTTTCTTATTTTTTCTTTGTTTATTTAAGTATTCTTAAGTATTATTTTTGTTTATTTAAGTATTCTTATATTTCTTTACAATAGTTTTTATTTAGATCATATCTTTTAAACCCCAAGTATGAAAGCTGAAATCAGTATATTTATACTCCTTCCACACTTTCTTTCCTTTTTCCCTCCTAACTATAAATATATATGTAATATAGTTATAGTTTATGTAGCATATATACATATACTTACATTCATATTATCAGACTGTATAACATATATTCTATCCCATAGCCAAATTTGTCAGATTTATTTTAGTTTTAATAATTAAATGGGTCCACAGCTTAGCACTATTTCTTTGGCAAAAGGTTTTGTTTTGTTTTGTCATTTCCTATTTAAATTTCATTCCCTCACAGACTTTAGTGTGGTTTTTCAGTTTATTTATTTATTTATTTTTTGAGACAGAGTCTTGTTCTATCACCCAAGCTAGAGTGTAGTGGCACAATCACAGCTCACTGCAGCCTCAACTTCCCAGGCTCAAGAGATCCTCCCACCTCAGCCTTCAGCCTCCAGAATAGCTGGGACTACAGGCATGAGCCACCACACTGGGCTAATTTTTAAAATTTTTTGTAGAGACAGGGTCTCAGTATGTTGTCTAGGCTGGTCTCGAACTCCTGATCTCACATGATTCTCCTGCCTTGGCCTCCCAAAGTGCTGGGATTACAGGGATGAACCACTGCTCCCGACCCCTCACAGTTTTATCAACAAAAACAAAATGTTATTCAACATTTGTACAACAGCTTACATTCAATGAGCAAAAATTAGATTCTATTTTCATGTATTACACTAAAATTAATTTTAGGCTTATTGTATTAGAGATAAACATAAAACGAAATAAGTTTTACATCTTAAAAATATATAATTCAATATTTATTGAACCCGTGTATTTCACAGATTTCATAAAATATATCATGATATCACAATGTTAAATCTTGATAGCTATTATATAAAAATAGAAATGTTTCTGTGTTAGAAACCCCTTAATATAGCTTAGACATTTCAGGTGGAAGAAATAATTTGAACAAAGATATGATACTATTAATGGTAAGAACATTGTAGTTGGAAACTTCAAAACAGATTTTTCAGATATTATGTACTCTAAAAGCTCTAAAATGCAGAAGTGAGCAGCCATCAATAAAGTGGGTTGAATATCTTGAAAATAAAAAAAGAAGAAGGGAGGAAAGAAGGGATGTGTGGGAGGAGGGGAGAAGGGGCTTTCATATCTGGGTTTTAAAAGATATGATCTAAATAAAAAATATTGTATAGAAATGTAAGAAATATTGTATAGAAATATAAATAACCTGTGTAGAAAAATAAGAATATTTAAATAATGGACTAATCAAAGAAAATTGGCTACTAAAAATTATGAGATGTTGGAAATGGAAATGTTCAATCTCATCATTACCAACAGTAAGGTTTCAATGGACACTCTCAATAATTAAAAACTTGTGCTTTCAGGTCGAGACAAGATGGCCGAATAGGAACAGCTTCAGTCTACAGCTCCCAGTGTGAGCGACACAGAAGATGGGTGATTTCTGCATTTCCAACTGAGGTACTGGGTTCATCTCACTGGGGAGTGTCAGACAGTGGGTGCAGGACAGTGGATGCAGCGCACCAAGTGTGAGCCGAAGCAGGGTGAGGCATCGCCTCACCCGGGAAGTGCAAGGGGTCAGGGAATTCCCTTTCCTAGTCAAAGAAAGGGGTGACAGATGGCACCTGGAAAATCAGGTCACTCCCACCCTAATACTGCGCTTTTCCAATGGTCTTAGCAAATGGCACACCAGGAGATTATATCCCGTGCCTAGCTCGGAGGGTCATATGACCATGGAGCCTCGCTCATTGCTAGCACAGCAGTCTGAGATCAAACTGCAAGGTGGCAGTGAGGCTGGGGGAGGGGCGTCCGCCATTGCCAAGGCTTGAGTACGTAAACAAAGCGGCCTGGAAGCTCGAACTGGGTGCAGCCCACCACAGCTCAAGGAGGCCTGCCTGCCTCTGTAGACTCCACCACTGGGGGCAGGGCATAGCCAAATAAAAGGCAGCAGAAACCTCTGAAGACTTGAATGTCCCTGTCTGACAGCTTTGAAGAGAGTAGTGGTTCTCCCAGCATGCAGCTTGAGATCTGAGAATGGACAGACTGTCTCCTGAAGTGGGTCCCTGACCCCCGAGTAGCCTAACTGGGGGGCACCCCCCAGTAGGGGCAGACTGACACCTTACACGGCCGGGTACTCCTCTGAGACAAAACTTCCAGAGGAACGATCAGACAGCAACATTTGCTGTTCACCAATATCCACTGTTCTGCAGCCTCCGCTGCTGACTCCCAGGCAAACAGGGTCTGGAGTGGACCTCTGGCAAACTCCAACAGACCTGCAGCTGAGGGTCCTGACTGTTAGAAGGAAAACTAACAAACAGAAAGGGCATCCACACCAAAACCCCATCTGTACATCACCATCATCAAAGACCAAAGGTAGATAAAACCACAAAGATGGGGAAAAAACAGCAGAAAAACTGGGAACTCTAAAAATCAGAGCGCCTCTCCTCCTCCAAAGGAACGCAGCTCCTCACCAGTAATGGAACAAAGGTGGATGGAAAATGACTTTGATGAGTTGAGAGAAGAAGGCTTCAGATGATCAAACTACTCCGAGCTAAAGGAGGAAGTTCAAACCCATGGCAAAGAAGTTAAAAACCTTGAAAAAAAATTAGACGAATGGCTAATTAGAATAACCAATGAAGAAAAGTCATTAAACGACCTGATGGAGCTGAAAACAACAGCACAAGAACTAGGTGATGAATGCACAAGCCTCAGTAGCCGATTTGATCAACTGGAAGAAAGGATATCAGTGATGGAAGATCAAATGAATGAAATGAAGGGAGAAGAGTAGTTTACAGAGAAAAGAACAAAAAGATACGAACAAAGCCTCCAAGAAATATGGGACTATGTGAAAAGACCAAATCTACATCTGATTGGTGTACCTGAAAGTGACGGGGAGAATGGAACCAAGTTGGAAAATATTCTGCAGGATATTATCCAGGAGAACTTCCCCAAACTAGCAAGGCAGGCCAACATTCAAATTCAGGAAATACAGAGAACGCTACAAAGATACTCCTTGAGAAGAGCAACTGAAAGACACGTAATTGTCAGATTCACCAAAGCTGAAATGAAGGAAAAAATGTTAAGGGCAGCCAGAGAGAAAGGTCGGGTTACCCACAAAGGGAAGCCCATCACACTAACAGCTGATCTCTGGGCAGAAACTCTACAAGCCAGAAGAGAGTGGGGGCCAATATTCAACATTCTTAAAGAAAAGAATTTTCAATCCAGAATTGCATATCCAGCCAAACTAAGCTTCACAAGTGAAGGAGAAACAAAATACTTTACAGACAAGCAAATGCTGAGAGATTTTGTCAACACCAGGCCTGTCCTAAAAGAGCTCCTGAAGGAAGCACTAAACATGGAAAGGAACAACCGGTACCAGCCACTGCAAATACATGCCAAATTGGAAAGACCATCAAGGCTAGAAGAAACTGCATCAACTAACGAGCAAAATAACCAGCTAACATCATAATGACAGGATCAAATTCACACATAACAATATTAACCTTAAATGTAAATGGGCTAAATGCTCCAATTAAAAGACACAGACTGGCAAATTGGATAAAGAGTCAAGACCCATCAGTGTGCTGTATTGAGGAAACCCATCTCACATGCAGACACACACATAGGCTCAAAATAAAGGGATGGAGGAAGATCTACCAAGCAAATGGAAAAAAAAAAAGGCAGGGGTTGCAATCCCAGTCTCTGATAAAACAGACTTTAAACCAACAAAGATCAAAAGAGGCAAAGAAAGCCATTACATAATGGTAAAGGAATCAATTCAACAAGAAGAGCTAACTATCCTAAATATATATGCACCCAATACAGGAGCACCCAGATTCATAAAGCAAGTCCTTAGTGACCTACAAAGAGACTTAGACTCCCACACAATAATAATGGGAGACTTTAACACCCCACTGTCAACATTAGACAGATCAACGAGACAGAAAGCTGACAAGGATACCCAGGAATTGAATTCAGCTCTGCACCAAGCAGACTTAACAGACATCTACAGAACTTTGCACCCCAAATCAACAGAATATACATTCTTTTCAGCACCCCATGACACCTATTCCAAAACTGACCACATAGTTGGAAGTAAAGCACTCCTCAGCAAATGTAAAAGAACACAAATTATAACAAACTGTCTCTCAGACCACAGTGCAATCAAACTAGAAGTCAGGATTAAGAAACTCACTGAAAACCACTCAACTACATGGAAACTGAACAACCTGCTCCTGAATGACTAACGGGTACATAACGAAATGAAGGCAGAAATAAAGATGTTCTTTGAAACCAATGAGAACAAAGACACAACATACCAGAATCTCTGGGACACATTCAAAGCAGTATGTAGAGGGAAATTTATAGCACTAAATGCCCACAAGAGAAAGCAGGAAAGATCTAAAATTGACACCCTACCAGCACAATTAAAAGAACTAGAGAACCAAGAGCAAACACATTCAAAAGCTAGCAGAAGGCAAGAAATAACTAAGGTCAGAGCAGAACTGAAGGAAATAGAGACACAAAAAACCCTTCAAAAAATTAATGAATCCAGGAGCTGGTTTTTTGAAAAGATCAACAAAACTGACAGACCGCTAACGAGACTAATAAAGAAGAAAAGAGAGAAGAATCAAATAGACACAATAAAAAATGATAAAGGGGATATCACCACGGATCCCACAGAAATACAAACTACCATCAGAGAATACTATAAACACCTCTACTCAAATAAACTACAAAATCTAGAAGAAACGGATAAATTCCTCGACACATACACCCTCCCAAGACTAAACAAGGAAGAAGTTGAATCTCTGAATAGACCAATAACAGGATCTGAAATTGAGGCAATAATTAACAGCTTACCAACCAAAAAAAGTCAAGGACCAGATGGATTCACAGCCGAATTCTACCAGAGGTACAAGGAGGAGCTGGTATCATTCCTTCTGAAACTATTCCAATCAATAGAAAAAGAGGGACTCCTCCCTAACTCATTTTATGAGGCCAGCATCATCCTGATACCAAAGCCTGGCAGAGACACAATGAAAAAAGAGAATTTTAGACCAATATCCCTGATGAACATTGATGCAAAAATCCTCAATAAAATACTGGCAAACCAAATCCAGCAGCACATCAAAAAGCTTATCCACCATGATCAAGTGTGCTTCATCCCTGGGATGCAAGGCTGGTTCAATATACACAAATCAATAAATGTAATCTGGCATATAAAGCGAACCAATGACAAAAACCACATGATTATCTCAATAGATGCAGAAAAGGCCTTTGACAAAATTCAACAACCCTTCATGCTAAAAACTGAATAAATTACGTATTGATGGGACGTATCTCAAAATAATAAGAGCTATCTATGACAAACCCACAGCCAATATCATACCGAATGGGCAAAAACTGGAAGCATTCCCTTTGAAAACTGGCAGAAGACAGGGATGCCCTCTCTCACCACTCCCATTCAACATAGTGTTGAAAGTTCTGGCCAGGGCAATCAGGCAGAAGAAGGAAATAAAGGGTATCCAATTAGGAAAAGAGGAAGTCAAATTGTCCCTGTTTGCAGATGATGTAACTGTATATCTAGAAAACACCATCATCTCAGCCCAAAATCTCCTTAAGCTGATAAACAACTTCAGCATAGTCTCAGGATACAAAATCAATGTGCAAAAATCACAGGCAATCTTATACACCAATAACAGACAAACAGAGAGTCAAATCATGAGTGAACTTCCACTCACAATTGCTTCAAAAAGAATAAAATACCTAGGAATTCAACTTACAAGGGACGTGAAGGACCTCTTCAAGTAGAACTACAAACCACTGCTCAAGGAAATAAAAGAGGATACAAACAAATGGAAGAACATTCCATGCTCATGGATAGGAAGAATCAATATCGTGAAAATGGCCATACTGCCCAAGGTAATTTATAGATTCAATGCCACCCCCATCAAGCTACCAATGACTTTCTTCACAGAATTGGCAAAAACTACTTTAAAGTTCATATGGAACAAAAAAGAGCCTGCATTGTCAAGTCAATCCTAAGCCAAAAGAACAAAGCTGGAGGCATCATGTTACCTGACTTCAAACTATACTACAAGGCTACAGTAACCAAAACAGCATGGTACTGGTACCAAAACAGAAATATAGACCAAAGGAACAGAACAGAGCCCTCAGAAATAATGCTACATATCTCCAACTATCTGATCTTTGACAACCCTGACAAAAACAAGCAATGGGGAAAGGATTCCCTATTTAATAAATGGTGCTGGGAAAACTGGCTAGCCATATGCAGAAAGCTGAAACTGGATCCTTTCCTTACAACCTTATACAAAAATTAATTCAAGATGGATTAAAGACTTAAATGTTAGACCTAAAACCATAAAAACCCTAGAAGAAAACCTAGGCAATACCATTCAGGACATAGGCCTGGGCAAGGTCTTCATGTCTAAAACACCAAAAGCAATGGCAACAGAAGCCAAAATTGATAAATGCAATCTAATTTAAACTAAAGAGCTTCTGCACAGCAAAAGAAACTACCATCAGAGTGAACAGGCAACCTACAGAATGGGAGAAAAGTTTTGCAATCTACTCATCTGATGAAGGTCTAATATCCAGAATCTACAAAGAACTCAAAGAAATTTACAAGAAAAAAACAAACAACCGCATCAAAAAGTGGGTGAAGCATATGAACAGACACTTCTCAAAAGAAGATATTTATGTTGCCAAAAGACACAGGAAAAAATGCTCATCATCACTGGCCATCAGAGAAATTGAAATCAAATCCACAATGAGATACCATCTCACCCCATTTAGAATGGCGATCATTAAAAAGTCAGGAAACAACAGGTGCTGGAGAGGATGTGGAGAAATAGGAACACTTCTACACTGTTGGTGGCACTGTAAACTAGTTCAACCATTGTGGAAGTCAGTGTGGCGATTCCTCAGGGATCTAGAACTAGAAATACCATTTGACCCAGCCATCCCATTACTGGGTATATACCCAAAGGATTATAAATCATGCTGCTATAAAGACACATGCACACGTATGTTTATTGTGGCACTATTCACAATAGCAAAGACTTGGAACCAACCCAAATGTCCGACAGTGATAGACTGGATTAAGAAAATGTGGCACATATACACCATGGAATACTATGCAGCCATAAAAAATGATGAGTTCATGTCCTTTGTAGGGACATGGGTGAAGCTGGAAACCATCATTCTCAGCAAAGTATTGCAAGGACAAAAAACCAAACACCACATGTTCTCACTCATAGGTGGGAACTGAACAATGAGAACACATGGACACAGGAAGGGGAACATCACACACCAGGGCCTGTTGTGGGGTGGGCGGAGGGTGGAGGGATAGCATTAGGAGGTATACCTAATGTTAAATGATGAGTTAATGGGTGCAGCACACCAACATGGAGCATGTATACATATGTAACAAACCTGCATGTTGTGTACATGTACCGTAAAACTTAAAGTATAATTAAAAAAAAAAGAAAAAGAAACCCCCCCCCCCCAAAAAAAAAACTTGTGCTTTATACAATGCTACTTTTGTGAGGTTAGGCACCAGAATAAAAAGTAAATACCAAAAGATCACCATATGAGGGAGGGAGGGAGGGAGGGAGGGCGGGCGGGAGGGAGGGAGGAAGGAAGGAAGGAAGGAAGGAAGGAAGGAAGGAAGGAAATTGTAGAATATTTGGAGCAATTTGGATAGAGATAAAAGGCAGTTCTTAAGAATGGGATAATTTAGAAGTAAATATGAACATACTATTAACCAGCTGATTAAAGGTTCATTAGAATGTTGGATCTTAGCATGTTTTGATTTCCAAAACTTACCTAGGTATCCAAGATTTTTATTTTTTCCATACTCAAGATTTGAACATTGTCTTGTAAATCTGTCTAATTCCAAAAACCATTCCCATCAGTTTCTTACAGACCTCCTCCTAAGAGATGCTCATAAGCCAAAATAACATCCTTGTTTACTAAACAACTAAGCCCAAAGAAAAAATACACATAGGAGATTTCTCCCTTAAACTTTTCTCCTGTATGAAAACTGAAGGAGAGATTTTCCAAATAATTATATTGATGAGATAAGTAATAATGACAAATATTTTCATATATTCTATTTTTTAAAAAGATGCCATTTTTGGCTCAGAATCCACCACCCCAACCATGAAGACACAAGGCAGTTTTCACCCAAACAAAAGAAAAGTGTGAAAGGAAACAGAGCTTGAAAAGTTATAATACAAAGATGCTGATTGCTCAAAAGTGCCCAGGGTCAACAGAACCCACTGGCCTGCAACCGCTGAAGACAAAGTAGTTTAATTTGTAGAAAACCATTGCACTGTCCATATTGCAAAGGCAAAACAACTGCCAACAGTGGAAAATTCTCCAGGCCATGGCCCTAGCTACTGTTCAGAATACAGGCTGCCACCTAATCAATGTGTATGACTGTGGCTCACCAATCTGTCTTCCTAACCAGGCAAGCAGCTGCACTATGAAAAGCAACGTCGTAAAAATAAACATGGATGATATAGTTTATCTGTAGGATGAAATTGGCACCAAATATCTAACTCAAACTTTTCACCATCTTTAACATCTACATCTAGGGACGCCACACTCTTCCAGTTACATCAGGGGCCAAGAGGCCATTTTGCCTTCCCATGTTATAATAATAGAATATTATCTCAACATTGCAAAATATTTTAAAGCTTATCTTATTCTGGGAAGCAATCACTCTTATTTCCTCACAATGAACTTAGCGTTCATGATACAGAACATTTAATTATAGCAGCAGTAACCCATTTGAAATAGAAGTTTAGTACCTGCTTTTTTTTAATGTTATGACAAGCTAGAGCTCCTTGAAGACGTATTTTTTTCCCCAGAATATTCAAACAATTCCTCAAATGAGTTTGAGTCTTCAATTAGGAAAAAGGCACTTATATAGGCTTGGGGGAAAAGGTACTTAAACAGTGGCTTCAATTTTATTTTGCCAGATAATGATATAAACCACAACATATCAGAGAGGATAATGAGCTTCTAGAGCTTTCACCAAAACCTCATGATCTTAAATCAGATCTTAGTGTCTCTAACCTACATCTGAATAATCTACTGGACATGCAGAAAATTGCTGAAAGACAAAGATATATAGTTGTGAGGCTTTAAAGTCCTTATAACACGACACATACCATGCAGATTTTGACATACTTCCCAGGATATCAAAGATGAACTGTGATGAAATATACAGCACCCATAGAAATAAGCTCCAATTAGCAATTTCATGAAGAATATGCCCGGCTTAGAAAAGCATATTAACCCAATTGTTTGCATAGAAGTTTAATTTTATTTTCCCCTCGGGGACTAACATCTCCCAGGAATGAAAGTTCCACATAAAAAGCAAATTAATAATTTTCTATAGTACGTTGTTTTTAAAAATGTTAAATTTTAAGTGTTTTTTTAGCAATCTCAAATAATTGTTCACTTGTTTTCCATCCAGATCGAAAATATTTTTAATTATATTAGCTTCTAAAACAAAAGTTTTATAGCAAAACAAACAAGAAGAAAGCAAAACTAATCTAACAAGCACATTAAAAAATAGCCACTATCTTAAGTGAAACACCCAGAAACAGAAAGTCATTTGATTTTCTCACTCATAAGTCGGAGCTAACCAGTGTGTACACATAGTGTGGAATGATAGATCTTGGAGACTTGGAAGGGCAGTGGGGTGAGAGGCCAGTGAGTGATAAGAAATTACTTTATGGGTATGATGCACATTATTCAGGTGACAGATACACTAAAAGCCCAGCCTTCACCACTACACAGTATATCCATGTAATAACATTGCCCTTGTACCTCTTACATTTACACAAATAAAAATGTAGGAAGAAAGATCACTAACATTAAATCATAACTATTATACACTTTGCATCTTTCTGATCGATTCACTTAAAAAAGGCTAATGTTGAGATTTTTTAGTTACTTTGAAATATTGGTTTTCTTTTCCATGCTTTTTGACTTCAAAATGAGAAATAAAAGATAATAACATTCACTTTAAAAGCGTACTCTGCTTTAAAAAAATAAGTAACCCAAAACTCAATTACTGACTTTTGTATGAGGAGAAGGTGTTAACATGCACCAAACTTTTGATATTAAAACAATATTGTATAATAAAACAAGACACTGCTAACAGGTTACTAAATAGGAGCCAGATATGAGATTTTCAAAGACTGTCTTAAAGAACACAACTAGGACCATCTAGGATCTCCAAAAGAAGCACCAGACTCAAGGGATAATCCTTTCACAAGGAGAACTTGCTTAAAAATCAAAAACCTTAAAATAGTTTGTGCCTAGCCAGGCCAGCTACGTAATTTGTGGGACTCAGTGCAAAATAAAAATTTGAAGACCTCTGTTCAAACATCGGGGGAAAAAAGGCTTTATCTTTTCTGCTATTTCTCTACCTGTCTTGGGTCTCTTTTATTTGTTTTTTAAAGTTGCATTTCCTCAAGCCTGATGGTATTCCTGGTGCAAGTGCAGACCCTCACAGGCACCCAGGACCCCTCCCAGTGACTCAGTACTCAGTGTACATGGGCACAATCACTGCCCTCTCTATGCCTGTGCCCAGGCCCCTCAAAGGTTGGAGAGTGGCAGAAGTCTCTGGGCAGGGGCAGAGAGCAGGCGGCTGAGAACTCATCTCAGGGAGAGGGAGTGGGAGGCAAGGGACTCTGTATGAGCTGAGATTCCAGGTCTCGATTGTCCCATGGGACTTCAAGTACAAAACATAATTCCAAAGACAAAATGTTTCAACATGTTGAGATAGTGACCACAAACATTAAACCCCAAGCCCTTCTGAGTGTGTGTGCCTCATTGGCCCTGTGTGACTGCACTGTTCACACTGCTAACGAATATACTACGTTGCCCATACTTATAAGAGGTCAGCCCTGTACTTGTGACTAGGGTTTCTCCATCTCAGTGATATTAGCATTTTGGACCAGAGAATTTTTTTTCGGGGGGTAGGGGATGCTGTCCTTTGCAATGCAGGACGTTTAGTGGCATCCTTAGTCTTTACTCACTAGATACCTGCCCTGTGTGACAGCATGTCTAGGAACATTGCCCAGAGTCCCCGGCGGAGAAATTGTCCCTAGTTCAGAACCAATGCCCTAGATTAATGTCCATCTACACAAACACAGGCTGATACCCATGCACTTCAAATAGTCCCTTACTGATATGCATAGAAGATAAAGATTCCAAGATGTAAAATTAACTTTATGATAATCATTCGGCAGTTACCAGTTAAATAAATGAAAGGCATCAAAAGATGAGTCTTTTTGTGCTCAGGCTAACTCCTTACCAAGCCATCTCCCACCTGAAGCCAGAAACAGGGGTCTCATTCAAGCAGGAGTGTTTAGGAGACAGGCTCAAAGGATATACTTAATGTTCTTCAAAGATATAGAGGCCAGTTACTACTTTATTCATCTTTTATTTACTCTGGGACAGAACTACATCTAGTAATTTTTTCCAACATTGTAAGTGTCTTGGGAGCTATCACTTGGACTTTGAAGGTTTTGTGGAGATGGCAGTAAGGGAAGATCAGATGGCATTAGGAGCTCCACTTAGAAAGCCTTGCTGGAAACATATAGGATCAGATGAAAAATATTTTCACCCATCACCTTCTGTGGGTGCCATACTGATTTTTAATATGTTATATCCTTATATATTTATGTCCATTGCATCTTCCTAATTTTAAGAATCCAAATTTCAGTATAATGGCTTGATATGGTCAGCAGCTTATCATCTTCACTTTCTCTCCAATGCCTTCCCAGTCCCCCTTCCTCACCATTCTACCTTTTCCTCTGCCATCCACCCCATTCTAGACTCTCTATTCTTCAGTTACAGCCACTCTTCCTTCTTCAGGGCCAAATGAGGTCCTATTTCCTGATGAAAGGGTAATATGTACTGGAGGGCAAAAAGAACAAAGTCTGTTATACCATTCCAGTCTGATGTCTCCTATTTCCTTACACGAGCCCATGGGCTGACCAGGCTGCACTTAGTTGCACCTATTTGCACCATCTTATCCTTCTTCGTGATGTTCCCATGTCAACGGCTTACCTCTATGCCTGTTTAAAATCTTATTCTTTAAGATCCAGATCAAATGCATCTTCCTCTAGAAACCTTCTCTGACCATTCCATTCCACAATAACCACAGGCTTTCTCAATTTCATGAACAGGTGTTATGGGGCATGCTGCCTAGCACATGGCAGTCAGTCAATTATCATCTATAGAAAAAAATACAGCTCACATTTATGTCAGTGTTATATGTTATAATGTTATTTTTTGTTATCCTTTCAAACTCTATTATTAAACGCTTGAGAGCAGAAGCTTCCTCCCACGCTAAATGAAGAATGAATGAATTAATGCATAATTAATCACTACTTTAATTCTATTCTTCTACTCTGTTCCCTTCTCATTCTGAAGCAGACATTACCAAGGAGCATTTATTCTTTTCCTCATAAGCTGTATCAATCCTTAAATTCAGCTCTTCCAATGCCCTCTAGATAGTTTCCCCAGTCAAAGAAGAAATTGAGAACATTGACATTTTTCTCACTGCTTCCTGTCGAAATATTGACTATCTGTCAGCTCTTGGATTGTGTTATATTGGCTGAATAATCATCCCACTGGGGGCTATTTCTCTATGTTTTATAGTACAAATAACACACGGTAGGCACTGAATATTGTGATCATTATTGTAACAAAAGGAGCACAGTGCCCTATATTCTTATGACAAAATTAAGAAGCATAAAAGAATTGTTTGTGTCAAGCCAGGAGCAAACTGAGAATAATTTTTTTGTTGTAGGTATCCAGGTGAATCTGATTTTCACAAATTATTATTAACAAATGTTTTGTTATTTCATTTTATCCTGTATTGTAAGAAGATAAAATATTTGGTATAAACATGTCTAAAAATTATTCGTAGGGAATTTATGATGTAATGGTGAGTATAAAACAGAATGTTCAAAAATACACATACAAGTGATTTAAACTGCATAAACATGAAAGAAAGATGAAAAAGAATTCAATTAATATAGAAGAATGATTGTCTCTGGCTAAAGAGAGGTTTAACAGTAAGGGATTTTTCCTGTTTATATATACTTTCTTGTATTTTCTAAAGTTTTCTTCAAGAATCATGTGTTTTGTTATCAGAAAAAAAATGACTATATGTAACAAGTTTGAAAAATCATGACTAATAAGAGGTGGAACAGGACTTTTTTGGTTTTGGTCTCAAAATTATTCTTGCATCCCCAAAGCTAAAGACCACAGATGCTGGGACCATACATGCTCTTCCAAATAAAGAGATTACCAGGCGTTTCTTAAGGACTTGCTCAGAACCAGCAGAACAGCTCTGCTACCCAAAACATTGCCATCATACAGCACCACCACCACCCTAACCCAGATTACAAAGATCACTAGAACAATCGTTCAGCATTTTAGATTTGTCCACTCAGGGGCTTACTGCTGTGACTTTCTCCTTTTGTCTAAATCAAGCAAATGGTTCTGCAAAATAATCCCTCACAGAAAACACAGATGTTTACAAGAAGGGGAAAAGAGAATCTCATTTTTTCAGTTGGATACATATTTACACAATGGCTTTGCTTCTTTCTCCCCTTGCCCATACAAACAGGAACAAAGGAACTGCAGAGATGACAAGAAGGAGACAGAAAGTAGCTGCTGATCTGTCTGGGTTCCTCCTCTTTGGCATGGTAACAGTGGATGAGTCCCCATTGTTCAAGTGAACTCTATGAAAAACCGGAGAAGCTTGAGCTGCTTCCCAGGCAAAGATCCCAATATCAAAGCATGTTACATGGTGTATTATCAGGATTTCTTACTGAAAGATGAAGACATGCTGAAACTCAGAAGACATTCCCAGGTGAGGACTTCTGAGGGACTCATGCTAATTAGCTGGAAGAGGATTACCACAGTAGCAGTTCAGTGAGGGAATTTTGCTTTTTTTCCTATCCATCATCCCAGGCTCTAACACTGTGAAGGAGAAATGGAGATACAGAATGGTCTGTTGAATAAATGGCTATCAGTGCTGAGAAACAAGCCATTATAAGCTTTTGAGGCTTAAAAGAATAACTGTTTTACTCTCTCTCTCTTGTTTTTCTGTGAGTTTACTGGGCTAATCCAGGCAGTCCTTCTGGTCTCACTTGGGGCCTCCTTTGAGATTACAGTCTGGGATTTGGAGCTGGAGTCACTTGGAGGCTCAACTGGGACACTGAACCTTTCTCCTTTTCTTATAGTCTCAGGACCTCACCTCTCCACATGGTCTATCCAGCATGAGCAAGTGTTCCCTGAGGAAGAAATCAGAAACCTTAGTCCTCTTGAAGACCAGGCCCAGAACTGGTGTAGAGTTACTTCTACCACAGCATAATGGTTAAAGCAGTTACATGGCCTTCCCTGATTCAAAGAAGGAGGAAATAAGCCCCTTCTCATGATTCAGGGGTGACAAATGCTTTATGATCATCTTTAATCCATCAAAGATGAGAAAGAAACTAGGAGAGAAATGAAAAACTCAGTGGACAAAGCATCCCTTCTCAAGACTGATTCCTAGGGCCAAGTGCAAGACAAAGCTAGGGAGAGATAAAGAGTTCTACATTGGATGTGAAATTGAATTTAACTTGAATCAAATTGGACTGCACAAGATTTGTATACTTGAACACATTTAGAGAGCTATGGGATCAGTCCTTCTTATCATTTACAAATAAAAGGAACATGATTGGACCCAGGGATAGAATGATAAAATTACCTTATACTTGTACCAAAAGAATAGTGCTTATTCTATTCAATAGAATTGTTACTTTCAAATGCTAATTGAGCCTAGACAATAGAAAAGGGAATTTTTCACACAGAAAGTAGGCTGAATGATTTAACTTATATGCACTTGTAACTTGTCTTTATAAGCTATTCATTTGTTGCATACTAATTAGTGCTTTCCAAATGCCAGATGCTGTGCCAGGTTAGACTTTGAGCTTACTCTATAGTGTGAAAGCCTTGTCCACCTGGGTTTACAGCTACCAGAAACAAACTTTTTTCATATCTTCAAAGCTGATAATAATCCCAGGATTGTGAAATAACATAGCATGGGCTTGTGATTGGCCAAACGTAGTCTCTCTGGCATTTGAGTTGCTGGCTACTTCAGGGTGCCAAATCCCTTCTTTGGGTCTTGACTCAACTATATATGAAACCTTCTTGGAATATAATAATATATAGGCAAATACCAGATACTGTCTTCATGATTCAGAAGTCATTAATAGCAGGCCCCCCAAAGTTTTCCCAAAGCTCATGCAGTTTTCTTGGAATCTCCTGGATTCAGACAGCACCATTAGGGATAAGGGAGGGAAGTGATGAGTCTTACACACTGCAAGCTATACTTGAAATAATCTCTCTATTCCCTCAAGGAGATACTCCTTTTTGACAAATCTTTAAGATGCAAGAAAAGAGATACTTCTTTCAAAATATCTTTGTATGGAGCAGAAGAAATCAATATAAAAAGGTATACTACTCCTTAGATATCAACCAAAGGGAATTAATTTGTATAAGAGGGCTTCACTGAAATAAGTCACATGGAGTGTTAGTCTCAGTGATATTTCATTGCACATGTACCATAAAAATTCTCATATTGCACTGAATTGTTGAACTCACCCCAGATTTAATTATGTAATTTCCCAAAGTTTTGGGAATAATATTCACATACCAATAAATTCAAAATCAACCTTCTTCCAGCATGAATAAGGTAACTTTGGATATAAATGTAGAAAGAAGAACAATATCTTTATGAAATAAACTACAAGGCAGGCAATTTACACATTACTGCAATGAGACAGAAAGACCTAATTGTGCATGTCGTTTTATTATAACACAGATCCATATACTTTATTTATAATCACAAAATCTTTTTAAAAAAATCTTAAACACTGAAAGGTTATTGTTTCTTGTAACATTTTGTTTTGTTTTGCTTGATAAATCACTTGGAGGCAAAACTTAACCCGAATTAATGAAGGCAATTTACAATTCTTAGTCATCATATGTAGACAAAATACTTTCACCATAAAGATATTAATGTGTTTGATTACAGGCCCTCGATTTCACTTAAGGTATTACAGTATATAAGATATATATACCCTATTATCTTCCTAAAATCCAAAATATGCTGAATTTCAAAATCCATCTGACCTCAAAGGTTATGAATAAAAAATTATGGACCAGTATGGGATCTTTAAATCCCTTATATTAAAATATATGTTCCATTTCTAGTATAGGTAATAAAGCACTGGAGAAAACTCTTATTTTCCCATTCTCTTAGTGAATACTTTTCTATTAATTATTTCTCATATCTCATGTTTTTTAGAGTCAGTTCTACATTTTTGCTGGCATAAAGGCAAACAAAAAGTGTTCTATTATTGGTAAGTTCACTAGTCATTGGTTAAAACACAAAGTCTTCAAAGAATAATGTCACCTCAAAAGCCCTAGGTAAGAAAGCATAGTTTTTACTTGATAGCAGAGTATTTGTAATCTGAAACACTTATGATCTTACAAAAGCATAATAAATTGGACTTTATTGTGACCTGATAGAATCAGTTGTCTGTCTCTTCATGCTGAGGATAAAACAACATTTTAAGATTTATCAGCTGAGTTAGTAAAAATAAAATTACAGAGAATGAACAAAAATTATAACCATTTAGGGGTTCAGACTGAAAAAAATAGCGAGAAAGCAGTCAACCCTATGCAGTGCTAACTAAACCTCTATTTATTAGAATATTTATAATCTCTACAAATCAAAGAATAATTTGGGTCTCAAAGGAAAGGTTCAACAGAAATAGTCAAACTTGACCAGAAGGAAAAGAAAGTTATAACAGTTAATATAGACCATAATTATAATTATGAATATATTTTATTTCTTGGAACACTTGACCTACCTTTGATCACTGTAGGAGAATTATAAGATATGCAAGATATGCAATTATAAGATATGTAAAGTACATGGCATGGTTCTGCCTATTTTAGCTTTATCATTCCAGTAATTAATATTATAATATCACCCAGCCTCTTAAAATTAAAACTGAATGTTCAAAGAACTTTCAAATGATTGTATATAATTTAGACATATTAACAAAACCAAAAAAACTTGGAGGAAAGGATTTTTTATACTAGTTTTTCTTTTAACAGGAATAATTCACTTAAAATTGATTATGGGGTTTTTCTTTAAAAATTAAATTAAATACTGTTAAGGAAAGTAGATGTATCAATTAAGGAAAAATGGAGAAAAAAATGAAAATGAAACAAGCAGAAACGGTGACCAAAGAGCAGAAATCTTTACGTGTCCTGAAAGACAACAGGATGGACTGGCAGAAAAGCAGTCATGACATTTTCCATTCAGAACAGATGGACCAGGAAGACTCCACCTGCACAGGCAGCATCAAAGGAAACCAATACCACACCAGGATGGGCACTGAATTTTGAAGAGACTGTGTATTGCATGCTTTCAATCTCAAAGGCACTCAAGCAGGAGAGAATTGCCATCAGTTCACTCCAATCAGTGTCACATTTTGGCACAGCAGAAATCCACCCAACATGGAGTTCCAAAATTTGTACATAAGCTGTTTTAAGATTGTATCGGGTACTATGCAGCATGAGAACCAGAGAATGTTGGAAACCCATTAAACAAATGAATTAGGTTTGAAAAAGCTAAATATCATCTTGAGGTACCAGAGATCAGAACACATTTTTCAAACATAAAATGAGTTTTCTACTTCTTGCTCTGTCTTCCAAGTCCAGGAAAAAGAATGTGCTTAAAGGTGCTTTTCCAAGTTTACACCTTAATTAATACAGACCACTGAGGCTTGAAAACCATTTTCTGAATGTATTCCTGGAAACTTATTGTGTCATTTTAATAATATGAGTGACAGCCAGAAACTTTGGGGTTGTCTTCCCTTTTGACAAGAACTTACCTTTTTGCCTTTATTTCTACCTGTAAAAAATACCATAATAGAAACTAGTTAGATAAAAATTACCATTGTGCATAATGAGTGCATAAGGTGACATCCAAGACACTAAAGAAAGGAAAACAAAACACTTTTTGGCCTGCAAACACTTCTATTATATCTTGGAGACAAACTACAAATTCAAAGATGTGACCTCTTATGAGACACTTGGAATGATATGCAGTTTGTGTCTAATCTTTCCTCTTGAAGCCTGCCAGAATGCAGTGAGAACCAAACTGCACCCAACAGTGATTAAGGCAAGTGGTATTCATTAACTCACCCAAACAAAGCTCCTTGACAAATGACAGACTCAAGTTTATTCTAACATTGGCAAAACATGGAGAAGTGTTTAAAATGATCAATAGTAAATTCACTTTCTCTCTTTAGCTCTCCCACTGTTTCACAGCAAGCAATCAGCATTTTCTATATTGTATAAACACCAGAATCACTCATTCTTCATGTACATAACATTTTCTATTCTTTTTTTAAGTTTGATTTTATTTTTAATTTGCACATGATAATTGTACATATTTATGCGGTGCAATGTAATATTTCCATACATACATGCATATATTCTGTAATGATCAAAACAGAGTAATTGGCAAAATACTAACAAATGGATTTCGACAGCATATTAAAAAGATCATTCACCATAATCAAGTGAGATTCATCCCAGGGATGCAAGGATGGCTCTACATACCAAATCAATAAACGGGTTACATCATGTTAAGCAAGTGAAAGACAAAAACTATATGATCCTTTCAATAGACGCAGAAAAAGAAAAACATTTGAAAAAAATTACCATTCCCTTCATGATAAAAACCCTCAACAAATTAGCCACAGAAGGTACATCCTCAACACAATAAAATCTGTATGTGACAAACCCACAGCTAGCATCATAATGAATAGGGAAAAGTTTAAAGCTTTTTCTCTAAAATCTAGAACAAGACAGGATGCCCACTTTTACCACTTATTTTCAACATAACACTGGAAGTTCTAGTCAGAGCAATTAAGCAAAAGAAAGAAAAGGGCACTCAAATTGGAAAGGAAGAAGTCAAATTGTCCTTGTTTGCAGATGACATGATCTTATATATAGAGAAACCTATGTAGTTCACCAAAAAAACTGATAGAATTCAGTAAGGTTGCAAGATACAAAATCAGCATACAAAATCAGTAGTGTTGCTATATGCTAATATTGAACTATTGGAAAAATAAATCAATGAACCATTCTACTGACAATATTTACAAAATAAAAAGCCTAGGAGAAAACTTAACCAAAAAGGTGAAAGACGTCTACACTGAAAATTATAAAATATTTTTAAAGAAATGGAAGAAGACACAAATAAATGGAAATATATCTTTAATTCATGGATTAAAATAATTAATATTGTTAATATGTCCATGCTACTTAAAGTGATCTACAGATTCAATGCACTCTCCATCAAAATACCAATGTCATACTTCACAGGAATAGAACAAAGGAATCCTAAAATTTGTATGGAACCACAAAGTCCACCAATAGCCAAAGCAATCTTGAGTTAAGAGAACAAAGCTGGAGGCATCATACTACCTGACTTTAAAACATGCTACAAAGCTATGGTAACCAAAACAGCATGGTAGTGGCTTAAACACAGACACATAGATCAACGGAATAGAATAGAGAACCTAGAAATAAATGTACACACATACAAGCAACAACATGATTTTCAACAAAGGTTCTAAGAACACCATCAGGGAAAGAACAGCCACTTCAACAAACAGTGCTGGGAAAATTGGATAACCACATGCAGAAGAATGAAACTAGACCCATATCGCTCACCATATACAAAAAAATCAACTCAAAATGGATTAAAGATTTAAATGTAAGAATGGAAACTATAAAATTACTAAAAGAAATCATAGGGGAAACACTTCCTGACATTGGTGTGGGCAAAAATTTTCTGTTTCTTTCCATACATATACCAATGTGATCTCAAAACATCATGTGGATCATGTCACTTTACAGCACAAAACCCTTCCAGGCCTCATGTATCCTGATTAATATGTAAAATCCTTAACGTGACCTATAAGGCCTTTGTAGATTCATCTGTGCTTCTTAAACACATCCTTAACCCAGATATTCCAAGAAGGGAATTCCTACCACCTGGTCCTTGAGTGACATGGATGATCCCTGACTAAGCCATTTCCCAGCACCCTTAGCAGCTCCTCAGTAGCCCCATCCTCTTTGTTTGATGTCACAAATCTGAAAGAAAGTTCTTTTACAAATACCACTGATGCTAGATTATACAGCTTAGACCAGAGCAAATGAAACCTGTTCTCATGTGTTCTTACCACATCATCATCTAAGACAACCAACACCGAAGACTCAGGCATTGTCAGGATTCTGGTTTCTAAAAGTAAAAAATGCACACAAGCATCACACTCACAGGAAGCAATAATCATGAGCAGTCACTGTTCATACAGAAAATTTTGTTTAAAACATTAGTAACTATTCTAATTGTATAGATAAATATTTGGTAGCTCAAAGAACATTTATATGTTGTAAATAAATGTAAGTATAAAATAAATGCATGCTCACTTAGTATAATTATGGCCCTAGGCATCAGTAGATATAAATCTTCCTTCTCTATATAAATTTTCCCAGGTTACATGAATTAGAAACTTTCATTTTTCAAAATGTTTTAATGACTATTCTTCTGATAATGAAAGTCACCAAAAATATAGGTTAAATGAAAAAATTCTAGGGTCATGGAGCTTTGAACTCAAATCCTATTATTTGGTTTCATTCTAATTGTCCACATCAGGATTCTGGCAGTAAGCATATGAAACACATATATAGGTTAAATGAATAATGTTTAATAAGGAGAGGTTTATATGTGCAGGCAAGTTTCAGGGAAACTGACAGGCAGAGCTAGCTTCATGGGCTTCTGATCTCTACAGCTGCACGATTTTTGTGTTTAAGTGCCCTGCACTTGGTTTAATGCTCTACCGTTGCCATCTTGAAATTCTAAATAATATTTTTAACAAGGACCCCCACATTTTTATTTACACTAGGCCCCACAAATTATTCAGCCAGCCCTGTCAATAGGAAGTGTTGGAGCACCAGAAGGAATTCTGCTCCATACAGACTGCCTTTCAATTCAAGACTGCAAGGTTAACTCTTCCCTGGGTCTCCAGCCTGCCTACGTACTCTGCAGATTTTAGACATGGCAGTACTTAAAATCTTGCAAGTAAATTTCTTAAAATAAAACCAAAAATTGACTTCTAAAAAATAAAACCTCTCTCTGTTCTCTCTCTCTCTCCATATATATACATATATATACACACATACATATGTATTATGCATATATATACTTAAATCTATCTACAGCTATAATTATATATCTATATATAGATATCTATATATATTTATATAAGTATTCATATATATACATACATACACACATATTTACATACTACATATATAATACACATTCATACACACACACACACACACACACACACACACACACACACACACACACAGAGAGAGAGAAAGAGATAGGGTGTAGGGTGAGAGAAATGACTTTATCATTCCTGAACTGAAAGGGGCAAGAAACAAGAAACTAAAGAAATAACCTGTAAGAGAGAGAGATCCAGAAAAATAAATACCCCAGATCTTTCTCTGCTCCATCTGGCAATTTCCCTCCCGGATCCTTTCTTTGTATCAAGAAAATTGGAAGCCAGAGGGCAACAGAATTCATTCATGTAACCCACAAATGTCAGCTTCTTGAGGCCAAGCACCAAATGGAGAAAGGTGGTAATATATCTAGAAGGCAAAACAACAGTACTAAGCATCCTAATACGATTTTCTAAATGTAAAGTTATAAAGACAGTTTCTAGCACATGCAGTGCATACCTATGAGCATAATGGTTGCTTCCTCATATGACCTTCTTTCAGCTCCATGAGATACAGTTGCTATTTCCTTCACACGGATATAGAAAAGGAGACTTAAAAAGTTGAAGTAAAATACCCCAAATCTTACAGCTAATAAAATGGCAGAGCTAAGGTTCATATGTTAGTCTGATTCCCAGAGACAGTGGTCCTGGCTACTTCCTAAACTGATGTAGGTGTTTTTCTTTGTTGTACACTTATATTTAATACACTCCCTCACACAAATTATTCAAAATATTTCCAATGTCTTCCTTTATATCTCATGGTCAACTTATATCCAACCCAAACAATCTTGTTCTTCCAGATCATTCTCTTTGTAGGAAATAATCTCTGCTGAAATGAACCTAACAGCATCATCCTGAAAAGTAGGAAGAGCTTTTCACAGATTCCACATATCTATAGTCTGCAGCAGACTCCATGAAATATTTTTTATATTTTTTGTATTTAGTTTGTTTAATCTACCATCTCTTTTGAATATTTTTAGAAGTATGTAAGAATAATAGGTTTTTTTTTCACCATCTTTTGCAAGTCTGACAGCATAAGTAGTTGACAAATCAACATGTAGTGAATAAACTTTCCCATAGTTCAATAATCTGGTATATTTGATTATTTTCAATAGGAGACCTGAACATGAAGAGAATATTAACCTGGTTTTAGACCTACTCACCAGGTCAGAAAAAGTACCAGATGCTGACTCAGCTGCAAGTTCTGACAGGAGATTAAATAGGACAGGCAAGCAGAGTCTAATCTCTGATCACAGTCTATGCAAATCTCCAGCAAGTGGGGCTCTAAGACCAAAGGCAATTCAAGATCAAATGTAGAAGCTGGACATGGCAGGATCACTGAAGTTCCAGAAGACACAGTCAACAGCAAAGGTAGCTATCAGGGGTGGCAGAGTTCCATCTAATGGCCAGAGTTCAGGGTCAGAACACTCAATTCAGGTGTGAAAATAATAAGAACAGGTCAGAGTCCATAAATAGAAATTGTCCTGCATACTAAGCAGGTTACCACAAGAGAAGTAAAAATGTAACAACTAGGTCATAGACACAAGGAACAAGGTAGAAGCAGATTTACCCAACTAAGGCCTCATACAAAATTCTCACAGCAAGGATTAACAATGAGCACAGCCATGGCATTCTCTGATGATGCCTGATTCAAGATGAATCAGACCGGAACAGCTGATAGAGGCAGAGAGTCAGCACCAGACTGAATTCCACAAATGCAGGCAGCCTGTATTTCAAATATCAGACAGTATTTATTTTTAAATTTAGGTGCAAAGCAGAATCCAATTTGGAGCAGTGATATGCTCTAGGCTATAAACTCATTGACTCATTCAGAGCATATATTATCTTTTGTTTTTGAGCTCTAAAGCCCCAATCAGTTCAAATCCTCTTAGTCAAAGTTAAAAGGAGCTTGATAGAGGCTAGATGGAATGCAACTTTGAACCAAGGGACTTCTATCCACTTTTGTTCTTAAATTTTTCAGAAACTATGAGTTTTATACAATTTATAAAATTTCATATAATTATGAAGTTTCATGTACAAACTTTCTACAAGTTTTATTTAATCCATTATGTTTACTATGGGGGCAGGGTTCTATACATACACATTGTCTTACAAGTGAATATGTGAGTTACTTTCTCAGTCAAGTAGCAGTTTGGTCATTGCCCTGCTACACTTATGCAGGAGCACTTATATATCAAGACTCTAAGTTACAACTAGATAAGCTATTGTTCATCTATTTATGCATCTTTTATTTAAGCAGCAATTTATACATCCATAGAAACTGATGAAAATGGCATAAGTGACAAAAGAAAGAAAGAGATAAAATTTTGTGACAATTCAAAGAGGATGAGAATGTCCCTTGTGCAGAGCATAGACTATTGAGCTGGATAAAATTGTTTAATTCACTGCTCTCTAATTTTTTTTTAAATTTTTGAATACCTCATGTAAGGCTTTTACCATTACTTTGCTTATTGCCATTTTTAATCTTTATAATTTTGACAAAAGCTGGGTGTATTACCAAATGAGGCAGACTACTTAACAGAATGATTACAAAATAAGGCAGTCAAAGAAAACTCTGCTATAACCAATGCTATCCAATGTGTGCATGCCCAAGGCTGCGTTCTTAATAAGCAACACCAAAGGCTTCACACTACAGGGAAAACAGATTTTATGAAAATAGTCTAGCCAAATTAATACACAAGCAAACAACAACAACAACAAAATCTAAGCCCCTGAGAGCAGGAAGAAACTCAGTATTCAAGTTGCTAAAATACATTAACTATAATAAAGCGTCGAGATTTTTAACAACAACAAAAATATAATACAGGCAAAAAACCAGAAAAAAATGTAACCCATGAATAGGAAAAAAACAAAAGCAAGCAATACAAATGATCTGTGAGAGGGCCCAGACGTCTGATTTAACAGCCAAAGACTTCAAAACAGCTACTATAGAAATCTTTAAAGAACTAAAGAAATCTATGCTTAAAGAATTAAAGTAATTTTGGCAATATCTTATCAAATATAAACAAATAACAAATAAAAATTATTTTTAACTTCTGGAGTGACAAGTATAACTAAAATGAAAATTCACTAGAAGGACTCAACAGGAAATTTGAAATGGAAGAAGAAAGAAACAGCAAACTTGATGATAGATCAATAGATATTGTGCAATCGGAAGCACAGAGAAAAAAAAGAATGAAGAAAGGTGAACAAAGAAGCAGAAAAAAAATGTGGGACATCATAAGTGCAGCGATATACATGTACTTTAAAGTACCAGGAGGAGAGGTAAGAAAGAAGCATAAAATATATTTTAAATTATAATATCTAATAATTTTCCAAATGTGACAAAATTATTAATTTATCATGAACTAGCACATTCCTTTATACATCCAAAGCTCAGGGCCAGGCACAGTGGCTCACACCTGTAATCTCAACACTCTGATAGGCTGAGGTGGGAGGATTGCTTGAGTCCAGGAGTTGGAGACCAGCCTGAGCAACACAGTGAGACCCCCATCTCTAACAAAAATTAAAAAAAAAAATTAGCACAGCATGGTAGCACACACCTGTAGTCCCAGCTACTAGGGAATCTGAGGCCGGAGGATTGCTTGACTTTGGAAGGTCAAAGCTGCAGTAAGCCATGATTGTACTACTGCACTCCAGCCTGGGTGACAAAGTGAGACCCTGTCTCAAAAACAAACAAACAAAGTAAAGTTCAACAAACTCCAAGTAGGATTAACACAGAGATCCACACCCAGAAGCATTATAGTCAAAATGTTGAAAGCTAAATGCAAAGATAAAATTTTGAAAGCAGTAAGAGAAAAATGACTCATCACAATGCAATTCCTATGAGGTTAATGGCTGACTTCTCATCAGAAACAATAAAGGCCAGAATGCAATGGAATGACATACCTGAAGTGCTGAAAGAAAAGGGTGTGTCATCTGGCAACTCTACATCTAGCAAAACTATCTCAATGAAGCCAAAATGTAAACATTCACAGGTTAAAAACTGAAAGAATTTGTTGCTGGAAGAAACAAGAAATTCTAAGAAACAAGAAATGCAGAAATACTAAGAAATTTCTTTAAGCTAAAAGCAAGTGACCCCAGATAGTAATGTGAACCCACACACACACACAAAAAGAACAGTTAAAATAATTACATGATTACAAAAGACAATTTAAATGCATATTTTCACCTTTGTTGCTTAATTGCTATTTAAAAGTTAAAATAATATATAAATAATTGTTTTTGAACCTCTAACATACAAAAATCTAATACATTTGACAATAACATTATTAAAAAAGTGAAAGGAAGCTAAGTTTGCTTGAAGTAAAAAATGATACCATATAGTAACTAGAATCCAGAGGAACAAATAAACAGAACATAACAAACTCTATAAACATACAATTGCTCTTTATTCTTTCCTTAACTTCTTCAGTAGTCATGGAAATATCTAAACTAATAATCATAACATGTATTTGGGGGTTTTTAATCTACGGTATCCCCCGATCCATGAAGGATATACTCCGGGACCCCTAGTGGACGCCTGAAACCATGGATAATATCGAACCCTATACATACCATGTCTTTTCCTATATGTATACACTTATGATAAAGCTTAGCTTATAAATTAGACATAGTAAGAGGTTAACAACAATAACTAATAATAAAACAATTATAACTGTGACAGCTTCACTACCTATTTTTAAGTCAAATAAGTGTTACTTGAACACAAGCACTGCAACATCACAACAGTCAGTCTCATAACCCAGGCAACTACTAAGTGACTAATGGGCAGGTAGCATAGACAGCTTGTGCAAAAAGGAATGCTTCATGTTCCACTCAGGAAGGAGAAGGATGGAGCAAGATTCTATCATACTACTCAGAACCCAATGCCATGTAAAATTTATGAATTGTTTGTTTCTAGAATTTTTCATTTACTGTTTCAAGCCACAGTAGAATGCAAGTAAGTGAAACCATGAAAAACAAACCTACAAATAAGTGGGGACCATTTCACATATGTAATATTCATAATAATGATAATGATAACAAAGATGGCACAATAATAGCAGGAAAAAGAGGGAATAGAACTACAGTTGACTCTTGAACAATGGGAGAGTTAGGGGTGCCAACTCCAGCACAGTCAAAAACGTGTGTATAACTTTTGACTCCCCCAAAACTTAACAACTAATAGCATATTGTTGACCAGAAGCCTTATTAATGATATAGAAAATGTATTAACACATATCTTGTATACCACATATATTATATATTGTATTCTTACAATAAAGTAAGTTAGAAAAGAAAAAATGTTATTAAGAAAATCACAAGGAAGAGGAAATACATTTACAATTCAATAAGTGGAATTGGATCATCATAAAAGTCCTCATTCTCATCATCTCCAAGTTGACTAGGCTGAGGAGGAGGAAGAGGAGAGTGTTGGTTCTGCTGTCTCAGAGGTAGCAGAGGTGGAAGAAACTCTGTCAGTAGACATGCAGTTCAAATTTGTGATGTTCAGGAGTCAACTGTATATAGGAATAATATTTTATATCCCATTGAAATTAATTTTGTATAAATCTAAAGTAAATTTGGATAAGATGTAAATGGCACACTATAGGGAAACTCTTAAAAATTTTAAGTGAAAAATAAACCGTTAAAGTGTTACACAGAAAATATTTACTTAATGAAAAAGAAAGTAGCAGAGGAATAGAGGGAGAAAAAAGATGTTAGACACAGAAAATAAAAAGTGGCAGATGCAAATCTAACTATATCTATGATAACAGTAAATGTGACTAGAATAATCAATCCAATTAAAAGGTAGAACTTTGAAGAATGGATATGAAATAAGGTCCAGTGATGTTCTGCCTAAAGGAACATACCTTGATCTGTTATTGCAGGATGTCCGACAGTACAATTATTGCAAGCACAGACTCAGGAGACTGATGTCTATGTAGGACTCCAGACCTACTACTTTCTAGCTGTGCAACTTTTGGTCAGTTAAAACTCTGAGTCAGTTTCCTCACTTGCAAATAAGATGAAAATAAATGTATCAATCTCATAAGATAGTTGAAAGGATTAAATGAATTATTACACTTGGGCATGGCACAGAGAAAGTGCCATAAATGTTAGATATTTTTATAACATTACTATCTTTTGGTGGCCTGGCATACAGGTAGAGGTCTTAGGATTAGAAGAGAATCTTGCCTTCATATCTCAGCAGATGAGGTCACTAAAGAGAGATCAGGAAAAGGTTACAGGTCTAGGATACAACCTATTCCCAAGTCTTACCAGAAAACACATATGACAGGTTCCTCCTGCCATAGGAAGTGGTAGTTAAGTTAAATTTTGAGTTGATAGGCCCTGTCAGTGAGTTGCACATGATCATTATAATTATCTCATGAAAATATCTGGACTACCTCTCACAACAAAGGTTAAGTGGTTCTAATATTACGTGCCTGAATAAAGAAGCCTACCCTTACTTTGACTGTGTGATTGATGATTTATTGTAACCTAAGGCAAAGACTGGTCAGACAGCAATTCAGTCTGACCGACTTGTTACGTATGCAGAAAATAGAGGCTATAATTTCAACAAACTGCATATTTTAAAAATTGCTGGCTGTGTTTATTCAATAGCATGTAGATTCAAATTAGTAGAACCCATTCATATCCCACTCCATATGAGAGAGCCTACAGAAAGAGAGAACTGACAGAATCCAATTCCACTTTCTCCTGTTGTTGGGGTTCCCCAGCATCCTTCAGAATAAATCTTAAGAACTTTGGACTTACAGACTTTCTAATATCTAAATCGTGGAAGAAGACATTGAAAATGAATTCCCAAGGCAAGGTTAATATTTCCATTGGCTTTGATGTGAGAGGTATTAAGAACCTTCAAAATGAAAGGTATATAAACTCAACTGTGTAAAAAATGCTTAGAAAGAAATTACATTTTCTCAAATCAAAGACAGAATATTAGAGAGTTCTTATTAACAAAATAATTGTCATCATCCTCTGTCACTTCACAATGGTGTGTACAAAATCAGGAAAAATACACATAGAGGCTCTGTTTTACACTGAATAACTGCCCTAAAATGGATCAGAAAACTATATTTGGGACAAATTAAACCATCTGCTAGAGAGTCATTATTTTTAATATTAAACTTGAATGAACATGATTGTCACTTACTGATGCAAAGTAAACACTACCTTCACATACTCTTTAGAGCTTAACTAATTTGAAATGATTCTCCCCTAATTTCAGGTGATCAAAGATACAACATGTAAAGGATTTCAATAATTCGACGGTATAATTGTTTTCACCAGGGTTATGGACAAACTTGACCATCAACTCATTATGATACTGATCTAGAAATTTTGAGAAATGTGCGCTTGAAGTAATTATTTGATAAAAATAGAATATACTAGACTTTCTTGAAGAATGCCAGATATATATGGTAAACACCAACTCTGAAAACATATCAGCTAGCATCCATTGGCATTTATTAACAATCACTCAGACTCAAAACTTTCTTAGTATTAAATGTTTATTTTAGAAGTCTTATGACTCAAGTTCACCATGTTAATCCAGGGACACCATAAGCAAACAAAAGAAAGTCTCAGGACAACATGATGATTACTGCTTTTGTGGACAAGAGTTTATCTGAGGATCACCCCAAAATTTGTGAATACTGATAAGTTTTAGGAATATGTATATTGGATGTTTGGGATTTTGTTAACTATGGATAACAATCCACTTAATTTTTGGTTGATCATATTCTAGATGCACTAGGACAAGGAAAATGGTCTAAGCCACTGCTATAATTTTCTTATTAGTTATTGGTACACACATGCAGTTCATTAAAGGCAGATCAAGGGCTCTTTGGATTGTTCAAGAGGTAGGATATATTATTTAGGGAAATGTGGCCAAGAGATTTTAGGCAGTTAGTTATGTAATAGTCATATATGCATCATAGAGGAAGATACAAGAGAAGGTTGCATAAAGCTGACCTAAACTAAGGAGATAGATTTTTTTAAGTATATAACTAGGAGAAGAATCAGGACTTTCTCCAAGGATAAATTAAAATTTTGTTGCTAAAATGAATGAATTTACCAATAGAGAAGAGCAGACTAATAAACCATGAGGTGGTTCTTTGCAGAGAAATTACCTGCTAGATAAATCATTAGCTAACCTACTCAAAAATAAAAATGAAAACTCCAACACAATATATAAAAATGAGAATGTGTGAATGACCAAAGGCATAGGACATTAAAATAATTGTGAGATTAATTTGTTTGTATATTTAGAAGTGAATTTGGAAATCTGAGTAAAATAGGTTTTTTCCCCTTGTGAAAATGTTAAATATGCTCATTACCTTCATAAAATTTCAAGGAACTATTACCTTCAAATATATACCAATCAATTTACAGAATAAGTCTACCAAATTAATGTGGAAAGGAAGAGGAAAATCTCTGTTGTTGTTATTGCTTCATTTGTGAACTGCCTGGATTCAAAACCTGTCTTCAACTAGCTTTTTACTGGAGTTATTAGATTGGTGCAAAAGTAATTGAGGTTTCTGCCATTAAAAGTAATGGCAATACTTGGCCAGTCATGGTGGCTCAATCCTGTAATCCTAGGACTTTGGGAGGCTGAGGCCAGCAGATCACCGGAGGTCAGGAGTTTGAGACCAGCCTGGCCAACATGGTGAAACCCTGTCTCTACTAAAAATACAAAAATTAGCTGTGATTGGTGGTGCACACCTGTAATCCCAGCTACTTGGGAGGCTGCTGCAGGAAAATTGCTTGAACCCAGGAGGTGGAGGTTGCAGTGAGTAGAGATCATGCCACTGCACTCCAGCCTGGGAGACACAGCAACACTCCATCTCAAAAAACAAAACAAAACAAAACAAAACAAAAAAGGTAATGGCAATATTTAATCTCCCTCTGCTTCTATCTTACAATTTGCAAAATGAGAATGGTAATAGTATTTTCTTCATGGGTCTATCATGAGGATTAAAGCAGTTAATATTGATGAAGCTTTTAGAACAGTGCCAGATACATAATGCTATATATGTTTTTATTAAATAAAATAATAAAATATTTAACAAGCACATATATTTTAAAACCACAGATAAATCTAACTTACAAATATTAATGGAAACATTACAAATAAACAGTCACAGAATTATTTCATCAACACAATGAACAAATAATACACAGTAAAAAAACAAGTCATATGCCAAGAATGTCATAATAGTCTAGTAATATTAAATTTAAATATTAAATCATATAGTAATTTCCATGGCTATTGAAAAAGCAGTTAATAAAAATATGATATTTATTCCAACTGAAAACGTCAAATAAAATATGAAGACTATACACTGCTTTGGATATGTATTTATGAATCTTGCACTACTTTTAATTGCCAAGCAATAAAAGTAAAGTTGGAAACAAAAGAAAGATATTGTTCTGGAGATACCAGTTGATGGAATCAGAATTGAAAAAAATAATAAGTATACAATTTTAAAATGGATATACATAATTATTTTTTAGAAATGATGCAACTGTATAACCAAAAAAAAAAGAACTTAAAAAATACTACCAAAAAAATAAAAACAGTCATAAACATAGGACAGAAGACGACATGTACTTGTCTTAACTTTTTCATAAGCCTTTGATTGAAGGACCTGACTTGGGTGGGGTGCTTAGGCAACTGTAGCAAAGTGACCTCAATGATGTTTATCTCTGTTTCTAAGGATACTTTCTCCTGGGGAAGTTTTCCAAAACTAGTGACCAGAGCAAACATGAAATAAAAAATGAGAGGGCAGGAAATAGAGACTTTCCTTCCAACTTTGAAAACCATTTATTTGACCATAGGTAAGTTAGAAATTGAACCTCTCCAGGATTCTCTATCCTCATATGAAGGTAAGAAGATTAAGGAATGATGCTTCAGTCCTCACATTCCATTTTATACAGTCATAGGACAGACAAGATTAGTATTTTTAAAATTCTATAACTCTGAAAACCATTTGGATCTATAATAGAAGTTCATTGTAGGAATAATCAGTGTCTTTAATGTGTAGGGAGCATATGAAGATGAAACAAGTTTACCAAAATGTTGATAATTGTTGAATCTGGGTTATGGGTAAATGGAAGTTCGTTATATTCTTCTCATCATTTTTGTTTATTTTTGAAATGTTTCATTATAAAAAGTAATTTAAAACCAATATTATTTCAAAAAAGTGGTATTTCTCTATAATAACCACTTACATAGAGGAAGGAGATTTAAGCAATTTGAAAAGGAATAAGTAAAAATGTAAAATACAGTATTTAATATAATTTATTTTCTAAGAAATAGCACTACAGGCAACGAATACTTTCAAAGATTTTCTCAAAAAGCCTCTAGAGAAATAGACATTTTGCACAGAACTCCCTTTTGAACTAAGACAAAACTGTGATCTATGTAAAATTTATGCCTTTTAGGAATCAAATCATTCTATACTTCAGTGTCCAGAGGAAACAGAAATAATATATTCCTTATATTTTCTTTATGTTAACCATAGTTTTAAGAACAATGAGAACAGAAAAGTTATATTGTTTCAATCACAAGCAAGATAAATTCTAATTTTATAAATTTCATGCTTGGGAATATAGTTTTTTTCTACCATGAGTTATTTTCCAATGTTAATCTGCATCTGGAATCACAAGACAACCTTTAGCTAGACAGCTTGAATTTCCATATTAAACGAAGAAATAAAAGAAATACGGCTGGGTGCAGTGGCTCAGGCCTGTAATCCCAGCACTTTGGGAGGCTGAGGCAGGCAGATCATCTGAGGTCAGGAGTTCAAGACTAGACTGGCCAAGATGGTAAAAGACGGTCTCTACTAAAAATATTAAAATTAGCTGGGCATGGTGGCATGCGCCTGTAATCCCAGCTACTCACGAGGCTGCAGCAGGAGAATCACTTCAACCTGGGAGGCGGAGGCTGCAGTGAGCTGAGATAGCACCATGGCACTCCAGCCTGGCTGACAGAGCAAGGCTCTATCTTAAAAAGTAGACAGACAGACAGACAGACAGACAGACAGACAGATGGATACATAGATAGATAGATAGATAGATAGATAGATAGATAGATAGATAGATAGATAGATAGAGATTAGATATAGATGTGGAAAACGGTAGTTTTTTCTTTTATTCTTACGTTTTTAAGTGAACAAATGGTATCAAAAGCATTCCTCAATCTTACATTCAAGAGAAATAAAACAGCGAAAATTTGTTCAGTACCTCCTCTATTTCCTAAAATGTGTAAGCATCTATGGAAACTAAAATGATAAAAAATGACTTCTGTCTCCACCTGGAAGGAATAACACAATTGTAAGTGAAACAATCTGAGAGCAAATCTGTGCTAGAAAAAAATGGCACTTGTGCTAACTGCAATGTGAATTCAGAGAAGAGAGGTAATGAATGAGGTCAGGGAGAGAATGGTAAATAAGGTCTTATGGAGGATATGACTTGAGCTAGTCCTGGAAGAACAGGAAGATTTCTGTGAGTAAAAGGGAAAGGAAGGCGGGGTGTGGTTTTAAGATAAAAGGCAAGGAGTCTGATTTTTGCAGTGCCCTGTGGAAATGTCTTATCTGAATTGCAGAATCTTTTAACGTAAAATGGGATTTTATAACAAGAATCAATTCATGCTATAATTTAGCCTTTATACTTTAGATTATGGGCAACACTGGAAATTAGACACTGGCATCAACTTGATGCAACAGCTACAGGAAATTTTTGTTCAGTTTTTAAGCAGAAAAGCAATATTTAAAAAGAGAATTATTAGAAGATAATTTTGTTACTCTGTGCCAACTGGATTTTAAAATGAAAAGCTTAGGGTCAGAGAGACCTATGAGGAATTTGTTGTAGCATTCTAAGTTTTAAGGTTGTAGTGGTTTTAAAATATGCTCCCAAATTCTTTAATACTCCTTCCTTCATGAAGTAGAGCTTAATTTCCCTCTCTGTAACTCATTTGCTCTGGAGATAGCTGTCATGTCATGAGGAGCACTTTGGAGGAGCTTACATAGGAAGGAGTTGAGGCCGGCCAACAGGCAGCTAGAAAGTGAAGCCTCTACGCAACAGTCATGTGAGTGAGCACTCTTGAAGAATTTTCTTCCCTCCGAGTTGAGCTTTCAGATGACTACACCCTCTGCCAGTAACCTGACTGCAACTTCATAAATGATTCTGAAACAGAACCAACTAACTAAGCCACTCCAGGGTTCCTGACACTGGAAATTGTGTGAGACAAACGTTTGTTCTCTTAGGCTACTCCGTTTTAGGGTAATTTATTACACAATAATAGAAACCAAAAAGAGAATGAAGAGCTAAAAAAGATAACAATAAATTGATTGGTTTTTGATATTATCTGGTTTGGTTTCTAATTTCTTTATTACTTTTTACTTTTAAAGGAAAATGTAAATATATGCACTATATGACAGTTTGACTATTTTGAGCTAAGAAAAAAAAAGAAACTCAAATTATTGCTGTAGCATTGGTAAGGCTAGAAGGCTGTCTTCATAGACAGCATTGAATAAACATATATAATCTTGCTTGTGAATTTCCTAGTTGACATACCCCACAACATACAGTTTATTTACATCAGTTTCCTTTTATATTGGTTGTTTCTTGATGATATACTGTATGTCTTCATCCTAGTAATCAATCTCAAACACTAATAATGGGTCATTTTGCCCCTAGAATTAGCACCATGTAGTGTGCGTGATACGCATTCTTCTCTTACTGAAAAAAAGGCTTTATGACTTTTTGTATGTGTGTATTAAGTGACTCACAAGAATTGGCAAATGTAGTAAATGGACAATTCTATGGTAAGAACTAGTCTTTTTGCCTAATAAGTACAATAACCTTAAGATTCTACTTTGAGAAAATGGAAGAATTGTGGTATTACTAACATAAATAAAATAGTTAATATTACAACCAATTTTAAATTGAAGAAAAAATTGGATTAGATTCATGTTCTCCAAACAGTGTTCCTTAATATAGTAGTTCAAAAATATATTAATAGTCATTGCTCATAAATAGATTTCTTGGTCAAAATATTTAAGTATCAGAACTCAGGCAAACACATTTTGATATGTGATAGACTTGATAATCCCTGTATCAATTTTAATTATTTCAAACCTATAATAAATTTAGTTTCTGTCATGTAGATGGAAATAATATATGAAGAACACAAATTAAACCATGAATCTCCAACAACAGTTTAAATGATATAATGATGCTCTAAAAAGTTATAATTATCTTTACCACCCAATTTAAAATGTGTAAAAAACATAAGACACTTGCTTTGTGAAATGGATTCGTACATCTCTCCCTATATTCCCTTAATAAAATTAAATCCCAAAGTGAAAATAGCTGAAAGCCATTATTTTATTATTAATTCAATAATGTTCAAACAGCTTCCCTTTTGCCTAGGTAAATAAAAATTATTTGGATTGTGAGTAATTTTTAAGTAGGAAAAAATCAGAGGGTATAGAGTCAATAGGCAAATGTGAACCTTACTATAATCGTCATTTCCCAGTATTCCCAAGATACAGCCAAAAAATATAATTTTATATTGTCCACGGTAAATAATTCTATTACTGAGCAAGGCAGTACCTATCATTGTATACAATGAGCTAAAAGAAAGATGAGACATTTGAAATTATAGAAAATGTTTCAAAAAAGGTCTTGGGATGAGAAGTATTGTCCAACATGCATTGGTGTTGCATATAATGGAAAAATGTATCTATAAATTTTTCTACCCCTAAATGTCCAGCTATATGCATTTTATTCAAAATTATATTTTAAAAATTCTGGAAGATTTGAAGGGAGGATTGAAGACATATTTTCTATCACTGGTGTAGATCACGTAAGAGTAAAAAAATGGGTTTCATTTAAAACTTTGCTCTGTTTCCATTATATTCTTGTATGTTTAGGTCATGATAGAAATAGGCATTTGAAAATTCACAGTATGGTATTTCTCTTCTTTTGTGAATTGAAATTTATCTTATAAATACTTGTAATTTGTATTTTTTTCAAAAATTATGGTAACAGAGATCTCTTAAAAGTTAGTTGCAAAGCAATGATTTGACATATACCATGCCAACACACAACTTTTTACAACTGGTTGTCAAGCTTTCTTTTATCATCATATAACAATAGGTAGTGTTTTCAGATAAAATATGGGACATCCAGAAAAAGTTTAGTATTGAATCAACAACAAATCCTTTTTTGGGTATAAGTATGTCCCAAATAATATATAGAACATACTCCTCCTACCCTACAAAAAATTGTTGATCCATTGACCATAAATATAAGGGTTTATTTCTGGAAGCCGATTCTATTCCATTGATCCATATGTGTAGCCTATGCCAGAAGCATACTATCTTCTTTGCTGCAGCTTTGTAGTAAATTTCAAAATTGAGAACTCTGTCCTCCAACTTTGTTCTTTCTTTTCAAGATTGTTTTGGCTAGTCTATGTCCCTTTTATTTCCATACAAATTTTAGGATTCACTTGTCAATTTCTTCAAAAAGTCCTCTGAGAACTTGGTAGGAATTAAGTTCATATAAGAATAGAGATTAATTTGTATAAAAAAATTTGAGAAATATTGCCATTTTAGCAATATTAAATCTTCTAAACCCTTAATATGGTAGGCAGAGAATAACACTTCAAAATTACTAGTATTCTAATTCCTGGAACCTGTGACTATGTTACCTTTCAGGACAATAGAAACTCTGCAGATATGATTAAATTAAGAATATTGAAATGGGCGTATTATTCTGGACTATGCAGGTAGACCCATTATAATCACAGGGGTATTTATAAAGGAAAGAAGGCAAGAGACTCAAAGAAGAGATGAAAAAGATGCAGGAAAAAGCAAAAACAAAAAAGCCTCCAAACGGAATACAAATTTCCAGACCTATTTTAGACATCTAACTTCCAGAACAGTAAAATACTAAATTTGTGTTGTTTTAAGCCACTAAGTTTATGGTAATTCGTTATTGCAGTATTAGGAATCTAATTACAACATTGTATACCTTCTTACTTATTTAGAACTTCCTTTTATTTTGAAATTTGTAGTTTTCAATGTGACAAGGTTTGAACTTCCTTTTATAAATTTATTCCTAGGTTTTTTTTTTGAAGTTTTAAAATAAAATTTTCTGTTTTATTTTCATTGCTTCTATAGTATAAATACAATTGATATTTATATATTGGTCTTGTATCTTGCAACCTTGCTGAACTTATTAATTAGTTATAATTTTTTGTTGATTCCTTAAGATTTTCAGTATACAATACCATGCTGTCTGTGAATAGGATAATTTTATTTCTTCCATTCCAATCTGAAAAGGAAGTCTTTTTCTTTCAGCACTTGTTTCATGGCCTAACATAAATATTCTGTTATTATGATCTAACATTCTCCTCCATCCTGAAGACTATTCCATGTGTAATTGAGAAGAATGTATATTCTGCTCTAGTTGCATAGAGTGTTTTATAGACATCTGTCTGGTCTGGTTGATTAGTCTTCTACTAAGTTATTGATATTTTTGCCTAATTGTCTTTACCTATTCTTAAAAGGAGAATATTGAAGTCTCCAGCTTCAATTCTGTCAGCTTCATATATTTTGCTGCTCTGTTGTTAGGTACATATATGTTTATAATTACTGCATGCCTGATCGATTATTTATCATTACAAAATGTCCTTCTTTGTCACTAGTAACAATTTTGTCTTAAAGCCTATTTTGTTTGATAATATAGCCACACTCGCTGTCCTCTGGGCACTGTTTGAATGGTATATTATTTTCTTTCTTTTTAATTTAAACCTATTATTTGTTTTCAATCTAAGGTTTGTCACTTAAAGATAGCAAGTAGTTGGATTACTTTTTAATAGTCTGCAAATCCCTGACATTTGACTGAAGGACTTTTACATTTGATATATTTACTGATAAAGTATAATTTTTGTTTATCATTTTGCTGTTCGTTTCCTCTATGTTTTATGTCTTTTTTCTGTAATCATCTATTGGTTTTGTATTTAAATATTTTCTATTATACCATTTTAAAGTATAGCTATTTCTTTTACTTTATTTTTAGTTATTCTCTTAATAGTTGCACTTGGGTTACAATAGCTTAATTTTTTTTTTTTTTTTTGAGACGGAGTCTCGCTCTGTCACCCAGGCTGGAGTGCAGTGGCGCGATCTCGGCTCACCGCAAGCTCCGCCTCCTGGGTTCATGCCATTCTCCTGCCTCAGCCTCCCGCGTAGCTGGGACTACAGGCGCCCGCCACCACGCCCGGCTAATTTTTCATATTTTTTAGTAGAGACGGGGTTTCACTGTGTTAGCCAGGATGGTTTCGATCTCCTGACCTCGTGATCTGCCCGCCTCGGCCTCCCAAAGTGTTGGGATTACAGGCGTGAGCCACCGCGCCCGGCCAATAGCTTAATTTTTAAAAAATCTAGTTGAAATAAATACTAACTTAATTTCAAAATGTACAAAACTTTGCTTTAACAAAAGTTTTTCTTTCCTCCCCTTTTATGTGTTATTATCATACAAATTATATCTTTAGGTAGTGTAAGATAATCAACACAGTTTTATAATTATTGCTTTATGTAGTTTTCCTTTAAAAATAGGATAACAAAAGAGCTACAAACAAAAATGGATTTATACTATCTTTTATATTTCCCTATGTAGTTACCCTCCTGGAGCTCTTTACTTTGTCATATAAGTTTGTGTTACTATCGAGTGTCCTTTCATTACAGCCTGAAGGACTCACTTTAGTATTTCTTGTAAGGCGGGTTTACTAGCAAAAAATTCTCTGTTTTAGGGATGGGAGGTAGTTTGTTTCCTGAAGCTACTTTTGCCGCATATAAAATTATTAGGCGATAATCCTTTTCTTCCAGTACCTTGAATTTCTGGCTGTTTAGCTCACTGAAGAAAGCTTGTATGTAATGATTTGCTTTTCCCCCACTGCTTTCAAGATTCTTTGTCCTATTCTTTCAGTAGTTTGACTATGATGTACCTAGGTGTGGATCTCTTTAATATAATCCTACTTTGAGGTTATTGAGCTTCTCGAATATGCAAATAAATTATTATTAAAATAAAATTTGGAAATTTTTCAGCCATGATTTCTTCCAGTATTCTTTCTACTTCCTCTCTTTCTCTTCTGCTTCTGAGGTTTCCATCATGCCTATATTGCATACTTGGTAGTATCCAGAGGTCCCACCTATATAAAATAAGTGAGCCATCATTTTTTTTATTTCTGTTTCTCAGATTAAATAATCTCTATTACTCTATATTCATATTTGTTTATTCTTTTTTCTTTCCATTAAATCTACTGTTGTGCCCTCTGGTCAATTTTTTGTCTAAGTAATTTACTTTAAAACTCCAGAATTTCTATTTGATTATTTTTAAATAATTTAAATCTGCTATTGTTCAAATTTATTTGGTGAGAATATTCTAACAGCTTCTTTGAGTCCTTTAGATATGTTGTTCTTTGGTTATTTAAGCATATTTAAAATAGTCAAGTAAAATCTAGTAAGTCAAATGTCTGGGCCTCCTCAGAAATAGTTTCTATTGACAGTAAGTTTTTCTTTATGTATGGGTAATACTTTCCTGGTTTCATTTTTTTGGTTTTCTTTTTCACACCTTAAAATTTTTTGTTGTAACCTGGACATATCAAACAATGTAATTAGAGCTCCTTTCCTGGGGTTTGTTGTTATTATTTGCTATTGTTGTCATTATTGGTGAGGATTTCTTCTTTAGGAATTTTTCTGGCTTAGTTCTGCATAGTTTGTATTCATTTCCATGTATGTTCAGTAAATTATTTCTATTATGTTAGCTCTGTTGTCTGCTAATGATTAGACACAGATTTTTTAAAGTGATGTGCATCATTAAGTCTCCCAGCCTTGCTGAGGGTCTTCCTGTGTATGTGAATTCTCTAGCAAGCAGTTTACAACTTTAAAACAGTCACTTACTGCTGGCACAGAGCCTCAAGACCAGCCCCAATGAGAGATTAGAGCCTTCACAGGTCTTTCCAGGGCATGCACACAGCCCTGCACATAGACATGACTAGATTCTCAGAGAGATGTTGAAGACTTCCAAAGCCCATATGGACATTATATTCCTTCATTTTTCTTTTGACATTTTTGTCAGCCTCATGTTAGTCTCAAAAGGTAATGGGACTGTGGGCAGCTCTTAAACAATGACCACTGATTTTTTGACAATGTTTTTGGTATAGGGCTTTTTTCATAGAACAAGTTCTGAATCAAATTAAATAAAGACAAGCCTTGAGAATGGAGCTTTTTAACCAACTGTCAGGTGGGTAAATATGGACAATTCTATGAGAATGGGAATTCTGAGGCGGTTCAAACCTGCTCTGCACCCTCCAGCAACTACCATTATGCTGGTTTTCACAGCTATTATCGTTGTGAACAGATTGGAAGTCTTTACTGCACCACTTCAAAAGTGATTACTCAATCACTTTTTAAATATTAAGTTAAAAATTTCTTTAAAAATTAGATGCACCTGGGCCAGGTGCGGTGGCTCACGCCTGTAATACCAGCACTTTGGGAGGCCGAGGCAGGCAGATCATGAGGTCAAGAGATTGAGACCATCCTAGCCAACATGGTGAAACCCCATCTCTGCTAAAAATACAAAAATTAGCTCGGTGTACTGGCGTGCACCTGTAGTCCAAGCTACTTGGTAGACTGAGGCAGGAGAATAGCTTGAACCCAGGAGGTGGAGGTTGCAGTGAGCCGAGATCGAACTACTGCCCTCCAGCCTGGTGACAGAGTGAGACTCTGTCACGAAAGAAAAAAAAAAAGAGAGATACATCTGTTTGCACTCTTCAAGAGACCCATCTCATACATAAACACATCCATATGCTCAAAGTAAAGGGTTGGAGAAAGATCTACCATGCAAACAAAATGCAAAAAAGAGTAGGAGTAACTATTATTATATCAAATGAAAAAGACTTTAAGCCAGCAGTGGTTAAAAAACGAACAAAGAAGAGCATTACATAATGATGAAAGTTTTAATTCAACAAGAAGACTTAACTGTGCTAAACATACATGCACACAACATTGGAGCACCAAAATTCATAAAACAAGTACTTCTAGACCTACAAAAAGACTTAGACAGCCAATAATAATAGTGGGGAACTTTAACACCCCACTGCCAGCATTAGACAGATCATTGAGGTAGAAAACTAACAACAAAACTCTGGACTTAAATTTTACACTTGGTTCATTGGACCTAATAGAAATGTACAGAAAACTCTACCCATCAACCACATAACATACATTCTTCTCATCTGCACATGGAACAAACTCCAATATTGACCATATCCTCAGCCATAAAGCAAGTCTGAATAAATTCAAAAAAATCAAAATTATACCAACCATATTACAGACCACAGTAAAATAAAAACAGAAATCAATACCAAAAAGACCTCTGAAAACCACAAATTACATAGAAACTAAACAACTTGCTCCTGAATGACTTTTAGGTAAAATATAACATTAAGAAAGAAATTTTTAAAAAATTGCAATTAATTGAAACAGAGACACAACATACCAGAATCTCTTGGATGCCACAAAAGCAATGTTAAAAGGAAAGCTTATATAGCACTAAACAGCTACCTCAAAAAGAAAGACCTCAAAATAATGATCTAACAACACATTTAGAAAAACTAGAAAAACAAGAACAACCTAACCCAAAAACTATAAGAAGAAAAGAAATAACTAAAATTGGGGCAGAATTGAACAAAATTGATACTCAAAAATCCATACAAAGATTTAATAAAAACAAAAGTTGGATTTTTGAAAGGATAAACAAGATCAATAGACTGCTAGCTATATTCAAAAGGAAAAAAGGGAGAATATCCAAATAAGGACAATCAGAAACAACAATGGTGATATGACAACTTATCCTACATAAATATAAAAGATTATCAGAAAGTATTATGAACACCTTTATGCACACAAACTAGAAAATCTAGAGGAAACAGATACTTTCCTGGAAACACACAATCTCTCAAGATTGAATGAGGAGAAATAAACCATGATCAGACCAATATCAAGTTCTGAAATTGAATCAGTAATAAAAACTCTACTAATCAAGTAAAGTTCTGTACCACATGGATTCACAGCCAAATTCTCCCAGAGGTACAGAAAGTACTGGTACCAATTTTACTGAAACTATTCCAAAAATTGAGGAGTGACTCTTCCCTAACCCATTCTATGAAGCCAGCATCACCCTGATACCAAAACTTGGCAAAACCACAATGAAAGAAGAAAAGTACAGACCAATATTTCTGATTAACATAGATGTAAATATCCTCAACAAAATACTAGCAAACTGAATCTAATGGCACATCAAAAAGGTTATTTATTGTGGTCAAGTAGGCTTCCTTCCTGAGATACAAGGTTGTTCAACATGCAAATCAATAAATGTAATTCACCACATAAGCAGAATGTTTTTTAAATATGATCATTTCAATAATTGCAGAACATACTTTCAATAAAATCCAACATCCCTTCATGATAAAAACGCTCAAGAAATTAGACATGGAAGAAAGATATCTCAAAATAATAAGCCATCTGTGACAAACCCACAACGAACCTCATACTGAATGGGCAAAAATTGGAAGGATTACCCTTGCAGAAAGAAAATAAATCTCAGATCCCCAAACTCACTAAGCCGAAGGGAAAAGTCAAGCTAGGAACTGGGTCACACAAATCTGCCTCCCATTTGGTTCCTAAATAAGATAGCTCCAAAGACAAAAAGCTACATACCTTCCTCATGATTTGCCCCTAATGAAACTCCTTGTGGGACCCAAGATCTTTAACCTAAAATAATTCTGTTGAATTTCACTCTGGCAATGTAAATTGAAGTTTATCTTCACAGGTGCAGAACAAAGGACAGAACTCCATCATCCCTCTGCTCACCTGAGACAAATGCATATCTGATTGCTTCCTCTGCCTTATTGTTCATGTTATCTAATGTAAATATGCAGATTCACTGAGACACACAAAGGCATAAGTGACTATTTTTTCTACCATCCTTCTCACACAAAAATTATATATTCAGTGAAAGACTGATCAAAGACCCAAAATGATAAAACTTTTGTCTTTTATCTACTGACACATTTTTTAAAAAACATTTCTTCCTCTTTCCCCAATATCTGCCCCTTTCCCTTTAAATACTGAAGCCCTCAAAATCATCTTTTGAGAAAGGCATAGACCTGCCATCCAAGCACATGATCTTAACTTTGGCAAATAAACCTCTTAAAATAATTGAGACTAGCCTTGCATATTTTCATCCATTTAAACGCTTGAGAGCTAGAACAAGACAAGGATGCCCACTCTCACCACTCCTATTCAACATATAATAGTACTGGAAGTCCTAGCCAGAGCAATTAGGCAAGATAAATAAATAAAAGCCATTCAAATAGGAAAAGAAGAAGGCAAGCTGTCTATTCATTGACAGTATGATTCTATACCTTGAAAATCTGAAAGAGTCTGTCAAGAGGCTCTTAGAACTGATAAACAACTTCAGTAAAGTTTTAGGCTACAAAATCAATGTACAAAAATTAGTAGCATTTCTATACACCAATAGCACTCAAGCTGAGAGCCAAATAAAAACATAAAATTTCTTTTTCAATAGCCAAACAAAAAACAATACCTAGGAATACATCTAACCAAGGAGGTTAAAAATCTTTACAAGGAAAACTGCAAAACACTGCTAAAAGAAATCATAGCTGACATAAACAAACAGAAAACATTTCATGCTCAATAATTGGAAGAATCAGTATCATTAAATAGTCATACAACCCAAAGCAATCTACAGGTTCAATGCTATTTCTATCAAGCTCCCTATGTCGTTTTTCACAGAACTTGAAAAAACTATTCTAAAATTTATATGGAACCAATAAAGGGCCCAAATAGCCAAAGGAATTCCAAATAAAAAGAACAAAGCTAAAAGCATCATATTACTCTACTTCAGACTACACAATAAGCCCACAGTAACCAAAAAAAAATGGTAATGGTACAAAAACAGACACATAGACCAATGAAACAGAATAGAGAACTCAGAATTAAAGCCACAAACCTACAGCCATCTAATCTTCAACAAAGTTTACAAAAACAAGCAATGGAGAAAGGACTCCCTATTCAATAAATGTTGCTTGATAGTTGGATAGCCATACACAGAAGAATAAAACTAGACCCCTACCTTTCACCACATACAAAAGTTAACTGAAGATAAGCTAAAAATATAAATGCAAGACCTTAAACTATAAGAATCCTAGAAAAAAACTTAGGAAACACCATTCTAGATATCAGCCTTGGCAAAGAATTTATGACTAAGTCCTCAAAAGCAATTGCAACAAAAACAAACATTGACAAGTGGAACCCAATTAAACTAATGAGTTTCTGCACAGCAAAATAAACTTGATATGGTTTGGCTCTGTGTCCACACCCAGATCTCATCTGGAACCGTAATCCCTACATGCTGAGGGAGGGACCCGGTGGGAGGTGATTGGATCATGGGGGTGGTTTTTCTCAGGAGATCTGATGATTTTATGAATAGTAGTTTCCGCTGCTCTCTCTCCCTTTCCTGCTGCCTTATGAAGAAAGTACTTGCTTCTCCTTCGACTTCCACCATGATTGTAAGTTTCCTGAGGCCTCCCCAGCCATGTAGAACTAGGAGTCAGTTAAACCTCTTTTACCTAGTCTCAGGTATTCTGTATAGCGCTGTAAAAAATGGACTAATACAAAACACAACAGTGTAAACAGAAAACCTATACAGAATCAGAAAAAAATATTTGCAAACTGTACATCTGACAATGTCTAATACTCAGAATCTATAAGGAAATTAAACAATTTAATAAGCAAGAAATAACTTCATTAAAAATGGACAAAAGACATGAACATACACTTCTCAAAAAATGACATACAAGCAGACAACAAACAAATGAAAAAATGCTCCACAATGTTAATCATCAGAGAAATGCAAACCAAATCCACAATGAGATACTGTGTCACACCAGTCAAAATGGCTATTATTAAAAAGTCAAAAACCAACAGGTTGTGGTGAGGCTGCAGAGAAAAGGGAATGCTTATACACTGTTGGTGCGAATGTAAATTAGTTCAGTTACTGTGGAAAACAGTTTAGAGATTTCTCAAAGATCTAAAAACAGAGCTACCATTTGACCCAGCAATCCCATTACTGAATGTATACTCCAAGAAAAATAAACTGTTCTACCAAAAAGATACATGCACTCATATGTTCATCACAGCACTATTCACAATAGCAAAGACATGAAATCACTGTAGGTGGCCATCAGTGGTGGATTGGATAAAAAAAATCATGGTATGTATAAAACATAGAAGACTACACAGCCATAAAAAAGAATAAAATTATATTCTTTGTACAATACGAGTGCAGACAGAGGCCATTATCCTAAAGGAATTAATGCAGGAACAGAAAATCAAATACCACATGTTCCCAGTTATAAGTGGGAGCTAAACAATCGGTACTCATGGACATAAAGATGGCAATATTAGAAACTGGGGACTAGTAGAGGAGAAGGGGAAAGAGGCAGACAAGTGTTGGAAAACTACTGTGTACTATGCTCAGTACTGGTGTGATGGGATCAATCATACCCCAAACCTCAGCATCATGCAATATACCCATGCAAAAAACCTACACAGGTACCCCAGAATCTAAAATAAAAGCCAAAATTATTTTTTAAAGAGGGAAAAAAATCCCTGTTTTTTAGCTGAAACTGACAAGTATTATGGTTCACTTTTAAATTATAAATAAGTAGAAATAAGGGCTTAAATATTTATGCAAAATATCCCAGAATTTTGATTATAGATTTTTTATTTACTTATTTTTTAATTGACAGATAAAATTATATGTATTAATTGTGTTTTGAAGTACATATGCAGTATAGAATTACTAAATATAGCTAATTAGTATATGCACTTCCTCACATAATCATTTTTGTCATGAGAACATTTAACATCCACTCTCAGGATTTTTCAAAAATACAGTATATTGTTATTACCTATGGCCACTATTTTATACAATACATCTCTCGAACAGATATTTATTTTTATTTGTGGGTATTCATAGATTTTCTCAGTATTTAGCACAACGAAATCTCAGTGGAAATGGGCTCTGCTTCAATAAGATCGAAGAAACTACAAAAATATTTTTGGAGAGAATCCTTGTGTACTATTTTCAATTCTTATTATACTTTGATAACAATAAGTTGTACTGATGTGAAAACACATGAACAATTAGAAAGTAATGACAATAATTTTATAAAGTACAATAACTAGCGGAATTTTTCTGTAAGAGAAGCACTGTCATTTTTTTCTAAGTTTCCCATGCATGGTTTCCAACATCTTTTACTCTGTGAAAACTGAGAATATATTGTAGCATGCAATAGTTTTAGAGTTTATTTTACTCTTGGTAACATGGTCAGTGCTACTGTAACATGAAGTAGTACATTTTTAAATAGGTTAATCATTAAAAAGTACATAAATACTACAATAAATATGTCACTTTAGCATGAAAGTGACCTGAATTTTACTTGTAGAAATGAGCATAAGACAGTTTTTAGCTAGTGAGTTATTATGAAATGGTGGAAGCAGGGTTATCTGAAATAGGAGGGAAAATCGTAAGAACAAATGTAGATGAGTGTCTCACAAATAAGTGGTGAATAGAGGTAACTGATACATATTTGAGATGTGCATATATGTGTTTAGTTTACACCCACATAGCGTCATTCAACTGGGTGCATTTTTTTGCATACACCTTGTGTTTCTAGTGGAGAAAATTGCATATAGTCAAATGCAAAATTAATGTTATGCTTCAATTATCTCTTACCTATCACTTTGCAACAAATCTGAGTTATCATAGCAGAGCTGACTGTATCTTAAAAGTTGTACGTTTAACAAAAAAAAAAAAAAGGTCTGACTGCATACCCATCTAAGATACATGCTTGAGTAAGGAGACTGAGCAAATAAATCCATCTTTTACAGTTGGCATTCCAGAGGCTGTTTGGGAAGTCATTTGAACTGACACAGCTGAAGTGGCAGGGAAACTGATGGATCTGTATGGTAAACAGAAAATAGGCCACATGACAGAGCAGCTCCAGCATTCGTAAGCCTCAGAGAAAAAGACACTTACCCAGTCAGCTTTACAATACATCTGTTCTTGTACCATGCTAAACCCTGGATCACAAATACAATGCCGTTCTCTTAAACAGCCTTTATTCATTGTGTTAGAGGAAAACATATGGCTATTTCTTAAGCTTTCTTGGAGAATAATTTAAGAAAGCTGATTTTATTTTATATCACCATTATAAATGACATACTAGTTAATATGCTTCTCTGTATATAAGGAACATAACAATAGAACCAAAACTTTAAGGGTATTTAACTTCAGAACGGCCAGGATCTCTTCATTTGTATAATTTTGTACTCTTAAACATTTTATTTACAGAAGGAAATAGTACAAAGATTTATATAAGGTTCAAAGTCTTTCAATTCTGTTTCATAAATACTTATTTTTAAGGATTTGGCATAAAATCATTCAGTTTTTTGTTTCTGTCCTATATTTTACATGGTTTCATGTGTTAGTGATATTTTACTTCAGTATCTTTTAATCTTACTTACTGTATTTGAATACGGGTGTGAAATATTTCTTACCTTCAATTATACCTATAGTCTTTTGACTAAAATAATTTTCAAACCTTATTTAAGCCTAAGTGTTTTAATATTTTATCCTTTTAAGTGATATTTAAAGCAGAGCTATAGTTTTGATTATTATATGGGTGATCTATATTTGATTACTATGTAGCATAGTAATCAAAAGTAGAAAACATTGTTTTTATATTTAATTATAATAAATTAGTTATAACTATATTTGTTTTATTATTAAAAATATATATATTTAATTTGGAATAGTTAAACCACTAATATTTTTCAATGTTTTTATATTGACATCTGTACAATTAAAGATACAAACAGAAAAATCAGAGATCTATCATGCTCAAATTATCTAAGCAGACAGGAAGAATGTTAAAAAAAAACCCACAATTTTATGTTTAGATCTTAGTGTTTTCTAACCTAAGAATTATGTTATTTTCTCCCATAGTTCCTTGATATTTGGAGTGAAAGAAGTAATTGCATGGTACTTGGTGTGAGAGGCTGCCAGATGTACCTTCCATTTAGTCTTTCTTTTCTTTACCAAACATCAAGCAAAGAGAATTATTCTCATTCTATTCTCCAATCATTACTGGGAGATTTTCAACGCATGTATTAGGTGTGTAGGTAACATTACAGGTGCAGGCATTCTCTGGGTGTTTTGTTCCCCTCTATAGCCCATGATTATAGCTGGCTTGGATTTTACTCCCTCATATTAGAGTAGGTTAAATTATACTATCAAATAGCCTAATAATAAACTCATGGCTGTAGCATAATAACACTATAATTTTTTAAGCGTCCTTAATGTAAATTGTACTTCCAACATAAATTTTCTTCTTAAAAACAATATTTTACCTTGCCAGCCTCCTAAGTTTTATTTAATTTATATCTACTAAGTTTAAGATCTTATTTCACATTTTTACTTTTCAAATTATCTCCATATTCTACTTTGGTCATATTCAAATATTTGCCTAAAGAAGTTCAAATAACTTTTTTATTGATAAATTTTAGAATTTTTAAATAATTTCAGAATTCAGAATTTTACATTAATTTTCTTGGCTTACGGTAAATCATTTTATTTTACTAACATCATTATTTTCAGTCAATTAATTCAAGGATTATCATAGTGCTATGCTCATCAGCTTAGGTTGAATGCAGAGATTTTGGTTTGAAAGCAGTCAATGTCTATTTCTGTGTTAAGACTTTTATTAATATAGGCCGGGCGTGGTGGCTCACCCCTGTAATCCCAGCACTTTGGGAGGCCGAGGCGGGTAGATCACGAGGTCAGGAGATTGAGACCATCCTGGCTAACACAGTGAAACCCCGTCTCTACTGAAAATACAAAAAAATTAGCCTGGCGTGGTGGCACACACCTGCAGTCCCAGCTACTCGGGAGGCTGAGGCAGGAGAATGGCGTGAACCCAGGAGGCAGAGCTTGAAGTGAGCCGAGATCACACCACTGCACTCCAGCCTGGGTGACAAAGCGAGACTCTGTCTCAAAAAAAAAAAAAAAAAAAAAAAAAAGACTTGTACTAATATGACAAGCCTAAGAGATATATGAAATCACATTCAATTAAATTACAAAACAATAGAATGCCATTATAATGCAGTTTGTCATAATTCATTTGATTAAATCATCCCATTAAAAATAGTTAACTATTAAACCTGGCATGACATAAAAACAGAAAAAAGAAATCTATGTAACATTCCAATGCTGGCAATATTAAAGTGTTCAGTGATTCTTCATATGATATACAGCAAATTTTGGCAGCTCCTCACACCAATAGAGACTTTTATCTTAAACTTATTAATTTTATAACAAAATATTGAGTGTACTATTTATTAGAAAATGTGTGCCCACAAAAATGTGACTTTTTTCTGAAATAAAGCTTAAGTCTGATTTAATTTTATTCTAGTATTTGGACAAAAATTAAACAAAAAAATATTATTTCTATACATATTTCAAGTTATATTACCCATGTAGTTTATTTACTAAAATTCAGATTTTATTTGGGTTTTTCTGGAGCATTATTTTTACTATTTCATATTTCTTTATATTGAATGTGTCTGATATTTCTTTTGTGAAATAATCATGAAAACTTGGCACTCGCAATGTTACCCTTCTTCCCAAATCATGCTTGCATTCTCAAGTTCTAGGTTACTGCCTATTCTACCCAGTCACTCATTCATTTATTCATCCATATATTTAAACAATCATATATATAATATCTCCTCTGTAACAGATATATATTGTAGATGTAAAAAATAAGCAAAATTGAGTCACTATTTCAAGATGCACTGGGGGTAATGAAGAGAGAAACAAAAAGATTAAAGAGCATATTATATATGTTAAAGTGGGTATAAAAACAAGAAACGCTGAATTTCCTGGAATAATTTCACTGTGTTGAGCCTCGAAGTGTTAATAAGAGTTAGCCTCGTGCAATGTGATGAGGGAGGTGGGGGAAATTATCATGAAATAGAATGAATATCATGAGCAAAGATTTTGAAGTGCACACCACATTTCAGGCAGGCTAATGATCATGGCTAGAGAAGGTAGAATACGAAGATGGGACAATGGAAGTGATGAGAAAGGAAGCTGAAAAGATGTAAAGACCAAGAGCCACGTGTACCTGAAGTCCAGTGAGCCACTGAGGCTTTGAAGCAGATAAATGTCTCCAATAAACTTTTATTGTAGAAAGATTATAAAGGTTAAAGTAGTTTTAAACAAGCTAAAATGTGACACGAGAAAGTTGGGGACATAATTAGGCTGTTGCAATCATCTAGAACAAAAATATTATGAAAAGCCAAACTAAGAGAGTGAAGTGGGAATAGGGATAACACATAGACGTCAGCAAAATCATGGAGGCGATTTGTATTTGACTTGCTGTTCATTTGGAGGTAAAGAGCAGAGTAGACAGTCATGGTTGTTTTCCAAGATTCTGGCTTTAGCACTGAAAGTAAATGTGACATAAATGAAGAGGAGGAAGTTTAGAATATGAGTTTAGTTTATATGTATATTTATCTGGTGTATATCTGCTGTGTACTTGGAAATATTCCTTACAGGATTGGACATGTTGATCTAAAACTAAGAAGAGAAAACTGAATTAATGATATAGACTGATATCGTTTGGCTCTGTATCCCCACCTAAATCTCATCCTGAATTGTAATTTCCATGTGTCAAGGTAGGAACCTGATGGGAGGTGACTGTATTATGGGAGCAGTTTCCCCCATGCTGTTCTGATAGTGAGTGAGTCCCACAAGATCTGATGGTTTTAAAAGTGGAAGCTTTTCCTGGGGTCTCACTCCCTCCTGCTGCCTAATGAAGGTGCCTGCTTCCCCTTTGCCCCTCGCCTTGATTGGAGGTTTTCTGAGACCTCCCCAGTCATGCGGAACTGTGAGTCAATTAAACCTCATTTGTTTATAAACTACCCAGTCTCAGGTATTTCTTGATAGCAGTGTGAAAACAGGCTAATACATAGACTTAGGAGTAATTATCACATTAAACAATAAGTTCAGGCATGGAACAGGTGCCCAGGAGAGTCAAGGATCAAAGGTTGCCAGGTAGAATTTTTGAATCAATAGGGCATTTATTAAATGTTTGAATATGAACATCATTTAATAGGGCATGCCCCTTCTGGTTTGTCTCAGTTCTCACCAGGCACTATCCTATTAAATCCTGCTCCACTCCTTTTGTTACTGGCCTTCTCCTAAAGGCACTTGATTCTAAGATCTATAAGGAGATATAAGGAGGAAAGGATTAAACTCTGGAAAACATCAGCGTGTAAGTCTCAGGCAGAGGAAGGTAATCATGTGAATCACACTGGTAAAGAGGAAGAAAAGGAGATTCAGAATACATCTGCTTGTATTGGATTCTTCAATTGATCTCCTTCCCAATCACTGTTTCTAGTTCTCTTCAGAAAGATACATAAGATATATGGGGGTGGGGGGGTGAGATTTAGGTATAGATAAAGTCTTAATTGACTAAGCGAAAGTACTACCACATTTTTTCACTGAAGACTCGATGTTGTTTGGGGAAGTCATAGGATAAAAATATTTGAGATACCAAGGGTTTAGAGTAGCTCTCCTTGATTTTGCTTGCTCCCTACTTCCTTCTTTTATTTTGAGAATCTCTACAGTTAAGATGCCTGACATATAGAAGTTCCCAGAAACATGTTTGTTCTTCTCTTCATATACCATAATTTATTTTGCACAAAATTGGTAATGCAAATGTGTGTAATGACCCCCCGTATCCCATTAGCAGCAAATTTTTCTAAAAAGAAGAGGAAATAAAAATGAGAAAGGCCTGGAATCGAGAGATAATCATTTGTTTATTCTTGAACAGCAATGTTGACTGTTTTTCTACTAGCCAGGAAAAACCTGTGAAGGAGAACTAGCTTTATAATATAATAAATATATTTTGAAATGGCAGTAATTGAAACTATTTGTAATAGAGAAGAAACAGAAGGACATAATGAAGAGCCTAGAAATGAAGCTAGGGGTGTGTGTGTGTGTGTGTGTGTAGTAATATAGTTTTAGAAAATTATTAAATATCTCTCAGTAGAAAAAAAGGGTAATTAATAAATGCCATTGGGATTAACATGTATCTATTTAGAAAAGTTATATCCTCAACTAATATACAAAGGCTGAAAAGTATAATTACATAAACATTTTAAATTAGAATAATAAAAGAAACCATAAGCTAGTGAAAATGCATATAACACACTATAAGCATTAGTTCTTAAAAGAAACGGGATTAGTTTACCACAACAAATAAAGTCTATAGAAATAAATAAGAAAATGATATATATCTTCAAAAGACAATGGGCAAAAAAACAATAAGTTTGAAGAATGAAGAAAATTAAAATGAAGAAAAATATGGAAAGTATGCTTATCCAAAGAAATACAAATTGAAATAATGAATAATGTTTTTCTGCCCAATACATGGGTAACATGAAAAACACTGACAGCCTTTATTAATCATTCATCTAGAGAAAATGGCCATTCTTATTCCATATTGGTGGAGAGTAAATTGGGGGCTTTTTTGAAGATTATTTTAAAGGATTTATTAAAATTGTAAATGTTCATACAGTTATATTAAATTTCCACCTCTACATGCTTATTCTGAACAAATACTTGCACATGTACATAGAAGCAAGAATTAAAATTGCAACTGCAACACTGTAATACTGAAAAAAATCTTTATCACAATCAATATAGTGAAAAGGTGCCAGCATACTTTGGGATATTTATTACCTAGCAATTAAAGTGTAGAGCTACATGCACTGACACTGGAATTCTTCAAGGCATATGAAGAAGAAGGGGAAGGAGAAGAGTGGTTCAAGTGATGGTTGGGGTAGGTTTTGGTTTTAGGTTGTTACTATTTACTTTGTATCACTGTTCCTCAGTTGGAGGTCCACAAATTAAATGAAATAACATGGGATCTAAGATAGGACTCGGCAATCTGCATTTTGGCAAACATATACTTTTTCTAACTTTGTTGAGACATATTTTACATATTATATATATAATCTATTTCAAGTATACAATTCAGTTATTTTACAGATTTTACCAACTTGTGCTATAATCATCATAAATCAGTTTTAAAGCATTTCCATTGCCCCAATAAAATCCCTCATGTATTTTTACTGTTAATCTCCATTCTCCACCCACAGGGCATCATTAATCTATTACCTATCTCTATTGATTTGCCTCTTCTGTACATTTCATACAAATGAAATCATACCACATGTCATGAACTTTAACATTCATAGGAATCACCTGGGCATTTTGTTAAAAAGCAGATTCAGTGGGTCCAGGATAAGACCTTAAAATCTGCAGTTCTAACATGCTCTAAGACGATACTGATGCCACTGGTCCATAGACCACGTTTCCAGGAGATTCCCCAGGATGCTTCTGATTCTTACACACGGAAAATCTTGAGAACCATTGCTGCGTGCCTTTCTTTACTTTTTCAGTTTTTAACAATGAACATATTAGCCAGGCATAGTGGCACATGCCTATAGTCCCAGCTACTCAGGGGCCTGAGGCAGAAGGATCGCTTGAGCCTGGCAGGTCAAACGCTGCAGTGAGCCGAGATGGCACCACTGCACTCTAGCTTGGGTGACAGGCGAGACTCTGTCTCAGAAAAGAAAAAAAAAAAAAAGAACTTTTATTCTTGTGTTCCTATCTTACATTTATCACTTGTTTATTAGAAGATAACAGAAAATGTACAGCATTATCAAATAACAATAACTGAAAACTTTAGTAAGTACGTGAAACCTTTGCAACTACCCTGAACTTAATTGTTGTATTTATACGGTCTTTTATTGTCTAGAAAGAGGTTAGTCATAAAACACGAGGATTATCTTGGTTCACAGGAAAATAAAGAGCCAGCATCATGAAGATAAGACTCTCAGGAAATAGAGAAGAAAAACATATAACAGGAAAATAAAGCCAAATAATTTCCTGGGGCCTATGGAAAAAATATACAGGTGGCTTAGCATGGACTGAGGTAGGACCCAGCTGTTTCTTACTCTTGATAGAAAAAACAAGTGACAAAAGGTATTTTACTTATAGGCATCCTCTCTTGACAAGTTTATTTTTAGTGCCTGCGCTTAAAATGCTTCTCCAGCTGATATGGTTTGGCCGTGTCCCCACCCAAATTTCATCTTGAATTGTAGTTCCCGTAATCCCCACATATCAAGGGAGGAAACAGGTGAAGATAATTGAATCATGCAGACAGCCTCCCCCATCCTGTTTTTGTGATAGTGAGTTAGTTCTCACGAGATCTGATGGTTTTATAAGGGGCTTTCCCCGTCACTGGGCACTCATTCTCTCTCCTGCCACCATGTGAAAAAGAATGGGTTTCCTTCCTCTCCTGCCATGATTGTAAGTTTCCTGAGGCCTCCCCAGTCATGCGAAACCTCTTTTCTTTATAAATTAATTACCCAATCTCAGGTATGTCTTTATTAGCGGTGTGAGAATGGACTAATACACTGACCTTATTAGTGGTTGGACTAGCTCATGCTTTCAGAAGATATTTTCCACGTGTCATATAACATAAAATCTTTAAACAGCACTTTTCTAGTATTATGTGTATCTATTTCGGGTTGGAAGAAAGCATTACTAGTTTATATTAGCATTTAGTTTCTCCTGACCAATATTCTGTTGTGAATATAGATAAAAAATATATATATATAGATGTCCAGAACACTGTTATCTTTATTGTGAACTCTTGGTGAAGTCAGTTCACATTATGTATCATTTTAATCCAAGCCAATCAATTTTATTAAACATGTACTTAGCACACTCTCTTATTCATCTCCTTCTATTTTTCAATACTACCAACTATTGAATTTCCATTTGTATGAAATAAAGCTGTGGTTTGGTTAATCCAAAACAATAGTTAAATGTAAGATATTTGGTTTTGAAATGCTTTATAAAATTCTGTCATTTTTGTTCACTTGGGCTTTGAAACCCCAGAAGTTTAGTCCAGAGAATGATCATGGGTCTATCAGAGGTTTCTGAGAAATATCAGAAAGAAAGGCATATTAGTATTTCTATTTTTTCATACTTTTTGCATCCCAGCAAGTATACATTTTCTCATAAAAATCATAGCCCATTTTATAGAACAATAAAACATTTTTTGATCTGAAAACCTAAAATTTTACAATACAAGGAATTTGCTATTTCTCTGTCTAATTACCTTAACAGGTATATTTTAGGTTTTTTCTAGGAAAAAGTTTATATCTTTGACCTAGTGTTATCACTTCTACAAATATATCTGAGAGTTTCAGAAGCAGAAAACACTTCACATTTGAAGATGTTCATCATATAATTACTTATTTTTTAAAAAAAAACTGAAAACAACCTAAGTGTCAGATAATATGGGAATGGTTACATAATTATGGCAAATTTGCTTGTTAAATAAGCCAAAACTTAAAAATAGTGCTTATGGAGAATTTCAACAAGCATGGTCTACAACAACTGTATTCACTAAATAATTCATGCATTAAACAAATGTCTGTAGCATATGCCAGGTACTGTATAATTTAAAAAGTATTTATATAAAAATAGGTTTTAAAAAGCAGCATGCAAAATTATAAAATATCATTGAAACTGTTTTAGTACCACAACAACAAAAAACTATAGATATAAAAAGATCAGAAGGAAAATTGGCAACTATGTCAAACTAATGTTTATGTTCCACTTTTCAGTATGTTTATAATTTATATACTGATTTTTATAAAGGCAATTTTAAAATGTAAGAAATAGGTAAAGTTTGAAAAACATGGCTTAGCAAAATTAGTGATAAAAGAATTAAAACACCTTTTGAAGCTTTTCTACATACTGAAAAAATACAATGTCTTCTTCAGTTCTCTATTCTCTTTATGCATAACAGAGTTTGTCTACTCTGGTTATTTTCCATTTCAATATCAATGATAACCAGGCCAGAGGGCTCCTAATCTTTGAAATTGTACTGTATAACGGATGAGTAAGAGGGTATTAGTAAATTGGATCTAAACCCAAGGCATTTCTCACAATGCATCTCAATGTTGTTTTTTGGATTCTTGCTTGTAATGTCAGTGGCAGCACAAGTAGAAAGCTAGTTTAGCCTACAGAAAAACCTTTTCAACTGATATTAATTTTTATGTCCAAAATAAAAAAAAATAGAGGTTGACTTATTGGCTGGCTGCATTGATACTAAACCAAGTGAAATTCCCATCTAGTTAAATAAATCCCTCTCAGGAGGACTCTAAACATTTTATAGAATATATCTGAATTTTCTGGCCACAAGACAATGATAAGAGAAAGGATACTGATGTAATCAAAAAGGTATGTTTTCTGCTAAAGATTTTCCTTGTGTCTTAGAAGCTATGAAGACCATCTATGATGGTTAATTTCATTTGTCAACTTGGCTAGACCACAGCGCCCAGATATTTGGTCAAATACTGTTCTACATGTTTCTGTGAGGCTATTTTTTTTAGATGGAATTAACCTTAAATCAGTAGACTTTTAATAAAGCAGATTGCTCTCCAAAATCTGTGTGGGCTTCATCCAATCAGTTGAAAGTCTAAGAAAAAGACCAACGTCCCTGGAGAGAGAGGGAATAGAGGGAATTCTTCCAGCAGATTGTCTGTGCACTTGAACTGCAACTCTTCCTTAGGTCTCTCTCCTGCTGGCCTTCCTGGCTTATTTTGGGCTTGTCAACCTCCATCATTTCATAAGCCAATTCCTTTAAAAATCTGTGTCTCTCTCTTTCTCTCCACACACTGTTTCTCTCTTTATTTCTCTGGAGTAACTTGACTAGCACATCATCTTGTTTTGACAATTCAGTACATTGGCTCTTCTCAATACCAAATGGACTGGCCTTCTCTAAGTATATCATAGTTATGTAGAGTTGCTTATGGAATGTAAAATAATTAGCCATATTATAACATTCATAGGAAATTCTCTTGTAACTCAGATAGTGAACGAGGTCTGGACTCCTCATCCAGGTGTCTTACCCATCCACCCTTTTCAGATACTTGGCCAATAATAAGACATCTTGGATATTATGGCCTAGGAATGATTGTCATAGCAATAAAACCATCAGTAACCAAGGTTTTACAGAGAAATTTTTAAGAAAACAAGTCATTATAATATTTGGAAGTTTAATTACAGTCTAGGTATATTATAGAAGTGGATGCTTATTTTGTTAACAATATTTTCAAGGTGAAGGAATTATCCTTCAATCTACTTTTTTAAGACACATTGGTCAATCCAAATGGCTACATTAAGACCAGCATAACATTGTTTTCCTATTGGTTTGTCTGATGGAAAATCTGGCCTCTTAAATAATTTTACATTTAATCAAAAAAACTTGCACCAAAGAAAATGTTTTTACAAAAAGTCTTTATTTATACCTCTTATCTGCATCATAAAAGGTACTACTTTAAAATGGAAAAATCCAATCAAAATCAGCATGTCTATCTGACATACCAAAATGAGATCAAGATTTAACTGCACATTTACTAATAATTTTATTAGTTGAGTCAAATTTGGACTTATCCGCTATTAATTTGAAACAAAATATTAGATTGATAATGCTTGCCAGTTCTGTTGTTTTCACTTGCAGCTGCAGTTCACCATGATGCAGTGTTAAGAACAAAGAACACAAACAGTAAACATGCCACATTAAAAGAGATTTGTGATCTACTCACTACATTGTAGAGCTTATTCTGAGACATGTGATGGAATTGTTTGCATGTATCTGTTCTGAACTTCATGTCTTAAGACTGTACACCAGACTCCCCCAAGCTACTGGGTAAAAATACAGAAAAAACTTTGGGGAAGAAATTTGTGCCCTGAGAAACAGAGATTAAGGTAGCCAACTGAAAAGGAGAAAAAAAATGATGTGAGTTTGAAAGTTAGGTGGATGGATATAGAAACCTTATGAAAGAGTGTGATATGCCTAAGCAGGGACACATCAGCTGAAGTAAACAGTGTTCTAGAGTGTAACAGGGAAAGTCATTTCAAATGTCTTAAGATCTAACTTCTACGAAACTTGCTTCACAGAAGGAATTTATGTGAAGTTGGAGGAATTACCCAAACTCAAGAGTGCCTGTAAACGAAGTCAAGAATCTGCTCTTAACTAAAGTAGTATACAAAGTGAAAACTGGAACATCATATAAACAATAGGAAGAAATGTCTATGGCTGACTATGTGAGAGTATGAACCACAAATGAGCCATGATAAAAGGAACTGCTGGTACCTTGCACTTCCAACATTTACATTAAATAGTTGCACTGGAGGCTGGGCACAGTGGCTCTCACCTGTAATCCCAGCACTTTGGGAGGCTGAAGTGGGTGGATCACCTGAGGTCAAGAGATCAAGACCATCCTGGCCAACATGGTGAAACCCCGTCACTACTAAAAGTACAAAAATTAGCTGGGCATGGTGGCATGTGCCTATAGTCCCAGCTACTTGGGAGGCTGAGGCAGAAGAATTGCTTGAACCCAGGAGGTGGAGATTGCAGTGAGCCGAGATGGTGCCACTGCACTCCAGCCTGTCAACAGAGCGAGACTCCGTCAAAAAAAAAAAAAAAAGTTGCACAAGTCATGAGTTTACCTATATAACAAACCTGCACATGTAGCCCTGAACCTAAAATTAGAAGTAAAATATTTAAATAAATAAAAAGAAAAATTATCTTTTCTAGTTCTAATGAACAGTGATACTATGATTCTAAGTGTTTGCCAATAAAGTAGAAGACCTGAAAAAAAAAAAAAAAAGTTGCACAGGACTCAAAGCCATTATAGCTCTTCAAATCTTTATTGTTCTTCAAGAAGTATGAAACCAAAAAACATTAATCTAAGATACATGTATTTAATTTATTTTGTAACTAGCAAAATGATGAGTATTAGAATGTTGGCTTTGAGTATCTGTATAGTCCACATTTTCATCATTGATCAATGAACATACTGATAAAATTCTTATTTCACAGAGAAAATACACGAACAATATCCTTGATTGGAAAGAATAAATCTAAATAAAGTCACTGTGGTCTACCATAATTTTCAACCCTCTTGGATACAGTTTTCTCATTAAAAACAAAACATCCCAAAACATGCAACAAAAGTTTAACATTTAAGTAATAATTTTGCTTAGCTGTGAAATAATCACAGTTGTAGCTTTCTCCTTTTCTTGATGTCTCCTCCTTTTCAACTTCTGTAGCCAGCTTCTTACTTATTCTAAATATTTAATAGTCAAGTTTCTCAACATTGGGTAATAGGCCCTCTTCTCACTCTACATTCTATCCTTGATTAATCTTGTCATTGTCAACTCTCTTGCCTTTAATGACCATTTCATGGCCAATAACTCCCATGTATGCAGTCCAATTACATTGCCTATTTCTTGCATATGCATGTATATAAGAGCAGAGGCCATAATACACGAGTAACTTGGCATCTTGGATGTCAACGTGGATGACTTACAACTATTACAAACTTTTCAACATTCACATATTTAGAAACATGAATTGTTAATCTTTTTCTGCAAAACTTGCTTTTTTCCCAGTCTTTGTTTTAACCAAAAAGGGCATGTCTTAGACTTGTCATTTCCCTCTCCATCATTCTATAGATTCATCAACAAGTCCTCTTGACTCTACTTCATGTGTGTGTGTGTGTGTGTGTGTGTGTGTGTGTTATTTTCTTCTCTAGTGTCACCACCATAATTTCATCCACCATTATCTCTTACCAGGATGGCCACAAAGGCCTTCTAATAAGTTTACCTGTATCCCTTCTATTTCCACTCTAATTTTTTTCACACATATGCCAATATAACCTTCTCAAAACATAATGTAGATCATGTCACTTTCCAGTACAAAACTCTTCCAAACCCCATTGCATTCTGATTAATATCTAAAATTTTAAATGTGTATCTTATAAGGCTCTTATAGAATTGTAAGTTGCCTTAGTTCTCCTGCTTTCACCTACCCTGACCTGCATCCCTTTGATCACTCAACTCCAGACTCAATAGGAATCTCTCAGTTCCTCAAATATGTCAAGATCTCCTCTCCGTACAGTTCCCAAAGATACAGTTCTAACTGGACTATTCTTTCTTCTTCCCAGTTTCCCTTCTCATGATTCACTTAGATAATTCTTAGTATCCACCACATTAAAACTTCCTCTGAGAAGACTTCCCTAAATACTTAACCAAAGTTATAATTCCATTACACTTTCCCATTGCAAACAGTGCTTTCTCATAACACTTTATGTTATGTAATCCTATATTAGAATAATTATGTGTTGAATGCTCTCCTTTCTTCTTAGACATGGGATAATGTGGTCATATTTGTTTTGTTTAGAATTGTGTACCCAGATGTAATCAATAAATAGATCATGTTAAATAAAATATGGGTTTTATTCTGTTTGATATCAATGTAAAATATTCATAATGACACTGACACAAGTTGTTTCCTTCAAAAGGTTTTCTTTTCAAGTTATATAGCTTAACATGACTTGTGAATTTGTAAACAGTTGCTAAACTTCTTTATGAATAATCTTTCTTACATCACAAAGGATTTCTCAAATAATTTCCGTCATGGGATTTAAAAGTACTTGCTCACAGCTTGCTTAGAAGACACTCTATTTGTTTCCTTTAGTAAGTTAGTTTCCCTTAATTCAGATGTAAAATATTTGAACACTGTGTCTTAAAAGATGTATGCATTAACCCTCCCACATGTAAAATATATTGCATATACTGCCTGTCAAGCAGGCAGACCCTCTCAACTTCCAGATTTTTTCTATCCATAATTACATGAACCTGATATGCATTATGTCATTAAATTTGTAAGGTCATTTGCATTTTACAAAGTGCTGTCAGCATGTAGATCATAAGGGCTGTAGAAGATAGGATACTTCACTGGGAAAAACACATTACAAAGAAAACATAACTGTGGTAGTGTCACAGCAACTCACTCCAGAAACTAAAGTGAAGCAATGTTATTTTAATAAGATACTAGAGAGCTAGCAGTTCATGTGATTTTGAGTCATCTTGTTTTTCTTTTATTCTTACCAATTGTGCTATCATTTTGTTCTTAAAAGCCGGATTTTCTATTAAAATTCTGAAACTGTACATCACTTCCTTTGTCCAGTAACTTGCTCCCCCTGGTGGTGGTCTTGCCAAGCTCAAACAGTCATCAGATATAGATATTTAAATTTATGATTTGGATTTTTCTTTTTCTTAATTTGAAGACTGACATCTCGATACCATATTTCTAGGGGGATATAAATTGTCATGAGTTGTCACTGAACTTATGGTTAAAAAGTGCTGTCCACTGATTTGGAGAGATCATCCCAGTGATATCTCTATTTCAAAAAATTCATTATTATATTTCCTAAATCAAAACATTTTATATGCTAATATAAGGGTTACTATTAAGAAGCATAGTGACAGATAATAATTGAGTGTTCTGCTTTTTGAAAAGTGAAAGCAAGTTTCTTGGGAAAGTAAAGGAATAAAAGAATGGCTACTCCATAGTCAGAGCAGCCAATAATTAAATGTTTATCATAAAAGTCTGAGAAAATGGACTAATATTCAAGAATGTGGCTGTGGGGAGGCCAAAATTTCCTGTTTGGGAAACATCTTGCATCTTGACAGCAACATTGTTTCCCATTTTACTGACTATTACTATAACTTAAGGAGTTCCTTTTGAAATCACTGAGTGCTTCTGGCATAAAAGAGATACAGGTTGAAAAAGAATTAGATTAAGGGAAATAGCACTTACTTGAGCCTAGTCATCTGAAGTAAGGTGGAATATTAAAAATAAATGGCCACATCTCTGAAGATCATTAAAAATAAATGATATTTTCTAATTTGACATCAAGTAAATACTTCATATATTTAATGCTGGCAGTATACAAGCTTAATTCTAAGTCAAATGCTAAAATCATATATTTGTGTCAGAACATCATACTGGCATCCAACTTAAGAAGACTTCAGTGAAATGCTCTCAGAGCAAAGGGGAGGGAAGCTGTCTTCAGCTGAATGTATATATGCTCCCAATGCGTACTTGAAATGTTTTACTTGGGACTCTTCATTCTGAAGAAGGCATTCAGAAGGAAATCTACAATATATTTTCCTCAGATGTCCTATCATGAGGACTTTGCATTTTTTAAGCCTTTCTATCTGTCAGAGCCCAGTGAAAAGATGGATTCACTCCAGTAAGTTTTGAAAAAGTGACTGGCTTTTAAGAATAATGAATAAAAAGAGAAAATGGAAAGAGAACTGGGAACAAGGGAGAGAGTTGAACATTTACATCAGAAATAAAAAGACTTTCAGAATGTTTTTGGCTTAAAAATATTGTTTACATAATAAATGCTTAATAAGATTTGGAATGGTTTGGAATCTAAGGAGTTAGGAGATTTTAGGGACATTTCACTCAACCATTCAGCACAGATTTATAATAATGCTACTGGATTTATCCCATCGACATTAACTATTTATGGTCTAGCAGGTACCGTAACTATGCCCAAACAGTAACTAGTAATTGCAGTGCATTAAAAACACTCTGGAGAAATCATCTATGACATTCTTTTGTAAGATCAGGGCATCTGTGAAGGTCTTCTTTACTGATTTTGAGATATTGGAGATTCAGGAAGGGAGTTAAACCTTTTCCACTCATGGGACCCCTAATCTTAACAGAGAGCCAGCAAGTCCCTGCAAAGCACTCTGTTCCATTTGCCATGAGACTTCATTGCACATAATTCTCTTCAGCCAATTAAAACTTAACATTTTGGACCCCTCTGTAATTAAAATGTAAATGAAGCAATACATTTTGTCTCTAACAACAGATTATACAGGTTAATTAAGACGAAAACTTACCTAGACTGTTTTTCAGTCAAGTATGGTTTTCAAAGAGCCTACTTATGTGGTAGAATATGAATTCTGGACCTGAGTTCTACATAACAGAAAGATCCGTTATCTACTTGTCAAAGCAAGGAAAGAAAGTCCCAGAGAGTAAAAAACAAAATACGATTATTAAATGTACTTTTTAAAGTGATGATAAGGAGGAAGAGATTCACTAGTTTCTTTTTGAAATTAATTTTTTATAGTTCAATTTTGCTTCCGACTTAGAAATTGCTAGCTTTAAAAGCAAATAGCCTTCAAATGGTATGGATAATAATGAAAATTGCTACAATGAATGCATTTATGGAAACCATAAGTTTTGTGCATTTACTCTATTTTTATCTATCTACCTGAGTAATTAAAGGGGAACTTCTAGACACATTGGAGACATTGGGGCCACATAACCTCCCTCCCTAAGAGGAAAGGTGAACAAAGAACAGAAAAGCAAACACTTTAGAAATGACCTTGCATTATTCTTGATGCTACCGCAGGAAGATGCAATTCTAAGGGTGATGATGGAAGGGAATAAAATACAACATTTATTTTCCTCACTGAAAAGGCAAATAATGATTTCTTAGTGGTTTTTCCAAGGGAGGATTTTCTAGTTGTTGCCACTTAATCATAGCTGAACTCCTTGCACAATGTCACATTTAATTTGTAGCCATTAGAAAGATGGATACTGTGTAGATGTTAAAAGCAGCAAAGATAAAGAAACAATTACATGATATTTATGACATGAGAAATAAAATATTTCTAGATATCACAGATCACATATAATAATTATTTTAAGAACTGAAACATATAACACCAAATTGAAAATTTGGGGCATGGGATATAATTAACATTGGGGTTAGAAAAGGTCATCATAGCTACCTTGAAAGTAAAACTATTGCCACAATATAAATTAGGTCATTAGAAATTGAGAGTAGGAGTTGAACCAGCATCCATAACATGATATATCACCCTGGAACATCTCATTAAATACTTCAAATTGATGAAGTGCTTTAACATCCTTATGTTTTCATTTACTGATTTAAATTCAGTCCTACAAAGAAGAAAAAGAGACAGACTACAGGCTAAGGCCTAAAACAGAGCTAAGAGGTAAAAAGCATTTTTCGTGGATGTTTCAGAATATATTTGTTTCTCATGCAAGTTGCTTCAGTAGACTTTTAGGGCACAGCTTTTCTCAAGAGAAAACTAAGACAATAGATTTTTTCCCTCATCTAGACATTTACCGCTTCATCCTCATGTGAAGAAAACCAAACCAAAACAAAAAAAAAAAGTATTTAATTTCCTGTAACTTTATTCTACAATTTGAATTAGACATTTTAAATCCCAACCTAATGAAATGGGTATGCTTTTCACTTAGAAATTAACAAATGAATTTCCCAAAGATGTTGCTTTCTTAACATTTTTATTATACACTCTGCATGTTAGTCATTTTCTTGGTGTTTTTGTTATCTGTTTTGCATACACACACACACACACACACACACACACACACATATTTCTTCGTGTTTTACTTTCTGAAAAAAGATTCTCCTGAGCCTTATAAACATTTTTAAGCATCCCAAGAGTCTTTACTCTCAAGTATGTGGTTATTGGTTTTCTGTTTTTGTAAAGCTCCTTAAAACCTTGCTTTGAATCTTTTTCCTCATAATTTTAGTCATGAGGTTCCAGAAGGCATTTGCTACAGAACTTCCAGATCCGGCCAAATGTCTTACTCTAGGCTTTCTAGCATGGTGAACTGATAGAAGGGCAATGACTGAGTATCTAGAAAATTCAGCCCTTTATCCATTCAGAGACACAACAAGAACTCACAAGCCAAATTCAGAGCACTCTTAAACTGCAGCAGAGACAGTAATTGTGCCCCTGGGGCTACCACACACCCTTTCATTCCCCAGCTGTTGGTCAAACCCTTTAAAGAAGACCATGGTTTTAGGTCTAATATTTAAGTCTTTAATCCATCTTGAATTAATTTTTGTATAAGGTGTAAGGAGGGGATCCAGTTTCAGCTTTCTACATATGGCTAGCCAGTTTTCACAGAACCATTTATTAAACAGGGAATCCTTTCCCCATTGCTTGTTTTTGTCAGGTTTCTCAAAGATCAGATGGTTGTAGATGTGTGGTATTATTTCTGAGGGCTCTGTTCTGTTCTATTGCTCTATATCTCTGTTTTGGTACCAGTACCATGCTGTTTTGGTTACTGTAGCCTTGTAGGATAGTTTGAAGTCAGGTAGCATGATGCCTCCAGCTTTGTTCTTTTGGCTTAGGATTGACTTGGCAATGTGGGCTCTTTTTTGGTTCCATATGAACTTTAAAGTAGTTTTTTCCAATTCTGTGAAGAAAGTCATTGGTAGCTTGATGGGGATGGCATTGAATCTGTAAATTACCTTGGGCAGTATGGCCATTTTCACGATATTGATTCTTCCTATCCATGAGCATGGAATGTTCTTCCATTTGTTTGTGTCCTCTTTTATTTTGTTGAGCAGTGGTTTGTAGTTCTCCTTGAAGAAGTCCTTCACATCCCTTGTAAGTTGGATTCCTAGGTATTTTATTCTCTTTGAATCAATTGTGAATGGGAGTTCACTCATGATTTGCCTCTCTGTCTGTAACTGGTGTATAAGAATGCTTGTGATTTTTGCACATTGATTTTGTATACTGAGACTTTGCTGAAGTTGTTTATCAGCTTAAGGAGATTTTGGGCTGAGACGATGGGGTTTTCTAAATATGCAATCATGTCATCTGCTAGTTCAACCATTGTGGAAGTCAGTGTGGTGATTCCTTAAGGATCTAGAACTAGAAATACCATTTGACCCAGCCATCCCATTACTGGGTATATACCCAAAGGATTATAAGTCATGCTGCTATAAAGACACATGCACGTATGTTTACTGTGGCACTATTCACAATAGTAAAGACTTGGAACCAACACAAATGTCCATCAGTGATAGACTGGATTAAGAAAATGTGGCACATATACACCATGGAATACTATGCAGCCATAAAAAATGATGAGTTCATGTCCTTTGTAGGGACATGGATGAAGCTGGAAACCATCATTCTCAGCAAACTATCACAAGGACAAAAAACCAAACACCGCATGTTCTCACTCATAGGTGGGAATTGAACAATGAGAACACTTGGACACAGGGAGGGGGACATCACACACTGGGGCCTGTTGTGCGGAGGGGGAGCAGGGAGGGATAGCATTAGGAGATATACCTAATGTAAATGACGAGTTAATGGGTGTAGCACATCAACATGGCATATGTATACATATATAACAAACTTGCACATTGTGCACACGTACCCTAGAACTTAAAGTATAATAATAAAAAAAGACTTAAAGACAGTAATACTTAATTCGAAAAAAAAAAAAAAGAAGACCATGAGCAGCAACACATTAGTGTTGCCAAGGGAAATTCCACCAGCCCAGGAAACAAGCAAACCACCCCTTTGGGAAAAATAGAGAAGCAACTGTCACCACAGAGCTAGCCTGGCTTCTACCTCATTTATTTTCTTCTTCATTACTGCATAGCCTATCCTCAAAAATCATTTATTTCTCTTTCTTATACCTTCTTTCAGCCTCACCTCAGGGAAGAGTCCCATTTACATTTTGCTCCAGCCTTAAGGAAGTTTATTTTCCTTGGTTAGCCATCAACATCTCATTTGGAAATTAAGAATCAATACCATGGATCATTATGCTAAGAACTAGTTTAGTATTCTATGGTTCCTTCTGGAGAAGTCCAAGTTTTCCCATCCACCAGAAACTGCTACAATTTACAAAGAAGACATATGTCCTAGGAACTGTATTATCGTCCTCTCTAACCTTAGCCTGGAATTTCTCTAGAGGCATCGTAACATGTTGATGTAGCATTCTGCATCAGTAACATTCTGTCGGCACCCTAAGGACAGCCCATCTACCTACATCATAGTTTATCTGACTCCACCTGGACCCCAGCCCTGTATAAATACTGAAGTAACTAAACCAAGTGTCCCCAACCTCTGGGCCACAGACTGGTCCGTGGCCCAAAAGGAACTGGACTGACTACACAGCAGGAAGTGAGCGGAGGGTGAGCAAGTGAAGCTTCATCTGTATTTACAGCTACTCCCTTTCGCTCGCATTACCACCTGAGTTCTGCCTCCTCTCAGATCAGCGGTGACATTAGATTCTCATAGAAGCACAAACCCTATTGTGAAACGCACATGCGAGGGATCTAGGTTGCAGGCTTCTTATGAGAATCCAAAGCCTGATGTTCTGTCACTGTCTCCCATCATCCCCAGATGCGACCTTCTAGTTGCAGGAAAACAAGCTCAGGGCTCCCACTGATTCTACATTATAGCGAGTCGTATAATTATTTTATTATATATTATAATGTAATAATAACAGAAATAAAGAGCAGAATAAATGCCATGTGCTTGAATCATCCCAAAACCATCCCCACTCCAATCCATGGAAAAACTGTCTTCCATAAAACCAGTCCCTGGTGCCAAGGTTGGGGAAGTGTTGAACTAAACAACAGAAATACATGAAACTCAGCAATATCACCATGTATAACATTCTTTTCACCCTTAATCAGAACATAGAATGTATCTCATCACTCTCATTTCAGCATAGCTATGTGACTTACTTACCCCAGTTAGCTTTTACTGATATTCTCCTCCAAAATCTTAATATTGATTCCTTCTAAAATGACTGTTTCATAATAAAGCAAACAAAGCAAAACAAAACAACCCCATTTTACATACGCATTTCTTTATCAGTTATTTTTCCCAGTCCTTGTTTTTGCTGAAAATTGTTTCTTTCTCCTCCACTAACTTCCCAGCTGTCTGAATTGGAGAATGCTAGTCACCAGAACAGGGAATTCATGCCCCAGGAAAGGTGTCAGCTGCTAGTCCCCAACTCTACCCCATCCTCAGATCTAGCTCCTTACAACTTTTACTCTTCCACCTCCTTGTGTGCATCTGACCTCCTTTCATAGGATGCCATTTGGCTCTACAATCAGAGACATGCATGAGCCTCCAAGTCATTTCTTCACATTTATCAAATAATTCAATACCATGTGCACGACTTTCCCCTCCACTCAAAACCTTTTCAATATTCTGATTAGTTCAATGCCTATGCAGAAGACCAATTCACTTGTTTGCTTTATAGTTTATTGAGCTTTTCAACTCTGATGACCTTCATATCCACTTTTCCCCAGCCCCTCAAACCCATAACTCCACATTGGACCTTGTAATTACCTAGAACTGTTCCCTTTCTGAAGTTTTCAGCTGTAAATTCCCATTTGTACTACCACTTATCCTTTCATTTTCTCACTTATTTACTCCTACTACAATTAAAAGCCATAAAATTTCTAGTTCTGTATCTCCCTACCTTTCCTCAATGTGCAAATAAACTCATTTTTCCTTCTTATCCAGTCTAGACTCACTAACATGAATGCATCCCTTGTTAACATGAATGCATCCCTTGTTAACAACATGAACTTACTTTCTCCTTTAACCTTCTGCCACCTCTACCCTGAAAAAACTCCAACCCGGATCTGTAACAGTCTACCTTCTCTACACTAGTACAACTGCCAAAATGAGATTGGAGGTCATTGCATAGCTATGTACAATAGATTCGAAGCCTCTGACCTCAGCCTGGCATCATACACTGCTTGGCAAGCCTTCTAGTTAGCTCCCTTAAATATCAACTACTTCAGGTATGCTCAATCCTTATATCCTGCCACAACTACATAAGCTTTAAGGTTATTTTTTATTAAAGTACAACATGACATAATGAAAAGTGCATAAAGGTATATATAGCTTTATGGGTTCTCAAAAACTTAATATGCTGTGTAAGCCTGCACCCTAACCAGAAAACCAAACATTATCAGCAACCCAGAGCTCTGCCATGCTGCCAAGCTGCTTCTTCTCCTGACTTCAGAGAGTACACGTTATTTTGCATTTTCTCTTTTTCCTTTTCTTCTTTTTTAATCATATAGTGTGTACTCTTTTGTCTATGGCTTTTTTAGTTCAACATTATGTTCCTGAGGTTCTTCAATGTTGTTGAGTATAGTTTGTAATTATCAAAGCTATCTAGAATTCCATTTTATGAATACACCATAGTATATTTATCTTTTATACTATAGACAGACATTTGGTATGTGTCCAGTTTGGAGGTATTAAAAATAGTGCTGCTATAAAAATTTTAGTACATGTCTTTTGTTGCAATACTTGTACATTTCTGACAGATGTATACTTAGGAGTAAAATTATACTTAGGTATCTAATTGTTAGATCATGTTTCCTGCATATGCTCAGCTATACTAGTTGTTAAAAAAACACCCACCTTCCAGAGCAGGTGTAACATTTTACAGTTTTGCACAAAGTACTAGGCCATTCTTGGGTTGGTATAAAGAAATATATAAGACTGGCTAATTTATAAAGAAGAGAGGTTTAATTGGCTCACAGTTATGTAGGTTGTACAGGAAGCATGGTGCCAGCATCTGCTCACCTTCTGGAGGGGTCCCAGGGAGCTTTTACTCATTGCAACAGGCAAAACAGAAGCAGGCACTTCACATGGTGAAAGCAAGAAAGCAAGAGAGAGAGTGTGGGAGGGAAGTGCCATACACTCCAAATAATCAGATCTCATGAAAACTCACTCACTACCATGAGGATGGCACCAAGCCCTGAGGGGTCCACCCCCGTGATCCACACACCTTCCATAAGGCCCCACTTCCAACACTGGGGATTACATTTCAACATGAGCTTTGGGTGGGGACAAATATCCAAACTATATCACATAGTGTCTCAATCCATTTTGTGCTGGTGTAACAACATATCTGATGCTGGGTAATTTATAAAAAATGGAAATTTATTTCTCACAGTTCTAGAGGCTGAGAAGTCCAAAATCATGGCACCAGCATCTGGTGAGGGCCTTATTGCTTTGTCCTCAAAGGCGGGAGAGCCGAACAGGGCAAACCCACTCCTACAAGCCCTTTTAATAACAGCATTAATCCATTCATGAGGGCAGAGCCCTAATGACCTACACACCTCCCAAAATGCCCCACCTTCCAATATTATTCCATTGTAGATTAAGTTTCCAACACATGAATTTGGGAAAACACATTCAGACCATAGCACACAGTGTGTAAGGGTTCTGGTTGCTCCACTCTTGGCATTTTTTGTCTTTTTCATTTTAGCTATGCTGGAGAATGTGTAGTATCATCACATTTAATTTTTACTTTGTGTTAAAAACTCAGAATATTTTACTTTGTTTCTTGAATGACGGTAATTGAGCACCTTTTCCTGGTTTTATTAGGATATCTTCTTTTGTGATGAGTCTATTCAAGACACTTTCTTTCTATTACTACTTAGTCATCTTTTTCTTATTGATCTTAGGGACTTCTACATATGATTTGGACATATATATAGTGAATACTTTTCCATTTTATTAATGTAATCTTTTGAGGTACACAAGTTCTTAATTTTAATATAGTCCAAGTTATAATTTTTATGTGACTATCTCTCAAATTTGTGCCTTCTTCAAGGTCATGAAGATGTTATCATACATTTTCCTCTAATAGCTATATTTTTCCCTTCAAATTTATGTCTTCAATCTGTCTGATACTGATTTTGTATGTGTTGTGAAGTAGAGGTCTAGATGTAGTTTTTCATATGGATATAATTGACCCAGCATAATGTAGCAAAAGGATCATTCTTCCCCCAACCCCACTATACAGTAGTGTTACTTTTATCACTTAATAAATACATACATATGTAATGTGTACATATGTAATGTGTACATGTAATAGATATGTACATATGTAAAGTGTACATTTAATAGATATGTACATATGTAATGTGTACATATCTATTTTTGAAATCTAGTCTATTCTTGAACTACGCTTCATGTTTTTTTGTAGATTAATTTTTCTTTTACCTTTCAGAAAAAGTAGAGGCCATTAGCTAAGAATTCTTTCACTGATTTCCCCATTGCTAATATAATTATTTGTTACCCATATATTCACTCAAAAAGTGTTTCTGAGGGGTGGTTACTATATACAGACACTGACTAGAGCATAATAATGACTGAGATAGACATGGACTTCAACCTCATGGAATTACCTATCAGTGAAAGAAAACAAATAACACAGAAGTAAACAAAAAAATACATAATAATTATAGGTTGTGACAAACTGTATGAAGAATATAAACACGTAGTAGGGTAGATAGTGCCTGGGAGGTTAGAAGTGTGCTACCTGTAGATAGTGCCTGGGAGGTTAGAAGTGTGCTACTTGTGTGGTGAGGAAGGAATGTTCTGAGGTGATGACATTTGAACTTGGACTTAACTCTTCAGAAACAGCCACCCATAGGATGAGTCAGGAAAAGTGCACCCTAGCTGAAAGAAGAACAAATGAAAAAGCCCTGAGGTATGACAGAATTTGTTTTTTTTTGTTGTTGTTGTTGTTGTTTTTCTTTAGCTATATAAAGTAGGCAAGAGACCTATTTGGCTGATGGATTCTAAAAAAGAAAGATGGGCAGTGGGCCTAGGATCTGAAACAAGTTGGAAAAGGTGATCAGGCCTCAGCTCATGCAAGGCCTTGCAGATTATTGAGGGGAGTTGCTTTTAACTGTATGCCTAATAGAAGTCTCCAAAAAGTCTGAAGGTGGGAATAGGTGAGGAAGAATGCTGGCACCATTTGATTACTCTTTACTCTTGCAGTCATATGAAGAACAGACTGCACAGGAACAAGAATGGAAAAAAGGGGAATTCATTAGTGGGATGATCATTCCTCTTAGGCCCTTTGGGTCTTTTCTAATACTCCTTTTAAGTATAAATATCTTTTTAATCCATTTCAAAGAAAATGCTCTCTTTAGGTTAGGAAGTTATGTCTACGGTCAACCTACCCATTAAGGAACTTTAGCAGTACAGTAGATAGATAGTGATGGTTTGAGTTGGTTGTTGGTGGTAGAGAGAGTAAGGAATGATTACATTCAAAACGTATCTTGAAAGTTGCACTGAAAGATATACTGACGGATTGCATATACAAGGCAGAGGAAAGGCACAAATTGAGGATGACTTTTAGATTGTTGTCCTGAATAGATGGTGGTACCATTTACTAAGAACATCTAAAAAAAAAAAGAGAAAAGAAAGAGAGAGAGAAAGAAAGAAAGAAAATAGAGAAAGAGACAGAAGGAGAGAGAGAGAAAGAGACAGCGAGAGAGAAAGAGAGAGAGAGAGAGAGGGAGAGATTTGGGTAGAAAAACACAAGCCTAGCCAATTGACTGAGAAGTCAGAACAAAAGAGATATAAGAAAAATCAAAAGATAAAATTGCCCAAAATAGATATTCACCTCTTTTCTTCATCATTTGTTAGAAGAAGGACCCTTCTAACTTAACCTGAATAATTATTTCACTTGTTATCTGGGTCTTCTCTCTTTTCTTTTTCATTTGCTCACACTCTTAATTATCCCTGTTTCTATTTTATCTTCACCATCTTCTTACTTACTCTCTCTGAAAGTCAATAGATGTAAACAACTATTAACCATTAAAAAAAATAGAAAACAGACTAAACAAGCAAACCCTTAACCCTCCAGGGACCCTACATTCTTTCTCACTACCGTAATTCCCTGGAACTTTAGAGCCATGTTTCTGAAAAGGGTAGTCTATATTCAAGGTTACCATCTCCTCACCTCCCATTGCCACAAAATCACTGGCACTACGATTTTTACCCTCATCATTTTGATTAAAATCTCTCCCACAATTACTTTCCTGTGCCAAACTGGTGGATATTTACCATTTTTCATTCACTTGATTTTATTACTTTTATACCCTGTGCCTTTTAAAACGTGTCCTCATCATTTGTTTCTTCCTACTGTTATTCCTCCTACCTTTCTTTTGACTTCTATTTTCTCATCTCTTACACTTTTTCCATCCCTTATATAAGTTAATATTCCGCAAAAATCTATTATCAGCATAATGTTCTTCTCATTATAAAAAGTCTTCCCCCTGGGTCTCACACTTACCTCAAAGGAGTGACAACTATGTTCCCTCTCTTATGGTGATGTTTACATGGATGTATACACCAAACTAAAGCTTATCAAATTATAACTTTAAATATGAGAAATTTATTGGAAATAAGCTCTTTTAAAAAATACACTCCTTAATTTGAATGAATCTTACCAGAAAATCTATAAAAAGAGAAAACTTGGCTGGGCGCGGTGGCTCATGTCTGTAATCCCAGCACTTTGGGAGGCCGAGGCAGGCGGATCACCTAAGGTCGGGAGTTCGAGACCAGTCCAACCAACATGGAGAAACACCATCTCTACTAAAAATACAAAATTAGCCAGGTATGGTGGCACATGCTTCTAATCCCAGCTACTTGGGAGGCTGAGGCAGGAGAATCACTTGAACCCAGGAGGCAAAGGTTGCGATGAGCCGAGATCGTGCTATTGCACTCCAGCCTGGGCAACAAGAACCAAACTCCCTCTCAAAAAAAAAAAAAAAAAAAGAAAAGAAAACTTGTTCCCATGACACTCTAGTTATGGTGGACTCTTGCTACTTTCTTTTCTCCTGTGAGATACACTAACCATGATGACTTAAATCATCTATCACCAGGTATTTATTGCCCAGATGTGCACAATTTGTTCCTAGAGACAAAATTCAATAAAAGTAACTTTAATAACTTTTCAGGTATGAGTCTAGTTATGACTTTTCAGATATAAGCCTGGTATGAATCTGCTTTAGTGTTTTTCGTTTGTTTATATCTGGTGAATGCATCAGGCATAGGCTTCACGTTTTGTCTGATCACTTTTTCCCAGCTTATGTGAGAAGAACAAAGACTGAATTAACTCTGTGTCTATTTTCTTTCTGGCATTCCAAAGTTACCACAACTTATTTCAGAGTGCTGTAGTATGCTAGGGAGTGCCTCCATTAAGTAGTGACATCATTCCTACAGCAGCAATTTCCTGTCTTTGGAGAAAGTCTAAGGTCTCCCACAAGAAGGACCCAGTTTCTCCCTCTTAGGATGGATTTCTAAAACTCCAAATCTCTAGCGTTCATCATTACTGCAGTAGGGAGTCCAGAGATAGCCCCAGACATTAGCTTTGCCTAACATTTTGGAATAAAACAGCCTGTTTGCTGCCCCTAGAGGTTCTGCTCCTCTTGCTAAATAGTGTATTTGTATTCTGAGAGTACAATCTATGGGATAGAGCAAATGCATCTTTTTTGCTTTACTCTGATCTAAAATAAAACTTGGAATACAGACTCCTACAGTAGCCATTCTGAAATACTTTGCAACATCCAGCATAGCACTAGTCAGGGCTAAAGGAAAGGAGATGGTATTAATTTACAGTTAGAAGGGTAGTCTACACATGCTCTTGATTATATTCTTGGATGATCCGCTTCAACAGGAAAAAATATACATTTAGAAAGTGAGGCCGGGCGCGGTGGCTCACGCCTGTAATCCCAACACTTTGGGAGGCCGAGGCGGGTGGATCACGAGGTCAGGAGATCGAGACCATCCTGGCTAACACAGTGAAACCCCGTCTCTACTAAAAATACTAAAAATTAGCCGGGCGTGGTGGCGGGCGCCTGTAGTCCCAGCTACTCGGGAGGCTGAGGCAGGAGAATGGCGTGAACCCAGGAGGCGGAGCTTGCAGTGAGCCGAGATCGCGCCACTGCACTCCAGCCTGGGCGACAGAGCGAGACTCCGTCTCAAAAAAAAAAAAAAAAAAGAAAGTGAGCATGGAACTTAGCTGTCAGATAGGTTCCTAATCGAAAGTGCCCTAGGGAATCTTGCCTTTGAACAGTGTATAACACCACTCCTACGCTTTCCAAATGGGATTCAGTAACATTATGAAAATTTTGGTCAGTACTGGAGTATTGATTAGTCAATAATTGAAGATCACTGTCAGGCTTTTCCTAACTCTCATCTAATGCTTAGATTTACTTTTCGATGTGCATATTGATAAATATTCACTTTATATTAGCTCCTACCATTTTGCCTAACCCAGTCCTGGTCCACCTTGTCCAGGATAACGTTAAATTCACAATCTCTAACAGTGGTCTTCAAACTTCTTTGAGAAGTACCCGTATCAGCAATTATTAGTTAATTAATTAATTTTAAAAAAAGAAAATAAATATAATGAAATAAACAGTTACACATGATCATAATCTATATTTACTTGATTTCTTTAAAAATTATACAGATGTATAAATATACTATTATTAGCCAATATTTCAAGATATGATATGTTTATCATTTACAAAATGTATAGGGTGTTTATTGTTAAAAATAGAGTATTGAAGTATATCATTCACATTGTTCAAATCCTTTTTTTTTTTTTCTGAGATGGAGTCTCACTCTGTCACCTAGGCTGGAGTTCAGTGGCACAATCTCGGCTTGCTACAACCTCCCCTTCCTGGGTTCAAGCAATTCTCCTGCCTCAGCCTCTGGAGTAGCTGGGATTATGGGTGCACATCACCAAGCCTGGCTAATTTTTGTATATTTAGTAGAGACAGGGTTTCATCATGTTGGTCAGGCTGGTCTCAAACTCCTGACCTCAACTGATCCACCCCGCTGGGCCCCCCAAAGTGCTGGGAATACAGGCATGAGCCACCACACTCAGCCAAGTTTCTTAATAATTTCATAATTGCAAACAATTTAGCTGACCTTTTTACCTGACCTGATTGGATCTTCATTTATCTTGCTTTGGAATGTAGCTAGTGAAAAACCTATACATGAAGCAGAATTTCAGCTCTTTTTTTTTTTTTATGGAGTAGGGAGGAGAGTTGCTTTTCTGCTTGTACTTACAAATATTATCTTCAACCCAGAGTTATTCACGAAATTCATTTTGATCATTTATCCATTTGCAGAAGTTTAGTGTAGTTAAAATTAGATAATATAATCCATAAACCACTTAATGAGATGCCTGCACATTATAATGCATTGCAAAATGCTGAAAGCAAACATTTTCTTAAGGTTGTGCAACCTCCACTCTTCCCTCAGGATTCTTCACAAAATAAGAAATATGACATAATGAACTAGTGAAGACTCCAGTACCAATTCATATTTAAAATATAGGCAAAGCTTAACTTTAATTTTTTTCAGGAATTTGTAAATGCCATTGCTACTATTTTCTTCCCATGCTTCAGTGGACTATCATTTGTATCTGATGTTGCAGTTGCACCAGTTCAGAAACCACTGATTTATACAATGAGTTCTTCAGTCATCATTCCTGCTGCTTCTATTTTCTCCTATTTTAGCAGAACATGCAAGATTTCATCCACCCTGGTAATACATATTTATTTTTAACACAATTAAGCTAAATTATATATCTCTACTTTTTCTTAGTCCACATATTTCTTGACACTTCATTAATACCTTCGTAGATTCCACAACTCTTTCATTAATAAGAAAAAATAATTTATAATTTTAACTTTATCCTATAACAGCATCTAATTACTTCAGTAAGTAAATGAAGGTAAGTTATCTAATTTAGGAAATCCAGCAAACAACTATTAATATACAAATGGTATTGACATCTCACACCCAATAATTCAGGCCTCTAGCTATCTCTATATGATGGACATTTACTTAGTTTTGTGCTCTATAGCAAACTATATGCTCAAGAGATGCAATGATTATTGTTTCACTACCATTATCTAAGGGAATAAAATATGAATCCCATTTTTATATATTCCTGCCCTCCAAGAACATGAATATTTAAGCATTATTAAATATTCAATAGTTTAATTTCATAGCTAGATATTTAGAGAAAGTCACTGAGTCTTAGGCATGCAGGGTATTAAATGGACAATACCTGTAAAGGCATTATCCATTAGTAGAGAAAAATAATCTAAAATTGAATATGCAAGCTTAGCAATAATTTTGCATGTGCATGAAACATGGAATTAAATCCATTATTTAATGAGTGCTTACTATGTTTAGAACAGGTTAGTGGATCCTGTAGGGAACTATCAAGTTGACTGAAAAACTAATGCACAAAGGAAATGATGATGAGGCGAGGCACTAATACAAAAATGAGGGAAAATAAATATATAAAAGTAATGGGGATAGGAAGTTTCACTGAAAATATTGCGGTAAATAAATAAGATTTGTTCCCTTTATCAGTTAAGTTCTGGAGTTTAGAACTTAGGTAGTCCCAGAAAAACTATCATCTTGATTATTTTTCTAATATTTTAATTTATGACTCCTGACAATGTAATCTTTTTCAGAATGTAAGTTTTACTTAATGCTTAATAAATATTTATTAAATAAAAAATATATAAATTAGAAAAAGATGGATACCTGACATAAAGTGCATAATTCCACTGTTTTCCAGTGCCCAGAATAAATTTACATTATCTGTCTTATTATCTGATGCATTAAGATTATACTATACATAATTTTTCATAATCTCAGAACAATGGGAAATTTTTTTAATTTTGAAAACATGTGGCTTGCTTTGCTACTTATGAAGCAGAATGGCTAGTATTAGGGTTATAGTTGGGCTGAGTTTAGAGAAAAATTATTCATAATCTATATAATATCTACCCAGTGTTTTTGGGATGTTTGCAATTGTTGGAATAATGTGACCACAAACATTTTATAAACAAACCATGAGCAGTCCTCAATACATTTATGTTTTGCTAGCACTTTTTTCTGACTACTTAATAGTAACTTTTGAAAATTAGAACACTTTAGAGTAAAAAGAATGAAAGTTTACCCACAATTGAAGATTAATATTTCAGTGGATTTCAGGCATGTCTTTGCTTATGCATTTACATAGGTAACATATGAAATTGTATTCCTACCATATGTAATTTCATTCTAATTGTTTTGTTTGTTCAGTTCCCTTTTATAAACATTCCTCCATTCATTAAAACTCTCTAAAAACATAACTAAACATTTTTATAATATTCTATTCTATGGGTGTACTGTGATTTATACAGTCTTTCTCATATCTGTGGATATTTAGATTATATCTAATCTAAATGTACTTATTTTGAAAAAATCCTATTTATGAAATTTCTAGTCCAAAGGTTATTTAAAACTCCTAATTCAATTTGCCAACTAAGCTTCCAGAAAGGCTGTAGATTCTTATATCCAAGCTAATAGTGTACAAGAGAAACTCCCATTTTACTACTGTCTAGCACTAGATGTTATGTTGCTTACTTGTCATAATGTGGAAGATGAAAGAGTATTTTGTTTTAATTTTATTACTTTCCTTATAAACCACTAAGAAACCTATTTTTACATGTTAGCTTTTATAGATAATTTTTTAGTTTACTCTATTTTCTGAATTTTATACTGATGTGATAATTTTCAAACTGATTTTAGTAATATATCTCTTTACATAGAAAAATAATACTTCTACATTTAATATATATGTTCTGAATATATCCCTTAGTTTATTATTTCTAATTCTTTGACTTATAAAATATTAGTAGTCTTTATTCAGTCAAAGCAATCACTTTTTCCATATCATTTCTTCTGCCAAGTTTATGCTTAGAAAGATCTCCATTCTGAAATTGTATTTACCTATATTTCCATGTGGTTGTTATGTTTTCTTGTTTTTAGTTATTTAAAATAAGTTGGCTGCATAGTGAAATAAGTTGGTGAAATAAGTTGGGGGCATGGTGTATGAAAAGACTCTAAGTTTATTTTTGTTCTGAATCCATTGTTCCAGCACCATATAATGAATCCACTCTGATTCAATCAGCACTCTGCTCACAGAGAGCCAGACACTCCCCTAAGCCTAACAAATTCAATCATCTTCCTTTTACCACATTGGTCATAGTCAATCTTTTTAAACTGCGCTGTATCACTTCTTGGCCAGTAATATATTACTTTAAGAACTGCCTACTTATAGCACATGTAACATGCAATGGGGTGGCTTCTTCAGATATCTCAAGCTACTCTGTACATTTGGACGCTTTGGGAAAATGTGTGGGGCTAGAAAGGAGAAAGAAAGGAGAAAATCTTTAAAAATTTTCTTCATTCAGTTGTGTATGGTTATATTTTTAATAACATAGATGTATTTTATAATTTTATAACTGCTTTATTACTTTGTAAGTACTTTTTCAAGTTCAATATTCTCTTCATTCTGTTTAGAATCACATTACCTTGATGACTTAATATGAAAATAATTAATGTATTTATTTTTGTAATATTTAGTTTCTCATTTAAGAACACATTATGTCTCTGTTTAGTCATTTAATTTCATCCTCATTACCGATTTGTAATTGTTTTCACAAAGTCTCTCTGTGTTTCTTTTTATAATTCAATTGTTAGGTCATTTGGAATATGACATTTTAAAATTATTTTTGCTACTTTTTTTGGCTACAATATAAAACTATATTGTTTATACATTTATTTATAAGTTTCTTTAATAAACTTTTAATATTTCTAATTTATCTTCAGCAGAATCTCTTAATTTACACTTATTTGTTCAAGAATGCTGTGAGTCATATTTTCCCTCTTTTTTTAATGGTACAATCTCTTATAACTGCTGATTGTTTCAATTGATTGGTTCCTACTCCCAGAACAATGCTAATAGCAGTGTTAGTGCCTCTAAGTCTTGTTTCTGATTTTAATGGAAATGCCTCTGATGCTTCAAGGTTAAATATGAAGTTCTGTTGACTTCAATAGATAGCCTTTCATTATAAAGGTAACTGTCCATTCCTATTTTTTCATAATTTAAAAATAAGAACTGGTTGTTATATATTATAAAATTACCTTTCTGAATCTTTTGAAAATAGTATTTTTCTCTGACTTATTAATTATATTAGTAGGTTCCCTAACATAAACCCACTTGTTTTCTAAAATAAACCCCATTTGGGCATGTTGTAGTAATCTCTTAATAGAGAAATCTGAAATATGAAAATGTTTTCTCTTTTATACTATTTTTAAAAGTTTTGGTATGCTAATTATGATGGTTTAATGAAATAAAGCAAAACATTTCCAAATGAAAATTTTGGGGGGAGATGGTTTATATAAAAAGAGAATTTCTAGTTAGTTGAAAACTAAAAACAGTATATTTTTAAACTGACTAGGTTTAGAACCTTTTGACAATTTAATAATTCTATATTGCATTTATTTGCTGCTCTACTACTTAAATGGGGTTCCAGGTGAAGAGGAAAATATTATTGAATTTGCTATTCATAACACTATGAATTAGGCAGAACAGACAATCATTTCTCCATCAAAGATAAAAACAGTAGCTCAAACATACTGTTACTTATCCAATATCACACACTGTTATAACAAGCAACAAACAACAGTCAGGCTTAAAACCTTAAAATCTTTTGACCACACCACCTTGCCTCTTAACTTTTAAATGGCACTGTGAATCATCTTAACTTATACTGCCTATATAACTTAACTATTATCTTCCTGTATGTTCCTTGAGATAAATATTCCAACATTCCATTGATTACTCTGTACTAATCAAGACAGCCTTCATGTTTTCCCATCAGCTTGAATACATTTTGAACAGGCAGGTTTCTTCCTGCCTGTTGGCCCCTGACTTCCCTTTTCTTAGAGCACTTATTTGAGAATACTTGAAATTATCATTCTTTCTCTGCCCCCTGGAGATATGAATTTCTCCCAGCCTCTTGCCGGTTTACAACCCAGAAATGTATTTTTAAGGACCTGGGGGCCACCCTTTGAATGTACTCACCAAGAAAGATAGCACCCCATTGCTATCTCTGTGGGAGGGGAGGAGCCTAATTTCCCTGAGCACCAATTCCAAACACCCACCACCTAATTACGATGACCAACTTTGCCACTAATATCCTCCAGTACTTTTTCACTGGTTTGTCCCAGAGCTTAGAAACTCTCCTGCCTGTTTCAGTAGAATTAAGTTCAATCTCTCTTCCCTATGGCAATAGTCTTAAATAAAGTCTTCTTTGTCAAACTCTATCAGGTGCAATTTTTCTTTTCTACCCTTAAAATGTTTCTATTTATTTAGCAGCCTTCCTCTCTGCTTTCTGAAGTTCTTAAGGGCTATGCTAGATTTTACTGTACTAGATTTTAGTTCTGTGTTGAATCCCCAAGGCTTAACAAAAGTGCCTAAACATATGAGGTATAAATGTTGATTGAATATGAGATATATCTGAATGAATGAATGAATGGGCTGCAGGTAAGTAATTCTGGGTCTAGAGTCCTTGTTCTTGGTATAGATGCAGCTCTCCTAATTTTTCAAAAAATGTTATAACATTTGGAAGTGCTAACCCTTTACCAATGCAGAGATGGAAAATTAAAAAGTGACTGGTACCTCAGAGGTACACCCTCTAGAGGGCCCAGATATTGTTGAGGGGAAGATGGCATCCTTCTAATTTAAATCCATCCTCCATTTTTTCATGGATTGCTAGTTGGAATAGTACTAACAGGCCTAGGTCTCAAGAATAATAAATGAGTGTGTCATTGGTAGATGGCCCAGAAATACAGTAGCCTTTGTTTCAATGAGAGAGTTTTTTCCCACCTACCAACATTCACCTTTCCTCAGATATCAGAAGACCACAAAGATGTTTTTGCTATTAGTTGAAGAGGCAAGCACATAGTGTAGAAAAGGCATCAATTAAAAAAATATCAATGCTTTCTCCAGACTCTTCCTTTTAAAAGCTGTCTTCTGCTAATGGCAATGTAACTGGACTCTTTATTAATGAAAGACGGATCATTAGAGTACTCACTATGACACACTATGATAATGCAGCTTTCCTTTATCATCACTAGTTACAAGGTCTTGGAATTTCCTTTTGCTTTTGTATCATACTTGCTTTATTTCCTCAGTTTTTCACCATTGTATATAGCCAGCCAATATGTAAAGTGTGTGTAATTATGTCTGGCTTCCAAGACATATTCGTTCTTTCAGACCGAACCAACACTATTTTTGTCAAAGTTCAACTTCTCTCTGTAGGGTATGTGCATTCTCACAACCTTCCTTCACGAAATACAGGTCCCTTAACTTGAAGGTTAATAGGCCTAACATAAGCCAGCCAAGGGACCCTTCTCTTCTGCCCACCTCATCTGGAACTTAGCCTTCTGATGCTTCTTTACCACTTGCTGTTTTAGTGTTTCCTTTATAACACTTAGCACAATTTGCAATTGTGTCTTTATTCATATGTTTATTTGCTCAATGTCTGTCTTTGCCACTAGACTAAAAAAATCTGTGATCATAGACCATGCCTTTTGCGCACTTCTACATTATAAAACATGATAGATATTTGAAAAAACACCTGACTGAAAAAAAAAAAAAAAAGGCAATCTCTAAGGAGCCAAGCCACAACTGAGAGAGGCAGCTCACAGCCTCGGGTGGAGAGTTCATATAAGGTTAGCTGTCCATATCAGTTCATTAAAGTACTTGAAAAACATATAGTTGAAATTTAGGATTGTAGTACATTTTTAAATGGGAATCTATGGGGCATATATAATATCTTGATAACTTTACAAAGCGAAACATTTGAGCAACAGTTTTTACAATTGTTCTAAAATAATTTTCAGAAAATTTACCTTCTAATAATCAACAACCATTTACTCAGAAACTATCTGGGTCTAGAGACAGGGGAGCAGATTTCACAGGAGGCCAGCTGAAGGTTCATTTTAAATACTGGGATCCTTCTCCTCTGCTCACCCTACCCATAATTACCTCCGGGTTCTCCTCTGCCACTCACCACTTTGCATCTTCTTGACACATGATACACATTTTGCATGAGGTATTCCAAGGGGAGTTGGTAAAATACGAGGTATTCTGGAATGCTACCTGATAATAAAATCTTTCCATGATGGTATAAAAGACAAATTATGTCATTCTGTTAATATTTATATTTTAACAGTGGTGAGCTGTGGGCTGATGTAAATAGTCATTAGAACACAGGTTTAGAGACCAAAGATGCCTGGATTTGTAGCTTAGCTCCATTATTTAGTAATTGTATACCACTTAAGCAAGTTTCTTATGCTTTTTAAGAACAGTTTTTGTTAAAGTAATGCATATTTCTTTTTTTAAGAACCAAGGATATAATGTTTGCAAAATATCTAAAAGTGCCAGGCACATTATTAGTTCTCAAGAAATGATAATGGCATGACGATGGTGATACTGGTGATAATAACAAGTATTTAAGTCACCTCCATATTCTGTATATCTTAAAGAAATCTTGTATCTTGAAGAAATGTGTTATGAGGCCGGGCGCAGGGGCTCATGCCTGTAATCCCAGCACTTTGGGAGGCCGAGGCCAGCAGATCACTAGGGCAGGAGTTCAAGACCAGCCTGGCCAACATGGTGAAACCCTGTCTCTACCAAAAATACAGAAATTAGCTTGGCATGGTGGCAGGCACCTGTAATCCCAGCTACGAGGGAGGCTGAGGCAGGAGAATTGCTTGAATCCGGGAGGTGGGGGTTGCAGTGAGCCGAGATCGTACCACCACACTCCAGCCTGGGCGACAGAGTGAGACTCCATCTCAAAAAAAAAAAAAAAAAAAAAGGAAAAGAAATGTGTTATAAACACACCCCTCAGTCTTTAATATTAAATTGTTAAATTTCGTAGGAAAACATATACATATACTACCCTCTAATAGCTTTTGAAATGATCATTCTCTTGCACCTGTTTTTCTCTCATCAATAGCCTCTTTTGTTGTTGTTGTTTCTTTGGAAGAGTCCACATTATTCTTGATTCAGGGTAGGATAGGGCAAGGTGATATCCAGGAAAGATGCCCAATGTCAGAACTGTCAATCCAAGATTTCTCTGGAGATTGGGATTCCAGTCCTAGCTCTACTACCAGTTAATGATATGACCTTGGGCAAGTGACAACCTATCTGGCCTTAGCTCCCTTATTTATAAAATGAAAGGATTGGCAAAGATCCTTTTCTAAAGCTCCTTCCAGTTCTACAAGGACTATGATTAGTGCCTGTCACTCTCAGCAACATCTTACTGCCATAGCTAATAAGGTCACCTATGGTCAAAGTTTATAAATGCATCATTTTGCAGAGGTGTTACAGTTCTTTATTGATGTTATTCAGATCATTTTGGACAAATGCTGTTAGAAATGCTCTCCTTAAAAATGTACCAGGTAATAAACTTGTAGTTTAACCCACACATTCATTAACGAGTGATTCCCAGGAGTTCAATAACAATATTTCTTTAGGCATACTCCCTAGCTTTGCAGATACCACACAGTTAATCCTGACATCAATGGCCATCACAAGCCTCATCAACTACTATTATTGGTGATCACAACAGACTCACATGTTTTTTAGGATATCCAGATATCATGTATCTTCCAAAAAAAAAAACAAGACAAATAAAGTAGCTCTTTATATAATTTCTATGCTTTATTTATTTTTATTAAGAGTATTTAAAAGTGGGGTGCCTTAATCTTTCCATTTAATTTTGCTGGTTGCTTTTTAAAATGTTATGTCATTTGTTCAATTAGTTTTTACTCAGAATTTTTTGTTGTTCATTTATCTTCCAGAATTATCTTTCTAACCCTTTATTAACTTAATCTCAGTTGGTCTCAACAAGATTTTTAAAAAATTAAAACCATTCAGTAACCTTCTTTATAAGGCAGATCTTTTCACAAGACTTGACTTCCTTCATCAGAGCCTTTAGAAATGCTTACTACACATGACATAATAGCCCCCTTGTTAAATATCCTGAATAGACAGCATAATTAAATTAAAAGTTGGAGGCCTATTCCTCCATTTTGTGGTTCTGGTAGCTGGATTATTTACATTAGTACTTTAATCCTTTAATCTAGGAATCAATGTATGACCCGAGGCAATAAGTTAACAGCTTGCCAAAACTAAGCCTGGGCAGATGGCAACATTGATCCAGATTTCCATTTTTCAAGACCCCTGGAACTATCTAGTGCAAAAGGTGGACCAACAGTCACAAAAGCATCAGGGGCTGCCCACAGCAGATCACTGACCCTGTGGCATCCCATTTACTTTCTCTCTCACCTCAAGGCACAGAGTTTCTTGCCTTTTCTGTAATAATTATACGTTTAATTAAAAATTCTGTTTTATCTGGGATACTATGAATCAAGACAAATTATATTTCTATTTAATTCACCCATCATTACAAATCTGCCTTCTTCCTTCTCGATGCCAGTAACATATCCCTGTAACTCTTTGCAAGATTTTTCTTTCTTTCTTTTTTAATTCTGCCTTGTTTACTTGTCATTATGCATTCTTTGGAGCTCTTGAGAAAATTTTGTGGGTTTTTTTTTCTTTTTTTTGAGAAAAATTTCCAAAACATCTTAAGAATTTAAGTTTTTCTTTGTAGGTAAAACCTTCAGGGCCTTGCTTTCACAGCAGATGGCAACAGAATGCAAACAACACAACGTTTCATTCAGTTACAGTTTCCACGTTCAAAGCAGCAATATGGTTTCTGGGAGGCACTCAGATGAATGAGTTGAATCACTCTGCTATTTTGAATTTTTGTACTCCTTAGCCAAGAGCACACTTCCTCATGTGTTTGCCTTGTTCATTTATGTTCTTTACCTCTTTTTCCTCTAACTCACAACCTAAAAGGCTTATTCTTTTTATTCTGCCCAATTTATTTTTTTTTCTTGTAAAGACAGGGTCTTGTTATGTTGCCCAGGCTGGTTTTGAACTCCTGGCCTCAAGTTATCTTCCTACCTTGGCCTTCCAAAGTGCTGAGATTACAGGCAAAAGCCTGGCCTTACCTCCCCCATTTTTATCTTGCAGATTGTGTTTTCTTCCAACAACCATTTGATGGTGACTATTTATAGCTTCTGTATCATCAATTGCGTAGATCCCACTCAGTCTAGTTCTTTCATTTCCCCTAGTCCTTTAAAAATTGCAACAACTGACTTAGTTGCTTTACTTATTTCATTCTTACATTGAACACACATAGCCCTATCAGTTCTCTTGCCAATTCATAACCCTGCTCAAAATCCAACTTCCCCCAAATTATCTAAGTTTATTTTCCACTATTCCCCAACATGCAATCTCCATTCAGATTTGCCTTGTCTTTTTTTCATAGCTCACTCAGTGTTTGTTTCTACTTCTACCACTTGCCCTGCCTGTAACACCTTGTTCTTTATGGACAACTTGAAATTTCATCAGCCTCAATACTCTTGAAGTCATTCTGCCTACAGCAGCTCGTATACCTCAATCTACTCTGTCCCTCCCCAGTACTTCAATCAGGCCTTTCAATTTAGCATACATTAAATGGACTTTTGTACTATTTCAACCAGATAGCTAGCTCTCTGCCCCCAGACACCTTCTGAAGAAACTTCAATACCATCTACAACCATATGCAGTGCTTACCACATGGTAAATACTCTTTGATTGAACCATATCAGAGGAATCTTTGTACAGTATCTTTATCTACAATCTCAAGATATAAAAAAGCTTCTTAAAATTAATATCTCCAGTTTTTTTCAAATAAAAAAGTAACACAAAACTTATTGTACAAGATGTAGACAATAACAATCTATTACCCAAATACCCAGATATCTACCATCAACATGGTGATATATTTCTTTTTAGTCTTTTGTAGACAGACAGAAAAGTCACTTATTTCTTTAATTGTAAGAAAAATGTGTATATACATTTATTTTTCCCACTTAGTAGAAAATGCGGGTTTTTATAATATACAGCCTTCAGAAACATAATATGCAATCATCTAATTATTTTCACATTATTGAACATTTTGATTTAATCCAATATTGTAATGTTTTAATATTATGAATAATGCTTTTATGAAGATACTTCACATAAATTTGCGTTTTTTATATCCTTAGAACAGATTCCTAAGGTATAATTGCTAGATCAAAGGGTAGGAATTAATTGAAGACATTTGATTGATATTACCAATGTGGCAGGGTTAAAGTGCCTTCTTGATTTCTTTTTATCTCATTATTCATTCTCTTATATAATTATATATATTCTTATACATAATTCATGTATTCTACAAACATTTGTTGAATAAGAGTAACTGCCGCTCACTGAGGAGATACAGAAGCTGATTTCACTCTGGGTCTGCTGTTGTTAAAATTAGAAATTCCTCCAGGATAAGGGTGGCAGGGTATCTGTCTGTGTTAGTTTTCAATGTTGAGTTTCTGCCTCAGGCCCTGCTAACCAGATACCATTTGAGAGAGAACATAATCTTTCATCCGATTTTCTTTTAGGATGTGTGCTTTTTTTTAAATGAGGTAGTTTTCTTGGCTTCACTCAAGTGACTTCCCAGAGCTTCATTACGGGTTCTTGGTTATTCCTTTTACCAGGTACAATTCTATAACCCTAATAAAAAGCAACTGGGTGGTATTTGCTCTTTTTCAAATCACTACTCCTCCATGCCATTTTATCAGAACCATTAAAATCCAAGTGAGAATGCCTCATACCTACGTTTTCATTCCTGAAGACTCCAAAGAGTGTTACTTGGAATAACCTTTTTACTAAAAGTCACTGTACTTCTCTACATCCACTCCTAGACATTTCTCACTGGACTTAATAAGTTATAAAGAATAAGTTTAATTTCTCCACTGACCTAATGATCACACTTGAACTCTTATTTCTGGAAATTAAATTACCTACAAATATTTCCCTTCAGCTTATCCTAATGAAATATGATGAACCCCACCATTTTACTCTGTGACGGTATCTCATCCAGAGTATTCTAAAATTTTACCTCATCAAAACTGAAAATGCCCATACATGACTTTTTTATAGGCAGCAGAAGTCAGAAGGCTAGGCAAGTAAGCCAACAGGAGCAGGAAATTAACAGATGAGTTGTCTCTAACCCTCACGTAGAAAACTTTTTACCTTTTATCCTAGTTTTACATTTTTGGCAACAAGAAAAGAAACACTTTTCTGAGGGTGTTATTTGCCCTAGTTTATATCCAACAAGAAATATAGGGTATAGATTCTAACACTTTGAATAAAGCTGCAAAGGTTTTATTCACACTTACCTTCTTTTTCTTTTCTTCCAGAGACTGTTGAGAAAATAACAAAAAATGGGATGCATTTTTTTCTTTCTTCCATGCTGTCCTTGTACCCTGTCTACCGCAACTTGTCTTCCACTGACAGAGTTGCAAAGGAAGCTGAAACAGGAAAGCCAGGGTTGAGTGAACTGACCTAATACAGATCTCCTGATAGTGGTTACCAGAATCTAAATTTCTACAGAAATGGTGAGCTTGAGTAAACCTGGTCCTTATTCAGCGACACCTGAGAGAATCTATTTCAATTAGATGGGCAGAGGAACTAACAGAGGCAATGATTCTCAGCTGTGGCAATACATGAGGATCACCTGGGGAGCTTTCGAAATTACCTATATCCAAGTGATTCTGATTAACTTTCCTGGACTGGGGGCTGAGGTATCTGCATTGTTTTTTAAATGCCCCAGGTGTTTTTAATGTGAAGCCAGAGTGGAGAACCACTGAGCTGGAATTTCCCCACAGTGGTAATTCTCACTTTCACGCAGCAGGCAACAAAGGGGTTTTTGGTAAAGTGTTCATTTCTTACAGAGCCTCAAAAAGCATGTCAGGGAATAATGTTTTGTGTATTCTCCTAAGAGGAAGGACCCACAAAAGACGAGAGATAGGCTGAAAGTCAGAGCCTCTGTAAGCTTGCTGAACTTCTCAACAATGTATCAACCTTATCAGAGAAAAGTAAAGTTCTCATCAGAAACCAAAACAGAAGTATAGGCAAGAGGACTTGACTAATACAGTGTCAAGGAAGGTGGCATGTGAGATGCACACATAGAGCTTCTCCAAGACACAGAAGACCCTACACCATTTATTCTAGCTTCTCCACAGTTGAGGATGAGTATGCTATATAGCCCTCACTCTGGTCAGAATGAGTAAGGTGTTTTAGTGAAGGAGACTTTTTAAGGGCAGTGTATTGCAGACCTCAATTTATCGAAGCTGAGGAAATCTAAGCTTGAAGTTCTGTAGCTTCTTTATAATGGTTCTCTATTACAATAGTGCCATTTGATTGGAAGTGTGAAATTGAATCAACTTCAAAGTTTACTTTAAAATATAGTATATCTTATACATATGAAACTATCCTAGATTTTATTCTGATGACCCAATTGTCTGTCAGTCTAAGCTGTATCTTCTCTATGAACACTCCAGGAAAAGGAAAATCAAAATTGATCAGGATAACCAGAAAATAAAAACTAGAAGCAGAAGAAAACTGGATGAAGAGACAGGAAATCAGCATTTTGGGTGAAATCGATAAACAGAAACATCAAATTTATCTGGCTTCTAGATCAGCTTCTCGCCCCTACCCTAGAAGACAGAACAGGAGGACATACCTGAGTTAAGTGCAAAGTGAAGATGGCCTTTGTTCTGCCTCTTTCTATGATTTTCTTTTGCCTTTTATTTCCCTACTTTTGCTTCTTTTCTCTGACCTTTTCCTCTTTCATATGATTTCCATCCTTAATTTCACCTCAGAATCGCCTGATCTGCAATATGATTACGTTAAGTTTGTTCAACTTCTTTAAATCATTCAGCGACAGTTTCAGATTTGCATTTCTATTTCTGGAGTTCAGAGGGAGTATTTTCAAACTTCCTCCATTGTTCCTGAGAACTACCTCTATCTTATCACATTTCTAATCAAACTTTAGTCTTAAAATACCTGTCATTTCTCTCAGATTTTGGAAGTTTTTCTTGCTCTAGGAGAAGTTTTTGAGGAGTTTTTTTTTTTTCACTTTAAAAAAAAAAAAACCATAGTCTGAGAAGATGATTTGACTTATCCTATGAGTTTATTCTGTTAATTATAGTCATCAAAGACAATTTTTGCATGGTTTTCTCTCTCACACACACAGTCTCTCTCTCTCTCTCTCTCTCTCTCTCTCTCTCTCTCTCTCTCGTTGGTAAGGTTTAAGTCTATTAATCACAGGATGGTTTTAAATAACTGACCAGGACCTTTGAATGAATTCAGCGACACACATTTATGAGTTTTTAGATTAGTGTTTGGTATCAATTTGACTGGTATCAGCAACTTTTGGAAGGTCACATTTGACTATCCTACAGCTTCTCAGATTTTTCAGGGGTATCATCCAAGAAGGGAAGCTGAATGCATGCTGGGGACACTCCCTTGATCTGGATATTTTTATCCCTCCATAGTTGCCAGGTAGGCTCTTACCTGCTACTCACCCTCCCACACTGTCTCCACTGACTGAGAGACTAAGTTCCTGGCCCCTCAACTCCTAAAGGGAAATTCTCCCTATCCCCAGCCATAGAAAGGGCCCATACAAAGGTCTGGCCTATTACCCAGGTGTCCGACCTCAGTATCCATCTTATTGCCCTCTCAGCACTGCAGCTTCTTTGTAGGACTGACACTCTGCCCTCCTGATTGTCTTGTACCCCACATCTGTCTACGAGCAAGGGCTCTGCCATAAAAGAACAGTGAAAACTAAAGGGAGGAAATATAATTTGGCTTTTGTCACCTCCTTAGCAAGCCTCCCTTGACTACCCTAAAAGAGCCCCTTCAGTACTGATTTACTAGCCCAGAATTGTGTGTGTGTGTGTGTGTGTGTGTGTGTGTGTGTGTGTGTGTGTGTGTGTGTAATAGATATGGTTTAGATGTGTCCCTACTCAAATCTCATCTTGAATTGTAGCTCCCATAATCCCCACTTGTCATGAGAGGGACCTGGTAGGAGGTAATTGAATCACGGGGGTGGGTTTTTCCCATGCTTTTCTCGTGGTGAATACGTCTCATGAGATCTAATGGTTTTATAAAGGGCAGTTCCCCTGCACATGCTCTCTTGCCTGCTGCCATGTTAGACATGCCTTTGCTCCTCTTTTGCCTTCTTCCATGATTGTGAGGCCTCCCAAACCATGTGTAACTGTGAGTCCATTAAACCTCTTTTTCTTTATAAATTACCCAGTCTCAGGTATTTGTTCATAGCACTATGAGAATGGACTAATACTGTGTGTGTGTGTGTATGTATGTTTTTCCTTATAACACTTGTAACACTTAGAGTCATATTTGTTTGTCCTGAAATGTGGATTTTGTCTTGTCTTCATGGACTGCCTGTCCCTTTGTCTGACTGTCTTATTAGATATTTCATTATCAAAATCTAAGACAGTGTTGTGAACATATACTGAAGCACTGAATAAATATTAATTAAATGAAAAAAGGGACTATAACTGATAGGCTAAATATTTTCATGCCATGATCTGTGCTGCCCTCCTCAAAACTAGCAAATCATCCTCATTCTTACTGAGAGTCTCAATAGGAACCTAGTCTAACATGAACCCAGACATTGCAAATGATTCTCACTTCTCTGATTCTAGCACCTGTCCTGAGCACCTGCTATAAAATCTCACTATCTCTTCTCAAGTGAACACATGATTTCAGAATCAGAAGTCAATTTTATGCATTACAGATTCTGTAATTGTTACCAAGATACAACTCAAATAGAGAATGTGCTTAGGTAGCATTCATGTTCCTATCACACATCAGCAGCTGCCGTGTCCTTGGTCTGACTAAATGCATGCACTGAAGCTCTTCAGCCAGCATATACTCAATACTAATTAATACTTCAACTCAATACTAATTAAGGCTGGCCATATATCAGCAGCTCTAGTTCCTCAGTGCTTGAGGTCTAGATTTACCCACTGCTGCCCTCATTGTGGCATCTAGTAGATCTAGGACAAGTCAATATTAATTTGTATGCTTACTTGGCTGTAGCCTTTCTTTCTGACTTCCTGTGTATAAAATATATATAACCAGATATTCATCTTGATTTCTGATGTATCCTCGAGTTTTCTCAGTTGAAACTAAAGCATTTCACTAAACCTTGGGTCATTTGACTTGACTAGAACCCTGACAAGCCATCCAGTTCTTTCCAGAACTCATCTGCAGGAGCAAGACCATACTTCTCCCTATAGCTGCAGGCTCCGAACATAACCCACAATGCCACTGCCACCTGACAATCCTGGCACTGCCTGTTGCTGCTCACCCTTCACCTGAGCAGAGCCCATGTGCATGCATTGGCTCAGGTCAGACTAAGGATGCCAGAGACATTCAGCTTTGTGGTTTGGATTGTAAGCTTTCAGTCCTCAGAAATGAGACCTGGAACCAGGAGAGGGCCCTGGCTCTTGTCGCACCTGTCCTCTGATTATGGTGTCTCTCAAAAATTCCATCAGGTTCTGGTAGGCTGTGAGGGCTTTGGATTATAAATGTGCCCCTCAAACACCACTGGTATTATGAGCACTTTCTTGCCAATTCCATGTAGGCATTTTGGGTCTCAGTGGAAGAAAACTCCTATTAAGAAACTCTTAATTTAAAACCTTTCTTAAATCCTTGTCTTCCCAAGTTATAAGCCCATCTCTCTCACTTCTGAGGCCTTAAAGAAGCCCACTTTTATCTAGTCTAGCTCGCAGGTTCCTGAATACACCCCTACTGTCTCATTGATGTGATAGGGCTAAGTCTCAGCTAGCCTTCATAGCCCAGTGGGACTAGATCTAGCAGATCTTATGAGAACAAATTACTGACTAAACTCCTAGATTTGTTGTTTGTATATCCCACTGAATCTGTCCAAAGCAACTTTAGCGAAGTGACTTCTAGGTCTCTATTTAGAAAACTATAGATAAGTCAGTAAAGGCAGCTGACCGCAGCTCAAAACAGCTCCAAGAGATGTGTATTTAAATGACTGAAAATAGAATACCAGAAGCTCCACTCATATGAATCACGCAGAGGAGGAACATCATGAAAAACAGTTGAAAAATATGACCCCTCTTCCATGAAAAACCATTAAGCTTACAGACACACAAAAGTATGTCAACAATTTGAGGGACTCGCAGACACCTAAAACTCATTCATGGACCCCAGGTTAACAACTGCTAAATTAAGATCCACCAGATATTATTAATCAGTTCATGTAAAGATTTGAGTGAGTAATGACAGTTCTGCATTATTTTCTTTTATGCTTTAAGGATACACTTTTTTTATAAAATAAGTTAACAGTATCTAAAGACAATGTTAAGACAAGACTACATTTGACTCTTGGACAACACAGGTTTGAACTGTGTGGGTCCACTTACACATGGACTTTTTCGACAAATTGAAAATAAAGTATTCATAGGATGTAAAACCCAGTTAGATGATGGGTCAAGTTTTTCCTTTTGTGGGTTTCACAGAACTGACTGTGGGACTTAAGCATGCTCAGATTTTGGTATATGGGGAGGTCCCCATATAATTGGGGGGGTATATGGTACCAAGAGAAGATTTTATAATAATCTAGTGTCTTCATACTCAGAGCCTGAGAAGTACAAAATATTAGGTCCTGATTCAGACCTACTAAATCAGAATCTGAAACTTCAACAAGGTCTTCAGGTGATGTAGGTACACATTAAAATAGAAACATTTATCTAGCAAATATGAGGGAAATACTGGCTGTCTCTAAACACGGAGTAATGTTATTTGGCCGGCATTGAAAGTTAATCTTGTCTTTGTCTGCTTAGCAAGCTTCTATCTATCCTTGAAAACCCTACTCAAACATTACCTCACATGAAGGCTTTCCGGCACTGGCCTCCAACCCAAGAAAAAATAATTTACTCCCATTCTCTTGTTAGCTGATTTTATTGTATTTTATACATGTTATTTATATTAAAAGTTATTTAATAAATATATCAATTATGTAAGTTCCTCTGTAGTTAACATTATGAGCACATAGGTCATAAAATTGCAACAGGTCATACTTTTGAACACTCTGTGACAATGTTCTGAGCAATTATAAATGTATTAACTTATTAAATCCTCAAAAGCCTTACAAGGTGGATGCTAGTAAACTGTGAGACAGAGAATGAATTAGTATTTGGAAAATGCCGTGGTTCACAACTAATCTGGTTTGAATTTTTTTAAGTCTTGAAATTATATGTAGAATAGAAACAGGCCATCTATTCAATAGTTTTCAAAGTTTCATGTTTCTATGGAGCATTAAGCATACAGTTTCTTTGAAACCTCATTTCTACATTTAACAAGGGGTTATTTTCTATTTTATAGTAAATAAAGGGGTTGATCTTTAAATTGTTAGCAGGAATAATACCAGAATCTCCAAGATCATCTCTAAAATGTTGCTTCTCTAAGGTACAGTACTCTACGGTAAGCGGCTACATGTAGGACACATCTCCAAGTAAGAGGTTGACTATGGTCTCTCCAGCCTGTCTGGTGTGCTGAAACGCACTTGGCTGTTTTATTAATTCTCTTCTCTTCACTAGTTAGAGTTCCATACAGAAGAAAAACAAACAATAAGCAAGTCCAATGTTGAAACAGCTCTCTCAGGTTTCTGCAAAGCATTGGATGGTGCTGCACTATTTGGTCTGATTGAAGCCAGGTAAGGGCCGTTTGGCTGTTACCTAGCAACTGCCCGGCAGGGCTCTGCCCGAAGAGCATTATCAAGGTGGGGTCTCTAGGATCACCAAAGCATGCTTCTGGGTTCTGATACCCAGTAATTCTCTTGGAGAGGTTTTATGCAACTGGAATCTGACCCTTTAAATCGTCTTCACTACACACTTTATTTCAGAAGAATTAAAACACACATGCAAGTACATGGAGAAAGAATCAGGGGATGAAGGCAAGGTGAATTAAACAATAGAAGATAGAAGGTAAAGAAGAGACAAAAGTTAAAAAAAAGTGAAAAGAAATTGTAATAGTCAATAGTCTAAGACTTGATTTCCAATATTTTCCAGTATTATTTTATGTAATTCTGCTTATCAAAATCATTATTTTGCAGAAGATTGTATGCTCCTATTTCTCAATGCCTGTCTAAATAAATACTTTAAAATAATAGGTGTCATAGTACTAAAAAAAGAAGCTACCTAATACGAGGCATACAATGGTCAATCTAGTGATCTAATAATAAGTGATTTAATACCAGGGGGAAAAATACTTTAAGTGGGCCAGGAACTATGTTGCGTTCAACTGTATTATGTAAGATAATAGAGTAACCGTATCAAATTTTTAAGCATTTGATCCATCAGCACTTTTTTACACTTAAAGAATTTGTCTGTCATTTATGAATTTTATACGACTTCTAGCATGACTTTGCTATCAGCAGCAAATCCAATGGGTCTGCAGCAAACTTGATCCTTGCGTCCTCAGAGGAAAGAATTTGGCTGAGGAGCAGGAGGAGATTTAAGGCAGAGGAAGAAATCAAGGCAAGTTTTAGACCAGGAATGAGTTTGTTAAAAAGTTTTAGAGCAGGAATGAAAGGATGTAAAGTACACTTGGAAGAGGCCAAGCTGGCAACTTGAAAGATCCAATTGTGCCATTCGGCCCTTGACTTGCAGTTTTGTACATTGACCTGGTCCTGGGGTTTGCATTTTTTCTCCCTTGATTCTTCTCTTGGAGTGGGCTATCTGCATGTTCAGTGGCCTGGGAGGGGCCACATGCCCAGTGTGTTTACTGAAGTTGTGCACATGTTCACTTGAAACATGTGCACATGTTTCCCTTACCAGTCGAGTGTTCTAGAGGAAGGTCATAGGCCAGTTAAACTCGGCCACTTTGCCTCTTAGTGTGCATGCTTGGGACTGCTCACCCAAATCCTGAGATTCTATCAGGAACTGCTAATCACCAGCTTCAGGTGTTTTCTTTCTATTGGGAGACTATTTTTCCCTAGCACTGGCTGTGACCAATTATTATTTTACAGAGACAGTTTAACAACCGCCTGACCATCAACTAACTGATCATTGCCTGACATTCTTGGTAGGGGGCCCTCTCCTGTTCTGCACACTTGTGCCTAGCTACCTACTCCAACAATTTTATAAATATTAAAAGAAACCATACACAAATCATAGGTTGCTGAAATTTAGACACAACAGAAACATGCTAGGTATAGTAGCAAAACAAAAAAGCAGAGATCAAAGTTCAGTAAAATATTCTACTGCAGTCTAGCACAAGTTAATTCACTGTTTCTAATTTGTCATTGACAATAGAATTACCCATTTAAGGTATTTTAATAAAATTTATGCCTTCTGTGTCTTTTACTCATTTCTACTACATGTTGAAGTATGAATTTTGGGGGGATTTGAGACCATCAAATTTCCTTAATTTTCCACATCTGCAGTCTGCTGTTCATGCTGCTACTAACATGAACAGCAATGCTCATTCTGTCAGTAAAAACAGCATCAATGCTAAGAAGCATTTTAGAACATTGATCCCTAGCAGTCTCATATAATCTAAAGCCACTGTTTATTATCCATTATCAGCCATTGCTAGAAAAACATTTCCCGATCTCAAATTTCAGGCCATTATCTAACGGCTGAGGCTGCTGTTGCTGTTATTACAGAGTCAAATGCTTTCAGAATGAGACTCTATAATTGTACTGCAGGGGGAAATTCCACAGAAACTGCACTTCAGTTTCAAAAAACAGGGCGGATAAGGAGAGAAGGATTTTCTCTGAGAAAGCAGCCTTTCTAGAGTTCCTGGAACAGCATGGCTTCAATAGACCCTCCAAGCTTCTGTCTGAACAACCTCCATTGATTCCAGCTGCTGCCTAATTGGCCCATGACTGCGTATCACCCCTAAATGTATTGCATTTGTATCACCAGAGTAAACAAGCAATCTTCACTCTGCATAATACCAATGCTAACTAAGGCTGCCTGGAAAGAAAATGCTCTTATCTAGTGTTTTATTCTTAGATTTCTGGATGCCTGTGGCCTGTTATACAATCTCTATCACTGAAGTCTCTGACAAGTGAAATCTTAACAGGCCTTGGTGGGATACCATACATTGCAGTTAGAAAATTTAATAATATTAAATAAATAATAATAGTTGAGCAGTAGCGATACTTATAGCAAAGTCCATTGCATGGTGTGTAAAATCTTCAAAGAAATACTCATCTATCTGTATATATACATACACATATTCCTAAAGTTATAATTTATCTTTTTTTAATCAAGAAAGTATGGTTAAAAGCAAATTTTTCAGTTTATCTTGCTCTCTTGATAAACAAGATAAATTCTAATTTCAGGGACATGCCAATAATCTTTCTCTTTTCCGCATTTCTGGGGTGAATTTGCTCTAAATATTTAATTTTAGAAATAAAAGTTGTCGGCCTTTTAGGCTGAATTTCTTTTTCCCGGAAGCAAAAGAGAGGAAAATGAATTTATTTTATAATTGATCTGGGAGGGCTTTTTGCCATCCTTTTTGTTTGGATGGATGACTAGGATAACAGCTGCCATCTGCAATGCCAATGGTGAAGTAGAACTTAATTATCACCAGCTGGTTGATCAGGTTAGACTTGCTTAATGAAGACCCAAAACTAGATCTAAATAAGGCAAACAAATTAAGTGAATAAGATTTAATAGTTTACCTTCCAGCAGCCACTTTCAAAGGATGTGTTAATTTTAGTAGAACTTTCCAAATCATACTTGAGTTAATTCATATAATCTTATTTAAAGGGAAAAAAATGTGTGTCCATATAATGTCTATATCATATGCATGACACTATAATACAGTTTAAACCTCTTTCTGATACAGCAATATTGGGAATAGATAACAGTGATCTATTACTTTATGAAAGCCACATTTTTGGGATTCATGAATCTTCTTTTCTTTTCCTAAATGCCCAGATGATGCTTTGGCGTGTTGTTGTTGTTGTTTTTAAAGTTATTTTTTAATTAAGTAATTTTTGCCCTTCACCCCAAGATGTTTAACTCCAAGGAAACCATTGAAAAATACAATTTTTTTTTTTTTACAAGTAAGTCTCCTAGAAAAATTTGGTGATCATGTTCTAATCATTTTCTGATGTGTATACAGAGAATCAGGTCATATAATGACCAGAGAACCTGGTCATAATCACCAGACTGATGACTGAGATGGACCCAGTCCTTCAGATTGCCTTTTGATTTTTATAAAGCTGAGCTAGATTTAAGATGTTGGCCTTGGAGGCCCAGAGCCCATGATGCTGCTTGTATGTTGAAGGTAGTACTGTTACACTGAGGGACAGAGTTTCATGGAAAGAAACAAAGGACCCCAACACTAATGGAAGGCAAGTTTATGAATTGAGAATCCTCAAAATGCAAGACACTGCTCTACCTAGCTAGGAGTTTTGAAGTTCAACAGTCAAGGATATCTTGGTTCCCACATCTCTAAAAGAGTATATGGTATTAAATAATAAGATCCATCCCACATCCCTCATCCTATAATTCAGACAATTATTATTTTATCTGAAATAACTTTATTCTACTAATTTATATTTGAATTTTTATTACCCTTATTGCTTCAACCTTCTTTTTTATCAGCAGCCATTCTTGTGTATCTTTTAAATGTTTAACAGAACCTTCATTTCTATTTTAAAAGACAAAGAGGAGATTTGTGGTATTTTATGAGCAATAATATTTAATCTTAAACTGAAGAAGTTTATCTTTTGAATAAAAGATTAGACCCTCCCAGCATGCTTACAGCAAAATATAAGTCCCAGTAGTGAAACCAGGTACAAGAACTCAGCTTTGTGACCTGAACACTTGTGTCTGCTGGATGCTCTGTGTAGCACTGAAGGATGATGGGTTACCACTAAGACAAGCAAGGGAAGACAGTAAGCATTGTAAGTATTAGAGGATGTCTCGCCAAGCTCCAGAACCCACGGTTACAGAACTTAGGAATCAAAAATGATTGTGTTCTTATGTAGAGATTTTCCAACTGCCAGAGATTTATTTCATTATCTTTCTCTAACCTTCAAAACTATTTAACTGAAGTGAAAAGCATGCAAATTAAAATCTCAAACATAATTAACCAGAAGATCTAGTGGAAAGCAGACAAGTCTTTAAATAATAAACCAAAATAAATAACAAGCATTTCATCAAAAAGTTGTAAGTTTCTTTGATGAAATGGGTTTGGTCTCTTTGTTGTAAAGACAAACAGAAAAGAAAGTGCATAAATAAAGAAGACAAAGGCAATTAAACAAATTTTAATAAACACATTAAATTGTAAATAATATTAGTCAGCTTATAGTTTTCAAAGAAAGTACATAACATTATGAATTTTATTCTATTTTGTTGATGAGGCTACTTTAAGTAAAAATGACTGTTTTCATTATTCGGCTAAAAGTACCATTATAAAAAGCTGCTGTTAATTATGGCAGCTCTGAAATGGAGTAGATAAGTATGTAGAGAAGCTTTAATAATTGAAAGAATATTAATGAAGGGACCCAGCTGCTTCAAAAATTGGTAGTTCTGATCATAGGGATAAATGATGTTCAGGGTGAACAAAGAGATCTGAAGAATTAACATGGAATGTATAAGCCATTCTATGAATTCTACTAAAGACTCAAGGAAGTCATATGCAAGATTGTGGACCCACGATAAGCATACTCTCTAGAATATATTCTTTTTGTTTCTCTTGTGTTTTATACTTACATCCCAGGGTGGCTTTGCTCATTTAAAATACAGGAATATGTCAACAAATATTCAAACTCTTGTCATGGGTCCTTTGAAAAAGTTATGGATGTAATATGCTGTCTCCTGTGTTTTCTGAAAGCTGAAATGGTTTCATTATGACTCTATTTATGGCATAACAAAAGTAAGAGTTTCCATTGTTATTTAAAGCTTGACTAGGAGAGACAACATCATGGAAGAGATGTATCACACATTCACATCTTGGAAAGCTGATTTTAACGTTCTTTAGAAGAGTGATTTATTACACATTTTTGCTGGTCTGGTGAATTTAAGCCAAAAAAAATCACTATATTTTTATACTATGAGAAAAGAAACAACAATAGGAAAAAAATAGGAAATGATGATTGAGAATTTCACCTTCAATTATAACAAGGAAGAAAAAATGAAAAAATGAAACACAAGTTCTTCATGAAGTATACAAAATCTACCAAGTGTGACTTAGAGTCTAAAATATGATATGACTCAGCAAACACATGTACACACAAAACATCTCCTGTAAATATTACAATTTGTTATATATTTTTGTCTATCGGGTTTAATCAGAATATAAAATTTCATAAAAGCTATAGCTCAACAGAACAAAATTACCATACTCCTAATTTTGCCAAACATAATTAACTTTGAATTGTGTGAATTAACAGTGCCTAACAAATTACCTTTCAGCTCTGAAATTAAATTCTTTCGTACCATTAGATTTGTTTGTTAAGCTCAAGTAGACAAAAGTAGTATTTAATAAAGTAATAATGGTGCTTTGCTGAGAGTGCTGTTGAGAAACATATAGATGTACTCAAAATAAATCAAAGAATTTCTATTAATAGCTAATCTGTGAATATCACAGCATCTACATAATATAATTAAGGGGAAAGTATGATGCTGTGACAGGGTACTATATTTTTATTACTGGAAGCCTTTATCTAATTGCCTCTTTAATTAGGTATATTATAGAGTTATTTTGTGGTTGTATACATGTAATATAAATATCTTTAATATTATTTTAGATTCACAGGTATTTTTCTTTTAAAATCATACTATCACCTCCATTTAGAAAAAATAAATTTAAAAATCAAGATCATCTAAACTTCAGTTTACATAATCCATCTCAATAAATCTCTCCATTCTTTCCCAAAATATATTTAAAGTTAACGAACAAGAAAATGAGGAATATAATATTCAAACATTTTGTATAATAACAGGACTTGGAATTTGAAATACCCACCTATGCTGCAGAGCCTATCCATGTAAATTCTAATGTTTCATTAGACTGAAAGTTTAATACATCAAGAGTAGGGATGAGGACGCGCTTTTACTTCTTTCTGTAAAGAAAGAAACTTAGCTCATCTGTTTGATTAACTTTTCCTGCAGGGTATCATCTGAACACTATAAACCCAAATGAAGACTTCAAAGAGGCCTGTGGAATAACTTTGATTGACAGAAAAGACAAATGATTTAAAAACAAAGTCAAACAAAATTCTAGCAGATTCACTTTACTTGAATGCTAGCCTAATGCCGCTGCTTTCTCATTCCAAAGTGACTCCAAGATAATTTCCCAAGATCTAGGTACCCTGGCAAGCTTAAATATCTTAGGTTCTTCAGTGATATTTGAGTGTGGTTTGAGACTAAGTGTTTCATTAGGGAAAATAGAAAATGTTTAAATGGATGGTGTTTGGAGCCTGATTTTAATCTTACGGGTTATGTTTCAATGCTACCTTACATTAAAACTTTCTGCAAATTCTGGTTATAAAATTGAACTGAAGAGATGACAAGAAGAACCTTTATCAGGAATTCTACCCTGCAGTAATGACTGTTACTACTGTGAGGCACATAGGTCTTCTTTCAAAAGTCATCTCACCTACCCCTACCTTTAGGAGGACTCAGGATATATGAATAATTTTTCTACTAAAAGAGATGGGTTTGTCCTTCTTCATTCCATACCATAGCCCCTTTCTGAATCCCTCTTGCAACGAGTGGTTCAAACACTCAAGGTAAATTGTCAGGGTTAGCTGTTAGTGGCTGTGAGGAAATAAATAAAAAAGACAGATAATAGAGATGTAGAGGAGGAGAGAGGGAGGGAGGGAGGAAAGGCGGGAGGGAGGGAGGAAAGTCAGGAGGGAGATAGATTAGAGAGAGAGAGACAGAGAGAGAGAGAGAGCAAGCTACGGTTCCAGAAAGATAAAAGGTCGGTCTTAAAATAATTAGAACAGACCATCTAACTTCAAGCCTACTTTTAGCTGAAAAATATTTTGTATTATTTTAATGAAATAAATTGTACCTATTTTCCCCAAACAGTAAAATAAAAAGTTTGTGCTATTCAAATTACGTATTAAAATACTGGTTCTTAAAATATTTAGTAAAATAATTTTCCAATAGAAGATAAAATTTACTCTTTGAGATAGTTGTGTAGTTTTAGAGAGAAAAGTCCATATCAAAGCTATGGGACAGCAGAGGAAAGCTGGCTTGCTGGCCATCAAGACGTGGCCCTTTTTAGGAAGGCTTTATCTTGAATATACATCCTAGTCCCATATCTGTCCCTCATGGCAATAATTTTTGTCAACATGCCATCAGCAACCTTATGTCTTAGGAAGGCAGATTTACATTAACCAAACTCAGAAAGATCCATATATAAAATCTAGAATGTCAACTTATCTAACAAGTAGCCAAAGTCTCTAGGAAACAGACCTCTACATGTTTGTGGGACAGAACAACTCCTGTGCTGAAACCTAGTAAATTAGTAGAATCTATATGCATACATTCTCTTGTAACTCGTATGGATGCCTGGCTAAGATTAATCCATCTTTGAACACATTAACACATTCCTTCTTCAGAAGAAGAACAAGCTGACTATAAAGACATTCTTAGGAACACCCTTTGTGTGTCTCAGTAAGTTTGCATTCTCTAAGAACTTGGTTGCATGTAGGTTACTCTCAGACATCTCTTGGATTGTTCCCACACACAGCGGATTATATTCCTCACTGACTTACTTATCCTGAGATTCTTCCTAATTTTCTCAGAGGATATGTTCCAGTGATTTATTTATTTAAGCCAAATTACTACTTTTAAGAAATATCCATTTAGTATTTCATATGTAAATATTTATTTTGAAAACACTGGTCAGAGAAGAAAATGCCTACATTCGATCATTACTATGCTAGTTTGAACCGCATGCCAAAGATTATACTAGGAAAATCCTGGTCATCTATCATTCATCCCATAAAATTGGAGAGTATTATTATTCAACTACATTCAATTAATCTTTAAATTCTAATGAATAGATCTCATGAAATTCTAAAAGTTTGTATATCCCCTTTACCACTGCTCTTGTGCTAGTTACCAAGACCTCCCTCCTGTATTACTACTAACAGTCTCTTAACTGGCTTTAGGATCTCCATCACTGCCTCCATTGCAGTTCATTCTCCACACTGTGAAAGGAGTGTCTTCCTAAGGTGTATCTTATTTCTCTGTTTACAATATTAACTTCCTTTCCCCCCAGAAAAATACTACTTAATATTAGGCTTAACATATCGTAAAATAATCTCCTAGTTATTTGACCAGTCTTCCTAAAGATAGTCACTGTACTTTGTTCACCATTTTACCCTACTACTGAGCAGCATCTGACAAATGACAATAGCTCAATAAATATTTATCTAGTGAATCAATGAAACAATACAAACGTTGATAAAAGGAATACCTCCAAACAGAAAATAATGCACTCATAACATTAGGAACATGTTAAGGGTTAAGGATATGAAAAGAAATAACAATATCATAAAAATTGCCATGTGTGTAAGACAGTAGTATGCATACCAAGAAACAGGAAGGAGGAATGATTTCATGTGCATTCCCTTTATTGAACCTCAAAACCAAGTAGTGAATTAAAATATTCAAGGGAAACAAAAGAAGATAAAAGTAAACATTGTAGGTGATTACAGAGCTCTAATTTTGTAGTACCTGTTTTAAACATAACATTATAAATATTTTTATTCCAATAACTTACTACTCTTACTTGATATTAAATGTTTTGACTAGCAGTATTTATATATAATTAACCTTTAACATTATTTTCTTAATGGGTACATATGTGTATCTATACCTAGAGAAAATAGACCATGGGTGGGCTTGTGAGCTTTGGCAAAAGGTGACTTTATGCCTCAATTGCCTCTACTATTAAATAAAAATTATAATAGTACCTACCTCATAAGTTTGTGTGAGGATTAAATAACTTTACTTATAAAGTAATAAGAACAGATTCTGGGACATAATAAACACCTATTATTAGCCCCTATAATTATTTTGCATACATGATGTTACTAATTTGAATTCTATCATTTTATCTGGAACCCAATATCAATCTATGTGTGGAGGTCACTGTCAGAAATTTGTACTAAGCTTAGTAGAAGGCAATTAATTAATTAATTAATTTTTAATTTATCATTTATTTTCATTTAAATTGTGTTTATGCCATTTTTCTAATTATAAAATAACTCTCCTAGGTTTTTATTTTTTAATATTATTTTTCTTAATTGGTAGGGAAATTTGCAATTAAAATACACAAATCTCTTCTAGAATCAATTCACTTTTAGCAAATTCTATACTCAGATGTCCTTAGTGTTTTGAGTGTTTTCCCTCCTCCCTGACATTTATATTGATAGCATTTTTATTACTTAACTTCTAAGAGCAAATGACTGTTACTAAAATCAAATTTTTATGGGCTGTTAGTTTGTAGCAGATCACTGCCTCTAGGTGTTGCAGAATCAAAATCAAAACTACTAAATAATTTAGAGGTAAATTAGCAATAAACTGAAAATGTCTTATCACAAACCATGGTGGCTCATATGTGGGAACTGATCTGATAGAATTGTTACCATCTGCCAGACCCACGGTCACACCCTCTCTTTTTCCCAAAGAGATAAGAATCTACAGAGGATGTAAAAGTGTATTTATACAGTAAAAATAATTAATACATTTTTACTTCTCTTCTCTTGCAAAACTAGTTGTGCCTGAAAACTCTATAATGTGCTAGCATATAATGGCTGCTCCCTTCTTATTATTTAAAACAATCCTATACTTAGAAACAACTTGGGGGTAGGGAAGAGGCATTTGATATTGAGGTAGAAGATTATGATTTCATATCATTTTCTATCCAGCTATATTCTATATCACTAAATCATTTTAAGGAAATTTAAAAATATCCATTTATTTGGGACTAATCTAACATTTTATTTTTGTAGTGCTTCACATTTGAAAGGAAAAAATAAACAACTACCTTTTGTCTTCAGACACCATCATGAAAGGGATTGCAATTACAGAATTGGAAAGGATCTCATAGATTTCTCCCAGATTTTATAGTTGAGAGAAGTGAGACAAAGAGGGGAATAAATGTCATTGCCAAATGCAATACATAGGTTTGTACCATTCCTGGAATGAGAACCTTTGTCGTCTAATGCCAACTCCCATGTTCTTTCTATGTCTCAATTCAAAACAAATTATTGTGGATCACTGGCTCCTGTTAATAAATTAGTTTTTAAGACAAAATATTTTTGTCTGTCACACAAGATCACCCATACTTTAGAGCACAGAGAATGTGGTTTGACTCTAAGCCCAATAAATATAAGCAAAATCCACAGGGTTGCAGCAATACACACAATTTCTCACCTTGCCTACTTTTCCTAGAAATGATATGAGATCTAAAGGCCAATATTAAGGTCCTTCTTAATGTTAATGCATGTCTTCATTCATAAACAATCCAATATAACTGAGATTGATTAAAGTATTATTATAATGATCAAGGCCCTATCTAAGCCAAGTTTTGCTTTTCCAGTCTAGGAACAATAGATCTTGTAAGAGCTTTCTCTTCAAACAGTGATTACACCCTGATTCTTCATTTTTTTCCACAGCTGACTTTGCTCAGTGGCCTTCTGCATTCTGGCCACTCTCCTTCAGGGAAATAGAGAAATAGAAAGAGTTGAGCCAACAGGAAGTCTTTTATCAGCCATTTCCTTTTTGCTCTTGTCCTTCTTTCCCCAAAGTCGAAAACCCCCTGGCTAATAGCTTTTAGCTTAATTTTTAGTTCCAGCTACCTATCTGACCTCCTGATTCTACATTTATCAGACTCTCATCTGTCTATTTGGCTTTCTTTCCTGCCTTACCCTGACCTCAACGCTTACGTGTGTCTTTCATTAGATTGGCCAGTCTACTGTTGCCCTCCAATCTGACACCAATTTCTATTATTAGCTCATCTCAACAGGCCTCTTCTTGGTTTTCACTCTTTAATGTGTCTTTACGGCCTACATATAGATCCCAGTCCTAAAGGAGAAAAGGGGATCATACTCATAATCCTGGTTGAAAGCTTAAACAATAGTATTTGTGTATATTGAAATGCAAAGAAAATACACATTTGTAGATTAGGCATTTTATTTTTTTCACTAATTGGGGACAAGCTCATTTAGAAAGATAATTATCTTTCTGTCTTGGGATGTTACTATAATGGATGACTGCCTAAGTGCTAATACAGGAGAAATAGACCCTGGCAGGGAAGGGGAGGGTTTGAGAATGGATATTAGGCTGATCCTGAGTCAGCAGTAAAACATTATTTTCTTTAAGGAAACATGGTATTTAAAACTAAAAGATTTCTCACAATTTGAAATTATAAAGTAATCTTTCCATTTAATACTGAATGTTTGTGCCCTTAGTAGAGCGTGATGCCCAGTCTTGTACTTCTTTACTATTGAAAAATTGGGAGGAAAATTTTAAAGAGTAAAAAAGCTTTGCAAAAAACAATAAAAAAGGCCGGGTGCGGTGGCTCACGCCTGTAATCCCAGCACTTTGGGAGGCCGAGGCAGGCGGATCATGAGGTCAGGAGATCGAGACCATCCTGGCTAACATGGTGAAACCACGTCTCTACTAAAAACACAAACAAATTAGCCGGGCATAGTGGCGGGCACCTGTAGTCCCAGTTACTCAGGACGCTGAGGCAGAATGGCGTGAACCCAGGAGGTGGAGCTTGCAGTAAGCTGAGATCATGTCACTGCACTCCAGCCTGGGCGACAGAGTGAGACTCTGTCTCAAAAGAAAAAAAAAAAAAACAATAAAAACTAAACTGTAAAAAGTTAAAGGAAATTTTCAGCGTGAAGAAAATAGTCCTCAAGCTCATAAGTGACTGATTGAATAAATAGTTTATTTATTCTAAATTGTATTTGGCACCTATTTGGTGCTGGGCACACATGTGGGAGGTGGAATTAATTCAGAATTAACTATTGCTGTCAAGAAAGTTAGACTTAGCAAACTGTTGAATGAACTTCTAAGTAGGGAAAGCACTGAGAATGTTGATCCAGGCTTCATTTTCTTACTGAGAGTGAAATAATATCAAGGAGACCCTCATATATCTAGATGAAAAAGGAGAGAACTGAGATCTATCACTGGATTAGTAGATGTTAAATTGTAGAAGAAGAGAGTAGGACCTTGCTTCTTTGAAGGTTAAATTAAGCATAATCAGTTACTCTTTTTCCTGTGTGGTTCTGTATTACCTTTTCCATATTGTCTTCTACTAGAGAATCACTCTGCATTGGAAGTCAAAGCAGAAAAAGGACAGAGAGCTGGCCAAACTCTGGATGACACTCTGGAAGCTTCTCAGGGTTCCCAGTAAACCTGGCTTTCCTTTCCACTTTGTCAAATACTCACTGAGCCCCTACTATGAGACCAGTGGTTCATCATAGAACATGACTGCAATGTAGAGATGGACTCTAGGAGATGAAAAGATCAAGGAATGCCCCCACCCAATCCTCCTGATTTCTAGCACACTGCCCTGAGATTTCATATTATAACTCTGGTTTAAAACTTCATGTTCACTAAACAAAATCAAATATATTACCCACTCATATATTTTGAGAATTTTTAGGATTGTTCCAGTTATTCAAAAATCAATGTTAAAAAGATATAGTCCTTGATTTAGATATTCCATGGTCTGTAAAGGGAACATACAGAAATCTTGAATACCATCTCCTCTTGCCAGAAAAGTATAAGCAAATAAATGTTTCATTTATCCTATAAGAATTTAAGAGAATTTTGATTCTGGAATTAGAAAAAAAACAGTCAATCATTCTTATTGAAAAAACAATAAAAGGAGATAACTGTGAATTAGAATTTGAAAAGTACAAAACAAGAATAGCAGAGAAGAGGTGTACATATGTATTTTTCACACATTAATTTCATATATTATACGCACACACACACTAGAGTATATATATATATATATATACATATATATATATATATATGTATATACTCATCCTCCAAGTTGGAATCAGTCTAAAAGCCTCTTTTGAGTCTGAGTACATTTCCCCATGGATGAAAACAGCTTGTGATAAATTCCAGATGATGGCTTCTACTGGCCCATGGCTGAGCTCTAAAGGTCCCCAACCTTACCAGTCTTGGATAAACCGAGTGTTTTGAATCTGGGGCAATGATAATGATGGTCTAGATACAGCACTCACTCTATCAAGCCCCAGAAGAAGGCTTAGAATTTTTATACTGTCAGTTTCTCCACCCTATACACCTATCCTTTAGACCTGACAATCAGACTAAAACTCTCTTTTCCTGATTGCATTTCTTCCAAAGTTATTTACAGTTGAGCAGCAGAAATGGAGACCAGTAATCTCTCACTGACTTCTTTATTTTTAGGCACATTGATAGGCAAAGAGTCCTGCTTTGTTTTATCTCAGGAGATAAATTAACTACCTCAGATATTTTTGTGGTTAGGTCTTCTTGATCATTATATATTTATCTTTTGACCCACTGGATTAGTCAGTTCACACTGCTATAACAGAATATCACAGACTGGGTAGCTAAACAACAGAATTTTTTTTCTTGTGGTTCTGGAGGCTGAGAATTCTAAGATCACGATGCCAACAGATCTAGTGTCTGGTAAGGGCACCTTTCCGGGGTACGGATGGTATTTTCTCCTAGTATCCTCATATGGTGTATAAGAGAGAGGAAAAAAGCTGTATCTTATCTTTTTATGAGGGCACTAATATCATTCATGAAAGCTCCACCCTCATGATCTAATTACACCCCAAAGGTCCCACCTCCTAAAACCATTACATTGAGGGTTAGGATTTCACCATATGAATTTGGGGGCAGTGACAAAAACGTTCAGTTTATAGCATTCTGAATCTGGCCTTCCAAACTTCACATCCTACTCACAAACTAAATACATTTATTCCATCCCAACAGCCCCAAAACTCTTAACTCATTCTAGCATCAACTTGAAAGCCTAAAGTACAAAGCCTCATCTAAATGTCATATGAATCATATATGGGTGAGACTCAAGATATCATTCATCCTGAGGCAAAATTCCTCCCCACCTGTGAACCTTTGAAACAAAACAAGTTATATGCTCCCAAAATATGAGTGGAACACTCATAGAATATTTTCACTCCAAAAGGGAGAGATGGGAAAGAAGCAGAGTGCCAGGTCCCAAGCAAGTCTAAAACTTAGCAAGCAAAATTGTATTACATCTTAAGGCTTAATAATAATCCTCTCTGGCTTGATTTTCTGCCTTCCAGATCCACTGGGGCAGTGGTCCTGCCTACAGGACCCACTGGGGCTGCAGCTTTTCCTCTGCAGTTCTGCCTGGTAGAGGTCTGAAGCCAATGGCTCTGTGCAGTGTCACCCTCATGGCTCCATGGAGTGTTGGTCCATGTCACTCTCATGGCTCCACTGAGTGATGGTCCCACCCTTTGAAATTGAGGTAGCAACAGCCCTATCCCTACACCTATTTACTCTGGGTCTGTGGTGGGAGTGGCAGGCTTGACAGCCTCTGCATCACCTTCTAGGTCCTTCTTTCCTTGTCTTAAACAATAGCATGTTCAGAGATAAATAGTTCTATCGTATGTTCCTATAAAGTCTAAGAAGTTCAACAGTCTTTCCTCATTTGGGCCCATTTTCTCTGCTTAATTATGTCCCAGGTAGCAGTGTTTCTGCTACCATAATCCCATATCTATTCCTGGCTTCTGTTGTGATGGTCATTTAAGTCTGTGGTTCACAGCCACACTAATCTTCTTACCAAATGTGCCATCTACCATATCCTTAGCATTATCTTCCTAACACTCTTTCACATATTTTACAATATAAAAAGCCTGATGAGAATTTTCTAAATCTTTAAGTTCTGACTCCTTTTTGCTTAACAATTCCATCTTCAATTCATTTCCTTCTTCACATTTTACCCTAAGCAATCAGGAGGAGCCAAGCTACTCTTTCAACACTTTGCTTAGAAATCTCCTCAGTTAAATATTCAATTTCATTGTTCCACAATTTCTAATTTCCACAAAACACTAGAATATGAAGATAATTCAGCTAAGTTCTTTGACAAAATATAACAAAATTTGCCTTTCCTCCAATTTTCAATAGCATGTTCATTTCTATCCGATGTCTCATCAGAATGGCACTGTTACAGTCTGAATGTTTGTGTCCCACCAAATTTATGTAAGCCTAATACCCATTTTGATGATATTCAGGTAGGACTTCTGGGAGAAGATTAAGTCATGAGGGCTTAACCCTTATGAATGAAATTTGTGTCCTTATAAAAGAGGCTTGAAAGAGCCTGTGTCCCCATTCTGCCATGTCAGAATGCATCAACAAGGCAACATCTATGAAGCACAGACCTCTTATCACAAACAAAATCTTCTGGTTTCTTAATCTTGGGCTTGCCAGCTTCCAGAACTGTGAGCAATAAATGCATGTTATTTATAAGTTATCCAGTTTAAGGTATGTTGTTATAGCAGCAGGAACAGACTGAGTTTTTTACTGTCCATATTTCTAGCAACATACTATTCCTGATTAATTTTGTTCCCTCTAAGAAAATGACCTCTAAAAGTCCCTTCATGCAAATATCAGCATTTTTCTAACATGCCTCTCAAAATTCTTCCAACCTATACCCATTACCCAGTTCCAAAGCCATATATTTTTATGTATTTGTTATAGCAGCACCCTTACTTCTTAGCATGGTAGCCCCTGTCCCCTGCTCTTATCCATGGTTTTGCTTTCCATGGTTTCAGGTACCCACAGTCAACCATGGTCAAAAATTGTTAAATGGAAAATTCCAGAAATAAACAATCCATAAATTTTAAATTGCACATTATTTGAGTAGTGTGATAAAATTTCGCACCAACCCAGCTTGTCCTGGTTGGGACATAAATCATCCATTTGTCTAGCATATTCATGCTGTAGATGCTTCCAACCCTTAGTCACTTAGTAATCTCAGTTCTCAAATCAACTGTCATGGTAGCACAGTGCTTGTGTTCAGGTGATTCTTATTCAACTTAATAATGGCCCCAAAGTGCAAAAGTAGTGATGCAGACATAATGTTGTAATCATTCTATTTTATTGTTAGTTGTTAATTTTTTACTATGCTTAATTTATAAATTAAACATACATATATGGTTTGGAACTCTCCATAGTTTTAGGCATCGACTGGGTGTCTTAGAACATGCCCCCCACAGATAAAGGGGTACTTCTATACAAATTGCTGTCTTAGTTAGTTCAGGCTTCTACAAAAAAATACCATAGACTGGCTGACTTAAACAACAGAAATTTATTTCTCACAGTTCTGGAGGCTAGAAAGTCCAAGATCAAGGTGTTAAGAGACCCACTCTCTGGTAAGGGCCCACGACCTAGATTGCAGACAGCCATCTCACTGTATCTATACATGGCATAGAGCAGAGAGAAAGTACACATTTTACCAATTGCTCAAGTGATTTTTTACTTAATGATTTTAATGCTGTTGATTTTTTGACATAAATCATGTCTTTTTATAATGGCACTAATTTCAATCATGATGGCTCCAACTTCATGACCTAATTACCTTCTACAGGCCTTACCTCCTAATAACATCACATGGGGCCTTGGGTTTCCACATGAATATTGGGGTCTCATAAACATTCAGCCCATAGCACTCATGATTTAATTCCAAAACAAACTTATTAATGAAATATGGAAGTGTATGCTTTAACTCCTCTTATTTTTAAAAGGGAATAAACCATAAAGTTCCTATTCACAGGCTGAAATATTTCACTTTGTAAAATCCATTTATAAAGGTTATATAAGCTTGATGTTATAGAGCAGAATGGCTCTTCTTTTCTTGTTCTTACTCTTTTTCCCTGCTTTGTGACATTTAATAAGAAATTGTAAATCTTCAGAATAATTTCTAACAGGCTGTAAGCAAACAAATAATTTCTGATTGATAGGCTGAAAACAAAATTATGAAGAAAAGGAAGAATGACCCAGCTGAGAATGTGAGACTAAAGGCTGTATAAATGAAGTTAATTAAGTAAAAAATGAAATTTCTATCAAAAAAGTAACAGCATTAAAAACATTAAATAGAAAATCACTTGAGCAATTGGTAAAAGTAGGTATCTACAGTCTTCCACTATTTCTGAACAGATGTAGATCACTAAAACCAGGAGTTATTTCTTTACATAAAAAAGCAGTGGCTCACCAGACTGTAACAAGATTTCAGCCTGAACTGGGGGTTTTGTAGGAAAAGAGAATAAAATAGTTTGAGATAAATCAAAAGAACAGTAGTACTGTGGAAAAGAGGGCTGCAGGGAAACCCAACTTTTTCTCCTAGAACCAGATTGTGCAAGGGCTCATGCCAATGCTACTCCATATTTTTTTTAATTCTTGTGGGTACATAGATGCATATATTTATGGAGCACAACATGTTTTCATACAGGCATGCATTGTGAATTAATCACATCACGAAAAATGGGTTATCTATCACCTCAAGCACTTATCCTTTGGGTTATAAATAATCCAAAAGCTATTTGGAGGGCTGAGAAGAAGACAGGAAAATGTGGGAAAGTTTGGAACTTCGTAGAGACTTGAATGGCTTTGCCCAAAATGCGAATAGCAATATGGACAATAAAGTCTAGGCCGAGGTGGTCTCAGATGGAAATGAGGAATTTGTTGGGAATTGGAGCAAAGGTGACTGTTGTTATGTTTTAACAATGAGACTGGCAGCATTTTGCCCCTGCCCTAGAGATTTGTGGAACTTTGAGAGAGAGATGATTTAGGGTAACTGGCAGAAGAAATTTCTAAGCAGCAAAGCATTCAAGATGTGGCTTAGGTGCTGTTAAAGGCATTCAGTTTTATAAATGAAGCAGAACATAAAAGTTCAGAAAATTTGAAGCCTGACAATGTAATAAAAAAGAAAATCCCATTTTCTGAGGAGAAATCCAAGCCAGCTGCAGGAATTTGCATAAGTAATGAGGAGCTTGGGCCATGGCATCAGGGGGTGCAAGCCTCAAGCCTTGGCAGCTTCCTTGTGGTGTTGAGCCTGCAGGTGCAGAGAAGCCAAGAATTGGAGTTTGGGAACTTCTGCCTAGATTTCAGAAGATGTATGGAAATGTCTGGATGCCTACGCAGAAGTTTGCTGCAGGAGCGGGGCCCTCATGGATAACCTCTGTTAAGGCAGTGCAGAAGGGAAATGTAGGGTTGGAGCCCCCCAACACAGAGTCCCTATTAGGGCACCACCTAGTGGAGCTGTAAGAAGAGGGCCATCATCCTCCAGACATCAGAATGATAGCGATCCACTGGCAGCTTGTACTTTGCACCTGGAAGAGACACAGACGCTTAATGCTAGCCCATGAAAGCAGTGATAGTGAATAAATTTCACGAGATTAGATGGTTCTATAATGGGGAGTTTCCCTGCACTAACTCTCTCTTTGCCTGCTGCCATCCATGTAAGATGTGACTTTTTCCTCCTTGCCTTCTGCCATGATTGTGAGGCCTCCCCCACCACATGGAACTGTAAATCCATTAAACCCTTTTTCCTGTATAAGTTACTCAGTCTCAGGTATGTCCTTACCAGCAGCATGAAAACTGACTACATTAGATGTATAACCTCATGCATATTAATTAGCCTCTTTAAGCCTTAGTTTTCTTCTTCTTATAACCGAAGTAATAATTGCATGTATCATATGGAGCTATTGTGATAAATGAGATAATACATTAATGCCCACTAAACATTAACCATTATTATTAGAAACTATTATGTTGAAGTCCTAATCCCCAGTACCTCAGGATGTCAGACTATTTTGAGATAGGGTCTTTACAGAGATAAAGAGAGAAAACTATATGAAGACATAGGAAGAAGATGGCCATCTGCAAGCCAAGGAGAGAGGGCCCCAGAAGAAACAAACATGCCAAAACCTTGATCTTAAACCTTGGGGCTTCAAAATTGTGAGGAAAGATAGCTCTGTTGTTTAAAACGCCCAGTCTATGGTACTTTGTTATGGCAGCCATGGTAAACTAGCACATAAACTAAATAATTAAATTTTAACAGTTGCTTCATTAAAAGTCTACTTGACCCTCAGAAACCAGTTTGACTTTTCTTTTTAATTTTCAAAAGTTTAGTGTATACGCAGTTGTATCGGTTACCTATTTCTGTATAACAAGTTACTCTAAAACTTACCCAGTTAAAAAAAAAAACAAGCATCATCAACTCATGGTTTCTGGGTATTGGGCATTCTGTTGAAGTTTGTCTGACTATCTCTATTTCAAGACATCCCATAAGGTTGCAGTTAAGCCACCAATTAGGGCTACAGTCTTATCTGAAGACTCAACTGGGAGGATCCTATTCCAAGCTCCCTCATGTGGTTTTTGGCAGGATTCATTTCCTTACACGTTGTCAGACTGTAGGCCACAGTTCCTCGCTGGCTGTTGGCCAGAACCTTCTCTCAGTTTCTTGCCATGTGGACTTCTCCACAAGGTAGCTCTTGGAAGCTGTCTTCCCTCAGATCAAGCAAGCAGGAGAAGGAGAGAAAACATTCAAGAGAGAAACCACAATCTTCTAAAACATAATCTCAGACACTTGTGAAAGTACCACGTTCCCTCACATCTATATATCACTATCAAGAGCATTAGCACAAGTTCTGAATCTCCATCACCTCTGCCTCATTCAATTCACTAAAAATACATTGTTGCGGGAAGTCAGGGACCCCGAACAGAGGGACCAGCTGAAGCCATGGCAGAAGAACATAAACTGTGAAGATTTCGTGGAAATTTATTAGTTCCCCAAATTAATACTTTTATAATTTCTTATACCTGTCTTTATTGCAATCTCTGAACATAAATTGTGAAGATTTCATGGACACTTATCACTTCCCCAATCAATACCCTTGTGATTTCCTATGCCTATCTTTACTTTAATCTCTTAAACCTGTCATCTTCGTAAGCTGAGGAGGATGTGTGTCACCTCAGGACCCTGTGATGATTGTGTTAACTGCACAAATTGTTTGTAGAGCATGTGTGTTTGAACAATATGAAATCTGGGCACCTTGGAAAAAGAACAGGATAACAGCAATGTTCAGGGAACAAGAGAGATAACCTTAAACTCTGACCACCAGTGAGCCGGGCAGAACAGAGCCATATTTGTCTTCTTTCAAAAGCAAATGGGAGAAATATCGCTGAATTCTTTTTCTCAGCAAGGAACATCCCTGAGAAAGAGAATGCATCCCTGAGAGTAGGCCTCTGAAATGGCCGCTTTAGGGGTGGCTGTCTTTTATGGTCACAGCTGTAGGGATAAAATAAGCCCCAGTCTCCCATAGCGCTCCCAGGCTTATTAGGATGAGGAAATTCCCGCCTAATAAATTTTGGTCAGACCGGTTGTCTGCTCTCAAACCCCCTTTCCTGATAAGATGTTATCAATGACAATGCATGCCCAAAACTTCATTAGCAATTTTAATTTCGCCCTGGTCCTGTGGTCCTGTGATCTCGCCCTGCCTCCATTTGCCTTGTGATATCTTATTACCTTGTGAAGTATGTGATCTCTGTGACCCACACCCTATTCATACACTCCCTCCCCTTTTGAAAGTCACTAATAAAAACTTGCTGGTTTTATGGCTCAGAGGGCATCACGGAACCTGCCAACATGTGACGTCTCCCCCGGACACCCAGCTTTAAAATTTCTCTCTTTTGTACTCTTTCCCTTTATTTCTCAGACCGGCCAACACTTACGGAAAATAGAAAAGAACCTACGTGAAATATCAGGGGTGAATTTTGCCCGATAATACATCATTAAATTCAGTCAACTCAAGGGTAAGGGATCACACAAAGGCATAAATACCAATATATTGGTATTGTTAAAGGCCATCTTTGGAGTTAATATAAAAGTATATTTAAATCAGAATTCTAATCAAAGAGATTCTACAGATTTAGAATTGTATTTGCAAAATTTTTAGAAAAGGGAAATAAATTCTCAAAACAATAAGATAATCTTTTGATGAAAACACTTAATCTCATTGATCCCACACTAAAATGTTATATGCATAGTTTAAGATGAATTATCCTGATTCTAGTAAGTGTCTCAATTATGGCAAATTAAGCAGCACCTGGAGAAGAATTCTAAAAATTTCTTCTTACTTCTTCAGAAATCACACACCCATGGTCAACACGGGTCATGATACCACAAGGATTACGGACTACAGTCTCCTCTTAACTTTTGGGCTTACTTCATGAAAAGTTCAACTGTCATTATACTAACGACTTGAGAGAATAAAATTAAGGCAATAATGCTTATACAATAACATAAGATTAAGACAAACCTGAAGCAAATACTCTGTAACCATATCACACAAACAGTCTGAGCTAAAATTGAGCCATTAGGTAGCTGATGAATCCTCAGAGTGAAAGAAAATTCCATTATCATAAATTACCATATGATAATTGAGTTGCAGAAGTGTTTGGAAACAAAAAGAACTTTTTCTACTGGTGTGTGTATAGGCTATAAGTACCATGTTCCCTCACATCTATGTATCACTATCAAGAGCATTAGGAAAAGTTCTGAAAACCCAAGCAGTCATAAATTCTCATCTGTGTTTAATTACCTGAAATAGCTAGACAAGTTTGAATCATCCAAGTCACTGGTGTTTTACATGACCAATTGTTTCTAACAAACATACATTATCAGAAGCAGTTCTGTTTCCTTAACCATTAGCAAACTGAAATACCCATACAGAGAAAAGCAATACTACAGAGCACATAAAATGTACCCTGTGGAGTGTTACAAGGCAATGTATTCATTAAATACTTCTTATGACACTTTACTTTACTCATAAATGCCATGTAAAATTACAGCCTTTCTAATACTGCAGTTAGGATGACTTTACTTACACGTCTATTTCCGCCTTCCCATGATTTTTACCTTTGATTCTTCCCAAAAAGGACCAGGAGCTTCTATTCTATAAATTTAGATTGGTTTTACCAATTCTAGGATAACCCCACATACAGATATTTATCACTTTGAAATGATCCTTTGTAATATTTAAATAATCATGTATCACTGCTATCACCTTTAAAAAGTCATCTGATGATGACATAATTGAATAACGGTTGAAAAATTCTTAACTCTAAACAGGTACTGATGAGACCTACAAACACCTAGGTAACATGGACTATTTGTAATCTATAAGGGAGAAAAAAAACATGACGTGAGGGAAATTTTTGTATAAATTCACTCTAATAGAAAATTATGTAGTAAAACCTCACAAGTCTGAAATAATTTAGGAAAGTTTGCTTGAATAATTGAATACCTCACGGAAATATATCACTAGTACTTTCAAACAAACAAATGAATGAATAAGATATCCATTTAAGGGCCTATCTATCTCATTTAAAGTATTGTAAGAATAAAAGAGCTACTTTTGGACTTGCCACTTGGATTTTTAAAAAATACTTTGAGGCTTAATTTAGACAAATCTTTTGATCTGGTTACATAACAGTAGTCCCTGTCTTCCCCAGCCCCACATATTTGTGGATACCAAAGACACAGCATTTTTACAACCCCAGTCAGTTTATTCGCTCTTGAGGATCTTATAGACCAGTGAAGGAGATAGATAAATAAATAATTGCAATATGATGAGATAATATAATATTAGACAAATATACAAAAATTCAGCAACAGCACAGGTAAGAAACAAATTGTGCTACAGTATATTACTCTCTTATTGCTTTGTTTCAATCAGATTTAATAGGTAATAAATAACAACTAAAGCTGGCATGTTAAGCCAATATGAGAGACGAAGTGCTATTTTCAAATGCTGATTATGAATAACCTTTAAAAAACTGCTACCCTACAATCTTTTAAAAGTTCAGATAATATGGCTTTTTTAGTTTGGGGTACATAAAGAAGAACAGTGTGACAGGGAAATAAATCAAAGATCCATTTGTCTAAGAGTCTCAACTAAATTTGTTTCTATAATTAAGTTGGACCCTGAAGTATTTTTGATAGTGAGGATAATTCTCACTATAAATGCATAGGATTACTCATCACTGACTACTACATGTTGAGATATTGGCTGGTAAAACACTATTCTAGGTAATTATTCATTTTTTAATACATGTGTTTTATGTCAAGTATGACTTACATGAAAAGTGAAGGACACATCCCTTTTTTTGTTTGTGATTTCGATCATTTCCAGGAGTCCCAAGTTACATTTCTATTTTGTTTAAAACCACGAAGTGTGAATTATTAGCCTTCTACTTGATTCACAGGCCACACGCCACATTAAGCCACATCCCCCTCTCACTTTGGATGTGTGAATACTGTTCATTTGTGCTTTGCAAAGATTTTATTCAAATTACATATTTTAGTCATAGTAAAGCTATAAAACTTCATGAAATTCCATTCAGAAATCACTTACCATGAGAAATGTGCTTTCAGATATGCATAACTAATGTATCCTGCTATGTATTGATAAAGCATAAGCAAATAAATTCTCACCCCTTCCCATGATTTAATTGCATATGTTTAAGAATTGATGATAAAATTTCAGCCTAAGATAAAATGATTGCAATTTTCCAAATATATCACTTGAGCAATCTTTAAAGATAGAATTATTCACAAATAAATATATTTTACTGTATTGGCTTCTCATTGGTTGGTTTTAGCTTTTATTTAAAGGATAACAATTATTAAAAGTCTATCATGAATTTATAATGCTCCAATATAAGATGACAACCTCTGAGTTTCTGTTGCATCTAACAAATGTATAAAATTACACACAAGGAGCAGGCATCCTTGTGTACAAATGTAATTATAGAAGTTAAAGAAGTGGTTGAAAGATAGTCACTGTATTTTACTAAGTCACAAATGGCTCTCTAGATCTGCATTTTCCTGGTTGTTAGAACTTCATGTTATTCCTCACGGATCTGACTTTGTGCATCTTTGAGTTTTTCAAGGTTGGCAAAAGTGCCAAAACAAAATAGCTTTATTTTAGGTATATTAATAGCTATACATGCCAAATAAAATTCATCAGCTGCACGATTTAGGACCAGTGAAAGCATATAAGGGTGACTGAGGCTATATCCTTATCCAGTCGCAATACTTCTCTTGGTGCCCCAAGTCAGTAGTTCATGTAGTCACTTTTGCTTCAAAATCCTTAAGGCTGATCACACAATGCTGCTGGTCTCTTTTTGTGTACTCTAGAGATGGCCAACTCAGTGTTACGACAAATTATCTTGACATGTATTGCTGCGATTTGCATGTGTCCCCCAAAAAGCATGCATTGGAAATAACCCCCAGTGCAAGAGTGTTGGGAAGTAGGGCCTAATGTAAGGTGTGTAGGTTGTAAGGGCTCTGCCCTTATAAAAAGGCTAAAGGCTGCAAGTTTAATCTGATGCTCTCTCCCACAAGTGGTCTTTTACCTTTCCACTTTCCATCATGGGATGACACAATAAGAAAGCCCTCTTCACATACCAACCCCATGCTCTTGGACTTTGCAGCCTCCAGAACCAAGTAAATTGCTGTTTATTATAAATTACCCAGTCTAAACTATTCTGTTATAGCAGCATAAAAACAGACTAAGAAAACATCTATATGGTATGTGTGTGCTGTGTTGGCATTAAGGATAACAGTGGGTGTTAATGGAGGTGGAAGAGGAATCCAGTGAGAAAAATGTCTTTGCGTGAGGATTCTTAATTCATTCGGTAAGAGTTTATAACACGTCTCCACTTGGCTTGTACCATGATGTATCCTGTGTAATAATAACATCAAGCATCCGTTCAATTGCTTTTTAATTCTTTCATGCCCCATTACATGTCTGTTACATTTGCAGGATATATTTTAAAGATTTATAAATCAGAAGAGTACTGGGATGAAGGAGTCATAATTAAAATTACAGGCTCCATAATTAACCACATGGTTTAATCTCAAAGCCACCATTTACCAACTGTGTGACCCCAAAATGTTTTTGGTTTCTCATCTCTTAAATCTACAGCACTTAACTCTTTTTAGTGAGGATTAACTCAAATATTACGAAGCACATTAAATAGTATCAGACATGAAGTAAACACTATAAAATTAGCTTTTATTATTACTATAAATCTTATCAGCAAAAAAGCACATGAAGTTTCTGCTTATTTCCTTTCCTTAGAGACTAACAAATGTTAAGTGATGGAATGTGCACTGGAGAATGAAACAGAAATTTCTGATCTCCCAGGTCAAGTGCTCCTTCAGCTTTATCATTTCATTACTTTATTATATAAAGTCCTATAATGTTCTCTAATTACAATCTTTGTGTTGAAGTTGATTCATCAACCCCAAACTCTGTTAGACTAATTTACTATTAGTAAATAGTATTGGCCTAATACTATTTACTAATAAACAATTTATGGTTTATATTTACTGTTTATTTAATAAACAATGTAGCACAATGTTGAGCACATAGCAGGTTCTCAATAAATAGTTGTATTCAATTGTGACCTTTGACAATAGAATGAATAAGGCACTTTTCTCTATGGCTTCCATCCATCCATTTATTTAAGATCTTTTTCTCTAGTTAGTCTTAATGTCTATCTTGGTAATTCATTTCTGTCATGCTAGCATGCTTTGTATAATTTTATTTCCCTTCTGTACTCTAAGCCAAAAATTGTTTGATTCAAAGAATATACTAAATGTAAAGGTACGTTCTATTTCTAAACTGTTTCTTCTTTACTTACTTCTCAAATTTAAATTTGAAAATGCCAAAGTCCTAGATAATAGTTAGTGTGAATATGTCTCCCAAAAATGATATGTTATTCAATTTTATCATGTAATAATTATTCTATCTTTCATCAGGTACTCTCATATGGGTGTCATATAATCAAATGACTTCTGGACATCCTATTTGGCTACAGTCTAGTTCAAGATACATAAATATTGTCTTTCTTCATAGTAATTCAAAGGTTCTGCTCAGTGACATTTAAGTTCTATTAGCCAACATAATATTATCATAGAGTATATTTAAACAATTACATGAATATTAATACCTGAATTTTAATATACTTAACTATTATTATATTATCCATTAAATCATTAAAAACCTGAGATACCAGAAAGATGGCGGACGGGAGGCAGGACTAGACAGCAGCAGCTCCGGACAGAGCAACGGGCAGTGGCTCGCGTTGTGAATTTTAGCTCCAGATCTACTGCAACAACAAACCAGCAATCCCGAGAGGACCCACAGACCCTCTAACGGAAGCGGACTGCTCCTGCAGGACTCAGCAGTCCCCCCAAAACTGTGAGTGCCCCAACTGGGGAAGTGGGAAAAGGAGAACCTTCTCTCCCTAACACACACCCGCCAATGGCGAAGCTGAAGGTCTGTTTGCCAGAGAAGTTTCGGCTTTACCTGGAGCTGAGTCAATTTGGAGAGTTGAGCGAAATACAGGAGTAAACAGCAGAAAGGCCCTGAGAGCTTGCTGGTTCCACCACAAGGATCCAACAGGAGACAAGCAGGGGGTAAAACTGCACAGGGAGAAAAATAAATAAGGAAGGAACTTACTCATGTAACCAAATACCACCTGTACCCCAATAACTTAAGGGAAAAAAATTCATCAAATACTTTTTACTGTATATTTTCTCTGGACATCTTCCTTTCCTTAGATTTAAAAACTGTATTTCAGGAGCTCAAATAGTCATAAAGAAAGAAAGAAATAAGTCAACTTTTCACTTATTTTTAATTATTGGAAAGAACCTCATTGATACGAATTTTCTAGAGATTATAGCTGTCAGATGTTATTATATTGCTTATGGAGAGCCAAATGTCACAATATGCCATATCCCAAACTTAAATTCTTCACTGTTAATCACCTTTATTTACTAAACTTGTTTGCCCTCCATCCATGAGCTCCTGCTTGTGTTCCTTATTTATTTTATATCACACATTGGACTTTATTTTTTGCTGTCTCTTTCAACCCATTTTTGATGCATTTCTTCCATCTCTGTTTTACCTGTACCTTATTCTTTAGAAATCTCATTGTTCATAGCTCACAAAATTAGAGACTGTAACCACTTCTATAACATCCTCTAACTAAAAATACCACACCCATCATTATTTATTTTTTACTAAATATAGCTGAACTGTGGGGTTAAGTCAGGGCTTAAATTAAAAAAAATGGCATTCCAATCTAACATTTGACAATACACTGCAGGTAATTATTCATGCTTAAAGCATTTTTTCTATAAGTTCCAAATAGGGTTTTATAATGTTAGCATTGTCCTCAATCTTTTCACTAACACCTTCATTCAACAGTTGGAGAAACAATAACTGATTAACTGATTTACTCAAGTTATCTCTGCTAGTCAATGACAGATTTTGAATTTGGTTTAAGTAGGATTTAATAGTTATAGATGGTAATTACTTTTGTATAAATATTCACTTGGGATTTGTAAAGAATTACGATTATAAACTCATCCTCCAAAAATTTGAGATAGTAATAATACATAGTTAGAGTGACAAAGATATCAATTTGGCCAAGAACTCACATCTAGTTACTATTTTTATGAAACAAATAATATCCAATTTGTATATTTTATTTCTACTTCAGTAGTCTGCCTTTGTAAGAAAATTCCAAAACTAGATCAGAATTATTAATGTCATTTACTTGATTGTTTAGCAAAAGGGAAAATGTACAATGAGAGAAAAGAACAGGTATATGGACAGTTTGAGTGGAAGTGCTGAAAGAAGACTCTCTCAAAATTTATCTCAGAATATTGAGCTGTCAGGCTACACAAAAGAAGAATATTTATTCTTGTAACTGCAATGAGAGTCATGAAGTTTCTGCTATTTGTAAATATTCCTTGTATTTGGATAGTCCATAACCAAAATCCTTTTCCTCACCACTTCCCATACCCTAGCAGCTGACCCCTTACCCACTTCTAAGAGAATAGCATGTACAACCAATTGCCAACCATGTTGAAGACTCAAACAAAAAATTGTCATGTGCAAATAAAAACTATGAAAAGTGATTTTCATATAATATAGAACAGTGGAATTTGATAAATAAAAAGAAGAAAAGAGAGCCAGAAATAGAGAGAGAGAGAAACCAAGAAAAAGAGAGAAGAGAACTAGTTTAGAAAAGCATTTGATTAAAACTTTGCTCTACTATGATTTATCTTGACCTCTAGACAAATGCATCACATAATGTTTCATTCTGTAGAACAGTTAAGACAAATGCCTATCTCACAAAGATGTTATACAAACTAAAGAAATAAGAAGAAAGCCTTTTAGTGTATAATGAATAAGGCCTTGTAAAAGTGTAAGTATTGCTGAAATTTCTAAAAACTGAGGAGGTTAGTAAAAATGAAGCAGAGATTTGTGTGGACAAATAAACAACATGGAAAAAAAGGAAAGTAAGCCAGGTTCCAATTAGGTTTTCTATTTTAATAATGGTTATCCCTTCACATTTTAAAACCATTACTAGAGTTCAGCAATTTTACCTGTAGAGGCTGACTTTGATTTTGATACCTGTTGTTACAGCATACAAGTTTAACAAAAATACAGATCAGTCATCTGGGATAACAGCAATTCACAAAATGTATTGCTAGTAACAGGAGATAGACAAATTCCTAGGTAGACAGGGATGGATCCCTAGTGAAACTTGACCTTCAAGCCACAGACAGTCTAAAGCCTGAAAACTGAGCTACCATTTCCAGATAAGATCCATGGACCAGAGAGACAAGTTCCATCCCTGTCTTACCCACTCTCTCTCAATTGGTCCTTTCTGAATGGCGCCTTTTAACCAATTGCAGAGTGCCTTTTCCAAGCCCACCCATAAACCAATCAGCATGCATTTCCCCATTCTAAGCCCATAAAAACCCTGGACTCAGCCTCACAAAAGGCTACCCACTTTTGGGTCCCTGCTCACTGTCGAGAGCTTTACTTTTACTCAATAAATTCTACTCTGCCTTACCCTCTCTCAGGAGTCCATGTACATTATTTTGCTTGGTCGTGGGACAAGAACCCAGAACTCACCAGGCTGTGGAAGTGAAAAAGCTGTAATGCTCTCTGAGCTGTAGGCAGCAGTGGTAAAATAGCTGTAACATTCCTGCCCATGTACCAACAACAGGAGTTAAAAAGCTGCAACAGTATGTCTACAATTTATTTCACCAAGTAAGAGTTATGAATAGCAAAAAGAAGCAAAGTGATTGAATGGATATATCATATAAAGCTGTGAGATGAAAGATGTTTAATCACACTAGCCACCATGAAAAGAAATGTTGGCATAATTTCATCAAACATTGGCTAGCATCACCACCAGGAGGGTTGTGTACTCTGTCAAGAGGGTTTTCTACAGAACTGAACATTACTTTAAACATTAAAACTTTATGCCAGACCCAGTGGCTCATGCCTGTAATCCCAGCAGTTTGGGAGGCTGAGGCGGGTGGATTGCCTGAAGTCAGGAGTCCAAGACCAGCCTGGCCAATATGGTGAAACACCATTTCTACTAAAAATACAAAAATTAGCCAGGTGTCATGGCACATGCCTGGAGTCCCAGCTACTTGGGAGGCTGAGGCAGGAGAATCAGTTGAACCCAGGAGGTGAAGCTTGCAGTGAGCTGAGATCATGCCACTGCATTCCAGCCTGGGCAACAGAGTGAGACTCCATCAAAAAAAAAAAAAAACAACTTTAAAAGCTAATTTATAACTAATGGTATGCTCTTTAACATGTTTACTCTTTACTTTTATTCCATCCTTAAATGGGGACATAACAAATCACACACACACACACACACACACACACACACACACATACACACACGCATGCATGTACAAATACAGAAATAATCAAATACCTGTGCTTTCTAAGGAGACTTAGGTAGAGGTTTCTATATACCAAGGGTTCTGGTTGATGGGTGGGGGTGTCCCACTTATTATCTCTTTATCATGAGCTCTCCCAACTATCCATGTGCCTTCTCACTTACCCAAAGCCAGCCTTTAACCTCCATTGTTAATGCAAAAGGTTCTCACCATGCAGATGCTGCCCTGTGGGCTACTGCACTTCTCAACTCCACTTTTATCTTCTCCCCTTGTTTTGATTTTTAATCTTTTATCTCTCTAATTGCTCCCCTTTTCTTGAATTTCTCTTGAAAAGCATTCAGAAAACTTTTTGAAGAAACTCTTCTTTTCGAAACTTTCCTACAACCCATATACTGAGAAAGTACAAATATCTTATTATATAGATATATCTGCTATAGCATACACCCTACTCTAATTGTATTCATATTCTGAATTTGTGTAATTTGTGTCACAAATTATATGGAATATAATCGCCTTTGTGGTATTTATATGTGGTGTTATTTTCTATTGTAACATTTAATATATTTTATTTTTTGTTTGGTATTTTCTTCCTTTTGGTTTTAATTTTTCTTTTTTTAAGTTTCAGGTTTAGGGGTACAAGTGAAGGTTTGTTACGTAGGTAAACACATGTCATGTCACAGGGGTTTATTATACACATTATTTTATCACCCAGGTATTAAGCCCAGTACCCAATAGTTATCTTTTCTGCTCCTCTCCCTCCTCCCACCCTCCCCCATCAAGTAGACCCCAGTGTATGTTGTTTCCTTCTTTGTGTTCATAAGTTCTTATCATTTGGCTCCCACTTATAAGTGAAAACGTGTGGTATTTGGTTTTCTGTTCCTGCATCAGTTTCCTAAAGATAATCACCTCCAGCTCCATCCCTGTTCCTGCAAAAGACATGATCTCATTCTTTCTTATGGCTGCATAGTATATAATTATATATTTACCTATATATAATGTATATTTGTATATGTGTATATACATGTACATCTATACACATACAGACATATTTTTATAGTAGTTTCTGACTTGATTATGAACTCTAAGAAAAAGACTGAATTTTATCCAATTTGTAGGCACATGCTAGGCAATCAATAAGTATTTGAAGGATGAATGGGTGATGAACATTGAACTCTTTCTTCTCTTATTGACCTCAAACCAAGAACTCACAGTGAAGCAGACATCATATTTAAAACTTTGAGTTGGCATGTGTGTTTAATTACAACTTCCTGCTGAAGAGTTATTGCCTTCCAGTCAAAGATGTTCTATTTTTTTCCCTATGTCTGTTTTTTGTTTCTCTTCTTACTTTTTAAAATTATTCTGGGTAATTGAAAAGCTAGTAGTGGTTCACAGAAACCCAGTTTTTACTCCAGAAAAAAAAGGTACACAACTGCATTATCTACATTGACGTATAAAGTTAAATATACCTTTTGCCGTATGAGTTCATGGCACTATTTTTAGGGATATGTATCCACTTTGAAATAAACACAGTAAAGGGCTACCAATAGTTTAAAACAATCAGTATTCATGAATTTTAACAAAGTATCCCTTCCCTGTTTTTGAATGAAAAAAAAAAGGCATTAAGAAATCAAGTATTCACTGGATGAAACTATCTAGTATAAATTAACTTAATTTCAGTCATTTAGCTCCCTGGAGCTTAGACTTTTTGTTATCTTATTGACTGAGGGTTGAGACTGAAAACTGGGCAAGTCAAGCCCACCAGGTCAACACTTTATAAAGATAATTAATTATCTTGCCAATATAATAGTTTTATTAACTAGCTGAGTTTGGCAATGAAAACCTAAACTAGGCAACCCCAGAGGGGTCCTTTCAAGTGCCACAATTCAGTCACCCCTGAATGACAATAGAACCACCAAATAAATTAATGCAAAACGGTCAACCTACAGACTTTTGCCCCAAACTATGTTTTAGCTTTCAAATTTATAGCAAACTCTGATGTAGAGACTCCAATAGACAGACCCTCTGGATTTGTTCCCATGAAGAAGGAGGCATAATTATCTGTTCCTTGAGAGGCCACAGTTGTTTTATAGAAATTAGAAAATTCCATGGTCTGTGTACTTCAGTTGGTGATTACAAAATAATTAATTATTGATGTTATCAAATATAACATGCTAATTTAAATTTTTCTGGTCATTTATAGCACATGAATATCTGTGATGCAAGACCAGATCTGTTTTCTTACCTTTGTCGTCCACTCAAGAGGATCAATAGTCAAAACAATTCAGGAAAAGCAATTGTTCTATTTTACAGTAACTGTGCAAATATCAATATCTACTAAATTTAATAAGATAAACATCTAGCTTAAGTGCCAAGAAGTATTTGGAGTGCCTTTTGTACTCAAAAAGGACACCTTTATAATCTGTAAGAATGGTATTATTATAGTATCACATTGCTGAAAAACAAAAGATGCTAGCTTTTGCTTTCAAAATAATGTATTTGTCAGTGATTTATGGAGTGTGTAGAAAAACCAAGAGTTACTGATGTAAGACTTACTCACCTCTCTGATAGATAAATTCCATGCAGCTATAACAGAATGTTTAAATAAGTTATTTTTGAATAAAGGCTTTTATGTTCAATGCAATTCAATGCCTCAGGCTGCAGGCTCCTATAACTTGGCTTGAAGGATGTCTAGTTTCTGTTGAAACAAAAGTACGAGACGAATTGTGTCAAGAGAAACCCTGGTTTGTGTGCTGTGCTCCAGCTCCCTTATGGAGGTTTCTTTGTAACATACAGTGCCTGAGGCTGCAGGCAAGGTGCAGATTCCAGTATTTCTCTGGTCAATTCCAAGCAAACAAATGAAAATGAAATAAAATGTCAGTAATATAGTCTTACAAGCATATAGAAGCTTGATTCTTCTGTCAGCCTCTTTAACTTTTTCCAACTGTGTTTAGTGTTTTTCCTTTATTATTTATTTATTAAGAGGCAAAGCTTTCCTTTGCACATGTCTACTGGCTCTACGAAAAGTAAATCTCCAGAATAATAGCCAGCTGGAATTTCTGATTTCTAAAGCATTTTATTTTATGTGTTTGCTTCTAAATTTTACCTTGTTGGTGAGATCTTTATGAGCATGCAATACTCTTATTTCCTACCCTCTCCCCTGACTTTATTTTTCTCTAAAGCATTTGCAACTGTCTAATGTACTGTCAACTGCCAGTTTGGCTTTACGGATTGCCTCTCTCTCTCTCACTCCAGATTATAATCTCCATGTGGGAAGGACTTTGTGTCTGTTTTGCTCACGTTTAAATCCCCAGAGGCTTAAACTGACTGGTACATGAGCTACTAACCTTGGATCAGCATCCTAACAGCTAGGATTCATGGAATGAATAAGAGAGCAGGAAAGTAGGCTAGAAACACAATAGATATGTACATGTGCTCTCTGCAGAAGGTTTCCTTACTGATTCTGGGGGGATTATTGATCAAAGGAAATTTTTCAAAACAGTCTAGGTTTATTTTTTACTTTAATTCTTTCTATGTCTTTTCTAAGCCCTTGCTTGTTTGCCCCCCAAACTCTGAGTGATTTTCCACACCCCATTCCTCTATAGAGCTCCCATACTTCTACTTTAGAAAGGTAAGTAAGGAAAGTCTCCTCTCTCTTAAAATATAAAATTCCCCATGATCCCAATTATTTCTATTTTGATCCTTCCCCGCATCTTACCCAAAACTACCATTTCTTTTGAGCTTATAGTAGATAACTTTTAAGAATAGAGCCATAATTTTAAGCAAAGTTATTTTAACCCCTTAATTTCCTCAGGTTCTGTTAGCCTATTTATTTTTCTTAACTCAAACTAACCTTGAATTTTTGAAAGATTAGGAGTGTAACACAGTCAAATGAAATATTCTGGACACTTTTAGAGATCTACCTTTGGGGACAGAACCTAGGATAACCAACTTATCACAGTTTGCCTAAGAATGTCTTCATTTTAGCCCCGAAAGTCCCACATATGGGGAAACTTCTCAGTCCCAGGCAAACTGAGACAGTTTTCATTGTGAAATTACCTCAACATATAGGCAAAGTTTCCAGCCTGGGAATATGTCCCTGGGCTCAGGTTTCTTAAGTTGTCCCAGCTTATCTCCACCTTCTACTTCTATTCTCTTAAAGCTGCAGAGCTTTGCACAGCAGCTGTCAAGGTAGTGGAAATGCTGGCTCTGTTGGTGGGGACGTGGGTAGTAAGTATAGCTCCAGCTCCCCTGGAAACTGGGAACTTTGACTACCTACCTTGGATGCTCACTTGGGATAATTCACTCAAATTAACAATGCAACCTAAACTGTAAGATAATGAGTCTCTGAAAATCAACACATATGTATATGTTATCCTATAATAAATAAGCACATTTTATTGAAAATACATTCTAATTTATAAGAAGTGGTATGCTGTTCTGCAAAGAATAATTTGATACTTGATGTTTGAAGGCCACAGCCAAAGCTATTAGCTTGTTTTTCAGTTTACATCACAGATGAGTGAATACCTTTTATTCATTGAGAAGGTACCATAACTGTGTAAGAGAAGCATCAGCTATACTATAGCACCAGTTAGGAGAGATTCACCGTAATATAGAACTGAGCTCCAAGCTTCTCACTCTGCTATTCTGCTGTGTTTTATCTATATTATGGAAAGAACACTGTTTTAGAACTTAGAAGTCCTGATTCAGTCTTAGTTCTGTTGTTTATTAGATATGAGAATTTGGACAATGATAAAACATTTCAAAGGTAACCAGTAAACAAAGAGCAATAAGAACTAACCTGCACAGTTTACATGACTTGTTCAATCAATGAGACAATGACCTTGAAAAGTTTTCTCACACATATAAAATATTCTATTTGATAACAACAGTAGTTCTTCCTATCAAATTTAATGATGGGGAATTAATCTATTGATAGAAAAAAATGAATTATAGCAACCAAAGATGTTAGTGCAGCAGATGCCTTGAATTCATAGCACTTTATGTAGTTAGCAAAAGCATAAACTATGGCATCATAAAACTTAGAACCACTAAATAAAGTAGTCATCGGTGGTTGAAGCACTGAAAAGTGGGTGTGTGGAAACCTGTAAAGTAGGAAGCAGGTTAAATAATTTGTTCAAGGCCATACAGAATTATCTTTATAAAAATCTGTGTTCTTGCTTACTTGCAGTAAAAATGTAAGATATCTTACAAAACTGAATGTAGAAGAGCCAGCCCTGAACCTGGTAGTTAAAAAATTTAACCCTGGGTTCTTTTCCTTGAATCATAATAGAAAATATTCTGTCTTGGGAGCTCAGAGATCTGCAAGTAGCAGCCTGCTTGTCCTTGGGAAAATCACACAACCTGTCTGGGAAAGTGTCCTCATTTGTAAAAAAAAAAAAAAAAAAAAAAAAAAAAAAAAAAAAAAAAAGAAGACGAGTGTTATTTTGTGTTTTTTAAACTATTAGGTGAAGTAGAATAAATTAAAAAAAAAATAGGCCAGTCAAATACATAAGGAACTTAGATGTCACCACTCCATGGCAACAACTAAAGAGCTAAACAGACTGAAAACCAAGTCCTCCTCTAAGATCTATCAGAGAAGGAAGATCACAGGGCAAATTACTGCCCCTAAAATTGGAGTGACAGACAGATACAGAGATTCACAACTTAGTGGAGCAGAAAGTCCTAAGCATAAACCACTTTAGGAATCAGTGCTAAGGCAGAAAAACTTGAACTGGAGGCTCAATGTGCACAAGTTTGAGGGATAAAAACCTCGGAAAAACCCAGTCATAGGGAGACCCACACACTTTTGTGAGTTTTGTCTCCAGGGGCTCTACCAGGTATTCACAGTAAATGTTTGAAGAAAGTCCCCTCATGCTTCCAGCAATGTGAGGGGAAAGTAAACCATTTGAAATACATCAAAGCATTCTGTTCTTAACATGGCCTGTCTGCAAGAGAAACTATTTTATCAGTTTCCTTATCAGGGTGAGGAAATTTCCAACTTCTAAGCAGCTGTAACCTTCCTCCTGGAGGAAGGGAAAACCTAGCTCCAGCCCCTTCTAGACTTCCACTTGAAGGAAAGGATATAAACAACTCCAGCCCCCTCCAACCATCTAAAAAGGGACAAATTGAGAAGCACTGGGGAAATTCAAAGTCCAGGGGCAAAGACTCACCAAAAGACCTAATTATAGGCCTATAGGATGCTTCTTCTTCCCTCTGAAATTCAACCACTACATTATTAAGGGCCTATTTACTGCCATTTGTTTTACTCAGTATATCATGCCTACTCAACAAAAAATTATAAGGTATATTAAAAGGCAAAAAAATACAGTTTGAAGAGATTAAATAAACATCTAATCAGGGTCAGATATGGCAGGAATGTTGGAATTATCAGACAAGGAATTTGTAATAACTATGATTGATATGCTATGAACTTTAACAGAGAATGTAGTCTGTGCAAGACCAGATAGGTAATGGAAGCAGAGAGTAGACAGGTGAATATTCTAAGAAAGAATAAAAAGGAAATGCTAGCAATCAAAGACACTGTAACAGAAATGAAGAATGCTTTTGATGCTCTCATTAGTAGATTGAACAAAGCCAAACAAAGAATCTCTGAGCTTGAGGATATGACAATAGAAACTTCCAAAACTGAAAAGCAAGGAGAAAAAATACTTTTAAAAAACACAGAGTATCCAAGAACTGCAGAACAACTATAAATGGTGTAACATACATGTAATAGACACCAGAATAAAATGAAAAAGAAAAAGAAACAGAAGCAATATTTAAAGCAAAAATGAATGAGAATTTATCCAAATTAATATCAAGCATGCCACAGATCCAGGAAGCTCGGAGAACACCAAGTTGGATAAATACCAAAAAACAAACAAAAAAAACCCCTACACTTAAGCATATCATATTCAAACTTCATAAAATTAATGATAAAGAAAAATATTGAAAGAAGCTGGGCATGAAGAAGGGGAACAAAGATAAGAATTACATCGTAATTCTCAGAAACCATGCAAGCAAGAAAAGAGACAAGTGAAATATGTAAAGATTTGAGAAAAAAAATCCCACTGAACTGGGATTCTGTATCCTGCAAAATTATTCTTCAAAAGTAAAAGAGAAATAAATACTTTTCAGATGAACAAAAAATAGAGGGAATTTGTTGCCAGTAGACTTGCCTTGCAAGAAGTTTTAAAACAAGTTCAGAGGGAAGTAAAATGATGCAGGTCAGAAACTTGTAAGTACATAAAGGAATAGCATCAGAGAATTAATAAACAAAGATAAAATAAAAATTGTTATTTTTCTCATTCTTAATTGATCTACTTGAAGACATTTTGTTCAAAAAATAATAGTAAAAATGTATTTGCTTATGTGTGCTTATATGTATAGATGTGACTATGTATATTTATGTATCAGTGAAATGAATATCAGCAATGATACACGGGACAGAAGGAAGGAATTAGAAATATATTGTTATTGTAAGGTACCTTGCATGACCCATTAAGTAGTATAATGTTGTTTTAAAATGGACTTGGATTAGTCATAACTATATATTGCAAACCCTAGGGTAACCACTAATAAAGTAAAAAATATATATGTATGTGTGTGTGTGTATATATATGTATATGTGTATATATATGTATATATGTATATGTGTGTATATATATGTATATATGTATATATATGGTTTTTAAAACCATAAAAGACAGTAAAAGTGTGGAAGACATAAATAGGAATAAAGAACAAGAGCAACAAATAGAAAATGGTAACAAATACAGTGGATATTCATCAACTCATTTCAATAATCTTAAATGTCAAATGGGAATTTGTAGCGCTAAAAGCATATATTAGAAAAGAAGAAAGGTAAAACAACCAGTGTTCTAAGTTTCAACCTTAGGATACTAGAAAAGGAAAAGCCTATTAAATACAAAGTAAGCAGAAAAAAAGAAAAAGTAAAAATTAGAAGGAAAATTAAGAGAATTGAAAACAGGAAACCAACAAAGAAAACAAAACCAAAAGCTGACTTTGTGAGAACATCAGTAAAAGTAATAAGTCTTTGGTCAGGCTAACTAAAAAAAAAGTGGGAAGACACCAATTATTAACGTTAAAAGTGAAAGAGGGAATAGGTCCTCAGATCTCATGGACATTAAAAGATAGTAAAGGATTATGAACATCTCTATGCCCACAAATTTGATAACCTATATGAAAATTCACACAAGAAGAAATAGACAGTTTGAATAAACCTAGTTGAATCAATATTGAGTAACCTTCAAAAACAGAAAGCAGCAGGCACATCTGGCTTCACTGGTGAATTCTACCAAGCATTAAAGAAATAAATTATACTAATTCTCTAGTCTTTTTCAGAAGACAGAAACAGTGACTTCTTCCTAATTAGTCCTATGAGGCTAGCATTACCCTAAAGCCCAAACCAAAGACATTACCAAAAAAAAAACATAGCTACAGACATACATATCTGATAGACATAGATGCAAAAATTCTCAACAAAATATTAGCAAATCAAATCTGACAATGTGTAAGGAGAATTTTATACCATGACCAGGTGGGATATGCAAGGCTGGTTAAACTTTGAAAACCAATTAATGTAATTCCAACAGGCTAAAGAAAAAATTCACATGATTCTAACAATAGATGCAGAAAAAGCATTTGACAAAATCCCACACTTATTAATACTAAGAACTCTAAGCAAATTAGAAATAGAGGGGAACGTCCTTAATTTAAAAAAAAAATGCCTACCAAAAAACCCTACAATTAACATCGTACTTAGTGATGAGAAAATAAGAACTTTTCTGTTAAGATCAAGAGCAAGGCAAGGATGTTTCTTCTCACTGTTCATTTTCAACATTATTCATGAAGTCCCAGCTAATGCAATAAGACAAGAAAATGGAATAAAAGATATACAGATTGGGAAGGAAGAAATGAAACTGTCTTTTTTCAAAGATGACATGATTATCTGTGTTGAAAATTTAAAAGAATAAACAAAAAGATTCCTGAAACTAACAAGTAATTAGAGTAAGGTTGTGGGATAGAAGGTTAAATACAAAAATCAATCACTTTTTGATATATCAGCAATGTATAATTAAGAACACATTACCATTTACTTTTGAAAATGAAATATTTAGATATAAATCTAACAAAATATGTATAAGATCTATATGAGAAAACTATAAAACTGATAAAGGATATCAAAGAAGTACTAAATAAATGGAGAGACAGATAGGAAGATTCAATATTGTCAAGATGTCAGTTCCTCCAATTTGATCTATATATTCAACTTAATCCCATTGTCAGAGGAGGGGCCTTGTGGGAAGTGATTGGATCACAGAGATGGACTTCCCCCTTGCTGTTCTCATAATAGTGACTGAGTTCTCATGAGATCTGGTTGTCTATAAAAGTGTATAGCACTTCTCCCTTCACTCTCTCTTGGTCCTGCTTCAGCCATGTAGGATGTGTCTGCTTTCCCTTCACCTCCAACATGATTGCAAGTTTCCTGAGGCTTCTTCAGTCTTGCTTTCTGTGTGTCCTGCAGAAACATGAGCCAGTTAAACACCTTTTCTTTATAAATTACTTAGTCTCAGGTAGTTCTTTATAGCACTCCAAGAATGTACTAATGCATATGATAATGACCTTTGAGATACAATACCAAAGGCAGAGTTGGTGAAAGACAGAATTGATAAGCTGGACTTTATTAAAATTAAAAACTTCTGCTCTGTGAAAGATAATGTCAAGTGAATGAGAAGACAGGCCACAGACTAGGGGGAAATGCCTGCAACAGAAATATCTGATAAAGGACTGTAGTCCCAAATATACAAAGAACTCTTGAAATTCAAAAATAGCAAAGTGAACAACCCAATTAAAAAATGGAAAAAAGACCCGAGCAGACACCTCACCAAAGAAGATACACAGATGGCAAATAAGTATATTAAAATATGTTCAATATCATATGTATTTAGGGAATTCCGTGTTGCAACAGCAATCAGATACTACTACATATCTATTAGAATGACAAAAATTCTAAATGTTCACACCACCGAATTCTGGTAAGGATATAGAGCAACAGGAACTCTGATTCATTGATGATGGGAATGCAAAATGGTATAGCCACTTTGGAAGATATTTTGACAGTTTCTTACAAAGCTAAAGATATTTTTTTTCCATATGATCTAGCAACTGTGCTCCTTAGTATTTACCCAAATAAACTGAAAACTTTTGTCCACACAAAAACCTGCATACAGATATTTGTAGCAGCCTTCTTCATAATTGCCAGTTCCTAAAGGCAACCAAGATGTGCTTTAGTAGGTGAGTGGATAAACTGTAGTACTTCCAGAAAATTGAATATTATTTACTGCTAAAAAGAAATGAGCCATCAAGTCACAAGAAGACATGGAGGAAACTTAAATGCATTTTACTAAGAAAAAGAAGCCAATCAAAAAATATTGCATTCTGTGTGATTTCTACTATATAACATTCCAGCAAAGGCAAAAAATGAAGTAAATATATTAGTGCTTGTCAGGAGTTAGTGGTGAAGGAGGGATGTATAGGCAGAGCACTGAGGATTTTTAGGTCAATTAAACTATTCTGTGCAATACTACAATGGTGGATTCATGTCATTTGTATGTTTACCAAAACCTATAGAATGTACAACACCAAGAGCGAATGTTAATGGAAATTGTGCACTTCGTGTGATAATGATATGTCAGTGTGAGTTCATCAGTTGTCAGAAATGTGCAGAATGTTGATAGTGGGAGAGGTTGTGCCTGTGTGAAGGGAGAGAGTATGTAGAAACTCTCTATTCTTTCTGTTCAATTTGTCTGGAACCTGAAACTGCTATAAAAATAAACTTTACTAATTACAAAATAGGTAAGATAACATAGCATATAGTAAGTATAATTTTCCCTTCTTGAAATGTTCAGTACTATATGTGTATGTTTACATGCACACATTGGGTCACAATGTAAAATGTACTTCTTACATTTCATAGTCATAATTCATAGTCAAAGCCACTTTCTTTTGCCTTCCCTTTTGCTTCCCTTATCCTTCTCTTTCCCTTCCCTTCCCTTTCTTTTTTCTTTCTTTTTTCGGTGTCTTCTAAGATTTTTCCTAACTCTTCTTCTCCATTGATTTTATTAAACCTTCTCTGGTTTTAGAATTAAAAAAGCATCACCTAGATTTCAATTATTTCCATACTTTGTCTATTAGCTTAAACATTTCCATGAGATCTTGATACATATTATATTTCCTTATTTTTTTTTCATTCTTACCCCCCCACTCATCCCTGCTCATAAATACTTCAACATTCTGTGATTTTAAAGGATCACCATGTTATAATAATATTCCTTCTCTGACCACAGATTAATTGTAATTTTGTTACTTGAATGTAGATTAACTTGCATGTATTATACTACAAATATAATATTTTAAAAGTTAACATATTTGATGTCATCTTTATTGTGTTTAACGAACAGCCAGCAACAGCTCTAGAGTGGCTGCTTTTGGAGATTTTAATGTCCTTTTTCATGAAATTTGTCCTGGAAGGAATAAATAGACAAAGAAAAATAAAAGTGATTTGAAGAGCTAAACAGTCATCACAAGCTGGATCAGCAAAATGGAATCCTCTCTCCCACACTCACACATATGATCAAACTGAGATAAACATGCACATGCTTCAGTTACAAGCAAAACTTTCTTGAGAAACAAGTGGCAGGGAGCACTGAAGCTGAAAGCAGTGTGACAACACGGTGGCACACAATGGTGAGAAACAACTCAACCCTGTAATGAATTTATATCATTAAAGTCCCATCAATATCACTTAGCTAGATGGCTCTGACAGGATGGGAATATTACCTAGAGATAAATTTCCTACTTCAAAGGTTATAGTAGTGTTTTCATAGGTACCTTAGAACAAATTATAAAAAGGTGAAAATATGCAAGCCATTCTGTATAACCTGAGAATAAGTTTGCAGAGCATAAATGTATACGCTTGACGTTGTCTCTGATTAATACAATGCATTGCATCTTTTTCCCCTCTAAATGGAAATGCAGAGGTTCAATTCCCAAAATTGGATTGAGAAAATAATGTATATTTAGAATCATTGTATAAAAAATCCTAGGACTTTCTATTTATACTACATAATGATTAATACCTATGAAGTATACAAAATTTTCTCAAACTAAGCCCATTGTTAGAGAAAACAGAAAGGAAGGAAAAATGGATTTTTTTAGCCCATTGCTTAGAAGACACTTAGTTAAATGGATATAGAATGGAAAAAATAATAAGAAAAATATTCCTCGGTAACTGTACCAGTATGGCTAAAGGAAAATTACATAATAGTGGACATCATGAAAAGAATTATATGAAAAGCCATAAAAATTTCCCTTAGGCTCAAAATATAGTTTCTCTCACCCTACCAAAGATTGTCAAGTGAGTTATCTGAAAGGCTATTCTGAACTCCCCCAATTGAGAAATATCACATCATTTAATCCTTCCTGTCCAAGATATATTATTGCATGACACTTATTGTATAATTAAAGCATGAGTACATCACTTAAAATGATTTCTATCCTCCATCTATGCACCCATTTCACTCTCTTTTTTTCTTTGAAATTCTGAGTAGATGATGATACTAATGAAATGTATCTAATGAAATGATGATAACTGCACACTATTTTGTGACTTAAGACAGGATTTGGACTTAAAATTTGAACTTAAATTTTACCTTCAATTTGAACTTAAATTAATATGGAAAATAAATCAAACTTTTACATTCTTTCTTCAGATTAAATCTACAAAAACAACAAAATGACTCTGTTGGCTATTTCTGACTTTTAAATTAAATTTACACCTTGAAAAAAATGTAACTTAAACATGTTTCAGGCATATGTATGAATAACATGGTGATATTTTCTTCATCATTTGAAAAAATCAGAAAATATTTAAAAAGGGATGAGTTACTTGAAGAAGAGGTTCGTATTTCTTCTTAACTTTGCCTCAGGGACACTATCTTCATTGTACTATTTCTAAGTTTTTAAAAATGCTTTTGAATTATCTCATTGTGAGCCTCAGGATCAGTTGAAGGTAAGCTGATGGAATGCAAATACCATATTCTGTATAAGTAGATAAAGTTCAGAACTCAGATTCTATAGTTTATATACCAGATATTGTAACTCTATTGTTGGTTAATTCATTCAACAAATATTTTTGAGTGTCTAAAAGACACCAAATATTGTGTCAGGCAGTATGGTAGGCACTAGGAGTATAATAATTAATAGACAGCTATGATCCCCGGAAGAAAAAACTGAAAAAGCAAACATTCCTAAACAATCAGTAAAGATGAATGCAATAAACAAACAGGATTCTGTAAAAGAAGTTAACAACAGAGAACAAGGCAGGCAGAAAATTCAAGGAGCGTCCTGGAGGAGATGTCATTCAGGTTGAGATATCAAGGATGAAGCAGGCAAGAAAAGACCAGGGGTAGAGCTTTACCAGAATGGGAGACTGGCTTATATACAGTCTTGAGCCAGGAGACAGCTTGCAATGTTTTAAGAACCGAAAAAAAAAAAAAGGCATACAAGGCTGGGACAAAGGTGTTTTCACAGATGGTAAGCAAAGGAAACGAGGATATGAGATGATAACAGAGATGTCAATCAAGGTCAGCTCATAGTATTTTCTGTTAAGCCATAGTAGCAAGTTGATATTTGATTCTAAAGGGACTGGAAACCATTGATGAATTTTTAAGAAGAAATATTAAAGCTGATGACCTACTAGCTATAATTATTTCTCTGCTTAATAAATAGCTGTTGCAAATTAATACCAGTAAAGGAATGGACATTTAATTGAGGGCCAAAAGCAGATGGGATGCTGCAGTAAAAATATAGAGAGTCATACTAAGAAGAAACAACTTAGCATTGTGTTTTCCATAGAAAATGTAAAAGGCTAACTGAAAAGAATAGTTCAAACATGTTCTAAAATTAGGCTTGCTTTTCTACCACCATCCCACTCTTATCTCCTTCTAGGCAATAAAACATATTATAAATGTGTGAATAATGAAGCAAAGGTAGTGGCTACTACATAACCACAGTTATGACCACTGCAGATATTTCCATAGTGTTCTATGGATCTGACTCTCTACTAGAGGATTATAGGTTTTGTAATAATAAATAGCCAACAGCCCTTGCCTTTTTTTCTTATGGTTGAGAAAACTAAAGTTCAGTGAACCAAAGCCATGTCATCTTGTCTAAATTCACCCCAAAGTCAGAGGCAGTGTGAGACTGGAATCCAGGTCTTCAACTAAATAGCCTTTAATAGTATGATTTATTTAATGATTTAGACTAAATGGCAATTTCTAGGTTAGTTTGGTTTATGTCTAGTTTGTGTTTGTGTGTTTGTGTTAGGTTTTTTTCTTTTAAGTGACTTTTCTATATGCATGTATGTATGGTGTGATACATTGGGGATGGGGTAAGTTTGTCACATGTCCATATTTTTCTTGTAACTATTACACAAGTAGCTAAAAATAGATAAGATTTGTTGAGCTTCTACTAAGTGTCAGGAAATGAGAAGGCCATCCATTAGGTTTCTCAAGTCAAACATCTCTGAGTTATCTTTAATAGAGCTCTCATTTACACTGAATATCTAAACAAGTACCAAGTCCTGTGAATTCTACCAATAATACTAAACATATCTCCAGTCCACTTACTTCTCAACATTGTCATTGCTGCCACCCTACATGAAGCCTTCCAACTTTTGGCCTAAATCACTATAATAACGGAGCTTCCCACATCCTCTCTTAGCTTCCATCACTCTCAGCACAGCAGCCAAATTAATCTTAAAATATTTCTCTACTTAGACACTTCAGTGGCCACCCTATCTTGAGAAAAGGATACATCCTTCACATGATCTACAAGATCCTGCCGAGTCTCTAGGAATCTCCTTTTCTGCAATTCTTCCCTTTGTTTTTTGTGTTATACTCTTTCTGTGTTTTGTTTGTTTGTTTTCTATTTTACTTTATTTTCTCCATGCTCCAGCTTGGAGGTCCAGACTTCTGTTCTTCTCCATTGCAATTTCCTTTCTCTGAAATGCTCGACCCATCTATCTTACATTATTGAAATTCTTATTCTAAGAGAGTCAACTTATATATCACTTCCTAAGAGTGAACCTTCTTAGTTCACAAGTTACTCATATATTTCTCCATTCTAGCAGCTATTACAATGGTAAATCAAACATTTCTTTATTTATAAATTTGTTTACATGATCATATGCTATCTCTTCTTCTGCTTTGAAAGCCTCGGGTGGGTAGAGACCCTGTTACTAGGTTTACAACTATATTTTCAGGACAGAGCACAGAGGCAAGCTTACATTAGCATTCAATAATTATTTCTTGAATAAGTGAAAAGAATGTTGCTATGCTCATTTTTTTTCAACTTTAATTTTAGATTCAGGGGATACATGTGCAGCTTTCTTACCTGGTTATATTGCTTGACACTGAGGTTTGGGGTACAAACAATCTCAACACCCATGTACTGAGCAAAGCACCAACAGTTAGTTTTCATTCCTTTTTATGGCTGCATAGTATTCCGTGGTGTATATGTACCACATTTTCTTTATCCAGTCCACCACTGATGGGCACCTAGGTTGATTCCATATCTTTGCTGTTATGAACAGTACTGTGATGAACTTGCGAGTGCACATGTCTTTTTGATAGAATAGTTGGTTTTCTTTTGAACTAGCCTCATTTTTAAGAGTGTTTGCTTATGTAGGAAGACTCACCTTAAAGAGGCCCAGTCTGCCTAGATCAGCAAGTTCTCCTTATAACCTAAATGAAAACATTAGTGTAGCTAAGGGGATCACAAGTCAATAACAGTGCATTCCTCAGTCCTGAATGCCCAAGCACTGAGCTAAAGCTGCTGGTAGTGCCCTTCAAGAGGAGTAGGAAACTCAACCAGAGATCACCAGAATATCCCATTCTTACTAGAAAGAACCTCCTGCTGCTATATTTTTGCATTGATCTTATCCTTGTACCCAAGATATTTAATCTATTTAACTCACTCTATTTGTTCAAAGAGCTAACTTCTGAAGTTGATTAATACCTCTTATAGGTGTTCCTTTGGAAAGAATGAAGTGGTCACTAATATGGGAGTTTTCCCACAACAGGTATGTTTCTTATTAGTTCACATCTTGGGTGTCTGGTTTTGTTAACAAAATATCCTAATGAGTTTAATGTGGATTCACATCTTAGACATGAATGCACACTTGAGTATACAACTTAAAATTTATTTTCTCTCTGTGAAGTTGATGACCAAAACATGGACCATGGTAAGTGGTCAATGTAATGATTATCACTCACTTAGATAACTGGAAATCAGCTTCCTAAACTGTCTCCTGATACTGATTTTCTGTCACATTTTTAAAAAAATTATACACTTGGAAATTTAAAAATACTTTTCTTTAGTAATGATTTTTCAAAGTGAAAAGCAAATGTGCAATAATAAATTATTTAACAAAAACAAATCAAAATGTATAAGATACAGCAAGAGCTGTACATAGAGAAAAAAATCACTTGAAGGCAATGTATTTCCTTATTATTAAATAAGAGAAAATAAACATTTCAAAGGCAAACAAAATGAAGTTAGAAAAAAAGTGGAAGAAAGAAAATGATGAAATTATACAGTGGGGAAATCTCTAAAAATGATAAAACCCAGGCATACTTTTTTGAATTTCAATAAAATTGAAATGATAAATTGTGTTATGGCTTGAATTGTGTCTACTTTCCCCCAGCAGATTTTTTATATTGATGCCCTATTTCCCAGGACCTCAGAATATGACCTTATTTGAAAATAGGGTTGTAGCAGATGTAATTAGTTAAGTTGAAGTCACACTGGAGTAGGGTAGGCCCTGATACAATATGGCTGGTGTGCTTATACAAAGTGAAAATTTGGATACAGATATGTATATAGAAAGAACATTATAGGAACATGAATATGGCCATCTCCAAATCAAGGAGAAAGGTATGGAACAAATCCTTCCCTCACAGCCTTCAGAAGGAGTCAGCACTTTCCCTTCAGATTCTTTCCCTAAAAACTGTGAGACAATATATTTATTTTGCTTAAACCACCTAGTTTGTGCTACCTATATTATGGCACCCCTAGCAAATCAATACAAATCGAATCAAGAAAAATGAGAGAAAAACACAAATAAGCAAAATTAGACTAAGGGGGAAAAAGTAAATATACTTTCTCTACAGTACACACTATATTTCTGTGTTAATAAATTTGGTGATTAAAAATTGATAACTTCTGTAAAAATATTTAGAAATAGGCAAAATTAAAAGACAAATAGTTACTACATATCTTTAAAATAATCAAAATACTTCCTGTTTAAGAGGCTTCAGAGCTAGATTGTTTTAACCATAAATTGCATTAAACTCTCAAGAAACAGGTAATTCCGTTTATAAAAAAATCAGCTGCCAATCAAGGAATTACTAGGTTTATTGTATAACATTGATACTAAAATCCGTTAATATATTTATTAAGTACTCCTATAAATATGCATGTAAAACTCAACCTTCACAAAAAACATATAGAATTTATGTGGGAAAAATATCTATAAATTTTTTGAATGATACGGGAGAATTGTATTACTCCATTTTCACACTACTGACAAAGACATACCCGACACTGGGAAGAAAAAGAGCTTTAATTGGACTTACAGTTCCACATGGCTGGGGAGGCTTCAGAATCATGGCAGGGGGTGAAAGGAACTTTTAATATCGTGGCAGCAAGAGAAAATGAGGAAGAAGCAAAAGCAGAAACCCCTGATAAACCCATCAGATCTCACGAGACTTATTCACTATCACAAGAATAGCGCAGGAAAGACCTGACACCATGATTCAATTACCTCCTCCTCGGTCCCTCCCAGGAGATAGAATTCTGGGAGATAGAATTCAAGTTGAGATTTGAAGGGGGACACAGCCAAACCATATCATTCTACCCCGGCCCCTCCAAATCTCATGTCCTCACATTTCAAAACCAATCATGCCTTCCCAACAGTCCCCCAGAGTTTTAACTCATTTCAGCATTAACCCAAAAGTCCACAGTGCAAAGTCTCATCTGAGACAAGGTAAGTCCCTTCTGCCTATGAGCCTGTAAAATCAAAAGCAAGTTACTTACTTTCCAGACACAATGGGGATACAGGCATTGGGTAAATACAGTCATTACAAATGGGAGAAATTGGCCAAAACAAAGGGTTTACAGGGTGCATGCAAGTCTGAAATCCAGAGGGCAGTCAAATTTTAAACTCTAAAATTATCTCCTTTGATGCCAGGTCTCACATCCAGGTAACACTGATGCAAGAAGTGGGTTCCCATGGTCTTGGGGAGCTCCACCCCTGTGGCTTCACAGGGTACAACCTCCCTCTCAGCTGCTTTCACCAGCTGGCATTGAGTGTCTGCGGCTGTTCCAGGTGCAGGGTGCAAGCTGTCAGTGGATCTACCATTCTAGGGTCTGGAGGACGGTGGTCCTGTTCTCACAGCTCCACTAGGCAGTGCCCCAATAGGGACTCTGTGTGGGGGCTCCCATCCCACATTTCCCTTCCACACTGCCCTAGCAGAGGTTCTCCATGAGGGCCCTGCCCCTGCAGCAAACTTTTGCCTGGGCATCCAGGCATTTCTACACATCTTCTGAAATCTAGGTGGAGGTTCCCAAACCTCAGTTCTTGACTTCTGTGTACCTACAGGCTCAACACCACATGGAAGCTGCCAAGGCTTGAGGCTTGCACCCTCTGAAGCCATGGCCTGAGGTCTATATTGGCTCCTTTCAGCCACTGCTGGAGCATCTGAGATGCAGGGCACCAAGTCCCTAGGTTGCACACAACACGGGGACCCTGGGCCTGGCCCCTGAAACCACTTTTTCCTTCTGGGCCTTTGGGCCTGTGATGGGAGACACTGCCGTGAAGGTCTCTGACATGGCCTAAGACATTTTCCCCATGGTTTTGGGGAATAACGTTAGGCTTCTTGATACTTTTGCAAATTTCTGCTGCTGGCTTGAATTTCCCCTCAAAAAAATGGGTTTTTCTTTTTCACTGCATCATCAGGCTGCAAATTTTCTGAAATTTTATGCTTTGTTTCCCTTTTAAAACAGCATGTTTTTAATGGTATCCAAGTCACCTCTTGAATGCTTTTCTGCTTAGAAATTTCTTCCGCTAGATACACTAAAGCATCTCTCTCATGTTCAAAGTTCCACAAATCTCTAGGGCAGGGGCAAAATGCCACTAGTCTCTTTGCTAAAACATAGCAAAAGCAAGACTCTGTCTCAAAAAAAAAAAAAAAAAAAAAAGAGTAACCTTTGCTCTACTTCCCAACAAGTTCCTCATCTCCATCTGAGAGCACCTCAGCCTAGACCTTATTGTTCATATCATTATCAGCATTTTTGTTAAAGCCATTCAACAAATCTCTAGGAAGTTCCAAACATTCCCACATTTTCCTGTCTTCCTCTGAGCCCTCTAACTGTTCCAACCTCTGCTTGTTACCCTGTTCCAAAGTCACTTCCACATTTTCAGGTATCTTTTCAGCAACACCCCACTCCTGGTACCAATTTAATGTATTAGTCTGTTTTCATGCTGCTGATAAAGATGTACATGAGACTGGGAAGAAAAAGAGGTTTAATTGGACTTACAGTTCCACATGGCTGGGGAGGCCTCAGAATCGTGGCAGAAGGCAAAAGGCACTTCTCACATTGGAGCAGCAAGAGAAAATGAGGAAGAAGCAAAAGTGGAAACGCCTAATGAACGCATCAGATCTCGTGAGACTTATTCACTGTTATGAGAATAGCATGCAAAAGACCAGCCTCCATGATTCAATTACCTCCCTCTGGCTCCCTCCCACAACATGTGAGAATTCTGGGAGATACAATTCAAGTTGAGGTTTGAATGGGGACACAGCCAAACCATATCAGATATTTATTTTATTTTATTATTTTTATTTTATTTTCAGTTCCAGGATACATGTGCAGAATATGCAGGTTTGTTACCTAGATATACATGTGCCATGGTGGTTTGCTGCACCTATCAACCTGTCATCTAAGTTTTAAGCCATGCATACATTAGGTATTTGTCCTAATGCGCTCCCTCCCCTTGTTTCCAACTCCCAACAGGCCCTGGTATGTGTTTTCCCCACATGGTGTCCATGTCTTCTCATTGTTCAGCTCCCACTTATGAGTGATAACATGTGGTGTTTGATTTTCTGTTCCTGTGTTAGTTTGCTGGGTATGATGACTTCCAGTTTCATCCATGTCCCTGCAAAGGACATGATCTCATTCCTTTTTTTGGCTGTATAGTATTCCATGGTGTATCCATGGTGTATATGTACCACATTTTCTTTATCCAGTCTATTATTGATGGGCATTTGGGTTGATTCCATGTCTTTGCTACTGTAAAGAGTGCTGCATAAACATACATGTGCATGTGTCTTTACAGTAGAATGATTTAGAGTTCTTTGGGTATATGCCCAGTAATGGGATTACTGTGTCAAATGTTATCTCTCGTTATAGATTTTTTTACATTCCCACCAACAGTGTAAAAGCATGCCTATTTCTCCACAGTCTTGCCAGTATCTATTGCCTCTTGACTTTTTAATAATCGCCATTCTTACTGGAGTGAGGTGCTATCTCATTGTGGTTTTGATTTGCATTTCTCTAATGGTCAGTGATGTTGAGACTTTTTTCACATGTTTGTTGGCCACATAAATGTCTTCTTTTGAGAAGTATCTGTTCATATCCTTTGCCCACTTTTTGATGGTGTTATTTGTCTTTTTCTTGTAAATTTGTTTAAGTTCCTTGTAGATTCTGGATATTAGACCTTTGTCAGATGGGTAGATTGCAAAACTTTTCTCCCATTTAAATGACTGAATGTTTCCAGATGGGAATAATAAGATGTCAATACTCCTTTAGTTAACCTACAGGTGTAAAAAAAATCTAAATATTTTAAATCCCCAAAGAATTATTTTAGGATATCTTAGACATTCTAAAGCAGATCTGAAAGAATAATTGTAGAATAATAATAAAAGTTATTTTCCTACCAAATTGTAACTTTTTTGGCTTACTGTTGCTGCCAAGCTAATCTGCTACAAATGCTATCTTACTTAATTTTTCCAACAATCCTGTAAGGTGGGAATTTTTATTTCTCCTTTTACAGCTGAGGAAGCTTCAGGTCTTAAAGGGGCTGTGTATCTTGCCCAAGATTACACATTTAGTAAGTGATGGTATAGACGTTTGGACCCAAGTCTGTCAGCCCTCGAATACCCCTAGCAGTAATCCATGCTACATACACTCCCCAAGCATTCAAATGCTGCAGGAATTAAAACATTAGCCCCAAATACACATGTAGAGAATTGATTCAAAATCTGAGAAATGGATTGTAGAAGTAGTCCATGAGGCAATCTCTAGGGAAATTACCTCTGCCCTTACTGGGGTGCCTTTTTTCCCCCGCTTAAACCTCAGTGCTTCTGGCCCTTCTTTTTCTGTTCTTCAAATATGTCAATCTGGTTCTACCTCAGCGCCTTTATATTTACTCCTCCCTCTGCTTGGAACTACTTTACCCAAATTTTCCATAGCTGATGCCTCTTCCTCTACATCTTAAGTTAAATGTCGCCTCCTCAGAAAGATTTTTTTAATCACCTATATAAAATAAGAAGTAAAATGCAAGAGATGAGAAATGAAATTTTCCCTCAGTGCCCCTCCACATTGCTCTTTATACCATTAATGTGTTTTCCCCCTCTTCATAACATTGATCACTCTCTGAAATTATTGCGTTTATTCGTGTATTTAACTCTTAATCTTCTCTGCTCCACTCTGTTACAAGGAGGGTTCTGTGAAGGCAGTTCACCATTATCTCTGGTATTTGCAATAGCGGCTGATACATAGTAGGACCTCTAAAATCTTTGCCAAATGGATGAGTAATCTAAAATGAATACATGAAACAGTAAATGAATAAATACATATTAAGGTTACTTCTTTGCATGGAAACTGGAGGCAGGAAGTAGTGAAAAGGGAGATTAAACTTTTCATTTCTTATTTTAATTTTTTTAAAATTGTATTTTTTAACTAAAAGTTTCTTTCTCGCTCCAAACACTGAAATAAACTCCAGAAAGTTGAACTAAGTTTAGAGAGAGAAATCATAAAGGAAAAGCAAGGAAAAATTAGAAGACACTAGGTTAGTAAAATAATTATCTCATCTCTGAACTAGAAAACATTTCCTAATTGTTAAAAATAAACCTTCTAAAAAAGAGAGAAAAGCACATAAATACGTAAAAACTACAATACACACACATAAAATGTTTAAAAGCTAATTAAAAGACTAAGAAAAATATTTTCAATTAATACAACATAGTTAATATTTTTAATTTACAAAGAAAAACAATACAATATACAAAAAATGGAGAAAGAACATTAGTGTAAAACTCACTGAAAAAGAAATGATTTAACGAATACATTTGTTTTAAACTTAAGCTAACTAGTAATTACATAAATGTAATTTAAAACAAGAAGTTGCAATTTTTCACCTATAGAATTTTTAATGAATACTCAAAAGACCAGGTGCAATGGTCTCAAGTCTAAATTGATCGTTGCTTTTTATTGTTATTTGGAATGTGAATTGGTGCATCATTCCTAGAAAACAGTTTACCAATGTGTGTTAAATCTGGAAAATATTTAATCCTCTTTACTCAGCAGTTCAACTTCTAGAAAAGTATATGAGTAAATTAATGATGAATACATGAAAAGTTTCAAATTGATGATGTTCATTTCAATGTTTATATTAATAACAAAAATGTGAAGCAAGACAATAGAAATGCTGTAAGCACAGGAATGAGGGGAAAATACTATTTTGCATTTTGTTTATGCTTCACAATAACATGCAATTAATAAAAACATTTCGGAAGAATTCTTAATGATATTGGAAAATGTTAATGGCATATAATGTTAAGTAAAAAACAGCTGATTAGTAACTATATTTCGAGTACTGAGAAAAATAGAAATATATCCTGGAGAAAATACAACAAAATGTTTGCAGTTTTCATATATGGAAATATATATAAGTAAATTTGTTATGTATTATTTATTCTCTATACTTATATATATATATATATATTCTTTTTTTTTTTTTTTTTTTTTTTTTGAGACAGTCTCGCTCTGTCACCCAGGATGGAGTGCAATGGTGCAATCTCGGCTCACTGCAAGCTCTGCCTCCCGGGTTCACGCCATTCTCCTGCCTCAGCCTCCCAAGTAACTGGGACTACAGGCACCTGCCACCAAGCCCGGCTAATTTTTTTGTATTTTTAGTAGAGACGGGGTTTCACCGTGTTAGCCAGGATGGTCTCAACCTCCTGACTGCGTGATCTGCCCGTCTCGGCCTCCCAAAGTGCTGGGATTACAGGCATGAGCACTGCGCCTGGCCTATACTTTTCTATATTATGTAATTTGCTTTAATATTACTTTTAATGCCCCCAAAAATATTCCACATCACAACATGGATGTTTTTATGAATAATTAGAAATATAAGTCACCTTTCTAAGATCTTTAAATACCATTACATGCATGGTCTCTCACTTTACAAGTCATTACTATTTTAAAGCTGACATTTCTCTTTGACAGTGAGAGTTTATTATATTTCAAACTTCAGGTGGCTCATAGTCATAAATATTATTTATTGTTATTTTATTGTAATTTTTAGGCAAGTTAATGGAAGAACTCAGTGAATATTTTTTAGAACAGTTTGGAAAAAAATGTTCCTGAACATTTTTAAACATTATTATGGAAATGTTCATTTAAACTCTTTTCCAACTTTGTTTATAAAACAATTATACTGCATGAAGACCAGAAAATAAATAGGCTTAAAACAAAAAAGAAAAACCAGCCTTCATTCAGTTCCCAACCTGAGAAGAATACAAAAAAAGAAAATGACCTTAAAGAATGAAAATAAATTTCTAAAAGTATTTTAGTTTTAATAATCTACAATGTTAACAGTATCAGGGAAAATTAAATACAAACTTTAATTTGTCAGTGCAACATTATTTTAATGGGTTTTCTTTGTTTTAGTGTAATGAACATGGAAATCACATTTTCGGGATTTTGCAAAGACTGAAAATCTGACCTGAAGCAGAGTTTTGCTCAGTGAATTACTTGCATCCTTTTAAATTATTTGATTCATGTAAGAATCAGTTTTAATTTATTAATAAGATAGATACCACAAATAAAACACTTACATTATGACCCCAGAATGTATTTATTTTGAATATTCTGTTTTCTATTGCTCTGAACCTTCTAAACCTTAATCAGATTAGTATTTGAATAAAAAATGACTTGCTGCCTTTATTATTTTGGATAATAATAACCTAACAATATCTTTTCCCCGAGGAAAAGTGTCTGTATACTAAAACAACAATCTGACTAAAACATTTTATTTAAATTTTTTTAATTTTGAATATAACAGAAGAATTGATACATGCTTTAAAAAGTCATGCACTTTGAAAGTAGGAAGAATTCATGTAGTCCAATGTTCTGCTAAAATGAAAGTTGTGTCAAAATATTCTCAAAAACTGTTTCTCCAACCCCAATGAGGTGATAAGTAATGAACCTTTAGGTGGCATGTTATGTCTTTCCAATCGCGGGATTCATTTCACAAATTACTCCCCTTCCCAGCCTCTAAATATCATCCTAATGACCTTACAAAATAAGCCCCTCCAAAATGTGAACAAGACAACCTAATATTGTCTTGGCATGGCAACAGTGCTGTGCCAAGACATGCTAGAGTTAAATGCTAAACAACAAAGCATGAGTAGTGATCTTTTAAAAAAAATTTTGATATTTCATTTATCATGGTTGTTTTGCATTGTTTTTAATTTTCAACTTATTTTTGACACATTTTATATTTATTATGTATAACATGAGGAATAATATATACATATTTCAAATATAGTAAAATATGTATACATTGTGTAATAGCTAAATTTACCTAATTAACATATGCACACTTATTTTCTGTTGTGAAGACACTTAGAATCTACTCAGTGAAATTGCATTAAATATTACTCACCTTGAGTTTTCTGAGATTCTCTTGAATCTTACACCTGAGGGAAGTGCCTCACTCACCTCACCCTAGTTTCAGCTCTCAATGATAATTTCTGTTATGTTTCTAGCTAATTGCATTTGCTAAGTGAATCCCTAACATTATTCTGTTATTTCCTTTTATTAAAACAATCATGCCTATGGAAACACAATTCATTTCAGAAGATGAACGTAGCTCAAATAAGCTCAAGAGATGTAATTTACCAGGTGTTGGTGGCTGGCAGAGTTCCACCAAACTTGAGGATGAGGCAAAGCAGTGCGAATAATACAACTTTTTATTGCACTTTTCCCCTTTTTCATTATAGGAGAAGTAACTATGGGCAAAGCAGCTTCCTTTCGCCAAACCAAGTTCCTAAGGAAGACCTCAGCTCCCAGCCCTCAGCAGTCAAAACTCTTAGAAGCTAGGCTAGGGGAATATATGGTTCTAACACACTACAATATGCAATACAGTTCACCATTTGACCTGCTTGGAACGATGTGTTATTAAGTTAAACAATGTGATATCAAATTTGCTTCATCTAGAACACAGCTGTTCTGGGATTCTGATTGATCTCTTTTCATGGGGAAAATTAGAAGTGGAAGGTTAATAAAAAGAAACATTGCTGTAGCTAGTCTCAAGGTCACAACTAATGCTTATCATCTCCTCAATTTTCCACCCATTCCAGATTACAGTCACCCTCAGCCAGCATCTCTACTGGTCTAGGCATCGTGATTATGATGCACTCGAGTAAGATGATATAGACCTTTATCCCTGGTCATCTTGCCGTTCTCATGCACTGGCTGCTGCACTTGTTCATTGATTATCAATATCGGACAAAGAAGTACCCAGAAAAGCTCCAAGAGATCACCTGGGTACCAAGCATATTCCTCCCTGCCCAAATTGTGTAATAGCATCCCTAGCATATCTTGATGATCAGAATCAATTACCCCTGCCAGGATAACTCCTTTCCTTGCCTGATTGTCTATTGGAAGAAGAAATCTGAAGGAGCAAGAGTCATCGCTTAAAGTTTAATGGGAGTCTCACTATGTCCCAAATTAGATGCATTTCCCCTCTATAAACAAGAATTTATAGACCAGAGAGTCTAGAATTACGGGAAGAAGAAGCACAAGTTACCTAAGTGGGTCACTAAGGTGATGATAAGCAAGATTATGCCAACTTCTGTCCCCTTTTTGGAGACCCATTTATTCTATTATTAGAGACACAGAACGATATACTGATATTTCTACATCCCAAAAAGTGTTACCCCATTTTTGCAGAATCTAATGTCCAAGCTGGTTCTTCATCTGCACCTCCAACAGACTAATCAATTTCTCTCTTATTCCAGTAGCTTCTGAATGATGCACTGTCATCTGGCCCAGTGACCCTCATGATTATGTACATATTGACATAGCAACTTTGCTGTAATGTGGGTCCCTTGATTCAGGGAGATGCTATGTGGGATCACATATTGGTGAATCAAGCACTATGAAATCCCTTGAATATTGGCACTGGCTAAGTCCTTGCAGGCAGGAAAGTCAAATCCGTATTGAAAACGTGAATCAATTCCAGTCAAGATGAATCACTGCATCTTCGAAGACAGAAGATGGCTAATATAATCAGCTTGAGACCAAATGGCTGCTTGGTCTCCACAAGGGATAGAACTATATCCAGTGTTGAGTATTGATTTCTGTGGCTGTCAGATTGAATGCTCAACTGTGGTAATAACTGGGGTAGGGAGTTTGTGTCACTTGGGTGTTCTGGGAAGCAGAGGCTGAGGCAATGATAGGAGTACAAGAAGATTATTGGGTGGAAGGAAGGGGATAATGACTATGAAACATAAATTGAGGAAGGGATAATGACTGAAATATAAACTGAGGGAGAAGCAGAATTGGGCAGGGAAAGGCCACAGAAAATAATACAGATTTGATACCTATGGAAGGAAAAAGAAGAGGAAGCAGGATTTTTCAAGGAGAGCTTCAGACCACAGTAGAAATTTGACAAAGTCTGGCCAATCTAACGGAGCTCCAGAATAAAGATCACCCAGAGAGGAGTCTATTCTTTTGATATTTATCCATACCCTAGTATCTTTTCACAATCAATAACTGGCTGGGGGCATTGTGAAGGAGAAGCCTAACTTCAGCTTAAAAACTGAAGTAGGTCTTTAAAGCACTCACAGCTAAAAGTTGTCAGCTAACTGCAGTCCTTGGAGCTAAATAGTAAATTCTTTCTGGATAGAAGATCCTAGCAGAGCATCTTTCTGACAGCCACAGTCCTCTTTGCATCATGCAGACCCACTTCCCCGTATTCATGAGCTCTTCGTTCAGACTTTGGAGGCCTTTCCTCCTAAGGGGATATTCAGAAAAGGGATGTTAGGACAAACTACAGTTGTTTTCAAAATCACAACTGGTATTCATCATTTTTTTCCTCTAAAAACAATTCCAAATTCCCTTCTTCCTCGTGTATTATCTCTATTTCTTGGTGGTTTAGTTAGTCTTATGACCCAGATATTCATTCAGGAAGTGTCAGAGATTTTTTTTGGAAACAGGCACATAAATATTCATATCCTTTCTGTGACACCTATTAGGTGTGAGATCGTGAACAAGTGACATAAGTGCTGTGTAACTGCTTTGCCATCAACAAAATGTGAGAAAACTTGAAGGTAATTATTAGGATTACCTAAAATACCATTAAAAATGGATTAATACTGTTTCTGCCACAAAACAAGCACCCAATAAAATGCTTTGATTATTATTATTATGTCAGCTTTCTCAAAATATCTAGAAATTTAGGAGGTTTGCTTACTCATCAAAACAAAACAAAAATTAAAAACAAAAGAAACAAAGCACTCTTCCCTAAAATCAGCATTAACAGAACACAAAAGTACTCCAAAAATTCCTCCCCCTAAAATGTAATACCCTTTTTGGTAAATAGTTACTTTAAAAAATTATAGGAAGGAGGGAGGTGAAGCCATCTAGAAAGGAAAAAATTTTGCTTCATCATCCCCTTGGAATTCCTTTCGTGCATTATCTGATCAGATTATGATTGCAAATCAGCTGTAAGAATTCACAGTTCTTTCTCCTCTGGCCTTGAGAGCAGAGCTCTACTTAGAACTCTATTTCTGAGCATTGAGAGGCTTCATTAATTTTCCATCCTCACACTCTTTGTCCTAAGACCCCGTAAGGGCGCCCACCTGTCTGTCTACTTAAACAGATTTTATTCAGCAGAATTGGCAATTGCTGATTCCCTAATGGCCTCACTAAGTCATTGATCAGGTAAGTTTTCTTTTATATTTTTCAGAATAGCAAATAAAAGCCTCTTGTAGAGCAATCTCTTAAAATCTATCTACTTACTGACTCTCATAGATCACTCTGTCTTTCCTTGTACACCTACTGCTGAGGCACACCTGACTCTTAACTTCTTGTTTCTTCTGCCTGAAAAAAGGTAAAATTCCCCTTAATATAACTTGGTTCTCTATTCTAATATTGAAGTACAAATGTCTGTAATATAGAAAAGTCTTTATGCCATGAAAAATTCAGAAACTAATGGAATGTAGTACATCCTACAGTTTTTTTCTAGATTTTCCAGAGTCCACAGGCTTTTTTAATCTCTTGAGGTATGCTGGTTTCTTTAACAGCCTCAAGAAGGAAGGTGTTACCTTACTTAAGAAAGGTAATGAAGGTGTTAAGAGTCCAGAAGATCATGAAGACCTTAAGGACATCCTGAATGCTATTGTATTCTAAAACAGGATCATCCCCATTTCCTATACTATTACCCTTCCAACCCCAAGATCCTTATACAAGTAATTTTGAACAGCATTCACAGGAAACAACAGCCAGAATTGTAAGGTGGCCCACTGCTACTGTTTGAATGTGTCCCTCACAATTTGTATGTTGGAAATTAATCTTCAGAGGGCTCTGCCCTCCCTAATAGATTAATGACTTTATCGTGGAAGTAGATTAGTTACCACAAAAGCAGATTCCCGATAAATGGATAAGTTTGGCTCTCTTCCACACACTCTCTCTTGTGTGCCCTCTTGCCCTTCTGCCTTCTGCCATGGGATGATGCAGCAAGAATGCCCTTGCCAGATGTGCGCTCCTCAACCTTAGACTTCCCAGTGTCCAGGACTGTAAGAAATAAATCTCAGTTCTTTATACAATTTCAGATATTCTGTTATAGCAACGCAAAATGGACTAAGACACCCAGCATGGTGGTTTGCCTAAATCTGTTCCAGTTTTAGCACTAAAAGTCTCACATCCTGGGAAAACCTTTGGTCCCAAGCAAACTAGAGCAGTCAGTCTCTCTGCATGAAGTCATTAGAAATATGGATCCTGGAGTCAAGAAGACCAGGAAGAAATTCTTAGCTCTATTTCTTACAAATTGTATCACCCTGGGTGTCTTAGTCCATTTTTTGCTACTATAACAGAACACTAGAGGCTGGGTAATTTATAAAGAAGAAAAATTTATTTCTCACAATACTGGAGGCTGGAACATCCAAAGGCATAATGCTGGTATCTGGAAAGAATCATCTCAAGGCAGAAGATGTAAGGTAGAAGCAGGTGCACCAGTCAGAGAGGCACCAGAGGCCAAGCTTGCTTTATATCAACCCAGTCTCTCAATAACTAACCTGCTCCCAAGATAAGAACATCAATTCATTCACGAGGACTCCACCATCATGATTTAATCACCTCTTATTAGGCCCCACCTTCCTGTTGCTTTGGGGATTAAGTTTCCAACACACGCAAACCATAACACCGGACAAGTAATTAAACCTCAATTAAACCTCAGTGTCCTCAGCTGTAGTTAAGGGCACAAATACCTTTTTTACAACAGAATTCTTCCAAATAGTGACTGAGACGATAAATTTAAATTATTTAGCATAGTTTTTTTAGGCACATTGTAAGTTATCAATAAATATCAGCTATTGTGATTGTTAGGGTTGAGTTACTTGGCATTGAGCATGTCTCTGGTATGTTCCTATAGCCTTTGATGGTGTTGATTAAAAGGGAACATTGTAAGCTTACTGATAACCATAGTGATATATAGTCTTAGAATCAAGAACTTCTGCATTCCTTTGCAATTATTCTACTGAGAAATTAAATCCTTGGAACATTTTATGCAAGTGAATGCTGGAAAAATTTTCATGGGAAATGCCACTGGAAATGAAAGTTATCAAGGTAGTGGTTAAGACCGTGGCTCTGGAATCAAACAGAACTGGGTTTGTCTCTGGTTTTACCTTATAAATCATGCCACCTGAGTCTGAGCTTCCTCATCAGCATAGTGGCTGTGTTCATACTGGTCTCCCAGGATTTTAGGGATTCTTAGTGAGATGGTGCTTGCAAATTGCTTTGTACACCACCTAGCCATTGAAATTGTTCTTTAAACACTATGAAATAATATAAGCTAACATGTATTAAGTACTCATTATGTGCTGTACACTATTTTAAAGGTTTTTATGTATCAACGAATTTAATATGAAAAATTACTATGTGAGATAGATAGTGCTACTTTCTGCATGTGATAAATTTGAAAACTGAAGACTAGAGAGATTAAGTACCATGACCTAGTTGCCCAACAGACGGACTGTGATTAAGGTACCAATCAAAACCATCAAAAATATAGTTAGATAGAATGAATATGATCTAGTACTTGATAGCACAGCAGGGGGACTACAGTCAACAATAATTTATTGTATTTTTAAATAACTAAAATAGTATAATTGGATTGCTTGTATCACAAAGAAAAGATAAATGCTTGAGTTGATGGATACCCATTTACCCTAAATGTGACTATTATGCGTTACATGCCTGTATCAAAATAGCTCGCATATCCTATAAATATATACACCTACTATATTCCCACAAAAAGTAAAAATAAAAAATAAAAACCATCAGGCTCCTGAGCCCAAGCTATTAACCACCACACTGTTGTTAGAGTGTCCAGATAGTAGAGCACAGAAAGGTAAGAAGGTAAGGGAAAGACTCTTAAATATCTACCCTTGAGAAGTAGGAAGTAGGGACCTCAAAGGATGGAAATGTACTCATAATCACACCAGCCTTCCTAATCAAAAGACAAGTTTCCACTCACACAAAAATGTGAGCCCATAGAAATTATTATTATATAGAGACACTAAGTTATGGCTTAATGTACATCTCTGAAAGACATAGCTTACTGGGTATATTAGTCTGTTTTCCTGCTGCTGATAAAGACATATCCAAAACTGTGTAACTTATAAGAAAAAGAGGCTTAATGGACTCGGTTCTATGTGGGTGGGAAGGCCTCACAATCATGGCAGAAGGTAAAAGGCATGTCTTACATGGTGGCAGACAAGAGAAAAAAGGAGAGCCAAGTGAAAAGGGAAACCCCTTATAAAACCATCATATCTCCTGAGACTTATTCACTACCCTGAGAACAGTATGGGAGAAACCAACTCCATGATTCAATTATCTCCCACAGAATCGCTCCCACAACACATGAGAATTATGGGAGCTATAATTCAACATGAGATTTGGGTGGGGACACACCCAAACCATATCGTTGGACTAGCAAAGGCAGAGCCATCTGATTAAAAAAAACTTCACATTTCTTTTATTCAGGCATATGAAATAGCAACCATTTTTTCTTGACTTAAAAGTTTATGTTGGGTTCCCAAAGAATTCATCTTTTCAAAATTAGGTGACTTTATCATCACCATAAATCAATGACAGATAAATCAAAAACAGAAGAAAAATATAAAATTAAAGAAGTTGCTTTCAGATGTAAGAACAATTCCATACCATTGGCTCTTGGCAACACCACCGACTTCAAAGGAACACATTGATTTTGGACTTGTGATTCTCATACAAAACAATAATGAGAACAAGCCAGAAAAACTTCATTATACTAGTTTTTAAACCCACCAGATAGCTGAGGTCAAAGAGAACCTGAATGAATTAAACTCCAGAAAATGATGAACTCTTCTAGAAGAGAAGAAACTTGCACTGCTATCATCAAAATCACCTGCACTGGGGCAAGGAGCAACCAGCTAAATTTTAATGAACTTTCAATGGCCATATGTGGCCTGTATCGATTAATGGAAATCCTAAGGAGCCCAAGCCATTTGGAGTTTACACTCACTTACTAACTTTTTTTGAGTCTTTAGTGAATGAATGAATAGTTTTAATGCAACGAAATCTGAGAGAGTTGAGAGCGTGCCCCCATCCCCTAAGGCAAATAGGCCTTCTTCCACAAGTAAGGCTACATCTTGCTGAAGACTGAGGGTAGTAATGCAGGATTGCTAGAAGTCATGAAGCACTCCAAGCTTTCATGCAACACACTTGTAAAGGCCTTCAGAAAGCCGAGGAAATGTCAGTAGGACAGAAGATCTGCTAATGTTTGGAAAGTCAGAGATGGAGATGGAGGACAAGAATGCCCTAGCCACTATAAAGTGGGCTGACAGACTTTAAAGAAGAAAGAGAGAGGGAGAGAGAGAAGGAGAGAGAGGGAGAGAGAGAGAGAGAGAGAATTTCACATCATTCAGAAAACTGGCACCTAAGTCGTAAAGCATAAAGAGTCTTGACATGCTAGAATCTCAATCCCTGATTAAGGAAAAGTCCTGATTCTCCAAAGTCTGAAACCAATTGTAAACTAAAACTAACTGGAGCTGCATCAAAGTCTACCCAAATCAAATATCTTTTAGATGAACTCAGCTCCCCACACTAACAGCCTGACAAAAGAAGAAACTGTCGACCTAAGGAAAGAAACTGAGACAAAATTAGTATAAGCAGAGAGTTTCTTTAGGCCAAGTTTGAAGACCATAAACCCAGAAGCTATGGGTTCAACTTGCCCTGAATATATGCTTTGATTAGCAGCAGTTACAAGTCAGTTTTTAAAGGAAAAAAGAAAGGGCAATTCTTCAGTTGACATAAGTTATTGGTTGGCTATACATAATTCTTTGTATCACAAATTCCAGGAACATGAAGATAATGTGTGAAGGTCACATTGTGCAACTTGTGGTAACATTTTAGGTAATTTATCAGCTAGTCTGGAAACTACTTAGAAGGAAAGAAAAAACAAAATGCCTTTCTACAATTAAACCAGAACATGATGGGTGTGTTGGGGTAGGAGTGGTTTAGGAGAGCGACCGAAGTCTCTGCTCTTGTCTTTTTGGGCCTGATAAATTTTGCATGCCTAATATTCTTAAAACTACACTGAGCTGCCTTTTTTTCTCAGAACATAAGCTTTTCTAGGTATAAATATTTATTTCAGCCTCTATTTTGTACATAATATCCAGCATATAATAAAAAGTATGTAACTCACAATAAGTATAAAAATCTGATTCATAGTAAAGAGAGGAGATACTCAAGAAGAGCAGACATAGAAATGGTCCCAGACGCAGGAGTTATAGAGTTTTCTTAAAAATATATATATTTATTTTTATTATAAATTATCTATAATACCTAATTTATATTCAGAGAAGATCAAAATTAAGAAACAATAACATTAGAAAATACCAAATACCTAGAAGCAAATCTAACAGGAGGTGTGAAAAATGTTTATATTAAAAACTTAAAATATTGTGAGGAGTAATTAACAAAAACTTAAATAGATATTACATGCAAATGAAGTATAAGATTCAATAATGCTAATATGTTTATTTCACATCTTCAGTCTCAATGCAATACCCAAAATGTCCCAGACATTTTTTGGAGGGTATTGACACATTCATTTTGGAATTTATATGGAAATACAAATATCAAAACAATCTTGAACAAATTTGGAGGACCTTCTATATCTAATTACAAGCCTTACTCTAAAGTTACAATATTTAAGACACTATGGTAATAGCACCTGGAAAAATAAACATTAGGAAAATATAGAGTACGGAAATATTTGCGCATCTATATGGACAACTGATTTTTGATCAATTTACAAAGTCATTTCAATGGGGAAAGAAAAGCTTTTAAAGAAATTATGCTGGAACAATGGAAAATATTCAGGGAGGAATAAAAAATCATCTCAACTCCTACTTTACTCCGTACTCAAAAATTCATTTAAGACAATGGCCCAGCATGGTAGCTCACACCTATAATCCCAGCACTTTGGGAGGCTGAGGCAAGAGGATCACTTAATCCCCAGAGTTTGAGACCAGCCTGGGCAACATGGCAATACCCTATCTCTACAAAAAATTAAGAAATTAACGGCCAGGCACGGTGGCTCACGCCTGTAATCCCAGCACTTTGGGAGGCCGAGGTGGGCGGATCACGAGGTCAGGAGATTAAGACCATCCTGGCTAACACAGTGAAACCCCGTCTCTACTAAAAATACAAAAACTTAGCCGGGTGTGGTGGTGGCTGCCTGTAGTCCCAGCTACTAGGGAGGCTGAGGCAGGAGAATAGTGTGAACCTGGGAGGCGGAGCTTGCAGTGAGCCGAGATCTCACCACTGCACTCCAACCTGGGCGACAGAGTGAGACTCCGTCTCAAAAAATATATAAATAAATAAATAAACAAATAAATTAGCTAGCCATGCTGGCATGCTCCTGTAGTCCCAGCTACTCAGGAAGCTGATGCAGGAGGATCACTGGAGCCTAGGGAGTCCAGACTGCAGTAAGTTGTGTTCATGCCACTGCACTCCAGCCTGAGTGACAGAGTAAGACCCTTTCTCAAAAAAAAAAAAAAAAAAAAAAAAAAAAAAGCTAGAATTCTAAAGCTTATACAAGGAAACAAGAGAAGACCTTCATGACCTTAGACTAGGTATGTTACAGTTCTCCAGAACCAATTGTGTGTGTGTGTGTGTGTGTGAAAAGATTTATTATGAGAAATTGGCTTACATGATTATGGAGGCTCTCAGGTTCCAAGATCTTCAGGGTGAGTCAGCAAGCTGGAGATCCTGGAAGGCCAATGGTTTAGTTCCAGTGTGGAGGCAGGAAGCATTCTCTCTCACTTAGGAGGTCAGCCTTTTGGTTTTATGGGAACTTTTGACTAATGGGATGAGGCCCACCCACATTAGGAAGGGTAATCTGTTCTACTCAGTCAGCCAATTTCAGCATCTAGAATAGTGTTACCCTTTGGACCTGTCAAATTGACATATAAAATTAACCTACTGTATCGTAGGCAATGTTTTATTAGACATGACCTAAAAAGCCCTAACCACAAAAGAAACAAAATAATAATTTAGACTTCATCAAAATAAAAATCTTCACTCATCAACAGACATTCTTAATGAGATAAATAAGTGGACCACAGAAAGGAAAAAAATTTGTCACACATATGTCTAACAGAGGAATTATATTCAGCATATATTTAAAAAATTCCTAAAACTGCAACAAAAAACCCATATAAAAAATGTCTCCCAAAAGTACATCACAAATAAAGATACACAAACATTTAATAAGCACATAAAAAGGTAGCTAACATCATTTGTCATGTAAAAATACAAGTCAAAACCACAATAATATGCTATTTAACATAAATTGTATAAAATAAAAACAATTGACAGTGCAAATGGGGCCCAAAATTATGAAACAACTAGAACCTTGTATTACATTGTACTCTAACCGACAATGCATGATCACTTTGGAGAACTGTTTGGCAGTTTCTTCCCCCATGTAACCCAGTAGTTCTACTCCTAGGTTTGAGGGCATATGTTAACAAAAATATTACATAAGAAGGTTCACAGTAGCCTTATCTATCGTAGCCAAAACCTAAAAGCAGCAGAAATGTCCATCAACAGGGCAATGGGCAAATGAATTGTGATATAGTCATATAAGTAATACGGTTCAGTTCATACAAGTTATAGTTAATGTGACAGTTAATTTTATGTATTAATTTGAATGGACCAAGGGATACTCAGGTAGCTGGTAAAACATTCTTTCTGGGTGTGTCTGTGAGGGTGTTTCCAACCGTGATTAGCACTTAAATCAATAGATCTAGTGAAGAAGATCTACCCTCACCAACATGAGCAGGCATCATCTAATTCTCTGAGGGCCCAAATAGAACAAAAAAGTGGAGGAAAGACAAATTTGTTCTCTGTCTCCTTGAGCTGAAACATCCACCTTCTTCCCTTGGACACTGGAGCTTCTGGTTCTGGAGTCTGCAGACTCCAGGGCTTAGAACTTTGGCTCCCCTGATTCTTTACACATGAATTATGTCACTGGCTTTTCTGGGTCTCCAGCTCACAGACAGCAGATGGTAGAACTTCTCAGCCTCCATAATTGCATGAGTCAATTCCCATAATAAGTTTCTCTCTCTCCTCTCTCTCTCTCTCCCCCCCCATATCTATCTATCTATCTATCTATCTATCTATCTATCTATCTATCTATCTATAATTTTCCTTTGGTATCCTCCCACATACACCAAAATTTATAGATGGTCAGTCCCTGATATAAAATGGTATATATTTGTCTATAATCCATACACATTCTCCTGTATACTTTAAGTCATCTTACTTATAATAACTAATATAATAGAAATGTTATATAAGTAGTTGTCTTACTATATTGTTTGGAAATAAGGACAAGGAAAAAATTCTGTACATGTTCAGGCACATTATTTTTTGAATATTTCTACCCAAGATTAAGTGAATCCATGGATGTGATTGTATTCCTCAGGGTTCTCCAGAGACACAGAATCATGAGAGATATACACACACATGCACACACACATGCACACATGTTAAGTGATGATACAATTATGTTAAATGACATAGAGACACAAAAGAGAGCGTACTGTACAATTCGTAGTTTAAAATCAGACACAAGAAATCTATGGTGATAGAAATCAGAAAGCCCTTGCCTCTAGGGCATGGGAAGTGACTGGAAAGGGAACTGATATGGTTTTGCTGTGTCCCTACCCAAATCTCATCTTGAATTGTAACTGGTACAATTCTCATGTGTCATGGGAGGAACCCAGTAGGAGGTAACTGAATCATGGGGGCAGGTCTTTCGTGTGCTGTTCTCATGATGGTGAATAAGTCTCAAGATATTATTTTTTTTGAGATGGAGTCTCTCTCTGTCACCCAGGCAGGAGTGCAGTGGCACAATCTTGGCTCACTGCCAGCTCCGCCTCCCAGGTTCACACCATTCTCCTGCCTCAGCCTCCCAGGTAGCCAGAACTACAGGTGCCCGCCATCATGCCTGGCTAATTTTTTGTATTTTTAGTAGAGACATGGTTTCACCATGTTCACAGGATGGTCTTGATCTCCTGACCTCGTGATCCACCCACCTCAGCCTCCCAAAGTTCTGGGAGTACAGGTGTGAGCCACCACGCCCAGCTGAGATTTGATATTTTTATAAAGAGGAGGTCCCCTGCACAACTTCTCTTTCTTTGCCTGACCAACCATGTAAGATGTGACTTGCTCCACCTTGCCTTCTGCCATGATCGTGAGGCCTTCCTAGCCATGTGGAACTGTAAGTCTATTAAACCTCTTTTTCTTCCCAGTCTCAGGTATGTCTTTAACTGCATCATGAAAATGGACTGATACAAGAACAAAGACACTTCCTGGATTGATGAGAGGATTCTATGGTTGGTGGAAACATTAGGGACATAGTTTACAAAACTCATAGACATAAACCTTTAAGATATGTGAATTTCATCATATATGAATTATACTCCAACTAAATAAAAAGAAGAAAAAAATATTCTCCGACTCTAGAGATACTGGTCTTAAATCAAGATGCAATTAAGTTGATAGTGAATTATTTTGAGGATCTACATTTGTATTTTTGACATTATTTAAAGAAGAAAACCATAATTCTCATGTTTTTATAAGGGTATTTTTTCTGAAGAAAATTACTGAGGTTTTGTTGTTGTTGTTGTTTGAAAAAAAAAATCTCTGAAGAAGCATCATCTATTTTACTAATGATGTTTATTTGAGAGAAGGTTGTTTTAGTGGACAAGACCAGGACAATTTTAGGAGGCTATCTATATGGGAATATAATGGTTTCTTTGAAAATTCCTAGTTTTTATTTCACCATTAGGATTATTGCCAAATGATGTTTGCTGCATAAATTAGAGAAGAAGGAGAGCAGAGATAATTGTGTAATACCTACTAGCAATGGAAATTTTTCCTTTATTTGTTCTTCTGGTTGCTGATGCAGGAAAAGCTAAAAGGGATATAGGAAGGGGAAAATAAAACCTGAAATGAACAAAAGTTACTGAGTCCCAAATGAAATAAATGCATTTTTTTATGTTGGGTCAAATGAAGTTAAACTGCTTTAAAATTAAAAGCATATATGGAGGCTTATTAAAGTTTTAGAAGTACACAGTTCATATGATATGGTTGAGGCTATTTGGCATAAGTTATGTTCTTGTTGAAATCTGAAAAATTGAGTACTAATAAGAACTATCACATATGAAACCAGAGGAAGCAGTAAAAGATGAGATACTGTAAGATGTTAGACTGAATACATTCTGAGGTCAAATGGATAACTGGATAATTAAGAAAACAACCATGGGTTGTTTTGCTTCTCTAACAAGTTGACCCAAATTTAGAGGCTAGTTAGTTTTGTTTTGCTTCTCTAACAAGTTGACCCAAATTTAGAGGCTCAAAATATCATGAATTTATTATTTTATACTTCTGTAAGTCAAAAGGTCAATACTGGGTTAAAAATCAAGGTGTCAGTAGGGCTGCATTTCTTTTATTAGGCTAAAGGGAAAAATCTGTTTTCTTTCTTTATCTATCTTCAAAAGGCTGCCCACATTCTTTGATTTGTGGTCCCTCCTCCATCTTCAAAACTACCAATGTTACATCTGTCCAACTATCCTTCCACGGTTACATGCCCCTCTGACAATAGCCCAGAGGGGGTTTGATGGTTCTGAAGTTTTTAAGAACCCATGTGATTACATTAGTCCTACTTGGCCAATCCAGGAAAACCAATTCATCTCAAAGTCTTAAATTAATTCCACCTGCAAAGTACATTTTGCCATGTAAACTAACGTATTCACAAGTTCCTGCAGTTAGACTGTGGACATCTTTTTCCCTACTGCACATTATAGCAGTAGGGAAAAAATTAAAGAAAACAACAATCTAGGAGACAAAATGATTATTTTTTCAACATTATTTTCTAATATGTTTATAGAGATTCTTCTATTGCTTAACACAAAATATTTAGAGTGCTCATGTCCATTTTACCTTTATAGTGCTGAAGAAAAGAAAATGCCTCATAACCTCAAAATTACTTCACTGTATCTTTAAGAAAAAAATCTTACTCTCAATAACATACTATAGAGGTCCTTAATAGCATGACCTTACAGTTATTGTATCTGTTAGCGAACACAGTCACTGGTAATAAACAAGGAGTTCTAAAAGATCAGCAGATACATTTCTTTCTTAGCTGAATTAATTAATTTACAATGTGTGCAAAAAATAATGGTATCAGAATGAGATATTTATTTTTAGTTACCCATTTGATTTTGCTATAACTTGGGGTTGCTATGAATGAATAGGAAGAAAGTAATTTTAATGGAAATTTTGGTAACATGAGGTTAGCTGCCTATTGGGATTGATATTGTGTGGTTTAAATCAAGATGGAGAAGTTATGAAGGAAGAGACTGTAGGAAGTGATCTGCCTCGAACTTTTAACATAATGAAAAGTCATGTAGCTTTTCTCTTTAGGAAAAAAAATATTGGTTAAAAGAACTTGGATCGTGAAGGCTTATATGAAAATCCTTGTGAATATATAACTTCAAATTGGCTTTATTAAACATGATAACATATAGAAGGTAAAAAAATAAAAATCACCAATTGCATATTTCAGTTTTATAAAATGATAACTTAAGGTGTAAAAAATACTCAATAATACAGTCCTGAATTTCCAATACTTGGAAATTTTATTTGCTTTTATCAGCATACATAAACTTTTGAAGGCTACTGTCGTTAATGTGCACTAAAACTGAGGATACATGATCTTGTTCTGTTTTTATCTTAATGGTTTATGAAATAATATTAAAAGCTTAGAATCTCTGCCACTACCATTTATAAACTCTTCATTGAGCATATATTGAGTTTTCTTAATGTGCTTGATGACCTTTAATATCCTGACTATATATTAACGGGTTCCCTGGCCCTTCAATGAAAAATTGCAAGGGCTGTGAGAGGGCACATAACAAACAAAATTATTATATCCTTTTATTTTGATTATTTTAAACATCTGAAATCATTATTGTTATTAATTCAATTCTAAAAGAAGGACTTGAACATCTTTAAGAGCCTTTCTATCTCAAAAATGTGATTCTGCAGTTCAATCACTTTAAATTATTTTCTTTTGGAGGAAAGCAGAAACAGGAATCTCACAACACAGCCCTTCATCTTACTTATCTATTTTTTTTCTATACAACAAAATAAGGAAGAGAGTCAATTATCTAGGACCAAGTAGTCCCCTTCCTAGCAATAGGTTGTATTCCCAAAGTTCATTCACTGGTCAGTTGCATGCATTAGACTCAAGGAAGCTCAAAAGAAAATTCATGACTCAGACAGTGACTCTTAGTCAGGAGGAGGAACATTTAGTCTTTTGGGGAAAAAGTCAAGTTCCCTTGCCAAGGGAATGTGGCATTTTAACAGGCAGGACTTCAGCAAAGTGGGAAAAAGACAAGGCCAAAGTCGACCACTGCTGCCCCTGCCTGTTTCTGCAGGAATCACTGAGGTCTGACTCCTCGTCTCCTCCCACAATGTGCCGCCTTGAGCATGACAGGAATGCCCGAGCAGCCTTTTCCTCATGACAGTGGTAGCTGGGGTCTAGCCAACTCATGGGAATTTCTCCAATAACGTATACATCAACTTGATACCTCCTCTCCTTCACTCCCAACTGGCTCAGTCAAATTTGGGACTTTTGCCTTGAACTGTCCTACAGTCTTTTGCATTATGCTAAGCACATGGGAGCAGCAATGTAGATACTTGTAGATCATTTTATTACCATCACCATGGATCATGGTGATGATTGTTAATAATTCCAGACGAAATATACCAATCAGATTATCATACATATATAATGTAAAGCCTTTAGGGGGATGTGAAAATATTTTCTATATAGTTCCATCAGAACATTTTAGTTCTGATGGAGCTACATAGAAAAAGGACTGGGATGGGCACGGTGACTCACACCTGTAATCCCAGCACTTTGGGAGGACAAGGCAGGTGGATCACCTGAGGTCAGGAGTTCAAGACCAGCCTGACCAACATGGTGAAACCCCGTCTCTACTGAAAAATTACAAAAATAATTAGCCGGGCATGGTGGCACACACCTGTAATCCCAGATATATGGGAGGCTGAGGCAGGAGAATTGCTTCAACCTGGGAGCCAGAGGTTGCAGTGAGCCAAGATCATGCCACTACACTCCAGCCTGGGCGAAAGAGTGAGACTCCGTCTCAAAAAGGATTGTGGTATATTACATACACTAGAAAGGGAGTGCATTTTAAAAATTCTAAATAATATCACTGTGTCAGGGTTTGCTTTCCACTCTCTGTGGTGTCTCTCGGCAGGTCCTCAGAGGTTAAGTGTGTCATTCAACCTGCTGTAGCCTCCCTAGACTGACCACTGTATTGCACCTCCACTGGCCAACTCCTGCAGTTCTGTTGGCCTTAGAGAGGGGATAATGCATTGGAGTGAAAGTCAAGTGTTTTTTATCACTTTATCTGAAGCACAGAACAAGCTTTTATGTTAAACCAGGGAATGACAAACTGTAGCCTTCTAGCCCAACCACCTATTTTTATAGTTTTATTGGAACATAGACACGCATGTTCATTTGCAAATTGTTTCTGGTTGCATTCATGCTACAATGGCAAAATTGAAGATATGAGCCAGAGACCATGTTACCCAGAATGGTGAAAATATGTACTATCTTGCCTCGTATAGAAAACATTTGCCAACTTTTACCCTGAATCCACACAGCCACAGCACAGCCTACATAGTACCATAGTACCATACAAAGGTATGGAGAATGCAGTATGAGAAAGAAAGTTACTTATTACTGCTGTTTGATGAGACCACTCTCAGGGTACCCAGGCCAAATTTGGTCACGATTTCCCTATCCAAGAAGCTCTACTTATTTCCTCATTAATCTATTTGGAGCAGAGGGAAGCTTATGTACATTAATGTAGTATGCCTCAGAGTCCAGATCCAGATATTAAGTTGCCCATATTAAAGAAAAGTTTTCTCTCTTTCTCCTCTGTAGATCCTGAACCCTCAGTCCCTTGTTTCTGCTCAGGATCTATCCTTTTTCAGGATGATAAATTGGTAGTGGGAATATCCACATCCTAAAGGGAAATCTCCTGCCCAGAGGGATAAAGCCTTGCCCTATAACCCTAAAGAGTTATTGTACTCATTGTAGACTGTATCATTGTTCTCAATTATTTACTGTCTTAGCTTCAGTGTCTTCCCATGGGAATAAGTTTTCCCAAGCAATTGACTTCAGGCTTGACCATATGACTTGCGCTGGCATAGTAGATCTGAAGTATTCTATATCCTAGCAGAAACTTTATGAGCCATCACATGGTTAAGTATTTCCACTTTTCCTTTTGCTTTGAGAAGATCATATTCCAAATGATGACTACTAATAAAGTCTTCATCTTGGCATGAAGAAGACGCATGACAAACAGCCAACTCACAGCTGCCTCAGCTAACACATAACATGAGTGATAAATAAACTTAGGTGTTACAAGCAACTGTGACTTTTCATTTCTGTGCTATTTGTTACTCAGCATAATAGTGATAGATGACTAATACTGAAATTGCTATCAGGAATGTGGTGCTGACATATTTAAAAACTAAAATATGTAACATTAGAGATTCAATGCCAGAGATAGCAAGACTACGATCCCTCATGATAATTTAGCAAGCATTAAAGGAATGAAAGGAATGAAATGGTGGCTTTAGACCAGTATGGTTCTCTGCCAGAAACAATTTTGACTCTCAAGCAAAATTTGATAATGTCTGGAGACATATTTGGTTGTCACAACTTGGAGAGGGAGTATTACCAACATCTAATAGGTAGAGGCCAAGGTACTGCTAAACATCTTACAATGCATAAGATAGATTCCCACAAGAAAGAATTACTGATCCTAAAATGTAAGTAGTGTAAAAATTCAAAAATCTTGCCTTAGAGAAACAGATTAAAAATAAAATTATTAGTATATCATAGTCCCCCCTTATCCTCAGAGGATTTATTCAAAGACCTCCAGAGGATGCTTGAAACTGTGGATAGTACTGGACTCTATATATACTGTTGTCTCCTTTACACACATACTGATGATAAGTTTTATAATTTAGGCACAGTAAGAGATTAACAACAATAATAATAACATCAAACAATTATAACAATATGCCAGCATCACTACTCTTGAACTTCAGGGCCATTTTTAAGTGAAATAAGGATTACTTGAACACAAACGCTGTGAAGCCATGACAGTGGATCTGATCACTAGGAAGTGACTAAGGGCAGGTGGTTTCTACAGCGTGGATATGCTGGAGAAAAGGATGATTCACATCCCAGGAAAGATGGAGCAGGAAGTGAGATTTCATCTCGCTACTCACAACAACACAAAGGTCAAAACTTATTAATTGTTTATTTCTGTAATTTTCCCATTTCATATTTTTGGACCATGGTTGACCATGGGTAACTGAAGCTGCAGAAAGAAAAACCACAGATAAGGGTGGGTAGGGGGACTATTGTATTTGATTTCATTTGACATACAAAAAAAATGAATAAACCCCAAAGTGTTGGGAAATTTGCAAGCAGGTATGATGCTGAATGTGTTAAATCTCAAATCAAGACTTCATGAGTTTTACCATTAATATCACAATATGATATCAGGAAAATCATCTAAACTGAGGTACACAAAGAACAGCTCACCATCTTTTTTAAATCCCTCTTACTGTCAAGGTCAAAATTCTTTTTGCAGTTCTCTTCATCTTAAGTCACCATCTCCTGTAAGCTACTGCTCTGCCAAAATACAATTATACAAGTACAAACTATGTTTTACCATACAAAGAACAATCCAAATCCACCCAGAGGAGGAAAACACAAGAAACAACATAGCTTGAACTGAACACACATAACAAGTTGCAGCACTATTCACAGTAACAAAGATATGGAATTAACCTAAACATCCATTGATACATGACTGGATAAAGAAAATATGGTATATGCATGCAACATAATACTATTTAGCCATAAAAATGAAATTGTTTCTTTTACAGTAACATGAATAGAATTGGAGGCAATTATCTTAAGTGAACAAACTCCAAAATAGAAAGACAAATACCACATGTCACTTACAACTGGGAGCTAAATAGTGTGCACCCATGGGCATAGAGTGTGGACAGATAGAAACTTGAGACTCAAAAGGGTGATGAGAGTGGGAGAGGGGTGGGTGATGAGAAATTACTTCATGGGTACAACATACATTACTTGGGTGATGAGTATATTAAAAGCCTAGACTTTACCACTCCATGGTATATCTAACAAAATTCACTTGTACCTCTTAAATTTATACAAATAAAAATGGAATTATTCAAGAGAACTCTTAGCTGCTCTGTCTAAAAATGACCATATTTCTACAGTTTTCCTTAAGACCATATTTGTGAAATTAAAGAAACAATCCAGATGGTCTTTCCAAAAGAAGCAAATAAACAAAAACAGTCTGCGCCAATGATGAATTGAAATATCTACCTTTATATAGGCATACATATGAAGAGAACTACTTTTATTTTTTCCAGTTTCTATCAAATTTTCAAAAATCAATTGGCTGGTCTTTGAAGCCTTATGCTCCAGCCAAAATAGCAGGGTTGAGAGTAGCAGTGGGGCAGTGGAGAGGGTGAGGATCAAAAAGTGTTCTATATCACGACTCATATTAAAGGATTATAAGCATAATCACTGGTGAGAGGAGCTGCTCCCAAGAGTGTGTTCTTTTCTGGAGAGGTGAGGGAACCCCACTGCAACAGCTTCAGTACTGAGACACTTTATTAATAATCATCTGAACTTCTGAGTCATAAACTTCTGAATCATAAACTTCCTTTCCAGTGAATTAGTTTTAAAAAAATACAGCCACAAGATCCCTTCCAAGATGGCTGAATAGGAGCAGGTCCAGTTGGCAGCTCCTAGAGTGATCAATGCAGAAGATGGGTGATTTCTGCATTTCCAACTGAGGTACCTGGTTCATCTCAGTGGGACTGGTTGGACAGTGGGTGCAGCCCATGGAGGATGAGCTGAAGCAGGGCAGGGTGTTGCCTCACCCGGGAAGTGCAAGGGGTTGGGGGATTTCCCTTTCCTAGCCAAGGGAAGCTGAGACAGACTGTACCTGGAAAAAATGGGACACTTCTGCCTGAATACTGCACTTTTCCCAAGGTTTTAGCAACTGGCAGACAAGGAGATTCTCTCCCGTGCCTGGCCCCACAGTCCCATGACCATGGAGCCTTGCTCACTGCTAGCGCAGCAGTCTGAGATCAAACTGTGAGGCAGCAGCCTGGCTGGGGGAGGAATGTCTGCCATTGCTGAGGCTTGAGTAGGTTCAGGAAGCTCGAACTGGGCAGAGCCCACCACAGCTCAGCATGGCCTACTGCCTCTATAGACTCCATCTCAGTGGGCAGGGCATTGATGAACAAAAGGCAGCAGACAACTTCTGCAGACTTAAACGTCCCTGTCTGATAGCTCCGAAGAGAGCAGTGATTCTCCCAGCACGGCGGTTGAGCTCTGAGAATGGACAGACTGCCTCCTCAAGTGGGTCCCTGACCCCCATGTAGCCTAATCAGGAGACACCTCCCAGTAGGGGCTGACTGACACCTCATACAGGCGGATCCCCCTCTGGGACAAAGTTTCCAGAGGAAGCATCAGGCAGCAATGTTTGCTGTTCTGCAGCCTCTACTGGTGATACCCAAGAAAACAGGGTCTGGAGTGGACCTCCAGCAAACTCCAACAGACCTGCAGCTAAGTGAACTGACTGTTAGAAGGAAAACTAACAAACAGAAAGGAATAGCAACAACTTCAACAAAAAGGACATCTACACCAAAACCCCATCTATAGGTCACCAACATCAAAGACCAAAGGTAGATAAAACCACAAACATAGGGAGAAACCAGAGCAGAAAAGCTATAAATTCTAAAAACCAGAGCACATCTTCTCCTCCAAAAGATCGCAGATCCTCGCCAGCAATAGAACAAAGCTGGATGGATAATGACTTTGATTAGTTGACAGAAGTAGGCTTCAGAAGGTCAGTAATAATAAACTTTCTCAAACGCATTGCAAGGAAGCTAAAAACCTCGAAAAAATGTTACATGAATGACTAACTAGAATAAACAGTGTAGAGAAGACCTTAAATGACGTGATGGAGCTGAAAACCATGGCACAAGAACTTCGTGATGCATGCACAAGCTTCAATACTTTATTCGATCAAGTGGAAGAAAGGGTATCAGTGATTGAAGATCAAATTAATGAAATGAAGAAAACAAGGTTAGAGAAGAAAGAGTAAAAAGAAATGAACAAAGCCTCCATGAAATATGGGAGTATATGAAAAGACCAAATCTACGTTTGATAGATGTACCTGAAAGTGATGGGGAGAATGGAACCAAGTTAGAAAACACTCTTCAGGATATTATCCAGGAGAATTTCCCCAATCTAGCAAGGCAGGCCACCATTCAAATTCAGGAAATACAGAGAACACCACAAAGAGTCTCCCTGAGAAGAGCAACTCCAAGAAAAATAATTGCCAGATTCACCAACATTGCAATGAAAGAAAAAATGTTAAGGGCAGTCAGAAAGAAAGGTCGGCTTACCCTCAAAGGGAAGCCCATCAGACTAACAGCAGATGTCTCAGCAAGAACCCTACAAGCCAGAAGAGAGTGGGGACCAATATTCAACATTCTTAAAGAAAAAAATTTTCAATCCAGAATTTCATATTCTGCCAAGCTAAGCTTCATAAGTGAAGGAGAAATAAAATCCTTTACAGACAAGCAAATGCTGAGAGATTTTGTCACCACCAGGCCTGCCTTTCAAGAGCTTCTGAAGGAAGCACTAAACATGGAAAGAAACGACCAGTACCAGCCACTGCAAAAACATGCCAAATTGGAATGACCATCAATGCTATGAAGAAATTGCATCAATTAACGGGCAAAATAATCAGCGAACATCAAAATGAGCAGGATCAAATTCACACATAACAATATTAACCTTAAATGTAAACAGGCTAAATGCCCCAATTAAAAGACAAAGACTGGCAAATTGGATAAAGAGTCAAGATCCATGAGTGTGCTGTATTCAGAGGACCCATATCATGTGCAGAGAAACACATAGGCTCAAAATAAAGGGATGGCGGAAGATCTACCAAGCAAATGGAAAGCACAAAAAAGCAGGGGTTGCAATCCTAGTCTCTGATAAAATAGACTTTAAACCAACGAAGATCAAAAGAGACAAAGAAGGCCATTACATAATGGTAAAGAGATCAATTCAACAAGAAGAGCTAACTATCCTAAATATATATGCACCCAAAAACAAGTCCTTAGAGACCTACAAAGAGACTTAGACTCCCACACATTAATAATGGGAGACTTTAACACACGACTGTCAATATTAGACAGATTAATGAGACAGAAGATTAACAAGGTTATCCAGGAATTGAACTCAGCTCTGCAACAAGCAGACCTAATAGACATCTACAGAACTCTCTACCCCAAATCAACAGAATATACATTCTTCTCAGCACCACATCACACTTATTCTAAAATTGACCACATAATTGGAAGTAAAACACTCCTCAGCAAATGTAAAAAAACCAGAAATCACAACAAACTGTCTCTCAGACCACAGTGCAATCAAATTAGAATTCAGGATTAAGAAACTCACTCAAAACTGCACAACTACATGGAAACTGAACAACCTGCCCCTGAATGACTACTGGGTAAATAACAAAATGAAGGCAGAAATAATGATGTTCTTTGAAACCAATGAGAACAAAGACACAACATACTAGAATCTCTGGGACACATTTAAAGCAGTGTGTAGAGGGAAATTTATAGCACTAAATGCCCACAAGAGAAAGCAGGAAAGATCTAAAATTGACACCGTAACATCACAATTGAAAGAACTAGAGAAGCAAGGGCAAACAAATCCAAAAGCTAGCAGAAGGCAAGAAATAACTAAGATCAGAGCAGAACTGAAAGAGATAGAGACACAAAAAACCCTTCAAAAAAATCAATGAATCCAGGAGGTGGTTTTTTGAAAAGATCAACAAAATTGATAGACTGCTAGAAAGACTAATAAAGAAGAAAAGAGAGAAGAATCAAATAGACAATAAAAATGATAAAGGGGATATCACCAACGATCCAACAGAAATACAAACTACCATCAGAGAACACTACAAACACCTCTACGCAAATAAACTAGAAAATCTAGAAGAAATGGAAAAATTCCTGGACACATGCACCCTCCCAAGACTAAACCAGGAAGAAGTTGAATCTCTGAACAGACCAATAACAGGCTCTGAAATTACGGCGATAATGAACAGCCCACCAACCAAAAAAAGTCCAGGACCAGACAGATTCACAGCCGAATTCTACCAGAGGTACAAAAAGGAGTTGGTACCATTCCTTCTGAAACTATTCCCAACAATAGAAAAAGAGGGAATCTTCCCTAACTCATTTTATGAGGCCAGCATCATCCTGATACCAAAGCCTGGCAGAGACACAACAAAAAAAGAGAATTTTAGACCAATATCCCTGATGAACATTGATGTGGAAATCCTCAATAAAATACTGGCAAACTGAATCCAGCAGCACATCAAAAAGCTTATCCACCACGATCAATTCAGCTTCATACCTGGGATGCAAGGCTGGTTCAACATATGCAAATCAATAAATGTAATCCATCACATAAACAGAACCAACAACAAAAACCATATGATTATCTCAATATATGCAGAAAAGGCCTTTGACAAAATTCAACAGCCCTTTATGCTAAAAACTCACAATAAGCTAGATATTGATGGAATGTATCTCAAAATAATAAGAGCTATTTATGACAATCCCACAGCCAATATCATACTGAATGGGCAAAAACTGGAAGCATTGCCTTTGAAAACCAGCAGAAGACAAGGAAGCCCTCTCTCACCATTCCTATTCAACATAGTGTTGGAAGTTCTGGCCAAGGCAATCAGGCAAGAGAAAGAAATAAAGGGTATTTGATTAGGAAAAGAGGAAGTCAAATTATCCCTGTTTGCAGATGACATGATTGTGTATTTAGAAAACCCCATCATCTCAGCCCAAAATCTCCTTAAGCTGATAAGCAACTTCAGCAAAGTCTCAGGATAAAAAGTCAATGTGCAAAAATCACAAGCACTCCTATACACCAATAATAAACAGAGAGCCAAATCATGAGTGAACTCCCATTCACAATTGCTACAAAGAGAATAGAATACCTAAGAATCCAACTTAAAAGTGATGTGAAGGACCTCTTCAAGGAGAACTATGAACCACTGCTCAATAAAATAAAAGACACAAACAAATGGAAGAACATTCCATGCCCATGGACAGGAAGAATAAATATTGTGAAAATGGCCATACTGCCCAAGGTAATTTATAGATTCAATGCCATCCCCATGAAGCTACCAATGACTTTCTTCACAGAATTGGAAAAAACTACTTTAAAGTTCATATGGAACCAAAAAAGAGCCCTCATTGCCAAGTCAATCCTAAGCCAAAAGAACAAAGCTGGAGGCATCATGCTACCTGACTTCAAACTATACTACAAGGCTACAGTAACCAAAACAAGCATGATACTGGTACCAAAACAGAGATATAGACCATTGGAACAGAACAGAGTCCTCAGAAATAACACCACACATCTACAACCATCTGATCTTCAACAAACCTGACAAAAACAAGAAATGGGAAGGATTCCCTATTTAATAAATAGTTCTGGGAAAACTGGCTAGCCATATGTAGAAAGCTGAAACTGGATCCCTTCCTTACACCTTATACAAAAATTAATTCAAGATGGATTAAAGACTTAGATGTTAGACCTAAAACCATAAAAACCCTAGAAGAAAACCTAGGCGGTACCATTCAGGACATAGGCATCAGCAAGGACTTCATGACTAAAACACCAAAAGCAATGGCAACAAAGCCAAAATAGACAAATGGGATCTAATTAAACTAAAGAGCTTCTGCACAGCAAAAGGAACTACCATCAGAGTGAACAGGCAACCTACAGAATGGGAGAAAATTTTTGCAGTCTACCCATCTGACAAAGGGCTAATATCCAGATTTACAAAGAATTCAAACAAATTTACAATAAAAAAAAAACCTATCAAAAAGGGGGCAAAGGATACAAAGAGACACTTCTCAAAAGAAGACATTTATGCAGCAATGAGATACTATCTCACATCAATTTGAATGGCAAACATTAAAAAGTGAGGAAACAACAGATGCTGGAGAGGATGTGGAGAAATAGGAACACTTTTACACTGTTAGTGGGAGTGTAAATTAGTTCAACCATTGTGGAAGACAGTGTGGCAATTCCTAAAGGATCTAGAACAAGAAATACCATTTGACCCAGCAATCCCATTACTGGTTATATACCCAGAGGATTATAAATCATGCTACTATAAAGACACAGGCACACATATGTTTATTGTGGCACTATTCGCAATAGCAAAGACCTGGAACCAACCAAATGTCCGTCAGTGATAGACTGGATTAAGAAAATGTGGCACATATACACCATGGAATACTATGCAGCCATAAAAAGGATGAGTTCATGTCCTTTGCAGGGACATGGATGAAGCTGGAAACCATCATTCTCAGCAAACTATCACAAAGACAAAAGCAAGCATCGCATGTTCTCACTCATAGGTGGGAAGTGAACAATGAGAACACTTGCATGGGGCAGGGAACATCACACACCGGAGCCTATTGGGGGGTGGGGGGCTGCGGGAGGGATAGCATTAGGAGAAATACCTAATTTAAATGCCTAGTTGATGGGTGCAGCAAACCAACATGGCACATGTATACCTATGTATCAAACCTGCACACTGTGCACTTGCACCCTAGAACTTAAAGATAAAAAAAAATACAGCCACATTTCATTGTGTGAAATTATTCAGAACTTCAAAACAAATATTTATTTCCACAGTTCTACTGGTGCTTTGCAAGAGGCACCAGGAGCCTGTCTGTTTGGCCAGTTTTTCTTTTTTCTTTTTTTTTTTAAACTAGCCTGCCAAAATTGTAAGAACCACGACAGTGAGCCCAAGACACATGAGGCTAATGTGCTTAAGTGCTGCTATAATAAAAATTCTGTTCTCAAATAGCACCCCCTTTTATTCTAATGAAGAACACTTTCAAAATTAAGCACAACAAAACTTTTATTCCTATTATTGTTCTGAGCATTAGAAGTCTTCATTGAAGTCAAGTGACCCCAAAGAAGTAGAAAGTTCACAAGCATATGAATGTGAATGGAAAAGCAGAGGATAGACTTGGATATTTGGGGCAATTTTTTACCCTCAGCTTTATGCAAATGTTAGAAATAACAAGAGCATATAGCACTAATTCCAGTCAAAATAGTTGAACCAACCAGTTTTAGCAATTTAACTTTACAAATATAAATAACCCATTACTTTTTTTTCTATACAATGGCAGCAATTAAAATTTTTAAATACAATAAAAATTAGTTTCTCATTGAAGGCAAACATAACTAGTAATAGTTGCATTGGGTTTTACTCAAGTATAGCACAATGTAGACTGGGAAATATATAATCAGAACTCTCTGAGTGGGGGGCATCCCTTAGAAAGACAAGGGCCAATATGCAGAAAGTTGAAACTGGACCCCTTCCTTACATCGTATACAAAAATTAAGATGGATTAAAGACTTAAATGTAAAACCCAAAACTATTAAAACCCAAGGAGAAAATCTAGGCAATACCACTCAGGACATAGGAACAGCCAAAAATTTCAAAAACATCAAAAGCAATTGCAACAAAAGAAAAAATTGACAAATGGGATATAATTAAACTAAAGAGCTTCTGCACAGCAAAAGAAACTATCATCAGAGTGAACAGACAACCTACAGAATGGGAGAATATTTTGCAATCTCTCCATCTGACAAAGATCTAACATCCAGAATCTACAAGCAACTTAAACAAATTTACAAGTAAAACAATTTTACAAGTACAAACAACCCCATTAAAAAGCAGGCAAAGGACCTAAACAGACACTTTTCAACAGAAAACATTTATGCAGCCAACAAACATGAAAAAGAGCTTAGCATCACTGATTATTACAGAAATGCAATGAGATACCATCTCAGGCCAATCAGAATGGTGATTATTAAAAAGTCAAGAAACAACAGATGCTGGTAAGCCTATGGAGAAATAGGCATGCTTTTACACTGTTGGTGGGAAAGTAAATTAGCTCAATCATTATGAAAGACAGTGTTGCCATTCCTCAAAGATTTAGAACAAGAAATACCATTTGACCCAGCAATCCCATTATTGGATATATACCCAAAGCAATATACATCATTGTATTATAAAGATTCATGCATACGTATGTTCATTGCAGCACTATTCACAATAGCAAAGACATGGAATCAACCCAAATGCCCATCAATGATAGACTAGATAAAGAAAATGTGGAACATAGACACCATGGAATACTATGCAGCCATGAAAAGGAATAAGATCACGTCCTTTGCAGAGACATGGATGGAGTTGGAAGCCATTATCCTCAGCAAACTAACACAGGAAGAGAAAACCAAACACCGCATGTTCTCACTTATAAGTGGGAGCTGAACAAGGAGAAGACATGGACAGAGGGAGGGGAACAACATAAAATGGGGCCTGTCAGTGGGGTGGAACAGAGAGAAGAGCATCTGGATAAATAGCTAATGCATGTGGGGCTTACTATCTAGTTGATGTGTTGATGGGTGCAACAAACCACCATGGCACACGTTTACCTGTGTAACAAACCTGCACATCCTACATATATATCCCAGAACTTACTATTAAATTAAATTTAATTTTATTTAAAGAAATTCAAGGGCAAGCTAAAAACAGAGGGTCCCCACTAGGAGACTCCATGACCACATGAAAGGCAAAAGCATGGTAGATCTAGGTCAGAGGCACTGGACACAGAACACTGATTGACCCAGAGTTCTTGGGCTGTGCATGCACCAGGGTAAAGGCTGAGGTTTAAAATGGCAAGAACACATTTTACCATTGAACCAATAGTGGCTATAGGTACTAGGATAGCAGTATCCCTGAAAGTGATGAGACTTCAGGGCAGAGGGGCTCTTAGTCAACTGGCAAGGTTTGCAGCGTTGGAGATCAGGCTGCAGAAGCCCAGTGCTGCATGGCTCTGTGGCTCAGCTTGTGTGAGGCAGCTCAGAAATGCTGGACATCTGAGTCTACCCAGTAGTAGAAGGTGACCAGATGGCTGGAGGACTCAGGGCAGTGAACATTCTCCAAAGGAAAATACAGGCTTTAGGCAGTCATGGGTGTTTCAGCCTGGAATACTGAAGTATGGGCCAGATGCTCTGCTTGGTGGCTTCCAATATGCTTGATTGCAGTATTCCATAGAAATTCTTCAGAAGATGGAGAATCCTTGGTAACCACAGTATCCTGGAGGGCTCACAGACTCCCGAGTCTCAATGTGGTACAAGGTCAAAAAACATTCTTGTTTATAATCTCAGCCCCCATCCTGGTGCATGCACAGCCCAAGAACTCTGAGTCAAGACATATTCTGTGCCCACTGCCTGTAACTCAGATCCACCACCCTTTTGCCTTTTTTTTTTGTGGTTATGGAGTCTCCTAGTGGGGGCCGTCTATTCTCACCAGGCACCTGCCTTCCTAAGCGATGCCAACCTCAGAGAGTTCTGATGATTCATCTCTAAACCTACATTATGCTATACTTGAGCAAAACTCAGTGTAGATATTAATAGTCATTTTTACCTTCAATGAGAAATTGATTTTTACTGTATTAGAAAATTTTAATTGCTGCCATCATATATAAAAATGTAATGGATTGTTTATACTGGAGAAGTTGAATTGCTAAAACTTGTTGATTAAATTGGGGGATTTGCCTAGTTTTCATATTCCAAACATGGCTTGTCTGAGGCCAGCTTCTGTTTCTGCCAGTGTATCAGTATAGCATGAGCCACCCTCTAGATTCTCATGTCTTTAGAATACCTGAACACACAAGTGATACAGCCTTGAAGAGAGAAACAGTGTTGCATTTATATTTGCTGTGTGGAAATGCACCAGTTCATAGTAGTTGAGCCATAGCTACATAGTTACATCCTGAGATAATGCTTTGAGAATATTAACAATTTTTCCTGTTACTCTCTGACTTTATTCTTTTGCCCCACTGTGCCTGCATCTCTCTCTCTCTCTCTCTGTCTCTCTCTCTCTCTCTCTCTCTCTCACACACACACACACACACACACACACACCAAACAGCCCAACCTATAACTCAGAAGAGTAATGTGACAGAGTGGAAAACAGGAAAAATGAGTATGTTTCTGGCCTTGTTTTCAAAAGCATAAAACTCTTAGAAAAAAAAATCAACTCAGAGGAATCTTAGTATAGACAGAGTATTTGACAGAAGATGATTAAGAAAAGCATGTATGCCTAGCCCCAGCCTCCTTTCCCAAATCAGGCTGATGGCAGAGAAGAGGAAAGCCACAAAAAAGATTGACACAGGGAGGTGCTGCCTGGTCAAGAATGCCAGTGCTTACAAAAATCCCGGTTTTCCCTCCTAAGCCTTAATCCCTGCTAGCTGACATTGCTCAGCTCTCTTTCAGTTTAAGTGGGTAGAAGTGATGTACACCACTTTTAAGATTAATTTCTATAAACCCCATGCTCTGTCTCTTTTCTAGAAGAGACCTTAGAAGATGGAGGAGCCACAAGATGGAAAGAGCCTGGACCATGAATCATACTGTGACTGAAAAGGTGCTCACCAAACACTCAATTGGAGCAGGAGGTAACCAGGACAAAAGCCAGTGGGGTTTGAGTTTATTTGTTGCATCTTTTCACCTCCCTTATTACTATATTGATGCCCACAATAGATTTGTGGACTCTGAGAATGGAAGAGACCTTCCCCATAGACAGCCTGGGAAAGACAGCAAGAAACCAGCAAATGAAGACATTCCTGTGGGCTGAAACAGACGTCTCACAGAGACTCCCAGAGCTTGATGTAGTTCCAATTCAGGCAATACAGGACACAAAGGCTGAATTAGGACAAATAGCACACAGAGTCAAAGCACTGGGTTTCTGTCCTTATGGCACACAGCTGCAGCCATGTTATGCTTTGCCTTGCCTCTGTAGACTGACTCTTGGCAACATGTGCTCCCTTTACACATACTTCCTTGTGGACCTGGGCTTGGTACAAAATTACTGAAGAGGGTTGCCAGACCAGAAGAGACCCAGCAGAAAGAAATATGCATAGGAACCACACATCTGGTTTGCCTGAGGTAGTCATGCCTTGTATTCATTGTCTTGGCATAGTTATTTCCAGTATCTCCTTTTATTCTGGAAAGTGTCTGCTTGAGATAATAAATCATATGATCTCCATAAAAACAAGAGTTGTTTGCATGAATACATTTAGGGATATACAATATTAAGGATGAAGTGTCCCTCTCTGGCTGTATTCCAAGGCAAGCTTCCTGGAACTTAGATGCAGCCTAAGAAAAGGGGTACAAACCAACTAAAACTATATTTCTGCCACTGAGTGAAATGTAGGCTCAAAATAGAGATTGAATTTATTTATACAAAATTGTTGTATTTTTTTACATTTCTGAGTCTTAGCGAGATTTTTATCTGCTACCCACAAGTCTCTCTCACACACACACATACACACACACATAGTGTAGAATAGATCAGGCTTCAAATCCAAGTTCTTTTATTTACTATTAGGTTTCAGGTTTGTTTCTCAATCTCTCTGAGCCTAGGTTTCCCATCCTCATCTGTAAAATTAGGATCATAATCCCTGGTTTAAATATATTATAAGCATTCAGTAAATTAACATGTTTAATATGTTTGAAAATATAGTTTTCTACTGCAATTTATACTTATCTGCATGTGCTTATATATGACAAAATACTTCAATATTAAGAGAAATTTGCCCAGGCTTATCCACCTTCCTATGCTGGTAATATTGAGTATGTAGATTACATGACAGATGTTCCTTTGCTCCCTTCCCACTCATATGTACCCTCTTTGTTGACACCTATATTCAAACTTTAAAATATATCTGAAACACAGCCAGCAGCCATACCCATGCCAAAGCTAAGATTTCCGAATATTCATAGAGAAACAAAAGACAAAGTCACCTGGAGACCACTGGTGTCAGCCAGGCTGGCTGCAGGACCACCCCTACATGAATACTGCTTGCACCAATCTCAGGACTCTCAGTTATCACTGTTTCTTCTGCCCAGCATGCATGTCCCTATGCAGCACAGCAAGCCCCATTCACAGACCTGCTCCAGAAAGTGGGGCCGTTTCTTGAGGCTCCAGCCTTTTCCACATCTCACCCAAATGGCTTAACTTAGCCCTCCCCATCTCTCTGTATCATTTCTAATGCCCATTTCTTAACAAAATAACACAATCACATAACAGTAGACATGCTGTTGTGAATCTGCAGCTGTGAACAGACACCAGGGCAATCATGTCCAGGAGTGCAAAGTAGAAATACAGGAGGGTGACACTGGATTTATGCCAGGCTCTGTACAAAACACTTTCCATTCACCATATCTTATAAGCCTCGCAACAACTCTACAAGGCAGCAGTTATTACCATGATCATGTCATGGGTGATGAAGTTGAGGCTTTAAAGGGAAGCACCTTGCTCAAGCACCCATAGTACTAGAATAGATAATATTCATCAAGGATGTACCAAAAACCAGACACCATTTAAAATTTTGTGCATATATTATCTCATTTAATTCTCATAACAAGTTGTGAGATAATTCTAATGTGTTACACATTTTACAAATGAGAAAAGTGAGTTACACAAAGTGAATTGAATTTTTCCAAGGTCATCAGTAACTAGTAGTGAGGCTGGAGTTTGAACTCAAGCAATCTGGCTCCAGAATGTGCACTCTTAACCACTTTATTATGACTAACAACTAGTTAAATCTTCTGGATTCCAAAAGCCAACCTCTTAATCTTATGCTCACATCAGATATTCAAGGGTCATTAACTCTTGTGGATAACAAATGGATCATTTTATGTAAGAAATCCGAGATCAGAAGGGATAATTGGTTCAGGATTCTTGAGCAAGGTCTTAGGAGAACTTCTTACAGTACTGTTCATTGTGAGAGAAACTTCCAGTGAAGTGATAGCAATGTGCACATCTCTAAGGACTTATGTGAGCCTTCTGAAATAACTTGACACTTTGGGCTCAACTGAAATTTCCAATCCAGAATGTGCTAGGTTTCCTTCAGCATGGATACACAGGAATGCATTCAAATTCAACCTGTTACTCTCCTGGTCTTCTAGCATAGATACAAAGTAGGATAAAGATTAAATAACTGAAAAAATTCCCCAATTATCCAAGCACACAGCATATTTTATTGGGAAAAAAGGATATAGAAAGGTAATATAGCATTATTACGTAATGTTAAAGACCACGATCCCAAATAAAACTTCCAAGGTTTAAAGCTCAGCTCTGCCATTTACTAGCTTGGTGGTTTTGGGCAAAAAATTTAACATCTATATTGCCTTCTTTTTTTCATCTTTATAATGGGATGGTAATAGAATTTACTACCCAAGATTGTTTTGAACATTAAATGAGTTAATATATGTATAGCACATGGTAAATTATATTTTAAGTGTTTGTTACTATAATTACCAGAGCTTTTATGTGTTAGGGAGCTGAGAAGCTATCACTCAGTTTGCTAATTCTTTACTCCTTTTATCCAATTGGTTTCCCAGTTTTGTAGAATACACCTTCAAAATATCTACTGTCTCTTCCATTCAATTCCCCCTGTCAATCTTCTGTATTTCATTACTTCTGTATCCTTAAACTCACCTAAAACTATACTTTTAAAGTCAAAAGTGTAGGCTGTGAGCTCAGTGGTATTATCAGCCTCATTAAAATGTTAAGTTATCTTCTCACTTCCAGGTCAATTAATTTTGGTAATCTAAGGAAATGAGTAATTTGTGGGAAATTTTAGAGTGAACAATAATTTGAAAATTAGACAGCTAATATGTTGGTATATTTTTTCAGACTAGTGAAGGGCAAAAACTGGAAAGATATAAAATTTGCAAATTAGAATTAGCATTGTCCATATTTGACATATTTTAGAGTCTTCATTCATCACCACATTTTTAGTTTTATGCTAGAAGATGTTCATACTGTACAGTTTTCTAAATTTCAGTTCCTAGGCACTTTGTAGTAACATAGTTAATATAGCTTAATAATTTGGTAAACCTAACCAATAATATTATAATTGTGAAAACATAAAATTCAGACTCAAATCTTTTATATTTATTGCTTTTTAATTAATAATATGTCTAAACTTTTATATAAGAAAATTAATATCTTGTATTCAACCATGTAGTTATATATTTTATTTTAAAATATTTGCATATATAAATCATTCAAAGGACAACATATTTATAGAAAAATCAAGTTTTTACTTATTTTATATTATTAATTACATAAGTAGCTAATTATTTTTCAAATGGCTAAAATAACTCTCTCCAATAAAAGCCTATGCGAGAATAAGTAATCTTCTATTTATAACATTTATCAAAATCATTGTTACTAATAATGATAGCATACAAGTACAAATTGTTTTATAATTAACAATGTTTTTTAATTTTAACTTTCTATTAGAAAATGTCCCATTAGTTCAGCATTTCATTTATCTGTTAATATGCCAACTATTATGAAATTTTCAGTAATTCACAATCCAATGACTCAATAGCTCTTCAATAACAGTCTTGTATAACAAGCTGGTAAAATTATGCTTATTATAGAAATAATAGAGTTGTATCTAAAACCTTCCATATTGCTTCAGCTTTTCAGTTCTTAAGGGAATTAGAATGATTAGACTCTATTTCTAGCAGAATTCCATTTGGGAATAAGGATGATTTAAAAGAAGGGAATAAACCTGGTTATTAAAAGAAACTCAAATAGATTTGAATACAGTAATATGCTTTCATGTCCCTTTCCAACTCTAGTGAAATTTTATCGTAAAATATATGAGTCATTAGCCAGTTGGAAAGCCAGTAGAAATATAAACATAAGATATGAGTATGCTTAAGGTAAATTCAACATTGCAGAAATATGTGGAGAATAAAATCAAACATGAATCCAGATAGCGTAGACTTTTTGTTGTGAGATCAGGAAATAACTATATTCTTATGGCTTGATTCACTTCTCTTTTTTTTTTTCTTTTAAGACAGAGTCTCACTCTGTTGCCCAGGCTGGAGTGCAGTGACCTGATCTCAGCTCACTGCAACCTCCGCCTCCCAGGTTCAAGCAATTCTGGTGTCTCAGCCTCCTGAGGTAGCTGGGGTTACAGGCATGTGTCACTATGCCTGGCTAATTTTTTTTTTTTCTTGAGGTGGAGTCTCACTCTGTCATGCAGGCTGAGTGCAGTGGTGCAATCTCAGCTCACTGCACCCTCTGCCTCCCGGGTTCAAACAATTCTCTGCCTCAGCCTTCCGAGTAGCGGGATTACAGGTGCCCACCACCACACCTGGCTAATTTTTGAATTTTTAGTAGACTCAGGGTTTCACCACGTTGGCAAAGCTGGCCTTGAACTCCTGACCTCAACTGATCCGCCCACCTTGGCCTCCCAAAGTTCTGGGATTACAGGGGTGAGCCACCGCAACTGGCCTGATTCCTTTCTTTATTTCAGGTTGTTGCATTACCATGCCTTTTTGTGTCAACTTTTGAGAACAAAAAAATGTTCAAATCTACCTGAAAATTTGTGAAGAACTTGATACTGGTAATCTTCCAGTTTCTGATTTTTCTATCTACAGCCAAAGGAGCAGACAGTGGATAGGACAGACATTATCTGAAAACCTGTTCTCTGTCATACTGTTTCAGGCAATGCAATTAGGAGATCCTTTCCTGTACACGCAAGTATACAAGGGAAGCAAAAGGGGCAGATTCTGGTGAATGTGATCTGATTTGGATCACTAACATCAAACCACTGGGCCAAGTATCAGTGGCTGGCCAGTCAGCCACTGTTGACCACTTCAGAGCTTTGCAGGGATCACAGGGTAAGCCACAAGCAACAGAGCAAAACAATGGTCCACCAAACTGTAGAGGGCATGGAGTTTTGCCCAGCCCCATATTCAGCAATACCCCATTTAGAGTTCAGCATCTTAGAATATGCTCAGTTATACATGAAATATGAGCAACAATTTTTTAAAGTGTGATTTTAAAATAATCAGTATAAATAAGACTGTAGTTATATTCTCAAAGTGTCAGGTTTAGTTGAGTTATTATTGTCTACCATAAATTAATATTAAGATCAGTTAAAAATCCCTTGTATAATGAGGTAGAGCAAAGATAAAATAAAAGTAGGACCAAAGATGGAGGACAGGAAGATGGAGGGAAGAAAGAAGAAATTATAAATTAAATTACACTTATTGGATTATTTGCTTCTTTATGTTTTGTTTTGTCTTTAAAAATACAACTAAATAGTAGCAAGGCAACTCATTAATTCAGCTAATCAATATGTTGAATATAGGCCAGGAGCGGTGGCTCATGCCTGAATACCAGCACTTTGGGAGGCCGAGGTAGGCAGATTACTTGAGGTCAGGAGTTAACCAGCCTGGCCAACACGGCGGAACCCCATCTCTACTAAAAATACAAAAATTAACTGGGTGTAGTGGCAGGTACCTGTAATCCCAGCTACTTGGGAGGCTGAGGCAGGAGAATCACTTCAACCTGGGAGGGGGAGCTTGCAGTGAGCTGAGATAGTGCCACTGCACTCCAGCCTGGGTAACAGATCGAGACTCCATCTCAGAATATGTGTGTGTGTGTGTGTGTGTGTGTGTGTGTGTGTGTGTGTAATATAGAGAACAGTATATCTATATCAAGCAAAAGGGTGTTGTCAGAATATTATATTTTTAGTGTCTGTCACTACCAGGCATATCAGGCGTATGGAACCAAAATGCCTTTGTATGTCTCTCAAACTCCTTTAATTGCAGCGTTTGTTGTTGTTGTTGGGCTTTTGTATTTGTTTATCTCCTCTATTTAAGGTTTTAAGAATATGTGTTTTTAGTGTAAGAGTAAAACTCTTCAGTAATATATCATCTCAAATTTAAGTGAAAAATGCTCTCCTGTTCTCCATTATTTATACAAGCTTATCTTATAATTTAATCCGAATACAAATGTGTGCTAATACATAGATGAAGCATGAATCCATTCATTAATGTGTGTTTTATGGACATTGATGGAATCTTACTAACATTATTTTACCTCTTTGTATAAACATTGCACCCAAGGAAGTACATTTTCCAATTATCTGTACAATTATCTTGTTAGCTGGTATGTACATCCTTATTATTTTTGTTACCGTGAAGACTTTGCTAAGCCCTTTAAAATTACCTTTCAGTTTTCAGTTACTCCTAACAAAACTCTTGTGGCAGAATTTTGTTATGTCTAATGCAGATGAAGAAAGTGATGCATAAATTGTTTTCCTGAGATTTAATCATTTATATCGTACCAAATCTTATCCACTATAGTATCAGCTAATTTCTGATTAATAACAGTTTGAGGGTGACCACATGTCATTTCTGTTTATGACAACTTTGAGTTGGTTATCTCAGTGCTTTTCTTAGCAGACTTGTATCTAGCAGCCAGTACAGCATAACACTTGATCCTAATTGATAGCCAAGTGAATAGCCTCAACAAAGAGGCCTATAATTAAGAAGCCACAAGACTGAAAATGATGAATTCCTTCCTTACCTCCCACTATGCTTCATCTAGAACAGGACTGAAATATATATTGTGACAGGAAGCCTGAAATCCTATGACAGTAACACAGAAGCCATCTATTTCTGTTCCAGCCAACCAAGACTTTTAGCCAGTATTACATCCACTTACAGTGGACAAATTAATAATTATTGAAAATGTCTTAAAGTGTGGAGAACATAATAGGTACTTATTAATGGACTAGAAGTTCTATTTAAGTATCATATGTGGACTCTTCTTACATATCAAATGAGTTTCCAACAAGCTTGTATAAAAGATTACGTAGCCTTATGTACAAAAAGCAGCAAAAACAAAATCTTCACATATATAATCTTCTAAGTAACATAATAGGAATACCACAAGGCAAGAACTGGTCAGAACTTCTCACAAATAACTGAACAACTGGTGCCTTTAAATCTCTCAAGGACAAAAATTAAACTTTCCTGAATGGGATGATAAAGGCAGTGTGACTTATCTAAGGTGCATATGTGGTCTATCAAATCTTCTCAATGGAGAAATATTGTTTTAATTTCTTATAAAGTCACTGTCATCCAGAACCATACTACTTGAAGTTTAACATGGTTTTTCTTTTTTGTTTTCAAATTCCAAATTGGATAAATATGTTATTCTCTCCCCCTCATAGAATCCTTGGTAAGGGATATATGGTCAAAGTTAGAAAACTTACAGGAAACGAAGACAAAGTGTTTGAAATAAGCATCTAACAAATGCAGCCCTTAGGAAGGAAGTGTGAGAAAGATAAAATTCAATCTTTCTGGATTGAGCTGTCAGGAAGAAGTCACTGAAAAATAGAGAATTCTAATTGAAAGAGACATCCAGGTGATATTTCTTTTCAAATGCATACATTCCTCAGTCTATGTGGTAATTAGAACGCTTGAAAGTCTTTACTATAAAAGTATCTCATATGGCCTGGCCATGATTTCCCTCTCTAAGATAATTCATTACATTTCTTTGTATTTTAATTTCATTTTTTTATCTGCTACTCTTCAAGGATGACTATAGGTATATTTTTCCCCTAATTGTTCACCTAAAGTGAAGGATTAGTGAAACCCCGTCTCTACTAAAAAATACAAAAAATTGGCCGGGCGTGGTGGTGGGCCCCTGTAGTCCCAGCTACTCAGGAGGCTGAGGTAGGAGAATGGCATGATCCCGGGAAGCAGAGCTTGCAGTGAGCTGAAATCACACCACTGCACTCCAGCCTGGGCAACAGAGTGAGACTCCATCTCAAAAAAAATAAGTAAATAAAATAAATAAATAAAATAAAATAAAATGATGTGTTCTGATCATAGTCTTATTAAAATCTACTGACCATAAACTATAAATTGTGTAGTCTTACAAATGTTATTTATATCTGTACAATTCCTACCATCACTCTTTAAAAATAACATTTGTCAAAAAATATTTTATTAAATGAACAATGGGGCCATATGGATACCATATAGGAAAACGCAATTAAGAATAATTAATTTTAAGCAGTTTTCATAATAGATGTCTGAAAACATACTACACATGTTCCCTGGTATTTAGCATTGTTTTAGAAAAATGCTTTGCATCTTCTCACTAATGCTTTTGTTTTAGAGCATCTTGTAGTCTCCCCATTAATCTGAATGACCTCAACAAAAACAGAGCAAGGCTGTTTTGGCAGAAGGACAAAGGACACTTTCCCCTCAGCTCATAACAAATTGCTTTCATTAAGTACAAATGGTCTTGGAGTATTATTCTACTTGAGTCTCCGCCTAGTGACAAGCCTAAAGGGGAGACCCAGTGTTGATTGTAAACAATAAGAATGCATCTCAGAAAGTAGAATGTCCTCCTGTAGTTTAAAAACATCCTACTCTAGGAGCATGAGGTGGGCCTCATCCAACCATAAAACACCAATTTGTCACGACTTTCAATAGTTATGTCATTTCAGGCTTTATTTATGATTAAGAAAATCTAATTAAGATGGACTATATAGTAGCAGAAATTTATTGGATATACTATGTTTATTATTAGAAATACTGAGTTTCTGGTGTTGCAGTTAGGAATTAATTCTTTATAGATATCTTAAAAGAAGCCTCTAGTTCACTTATTTCAAGGTCTTTCTACACCATCTAGAACTGGATCTTTAGGGAAATAGTCATTTCAAATATCTTTTTTAAAATTCTTGCAAATATTAAAGTATGTAACAGAAAACAAAAATAAAACAAATTTTAGGTTAAGTACAAAATAATGTAGAGGGGAGTCATAACATAATAGAAAAATAATATTCTGTGTTTATGGTTTCAGCTGATTTTTTGGAATCACTATTTTTTTTCTTATAAACTTCTGGTCAGTGAGGCTTTTAAAAAGACTACAATTTATAGACATTTCATAATATGACCTTTAGTTCTTTTCTATTTTTAAAGCATGTTTGATTTTGACATAATTTAGAGTTATTATTTAATACTTGAAAAATAGGTTCTAAGCATGCATGCCAACTACTCTTCATAATGCTATTTTATTACTTCGATTACTGCATTTTATCTTCACTATGCATTTATAAATCTCAGTTTTCAGTTTACTAAAACTCAGCATTTTAAACTGAATCAGATTTCTAGCTGCAAATGATGTTTTTAAAAGGAAGATTAAAAACCAGCTAAGCTGGAGCACTTCAAAATCTCATTGGTCTTGCCCTAAGCAAGAAGTTGAGGAGAGAAGAGGGAGCCATAAGATGTACATTTCATGTTTGAATAAGGGATTGATTTAGAGAAGAACTCCAGGCTAACTGAGACAGAAGATTGTAATTTTCTATTCTTCCAATGCTCTGTCAATAAAAGAACATTAGAGATTCTCTCCTCTAAAGAAGCAGTTTATATTTGGGGTTCATCATTGCCATCAAAAAACATTTTTTGCTATTCACACAGCAGTTTCTCCACAGGAAGCAGTATGGATTGCATTGAGTATGAGAGGGAATCATGGAAAAGTCACCATTATTTAATAAATTCTTACAGCATTAGGAGGTAGGTGATAAATAGTATCTTTTCCTTCACCTCTGCAGCTTCATCCACACATGTCAAGAGGAAACAAATAGATACATACATAAACCCTTTTTAAAAATCAAGTAAAACCGAAGCAAAAAAAAAAAACTGATAAGTGACTCTATTAAAATGCTATAGATAAATTAATACTCTTCATTTATATTGCCTATGCATATGATCACCCTTTTATTCCTTAAGTTATTTACTTTAGTCTTACAAATATTTTAGGAGTGCCTATTATGTGCAATCATTGAGATGCAAAAATCAAAGTTTTAATTGAAAAAAAGAATCAGGATTTATCTTCAATGGCCAATACATTTTAGGTTTAAGCAAAGCATAGACCTCAGTGTCCTGAAAGCAAGACAGCTGTTCCTCCTGGGGCTGTAATTCTTGCTTCACATTTGACAGCCCATGATCCAAGCTGGCTTTGTCCGTGGAAGCAGGGCCCCTCATTTGGAAAGGAAGTCCTTTTCTCTGAAACTTGTTTTTTTTTTTTTATTATACTTTAACTTTTAGGGTACATGTGCACAATGTGCAGGTTAGTTACATATGTATACATGTGCCATGCTGGTGTGCTACACCCATTAACTCGTCATTTAGCATTAGGTATATCTCCTAATGCTATCCCTTCCCCCTCCCCCCACCCCACAACAGTCCCCAGAGTGTGATGCTCCCCTTCCTGTGTCCACGTGTTCTCATTGTTCAATTCCCACCTATGAGTGAGAACATGCGGTGTTTGGTTTTTTGTCCTTGCGATAGTTTACTGAGAATGATGATTTCCAATTTCATCCATGTCCCTACAAAGGACATGAACTCATCATTTTTTATGGCTGCATAGTATTCCATGGTGTACATGTGCCTCATTTTTGGAACCAACCCAAATGTCTGAAACTTGTTTAATGACATTTTCGTATTTCTCTCTCTGATTTGCAGTGATTGATTCTGACTATATGGTAAGCTCTGAAAAATCTACATATATTCTGATTCTGCTTGATTCTATATTGAACCTTGACATAGTACCCCATTCTCTTTCTCTGCCTTGGTTCTTTGGATGTGGTCAAAACGTGTTCAAGCTGAAGCAGACATTTTATCTTGCTTCTTTTTCCACCTGTCAGAGTATTTACAATGGTTAATAAAATGGACTATTATGTCACATATTATCAGAAGTTACCAACCATGTCACCCAATGTATTAACCAATGTTATTATGCATTTCAAAATATTAATCACAAGGGATGCTTCTAGATGTAACATAGAAAAAGTTTTATAAGTCAAAGGAATTTGTTAAAAAAAGTGAAATAAGCATTTTTCATTAATGGTTATCTCATAGCTTTATAATATGCTAATAAGCACATGAATTTCCAAAAGGAGATGGGGCTAGAGGCTATTCACTATCTCTAGACCTGTTTGATCAAGATGTTTCCACTTTTTATTTATAAAAATATTAAAAATATTTAAGGCCTTCTGCAGAACCCACTTTGGAGAATGCTGTTGCTCAGATAAATAATACAAGCTGAAAAGTCTTCAAGTATAAATTTTCATGATATTTGGATAAAGAAATTGTCAACATTTAATTTTTATATGAATAAATTTTAAAAACTTAAATTATTGAAATGCCTAAGATTGACCAAACATATCTACTCTCATTTAAAGTTTTTCATAATCAGCAAACTATTTCTCCTTGTTCCTGGTCAAATAAAAAATGATTGCAACACTGTCATGTCCAAATGCTATCAGATCTAGAATAACAAGAACCTAAAATAATTATGTGACACAACCTCTTATAAATCTATGTAACTAGGCCATAGCTAAAGAAAACTGAAGATTTTAGAAGATATGTATATCTATAAAGAGATATACATCTATTATAAGACATATTATACACATATTGTTTCTAATATGTATTGTACATTATATAATATTATAATGTATATTTCAGCCAGGACCCAACTTACAATGGCCAATGATAGTTAATACCAGGCTAAAAATTCATGGAGCTCAAAAACTATGTCTTAATCATTTTTGTTTCCTCTGTAGCAGGAAACATAGTGGTCAGTACAAAGTTGTCATGAATGTATAATGTAAAAAAATATGTGGTGGTAGGAGGAAGAAAGAGAAAGAAGAAGGAAGAAAAATGAAGGTCATACTATATGTGCATTTACTTAGTCATTCTGTAAGTATTTATTGGATATTTTTAGTATTTTTAGATCCTATGCTAACCACAAACACAAATATAAGATAGGCTAGACTCAGGAACACCTGACCTAGTAGAAGAGACAAATATATTAATAAATAATACATTAACAAGGTGATAGGTCTGCAACAGAGGCATGTAAAATTATCATGACTAAGGAGACAAAAATTACCCCTGAGCAGGAAATGAGGCTTTCAGGAGCAAGTAACGTCTAGATTGAGGTTTTAAGAATTTCATCAGATAGACAGTAGAAAGTGCATTGCAGACAGAGAAAATATCATCAGCAAGTACACAGAGAATTCAAAAGGTATACTGTATTCAGAAAAAAGCAGACCCCAGAAAGTACTATCAAAAAGATAATGGGGCTCAGAGATCAGTGGGGAAGTGATTAGATGCTATGCTGAGAATTTGGACATTAGTCCTATAGATTCATATTTCTCGTACTTATTTGAGTAAGAGATTTTTTAAAGTATTGATGAAAAATCAATAATGATTTATGACATGGATAAAATAGAGAATATAAAGCCCCTTCAGAAACTAATTATAGCAAAATGTATGAATAAAGACCAAAATAATATCACAAGTACATAATGAATTTGCAGAACAAATACATAATGCGTAATTAATTTATACCAATTTAATACAATAGACATTGTACAACTTAAAGGGAAAGGTGATAAATGATGCCTATTCATTAATGGCAATTTATTAAAGACAATGCATAATGTGATCACATTTGTGGCTTCCTGGAATGCTTAGCTGTTGCATATCATTCAAAACAACTATTTAAAGGTGTTTACATATATATAATTCAAAGTTAGTTACTGAAGAAAAACTCTTACCATCATGTATTTACATTTTTCTCCATAGAACATAATTTGGGAACCACTGCAGTAGACAATGGCAAAAGAAATAAGAACAAGCAAAGAGGCTCACCTTGGCAAGAAGATACATTTTGTATACGAAACCTAACTCTATTAGTCCATTCTCATGCTGCTATCTGCCCAAGAGTGGGTAATTTATAAAGGAAAGAGGTTTAATTGACTCATAGTTCTGCAGGGCTGGGGAGGCATCAGGAAACTTACAATCATGGTGGAAGGGGAAACAAACATGTCCCTCTTCATATGGAGGCAGGAAGGAAAAGTGCTAAGCAAAGGGGGAAAAGCCCCTTATAAAGCCATCAGATCTCATGAGAACTCACTCACTATCACAAGAACAGCACGGGGGTAACCACCCCCATTATTCAATTACCTCCCACCAATTACCTCCCATGACACATGGGGATTATGGGAACTATAATTCAAGATGAGATTTGGGTGGGGACATAGCCAAATCGTATCACCAACTAAAAAGCAACAATATCCAGAAAATCTCTTAAAAAGTGTTGTTACTGATAAAAATTTCAAGCACCATGGCAGAAAAATGTGGTCATCTTTATTAGAAGAGCCCTATCGTGAAAAAAGTATGCCAAAAATGTGTCTGCCTTCCTGTTTATGGAGGCTTACAAACTTGGGAAGGAAACCAACTAAACTTTGAATCAGTGTCAATAAAAGATATTTTTTAAACATATGAAAACAGGCAAAACTAAATTATCTTTGAAAGCAGATGAAAACGACCAATTTAAATGAATGACTACAGATTTTAATTTTTATTTCTAATTCTTCAGATTTACTATTGTTATCATTGCTACTTATTAAGTTTACAATGAAGATAACAAAAAAACCAAAACAAAACAAAAAAAAACAAAAGAAAATTTTAAAACCAGTAAGCTCTGGAGCCAGATATACCTAGAATAAAATAGCAGATGTGCCACCATCTATTATATTGCCCTTGAGTTACTTTCTTTACCACTGTGAGACAGTATTTTGCTTTTGCTTTTTGTTTTAATCTTCAAAATTAAGAAAGTCATTTCATTGTGCTGTGTCAAAGATTAAATAAATTAATATTGACTTACTAGAATTATATCTGATGCATACTACCTTAGTTTGAGTTCCCACAAAAAAGATACCCATAGACAAGATCAGAATTTAAATACTTTATTTGGAAAGCCATCTAGGAAATGGTTGTAGATAAGTGGAGAAGTGAGAAGGGAAAGGGAATAAAACCAATGACCTGTGCATCGTCAGGTCTGCTACCCCTAGGGACCACTGCCCTAGTTGAAAACTGAGGCTTAAAGACTTAAATTACTTTTCCAAGCTCATGCAGCCAAGGAATGGCAGAGCTAGATTTTGAAGTGTGCTACCTCTTACCATGGCCTAAGTAGTTAACCAGTGCCCAGGACTGATGCTTACAATCTGACATGGAGCAATTACTCAATACATTGTTGTGTATTCTGTGAGATAATGTAAAATGCACTTTATAGTTCTCCCAACCAAGGGTGAGGAAAATGGAGGCTTTATCCACTCAGTCTCCACCTATGATTGGCCAATGGCTGGATTCCTACAGGCTAGGGTCAGGGGTGGTGAGAGGTAACATGTACCCTCAGAGTATCACAAGTGTTAAATATTAAAATCCATAGCCATCGACTTGAATTGGCCGTTTTCCATTAACTACCCTTCTGTAAGTGGAGAATATGGTGGGATAATGACAGCATCTTCTACACAGAATAAACTCCTAATCCTATGAGTAGGAGTTAGATGTTGCCCGGATTTGTATCCTCGGTACATGGCTGTCATGATAGGTACTGAACAAATGGATGAAAGAATGAATGAACAATAGTTTGGAAACAAATATCTTTCCCCAGAACTACAAGTTTCTCAAAAGTGAGCAAGAATTTATTTGAATAATAATATCGTTATTAGGCTGTTTATATTTGTCATCACTAACTACTCTCATTTATATGTAGTATTTTATGTGCTCTTCACAAGAACTTTATGAGGTAGGTCTATTATTGCCCTTTTGCCTAGTTCAAAACTGAGGCTTAAAGACTTAAATTACTTTTCCAAGCTCATGCAGCCTAGGAATGGCAGAGCTAGATTTTGAAGTGTGCTACCTCTTACCACAGCCTAAATAGTTACCCAGTGCCCAGTACTGATTCTTACAGCCTGACATGGAGCAAAAATCAGCTGTGTTGCTGAGCAAGTGGAGGTTGATAATTCTGGGTTTTTGTTTAAGGCACTAAAGACCTAGTGGAAGATGTGAGTGTCTAGACAGTTCAGAGCAGCAAGAGGGCTCTGGCCTGGGAGCCTGGTGATAGGAATACCCAGTAAGGGAGGAGAGCCAGGCCAAAGATTACCATAGCCTGTTTTAAGTTTCAATTCAGGATCACCTCTAAGACATAGGCCAATATAAAATGCATCCTTTTTCTTTTGTCATCGTCCTCTTGCTTCCTTCTACCTCCTATTTCACACTCCCAGGTGAGCACCATGCCATCTATGTGTAGTAAGTGGCTACAATCAAGGAAAAGAATTTCAAAAACTCTAATGATTTACTTTTTGCATGAGGTACATTAGAAGCAAATTTTAGCCTGTGTCATCTAATTCCTCCCTCAGTGCAAACAGAGAAACTACTGTAGACATCAAAAGGAAACTCTCCAAAACGTATATAAAATGGCATCCCAAATTCTGGCATTGCAAAACAATGTGCAGCACTGAGTTCAATATGGTAGTAGCTAGAGACTAATTACTGCTTAGGACAACTGTGGTCTCAAATCAAATTCTGCCAGGAATTGCCTTCTTGGGCATTTATCCCAGAGAAATGAAAACGTATGTTCATCCAAAATCCTGTACATGAATGCTCATGGTAGATTTATTTCATGAACACTGGAATCACACAATAGAATCAAAGAAGTTCAGGCAATTTTTATTAAAATGTGATTTGGGAACTACATTTAATTTTTTTTATTGAAAGTGCTTTGAACACAGAATCACCAGGTAAAACAGCCAGCAATGCTGTAGAGTGGACGAATGGTAAAATAAACTGTGGTGCATCCATACCATGGAAACTACTCAACAATAAAAAGAAACAAACCATTGATACATACAACAACTTAGACACAGCTAAAGGGAATTATGCTGAGGGAGATGTCAATCACCCAAGATTATATGCTGTACACTTGCATGTATGTAACATTGAAATGACAAAAATATAGCACTAGAAAACAGATTAGTTTTGCCAGAGCTCAGGACCAGGAGGGGGAGATTTAGGTTACAAAAGGGCAGCATCAGGATCATTGTGGTGATAGAAATGTTCTGTATGCTGACCACATAAGTGTCAATCCCTCTTTGTAAGATTGTACTATATTTTTGCATGCTGTTGCCATCAGAGAAAACTGAGTAAAAGGTCCATTGAATCTCTCTGAATTATATTTTGCAATGGAAATTACAACTCTAATTGGCTCCAAATAAAAAGTTTAATCTAAAAATATCTGAATAAGTGCTTAAAATAAATGTTCAATATGGTAGTAGCTAGAGATTGATAAATGCTTGATGTACTGTAAACATAATACATCCGTTATCAGTCCTGATTCAGGGAAGTGACCTGATGGATATGGATTAGTGTGGGATTCTTGAAAAGGTCAGTCAATGACAGAAAAAAAAAGTCAAAGAAAAAGAAAATTTGGAGAGGATTCCATTGGAGAAATACTTCTTTTGTAATGTAAGAGTTAAGTGCACAATTTTTGATCAATATTTGTATTTATGGGGCTGGCATCTCAACATTTACTGGCAGAAGATATGACATCTCTCTGATATTTGATTTATTTGTAAAATGCTAATAACATATACACCTTAGTACTGCGAAGCAGTTTAAATTAATAAGAGCTCAAAACAAATGTATGAATGAATAAGAATCGTTTCAGGTAGCCTCCCTGATTAAGAGATTTATTAGCTTCATATTGATAATGAAGGAATTGAAGCAATGACAATCACTTGAAACAATGTCGAGCACTGCAAATATTATTTGTAGTTTCAAACTAGCCAACATACAGAAAAAATAGCACATATGTACGTTGATTGCTTTCTAAGTAGCTTATTTGAAAAAAGAATTCTCAACTAATTATTTGACTTTATAAAAATTCTCAGGAATCAAGCAGCTGAGTTTTGAACACAGTTCTGCCACTCACTAGTTGTGTTACCTTTGGGAAGTTATTTGATTTCTGTTAAGGCCCCAATTTATTGTCTGTTAAGTTGTAACAATATTACTGCATCACAGGGCTGGTATGAGGAGTAAATGAGATAGCACATAGTAGATAGTAATACAATCCTAGGCACAGAGTAAGACCTCATTAAATGTTAGCCACCTCAATTATTTTTTATTTTAATGATAATAATGATGATGGGTACAACACTCAAAGTTGAAATAATATTTCCTGATATTCCAAAGGTAAATGAATATCTGCAGTTGATATACTCCAAAGCCCAATGAAAATTCTGCTGATATTAATGAGAAGATACTGCCAGCAGTATCCATTAGTGCTTCCTGAAAAGGAACAAGTTCTTCTTTATTTTGTCACAGGTTACACCTATGTTTGTTTGTTATTAACCAGATGTTTTGGGGTGTGTGTGTGTGTGCGTGTATATGTGTGTAGCAATAGCCCATAGCTTTCATCATATTTTCTAATGGATCTCTGCCCCTCAAAATGTTAAGAAACCAGCAATTTTCATTATTGTTCTTGTTTGGTATCACATTGGTTAAATGGTTTTTAAAATTTGCCCAAACTTGTTCCATTTGTGCTACTATGACATAGAACCTGAGACTGATTAATTTATAATGGACATGAATTTACTGAATCATGGTTTTGGAGGCTGGGGAGTCCATGATCAAGGGGCCAGCATATTGCAAGGGTCTTCTTGCCACATCATCCAGTGGTGGAAGGCAAAAAGGCAAGAGAAGGCAAGACAGAGAGCAAGAGCTTGAACTGGCAGCCTCAAGCCGTTCTGTGAATGGGCATAAATCCATTCACAAAGGTGGAGTCCTTGTGACCTAAACACCTTCTGTTAGGCACCACTTCCCAAAATTGTGGCATTGAGGTTTACATTTCCAACACATGCTTTTTGGGAACACATTCAAACCATAGCAACTATTTACTATTTAAGGAATTGCAACTGGCTTCCCAAGAGAAATGGTGAAAAACTTCCCATTTGTAAGAAACCAGGGATTGCTATTCTGTCAGGGATGCCCATGAATGTGAACAGAGTATGAGTTTCACGCTACCCAATCTTATACTCCCCATGCCTGCGCTCCATGTTCCACATCTGATTTCAACTTTCAAGGATTCAGCTTCCATAGTCACCATCCTGGCATATAAGGATTCTCAAATGCAAGCAGTATAACTTGTTTTAAAGGAAAGTTATTTTCATGAACTGCCAAGAGTATGCTTTCAGCTTGAAAAGCTATGTCTCATTCAATAAAAATGCCTACTATTATCATAACAAAGGAGGAGTTTGCCTCTAAAACTAGTCTTTTCTAAAAGTTTATTATAGTGGAATTTTAGTGCAAATTAGTTTTTAAACTTTTTATTACATTCTCCTTGTTGCATACAAAAGGATATCTGTAAAATATGTAACTTATGAGACCCAATAATCAATCCAGTTTAAGACAGAACATTCTAATTTCCTTTCTCTAACAATGACCCACTCAGTTCACAGGGAAGGAACACATTATCTGACATTAATGCTTTCCAAAAATCAGCCCCAAAATGACTCTTCAAGGAACACTGTAAATTTTTATTTTTATTTTTTTAAGATAGGGTCCTGCTCTGTCACCCAGGCTAGAGTGCAGTGGCATGATCATGGATCATGGCTCACTACAGCCTCCACCTCCCTGGCTCAAGCCATCCTCCCACCTTCACCTCCCGAGTAGCTGGGACTACAGGTGCACACACCCACACTCGGCTAATTTTTGTATATTTTGTAGAGATGGGGTTTTGCCATGTTGCCCAGGCTTGCCTCAAATTCCTGAGATAAGCCACCCACTTCAGCCTCCCAGAGTGCTAGGATTACAGGCATAAGCCACCATGCCCAGCCAATTTTTAATCTGTATGTACATATTTTCTTATCAGGCATCCAAACTGAATTGATTAGCTTTTTCCTCAAATGACATCTCTGTATGCTCACATTGGGGTTACCTGCTACACATGCCTACTGAGAGGTTGCAACAGACTTTCTGTCATTCCAGCCTGGGGTCTCTGTTGTTTGCCAGTTACCATTTTATTGTACCTACTTGTTGCAAAACACATTTAGGTGTCTCTGATCACCATGCCAAACTCACCTCCACCCCAAACAGGAACACATGCCTAGAAACAAAGACTTTTACTATACCCATCACCCAAATAGTGCACGTTATATTTGATAGGTAATTTTTCATCCCTCACCCCTCTTTCCATCCTCCCCACTTCTGAGACTCCAATGTCCATTATACCGCTCAGTATGCCCCTGCATACCATAGCTTAGCTCCCACTTATAGGTGAGAACATGTGGTATTTGGTTTCCCTTTCCTGAATAACTTAACTTTGGATAATAGCCTCCAGTTACCACCAAGTTGCTGCAAAAGACATTATTTCATTATTTTTCATGGCTGAGTACTATCCCATGGTGTGTGTGTATATATATATATACACACACACACACTACATTTTCTTTATTCAGTCATTGGTTGGCAGGCACTTAGGTTGATTCCATCCTCTTTGCAATTGTGAATTGTGTATTGTTTCCCATTATTCCACTGAAATAAGTATGCAGAAAAAATATTTGGAATATTGCATATGTGATTAGGCTGGGCAACTCTTTTTCACTTTTTTTTTTTAAAAAGGAATAGACTTTAGTATACATGAAACTAGGGTAGAAAACTGGTTATTAATGAGAACGTAGACACAATATTTAACCCTTTCCTTAGGTCTTTAATTTATCATTTAAAGTTGCATACCAGGCTAAAGTTATGAAAAACTTTGAAAATATAAAAATGCATGGTTATATTATATAGTCATGCACTGCACAAACATTTCAGTCAACAGATGGCATATACAACTGTGGTCCCAAAAGATTATAATGGAGCTGAAAAAATCCTATTGCCTAGTGACATTGTAGCTGTCATAACATCAGCTTACGTAGCACAGCACATTACTCAGGTGTTTGTGATGATGATGGTATAAACAAACCTACTGCACTGCCAGTCATATAAAATACAGCACATACAATTCTGTGCATTAAATAATACATGGTAATAACAATAAATGACTATATAATTAGTTTATGTTTTTACTATAAATACTTTTTATTGTTCCATTAGCATATACTTTTTTACTTATTCAAAAAGTTAACTATAAAATAGCCTCTGGCAGGTCCTTCAAGAGAGATTCCAGAAGAAGGCATTGTTATCATAGCAGACGACAGCTCCGTGCATATTACTGCCCCTGAAGACCTTCTGGTCGGACAAGACATAGAGGTGGAAGACAGTGATATTGATGATTCTGATGTAGGCCTCAGCTAATCTGTGTGTTTGTGTCAGTTTTTAACAAAAACTTAAACTTTTAAAAGTAAAAAAATAAAACAATAAAAAATTTTAAAAACAAAATAGCTGAGAGGATAAGAATATAAAAAAGGAAATTTTTTTTGCACAACGGCTGAATGATGTGTTTGTTTTAAGCTCAGTGTTATTACAAGAGTCAAAACATTTTTTAAAAAAAGGTTATAAAGTAAAAAAGTTAGAGTAAGCTAAAACTAGTTTATTATTGAAGAAAAATTTTTTATAAATGTAATGTGGCCTAAGTGTACAGTGTTTATAAGGCCTATAGCCATGTACAGTAATGTCCTAGGCCTTTGTATTCACTCTCCACTCACTCATTCACTCACCCAGGGCAACTACCAGTCCCATAAACTTCATCCATGGCAAATGCCCTATGCATGTCTACCATTTTTTAAATCTTTTATACCATATTTGTACTGTACCTTTTATAAGTTTAGATACATAAACATTTAGCATTGTGTTACAATTGGCTATAGTATTCAGTACATTAACATGTTTTACAGGTTCATAGCCTAGGAGAAATAGGCTATACCATATAGCCTAGGGGTATAGTTGGCTATACCCTCTATGTTTGTGTAAGTACACTGTACAATGTTCACACAATGAAGAAATCACCTAACGACGCATTTCTCAGAATGTATCCCCATTGTTAAAGTGACGCATGACTATACTATTACGGCATTCTTCCTGAAGTGTGTCGGAAAGTTAATTGCATCCTCTGCTATGCTTGTTAAAAATGGACAGTCCACAGCATCCTTCAGATGCTCAAGGTGAATAAGAAACTGAGCGTACTGCCAGGAATCTGCATTTTAACAAGCACTGAAGGTGACTCTTATGCACAGTATATTTGACTACCACTTCTTCCACGCTGATGTTCAGATTACATTCTCTTATTCATGGCTACCAGAGAATAGACTACAAGGTTGCTTTGCCACCTGCCATTGCACTCAGTCTCACCCTAAGGTGTTTCAATGTCCTTGTCTTTCTGAACAGCATCACTCCACCCCTCCGTTTCTTACCACTGATTTGCCTCTTAACTAACAGCCCCTCTTAAGGGGCAAGCACTGAATAGCTTGACTTCTCCTTCCTTGACTAAGTAACTTCAACTTATTCAAAAGTTGGCGTGAGGCCATGGGTAAGGGTTCAGGCTGCAGCAGCATACTCCCTGGCTTCAAAATTCTACCCTGCCATTGACTGGGGGTCTTGCTTTGCACAAGTTTTGCTACCTCTGTTTTTCTTTTCCATAAAATGTAAATGATAGTAGGCTCTACCTATCAGAATAATTTTGAGGATTTAGTGAGTTAATACATGCAAAATGCTCAGTACCGGGCCCAGTACACAGGCAACCCTTGGGGAATATGAGAATCACTATGACCTTACCCTGGTTCTCCTAAAGAGCCAAAGGAATGGGTCTTTCTAGAGGCATGTTGGAGAGAACTACTCCCCAGCATGCAGGACTGGTGCCTCTCAAGTCATGCGCCATAAGCAAAGACTCCTCTACTTATAAAGTGAAGTAATTGCTACAGCTTCTTCTTTCAATCAAAGAATTTGCAGCAGTATGATAATGTAACTTGACACTGAATCAGAATTTTAGTATCTGGAAAGCAATATAATCGTGTAGATCAAACATAATGTCTCAATGTAGTAGACTACAATCTAGGAATGGTTAAGGGAAGAAAAGGAGGGCATTAAGGGAGAATAATAAGATGAAAGTATCACCCCCAGGAAAAGCTATGTGTGTGTCTTGCACGTGTGTGTTTATTCTTTTTTTTCTATCTGACTGCAATGAGGCCATTGTTATCCAGAACATGGAATTCCTGCCTCCCTCAATTTACCTTGTCCTTAGTAGTCACATCTGTATTCCCTAGCATAGCAGCTAGCAGAGGGTGTAAATCTTTTGTCAAACTTTAGAAGAATTTGCAGTTACCCATATCACATTCTAGTTCTGCAATGTAGGTGTAGTTTAGATTTATGAAATAATTGATTCTGTTGGCAATTTGCACTTGGATGTGATTGGATACCTTCACATCCAAAGCCATGGGCTCTGCAATGAATTTAGTACCACTTTACATCAGGCTTAATATGTTACATTTCTGCCAATCAGATTAAAACAACACATGAACTTGAATAATTGATTTGTTCATTATCAACCCTGTTTCTATCTTTTAGAAAATCCTTAATATTATTTCTGTAATGATTGATGAATGAGTGTAATGAGTGACAAACATCTCAAATAGGGAGGACAATTTTTAATAAAAAGAAAGATAACCAAAGTTACATATAAAAGTGATTAGCATATTATTTTGAGATTGCCTGAACGGGAAGCATTTGTTACCCCTATGCTACATGTATATGCTAATCTGCTTAAGAATGCATACTGTACAGTAGGTCTGGTTCCTGAGAGTATTTTTTGAAACACAGAAGCATAGATTCAGAATTATAATGCGTGATGGTGATTGCAAAAATTTAAAAAATTCATAGAATATGATGAAGAAAAAAATAAAGATAGTAACTTCATGCAATGCAGAAAATTAGCGGAGCCCTGCTGGATAATTTGATGCTAATATGAATCCCAAAAAGGGAGGAGAGGTGCTTCTACTTCTGGGTAGAATTATTAGGCCATCACAGCTCAATGCTCTTGCCGTTACAGCTAGATAAAATCTGGAAAATTACAAAATCATATTTTAAAAAATTAGAGAGCTTTAGAAACAATGTGGACTGCATAAATTGGAATTTTGCTTTGAAGGGCAGAACCACATTTTCTGTATTTTTTAGAGCACCAGAGACAGAAATCTGACATGTTCTCAGTGGTCTCAGCCTTTGCACATTGAACAGATGGATTGAGTCTTTCTAAAACTGAAACTTAGCCCTGACTCAACTCATTTTCTAATTTAATTGAGGTTCTCATCCTTCCATCTGTCTGCCTGACTGAAGGAAAGGAAAAATGAAAAAGAGTTTGGGGAGCACTTTACTGCTATAAGAAATCATCTTGTATACTATGCTGGGTATGCAAACAAAAAAATGATAGAAACATGAAGCAATGGGGAAATGCAACTACAAAAAAAATAGAGAGTGAAGCAGACCTACAAATGATCCAATTGGGCTTAGTATATAGGGATTTTTAAATGACTGTAAATATATTTTTTAGAAAACATAGTAAAGCTGAGCAAGATGAATAAAAAGGTGGAGGATTTCAATAAAGAATTGGACTCTATATAACAAATCAAGTATATATTCTAGAACTGAAATATATATCCGAAGTTAGCTCATTATGGGAAATTAATAGCATACTGGACATGGGAGAAGAGAGGATTAGCAAACACGGAGGCAGGTTAATAGAAAATATACACATATATATTTACACATAAAATATTTACATATATATGTAAAGAGAAAAAAAGACAAAATAAAACAAAAGAATAAAATGGATAAATGGGACATAGTCAAAAGGGCAAGTGTATGTATATATTAAATTCTCTCTCTATATATTAAAGTCTCTCTATATATAGACATATATAACTATATATTATATATTTAATGTATAACTACATATACTTTTATATAACTTATATTTAAGTATATGTATAACTATGTATATGTTACACATATGTATAACTATGTATATGTTATACCTATGTATAACTACATATACTTATATATAACTATATAAGTATATATAGTTATATATATATCTATATATATATATAACACAGAAAGAGAGAAGTACAATAAAGATAACAAACAAGGCAGAAGGAATATTTGAAAAGAGAACTGGTGAAAATTTTTCAAAACTGGAAAAGACTTTAATCCACACTTACAAAAAGCTCTGCAAACCCCATGAAAGAAAAGTATAAAGAACACACACACACAGGTATAGCATAATTAAAATGCTAGCAAAAAAGACAATCAGAGGGAAAATAAGTCATATTATATCTAAAGGAGCAAGAGTACAGAAAGACAGCTGACTTCTCAGCAGACATGGTCAAACCAGAAGGCAGTGAAATGACATCATTAAAGTATGAAAAGAAAAAACCTGCTAATGTAGCATTCTATGCTGATTCTGAATATATCCCTTAGAAATAAAGGCAAAATAGGAGATTTTTTGACAAACAAAAGCTACCTTAGTAGGAATAGTAAATGGAAATTTTTTTCCAAACTTTTATTTTAGGTTCAGCGGTACATGTGCAGGTTTGGTATATAAGTAAACTTGTGTCACCGGGGGTTGTTGTACAGATTATTTCATCACCGAGGTACTAAGCCTAGTATCCAGTAGTTACTAAATGGAGATTTTAAGTAGAGGGAAAAGCTTTCCTAGCGGTAACCACAAAACATCAGAAAAAAAAAAAAAAAACGGAAGGCAAAACAAAGAGTAAATTAGCATGTAAATATTTTAAAAATAAAATGTATAAATAAATGTTTAAAATAAATTTCAAAATTACTACAGAAAAATAGGATATTTAAAATGCATGATTAATCCAAAAAAGATGAGAAGAATAAAAGAACAAAAAACAGATAGAAATAAAATAAAATAAAAGATAACAATCAAACAAGAAAATGATAGGTATAGGCCAAAGCATATTAAATATAAACCAGCCAAAGACTTCAATTAAAAGAAAAATAATTTCAGACGGGATTAATAAACATCCATCAGACAGCCTAGAAGTTATATTTGACTACAAAGGCCTAAACTGTGTCTTTTATGTCCACTAAAAACCTGATTAAAAGTGTGATTAATTTTTTACTTGTGTCTGTATCATATAAGCATAAATACTAATTTTTGCCCTATGTATCCCTAAATGTCATTTTTGATATTAACTTATTTAATATCAAAAATTTTCTTTAACCATGAATTCCTCAAATTCAGTCATTTCCATGAGGGCAAATAACTCTAAATCTTACTATACAAACATTCACATTATAACCAGAACACAATGGCTAAATATCTGTTCCATGTACTTTAAAGTTCATTATAAAATATAAATGAGTCCATAAAGATGTTAACTCATCTATGGTTTTTGCAGGCCCAGACTCAGTGTCAGGTGCCGAATGGACTCTCATGGCTGTCTTGCCTCTACTGAATATTTTAGCAAGTTACATAATATGCAGAGTGTTTAACAAAGGTATATATAAAGTTCGTTTGTCTTTTTTTTGGTAATGTAATTATATTGTAGCATACAGAAAACAGAACTGCTACCTCCTCATCCAAATGGGCTGTAGAATTCATGTCCCTTACAGTGGTTAACTGAAGTCAATATTTATTTATGCATTTAATAAAAAGCTTGATTTTTGTGAATTCCTGTCATGTTAGAGAGAATTAATCTTGTAAAAAATGTTTTATAAAATACAAAAAAGTATTGTAAGTAGTCTGATATTCTGTAGCTTATTTTCATGTTAGAGTTTGTAAATATTGGTTCAGTAATAAAGTATCTTTAAACCTAAAACAAATAAAGTCCCAAGTATATGCTGTTTACATGAGATTACATCTGAATATTAAGAACATAGAAAGTTTGAAAGTGGCTGGGCATGGTGGCTTATGCCTGTAATCCCAGCACTTTGGGAGGCCGAGGTGGGCGGATCGCCTGAGGTCAGGAGTTCAAGACCAGCTTGGCCAACATAGTGAAACCCCGTCTTTAATAAAAATACAAAAAATTAGCTAGGCATGGTGGCAGGCGCCTGCAACCCCAGCTACATGGGAGGCTGAGGCAGGAGAATTGCTTGAACCCGGGAGGCAGAGGTTGCAGTGAGCGGAGATCGCGCCATTGCACTCCAGCCTGGGAACAAGAGCGAAGAGAAACTCTGTCTCAAAAAAAAAAAAAAAAAGAAAGAAAGCTATTATATTAACATCAGACACATTAAACTTTAAAGGCAAAAAATATTAAGATAGAGAATAGCATTTTATAATAAAAGAGCTAATTCAATAGAAATATTAAAATCCCAGAAAAAAATCCCTAAATGCATTTTATTTAATAACTAGGAGGTACATGTTGATTTTATGAGATATGATGGCTACAGGAACCAGGTTGCTAAGTATTTAGAAATGAATGAAGGTGAATAGGAACAGGGAGTGTGGGCTCTGTGTTGAATTTAGATAGGAAAAAAAAAAGATAAATCAAGAGTCGCGCAGAGCGCAGTGGCTCATGCCTGTAATCCCAGCAATTTCGGAGGCTGGGCGGATCACCTGAGGTCAGGAGTTCGAAACCAGCCTGGCCAACATGGCAAAACCCTGTCTCTATTAACAATACAAAAATCAGCCAGGCGTGGCGGCGTGTGCCTGTAATCTCAGATACTCAGGGAGGCTGAGGCATGGGAATCGCTTGAACGCGAGATGCAGAGGTTGCAGTCAGCCGAGATCGCACCACCGCACTCCAGCCTGGGAGACAGAACAAGACTCCTTCTCAAAAAAGGAAAAAAAAAAAAAAAAGATAAGTCAAGAGTCACTGAATGTGAAGGTTTTAAGAGAGAGACTTGAGTGTGAGTTAAATTCACATGAAAGTCTTTAATATTTTTTTAAAAAGAATATTGCCAGTGAATAGAATATTGTTCATCTGTTTCGTGCTATGTGTAGGAGTAGGTTCATAACATTGCAAAAAACATTTGAGGGACCCACCTTGTCCACTCGCACTGTGTGATTTTGGACAACTTATTGATCTTTTGAGCCTCTATTTCTCCTATTCGAAAATGAAAATATTAATATTGACCTTATAGGGTTGTTATAAAAAGTAAATATAATTTTTACAGGAAAGTGCTTTGTAAATAAAACACTTTATAAAATTACAAGATAAATGCAGCTTACCAAACTAAAGAGACACAGCGAAGTACAGTGAAGAAAGTATTTGAAATTCTACTCTCTTTAGAACTTTAGAAAACTTTAAGTTTTTCATACACACTTAAGACAATGTCTATATTTTCTTGCTGTCCTGGCACTTTGTCTATGAAACATAAATTTGACTTGATGCTGGAATATTCCCAAGAATTCTTCCTGCACCACTATTTGCATTTTGCATTTTTAGGTGTGCTTAGGACGTCAGAGTGTGCTCCACCATGCGAACACCATCTCCCATCACTGTGATTTGACTGCCAGTTAAGAGACATTTTAGTCTGGAAATCCCATGAGTTCTAATAAGGTAGTTATTTGGCTTGTGCAGGAAGATTGCAGAACAAAACAATGTAGAAATAGATTCCTGTTTAGTATTACCTTGTCATAGAAAATAACAGTAAATACCACAACAATACTTCAGCTGATGACAGGAGCTAAGCAAGCACTGCAGTAGAGAAGTTACTTGGCAGATACAGGACCCAAGACATAAAACATTAACATTTCTGCTCTATAAAATATAAAACCCTGGATCACATCTTCCTGACATTTTCAGCAAATGCAGAGACACTTGATGAGAAGAGGACAGAGCATGAAGTTATAAATTAAAAAGCAAGGGACAATCCTGGCTGATGGAAAAGTCATTTCTCCTCTATGTTCTTGTCTTACAGAGCTCAGGAAATGCTTGCTGTGGTTAATGATGGCAGTGGCGGCACCATCACTTCCTCAGTGAATGGTTATCCTCAATTTAAGTTGGCTGCTCCAATTCTTCAACATCCCATGTTGTGTAATTTCTATGAAAGCTCAGACATTTCCACTGGACAAATATCCTTCTTTGTCCAAATATGGTCCCAAATTCAAAGGAAAAACACAGAGTAGAGTAGGAAATAAGCACATCAGCCAGCAAGACGCTGAGCAAACTGATCTAAGAAGCAGACGACAAAAGTTCTTAAAAAACCACATAGCTTTTGCATGATGTACTTGATAAAAATCACATAATCTTTCTGCACCTCAGTGTTCCCAATTCTAATTTTTTAACCCACCCTATAGGGTGATAGACTAGAATGTGTTACCCTAACTAAACAAACTAAATAGCCTAGAGTTTCTTTACCTGAAAAATTTGGGTTAAGATCAGCCACACACAAAAATTTGCATGTGATATGGGAAGCAGATGTAAAAAAGCAGCCACTGCACTATAAGAGATGACATGGTTTCAGATTGCTTGGCAGATGACAGCATGTCTTCACTTCGTTTCTCCATGTGCATCTCTCCTTCCTGACTGTCGATCCTACTGAATATACATATAAGCACACTCAGGCCAACGAAAGTTGCTTTACTGAGTTGTGCAGAGCCAGCAACTTTCATGGACTTCTGCACCAGTTCTACTCCAGCACCCAGACAGCCTAGCTTCCTAGCTTCCTGCAAGCTGCAAGTCATTCATCAACAATAGGATTAGAGATTTTCCTTCTGATTCTTTTCAGACCTTTATTTTTTAGATCCTTCAACAATGGTATAGGGCTTATTTTGTATAATAATTTTTTAATTCCATAGTATTCATAGTGAACTTGCTCCTATGATTGAACCCTAACTGACACAGAGGATAAAATGAAATAACAGTAAATTTTGACAAAAAAGATAAAATAACATTTCAAAATATCGGGCCTGACTCCATTATTTTCATGACCTGGAGCAAGAATAAAAATGAAGGTCTGTATACATACCATATTACTAAATATACACAAATTAGAAATTGAACTAATGCCTCCAGGTAAGTTATACTCTATTTTCCTACTTAGCTCAGGCTGCTGTAACAAAATACCAAAGACTAGGTGACTTAAATTACAGACATTTACTTCTCACAGTTCTGGAGGCTGGGAAGTCCAAAATCAAGGTGCCTACAGATACCATTCTTGGTGAGAGCCCTCTTCCCAACTTTTGCTGTCTTCCTGATGTATTGTCACGTGGCAGAGAGAAAAAGCTCTGGTGTCTCTTCCTCTTCCTTTTTTTTTTTTTTTTTTTTTTTGAGGCAGACTGTTGCTCTGTCACCCAGGCTGGGGTGCAGTGGTGCAATCTCAGCTCACTGCAACTTCTGCCTCCACGGTTCAAGCAATTATCCCGCCTCAGCCTCCTGAGTACTTGGGATTACAGGTATGCACTACCACGCCCGGCTAATTTTTGTATTTTTAGTAAAGAAGGGATTTCACCATGTTGGCCAGGATGGTCTTGAACTCCTGACGTCATGATCCGCCCACCTCAGCCTCCCAAAGTGCTGGTATTACAGGCATGAGCCACCGCTCCTACCCTCTTCCTCTTCTTATAAGAGCACTAGTCCCATCGACGGACTTCACCCTCATGACCTCCTCTGAACCCAATTACTTCTCAAAGGCTCCATATCTTAATACCATCACATTGGGGTTAGGGCTTCAACATGTAAACTAAACTCTGAGGGGTACACCAATACTCACCCCCATAACACCTGCTTTGAACAAACTGTATCTTCAAATTTACAAAACTGAAAAATACACACAGGTTATGATTTTAATGTGGCTTAAATGACAAATTAAACAACTTTTTTGAGTCATTCTAGTTATTGGACAGATTTTTATTAATTTCATTTTTAAGAAATTCTGTGGAGGCAATAGTAACTGAAATTGCAATTAAACTCTTAAAGTTATAGTTAGATTAAAAAGTAAATCATGAATTTTACATATCACTTTCAAACTTCATAATGGGGACACATAACATATTGTCCTTATGCAGAAAACATTGCAAAACATTTTAATTTCTTCACATAATTTACTGTTACTAATATCATAATTTTCAGTCTCTAAAAGCATGAATTAGTTTCTACTATAATGTGAAGAGTAATGCAATTGTAGCAATCTAGTTAATGCTTTAAGAGAGTTGCACATATGCAAATTTAATTGCAATATGAATTTTTTGATTATGCAAAATATTCCTTAGTTTTCGTGTGCAACTATTACAGATATCAGACTAAATCACTTAAGTGTCTGAGAAGGATGGTATAGTTTGTGTCAGATAGATCAAAGCTCTAATTAAGAAAAATAGACAAGCCAGATAAACACAAAGGGCTTGTATTTAAAGGTATCAGGCAGCTATGGAAGCAACGAGGACTAGAGAGGCTAAAATTCCGGAAGGGAAGGAATCCTGGAGAGGCAGCTAACATATGTTTAGCCGCTTTTTCCCTAGAGCACTTACTGGTTTGATACGGGGAAAGCTGGCAATGGAAGTTTGGTTTAGACAGAGGGTCCCACTGGGGTATAGCAAAATTGGGAGACTTTTTGATGGTCTTCTGGTTTTGCAGTGCTGAGAGAGAGAGAGAGAACGAAAGAAGAGAATTGAAGCACTTCAAACGCACAGACTCTATCTCCCTCAAGAGGTTTGTTGAATGCTAAAGGTGCTTTGAAGCCTCACACCTAAAGGAGATTTATTGTAAACTCTCCCTCCTGAGATTAGGAATGAGACAAAGATTACCATATTTTTTCAATGTTGTACCAGAGAGTCAAGCAACTACAATAAAATAAGAAAAATAAAAGATTCAAGTATTGAAAATAAGTAAAGCTGTCATTATTCATACATAAAATTTTGGTGATTATAGTAAATCAAAAGAACCTACAGACAAATTACGATAATAATTATTAATCATTATATTGTATATAAGGTCAATAAACAAAAATCAACCATATTTCCCTATACCAATGTATCAGTTAATGTTTGCTGTACAAAAACCTTCCTAAAACTTAGTGATCAAGAAACAATAACCATCTGTTTAGTTCACAATTCTTAACATTTACGATTTGGTCTGGGATCATCTCAGCAGTTCTTGCCTTGGCTTAGCTCTCCAGAAGTGGGCAGCTTCCGGGCAACTGAGGGTTGGCTGGCTTGGGATGACCCTAACAGAGATGATTCACTTCCGTTCAAGCTGGCTGCTCATCCTCCAGCAGGCCACCCTAGACTTGTTCACACAGAAGTCAGGAAGTATATGAGAAGATCATCTTTTTGTGCATTTTATCATTGTCATGGAGTCATCTTTCATTTCAGTGTCATGGGGCAAAAGATATAGGAGAGGCATCTATTTTCTTGGGCCTAAATGATGTTCGTCAAAAGAGTAGACATTTAGGATCACAGGTCACAAGTGCCAGATCCCAAGTGACAGACGGTTAATGTGTTTTCTATTCTATGAATTTCTGTGTTTGTGAAATGCTGGGCTCTCTGAAATGCAGGGGCCAGGGTGGGGACTGCCTTTTCCCAGGTTTGGGTTCTGTTAGAACTTAACTGAAACATTTGACCATGGACTAAGATATTTGTTTGTTTAATTGTCACTACTACTTTTATCTATTGCTTCTAAATATTTCTTCTCATTTTTAGGGGATTTTTCTCATAAAATTCTATTTCTTTGACATATTAGCATCAGACTGTAACTTAGCAAGTTTAAATTCTATTAAAAGAAAGAGAAAAAATGATTCTAAATAACTATTGATCTGGTTTAAATTCATTGATTTGCAAAAATCTATTTTGATTAACTGTACCCCATTTCCGTACCCCCTAAATACAATTTTTTTTTTTGAGATGGAGTCTCACTCTGTCGCCCAGGCTGGAGTGCAGTGGCATGATCTCGGCTCAGTGCAAGCTCTGCCTCCCAGGTTCACGCCATTCTCCTGCCTCAGCCTCCTGAGTAGCTGGGACTACAGGCGCCTGCCACCATGCCCGGCTAATTTTTTGTATTTTTAGTACAGACGGGGTTTCACCGTATTAGCCAGGATGGTCTCGATCTCCTGACCTCGTGATCCACCTTGGCCTCCCAAAGTGCTGGGATTATAGGCGTGAGCCACCACACCCAGCTACAATACAGTTTTTAAAAAGCTCTAACCTGAGGTCTTTTAGTAACCTATGCTGATTATTAAGTGTCACATTTAGGACCCCAACAGAGAACAAACACTATCCATGGCAAATTCACTCCTAACTAAATGTGTTTGCAAATTGGAAATCTGTATATCAAGGGAGTAAATTCACTGCGGGCTTCAGCATAAAAAGGTAACCTCTAGAAGAGAGCTAGATTCAGAGAAGAGGGTCACAAATTACTGCTCCCACAGGCTGGTGCTCACCCAGATCACCACAGAAAAGCATCTGAGGTTTTACTTTATATTTATCTGTCAGCCGGTTGATACAACCCTACTCCAGCTCCCCCAGCCCAAGGGAGGAGGCAGGCCTCTTAAAATAACCTAGCAGCAGTTCTGTGTGATGGTTGCAGCATGCTCTGAGGAGTCTCCTGGGTGCCCCAGGGAGACCTAGCAAAACAACTGCCAACTCAGAAACACATGCCTTAGCGTGGGGTGGATGGAGAAACAGAGAGAAAGCAAATAGGTGGAGACGGAAATTTCAGTTATCCCTATGTTAGAGCAAGATGCTCTCTGGGAAACTATACAGTTATTTCTAAGTAAAAGAGGAAAAGAACAACTCTATGAACCATGTAATTTTGTACCAGCTATATTAAACATCTTTTAAAAATCAATTTGCTAGTGCCTCAAAGATCTCTGGGAATTGAGAAAAATCCAAAAATAAACCTGTCCACCTAATCGAATTTCCTTCTGTAACACAATAGCAGGGATGAGGAATCCATAATTATAATTAGCCTGATTGTCCAAAGGGGACTGAACATAGGAAACATTCAAAATATATCATCTTTGTTAAATTTCTAGCCCTGTGCCACTTAGCAAATGTCTCTGAAATGGAGAGGACAGGAACAAGACAAGGTTAAGCTTGTCTTGAATGTACAAGAGGATTTTTGTGGGAAACGTCTGTGTCATCCTAGAGGGAAAACGCACCGGTAGGCATTGATGTATCCAACTGAATTTCTCAAGCATGTCATGTCTTCCCCTCTAGCATCTTTATTAATTACTTAGGTATGGGTCAACTGTCACGCTCTTGTGCATGAAAGGGAGAGTATTTCCATCAAATTTATTACTCGTGATGTTAGAAAATATGTCTTCTCTCTTCCTCATACCTTTTACTCCCTCAAACACCATATATTTATTTGGTTAACTTTCAGTGAAGTATTATGCTTTAGTAAAACTCCTTGATTGAGATGGGGCAAGGAAAAATATGAAGAGATGGAATGAAATTATCAAAACTAAATTTTGAATCGATCTCTTCCTTTCTATCTTCTCTACCACTGCTTCTATGACCACCTCTTTTTGTTATTTCTTGCTAGAATCATTGTAAAACCTCACATTACCTAGATGGTCTGTTAATATTCTTCTAGACATGCTTCCAGAGATGTTTTGTGAATGTAAACTTGACTGCTATTCTGCTGCTCAAAACCATTCATTGCTTCCAGTCTTCTCCCCAAACCACACAGGCCCTTCAAAATCAAGATTCAATCTTTCTTGTCAGCCTGACTTCTCATCACCCTTTCTTCTACCCAGCACCACATAGCACCTTTGATTTCAGAGCTACGTCAACCTTCTGGTTTCTGTGGCTTTTCTCCAATATTAGAATGCCTATTTCTGTGTCATCCTGTACCAAGGGAATTATAGACGGCAGATGATTAAAAGTATTTGTTTCACTGAATATTAGCTATGTTTTAGAAAAGCTTTATAAAAGGCTCAACACAGTAGCTCCTAAAGGATATAATTTATTTATTATGAGTTTAACTCCATTATGACTGCTAAGTGAATATAAAAAGTAGCAACAGAATATTTTCTAGAATACTACTATCATACTAATAATTAGTAAATTTTTTGTTTACCTGACCAAGCAAAGCTAATATGGTGAGGAAAGTTATGAAAGAAATTGTTACCATGATAATCTTTTCATAGATATTTGCATAGGCAAAAAAAATACCCCTTATAAAGTTTTATTGTAAATTTATAGACACAAATTCCAATATAACTAGTTTTATTTTCATCCCTTTAGTAGCAAACTTATAGAGAGGTAAAAAAATTAAACCTGCTTTTGAGAAATTGGACCATAATTCTCTCTTAATATTAGGTTAGCAGTTAGTCTGTTTACCATATGCGACCAACAGTTTACGTGTGTTGTACATGTACTTACGGTCTCATAAAAAAATATTTTATAGCTTCCGCATTGGGGGAAATGTCTTTTCTTAGAATTCTTTTGCATCACACACAAAAAAAACACATAGTTGAAAAAAATACAGAAAACTTAAGTAACTGCTCTTTCTCTTACCTCCAAACAAATTGACCCTATTCCAGCTTTCATATTTTACTGGATAAAAAGCAGTTCGGTAATGATAAAATAGTCATTAATTTGACTCAACATTAGATAAATGTGCACGTTACTTTAAAAACAACAAACCAATCCCAATATATGTGATAAACGGAAGTGAACCTGAATTTACATTCTTTAATAATAATTGAACCTGCTTATGAAAGCGACTGTAAATTTAGGGGTGAAGACCATATTTTCAATCCCTGTGGATAGTAGGATTTTAACAAGGGAAGTGATTGTGTATTTTTATATTTCTGATCCATAGCGAGATGATTAAAAAAAAGACAAGCTTCTTTTAGAACTCTCAAGCAGCTGTGCTCAATGAGAGCTCATTGTTGGCATAATAATAGAAACGGTGAAAAAATTGAAAAGAATAGCAGAAGTAGATCAAGGGATGTATTTGACCTTTGGCTTTTTTCCAATTTAAAATTTGTAGTTTTGATTTTTCTCTAGAGGCCAGAATGTCCAAGTCACATCAGAATTGAGCCTGCTGCAAGGGGTGGGCCTGTAGAGAGTCACTGAGAGATCCTTGCCCCAGCCAAGCCCAGGGCCTCTGCAAAGCTGTGGAGTTCACTTTTAAAGGGGAAAAAGAAACATTTTTGGCTACTTGCAAATCAGAAGTTGGCGTTGTGAATATTGAATCTACTGAGAAAAACAAACACTAATTTAGGCTGTAATATAAAGTCTTATTAAGCTATAATTTTTCCGGTAGACATTCATTTTCTACATGGGGATTGTTTTAAACCTATTTGAAAAGCCAATTCAATCATATATCATATCTAATTATGTACCCTGTTTTTATTGCCTAACATTGTATACTATGTAATGTATTAATGTTTTGTATAACATTTAAAATTTTTATTTCAAAAAGTAAAAGCTTATACTTTCATCATATGTCAGTTACCATTTGCAACATTTTACATATATTAACAGTTAATGTTCACAGCCATGCTATGACTATGATGTATATACTATTAACTCAATTTTCCAGATTAAAAAGACAAACAGGCACATAGAAGTTAGTTAATTGACCTGCCCATTTTTACACAGGGAGTAAGGGACAGAACAGGCACACAAACCCAAGCAGTCTGGTTCCAGAGTCTGTATTTTTACCTTTAAGCTGTTCTGTCCCTCATAGCTATGTCCCTGCATGCCATAAAATATACCTACCAGAGTTTTTCTAAATAGTACTCTGTGATTAGACATTTAGGTTCAAAACTGTTGTTTTCTTTGTTTGCTATCTATGCTGAAATCACCTCACCACAAAACTCTTTTTTATTTGGTAAGATATAATGTAATCTGAACTTTTTGAATATAAGAAAAACAATTTTCTATTAACTATTGAAGAATGATCTATTATTGTTAATAATAAAAGATTTGTAGAACATAGTAAAATTTTTGAACTTCAGAATGTCGCTTTTTTTCCCCAAGTTTGTTTTGACTTTATACATGCTATACCAAAAGCAAATAATAAAAAATCACATATCCCTGTGGTCACCCAGGCACAAAATTTATTTCATGATTATTTTGAATTCTTATTCTGGCTTAAATAAAATCTATTTTTTAAAAGTTCTATATGACTTAGCCCTTAATCTAAGCTAATTCTGTGATTATAGGTATATTCTGCAAAAATATTTAGTAGATCTTTTTGCTAGAAGTCTACATAGATATCTAAACAACCAAGGGAAAAAAAATTACTCAGAAGGACTTTTTGAAATACGGTAGGAGATTGCCCCTTCATAGGATCTGCCCATGACATTTTGCCCTTCTAAGTATTAGATCCATCACCAATATGACAGTAAACACATGGTCAAAAATGAAATATTGGGTTTCCATGTAAAGAAAACAGATGATTTTTAGTTAGTTACCGAAGAGTAATTTTTCTACTACTCACCTAGAGGGCTTATATGAAATATAACAACAAATTATATTGAAGCCATATAAATTTTTGATATGATGTTTTTACCAGAACATAGTGAAATGAAAAACAAAACAAAATTTGGCTCATGTTTTTAGATACATTGATTACATTATGTACATTATATGTATGGCTTTAATGTAATTTGTAAAATATTGTATTGTAATCAATGTATCTGAAAACATTGAGCCAAATTTTCCTAGCATAAATGGGCATAAATGGATTTTTATCAGTATCTGAATGGAACAGAACTGCTCCTCTCTTCGCTTGTTCTATGTATTTCTAAGCCCCTTCATATACTCTGCTCTTCATGAGATCATATGTGGACTAAATATTTGGTTCACAGTCTTTTGTATTTGATGGAGCAGCTGCATTTTTAAAATAAATTAAAGGACTAGAGTTTTCTAATTCTTTTGAAAATTAAACATGGCATAAATTATAAAGGAAGTATTATGTATGGTTGCTGTAAAAATTGGAAAGAACTTAACTCTTAGAATTATTTCCTAAGAGCTTCCCAAGAAAGGACAGTTGGCAAATTTACAATGCCCTTGTTTTTCTGTTTATTTTGTTTGGTTTTCATTTTGGTAAAAATATCATCACAGACAGCCAATTGCATCCATCAACTGGCATTTAAAGGCCATTGGACTATTCTATGTTAGAAAGTTATTGAAGGCATAATACTATAACAGTGTCTTTAAGTTTTAGTTGTTGAAGAAATATTTAATGATTATACAAAAATTGTCAGCACTACCAGAAAAAGATAAATTTTTAGTCCAAAAAGACAGTGAATTTTTTTTTCAAGAAAATAAATGTGAAACAACCCTTTCTTCACTACGTTTCTCAAAGAAGACTGTTCTTGGAGAAGGCTCATTATACCATAGAAAATGTAGCTTAGAGGGATTATGGCCACAAAGCAAAATATTTTACTTAGTAGTAGAAGCAGGGAGCTACAGCATCACATAGTCTCTTTCACACCTCCAAAGCAGGCTGTCTGCATTTTTCAGAGCTTGAGCTTGTTTGAGGAAAGAAAACTACTACTCAGTAGAAATTAATAAATTAGAACTCTATACTTAAAGACCACTTCACTAAGTGCAAAACATGCTTGGAATAAAACTAACATACATTTGTGCAATTTCCATTGAGATTCCAGTAAGAAATTCAGAATTCATCTCAGAATGCCACTTAAGGACACAAAAGAGGGAGTATACTTCATTAGACAGTGATTTCTTAACACTGGTTAAAAATTACTACTACAGTTGACCCTTGAACAACATAGGTTTAAACTGCACAGGAACACTTATATGTGGATTTTTTTTAATGAAAATCACATTGATTGTGCCTACCTTTCCTGCTTTCCATTCCACTTCCTCCACTTCTGCCTCTGCCATCCCTAAGACAGCAAGACCAACCCATCCTCTTCTTCCTCTTCCTCAGCCTACTTAATGTGAAGACAATGACAGTGAAGACTTTTATGATGATCCACTTCCATGCAATGAATAGTAAATATTTTCTCTTCCTTATGAGTGTCTTTTCTCTAGTTTACTTTATTATAAAAATACAGTATAAAATACATATACAAAATATGTGTTCTTTAAATTTTTTTTTATTTTAATAGGTTTTTGGGGAACAGATGGTGTTTGGTTACATGAATTAAGTTCTTTAGTGGTGATTTCTGAGATTTTGGTTCACCCGTCACTCAAGCAGTGTACACTGTACCCAGTGCATAGTCTTTTACTTCTCACCCCTTCCCACCCTTTCCCTCAAGTCCCCAGAGTCCACTGTATTATTCTTATGCCTTTGCATTCTCATAGCTTAGCTCCCACTTATGAGTGAGAACATATGATGTTTGGTTTTCCGTTCCTAAGTATTTTATTTTTTTACAGCTACTGTAAAAGGGGTTGAGTTTTTCATTTGTTTTCAGCTTGGCTGCTGTTGTTGTATAGTACAGCAACTGACTTGTGTACATTAATTTTGTATCCTGAAACTTTACTGAATTCATTTATCAGTTCTAGGGGCTTTCTGAAGGAGTCTTAGGGTTTTCTACATATACAATCGTATCATCAGCAAACAGAGAGAGTTTGACTTCCTCCTTACTGATTTGGATGCCCTTTATTTCTTCCTCTTGTCTGAACAGTCTAGCTAGGACTTCCAGTACTGTATTGAATAGAAGTGGTGACAGTGGGCATCCTTGTCTTGTTCCAGTTCTCAGGGGGAATGCTTTAAACTTTTCCCTTTCAGTATAATATTGGCTGTGGCTTTGTCATAGATGGCTTTTATTACATTAAGTTATGTCCCTTCTGTGCCAATTTTGTGGAGGGTTTTAATCACAAGGGATGCTGAATTTTGTCAAATGCTTTTTCTCCATCTATTGAAATGATAGTATAATTTTTGTTTATAATTCTGTTTGTGTGGTGTATTACATTTATTAAATTGTATATGTTAAATCATCCCTGCATACTTGGTATGAAACTCACTTGATCATGGTAAGTTATCTTTTTGCTATGCTGTTGGGTTCAGTTAGCTAGTATTTTGTTAAGGAATTTTCCATCTACATTCATCAGAGATATTGGTCTGTAATTTTCTTTTATTGTTATGTCCCTAGCTGATTTTGGTATTAGGGTGATACTGGCTTCATAGGATGATTTAGGCAGGATTCCTTCTTTCTCTACCTTGTGGAATAATGTCAATAGAATTGGTACCAATTCTTTCTTTGAATGTCTGATAGGATTCAGCTGTGAATCCGTCTGGTCCTGGACTTTTTTTGTTGGAAATTTTTTTATTACCATTTCAAACTTGCTGTTTGTTATTTGTCTATTCAGTTTCTATTTCTTCCTGGTTTAATCTAGGAGGGTTGTATATTTCCAGAAATCTATCCACCTCCTCTAGATTTTCTACTTTATGCATGTAAAGATGTTCATAGTAGTCTTGAATGATCTTTTGTATTTCTGTAGTATTGGTTGTAATAACTCCGGTTTCATTTCTAATTGAGCTTATTTGGATCTTCTCTCTTCTCTTCTTGGTTAATCTTGCTAATGATCTAGCAATTTTATTTATCTTTTCAAAGAACTAGCTTTTTGTTTTATTCATCTTTTGGTTTTTTTTGTTTTAATTTCATTTAGTTCTGCTCTATTCTTTTTCTTTTCTTCTGATGGGTTTAGGTTTGGTTTATTCTTGTTTCTCTAGTTCTCTGAGGTGTGACCTTAGATTGTCTGTTTGTGCTCTTTCAGACTTTTTGATGAAGGCATTTAAGGCTATGAACTTTCCTCTTAGCACTGCCTTTACTGTATCCCAGACGTTTTAATGGGTTGTGTCACTATTATCATTCAGTTCAAATTATTTTTAATTTCCTTCTTGATTTCATTGTTGATCGAATGATCATTCAGGTACAGGTTATTTAATTTCCATGTATTTTCATGGTTTTGAGGGTTCATTTTGGAGATATTTTGAGTTTTATTCCACTGTGGTCTGAGAGAGTACTTGATATAATTTCAGTTTTCTTAAATCTATCAAGACTTGTCTTGTGGCCCATCATTTGGTCTATCTTGGAGAATGTTCTATGTACTGATGAATAGAATGTTCATTGGGTAGAATATTCTGTAAATATCTGTTAAATCCATTTGTTCTAGGGTATGGTTTAAATCTAGTGTTTCTTTGTTGACTTTCTCTTAATGACATACCTAGTGCTGTCAGTGGAGTACTAAAGTCCCCTGCTAATATTATGTTGCTGTCTATCTCATTTCTTAGGCCTAGTAGTAATTGTTTTATAAATTTGGGAGCTCTAATGTTAGATGCATATATATTTAGGATTGTGATATTTTCCTGTTGGACAAGTCCTTTTATCATTATATAATGCCCCTATTTGTCTTTTTTAACTGCTGTTGCTTTAAAGTTTGTTTTGTCTGATATAAGAATAGTCACCCCTGCTTGCATTTGCATGGACCATCCTTTTCCACCCCTTTACCCTAAGTTTTGTGACTCCTTATGTGTTAGGTGAGTCTCTTGAAGGCAGCAGATACTTGGTTGGTGCATTCTTATCCATTCTGCCTGTGATTGTTAATACTGAGTGTCAACTTGATTGGATTGAAGGATACAAAGTATTGATCCTGGGTGTGTCTGTGAGGGTGTTGCCAAAAGAGATTAACATTTGAGCCAGTGGGCTGGGGAAGGCAGATCCACCCTTAATCTGGTGGGCACAATCTAATCAGCTGCCAGCAGATACAAAGCAGGCAAAAAAGTGTGAAATGGAGAGACTGGCCTAGCCTCCCAGCCTACATCTTTCTCCTGTGAACACTGGACTCCAAGTTCTTCAGCACTGGGAGTCAGAGTGGCACTCCCTTGCTCCTCAGCTTGCACATAACCTGTTGTGGGACCTTGTGATTTTGTAAGTTAATACTTAATAAACTCATATATATAACAGGATATATATATCCTGTTAGTTCTGTCCCCCTAGAGAACCCTGCCTAATACACTGCCATCCTGTATCTTTTCAGTGGATCATTGAGGACATTTACATTTAACATTAGTATTGAGATGTGAGGTACTATTCTATTCATCATGCTATCTGTTGCTTGATAACCTTGGGTTTTTAAAAAAGTTTATTGTGTTTTTGTTTTATTGATCCTGTGGGATTTATGCTTTAAGGAGGTTCTATGTTGGTGTATTTCAAGGATTTGTTTCAAGATTTAGATGTCCTTTTAGCAGTTCTTGTAGTGCTGGCTTGGTAGTGGCAAATTCTCTCAGCATCTGTTTGTCTGAAAAAGACTGTATCTTTCCTTAATTTATGAAGCTTACTTTTGCTGGATACAAAATTCTTGGCTGATAATTGTTCCATTTAAAGAGGCTGATGATAGGGCCCCAATCCCTTCTAGCTTATAGGATTTCTGCTGAGAAATCTGCTGTTAATCTGATAGGTTTTCCTTTATAGGTTATCATAAAGGAAAACCTGTCCATTCAAGAGGGAGCTGCAATTTAGTCCTGCCTCCTATCTGCCATTTTTCTTGTATCCCCAGCAATTGTTTTTACCTGACAGCTCTTAAGATTCTTTCCTTCGCCTTGACTTTAGATAATCTGATAACTATGTGCCTAGGTGATGATCTTTTTGTAATAAATTTAACAGGTTTTCCTTAAGCTTGTTGTCTAGAATTCTAACAAGGTTGGGAAAGGTTTCCTTGATTGTTCTCTCAAATATGTTATCCAAACTTTTAGGTTTATGTTCTTCAGGAACACGAATTATTCTTAGGTTTAATCATGTAACATAATCCAAAACTTCTTGGAGGATTTTTTAAAAATTCTTTTTTTTGTCTTTGTTGGATTGTGTTCATTCGAAAACCTTGTCTTAGAGCTCTGAAATTCTCTCTTCTGCTTGTTCTACTCTATTGCTGAGACTTTCCAGTGCATTTTGCATTTCTCTAAGTGTGTCCTTCATTTCCAGAAAGTATTATTTTTTATTTATGCTATCTATTTCAATTAAGATTCTTCCCATCATATCTTGTATCTTTTTTTTATTTCATTAAACTGGACTTCACCTCTCTCTAGTGCCTCTTTGATTAGCTTAACAATTGATGTTCTGAATTCTTTTTCTGGCAATTCAGGGATTTCTTATGGGTTTGGATTCATTGCTGGTGAGCTAGTGTGATCTTCTGGGAGTGTTAAAGAACCTTATTTTGTCATATTCCCAGAATTGTCTTTTCTGGTTCTTTCTCATTTGGGTAGACTATGTCAGAGAAAAAATCTGGGGCTCAAGGGCTGCTATTCAGATTCTTTTGTCCCGCAGGGTGCTCCCTTGATGTAGCGCTCTTCCCCTTCTCCTAGGAATGTGGCTTCCTTAGACCTGAACTATAGTGATTAGATATTTCTCTTCTGGATCTAGCCACACAGTGGAGTTACTAGGCTCTGGGCTGGTACTGCAAGGTGTCTTCACAGAGTCCTGTGATGTGAATAATCTTCAGGTCTCTCAGTCATGGATAGCAGCACCTGCTCCAGTGGATGTGGCAGGGGAGTGAAATGGACTCTGTGAGGGTCCTTGGTTATAGTTTTGTTTATTGCAATAGTTTCGTGTTTGTTGGCCACGTGCCAGGAGGTGGTGCTTTCAAGAGAGCATCAGCTGCTGTAGCATAGGGAGGATCAGGCAGTGGGTGGGTCCCCAGAGCTCCCAAGAGATTATGACCTTTGTCTTCAGCTACCAGGGCAGGAAGAGAAAAAATATCTGGTGGGGGTAGGGTTAGGCATGCCTGAATTCAGACTGTCCTCGGGCAGGGCTTGCTGCAGCTGCTGTAGGGGATGGGGGTGTGGTTCTCAGGCCAATGGAGTTATGTTCCTAGGGGTTATGGCTGCCTCTGCTGTGTCATGCAGGTCACCAGGGAAGTGGGGGAAACCTGGCACCCAGAGGCCTCACCCCACTCCCACACAGCCCACAGCCTGAAAGGCCAGTCTCACTCCCACCTTCCCCCTCAACAACGCCAAGTTTATTTCCAGGCAAAAGGTGAGCAGGGCTGAGGACTTGCCCCAGGCTACCAGCGTCCTGGCTGAGAAAGCAAGCAGTGCTTTCAGGTTTCTCACGTCCCCTTCTGCTGTGGCTTCTGTGCTGAATCTGCACTCCCGATTCCCCTGCTCCCCTGAGTTCTGTCCAGGAAACTTTGCATTCAGTCAAAATTGTTACAAAGTTCAGCTGGAAGTTTCCTCCTCCCTCTGGTCTTTCCTCAGTTCCTCTGGCAGCCTTCCCCTAAGGACCTCTGCAAGACAAAGTCAGAAATGGCTTTCCCGAGGATTTAGAGAGCCCACAGGGCTCTTCCTGCTGCTTCTTCTACCCCTGTTTTTCATTCAGCTCTCTAAACTTGTCTCAGCTCCAGGTAAGTTCAAAATCCTCCTCCCATGATCGCTACCTTCTGGTTCCCCATTTAAGAGTGTGTGTTCAGGGGCATAGGATCCTCCTCACACTTTCACACTTTGGGCACTCAGTTTTCTGGCTGTCTCCTGGGACTTACAGGAGCAATCAGCTTCCTTCAAAGGGTCTGTGGATTCTCTTGGCTTTCCTTGTATGTTCCAGTGGTAGTTCTTAGAGCAAAAGTTCATGATGTGAGTCTGTCCACATGCTGCTCTGTCCATTCAAGAGGGAGCTGCAATTTAGTCCTGCCTCCTATCTGCCATTTTTCTTGTATCCCCAGCAATTGTTTATATTTTCAATAAGGCTTCCAGTCAACAGTAGGCTGTTAGCAGTTAAGTTTTAGGAAAACTAATCCAAAAGTTATTCCTGGATTTTTGACTGTGGAGATGGTCAACACCCCTAACCGCTACATTGTTCAAGGGTCAACTTTATTTCCTTGTGAAAAGGTGGAAATTACTCTCTGAAGCACTTTATGATTTTTACATGGTAAGGTGTACAAAGCTCTCTTAGTTGGGGCTCAGTCAAAGCTTTATTCATCTCTAATTAGAAGATTTACTCTGAGAATTCTTATGGATTGATGCCTGTAAATGGTGGACTGTCTACTATATTTAAGAATTTCTCACCCAAATTAGGTAAAACCAGGTAGGTAACACTTACTAAAGAATCCTAACTTTAATTTTCACATACCCTAATTTGATACCCTAATTTGGTGTGGATGTCCTACAAATAACACAAAACTATACTAAGTAAGTTTCAATTTCAATTCATGCCCAGAATTAAGAAGACCTTTACTGATGCCCAGTAACCACACAATACTTGGCCAGTCCAGTTAAAATCCTGACCTGGACACATGTCTTATGCTTCTCCTTTTTCTTCAAACCCCAAATAGTTTCTTATCTATCCTGAATTACAACTATGGTTTTGCTTCCTAATTCACTGAAAAAATTGAAACAAACAGAAGAGAACTTCTACAGACTCTACCACCTCATCTGCCCACCTGCTAGCATTTGCCACTGTATTTTCTGCCTTTCTGCCTATTAGTCTAGATGCTGAGTTTCATTTCTACTTATGTTTAGTTAAGCCTATTACTTCTCATCTTGTAAAGGACATTGCTGCAGCAATTAGTCTCTCTATTGCATTATCAATATTTTCCTCTATATTGGACTGTTCCTATCAGGATACTTCACAATGGATCACCACCTTCTCCTTGAAATGCTTTCTTCCATTGGCTGCGAGCATCCTACAGTCTCTTGGTTTTCTTGCTGCTACTCTTGTTTTTCTTTCTTCATCTTCATTGTTGTCCATTTTCTTCTTCCCAACCTTGATAAAAGCTAAGATGCCCCAAGCCTCACTGTAGCAAGGAGACAAAACTTCTGTCCTTTTCTATTTATGCTGACATCTTTTATTGTATCATCTGGTCTCATGGTTTCAAATTCCATCTACATGTTAACTCACAAACTTACAATTTCAGTTCATAGCTGTACCCCAAACTCCAGACCCTGAATTTCAAATATCTTTGCATCTCCATTCAGATATCCAATAGACATTTAAAAATCAACATATTAGGATTACCATATTAAATACACATGTTAATACAAATTTAATTAGGTGTCCTCTATTTTTATTTGCTAAATCTGGCAACCCTACCACATGTTCAAAGCTGAACTCTTATTCCACTCCACAGTCTTTCCCAATTCAGGTGATGTCAAGTCATCTTTCCAGTCATTTATTTCAGAAATCTTGCAGCCAGCCTTGATTTTTCTGTCTTTCACATCTTCCATTTCACATCCAATCCAAATCTTGGTTCTTTCTTCAAAATATAACCAGAATCAGACCACTTTTCCCTGCTTCTGGTGTTCTGCTAATCCCCTCCCTTAAACCAAGCCACTCTTATCTTCCTCCAGGATCGCTGCAATGCAACTCCTAATCGGGACCCCTTTAGTGGGCCCTTGCCTTCTTATGGTCTAGTCTTAATAGACTCATTCATAAACTAATCCTAGGGCTGTGATGAAGATTAAAAGTAGTGCTATAGTGAGTATCCATTTTAAGTTGTAGCAGCCTCAGTTATCCTCTTAAAACATAAGTGAAATTGTGCTTAGAGTAAAACCCACAATTCCTACAATGGAATCACTATAAAGCCCTCCCTGCTTTTTCCTTTCTCACTTTATTTCCCAAAAATCCCCTGTCCTCAAGCCTTCTTTACTCTGCTCCTTGAACACATGAAGTAAGTTCCTGCGTTAGATTCTTTGCACTAGTGGTTTCTTCTGCATAGTGTTCTTTCTTCTAATAACTGAAAGACAAACCCCTTTACCTCCTCTTAAATCTTTGCAGTAGTATCATAATACTGTAAAGGGCAACCAAATTATTATTTAAAATGCTACTTGTTTCCCCTCCTCACCGTTTCTATCTCTTTACTTAGACTTATTTCTGTTGTCTGTATTCCCCCAGTAGAATGTAAGATTCACAAAATCAGGGATTTTTCTCTCTCTTGGGTTCATTAAGAGTCCTTAGTGCCTAGAAGAGTGCTTGGCATGTGGTGGTGATCAATAAATATTGAATTAATCAAAATTCAGGCACAGAAAGAGGCAATGAGATCACATTTCTAAGGCAATATACAGAGAGTCTGTTGGAAGTGTCATTTTATCCATTCCTTTCTGGAAGGCACAGACTAGGAGAAATGCGCAGATTTTAAAAGTTCTATTTATTTGCTGATGGACTAACAGAAACAAAACAACTTCAAAAACGTGGGCATTTGAATCACAGAATAAATCAAGTTAATGGAAAGAGCTTCTTAGCACCTCTGTATGTCACTGCTAGGTCTACTGTTCTAGACATAAAAACAATAGGAAGCTAAATGTAGCAGAAGTAGTAAAGAATCAACATGAGGATTTTGAACATTTAACTATATTTCAAGTACTATTTAAAATACTTCTACCTGATTCTTCTTTACCTTGACATACATTACATGAAATACATTAGAAACTAACTTCATTTTAAGACAATTTCCTCCACATCTGCTTGCAATATGCATTTTCCTTATTCACAACAACGATAGTTGATTGAAAAAAATCCAATACAATATGGAATTTTAGATGAGTCTATATATAGCTCAGATAATATCTAAAAATTAGCTGATATATATCAACAGCTAGAAGTTCAATAGATCATAAATTTCCTGATTCTTTTGTTTTTAACTCAATAGAATATTCAACAGATGACTACTGGCATCGTTAGAAGGCAGTAATACATTGAAACCATGTTTGCTTAGCCTAGCAAAATAATAAATTGTGCTGTGTTTATCCTTTTGTTTCTAAGGCCAACTGTTGGCTTTATTTAATACCCTCTTAACATGCTAATAGCTCCTAATGGTCACATCAGCCATCAGTTAAACAAACCATTATGTTGGGAAAAGAAATTTCGATAAAGGCCATTCACTAATTTGTTGATTGTTAATGGACATTAGCCCATTCAGGACCTTAGCCTAGACATATAGTTTAACTCAGAATCTATTATAGCACTTTCTCCAAACAGAGCAAAGAGGCTAATTCAGCATTCTAAGTACTTCTGTTTCCCGAAGACATGCTACTTAGATTTCAATACGCAAATTAGATGTTTTCAGTCAGCAACATAAAGAATCTGACAAAAATTTAACTTTCAAATTATATAATTTTCACACAGTTTATGATTAAAGATAAATTTACCAGGGGTCGTTTTAATCTCTTTCTCAAATTAATAAAGAACCATTAGTTATTTTAGTCTTAGAACCAGTCATTTCTCTCTTAGATTCAAAGTATCCTTTATACAATCAAAACACCACGTCATTATGCCAGAAAATGGAAGTCAAAAACATTTTATAAATAAGATTTTGCTGTTCACTTCATGCTTGCCTTCATTGACAAGAGTTTACATTTCTGCATTTTCAACTAATCTATTTATTGTTTTTAAATAGAAACAGGATTTGATGACTGTTTTTGAAAAATTTACTCAAAATCTGATATTGGAAAAGGCAAAGTAATTAATTCATAGTCTCTCAGTCTTTCAAGATAAGTTCCTTTTCTGTTTCTTTTCACTGTTGAATTATTTTTTCTGCAATAATTCCAGGACACGTATAAAGCTACCCAGAGCCCCTTTACTTCAGTGTTAACTCAATTACACATTGACAGACACCAAAGCACACACATGACTGTGGAAAATCATTTAATTGTACTCATATTTTACACAGATGTCATTCACATTGTCCTAGAATGGGGTAAATAGTGCACAATTAGATTTGTCATGTAATATGAAAGCCAAGCAATGAATCCATTCAAGATTTCACTTTTATCCCCGTCTTCAAAAACAAGCTGCTGCTTCTTGAACTGTAGCTGAGGTGAGTCTGAAGACTTCTGGCATTCTGACGGTATTATCAATACATGTTAAAATAGTTTATTTTTTATATACATTTTCATGGTGAGAGGTTTCAGGTCGTAAAATAACCAAAGATTTATAAATCAAGTTTATCAGCTTTGAAATTTGAAGAAATACATTACGGACAGTGTTCTCACAACAAAGAAACATGAGCTCCAAAAAGACTCTCTTTCAGGAATGCCATTTAATTACCTCAAAATGTAGAAACGACATGTCCTGGTCATACAATACCTTAATTATTATGATTGGCCTAGAAGGCAGCTTATATGTGCTCATCTTTAAATGATAATAAAATGTAGTGAAAAATACATTAATGCATTTTATATAAATATCCACATTTATTATATAAACCAAATGATGTGTTGATACTTTAATAGTATTCTTTTTATCTCTAAAAAATTACAAAAAATATATACTATTCAGTAACAACACCTACATTTAGTTATTAAACTTGCAAAACTTTTCCTAAAAATTTCTTGGGAGGGTAATTAATGTGCTTATTTGTTTATTTCAATCTATATACTATACTTTAATTGTACATTATTATTTCACATGCCATATTGAACTTTTATATAATATAAATATATGTTTTTAATGTTAATATATAAAAGTTCAACATATGATTTATTGAAAAAATATCAAAATTTCTCAGTCTTGAAGTGTAATAAATACCTGCCACTTTCAATAACTTCCAGCTACTTGGGAGGCTGAGGTGGGAGGATCACTTGATCCCAGGAGTTCGAGGCTGCGATTTGCTATAATTGAACTTGTGAATAGCCACTGCACTCCAGCATGGGCAACATAGTGAGACTCTGTCCGTTAAAAAAAAATAAAGAATTCAGTTCAATAAACATTGATTAAAATGCAGGTCTTACAGGGTTGCTGTGAGAATTAAATATGATGCATAATACAGCAATGTTCATGCTCGCTAAATTTTTGGTAGCTCTCTGGAGGTAAAGATAGAACCCAGCTGGTACAAAGTTTAGAGTAAGACAGGATGATTATGCCATGTCTTTAAAACGGAATTAGGAATTTTCCAATAATTAATAAAAATAACTCAGTTTTCCAAATCCTGGGGCCGCATTTTCCTCTCATGCCATTATGTCCCATCTGTCATTATGTCCCAACCTAACTCTTGGCTGAGGAGTGACAGAATCCCATATCCATCTTTTAGTATAACTATATTTATTTTTAATTGACCACAGTATTCAGCTCAGCTACTGCTATATTCCTTAATCCATGGTTCCTTTGAGGGAAGAGTCATCTATATCCACTTTCACAGTTATGTTAAGTCTGTCATCATCCCTCTCAGACACGCCTGGTATAGCCATTTCTCATTCCAGTCTTTCCTGCCTTGTCCTCCTTCCTGGGAATGCCATCCAACTGCATAGTGGCCCTAGAGTAACAGAGGGTTACATGATGGTGACAAAGATGTGCGCAGGGCTGGGTATTCACTTTACCACAAAAACACAACTGGGTAAAAGTTAGAGGAAATTATAGTCATTACTGAAATAAAACAAAATATTACACAAAATGAGAACCAGAACCAATTTCATTATAGGAAAACAGAACCAATGTCTATATACAAAATCACAACCAGATTCAGTGTCTGTACACTAACGAGAACCAATGTCTGATGATATGCATTCACTGGAAAATAATCCAAGTACATTAATGTTCTGTATGAATCACTTGAAGCATAAGCACCCCCTGTAGATGGTCATGCTTTTGCAATTCAGTCAAATAACAGAGAAACTCCTTTACTTATGGTTATCTAATGCTGACTCTCATTCCACCTAAGAGTCATAGTCAAGTTTGACCTGTTAATCTGCTCACGAGGAAACCAGCTGGGTACGTAGAGTCCATTTTTCATTCCACCATTGATAGTGAAATGATAAGCTGGCAACCACATATGTTTCTCCTCCATAGGCTCATTACAAAGTCACCATGTTGATCTATCAAATCATGGAATAATTCCGTTGATTGATTGGAAACCATTGATGGATTCATTGGCCTTAAATTGAATTCTTTTACACGAAGAAAATATTTTTAGCTAAGAGATGTTTTATTTGAGCCCTCTATAAGCTTAATCTGATTAATAAATTAGAGGCTGAGTTCTATTGTACTGTGAAATCCACCCTAGCCATCATTGTAAGTGGTAAATACAACCACTGGGGGGAAAAGTCAATGACTTGGAACATGTTATAGTCCAGAACTTGTTACCTAAACAGCCCTACAATCTTATCAGTTAATTTTGTATTTACCATAATTATAATCATGGCACCATTTTCCCAAACTATGAGAGATACACATAATCAAATCTTTTTAAAGGAAGAATTACATATTGATCATTTTCTTAATTGTGTCTCATTTCAACTTATGTACTTTGGAGCTCACTTATGTGATAGCCTCGCATTCAAATTGAAACTGGCTGATGCCTGGCACATCTGTGTTTATTATTTGCATAAATTTAAGGGGTACAAGTGCAGTTTTATTACATGGTTATATTTTATAGTGAAGTCTGGGCTTTTAGTGTAAGCATCACTGGAATAATGTATATTGTGCTCATAAGTACTTTCTCATCCCTCATCCCCATCCTACTCTCTCACTCTCTCAAGTCTCCAATGTCTACAATTCCACACTATGTCCATGTGTACACTTTATTTAGCCCCCACCTATAAGTGAGAATGTGCAGTATTTGACTTCCCGTTTCTGAGTTATTTCACTTAAGATAATTGGCACATATTTTCATATTTGCCCCTAGGTGCACAAGCAGTTCTCTTTTTTTAAATTCCTTATGACTATTCTCATTATTTGCTAACTGTTTCTAAATTCTCTCATTTTATTCACTCATTTATTCACCCAACAAGTGTAATTATATTGGATTAACTGTTATATGCCAGCACTGCTCAAGGTCTTAGTGTATCAGCAGTGAATTCAAACATTGGAATAGCAGGAAAAGCAGAGATTATAGTTTTGAACAATTTCTGGTGTAGAGAAATGGATCCAGCTCTTTTGAATTCTCTTACTTTTCATACATTAAGTTCCTTCACTGATAATTTGATATGCTATTACTTATTTCATAAAGAGCTTTCAGGGAACATTTCACTCAGAATATTTCCTAATTTGGTTAAAGAACTCTGCTTTCAAAATATTGAAAGGTGATTCTCTTAGAAACCATATAATGATTGATGGAAAGAAAATGGCATTATAATATTAGTTCTTCCTTTTGCATGTATAAGAAATAGCTAGAAATTACTAAAGTAAAATCAGTCTTTTTATTTTTAGACTTGATTATAAAGCCAGTTTTGCCTATAACAGTAAAATGAAAAAATATTTCACATTGCAAAATATAACCATAAATAGACATTATAATTTAAAATACCAAAATCTAGTAGGATAGAAAGTGGATCATTTTCAGCTGTGGACATACAGAAGAGATCACAAAATGGCAACTCAGGAACAACAACAACAAAAAATCCCTTCTGGTCTCTATTAGTCCATTATCACACTGCTATAAAGAACTACCTGAGATTGGGTAATTTATGAAGAAAATAGTTTTAATTGACTCACAGTTCTGTTGGCTACACAGGAAGCATGGCTGGGAGGTCTTGGGAAACTTACAATCACGTTGGAAGGCGAAAGGGAAACAAGCACATTTTTACCATGGCAGAGCAGGAGAAAGAGAGTGAAGGAGGAAGTGACACACACTTTTAAACCATCAGATCTTGTGAGAACTCACTCGCTATCACAAGAAGAGCAAGGAGGAAATCTGTCCCCATGATCTGATCACCTCCCACCAGGCCCCTCCTCCAATTTGACATGAGATTTGGGCAGGGACACATCCAAACCATATAACGGCCAGATGATATATTTTTAATTGTACTTATAAGTATTGAAAATTGTATATAACATTCCAGAATTCTGTCTTTGCTTACGGATGAGACGATCTGGTCTAACAATAGTAGGCCAGATTTCCCATATGGGAACATTCAGTGATCATGAGTGATGCCCAGCCCTTTAGGCAGAGTATGCACTTTTCAGATGACCACATTCTTGTCATTCATCATTGCTATGCCACGATTTGCTTCATTCATGTTTATTACTTGTTCAATCCCATTGGCATTTGATTTTGTGGACCATGGTCCACATTAGATGTTGTGAAATAGGAAGAAGCCAGTGAGTATTGTAATTTCAATTACTAGAATTAATTCAGGTGAAGAATGGGAGGCTCTCCCAGGTAGCATCCAGTCTGAAAGTTACTCTATTCCTACCCAAACACAAATAATGGTTTTCATATTTCCCAGCATATCTGAGCTGAGACATTTCTGTAAGGAAGTATTAATTACAAAAGCAGTAAACTATAGGAAAGCATGTCACAAAGTCACCGGACTGTCCTAAACGTTCTGTGGGCAATGGTAGAATTTATTTATTCTCAGAAGGGATTCTTTGGAAATCTGTTGTCAATTCAGACACAAGTGAATAGGATAAAATGGTTTGGTGTGGTCATGCAACCAGCAATGGATAACATGTAACCAGCAAGGGATACAGAAGATAGTCAGCTCAAAGACAGCTTTTATAAAGGTGTGGAATGTATGCCAAGCACACTGCCTTTCACATAATAGATTCTCAATAAATATTTTTTGGATAAATGGATAAATGGTTAGATTAGCTAACTAATAAAAAAAAACCCAGAATTCTGAATATGTTTGCAATTCCTTTCAATGATAATGCTTATCCCCAAGACACTATTAACTTTCCTTTTTTTATTTTTTTGAGACAGGGTCTCACTCTATCCAGGCTGGAGTGCGGTGGCATGATCTCGGCTCACCGTGACCTCCGCCTCCCAGGTTCAAGCAATTCTAGTGCCTCAGCCCCCCGAGTAGTTGGGATTACAGGCATGTGCCACCATGCCTGGCTAATTCTTGTTTTTTTTTTTTTAGTAGAGATGGGATTTCACCATGTTGCCCAGTCTGGTCTCGTACTCCTAGCCTCAAGTGATCCACCCACCTTAGCCTCCCTAAGTGTTGCATGAGCCACTGTGCCTGGCCCTAACTTTCAGTTACCATTAAAATCACATTGATGTCTTAGTCGAAATCTGGAAGTTCATGCTTTACTTATTTATTAACCTCTTTATGGTTTATTTTATACCAACAATTAAATTCTTTTCAGTCAATCCTTCCTTACTGTCTTTAGAAATTTCTGACCTAGAAAAAGCCATTTGAGAAAAACCTATTAACAAGAAAACCCACCTTTGATGTTTACAGGCGTTATTCTGTAGTACTGGTTGTCAGACCACGTAAGCAGCATATCTTATTATATGATATCTAATCTGGACATATTCCCATTAGAGTATAAGTACTAAGCACTTTGATTATACTATAGCCAATCACATTGTGACACTATGAATAGAAGCAGCAAATAAAATTAAATAGACTTTTTTGTAGATAGTAGAATGCCAATGTTGAAAGGACTCGTTGTCAGCCTTTGTCTTTCTCAACACTTCTCGGCTGGAGGAGCAGAAATCTCCCACCACGAATCCACCCTCATTCCATTTCTTGGCTGGTATAGGAAAGAAAGGTGAATCTGGAGGAGTGATTCTGAAGAGATGGAAACCTGAAATGTCACTTTTCTATTGTGTTGGAAGTCCTCTCAAGTGATTTTATAGGCCGCCCAAGTAAGATCCTGAAATTTCCTCTCCTTTCCCCAACGCTTTGTCATTTGGGGTTTGAAATGATTATCCAAACCACATTATGGTCTCTGACCTGATGCCAAATACAGTTTGCAGTTAACTGAGACCCCTTCTGCTGTGGTTAATCTGTAAATACTAAATTTATTTGATACTGGTGTGTCCTTGAATAATTCTGAGTTTGTGTAGTCCCCTTGGGCAGTGCACTGTCTTCTTCTGTTGGAGTTAGCGATAGATATTAAGACATTTCTTTTCACCCCATTTCATGTTGCACTGAACCTAGCTGCCTAGCTGATTTGTGACACCTTAGAAACTAATCCAAGGACTTCTTTCTAATCAAGAAGGATCTGTGTGGTCCCACTTCAAAGCATCCCTGATGCTGTAAACACACAGCACTGAGGGATAAATAAGAAGAGAAGAAAAAAAAGTGTCATCAAGAAGCAAGCACAAAATAAAAGGGAACAAAATCGAAAACACAAATAGTAAGTGGTAAGAAGGGCTGAAGTTACTACCTACTGAGTGTTGAGTAATAAGCAGAGCAGACCTGGTATTTGGCTTCTTCAGGGAAGCAGAAACTGCAGTTGGTCACCCTAAATCATATTCCAATTATTGAAGCCAGGAGCCGGAGTGGAATTATTCACACAAGAAAGAGAATAGAAAATGCATCTGCCTGCCACAGCAGAGACTGTGGCCAACATAAAGCTTCAGCCTAAGGAGGTGGGAAGTGGCAGACAAGGCTATGAGACCAGGAAGTGACTTAAGCCACCTGCTGGCGTAGTCATTAGTTTAGAGATATATAGCTATAGATCTGCCAGGCACTAATGCTGAAAAGAAACCTACTCTGAAAGGATAAAATATTATTTTAGTAAAATCAAGGTTTGTAAATCCATTCAGATCTGTACCAAAAATTAATCAGAATATATGAATTTTTTTTTTTTTTTTTTTTTTTTTTTGAGACGGAGTCTCGCTCTGTCGCCCAGGCTGGAGTGCAGTGGCGCGATCTCGGCTCACTGCAAGCTCCGCCTCCTGGGTTCACGCCATTCTCCTGCCTCAGCCTCCCGAGTAGCTGGGACTACAGGCGCCCGCCACCACGCCCGGCTAATTTTTAGTATTTTTAGTAGAGACGGGGTTTCACCGTGTTAACCAGGATGGTCTCGATCTCCTGACCTCGTGATCCACCCGCCTCGGCCTCCCAAAGTGCTGGGATTACAGGCGTGAGCCACTGCGCCCGGCCATGAATTTTTTAAGACACTACTTTACACTCATTAAAATGACTCTTTCTTTAATTTTACTTTAAGTTCTGGGATACAGAAATAACAAGTGTTAATAAGGGTGTGGAGAAATCCTTGTGCACTATGGGTAGAAATGTAAAATGGCGCAGCCACTACAGAAAACAGTATGGCAGATTCTCCAAAAATTAAAAATGGAACTACTATATGATCTATCAATCTCACTTCTGGGTATATACCCAAAAGAATTGAAAGCAGGGATTCAAACAGATATTTATACACCTATGTTCATAGTAGCATTATTCATAATATTCAAAAAATAAAAGTAACTCAAGTCTCCACTGATGGATGAATGGGTAAACAAATGTGATATATACATACAATGAAATATCATTCAACCTTAGAAAGGAAGGGAATTCTGACACATGCTTCATAGGAGAACCTTGACAACATTAAGCCAACTGAAATAAGACAGTCAAAAAAAGATGAGTACCATATGAGTCCATGTATATAAGGTACCTAGAGTAACCAAATTCATAGAGACAGAAAGTCAAATGGTAGTTGCCAGGAACTTGGAGAGGAGAAAATGAGAAGTTATTGTTTAATGGATATGAAGTTGGGAAGATTTTTAAAATTCTGTAAATGGATATTGGTAATGGTTTAACAACATTTTAAATGCCTGAACTTAATACCATTGAATTGTACACTTAAAATTTGTTAAAATGTTGAATTTTAAGCTGGGCATGGTGGCTCATGCCTGTAATCCCAGAACTTTGGGAGGCGGAGGTGGGCGGATCACCTGAAGTCAGGAGTTCGAGACCAGCCTGACTAGCACGGAGAAACCCTGTCTCCACTAAAAATACAAAATTAGCCGGGCGCAGTGGTGCATGCCGGTAATCCCAGCTGCTCAGGAGGCTGAGGCAGGAGAATCGCATGAACCTGGGAGGCAGGGATTGCAGTGAGCCAAGATCACGCCATTGCTCTCCAGCCTGGGCAACAAGAGCAAAACTGCGTCTCGAAAAAAAAAAAAAAGGTTAAATTTTATACTATGCATATTTCACCATAATAAAAAAGACGGTAAAACAGTGAACTCAGAGGGGTTCAACAGAATCATAGAATTTCTTCATCCTTTTTCTCCCAGCAATTTTATTTATTGTTGCTGCTTAGGTTTTGTTTCAATGAGCTTGCATTTCTTTCTTATTAAAATTGGAAATTACGTTCTAGGCAGAATTAAACAGTTAATAAAAGATATGCCCAGTGTATTTTCCAATAATCTGGCTTTCTGGATGAGTTTTCTGTGTCAATTTTCAGGACTGCCTGGTGATGTATGAATTTTAGGGAAGAATGAAAATGAAAGTTCACATTAACATCGGATCTCTATAGTGAAAATCAACCATCGATTAAAGAAACACTATTTTGAATATTTTCCTACAAATAAGACACGTACAGGTACAGTTGCAAATGGGAATGCAAATAATTACCTTGTATTATAAAGTATAGCAGACTAATTGTTCCAAAGGAGTCACACATATGCACAGTCATATTAAATTTTTGTTTTAAATGTTCTTTTCAGTGAATTCCTATGCACGGTGAGCAATTTAGGTGGTGCCGGCAGGGAGCGTACAGCCATTTAAGGCTTCTCTGTTAGGGAGATATTTTCTGGTGTTTGTACTACATTCATTTATCTCATCTGAGAGCTTGTTCCTCACACCCATTTCCTTTTTTGAGGCAAATCTATTACACTGTACTATTTTTCCCCCAGGCAGGAAGACAGGAGATTTGTGCTTTTCCCATGGTTTTTATGCTCCAAGAACCACTCAACAATTAAGTAGTTAGACTATATTGGACTCTTCATTACATTTTCTTCCCTACTTGCTCAGCCTGACACTGTAGAGACTCATTCTCTTGGAATTTGTATCTTCATTGATTGCCAACATTCTCTTTTATGACCTGTAATTAATCTGCTTTAAGCCTCAATTTTTCTTTCAGCATTCCTTCATTACCTCTTCTCAGTTTTGAGGACCCATGTAAACCATGCGGAAGCCAAGGGCATCTGTCCATCCAGCAGAAAAAGGAAGTGTCCTGCCCCATAATAGTCATCACAAATGATGCAGGGGCTGAAACTACGTCTTTTTCATGGTGAATGATGTCAATAACAAAGAATTTCTCTAGGAAATCATGTTCCTTAGTTTTCATCTGGCAATACAAATTGACCTGCTTTTATTTATTTAATTAATGGATCCTCTTTCACATCTCAAGTATTACTGGAATACTCCTTGGCATTAGTCCTATTTCCAGAATTCCCTTTGCTAATAATGCACAAAAATCATGGGCAAAGAGGAGTGGTGGAAAGAGGGAGTGAAGGAAAAGCATTAGACGAGGGGTGGAGGAGACGGGAAAGGAGGAAGAAGGAATAGATGTGTGGTAACCACCTTGGGAAAATGACAGGAAGAACTGGATACAGCATCCTAGGTGACAGGATATTCACAACGAAGAGCCAGTAAACTACATCAATGCCAGGCTAACTTAGACTTCTCTGCCTTAGTGTCTTGACAAAGGGAGGTATTATGCATTAGTTGCCACTAAAAATATTTAATAGTATTGAATTTTGTGAATTATATTCTTTATAAATTAAAGCTTATTTGAGTGATCACTGCAGTGACATCCCTCTCACTTACTTCCTGGTGTGCTCTTATGGAAGCAAAAGGAGTGGAATTATAGCTAGCTTGCAGGGAATTGTGCTTAAACTGCTAAATATGGTGTCTCCACTTCTCTCAAGCCTGAAGAGAATGAATATTTAGATGGATTACTTCATGACATACATGCTTAAAACATGCTTTTAAAAGTACCACGCCCTGGCCGGGCACGGTGGCTCATGCCTGTAATCCCAGCACTTTGGGAGGCTGAGGCAGGCAGATCACGAGGTCAGGAGATCAAGACCATCCTGGCTAACATGGTGAAACTCCATCTCTACTAAACATACAAAAAATTAACCAGGCATGGTGGCAGGCACCTGTGGTCCCAGCTACTCAGGAGGCTGAGGCATGAGAATGGCGTGAACCTAGGAGGCGGAGCTTGCAGTGAGCCGAGATCACACCACTGCACTCCAGCCTAGGCAACAGAGAGAGACTCCATCTGAAAAAAAAAAAAAAAACAAAAGTACCAAGCCCTTCCATCACCACACATCCAAAGGTCTACAGGTTTATATTTCTGGTTTTCTGGAAACAGTCTTAAAATATAGATTTTTTAAAATAAATGGGTTTATGGCACATATGTGAATATCATCTTCTACATTTACAGAGAAAGGAAAAGAGATGGAGACAAGCTGCTTAGTGCCAACATAAAGCTTTACACCACCTTATGGTTCAATTCTCTTGTCTGAGGTGGGCAATTGTTACTCTCTTTTGTAGATCAAAAAAAAGTCCTCTGACAGTATTCTAAATGTGATTCCATTTATGAGCTACTTTTCACTTGCAAGACAGTTTCCAAAAGCACAGCTTCTCTTTGGCTCAAAAGCATGTATTTCTCCCATATTTCTTTATCAAATCCAAGCACTTTGTCTGGTTTTTAATCCCTCCCCCTCCTCAAATTTGTGGCTGCAACCTACTTATCCAACCTTATCTTCCAACAGTTTTTCTTAATGAAGAGCCAGGCATGTCCCTGGAGAAGAAAGATCTTAATGTAAAATTTTAACACCTATGCCCACTTAAGTGTACTGAAGCTACCTCCATGGGGTAGATACTAGAGGGATTACACATTAGACATATGATGAGGCCACATGTCTAACAAGAGAGAGAAATGGATTTTGAATTGAAGTCGTTTATTTCTTGTCCGCTATGACAGGAAGCTGTGAGCCACACGCATGCCTTTTGGATGTGTCCTCCAAAAGGGATCATCCAATATTCCCTTGAGTTCACCAGCCCATCACTAACATGAAAAAAAGCAGATGAAACTACGTGTTTGCAGTTATGACTGAGAAGATGGTTTCAGATGTGCCCTGTGGTAACCAAGTGTCAGTGACCCCTATCCAGAAAAAATATTTCCAATTATACTTTTTAAAGAAATGAAATGAAGGTCAGTGAAGTGGCTGCACCTTTCTAAGACTAAACTGAGCTTTCAATTGGATTTATAAAATTGAGAGTATTTATGGCTTTAAAAAAAAAGCCTGCAAAGAATAAGAGGTGGGAGATTTGTTACACTGCTATTACTTTGCAGCTTTTTATTATTATATTTCCTATTAATTTTATTGAAAAATCTATACTTTGTTTGAAAACAGATTTTTTATTAGGTTTTCAATTTATGTTAATACTGTCTACCACATTTAAAATATCACAGCATTATGTTTCAACTTTTTTGATTGAGGATAAAAGAGAAAAATGTATTCTCTTATGGCTTAAGCATCCATCTCATGAAAATTGGCGAACAGTAGAGTATGCAAACATGTAGAAAGTATGTGTTATTCTCACTTTTATAAAAATGTAGTTTTCTTAATACAAAAAAGTATTATGTAAATGAAAGAGTAAATTGATTGAACATGGGTTTTACTAACAATCTATTTCCATCATCTCTGAACACCAACATTTTAAAATATAGCCCCATAGTGAAGTTGATTAGTACCAGAAAGACAGCCAAGAATATAAAGATAATCAAATATTGGGGGAACCAACCCCCAGTATTTCAACTTAGGTTCTTTTCTATTTTCCCTAAGTGTCGGCCAGTCTGAGAAATAAACAGAGAGACTACAAAGAGAGAAATTTTACAGCTGGGCCTCCGGGGGTGACATCACATATTGGCAGGATCCATGATGCCCGCTGAGCTGCAAAACCAGCAAGTTTTTATTAGGGATTTTAAAAAGGGAAGGGGGTACGAACAGGGAGTGAGTCACAAAGATCACATGCTTGAAAGGGCAATAAAAGATCACAAGGGCAGAAAGGCAGAGCAAGATCACAAGGCCTGGGCGAAATTAGAATTACTGATGAGGTTCCATGTCTTGCTGGGCACACATTGTCATTGATAAACATCTTAACAGGAAACAGGGATTGAGAGCAGACAACTGGTCTGACTATAATTCGCCAGGCTGGAATTTCCTAATCCTAGCAAGCCTGAGGGTGCTGCAGGAGACCAGGGCGTATTTCATCCCTTATATTCAACAGCATAAGATAGACACTCCCAGAGCGTCCATTTTAGAGATCTCCCCCTGGGAATGCATTCCTTTCCCAGGGTTATTCCTTGCTGGCAAAAGAATTCAGGGGTATTTCTCCTATTCGCTTTATGCAAGAAGAGAAATATGACTCTGTTCTGCCCAGCCCCAGAGGTAGTCAGACCTTATGGTTATCTCCCTTGTCCCCTGAAAATTGCTGTCATCCTGTTCCTTTTTAGAATGCCCAGATTTCATATTGTTCAAACACCCATGTTTTACAAACAATATGTGCAGTTAATGCAATCATCACAGGGTCCTGAGGCAACATACATCCTCAGCTTACGAAGATGACAGGATTAAGGATTAAAGTAAAGAAGCATAGGAGATTATAAGAGTATTGATTGGGGAAGTGATAAATGTCCATGAAATCTTCACAATTTACATTCAGGGACTGCAGTAAAGACAGGCATAAGAAATTATAAAAGTATTGATTTGGGGAACTAATAAATGTCCATGAAATCTTCACAATTTATGTTCTTCTGCCATGGCTTCAGCTGGTCCCTCTGTTCAGGGTCCCTGACTTCCCGCAACAATCAAATAAGTAGAGAATAAAGTAGAACGCAGATTCTTAGATACAGTTTCAAGCGGTTAAGTAGAAATACAAGAAAAAGAGAAAAATTTAATTCTGGACTACAAAGACAGAACATTAAATTAGGTCAGTATGGATATGGGAAAAGGAATGAAAGATAAAACATGATATAGAAACAAGATCACTCAATGTTCATCTACAAAATGAACCTTGGCATTAGTAGAATAATAAATAGAAGAGATAGAAGAGGAGACAATTCCAGGTCAGTCTAACCAATACTTGTGTGGCATATAATATGGGAAAATTGTGTATGACCCAAATTTGAATTTAAATTTGTCCTTCTTATGAAGATCACTACCTAACAGAAGGAATATCAGAAATACATAAGTTTTTAAGATTCAAAGAAGGGAATCTTAGTAGCTCAGTGCTACTAGGAATACAACAAATACATGTGATGTGGGAAGAGTTGATATAGGATTAGAAAGTCATATCATAAAGTTCCAGTAGAAAAAGGAAAAGAAGATTGGTCAAAACTCTTTCATTCTAAAATTGTGGAAACTAAGAACCAACAATGTTGGGGCCAACATTTTTTGAAGGACATACAGCATTTGGTAGCAATACTGGCTGGCCCAGGAACCTAAGTCTTGACACCCCCAATACATTATGTTGTCACTAACCCCAATAGTAAAAATCATACATAATAAAACATACCCAACTACTTTATGGTGAATACTCACATTGTTATTTTTGTATTGATAGTACATCAGTAGATTTCGGGATTGTCTCCCCAGCACCAAAGAAAAGATTTAACCATTGCTTTGCTTTTTATAAATATGGTATGAATTCAGATGCAGGGTCAAATCAGTCAGAAATTTGACAAGAGTATTGCCCCCTCACTCACTCAAAAACCTTGCACTAAATGGGTAGCTAACAATCCAAAGTACTGTGAAGCAAAGTGTTGGACTTGGGTGTGTAAAGGAAATAAAAAGTTTTAACAATGAAGAGCTGAATATAATTTAATAAACAGAAAAAAATAGAAGAAAGATTCATTCCTGAAAATAAAGGAGACAAAGATTGACTGTTTTTTCTTTCATTAAATTGTGTTTGCCTAATTCCTTCCTTAGAGATGGTTCTCCTGAGGTGGTGTGGGAGTTAAGGCCCAGAGTTCCCAGGGTCATCTCCTTCCCTGCACCTTCTCAAACCACAGCAGAAGGTGTGTGACCACACTCAGGGAGAGCCCTCTTAAGAGCCAAAGCCACAGCCAGGAAAATCAAGGTGCAGGATATTTGCCTCTGGCTGTATCCCCTTCTCAACCCTTTCCTCTTTTTTTTTCTTTTTTTTTTTTTTTTTGGCCCAGCTCCCTTACTTTCAGTCCCCAATACCATCCCAAAGTCTGCAGCATCTCTCTGAGGAGTCAGTGATTTTTACTGTGAATATTCTCAGTTTCTGACCTATCCTGGGAGGCTATTTTCAGAGGACCCCAAGAAAAGAAACCCAAAAAACCATAATTTTTCATAATGCATGATACTGGGATGGGAAAGAAAATTCTGCCCTCTGTGTACTTCAGAGAAGAGGTCTTCAAATTTTTTGTTCATATATCCTTTTTTAAAAAATTAAAATCTGTGACTCTCATATGTATTTTTAAACTGAGAGTAAAACATTTACACAAGTCTAAATACTTGTGAAATATGTAATCTCTAACATATTGTAAATACTGAAATCTTAAATTATAAATTTGAAATATAACATTTCCAAACTTGTCAATAGTAATTTGATACCCACCATCATTCATTGAAAAATACATGAGAAGGGTCTTCTTAATGGTCAGAAATGTAACATTATTCATTTTTCTCCTTATACTCTAATTATTATTCTGCTTTTGCCAAAGAATTTTTCCTAGTATAATACATTTTTTGCTTTAATATTTATTGTTATTCAAGCTATCACACTTTCCTGCATACACACACACACACACACACACACACACACACACACATCAAAGTGTTTCTAACAATTTTATTTTTATTTATTTTTATTTTTGGAGACTCAAAAGCTCTAAATATTAAAGAGAAAAAGACTTTCCACAGTATTGTAAGTATTACTAATGCATTATTGGCTAAAACATAATAAATATACTTAATAGATAATAAACATAAGACAAATTTTATTGGAAATGTATTTCTTAATGAGGTATATAAAGCTTTCATTCTTCAATCACTATGTGTAACCATGGTTAAATACTACTCATTGATGAAAGAAAATGCGAGGATTTAGCATCAATTCAACTCTTATTTTTATACATATAAGCACTTGGTTACATAAACAATTTAATGGGGAGGGAAGAAGAAGGAATTTTGCTGTAATAATAGCTCTCAGTTGATTGAGAGTTACCTAACAAAGTCACACGGCTAACAGTTCATTTGGATCCTCCTTCAATTCTGTTGAAAGCAAAGAATTGGAAGGAAATTCACTTGCAAATTAGTTTGTGACTAAGCAATTAAAATTATTTGTGTATTTCCATCTACATCAATATTTTCAATGATACTTTTATATGATGTCCCAACAGTTTTTGCATAGCAGAGCAATGCACCACAGTATGATCCTAGACTGGTAAGAGATTTCCCTTTCTTTTGCAAAGTGGGAGAAAGATGGGAAAGGACCATCGGCATGACCTCATGCTTATTTGCAGGCAGTTAGTTTCAGGAGGGAATATACAGAGAACTTGAGTATCTGCAAATTAATTCCCTCAAAAGCCTCAGTATCTCTGTACCTCTTAGAAGATGTTTGTGATCCTCCAGAGGTACTTACATCCCAGCATGAAAACCGCTGCCATTTAGTATCATAATGGAAAGGATATAAAATTTGACTTTCATTTTTCTAACTTCCTCATTTTTTTCTTGTAGTAGTGCTTTTATTTTCCTTAGGATGCCAGGAGCCATAAAATCCCTTCTCCTGCCCTTTCTTTCTACTGGGAAAATATATAAAACTCATTTTTTTAAAGGATGATAATGGATAATATACTGAAGTGGTAGATTTTACACTAGAATTTACGGATTTGTGTATTAACAGGAATCAACGACTTAATATTAGGGGAATGAGGCTGGGTGCAGTGGCTCACGCCTGTAATCCCAGCAGGTTGGGAGGCTGAGTGGGGTGGATCACGAGGTCAGGAAATCGAGGCCATCCTGGCCAACATGGTAAAACCCCGTCTCTACTAAAAATACAAAAATTAGCTGGGCATGGTGGCACGTGCCTGTAATCCCAGCTACTCAGAAGGCTAACGCAGGAGAATTGCTTGAACCCAGGAGTCAAAGGTTGCAGTGAGCCGAGATCTCACCACTGCACTCCAGCCTGGCGACATAGCAAGACTCTGTCAAAAAAAAAAAAGAAAGGAAAGAAAGAAAGAAGGAAGGAAGGAAGGAAAGAAAGGAAGGAAGGAAGAAAAAAAGAAAGAAAGAAAGAAAGAAAGAGAAAGAAAGAGAAAGAAAGAAAGAAAGAAAGAAAGAAAGAAAGAAAGAAAGAAAGAAAGAAAGAAAGAAAAGAAAAATTAGGGGAGTGGATTTTGTTCATGCATTTTCAAGGCATTCATCAAATGGGGCTGTGCTTGAGCACTAGATTCTTCTCTGAACCCACTTCATACAGGAGTTAGCCTGCTTAGAATCCCACTTTGACCCATTGATTTCCTGCTGAAAGCAACAGTTATCTTGCCTGCTTAAAAATATTAAAGAAAATGTTATATGTTACATGATATTCAACGGTTAAGAACATCACTAAAAAGTGAAGACTTTACAATGGAAAGGGTGGTTACACTGAGTCCAAAATAGTGGTCCCTAATATTTTGAGGGTCATAGCATACTCAGAAAAAAAATGCATGTACCTAAAAGTTGATCCCTTGAAATGTATATATGTGTAGATCCTTCTACATGTCTGTAGGTTTTAAGGCTGGAACGTCTACATACTCCAAAAAGGCAGATAGAAACTTGCCAGGTATTTCATGGAGAAAAAACAGCACACACAGAAACCCAAGCATGACATACTTTGGTTAACAGCCAAGAGGTCACTGTAGAAGGAGCACAGAATGCATTGGTGCAGGAGGAGTGTGGAAGATAATAGAAAGATAATATAGACTATGAAGGATCCTAACTGACTGTGAATATCTTTTGTGCTGCAGTCAACGGCAAAATTATTGGAATGTTTGAAGAGGAGCAGTAAACTGTTCAGATGTCACTTTGAAAGATGACTTTGGTTATAGTGTGGAGGAGGCTGGATTGAAGGGAAAAATACTGGAAGCAAGAGGAGTAGTTAAATACTACTGAAATGACATATAGCATAAGGGACAATGGCACAGATGACAGAGCAGTCATGGAGACTATAAAGGCGTGGAAATAGAATTCCTATGACTTCATAACCAATTAGATGAAATATATGAGATTGGAGCAAGATAAGTAAAAATGAATGTATTTTTTGCTTCAATGACTAGATGATAATAGTTACTATTTACTGAACGCTTACTGTTTGTCAAACAGCATGCTGAGACACTGCAATCATTATCTTTAATGATCACCATTATCCCTCAAGGTCAATTATATTATCCCAGTTTTCAAAAAGAAAATTGTGGCTCAAAGATGTCAAGAGACTTGTTAAAGCCCACACAATTATGCAGTACCAAAGTCATAATTCAAACCAGATTTTCCTGGTTCTACAATGCACTGCTAAGGAACAGGCAAAGATTTGGGGAAGGAGAAATTACCGTATACAGTATTTGTATATTATTCAGATTTTTCAAATAATTTACATACTCATTTTCTCTTCTCCTCAAAAATCCCCGGGAGACAGACGGACAGAAGATATATTACTATCAACGTTTACTTTTCAGTGCAAGTTGACTTCCTCAAAGTCACACAGTTCATAAATGTCAGGAATGACAGTGGTCTTTCCAGTCCCTATAATGTCTCTCTGCTACATCATCTCCCGTTTTTCTTCTATCTCACAGCTACAGACTACACACCTAATCCTAAACTAGCTTGTGAATGTGAATTAGTCATCAAGGGAGAACTGGTGGAGACGTAGAATTAGTTCATCCTAGCCCCTCACCAACTAGTTTGATCTATGAATCAATTTTATACTGATGACGGGCCTCTAAAAGAAATCCACTCGAAGAGACCCTTAGTTTCTCACTCTCTCTTTCTCTCTTTCACACACACACACACACACACACACATATCATTATGCCAACTTTTGCACTAGGAATGTAAAAGAAACAGTAGAACTCAATTTTCTCAAGTCTTTTCAGAGGTCCAATTTTATTTTCAAATCTCATTAGGGATTGAGTTCATGGGCTTAAGTTTTTGCATAAGAAATTTAAGATAAATCTAAAGAAGAATTTTCTGACACTGGGAATTATAAAACATAAAAAAGTCTTGCCACCAGAGATGGTAGCATTTCTGTCTTTGAAAGGCTGTAAAAAAGCAGAGGCTGCCCTTTGCCTGCAGTGGTTTAGATAAGGCTCTAAATGGAAGTGGCCTCTTTGGGAAAGTGGTGGACCAGGTGACCTTTCACAGTCTCTTTTAGTCTCTAAATTTCATTACTCTGTAATCCTATTAAAGAGATCAAATTCATGCCATAATGCCCACTCATTCAGAGGTCAAGCTTCTGGAAACCTCAGGAGTTGATATATAGCCTTAAACTTAAAAGGAATAAAAGAAAGAAGAAAAAGGAAGCTCTCAAGAATGAAGAAATATTAACTATTATATTCAGACTGTTATACTTACTCTCCTGAAAATTTAGAGCCACCCTCAGACCTCTTCTAGACAACTCTGTGTAAAATAAGACATTGGATAAGAGTAATAGTGCAAGAAAAAAAATCTAAAAGAAAAAACAAAACAATTAACTCATTTTAAAGAATCTAAAATCCGAATCTCTGTATTCAATAGTCGCTGAAAGCATTTCTATAATTCACTATAACTAAATCTTTGTTTCATAATAATTACCATAAATTAGCACGAAAATCTTACATTATTTTTATTATTGACTGCTTAAGAAGGCAGAGATATATAATTTTTATTTATAAAATGCTTCTTTTTCTTTATAGAAATTTATGAAAATAAAATTTAAAAATCAAGCCATTTACATGAGTAAGCCTAAGATAAATAGAAAATGTGCTTGTATGAAAGAGTAGTTTTTAATTATGCTAGGTAAATATGTATGCTTTATTGTCTATAATTTTTAATGACATTCTTTGAGAACCTATTTGTAACAGAAAAAAATGTAAACAATGAAGAGGAATATATCTAAGATGATGGGTATTGCTTTGTAGAGTGATATTATGGCAATCGTTTGGGTACTCTTTCCATCTATTTTAGATCTCAAGTCATATTTAATGTGTGTTACGTTGTTTTAGATATGCATTTATTATAAGCTCATTCTCCTTCCCTTGTTTTTCAAACTAATTATTTATATATCATTTTTCCCCAAAAGAATTGAGGTAGCTTACAGAAATAAACAATTACAACACAATAGGATAAATGAAGGGAGGAAGGAAGGAAGGAAGGGAGGGAGGGAAGGAGGGAGGGAGTAATTAAGATGGAAAAATAGGGGTGTTAAAGTAAGTTGAAGCCAGGCACAAAATTAGAACACAAACTGCATACTATTTTATCTTGTGCTATTGCAAGAGGTGAGCAAAATTTCTTATGCTTTTTGTGGTAGTTAATTATCTATTATCAATTCAGCCATCAGCTCCTGCATAGGAGAAGCTGAAAATATATTTCTCCAAATCCCTTTCCCATATTGTTCAGATTAGTTTGCCAAAGAGAAGCAGTCACATAGGTTTGGAAAGCAAAGGCAAAAATGAAGCCAAAGTCTATGGAATCTGGGGCAGACATGGGGTTGATGAGAGCTTTCTACTGAGTTTTTGAAAATCACACACTCTGCTGCTTCAAGTTGGAAGCTTCTGTAGTGGCAACTTTCACAACCCACAGATTTTCCAGCAGTATATAAACCTCTAATTCTCCCATTTATAATCCTTCAAACTTAAAAAGCATAGAATGGCTTCTGTTATGCTGCCCAACTCCTGACTGATACAGTTCCTTAGAGGCCAAAGCAGAAGAAAAACCTACTAATCATTCAATTCACAGTATTTATAAGATGAATACAAACCATTTGCCCAAAAGAAACCTAGTTTTTCCTGCTGTAGAACATTGAAAGAAATTTCTCGTGGGAGTTCTCATAGGAATGTATTGAACAAGTTTTTAACAAGAGTTTTACAATATGTATGATTGTGTCTTTTCTATGGCTGTTTCTTATAATGTCCCTCAGCACAGGCTAATGGCATAAATCTAAAATGCAATTCTGTACAAGCAACTCTACATTGGGCCAAAACAATGCAAAACAAGTGTGCAGTTCTCCAATGGTGTGGTTGAGTCCAAATTTAAAAATTAGAAAAACTGAGGGAATAGGATTATAGTATGACCTTCAGGAATTTTATATATATATATATATATATACTTAAAGTTGTGGGATACATGTGCAGAACGTGCAGGTTTCTTACATAGGTATACATGTGCCATGGTGGTTTGCTACACCAATAAACCTGTCATCTACATTAGGTTTTTCTCCTAATGCTATCTCTCCCTTAGCTCCCTACCTGCCGAAAGGCCCCAGTGTGTAATGTTCCCCTCCCTGTGTCCATGTGTTCTCAGTGTTCAACTCCCACTTATGAGTGAGAACATGCTGTGTTTGGTTTTCTGTTCCTGTGTTACTTTGCAGAAAATTATGGTCTCCAGCTTCATCCATGTCCCTGCAAAGGACATGAACTCATCCTTTTTTAGGGCTGCATAGTATTCTATCATGTATATATGCCACATTTTCTTTATCCCGTCTATCATTGATGGACATTTGGGTTGCTTCCAAGTCTTTGCTATTGTAAATAGTGCTGCAATAAACATACGTGTGCATGTGTCTTTATAATAGAATGATTTATAATCCTTTGGGTATATACCCAGTAATGAGATTGCTGGCTCAAATGGTATTCCTGGTTCTAGATCCTTGAGGAATCACCACACTGTCTTCTACATGGTTGAACTAATTCACACTGCCACCAACAGTGTAAAAGCATTCCTATTTCTCCACATCCTCTCCAGCATCTGTTGTTTCCTTTTTAATGATCGCCATTCTAACTGGTGTGAGATGGTATCTCATTGTGGCTTTGATTTGCATTTCTCTGAGGACCAGTGATGATGAGCTTTTTTTCATGTTTGTTGGCCACATAAATGTCTTCTTTTGAGAAGTGTCTGTTCATATCCTTCACCCACTTTTTGATGGGGTTGTCTGATTTTTTCTTGTAAATTTAAGTTCCTTGTAGATTCTGGATATTAGCCCTTTGTCAGATGGATACATTGCAAAAATTTTCTCCCATTCTGTAGGTTGCCTGTTCACTCTGATGATAGTTTCTTTTGCTGTGCAGAAACTCTTTAGTTTAATTAGATCCCATTTCTCAATTTTGGCTTTTTTGCCATTGCTTTTGGTGTTTTAATCATGAAGTCTTTGCCCATGCCTATGTCTTGAGTGTTATTGCCTAGGTTTTCTTCTAGGGTTTTTATGGTTTTAAGTCTAACATTTAAGTCTTTAATCCATCTTGGGTTAATTTTTGTATAAGGTGTAAGGAAGGGATGTAGTTTCAGTTTTCTGCATATGGCTAGCCAATTTTCACAACACCATTTATTAAATAGGGAATCCTTTCCCCATTGCTTGTTTTTGTCAGGTGTGTCAAAGATCAGATTGTTGTAGATGTGTGGCATTATTTCTGAGGCCTCTGTTCTGTTTCATTGGTCTATACATCTGTTTTGGTATCGGTACCATGCTGTATTGGTTACTGTAGCCTTGTAGTATAGTTTGAAGTTAGGTAGCATGATCCCTCCAGCTTCATTCTTTTTACTTAGGATTGTCTTGGATATGCAGGCTCTTTTTTGGTTCCATATGAAATTTAAAGTAATTTTTTCTAAATCTGTGAAGAAAATCAATCGTAGCTTGATGGGGAGAGTATTGAATCTATAAATTATTTTGCGCAGTATGGCCATTTTCATGATATTGATTCTTCCTATTCATGAGCATGGAATGTTTTGCCATTTGTTTGTGTCCTCTCTTATTTCCTTGAGCAGTGGTTTGCAGCTCTCCTTGAAGAGGTCCTTCACATCCCTTTTAAGTTGTATTCCCATGTATTTTATTCTCTTTGTAGCAATTGTAAATGGGAGTTCACTCATGATTTGGCTCCTGATTGTCTGTTATTGGTGTATAGGAATGCTTGGGATTTTTGCACACTTTTGTATCCTGAGACTTTGCTGAAGTTGCTTATCACCTTAAGGAGATTTTGGGCTGAGAAGATGGGGTTTTCTAAATATACAATCTAGAAATACTAGAAAAAGTCAGCTTTAAAATCTTTCTTGGTTTCCTCAACCTAAGCCATGAAATTCATCCTTCAGGTACTTATCAATATCTCTGAATCTTTCCTTATTATCAGTTTGAATGAACAACTCAATAATGCAAAGTTCATACTAAGATTTCAACTTGAAAAAAATTCTCATATACTCTCTTCAGTAGCTTTGCCAAGATTTTTTTTTCTACCTAACAATCCTTGTCAAATCAGGCATTAAAAAAAATAAACCTAACCATTGAGCTAATAAAAGTTAATTTATTCATTGGCAATTTTTGACAAGAATGAAATAGGCAATATTCTCAGATAGGAGACAATCAGCACCAAATTGAAAGTATTACAGCCTACTTATATTTTTTGTCTCTTTTATCACTCTCACCAGTTCCACCATAACAGCAAACAAGTCCCAGAATACCTCTGCCAAATGTTCCAGATTAAACTGAAGAGGGAATATGGTGACTTTCCACACAGTCCAAAATGTTCAAGTTAGGACAATAGTGTACAAAAAGAGACTATCTATTAACAGGTTGTATGCACTCTACATGAAAACAGAAAAAGAAATAAAATATCCTAAGTAATTTCATGTGTCTCACCAAGTTGTTTATTTTTAATAAACAAGTTTAGTAAGAAAATTTACATGTTGCTATACCATCTATCCCTAAGGAAATGACCTACAAGACCTCAATTCCCCTAAGTAACCTTAGTCATCAAACTCAATGTCACCCTTTGCATTTAAATAATCAAAAATCATAATGCCTTAAGCAATTATCTGTTTAGTATACACTATATGCTCAACATTGTTTAAGACTCTGAAGTTAAAAGTGATCAGCAAAACTAACAAAAATCTCTTATTCTCAAATTATATTGAAAGAAGAAAGGCAAAAATTAAGGTAAGAAAAATTTGTGTAAGTAAAATGATTATAGGTGCTATGAATAAAAGTTGAACAACAAAGGGAAGGGACCAACATGTAGAAATTAGAGAGGGAGAATGCAAGTTTGCAATTTTAAATAGGATGGTCAGGAAATGTCTCACCTAGCACATAACAAAAGACCTGAGGGAGGTTAGAGGGAAAGTCATGCAAATTTCTAGAAAAAGAGACAGGGAGGCTGGGCGTGGTGGCTCAGGCCTGTAATCCCAGCACTTTGGGAGGCCGAGGCGGGTGGATCACAAGGTCAGGAGATCAAGACCATCCTGGCTAACAGGGTGAAACCCCATCTCTACTAAAAATACAAAAAATTAGCCAGGCGTGGTGGTGGGCACCTGTAGTCCCAGCTACTTGGGAGGCTGAGGCAGGAGAACGGTGTGAACCCTGGAGGTGGAGCTTGCATTGACCCGAGATCACTCCACTGCACTCCAGCCTGGGTGACAGAGCGAGACTCCATCTCCAAAAAAAAAAAAAAAAAGAGAGAGAGAGACAGGGAATAGCTCCTTGGAGTGATCCTAGACAGCTTGGTGACTAGTGACGTTTTGACACAAATCGTGAGAAGGAAGAGTAGAGGGGATAAAGACAAAGAGGTTGCGAACCGTGGAGTGTGGAGATCAGGTACAACCTTGTAATGATACAGATTTTAATCAGAGTAAGTTAGAAAATCAGATACAGATTGTAATGATACAGATTTCAATCAGAGTAAGTTAGAAAACCACTGTTTGATCTGGAGCAGAGAATATCGTGAACTGGCTTACATTTTAACAGGATCACTTTGGCTGCTGAGATAAGAATTAATTGAAGGGAATAAGGGTGGAAACAGGGAGATTGGTCTATACTCTGAGGAGGAGGGAATTGGGAATGAGAGGAGTCTAGAAGTGCTGTTTTGGATGTAGATATCTACTTATCATGAAGATAGAAACATCACCTAGGAAATGGGTATACCCTGGTGTTCAAAAAAGATATAGGCAATGGATACTCATCTGGGAGTAATTCATATACAGATAGTATTAAAGGCAGCAAGATTGAATGGTATCCCTAATCGAGTGAGCAGATAGTAAAAGAAAGGACAACTAGAATAGAACAGGCAATAGAAGGGCAATAGGATAGAAAAGGTGGGGTAGTGTGTGTAGCATGTTTAGTCAGTGACAGATTGAAATAGATCCCTTCACTCCATCCAAGTTTTGCTCATCCCCAGCATGGCCTAGAAGAGATCTATAGCACAGAAATGATCAACAAGGTGCCTGCCAGGGAGTTGTTCAGCCTCAGGTTTAGGAAAGAAAAAAAAAAAAAAACTATTCTTGGCCAAGGTTTTAGGGCCGAAAGCTCAAGCCTGGGCCAACAGGAGGGTAGGCTGTTTCAGAGTACTGTCAGGACCAGCAAGAGCTAACTTGGGGCCAAGTCAGGAAGGACAGATTGGCCCTTCCTCAAAAGCAATCACCACCGAGAGACTGGACCAGAGCTTATCTTTTGCTGGATCTTTTATTTCAGTTGTGAAAAGTCAGTCCTTCCAATCCGCCCCATCAAACTATTGCCTTTCACATCCATTCAACACAGGCCTGGTGTGTAAAAGAATGACTAAGAAAGAGGAAGGCAGAGAGTTCATAAGCCTTGAAATTGGTAAAAATGGAGAGAAGAAAAGAGATAGGGCTCAAGCCCCAGTCCTGAGCAAAATGGACAGCCTAGGGGATAATTCTAGAAGCAGGGGTGGCATGGAAACTTTTAAGCAGATTGATATCTAGTATTGTTTTTTACTTTTGCTGTATGCGTACAGTAGCCAGTGTCCTTACACATTCTGCGATCTTTCAGGATAACTGTCATCTTCAAATTTTTGTAATTATTTTGTAATATTGGTGCTTTGGAAGAATGAAGAAATAAGGAAGGTGATCACATGGAGGACAAAAATCATGCACGGGAAGAAAGCAGCCACAGGACTGGAGGTAAAGAATAGGAATGGAGAGCTGCCATGACACTAGGGAGAAGCAAGCTGCAGTGTGGATCCACCCAGGAGCAGAAGTGCGTACCCCCAAATAGACTTGGAAAAGCTCTTTTACTTCTGAAATGAAGCATAACTAGGTTTTGCTATTAGGTGAATAGAAGTCAGTCAGATGCAGACAATAGGGTTATGGTGTTGTTGAAAAAAGTAAAAAAAAAAAAAAAACTTCCTCTCTAATTATTTCATCACACTACCAATTACTGTGGTTTAAGCAAAACACAAGCCAAGGCAGGAGAGTCTTCAAGGTATAGCAGAGGTTAGAATTATAGAACTCTAAATTCAAATTCCTAGGTATGGATATCTATGATTGGGTAGACTGGGTAAATAACACTTCTGGGTTTCAATTTCCTCATCTGCAATATCGACATAGTATCAAAATTGTAAAGGTTTATGAATATTGTAAACAATATTGACACAATATTATTATTCCAATTGGTATTATAAACTCCATACTTGTAAAATATTACCATATCAATATTGATAAACTGTGTGGCACAGGGAAAATACCCTCTAAAGGATCCATATTATAATAAGGCAGCTCTAAGAAAAATTGTGAAATTAGCAAAGCTTGCTTGGTACTCAAGAGTTCCATTGACCATTCCACATCCTCCCTTCTGAAATATCATCATATTAAGAAAAAGTACTTCCATGTAACATAGTCAACAAAACTTTTATTGTCTTCACTCAAAAGGAGGACTAAAAAGTAGGGATTTTTGACAATGTGGCAGGCAGATGGAAGGTGGCATTTTTGGAATGAGTATTTTGATATATGTCAAGTCATACCATGGAAGTAACCACCCAATCTGTCTACTCAGTCTCAGCTTCAAAGGCAATTTCTTATTATTATTTCTCCCTCATTTTATTGCAGCTAACGGCTTCCCACTCCACTCCAGTCTTAACCGGCAATTCTACAAAACTACAAATCACTTTCAAGGGTTAAGTGAGAGAAAGACAAGAGTTACTAAGCAGGGATTTAGCCAATCAATGGTTATTTAATAACCACTGACTACTCAGTTCAATTCAACTAACATGAGTTATGACAGGCCCTATGGATGGGTGTAATTATAAGGATGTTCTTGTGCTCTAGGGACATACTATCTGGCTGCAGATATTAGAGTTAACCACATCAATCAGTTAGGGAATAATAGTAATAACAATAGGTACTTTGAGCCCTTGCTATGCTTAAAGATCTAAATGTACTACGTTCAATATCTACAACAAACTTACAAAGTAGGTATTTTTATACTAATATTACAGAAGAAGAAATGAGTTCAGACCGGTTAAGTAGATTTTTCAGTATATGATGGTGTATAATGTTGAAAGAGATTATATTAACTATGAACATGATGCTATATATGAATGCAGATACCATTGATATTCTGAAAGGCTACAATGCAATGCATAATAGCTAGATGACAGCACAGCATCTGAAAAGGATAAATGTCATGGTATAGAAAATGGAAAAGGACCAATTAAAATAATTGATACATTAGTCAAAGGATGCATCCATTTTGATTATATCAAATATACAAGTATTTATGGAGTACCTATTGTGGTGAAGACACCATGTTAAATACTATGGAGGGAAATAAAGATTCTAAGGGGCATTTGCAACCTAGGTAGGATGGGAAGAAGGGAAGAGGAAAATTAAGTAATCAAAAATTCAAAGTACCATTTAATTACTGGAGACAAGAAAGTTCATAGCAGTGTTGTTAATATAACCAAAAAAAACTGGAGAAAACCAAAATATATTCCAGTAGGAAATCAGATAAATTGTAGAATATTCATAAAATAAAAAATTTTACAGCAGCAAAACACATTAGCTACTGCTGTATATAACAACATGTATGACCTTCACAAACAAAGTGTTGAGGAACAAAAACCAATTGTTTTTAAAAAACAGAAGATACATATAGTAAGGTACCATTTATATAAACTTTGAAAATACTAAGCTTTAAAAATATATAATTTTTAGGGATACATATGTAATGAATGTATTATGAAAACCAAAATTTCCGGCAGAAAGTAAGAGGAATGCACTAGGAAAAGGATACATTGTAGTTTCAATTATGTTGGGAATTTTCTATATACTAAGTGTATACTTAATAGTCTACATAGTATACAAAACATATACAGATCAATTATTTGAATGCATGTATTTAAAAATAAAATTTAAAATCAATTTAAGGTAGTTGTAGATAATAATATACAACAGCATGAATTGCCAAAAAACAACTGCTAATAACTTAATTCTCAATCTTCACCTCAGTTCTTGAGGTAGATGCTATTATCTTCATATTATAGATGAGAACTATAAGCCACAGGGGCATTTAGGCTGTCTGATTCCAAAGCCCAGATAGTAATTGCTGCAGAAATTCAGACAGACATATCTGGGGTGGAGAGGCCAGGATGACCTTTACAGAAAGGTGTGCTTTATGGAAAGTTGGGTTTACATAGAGTGAGTCAGTGATTCACTTCAACCTCTAAAACAAAATTTTTTTTCTAATCCATGGAAATCTTTGTTTAGTTAGATATTCTGGGGAGAGGATATCATAAAACCCATGAAAGAAGAACAGCTCTGAAACCAAGGTGAAAATCCTCTCTCAGCCTTCACCCTCAGCACTGCCACACTCCAAATGCTCATCAGATAAGACAAGCTCAATCTTCTCCTTTTTTGCCCATGACTGCCTTCACAGATGTTAAGGTTCATCATCAGATATCACTGACCAAGGTGCTTGGGATACCATTTCTGGTAGATGCTGTATGAATGTGTTTATTTTCCTATATGTTGCAAGATCTAGAGCGCCAAGAGTTGTGAGTAAAAGGAACAATGCCCAGGTCAGAAAAGCAAGAGGCAGCCTGGAAGGCCCTGTGGGATCTGATGTAGTTCACCAGGAGTGTGGCTTCCTCACAGGAGCTTGGGACCACAGCCTCCAAGAAGCTCGTAATGATTTCCCTCAAAAGTCCACTCTGCATATTTCTGTCTTAATTATGTAGCAGAATCAAGCAATTAGTCCTGGATTTGGGGCCGAGGGGGGAGGCAGAGGGCTATTTTTATGTAAATACCCTTTCATCTGGACTCACAAAGAAAAATCAAAGGAAGATGTCATTTTGAATCAAACAATATAATCAAACAAAATAAACACAAAACAGAGATAGTACAATATGTACCTAAGAAACATCTAGTAAGCCATTTTGTCTAGTGTGAAGAATTTAATAAAGCTGGAAATGCTAGCTGATTAAAAAGAAAGCTAATTAGTTTAAATTTTTATCCACAAAGCAATGGGAAGATACCGAGATATTTTCAGTAAGGGAGCCTCATGTGGTCAGAGTAATATACCTTGGTTTCTTCTCCACCTGTAATTTTCCATTCTTTCCAAGAGTAAAAACTGTTACCTATAACCGATACCATATTTAGGGTGAGGAAAAAGTGGAAAACATAAAATAGAGAAATAATAATCATAAAACCTAATGAAAAATAAATCTCAAAAACAGTTTCATTTGCACCATAAAGTTCAAAGCCAAGCTGAAATTGTAAGGAATGTATCCACTGACAAACATTCTTCTTTGCCAAGTGTTTGGGGTGTGAGAGAATTATTGCAAAGGGGAATAAAGGTCGTTCCAGATGCAATCCAAGAAAACTGCTGTCTATTGGTGTCTATCTATAAATGCCTTCTCAACATTTAATTAAATAGCAAATGTTATTTTCAGTGTCAAATTCTGCAGATTACGAGAATATTTTTACAGCAGTGCACTTTTCTAACATGTATATAAACAATTCAGCATTTGATCTATTTGATGCCAAGCAACTTTGACCTTCACAATGCTGACATCTTGTTTTGTTAAGGCATAGGCACAGTTTATACCATAAAAGAGATTTAATTGCAGGTCTTATTAATTCACAATTTCTGCTGCGTTTGAAGATTTTTACATTTCCTTTGAATTGAAATTTAAAAGGGAGAAGTGTGCACATAGCATGTTATTGCAAAAGTGGCCCATTCCCTTCTCTGAGCTATAACACTTAAAGAAGAGAGTATTTGAAAAACATCAGAGTGCTTAAAGAATATTATTTCTGAAATTTTAATTATACTGGGTAATAATGGAAAATTAAAATCACTTTCAATGTGATTTTATTATTCATTTTGCTATTGTAGGAGACAATTGTAGTTTGGTTTACCAGAACAGAAAAATAAAAATCCACATCTGTAACTGGAAAAGAGCTCCTTTGAATTCTTCCTTCTTTTTAATAACCATTATTAACAATATTTTAGCAAGACACTCCTTGTCACAGGTGCTCTTAAAATCCTGAATTCTATGGGAAAACAAAATATAATTCCTATTATTTTAAGGTAGACAATTTTAGCATTGTTAGATAAGGCATGAGAATACACATGACTCCTTAACATCTGACACTCTAAACTATCAATGAAAAACAATAACTTATTTTGAAGTGAAATAACATTATATCACTGTATATTAGTTTTGGGTGAGAAGAAATAGTTTATTAATTATTTATTCTGAATGTATCAAGGAAAGCAATTTTAAAACATGCTATAAATAGGGTTCACATAATTCTTAACTTATTCTTCATACTCTGAGATGAAATAAATGTTATGAGTTCATTGTATATTTATCAGTGAGTAGATTTACTAGCATAGTTACTGAATTGTATAATGCACAGTTTAAGTTTATATTTCTTCTTATATGATTTTATTTATTTATTTATTTATTTATTTATTTATTTATTTATTTATTTATTTTAGAGAGAGGATCTCTGTCTGTCACCCAGGCTGGAATGCAGTTGTACAATCATAGCTCACTGCAGTCTCAAACTCCAAGCTCAAGCTATGCTCTTTCCTCAGCCTTCTGACTAGCTAGGATTACAGGCATAGCCGATTATTCCTGGCTAATTTCGAATTCTTGTAGAGACAGGATCTCGCTATGTTGCCCAAGTTGTGCTCAAACTCCTGTCTCAAATGATCCTCTTCCCTCAGCCTCCAAAACCTGGGATAACAGGTATGAGTCATGGCACCCAGCCTTAGTATATAATTTCTTATTAACAACTTAATCTAATTCAAAAATATCTATTTTCCAATCTTAGGTGTTAGAAATTATAGTATCCCATCCTTTACTTAATGGCTATTTCTGCATATATATATATTTAGTTAGGATATACTTATTATTCAGCCAATTGGCTTGACAAAACAGTGGTAGAATTGTTGGGTTGACACCTCTAAAATGCTGCCAGAGGAACTGTTTGCATGACTCTAGATAAAAGCAGAAAAAAAACCAAAATATAAGTTTTTGTTCAGTTATCCTACTAGTATTCATCAGAAATGTGCCCTAATATAGTAATATTTGTATACCTAAAAATGGAGAATGTGGCAATCCCTGAGTAGAACATATTATGAGCAGTCATCACACACCTTTATGCTCACTGTAATCAGTGTAGGCCTTTATGTGCAACAGCCAATAGACCTCATCTTTCCCACAAACTTTGGGATGTCCTCCATCAGTCAGCAGCATCATCATTAACCCAACTTTCTAAACCAAAGAGATAGGAAGAAGCACTCTTGATGCCTCATTCTCCCTCACCTCTCATATATAAATATCACAAAGTTGTGTCCATTTTACCGCCTAATTATTTTCAAAATCTCCTCATTCTTCTCATCAAGACTCTGTTACTCTTGCTCAGACCACAGGGTTTACAGCACACTCCCTTAACTGGGCTCATTGCCTCCACCTTTATTCTTCTCTAAGATGTTCTCCACATTGCAGCCAGAAACATCTTTCTGACATGGAACTCTGATCAAGTTACTCCACCACTTATGCATCCTAGTGATTCCCAAATACCCACAAGATAAAGTTCCCAAGGCAATATGACCCCTGATTCCTTCTCTATCTTCAGCAATTCCATTGACCTCTTTCATTCTCTAATTCCTGTCATACTGAACCATCCACATTTCTCCCTATACCCGTGGTCTATCTCAACGCTGAACACTTCGATCATACTGTACTCTCTGCCTGAAATGTCCTCCTCCTCTCTCACACCACATTTGCCTAGGCAACTACAGCTCATCTTTCAGAATCCAGCTTAGAATTCCACTAACTTGACCTTCTCAGAAACTTCCCAAGACGTGGTTAAGTACTCCCTTCTTTGACCCTCCATTGCATCCCCATGGTTACCTCTGCCATAGAACTTATGACATTATGTCATTGTTACCTGTTTACTTGTGTCTCTGTATCCTGCTGGACTATATGCCCTTTAAAGCAAGTAGAGCACATTACTCATCACTCAATCTCCAGGACCAAGTTAATGTTCTGTGTATAGTAGTAAGTCAACAAATATAGACAAATAGATTAAAGATTAATTTGTAGCCCAAGGTGACATTCTAGAGAAAACACTTTAAAATAAGTTTGAAAAAAAGAAATGAATGTAAGAAAAATACAACTCCTTGTTCAGTATTAAGGCATATACTACTAAATATTTGTACGTTTATGCCTTGCCTTACCTTCTTTCAAAAATAGTTTGAAGTGGTTTACAATAAACATGTATTTACATACTTTATCTCAGACTGATATTTTTTAGGCATGACCTTTTTTCATGTGGCTTCCCTGTGTTGTTATGCATGACTAGGTAAAGCTAATATTAGGATGCAAGATTTACCTGGTTTGTCTATTCCTTCTTTCAGTTACCATAATCCAGTGAATTTGAAATTTTAAAGAAAGACAGCATTCCCAATGGCCCTAGTACTTAGATTATTTTTACAAAATGTTCTAGTAAATCTTACCTAAGCACAATATAGTAATATTTCACATCAACTTTCAAATTACTAAATATTAAATTTTACTCATCTTTTAAACCTTTTTGTTATTCCCATTTCCTTTACCCTGGTTCTACTGTCATAAATAATCTACTTCAAATCCTAACAAAATGCATCCAATAATGTGACATTTGTATCTGAAATAAGCAATTTTCACACCCTTATTTTGTCTGAGATTTTGTTAATTATTAATGATATTTTGGATGTGACCATATAATTTTAAAACTTATGAAACTGCATCTTTATTACTTTCATTTGAACTAAGATGTGTGTTAAGTATCAAAGTGTATGATTTTCAAGAATGGCGCTATAATATGTTTGTTTTCCCCAATAACTAATTCATCACTAAACCCCATTTTAATGTTCACAGCTGACCCAGCATACCTGGAGACATTGGTTTCTCATAGAACTTGTTTAGATAGATTAGTGTGGTTGGCTGGAATCTGAGAGAGCCACTTCTACACAAATTGTATTTATGGTGACCACTGAACAACATAGATGAGCCGAAGGTTACAGACTTTTAGATAGAATTCTCTGCAGTGTGTTGCAATGTGTCAAATGACCATGCGTCTTCTACATGTTAAGACATCAGTGCTCTGGCTTTGATGCTAGTTTTTTCTTCTTCCCCCTGTCTTTGGCTGTAAGGGGCAAACAAAATCAACTATACCATTAATAACTACAGCAGATTTCAGTAGAGGTCAGGGAAACTCTTTCTTGTCGCTGTTTTTCAGTCTTTGTACTATTTACACTTTAGGCTAGTTAATTGTTTGTGTTGGGGGCTGACTTTTGCATTATAGAATGTTTAGCAGCATTCCTGTCCTCTACCCACTAGATGTCGATAGCAACATCTCCCCCAGGTGTAACAACAAAACGTGTCTCCAGACATCGGCAAATATCCTTGGGCCATGGAGAAAACATCACCTTCAATTGAAAACCACTGGGCCACTCTAATGCCTTTAAGGTAAGGAGTCCTAGTCAAGCTTATGTTTCATAACTGGAATGTCTTCTGGCTCAAATGTAGTTTTCTAAATATTTAATGTTTATGTTTATATAATTCTAATGCTCAAACCATGTTATGTTCTGCTTGCTTGCATTTTTGATCCTAACATAAAATCTATCCAAGAGAGTGTTTCTCTTGTTATTTCCAGCTAAAGCCAATCTCTGCACCACTCCTATTCCCTTTCACTCATTCAGGAACATTGTTTCAATGATTTGTTCCCTCTCTCTCTCTCTCTTTTTTTTTTTTTTTTTTTTTTGTAAGACATAGTTGTTGCCTAGGCTGGAGTGCAGTGGCACAATCTTGGCTCACTGCAACCTCTGTCTCCCAGGTTCAAGCGATTCTCCTGCCTCAGCCTCCCGAGTATCTGGGACTACAGGCGCCCACCACTACGCCCAGCTAATTTTTGTATTTTTAGTAGAGATGAGTTTCACTATGTTGGTCAGGCTGGTCTCCAACTCGTGACCTCAAGCAATCCACCCGCCTCGGCCGCCGAAAGTGCTGGGATTATAGGCGTGAGCCACCGCGCCCAGCCCTCTCTCTCTTACATGGAAATTTTTCCCCTCTCTATTGAATCATTACCAGAATATAATGTGCTGATCTCACATATATGTGAAATTTTAAAAAGTTACATTCACAGAGGCAGAGAGTACAATGGTGGTTACCAGGGGCTGGAGAAGGGGGATGGACAGATGTTGGTCAAAGGATCCAAAATTTTGGTTAGATACAAGAAATACATTCAAGAGTTCTATTATACAACACGGTGACTATAGTTAATAACAATGCATTATATTTTTGAAAATTGCTGAGAGAGTAGATTTTAATTGTTCTCACCACCAAAAAAAAGTAAGATAATGCACATGTTAATTATCTGGATTTAGCATTCCACAATGTATACATATTTCTGAATATCAGGTTGAACTCAATAAATATATGCAATTTTATTTGTCAATTTAAATAAATGTTTTTAAAAAAGAATATTTCATGCTGTTATTCATATCATCTTCAAAAATAAATTAAAACTATATGATTTTAAAACTATCTATTGCCCCTACATCTCCCAGATACTGGGCCATATCTTCCTCGCATTTGAGAAAACCCTTCAAAAGTTCTGAAGATTCACTCTTACTAATTCTTTCTTCTCATCTGCTGTCGAATCTACTCCAATTAGGCACATACAGTGTCCAAAACAGTACAAACCACAGGAAATAAATTACAGTGCTATGGTTGTGCAGGACCCTCTTTCACATTCCTCAAACTGTCAGGACCTCTATTTTCTTCACCAACAAGAACTCTGGCCCAGGTAGCAAAGTGACTAGACCATAGACTGTACTAACATCTCCCTGTGTTGCTTTCATCTCCAGGTCCTCTATAAGTTTCTCACTCCTGGGCAGGAAGTGTTTTAATATCTTCTCTTCTATGTAAAAAAATGCTCCATGTCATAACCTGCATCCTCCCACTAAGTGGTTCCACAAAGCACTGCCAATGTAAGTCAAATCTAAAACCATTTTTCTCTCAGTGAGAGGTGACAGCACGCTGACAGCCCTCGCAGCCCTCGCTCACTCTCAATGCCTCCTTGGCCTCGGCGCCCATTCTGGCCGCGCTTGAGGAGCCCTTCAGCCCACCACTGCACCATGTGAGCCCTTCTCTGGGCTGGCCGAGGCCCGAGCTGGCTCCGTCCGCTTGCAGGGAGGTGTGGAGGGAGAGGCACAGGCAGGAACTGGGGCTGCCTGCGGCGCTTGCGGGCCTGCACGAGTTCCAGGTGGGTGTGGGCTCCGCAGGCCCCTCACTTGGAGCAGCCAGCCGGCCCGCCGGCCCCACCTGCCAAGGGGAATGAGGGGCTTAGCACCCGAGCCAGCAGCTGCGGAGGGTGAGCGGGGTCCCCCAGCAGTGCTGGCCCAATGGGGCTGAGGAGTGCAGGTGAAAGGTGCGGGACTGGCAGGCAGCTCCACCTGCGGCCCTGGTGCAGGATCCACTGGGTGAAGCCAGCTGGGCTCCTGAGTCTAGTGGGGACTTGGAGAACCTTTATGTCTAGCTAAGGGATTGTGAATGCACCAATCGGCACTCTGTATCTAGCTCAAGGTTTGTAAACATACCAATCAGCACCCTGTGTCTAGGTCAGGGTTTGTGAATGCACCAATTGGCACTCTGTATCTAGTTAATCTGGTTGGGACTTGGAGAACCTTTATGTCTAGCTAAGGGATTGTAAATACACCAATCAGCACTCTGTATCTAGCTCAAGGTTTGTAAACACACCAATCAGCACCCTGTGTCTAGCTCAGGGTTTGTGGATGCACCAATTGGCACTCTGTATCTAGTTAATCTGGTGGAGACTTGCAGAATCTTTATGTCTAGCTAAGGGATTGTGGATGCACCAGTCAGCACTCTGTATCTAGCTCAAGGTTTGTAAATGCACCAATCAGCACTCTGTGTCTAGCTCAGGGTTTGTAAATACACCAGTCGACATCTGTATCTAGCTAATCTATCAGGGAGGTGGAGAACTTTTGTGTCTAGCGCAGGGATTGTAAACGCACCAATCAGCACCCTGTCAAAACAGACCAATCAGCTCTCTGTAAAACAGACCAATCGGCTCTCTGTAAAATGGACAAATCAGCAGGATGTGGGTGGGGGCCAGATAAGAGAATAAAAGCAGGCTGCCCCAGCCAGCAGTGGCAACCCACTCAGGTCCCCTTCCACACTAGTAGAAGGTTTGTTCTTTTGCTCTGGGTCCACGCTGCCTTTATGAGTTGTAACACTCGCGGCGAAGGTCTGCAGCTTCACTTCTGAAGCCAGTGAAACCAGAAACCCACCAGGAGGAGCGAATAACTCCAGACGCGCCACCTTAAGAGCTGTAACACTCACCACAGAGGTCTGCAGCTTCACTCCTGAGCCAGCGAGACCACGAACCCACCAGAAGGAAGAAACTCTGAACACAGCTGAACATCAGAAGGAAAAAACTCCGGACACGCCACCTTTAAGAACTGTAACACTCAACCGCGAGAGCCCGTGGCTTCATTTTTGAAGTCAGTGAGACCAAGAAGCTACCAATTCCAGACACATTGGTTCTTGCCAATCAAATGCAACTTGTCTTACAGCCATTCTGTTTGTTGGAGGTTTAAATTGAATCCTTCTGTTGACTCAATTAAAGTGTTTGGTCTCAGCTGTCTCTACTAGTCTCTTCTTCTCATTTTCAATGGCAGTAAGTCTTAGCTTCACAGCCTGATATAAGAGGTGGAATGTTTCTTGAAAGACAGAAAGAAAAAAATAATAATTACCAGGAAAGAATTTCTAGGTGGTATTTCAAAGCATCATTATCCTGCTGTGCATTAGCATCCTCCAATATTTATTACCCTGTAGCTCCAAGGAAAAGATATAAGACATGAAGACACGGAAAGGATGGTAGGTGGAAATGTTTCTTAGGTATTGGGTATGAGGGGAAGTATAGAACTCTTCAGGGCTTCTGTTCATTCTCTTTGTAGTTCTGGTTAGTAACTGGAACTAGAACATATAATAACTATCCAAGACAATGCCCAAACTGGCGTTCTCTAATATATATAGTGCATATGGAACCAAGTTCTGTGCTTCCTTCTTCCCTAGTAATCCATGGTCGTTACACTTCATTTGACTTGTGGCATCCTGCCCCATAAACAAACAAGAAAAGTAGATCAGCCCCCGCCCTCTGACTCCCATCACAAACAGAAGTACTTCAGAGACTTCTCTTTTTTCAGACTATATATAGGTGAAATGCCAAACTCTAGCTACAGTGAAACTCAACTATGAAATGTCTGTGTCTAACTAGAATTTTTGCCTTGGAGTTTGCGTATTGTTGTTAGTACGGAGAGAGTTATCATTATGAGTGTCACACAGCTTCAACGTATGGTCCAGTTCCTGAGAAGTTGAGCATCTGGAAATGATACCTAAACATATTAGGATGATGGAAATTTTCATTCCTAACAATAGGTGGTACATTCCATGGAGATAGGCAGTGTGTGTTTTTGTGACAGCACTTCAGCACATCTAGAAATGAAACACTGGGCTAAATTTGATTTTGCTTCACTTTAAATTCTCATCTGAAAGAGATCTGCCATTTTCATCACATTAAAATAAACCACAGATTTACTATTTTCTTTGTTGCTATCACTTGTTAATTAAATCACAACGTGGTTGTATTTATTAAGTTACAAACTATACCTTTTGGGGAAGAACAAGTTCTGCATTCGAGCATGTTTACTTGATGTTTTCCCTCCCATCTTCCTTAAGGGGGGATATAATTAAATGTAACAAAGCAAAAGGCAAGTCAACGTGAGGAGAAAACATTGTAAGAAAATTTCTTCCAGCTGAATAAAGCTGTAACATTCTAACGGCAGACAAATTGCTACAGATGAAACACTAACTTGAATATAAAATAAGATCTAAAACTAGGAGATTTTACTTTTCAACCTCTTTCCTTGGACTTTCAAAATTGTCTAAAACATAATGAAACGTTAAGAGAATTACATTCTCTTCCTAATCTACCCAACCATTTCCCTACCACCAACCTAAAAGCGCTCAGATTTTATTTATGAGCCAATGTCAAAGTAGCAGGACTCCAATAATTGAAAATGTGTCATAGCCTAGATCTGTGCTACCCAATGTATGTACCACTAGGCACATCTATTTTATCTATTTAAAATTTTAAATCATTAATTTATAATTAAAATTAAATTAAGAATTTAATCCCTCACTAGCCACACTTCCAGTGCTTTGATAGCGACCTGTAGCTAATGCTTACCATATTGGGCAGCATAGATATAGATTTCATCATCAGAGAATGTTCCATTGCGTAAAACTGTTGTAGCTGCACGTTAGATGATAGTATACCTTTTTAATGATCTTCTATGAAGCACTGTCCAACAAGACTTTTTGTGGTGACAGAATTATTCTTTCATTACAATTAGCCACAGCAGAAACCAGAAACAATAGCAGGAGACTTCCTGAGGCTGCGCCGTGAGTAGACTAAAAAATACCACCTCTGTGGTATGACTGAACACGTATCAAAATACTATTTAAAAATTTTCCCCTCTTGCCTGCCTGCACAGTCTAAAATTTTCATTTTTAGTCTGCTGAGTTAATACAATAAAATTATGTTACATAGAAGTGGTAATCCATACAAATTGTTATCACTTTAGTCCCAAACACAACTTCCTGTGAAGGTAGATAATCTATAATTGCATTGTGCAGCATGACAGCCGCTAGTCGCATTGATTGTTCAGTACTTGAACCATGCCTAGTACAGCTAGGAAAATGAATTTTAAATTTTATTTAATCTCAATGGAAATAGGCACATGTGGCTCCTATCATGTTAGACAGCAAAGTCTATAGGAAAGAGCTGAAAAAATTAATAGGCACGTTAGAGAGTGTGCTAGACTAAAAGATGGCTCCCAAGATTTCCAAACTCTGGTATGATTCAGGAATCACACCCTGTCTGATTCCTTTTCCTTGATTGTGGGCAGGACTTGTGAATGTGATGGGATTTCACACTAATGATTAGGTTACTAGTCAGTCAGTTTTGACTTAATTGAAAGAGATTATCCTGGATGGGCCTGACCTCATCAGGTGAGTGCTTATAAAAGCCTATGAAGATATTTGAACCTGAGAGAGTTTCTCTAGCTGGCCTTGGTGAAACAAACTTCTGTGTTATGGAGAGGGCAAGGGACAACAGGTAAGCTCTAAGAGCTGAGAGTAGTTCCCAAGTAGCCGACAAGAAAATGCGGCCTCAGGCCGGGCGCAGTGGCTCACGCCTGTAATCCCAGCACTTTGGGAGGCCAAGGCGGGTGGATCACGAGGTCAGGAGATTGAGACCGTCCTGGCTAACATGGTGAAACCCCATCTCTACTAAAGAGACAAAAAATTAGCCAGGCGTGGTGGCGGGCGCCTGTAGTCCCAGCTACTCGGGAGGCTGGGGCAGGAGAATGGCGTGAACTGGGGAGGAGGAGCTTGCAGTGAGCCGAGGTAGCATCACTGCACTCCAGCCTGGGCGACAGAGCGAGACTCTATCTCAAACAAAAAAAAAAAAAAAAAAAAAAGAAAGAAAATGCGGCCTCAGTTCTATAGTTGCAAGGAACTGGATTCTGCCAACAACCTGAACAAGCTTGGAAAAGGATTCCTGGCCTTTGATGATATCATGGCCCACCAACACCTTGATTACAATTTCATACGACCCAAAAAAAAAAAAGGGCTCAGGTAACCAGCACTTGGACTCCTAATTCACAGAAACTGTGAGGCAATAGGTATATGTTGTTTTAAGCCACAGAGTTTGTGGTACTAACAGCAACAGAAAACTAGTACAGAGAGTTTATGCATTAGCTATTTAAGGGAACATGTCTTTTAAAAATTTTCAGCAGAACACATAAATTTATAAAACAATGTTTTCTGTTACTAACTGCTTCTTAAAGTAGATATTAAGGATTTTTTTGGCAAATCTTGATAGCATGATTTTTGTGAACTGGAGGAGGAAGATGAGAAAGAAGAAAAGGAAAACTTCTTGGCAATGACAACAGTGGTAATTATGACAATAACGGTGTACAAAGTGATGGCGCTGATGATGCTGATGACAAAATACACATTTACTAATTCATGTCATGCTTTAAATAATTAGTGTGACCAGTGAAATTATACCCTACGTATTTATCTCAATGGACAATATGAGATTACTGAGAAGATTTTTCTTGTCGTCAATAAGGGAGAGACCATCTTAGAATCAGACATCATTGTTTTTATTCATTAGGTAATAACCAGTGTGTAAAACACATGATCTGGATCCAAAACATTATATGTTTAAGACTTGAACGAAAACAAAGCGTAAGCATTTTAACAAGAGTTAATATTTAAAATCACATCAAACATTAGTCATTTTTTAATTTAAAAAAGACCATTTCTAACTTATTGGATTGGAGAACTAAAGTCCTGAAGATAACCTTGTCTCTAACTTCAAACAGAAAGAATTATAATGCTAAAAATGATTTTCCCTCTCTTTATTGATTTAGTTTATTCATTTTATAAAATTAAGCTGTATCTGAACTGAAATATATAAAAGGATGTTCACCATGAAAATATATTTCATTACATGTCGATCCAATAAAAACTGAAGTTCATATAGCACATAGAGACATAATCTCCCCTCAAAATAAACCTGAAGTAGAATAAAATGTTCTTCTACTTCATAACAAAAAGATAAAATGTAGGTCAGATGTTCAGAGACATAAAAAAAGAAAACATATCTTTATCACTTTATTCAGAAGAACTAAGTGTACCAACTCAGTCCCAGTTCTTTGGAACAGAAAGCTGATGTGCTGATGATAAACAGTAAAGCAGATCAGTCTACTAGCCATCAGACTATTATGATGCTAGTTAGGTTAGTCTGTCTGTCAGTGTCCATAAGACTGTACTTGCCTCAAGACAGAAGTGCACAGATTAGACAATTTCTTGAGGTCCTGAGTTTTTCGTTGCATCAAAACCCTAAACTTACATGGTCCTTGGTACTCATAGGATCTTCCTATTTAAGATCAATTGAAAGGTGTACAACATTTAGGAACCACTTTTTTCTACCTAGCTCATACTTCAAAAAGAGATGTTTTGCTATTCTAATCCTAAACTTTGGGAAAGAGTTGCCTTGCTTCTTTTGTCCTTCCTATTTCAGAGAGAAGCAGCACCTTTCATTGGAGGCAGCTATATCACAAGACAGCAGCAACAGCCTTAAGTCCTACAGCACACAGCACTGAATAAATGCTTTTGGACAGTTGTCTATCTTCTGCCTCAGAGAAAAGATGGAGTCCCGTTAAGAACATATGTACCTCGTACCTGACATAGAAACTTGCTGTCCTAGATGCTGTAGTATATTGTGGGTATATACTTGGGGATTGAGAGAACAGAAAAAAGGCCGAGGCATCATCTTCTTCTATGACTCTGAGGATCAAAGGCATTTTCTTGTATTTCTTGAACAAAGATTTGTGGAGGACCTACTCTGTGCAGACATTATTAGACAATAAAGATAAGCACTGCAATCATCATCATCAGAATAAGTTCTTGAGGTCTGTTGTTCAACACTGTTTATGGCTAAAAATATTGTACTATACGCTTAAAAATATGTGGAGAGGATGGATCTTATATTATCTGTTCTTACCACAATAGAACACAATAGAAAATAAATATCTTACACTTGTTGCCCCAATAAACATATAGGAACAAATTAGGCAATACATACTTTTTCGTAAGTTTTACACTTTGGATTAGAGGAGAGATCATGGCGGACGGAGGCAGGGCTAGATTGAAGCTCCGGACAGAGCAGCAGGTAGCTCGCATTGTGAATTTTAACTCCATATCAACAGCAAGAAAAAACCAGCAATCCTGAGAGGACCCACAGACCCTCTGAAGGAAGCAGACTGCTCCTGCAGGACACAGGAAACACCCCCGCAAAACTGTAAGTGCCCCAACTGCGGAAGTGGGAAAGGGAGACCCTCCTCTCTCAAACACACACCCCACTGGAGAAGCTGAAAGTCTGTTTGCAGGAGAAGTTTCTGACTTTACCTGGAGCTGAGTACATTTGGAAGCCATGCGAAATACAGTGGTAGAGGAAGCAGCGGAAAGACCCGGGGAACTCGCTGGGTCCCCTAGCAGGCCATTCCTGCCTGGAACCACAGGGATCCAATGGGAGAGAAGCAGGGGGTAAAACCACACAGGAAGAAGCAAATCTCTAGCTGAGTTTTGTAACCATTTGAATAGAGTGAGAAGCCTTCTGGCAGTAACTCAGAGGAAGGCGCAAATCCAGAGTGCAGACTCCACAGGCAGGGGAAGAACCAAGCCCGTTTTCTTTCCCAGCTGGGAGGCGGATAGCCTGGGGCAGGTTTTCAAGTCCCTGGGGCTCTCCACCTGGAAACCGTCTAGGGGCTGTTGGGTGGGCACCGGGAAGTGAGACCAGCCCTTCGGTTTGCATGGAAGCTGGATGAGGCCTGTGACTGCCGGCTTTCCCCTACTTCCCTGACAACCTACATGAATCAGCAGAGTCAGCCATAATCCTCCTAGGTACACAACTCCAGTGACCTGGGAATCTCACCCCCATCCCCTAAAGCAGCCACAGCAAGAACAGCCAAGGAAAGTCTGAGCTCAGATACACCTAGCCCTGCCCCAACCTGATGGTCCTTCCCTACCCACCTTGGTAGTGAAAGACAAAAGGCATATAATCTTGGGAGTTCTAGGGTCTCACCCACCACTGGTTCTTCCCCATAATACCACAGCTGATGCTCTCTGGAAAGTGCCACTGCCTGGCAGGAGGCCAACCAGAACAAAAATAGAACATTAAACCACCAAAGCTAAGAACCCTTATGGAGTCCATTGCACCTCCTGCCACTTCCATGGGAACAAGCACTGGTATCCATGGCTGAGAGACACATAGATGGTTCACATCACAGGACTCTGTGCAGACAGCCCCCAGCCTAGATCGAGGTAGACTCACTGGGTGGCTAGACCCAGAAGTGAGACAACAATCACTGCAGTTTGGCTCACAGGAAGCCACATTTGTAGGAAGAGGAGAGTACTACATCAAGGGAACACTCTGTGGGATAAAAGAATCTGAACAACAGCCTTCAGCTCCAGACCTTCCCTCTGACATAGCCTACCCAAATGAGAAGGAACCAGAAAAGCAACCCTGATAATATGACAAATTGAGGCTCTTCTACCCCCCCCCAAAAATCAACTAGTTCACCAGCAATGGATCCAAACCAAGAAGAAATCCCCAATCTACCTGAAAAATAATTCAAGAGGTTAGTTATTAAGCTAATCAGGGAGGGACCAGAGAAAGGTGAAGTCCAATGCAAGGAAATCCAAACTATGATACAATAAGTGGCAGGAAACATATTCAAGGCAATAGATAGCTTAAAGAAAAAACAATCAAAAATTCAGGAAACTTTGGACACACCTGTAGAAGTGTGAAATGTTCTGGAAAGTCTTAGCAATAGAATTGAACAAGTAGAAGAAAGAAATTCAGAGCTCAAAGACAAGGTCTTCAAATTAACCCAATCTAACAAAGACAAAGAAAAAAGAACAAGAAAATATGAACAAACCCTCCAAGAAGTCTTGGATTTCGGTTAAGAATAATCAGTGTTCCTGAGAAATGAAATTTCTAAAAACTTGGAAAATATATTTGGGGGAATAACCGAGTAAAACTTCCCCGGCCTTGCTAGAGACCTAGACATCAAAACACAAGAAGCACAAAAACACCTGGGAAATTCATCACAAAAAGATGTTTGCACAGGCACATTGTCATCAGGTTATCCAAAGTTAAGATGAAGGAAAGAATCTTAAGAGCTGTGACAGAAGCAGCAGGTAACCTATAAAGGAAAACCTATCAGATTAACAGTAGATTTCTCAGCAGAAACTCTACAAGCTGGAATGTATTAGGGACCTATCTTCAGTCTCCTCAAACAAAACAATTATCAGCCAAGAATTTTGTATCCAGAGAAACTAATCATCATATGTGAAGGAAAGATACAGTCATTTTCAGACAAACAAATGTTGTGATTATTTGCCACTACCAAACCACCACTACAAGAACTACTAAAAGGAGCCCTAAATCTTGAAACAAATCCTAGAAACACATCAAAACAGAAGTTCTTTAAAGCATAAATCACACAGGACCTATAAAACAAAAATACAAGTTAAAAAGCAAAAACAAAAAACAAAAAACCAAAGTACAGAGGCAACAAAGAGCATGATGAATGCAATGGTACCTAACATGTCAATACTAACATTGAAAGTAAATGGCCTAAATGCTCCACTTAATAGATACAGAACCACAGAATGGATAAGAACTCACCAAACAACTATCTGCTGCCTTCAGGAGACTTGCCTAGCACATAAGGACTCACATAAACTTAAAGTAAAGGGGTGGAAAAAATATTTCATGCATATGAACACCAAAAGTGAGCAGGCGTAGCTATTCTTATATGAGACCAAACAAATTTTAAAGCAACAGCAGTTAAAAGAGACAAAGAGGGACATTATATAATTGTAAAAGGCCTTGTTCAACAGGAAAATATCACAATCCTAGACATATATGCACCTAACACTAGAGCTCCCAAATGTATAAAACAATTACTAATAGACCTAAGCAATGAGATAGACAGCAACACAATAATAGTGGGGGACTTCAATACTCCCCTGACAGCACTAGACAGGTCATCAGGACAGAAAGTCAACAAAGAATGGATTTAAACTATACCTTGGAACAAATGGACTTAACAGATATATATAAAACATTTCATGCTACAGCCGCAAAATACACATTCTATTCAACAGTGCATGGAACTTTCTCAAAGATAGACCATATGATAGGCCATATACAAGCCTCAATAAGTTTAAGAAAATTGAAATTATATCAAGCACTCTCTCAGACCACAGTGGAACAAAACTGGAAACCAACTCCAAAAGGAACCTTCAAAACCATGAAAATACATGGAAATTAAATAACCTGCTCCTGAATGAGCATTGGGTCAAAAGTGAAATCAAGATGGAAATTTAAAAATCCTTTGAACTGAACGACAATAATGACACAACTTATCAAAACCTCTGGATACAGCAAAGGCAGTGCTAAGAGGAAAGTTTTTACCCATAAGCACTTACATCAAAAAGACTGAAAGAGCACAAACTGACACTCTAAGGTCACAACTCAAGGAACTAGAGAAACAAGAACAAACCAAACTGAAACTCAGCAGAAGAAAGGAAATAATCAAGATCAGAGCAGAACTAAATGAAATTTGAATAAAAAAATACAAAAGATAAATGTAACAAAAGCTGGTTCGTTGAAAAGATAAATAAAATTGATAGACAATTGGCAAGATTAACCAAGAAAAGAAGAGAGAATATCCAAATAACCTTACTAAGAAACAAAACAGGAGATATTACAACAGACACCACTGAAATACAAAAGATCATTCAAGGCTACTATGAACACCTTTATGCACATAAACTAGAAAACCTAGAAGAAATGGACAAATTCCTGGAAAAATACAACCCTCCTGGCTTACGTCAGGAAGAATTAGATACCCTGAACAAGCAGCGAGATTGAAATGGTAATTTAAAAATTACCAACAAAAAAATCCAGGACCAGATGGATTCACAGCAGAATCCTACTAGACATTCAAAGAAGAATTGGTACCAATCCTTTTGACACTATTCCACAATATAGAGAAAGAAGGAACCCTCCCTATTCATTTTATGAAGCAAGCATCACCCTAATACCAAAATCAGGAAAGGACATAACCAAAAAAGAGAATTACAGACTGATATCCTTGATGAACACAGATGCTAAAATCCTTAACAAAATACTAGCTAAATGAATCCAACAACATATCAAAACAATAATCCACCATAATCAAGTGGGTTTTATACCAGGGATGCAGGGACGGTTTAACATATGCAAGTCAATAAATGATACGCCACATAAACAGAATTATAAACAAAAATCACATGATCATCTCAATAGATGCAGAAAAAGCATTCAACAAAATCCAGCATCGCTTTATGATAAAAGTGTCTGCAAAATTGGCATATGAGGGACATACATTAATGTAATAAAAGCCATCTGTGACAAACCCATAGCCAACATAATACTGAATGGGGAAAAGTTGAAAGCATTCCCTATGAGAACTGGAAAAAGACAAGGATGCCCAATCTCACCACTCCTCTTCAACATAGTACTGGGTAAAGGGTAAGTCAAACTGTTACTGTCTGCTGATGATATGATCGTTTACCTTGAAAACCCTAAAAGGGCTCCTCCAGAAAGCTCCTAGAACTGATAAAAGAATTCAGCAAATCTTCCAGATATAAGATTAATGTACACAAATCAGTAGCTCTTCTATAGACCAACAGTGACCAAGCAGAGAATCAAATCAAGAACTCAGCCACTTTTACAATAAGTGCAAAAACTAAAATAAAATACTTAGGAATACACTGAACCAAGGAGTCAAAAGACCTCTACAAGGAAAACTACAAAACACTTCTGAGAAATCATCGATGACACAAACAAATGGAAACACATCCCATGCTCATGGATGCATAGAATCAATATTGTGAAAATAACCATACTGCCAAAAGCAATCTACAAATTCAATGCAATCACCATCGAAATACCACCATTTTTCACAGAATTAGAAAAAACAATTCTAAAATTCACATGGAACCAAAAAAGAGCCTGTATAGCCAAAGCAAGACTAAGCAAAAACAACAAATCTGGAGGCATTACACTACCTGATTTCAAGGTACACTATAAGGCCATAGTCACCAAAACAGCATGGTATTCATACAAAAATAGGCACATAGACCAATGGAACAGAAGAGAGAATCAAGAAATAAACCCAAATACTTAGAGCCATCTGATCTTCGACAAAACAAACAAAAACATAAAGCGGGGAAAGGGCACCCCTTTCAACAAATGCTGCTGGGATAATTGGCTAGCTACAAGTAGGAGAAAGAAACTGGATGCTCATCTCTCACCTTATATAAAAATCAACTCAAGATGGATTAAATACTTAAACCTAAGACCTGAAACTATAAAAATTCTAGAAGATAACACTGGAAAAATTCTTCCAGACGTTGGCTTAGACAAGGATTTCATGACCTAGAACCCAAAAGCAAATACAATAAAACAAAGATAAATAGCTGGGACCTAATTAAACCAAAGAACTTTTGCACAGCAAAAGGAACAGTTAGCAGAGTAAATAGACAACCCACAGAGTGGAAGAATCTTCGCAATCTATACATCTGACAAAGGACTAATATCCAGAATCAACAACCAACTCAAACAAATCAGTAAGAAGAAACAAAAATCCCATCAAAAAGTGAGCTAAGGACAGGAACAGACAATTCTCAAAAGAAGATACATAAATGGCCAACAAACATCTGAAAAAATGCTAAACATCACTAATGATCAGGGAAATGTAAATCAAAACCACAATGCAATACCACCTTACTCTCGTAAGAATGGCCATAATAAAAGAATCAAAAAACAGTAGATGCTGGTGCGGATTTGGTGAACAGGGACAACTTCTACAGTGCTGGTGGAAATGTAAACTAGTACAGCCACTATGGATAGCAGTGTGGAGATTCCTTAAAGAACTAAAAGTAGAATTACCATTTGATCCAGCAATCCCATTTCTGGGTATCTACCCAGAGTAAAATAAGTCATTATTCGAAAAAGATACTTGCACATGCATGTCTATAGCAGCACAATTCACCATTGCAAAATCGTGGAACCAACCCAAATGCCCATCAATCAATGAGTGGACAAAGAGTAAAGAAACTTTTATATATATATACACACACACACACACATATGTAATAAAAGCCATATATATTATATATGTAATGGAATATTATATATATATATATATATATATATATATATATATATATATATATATATAAAATGGAATACTACACTTCCATAAAAAGGAATGAATTAACAGCATTTGCAGTGACCTGGATGAGATTGGAGACTATTATTCTAAGTGAAGTAACTCGGGAATGGAAAACCAAACATAATATGTTCTTGATGTGTGGGAGCTAAGTATGGGGATGCAAAGGCATAAGAATGATGCAACGGACTTTGGGCACTTTGGGGGATGAGTGGGAGGGTGGCAAGATATAGAAGACAACAAATATGGTGCAGTGTATGCTGCTTAGGTGATGTATGCACCAAAATCTCACAAATCACCACTAAGGAGCTTACTCATGTAACCAAATACCACCTGTACTGGAATAACTTATGGAAAAATAAAAAATTAAAAAATTTTTAAAAAGTATTGTACACTTTGTCTCCTCATGGGTCATAAAACCAGAGAGGGAACCAAACATGAACACATAAACACACAAAAAGACATGATTAGAAATGTGATGAGTATTATAAAATGCAGAGAACAAAGCACAGGTTCTAATTTGGATTAGGGTAGAGCTTCAGTAAAACATTTGCAAAGATGCCAGCATTTGAGCTAAGGACAAGTCGGTGCAGAGATAGATCCTGTGGCTGAGAAGAAATGTTCTAAGCAGAGGGAAGAAGGGAAGAGTGTGGGTAGAGGCCAGAGCAGGAAAGAGCTTTGTGCATTTAAGCAGTTGACAGGCTAGAGTGAAGGGAGAATAGCAAACATGGAGTCCTGAGAGAAGGCTGCAGAGGAAGTCAGGACCAGGTCATGCAGAGCCTTGTGGGCCACTTAAGGAGTTTGCATCTTTCCTGAGAGCAATCCATTAAAGTGTTCTAACCAGATGAGGTTCATAACTCAATTTATATTTTTAAAATAAAGTTTTTGGAGAGATATTTATGAAGGTAGTAGGGCTCATTAAACCTAAATTATCTTGCTAGTTTAAAAAGCTTCTTAGCAATACATTTTCTAAGCTCATTCAGTTGTCATTACACAGGTTTCTGACTTTAAAAAATGAGATTGCATGTGGACCAAAGTAAGGGTACACATGTCATTATCTTTCCCACACACTGTCTAGTCTAGGCTTTCTCAACCATGACACTATTGACACCTGGAACTGGATATTTCTTTATTCTGGAGGTTATCCTGTGCATTTTAGGGTGCAGTGTTCAGCAGCAACCCGGGCCCCTACACTCTAGATGCCAGTAGCACACTGTTTCTCCACCCCACTCCCAGATGTGACAACCAAAAATGCCTCCAGATATTACCAAATATCCCCTGGAGCCAAAATTGACCCCGGTTAGGAAACACTGATCTAATTTTAGTTAAAGAGGCAATGTTACCCATTTAAAGGCACATAATATCTGCAGGAGCCATCACATAGAAAGGACCCTAAAAGCCATTCTAGAAATTACCTTACCTGAGCCCTGGTCATTCTTACAAACATACAGAAGAGTTAGTGCTCAATTGTTGCAGAAGTAATTTAATATTCTTTGTACCTAAAATACACATCTCAACCAAATCCTTAAAATTAGGAGACACTTGGGTTTGCTGAAGTCATTCGGCTTTGTGAAGAAAGGGAGCTATTCTCACCTTCTCCAAGATCCTTCAAAAGAAGATGGAGGTCCAAGAAGACACAGCCACTATAGGCTGACTTGTTTCTCTCTCTAACTGCTCTAATCATTTTTACTTGACACCTTCATTTCAGAGCTTTCACAACTGAAAAATCACAGAATGCCTAATTTGTGTGTATTTTTTTTAGTAGAGACGGGGTTTCTCCATGTTGGCCAGACTGGTCTCGAATGCCTGACTTCAGGCGATCCACCCGCCTCAGCCTCCCGAAGTGCTGGGATTACAGGTGTGAGCCACTGCGCCTGGCCAGAATGTCTAATTTTAAAAGGTGCTAGAGATCTTCCATCTAAGCTTCTCACTTTAAAAGAGATACTGGATTGTAAGAGGTATGTTTTGTCCAGGATTATACCCAGTGTGCATTAATTGGTGGTTAGCAAAAAGGAAGACCCTTTCCAAGTGTTTGATTCATGATCCTGCAATCAAACCTACCCAGCCAACAGACTGCTCTGTGTGATTTTGTTTAAGGCTGAACATTATGAAAACATAGCTGTATATATTTGGAGTCACTAATGTGGGGTATTATATCTATGGTCTCATTAACTAGGACAGCTTTTAAGTGTCTTTTTACTTTGAGAGTATTAGTGGTATTTCCTGGACAGATCTACATGGTCTTAAAATGTGCTGAGGGAATCCCTAATGCAGGCAGAAAGAGCAGCTGCCTCTCTGGTGGGATCTAAGGAAAAGCCTTTTTAAATTGTTTACTCTCCCCTCACCACAGTGCTTGAAGTTCCTGCCACTTGAGGTCCTATTTCATCAGGTGTCTGTAATAATGCAAACACGTTGAATCAGAAGAGCTCGCTAAGTCCATAAAATGTCACCAGTTAAGTTGGCAAGCAATTTGTATATAAATAAGTGCATAGATTTGGAGCCAGATCACAAAGGCGGGAATCCTAGTGTATAGAGGAGGAGACGGGGCCTCACAGACACTATGACCATGCTCTACAGGCAGTCAAGGAAAGGGTTGAGCAGCGACACAAACAAACAAAACTAACAGAGCTGCAGAGTGTATGGAGACTAAGTGTTCACTCATAAGACATTTAGAAATGCCTCTTCAAGACAGAGAATGCCTTGCTTCTTAGACACAAATTGTTTGGCTTCAAGGACCAGAAAGCTATCCAAACTGCTTTAAGTAAAGAGTAATGTGTGTGAAAATAGGAACATCTCCCGGAATCCAAGGCAGGAAAGCTCACTGAGCAGCTGGAAATTACAGAGCTCTCAGGACCCAAGCAGCGTGTGTGTGTGTGTGTGTGTGTGTGCGCGCACATGTGTGTGTATGAGTGCATGCACACGCGCAAGGTGGGGAATGAGGGGAACAGGAGGTAAATGCCATCCACAGGCTCCTCCATGTCTGCTTATTCCGTCTATCTTCTCTCAACTTTCATTGCTCTGTTTGTTGTGGCTGTCATACAACGTGACTCAACCACTGAGTCTGAAGGACTTGCTAAATGCGGAATCCATGGCTAATTAATCCAATATATATATATGTTCTCTACATGTTTAGTAGAGACTCAAATTAGGCCAATTTGTGTAAAGTGTATATGCTGTACCTGATTCAATGACCATTGGCAGGAAAAGGAGGGACGGAATGATGGGTACAAAAATTTTACTCTTTGACACTATTCTAGAACAGTAGTGCTTTCATGGGAATGCATGTGTGTTTGTGTTTGTGTGTGTGTAAAGAGAGACAGAAAGAATGAAAGAATCACTCTATTCAAATTATCAAGTGAGTAGTAAAAACAATATGCCAAAAATAAGAGCACCCAGAGCAGGACATGGTTAGGAGAGACTTCTTCAGTGTGGTGTAATCTGAGCTGAGCTCCCACAAGTGGGCAGGATTATATTTAGGATGAGAAAAAGAAATTAGGAGGACATTTCTCTCTGAAATGACACAAGATAGAAATGTCGAGTTTCAGGCTTTGGGATCATAAAAAGTTTGAAGTCTGATTGGAATGCAAGACTGGCATGTGAATTGTGTGTGCTGAGACTGAAAGTGTAGATTCCTTCCAATCATTGACTATGTCTGAGGCAAAGAAAACTAACTTGAGAGGGACATTTACACACCACAACTGAACTGGGTTTGTTAAAACTGCATGTCTTCTCAGGATAAGGCCCATTTGCCAAGAATTCACTGTTAGAAGTTGTGGCTGTGAATTTCAACTGCACCTGGGCTATTGTGGCTATTCAGTGAAGATAAGTTAGAATGTTTACTCAATATTGTATGTACCAGTACTAGAAACTATGCAAACTGGCTAAAATGCCAAGCACAGGCCACACTACTGCATGACCAAGACGCTGGAGCAGGGTTTCTGCATCCACTAAAACTAAGCCACAAGTGAGGTGTCCATTGAAGATGAGAGTACTTGTGTTGGCTCCAGCAGCTGTGGCAGACTATCCCAATCATCAAACTTGGGAGACAGTCATGTATTCTTTCCCATTAAGCCACTCACACAACCCAGGCGAAATGTCTTGGTCCTAGGAAGATGACTGACTAAGGCAGCCCCAACAGGACACTGAAGGGCAACTTCTGGCAGAAAGCAGTCTCAAAAATCAGACTAGGAAAGACTTTCTATGAGCCAATCCTTTAACTAAATATCTTCTGGGGGAAAAAAAAAGTTATTGAATTAAACCAATCCCTTTTTTTAAAAATTTCAGTAGACTTGCAAACTGAGCTACTATGTAATCAGTGCAAATGTGTACACATCCAAAAACATTACCACATAGTTGATAATAGTGAAAAATTGGAACACAACCTAAATACTCATCAATAGGTGCCTAGATAAATCATGGTGTATATAGCCATTAAAAATGATAACATGGTTTTCTTTCTTTTTTTGAAACAGAGAGATGCTCATGCCGTGGCAGATTGTCATGGGAAACTTCAGGTTATAGAACAGAATGTATGCTATGAGCTGAGTTATGTAAATGTGTGTATGTGTGTGTGTGTCTGTACACATTTCTTATAAATATCCAGAATTATGGAAACATCGAGATATATATCAAGGTTTTAGTTATTATTTATTACTAAATAATTACTAAATTATTTACTATGGGAGCTCTTTTAGTGGGTTTACTATACTTTTAATATCTACTGTTTATGTTTTTTCTTACAGTAAGCACTACAACTCTTTGTTAGAAGAGAAATTGGGGGGAAAATTGAAAAAGTTAAAAGAAAATTGTTTTTCCTAACTCTAACAGGGAATACTGAAGAGCTGAAATGGTGTGCATTTTATTTTGTAGATCTCTCAGAATTCATTATAGAGACACTCAATGCACTCTTTATGTAATGATTAGCTTATATTATGCAATTCTTGAGTAGAATTTGGGTCAGCTCTGCATGCTCATTATTTGTGCAAGTAGCCAGGACAGCCAACTTTCACAGCTTGAAAAGTATTGATACCACTGATGGATGAAATGTTTTCCAAGCATAGAAATGGCACTTTAAAAGGGTAGGGAACAAACTGCAGGTTTCTTGGTCACTGGAATAGATCTAAGGGTCATTCAGAGAGTAAGAGTTCCAAATGCTAACTTGCTAATCAGAGAACGCAGCTGGAGAAGGAGAAAAGACTGAGAAAACACTTTCAACTTTATTCCCTGAGTCTTGTATTTAGTTCCGAAACCCTGCCGCAGAGGAAGTTTGTTGCTTGAGAAACTCGTACAAAAGCAAAAGAACTTCCTGGGCTGGTTAGCTTATCTCTTTTGAAATAGATAATATACCAAGTTAAAGATTGTCAATACTTTTTGTTTGGGAGGAAATGGTTTAAAACCTGAGTAGAGTTTATGCCAAACTACTCTTTTCCTCTACGTGTTCACAGGCCAGTGGCAGGCAACAAAACTGAAAGGGAGGTGAAATTCCTCCTCCATCTTTGCCTTCCACCTTCTCCCATTCCACCCCTTCTGTCTCTGCAGGAAGCCAAGACTCTCAGGCCCTTCGCCCTTGCTTCTCAGAAAAGAACAGCTAACCATTGCCAACCAGAATGCATAGAAACTGAACTACTTCTGTGTCTGCAATTGTCATCTTGGACAAATTACCTAAACTGCTTGGGCTGAGATATGTGAATTCAGATATTGAAGCTTATTTATACCTTCATAATTCTATGCTTCCATAATGATTAAATCCACCATAGTAATAAATAAAGGCCTTAACCACATGAAGAAATATTTGGATTTTAAATAAGTCAGCAAGGATTGGAAAATGCTTGCTTGGTTTCCCTCCCTCTCCCGGCAAAAATGAGTTCCTCAGGATACAATTTCAAGCATTGATAACCTTAGCAGGAGAGAGAATTTGGAACCTTTCTAGATTCTTCAGACCACACAACAAATGGAATTACCCACTGCCCCCTCCCACCCACATCCACTGTGCTTAGACACTGTAGTATTCACAATGCCTTTGGAAGGCTCAGAGAATTCTTAACTCAATTGTATCAAAAGACATTGACAGTCTCATTAAAAATTGTTATCTTTATGTTTCTAATGAAAGGGCTAAACAATTTAGTTTCAGATGAGTTTTAAACTTATAGCTGCCCACCAGAACTAAGTCCTTTAATGATTCCACCCATTACTAAGTGTCACACAACAAAGTACATGTAAATCCTTTTGAAAAAACTTAATATTTTGTAGTACATTTAACTTACTAAAGGAACCATTTTGTTTGTAAGAAAATAACACTGTAACAAACATGTTTATTCTAACTAGATTACTTCATGTTACAGAATGTTTGAAAAGACAAATGAAAAACTGAGATTCCTTATGAATTGACAAAGTGCTTTTTTACCTTTTCTTTTTTTTATTCAATTAAGGGTGGGTTTTACACTTCAGGATCATCCAATTTCTGCTTCATGTCCATCTTTCAGTAAAACATCTTTTTGCTTTAGGCTTTTATTCTGTTTTCTGTACTTTTCTTATTCCAATGTTTCATTTTCTTTAGAGCTCTCTATTAATTTCCCCCAAGCCTATTTTTCTTACAACCCTGTGTTCTTTTCCTTTAAGCACCCAAGAATGACATGTTCTCTGTTCTCCAGATGGTTTTGGTCTCATTATTAGTCTTTTCCCCCTTAGTTTCATTATGTACTTCTTTTTCGGCTAGTTAGCAAGGATAGACACAGCCTGTACATAGACTTTCTACTTTACATTCTCACTAGTTTGAATTGTTATCCCTTCCACAGGCAGCAAGTAAACTAAGCAATCACTATAAAATCAAGGTGCTTTCACACAGGTCTGATCTGTCATTGTGGGCTTTCTAAATCTAGTCAGATCATATTCCTTCTCTGTCCTGGTAAGAATAAAATTTTCAATGAATCTGTATCCTCTTCAGGTTGGCACAGAAAATCCTTTCATAAAGCATCAGTACCTACAATATCTGGTTCCTGCTGACTCCTTTGATTTCTCCTCTCAACTTTCCTATTGTACTTTCTGCTCAACTTGTTCAAATCCTTTCAGTTTCCCCCAAACACCATGTTCTCACATCTCATCATGCCTCTAGCTCTTCCCTCCCCCTCATGAAATAGCCACCCCTTTCTTTGACTCACTCCTGTAGAAAGTCTTCTTACATTTTTTGTTTCCTCACGTCCAAATCTGGGTTTGAATGTGTCTCTAAATTTCCCTGTGCTTGCCTCTCTTACAGGACGTACCTCCAGGTTTTATTAGTGGTGATGGTTTATTTGGCAGTCTTCCCCCAGTGGATTCTAAGCTTTTCTGAGCAAAGTACCCACTTACTTTCTTTCTTTATACCACGAGGACTGAACTGCCACGAAGTAGTGTTTGTGAGAGCAATGTATTTGTACTATGAAATACCAAATGAGAAAAGGCACTAGAAATCTTAAGTGACACGCATTATGATTGCCACAACAAGGTAATCATATTCTAATTATAAGCAGTTAAAGGGGGAGAAGATGGAGGATGTAGTTTTGCTTCAACTTCTGAAAAGCTTGAAGACATCAGACACCTCTGCTTTTGCTTTGAACTTTCAAGAGAAGAAAGCTGATGGAGCAAAAGTCGACTATGATAAAGGTTACTTACTGTTCCTCTTGCTCAGGCAGCCTTTTACCCTCTAGTCAATTGTGCAATAGTCCTGAATCCAGGAACCTGGGCCATTGTTCTAATCAGTCAATTCTAACAAGGCGTCTAGACCCCTGTCACTTCCCGCATCTCTTTCCTGGATGTCTCTTCCAAAGGGCTCTGAATATTTTAGTCAATGCCCTACCTTGCTCTCTTCATGCTATAGAGACGCTCTGCTGTACAGCTTACAGTTAGTGTCTCATCAAATTCTTGTACTAGTCCTATGAAATAGGCTTTATTATTTTATCCCGTTTTATATTTGAGGGAACCAAGGCTTGAATTAATCAACTTGTCCCAAAGTGAAACACTGAAAAGAAGTAGAACTAGGATGTGAATCAGGCTATGACTAACCTTAAGTCCTGAGTTCTTCATCACCCGTCAACACTGCTTTGTCGTCTGACCACGGCCTCGTCAAACTTTTCACTGGTAGTCTCCACCCCTCTTTGACACCTTTCACGTAAATAGTCTAGAAATAAACTTTTTTTTATTAATATATCTTTATTTTTTCCCCATTCACTTTCTCTTTACTCATTATATCACAGAGTAAAATATTTTGTATTGACCCTGGACATAGAGAATATTGATAGGGATGGATGGAGACTGAAGCTACTTATACAGCTTTATTTTTCCAGTTTAGATTGTCTCGGGAACTGAGATGGAACCAAACCTTTTTTAGGTTTTATATTAACCAATACTTATTAGGCAGTTGTTATGTTCCAATCACTTTGCTCTTAACTTTGTATAGACTGTCTCATTTGATCCTCATGTCAACTCCATAAAGTAGGTATTTTAGTATCCTCCTAATACAAATGAGAAAATGGAGGCAAAGACAGTTTATACAACTTATCCAAATTTCTATGTTTATAAATGAAATAAAAGCAATTGTCAAAATCAAGCAGACTGACTTCAAATCCCAAGCTCCTAACCACTAAGCTGTGTTGACTCTTAGGAGGTTGGCTTCTGCTGACTCAGTAAGTTCTTAAAGAAAAGGGAGGTAAAGCAGAAGAATAACAGGAGCTGATAGTATCGGCTCCCCCAAGGAGTGGTACATTTCCCACTAGTGGAGGTAAATATCAGAATGACACTTTGCAATGTTTAATTGTATGTGTCAACTTGATTGTATCAAGGGTACTCAAATATTTGGCTAAACATTATTTCTGGGTGAGTCTGTGAGGGTATTTTCAGGAGAAACTGGCATTTGAATTGGAGTGCTGAGAAAAGTAGATGTCCCCTCTAATGCGGGTGGACTTCATCCATTTCTTTGAAGGCCTGAATAGAACAAAAAGGCAGAGGAAGAGAGAATTCTCTCTCTCTCTCTCTCTCTCTCTCTCTCTTCCCCCCCTCCCCCTGATGGTTAATTTTGAGTGTCAACTTGATTGGATTGAAGGATGCAAAGTATTGATCCTGGGTATGTCTGTGAGGGTGTTGCCAAAGGAAATTAACATTTAAGTCAGTGAACTGAGAAAGGCAGACCCACCCTCAATGTGGTTAGGCACCATCTAATCAGCTGCCAGCACTGCCAGCATAAAACAAAAGGCAGAAGAACCTGGAAAGACTAGACTGGCTGAGTTTTCTGGCCTCCATGTTTCTCCCATGCTGGATGCTTCCTTCCCTCAAATATTGAACTCCAAGTTCTTCAGTTTTGGGATTCTTGGACCTTCAACCACAGACCGAAGGCTGCACTGTTGGCTTCCCTACTTTTGAGATTCAGGGACCAGACTGGCTTCCTTGTTCCTCAGCCAAGCAAATAGCCTACTGTGGGACCTCACCTTGTGATCATGTGAGTCAGTACTCCTTAATGAACTCCCCTTTATATATACATCTATCCTATTAGTTCTGTCTCTCTAGAGAACCCTAATTCTCTCTCTCTCTCTCTCTCTCTCTCTCCCCCCCCCCCCCCTTCCTCTTTCTCTCTCTCCCTGACTGCTTGAGCTGAAGCATTGGTGTCCTTCTCCTGCCCTTGGACAGAGACTTGCTTCATTGGTGTTCTTCCTTGTTCTCAGGCCTTGGGACTTGGACTAGAATTTACACCACTGGTTTTCCTGGGTCTGAAACTTGCAGACAGCAGATTGTGAGACTGTTCTGCCTGCACAATCATGTGAGTCAATTCCTTATAATAAATCTTTCTCTCCCTATCTCTATGGATATGCATGTACATATATAAAAATAAGATATCTTTATATATGTATCTATATACATATATAGAGAGATTTATTATAAGGAATTGACTCACATATAAAATAACTATATAGTTTTGCTAAATGTTAATCATTGCACATTTCTTTTGCTGCCATGATGGGTGATAGACTGTGTGTGCTTGGTGTCCATAACTAAATTGAAAACTGCCCTACATACAGAAACCACTGTTTTGGATACTTTGGATACAAATAATCATGTTCAGAACGTGATTATTGATTAAGCTAAGTAGATTTCTCCAACATTAGTAAGGATATAAAAATAATTTTTCCATAAAGGTTATCAAAAAATAATAAAACAGACATGAGAAAATTTGATGCATTCTGATAATAGGTACAGGAGCAAAAGAACCCAGACAAATTAAAAAATTATGTGTGTGTGTGCATGCCTCTCATTCACCCTAGAAAAGGAAAAGGTTTCAACAGAGATTTCCAAAGGGATAACAGTCTTACTGTTTTCTGTTCAGTAGGCCAGACAGGAAAAACATAAAAAAAAGAACAGTTGATGATTAACTTTGGCCAATTCTAGGGTTTTAACTAGGTGAAGGGAATTGTGGTTTTTCAAGTGACATTCAGAATCCATTTTTCTGCCATCATTTATCTCTATTGCATATGGAGTGCTCTATCTTTCCAGCCAGCCACCCTAATAAAATGTAAGTAAAGAACCACCAGTGATGTTCCAAATGAAGTACTTAGAAGCTTGCAGTAATAGGAGATATTAATAATAACCTTAATGAAAATCTGTAGCAACCCAATTTATCATTTGAAAAAGTAGCAACAAATGGTATTTTGTGCTGTTGTCAAGATTTCAGAAAGAAAATCTATTAATTAACAATGTGTAAATGCAAAGTTGCAATATTACAATTTCCACTGAGATGTGTGAGTACATGGCAAGTTACCTACCAGTGTTCCTAATTATTAATATTTTCTCAGAGTTTTTTCCTGTAGAAAGACTTAGAATCCCCCAAAACAATGCATTTATTCAAAACCCTTCCCAACCTGCCAGTAGCTGTAACAATAACCATGGCAGTTTGTTTTTTCCCAAATATCTTTTGTGTTCTACAGTGTGACCTCCTCTCCCCCATAAAGCCATGGAATACATTGTGCTTCAATGAATAGATTATGTAGAATATAAAAAATGGGACCTGATGTGGCTTCCATGGCAAGGTCATAAATAGTCATGCAGCTTCTACCTTGGTATCTTGGAATACCTGCCTTATAAATACTCTCTCTTCTGATCTTCATGTTGGCAACCCAGCTCCCATGCATCAAGAAGCTCAACTCAAGATGAGGCTGCTTTTTGTGCTCTCACTGACACACCCAGATGAGTTGAGTCTTCAAGTCAGCCCATCTTGGGTACCAGACATATCAATGAAAAAACCTGCAGATGATTCCACCTTCCAGAAGATTGAGTCAGGTTCTGCTATTTGAGTCTTCCCAGCTAAGGTTTGAGACATGGAGCAGTAACAAACCCTCTCTCATGTCCCCTGCCTGAGAAGAGGTTTTGGTAGACCTGTTTTGACACGAAAGCTAGACTGAGTCTTACTCCAGATTTCCTTTGAAGAAAACAGTTATGCAGCATCATGAAGAAGAAGATGATGATGAGAGGAAGAAAGAAATTCCCAAGAACTTCATAGGGAACAGTGTCTGGGGAGAGAAAAACTGGAGAATCTGGGAGAAGGCTGTGGAATGTCTAATGGTGATTTTTACACACACATACACACACACACACACACACACACACAAATCCGGTATGCTCTGCAATGTAAATGCTATCATCCAATTGTTCTGTGAATTTGTTGGTGTTGTCTATGTTTTTTAAGTTTGCTGCAAAAAATATATATATGCATTAGGAGGACCTGGAACCACATTGTCAAGAAGTTAAAAGAGAGATTACACTGTAGGAAAAGTATGACAGCTGTGTTATAAATAAATAGTGTTCATGAAGCCCCTAATGGGTGCCAGCCATCATTAGAGGCATGGAAGGTACAATGGTGAATAAAGTAATGGTAGAAAGAAGGGTGTTAAAACATTGCATTGAATGACATATCACTGGGAGATGAATAATTTCATAAAACACTATAGAGGGTAAGTTTTCCATTTTCTAATGATAATGATAGATATTATTATTCCAAAGAGTAGGTAAAATGTGAAGAATAAACACAAATAGTTAAAAGATTTTTCCCCTTACAATAAGAGCTATGTGCTGAATTTTGTCCCTCATACCAAATCCGTATGTTGAAGTCCTAAGTGCAATACTTCAAAATTTGACTGTATTTGGAGATAGAGCCTCTAAAGAGGTAATTAAGGTAAAATGAGGTTATATGTGTGGACTCTGATCCAATATGCCTGGTGTCCATCTAAGAGAGATTAGGACACAGACACACGCAGAAAGAAAATCATGTAAAGATATCAGAGGAAGACAGACATCTACAAGCCAAGAAGAATTGCCCTTAGAAGAAACCAACTCTGCTGACATCTTGATCTAGAACTTCTCACTTCCAGAACTATAAGGAAATACATTTCTGTTGTTTAAGCCACACAGTCTATGGTACATTTTTGTGGTAGGCCTAGCAAAGTAACACAATAAAGTAGTCCATTATACTCATCAAAGATTTTTTTCAAATTATCTGACTGTTGTGAATTGTATTGTTTGGTTCCTTACAAAATTGCCAGAATAATTGTCATATTGTCATTCATAACTAAGAGGATAAAATATGCATTTATGATATTGCTTCTATAACTTGGAAGGGAAAAATTATGTAAAAATATTTTATAACACTGATTTACTAATATAAAAGTGAGGAAATATTTTTTAAAAATTGTTAAGAAAATTACAATCAATCAACAAAAATTTGGAGTTTTATTAATACTTTTATGCAAGTGGCATGAAAGAAAATTCTCAAATTTTAATTCTCTTCTTGTATAAAATGTAGTAACTTGCATTGTTATGATCATTGATTTTAAGATATAGCATTTTTAATCGAAAGTTTGTAGTGTAAATGTGGATACGAACATGAAAATCAGACTCTATAACTGCCATGCATTATCAAGAAGGAAAAACACTCAAGAAAGGCATGTGATGCAAATCTAATCTTTCACTCTAATAGAACACATTTTCTTAAACCTTGAACATATTTTAAATAACAAATACAGATTTCTGGTTGTGGTTGTGTGTTTGATTGTCTTAAAACTTTCTATGCTTAATTACAAATTATTATGATGTTAAAATATAGAAACACACATAAAGTAGAAACAACCATTCCAATGAACTGAGATTGTTTTTAAGAACTGATATTTCAGATACTCAGATACTTGCCCACAACCTTGATAAAATTCATTGAATCCTGTTTAATTATTGCAATATCATGCAACATCATGGGTTTCAAAATGTATACATGGATTCGTTTCCTAAGTTATTAAGTTAAACTGCCTGGGTTTAAGTGTGTGTGTGTGTGTGTGTGTGTGTGTGTGTTTCTATTGACAGAGGTCTGCAACTCCTTGTTGACCACTTGATAGAAGTGGTTGATTTAAAGTGCTTTTGTTCTTCAGATACAGAAATCTATTTTTCTATAAACCTATTATCTTTGAACTTGATGGAATCTTGTATTGTTTCATATTCTTAAGACCATACAACTCTTAACAGATGTAAAAAATCACATACAACTGAATTTTTGAATACTTTAAATCATATGCAATTGCATTATGGATATCTCACACGGCTTTGTCTGGCTTCTCTGATCTCATAATTTGAGCTGAGGATCAAGCTGTGAACAACAAAGTTCCCACTCTCATGGAACTAAATTCTGGAGGGGTAAGAAAGAGAAAATAAACAGACAAATAAATAAATACACACTGTAATAGCAGTTAGTGAAAAGTGCTGTGCACACAAATAAAACAAGCTAAGGGAATAGTACATTATAAGAGATATTACTTCAGAAAGAGAGATCAAGGAAGTCCTCTTTCCTCCTGCAGGTTTCAGGGAATATTTGAACAGGAACCTGCCTGAGGTGAGAGAGCAAGCCATGGAAATATCTTAGGGTAGAGCATTCCAGGTAGAAGGAACAGCAAGTCTGAGGACCCTGAGGCAGTAACCTACCTGAAGTGTTCAAAGAAACACAAAGAAGCCACTGCCACCGGATGGAGACAGTAAACAGTGAAACATAAATGCATAATGTGACTTATTCATTCTGAAAATGTTTGTGTGCCTACTGAGTGCTAAGATCTTGAATAGAATCATGGAAAAGGCAGACGTAAAGTTGCCCTGTGAAGCTCACCCTGAAATAGGGGAAACAGACCAAAAGAATTCACTGAGAAACACATTTAAAAATTGCAGTTACCAAAAGCAATATGCAAACAAAGTAAAGGATGTTGGGAGATGATTCAAGAAAAAACAACAGTATTTATTTTGAATGCATTAGGAAATGCCTTTATTAAGAAGTGGATTTTAAGTTAAGCTTTAAGGAAGAAAGGAGGTAGTAATGTCAAGGCAAAGGGCCAATGTTTCAGCCAAGGAAATAGCACAAGTTATGTCCTTGAACAAGATGGAACCTGGCACAAAGGACGACCTGACAGAAAAGCAGGGTAGCTGGAACTATCTCTTGGCAATATGAGTGTTTTGGTTAAACAGGGAGAGAAGCAACCCCTTGTGAATTCAATATTAACTTAGGTGTTAATGATTCTCAAATACAGTACAGACCTTTCTTTGGAGTTTCAGACACATGTATCAGCCATTTACCAAGCATTTGCCCTTTGATGTTTCACAGATTCCTTTAAGTCTACATGTTTAAAATCTTTTTATCTTTAAATCTCTCCATTACTCCAGGGCAAATGTACTTTCTATTCCTTTCATTCACAGTTTGTCAGAAGGTACCACTATCCACCCAATTTTTCAAGAACTGTACATGCTAGTTCTCATATCTGCTTCTTTTTCTCCCTTACTGTCATCTAGTTACAGATTCTATTTATGTTCAAATAGGCTTTTCTTCTTCCTCCTGACTGGCAGTTTCTAATTCGACGTCCTTTTTCTTGCTCATACTCTTGCAGTAGGCTTATTTGTCTCCTCATCTTTAATGTTACCCTCATGCTTCAATTTATTCTCAAAAGTATTGTTTAGACTTATCTTTGTGAAAGTAAATATGGCTACACCAGTCCCTATTTAAAAAATGTAAATGACTCTCAACAATTTTATCCCAAATCTCAAATTCCTAAGAAACGTATACCATGTTCATGATTTGTTCAGCCTTGTTTCCCACCTCTTTCCAATTGCACTTCATGCTCTAATAACACTGACTCTCATGTAGATCCCAAATGGAAGTTACTTTCTGTCACCTCTATTCACAACTTTGTACAATATGTTGCCTCTGTCACAAATGTTCTATTTACACTTTTCCAGCTGTCAAACTGTATCCTTCAAGTGGCCTTTCTCCAATTCTCTTAAGACAAATTGTGCTCATATTCACACTTTATCTGATTTATGTCTTTATAACTAATAGTCTACCACAATGTCCAAGGTTCCATGAATATTTGTGGTGTTATTAGATAAATAAACGGATGGATGGATGGATGGATGGATGGATGGAATGGATGGTCAGAAGGACAGATGAATGGACATTGGAGGGAGGATGATCAAAAAGACTTTCTGAGGAGACACGTTTTAGTCTCAATGTTAAATACTGGCTAAGCTTAGAAAGATTGTGGTGAAGAAAGAAACATTCTATCCATGTGGATAGAATAATGAAAGCAAGGGTGAGGAGGAAGGTGAGAGAAAGCTTTGTGGAAACAGTGAGTTCATCTGGGGTAAAATCTTTATATAGAAAATTAGTAAAAGCCAGAATATTAAGGTTGTCGGTAAAACAAAGAGAGAAAAGCAAGGACATCATATTTTAAAGGCATTCAAGCAAGGGTGATAGAAGTCACTGGACAACAAGCAATTACATTTGCATGCAGAGAATGTTGCTAAGTGGCATGAAGTGGGTTTTATTTGCTGTTAAAATTCTGCAGATTGATTTATAGTTAACTATGTTGACAGCATGGAAAAGTACTCCTTTTATTTTTAAATACCTATGTAAAACCTTAGGTTAAAGATTAAATTTTGTTATAAAAAATCATCAGATCTAAAATCATGTCTATGTCAAATTCTAATATGTATATACTTATATATTTAGACAGGATTGTGGATATGTTCTACAAAAATTCTTTTGGCAGAATATTATTTATAATTCATCAAACTAGCACATTATTTTGAAACATAATGTAAGAAAATAAAGTTTCCGATAAGAAAGGTCCAAGGAGTTACTTGCAAACATAACTAGAAGAGCAACCAAATAAATAGAATTAGGAGAATCCTTCACTTTCACCTTTCACTCAGAGAATGAATCTATTAAATTCTGAAAGCTGAATAGTTTTAATTTCCTTTGAACACTTTGGTATTTTTTTTAACTTAAGTGACAGGAAAGCTGTTAAAATGACAGGCACAAGAATGGCAAATTCTAAATCTTACAGAACCATAAAGAAAAAAATGAGAACAGAATTGTTTCTACATGTTCAAGGAGTAGAGAATGAGTATAAGTAGAAGAAAATAAATTTAATAAATTCAAGACTTTCGGAGGCAAAGTACTTGTGGAAAGAATCTGAAAATTTTAAAAATATTTTAAAATTGTGGCAGATTATCATGTTTTAGTATAATAGCAGTAACCTAATTTAGAGAAAGTCTGTAGAGAAGATAAAAGTCTTAGTGGAAAAAGTAAAAGCACTGAGATGAAAAAGATTTCTGAGCCTCAGTTTTCTCACATGTAAAATGGATATAATAAAATATAAGACGCAAAAACAATTGTGAGGACTAGAGATACATTATATAACGTATTTGGTGCAAAGTAAGCAGTTAATAAGTAATCATTATTGTTATTACTATCATAGAGTTTGACACACAAATTAGAGAAATTTAAAATTATAAAATAAAGTGACAAAAATTACGAAGAGTTATAAAGAAAACATCAGCAGATCAATTTTTATGCTGGCAGACTAGGGAGGAAATAGTTTGAAAGAAATATTTCTCAAATGGCTGAGCATATGTGTTTTCTCTGTCCCCTTGTCAGAGAGAAGTGAGTTAACAGCTAGTTAGCAACAGGTGGCATTACTGACCTCCTAAACATTGCAAAGTGCAGGAAGGTGACATTGAAAGTGGGATAGCCTCATTTGTTGAAAAGCGTGTCTTTTCCCCACTTTATGTTTTTGTTTGCTTTGTCAAAGATCAGTTGGCAGTAAGTATTTGGGTTTACTTCTCGGTTCTCTATTCTCTTCCATTGGTCTATTACCTATTTTTATACCAGTACCATACTGTTTCGGTGACTGTGGCCTTTATAGTATAGTTTGAAATCTGGTAGTGTGATGCCTCTAGATTTGTTCTTTTTGCTCAGTCTTGCTTTAGCTAGGCAGGCTCTCTTTTGGTTCCGTATGAATTTTAGAATTGTCTTTTCTAATTCTGTGAAGAATGATGGTGGTATTTTGAAGGGGATTGCATTGAATTTGTAGATCGCTTTTGGCAGTATGGTCATTTTTACAATATTGATTCTATCCATCCATGAGCATGGGATGTGTTTGCATTTGTTTGTGTCATCTGTGATTTCTTTCAGCAGTGTTTTGTAGTTTTCCTTGTAGAGGTCTTTCAACTCCTTTGTTAGGTATATTTCTAAGTTTTTTTTTTTTTTTTTTTTTTTGCAGCTATTGTAAAAGGGTTGCATTCTTTATTTGATTCTCTGCTTGGTCGCTGTTGGTGTATAGAAGAGCTGCTGATTTGCGTACATTAATCTTGTATCCAGAAACCTTGCTGAATTCTTTTATCAGTTCTAGGAGCTTTCTGGAGGAGTCCTAAGGGTTTTCAAAGTAAACAGTCCTATCAGCAAACACTGACAGTTTCACTTCCTCTTTACCGATTTGGATGACCTTTATTTATTTCTCTTGTCTGATTGCTCTGGCTAAGACTTCCAGTACTATGTTGAAGAGGAGTGGTGAGAGTGGGCATCCTTGTTTTGTTCCAGTTCTCAGAGGGAATGCTTTCAACTTTTCCCCATTCAGGATTATGTTAGCTGTGGGTTTGTCATAGATGGTTTTTATTACATTAAGGTATGTCCCTTGTAGGCCAATTTTGCTTAGAGTTTTAATCATAAAGTGATACTGGATTTTGTCAAATGCTTTTTCTGAATCTATTGAGATGATCATGTGATTTTTGTTTTTAATTCTGTTTATGCACTGTATCACATTTATTGACTTGCATATGTTAAACCATCCCTGCATCCCTGGTATGAAACACACTTGATCATGGCAGATTATCATTTTGATATGTTGTTGTATTCTGTTAGCTAGTATTTTGTTAAGGATTTTAGCATCTATGTTCATCAGGGATATGAGTCTGTAATTCTCTTTTTGGCTATGTCCTTTCCTAGTTTTGGTATTAGGGTGATGCTGGATTCAACGAATGAAGTAGGGAGGGGTCTTTCTTTCTCTATCTTGTGGAATAGTGTCAAAAGCATTGGTACCAATTCTTTGAATGTCTAGTAGAATTCTGTTATGAATCCATCTAGTCCTGAACTTTTTTTGTTGGTAATTTTTAAATTACCATTTCAATTTCGCTGCTTGTTATTGGTCTGTTCAGGGTATCTAATTCTTCCTGATGTAAGCTAGGAGGGTTGTATTTTTCCAGGAATTTATTCATTTCTTCTAGTTTATATGCGTAAAGTTGTTCATAGTAGCTTTGAATGATCTTTTGTATTTCAGTAGTGTCAGTTGTAATAACTCCTGTTTTGTTTCTAAATTAGGTTATTTGGATTTTGTCTCTTCTTTTCTTGGTTAATCTTGCTAATGGTGTATCAATTTCCTTTATCTTTTCAAAGAATCAGCTTTTTGTTTCATTTACAAGTTACAGACTGGGATAACATATTTGTAATCCACATATCTAGCAAAGGACTAGTATATAGAATATATGAAGAACTCTCAAAACTCACACAGTGAAAAACAAAAACAAAAAAATTAATCCAATCAGAAAATGGGCACAAGACATGAACAGACATTTTGCCAAAGAGGCTATACAGATGTCAAATAAGCACATGAAAAGATACTCAGCATTATTAGTTAATAGACAAACACAAATTAACGTCCCAATATAGTATCACTTCACATGTATCAGAATGGCTAAAATAATAACAATACCAAATTCTGGTGAGAATGCTGACAAATTGAATCGCTCCTATGTTGTATGTGGAAATGTAAAATAGCACAGCCATTCTGAAAAATAGTTTGGCAGTTCTTTATAAAACTGACATGCAATTTCTATACTACTCAGCAATTAATAATTGGGCATTTATCCCAGAGAAAAGTAAATTTATGTTAATGCAAAAAAACTGTACATGAATGTTCAAAGCAGCTTTATTCATAATAGCCAAAACCTGGAACCAACTCGGATGTCCTTCAATAAGTGATTGGCTAAACAAACTGTGGTAGATGCATACCATGGAATATTACACAGCAATAAAAAGAAATGGGCTGTTGATACACACATCAACTTAGATGAAGCTCCAGGAAATTATGTTGAGGGAGAAAAAAAAAGACAATTCCAAAAGATTGCATACTATATAATTTCATTTATATAACATTCTTGAGATACATACTTTTTTTCAGGAGAGAGAGATTACCAGGGTTTAGGAAAGGGGAAGAGGGGGATATGGTTACAAAATTACACCACTAGAACCACTAGAGAGCCTTGTGGTGATGGAATTGTTTTGTATCTTGATGATAATGAATACAGACACCCACACACATGATAAAATTGCATAGAGCTAAACACACACACACACACAGACACACACACACACAGAAGTACAAGTAAAATTGGAGAAATGTTAATAAGGTTGGTACATTATACTTTTGAAGGATATTACCATTGGAGGGAACTAGACAAAGAATGCATGGTATCGTTCTACATTTCTTACAACTACATGTAAATGCAAAATTATCTCAAAATAAAAAGTTTAATTTAAAAAATACCTATGACCTATGAATTTAATTAATGTGTATTGTTATTAGTTTGCAAGATATTAAAAAATTACTTTAAAGCAACTAAAAACTTTTAATATCTGGTATATCATTATATAAGAAAAAAAGTAATGTAGTATTCTTCTTCAAGATAATTCTGGACAAATTAGACAAATTCTATAACTTTGGTTTAAGAGCAACTCTGTATTTCCTTCCTGGCTTTACCATCATGTAAAAATAATGCCAGCAAAATACTTCAGTTTATGCAAGTGTTGCATATATTTCCTCATGAATAGTCTATTTCAAATGTCCCAAAGTTCCTCTACTAGTTTGGTGCATTAAAAAACCTAACATCACTTAGAAAACTGCAAGATATCAAGTTCAACTAAATTAAATAATAATAAATAATGTATTAATTAAAAGAGATCAATGCATGAAATGCTACAAGTCATAGAAATTGTAAGTGCCAGCCAAAAATTATAACTTCCAGATTTTTAGTTAATTTTAAAATCTTGAACTATTATAATATTAATTTGAGTTGTTTAATAAATGAGCTCATGTATTTGGACAGCTTAATTTTAAAATGCCTGTTTTCTTATTTACTACATTATAGAGTAGCCCTCAGTTAACAAATCAAAAAGTACAAATGAATCTGGGTTATGTTCAAGTGCATGTTCATTTTTTAAGAAATGAAAAATACAGTATGGTAAGGGGATATGTATACAGCATAACAAATATATATATTGGTTTATCGTGGGATTAAAAATAATACTTTTATTCTAAAGTAAAAGTATGCCACAATGTAAAGGAAGATAATGAAATGAGAATCTAATGATTTGTACAATAAATGTAAAAGATCTGAGAAGAAATTAACCTCACATGCCTGGGTTTATAGTACTTAGAAATAAGAGGTTGAAAGGAACTACAAAATGTGTTGAAATTTTTGACAAAGTTAAGTAAATGTGATGAGTTTATTTATTAGGAAAAAAGACTAATGAATATTTCATTGTATATTGTCATATAGGTAAGATTCAACAAGGTGAAACTAAAATGTGTTCTCTTCATTAAAAGGGCTGAGTAATGCTGCTCAAATAACAAAAATTCCTTCTTATCACCACAATAACTCTATGAGTTTTGGGATACTCTTTAATCATTTTAGCTAAAGTTCCTTATTTCTTGAAAATATTTAATAGTAAAAATTGTTATTTATTGCTATTTTTAAATACTGGCTGGTAACTATTGTCATTAGAACCTGTGATGTATACTCACAACTTCTCTCTTCCCTTGTGTCTTCTTGTTTTTGCTTTTTGCAAATTCAATTTCCAAATTCAAAATAATAAAACTATTAAGACCTCTTTTACATACAAATTATGCTTGAGTCACCCTATAGTTATGAACTACCTAGTGGCCAGCAGGTAACACAGAAATTTATTCCTTCATTAAAATAATTAGGCATGTTTGACATTCTTCAGATGTTTGATTAGCTCAATATTGTTAAGAGAACTGTCCTGGTTCCCTTTATTTTCAAAACAAAAAAATATCATCCTTCTTAGGTAAATTTCATACAGGTAAAGGCTACTAATATAAATTTGTTTCCGGCCAGGCGCGGTGGCTCACGCCTGTAATCCCAGCACTTTGGGCGGCCAAGGCGGGCGGATCATGAGATCAGGAGATTGAGACTATCCTGGCTAACACGGTGAAACCCCGTTTCTACTAAAAAAATTACAAAAAAGTTAGCCAGGCGTGGTGGTGGGAGCCTGTAGTCCCAGCTACTCGGGAGGCTGAGGAAGGAGAATAGCATGAACCTGGGAGGAGGAGTTTGCAGTGAGCCGAGATAGCGTCACTGCACTCCAGCCTGGGCGACAGAGCGAGACTCTGTCTCAGAAAAAAAAAAAAAAAAAAATTCGTTTCCATTTTGAGAGTTTTAACAGTTAAAAAGAAACATAATCATGTTTATATTTAAAGACTATTGTCAACAAATTAATTTTTAATATATTTTTTAGATTTAAATATCCATTTAATTTATTATAATATATTGATATTAATGACATTCATAATGCATTTAATGGTATAAATTAAAGACTCTGGAAATTTATGAATGCCCTCACTATCAGGATCATAATTTATTATATCTTTATAAATTTATTATGTATTATGCCTCAACAGAACAAACTATTCTCTTTCTTTCTATTATTTTTGGCTACTATAATAAAATAACTCCAGGCATTTAGTCTTATCAACTACAAAAAGCTTTCTTCTTTTTTGCTTACATTTGTCTAAAGGCCTTGTGATACGACTTTTAAAATCAAATATTCTATAAAAAAACATCAAAAGAACCTCAGGAAAGGACTGTATCAGGTAGACCTAACTGTTGTTGTTACAAGGAATATACTCATGGTTCAAGATTTCCAGGTTATCACCAGGGACTGATTTGCAGACTGAGTCAGAACCTCAGGATCATTTTAATCTAAAAGCAGATGACTCCATGGAAATGGACTGCGTAACTCAAATGCAAGCAAACAAGAATCGATCACCTAGGACACTGTATTCTTATGTTTGTGCTGCTGTAAGAAATACTTGAACAACTGGAATCAGCCTTGGAACTGGGTAATGAGTAGAGACTGGAAGAATTTTGAAGTGCATGCCAGAAAAACTTTGTCTTGCCGTGAATGGAGGCTTAGTGGGAGATTTTGGTGAGGACTCAGAAGAAGAGAAAATCTATAGAGAAAGCCTGAATCTTCTTAGTGATTACCTAAGTGATGGTGACCAGAATGTTGGTAGAAATATAGACAGTAAAGGCTATTCTGATGAGGTCTTAGACACAATTAGGTATATATTATTGAAACTGAAGGAAAGGCCATCCTTGTTATACAATGGCAAAAAAAGAAAAGCCAGATGCGGTGGCTCACACCTGTAATCTCAACACTTTAGGAGGCTGAGGTGGGGGGATCACCTGAGGTCAGGAGTTTGAGACCAGCCTGACCAATGTGGTGAAACCCCATCTCTACTGAAAATACAAAAATTAGCTGGGCGTGGTGGCGGGCCCCGTAATCCCTGCTACTCAGGAGGCTGAGGCAGGAGAATCGCTTGAACCCAGGAGGTGGAGGTTGCAGTGAGGCAAGATTGCGGCATTGCACTCCAGCCTGAGCAACAGAGTGAGACTCCGTGCCAAAAAATAAAATAAAATAAAATAAAATAGAAAATAAATTTGAAAAATAAAATGGCAAAAAAAAAAAAAGCCCACAAAACACTTGGCTGAATTATGTTCGTGTTTTGGGACTTTGTAAAGGTAGAATTTAAGAGCAATCAACTAGGATACCTAACACAAGAAATCTCTAAGTAGCAAAATGTTGAAGGAGCTACATGACTTCTCTTACCTGCTTACAGTAAAATGAGGGATGAAAAAATGGTTTAAGTATGAAAAGTATAATTAAAAGAAAAGCAGAACCTAAAGATTTAGAAAATTCTCACACTGGCCACGTAAAGAATAAAAAAGTCTGTTCAGGAGAGAAAACTAAGGGTGAGGCCAAGCAAACGTTTCATAAGGAGATTAGTATAGATAGAAGAAACACAGGTGTTATTATCAAGACAATGAAAGAATGACCCTAAGGGCATTTCAGAGGTCTTCTAGGCTGCTATGTCCATCCAAGGCCCAGAGTGCCATGGCTGAAAGACAGTACAGTCTCAAAGGAAGAGCCAGGGATACCCATGGGACCTCAAAGCTTGCTGTGCAGAGATACCTCAACTCTGCTTCCTGAGTTCTGGAGCAGTGTGCCTTCGCCCACCCAGCTATGACTCAAGCATGCCCAGGTGCGGCTTGGGCCAATTCTCTGGAAGGTACAAGTTGGAAAACCTGTCCACATCTTGCGGTGCTAATTTTGCAGGTTCGCAGGGTGTAAGAGCTGTGGAGGCATGGTTCTCTCCACTTAGAATTCAGAGAATGTCTGATAGCCTTGGACCCCCCGGCAGTAACTCGCCACAGGGGCAAGGCCACTACAGAGAGCCTCCACTAAGGCAATGCTTAATGCAGCCATGCAGGCAGAGCTGCCACCAACACCCCAGATCTTTAGGGCACTGACATGCAACATCAGCCTGGGAGAACTGCAGCCACCCAACTTCCACCAGTGAGAGCTATGGTGTGGGCTGCACCAGCAAATCCATGGGGCATAGTCCCTGGGGGCTTTGAAGGCCCAACCCCCTCCCCCAGCATGTCCAGAAGTAGGACATGGAGTGAAGCCTCAAGATTTAAGTTATTTATCCTGTAGGATTTGGGACTTACCTGAGACCTGTTGCTTTTACCTTCTTTCCTATTGCTATTGCTCCCTTTTGGAATGGCAGTGTCCAGCCTATACCTGCCTCACCATTGTATTTTGAAAGCATATAATTTCTTTGATTTCACAGGTTCACAGCTGGAGGGAAAGACTTGCCTCTGGGCAAGTCATGCATTGAGTCTCACTTATATTTTATTTAGATGAGACTCTCCTTCAAAATTCAAGTGCTGTAAATATGAGAGTATTAAGAGGTGGGACGTTTAAGAAGTGATTAGGCTATGAGGGCTTCTCCTTCATTAATAGCATTAAGGCTCTTATATAGAAACATTTTACACTGTTGGTGGGACTGTAAACTAGTTCAACCATTGTGGAAGAGTGTGGTGATTCCTCAAGGATCTAGAACTAGAAATACCATTTGACCCAGCCACCCCATTACTGGGTATATACCCAAAGGATTATAAATCACCCCCGTCGTGGGGTGGGGGGAGGTGGGAGGGATAGCATTAGGAGATATACCTAATGTAAATGACCAGTTAATGGGTGCAGCACACCAACGTGGCACATGTATACAGATGTAACAAACCTGCATGTTGTGCACATGTACCCTAGAACTTAAAGTATGATAATTAAAAAAAAAAAGAAACTTCACATAGCATTTTGTTTCTTGCCCTTCCACCTCTGCCATGTGAGGACACAGTGTCCTTCCGCTCCAGAGGAAGAGCCCTCAAAAGAAAACCAAATATGCCAGCACCTTGATCTTGGACTTCCCACCCTCCAGAACTATGAGAAAATAAATTTCTATTTTTTATAAATTACCCAATCTCAGGTATTTTGTTGCAACAGCACAAGGCACCACAAAAATAGATACATGGAGCTAATGTAACTGATTTAATTAGTATAATATTCTATTTTTGATGCACATGTGAAAAACCTATTTTTTTCTTCTTTATATATAATCCTCAACATAACCAGTTTTATCTATAGAAATTGGAATAAAACACTCTGTAAGTGGTATCTTCATCCAATATAACCCTAAGGATTTAAAAGCAAATGTCCAAACTAAGAAATGCTAAGGAAATTTAAAAATAGTTCTCAGAAAATAATGGCATGTTATGATTGACCTTGTCATCAAAACAATTATAAGTTCAATTGTATGAACAGTGGCTTTATTAGATTATTTTATGTTTTATGACCATTTAATTACTTTATAGGTTCAATAAAATTGGATTCTCTTTCCTACCAGAATATAATTGAAAAAATCAAATTTGTATCTATGACCAAGCCGAAAATCTTGTTTACCTAGATCAGATAAGTCCACTATTAAGAAGCAAGGACTATGTTTCTCATGTGGAAATGATGCCTACACATTCCTCCTAGGAAAAATTTCCTGATATCTGTTCTATGGCATATGAAATCTCAGCCTTATAGATAGTAAAGGATATCATTTCCACACAAAGAAGGAAACAATAGGTAGCCACCGGGGCCTACTTGATGATGAACAGTGAAGGAAAGAGAGAATCAAAAAACTACCCAGCAGGTACTATGTTTATCACCTGAGTGACAAAGTAATCTGTACACCAAGCTCCTGTGACACACAATTTACCCATGTCACAAACCTACACACGTACCCCAAACGTAAAATAAAAGTTGGAAGGAAAAATTCAAAAAGAATGCTACTCCCAGTAGGCCAGGAACACCAACCAAAGAAGGGATGGATCTCAGACAAAGATGACCCTTTACACTTATAGGTTATATAGGAGAAAATAGCAGTAGTATACAGTCCCACCAACAGTGTAAAAGTGTTCCTATTTCTCCACATCCTCTCCAGCACCTGTTTTTTCCTAACTTTTTAATGATCGCCATTCTAACTGGTGTGAGATGGTATCTCATTGTGGTTTTGATTTGCATTTCTCTGATGGCCAGTGATGATGAGCATTGTTTCATGTGTCTGTTAGCTGCATAAATGTCTTCTTTTGAGAAGTGTCTGTTCATATCCTTTGCCCCCTTTTTGATGGGGTTTTTTTTTTTCTTGTAAATTTGTTTGAGTTCATTGTAGATTCTGGATATTAGCCCTTTGTCAGATGAGTAGATTGCAAAATTTTTCTCCCATTCTGTAGGTTGCCTGTTCACTCTGATGGTAGTTTCTTTTGCTGTGCAGAAGCTCTTTAGTTTAATTAGATCCCCTTTGTCAATTTTGGCTTTTGTTGCCATTGCTTTTGGTGTTTTAGCCATGAAGTCCTTGCCCATGCCTATGTCCTGAATGGAACTGCCTATGTTTTCTCCTAGGGTTTTTATGGTTTTAGGTCTAACATTTAAGTCTTTAATCCATGTTGAATTAATTTTAGTATAAGGTGTAAGGAAGGGATCCAGTTTCAGCTTTCTACATATAGCTAGCCAGTTTTCCCAGCACCATTTATTAAACAGGGAATCCTTTCCCCATTTCTTGTTTTTGTCAGGTTTATCAAAGACCAGATAGTTGTAGATGTGTGGTATTATTTCTGAGCGCTCTGTTCTGTCCCATTGGTCTGTATCTCTGTTTTGGTACCAGTACCATGCTGTTCTGGTTATTGTAGCCTTATAGTATAGTTTGAAGTCAGGTAGCGTGATGCCTCCAACTTTGTTCTTTTGGCTTAGGATTGACTTAGCAACCATTGTGGAAGACAGTGTGGTGATTCCTCAAGGATATAGAACTAGAAATACGATTTGACCCAGCCATCCCATTACTGGGTATATAACCAAAGGATTATAAATCATTCTGCTATAAAGACACATGCACACGTATGTTTATTGCAGCACTATTCACAACAGCAAAGACTTGGAACCAACCCAAATGTCCAACAATGATAGACTGGATTAAGAAAATGTGGCACATATACACCATGGAATACTATGCAGCCATAAAAAATGATAAGTTCGTGTCCTTTGTAGGGACATGGATGAAGTTGGAAACCATCATTCTCAGCACACTATCACAAGGACAAAAAACCAAACACCGCATGTTCTCACTCATAGGTGGGAATTGAACAATGAGAACACTTGGACACAGGAAGGGGAACATCACACACTGGGGCCAGTTGTGGGGTGGGGTAAGTAGGGAGGGATAGAATTAAGAGATATACCTAATGTAAATGACGGGTTAATGGGTGCAGCACACCAATGCGGCACATGTATACATATGTAACAAGCCTGCACATTGTGCACATTTACCCTAGAACTTAAAGTATAATAAAAATATATATATGTAAAAAAGAAAACTACTACTAGTAAATGGGATGGTTCTTAGTTCTTAATCCCAATAGAATTGTTAAGAACAATAAAATCCTTCAGTGACATAAAAGCAAATTACAGCCCCAGGTCTTTTAAATACTTTAAGATAAAAGTTAACTTTTAAGGCTTTAATATTTTGTGACCCCATATGTTTTCACCATACTAAAAAGAGGTCAAAATCTCTGAAATAAGTGGTCTCATGGAACCAAATATCACTAAAAGAAAAAAATCACTGAAACAGAATCACCAAATATCACTGAAACAGAAAAATCACTAAGTATATTATATGGTCAGATTGACACCTTATTGGCAAGCACATTACCATATGGAGGGAAAGCAAAACTTGGAAAGCTTAGAAGAAAAGCTAAACTTGGCACTGCTTTTAATAAGCGTAAACACTTCATAAACCGTGGTCAAAAAGAATACTGTATCCTCTGAGGAAAAAAATAATAATAGAAATTCTAACTGGTTCTGATCCCCTAAATAATAAAAATGTGAACATTTCCCACAAAATGTGATTTTCTGACATAAACAATGTTGTCCCTGATCTTTTCTATGCAGGTGTGGAATCTGTGTTGTAGCCTTTGCTAATGTAATAACCATGCCACAGAGTTTCTGTTTTTCACTTTGATCAGACAGATGTATGTAAACTCAAAAACTTGTCTAATTTTGCAGCATATTTTCTTGGAAAATACCTGGCATTGTGTTATTTGGTGAAACAGCCCTTCTTCTTTACAGTCAACGTATTCTTTCTTTTTCTAAATGTTTATAACTGAGTCCTGTTTTTTGACAAGCCTTATGTTGGTAGAAAACTGGGCAAACAAATACACACATTTAGTGCCACAAATTGATCTACTATTGGTGAAGCACAATGTGAAATTATACAATAAGTGATAAAACTAGTAAAAAAAAAATAAAGCACACATGGGATTAAGTGTCAAATGAGTGATTAGGAATTAAATGCCAAAGGACATCAAGAAGGCATAAATCACTCCTGCTGGATGGTTGGACACCTCTTCTGAGAAGCAGTAGTTTTATTGCTAGAGAGACTCAAGGTGGGTAGAAAAGAGGTCTCAAAAGGGGATGCAGAACATGAGTTAAAGCACAGAAAATTAAAGCACTAACTTTTCTTTTTGTGAAATTGTTAATATTTTACTTGACTGCTCTGGCTTATATCTTTTTATAATATTTAAGTACTTCACATAAAAAGGGATCATTCTCATTATGAGAAAAATTTTAGAGGTTAAAAGAAAGGTCATACCATGTCTCGGAATTCAAAGTTACAGGATCTTCAAGGAACTTGAAAAAGCTCTTCATTTATTATGAGACAAAGTAAAGTTAAACTCATTATTGTCTGGCTAGAGAATACTAAAAATGTTACAATATTTTTCTAAAAAAAATTACATGTTCTCCAAACATGAACAGAGTTTTACAATGAGAGAAAAAAAAAAATCAGCCTTTTTTCCTCTGCTAAGACCAAAGACATTCAGTACATGCTCACTGCAGATTCCCATTTGACCTTTATCCTATTATTGACATTTGTAGGTGAGATTTTTGCTTTGGATGCTCTGCTGCCAAGGGATTGGTAGTGGCAGTTGAGTTCATGTTGTTTCCCTTTATGCTTAATTTTTAATGACAAGTCTCTGAATTACCAGATTGTGTCAATTACCCTCCAAGAAATCTAATTTTGTTAATGAAATTAGTTGCTTGGAAGAGAAACATAAGCATTAATTTCAGTTTAGCAGTTTCTCTTTGAGCTGCAGCAGGTGCTATTTGATGGAATTGCCAGCACTTGATAAGACTTTATTGGTCCTCACACTCAAATCAGATCAGTGCTGTCCCGACAACTGAGGCCAATGACATGGCACGTGGCAGTAGATCTGAAAAAACAAACTTTCCAAACTTCAATAAAGCACACGGTAATTTCTCTGAAAAGAATTAATGTGACTTTTTAAAAAATTATCCCAAGTCTAAAACTCATAAGTAACAAAGTAAGTGAAATATTAAAGAAATTATCCATGATAGTTCAAGATCAAAGCACATTTTTGCAGAATGCTTCTCTAGATCAGCCTAAAAAGTAATTTTTATTTGAACTATCAAGATTGTTTCCTATTTATTTTACTTTATTAATAGAAAACTCTTGGTGTGGTCTATATTCTGACTTGTTATGGCTTTGAACAGATCATGGCAGTCACAGTGTATAATGGTCATCTATTGCAGCAAAGTCACAGGACAAATTTTTATTCACCCATTTATTTGCCCATTTTTATTCCCAATAAGTTTGAATATTATTTCCTTGCCATAAAAACACAGAAAGTCACCATTGTTCTGAAATGTAACATATATATATTTACCACTATATGGTAGTACACTGAATTCTTAAAATGGAAAATAGCAAATTTTCATATCAGTTAAGAATTGCAACTATCAACCTCTTCCTATGACCTACTACATAATCAATATTTATTGAGCACCTACAATATACCAGGCATTGCTGTTCCCAGGATACAGCAATAAGTAAAAACCAAGTCCTCCCTTTCCTGGTGCTGATGTTCTGGTAAAGAGACGAGTTAACGGGTGCAGCACACCAACATTGCACATGTATACATATGTAACAAACCTTCATGTTGTGTACATGTACCCTAGAACTTAAAGTGTAATAAAAATATATATAAAAAAATAAAATAAAATAAAAGCAAAGCAAAACAAAACAAACAAGCAAACAAAAAAGCATTTAGGTGCAATTTCTGTCCCTAAGGAGCTCTGGCCCAGACCCTAAAGAGAGCCAGAAAAGCATCCCAGAGGAGACTCCATTTTTCTCAGACAGAAAAATTCAGCACAAGTGAAGTCATTATAGGTAATAGGAAAATACAATGGTGATGAGGAAAGGCTTTGCAGAGGAGGTGATGCCTGAGCAGGTCTTCGAGAATGAATACAAATCCAGAGAGAAGCACTCAAGGCAAAAAGAAAGCGAATGCTAAGGCATGGGGGCAGGAAAAAGGACACTGAATTGTGAGGGAAAGGGGTATAAGTCCCCAGCTGATTATCAGCTGAAGGGCTCCTAGGAGTGGGAGGAGACAAGGATGAAAGTATGGGTAGCCCCTGGGTCTGGTGGGCCTGTGGGTCAGTTCCAGGGATTTGGGGATCCTCCTTTCACTAGCCTCTCCTCTCATAAAGGGATACAGATTAATAAAATAACATGTTTGGATAATTGATTTTTTTTTTGAGGTGGAGTCTTGCTCTGTTGCCTAGGCTGAAGTGCAGTGGTGCGATCTCCACTCACTACAACCTCCGTCTCCCAGGTTCAAGCAATTCTCGTACCTCAGCCTCTCGAGTTGCTGGGAGTACAGGCATGCATCACCATGCCCAACTAATTTTTCTTTTTTATATTTTTAGAAGAGACGGGGTTTCACTTTGTTGGCTAGGCTAGTCTCAAACTCCTAACCTCAAATGATCTGCCCACCTTGGCCTCCCAAAGTGCTGGGACTACAGGCGTGAACCGCTGCACCTGGCCTGGATAATTGATTTATAAATAGTTATCTGTTATTCACACATATATACATACACACGTACACTTTTTCTTACATTTCATTTTTAAGGCAGTTAGAAAAGTTTTAAAATTGCAACTTCAAAAATAATTATAATTAATATTTGTATAACACTTGGTACAATAGACTTTATACACTATACAATGAACTCTATAACACTACAAAAATATTGTCTCATATATTCTTATTCGATTAACGATCATCAAAGTAATGCTACAAGGTAGAAAATGTATAATTTCTTCATTTTACAGATCAGGAAAACAGTCCAAAAATCTGTTTTCACTGGGTCGGTATTCAAACAGTGCCCTTCTCCCTCCAAATATTGAGCTCTTTCTACCATACTAGATTAATTTGTATGTAAAGTCCAGTTGTTTTATTCCAATAAAAAATCCTTTTTAATGGAAACCTTTGAGATCTGTAACCCCGTGCTCTCTTGGGTCTGAACCATAAGTGTGCTAACACCCTGCCCATTGGGCCATCTCTCCACTCTGCAGGGAGTACTACCTAAGGGAGACTCTCCACCATGAATATTCCTCCAAAACTTTGCAAACCTTTTGCAAACTTCCCTAGTGCATTGCTCTCCTGTTCCAAACTTTGCTCCCATCTTTAAAGCCATTCATGTTTTCCTTTTGTCAGTGTTAACTTGGGCAAACTTGGGGGTTTCCGCATCTCCTATTCAAGCTCCCCTTGAATGCAGTTATTTTGTTTACTTAGACTGCTGTGTAGGACCCAAACTTTCCCCTGCACAAAGCACAATTCTCTTGGGAAATAAAATAATTACCCACGTGAACAGTTTCAAAAAACAATTCAAAATGGTAGGTGATAAAAGATTCTGTTAAGTACACTCTCCCTCTATCTTGATTACAATTGATTTTTAAGTAAAGCCCTTAGAAGAACTTTAAACAGTTTTCACTTATTGGTTAAAAATACACTAGTTCATCTACGTATCTGAGGATTTTTCTACACTGTTTAAGACATTGTATGGCAAATAACAGTATGTTAGGAACTCTTTTGCTAACAAGGTATTATAATGTTGTTGAATTTCAAGGTAGCACTAAACATTTGAGTTAAAATGAAATATAAATTCTTACCAAATCAAATTCTTATGAAAATTATAAATTTGTTGTTATTGTGTGAGTTATTCATAAGCGAGTATGTTACTGTGTGTATATTCACCAATATTCGCAAGGGGAGTGGTGGCTGAGCCATTCAGTTAGTACTAAACTATCGGAGGAAGGAAGGTAGGCACTTCTGTCCAGACTCAGTGTTTATCCATGCCAGAATCATCCCTTGTGTTCAGTCTTCTTCAGGACTGGTTCTCTCCCTCTTGTTTAACTCCTGCAATTCCTCTCTGGCTGAGACCGTGGGAAACTCTGTTGAGTCTCCCATGAACATTTCCCTTTTCTGTGCAGCTTTCCTGCATGCAGGAATCACTCTACTTTTCTCACACCCCAGAGGAGTGCAAGAAACTAACTCTAAGTCAATTGTAGGTTGATCTGTCTAGATACACTGTTCAGATATCTATTTCTGTGTCTGTGTATACTAAGCCTGAATTTCCTCTCCAAGAAATGAAGGTCCATGAAAAGTATCCTCTGCTCTTTGATCTTCAGACCTCTGTGGGTTTGTTCCCATTACATCCACAGATCCTAGTTTCTTAGGGACCACAGCATCTACTCACTTCTGATTCCTCTTTCGTCCCTCCTCCTCTACCTGTGTCAAAGAAATGGTCACCTAATCTGGCAGGTAACCCTGGTGGCAGACAGGTGGGGCAAAATGTTACTATTCTTTACATCACTTTGAGCATTTTGTATTATCCAAATTTTATATTCACTTTTTGAGTCCTAAACTTTTGAAACCTCAAAAATTAAGAATTAACGTCTTGTTTTCCCTGCTTTTGGCTGGCTTTTTCTTCCCTTAGGCAACGATGCAAAATGCCCAGCTGACTAAGTAGGGTTCTCAGGTAAAAGGAAGTATAAAAAAGGCAGCAATTATCATAGTATCCCTTCATACCACTGCTAATTTATGATAAGCCATGTATACAATGATTTACCAAGTTCAAATTTTAATAGGCCTGATCATTTACTCTATCAATATTTATAACTTTTACATTGCATGCCTTTCTTATGGATTTCAAATTCTTTCTGAAGATATAAAACAAAGCTTTGTTTATTAAAAGAAAAACTTCACATGTAACAACTGTTAAATTGAGCCTAATGGGTGGTGAAAGGTGGTGAAAGCTATGCAAATATATTTGAAAATGTTTCTGTTTTCTTAAGGCTGAGAAATCCTGCCTCTTGTGTTCTGAAGAGTGGGCTCTGATGAGCAAATTAAGGCTCTCCCATCTGTACTTTTCGATTTCCTCCTCCATTTCAACGTTTTCCCCACCTTTATTTTCTCCCTTCCTTTGTGCTGGATTTGAGAAAGAATTCTCCTTCCCCTTTGCCAAAGTGAATCTCTCTCTTCGCTGGTACTTCTGACCCCCTCACCTTCCTATATTCCAGGAGCTTACATTGCAGTACAGCAGGGAGTATGGAGTTTGTTATCATCCATGGACTCATCTCCTGGCCCTGTCACTTTTTAGCTGTGCAATGCTGTGCAAGCTACTTAACATCCCACAATTCAGGCTTTACCTTCAAAAAATGGATTCATAAAAGTAAGATGTTTTATCATTGCCTCTCTTACTTTCTTATATTTTCACTTTTTCTCATACTGATTGTGCTTCTTCTCCAACAAATATTCTCAGTTCTTTCTGAATCTGAATGAAAACAAGAGTCTCTCACCCTTGCTGCATGATCTCCTTACCACCCTATGCCTCTCCCTTTACCACCAAATTTTTGAAAGAATAGCTGTTCCTGCACTCTTTTCTTAATAACCCCAAATTTGTTTACTTTGACTACTGATGTTATTGAACTGTTACGTGACCTTCTAATCACAAAGCTCTGTGTCTTTTCTCTATTTTTAAGCTCCTTGAAACATCTGCACCACTTAACACTGTTGGATCCCTTATTTGCTTAAAATAATTTATTCCACAGCCACTATCATTGTGCTATATCTGTGTATCTTTGACTGATCCCTCTTTCTCTTCTACCTACAAATTTAGCTGCTTTTAAAGTTTCTTTTTTTGACTGTCTCCTGTTTGACGTACACAATCCTTCCTAAAATTTCACCAAATCTAACACCTCTATCTGAATGACCCAAAAGGTACAGTGTCTCCATGCTAAATTAAGAATCTTATGATTTACATGCCTGAGTATTCCACCACACCCTTGAATTCAAAACATCCCACAAACCAAAGACATCCCACTCCTCCCAAACCAGCCCTTCTCAACTCTGCATTAAAGATATTGACATTCTCCCTGGCAACGTGATTCGAATCTTAGAGGTACTTCCTCTCCTACCACCTCTTACCGCCGATCAGTCAACAGTCCTTATAAATTCTAGCTCCATAATATTTTCACATTTATCACTGTCTTCACATTTAATTGTTACCACTGTGGCTCAGGGGTTTATTACTTCTTATCTGAACTATTATAATAACCTCTTAATTTGCTCTAACTTATCCTCTCTTCTTCTAGCTTCGTGCCCACCTCATTTTCTTGACTAACCCATCACCAGCGCCAGATAAATCCTCAGTTTAATTTTAAAAAGTATTTATGAATCAGGAACTTGCAACAGAGAGAAAAGAGGAATTAGCATTTTGGTGCAACAGCTGGATACCATGCTATATATTTTACTGCATTATCTCATTTAATATTCAAAACAAATTGTGGTGGACATACTTGGATGACCATGCAATATTCATTTCCTCCTTCCTCTTTCCAAATAGAGCCCTGATTTTATTCAGGTTACCCCAACCCCTCCCCCGTGCCGCCACAAAGGAGAATTCTAATTAGTCTGTGCTGGTCAGCTTCAGATTTGTCTGGCTATTGTTATTGGTGTAAGGGTAATTGTAAATCCTAAAATGACTCATAAGAGTAAAGGGAAGAACTGGTATTTCACCATTGGCTAAGATTCTCTCTTAGAGAGCATCTTGCCCAGGTAGCCCCAGCCACCAATTTGGCACCATAAGAAGAGCCAAATTAAGTAGAAAGTTGACAAAAAAAGGGCTGAATGAGAGTCAGAGTGACATGCTGTACCTCCATCCCTCTGGGCTGTTCATTAAATGAGGTAATATCTTTCCTAACTTGTGATTTACAATTGTGTGGTCTATTACTTGAAGCCAAAATGTGCCTATGAGCAACCTTATGATATGGAGACAGGCTCAGAGAAGCCTAAGTTTACATGACTGGTATCAGCAGAACCAAAATTTGAAACCACATTTGATTGATTACAAAGACCTTGTTTTTTTCACACTATCTGACTAGGACTTTAATCAGCCCAAAACCTATAGAAATATTTTACAAATGTATTGAGTATTACTTTTTATTATGCACTATTGAAGTGTTTTATGAGTAATAACTTACTGACTTCTTAAAATAACTCTATGGGGCCCACATATTATCCTCCTTTTACAAAGACTGACAGAGGTCAAATAATTTTCTCAAGGTCACACAGTAAGTAATTATCAGAATATGAAATTGAACCAAAGCATTTGGACTTTAGAACTCCTGCTCCTAATCACTGGGCTTACACATTTCTTCATGTACATTTTGCACATACACAATCTTTAAAAAGTAGGTATGTTGCTTTGGTATATTATATTTATGAGAAAAATTATGAGAGCCTCTGCATGAGAAAGCTGGCTTACAGTAGCAATTTCTGTATGTACCAGAGAGGGGTTGGCAGGAGGATGGAAGGAGGGGCTATTTGAATGAAAACATGGGATATGAAATGAAGTAATCTTTTGGCTGAATTGGAGGAAACTCCAACTCTCACATCAGGGGCGAGGCCTTGTAATGTTGCTGGCAGTGGGGTTCTCAAAGAAACCTTCACTTATGGCTTAAGTGTCAATTTGCAATGATACATAGAGACCCAGGCCAGCTGCTCTATGGAGTCCTCCACAGTATTGGAACTGATTCCAAATTCCTTAGCCTAGAATTTATATTCTGCTTCCAATCTACGTTTCTAGCCTTCCCTTAGTGCCCTTCCCATCCTTCTCTTTTATACCTCCCATTTCTTCTACTTAAATTTAGGTAATGAAAGGCTGTTTTAAATTAGTACTGATAATTGCATCATTGAAAAATTTAACTTGCTTATAGATAATTTTTAAAACACAACTAGCATCTATTTACTAGAAACATAAATAACCTCAACAGTTGGATATCTTTGTCATAATGCAATGGAACATATGGTGAGGGCAATGCTAGAACTCTAGAAAATGAGGTTAGCTCAGTGGGAAACTCTGTTTTATATTTCCAAAAAACTCCGTTTAAGTTCTACTCAACTAACAAATGAAATAAGGTCCTGTTCATGCTACATCATGGAAAAGTGCACTATCTGTCCTCACTCCTAAAAAGAAGCCAGGGGCACAAATTAAATAGGCCTGGTAGAGATTCACGCATCTGTAATTTAATGAAGTAACTAGAGAATAACAGCTACAGGGTTTATACCTAATCCTTGATTTGTTTTTCACTGTGGATATAAAATAACCCTCCCTCCAAAGCTTCTGTTTAGTATGATATCTTGAGAATAAGTGAAATGTAATTTATTATCTTCATTTAGTAATAGTACATTGTTAAGGTACTGTTTGTCACTTGAATAGTAGGTCTCATCAAAAGGTAATATTCTACTTTTTTCTTAGCATTAGAAATGTTATGTCTGAACAAGATGAATATTGAGCATCCATCTTTCTTTTTTAACTGTCACTGAGACACTGGGGAGACCATAAACAGTAAAGAGAAAGATTAACCGTATCACACAGTCAGTAATTTAAGGAGCAGGGAAATATTTTCAGGTCATCATCAATCTGAATGTTTTCCTTTTACAACAGAAAACCAGGTGATTTAAAATCTCTCCACATACACAAGGCATACCAGAGATAGAATTCAGGGGAGAAAAAAAAAAAAGAACAAAATCTGGTGCTATCTCGGAGTTTTGCATGTTATGCTAAGCTTTCCGGGTTCCCAACAGGAAGGCAATTCACATTGCACATGACATTGCAGCACAGTAAATTTTATTAATGGAAACCTATTATCTATCCAGTTGGAGAAATGGAGAGGGCAAATAGGTTAAAATTTTTCTCTTAACTATTAGTTAATGTGCCTCAGGTGGTCTCCTTCCCATTAATTTCATTGTACTACAAGAAAATATGGTAAGAGCAGCTGTACATGTTAGTCAGTGCTGCTTGCAAAATACTACAAGATAGAGACCTGAATGTCTCCCCGAAAAATCAATAACAATAACAGCACCACCGTCAGAGCAGAAACTATTAAACACTGCCCATGCCAGCACATATACTATGGCAAATTCTAACAACATCTATGTTTCTAACTAGATCGGTGTTTATGTTAGAATAATCAAGTCAAGAAAATGCCTTATACTCAGCCATGGTTCACATCACATATTGTAGCAAGAACATAAATTAATGTATGCAAATAAAATTCAGATTACATTGATTTTATTTTGGTTTGGGAATATGTGACTATTACCAGATTTTTTTAGAGAAAGAACATTTATCAACTTGCTTTAAAGTAGCCGTAACAAGGAGAAACCAGGATCTTAAAAAGTCTTTTAAACAAATTAAAAACATGATGTGTTAGGACTTTTTATTTTGAAAGTGACAAGGACATATTCTATCCAGCTTAAGAAAGGAAGAGAATGCATTGCTCAAGTAATTGGAAAGGGAAGAGCTAGTGCCAGCTTCAGAGATGACTGAGATACAAAGATCATCATGTCTCTCTTTTTCTTGTTTTCATTTTTATTCATTTCTCTCTTCCTTTACTTCCTTGTTTCAAATTTCTTTTTATGTGATGGCTTCATCCTCTTCTATGCCGATGTTTTCTCCATGTGTAGTCGCACATGAATACATATATGCAGACAAACAAGAACAGAATGGTTGGAGTAAGAGAGGAGGAATTTCCCAAAGAAATTTGGGGGATTGAAAAGGAAACTGTTACAAGAAGAGCAAGAGTTGGACAGAAACCCAAAAGAATAGAAATCTGCATTATTGCTTCTCAGTGTGATCAGCAGCATCCACATCACCTGGGAAATTGTTAGAAATGCATATTCTTCAAACTGTGGGGGTGGGTCCCAGCAATCTGTTTTCATAAGCTCTCTAAATGATTATGATGGATACTAAGGTTTGAGAACCACTGTTCTACACGAAGATTCCAGATTATCATCGTAAACATATACCCTGTATATCCAACTGTCCCATGTGTACTTTAAGTTGTACCAGTTTGATAGAGCTTATCATAAACTCCCAAAGTTGCTCCTCCTCCGGTATTTGTATTATCAGTTAATCCCTCCACAGTCCATCTGGAAACCTTGAGCTCCATCCTAGAGTTCTCCTACCCTAACCCTCACTTCCAATAAACTGTAAAATCTTGCCTATTTGACCTCCTATACATTAATATCAGTCTCTTTACTGATCTCTCTGGTACCTGCCCTTCCCATAACTCCAAATTCATTTCTCCTCTATAAACAAAATTATTTCATTAAAGTACAAATTTGACGATGCCTCGCCTCTGTTAAAATATTCACAAGCCTCGCAGAATAAATCCTGCAGAAGAAACTGCACAATCTTTAGCTAAGGCACTGACTATCTGAGCCTCTACTTTGCTCTCCTCCAATTATAAGCTTCAGAGATCTATAAGCTCCCCAGGATTCCATTTTTAAAATCATGCTATGTTTATATATGCTGGGGAGTAGGTCCCCAGCTTTCATCAAAGTCTTATTGACCCAAAAAGTTTAAAAACTATCAATACAGTAGACAGAAAAGAAAAGTAATTTTTGGTTGTCAGGTACATGTTTATGATTGAGAGTACCCTGAAAAAAAAAGTTCAGACTAATTTAACACATCTTTAAATATAAAACGATTCCTGTGCTTTTAAGAGAGTGATGCTATGGGTAAATATAGATAATCTGTATAGAATTAAGCGTGGTGAAAAAGATTTTTCACAAAGGCAAAAATATCATTGTTCTACTTGTGTTCTGTTGATTAGACTCATGCTAATTATTTCATGGTTAAAAACTTACTGGAGAAGTTGGAATACAAACTAAAAACAAAGAACGATTTGAAAAAAAGAATGCATTTAATGTGAATATAGATTTGATAGGAAGATTGGATAAGGATTGCAATAGCTATTTTGGGGAGTCATGTAGCATATTTTTCATTAAATTCCATTATTTTTCTAACGTCCTACAATTCCTACCTTTCCCATCCTTGTGATGGATGTGTAACGCAAGTGTGACCAACTACCATGATCAATTTTCCTATCATGGTGATTAACTCTAGAGTAAGCGTTTAACAAACAAACAGAGACAAACAGAGGCCTTCCCCTAAATTGATAAATGGAAATTGGAAACAAGTTCTCTTTCAACTGAGTGTGCTAAAACAGGGCCATGTAAATCTAAGCCTGCCAGTGGCAATAGAGAGAACTTGTCAGTAGGAAAAAATTGAGCCAAAAGATGAGGAAAACTGAAACAAGTAAAGCTGAGAGAGAGGGAGCAAAAAGAAGCTTTGAAGGTATGGGATGAACTCTTGAACCGTCAGATTGATCTTTTTAAAGCTAGATTTACTTTGGACTTTCTAGCCATATTGGTTAGCACATTCTTTGTTGCTTGAACTATGTTAAGTAGGATTTGAATTATAGTTGTTCTTTGACTTACAACAGGATTACATCCTGATCAACTTATTATAAATTGATCACATTTAATATACCCAGCCTACTGGACATCATAGCTTAGCCTAGCCTACATTAACCATGTTCAGAGCACTTACATTAGCCTACATTTGGGCAAAATTATCTAACACAAAGCCTATTTTATATTACAGTGTTGAATATCTCATGTAATTTATTAAATATTGTACTGAAAGAGAAAAACAGAATGGTTGGTGGCAACTTTAAATATAGTTTCAACTGAATGTGTGTGCTTTTGCACCATCACACAGTTGAAAAATCATAAGTCGGGGACCACCTGCACTTTGAATAGAATTATTGGCAACAGAAACATACCTGTCTAACATACTAGAACTCTGACTCCATGCTTTGCTGTCATTCTGTTTTTTACAGGGACAGATCCCAGATCTAAACCCTAGCCAAAACCCCTTGTGTTAGAGGAGCTCACCCTTTACTACTGATGAAAGCTCCATGATGAAGTGCTTTCCTGGTGACACTCAGAGATCGTTTGCTATGTGAATGTTTTTCTTGCTCAAATTTCAACAAACATGATTGGTAGGTGCTCTATTTAGGCTGTATAGAAAGCACCAGAAGAACATAGCGTGATGGAGGCAGCATGAACTCCTCAAAATTGCCAATACCCACTCTAAAATGAAAACATACATCATCTTCATACATCAGAAGAATGAATACTGTTAAAATTACCTTACTACTCAAAGTGATCCACAGATTTAATGTAATCTCCATCAAATGACATTCTTCACAGAAATAGAAAAAGCGATCCTAAAATCTGTGTAGAACCGTAACACTTTGAATAGACAAAGTAATCTAAGGAAAAAGAACAAAGCTGGAGACATCACATAACCTGACTTCAAAATATACTACAAGGCTACAATAACAGAAACAACATGATATTTGTATAAAAGCAGACACATAGACCAATGAAACAGAATAGAGAACCCAGAAATAAATCCACATATTTATAGCTAAAAGATCTTTTGACAAAGGTGCCAAAAACATACATTAGGGAAAAGACACCATCATTGATAAATGATACTAGAGAAATTGGATATCCATATGCAGAAAAATGAAGCTAGACCCCTATCTCTCACCATATACATATAAAAATCAACTCAAAATGGATTCAAGACTTAGATGTAGATCAGAAAATTTTTACTATAAAAAAGACCAGAAACTATAAAACTACTGGAAGAAAATATAGGGGGAAAACGTTAGGATACTGGCCTACGTAAAGATATTGTGACTAAGACTTCAAAAGCACAGGCAACAAAAACAAAAATTGACAAGTGGGACTACATGAAACTAAAAAGTTCTTGCATAGCAAAGGAAACAGTCAACAGAGTGAAGAGACAACCTGTAGAACAGAAGAAAGTATTTGCAAACTAGTCATCCAACAATGAACTAATATCTATATTATACAAGGATCTCAAATGATTCAATAAAGAAGTTTTGAAGGTATGAAACTTTGAAGCTAATAATCCATTAAAAAATGGACAAAGGATCTGAATTGACATTTCTCAAAAGAAGACATAAAAATAACCAATAGTATATGAAAAAATGCTCAACATCACGAATCATGAGGGAAACACAAATTAAAATCACAATGAGATATCAACTCACACCAGTTCAAATGGTTATTATCAAAAAGACAAAATATAAAAAATGCTGGTGAGGATTCAGAGAAAAGGGAACTCTTTTACACTGTTGGTAGCAGTGTAAATTAGTACAGCCATTATGGGAAATATTATGGAGGCTTCTTTAAATACTAAAACTACCATAAAATTGAGCAATCCCACTATTATTACTCCAAAGAAAAGGAAAGGATTATATCAAAGAGATAACTACATCCCCATGTTTATTGCAGCACTATTCACAGTAGCCAAGATATGGAATTAACCTAAGTGTCTACTAACAGATGAATGTATGAAGAAAATTGGGTATATATACATAATAGAATACTATTTGGCCATAAAAAAGAAAGAAATTCTGCCATTTGCAGCTACATGGATGGAATTGGAGGTCATTGCTTTAAGCGAATTAAGCCAGGCACAGAAAGACAAATATTGCATGTTCTCACTGATATGTGAGAGGTAAATAGTTGATTTCATGGAGGTAGAGAGCTACTACCCAGCTACTAGGGGCTGGGAAGAATGTGTGTGTTTGGAAGTGGGGAGGATGAGGAGAGGTAGGTTAATGGGTACAAATAAACAGACAGAATGAATTCTAGTTTTTTATATCATAGTAGGGTGTTTATAGTTAACAATAATTTATTGTATATTTTTAAATAACTAAAAGAGAAGATTTGAAATGTTCTCAACACAAAGAAATGACAAATATTTGACATGATAAATATCCTAAATACCTAAATTTAATTATTACACATTATGTGCATGTACCAAAATTTCACATGTATCCCATAAATATCTACAACTGTTATGTATCAATTTTTAGAAAGGTAAAAATAATTGCCAATACCAGCTCTGTAAGTTTGGACTAATTACTTAACCTGCTAAGTCTAGCTTTCTTCACTTGTTAAAATGGGTATACTATCTAGTTTACAGTATTATATGAAAAAATAAGGTTAATAATGCAGGCTATTACTGTGTCTATCACATATTTGTACTCAATAAATATTCTTTGTCACAGGCACATATATGCAAATAGAAGAGAGACCAGTGGTCTTTGCTTGGAAGCACTGTGAATCCACATAGGTTACTCATGAACTGAGCCTTGGAGGGTAATCAGGATTTTGCCAGATAGAAAAAGTAAGGAAGGACATTATAGTTAGAGCATGACATAAGATGCTAGTTATTCTTCATTCACCTCTATAGATTCCTCATCTGCCCACCTCTTTATAACCTGGAAGAATGGCCTGTAGGAACTGCATTACCCAGGCTTCCTTATCCACCAGCTTCTGCTGGGATCAGCCAATGGTAGGCACATGCAGGATAATGGAAGGTGAAAAGAAAGACACTTTAAGGTATTTATCTTTTCAGGTCACCTAATTCTCATGGCTACTACTCTCGCTGGTTTCCAGTAACAAATTCAGGTCTAGAGGCAGTAACAGCTTTCCAGTATTGCTGGCTAATATGCACCTCAATGCTCTTTGTTGGTTTCCCTCTCCTCTCCCCACACCTTTCTAAATAGTCCCTACATTTAGCCTTCTCCAGATTTAACAGTGTAAGTCTGTGTTTCTTTCATGCCAGTACCCAGACCTTTACAACATGTAGATCATAGGGAGCAAAAATACATGGTTTATTTAGGGAATGATAAATAGTTCAATTTCCCCCCATTTCCAAAATAACAAAAATGAATAAAATATAAAAAACATCCCTCCTAATATTCTTCTGGAACTATCACCCTTTTTCTCCTTTCCCATCATCAAGCCTTGTTATCGAAAAAGAAGGGGGGAGTTTATACTGAGTCACCCAACTCTTCACTCCTTTTCAGTCAGGCTTCAAGGCCACCCTTCCCCAACATTTCTTGAAAATACTATCCAAGTGCCTGTAACAACAGCTTCTGAACTATAGATATCCCTTGTCAGATTTAGAAAATTCCCTTCAATCTCTAATTTGCTGAGAGTTTTTATCATAAATGAGTGTTGAATTTTATCAGATATTTCTTTGCATCTATTGAGATGATCATATGGGTTTTTACCTTTATTCTGTTAGGGGGTAAATTACATTGATTAATTTTCAGATATTAAATCACCCTTGCATTCCTGGAATAAACCTTACTTGGTCATTTTTCATGTTATACATAACTGGGTTCCATTTACTATTTTCTTTTTTAGAATTTTTTAGTCCATGTTCACTAGGAACATTGGCCTATAATTTTCTTTTTTACTGTCTTTTTCAGGTTTTGGTATCAGAATTATACAGGCCAAAAACTAAATTGAGAAATATTCCTTACACAATTATCTCTCAGTTTACTCCCTAAGCCTTTTTCTCATAGTGTTGTTTCTTTCCAGCCATTTTATTTTTCCACTTCTAATTCTGTGTCCATTGTTCAAATTCTAGAGTTTGCTAAGATTTTACTAATTGTCTTAGTATATAGTAAGACGCATCAGGGTAAATAAGCAGGTTGGTAGCTTGGGTCCAGAGAGAGAGAGAGAGAGAGAGAGAGATCTTTTTATATGTATAAGAGATATATACGCACACACACATATATGTTTATATATATATATATATAAAATATATATATTCTTAAGCTTTTATTTTGGGTTCAGGAGTACATGTGCAGGTTTGTTACATAGGTAAACTTGTGTCACAGGGGTTTGCTGTCCAGATTATGTCGTCACCCAGATACTAAGCCTAGTAGCAAATAGTTATTTTTTCTGCTCCTCTCCCTCCTCTCACCCTCCACCCTCTGGTAGGCCCCAATGTCTGTTGTTCCTCTCTTTGTGTTCATAAGTTCTCATTATTTAGCTCCCACTTATAAGTGAGAACATGCGGTATTTAGTTTCCCATTCCTGTGTTAGTTTGCTAGGTATAATGGCCTTCAACTCCACCCATGTTCCTGCAAAAGACATGATATTGCTTTTTTGTTATGGCTGCATAGTATTCCATGGTGTGTGTCTGCCACATTTTCTTTATTCAATCTGTCATTGATGGGCATTTAGGTTGATTCCATGTCTTTGCTATTGTGAATAGTGCTGCAGTGAACATATACATGCATGTGTCTTTATGATAGAATGATTTATATTTCTTTGGGTATATATTTAGTAAGAGGAGTGCTGGGTCAAATGGTAGTTCTATTTTTAGCTCTTTGAAGATTTGCCACACTGCTTTCCACAATGGTTGAATTAATTTACACTCCCACAAACAGTGTATAAGCATTTCATTGTCTTCACAACCTTGCCAGCATCTGTTATTTTTTTGACTTTTTAATAATAGCCACTCTGACTGGTGTGAAATGATATCTCATTGTGGTTTTAATTTGAACGTCTCTAATGATTAGTGATGTTGAGCATTTTTTCATATGCTTGTTGGCCACATGTATGTCTTATTTTGAAAAGTTCATGTCCTTTGCCCACTTTTTAATGGCGTTGATTTTTTTCTTGTAAATGTGTTTCCATATACATGCTGGATATTAGACCTTTGTTGAATGCATAGTTTGCAAAAATTTTCTCCCATTCTGTAGTTTGTCTCTTTACACTGTTGATGGCTTCTTTTGCTATGCAGTTGTTCTTAGATTCCATTTGTGAACTTTTGCTTCTGTTGCAATTGCTTTTGACAACTTTGTCATGAAATCTTTGGCTGTTCTTATGTGCAGAAGGGTATTACCTAAGTTTTCTTCCAGGGTTTTCCTAGTTTGGGGTTTTATATTTAAGTCTTTAATCCATCTTGAGTTTATTTTTGTATATGGTGTAAGGAAGCGGTCCAGTTTCATTCTTCTGCATATGGCTAGCCAGTTATCTCAGCACCATTTATTGAATAGGGAATCCTTTCCCCATTGCTTGTTTTTGTCAGATTTGTTGCAGATGAGATAGTTGCAGGTTTGTGGCCTTATTTCTGGGCTCTCTTGTGTTCCATTGGTCTATGTGTCTCTTTTTGTACCAGTACCATGCTGTTGTAGTTACTAATAATCCTGTAGAATAGTTTGAAGTTGGGTAATTTGATGCCTTCAGCTTTGTTCTTTTTGCTTAGGATTGCCTTGGCTATTTGGGCTCTTTTTTGTTTCCATACGAATTTTCAAATAGTTTTTTCTAGTTCTGTGAAGGATGTCATTGGTAGTTTGATATGAATAGCACTGAATCTGTAAATTGCTTTGGGCAGTATGGCCATTTTAATGATACTTATTTTTCCTATCCATGAGCATGAACATAGAATGTTTTTCCATTTGTTTGTGTCATCTCTGTTTTCTTTGGGCAGTGGCTTTGTAATTCTCATTGTACATACCTTTCACCTCCCTGGTTAGCTGTATTCCTAAGTATTTTATTCTTTTTGTGGCAATTGTGAATGGGATTGCATTCCTGATTTGTCTTTCAGCTTGGCTGATGTTGTTGTATAGGAATTGTTGTCATACAGGAATGCTAGTGATTTTTTTACATTGATTTTGTATCCTGTAACTTAGCTGAAGTTGTTTATCAGATCAAGGAGCTTTGGGACAGAGACTATGGGGTTTTCTAGATATAGAATCATGTCGCCTACAAACAGGGATACTTTGACTTTCTCTCTTCCTATTTCTTTATTTCTTTCTCTTGTCTCATTGCTCTGACCAGGACTTACAGTACTACATTGGCTAGGAATCAGAGAGAGGGCATGCTTGTCTTGTGCCAGTTTTCAAGGAGAATGCTTCCAGCTTTCGACCATTGAGTATAATATTGGCTGTGAGTTTGTCATAGATGGCTCTTATTCTTTTGAGGTATTTTCTTTCAATACCTACTTAGTTCAGGGTTTTTAACATGAAGAGATGTTGAATTTCATCAAAAGCCTTTTCTGCATCTATTGAGGTAGTCTTGTGGTTTTTTAGTTCTGTTTGTGTGATGAATCACATTTATTCATTTTCATATGTTGAGCCAACCTTGTATCCCAGGAATGAAGCCTACTTGATCGTGGTGGATTAACTTTTTAATGTGCTGCTGGATTTGGTTTGCAAGCACTTTGTTGAGTATTTTTGTATCAATGGTCATCAAGGATATTGGCCTGAAGTTTTCTTTTTTTGTTGTGTCTCTGCCAGCTTTTGGTATCAGGATGATGCTGGCCTCATAGAATGTGTGGAGAAGAGGCCCTCCTCAAGTTTTTGGAATAGTTTCCATAGAAATGTTACCCGCTCTTCTTTGTACTTCTGGTAAAATTCAGATGTGAATCCATCTGGTTCTGGGCTTTTATTTGATTCGTAGGCTATTTATTAATGACTCAATTTCAGATCTTGTCATTGGTCTGTTCAGGGAATCAATTTCTTCCTGGTTACGTCTTGGGAGGCTGTATGTGTCCAGAAATTTCTCCATTTCTTCTAGATTTTCTAGTTTGTGTGCATAGAGTTGTTCATAGTAGTTTCTGATGGTTGTTTTTATTTCTGTGGGATCAGTGGTAACTTCCCTTTTGTTGTTTAAAGAGATTTATATTAAGCCTTTGTTACATTTCACCTAAGCCAAAAAAGAAAAAAAAAAGAAGAGAAGAAGAGAAGAGAAAAGAGAACAGAAAAGAAGAAAAGAAAAGAAAGAAAGGAGAAGAGAGAGAAAGAGAGAAGAGAAGAGAAGAGAAGAGAAGATAAAAGAAGAAAAGAAAAGAAAAGACCAGACCAGACCCATAGAATCCTATGGGATCTGCTGACATGTTTGTCTGAACTTCGTCTTCCACATCACTGTCAAGATAGTTTTTCTAACTCACCACTCCAAAATCTATGAAAAGCCTCCATAAGCCCCTAGTTGCCCTCCAAATTATAACTGCATTTGGTTCACACTTTTCCCTCCTCCTGAAATGACTTTCCTTCTTATTCCGCTTTTAAAAACTTTATCACCTGCAAAATTCACTTCAAAAAGAGCTCCCTCCATGAAGGTTTAATTACTCTCTTGGCCCTAAAGGAATGACATCTCCTGTTTGGCCTGTTCACATTGCTGCACTGCACTGGTAACTCTTCAACAAAACCCATTTTTACTCTTGCCTCTTATTGTTACGTATGTACAGGTCTTATTGCCTCTCTCAACCTCAACTAAACTATTTAAGAGAAGTGTACTCATCTGTTTATTTCCTGCTGAGTCTAGTCCAATCTCTTATAATTTTTAGACCATTAAAAAGCTATTTGCTGAAGTGAATTGAGTTGAAATTGGTGTAGACAAGCCAGTATGTCTGGTCATCTTAATCTATATGTTATTGAACAATGTGCCAGCTGGAATCTCCTTTTATGTAATGTCCTTCTCAGTATTCTTTTTCCTTTCCCATGGCATTTTGAGTCCTACTGCTAAAGTAGAAAATTTAAGAAAGCATGTTTTCCATAGTGAAAGAAACATAGGTAAAATTCTGATAAAAATAAAGCATTAGAACTGAACATTCGATTAGTAAATGCTAATAAATTCATGGACTAAAACAAAAGTTATAAAAGTAGCTAGCAATGCACAAGGACATGTTTAGATAATATTATACAATTTATGGTTATTTTCTTTCTCCAGTGCTCATTCTTTCCAAATGTTTGTTATCTATGCTGGATCTTGATGAGAGGAAGAAAAAAAGAAAAATGAATAAACCATATCTTACAAAATGATTTCCAGACTGTAATTTGTAACCTGAAATAAAATATATGTATCTATTTATATTGACTTCCTAGTCAGGAAAAAATGATAAGCAAACAGCAGCAACAAAAGAGCTGCAACCCTTTGACCACGGAGAGCGTTATGAAGGCTTAGTGCTGCCATCCAGCACCCAGCAGTCAGACTGTCAAAGCATAGCATGTAAAGTCTGAGACAGCATAGCATTTCTAAATTAATAAAACATCAACTTGGTCCTACTTTTGATGCAAAAAAATTCTAGTGGTTTAACCCAGAAATAGAGTGAAATACAGAAATAACAGAAGATAGAAGATCAAAATTGTACTCAAGTTTACTTGCTTTTTAGGTTTTTTTTTCAAATACCATTTGAACACCCAAAACAAAGTTAAATATGAGAATGTATGTCAGAATTAGAGATGAATAACAGGGACATGGATGTCTCTGAGCTAAAGCTAATGTGGGCATCGTAGCTACGGATGAAAGCTGTTGCAAGAATGAGTTAAAGGCCCTGAATGCTTGCTGATCTTTCTTCCACATAATTAAGTTTCTTCAGTATTTTTCTAGACCCTGCCTCTTTTGGACCACACTGTATGTTTTCCTTTCTCCCTCACTTCTTCTGGAATACTATCTGGAAACATATCAGTCCAGCCAATGTATATATAAAAATAAAATAAGAAAAGCGTTTCGAATATGATTCAAATCATATCCAATCATCTACATATTCAAAAATATCTAAGGAAAAAATACACACAGTGATCCCATTCTTATGTGACTTGCTTTGTGTTTCTGCTTCTGCACTTAAGACAAGAGCTATCTTACATAAATGAATTAATCTGTAAATTTAAAATTAGGTGGAGTGAGGAATTACTTTGATGACATTGATCAAGGAGAAAAGAGTAAGGGAATATGAGACGATCCTCAGTCTGGAGGAAGGGAAAGATATAGAGCTATGTGAAACAAGCTACCAGTGGAAAGGCAATGAGTAGGCCACAAGGGATAGTGAGAAAAGAATATCAAAAAGGAAGAAATCTGAAGAGATTTGGAGGGTACAATAGAATGAAAAAATGATTGTAGAAATAATTTGTGAATATTGGCGTTAGATACCTAGGAAAAGAAACAAGTTTGAAAGAGTATGGATGTAATATTCTTTTTTCAAATGTAAGATAATGATTCTGCTGATTGTATTGTAGTGTCATAGAATATGCAAAAAGTGCCTCCTGAAATTGTGCTCTACACAATGCGTGTGGCCAGATGTGAGGGCTGTAATGGAAACGTTCAAATTAAACAGAGGACATGCCACTGAAGAACCTTCCAGAAAGTACTTTGCTTTCTATCGCAAGCAAAAAGCATGGTCTACTAGGAAATATCTTCCCTAGAAATATGAAGATCAGCCTTCTCACCATCATGCCGTTATTATTTTGGACCACATGAAATTACCAATATCAGACAAATTTTTTACCTGTAAAAGTTTTAATTTCACAGAGTTCAACCTAATAGTTGAATAATCTTGGTAAAGATATTTTACTTTTGTGGGTCTTACTTTACTTATCTATAAAATGAGAATTTTAGTCTAGATCAGTGAGTTTCAATATATATTTTTCCATGTTCCCTCTCCCATAACCATATCAGCAATACCTCTCTTGATGCACAGTGATAGCAGATATGGATAGGGGTAGGAGCACCACGTTTTCTCTCTCCAGGAGACAGAAATTCTGATATGCTCCTTTACTGAGCCATTCCTTTCTCCTGCCCTATCGAAAACACTGGGTGAGATGCCAGAATTGTTCTAATGAACAGAATGGTTCTCTCAGTGTCAGGTACTAAAAGTTGCAGTACAGTTGGTGTCAAAAGTCTGGAATAATACACCGCATAATCATAATTTTATGCTATGTATCTTGATTCTTCTCCTGTGGCAAACGCAAGTCACAAGCTGAGTAAAAACAAGTCAATGGGCTGAGGATGTGACCATTTTGACGTTCCACCTCCTAGGGAAAATAGCAACCAGGAATAACGGACAAGGCTAAGGCCCAAGGCAATGTGCTACAGTGGAGAATCCTCTACTCTCCTTTGGGAGGTCAGATGAATGCAGAGAATGCAGTCTTGCTTAGGAAAAGGCAGAGTAGAGCTACTTAGGCTATAGCACTTGTGACTCCATTTTGTAATTTCTGTTTAATTTGCTGTTTTGACACAAGCCTCACAGCTTCTTGAAATCATCCATCTTTGTATCCCAAATATCTATCATAATGCCTTCTTGTCATTTAGTAGACACAAATACTTGTCCCTTTCTGAGCCTTCATTGCCATTAGGAGATAATTTTAAAATCTGGACAAAAAGTTTACAAAAATATTACAAATAAGTCCTTTATACCCTCTACCTAGTTTCGTGTGTTTTTAACATTTTGCCATATTTGCCTTACCCTTCTCACTCTAAACAATTTTAGAGTGGGTCACAAACATCATGGCCCTTTACCCCTACCGAAACGGTTTGGATATGTGTTCCCACCAAAATCTCATGTCGAATTGTTATTCTCAGTGTTGGAGGAGGGGCCTCGTGGAAGGTGATTGGATCATGGGGGTGGATTTTGCCCTTGCTGTTGTCGTGATAGTGAATGAGCTCTCATGTGATCTGGTTGTTTAAAAGTGTGTAGCACCTCCCCCTTTGTTCTCTCTTCTTCCTGCTCTGGCCATGTAAGATGTGCCTGCTCCCTCTTTGCCTTTTGCCATGATTGTAAGTTTCCTGAAGCTTCCCCAGCCGTGCTTTCAGTATTGTCTGCAGAACTGCAAATCAATTAAACCTCTTTTCTTTATTAATTACCCTGTCTCAGGGGTTTCTCTATAGCAGTGCAAGAATGGACTAATACACCTACGTACTTCGCTGTGTATTTCCTAAAAACAAAGAAATTATATTTGATAACCACAATACACTATCAAAATCCGATTATAATCCATATATTTGAACCATAGTTATACTTTGTCAATTATGCCAATGTATTTATTTATTTATTTATTTTTGAGAGGGAGTCTCACTCTGGTGCCCAGGCTGGAGTGCAGTGGCATGATCTCAGCATACGGCAACCTCTGCCTCCTGAGTTCAAACGATTCTCCTACCTCAGACGCTTAAGTAAGTGAGATTACAGGTTCGTGTCACCAGGCCTGGCTAATTTTTGTATTTTAGTAGAGATGGGATTTCACCTTCTTGGCCAGGCTGATCTCGAACTCCTGACCTCAAGTGATCCACCCGCCTCAGCCCTGCAAAGTGCTGGGATTACAGGCGTGAGCCACCGCGGCCTGCCGCCAACTTTATAGCAAACTTTTCCAGTCAACAATACAGACATTGCAGTTAATTTTTATTTCATTTTACTTTCTTTTGATTTGGAACAGGATAATAATTTCTGAATGGAAACTAAGGTGTATTCTGTCATCTTAACTCTTTTTTTAATTTCTTTGTACAGTACTAAATTCGCTAACACCTGGAATTTCAAAGACAACAGTGGAAAGGAAATGAGACTTGGAATCAAAAGACTTCAGTTTCAATCTAAAGTCCCTGAATGTGTAAACTATTGTGATTTTTCTTAGCTACAGTCCTCTCACTTATAAAATGTTTACTGTCCTCGGTAGTACATTGTGAAATATCTTGTGAGAAGGCTTTATATATAGTGAGGAACTATCCAAGCATTAATAATTTTTTCATCTCTAGCTACATATCCCTTGATCATAAAGAAGATACTACAAAATATTCAAAGATAAAATATTAACACTCACCAGCAAAACAAAATATAGAATGATTTAGAGAGGTTTGGGGCATATACAGAAGAAAAATAATCAGAAAATTCTAACAAACTGTCTAAATGACATACAGTTTCTCATTCTTAATGCTATTGATATTTTAGACATGATAATTTATTGTCATAGGGGAAGGGGGAGATTGTCCTGTGCATTGTATGATGTTTAGTCATATTCCTTTTTAAGTGGCCCAATAGATTTCCACTTGCATCAAAGTTAGTCATTTCCACTGTGATTAGAATATATATATACATATACATCTGTTTTACAATATTAATTTATGGTATAATTGTATATTTACATATCTACTTTGCTCATTTATCTTGAGTTCCTCATTGGTAGGAACCACATATTTCTAATCTTCCCAGTATTGCAGTATATCTCTTGATAAATATTTGGTGGAGGAAGGAAGGAATGAGAGAGGAAGTAAAGAAGGAGGGAGGGAGGGAGGAAGGGACGGAGGGAGTGAAGAAAGAAGGAAGGAAGGAAGGAACTTTAGGTTATAGTTGGTACAGAAGATCTAGTGGAATAATTTGCAGAACTGAAAGAGAATGACCTGGATCCAAGTGCCTCATGAGAATCCATCTGAAAAACATTTCTTGATATTGGACACTTTTTTGACTGAAGGTTATAAAATAAAAACTCTCATTAAAAAACCAGATACGTGCTATTTGAAGCTCCAATTTAAGTTTTTCATCAAGAAAGGTGTATGTGGGTGAGTGTATATACCTTCATATGACATTTCTGCTCCCAAAATGATAAAGTAAATATTATGCTATTGTTGATTCTTCCTTTTCTTCTTCCAAGTGGTACCAGATGCATGTGTAATTAAAGGGAACAATTTTCTCTTAAATCTTATTGGAGAAAGATTTGTTTGCTCTGTTTTGTTTTTTAGTAAATATACCAGAGCAGAGTTGTCAAGATAATTATTATTTATTTTGTTTGGCTTTGACTGGATGAAATGGGGAGCCATCATAGCAATTTTTTTTTTTTTTTTTTTTTTTACTTTGAGTTCTGGGATACATGTGCAGAACTTGCAGGTTTGCTACACAGGTATACATGTGCCATGGTGGTTTGCTGCAAGATCATGGCATTTTTAACAGAAGATTGATGTTAGTTTTTTATTTGTTTATTAAATCAAGGGAAATGTTAAGCAGATGAATTTTTGCTATTGTTTATTGAATTAAGGTAAATATTATGCAGCTAAATGCAAGTTGAAATATACAATTTAATAATTGTTCACAAATGCAAATATTCAAATAAAAACTTTCCCAAATATGATATAAAACACTTCTGGCCAGGGCAGTGGCTCCCGCCTGTAATCCCAGCACTTTGGGAGGCCAAGGCAGGCAGATTGCCTGAGGTCAGGAGTTCAAGACCAGCCTGGCCAACATGATGAAACCCCGTCTCTACTAAAAATATAAACATTAGCCGGGCCTGGTGGCGGGCACCTGTAATCCCAGCTACTCAGGGAGGCTGAGGCAGAATAGCTCAAATCCGGGAGGTGGAGGGTGCAGTGAGCCGAGATTGTGCCACTGCACTCCAGCCTGGGTGACAAGAGTGAGACTTCATCTCAAAAAAAAAAAGAAAAAAAAATTCCATCACTCAGAACATCATCCTTCGTTCAGTCCATCTCCACCTCTCTAAGCAACTATTTTTCTGATTTCTTTCAACATAGATTTTTGTGTAATTATTCATGTAAATAAAATCAAACAGTATATGAATTTTAGCTAGCTTTATTCACTTAATATAATCTTTTTCAGATTCATCTATATTGTTGTCTGTATCCAAAACTGACTTTCTTTTAGCGCTAAGTGGTATTTCATTGTACAAATACACCATAATTTGTTATTTGTATTCCCATTGATGAACATAAGAGTTATTTCTGGGTTTTGGTGATTAAAAATAAAGCTGCTATGAACATTCTTGTACAAGACATTTTAAAGACACATGTTTCCATTTCTCTTGAGTAAATATCTAGGAGTGGAATTGCTAAGTGATTATTATATGTTTAACTTTTTAAGAAACCACAAATAAATTTTCTAAAGTAGTTGTACTACATTACCCTGCCACCAGCAGTATATGAGTTCCACTTACTTCATACGCTTGCCAGCACTGGATATTATCTATGTTGTGGGAAAAAAATTCTGGTTTATGTATATGGTATATCATTGTGGTTTTAATTTTCATTTCCCAGATAATGTGATATTCAGTATCTTCTCACATACTTCTGGGCCATCCTATATCTTCTTTTGTGAGATCTATTCAATTCGTTTGCCCACCTTAATGGACTATTTGTCTTCTTATGGATTTGGAGGAATTCTTTAAATATTCTGAATACAGTTCTGTCGTTGAACATATGTATTTTTAATATCTTTTCTTCTGCCCATAGTCTGGCTTTCCCTCTTTTATTGATGCAAAAAAAAAAAAGAATTCTTAAATATTTTAATGAAGTCTAATTTATGATTACTTCTTTCAAGTTTAGTGCATTTTTGTTCTCTAAGCAGCTTTTGCCTATACCTAGGTCACAAAAATATTCTTTATATATTTTTCTAAGAGATTTATTATTTTAATCTTATAATTTAAGGTTATAATCCTTCTTGAATTTGTTTCTGTGTGTAGTGTAAGGTGAAGCTAAGATTCATTTTTTCCCATGTATTTATCCGATTAGTTGCTCTATTATCATTTATTGAAAGGGTAAAGTGTCTTCATTGTCCTCTGGTCTTCAATGTTCTGATGATAATTCAGCCATCATTTGTATAATTGTTCCCTTATATGTGATGACCTCTTTCCTCTGACAGCTTTCAGTATTTTGCCTTTATCTTTTATTTTCTAAAGTTTTACCATGATGTGCTTAGGTGTAGTTTACTTTGTGTTTATCTTGCTGGGAGTTATCTAGGCTTCTTGGATCTATAAATGTATGTTGTTCACCAAACTTGAAAAATCTGGGGCCAATATATTTTAAAATAATTTTTGTTTGCTTCTTTCTCTTTATATTTATCTATTTTGATGTTTACTGACTCCTTTGTATTAGTTTTCAATTGATGCCATAACAAATTGCCACGAACTTAGAGGCTTAAATCCACAAAAAATTGTTATAGTTTTGTAGAACAGAAATCTGACACAGTTTCTACTGAGCTAAACCAAGGAATCGGGAAGGCAGTACTTCTTTCTGAGAGCTCCAGGTAAGAATCTGTTTTCTTGCACATTCAGGTTGTTGGTGGACTCCAGATTTTGTGAAACTGACATTCCTGTTTCTTTGCTGACTGTAGCTGAGGGCCAGCTTTGGCATGTGACTTCCTCAGCTTCTAAACCAGCAACAGAAAGGTCATGTCTCTCTCAGCACTTCAAATCTCTCCTGCCCTTTTCCATTATCTCAAATCTTTGACCTACTTCCACTTTTCACCGTCCATGTGATAATCCAGGATAATGTCTCTACTTTAAAGTTGACAACCTGAATTCCTTCTGCAAAATTCCATTTTCCATGTAAAGTAACACATGCACAGGTTCCAGAGATTACGGTGTAGACATCTTTGGCAGAGGGAAGGGGCCGGCATTATTCTGCCTACCACAGCTTTTTATCTGCTGGCTTCAATCTGCTGCTAAATTCATCCATGGAACTTTTTTATTTTGGATGCTAAATTTTTTATTTCTAGAATTTCTATTTGATTTTCTTATAGTTTTCATTTCTCTACAGAGACTCACCATCTGTTCACTTATTATAGTCATCTTTTAAATTAAGTCCTTACGATAGATGCTTTAAAGTCCTTTACTGTTAATTGTCTACTAATTTTCATGGTATGTTAATTTCTTCTGTTCTTGAGGATGGCTCACATTTTCCTATATTTTCATATATCTAATGAATCCTTCTTGCAGACTTGATATTATGGATAGAGACTTTGGTTTCTGTTAACTTCCTGTCAGAAGTGGCGCTTTTGTTAGTTTGTCTGTTTGCTTGTTCATTTGTTTGCTTTTTCTGGCAGCCAGTTAAATTGTTGACTAATCACATTGAATTTTTGAAGACTTTATTTTATATTTTGTTAGGGTCAATCTGCTTCACCTTTATTCCTAGACTTAAACTATAGCCCTTAATCAACAAACACAGTATTTACATCTAATATGGAGTATTTCATGGGTTTTACAGAAAGTCTGAGGTGTTTATCAATCAGGATTCAAACTCCAAACATTGTCATCCCACCAAGAGGCAATGGCTGAAATCTATGCTTAGCTTTTTTATCCTTTAAGTTTGTATTTCCCCTGGACTCCTTAGAGTATGCCCTATATATAAATTTCAGAAAATGACACAAAGGATTGAGGGCAGTTCAATTAAATATTTTTGGTATCCTGTTTCTGTGGCTCCTTCATTTCTGGACTTTCTCTCGTTAATTTCTACTCATTCTCATTTGTTAGCCTCTAACTCTGTCCTCTAACATCACAGGTTGATAAAACTGTGCCTTCTGCTTAGCTGTATCCAGTTGCACCACTCATTGATTGGGTATTTCCCCTCACTGTAAATGTGGCTGTCACCCAGCATGGTTTCCTTTTTTCAGTGTCAAATATTGTTCAGTGTCTGCCTAGTTTTGATTGCCCTCCAGTGCCTTCAAATAGCTTTACAAAAAATATTTTGTCCAGGATTTATAATTGCTATCTGCAGGAAGTCTAGTCCAATACAAGAAACTTCATCATTACTATAACTAGAAATCTGACTCGTTTTTCAAAGGATAAGAATAAGCTTTTAAAGGATAACTTTGCCTTCTGTGTTGAAAATATACAGTAAGACAAGCAGTCAAGGATAGAATCTGAGAGGCAATTAGGGATTTCTTACAATAATCCAGGAAAGAGGTCAGGTTGGCTTGTAATAGAATGGCAGAGGTAAGGTGGTTAAAAAGTTATCAATTCAGTAAATAGTTTGTAAGTAGAGCCAAAAAGCTTCCCAACAGATGGAGAAAGAAGATAAAAGAGAGAAGTCAAGGATTTCTTCAAGACTTAGTAACTTAGCAGTTTTCAGTAACTGGCATGAAAAAGTTATACTGGGGCCTTGGGGGTGACAGGAAAAGGGCAAATAATATGAGTTTAGTTGTAAGCCATTGTATTAGGGTTCTGCAGAGAGACAGGACTAATAGCATATATGTATATATAAAAGGGAGTTTATTAGGGAGAATTGGCTCACACAGTTACAAAGTGAAGTCCCACAGTAACCTGCCTGAAAGCTGGGGAGAGAGAAGCTGGTAGGGGCTCAGTCCAAGTCCAAAAGCCTCAAAACCAGGGAAGCCCACAATGTAGTCTTCGGTCTGAGGCCAAAGGCCCAAGAGCCCCTGGGAGGCTGCTGGTGCAAATCCCAGAGTACGAAAGGTCAGAGAACCTGAAGTCTGATGTCCAAGGGCAGGAGGAGAGAAAGTAAGCATCTGGCATGGGAAGGGAGAGACAGTAAGAGACTCCACAGCTGCTTATCCCCATTCTTTTGGCTCTTTTGTTCTAGCTGTGCTGGCAGCCGATTGGATGGTGCCCACACACATTGAGGGTGGATCTTCCTTCTCTCAGTCCGCTGACTCAAATGTCAATTTCCTCTCGAAACACCCTCACAGACATACCCAGAAACAATGATTCACCAGCCTTTTAGGCATTCCTCAATCCAGTCAAGTTGATACCTAATGTTAACCATCACGAATGTATTGAAATCAAGATGTTTATTAGACATCTAAGTAGAGGTGCGAGTAGGCAGTTGGATATACAAGTCTGGAGCTCAGTGGAGATGTCTGGCTGGAGATATAAATTCAGAGGTTGCATTGGTTACCTGTTGCTGTGTAACAAATTATCCCCAAACTTAGCATCTTTAAACAAAACAAAAGTATTTATTATCTCACGCAGTTTCTGAATGTCAGAAAGTCAGACGTGGCTTAGCTGGGTGGCTCTGGCTTAGAGTTTTTCATGAAGTTATAATCAACTTGTCTTTAGGATGTGGTCTCAGAAGACTTAACTGGGGCTGGAGAATCTACTGCTAAACTCACTCATGTGTCCTGTGGCTGGAGGCTTCAGTTCCTCACTTCTGTGGACTTTTCTATAGGGCTTTTCGCAACATGTCTTTGCAATCTATAGGTTGACCCACACTAAAGAGAAGTAGAATTGAGCCCAACCTCTTGAAAAAAGGTATATCAAAAAATTTGAGAATATATCTTTAAAAGTATCACAGAAGTTATCCGCACATAGATGATAATTAATCATCCATGGGAGATAAAATATCTGAGTGGGATCACCAAGGAAATGTGTAAAATAGAGAAATCTGAGAGCTAATCCCCAAGTCATACCAACAGAAAGCAGTCAAAGAGAAAAGAAGAAACAAATAAATGATGTTTTAATGGAGATATCAGTGAAATGATAGAAAAATAAAAAAAATTACAAGGTCCTTGAACCTAGAAAAATGAAGTATATTGTGTTCCAGGCACACAAAACACAGACATTGTAATAGACTTTACAATGATATCAGCTTTCTATTTTTCTAGGCTTAGTTTTCTGACGTTAATTGCATCTCACATTTACTACATAATTATTACATGCTGTATGTATGCTTGGGCATTTAAAATATATTATATCTTTATAATAAGGTTATGAGAAAAGTTTTATCAGCATTTTACAGATGAGAAATATGCAGTTTAGAGAGTTAGATACCTTTTCCAAATTTACATGAGTAAGTTGCAAAGCCCGTAACTGAATCGTGGTTGGCCTAATCCAAAGCACAAATAGTAGCACCAACTTTCAAAATATGCACTAAATTATAAGCACTTTATAATTACTGTCTCTTTCATTTTTCATTAGTTAATTTAGCCACAGAAACAAAATTCGTGTTTATAAAAAATTGACCATAATTCTTAAGAACTCTGAAATAATTTTTGTAAATGAAAGAAATTAATATGCAAAGTATACAAAACATAGTATCTCATCAACACAATAGAGCATGATCATTCTTCTTTGACAATGTCCATTACATTCATCTTTCCTTTCCATTTCTACTGCTATCTATTTTCCTATTTCCCTGTTAGCCATCTTATTAGCCTCCAGTCTCTCCCTAAAATCCTTTCTGTGTATAACTGCCACATTAATCTCCTGAAACACAAATACCATCCTGGCTTATCCCTGCTCGGAAAATTTCAACGACTAAATGGAATCAAGTCCAGACCTCTGATTCTGGCATTTCTTTCTAATCTCATCTTCTTAGCCTGGCCTCCAGTACAGCCAGCCTATAAATATTTTATGTAGTTCTATCTTCATTTCTTTTTCTTTTCCTTCCTGAAATGTTTGCCATCCCTTCCAAAATCTCCCTTCAATATAACTGACCGATCTATGTCCTGCATGGAGCCACAAGGATCTCTCTATTCTCTCAACTTCTGATGTCCCCATATACTTACTGTACTGCTTTATATTCTTAATTTTCTTTTTTATGAATTTCTTTACCATTAATATGCAAACTTCTTGAATAAAAATACTATGCATATTTCATTTCATTACACATTCTATGCATGTAACAAGATATCACATGTACCCCATAAATATGTGCAAATATTATCTATCAATAAAATTTTTTTAAAGTGAATCATATAGTTTATAGTATAGCCTTTTACATGTAATAGATGCTTAATATTTACTTAACATTAACTAAGTCAACAGTGACTATTATACATACCATAATAACAAATGCAGAGAACTTTGTGCTATATGTACTTTCTAAGAGCTGTACATATATTAACTCATAAATCCTCTTTCTTAATTTCCTAAGACTTTACAAAAATGTCTAAAATTTACTTTTCAGAAAAAGAACTCTTGAATATGCTAAAATGTGCATTTTAAATAACATGTGTGACATAGGTCATACATACCATGCTCATAACTTAAGCAAAGGATTGGCCCTGTGCTTTTGGCTTCTCTATCAGAACAGAGATGGTGCATAATGATGTGAATGTGTCTGGTTATCACTTCTTTCCCAGTAACACTTTTTTTGCCTCCAAAGACCATCATCTTTATCCTATTCACCTTAAATAAACAATCACCAACTTATGTTTCAATACACATTAAGTGCTATTAAATATCTCCATTAAAAAGCAATTAATTACATTGTGAATATAGGCCTAGTTTGGCCAAATTGTATCTCCCATAGTGCATCCTGATGTTAGGTGTCTAAATCAGTATAACAAAAAGGGAAGTACTCTAGGTTGTTGGTTGCAGTATCTGAACTTGGAATGATGCTACATGTAGACACAGAAATAAATAACATAAAGTAGCTATATCTACACTACCAAATTTAATCTTCTGAGGCCTCCTTTTTTTACACAGACTTAGAATAGAAAGCTAACATTCATTTTTTACGACAAAAAAAAGTCAACCTTGATAATGGAGAAAAAAATAAGAGTATTTATTTTTTACAATCAACAGATTGTAATCTATGGTCTTCTTCTTATAGATTACACAAAAAATCCCTGATTTCTGTGGAATCTAGCAGTTTCAGAAATGTAACATTTTATGAGTGACATTAAAGTAATACAAAAGTTCCAAAGTAAGATACCTGGAATTGGAAATCCTGATAAAGTAGAAACTATTTTGCAATTTCCTAGAGATGCTTGTTTAATATTTTTTTCCTAAGGCTTGGAAGATTGTCTTTTTCATCTCTGTCTCACAGCACCTGAACAAAAAGACAAATGTACCCATAACATACCCATCTCAAAAACGAAAGAAAGAAATGGTATTTCGGGGTCCAGCAAAGAATCATGGCAGAAGGGTTTGGTGGGCTTCCTAAAACTCAGTCATGATGTTTATTCTGGTTTGGATTTAATCAAAAATTAAATGCTACATGGAGTTTTAACTTTTTAAAAAAACTGTTACTTTCTTGGGCTATTACAAAGCAATGATTATCTGGTAGCATATTGTTCTCACCAAACCAGATGAAACTTCAGTACATCCTTCCAAATCCCCTCATGACTTAATCTTGAATTGAGCAACACAGAACAAAAGAATCAATTCTCTTTTTAAGGAACAAATGTTTAATCATCACGCTGGACACAAGCCAACCTGCAAAATCCCTACGTCTGCCAAAAAAGACACTTAAATTTTTTTCAAAGACATTACTAGCACTATCCAGAATTGTTAATTCATTCAAGTTTGTCTTTGGCAAATCCCGGTACCCTATTTCCCTGAGGTTTTGTTGGTGATGTTGGTGGTGGTTTTGTTTGTTTCTTTGTTTGTTTGTTTTGTAGAAATAGGGTCTCATTGTGTTGTCCAGATTGATCTTAAACTCCTGGCCTCAAGTGATCCTCCTGCCTCAGTCTCCCAAAGTGTTAGGCTTCAGCCACCATGCCCAGCCTCTGTGCTTTTTTTACAATTTTTATTTTTTCTTTTTTTTCTTTTTTTTTTTTTTTTGAGATGGAGTCTCTCTCTGTCACCCAGGCTGGAGTGCAGTGGCGCAGTCTTGGCTCACTGCAAGCTCCGCCTCCCAGATTCATGCCATTCTCCTGCCTCAGCCTCCCAGAGTAGCTGGGACTACAGGTGCCCGCCACCACACCCGGCTAAATTTTTGTATTTTTAGTAGAGACGGGGTTTCACCGTGTTAGCCAGAATGGTCTCGATCTCCTGACCTCGTGATCCACCTGCCTTGGCCTCCCATAGTGCTCTTCTTCAACATCTAACATTAGGTTCCTAGAGTTGTCAAATGTATCCTCCAACCCCAATTTAAGTATGTGGAGAAATAAGCTAAAAAACATTTTCTAAAAAAATGTCAGTGGCTCAGAAAACATCTTCTGAGCACCCATTTTGTTCCAAATTCTGGGGAGAAAAGTGAAGCAGAAACCCAGACACTGTATCTGAGTTCTCACAGTCTAGCAGGAAAGACAGAATTACAACAGATACTAACTTACACTGAACTATGGTTTTGACAGAACAGTGTTAAAGATATAGAGGAAAGAGAGATATTATACTCTATTTTGGGGGTCAGGAATGCCTTGGAATTCTTTGCCTTGGAAGAAGTTCTGAGTTTGAGATATTTGTGGAACTTCAATCTGGAGATATGCAGGAGGAATTAATATTGGGGTCTGGGGTTCTGTGGAATATCAGGGCTAAAGATATTAATCTGAAAAGATCAGCATCATCCATCCTTAGATAATAAAGAAATGCATAAATGGAACATTTCCCAAAGCCTATACCCTGGACTAATTATCTCATAAGATGTTTTGAAGAAAATAGAGCCCCATGATAAAATAAGATTAAGGAACACCACACTTTATCCCCCTCCTCTGGAAATTTGTAAATGACATGAACATTTTAAAGGTACTGACAAGTCCTACATTAAGACAAGATGTAGAAAAGTATCACGAGAATATTTATTAAGAAAGACAAAAGGCAAGAAACTTGAAGAAGTTAAATATGATAATTTATATAAATCCTAGAATAATTTCCAAAGATGAGAATTTGCAAAGAGAAAGTCTTACTCAATTTCCTGTTCCACGACCCAGCGGAAAACATGGAATATATTATGTGCTCAGTGATTATTTGGCAGATGAAAAAATAAACAAAAAAATACAATTCCTCATATAAGCCTTTTATACATTCTACTAAATGCCAATGAAGATAGAAAAAAAAAAAGACTGGCAACAGTACAATCAAATTTAGACAAATTGACAAAAAGAATAGAATTTGATTTTCGAGAAAGTTTCATGAAATTTAGAAATGTGTTCTTAGTCTCTAGAGCAGTGGTTCTTAACGAGAGAAAGGGATGATAATTTTGCTCCCCAGGGGACACTAGACAACATCTGGACATATTTTTGCTTATCACAACTGGGAGTGGGGTGTATCTACTGAGTAGAAACCAGGGAGGTTGCGCCCTACTCGGGAAACACAACTCCTACCACATCCTACAATGCACAAGACAGCCTCCACGGTGAAGAATTATCTGACGCAAAATATCAATAGTGCCACTGTTGAGAAATACTGCTCCACGACAAACAATACAACTGCAAATGCAGAGCAGAGCAAGAAGGCTGAGTCCAAATCAGTGGTAGGAAAGTCTTTGATTTACCCTCCCTTTGCTGCTCTAAACTCTAGCAAATAAATAAATGAATACACAAATAAATACATAAAATACATGCACAAACCACAAAAACATGCAATTTTTTTTCCTAGACCCTAAGGAATCACTTTTTAAGCCAGCCAGAGCCTGCCCCATACATCCTTTCAGGGTCCCTAAGGCCATCAGAACCATACGTTGGGAAACATTGATTGAGATGCCACTCCTCTCAAGAAAAGAATTCCATGGTCAATCTTTTCTGGACTAACTACTGTTAGAAACAGACATATCTGTGCAAGATGTGCAGATCTGTGCAAATAAATCTGCCTTTGGTTCCAGAGCCAAAGAAGGAAGCTACCTGAACCTAGGTGAAGAGCAGACCAAGCTAATGAAACTAAGAAACTGTCTTTCGAAAAATGCCAGGTCTAGATAGATCTCTATCTGCTAAGGGTAAACAAACAGAAAAATAATCAGTAGGGAAAGGAAAAGGCAAAGCTTAGCAGACTATGCTTGATGTCTTCAAAAACATGAAAGATGAAAGTGGCCTCTGGAAAAAGGGGGTGAAGAGCATAGAGTGTAAGATCGACGCAGAGATACAAAGAACTCTGACTAAAGTAGAAAAAGAATGCAATGAAACACCAGAGCAAGAGCAGAGCTAAAAGTCCCATTAGAGACAATAAAAATAGATGTGATCAAATCAAATCTGTAATAAGGATGGCAAGTTTGAGAAGCCTTGAATCCAAAGGGAAAGAACAGAAGTGAAAGTGACAAGAAAACTCATAGATATGAATAAAAGGAAAAAATAATCAACTTTAGAAACCTGGTTCTGACATCACTCAAGGAAACCTCATAATACATATAAATCTACCTACAGTGAAGAAAAACAAATTTATAGATTTAGAAACTTCACCAAATATATCAAGCTAAAATAGTAAGACTCATTGAAAATAATAGAAATTTGGGATTATGAAGCATTAAAGAAAAAGGGAATAGTTTGCCAATAAATGGCTAAAAATCAGGTTGACGTTAGACTTCCTGAACCATACCAAATGCTGGAGGAAAACGTAACAGCCTACTAGATGCCTATATACATACATACAAATCTGTGAAGAATAATTAGAGAAAATGACCAAAAGATGATTGTGGTATGAAACTTGCTTACCCTATAAGTATGTGATAAATATAAAAGAGAAACAATGTATGTTGTTTTCACATTTTAATGCATAAGATTAATACTTATGCATCAAAGAGAATAACCCTTTTCAAATGTCAAAAGTTACTGATATTTTAATATACTGTATTACATTTTAATCATAATGTCTGTCCCCTCTGCTTACAATAAATTTACCCCTCACTCCCTCCTTTTTCCAGTTCAAATGCAGTGCTACTTTGGCAAATAGGCTCTCTGTACAAAAGTAAGTCCCAATTTGCAGTGTTTGCCAATTTCCATGGTGGAGATATTCCCACCACAGCCCATTTCAAGCTACCAGTGATTTAACAACTCAGCGGTTGATTCCTAAATACTTAACAATGGAGCTGGTAAGAGCCAGCTCTTTTACACCACTGAGAAATGTTACCTTCTCTGTGAAGCAATTTCTCACTTACTACATGTCATTATAGTTAGCTCTTGGCATTTATGTTTTTATCATTAGACTAGGAATCACTTGAGGGTAGAAACTGTCACAACAACAAGAGTTGTTGCTAGTTTAGTAGAGAAAGGGAAATTTGGCTGGGAATCTTGAATCCTGGATGAAGAAGCACTGGTACCACAAATTTCCAGTGGAAAAGACCAACAAACACACATACTTTATCACTGCAGGTTGGCCTCAATATGCGGGATGGGATTCTAAACTCCAGTGAGCTAGAATGGACCCCATATGAACCAAACTCTTGCGTGTCTTGGCCCACATGAAAATGTGTCAGATATTCACTGTTGCCCCTTTTCACTAAACATGCACACCTGTAATCCCAGCACTTTGGGAGGCTGAGGAGGGCAGATCACGAGGCCAGGAGATCAAGATCATCCTGGCCAACATGGTGAAACCCTGTCTCTACTAAGATTAAAAAAAAAAAAAAAATTAGCCAGGTGTCGTGGTGTGCGCCTGTAGTCCCAGCTACTCAGGAAGCTGAGGCAGGGGAATCGCTTGAACCTGGGAGGCAGAGGTTGCAGTGAGCCAAGATTGTGCCACTGCACTCCAGCCTGGCGACAGAGTGAGACTCCATCTCAAAAAAAAAAAAAAAAAAAAAAATCCAACCTAAGTTTATGATCTTTCCATATTAATGGCATAGTGAAGAAAAACAATGAGAGATAATTTTAGGGCTCAGAGCAACAAACTAGCACATCCACCCCCCACCCATACTCTAGGGCCCTGGACTCTATCCTGATTACTAACTGGCTTTCAGATGGATACAGCAATGAACTTAATCGAGTCTTCTATAATGTGTACACAGATAAAAACATCACATTGTACCACATACATATACAAAATTATTATGTGTTAAATGTAACGTTTTAAAAGGTAATATTTTCCCAAGGGAGAGAAGACTTTGGATCCCTGTATGATGCTGTCATAAAAGAAAAGCAAAACAAAAACAAACAAAAAGTTCAGAAGTCTGTACTTTGGATTTTAACTCCTTTGTTCATTTCACCCAAAGTTCTAACCCCTAGACCCCTGGCCCAATGGTGCCTCAGAATTTCTGTTGTCCCTGATCTGAAGCAGAGTGGGACATCTTAGGATGCAGGGATGGAGAGACAACTGGTGTTGAAGTAAATAGAGACTTGGACTCTCACTATAGGGCAGTAGTAACCCTAGCAGCGGGTCAGCAAACTTTTCCCAAAGGGCCAGATAGTAAATTAGACTTGCAAGCAGTATAGTCACTGTCAGTAGAGATTAAAACTGCATAATTCCCATTTCATAACAATTAAATTACCTTTAATTTTCAATAGCACTAATTCAGAAAAGATGAAATATTATTAATGATATAAAATAAAACATAATTTGCTCATTTCACCAAAATCAACAAAGAGCCTAAGAACATAATTGCAAGAGCCAACATCCTCTTCAGCACTGAAGGACAGCAATATTTGCTAATATGTCTCATTGTTAATCTAGCAGTTGGGTCCACCTGTTTGACACAGAAGAACGTTCAGCAACCATTTCCCTATTGTATCAGAACACTTTATGTTCCACACTGAATTCTATTTTAACGTGTAGTCTCTGAAAATAAAAGTTATTCAAATTAAACTTTATTTTGGCTGCAGGTTTAATATTTTCATGACCATTTGAGAATGTAAGGCATTTATATATATTTCAGAAGGTCTTTTCTGACACCTTGTCTGTACAGCTAAATTAACAACTGTAACAGAGTCAATCCGGTATTTACATCTGTTCTTAACAACCAAATAAAATTGCTATATGGTCAATCAGTTGATCAACGCATACTCGGTTGTGAAGATAATCAGAAATATTAGCCAACTTGTTAACTGTGTGAACATATAGACAAAGACAATGAGCAAATTGGAGGATGGAAATAAAAAAATGTAATCAAAATTGCTCTGATGAAAAAAACAATTTAGATGAATGAGGCCAAAATTTTATTCTATTTTTCTGTCTTGTAAAGTCCTAAATGTTTCATGCTTAGGATTTTTGACATTTATTAACTACCTCCAGCAATATCTTATATGAGACTTGCTTGAAATATCCTCTCCCCAACCTTCCATCAATACCACCACTTTACATTTACTAAAATAAAAAGTATGGAACTCTGTGTTTTCTGAAGTAGACACAGATAACAAGTTAATTTAAGCAGTTATTTTACATAAACAATATTGACTGTAACAAACTACATACAAAAGATGATACAATAAAACCAAGGAGGGAAGCAGCTACAGAAGACAGTGAATAATAAAACCAGCTTTTAAGAAAGAACATAAAAAAAAGCAGATGAAAGCTTGAGAACACAACCTCAAACATAACTGAACAGTTAAATTTTAGGCTGGGTGCAGTGGCTCCCGTCTGTAAGCTTAGCACTTTGGGAGGCGGGGTGAGTGAATCACCTGAGCTCCGGAGTTTGAGACCACCCTGGGCAACATGGTGAAACCCCAACTTTACCAAAAATAGAAAAAATTAGCCGGGTGTGGTGGCATGCACCTGTGGTCCCAGCTACTCAGGAGGCTGTTGTGGGAGGATTGCTTGAGCCTGGGAGGCAGAGGTTGCAGTGAGCTGAGATAGCACCACCACACTGCAACCTGGGTGAAAAAGTGAGACCCCCCCATCTTAAAAAAAAAGTTAAAAGTTTAAAAATCAATTTTGTATATAATGTATATCATATGTATATACAATGTATATACAAAATTCAATAACACTAAAATTGTATATTTTATATAAATTTTATATATGTATATATAATTTTAAGCAAGTAGATTATTACCTCTTGCAAGTAGAGCATATAGATACCTTGACTGACTTTTTTTTATACTTCCATCCAAAATATTTTTGGTCATGTGTATGCAAACAGATATTACAAACTTTTATGGATTTAGTATTAAAGTATTAATGGAAAATGAGCCTTATATGGCATTTTTACACCTTATTCATAATTTCACTTGTGTCTAAGAGCTCTGACAGGTGGGTCGAGTAAGAATTATCATCAGACATATTTTATAGATGACATACCTGTAGGTCAGATAGACAAAGTGACCTTCCTGAGGTCACACTATTAGCTAAAGGGTGAAACTGACATATGATCAAGGTGTTCTGACCTTTTCCGTGGTACAATTCGGCTTTCCACCATATCATTACTGAGATGTGAAAAATAAGTTCTTTATTTTATAAATAATCCATCTATTCTCCTAAAACTTGCTGAAAAATGCATAAACATCAAGGATAATATGCATGTTTATCCAGAAGAGTCAGAATAAGTTAAGCCACCCTAGTGAGTTACACATCTTTGGCTGTAGAAGAATATGAAAACACACCCAGTCTCAGTCTCATTTGGGTTCATATTTTAAGAACTTAATTGCCTGTTTGTCCAGACACACTGCGCTAACCATAGGGGAAGGAAAACAGACTTGCTTCTGTTTTGGACCAGTTGATGTGGGAGCAATAATTCCTTACTGTTTTGGAACTGTAATGTAAAATTATCAATATTTAATGGGTGAGATGGTTTGATACAAATACTTTTTTTAAACTAGGCTTTTCTCTTTTCCAGTTGTGCCCTGTCAAAAGTCAATAAAATAAAAATTTCAAAACAAAAACACAGCAGCAAGTCTCGATTTTGACCACCAACTGAATCCATAGTTAATCAGCACTGAGAAAGAAATAACTGACGGAGAATTTCTGGTGATTTGAGAGAGTATGGAGAGTTCAGTTTACTTCCTAAAACCTAAAATTTTATGTTTGCATATGAATAATGTTGAAAACATGATTACTAGAAAACAAGCTGCCTGATTTTGACTGCACTGAGAAAGATGCTCTCTAATTATTCACACAGTAGTCTAACCTTTACCAGTAGCCTTAAACTTCAGCTTGTTTTCTATTTACTATCTTCACGATGTTCAGATTCTGCAGCATTTATTGGGTGTCTGTGATGAATGCCTTCAATCTTACTCACAGTTTTAACATTACTGCTTCTTCCCTCATATTGTTTTAAAGTTTTTGTTTTGTCTTGCTTCGTATCAATATCATGGCTCCTGTTACTTTCTTTTTACAATTTTTATCATTATTTCTTGAGTATTTTTTATGCATCAGACCTAAAACGAGTACTTTTAGATATTATCATATTTCATCTTACTTGACCTTCAAAACCCACGAGGTGGGCCAGGCGCGGTGGCTCATGCCTGTAATCCCAGCACTTTGGGAGGTCGAGGCGGGTGGATCACGAGATCAGGAGATCAAGACCATCCTGGCTAACACGGTGAAACCCCCTCTCTACTAAAAATACAAAAAATTAGCCAGGCGTGGTGGCGGGCACCTGTAGTCCCAGCTACTCGGGAGGCTGAGGCAGGAGAATGGCGTGAACCCAGGAGGCGGAGCTTGCAGTGAGCTGAGATCGCGCTACTGCACTCCGGCCTGGGCGACAAAGCGAGACTCCGTCAAAAAAAAAAAAAAAAAAAAACCCACGAGGTGGTCATCATTATGCCTATTGTGCAGATGGGAGAAATGAGGACTCAAGACTCATTTATCAGCAGTCTCATATTCATGCAGTGGTGAGGCTGGAGCACAAAACCAAATCTATCTGATTTCAGATCTCATGTTCTTAATTTCTAACCAACTCGGCTTCTGCTTTGTTAGGTTATATCATATATAATTTCAAATTGTATACCTATGGTGACTACTTCTTTAAAAGTTTATACAGAAAAGGAATAATGTATCCATCCTTCTTCCACACATTATCATTCCCATCAAATCTTCTGCCCAACCATGGCCCATGGGGACTTCTTAATTTCTTTCTATACAAAATATAAAAAGGCATCAGGCTGATTAACACATTCAGAGAGTGTTAACTCTGCACTCTCCTAAAGAGGTATGAAAAAAATATTTCACCCTGTCAATTAGTCTGTGTGGTAGGTTAGAGATGGACAAAAATTCTTCCATACTTTTCCCATCTCCTTCCTCTCATTTTACCACCTAAGCTGGACTACTCCTTTGACCAATAGACTATGGAGAAGGTGATGCTTATGTCATTTTGGGGGCCAGCCTTTAAGAGGACTGGCTGTTTCTGCCTTGGCCTCGCAAAGCCCTGAATCACAATGAAAGAAGTTTGATCAGCCTGCTGAAAAACCTCATGGAAATATCTTGAGATTACATGAAAAGAAACATGGGCTCATCAGAGCCTGGCCTCCCAACCACGCCTACCAAGGTTTTAGGCATAGAGTATGGTAAGTCATGTTCCCAAGAGACAGAATGTGAGACTTGAACTTTGTGTGCAGTATGTTACTGAGAAATTCTTTCCCAAGGACAATACCTATGAGTGAGGAGCAAAATACACTAGGGAGAGAGAGGAGTTGAGCTGTGATACCATTTCAACAGGTAAGTTTTGGAGCTATGGTGGCCATTGAGAGTTGTTCTGTATTGAAACAAAAAGTCAGTTCTTATGCTATGCTCCAGCATAGGAGAATCACTGGATGCGGGCCCATGTCCACCCATGCTTTAGGGGGTTTGCAACTTTTATTTAAATGGCTCTTATTTAGGAGTCTATGCAAATAAGTTTCATTGTTTTTTTCTTTTCTACAAAAGCATAGTCCCTTTAAATATGTATTGTTAGCATGTTAAGTTTTTACATGAACATTTTGTAAAATGTTCTAAGTTAAAATTGACAAGATTCTTCTTGCAAAACCTATTCCAATATTCCTCTCCTGACACCTACCATCTTCAAACTAATTTTAGTAGAGAACCAGGAAAGTCAAATTAATATCAGTCTACTAGGAATATCTTGCCCAAAATCCTTACCAATCCCAGAGCTCTTTTGTTAGATTCTTTTTTTGTTCTAATTAGTTGTATAGAGAATCAATCAAAGGAGTATATAGATAAAAAGTTTCAAGTCTTACTGTATTAAACCAATAAGAATCAATAAGAAAATCTTCATTTTTTATCTACTTCTGATTTCCTAGACAAACAACTTATAAAGCAGGGATCATAAACTAGGCTGCACATAATATTACTGCCAAAATCAGAGGGGAAAGAATTGCTTTTTTGACAAATTAATTTTATATTTCAAATGGCCTAAAGCAGCTCTGTCCCTTGTTATATTTTAAATTTATATTAAGTTAATAGGGGCAGATCTTGATGAAGTGGCATCTTTCTCTTCAGTCACAGCAAGAAGGAAACGATCACGTTTCTCTGGGTCAGTGTTCCCATTTGCTCTTATGAAATGGCCTTAGAAAGCAACTGAGCCTGTTTTCTCTTATTGCCATCACTCCATAAACACGTAGTTTTACAACTGCTTAAATTAAAATGACTTGACTCTACCCAAGAGCTCTACTCATTCCACTATTTAGAAAACCTTTTGACCTATTTAGTTAAGTAATAAGATTTTACTCTTATTCAAAATCTCACATTTTAATTAAGGTAATCGGATTGATAGAATTGTTTTTAAGACAGAGGTAGATTATCAGGCCAAAATCACCTCTTCTTAATATGTGGCATAGAACCTAAACATCTCAACTAAATAAGTGGCCATGTACTTACAAAACTAACAATTTTTTAAAAGAAATTTATATTATCAGCATCTCTACAGCTCACCTCCATTTGATTGGAAAACCCTGAAACTGAGCAGAAACTTAAATCAGGCTCCTACATGTTCACAATGGAATGTCAGATCTGTGGTCTCTGCAGCTCATATCTAAAGCAAATGGTTTTCCTTGATTCAAGAACACAAAATCGTGGCCCACAGGGCACTCATCAGAGAATTTTCCTCAGAACTGACTGCCTTTCAGAATTTAACAAAGACTCACTTACAACAATGAACATTTGATTCAAATGGGATAAGAGACATTTTAATTATCTATGACCCTGGCTACTGGAAACATAATACCTCTATCACTAGCTACCCCAAAGCTTATCAAGAGCTTACAGAAATGAACACTTTTATGTTCTCTTGCTGGAAGTAAAAACATATTTCCAATTTTCTGTTGGACACCTGACAATATGAACTAAAATTGAGAATGCACATGTTATATGACCTAGAAACTGCAGGGGCAAGTATTTATTCTAAGGAAATTATTGCATTTTTTACAAAGTTGCATGGATGCTGACTGAAACTTTCTTTTCTTAAGAGAGATAGTGTCTTGCTCTGTTGCCCATGCTGGAGTGCAGTGACATGATCATGGCTCACTGCAGCCTCCAACTCCTGGACTCAAGCAATCCTCCTGCCTCAGCCTCCAAAGTAGCTGTGACTATAAGAGCACACCACCACACTTGGCTAATTTTTTTTTTTTCCTAGAGATGGAGTCTCATTTTGTTGCCCAAGCTGGTCTCAAACTCCTGGGCTCAAGACAGCCTCCCACCTCAGACTCCCAAAGTATTGGGGTTACAGGCATGATCCACTATGCCAGGCTTGAAACTTTTTACAGTGCAGATAAATTGGAAATAACCTTAATACTCATTGAGAGAAGGCTAATTCTGGCATAGTAATACAAAGGAATACCATGTAGCCATTAAAAAGACTAAACTAGTTTTTTCTATATATGAATCTGTAAAGATTAATTGCTAAGTTAAAAATGTGAAAAAAGAAAGTATAATTTCATCTTGTTTTTAAGTATATATAAGTATACATATGCATATAAGAAGGCATAGAAAAATAGACACAGAACTGTAAATAGTCATTATGCAGTGGTGGAGACTCACTGATTTTAGACTTTATACATTTCTGTATTCTTAACTTTTTACAACGAGCCTACAGTACCTTTTTATTTTAGGAAAATTAATTTATTCATTAAAAATGCTTCGAAAAGAACAGACTGCACAATATTATTTTAGCTCCCATTTAACTTGTAGAGTTAAAATTTCATGTTAAATTCTCATATTTATAAAGGAGATGATATAAGAAAACTTGAACAAATGTTTTTAAGCAAAATTATAGTTAGATCACAATAACGATTGTTAGTATCCAGCACTGTGCTAAGTGCTTTACATGGTTTACTTCTTTTAATATTCAGAACTCCCTAAAATAGGCACTATTATTATCCATACTTTATAAATGAGCTAAAAAATAGTACTATTATTAGCCATATTTTACAAATGAGCAAATTAAAATTTAGATACATTCAGTAACTTTGCCAGTTTGGGGTAGAATCAAAATGCTAAACTAAATATGTCTAATTCGACAGCCAATGTTCTTAATCACTATGCTAGACAGTTTCACTATTGTATTATATTAAGGCCATGATCAGAAAAAGAAAAGCTGCTCTTTGCATTCCATATTTGTCATTTTTAAGATAGGGTTTGGGGCTTTAGAAAGGTCAAAAGAGCTGTGGGAAAGAAGGTCAAAGCAGCCTCCAGCTATATCTCAGTCTGAAGGTCAAAGTCAGGTTGTTCTTCATAGCTCACAGAAGCTTCTGCAATTCTCAAATCTCTGGGAAGCTTCCATCAATGGTCTCAGTCTATAGTGGGAAAGCAGGTGCTTCTCAGCTTACTGGGGGAGCCTCCAGGACATTTCATATCTGCTCATGCAACTGCCTCTGCAGAATACTGGTTCCTTCTGTCCCATCTTCCAATATCATGCAGCACCTCTCATTGGCCAGCTGTAAACTGAAGCAACACGGAAAAGAAGATTCTGGGAAATATGATACCTGGCTTCTTCTCTACAGTGCAGAAATGATCTTGGAAAGGGGTTGTGGGATGCTAAGTTGACAACAGATGATCTAAGATTATTGGTTTATTAGATATTTCATGTGTATATCTATATAGAGAGACATATACAGATACACACATTTATATACATACGCTATACATTTTAGATGTATACATAGGCAGTGTAGCATAATAGTTAAGAACACTGACTAAAGTGAGATGGTTTGTACTCAAATCCTGGTTCCCCCTTTTTAATTGGGTGGCTTTGGGCAAATTGCTTAATTCCTCTATGCTTCAATACTTTCATCTTTAAAGTGGGCTAGTGATATTACTTACCTCATAGGATTACTGTGAAGGTTATATATAAATATATATGTATGTAAATAACAAAAAGTGCAAATTTAGCATGCTCAAGGCAGTAAGTGAGATACAACAGCAAAAGATGTGTTCAGGAATGTTAGTAATGGCATTAAGTATGAAGTTCATTCTAAGTGTGGTTTAGAAAGAGAACTCAGAATTATTAACTGAATTATAAACAGAATTAATGGAAGTATTAACATAATAGATGCTGTGTAATGTTTTAATTATTGTTGTATTTGTGGTTATTAGACATCGCATAATAAAATATTTTAGTATGCAGTGCCAGGAAAAAGTTTTTTCTTTTGACACAATATGAATCAAAACCTCACCATACTTTATTTTGTTTGTGTTGAAATTCAGAAGTAGATTTAGCACTTGTTTAAAATGACTAACATACCAGCTTCAGATAAATCTATTCATTAACTACACTTGTTAGATTTTTATTCTGAATTTTATCCTCCATTGTCCAATTTATATATTCAGTTTGTAAGGTAGTGGAATATAAAGATAAGGAGGAATTTTAGAAAAGAGAAAAGAAGAAGGAGGAGGACTTGCCCTTATACTCTATATTGCTTATTTTCATCTCTTTCACTCCCTCCTTTAATATTTGGTTCTTCATTAGACTGATCTTCTTAAAAACTAATTTCAATTATTATTTCTGATTATTGGATCTTCATTTCTAAGAGGTTTTTATGTTACCTCTTAGCTGGACTTCCTAACTTACATTAGGAAACTCACTAACCCTGATTCCATTTTAAAAACAGATACATATTTTAAAACTCCTTGCTATAATTCTACAATTCACTTGAGTAAGAAACAGAGTTACTCATGTAAGAAGCAGCTCAAGTCAAACCAGTGCCTGGAATTCTGAGCATCTCTCCCATCATTTGTTAAAAGCACTGATTGTTTTCACCACCCAGCGTGACCTCGAACATAGGATGGTTCTTTTCCACTGAGCAGCAGCAAATGGGCCTTGATTTGAACCCTGTTTTCAACCTCTGAAAGTTGAATTTCTCTCTCTCTCTTAGGTGTCCTCAGGTTCCCTCAAAAAGAATTTCAAGTATGTCATAGTTGATTTTTTAAAGTCAGATGGTATCCCACATATCTTCCATATTTAGTGAAAAATATCCATCCTCATTTTCAGTTTCTCTGGAGGGTGGCTACCTCTTTCTTTGACATAGTCTTCACAGCCCTCCTAGTGAATCTTGTAGATGATACCTACACAGCTTACATTTTTACATCAGGCCATTCCAAACTTACATTACAAATTTGGTGACAGCCCACATATCCTTTTTCACATGACACATTAGTAAACCAGCAGACAGGTTTCACTTTTATATAGATTTGAAAGATTAGGTAAGTGGAGGTAATGTCTCCCACACACACAGAATATTTAAATATGATTACTTCTAACTCAAGCTGTCAGTTTATTCTTAAAACTCAAAAAGAATCAGGAGATTAATACTGTAGCTTGCCATGTTCTTTGATTTCCTTTGAAATCATGATGGATTCTTCTCCTTTGACAACCTTCATAATGGATCTAGGAATGCATGGGGAAAAATTGCTGGCATTTAAAGAATCTATACACTAACTCTTATAAATACAGTTTTCAAATATGCAATACTCGTATCTGCCACAACACCATTTAACATTAATAAAATTTAAAACACTAGAAAAAAACTTCCTTTTTTTTCAACAGCCCAAATTAATAGTCACATACATACACACAGATTAATTATTCAGGTAAGTTGGCATTGTTGAGAGAACAATAATGGTGATCATGCTAAAGAGGGAATCTGGGGTTTTCATATAATTTCCATTTAGGTCATGTTTCAATTTCATATATAACCTAACCTACTCCTAACTCTTCTTTATGATTATGAAAAAGACTTCCGTCTACATTGGACTCATTCTACAAATGTAGAAGACAACCTTCTACATTTCCATAACAAATAATGTTCCTGCGTTTAGGCTTCTTTGATGTATTTACTCTGAGGATAATCTAATGCTGAAAATCATATCAACAGGTCAGAGTACATTTGATAATGGAGGAGGTGGGACTTGTTCAGCATCCTTATGGCCCAGGCCTTTGCCCAGCTCTTAGACAGGAGAACAGTGCACATGAGTCCAGACTCCAGTATCCAGTGCTTAGGTACCACCTTTTCTTAGAGCTCTACAGGCAGTACTGTGGAGGCCTGAGAGCCTGAGAGGTCTGATGAGACAAAAGTGAGTATCCTGAGAGCAGGTCTTATAGAGAGCCATTACAAAGTAAACAGAAACCACCAGCTGCAGTCTCAGTGACCACTGCCACAGAGCTCCATCTTGACCTGAGGATTCTAGTGCCAGTCAGCTCTCCTACAGTAATTCTGTGTTCCTTACTGACGATCTTCAGTAAACTTGCTTTGCCACTGCCCTGCTTCCTGGATCCCTGGGACTCATCTATCCTGAGTGGCATATAAGTGCCAAGCCTGTGTCATTTAAACCTTCCTGACCTAGATTGACACTGTTGTGACTGTAACTCTGACCCAATGCCACCACCAGCTGATGCCAAAACATCTTTTTCCTGATTGCTCATCTCAATGCAAACAACTGTGGATTAATCCAAGCACAGGTGTGCAGCCTGCATAGTACAAGGCAGGGGTTCTGCTTGAGCTTCTCAAGCATTATCTCAACTACTCCTCACAAGCTCACTAGGAAGCGGGCACTGAGCGTCCTCACCCTACACATGAAGAAACTGAACTCAAGGATTAGGTAACTTCCCAAGTCATAGGGCTGGTAGAAGGAAGTCATAGAGCAGGGAGAGAACCTGGCTTTGTGCTAAGCTGAGTATAGACTGTGAGTGCTTAATCACTTCACTAGAGCACTTCTCACTGGAAAGAGAAGGTGGGCTCCAACTCAGAAGCAAAGCCAGGCCGAAGTAAAGCTTGTGCTATCAATAAAAATAATCTATTAAAACAAGAAAATTTCTGCATACTACTTCAAAATAATAGTCAATCTCACACTTCTGGGTCTTTCTGTGACCCTGCACGTCTCAGTCAGTATTCCAAATTCACTCCCACTAGTCTGCATATTTTGTTTTATTCTGCAGGTGCCTAGTTTCTGGAGTCAAAAAGCCCACTTCACTTCAGTGCACACAGATCCATGCCTTCATCTTGAGCTACAGAGTAATCGAGAAAGGAATGTCCAGCCTAGCCACCCACAGATGGGTGGCAGAGGCTTGGAAAAATAATAAATCTACCCTAGCATGTTTCATCGTTTTCTAGGCTATGGCCACAGCCTCCTGTCTGAATCTGTGCATGCATTCTGCCTTTCCGCAGTTTGTCCTCCACAATGCAGTCAAGGTATTTTCAAAATGCAAATTTGATCCTGTTTCTTGTCCTAGAACAGTGTTCCCTTCCTCTCATTTCCTGATTAATTCACCCCATCCTTCAGATTTCAGGAACTCAACCATCACTTCCTTGGGAAACCTACTCTGGTCTTCCTGACCTGGTTAGATAATTATATTATATGCCTTTATAGTATCATGAACCTCGTCTTCAGAGGTTTTGATACATTTACAACAGGTAAGCAATCATTTTACAGCATTTGCTTTTGTTTTTCATCATCTCTGTAGCTCTCACTACAGTGCACAGCACAGTGTAGAGGCTCATAAGTATTTGCTGAATGGTAAGTGATCCGGAGAAGTGAACGATATCGGCAGTTTGCATTCACACCTGGGCACGATTAAAATTGACCCAAGTGACTGGCACACTTACAAACTGACTAAAGTAAAAGGTCAGTAAAACCTTTACAAAGAATGACCTTTCTACAATATTATAAAAACCATAGTTCATACACAACCCTGGAAAAACTTTTGTGAGATAAATTATGATAAAAAATGTTGTATGTCTCATGGTTATGATATATTGATATCATGGCCCCTGTTTTAACTTTAAAAAAAATCAAACTAACTAGCTAGTTATACTATGCTTAGGGAAACTATTCCTTCTTGATTATAAGCTGCTGTGTTACTTTTCTCTTCCAAGGAAATACGAACGATTATCCTGCCTCAAAGGCATATAACTAAAATATCATATGGAGGAATAACCTGGCTATTCGATTACTTAATTTCCAAGTAGCGATGTATTACCAAACACCATTCTTTTGTTCAGTTTTTGTATTATAGAGTGACAACCTAGCATCAAATCATGGTGCTAGTGTGTATGCTACAGTCAAGACACACATTTGAGTGATTTTGTTTTTATCCTTTTTTCCCCTTTAACATGGTGATAATCAGAACAAATTGACTTTGTTTCTCGGATTGCTGAAATCCTCCCAACACTTTCTTCAACACCAAGGCTGAATAAATCATTGTAATGTTCCCCTGAAGTGAATTGAAAATTAATTTACACAACCAAGATGATCCTTCTAATAACAGGGTACATGGAATGGGGAAATTGGAAATCATTACCCAGCAAACATTATCCGCATTATTTTTGTAGCTGCTTTAGATTGCATTGTAATAGAAAATTAGGAGACCGGCTGTGAAGAAGTTTAAGAGGGTCCCCTGAAGAGCGTCTGCTTTAAAATTGATTCTTTAAGAAAGCATTAAAAAGCTATTGGAATTGATTGCCTGCTAATATAAAGGAAAAACTCTTCGCCACCATTTGAGTTAAAAAAGAGCATCTTCATTCATGCATGTTATTAAAACTACTGGCCCGAAAGCCCCTGTAGAAAGATAAAGGATATAGATGGGATATTAAAACGGCAATCTTTACCTTATCTGGGATTTAGACTTAATATGTTGCTTTTATTAATTTAGCAAGAACCATTAGTTAGGATGTCAATATACAATTAAAATGCTATAGAATGGTGAGATCTTTAATAAACAGTGGACCAGGAATTCTTCATTAATCTTCCAAGCATGAGACACATCCTTACAAAAAATAAATCCTGAATTTACAGCTTTTGCTTTATTGCTAAGTTTCCTGTGCAGCAGCGGTAGAAGTCATAGCTGATAACACCTCTGATTAGCTTTTGAAGCTTCCCCTGAAATAAGGTAACGACCAATCAGATCCCAGCAGTTGGCCAGATAGAAAATGGCAATTACTGTCTTTAAAATATGTCTATGGAGCTTTGAAAGGTTTCCATGTACCTGGTACAGTAGGCTATTTTTTAAGCAATGATATTATAGACAGATTTACAAACACATAAGCAAACACAGTAGGATGTCTTGACACTAAATTGTTTTCTTTTTATAGCCTTTTTATTTTTACCACATTCAGTGGGAAATTGCCTTGTCTTTTTAAATACATGATAAGTAGGATTACTTAGCAGAATAATGAGTAAAAAATGCCTTTTCAAATACAATAGATTATCTTTTTAAGAGTCATCTCAGACTTAAACAGCACCCTTGCCCCAATCCCTCCCTTTGTCTCTCTCCCTCTGTTTAAATGGATTGCAAATAATTTCTACACAGATGAACTATATCAACAAAGTTCTGATAGACAAATAGTAGATCCCTGTAGGATGTAAGCTAAAAGTGCATTCCTCGATGAAAAATTATACCCACTATCACATTGGAGCATTGTTTTCAGTGGTATCAAGTCCTTGATGAGGTAATAGAAAACAGCCTCATAATGAGGCCCTTTGGGTAGCTCAATTATGCACCCCCTGGAGATCATTGAAATGGGCCACCCACAATATACTAGACTAATAACACATTTTTCATGTATCCCTTGAAATATTAACATGAAACCTAAAAAGTGTCCTGAACTTAACATCAGAAGAATTCTATATTAAACTATATTCATCAAAATAGATTTTAAATAAGCTTTTCTATATCTGTTTTATTAGTATTTTATTTTCAGTTGATTAATAGAGTCATAATTTCTATACGTTCTGGTTTGCCTGGGACAGTCCCATTTGAGGCCTGTTGCCTAGAGTAACTATTAATAGCAATCCCCTTCACTCTCAAAACTGTCCTGATTTGAGGGTAAACTACATGGCCACCCTACTTATAAGTGATTTCTGATATATTTAACTTTTAGGTCATTTGTAACAGAACTTAGAGCCATTTGTTATCAAAATAGTCAAGCTTAAAGCTAAAATAGCTAAGTTTTTATGTTTTCAAAATGAATTTCAATTTTTCTACCACCCATAAAACTTCTTAAAAGCAAGGACAACAGTTAATCCAAAAGGCACTATTATAAATATTTAATGTTTGTTAGTGTTGGTTATAAAGATAATTATAATGATCATATTGTTAAAATGTTAACAAGAAATAAAAAACATTAATAAAAATAACAAAAATTAATATTATCTTTATTACTAATTTGTAACACTTTTAGATTACAAAAATCATATATAATCCTGTTAAAAAAATTTTAATGACTAAAATAGTAAGTGAAAGTTCTTCATAAACTTACCTCACAAAGCCAACCATTCTGAACAGATCTTTGTCTACAGATGCAAACAGAGGTGGTTTTTTTTTTTTTCTGAAAATAGAATCACAATATTTTTAAACTGGTATTTTCACTCTGTTGCAGAAACCAGAAAGAAAAGAGATATCTTAAATAACGAACATAATTATAACTCTTTATTATGTCCCTCAATTCTGTTGGTAAAAAGTGAAGAACAAAAATAGTATTTGTTGACAGGGAGTAAAAGAAACCTGTAGAGCATATGGCAAGCCCAGCAGTATGTATCTCTGTCTGCCATCAGCCTCTTTCATGTTTAAGTTTCTGGGCTTCTGTAGCTTCTTCTAACTTAAATTTTTTACTAACATTCCTAGTGCTAAACACCATGATAAAATTAAAACTAAAAGAGACAAAAAAGGAATACAATTAACATGAATGTTTTAATTAAAAATAAACTTCCAAAATCAACAATCTGGATTCCTGTTTAAATTGAAAATATGTTCATTACATGAATATCATGGGCCAATGCATATTATAAGGATTTAATAGAGATTTGTTAATGCTTATGATAAAGATAACAATGTTTATGATAAAGTATAAACAAGCACAACAAACATGTCCTTCAATAGGTAAATGGATAAACTGTGATACCTCCAGACAATCGAATATGACTCAGTGCTAAAAAGAAATGAGCCATCAAGCAACAAAAAGACATGGAGGAAACCTAAACCCATACTGCTAAGTGAAAAAAGCTAATCTGAAAAAGCTACATACTATATGATTTGAATTACATGATATTCTGGAAAAGGCAAAACTATGGAGACAGCAAAAACATCTTTGGTTGCCAGGGGTTAGTGGGAAGACAGGATGAATAGGCAGAGGATAGTGGATTTATAGGGCAGTGAAAATACTCTGTATGATAATATAATGATGGATACATTTAATTATACTTTTGACCAAACCCATAGATAAAATTTTCAAAATCAAGAGTGGGCCCTAATATAAACTATAGTCTCTGGGTGTCATGTGTCAATGAAGATTTGATATGGTTTGGCTCTGTGTCCCCACTCAAATCTCATGTCGAATTGTAATCCCCACATGGCAGGGGCAGAACCTGGTGGGAGGTGTTTGGATCATGGAGGTGGATTTCCCCCATGCTGTTCTCATGATAGTGAGTGAATTTTCATGAGATCTGATAGTTTAAGTGTGGCACTTCCTACCTCACTCTCTCACTCCTGCCACCTTGTGAAGAGGGTGCTTGCTTCCCCTTCGTCTTCTGCCATGATTGTAAGTTTTCTGAGGCCTCCTTGGCCATGTGGAACTGTGAGTCAATTAAACCTCTTTTCTTTATAAATTACCCAGTCTCAGGTAGTTCTTTACAGCAGTGTGAAAATGGCTAATGCAAGCTTCATCAATTGTAATAGATGTATTACACTGGTGAGGAATGTTGATAATGGGGGAGGATACGCTTGTGTGGAGACAAGGATATATGGGAAGTCTCTTTCCACTCCCCTCAATTTTGCTATGCACCTAAAACTGCTCTATCTTAAAACATGAAAACAAAAGAAATTAACAAAAACAATAAAATTAATATGATATTTTAAAATATTATTTTATTATAGATTTGTAACTTTTCAGATTACAGAAGCCATGTACAATATAAAAAAAACTATATGAAATTTTTCCTTGTGTGAGCTTTGGAATTTTCTTCTTTTATAAAAGTTCTCACTACTTAAAAATTAGAATTTTCTATATTCTAACTAAACTCTTACACAAATAATAACGTGAAACACCACATGTATTGGTTATAAAAATAACTTTAACATTAAATTAGACAATAAAATGTTTTCCACAATCGCTGATAATAGAGATAGAATTAAATGGAAAAGCAAACATTTTTAAAAAGCTTTTCCCCCGAGAAATTATATTTTGTTAGTTATTTTTCAAGACTCAGTGTCTCTCACTTTTGAAAGAAGTACAAAGCTAGAAACTTACCTATGATTCTAATGGATAGGAATGTCATTAAAAAAAGACATATTCATCAATTAAAAATTAGTTGAAAATGATTCTAAAACCATCTCCACATGTCAAAAATCAGAGAGAAAGAAAAAAAATGGAAGTGAGGTCATCTGTATATCATATATCTGACTGAGAGATATAGTACTCCAAATGGGTAAGAAATTGGTTGGAAAAGAGTGTTCAAAACCTCAAATTAGTAGAGATTATGTTCTCTTTTCTCATTCGTTTCTTAACAAGTGCAAGTTGCTACTTCTCTACACACATACACAAAAGGAAAGCCCAACAACAGCTTATTGGAAAACCGAGAAAATGTGTATCACTTACATAGGCCTACATTAGTAGAAAGAACTTAGGAAATGTAAAGAACAGAAAGTTAGTTTTACCTTTGTAGTTTCAAAGGACTTATAAAAGACTAAATAGCTTTATTTGCATATGTTTCTGCACTCCTCAATCTTTACAAAGTAGATGAAAGTCCACTGAAAAGGTAAATACTCTCACCTTTATTACCTGTTAAATTGGTTTCAAATAAACAGTGGGCATAACAGCTAAATTGCATGTCTCTTGGGAATGAGAGTATAGAAAGACACACACATACACACACACACACACTCACACATGAGAAGAAAGCCAAAGCTGATGGAATATCAAGTCATTCCTTTTTATACTGAAAACTACAGGTCAGTGTCAAGCTTTGTTAGAGATGCTTAAAATAAAAAATGCAGAAGTTCAAAATCTCACATGTATCATCATTTTAAGAAGCATTTCTCTCACTTTTCCTCCCTTAATTAACATGTTAAAGGAAACTGAACAAATGGAAGCGCTATCAATTGAAGGACATTCTTTTTAATAGACCAGACATCATACTTCGACTACCTTCACCAGATCTGGAAATTGCCTGTTGCCATGTCACTGAGGGCAACTATAGAAAAAGAGCCCCTATCCTGAATTGCAGCTCAGCCATGCTCATCATTCTCCCTGTTGTTGTGGCAGCTGTCAGGAAAAATTATTTGAACAGCAGCATCTTGAACAGATGGCTTAGAGACAAGTTAGAAATGAAAACACCTATGAGAAGAAAATTGCAAAAGTCAAGCCTAGACTTCAAAGCACAGGCAATGGACTGCTCACCAGCCCTGTTCTCTAGCTATGGGATGGAAAAGTATATTTTTCCTACACATGTTAAACACACTTCTTTTACCCCTTTGGTCCATGCCAGACTCTTGCTGGCTGCCTTACATGGCTACCCCAACTCCCGTAAGTGTTGAGGGACAATGCAACTCCATTCTTTCTTTCTCAGCAGTCAGTTCTTCTGGGAGAATCAATCCAAGGTAGTAGTAGACGGGAGACACATTGTCTACCAGTTTCCTTCTCTTTTTCTCATTTCTTTCTCTGTGACCAGGGCCTGCTTTCCTTCCCAGCCCTTAGCTGTATGTCCTGTTTTGTCCTTATCATTCAATATGGCTGTGGTAGACAGGAGAATGTGCCTTGCAGTACTGCAACTGAGAGGAGCATAATTGACCAAGGGACCCATTGCTGTATTCTGAATCCAGCACTGAGTGGGCTGAGGCCATGCTTCCCATGTGCTGCTCCCAGGCAATGATTGAGTGCAGCAGGGATACTGAGGCAGCTACATTTTTGAGAGACTCAAACTCCTCTGCCATGTGACTTTGGCTCAGGGACTACACATAGGCTTTGCCAAAACTTTCTTAAAACTACTCTGATCCCTTTGACTTTTCCTGCTCAATCTTCCTCCCTTCCCTCTCTACTTTACAGGGGTCAGGCCTGCATCATGATTTGAGAGCTCTCCTACCTTCCCCAATTTTCCCTCTAATACCACCTTTTGTGTCTGCTTATTGAAGAATGCAAACCAACACAGTGGCTCTGCCCCTTTACATCTCCTAATCTGCATATATCCTGTGAAGATCTGCTGAGTAATAAGCTGGCAAAAGGGGCCTGGTATGTAGATTTGAGGAAGTCCGCGGTCAGTCAAAAGCCCACACTGTCAGTGCCAGTCCACATGATCAGTGATAAGGAGCAGAGAATAAAAGGATAAAATTCAGTCGGAACTCTAATGGAGATGCTAATCATCAGATCCTAGGAGACAGAAGGCATGCATAAAGCTATCTGAAGGTATGGGAGAAAAAAACATGTTAGTGGTAAAATTAACAAGATGTGCAGAAAGTACACCTGGGGCAAAATTCCTTGTTCCCATTCAGAGGCATTCTTTTGAATCAACTGTCTGGAACAGCACAGGGGACATACACTGAGCTGCTCATCAGGAATGGAACAGGAACTGCAAAAAAAAAAAAAAGTGTGGGGGCGGGGGGTGGTGCATAAAATTCTAAAGAAAAAGCTCAACTTGAAAAAGGAGTCATTCAGCTTTTCCTGAAAACGGCCAGATAAAATGTAAAAATCATTCTTAGAGTAGGAACGAAGCAGGAGGAGAATTAAATTCAAAAACAGGAAAAAAAATTAAATTTGGTCTATAGGCCATGGGCTGCAACACCTGGCCTTGAACAGTGAAGAGAATTCTACCTAAGAGCCAATTCAGTAAACATAAAAACGTCACATTTGTATTGTATTCAAAATGAAAATAATTTGATATCATTCTAGAAGGGGAGTGTATATTTAAATTTACTGCTTCATTTAAATTATCAGCTTAATTGAATAAGAATATTACTAAGAGAATCTGCATTTTTTTAAACTCACCAAAATGTTAATTATCTTAGTATATTTAAAAAGTAGCAATAAGAAGGCAGCTTTTACATATTTTTAGGTTGAAATTCCATTCAGAGCTACATCTTGCAACTAAGTGGTTTCTTGTGTCCAAAGGAGATAGATTTCCACTCCCTGTTTGGGGACCACTCAAGCAGATTACACAGGCATCAAGACTAGCTGGCTCTGTCATTTCATTTTATTTGCAAGGGAAGAGTCCACCCTTTATCTTTTTTTTTTTGAGACGGAGTTTCACTCTTGTTGCCCAGGCTGGAGTGCAATGGCACAATCTTGGCTCACGGTAACCTCCACCTCCCAGATTCAAGCGATTCTCCTGCTTCAGCCTCCTGAGTAGCTGGGATTACAGGCGCCCACGACCACACCTGACTAATTTTGGTCAGGCTGGTCTCGAACTCCTGACTTCAGGTGATCTGCCTGGTGCTGGGATTACAGGCATGAACCACCATGCCCGGCCCCTTCATCTTTTTTAATACTTTAGTTCCCAGTACCTGAAATCTGATGCAAACCGTATTTGTTTATCAGTAGTAACATTGCTGATATAGTTATTCATTAGGCATTTTTCTCTATATGTTTAACCTTGGCACACAACCTTCCTTATATAATTTAACACTATGAGGTTGGCAAGTAATGGGTAGTGAAACCGAGACTCTTGGTCAAGTGACATGACTTGACCAAGGTCACAGAATGAATCTGTCTGTAGCAAAATTTGTTTGGCTTTGCCAACACTGTACTCTTTCCCTTTCTTCTGGTAGTAGAACTATTTTCCTACTGTCTACTCTACCCTGTGCAGGATTCTGGTAGATATGTCATTTATGTGGATGGCCCTGTGTTTTATTTGCTGACTTAAGCCCACCACCAGAATGGATAATCACGGTAGATTCAGTGATTGATCTAGGAGGAAACTTTGTGATTCTTGCAGGAACAGAGGTCAGGCAACAGATGTGGATGCTGGGAGATAATAATCTTTCTGTTTTTATGATAGTGAGTGCTACATGTCGCCCATATTTAGGGTGCCAAAGGCCTTCTTTGACACAACACAAACATAGCCTGCTGGTGAATAAAGCCAATATTGAGAAAGGCAGACCAGAGAAATGGAAAGAAAGCGAATCCCATGACATCCTCTAAAACCAGCTGTAGCTGAAGCTCGTGCAAAATCCTTGGAATTGCCAGTAGCAAAAGCTAATAAATACCCCTTTTGTTTAAACTAGAGTTGGGTTTCTATTAATGCAAGAGAACAAGTCCTGTCTAATACCGAATTAGAGCCAGAGAGCCAGAATTGGACTCCATTCCCCTGATTATGTAACCACATTAATTGAAAGTATAATTTTTCATCAAAACAAATTAGAGTTGGGGGCCCTATCCTTGTTAATAGTGTAATCAATATAAAATGTAGGAATTACACCTAAGTGTCCTATGCATTATAGCTCCATCATGGTAATTAGCATTTCTTATTATAATTACGTTTTTATGTGTTTCTTCATGAATCTCTTGATGACAGGGATTGTATCTTATTCATCTCTGAAATCCTTCTGCTAACCACAGTCCTTAGGACTTAGTATGTGCTCAATAAATATCTTCTGAATAGGGAAATATTTATAGCAATTTACCAATACATGAATTCCACTTCTTATTTCAAATTAACTTGGAAATATCTTGTCTAAGATAAGTACTTATCCCAATCTTCAAGGACAGTCTTCAATCTTATCTTTGTTTAAAATGTCTGACCTTATCCAAGAGGTTTCCCAATCACTCCATCTAATACAGTATTCTTGTCACTTTTGTCCTCTCCTTAGTTTTCTTAATAATATTTACCGAAATTTTTATAGTTTATTCTTTGCCTTGTTTCACTAGAATGTAAGCTTCTTAGAGCAATCTGTGGCATAGAGAGGGCTCTCAAAAACAATTGAATATTTATAAGTAAACAAAGTAACTGGTGGTGCATTCGATTCTGCATTTGTGATACCTTCCAACACATTTTAGATATTCATTTTATGTTTTATAATGAAAAGCATAACAGTTAAATCTAACATATGTACATTCTAATATAGTGAATATATGTTTTAAAAAATAAGAAATGCTGTCCTCAGTAAAATGTCTCACCAATGTATGAACACTGAATCCAAAAATCTTCTACTAAATCCATACTGGTAATCTTATTGATTAACATAGTATTGCCTTAAGACAATCTGCTAACTCAGCCATCTGTTTGCTCGTGTTGTTATAGTAATATCTTAGCCTAGATTAACTGTATAAACATATTGAGGTTTTAGTGAAATCTAGGTGTATATCATGGTTGATCCATACAAAGTAGTCAAATGTTATTTTAAAATATTTTATTTGACTTTGACTTTTTGTATAGCCTAATACAATTATCTATAGTCATCAACTTTTAAATATATACATGTATAAACACAAAGCAATTATAATTTAGTAGTAAAATTATATTTTATAAAACTATAAGTTAAAAATATATTTAAGTGGAAAAATATCAGATAAAAATCTCTCATGATAAAAAGTGATCATGGGAAGGATGGCATCATGGTGGATTAACTAGAGAAAGTATTTTATTTTTACTTCTTGTTTCATTAACCTCTCTATTAAACTGATGGCTTCAGAAACTGTGACAATCATCTTTGCTCCCTCTCTCTTGGTTTATGTACCAAAGCTTAGCTCTTCTTGGTGATCTTTGGGGCTATGAAAAATGACATGCTAGGTATTTTTCCTCAAATAACATTAACTTTTAAAAATATTGTATTGCAATTATAATACAAATCACTAGCCCTGTGTGATTGAAATGATAACAGTATATTGTCCTTTGTTGACTTCGAATACCCAGCTCCTTCTTGCTCTTTATTTCTCCAGTTACCAGAAAGAACAGCTGTGGTTCTACATGGGGTCCACCTGGCAGCTTGAAGCATCCAGATGTCAACTCCTACTTAAAAAAAGAAAAAGCAAGCACTCTTTTGCCATGGTAATGTTGCCTTCAGAGGCAACTGGTGTGGGAGTGGAGATTAAAGGAAAGAAAAATTAGAGGCGAAAGGGCCACACTTCCATTTGATTCTTACCTGTAACAAATGCAGATGACATGCAGTGAAAAATACCAGTTCCCTGATCAATGAATTACTCTTTTCTATTTGACAGGTGTAAGTCAAGTCTCAGCTTACACTTTTCTGTGCAAATGGGTGACTTGACTATAGTTGTCATCTTATTATTTTTTAATGGAGTTTGGTTAAAGCTTTACTCCCTGTTGCAGAGAAGAGATAAGTACGTGACATTTACACCAAGAGCATGGAGCCATGACAAATACATAAAGTGAAACACTGGGGGAGGGGAGATAGGCAAGGTTTTATGTGTATTTTATTAAAACTCAAGATAGTTTGCTTTGAAGTTTTAATAAAAAGTTAAATATAACCTAAAAGTTTTAGACTGCAGATTGATCAAATGCTCTTCATATAAAGTTTATATATAATTGTTATTAAATACTTGAACACGATAAATAACTAGAGAAGACTTAGACTTATGTGTTTTATAAAGATCACACTAAAATATGATTCAAAAAAATTCAAAAATATTGGATTACCTAAAAGAAGTGTATCCATTTCTGATTACTTATTCTCACTTTCCCATGAAGGAAAATTTCCAAATAATATTCACTTTTGAATTGAGACCCAAAAGAGAAAAACAAGCCATCACAATTATTGCTGTGTTTGGAAAGACAAATTTCTTTTTTGAAGTTTTAGTTTCTTTGGAAAAAGATGGGCTGGGCACAGTGGCTCACACCTGTAATCCCAGCACTTTGGGAGGCCAAGGTGGTTGGATCACCTGAGGTAAGGAGTTTGAGACCAGTCTGGCCAACATAGTGAAACCCCATCACTACTAAAAATACAAAAATTAGCCATGGTAGCACAAGCCTGTAATCCCAGCTACTCGGGAGGCTGAGATGAAGGGGTTACTTGAACCCAGGAGGTGGAGGTTACATTGAGCCAAGATTGCACCACTGCATTCCAAACTGGGTGACAGAGCGAGACTCCATCGCAATAAAAATAATAATAATAAAATAGAAACTTTTTTAAAAAAATCCTATCTTTGCAATTCTAATCATGAGTCATAACTCAACTAGACTCAGTCATTTTTACACGAATGAATTTACCCACTTGTATCAAAATTTTAAGTTCACTATTGTCACATTCTGGTACTCAATCTATGTTGATAGAAAGACATTAGAATTACAGTATTTTTCTTCATAAGGTTTCCTAGAGACATTTTGCAGCTCTTCTTCTTCCAGTATAACTTTATTATATTCATATGACACTGTTTTTTGACTGTATGTATGCCCCCAGATAATGCCTTTTCTTCTACTCTAGTTGAATAACTATAAAGAAACAATTCTATCTTCTTTTACTATTTCATACTTAAATCATAGCCCCGATTTGCCATTCACAATTTGCACTAGGACAGTCTTACAAATGCTATCATCTTAAAATAATCCTGTAGCCCAAAAATTACTATGTAAACCATCCTAACACTGAACTTAGGATAGATATTTAGTCTTTGCCCCCATTCTCAAATAAGTTTGTTTAGTTTACCATAAGATAGCTATCCCTCTTTATAATTAATGACTCCAACAATTCTTGTTTTTTATATATTAACATAGAGCCATCATAGTTCTTACTCTAGTTAAAATCTGCTGACTTAGCCAATATCTTCCATGTATCCTACAATTCTGAGAGCCACATCTCTCAAAAAGTTAAGAGACAACTGTAATCTACAAGATGGTCTTGTTAGGGATTCATAACGGCTTCCATTTTTAGACAAAGCATCAAGAAATAAAAGGCAAAGCAATGTTTAGGGAAATTCAGAAAAAGACCTTTTGAAATTAAAACCCCCCAAAGAAAAACATTCATTTAAACTCCTAAAATTGGTCATTGCAATTAGAATACTAGCTTTTTAAATTAAAAAACAGCATTTTAAAAAGTAGATTACTATATAAAGAATGTTTAATAAAATAGTCAGAATAGGGGCCTATTTAATGTCCACTGGCAGTTGTAAATTCTCTCTTATCATCAATTTTAGAATAAGCTCAGGTTCTTATTCTAAGAACCTGAATAAGATGGATATAGTGTACCTGCCCCCTCACGGCACCTGAAATTCCCCCACCAGTCTTGGCAGTAATGACCACAACCCTCTTTCACAATGCCCTGGGGAAGAAATAAACCTTTGCTGATGCACAGCTTTCAAGCTCATCACATCCTCTCAATTTTCATGCTTCTGTCTAGTGAGTTACTTCCCTTTCTTTTGCTTGATATTGCTCAAACCGCTGTAGGACAACACTATTTTTAAAAAATTGCTTCATTCTGAACTCATTATCCCATTATTTTCTTCCTTCCAGTTCAATCTCTATAATGCAAAGAGTATTATTTGAGCAACTCCTTTTTACCCAGCACCATTACTTGGGGAAATACACATGCTCAAAAATATGACCCTTGTGGAACCTCTGTTCAAATCGTAGGTTAAAAACCAAACAGGACACACAGAATAGAAGAAGCCACTGTATTTAATTGCTAAATGTTGTATTTCAAATATCAAAAGGTAGAGTTGTATTTTTTAAACCCTTCAGATATGGTCTAGGCATAGCTGTTTTTAGAAAGCTTTCTAGGTTATTCTAATATGTAGCCAGTAATGAGATCCACTGTGCTAGAAAGTCTCCACCCTGACTGACAAATAACTTTCAGTTCTGGTTTAGGAAATCAAGGTGAGGATACAGATGTGAATCCTTTGTTTCTCAAACTTTAGTGTGCACAAGAATTATCTGGACTTCTGTTAAACACACATGGCTGGCTGGGCACGGTGGCTTACACCTGTAATCCCAGCACTTTGAGAGGTGGGAGGATCACGAGGTCAAGAGATCGAGACCATCCTGGCTAACACAGTGAAACCCTGTCTCTACTAAAAATACAAAAAATTACCCGGGCGTGGTGGCAGGTGCGTGTAGTCCCAGCTACTCAGGAGGCTGAGGCAGGAGAATCACTTGAACCCAGGAGGTGGAGGTTGCAGTGAGCCGAGATCACACCACTGCACTCCAGCCTGGGCAACAGAGCGAGACTCTGTCTCAAATACATACATACACACATACATACATACATACATACACACATACATACATACACACACAGATCTGGGGCTCAGACTCCAGAGAATCAGATTTCATAGGCCATATATAGAAACCCAGAACTTACATTTTCAACAAGAGGCTCTGGTGATCCTGATGCAGTGGTCTTCAGACCATGCTTTGAGGAAGGCCACCCAAAAGTCAATCACTATCCAGTCCCGTGAACTAATATTTAAGAGATGATGATATTTTAGATCATAATAAAGTAACCCAGAATCAACAGGTCAACATGAATATCTTGTAAGTGAATTATTTTATAAATTTATTTTCGTGTCCTTTTAGTGTACAGTATTTGATTCATATTATTGCTGTTTTATCATCACTAGACAGACGTTCAGAGAAATTTGAAAATTATCCTCCTCTTGACACCCTTGGACTTATTTAGAAGACTAAAACAGTTGAGATTCACTATTTTAGAAAATAAAAAGGAAATATGAAAAAATACAGAAAAGAAGGGAAAAGAGCTTTCTTTAGTTTGTACATGCATGTTTCTATATCAGTGTGTTTTTTTTTAAGAGGCAGAGGGGATGACAAAAGTTAAAGTTCTTATTTTAAAATTATTAAAGGATTTAACTAATGTTATATACACCCAAGAAAATTATGTGACTTGCTCATTTTAGCTCATTGTAATTGTTGTTTATTAAAATGACAAACTGAAAATATTTTTTAAAACATGTTTATTCCTCCAGAGAAAAAATGTCACATAAGCAAAAATAGGACAGAAACAGAAAAATGCACAAAATAGGCACTTTTTCTGCCAGTAAGTACTTGGAAATTAAATGTCAATGTAAATGCAGAACGTAACACATAAGAAAAACCTTGATATGCTTTATTTATTTATGTTTTGTGTTTTAGACAAAAATTTCCAGAACAACGTTAATACAACTTTATATTTGTACTTTTAAATTCATTTAACATTAAAATTGAGAGCATGCATATTATTCCTTAGTTCTATTGTCTCCTTCTCTCATGTAGTTAAATCCATTCTTTCTCCTTGATTTAAGGCTTGAAACTCAGCTAGTTTAAACCATCTAAATCCTACCTTTCTGAGAACAGGCACACCTGCAGAAGAGCAAAGTTCTCATTGACCTTGGGAACACAGCAGTTTCAATGAAATAATCTCATTTAGTAAAAAGAAAACCATATGCGAATCAACATTAACCGCTCTTAGCCCACATCAGGGATGATAGCTCCCTTGGCACCAGTCTGAATTTTGAGCTAAGGAATTTGGCCTGATCTTCCCTATGCTCAGCCAGGACAGATTGATAAAGAGGTACAACATTAGCTTAATCAGTTGCTCCATATTTCTGAATTTTTCTAAATATGTTCCTCATTAGTTTGCTTTCAATGGAAATATAGAGAATGCTTTCACACACATTTTTTCTTCTGAAATCAGTTCTCTGTGCATTAGAGCATTAAGCTTAGCAAATGTGAGTTACAATACTACTAACACATTTATTGAGTGCCTACTTTGTGCCAGGAACTGGACTAGGAGTTATATATATATTATATATATATATAATATATATATTTATTTATTTATATTTATATATATATTTTTTGTTTCTGATATTCACAAAAATCCTTCTAAAATAACTATCATTATCCCCATTACACAGATGAAAAATCTAAGGGTCAGAGAGGCTAAGTGATTTGCCCAATGGCAGAAAATTACAGGGCCAGCAAAACACTTATAATACAATGTTTCATGTGCATTGATTTACATTTTTCTAGTCTATACTGTATTTTAAAAGCAAATGTCTAACTTTTAAGAAGTGTTCCCTATATTCTGGGCATTGTTCTGAGTGCTTTATATGTATTAACTCATTCAATATTTTGAATAACTCTTTGAGAGGAGTGTTTTGTTTCCATTCTACAGGTGACAAAACTGAGGCACAAAGAGCTCAAGCAACTTGTTTGTGGTCAAAAAACTGATAAATGAAGGAACCATGATTTAACCCAGCCATTGACTCCAGACCATGCTATACAAACACTAAGTAGTTTCCATTAGCCATTTTTTTTACACTTAGTTATTAAAATGTACCACTACATGCTGCTTGTACATCAGGATTTACTATAACAAGACAGAATGTCAATGTGAGTAATTCTAGTTGATAAAAAGGACTACTTCAATCCTCTACCTCCAAAAGATGGGCAGGGGTGATCGACCAGACATCAGAGGAATCATGCTATATAGGACAAATCCTGCGTCTTTTCCAGCAGTCAAGAAATTTCAGAGTAATAGTCACATCATCCTAAGTGAAGGTGTTTTTTGCAAACCCCTTAGCATATCTAAAGGGTACAACAAACAGTAAATAGGAAGAGGTGTAGATAAATAGCCTTGCAGTACTGAGAGAGGTGACACCTGACATGTAATTTCCATCAGGTTGCCTTTTCTGGCCTTTGACAAAATTCAACAACCCTTCATGCTAAAAACTCTCAATAAATTAGGTATTGATGGGACATATCTCAAAATAATAAGAGCTATCTATGACAAATCCACAGCCAATATCATACTGAATGGGCAAAAACTGGAAGCATTCCCTTTGAAAACTGGCACAAGACAGGGATGCCCTCTCTCACCACTCCTAGTCAACATAGTGTTGGAAGTTCTGTCCAGGGCAATTAGGCAGGAGAAGGAAATAAAGGGTATTCAATTAGGAAAAGAGGAAGTCAAATTGTCCCTGTTTGCAGATGACATGATTGTATATCTAGAAAACCCCATTGTCTCAGCCCAAAATCTTCTCAAGCTGATAAGCAACTTCAGCAAAGTCTCAGGATACAAAATCAATGTGCAAAAATCACAAGCATTCTTATACACCAATAACAGACAAACAGAGAGCTAAATCACGAGTGAACTCCCATTCACAATTGCTTCCAAGAGAATAAAATACCTAGGAATCCAACTTACAAGGGATGTGAAGGACCTCTTCAAGGAGAACTACAAACCACTGCTCAAGGAAATAAAAGAGGATACAAACAAATGGAAGAACATTCCATGCTCATGGGTCGGAAGAATCAATATCGTGAAAATGGCCATACTGCCCAAGGTAATTTATAGATTCAATGCCATCCCCATCAAGGTACCAATGACTTTCTTCACAGAATTGGAAAAAACTACTTTAAAGTTCATATGGAACCAAAAAAGAGCCCACATCGCCAAGTCAATCCTAAGCCAAAAGAACAAAGCTGGAGGCATCATGCTACCCGACTTCAAACTATACTACAAGGCTACAGTAACCAAAACAGCATGGTACTGGCACCAAAACAGAGATATAGACCGATGGAACAGAACAGAGCCCTCAGAAATAATGCTGCATATCTACAACTACCTGATCTTTGACAAACCTGACAAAAACAAGCAATGGGGAAAGGATTCCCTATTTAATAAATGATGCTGGGAAAACTGGCTAGCCATATGTAGAAAGCTGAAACTGGGGCCGGGCACGGTGGCTCAACCCTGTAATTCCAGCACTTTGGGAGGCCGAGGTGGGCAGATCACAAGGTCAGGAGATCGAGACCATCCTGGCTAACATGGTGAAACCCCATCTCTAATAAAAATACAAAAAAATTAGACGGGCACGGTGTCAGACACCTGTAGCCCCAGCTATTCGGGAGACTGAGGCAGGAGAATGGTATGAACCTGGTAGGCGGAGCTTGCAGTGAGCCGAGATCACGCCGCTGCACTCCAGCCTGGGCAACAGAGCAAGACTCCTTCTCAAAAAAAAAAAAAAAAAAAAAAAGAAAGCTGAAACTGGATCCCTTCCTTATACCTTATACAAAAATTAATTCAACATGGATTAAAGACTTAAATGTTAGACCTAAAACCATAAAAACCCTAGAAGAAAACCTAGGCAATACCATTCAGGGCATAGGCATGGGCAAGGACTTCATGTCTAAAACACCAAAAGCAATGGCAACAAAAGCCAAAATTGACAAATGGGATCTAATTAAACTAAAGAGGTTCTGCACAGCAAAAGAAACTACCATCAGAGTGAACAGACAACCTACAGAATGGGAGAAAATTTGTGCAACCTACTCATCTGACAAAGGGCTAATATCCAGAATCTACAATGAACTCAAACAAATTTACAAGAAAAAAACAACCCCATCAAAAAGTGGGTGACTCAAAAGAAGACATTTATGCAGCCAAAAAAACACATGAAAAAATGCTCATTATCACTGGCCATCAGAGAAATGCAAATCAAAACCACAATGAGATACCATCTCACACCAGTTAGAATGGTGATCATTAAAGTCAGGAAACAACAGGTGCTGGAGAGGATGTGGAGAAATAGGAACACTTTTATACTGTTGGTGGGACTGTAAACTAGTTCAACCATTGTGGAAGTCAGTGTGGTGATTCCTCAGGGATCTAGAACTAGAAATACCATTTGACCCAGCCATCCCATTACTGGGTATATACCCAAAGGATTATAAATCATGCTGCTATAAAGACACATGCACACATATGTTTATAGTGGCACTATTCGCAATAGCAAAGACTTGGAACCAACCCAAATGTCCAACAACGATAGACTGGATTAAGAAAATGTGGCACATATATACCATGGAATACTATGCAGCCATAAAAAATGATGAGTTCATGTCCTTTGTAGGGACATGGATGAAAATGGAAACCATCATTCTCAGCAAACTATCACAAGGACAAAAAACCAAACACCACATGTTCTCACTCATAGGTGGGAATTGAACAATGAGAACACATGGACACAGGAAGGGGAACATCACACACTGGGGACTGTTGTGGGGTGGGTGGAGTGGGGAGGGATAGCATTAGGAGATATACCTAATGCTAAATGACGAGTTAATGGGTGCAGCACACCAACATGGCACATGTATACATATGTAAAAAACCTGCACATTGTGCACATGTACCCTAAAATTAAAGTATAATAACAATAAAATTTTTTAAAAAGTTGCCTTTTCTGAATGATAGCACCACAATTTTGATGCATAAATATAAATATAGTGTATCTGATAGGAAAGAAATGCATATAAGGTGGCATGGCACTTCATAAAAATAGGAGAACGCTAAGAGAATAGTAAAATTCTCTTAGAAATCTAAGGAAGAGAAGGGATAGTGTTTATAATATCTAGTAGTTTTTAGTTGGTTTGTCAAATTTGAAGGAAAGCAAAAAGGGTGATTATCAACTTGTCTTATGGGAACTGGCCATGATGTAACAGCTTGAGCTAAGAGATTTGTTCTGCAAAAGCCCTAAGACTTGTTAGCAAATAATAATTTCATTAAAAGACAGAAAAAAAAAAACATGTATCTGCAGAGAAAATAAAACTGTATCTTTTTTCACTTAATAAAATAGCAAATATCACCAATGAACTCAGACATATAAACTGCCAGGATTTTAAGTGTTGAGATACTCATAAAATATGGAATCTCTCTCAGTATTGGTGGTGTTTCTTCCCTCCACCCCTCCTTTCTTACTCCCCTGGGAGTCCAGCCCCAACAATTACAGGGTTGCTATCACAGCAGCTGTCCCTGTTGCATAGTGCTGATTTTCTACATGCAAAAAATGTGGACTCTAGAGAGCTATGACAATGTGAGTTAACAATATGTCTGAATCTAGTTTGGGAAGACATGAGTTCATTGTGTTATAAGAAAAAATACTGAATATAAGTTATTTTCTTAAGATTTTTAATTGTTGCCATTGTCATTCTGGTTTTAATTAACAACTAATACTCTGAAATGAATTATTTGAATAGAATTAATGAAGTGTACAAGTAACTTAAGGAAGTTTCAACCCCTGGCTTCTGACCTGTATATAATTTAATGAACAAACAGAAAAGAGAATGGAAAATGGTAAAATGAATGTATTATTTTCTTAACCTAAATAGACAATATTGTTTTAAAAATTGATTATCCTCTCTCAGGCTATAGAACCTATTAAGATGACTTTTCTTTTTCTAACAAACAAAAAAATGATCCTTTTTGGTCTCTTTCTTAGATTTGTCTGATCCATCTAAAAAAGCCAGTTTCTACATTTCTGAACTTGACTGCTCACTACGATTAAAAGAGGATTTCCACACAATCATTTAGAAATTTCAAAATGTATGGTGTTTGGGAAATATATATTCATTATGACTACATCCAAAGCTTGGTATCAGAAGCTAAATTATTTTTTCCTTGAAATATAAATACTGCAACTTAGGTGGCATGGCACTATTGAAAACAGCTTGCCATATGCCTTTGATTTCACTGAGAGACATGCCATCTGCCACCACACTCAAAAATGATTCAAAAAAATTAAAAAGAATGGTAGAAGATTGTGATCAAATGTGAGAATGTTACCCATCATATGTGGTCTAAGACTGGGCCTGGGTACTAGTTCAGATTACCTCTAGTCATGAAGTCAAAGCCGGACAGAAACAAATAAATTCTCATTTTTTCTGTGGGTAATGAACTGAGTACAGTGTAGTTCCCTCAGCATGATTATTGATACAGATTTAGAAAGAAGTCTTTGATATGAAAGTAAAAAAACCAAAGATCCTAGGGCAATGCTTATTTTAAAGGAGTTTTGGCCCAAGGACTGGGATTAAAACAGGGAGAACTTGCTTATGCACAGTTAATTTATTTGTAAAAATTCAATACCTTCATGGGACTTTGGGGAAAGAAGAAAATGGCAAGATATCAGAGACTTTTGGGGGGGATATATGTATATCGAAGAAATGTATAAATCTATTTAGGTACTATATTTTATCAAGTGCTAAATCAGCCAAGTGTGTATTTTAACTCTACATAATAAAATCACTGCGATAAATCCCTTCAGATGATTCCCAAAGAACAGAGGTAATTTTTCTAAGAAGCTTAAAAATAGAAATCTCTCTTAAATGCATCCAGACAGTGCCCCTTACAATCACTACTTTGTCCCAAAAGAAAAAGAGAGCAGAACAAAACGTAAATTTTATAGGAAAAATTTTACAAGCAACTATTAGTTTATTTGGTTTGTTTATTTGAAGAAGGAAAAGATTCAAAACCTACGGACCAAATTTTGGCTAAGAGAATACTACCTTAGTCTGTTTTTTTTGTTGCTATGCCTGACTGAGGCTGGGCAGTTTATAAAGAAAAGAGGTTTGTTTAGCTTATGGTTCTGCAGGCTAGGAAGTTCAAAGACCATGACACTAGCATCTGCTCAGCTTTTGGTGACAGCATTTCGTGCTGTGTCAAGACATGGCAGAAGGTCAAAGGGGAAGCAGACACATGTGAAGAGACAAATTCTGAGGGGTATCCTGACTTCATCACAACCCACTCTGGGAGGAACTAATCCAGTATTCCCATAGCAGAAACTCACTCATTACTATGAGAACCGAACCAAGTCATTCAGGAGAGCTCTGCCCCCGTGACCCAAGTACTTCCCACTAGGCCTCACCTCCCAGCACTACCACATTGGGGATCAAATTTCAACACGAGTTTTGGTGAGGACAAATTAAACCATACCCACATAGGAAGTACCATATGAACAAAGAAGCTGGATTTCTTTATAAAAGAAAAAGAGAGAACATGTTATTAAACTGTAAAATTGGTTTTGAGAAGGAAATGCAATCCTGTTTCAGAAATTTGTAGCCAGTATTACAGGGTAGTCTTGTGCCTGGCTTGTGAGGCTTATTTGAAATGTTTCATTCCAGATAATCAAGGGAAAAATAGTTTCCAAATAATAGCATTTCCAGGACACTTCTAAAAAATAAAATTAAAGATACGCAGCTCCCCCAAAATATCTAATTATTACAAATAACTATATTAGAACTGCTCTAGAAAGTTTATGCCACCATTTATTGAAAAGTATTTAATGGGCATCTAAAAAGGCATTATAGGAAAGGAAGTAAAGTAATAATAATAATACATGGCATTTGTATATCACTTTTTTATTTATTTGTATTATATTTATAAAATATGTGTTCCTATTTTATAGATAAGAAAATTAAGGCTTATCAGGGTTCAACTATCTAATGTCAAATAGCTAATAAATGTTGAAATCAGAAGTGAACATAGTCTTATGACATCATATCAGAGTTCCTTATATTCCAGCACCATTTCTCTTAGCCTAAGACACAGTGGTTTCCACTTTCAGAGTCTGATATACAATTCCATACAGTTGCCCTCAATATTTTCCATCTTGTTTAAGTGGAAGTACTCCAGAAGCAGTAACATTTTAGCTGTTCTCAACAATAGACCCCTCTGTATAGACTGAGGAATTAAGGGTTTAAAAGGGAAAGTGAGAAGTATCTTTATGTCACAATTTGACACAATCTACTTGTATGACAAGTTATACATGCATGAAATAAATACTATAGTAAACAATATGTCCTTGCTAATAGTATCAAATATTAACATATGAGAGTGATAATCTGATCAGTACAATAGATCAGACATTATATAACAGGGTTCATGTAGAATAAATATCTCACAATTTGCCTATCCAGATCAAATTTGTATAGTGTACAAATGACTATATATGAAATATATATACACACAAATGACTATATATATAGTTGGCATAGCACAGTGGTATTAGGCAGAGAATTTTGAGTTGTAAAATAAATAATCTCTGCAAATTATCTAATAACTTATTTGTGAAGAAGGTCTAATTTTGAAACTGTTTCGTTGCTGTAAAATCAACTTCAAATAAAAGAGACACCACAAAATAGGGTGTCTCCAAAGGAAATCTTCAAAGACAGGAGAGTGGGGTAATCAAAGAAAAGTTTAAAGTTTGCTGAATTTCTTCAGCAAAAAAATTGAAGTCTTTGAATAATATTTCTCTGAGTCATATTGCATCTACCATTTCTAGAAATATGTACAGCTATTAATAGAGAAAAGCAAAAGAAGCATCAGAAGCTGAGAAAAGGCAAGAAGACAAAGCAGGAAAGAAAACAAATGTCTTTGCAGTGCAGCCCTCAGAGTTTAGTCAAAATATTCTAGGACCATGAGACTGGGATCCTGTCCAGTCGGGAGGAGAGAGCTAGATATGGATGAAGGGACTTAGAGGGTCCAGTTAAGAACTCTGATCCATTCTTTGTCTACACTCTGAAATCTGCAGAGTCCTTCATTCACAGGGGAGTTTACCCTTCACTTTGTGGAGCTAAGTATGTTAATAAAACATTACCCAGAGCTGTTCCTACAAAAAGCACATATCAAATAAGAAGGTAGAATGAGATGATCTCCAAGGTCTCTTCCCACTTTAACATGAGAATTTGCTAAGTGAAAAGCCTAAACATATTTTCAATTTTTAAAAAACGGAAATTTTCATTTAAAAAAAATTCATACTTCAGGAGCTCTTTTATCAAGAGGTTGGGAGATTAGGTGGCTAATGTTATACAACCTATTTTCTATTAGGTTTGGGATGCAGTTTTTGTCCCTAGATAATGGAAGAAATTCTCTTAATTGATACTTGTTATTAATTCTTTTGTTTCCCCATTTTCTAGTTGCGCTTTTTTTCACTTGCCAGTTTAGGAATTTGCTTGGCTCTTTTCCTATATTTAATGACTATATTTAAAAAAAGGACTTGGCCATGTGCCTAGAGGCTCTTGGGTGTTGGGTGCCATATAAACAAAATTAATTACTAACTTCAGTGCCAATATCACATCATTGGAAACGAGAGGTTAGTCGACCAAAAAAAAAAAAAAAAAAAGACAAGTAAAAATTTCAACAAATAATAGTATGCATAGGATGCATAAAATAAAAAATTAATCAAGCGTAAATTTGTATATATTTGCATAGTGTTCAGTTTTTCCTAATATACTCATATACATTATGTCAGGCCTTTGAGCCCAAGTCAAGCCATCGCATCCCCTGTGACTTGCATGTATAAGCCCAGATGGCCTGAAGTAACTGAAGAATCACAAAAGAAGTGAATATGCCCTGCCCCACCTTAACTGATGACATTCCACCACAAAAGAAGAGTAAATGGCCGGTCCTTGCCTTAACTGATGACGTTACCTTGTGAAAGTCCTTTTCCTGGCTCATCCTGGCTCAAAAAGCACCCTCACTGAGCATCTTGCGACCCCCACTCCTGCCCGCCAGAGAACAAACCCCCTTTGACTGTAATTTTCCTTTACCTACCCAAATCCTATAAAACGGCCCCACCCTTATCTCACTTTGCTGACTCTCTTTTCGGACTCAGCCCGCCTGCACCCAGGTGAAATAAACAGCCATGTTGCTCACACAAAACCTGTTTGGTGGTCTCTTCACATGGACACGCATGAAATTTGGTGCCGTGACTCGGCTCAGGGGACCTCCCTTGGGAGATCAATCCCCTGTCCTCCTGCTCTTTGCTCCGTGAGAAAGATCCACCTATGACCTTAGGTCCTCAGACCGACCAGCCCAAGGAACATCTCACCAATTTTAAATCAGGTAAGCGGCCTCTTCTTACTCTCTTCTCCAACCTCTCTCATTGTCCCTCAACCACTTTCTCCTTTCCACTCTTCAATCTCTCCCTTCTCTTAATTTCAATTCCTTTCATTTTCTGGGAGAGACAAAGGAGACACGTTTTATCCATGGACCCAAAACTCCGGCGCCAGTCACGGACTGGGAAGGCAGCCTTCCCTTGGTGTTTAATCATTGCAGGGATGCCTCTCTGATTATACACCCATGTTTCCAGGGTGTCAGACCATGCAGGGACGCACGCCTTGGTCCTTCACCCTTAGCGGCAAGTCCCACTTTTCTGGGGAAAGGGCAAGTACCTCAACCCCTTCTCTCCTTGTCTCTACCCCTTCTCTGCTTTTCTGGGAGAGGGGCAAGTACCCCTCAACCCCTTCTCCTTTACCCTTAGCAGCAAGTCCCGCTTTTCTGGGAGAGGGGCAAGTACCCCTCAACCCCTTCTCCTTCACCCTTAGCGGCAAGTCCTGCTTTTCTATGGGGCAAGAACCCCCAATCCCTTATTTTCACACCCCAACCTCTTATCTCTGCACCCCAATCTCTTATTTCTGTGCCCCAACCTCTTATCTCTGTGCCCCAATCCCTTATTTCTGTGCCCCAACCTCTTATCTCTGTGCCCCAATTCCTTATTTCTGTGCCCCAACCTCTTATCTCTGCACCCCAATCCCCTATTTCCACACCCCGACCTCTTATCTCTGTGCCCCAATCCCTTATTTCCGCACCCCAACCTCTTATCTCTGTGCCCCAATCCCTTATTTCCGTGCTCCTCCCTCATATCTCTGCACCCCAATCCCTTATTTCCGTGCCCCAACCTCTTATATCTCTGCACCCCAATCCCTTATTTCCATGCCCTGACCTCTTATCTCTGTGCCCCAACCCCTTTTCCCACTTTTCTGGAAGGTAAGAACCCCGAACGCCTTCCCTCCATTTCTCTACTCTCTCTTTTCTCTAGGCTTGCTTCCTTCACTATGGGCAAACTTCCACCCTCCATTCCTCCTTCTACTCCCTTGGCCTGTGTTCTCAAAAACTTAAAACCTCTTCAACTCACACCGGACCTAAAACCTAAATGCCTTATTTTCTTCTGCAATGCCACTTGACCCCAATACAAACTCGACAGTAGTTCCAAATAGCCAGAAAATGGCACTTTCAATTTTTCCATCCTGCAAAATCTAAATAATTCTTGTTGTAAAATAGGCAAACGGTCTGAGGTGCCTGACGTCCAGGCATTCTTTTACACATCAGTCCCTTCCTAGTCTCTGTGCCCAGTGCAACTAGTCCCAAATCTTCCTTCTTTCCCTCCTGCCTGTCCCCTCAGTCCCAACCCCAAGCGTCACTGAGTCTTTCTAATCTTCCTTTTCTACAGACCCATCTGACCTCTCCCCTCCTCGCCAGGCCGAGCTAGGTCCCAATGCTTCCTCAGCCTCTGCTCCTCCACCCTATAATCCTTTTATCACCTCCCCTCCTCACACCTGGTCTAGCTTACAGTTTCATTCCATGACTAGCCCTCCCCCACCTGCCCAGCAATTTACTCTTAAAAAGGTGGCTGGAGCCAAAGGCATAGTCAAGGTTAATGCTCCTTTTTCTTTATCCCAAATCAGAAGCGTTTAGGCTCTTTTTCATCAAATATAAAAATCCAGCCCAGTTCATGGCTCGTTTGGCAGCAAACCTGAGAGGCTTTACAGCCCTAGACCCTAAATGTCAAAAGGCCGTCTTATTCTCAATATACATTTTATTACCCAATCTGCTCCCGACATTAAATAAAACTCCAAAAATTGTAATCTGGCCCTCAAACCACACAACAGGACTTAATTAACCTCACCTTCAAGGTGTATAATAACAGAAAAAAGTTGCAATTCCTTGCCTCCACTGTGAGACAAACCCCAGCCACATCTCCAGCACACAAGAACTTCCAAACGCCTGAACCGCAGCAGCCAGGCCTTCCTCCAGAACCTCCTCCCCCAGGAGCTTGCTACACGTGCCAGAAATCTGGCCACTGGGCCAAGGAATGCCCGCAGCCCGGGATTCCTCCTAAGCTGCGTCCCATCTGTGTGGGACCCCACTGAAAATCAGACTGTTCAACTCACCTGGCAGCCACTCCCAGAGCCCCTGGAACTCAGTCAAGGCTCTCTGACTGACTCCTTCCCAGATCTTCTCGGCTTAGCGGCTGAAGTCTGACACTGCCCGATCGCCTCGGAAGCCCCCTAGACCATCACGGACACCGAGCTTCAGGTAACTCTCACAGTGGAAGGTAAGCCCGTCCCCTTCTTAATCAATATGGAGGCTACCCACTCCACATTACCTTCTTTTCAAGGGCCTGTTTCCCTTGCCTCCATAACTGTTGTGGGTATTGATGGCCAGGCTTCTAAACCTCTTAAAACTCCCCAATTCTGGTGCCAACTTAGACAATACTCTTTTAAGCACTCCTTTTTAGTTATCCCCACCTGCCCAGTTCCCTTATTAGGCTGAGACACTTTAACTAAATTATCTGCTTCCCTGACTATTCCTGGACTACAGCTATATCTCATTGCCGCCCTTCTTCCCAATCCAAAGCCTCCTTTGCGTCCTCCTCTTGTATCCCCCAACCTTAACCCACAAGTATAAGATACCTCTACTCCCTCCTTGGTGACCGATCATGCACCCCTTACCATCTCATTAAAACCTAATCACCCTTACCCCACTCAACGCCAATATCTCATCCCGCAGCACGCTTTAAAAAGATTAAAGCCTGTTATCACTCACCTGCTACAGCATGGCCTTTTAAACCCTATAAACTCTCCTTACAATTCCCCCATTTTACCTGTCCTAAAACCAGACAAGCCTTACAAGTTAGTTCAGGGTCTGCGCCTTATCAACCAAATTGTTTTGCCTGTCCACCCTGTGGTGCCCAACCCATACACTCTTGTCCTCAATACCTTCCTTCACAACTCACTATTCCGTGCTTGATCTTAAAGATGCTTTTTTCACTATTCCCCTGCATCCCTCATCCCAGCCTCTCTTTGCTTTCACTTAGACTGACCCTGACACCCATTAGGCTCAGCAAATTACCAAGGCTGTACTGCCACAAGGCTTCATACACAGCCCCCATTACTTCAGTCAAGCCCAAATTTCATCCTCATCTGTTACCTATCTCGGCATAATTCTCATAAAAACATACGTGCTCTCCCTGCTGATCGTGTCCAATTAATCTCCCAAACCTCAATCCCTTACAAAACAACAACTCCTTTCCTTCCTAGGCATAGTTAGTGCGGTCAGAATTCTCACACAAGAGCCAGGACCGCACCCTGTAGCCTTTCTCTGCAAACAACTTGACCTTACTGTTTTAGCCTAGCCCTCATGTCTGCGTGCAGCGGCTACCGCTGCTTTAATACTTTTAGAGGCCCTCAAAATCACAAACTATGCTCAACTCACTCTCTACAGTTCTCACAACTTCCAAAATCTGTTTTCTTCCTCATACCTGACGCATGTACTTTCTGCTTCCCCGCTCCTTCAGCTATACTCACTCTTTGTTGAGTCTCCCACAATTGCCATTGTTCCTGGCCCGGACTTCAATCCAGCCTCCCACATTATTCCTGATACCACACCTGACCCTCATGACTGTATCTCTCTGATCCACCTGACATTCACCCCATTTCCCCAAATTTCCTTCTTTCCTGTTCCTCACCCTGATCACGCTTGATTTATTGATGGCGGTTCCACCAGGCCTAATCGCCACACACCAGCAAAGGCAGGTTATGCTATAGTACAAGCCACTAGCCCGCCTCTTAGAACCTCTCATTTCCTTTCCATCGTGGAAATCTATCCTCAAGGAAATAACTTCTCAGTGTTCCGTCTGCTATTCTACTACTCCTTAGGGATTATTCAGGCCCCCTCCCTTCCCTACACATCAAGCTCGAGGATTTGCCCCCACCCAGGACTGGCAAATTAGCTTTACTCAACATGCCCGAGTCAGGAAACTAAAATACCTCTTAGTCTAAATGGACACTTTCACTGAATAAGTAAAGGCCTTTCCTACAGGGTCTGAGAAGGCCACCGCAGTCATTTCTTCCCTTCTGTCAGACATAATTCCTCAGTTTAGCCTTCCCACCTCAATACAGTCTGATAACAGATGAGCCTTTATTAGTCAAATCAGCCAGCAGTTTTTCAGATTCTTAGTATTCAGTGAAACCTTTATATCCCTTATGGTCCTCTGCCTTCAAGAAAAGTAGAATAGACTAAAGGTCTTTTAAAAACACACCTCACCAAGCTCAGCCACCAACTTAAAAAGGACTGGACAATACTTTTACCACTTTCCCTTCTCAGAATTCAGGCCTGTTCTCAGAATGCTACAAGGTACAGCCCATTTAAGCTTCTGTATAGACGCTCTTTTTTATTAGGCCCCAGTCTCATTCCAGACACCAGACCAACTTAGACTGTGCCTCAAAAAAAAAAAAAAAAAACTTGTCATCCCTACTATTTTCTATCTAGTCATACTCCTATTCACCGTTCTCAACTACTCAAACATGCCCTGCTCTTGTTTACACTGCTGGTTTACACTGTTTTTCCAAGCCATCACAGCTGATATCTCCTGGTGCTATCCCCAAACTGCCACTCTTAACTCTTGAAGTAAATAAATAATCTTTGCTGGCAGGACTATGCCGAATCTCCTTAAGCACACTCTAATCAGATATCCTGAGTCGTCCCAATTCTTAGACCTTTTATACCTGTTTTTCTCCTTCTGTTATTCCGTTTAGTTTTTCAATTCATAGAAAACCGTATCCAGGCCATCACCAATCATTCTATACGACAAATGTTTCTTCTAACATCCCCACAATATCACCCCTTACCACAAGACCTCCCTTCAGCTTAATCTCTCCCACTCTGGGTTCCCACGCCGCCCCTAATCCCACTTGAAGCAGCCCTGAGAAACATTGCCCATTCTCTCTCCATACCACCCCCCAAAAGTTTTCGCCACCCCAACACTTCAACACTATTTTGTTTTATTTTTCTTATTAATATAAGAAGGCAGGAATGTCAGGCCTCTGAGCCCAAGCCAAGCCATCGCATCCCCTGTGACTTGCACGTATAAGCCCAGATGGCTTGAAGTAACTGAAGAATCACAAAAGAAGTGAATATGCCCTGCCCCACCTTAACTGATGACATTCCACCACAAAAGAAGTGTAAATGGCCGGTCCTTGCCTTAACTGATGACATTACCTTGTGAAAGTCCTTTTCCTGGCTCATCCTGGCTCAAAAAGCACCCCCACTGAGCATCTTGCGACCCCCACTCCTGCCTGCCAGAGAACAAACCCCCTTTGACTGTAATTTTCCTTTACCTACCCAAATCATATAAAACAGCCCCACCCTTATCTCCCTTTGCTGACTCTCTTTTCGGACTCAGCCCGCCTGCACCCAGGTGAAATAAACAGCCATGTTGCTCACACAAAGCCTGTTTGGTGGTCTCTTCACACGGACGCGCATGAAATTTGGTGCCGTTTTTTGTTGCTCACACAAATCCTGTTTGGTGGTCTCCACACGGACGCGCATGAAATTTGGTGCCGTTTTTTGTTGCTCACACAAAGCCTGTTTGGTGGTCTCTTCACACGGACGCGCGTGAAACATTATTTTATCTGGTTGTCAAAATAACCTCATGTGCTGGCTATTACAGATTTTTCTAACCTCATTTTACAAACTTAAGGAACTTAGCCCCAGAGATGTTAATCTGTCTCTGTTTTTTTTTTTTTTCATTCACTCAACAAATACTTACTGATAACCTACTAAGTGCCGTATGTTGCCCTAAGAATTGTAGGGTGACAAACCATCCCAGCTTGCCCAGAACTAGGGAGATTCCTGGGATGCAGATTTTTCGTGCTAAAACGGGACTGTCCCGGGCAAACTGGGATGGTTGGCCAGCTTAACACAATCTGGCCACCCTAACAGCACATCACAGTTCAAGTCACAAAATAAACCACACCAGATGGAGAGCTCTGTCTCTCTCTCTCTCTCTCATTATTTTTGCCTCACTTGGGACTTTTATTTCTGGACCCTACTCCCAGCATTAGACTAAAAGTTCTCCTTAATGTTGCCAGTGATCACCCAAGCACCCAAAACTAGCTTTGTTGCCCACTTGTCTGCAAAATGTGATATTCTGAAGACCTGATACTCTCTTTGGCCTTTACTCTTTCCCTTGCTTTTCTCTTTCATAATGCCCAACATCTTCCCATCTAAACTTTCATCATTAAGCGCATAGCTGCAATGTGATGGCTTTGACATGTGGATGTGTAAGACTAAAAGGTATCTCCTTAACTCCTGGCTATCCCAAGTATTCAAATAAACTAAATCTCAACAAAAATGTTGTTTTTTCCACCCCCAATTCTTCCTCTTGACTTTCCTATCTCTCTGTTAGTACCAGGCTCATTCTCAGCCACCAGTGGTCTCTTTCTCTCCCTATTCACCACATCTAAGTTGTTAACAGTTCCCAGCAAGTAGTCCTTCAGAAAGTTTTTCATATTCATCCCTTCTTTTCTTTCCCCACTGTTACCACCTTAGCTAAATTCCTCTTTACCTCCCTAGGGTTATTGTTCTGGTCTCTTCCCTGAACCAGCTCCACCCTCCACCTTCGCATTCATTTCTTTCTTCACTCCAATTTAGTCCACACTGCCCCAGGTTAAAGTGCATTCTGGCTTTAATGCCCAATGTTCTTTTGTATGAGCCCCATTCTCCAGCCAAAAAATAACCATTTGCTATGCAGTCTTTTCCTCTCTGTGCCTTTGTTATATTATTCCTTATGTGCATAATATTTTATTCTGTCAAATTTAACTCATCTTCCAAGGCAATCTTAAATTTCAAAGTTCCATAGAAATATTTTGTAGTTTCAAATGGATGAGAACCCCTTCCTATGAACTCACTTCACTTTGTACTCCTAAACGCTCATCCTCACCTGCTTTATATTGTAATTATTTGTATTCTTTTCTCAGTCCTCCAACTAGAATGTATACTTCTCAAGACCAAGGCTGTGTCCTATTCATTCTAGTTCCCCTGCTTAACGCAGCAGGTGTTCATTATGTGTTTATGAAAGATTGAATTACTTTAACTCCTCACCCAATTCTGGCTTCAGAAATGAATTTTGTAAATTAGTCATTTCAGATATTTAAAATTTAGTGTGTGCCTTAAACAAATATATAATGAATTCATGAACAATGTAATTAAAAAAAAAAACCCTCAAACACCCAAGGATTATCCAACATCAACACAAAGTTCCTGAGTACAGAGGTATCCCTAGGATCATTACTCTAGTGTGCAGGTTTGTACACATACATGTTGTCAGCCCAGCCAGCCCCTTATCAGCTACTCTGCAGAAAAGGCCGCAGACAAGGAGAGCTATTCCAGGATGGGCAATCACTTGCATTCAGAAAATAGACTTTAATTGAGTAATTTTTCAGATGGTTGAAATTGAATTGGTATTGCACTGGAAAAAGAATGCCCGTTTGGGGCCTAAATTATTCCTCCCCATTTAGAGGGGACACAATGTAAGCATAAGACTCATGCAGTTTGGGAATTATAAAGATTTGGATTTTAGGACAGTCCCAAAATAAACCCATCAGTTCAGGCCTTAGAGGGTTTCACTTAATCTGGAATCAATTGAAACACTGTAACTAAAAGGTTCATCACAATATTTAGTCTTTATAGACCCAATTTCCAAAATATCAAAGTTGAAGGGAAGTAGAGTCATTTTTCATCATATTTGCAAAAAAATTCTCCTACAGGCTTTGGACCTGCATCTGGAGGGAAAAATAAGAGATTAATGGGGAAAAAAATCATATTATATCTTACCTTATCCACTGCCCCCTGCCTTCAAATCTTTCCCCATCATAAGGTTTCTTCAGTCATGCACGAATACTTCAGACTGCTACCTCAGACACTGCCGTCAGCGCCCAGAGGATTGAGATTTAGTCTTTGCTTCTTAATTACAGCTGACTCTTTTTCCCTTGTTCTGAGCTGAGTTATAGCAAGGAAAGGGGGAGATGAATGAATGACCCATGCATCTGACATCTAATATCTGCTACTTCAGATTTGGGGTTTGATTTAGTGTCTCTATCAGAGAGTTTGAGGAAACAAAGTCTTTTATCTTCTTTAAATAAATTCATGCACTGAAGCACAATTTACCTTCTCTGGCAGTTTTATTATTCAGAACAATGGGCTTTTTTAGTTGTGCAATATTTTGGCTTTTCCCTTTCCTCTCACGTTTATAAACAAAAACATTCAGTTTAGTAATTTAAACAAGGATAAAACAGAAGTGATGCATGGCACTAAGACTACAAAAGTGCCATGTTGTCATTTTCTTTTTTTTTTTTTTTTACAAAGGACATATAATTGAAAGCAAAAGACTCCTTATCTTTGTATTTAAATAATGACCTAAATTCAGTACACGAAAATGACCTTTTCTGTGGATGCATTGTGGCTGTTACCTCATCACCCTTTCATCTATATGAAACTTTGTATGAGTCAGTTTCTGAGGTATGAGGGCCTCCACTCTGCCCACAGGCTCCAGCCACAGTGATAAGTGGGGCCCAAGCCCCACCTCTGTTCCACTAACTAACCATAGCTACCCTGCCTGGCAGTTGCTCTTTCCCAAAAGACTGAGCACCTCTTTTTCGACACAAATGTACCACCTGTTCTTCCCAATTTTTCCTGGTGCTGCATTGGCTCACAGGAATATGCTTTTGTTTTCCCTAATTGACCTGCTTAGAAGAGGCATTGTTTTGTTATTTGCACGAAGGCATTATATAAGCTAGCTGCAACTTGGCCCTTGGATCTGACGTATGTGTTCTGGATGAATGGTGAAAACACTATGCAACTAGGATTAAGCAGGCTTCACTAAGAGAAACAAAAAATCATACAACAGTTTTGCTAATCCAGCATTTATTTGCATTGAAAGTCATTTACTTGCATTGAAAGTCAACAAATGGGTGAGGTGCGGTGCTCGCGCCTTTAACCCCACCACTTGGGGAGGCTGAGATGGGAGGATCACTTGAGCCCAGGAGTTTGAGACCAGCCTGGACAACATGGTGAGACCCCGTCTCTGCAAAAATAAATAAATAAATAAATAAATAAATAAATAAATAAATAAAAGTTTAAAAAATTAAATCAATTGATGACAAGAAGGGAAGTTGGAAAGAAACTTGGGATTCTGACAGAACGTGTTCAGCTTCCACTGGGGAAGCTGTTATGGAGAAAATGGGGCCTCAGGGATACCAGAACTAGGTTTATGTCACCCAGAACAGTGTCATGACCAAGAGGACAGGTGGAATGGAATAAGCCCGTGATTATCATGAAGTAGAACATACCTTGGTGAGGTGTGTCTCTAGGTGGAATATTCATTACAAGCTCAAGACAGTACTGCAGGACAGGGCACATCTTGAGTTTAATGGAGAAATCTCTCAGGCAGCAGAAGATAACAAAGACTTATCCTAACTGTAAACTAGGTCCTTGGAAAAAATGGACAAACCTAATTGCTTTCTTCATCTTCTGTGGATGCTGATGGAGAAAATCAACCTCTGTGCAACAGATGCTACTGAGATTCCATGGTCTCCTGCAACCTTTTTGTCTCATTTTTTCCCTACAGAAACTGTTCCAATGATTCTTCACTCTGAGCAGTCTCTGACCCCATCACCCTCTCCTTTACTTATCATAGATTTTTTAACTAGTATTTTACAGAGAAATTGAAGATGAACTACTGACCGCTTCCCTAATCATTCATTCATTTAATAAGTATTGATTAAGGGTATGCTGTCTGCCAGGCACAATAACAGGTACTGTTTATAAAGAGATGAACAGAGACAGGTGCCTGCACTCTTCAAGATTACTCTTCTCTTCTAAACAGAACCACATCCTTTCTTCCTTTCTTACTGCCTGTTTTATTAGATCTTACTAAATCTTATTAGATCTATATTAGACCCTGTGTTCTTTATCTTATCCCACAAGACTTTCTCTGAAATTTTTTTAAAACACTCTCCTCTCACTGTTTTTTCTTCAGTTTCTTTTTCCTATCAGAATGTCATATTCAGTTCTCGTTTTTAAACAATTATCCCTCAAAATCCCTTGAGATTCTGGTTACTACTCTCACTTGACCCTTTTCCTCCCAGGTTTCTTGGATGCATTGCTAGCTCTTGGTATGGTATTTGCTTCCTCACCTACCACTTCAAAATTGCTCACCTTGCTCTCACTAGAGTGACAAAATTCAGTGAGTATATTTTAGATCTCATCTTAGCGACTCTTTGGTAGCAGTTTTAATGTTAAACAAACTTTCCTACATTAACGGTTCCTTTCTCTAGTCTTCCAACACAACACAAACTCTAGTTTTTTTCTTAAATGTTGGGCCATCAATTCTCAGTGTCTTTTATAAACTGCTCTTCCTCTGGGCTTCTGATAAACACTGGTGGTGTGTTCCTTCTCTTCACCTCGTTTGGGTGATGTCACAAGTGAAAGGTTTCAGTTATATAAATTGGTGGATTTCAAATCTTACTGTAAGAATCAACTGGAAAATTCGATCTAGTAGACAAATGTGGGGACAAATTTAGTGTTTTAACAAGCACTCCTGATAATTCTGAGAAAAGTAGTCATCACACTCAAATTTCTCTTAAGCTCTGAGATAAACCATAAATTCTGCAATAACATGAATTGTGTCTTTCTTACTTATCGTGGTCTTCCCAGAGTCTAGCAGGGTATCTAATTAACACAAGTGTTCATTTGCTAGTTGTAGAACAATTGAATGTATATGTAATTGATACACAATCTCCAGCCCAGACTTCAGTTTTCATTCCCCACCAACCACCAGTCTCAGTGAATGGCCCTATCATCCACTGATATCAGATCAGAAACCCTGATTCTTCTATCCACTTCAACCCTGCCAACCAATCAATTGACAAGCACATCTACTTTAATCTTCTTATATCTTGCAAAGCCTTCCACTTCTTTCCATCACCATTGTCAATGTCCTAGTCCAGGCCACCATCATTTTTCAACTGGATTACTTCCATGCTCTTTTAACTAGTCACACTGTATCTATTCTTACTCCAAGTTTTCTTAAACAAAACTTGCATCATTAGAGTTCAAACACAGTGATATGGCTTGCATTGTCCTTTATGACATGGCCTCTGCTCACCTCTACCAAATTCATTTTCAACTTGCTTACTTCTGTTCACCCCACTTTATGCCCTACTCAAATTTTGGAAAGTATTTTTCTTACTTTTTATTCTAATGGTATTTCTTTTTACAAAAGCTTTTAAAGATGTATTTATTTAAATGCCAGTTCCAAGTGAAAAATTTTATTTTAGGTCTCATTTATATAAGTTACTTACTTTTTCATATTTTGATTCCTTTACTATACAGTTTCCAACTCCATTTTTCAGCCTTTGTTAATTTAGTTTGATATATTTGATATAAATTATTATTGTTACATTATTATTAAATTATTAATTTTCAATGATATACATTTTCTTTCAAGAATAAATTTTTGAAACTTTGTCTTGTAACAATGAAAGTATTTTCAATTTTTCTCTAACAGATTTTAATAAAAAATTTTTTAATACTTCTGTGCTTTATCCCTCATTCTGTTGAATGGTATCACTAATAATTTTTCAAAAAAGTAGACAATATTTTCTTAATAAAATCTGAAATTACCATTCTATTATCTGAATGATAGGATGATAAAATTCTTAGGTTACAGAACTTTTTATACCCTTTTGTTCTTTTTGAGATAGGGTCTCACTCCATTACCCAAGCTAGAGTTCAGTGGTACAGTCATGGCTCGCTCAGCCTTCTGGGCTTAAGCAATCCTCTTGCCTCAGCCTCTAAGTTGCTGGGACCACCTCCTTTTTTTTTTTTTTTTTCTTTTTTTTTTTTTTTTTTTTTTTAGAGAGAGAGGCTAGACTTGAACTCCTGTGCTCAAGTGATCCTCCCACCTCAGCCTCTCAAAGTGCTGGGATTACAGGCGTGAGCCACCATGCCCAGCTTTCAATATTTTTTTGGCATTCATTTTGCATTGGACAACATGTGACAAAACTGAATTTTTCTCCTTGAAAGGCCAATTACTTTTGTCAACTTAGATACTTATAAGGTATTTTAATCTATGTAGTTCAATATTTTTTATTCTGTGATCAGATGGAGAAATGTTTTCATTGTATCTTCATTGTATTCTTCCTGGAATACAGTGACGTTTTTCAACCCACTGTTGAATACTAGCTTTCTAAAATATCACCAAATCAACCTGTTAATAAGACAGAGCTGAGTTTATTGCTTACCTCAATAAGAGAAAGCACTACTCCCAGTGTTAACAGCACCTCTGAAGAAGAAGCACAAAGATATTTATGAGATTCTGAAGTCTGGCTTAAGGTAGGTCTTTTAATGGGAAGGAGGAAAGGAAGAGGTTTGATTAGGATTGGGTAAGGATCATGATAGAATAATATAGCATTGGTAGGCATAGGAAGGAGAGGATTTTGAAGAGAAAGGTTCAGAATGTTTTGGGAAAAAAAAGAGCCACAATAGCATTATCATTCCTAAAAGATAATATTTTTAATATCATTAAATATAAGTATTCAAATTTCCCCACATTATCAAATAAATTGGAGGACAAAAGAAATATCTTGGGATATAACCTTTGCTTCCTGTTGAAGAGTTGGTGGGTTATCTCAGGAAGTTTCTGGAGTAATCAATAAAATTATTTGCAGAAAATAAAAGTCATTTGCAATTTTTACCTTCCAGAGCAGGAGTTTCTGGGAATAATAAAGCCATGTTAATGTAAACAGGAACGGTGTGGGTGTAGATATTAATAGTTTCGGCTTTTAGTGCATGCACATGTCTTTCTTCAGCTCAGGAGAACATTACTGATTTGGATGTTTAGTTGTTGTTCTGAGCTCTTCTTCAGAATTAGTGATGTAAAACATGGCCGCTTGCTTTCTGAACTTTTCATTATCTTCCTGGGTTGCAGAAACTGACTCACCAAGTGTCGCCTGAGTTGTAGAGAGGGTGCCCAGATATATATTTTGTTCATACCTTAGGTCTAAAGTCACCAAATGGGTATGGGAGAAGAGAGGTATAAAGTATAGTTCATTTTTGTTAGATAATATGGTTTGTGATATGGAACCAAGGCTTGAAATGAGCTGAAGCCTGAAGATTTTATATCAAGCCATTTCTATTTGCCTAATAATTATTGACAGTCTTTTCCAAATGATTGGCATTTGTCCTTATGCCTGTTTATAGACAGACAGATAGGCATATAGATACATAGAAATACAAAGATAGAGACATAGAGACAGATAGATATAATTTTTCATGTACATGAAAAACTTTTTTGGCTAGGCCCAAAAAACTTTGGGATGCTGAGGCAGAAGGACTGCCTGAGCCCAGGAGTTTGATACCAGCCTGGGCAACATGGTGAGACCCCATCTCTACAATTGTTTTTTTAACTAGCTGAGCACAATGACACACACCTGTGGTCCCACCTACTCAGGAGGCTTAGGCCAGAGGATCACTTGAGCCCAGGAGGCTGAGGCTTCATTGAGCCATGTTGGTATCACTGCATTCCAGCCTGGGCGACAGAGTGAGACGCTGTCTTAAAAAAAAAAAAAAAAAAAATCACAAAAAACAATCAAACAAAACCTTTTCCTTTTGGAAAAATTTTATATTTGCTAAAATGTTTCAAAGACAGTACAAAGAGTTCTCATATATCACTTACCCAGTTTTATCCATTTTTATCATCTTATTTTATCATGGTATATGAAATAAATGTTAGTATATTACTAAACCCTAAACTTAATTCGTGTTCCACCATTTTTTTTTCCCATTAATGCTCTGTTTCTGTTCCAGAATTCAATCCAGGGTACCATAGTATGTTTGAAAGTCACACCTCCTAAGTCTCCTGGACTTCTACACTTTCTGTCTTCCTTCATTTCTTATGTCTTTGAAAGTCTTGAGGGGGACTGGCAAGTAGTCTGTAGAATGTTTTCCAATCTGGGTTCATATTCACCAGAGAAAAAGAGCTAGAATGGATAGATCGATCAATACATAGATGGATAGATGGCAAGAACTTGGCTTATGGGACATGCTCAGTAAGATCAAAATCTGCTGGACAGGCCATCAGAAAAGGTAGGCTGGAAACTTTCAGGCAGGCATTGAATCTGCAGTCCAGAATTTCTGCTTCCTCAGGAAAATCTCACTTCTTTTCATTCAGATTTTTTAGGATAATCTCTTTTGCTTAAACTGATTATACAGGCTAAACACATCTGCAAAGTCTCTGCACAGCAACACCTAAATTCATGTTTGATTGAGTAACTGAGTATTGTTGCTGAGCCTAAGTTGGCAAATAAACCTGACCATCACACTAAGGTTATGAATTTTTGAAATCATGCAACAAAGGTGCATCCCATTATATCAGGGTGTATGTGACATCTAGATGACATTACAGTGACATTAACCTTTATCACTTTGGTAAGGGGGCTTTTGCCAGGATTCTTCATAGTAAACCTATCACTTTTCCTGCTTTCTTCTCTATTCTTTGGAAATAAGCTACAAAGCCTAGAATGCCCTAGCAGGTAGAAGGAATTAAACTTCACTTCTTGTATTGGGGAGTATCTACATATATTATTTGAAATTCTTCTGTAAGAAACAGTTGTTTCTTTTCCTCATTTATTTCTTTATTCTGTCATTTATCCATGTCAGGATAGATTCATGTATATACTTTGGATTACAATCTAATACTATATCCCTTTGTTGTTCAAATTGTTCCATTGCGGGCCACTGAGTGCTCTATCAGGTTGCTTCCTATGTCTCTTTGACATGCCCCCATCCTTTTTCTTTTTAATCACTTTTTTTACTTTCTGGTACTAAAAGATATTCCAGGCTCATCTTGTGTTTTCCCTGTCCTGGTCCCAGAATCAGCCATTTCTCCAAGAAACCTGTTGCTTTTATTAGAAAACAATATTTAGAAACCAAGAAAGATCTGAATGTACAGTGTGCTCATTGCTAGTGGGTGTCATGGTTTCTGGACCCTCTCAGAAGATAGCGCTAGTTAAAATATACTTATACTAATCTGTATATCTATAATTGTTTCTATATTTATCCAACTGTATCTTTAGTAAGCTAAACATTAGTTTCTACCAATGTGTCCAATTTTACTCCAGCAGTGTGGAGCTCATTATGGACCTTTTTTCTTATTTATCAGTGACTTCCTTCTCTAACAGTGAGAAACCTGGCCCCCACACCCAAAAGCCATTTACATATTTGTTCAACCTCAGTATACATGTAAAGCACTTTTAGAATTGTTAACCCATAAGCCTGTGCAAAAAAAAAAAAAAAAATTACCAACTAGAGTACGGTGTTTATGTCTAGTTCTTTTTCTGCAGTCTTACAATTTCTAGTAAAAATTTCATTTACCAAAGTTACTTGTTAGGATTTTTCTTTTAGGTTGCATACATTAAACTTTACTTTCTATGTATAATTCTAGGAATTTTGATATGTATAGTTGTGTATCATCCCCCCAGGACCACACAGAATGTTTCCTTTATCCTAAAATTTCCTCTGTGCAACCTCTTTGCAGACAACCACTGCCACTTCCTTAAATTTTCCTAGATTTTTAATATTATTTTTGTTTTTTAGTCTTTTTCTTTATATGTTTTGTTGGATAATTATAGAGGAAGCTCAACCAAGGTAGGCTAACCATATAGCATCTTTCTGTTCCTTCTATTTTGAACAACTGTTTTCCAAGCTCTTCATTCTATTTTGAACAACTGTTTTCCAAGCTCTTCACATTGCCATGCATTTGGAATGGGTAGAGAATATATACAGAAGGATACTTTTTATTAAAGGTCATGTTCACTGTAGTAGTATATTTGGACTTTCAATTATTTTATTTCTTTATAGTTTACGCTTTAAGATACAGTAAAAATCAACAGAAGCTTTATTTTTACAAACCAGTTAGAGTCACAAAAAATGTTTTATGTCATACTAATGATGGTATATTACGGAAGAAAGTACAATGACCTGTATGAACTATACTTGCTGTTAGTTATAGTAATTATATATCTAATTCTGTGTTTTAAAATAATTGTATACTAAATGTAGCAATGTAAAACATATGAACCCTGAGGCTCAGTGGTTCATGCTTATAATCCTAGCACTTTGGGAGGCCAAGGCAGGGGAATCACTTGAGGCCAGGAATTGGAGACCAGGCTGGGCAACATAATTAGACCCTATCTCTAAAAAAAAATATAGAAATAAAAAATTTGCTGAGTGTGGTGGCACATGTTTGTAGTCCTAGCTACTGGGGAGGCTAAGGTGGGAGGATCACTTGATTCCAGAAATTTTAAACTGCAGTGAGCTATGATTGTGCCACTGCACTATAGCCTGGGTGACAGAGTGACTCTCAAAGAAAAAAACAAAATCACCTCTGTAACTTTAGAATATATACGAATTTCATTGTCATATTTATTTTAGAATTTACAAATATTAAACCAGTAGGTTGTTAAGTTTTATTTCTCCTATACTGGAGAAATCTCTGGAGGCCACTTTGCTTTCTGATAAACTGATATCTCAGGCCAAGTGTGCATGGGTATGTGTGTGGTTATTGGTGGAAGAAGCTGAGGTTCATCTTTGAATAAATTTATAATCTTATCTTCCCTGACTCCATAGAACTCAGCCTGCTTAAGTACCAAACAATACTGAAGAAAATATGTTCAGAGAATTTTTAAATAAAGTCTAATTATCTTTAAAATAGACAAACAGAATTAGATTATTTTTTCCATTATAATAATTATCTCTTGTGGAAAATAGCAGTTGGATGAATTTAGAAAATGAATGAATTATGTTATATAATGTGTATACCCATTTCATGATACCATTTTTTAAGACACAGAATTTCTGTAATAGCAAATCACTTACCATAAGATTTTTTTTTCATTAATTTGCATTCTTCACAACAACTAACAGAAAAGTATTGTGATTGTGTCTCACCTGCAATTTGGTGGGCAAACTGGTACACCTACTTTAACCTCTATGATCAAATGACACTGCTTCAGGAGTATTTTAGGAAAGTCTGCTGCCTTGACAAATATGATTCTCAACTGAATTTAAATAATGCATTTTGAACAATATTTGCAGTTGAGGAGAACACAAAGCATTTGTAACTTTGGTAAATAGCATTGAAGGCCACAAGGGATAGGAATGTGTTTTTGTTGTCATTGTTGTTTTGTATATACCTGAGAAAGCCTTTCCTTTTATTATCATCCTAGGGTCTGAGAGATAGAGGGGACTACAGAGGTCATCTAGATAGCAGGTTTTGTAACTCATGCTTGTGTTTACAGTTGAATGTTCCTTGTAGTTCCATTATCTCTTTACTAAAAATAAATGTGGCGAATACTAATGGAATGTGTTCTCTTTGGGAAACTATTCAACAGAATGATTAATTAATTGAGAGAAAGGTTAGGTGATAGCTGAAATAAAAATTAGTGTTTTTTAATTCAACATTCAAAAACACATTTGACATTTTGTTGTAAACTATGTTTCTAGCAGCTGTTAGGGTAATTGTTTTGCTAGTTTCTAATTGCAGATGTTGGCAGCTGGAAATTAGAAGCAAGTAGTAGTTTCTTTAGAGCATGGAATTAAATGTGTGAAAACATGAGATTATGCTTTTTCAGTTATCTTCAACACTGCTATGAAGATCGGAGTTTTAGAATCTCTACTAATTATTTTAAGGGTCAGATAAACTTAAATATTAAAAAGTTTTAAGCCTTTACTAGATATATAAAGGCCTGTCACTTTTCAAACGTAAGTTAGATGACAAAGAAGTCTCTATGGCCAGAGAAAGGAAGGAAAAATAAAGATTTATTTGAATAATTAAATAAAAGAGGGGGTTTATTAAATTATTCAGAAAATTGCTTCAATTTTCCCACTTGGCCTTGCCTGTGCAGACCTGAGAAAATGCTCTTTTCTCCTATATTTAATCTCCAGAGCAACCTAAAAGGATACTGACAAACATTAATTTTGCATTATAAAATAGTCTCGGTAAGTGACAGCAATTTCAAGATTAATGTGTTGGCCTCCTGAGATTTCAGTAAGGAAAAAAGGTTCTCTTAAATTTTGTATTTGTCTTATATAATATTGGTCACTGTCTTGCAATGGTATTTTCCAATCAAACACACTTCTGAAGACTATGAGTTCTCCAGCCGCTAGGAATGAAGAGTGCCTGTTCCTAGAGGTATGGTTTCTATTGCGCAGTTCACTGAGCTAGTCACTCACACTAAGTCTCTGGCATGCTTCTTTAAAATTTATATTCAGGTATAGGATAGAAAATAAAGTCAATAAAGATAGGGAATTTAAAACATACTCAAACTTTTGCTCTATAAAAGTTACTGTTAAGAGAATGAAAAGATAATCTATAGGCTGGGAGAAAATTTGCAAGTCACCAGTCTGATAACTTGTACCCAGAATTTTTTTAAAAGCCCTCAAAATTCAACAAAATAAGAAAAAAATTACTCAATAAAAAAATGGGACAAAGATTTGAACAGCTTCACCAAACAAGATGTACGAGTGGCAAATAAGAACATGAAAATATGCTCAATATTATTCACCATTAGGGAAATACAAATTAAAACCATGATAAGATACCACTATGAACTTATGAGAATGGTTAAAAGTTAAAGAAATCTTACAATACCAAGTGATGGCAAGAATGTAAAACTACTATAAATCTCATACATTGCTGGTGAACATGCAAAAATGTACAGCTACTCTAGAAAACAGGCAATATTTTATATTTAAGTGAATGCTTAGCCATATGACCCAGCAATTCCACTCCTAGCTATTTAACTAGCAAAACAAAAATTTCCGTGTGTGCAAAATCCTGTATGTGAATGTTTCAGAGAAGCTCTGTTTATAATCACCCAAACATGAAAATAACTGTATGTCTTTCAATGGGTGAGTAAAAAAACTGTAGTTCAAAAATAGAATGGAATATATTCCGCAATATAAAGGAATGGGGAATTGATATACACAACAACGTGGACGAATTTTGAAAGCTTTAAGTTTAAAATCCAATTTTCAAAAGTCTTTAATAAATGAACTAATTTATATGACATTCTGGAAATAGGAAAAACCATAGCAATGGGAGCAGATCAGTGACTACCAGGGTGGTGATAGGAGGAATCAGGTTGGTGATTCTAATTCCATATTCTGATTGTGGGAGTGGTTATTTAAATCTATGTGTTGAAATTGATTAACTATACACCAAAAAGTTAATTTTAATGCATATTAAATTTTAAAATTTTTAAATTAAAATTGGCTTCCTAAGTACCCAAATTGTGATGTAATAATCCATCTTTTTCTAGTTTTACCTGTTTCTCTTACTTTTTTTGCTGCAAATTGTTCATTGACATTTTCAAATTAGTAATAATCACCTATGCTGTGGAGAGATTGGCGGGAGAAAGGCTTGAAAAATTTCTCACCATTAATCAAGTCTCCTTGGTCTTTAAAAATAAGTTTTTGATATAATGTACATTTTATCTCGCAGCCTGCCCTCAGGATATTGCCAAACACTCCTTTGAAGAAAACAAGGAAGCAGGGTCTGGGACATTACCAGTATTCGGGACAGGAAATTTTGGAGTCTACCATGCTAGAACTAATAGGCAAAATTTGAAACTGTGGGGCTTCTGCCTCCTAAATTCTGCTGTGATGACTCCAGAGTTATCAAGGCATCAGAAATAGAAAAGCCCTGCAAATCAGGCGCTCTGTTACTGAGAGGTCCTAAATAACAATCCTGGCCAAAGTATCAAGCTCTGTCTCCCTCTGTGGCAGTCACAGTGCTATCAGAAGGCTAAATCCATCCTCTCTTCAGAGTTGAGCCTCTCTCCCACACTCACATGGCAATAATTGAAACTTTGGGTACATTTGCCTCGCCTTTCCATATATGATCCTACACTGCATAAATCCTGCAGCTTTTATGCCATCTGCTTTATCTCCCCTTTCTTCTCAACTTAAAGTCCCACTTTTCTGAATACTCTCAGAAAGGGGAGGCATAAATCCGAAACTATACATCAGATTAGACTAGAAATCCCTATAGAGCTCTCTCGTCCCTGTAGCTCATTCTTCAGATCAGGTGTGGAGTCAGGATAAAAAGGCATGATTATCCAGAATAAATGGCCTTGGCTCATTCCATAGAGACCAGCGTAAAACTTGGAGGGAAGACTTATCTTGTTAATTCTCAGCAGCTGTCTTTAGGTTTTAGCAGCTGTTTGGGGGTTTAATGAGAATAGAGGAGAATAGCTCTCTATTTGGAAATGCAAGAGGGTTTTGGACTAATTTTTTTCCAAAGAATTGTTGCTGAATGTATAAATGCACTCCTAATATTTTTCACGTCTTGCATTTTAACATGTTGAATTGTAAAGAGTTAAAAAGATTTAAAGAGTTTTTAAGTTCCTCCAGGAAAGGTGAAATATTGGCCAACTGGTAGACCACTTAGAAATTGCCCATCATAATTTCTACATGAGGGTTTATGAGGTCAAACAGGGAAAAAGGAGACGAATAATTTTAAACAAAGCTGTCAGAGACCCAGGTGGGAGTTAAGTTAGTAACTGCACTGTTCTAAATGGAAAGGCTACCAGTATCCTGAAGCAGATATACTTGTATCCTAAGTCTTGTAAGTGCCTTTCCTTGCCTCCGTTCCTCAGAGTGTGACTACAGGGCCATATATGATGCTTTTTGACTCTGCCGTCACCCACAAGCATGTCCTTTATATATTGTATATTCTATAATGTGCCAATGTTTTTTGTCATAAAATACTACTTATCATATTTATGCCCCTCAATCAACGAGTGGATAAAGAAACGATGGAATACTACTCAGCCACAAAAAGGAATGAATTAACGGCATTCACAGCAACCTGGATGGGATTGGAGACTAGTATTCTAAGTGAAGTAACTCAGGAATGGAAACCAAACATCATATGTTCTCACGCATAAGTAGGAGCTAAGCTGAGGATGCAAAGCCATAAGAATGATATAATGAACTTTGGGGACTCGAGGGGAAAGGGTGAGAAGCGAGTGAGGGATAAAAGGCTACAAATGGGGTTCAGTGTATACTGTTCAGCTTATGAGTACACCAGAATCTCACAAATCACCACTAAAGTACTTACTCATGTAACACCGGTTCCCCAAAAACCTATGGAAATAAAAAAATTAAAAAATATATTACTTATCATATTTAATTTTAAAGGGACACAATAATTTATTTTGTCAAAAGCAAAACCAGAATTTCCTGATTAAGTTTATGAGGAAATTATTTAACTTGATGAGTGACAATTTAGGATAAGATGTTCCGTAAGTTTTTTGCTACAATAGGTACATTTAAAGAAAAAAATTGCACCCACCTCTATGTATTCAAAAGCTTTCTCTTAAATTCTAAAAAGTGCTCACTGATTGACATCAGAGTGAGTGAGATTTCTTAATACAGAGGCCTATTTTTTTTTTTAATTTCACTCAGATGCTTTAGAACCTCTTGTTCACTGACACTATATGACAATGCTGGTCTCTTTAGATATCAAAGCCACAACTTTCTGACAATCCTGCCTCCTATCTCTTCTTTTTTATTGATCCTTATTTTCACAACCTTTCCAAATTGTTTAAATCATTGTAATACTGCAATGTGTTTGTAGTTATCAAAAATCATTATTTACATTTTAAAAATAGTTTTGACAATGCTCTGGTTATTCTTACTGATGTGATAGAATCATTCTCTCAGTACCTCCTTCACTCCTTCCAACAAAATCATAAATTTACTTAGAAATATACTAATCTATAATTAATACAGTTATACAATCTGCCTTCCTGATGGGCAGGGACCATTGCTTGCTCTTGTATCTCAGATTTAGCACAGAGCGGAAAACAGTCAACAGTAACACTTGCTACATGTTTAGTAACACTTGCTACACATGTTTGCTGAATGAATAAATAATTCTCATCATACTTCTTCACAGCTTCAGGAGGAAATATAGAACTTCCAATACTGGGCCTCATGTCTCCCTTTATGTATGAAAATTTTCTGTTTCTCTGTCTCTGTTTCTCTGACTGCCTTTCACACCTTCCCCGAAACTGTCCTCCAATATTAAACTTGGCTTGTGGCTTTTGAGCTATCCTCTTTCTTCTAGAATGTTCCAGTCCAAGAGCAGGTGGCTTCTAAATTGATTTTAGAATGAATTACTGGCTCATGCACCTTCATCTACTTTACCTCCACTATACTAGAAATCAGTCAAACATTTTTGTTTTTTCTTTTAATTAATATCAATTCATACCATATGATGAAGCATGCTTCTCTCATAATAAAAGAAAATAATGAAAAAAATTAAGTTCCAAACAATGATAGTGAAGTTGCCCAATAAAATAATTAAGAAATAGAAAACATTTTTGGTTAATCATCTATTGAGAACTTACTATGTGTCAGGCTCTGTGCTAGCCACTTAAAATATTTCATTTAGTTATCGCAACACTATAAGGTAGATGTAATTTTGAGTCCCAAGTTCCATGTGAGGGCACTAAGGCTTAAAGAAGTTAAATGGACCTAAAACGGAGAGGTAGAGCTGGCATCAGAATCCAGGTGATTTTGACTCTAGGATCAGGGTCCTTGAGTGCAATGTTATTATGTCCTCCCAAATTCACCTACACAAATCAACATTTACACCAAGGTTGGAGATGTCGTTAAACATTATTTTATACCAGAATCACAGTTACAACTGCATTTCAACAGGCACCATTCAGAGCATTAACTCCTGGCTCCTTTCAATGGAGATAATGGCTGAACAAACTCTCTAAGCTCTAGGTAGAGTCATCCTTTGATATTCTACTGGTGATGTTCAAGGATATTTTAACCAAGGGAAGTGAAAAAAGGGTGAGAACAATTTTTTTAAAAAGTAAAACAAAGAGAAAGCAGATGTATTTCTGAAGCAACTAGCTTTACACAGAGCGCCCTGGACTTAGAAGCATTGAGAAAAAAAATTGCCTGTTGTCATAGACCCAAACTGGCTGTAAAGCAGGGCAGTCTCTGTGCAGGTGAGAGGGCAGCAGGTTGTAACAGCTTGTATTTGCAGTATGTCTTCATCCACCTCTGTGCATCCTCTAGAGTTCCCCCTATCTGCCCATTTAATACTAAATACCTAAAGTGCATTTTAAAGTCTTGTATCAGATTTGTCCTCTTGAAAAGCTATTAAGCTAGTTACCCTGCAGCCCAGAGGGCTCTTCTTCAGTAAAACTGATTGTACCACAGCATCACCATTAGAACAGCCCTCCATGGCTGCCTGCATAATTCCTGTGAAAGGTCACCAGTACTTCAACTACAAAGGCCTTTTTGCTTTCACAAAAAAAAAAAAAAAAAAAGGAAGAAAATGGTAAATCAGTATTTTCAATTTTTCAAGAACAAAAACCAGCAAAAAAGCCCATACACATTTTTTTCCTTCTTCTCACCATACTCATAATAACTGCATTCAATTGCAAACCTTGGAAGGAAAGCTACCTCATTATGTTATGATCTAAGCCAAAATCCATTTTAATGTCTATTCCTGTATCTAGATATTGATTCCATTCTTCAGATATCCCACCTGGAAGTGTGGAAATTTCTACTATTGGATGACATAAAGCAGAATCTGGGCACTATTTTAGGCTGATTTTGTAATGATAAGCCAATCTGCCCCACAGTGGAGTAATAAACAAGCTCCCTGCAAGGTGACCATGGGGAACCGCAGTGAGAAATAGCTGATCTCCTGTGTGACATCAGTTCAAAGCAGTTGTCCTACAGCCAACCTTGAGACTGGGGTAAGACTGTGTGTGATGGATTCATACATGGTAAAATAGAATAGAATATAATGGGATTGTGAGTTGCATCAAAGCAGTACATTAACAGATTATCAGATTATCAATTTTTCCTTCATAAATACCCTATCTTCTCACATCCAAGCTACCTGTAAGTATTCATCTTTTAAAATCACTCTCTCTCTCTCTCCTGTTTTCTGTGAGCACACTCTCAATGAAAAGCATACTCAGAGGCAGAGAAAGCAAAAGCTGAAGGAATTTTCAGTGAAACTTGGCCTTACTATAAACAAAAATTAGATTCTTTAAATAGTTTATGAATGAAATATAGTTTGATAGGCACTATTTCTTCTGATTTCCTATAAATGGACAACTCTTTCTCTGGATTTTCCCCTGAATCATTTAAAGACAAATTTTCTATTGTTTTGGCATTAAAAATAGTTTTTTTTTTCCAAGATAAAGGACTAGAAAGCTCTAGCATTGTCATGAGGATAAGGACACTGAAGGACAAGGATTTACTAATGCCTCCTCAATCCAAAACACATAGGAGCAAAGAAAATTCATTTTAAAATTTGAGCATCTTGCCCATCATGGTTGAGAGGAAACTGTTTCTATAAGTAATTCAGAAATATTGTCTACTGGACTCCTGGACAATTTTACTCTCTTAGAGGGTGAATAAAAGGTCAGTGAACTGTGGGATAACCTGTCTATTTGGTGATTTAGGGTAGAATAAAGGAGGTAGACAAGAAGGTTTAAAAAAATCACAGTAGTGAGTCAGTCCTAAAAATTCAACTTAAAAACTAAACATTGTTAGAATTTTCCATCAAGATTCTTGAAGCTAATAGCCTTGTGATAGAGACTACAATAAAGATAGAAAAATTGAGGCATAAGAAATTCAGTTATTTACATAACATCTGGTTCAACTCCCCACAGCTTTTTCATGTCACTTAACTCGTCCATTTGTTCAACTGTGCCACCTCCTCAATATTCTTATTTAGGAAAAAATAAAATATTACCTGAAGTTTTCACACTTGGTTATCTTGAACCTTCCTATAGTCCTAGGTTTTATTCAGTGTTTAAGAGGTAAATCCTTCCACTCCTTAATTATCATTTAAAAGACTTTAGGCATTGTGCCAGACAAGAAAGGTACAGATAGACAGTGGTTCCACCTTTTAAAGGGAGAGAAGACAAGATATGCACATATAAAATAGCTGGACAATTATCCCTAGACACATAGACAAGGGTCTCAAACAATAACTAAAGAGCTAAAATTATTAAAACATGGAATAAAGATTCTCTTGGGAAAGAGTTAAAGAACTTTCATTAAGGGTATCATTTGAGTTCAGTCTGAAAGTAATCATAGGACTTGGTTGAGAAAATAAATATAGTGTGGGGAGAATAAAATATTGTCATTCAAGAAAAAGAAGCAAAATCAAGCAGGGCATGGTTTCTCTTAATAATTAAATATGTTTTTTTCCTAACCTACATCTTCTGCAAATGCTGATAAACATCAATAAAATAGAAAAGGCTGAAATGCTCTAGGCACAATAGAAAAATAAGGAGAGTTAAGATATAAGAAGCATTCAATAAATATTAGAAGAATGAATTAATTAATGAGTGGTGTTGGTGAGATAATAAAATAAAAATATATCTTACTGTACTATTTCATATTCAGCTGCTCCCTTACCAAAAAAGTTTAAAAAAAAGAATTAGAAATGGCCTGAACTTCTTTCTCTTAGCTTTATGAACCCTGCCATGCTGCCTCCTCTGCAGACAACACTGAACAACAAAAATTGAGGAAATCAATTTCAACATTTGCTTTGGGGACAATGAAGAATGTGATCCCTGTTTGCTAAAATTCAGTACGAGATGTCAGCATTCAGCTTCATCTTCTACCGCAGAGCCAAAAGAGGCTACTGTGGTTGTGTGAACATGCCTGTTCTCTCTTCCACACCATGCATATCCTAAGGGAGAATCTGACTTTTGTGGAAAATGAAGCTTGCACAATTTGGAAGGGGGGGCTTTTAAAAAATACAAAATTAGAAATGCAAACAGCTATAGAGCCTCGGAAGGAGTCCATGCAAGTGAGAGACATGCAAGTTTAAGAGTCAGGAGATTAACGGTAAATCCCATGTGTTCTCTGCATTTTGTGACTGGTCGTGTCCTTCTACTCCCTTTCTGGGTAAACAATTCCTTGTCTCTCTTCATATGAATACTGAAATGTTACAATCTTTATGCAATTTTCTGACACTTGACACCCAAAGAAGAAGCACAATCACTCCAGAACTGCTCATTTTCCTGTCATTAATACCACTTATTTAGTTGTTTTGCAATTAGTTATGTGCATATTTATTTATTTATTTATTTATTTTGAGAGGGAGTCTTACTCTGTCACCAGGCTTGAGTGCAATGGCGCCATCTTAGCTCACTGCAACCTGCACCTCCCGGGTTCAAGCGATTCTCCTGCCTCAGCCTCCCGAGTAGCTGGGATTACAGGTGCTGCCACCACAACTGGCTAATTTTTGCATTTTTAGTAGAGACGGGGTTTCACCATGTTGGCCCGGATGGTCTCCATCTCCTGACCTCGTGATCCGCCCACTTTGGCCTCCCAAAGTGCTGGGATTACAGGCCTCAGCCCCCGCACCCAGCCAGTTATGTGTATTTTTGAGACCTCTGCTAGACTGTGAGCTCCTTGAGGGCAGAATCCTTGGCCTTTGCATCCACAGCACAGAGATTTCAATACAAGATTAATTGCATGATTGGCTAAATTATGTTTTTTGTTATACAAATTACTCATGCTTAAAATGACAAAAGTATTATTATATTTATATAAACTTAGCAAGTTTTTTACCAGACTATTTCTGTTGATTAAAGAGCAGCACCTTAACAGCAGGTTAGTTTTCTCACATATATATATATTTTTTTTGTACCAAGGAGGTGATTTTAAAGAAGTGTAGAAAGTTACAAAAACTTACACATACAGTCAAACATGCTGTACACATCTCCAAGCAGCCTAGAAGTACTTTATTCTTAGTCATGATGATCATTTTCAAGTGAATAATCTAAATTGGAGTTTTTCAAGCAAAACAAGTAAAGATTATTTTACAAAATATAACCAACATAATCTTTGATTAACAAATTATATTGTGGAAATAACAATGGAACATTAAATATACCATTTTGTGAATGTACTGTAATGAGTTTCAGAAGAAAAAGAAAATCATTTTGCACTATTTTCTGGGCTGTGACTTGGATTTACACAGAGGGAGAATAAAAAGAAATTAGAACAAGCCTGAAGTTTTGCTTTTTAAGTTTATTTTTCTGCAGCAAAGCCTACAGGAGCAATTAAGTTGGAAAATAAAAAACACACCAGCTGTTTTTTTTTAAATAAAGTCACAAAAAAATAAACACAAAACTACATTAAAGCAAGAAGACATAAGAAGAGAAAAAAATTTAAAACACACCATATTTTGTGTACCTTTTAATCCCATCCCCTCCCTAAAAGGTATTTTCTGTTTCTGAGATTTGCTTGTCTTTACTTCAGTCATATACAGCTTATACGCACCACTTAAGATTTATTAGTTTCAATATCTAAATATGATAAGAGAAGTATTTATTATAGCAACAAAATAAAGATAAATAATACAGACTACTACATTGTAAATGGCTCAAGGACTAAAGTACTTAACTGATTTACACAGATATTGATGATGAAAATAATACAGATGTCATAACTTGGTTTTTGTTTCTGGCTTGGTTTCAATCAGAGTTTCATCTTAACAGTCAAATCTACCTTTTCTTCGAATTCATCAGCAGATATTAGCACATGGACAAAGTATAGGACTGGCAATCTTGTCTTGTTACTTTTTTCTCCCTCTTTTGTGTGCAATTCTTGTATAACAAAGGGGAGAGCAAGTTCAAAAAAGGATCTAAAACACATAAGCTTATTACTATTATTTCTTACAATGAGTGGCTTTTCTCTAGTTTAAAAAGTAACTTATTGGGAGCTATGGCAATTCTGATATAATCCGAAGTCACCCATGTTAATTAATTTGATTTGCAAAATAGGACTTTCCAAAAATCAGATTTTTTCAATTTTAGTTTCCCACTCTGCTTCTTTTTCACTATCAGCAAAACAAGATATGAAGAAAAGGTATAGAGAATAGAAAAATCTGATCTCTTCTGTCTCATAAAATATATCCTTAGACTAGGCTTTTTAGTTGTTATTTGATATAAAGATTACTATTTTGAATTGTGGATACAATTAATGATTTTAAAAAATCATTATTAACATTATTCTGGTTTTATTAAACAAGAGAATTTGGTAGCCATTATCAGTTTCCCACAACATAATCACCATAGTTGGAGGAATAGCATAATTTTGGAAATTATAATGTAATTATATTAAATTTCATAAGTGTTCTCTGTATTTATACTTCGAAAAATTTTTTAAATGTGCTCTTTCTCTACTGTGTGCACACAAAGATCTGCTGTTCTATTTGCTTTTTATTTCTCATAAAAATAAAACTGAATTATAGAAGCTACTATGTTAACTATAGCTTTTAGCACCTCTGTTTATCATTGTAATCAAATTATATTGAAAGCCAATGAAAACTTAATAGATACACTTATTTTCTTGACCTTTACTATATGTCAAGAAAATGGGACAATGCAATCTTTATTTGCAGGCTAAAATCATTTTAAAGTTTTCATGAAGAAAATAAAATAAAAAGTACAAAATGCCACATTCTCCAAATAGAACATAGTTCACCTCATTCAGTTAAATAGTTTCTTTTAACGCAAAAGATTAAAAGATATGGAAGACAAAGAAAAGTGAATGGAGGCAAAAGAAAAAGAGAGGGAGAAGAAGGAGGAAGAAGGAAAAGGAGAAGGAGAAAGACAGCACTCTCTCTTCAGGCCATTTTCAAACTGAGTCACTTAGTTTGCTTTTAGCCAGAAAAAGATTCTGTATTTTCCTGTCAAACTTTGAAAATCAATCTGTATTTTCAATATTTATCAATATTGGTTCATATAACTTTTTCGTAAAACTTGTAACGAAAAAGAAAATGAGACCCCATTGTTTTTTTTTTAAGGTTTTCTTTTCTTTTTTTTTTTTTATTATACTTTAAGTTTTAGGGTACATGTGCACAATGTGCATGTTTGTTACATATGTATACATGTGCCATGTTGGTGTGCTGCACCCATTAACTCGTCATTTAACATTAGGTATTCTTGATTCAATTCCTAAATGACCAAAGAGCAAGTGCTGCTTTGATGTTGCTGGGTTCTGTTGATTTTCCGGTCTGTATCAGCTTGCATCATCAGTAATGTCCTTAGAGCTCTGAATCTTGTTTTCATGTGTCTGCCTCCCAGGTGAGATGTTAATACAAGCAGTAAACTAAGCACATGCAATTCATAAGAAGAGCCACAACTCACAGCCTTCTAGTCTCTTTTGGTCAAGCAAAAAAAAAAAATAAATGAACAGACTCTAAAACCCAAGAAGCAAATGATTGAAATAACGAGAGAACAGCAAATGAATGCAGCTGTAATGATTAGAGAATGGGTGTGGGCTCAATTTCTACATGTGTAAGAAAGAGATGTGTGAGAAAGAATTGAGAATTATACCACTTGGTAGGAAGTCAACACAATTATATTCAGTGAAAAAACAAAAATCTCTACACACAAAATAATGATGAACCAAAAGATGCAGTGGACTCTGCAGGACAAGTTAAGTATATTAGTTTATTGTAATTCCATTTGCTGTTTTTGGAGTAGGAACTGGCTATTGAGTGGACTGAAGATGGTGGGGGGCAGAAGAGCAAAATAAAGAAAAAAGACATATGGAAGAATGAAAAGAAGGAAGGAAGGAATTATGAGGTCAATTTTTTAACTCACAGCCAAGAAAGGCTAGAAGCTCTTACTAGAATTTATAAAGCAAAAAATTAAAATTGTAAATATCTTCTGACAAAGAGAATCTATATGACTTGCTGATATAATGGAATCAGTTTGTATCTTTATTCAACAAAAAGTTGTATACTCATGTCACAACCTTATTTAAATATATACAGACTTATGAGAATGTGTGTTAAACAAGTTTGCCCAAAGGGGGTTTGGATTATAATCCCAAAAGACACAATCCTAAATGCCATAATCCCAAATGTTGAAATCTCAAAAGATCAAAATTCCTAAAGTCTAAAATCCCCATGTCTAAAATCTTGAAATTCACAGTCACAGAATAGTTGCATTATGTTAGGTAGAGCTATTAACTTGTTATTGTCTTTATTTGGAAATTAAGTATGGTTTAAGGCAAGGGTGTCCATTGGCTTCCCTGGGCCACATTAAAAGAAGAAGAATTGCCTTGGGCCACATATAAAATACACTAACACTAATGACAGCTGATGAGATTTTTTTAAAAATCACAAAAATTCTCATAATGTTTTAAGAAAGCTTATCAATTTGCATTGGGCTACATTCAAAGCCATCCTGGGCCTCATGTGGCCCATGGGCCATAGGTTGGACAAGCTTGGTTTAAGGGGTTATTTATGAGTGCTAAATTGACAGTGCGCCAACTTGTGGACTTAATTTTAGGTGTCAAGTTGACTGGATTAAAGAATGCCTAGAAACCTGGTAAAGCATTATTTTGCATGTGTCTGTGAAGGTATTTCCAGAAGAGATTAGGGTGTGAATCTGAGTGGACTAGGCAGGGAAGACCTGCCCTCAAAGTTGGTAGGCATTATTCAATCAGACAGGGACCTGGAGAGAACAAATGCTGAGGGTAAATTGGTCTCTCTCTGATAACTGAAAAGACTTTTTACTAGTATTATTATTATTTTTGAGACAGAGTCCAACTGTGTCACCCACAGGCTGGAGTGCAGTGGCGTGATCTCGGCTCACTGCAACCTCTGCCTCCCAGTGATTCTCCTGCCTCAGCCTCCCAAGTAGCTGGGACTACAGGCACGTGTCCCCACACCTGGCTAATTTTTGTATTTTTAGTAGAGATGGGGTTTCGCCATGTTGGCTAGGCTGGTCTCAAACTTCTGACCTCAGGTGATCCACCTACCTCAGCCTCCCAAACTGAAAAGACTTTTATTCTGCTGCCTTGGACATCAGAATTCTAGGTTTGCTGACTTTTGGACTCCAGGACCTCCACCGGCTGTTTCTTGGGTCCTGAAGCTTTTGACCTCAGATTGAAACTTACACCAGCTTCCTGGGTTCTGAGGTTACTAGACTTACACTCACTACCAGCATCTCAGGGTCTCCAACTTGTAGACGACCTGCCCTGTGACTTCTCAGCCACCATAAGGATGTTAGCCAATTCTTCTAAAAATCCCCTCTCGTGTATCTATATACATATCCTATTGACTGAGTCTCTCTGAAGATCCATTACTAATACACACTTGGCGTTGAGGAAGCCAAGTATCATTCCTGCTACTGTATTCCTTACAACACAGTGGAAGAGATCTATGAAATTGTTCCCTCACAAAAAGGCTGTGATAAGTTAAGTGTATGAGGCTTCTTAATAGTGAAAGATAAAAGTTTAAAAGCTAATTATTATTGGTGCTGCAAAAGCTGAAAATCCCTTAATTGCAAAGGCCAAGCAATAATCAGACTTTCAGATGGACTGCATATACTTACAAAATTTGTAGACCACAACCACTGCCCAAATACAGATCATAGAAGTAAAAACACAGATGAAAAATACAAGAAGTCCTCCAAGCCAAATTATCCAATCACATATAACTTCTACCTCTTCACACATAACTTCTACCTCTTCACACATAGCGCCAATTTGTTATGCTATGTATTTCATCTTCACATCATATCCCATATTAGAGATCTAAATTGTGTGGAGACTTTTAGAGAGTTCTAATTTGTTTTATGCTGCAAATTTGATTCCATTAAAGTGCATTATCACAATGTTGACTTTATGTATAAGCACTGCACATTTATATAGAAATGTTGAAATTTCCTCACTAAATGAAGAAATGTCCTTTTTGTAGATCTGCATTTGTGAAAGATACAATTTCTTGAGATCTTGACTCTTTGGGTGATTACATTTGTGACAGTAACTCATCATGGTTTTCCATCAGTCTCGCCAAGACAAGATTTATGTTGTCTGTCATTATGTTTCATATGACCAAAGTTAGAAAGCTAGACACACATAATCACCAACCATAGTATATATTTCGCTTTTGACCTATTTATATGAATACAGCTTGACTGCTTATAACTGTTATACCCATGCAACCGTCATTAGTATGCCAAAGTGTTAATGCTTGCAAAAATATGCATGTTATTATTGCCTATTTTCTTATGTAAAATGTCCTAGGAAGTGTTTTGTTGTGTTTTTATGTTTCTCAAATAAATCACCTTTTAAAAGTGTAAATAAAATTTTTTTAATTTTTTTAGAATTATATTTTCAGTATTTTGATCTTTTGGAATTTCAACACTTGGGACTATGGCATTTGCGATTGTTTGTTTTGGAATTATGATCGGCTCCCACCTGAAGGACATACTGAGAATCCTCAAATATATGAAGTCTTTTGTTTTTTTGGTAAATTTAAAATTCTTTGTTCATTGAGTAAGTACTTTGTGAAGAACAAATGCTAGAATATTAATTCCTTATGAATATTTTAAATCTCATTATTTAGAAGTTTGGCTAAAATCTTTAATTAGGGTATAAGGTAAAAATGGTACCTGGTAGTAATGTGCGGACTTTAATTTCTAGGATTTGATGGATGCAAAAATTCTTGAGCACAGAATTCCTATAACAGAAAAAGAGATTAAATTTTTACTAAAATATTAACTATATTCAAAGTAGAATTGAATAAGGCTTACATGCCTAAAACATACAGCTCCAACTGTTTAGCTCCAATTGGAAGAATCCTCAAATATATGCAGTATTTTGTTGTTTTGGTAAGTTGAAATTTCTTTGTTCACTGGGTATTTTGTGAAGAAGAAATGCTAGAATATTAATTCCTTATGAATGTTTGAAATCTCATTATTTAGAAGTTTGGCTAAAATCTTTAATTAGTTTATAAGGTAAAAATGGTATCTGACAGTAATGTTTGGACTCTAATTTCTAGGATTTGATGGTTGCAAAAATTCTTGAGCATAGAATTCCTATAATAGAATAAGAGATTAAATTTCTACTAAAATATTAATTATATTCAAAGTAGAATTGAATAAGGCTTACATGCCTAAAACATACAGCTCCAACTATATAGCTTTAACTGGAGTCTGTTGTATATTTAACTAAAATTTGCTCAAATGAAATTTTAGTTAAATATACAACAAGATTACAATTCATTTATGTAACAATTATTGAGTCACTACTACGTGCCAGGTACAGGTGCTCTAAGCCCTTAGAACACAGCAGAGAACCCTGCCCTCATGGGACTAGTAGTCTAGTGAGAGAAGACAGTCAGTAAGCAATCACTGTAATAAATGAGGATGCCATCCACGATTCTGGAGATGAAAAATGCTATGGAACAATAAGAGAGCTGGGTAACCAATACTGAAATTGTTGAGAGTGGGAGGGGGAGATATTCAGTTTGCAATTTTAAATTAGTAGTGGTGAGTAGTCAAAGTGCAGACATATCTTGAAGGCCAAGAAAACAGAATTTCCTGATGAATTAGATATTGATCTTGTGAGAGAGGTTGGTAAGTCAAGGACGGCACCAAGGTTTTTGACGGAGCAACCTGATGGGGTTGCCGCCAACTGAGAGGAGGAAGACTGGAAATGACTAAGTGCCAAAGCCAATGAGCTTTTTCCCTGTGATGCTAAACTTTACCAGATAGGGATGCTACATGTTAAATATCCTAAAACTTTCGTGAAATCTCCTGCCCCTGCAGTTTTTGTGACACCAGTCTCCTGAATCTTCTGTTTCCCTTTTCCAGCAGCACCTCTTCATTTACTGGCTCTTACACGTCTGTGCACAATCAAGGTTCCTTGATCTCCAACTCGCCACTCCTTCCCCATCCTTCTGCCATCATCCTTTGGTACTTATCTCAGATCTCCAAATTGTCTTACACTCTTATCCAAAAAAAATCTAATTCTAGTTCTAGTAATTTAGCAATTTAAACAAATAGGCCCTCTTTTTCCCCCTTCTTAGTCCTCAGCAACAAAAATGCAGAAATTATAAAGCGTACCAAAAGATTGACAATGTTGTCAAGCTTTAATTAAATAACAGAAGTCTCTGCAAATGAAGAAAGAAAGGAGTCAAGGCCAGAATACAGAATACACTAACTAATCCTTCAGCAGGCCAAAGGGACTTAGATATTGGCCCAAGGAAGTTGACCACTCACGTGGGAACAGAGTAAACTTGGACTTGTGCACGATAGAAAGCAAGATGTAAGACCATGCATAAAAAGAAATCTGAAAGGCTGCATCTGAGTGTAATGATATTGAAAATAGCTATTCATTTAGGGAATCCAGTGTCAAGCAAGAGGAGGAGGAGGTGGGTACTGTGTGGATTGAGTCTAATTGGAAAAATTCAACATCTGAGCCTGTGCCATCTTAGCTGTAAAATTTGAATGTATTAGTGTAATTTGAATCTATTAATGTTGTGTGGAAATTTCAAGTTGAAAAATTAACATGAAAACTGAGTAAACTCATAAAGTTCCAAGAAACTGCCATCTAGGGACATTTTTACAACCCACAGCAAAATTACCACAATACCAAAAGAAAAAAGCCAGAAAAAAAAAAATCAAGGGAGAAAGTCAAACACATAGAAGTAGAGAGTAGAATAATGGTTTTCATGGGCTAGTTTTATGGGAGGGGTGAATGGGTGAAAGGGAGACGTTGGTTAGTGAGTTCAAAGTTTCAGTTAGAAGAAGTATGAGCTGGTGTTTCATTGTACAGCATGGTGACTATAATTATTAATGCATTTCAAAATAGCTAAAAATTTTAAGAAAGAGGATTTTAGCTGTTCTTACCACAAAAAGAAATGATAAATATTTAAGATGTGGATATTCTAGCCTGACTTGATCATTCTACAATGTATACATGTTTCAAAATGTCACACTGAATCCCATAAATATACCAATTATTATTTGTCAATTAAAAACAAAACTTAAAAAAGAATAAACATCTTTGATAATTACACTGCACAAAATTTCTAGCATATATTGGCCTATCCTAAATTGTAAGGAAGCATTCAATTTAATTCTTATATTAGAAACTGAACTGTGTAATCCTTTAAAAGTAGTAAAATTTCTCATGAATTTTTTTTTTTTTTTTTTTTTTTTTGAGACAGAGTCTTGCTCTGTCAGCCAGGCTGGAGTGCAGTGTCACGATCTTGGCTCACTGCAACCTCCGCCTCCCGAGCTCAAGCAATTCTCCTGCCTCAGCCTCCTGAGTAGCTGGGATAACAGGCATGTGCCACCGTGCCCGCTAATTTTTGGATTTTTAGTAGAGATGGGGTTTCACCATGTTGGCCAGGCTGGTCTTGAACTCCTGACCTCAGGTAATCTGCCCATCTCAGCCTCCCAAAGTCCTGGAAATACAGGCATGAGCCAGTGCTCCCGGCCATACATTTTTTAAAGAAATCATTTGCAGTTGATAATGTGCAGTATCAGGAACTTTGAATCTGGAAATAAATGCCTGTAATAGTGAGCATGTCAACTGAATCATACTAGCCAGTGACATGTTTTGTTAACTAAATTATAATCTATCGATAAGTATATGAAGTTGATAACTTTCCAAGATCAATTAAAAGCTGGCACAAAGGTAATATAATACATATCTAGAGATAAATATTATCGAGATTTATTTCCTGACATTAAAAACAAATTTGATACAGGCCAAACACTTTGCCCTTATTTGACCTTGGGATTCTCTGTCTACAAACTCCCGCCCTTCAATACTCAACAATGGCTTTATATATGCCATTTCCCATGGGAACAAATCTGTTTCTCTCCAGGTAGAATTCATCACTTTCTTTTTTCTTTTTCCTTTTTTTTTTTTTTTTAATTGAGATGGGGTCTCACTCCATCACCTGGCTGTAATGCAGTGGAGCAATCTCAGCTCACTGCAGCTTCCTCCTCCTGGGCACAAACAATCCTCCCACCTTGGCCTCCTGGGTGGCTGGGACTACAGGTGTGCACCATCATGCCTGGCTAATTTTTGTATTTTTTATAGAGACAGGATTTTGCTATATTGCCCAGGCATGTCTCGAACCTGTGAGCTCAAGCAATCCACTGGCCTTGGCCTCCCAAAGTGCTGGGATTACAGGCATGAGCCACTGCACCTGGTCTCATCACTTTCATATTTGAGCTAGATCCACTTCAAGTTTTCCTGGACTACAGAATGCATCATATTATATTATATTATAGTCATTAGCCAACCCATTCTTTTCTTCTGGGAACCATAAGCTTTTTGAAAAGCAGCAGACACTTGCGTTCCAGTGCCTTCTAAAACATCTGACAGACTCCTATTCACAAGCATTTTACTACCAAACAAAAAACTCATTTGAATCCCTTTACCTCCTTATATCTAACACTTTGTAATAGTTAAACATGTGTTATATTAAGCAGTCTATAAAATCAAAAAAAGACTTGTATATTTTCTATTAACAGTAAATACATGGAAATTCCAAGAAGAATTAATATGCATAGACTAGGCAAATTCAGTAACTAAGCAAATCTAGATAATCTAATAACTTAATGAATTAAAATGTGTAGCACCTCTAAAACTATGCTCTTATGTTTATATGAATAAATGAAGTTAATCTATAAACTGGTAAAATTCATCGTATTAATCAATTGTTCTATAATACAATCTTATTAAATCACACAAACTCTTGTGTGTGTGCATAAGTAACAAGTAAGTATGATTTTCAGATAATTTAATTTTGCTTTAAAGTATATATTTTGTTAAAGTGGAATTATTGACATTACTTTTAATCTCTTATCTGGAAAATGCCTGAAAAATAAAGTTTGCCCAGTATGTCCCCAGTTAATAATAAGTCTTCAAGGAGTGAATCAACTGAATGAATATGCTTATTCAAAATATAATTTTACAGAGTGTAGTTTCAATTTATATTTATCAGTAAGTAACGTGTGAATTTGCCTAAGCAAAGCTCTAAAATGCATTTTCATCAGCTTGGTTCATCTAAATATCTTCTCCTTTAAAGATTTATCAGCGGGAAAATTAAACCATATTGGTTACAGTATAATTGCATAGGTGATATAACTATAAAGAAAAGCTGCTAAAGGATTATCAGGCAGTCCCCACTGATAAGAAGTAGGCTATGATAAGAAAGGGGTATATAAGAGAACCTTCCAAGGATTCAGAAATATCATTCTTGTTTATTGACCTGGAGGGTGATCAGAAGGATATTTGCTTTATAATTTTAAAACTGTACATATATTCTATCCATAGTATGTATGCTTTTTAATATTAGAAAGCAAAAAGAACAGATTAGCATATAGCATCTATGTAACCAAGTGGCACAAACTGGGTGTCTTTCAACAGAAATTTATTCTCTCACATGCCTGGAAGTTAGAAGTCTGAAATCAAGGTGTCACTGGGGCTGCACTTTTTCTGAAAGCTCTAGGAAAGAATCTAATCTATGCCTTTCTCTTGGCTTCTGTTGTTGCCCAAAATCCTTGACATTCCTTGGCTCATAGATGCATCACTCCAGTCTTTGTCTACATTGTCACATGGCATTTTTTTCTCTGTGTCTCTGTGTGGCTTTTCTCCTCTTCTCATAAGGGCACCAGCATATTGGATTAGGGCTCCCCCTAATTCAGCATGACCTCATCTTTATTTGATTACATCTGCAAAGACCCAATTTCCAAATAAGGTCATATTCACAGGTATAGGGGGCTAGACTTCAATATGTCTTTTTGGAGTACACAATTCAATTCATAATAGCATCTTTCTCAGAAGCCTTGTTAATATAATAAGAAAGGAAAGTTTCAGCTATTCCCTCATTATTTTAATTAATGCAGGCTATTTTGCATATTCCTGTATTTATTATTTTAGTAACTTGTTCAGTATTAATGGTAAAGAGTGTGCACCATGTGTGGCAATGTGTGTGAAAGAAAGAGGAAGAGAAAAAGTGAATTATCAGAAATTAAGTGCTATCATCAGGCCTGAGTTAAATTTGGCCATGTCCATTTATTCCATTAGTTAAATGTGCAGTAAATGAGATTCACATTGTAAAACAGGCAATGACAGAAGTCTGGCCTCCTTGTTCTTTTAGTTTCTGCTTTTTTACTTCTCAGGGTTTTTTTTTGTTTTTTTTGTTTTTATCATGTTTGTCTTGTTTTTTGTTGCTTTTGCAAGCATTGGTTCTCGAACTGGCAATTAAAAGTTAAGTAGAAGTTTTTGTTTATTTTGCAGCAGTATTCTTAAATATTTATGAAGGACCTTAAGTCTGACTCGCTTTGAGGAAATATAGATGAATTAATAATTGATGTGGCTGCTTTGCAGAAAATTAAAGGGTGGAAGCACGTGTTAAAAAATTAAATCATCCATGGCTAAGACAGCAGATGCTATTTATTTAAAATCTTGCAAAAATGTACAATTAGGTTTTTTCTTCAGTCCAAGTCAACTGAAAACCTAATGACTCATTTCAACTTTTCAGATTCTAAAACCTGAGGCTAGTCAAATACTAGACAATAAAGGAGAAAGAGAAATTTCAATTCTTTATCCTAGGAATTTTAAGAATGCTGTTTATTCACACAGAAAAGAAGTAGGAGAGAAGGATCTGTGTGTTCTGTATGGGCCTAGAGGCAGGACCCATTTATAGTCTCAGTATTTGTTTATACTTATCATATTGCCTATTAGCCATTTTGGCACAAAAAAATCTCTACAGAGCTCTAACATATGGACATTCACTTGTGTAAAGTAAATAAAATAATGAAATACGAAGATGTGGAAAAATGTTGGGTTAAAAAAGCTTGCTATGATGGAGCAAAGGTAATTCCAGTAGCTGGAGAAGAAATTCACACTTTTCCACAAGATTTATATAACTTACAATCTTGGCTGGAAGTACTTAGAGGGCAACTTTTCCATAAAAGATCAGCGATTTTATTTCTGCCTATGGAGAATGACAGAGAGTCTACCTGAACACTCACACTGTTCTAGAGGGAGAAGAATGGAAAGCACAACCTCTACAAATCCTCACCAAAAGCCTCATTTTCTTATCTGAAACAAACAAACAAAAAAAGAAGTTGCAAGTTTAGTGAGAAACAAACTATGCTACTGTTGTATCTTGAAGTTCCTACTTAAAGCTGTCTAGTTGTTTTGAAGGTGTCGTTTTTAAAAGACATATTCATCTAGCCAGATTTAGAGCCTCTTTTTTTTGCAATAAAATACTCCATAACTTGATGGATCATTTTTTATAATTCTGGTTTACCCATCTCTGCTACTGGAAGATTCCCATAAAACAACTGTCCTAAGAATGGCTGCTGTCATCAAGTTGTAATGCACAGGGTAATACTTTATGTATTCTTTAAACATATGAATCAGGAAGAACTTTCCTGAGTTCCTTAAAAACTGAAAATTGTAATATTTCTAATATGAGCAGATTTTTGAAGAACATGCGTATCCTTAGTGTGTCCAAGGTGGCCTAAAATCTGAAATATCCTTCCCCAATTCACCAGCATTAGCTATTTTTCTAAAGACTTCATTAACCCAAACCTTATACTTTTTTTGTTGATCCTATCAAATTCCTTATATTTACTGTTGGTTCTATCTTATATTTCCTGGAAATATAAGGTTGGTTCCATCAAATTCCTTATATTTCCTGTTGGTTTTAACACAACAAAAAGAAAGTTATGTCTCTATCACAGTATTGACTGGAAATCCTCTTTATTTGATTCCCCCAGTGGCTCAGAGAAACATTATGGGGTTGAAGTAGTGGTTTCTCAATAGTCTCACGACTGGAGGGTCAACAAAATGCCCTAGCTTCATTTAGCTCCCATTAAGTGTCCTTTAGTCACTTGACGGAGGTCACTGAGCTTGCGTGGCCCCAGAGAACTGATGTACTCAACATCTCATTGCTTCTTACATCATCAAATATTTTCTTATTCAATCCAAGAAAGATAAATTTTTCTATTCTCCCCTAAATATCTACTACCTCTGTTTCTAAATTAAATAAGCCCAAGATCCTATTGTATGATCCCAAAATGTGCTTATACATATCTTTGCCCACAGTTCACTATGAAATGAAAATATTGTGTTACTAAATAGCTAGCCTTCTCCAGGTAGTTAAAATTATAACCGTGTCCTCCAAGCATTGTTATGTGGTATGTCCTATTCTTACAATCTTTGCAACAATGGTATAAAAAAATTAATAAATGTTGTTCAAGATTTAGCCAGTGCATTCAAGAAAATACAAGAGCAATGCATTCAAGAAAACATAAGAGCAATGCTTTTAAAGCTTAGAAAGGAGTGGACTGGGCTTGTTCATCCAGCTTTCAGTTACATTAGTAGACTCACTCCATCATGATTGAAATGTGTAGCTTATACAAGGAAAAGCAGCTACTCAGTACTTTCAAAGAAGGTAGAATTTAAAAATCTAGACTTAATAGGAGTAATTTAGGTTAGAAATTAAAATAATCTTCCTCATTTTAATGCTATAGTGAATGTGTGACAAGCTGTATAAATCCCCCTTCGAGACTTTGGGACTTGTTTCTCCAGTTGCCAGAAGAGCTGTCCTCAGCTGTTAGCCTTCTCCAGAAACTGTCCTGGACTACAGAGAGCAGTCTTGCCTAACTGTAAGCCTCCTTCCTGGGGCAGCAGCACCCACTGACTGGTGTAATTTCTAAAGTATAGTATATAGCATAAACTCTATATCACTGTACAGTATAAACTATGCAGTATATTACATAGCATATTGAATAGGATGTAAGGATCCAGCACCCTCCCTGAAGTATGGGATAACTCTTTGTTATTGAGACACCGTCACAGCTACAATTTTTCCTTCGGCTTGTGTCTTCGGTTAGGCTATTACAACAAAGTACCATAGGCTTGTTGATGTATAAAACACAGAAAATTTGCTTCTCATAGTTCTGGAGACATGAAGTCTGAAATCATGGTTGTGGTCAGGCTCTGGTAATGACACTCTTCTGGATTGCATACTGCCAACTTCTCCTTGTATTCTCACATTGTACAAGAAGGGCTAGCTAATGCCCTGGCCTCTTGATAAAGGCACTAATCCCATTCTGAGGGCTCCACTTTCCTAACCTAATTACCTCCCATGGCCCCAGCTCCAAATACCATCACATTGAGCATTAGGTTTCAACATATGAATTTTGGGGGTACACAAAACATTTAGCCTATTGTGCTGCCCAATCCTGCTGCCTCCCCCACTTCTACCTTTCATCCCCTCCCTCCTTTTCCTCTCTTCGCTCTCACATCCAATTCATTCCCTTCTTTCTCCTCTCTCTTCTCCCTTTCCCTTTCTCCATCTTCCCTTCCCTTCTCTTCTCTGAGAGCAATCTTGCATGTAATCTCAGTCTCAGAGTTCACTTCCCAGGGAGCACAGCTGCAACCAGTGCTTAAGAAAGATGGGAATTTAACCCAAATTAGTTTGTAATATTTCTTTCTAGACAAGGTTTTAAAAGAATAAAATAAGTGATTATCTTTCTGGAATCATTTAGGACTGAATCAATCCAGAATTATTCAGATTAAATGATGTTGAGAATTATGAGATGCATTGAAAGAGTTAAAAAATCAATTAGTACACACGTAAGAATGATTCAACGACAGAGAATAACAGATTCCATTAAAAACAAAAGTGATTTCACCAGCCACCCATCTTTGTACACTTCCAACATTCTTTTACTTTTCCATTAACAGTTGCCTTTTCTTGTTAACTTCTCTTATCTTTATATAAATATTAATTTTCACTGTAATATAAATCAAATATGCAGTCTATCTGCTTTGCAAAATACCTGTGTTATATTCTCTTTTGAGAGGTAAACTGCAGTTACTTTAATAGAGGTCTAGAAGCCCACATATCCACTATTGTCAAAAGAATCACATGGTACAGTATTAGAAAGCATCAGCAATCCCAAAATTGGGGTGCTTACATCAACAAGGGGCCATGGGCACTAACACTAATGTTGGTAGAAAAACATCAGTTGCTAAGTGGCTATGCATTGCCAACACAGTCTTTTATCTCTGTTTAAAATAGCAAAGTATCACTCATGCACCTTTTGTGTTGTTTTGAAAAGTTTTCAAACTTGTTAAACTTTCATATTATAAATTCACAAGCAGCTGATTTGCATTTAACAAAAATTCTTCTATCATTTCAGAATGGCTACCCATGTCTAAAAGGATGGCATGTATCTAAGCTGAAAAAGTGTGTTCTCCTTTACATTTTAGTATCCTTGTCTCATTACACAGTTAACATTCTGTTTCACCATCTAATGTAACATAATATGACAAGTAAAATTTGAGGAAAGAAATCATTTTTTATGTTTTATAGCTACTTTCTATTTGAAAAGCTGATATCCATCTACACATTCTTAAGCACACAAAAGAGCACCACAGCTTAAGCCAACATCTGCTTGCAGACACTGGTTAATGAGTTGATGGCTGACTTTTAAAAAATCCAAGTAGCTTGGCACATCACATTCCACCAAAAAAATTGTGACATACGATGTTTTATAGCTTCCAATTTGCTTGAAAAGGCTGTGTTTTTTGTGTGTGTACCATCTTCTCTTGTCTTGTTTATATATTTTACCACCTACATGGATTCACACAAAAATATTGAATTCTTTTTCATTTTCTTAATTAAGAAAAACTATATAATTCTATAAATGCCAATGGAAAAAAATTGCTAAATTATGTTCCTTCTAAGATAAAAGCACAGAAAAAGATGGTCTAAGACTGTCTTTGCTTCCCATATGTTCCAGTCTTGAAAAGAATGTACTTATTTGCCCCAGTTGATATAGTGTGCAAGAATTTCTGGGTGCAAATTTATCATTCTCCTTCCAATAGCTCATATCTCAATATTTAGATAGTCTTCATGTACTTTTTCCACATTAAATATTAAATGTTTATTCCCTCTTCTGAAACTTTTTAAAATTATATCAACTATTAATTTAACAATAAAGCTATCTTGTTATCAGAGGATCAAAGTATTGACATTGAATCCAATTCTCTGACCACCCACTACTTAACCTTTCTTATTGCTGTTTACATTGCCACTATTATCAGTTCGGTGTTCATCTTTTGACTTGTACCTCATTGACTCTGAATTAAAACAATGTAAGTTTCCTGTGGGGAAAATTTCTTGGAATTTAAGACTGAATATCCTTTTCTCATTTAAAGTGGTAACTTTATTGTCAAGAAGCAATGATATTGAGGGGAAAAAAATAACATTTAAATTTTTTAAAAGACTGCTCTAACCTATTTAATTTTTATAAAACTTCAATTGTATAATTGATATAGAAAGAATTTTGAAATTCCAATTCCTTAATAAAGGATGAATCTCTCCTGCCACCTGTTTTTGTATGGCCCACAAGGTAAAAATGCTTTTGCCATTTTAAATGGCTACATTTTAAATGGTTATATAAGTACCTATACAATATCCTTGATTTGTCTCTTGACTCAAAAAGCCTAAAATATTTACTACACATACCTTTAAGAAAACATTTGCGAGCTCCTGATCTGGAGGAGAAGATCCCTGTGCCTTTGTTAGTAGTATGCTAGTATATAGTTTTCTTTCTTTCTTTTCTTTTTTTTTTTTTTTTTTTGAGACAGTCCTGCACTGTGGCCCAGGCTGGAGTGCGGTGGCGTGATCTCAGCTCACTGCAACCTTCGCCTCCCCAGTTCAAGTGATTCCCTGCCACAGCCTCCCGTGTAGCTGGGATTACAAACACGCGCCACCACACCTAGCTAATTTTTGTATTTTTGGTAGGGACAGGATTTCACCATTCTGGCCAGGCTGGTCTCAAACTCCTGACCTCAAGTGATCCGCCCACCTCAGCCTCCCAAAGTGCTGGGATTATAGGCGTGAGCCACTGTGTGGGGCCTGTTACTAGTATGTAGTTTTCTATGACAACTGTGGTCACTGGAGTCAGAAATTACTTCCCTCAGAAAACATAAGCAGATTAGACGGATGTTGGAAGGAAAATGCTTTGGTTTATTTTCCCCCTGCTTTCTGTTTTTATGTATTTCGTCATATTTTAGTTGTCAATCCAGCACCGTTTTCCCCCATTTCTTCAATAGGTTTTTCTTCCAGACAGAAATATCATATTTCTTACAGAATATAAATGCAACATATATTTCATGTATTTGTGGCAAGTGGGGACCATGATGTCATTATCTGCCTAACTCATAAAATCTGACAAAGTGATTACTAATAAATACACATAAATCAAATTAAAAATAACTCAATAATACAAATGTAAAATAAATTTTTGAAAAGAAAGAAAGTGTTTTAAAAAAAAGAAAGTGTTTTTTTCCCTCATAAGTAAGCTTTGGGTAACTGAAAAATCTGTATAAACTGAAAACATGCTAATAACTGATATGAATTACCAACTTAAATAATGTGTTCATTTAATAAAATTTCGGTTTTGTTAAAGATTTTACACTTTAATTTTTTATTGGAGTATTTTGACATGAATATTCTTGATTATGTCAACAATTCAGTGATGCTTGCAGACACTGGATTTGTAGGAAGTTTTCTCAATTTTCTAGGTGTCATCTTTTATAAAAGAACAATTATTCTGTCTATAAGCATGACCTTTTTGATGTTCTATTTGTATAACTCTAAATAAGCAATATTTTAGACCTAGATAAGTTAAGTGTCTTCTGAAGTGTCAGGGATTCTGTATTCTGTCTTTGTAAGTTATTACAGAACAACGAGTTTATAATAATGCTCCAAGAGAGTTGGACACCATACTAGATATTTCATTTTCTGATCAGAACAAATAACACATTCCATGCCATGCAGGTCTGGCTTCCCAGGCTGCTCAAAATGAAAAAAGCAAAAAAGCAAACATAAGCCCTAAATTTCTATTTTTTGGGAATAGCAAACAAGACGAATGATATCTAAAAAAACAACTTCAAGCTCTCATTTTAGAGAAGAGAGAAACTGAGGTCGA